>NC_091470.1:232264562-234764562 GCF_036971445.1 Narcine bancroftii
GCCAGTGGGCTGATAACGCCTCAAACCGTGCATCTTGGCGCCTCACAGTTTGGCGGGCAGCAACCTCCTTTGAAGAAGACCGCAGAGCCCACCTCACTGACAAAAGGCAAAGGAGGAAAAACCCAACACCCAACCCCAACCAACCAATTTTCCCCTGCAACCGCTGCAACCGTGTCTGCCTGTCCCGCATCGGACTTGTCAGCCACAAACGAGCCTGCAGCTAATGTGGACTTTTTACCCCCTCCATAAATCTTCGTTCGCGAAGCCAAGCCAAAGAAGAAAGAAGATTGCATCCCGAAGCAATGTACCAGTTTGGCTGAATCCTCATGCCCTTTTACAGCAGAAGCTTTCTCTTTAGAGCAGTGGTTCTCAACCTTTTTCTTTCCACTCACATACCACTTGAAGTATTCCCTATGCCATAAGTGCTCTGTGATTAGTAAGGGATTGATTAAGGTGGGATGTGGGTGGGAAAAAAGAGTTTGAAAACCACTGTTTTAATCTGACCTCATTGACTCATTATGTGCGCGGTTTCAGAACTCCAAAGGAAACGGGCCAAAGACAATTTTTCTCAAGCAAAATATCTCAGTAACTATTGGGTCTAGAGTAGTGATTCTCAACCTTCCCTTCCCATTCACATCCCATTTTAAACAATCCCTTACTAATCACAGAGCACTGATGGCATAGGGATTACTTAAGGTGGTGTGTGAGTGGGAAGGGAAGGTTGAGAATCACTGCTCTAGACCCAATTGTTACTGGAATATTTTGCTTAAGAAACATTATCAGTGAGTGGTCCATTTCCTTTGGAGTTTTGAAACACAAAGGTTGAAAACCCATTGCTTTCAGGGAACACCTTTTAAAATAAGTTACAAGTTATTTGTGCAGAATTCAAATTGCCTGAATATCCCACTGGGCTGCCGTTACATAACGTACAACAACCCACCACCCCAGCCCCCACCCAACACTCTTTTGAGCCATATGATTTTATTCAAAATAGGTCACCTTTCATATGCAACAACATGGCCCAAAAGCAAGCTAGACTAAAGCTAAAGCCAGTCTGGTTAAATTTAAATAAAGCACCCTTTATTGGCAGTAAAAGAGCCAGACATGAGTACACAGTGTGCATATAGATCTAATGAGTGCTAGCAGTACTAGGCAGTGAGCCCGTATAGCCACCATGTATCAATTACTGGTTAAGAAGAGAGGAAAGTCAATGCAATGCAGTCTGAGATGTACTTGAATTCCTGAATGGCAGCCAACTCAAGTAGAGGATTTGTGAACTAAGTAACTCACACACGTGTTTGGTGACTTGCAGAACACACTATAACAGTGCAGTTAAGAATTCAGCTGATACTTTTCCTGTGGGAAAATATGTACTTATGTTCAGGAACTAAGAAAAAAAAACTGGAAAAACAGCCAATGCTTCTGACAGACGCCAGTGCAGTTTAATGACTGGCCCATGGATGTTCCACATTATTGGACTTCATTACAGCTTCTTAAATTGTTGATAATGCCAAACAAGATTAATTTATTTCCTTTCACGAGACTTGAATGAATGCCATGAGGATGCAGGCAGACACAGTGGCCTTGCACCTTGTGTAGACTGTGGAAGGAGAATGGAACCCTTCACTAAACCAAAAACCAGAGTCAAGCATACAAGGCTTCCCCTAAAAAAAAGACACTGTCAAGGTTCAAGATTCCTTTATTGTCATGTATTGTACAGAACATGTAATATTACACGAAATTGGTTCGCACATCTATCAGAGAAGATTTGGCATGGAATATGATAAGAGATTAGACACGTTTATGACCATTACGGCAAATCTTTAAAAGAGGCATGGTTGGTGTAGTGGTCAGTGCAACGCCTTTACAGCGCCGGTGATTGGGACTGAGGTTTGAATCCTGCGCTGTCTGTAAGAAGTTTGTATGACTTCCCCATGTCTGCGTGGGTTTTCCTTGGGGGGGGGGTGTGAGCTCCGGTTTCTCCCACTGTTTGAAACGTACCGGGGGTTGTAGGTCAATTGGGTGTAAATTGGGCGGCACGGTTTCGTGGGCCGAAATGCTGTATGTCTAAAATTTAAAACAGATTAAGCACATTTGAGATGCCATGTGTGTTGTGCCATGAATTAGACCCATTCAATGGTAAATGATATCACAAGCTTCCCATTTTAAGATGACACCAAGCGCTTCATATCCCATCATTGTACTTGCGTTTGACTCTAATCTCTTCTGATTAGATTTTGCAGATTTTCTCTTGCATGGAATCTGCTCCTTCAGGTGTGAAACACAGAGAGACACTTGAAAATGTGTCCTCGTTCTGACGTGAGGTTGAAGACGGGTGCAAACTGCCCATTCAGATAAACACAGAATAAACAAAAATCCCAGTGAATGATTTCACTAATGAACAGAGAATAGTTCCAAGCCTGCACTTCTATTATCTTGTAACCAACATCAGGTTGTCAGCTTGCTCTTTGTATGAGCTTGCTGAGCTCTGATTGGCTGCTGCACTTCTTACATCATTACTGCTCCTCGAAAGTATAGTTAAATGGCGGCACTGCTGTAACAGCGGAGAGTGGGGAGCGAAGTCACAGCGCCTCCACATGGGGTCTAAATGCCCAGTCTGACTGCCATTGGCTCCCTGCAGGCTTTAAACTGCCTGCTAAAGGAGCTGACAGTGGTTTATTTTAAAGTTATGTGACTGTGGGGTCTGGGCCCAAGATGGCAGCACCGATGCTCAGCAGCAGCCCCAAGGGATTGCAGACTCCAGGCAAGCCTGGTGCAGGGTGCCAGAAAATGGCGAGAACACCTCCTGTTTGAGAAGGAGAAGCAGCGGAGATGATCCACAGGACGGCGGACCAATGAGGGGCATCACACAGGAGGCAGGTTGGTGACTCGAGGTGAGGAATCCACATAGGTCAAAGAACTCACACCAGGCTGTGGACTGCTGGAGACATGCAGAGACTGGCTGAAAGGGGTTCCAGGTATCAGAACTGAGATGCGAGAGGGTGCCGAGGTGCTGGAGGTTCCCTGATCATGTCAGAGGTGTGCAACTGGAGCTCGAGTTGCCGATGCTTTGCATTGAAGGCTTGTGTGGCTGTAGAGGCTGTAGGAGCACTGGAGGTGAAGCTGTGGACATTCAGAGACTCGGTCGTGGTAGGGGGCAGGGATTCTTTTCCTTCTCTTCCTCTGGCTGAAAGAGGCACTGGGCAATTTCTGCTGATAGCGAATCTTTGCCTGCTAAAGGAAATGTGTAATACTACATTTTCTGTTTCATAACATGACAATAAAATAATCCTGAAAAATCAAGCAAGTCTGCAGATGCTGGGGTCCAGTGCTGGAGAAACTCAGCCAGTCACACAGCATCTATCAGAAGTAAAGGGTATCCAACACTTTGGGCCAAGGCTTCAAAATTTCACGGTGTCCTTAAAGCATTTGGGAACCTCCAAAAGACTCTGCGACTCTCTGCCTTTCTTGTCCATTTCTCTTTACTTCAGCAGTGTGTGTTGCATACTTCTGCCTCACGAGAGGCCTGGCTGAAATTCAGCCAGTCCAATCCAAAGGAAAGTCACAAGAGGAGTTTTGAACCTGTGGGATTTTTGCATCAGCATTTAGTAGGATTCTGACCTCAGCAAGAGGATAGACACTCCAGTTCTCTCAACCCTGCAATGCAGCAAAACAGCTCCCTGCTGGCCACTGCATGACACAATTAATAACCTCCACTATTGTCATCATGGGTAATGAGGTCGTCACAACCATATCACAGCGGCACCGGCTCAGGTTCGAATCCGGCGCTGTCTGCAAGGATGTTCTCCCCGTGACCTTCCTCTGGGAGGTCTGGCTTCATTCCACCATTCAAAAACGCATGGGGTATTTGTTGGGGGTGGGGGGGGGGCAGAGGTTCATGGGTAAGAAGGGCCTGTTACCATGCTGCATGTCCAAATTTAAAAATTCAATAATCCTCCCCTTGTATGGATGAAATAAATTGGAAATATTTTCTATTACCCTCTCAGTCTTTGCACTGCTACTGCTGCTTGTGGCAAGTGCAAGGGCTTTTTCTGCTGCTTTGTACCTGATTACACAAAGCATGGAAATGATATGACAGGTCATAACGAAAAGCATGCCAACTGCAAATTGTATGAAGTTTCCAGTAGTCATAATGGAGATCAAGTTTCAACACGGGCAAAGTCCTGAAGCCTCAAGGCACCTGAACTGTTACTTCTCACCAATTTGAATTCAGAATTGAGTGGGTTTGCCAGATTGGAAAGGTTTGCAGTTGGATAGATAGTGTTCTCTCATTCTCAGCAGCTGATACAGAGTTTGCTGCAACTAACTGGATGCATTCTCTCCAGAATTTCATTGCTGAAATACTCACTTCCTGGATGTCTCACTAGTAACAGCAACACACTGAAACTCCTCAAATTCTTTAGAAATTGGAAGTCCTGGTGGTTCTTCACGGTTGGCTCAATAATCAGAATTTATGGTCATGAACAAGTCATGAAATTTGTTGTTTTGCAACAGCGTCATAGTGCAAAAATTCATATAAACCACCTTACAAAAATAAATAAACATAGTGCACGAAAAGTCAAACTAAGGCAATGTCTTTGGTTCATTGATCATTCAGGAATCTGATGGCAGCGGGGAAGAAGCTGTCCTTGTGCTGCTGAGTGCTCGCCTTCAGGCTCCTGTACCTTTTCCCCTGATGATAGCAGAGTGAAGAGGGCATGGCCTGGGGGATGGGGGGGGGTCTTTGAGGATAGAGGCTGCTTTCTTAAGATACCACCTCATGTAGAAGTCCTCAATGGAGTGATGTCTGGTGCCCGTGATGTTGCAGGCTGAGTTAACAACCCTCTGGAATTTTTTCTTGTCCTGAGTGTTGGCACCACTGAACCAGACAATGATGCCATCAGCCAGAATGCTCTGAATGGTACATCTGTAGATGTTTTCAAGAGTCTTCGGTGACATACCAAATCTCCTCAAACATGTTACAAAGAATAGCCACTAGCAAGCCTGGACGTCCAGGGTTTGAATTTCTTGACCAGCACTGAGGGAATAATAGTATTGAAGGCTGAGCTGTCGTCTATGAAAATTAGCCTTATGCATGAGTTACTATATTGATCCAGAGCTGAGTGGAGGGCCAGCGATATTGCCCAGGGGTGCCCAGATTTGCTTAATGAAAGAGCTACATATGATAAACTTCAGATGTTTGAGAGTTGCGATCACGAGATCGCAAGCCACGCCCACTATTGTACAATTGCATATTTCTACAATCCACGCATCATATATCAAAGAGCCTCACATGTCAAATAATCCGCAGTTTGGCCACCCTTGATCTAGTCCCAGGAGAGATCCTACAACATGTGGACATCCAGGAACTTGAAACTACCAACCCTCTCCACTGCTGTCTCCAAAGAACATGATGAATACCATGTTACTCTTGCAGTCATGCGATTTCCTTTCTTTTCTTTTTCAATCTTTTTATTATTATTATAATTTATAAACACATACAGTTCAAAGAGATATAAAAAATACATAGTAAGTAATGAATTAATACAGAGATATTAAACAATAATATTACAGAATAAAAATATATCATAAAAAAAAATTTAGATCAGTTTAGGGTGTGAACTATCTCTAAAAAAAAGATATAATTAATAACAATATATGAAAAAAGAGAAAAAAAAAACCCCAAAAAAGAAGAAAAAACAAATCTGAATTTAAAAAAACTTAAAAAAAACCTACAGATATAGCTAAACCACGCCGATCACTCCGATCTCATCTTACAGCCCAATTATCATACATAATCATAGAAAGAAAACAGAGCCAGATCAACTCACCACAAATGAAAATATTGAATAAATGGTCGCCAGGTTAACTCAAACTTAGAAGGGGATTCATAGACAGAGTTTCTACTTTTCTCTAAATTTAAACATAGTATAGTTTGGGTAAACCATTGGAAAACAGTGGGAGGATTAACCTCTTTCCAATTCAATAGTATAGATCTTCTAGCCATTAGTGTAAGAAAAGCAATCATACGATCCGCAGGAAGAGATAAATAAGTCAAATCTATCATAGGTAATCCAAAAATTGCGGTAATGGGATGTGGTTGTAAATCAATATTCAAAACAGTAGATATAATGGAAAAAATTTCCTTCCAATAATTCTGTAAAGAGGGACAGGACCAAAACATATGTGTAAGGGAAGCTATTTCCAATTGACATTTATCACATATAGGATCGATATGAGAATAAAAGCGATGGAGTTTATCTTTAGACATATGAGCTCTATGAACAACTTTAAACTGTATTAGTGAATGTTTTGCACATAGAGAAGAAGAGTTTACCAGTCGCAGAATTTTATTCCAATTTTCATTAGAAATATGAAGGTTGAGTTCTCTTTCCCAATCATTTTTAAATTTTTCAAAAGTCCCAGAATTTATTTTTGTAATTATATTATATAATTTAGATATCACACCTTTTGGAGGGAATTTTGAATATAGTATATCCTCTAAAACAGTCGTAGTCTCCCGATTGGGAAAAGAGGGTAAAGTCGAAACTAAGAAACTCCTAATCTGCAAATATCGAAAGAAATGAGATCGAGGTAAATCATATTTCATGGATAATTGTTCAAATGACATGAAAGAGTTATCCAAGAATAAATCCGAAAAGCATGTTATACCTTTAACTTTCCAGAGTAAATAAGCTTGATCAATTAGAGAGGGATGAAAAAGGAAATTTAGTACAATAGGAGTTTCCAAGATAAAATGACTTAGGCCAAAAAATCTCCGGAATTGAAACCATATACGTAGTGTATGTTTAGCCATTGGATTATCAATTTGTTTATATAATTTAGTAAGAGTAAAAGGGAGAGCAGCTCCCAAAATAGAGCTAATTGAAAAATTTTGTATCAGTTTAATTTCTAAATTTACCCAATGGGGATTTAGAGATAATTCTGAATAATTCAACCAATACCTTAAGTAACTAATATTAATTGCCCAGTAATAAATTCTAAAGTTGGGTAATGCCAACCCTCCCTCTAGTTTAGATTTCTGTAAATATTTTTTCCCCAATCTAGGATTCTTGTTTTGCCAGATATACGAGGACAATTTAGAATCGACCTTATCAAAAAAAGATTTAGGAACAAAAATAGGTATAGCTTGGAATATATATAAAAATTTAGGTAAGATCATCATCTTAATAGCATTAATTCGGCCTATCATGGATAGGGATAATGGTGACCAATTGGTAAGTAAACTGCCGATCAGGTCCAATAGAGGGAAAAAATTAGTCCTAAACAAATCTTTATGTTTTTTAGTAATCTTAATCCCTAAATATATAAAATGGTCTCTAGCTATTTTAAAAGGTAAACTATCATAAATAGGAACCCATCCATTAAAAGGGAATAATTAACTTTTATTTAAATTCAGTTTATATCCCGAAAAATTACTAAATTGGGCTAATAAAGATAAAACTGCAGGAATAGAATTTTCAGAATTGGAAATATATAACAATAAATCATCTGCATATAGTGATACTTTATGAATATCCCTGCAACGTATAATACCAGTAATATTGGGTGCTTCTCTGATAGCAATTGCCAAAGGTTCTAAAGCTAAGTTAAATAATAAAGGGCTAAGGGGGCATCCTTGCCTGGTGCCCCGAAATAATCTCGAAAATATGGCGATCTTTGGGCATTAGTAAAAACCGAGGCAACTGGGGAATTATAAAGAAGTTTAATCCAAGATATAAATATCGGACTAAAATTAAATTTTTCAAGAACTGTAAATAAATAAGGCCATTCTACTCTATCGATGTGAAGGAGTGTAAATAATATTCATCAATCTTCTAATATTAAAAGAGGAATAACGATTTTTAATAAATCCAGTCTGGTCTTCAGAGATAATATATGGTAATATCTTCTCTAGCCTTGTCGCTAGAATTTTAGAGAAGATCTTAGAATCAACATTCAACAAAGAAATAGGTCTATAAGAAGAACATTCGGTCGGGTCTTTATTTTTTTTCAAGATTAGAGAAATCGTAGCTCTGTAAAATGATTGTGGTAGTTTACCCAATGTGATAGATTCATCAAACATCTTAATCAGCCAGGGAGAGAGAGTAGAAGAAAAAGCTTTATAAAATTCCACAGAATATCCATCGGGACCTGGTGCTTTCCCCGAGTTCAGTGAGAAAATAGTATTATTGATCTCCGAATCTGTAATAGGTTTACTTAATTCTAAGTTATCTTGAGGTAATACTTTTGGGAATTTCAAATGTTCTAAAAAATTAAACATATTACTAAGGTCTTGAGAGGATTCTGTACTATATAAGGATGTATAAAAATTTTGGAAAGATTGATTTATCTCTTCCTGGTTAACAGTCAGTTCTCCATTCTGTTTGCGAATCTCCACAATTTGGCGTCTAGCTGAAATATTCTTCAGATGATTAGCCAACAGTTTACCCGATTTCTCACTATGCACATAAAAATAAGATTTAGATCTAATTAGCTGGTTTTCAATCGAAGATGTAAGTAACAAATTATATTCCATCTGCAGTTCAATTCTTTGTTTGTAAAGTTCTTCAGTAGGATCAGTCACATATTTCTTATCAATGTCTTTAATCTTCTCAACCAATAGATGAATCTTGTTTTTGATGCATTTCTTCAAAGCTACTGAGTAAGAAATAATTTGACCACGAATATAAGCCTTGAATGTATCCCACAATATTCCATAAGAAATTTCCGTAGTGTAATTTGTTGAAAAGAAAAAGTTAATTTGTTCTTTCATAAAGCGATTTCCTATAGTTGCATGTTTTAGTCAATAAATTCTGGGAAACAAGACAGACTACTTGCCTGATTCCTCACCCCAGCTAGGAATGCAGAATCCACCTGTACCAGTGTTATTGTGGGCAGTGCTAATGGTATTTGAAAAATCAGTTTCTGTTTCCTGTTTTATGCTGGGACAGTGTGCTAATTTAAATTGCACAGGATCACTATCTCAGAGGACCTTTCCTAGACTAAACATACTCATGTCATCATAAAGAAAGCATGTCAACCCCCTCTATTTCTTCCTTGCAGAGGTTCAGTATGATATCAGAAACCTTGACAAACTTCTACAGGTGTGTAGTGGAAAGTGTGTTGACGGATTGCATCACGTGGTATGGGGGCACCAATTCTTCTGAGCAGAAAGTCCTGCAAAAGGTAGTGGAAACAGCCCAGGACAAAACACTCCACCATTAGGAGAATCTACATCAGTGATTCTCAACCTTTTTCTTCATATACCATTTTAAATACTCCCTATGCCATAAGTACTCTGTGATTAGTAAGGGATTGCTTAAGGTGGGATGTGGGTGGGAAGGGAAGGTTGAGAACCACTGCTCTAGACCCAAATGTTACTGAAATATTTTGCTTGAATAAAATTGTCATTGGCCCATTTCCTTTGGAGTTCTGAAACCATGCACATAACAAGTCAATGAGGTATGATTAAAACAGTGGGTTTCAAACTTTTTCTTCCCACATATATACTACCTTAAGCAACCCCTTACTAATCACAGAGCACCTATGGCATAGGGATTGCTTAAAGTGGTGTGAGTGGAAAGAAAAACATAGAAACATAGAAAATAGGTGTAGGAGTAGGCCATTTGGCCCTTCAAGCCTACACCATCATTCATTTTGATGAAAGGTTGAGAACCACTGGTTTATAGGGGACACTGCCATTGGAAAGCAGCAGCAGTGATCACCAAGGATCCACACCACCCAGTACATGCTCTGTTTTCACTGCTGCCATCAGGAAAGAGGTGTAGGTGCCACAAGACTCACACCACCAGATTCAGGAACAGCTGCTCCCCCTCCACCATCAGACTCCTCAACAACAAACTTGTTAAAATTGCATATTATTTATTACAGTATATTTGTTTCTGTATTGCAGTCAGTTCAATTACATCTATTTCCTTGTTTACATTCTCTCTTTTAAATACATATCCTTATTTTCTTGAGTTACCAATAAGTAGCAGCCTGGCCTTCTGGAAAAAAATGAATCTCAGGGTTGTATGTGATGTCATGTACTGTATGTACTCTGACAATAAATCTGAACCTTTGAATTGTTGATGTAATGAAGACAACAGCCAAAGTGGAAAACGCATTCAATTTTACGGGTGGATGACATTGTAGAAAGTATGGGCTCGGAAGTGGCCAGTTCTCACACAAATGAGAAACTCTGGTCATCTGAAATTGTTGAATTCAACAATGAGCCCCAAAAGCCAGGCCATGCCGAAGGAAGAGATGAGGTATTGCTCCTTGAACAGACCTTTGTTGAAACTGTATGAGAGGCCAAAACCAGAGAGGGAGAAGATTGTAGAATTAAAGTGGAAGATGACTGGAGGCCCTTGCAATCTATAAGGAGTTAATTCATCACTCAGACAACCTTGGTGTTCACCTTCCAAGGACCTTCCTTTGTATTCTCTCAACAATTCTGCCATAATTATTTATGACGTTAACCCTTCAGATGTTGGCCCTTGACTTAAGATACTAAGTCCATGTAAAAACACAATGCTGGAGAAACTCAGCAGGTCAAACCATTCCAGGTCTCCCAGTAGACCTGTTTCCACAGCCACATCAGGCCTTTTCATAGTTGGCCTCTGCATGGAGACTGATTTAAAAGCCGAATGAAAAGGTATTCTTTACCTATCCATGGAGGCCCAGAAAAGCCTGATTCCACATTCCTTTCAGCCTGGGGGCTGCTGGGGCATTGACGTGGCTTTCAGGAGGCGTGGCTACTGGCACTATGATGCCATACATATGCGTCAAGCAATGGCTGACTTCGTTACCCATAATCTCCCACACAGCTGGAACCGCTCTGCATTTCCCAGAATAGTTGCAGTTGTGTGGGCAATTATGGATAGGGTAGTGGGCCATTGTTCTGCCGCGTATTGAGCAACCGGAACCAACAAACGGCCCCAAGAGCCGAAGCGGCCCATTGAAGAGTCGGAGGCTGGAGTGGCTGATGGGACTGTCACAGCCCACCCCAGCTCCCCCTGACACCCTGCCCCCCACTACCTTGACTGTCCCCACCACATTGACTGTCCCCCACCGGCCATCCTTGCCCTGACTGCTTCCGCCGGCTATCCCTGCTCTGACAGACCCCACTAGCCATCCCTGCCATGAGGGAGAGGGGTCACAGGCTGATGACATCACTGTGACATCATCAGCCCTCCGCTAAGCCACTGGCTCGCAAAGACATTACATTCATACTAGGTGGCAGAGCGCTGCGCTGACCCTTACCCCAAGAGCATTCAGCGCCTTAAAGCCGGCCAGGGCACATTCATGGGGGGTAAGTTTCCCAATAAAAGGGTGGAGAATCTCCACCTTTACACTTGGGCTCTTTGACTGTATGAAAGGGCCTATGTCTTCCTTGCTACTTGCCTCCGCCACCATCTTGTGCCTCGTGGCTTCCAGCTCCAGTTCCAGGCCTCCCAGTCTGTTTGACGTGCTGAGATTCCCCAGCATTGTGTTTTCTCTTCAACCACGGCATCTACAGGATTCCGTGCTTTATTTCTTGATGTTAAGTCCTTGGCATATCACTGTCTGATATGCTAAATATTTCCAACAGTTTCTCTTTTAATTTCCAAAATACTGTATTGATCAGGTTGGCACTCGGTGAATAGGGAGATGCTTTGAGGGGCTAACATTTTAAGCCAATCAAATCCACAATCATTCATCAGTAGATTATCATGGCACACCATTAGAGGTGTGGTGTAAGCCATTGCACCACTTTAAGGTGCACAATGTACAGAAAAGATGAACTATCTGTGGACGAAGCATAGCTTGCAATATCTGGATCTGATCTTTGTGCTGAAATGCTTTCAAAGTTCCTATTTATTGCCAGAGTACACACATCACATCACGTACAACTCTGAGATCCCTTTTCCTGCAGGCCAGGCAGAATTTCTACTTATCAGTAACTGTAACCTATACTCAAGAGAAAGATACACATACAAAAGAGAGAAATGCATCCAAAGAAAGAAGTCTATAAGTCTGTTTCCTTTGCAAGCAATCACAATCACTTCTTATCAATGTTCTATTGGTCTCTTCAATTCACTACAGAAGGGAAATTCCAAACAGATGCCTAATCCCAGCCTACAAACTTGCCCATATTTCTTCACATCTCAGAGGAGTTCCTCCCTCTTGGATGTCCTCAAAAACACTAGAAGTGGTAGAGCAGGCAAGAGGGAATAATCACAAGATGAGATCCATTTCACTTTGGGGAGGGTTGGTCCGTGGCATAAGCAATCTCTCTCTGGCTGAGGCACAGCAGTATTGCAGTGGCTGGCACAAATATACAATTATGTAGGTTAATGACCCTGTAGGAAAGCCCACTTGAATAAGATTAACATTTTAAGAATTGTTCATAATGAGGCAAAAATCATGCAATACAAAATGAAAAATCATGACAATTGACTGTTGAGTTACACACTCGAGTGCCCTCTTTCATTTGACAGCTGGGTTCTGAGCATCCTTGGGGTGTCTGGCTGTTGGAAGACTTACCCCTTTGATTTTACATCCATGGAGATGGCCTCAATAAGCTACAGAATTCCTGTTCAAGATGGAGGGCCTCAAGCTGTAGCCAGTGTCAATCGAAGGGGCGGCCTCAGTTATGGAGCATAGGTGTCCAATTGGCTATTTTAATCTCTCTTCTAAATGTGACAAATGTAGAACTGAAGAAGGTTCACTGTATCATTTGTTGTGATTATGTCCCCCCTCTCTCCAATTCCAGGCAGTGTTCTAAGCTGGAATGTAATGTGTTGGTTTACATTGGTCCACGGCAGGCTCTGCAGATATTAATGAGAGGCGCTGCATCAAGAAGGCAGCCTACACCATAAAGGACCAAACCTCCCACCACCCTAGTCACAGCCACATCTCACTGCTCCCTTTGGGCAGAAGGTACAGAAGCCTGAAAACCAGAAGCTCTGGGTTCAAGAACAGTTTATTACCAGACTTTTGATTTACCTGCTTCTTGGGATAGACAATAAACAGCCAGTAATATTTACATGAATAAATAATTCTAGAAAATCCACTATTTTTGTTTCAAAATGTTGACAAATCTGGGAAATGCTGACATTAATTTCTCATTCCCAATTGCCCTTTTGAACAACTTTTGATGGTTCTCCCAGAATACAATAAGTAAGAAGTTAAAGGGTTTACACACTATGACCTCTGCACTTTATTTCCTGGAAACACATTAGGATTCAATATAACAACTTGTGTCATGGGAAATTGATAAGATCAGATCAAATGCCAGTTTAATTCCTGATGGATTTTATTTTCTTTTGGTAAGAACGCACTGGTATGAGGTACACAAGATTAAGCAACCAATTTGAATCCAGCTGCTGTCCTCAACCACTTGCATTCACTTCTACTGCCTGTCCCTGAAAAATACCAGTCATAGGGTCTAATGGAGAGTGGAAGAAGGAAGTTTAGTTGGTTGGGGGGTGAGTGGGTATGCCCATACACAGGATAGGAAAAGGCTACAGAGATCATGGGTGTTCACTTGAATAAAGGCATCTAGAAACTCAAGAAAGCAGCCTCTATCCTCAAGGGCCCTCACCACCCAGGTCATGCCCTCTTCTCACTTCTACCATCAGGAAGGAGGTACAGAAAGCTGAAGATGAACACCTACTGATGCAAAAACAGCTTCTTCCCCTCCACCATCAGATTTCTGAATGGAGAATGAAGCACAAACAGGCCTTACTTTTTTTCTTAATTTCCACTGATTTTTTTAAAATAGTGTATGTACAAAGATATAATTGATACCAATTGTGACCTGTTGAATGCTGCTGCAAAGCAATGAATTTCTTTCTTCTCCAACATATCAAACTCCACTGAGCTCCTGGGAATCCAGTACTCCCTGTCCATATAGAGCACAGAATACTGGCACATCCCTCTTTTCTTTCAACTGGTGAAAATCACATGGATGTGATCCTGATACATAGGCTGCGGGCACTGTTTTTGTTCCTCTCCTCCAGCAAGAGACATCTACTAGAGGAACTCAGCAGGTCGACAGTGGGAGAAAAAGAATGGTCAACGTTTGGGATCCAAATCCTTCGTCAAGACACAATTTCTCACACACAAAGCCATGCTGACTTACCCTTGCCTTTCCAAATGCTGGTGGATTCTATCCTATAGAATCCACTCCAGACATTTTCCATGACAGATGTTGGACTCACCAGCCTATAGTTCCCAGGCTTGTCTTTGCGGCTTTTCTTAAACAAATGCACAATATCAACCACGCTCCAGTCTTCCAGTACTTCACCTATGGCCACAGTTGATTCAGATATCTCAGTCAGGGCCCCGGCAATTGATCCCCTGGCTTATCTCAATGACCCAGGATCCACTTGGTCAAGCCTCAGATATATCCACTTCAATATGTTTAATACAGACCATGCCTCCCATTTTGTAATGTGAATATGTCCAAGACATCACTACCATATCCAGTTTACTCATGTAAAAGGTGATCTCCTGTAAAAGTTGACCCTAAATCTGGTGAGATGCAGGTGTGTCGGGACACAAGGAGCAACTTGAATATAGTTTGGGTGAGCTCTGCTGTTCACCCCCAGGAAGACCTGTAACATCCCTGGCTCCCTGAAGGAGTTCCCAGAAAAGATTTTGTACAAATTGTACTAAATCAAAAGGAACTATTGAAATGAAACCCAGTCCCATGCTCAAAAACAGCAGAGCTTGTTTAGGGCGGCATGTCTGCTCAATGGAAATCAATGACTACACCCTCCTTCATGTGTTTGCACTAAATGATGGCAGTCATGCATCCAAATGGCAAACTTTTATTATGAGTTTACTACTGAGGTAAACTTTGTACATTCTTAATTTTATTATATTACAAAGCAGATAATGTTGTTCCCTCTTAATGCATTAAATCCTATGAGATTTGTTAACATTTGAAACTATTTCTTAATGCATAGCATTTGTTTGCTTTCCCAATATTCCACCAATCTTCTGTAGTCACTTGGTGCACTTAATTTGGAAAACATTCTTTCAAGAACCCTAAGAAACTGTTGTCATGTTGCAAAACACGAGTGTAATATGGATAGATCATCTTTCTTAGTAGCATTGGTTGAGGGATGTATCACCCACAACACCACAGTATCTCCCCTATCATCTTTGATATGTCGGCTTTGACAGTAGAATCATGAGATATCTATGACAGTACTCCCTGGAGGAGTCCTGTGTCTGTTACTAATTCCCCTTAAGATTCCTTGTAGATAACATTACAATGAGAAGACTGCAAGTGGAGGTGAGGGAGGAACATTTATGATTTTGAATGCTTTTGGGCTGCACGGTTGGCCTAGTGGTTAGCACAGCGCCATTACAGCACTAGCGATCAGGTTCAAATCCCGCGCTATCTGTAAGGAGTTTGTATGTTCTCCCCGCGTCTGCATCGTTTTTCCATGGGGCTCCGGTTTCCTCCCACCGTTCGATATGTTATGGGGGTTGTTCGTTAAATCGGTGTAAATTGTGCCACACAGGCTAAATGCTGTATGTCTAAATTTAAATTTTAAAATTTAAATAATATCATTTGAAATACTGTACAATTCTGATTATCCAAAATTGGTTTGTCCAAAATCCTAAATTATCCGAAAAATGTTGGGACCCAGAAGTGACATCTTTTTGCCTCTGAAACATTTTGGATAAATGAGGATATCTAAAACAAACAGAAATCCTCATTTACCTGAATTTTTTGTCAGAGTGGAAAAAAATTCACCCAACATGAAATTATAATGACAATTGTCCTCATTTCAGGTAACTCCCTCCCCTCTCACTTTTCGTTTCTTCTTTACCTTCCCCTATTGACTTTTCTCTCCAACTCTCCCTCTCAAATTGCATGCTGCTGTCTCCCAGCCGCAAGCAGCTGGAAGAATCCCTTATCCAGGCATCGTCAAGGAGAGCGGACTCCCGGGCAGGGGCGGAACTTCAGGCTCTCAGGCAGGAGTGGGTTCTCGGTGGGGAGGTGTCAGTAATCGCCGGTGGCGATTGGGAGGGGAAGTGTGTGTGGGCGAAGACTGGGTCTGTGTTGGGCTCCAACATCGAGAATCAGGATGCGAAGCCAGATCAGCCCCTGCCGGAACGAGCCCACCAGTGAATTGGCGGCAGCGGTAGGGAGGTCTCGGTGATTGGTGGCGGAGTTGGGGAGGTTTCGGGGATCAGCCAGCATTTTTTTTGGTGAGAATTAAACATTGTCTTAATGCTTTAAAAGCCTTCCCTTGTTGTTTTGTGGTTGTTTAAAAAATGATACAAGTGATTTGCTGTTACTTCTGGGCTGTTTTAAAAAAAAATAACTGGCTATTTGAAAAATTCAGTCACCTCGGATAATCGGAGTTGTACTGTATTATCCTTTACTTGTTTAGGTAAAATAAAATGAATAGTCCTGGGAAATGCCTTAGGTTATAAATCTGACCCTCCCATAGAAAAACTGTGCATCATTGCTTTATTAAGATCCAAGCTGCCTTAAGCAGGTTCTAGCCGGGAAGGGGAAACATAACCATTGTTCAATTTGGGTGTTAAAATCTTTCAATTTACCTTTTATTTTGTTACCAATGAACTTGTCTATATCCCTGAGTAATTGTTTATACAAATATACTAAAACCCTGGTGACTGGAATTCAAGCAGTGGGCAGCCTCAAGCAACTGGCCAAAAAACCCCAAGGAAAATAAATAAATAGGAGCAAAATAAAAGGAAATGTTTTCTGATGTAACACATAAACCTTAGGTAAAGATGGGAGCCAATATCCAGCCAGCGGAGAGCCTTGGCCAGTGCTTTGCTCGTAGGAACTGTTTGAATAAAGTTGTGTGAAACAGCGATGGCGTCACCCAGGATGAAGAGCTGGTTGATGCCGCTCGCTGTTGGGGCGACTCTCTTAAAGTGTCGCCCCAGTCAGAGGCTTGATCTGTAAACTTGGGGGAGGGGGATTAATTATCTATAATGTTATAGTTTTCATCTTTCAGGCAGCTCTGTGGAGGGGGAGGAACCTGCAGATACAGCGATGGTTAAATGTTTTCAAAAAACATGACTAAAAATAAAGTGAAATGCTTTGAGGTTTATATATTCATGCCAATGAAGTTTGTTCAGTGTAAGTCCAGTATCGTATTTTTGTCTTTTAAACAATCAATTCTTAATGCGGGTGTATTAGTAAGAGTAAGTCTCAAGCAACCAGAATGACAGTGTAGATCAGCCGACCAATCTAGTTCCGTCAGTGGACACCGACAGAGTTGCATGTTGTAAGAGTCAACCGAGATGAGATGCATTTGCAAGAAATTAGATTTTAGCTTTATTCACATTTTGAATCAGCTTGTGCCTTCCTTGTGCATGGTCACCATTCCTGGCTATGGCACAAGTAGTGTTTGCTTCAGTGGAAAATTGCTAAGTGCATGTCTTTCAGTTGAATGTAATTGTAATTTAAATGGAGCTTTGTAAAATATTTTCTTAAAGGGCTTCTGAATGGGAATCATTATCAGTTAAATAATGTCGGCAGTGATGAAGGATCATTGATTGTGGCATCTACCTCACGGCTATTAATTCTGTGTCCGTCACAATTCATGGTCATCATTTCCTCACAGTTTAATGGCTTTAGGGAACCCTTTCATCTGATTGTGTCTTCTGTCTTGGCCCTTTTCCTTTTGTCAAGCCAAAACAAGTAAGTACACTCTGTTAGTGTAGCGTTGCCTCTGACCCCTGTGCCCTTCGCAAGAGGAGTCCCCAAGACCCTATTATAATCTATAACCTCTCCCACTGTCTCGGATCAGTCCCTGACTGAGAAAGGAACAGAACGGACCTTTGGAAGCTTTATCTGCCACGACTGCATTAGCAAGACAAAGCCTGAATGGAATGCAAGCGCTCAGTCCCAAGTTGAGGGGACGTGTTCTTTAGAAGCTGACAACTCAAACTGTGCAAGGAATTCCACAGATGAGATCAAAAGAATAATCAAGCACGTACTAAAGGTCACCTTGCTGCCAATAATACTGAGGGTTCGGAGTACAGCTACGCTGCATCCAAATCCGTTCTTGGCCTATAGACTGAATATGAATCAACTTGTTGAGGCAGCTTCTGTACTCGATGTATTCTTGCCTCAGATCCCTTACATTGATCTCATGGAAAAATTAGAGCCATATTTAGCCTGGGGAGTTTAAGAAAATAAAATTTGAGCACTGCTTTGCCCCAGCAACAAAATGTTTACTTTTTCAATAACTATTTAAGTCAAGTTTATTATCTGATTGCACAGGTAAAACTCGAAGAAACAGCGTTCTCCGATCCTCAGTACACAACATGCAGACACACAACCAGACATTACACACATACAGACAAACAATACAATTCTACCCGGTGACAGATAACTCGATAAGATTGTCAGAAGGCAGGTGTGTTTACTAGTTCCTCCAAGGGCTGGTATGAAGAAATGAATGAGAAGGTCTCGGCACAGTTAGCGTAGTGGTTTAGGTGCCAGTGATCGGGACTGGGCCTCAAATCTGTCGCTGTCTGTAAGGAGTTTGTATATTTTCCCTGTGTCTGTGTGGGTTTTCCCTGGGTGCTCTGGTTTTCTCCCACCTTCAAAAACGTACCATGAATGTAGGTTAAAGGGGTGTAATTGGGTGGCATGGAGTCGTGGGCTGAAATGGCCTGTTACCATTCTGTATGTCTAAAATAAATCTCAGGTTTGTCCCCCAATTTACATTGAGATAGTTGACCCCGGGTGGAACAGAGTGTCGGGTTGTTTGAAGTATCCCGAGCAGTCATAGTACAAGCAGCCAGAGTTCACGTTCTTCATTTCTCTCCACTGACCCCCTGCAGATGACAGTAAGGATTGGGGATCCCTTCAGCTTCCTGCCAGCTGCGATCAGCTACTTTGGCTCAAGTCCCACTGATGCCAACTGGAGACAAGCTGTAAGTTGTAAGTATAGACGAGTGGGAGAATCGAGGTTTGCCATTCAGAAGGGGCGTTAAACTCAAAGGTCTGCAGGCATTGTGATTGTAGTAAGAACACACAGAAATGCTGGAAGAACTCAGCCGGTTTCGCAGCATCCATAAGAGATAAAGATATATTACCAACATTTTGGGCCTGAGTCCTTCTTCAAGATATAAGCCAAAAGAAGGCAGGCATCTGAAAAAAGACTGGAGAGAGAAAGGGGGAAGACTGGGAAGGGGAGGAGTCCAAACAAACAGACAAAGCGTGTTAAATGGATATGATAAGAGTAAAAGTGAGAACTGATTTTGGCTCTGTGAAATGAGACAAAGGGAAAAAGGTATATGAAGAGAGAGAGAGAGAGAGAAACAGAGATAGAGAGATGGGGAAGAAGATGGGGGTGAGGGGAACTGGAGAAGTCAATGTTAATGCCTTCTGGTTGGAGGATGCCCAGACAGAAGATGAGATGTTGTTCCTCCAATTTGTCTGGCAGTGCAAGAGTCCATGGACAGACATGTCAGCAAGGGTATGGGATGGGAAATTGAAACAGGTGGCACTGGGAGATCTAGGCTATTGTGGTGAACAAAGCTGAGATGTTTTTAATGTTATTGCATGAACAAGGTTCTCCCTGCCCTCTCAGGTGGAAAGATTTGTAAAAGATGCAATTTTATCCGAGAAAAATCCCAGGGATAGAGACACAGGGAGTCATAGCATCACAGCAGATCATTCAGCCCACTGTGGATGTGTTGACCGCCAATCTGCTATTCACACTAATTCCATCCTAACCCATTTTATTCATCCTGCTTTCCTGCCAACTGTCTCTGAACTCTACCATTCACCTAAATACGAAGGGCAATACACAGTGGCAAACACAATTTAAGGGATGTGGCAGGAATCTGGAACACACAGAGGAAACGCCTATCGTCAGAGGGAGAACATAGAAACTCCACACAAACAGCATCTGAAGTCAGGATTGAACCTGGGTCATTGGTGCTGGGGTTGGGGGCAGCAACTCTACCAACATACTGTTGTGCCAACATAATCTGGGAAGCATATATCCCTCAGGCTACAGATATGGATCAGTAATTTGGTCAGTTATTTCATTGCTGGTTACGGGAATTTGCTATGCAGAAAATCTGTGCTGTGTTATGTCAATAACAATACTTCAAAACACATTTCATTGAGGGAGCAGCTTGGTTAGCGTAGTGGTTAATGCAACACTGTTATGGTGCCTGTGATCGGAAACGGGGTTGCAATCCCATGCTGTCTGTAAGGAGTTGGTACTGTTTCAAGCCCAGAGGACCCATGAACCCAGCAGCAATAGATATTCACCAAGATAAATGGTTACTTAACAAAAGTTGCTTTTAATTATCCTGAACATGAAAATAGAATCAAACTTTAAATTATCACTATTAACTTACTTAACCAAACAACCCCCTTCTAATTCTAAGCGCATGTGTGTAATGTGTGTGTAAGTTTAGAAATATTCTTTGCTTCACAGTTGAATCTCACTTCTCATTCCTCCAAGTTCACTGATTGCAGACAAATTTTATACTGTGCACAGAATTTAACATTTATGAAGTTCACCAGGCTTTGGTGCTTGAAAGGTAAATGGTTACCGCTCAGGAAGGTTCTTGTGAGCTTTTAGAGAGAGATTTGTTGTTCCAGGACATCCACAACTGATGTACTGCCATCAGCTACACCAGTGTCTTGCTGACGAAACTTGCCCCTTCTGGGTTCTCCAGATGATAACCTCTTTCTTTCAGGTCACCACAGAGTTTCTTTCTGTTTCCCTTACAAATGGGCTTTCCATAAGCTTGCCAGCTTGTCCTGTTCCAGAGCTGCTGTCTGCTGGCTGAAACACTGTAGAAGTTCTCTCTCTCTCTCTCTCTCTCTCTCTCTCTCTCTCTGTCTCTCACTCTCTCTCTCTGTCTCTCTCTGAGAGAAAGCCTGTTTGACTCTGTCTGCTTGCAAAACCACATGACCCTCTCAGAACAGCAAGTTCTCCTCCAGACAATCTGCAGCTCCAGCAAGATCTTTCATCTGCTGTTGCCTTTTGCAAACAACAATTCATTAGTGAGTCTCTTGAGCACTCTTCAAAGCTCTTGTAAAAGTTATGAGGCCCTCATATGTCTAGCATGGGGCAGAGCTCCAGTATTTCAAATAAGATCTGTTTTAAAGTGTTTGTATGCGACATACTCTAACAAACCTTTCCCAATTTATCTCCCAAAAAACATATTTATATACTCTATTACAGTATGTTATCTACGTGTCTGCGTGGATTTTCTCTAGGAGCTCCTGTTTCTTCCCACCCTTCAAAACATACCAGGGGTTATAGGTTAATTGGGTATAATTGGGCGGTGTGTGCTCATGGGTCGAAATGGCCCATTATCATGCTGTATGTCTAAATTTATTACCTTTTAATTGGGATTTCCTTTTGAGGAGGTCCTCAGCTTATGATGTAAACAGTGCAAACACAGGTTTCTTCAGCATTTACACCAACGATTACTGGCTGCATCTTTTACTCTCCCCACCTTTCTGCCTTGAACAGGGTTCCCTTCTGTCGGTGACATCCTGGTTTACTCTTCCTTCCCCAGCCATCATTTCACTCCTTTAACGACAACCCGCTGTACCCCCCAGTTGGGGCAATCCTTGCTCCGACATCTCTCCTCCCAACCTCCCATCAAGGGCCATAAGCAGACCTTCCAAGTGAGGCAGAGCTTCGCATCCAACCCAGGCCAGCTGCGATCAGCTATCTTGGCTCCAATCCCATGGAGGCTGACTGGAGACAAGCCACAAGTCGTAAGTCTAGTCGAGATGGGAGAAATTTGGGCTGCTATTCAAAAAGGAAGTTAAAACAACGTCCTCCGTGCCCTCTCAGGTGGCATCCTAGTATTCCTTTGTGTCTTATTTATCATCCAAGTAGTATAGGCACAACCTGACTGCATTCTATGCACTCAATGTTGCCTCCTCAGCATTGGTGAGACCAAAAACATAGGGTAACTGCTTCGCCAGCCAAGCGCCACTGTCTGTCCTTAGATGCAAGCTGGAACTCCTGATTGCCAGCCATTTTAATTTCAAGTAACCTCCATCTCCATCTGGTTCCATTTCCATCTGTCCTTTACCTGTTTCTGTCCTCATTTTCCTCTCAAAGCATTTACCCGTCTCCCCATCTTCATGTATCCAGAAGCCTCCCTTTCCCAGCCCTTTCCTCACCCTCTATTATGCTTGAGATTTTCCTTTCCCACTCAAGTCTCAAAAAAAAAAGGTTCTGACAATGGCTCCAACTTTGTTATGTGTGCTATCTCTTGGCACTGACTTGGCAAGTCAAGTGTAAAACTCCCTTGCATGGTAGCAGAGGAGGAAATTAGATTTGATGGTGATCACGGCTGGAAGTCCATCTTTAGATCAGATCTTAACCAAGCCTCCCTTGTTTAAATAGAAACATGGCCTCCAAGATTACAGATGTCATCTTGATCAATGAGCATCATGTCATAGCATGGTCAGATGCTTCATTCTCTCCCCTTGTACAGAGTGATCATTGGGCAGAATCCACAGTTGGTGTAGCTGTGAGCACAACGCCTTTACAGGGTCAATGATTGGGACCGGGGTTCAAATCCCACATTGTTTGCTGTTCTCCCTGTGTCTGCGTGGGTTTTCCCGGGGGCTTTGGTTTCCTCCCACCATTCGAAATGTACTGGGGGTTGTAGGTTAATTAAGAGGCATGGACTCGTGGGCTGAAATTGCCTGATTCTGCGCTGTATGTCTAAAATAAAATCTAATAAAACCTGCCTGCTGGATGGAGAAGTGCATCTCAATGACATAACTGGCAGTTTGTAGTCTGGGGTGGGAGGATCTTTCTAAGGCCTCTTCCTAATTTTCAGTGCTGTCTGAGTATAATTTGCATGTTCTCACTGTGACAATCCAGGATTCCCTTGGGTGATGTGGATCCCATTCATGCCCCAGAAATGTGGCAGTAGCTCAGTTACTTGGCTGGAGTGAATTACCTCCGGAGTAGGTGGCGGTCAGAGAATCATGAGGAAATTGATGAGCATGGAAGGGAGAAAAGCTGACAGGGAAACAATGGAAGAATTTGACTCACGGGAATGCTCCGAGATAGCTGGCAAAGGTCCATTGGACTGAACAGCCTTCTTCAATTAAATGGGGGGATATGCGAGGAAGCACGGGTGGTCCACTGGGACATTTGCGGGTTTCCTAAAGGGAAACAAGTGTTCCCTTGCTTCCTTTAGATTTGTCAGGACCTGTTTATGAAGGGCTAGTCGCCAGGAATTTTCTGAGGTGTTTATTCATTCAGACACCAGCCAAAGCTGCAAATGGAGCGATTCATCTAAGCTCAGTGTTACACCTGCAGTCGTGTTTGCTGTTTGACCTGATCATTACAGCAGCACTGACATGTCACATTTCATCCTCCAGGTGTGTCTAAATCTTTGGTTCCTGTTAGAAGAGAAGTTCAATGTTAAGAATTAAACTCCCTGAAGCAAAACTAATGCAAGGCACAGTTAACATGAGTGGTGTAAGGGGGATAAAAAAAGTTCTTGCAAATTCTCTCCTTCAAAATAATTGCCCAGTGATATAAAATAACTATCTGACTCTATCAGAATATATACCTGGGCAGGGAGGCTTATACTGCACTCAGATATATTTTGTCATATTGCACTAATAAGGCATGAATAATTTGTGGCATTAATATGAGTGTTATACAGGAAGGAGATAGATCAGCTCGTTGAATGGTGTAACGACAATAACTTGCACTCAGCAAAACCAAGGAGATGATTGTGGTCTTCAGGAGGAAGTCAGGGGAACACACCCAGTCCTCATCGAAGGCTCAGTAGTGGAGAGGGTCAAGAACTTCAAATTTCTGGGTGTCAACATCTCCAAGGATATGTCCTGGAGCCTCCATGTTGATGCAATCACAAAGAAAGCTCGCCAGTGGCTATACTTCGTGAAGTGTCTGAGGAGATTAGGTATGTCACTGAAGACTCTTGAAAACATCTGCAGGTATACCATGGAGAGCATTCTAGCTGGTTGCAACACTGTCTGGTATGGAAGTACTAAAACTCACTCAGAGCAAGAATAAACTCCAGAGGGTAACTCGGCCTGCGGCATCACAGGTACCAAACTTCACTTCATCAAGAACATCTACAAGACATCTACAAAGCAAGTTCTATCCTCACAGCATCTAGGCCAAGCCCTCTTCACTCTTCTACCATCAGGGGAAAGGTACAAGAGCCTGAAGACGAGCACTCAGCGGCACAAGGACAAGCTTCTTCCCTGCTGCCAACAGATTCCAGAATGATCAATGAACCGAAGACACTGCCTCGCTTTTCATCCATTATTATATCATTATTATTTTATTTTATTTTTTACAGTAATATTATGAGATGATTTATAATATGAATGTTTGTGGTATGATACTACTGCAAAACACCGAATTTCATGACTTGTTCATGACAATAAATTCTGATTCTTTGGTTCCAATTCAAAGCAGTAAAAATAGAACATTCTTGCAGACTTGGGGTTCAAAAGGTGCAATCCAGTATTATTTTGTGTCTTACCACAATTAAGTTCATGTTTAGAACATAGAACCATACAGCACAGTACATGCCCTTCGGCCCCGATGTTGTGCCAACCAATATATCCCTTCCTAAAAAAAAGTACTAAACCCTGTAACCTTCTATTTTCCGTCCCTCCATGCATCTGCCTTAGAGAAATGTCCCTAATGTTTCAGCCTCCACCATAATTTCTGGCAAGGTATTCGAGGCACACACAACTCTCTGCGTAAAAAAACTTACTCTAGATGTCTCCCCTAGACATCCCTCCCTTCACTTTGTTCACATGTCCTCTGGTGTTTGCTATACCTGCCCTGGAAAATAGATGTTGGTTGTCCACCTATCTATGCGTCTCATAATTTTGTAGACCTTTATCAAGTTTCCTCTCACACTTCTACGCTCCAGTTTATTTATCATCCGATTGTACAAGTATAACATGACGAAACAGGGATCTTCCATCCTCAGTGCGAAACAGTACAAACACACACACATACATATGGAACAACTACAGTTAAACCCTTATTATCCAGAAGTCAAGCAACCAGCAGTCTCAAGCAATGGGCAAAAAAAAATAATGGAAAATAAAAAAATACAGTTTAAAATTGGTGCGCCTCGCTGTTAGTTCACCTATCACACAACATGCAGTCTCAATCAACCGGAAAATTCACTTACCAATCACCACAGGTGCCAGACACCAGGAGTTTTACTGAATAAATATTATTTTTTATAAACAATTTAGACATATAGCATGATAACAGGCCATTTGGCCCATGAGTTTGTGCCGCCCAATTTACACCCCATTAACTTACACCCCCATATGATTTTTTTTTAATGGTGGGAGGAAACCGGAGCCACCAATGGAAAACACATGCAGACACAGTGAATCCTTACAGACAATGTCGGATTTGAACCCAGGTCCCGACCGCTGGCACTGTGAAGGTGTTGCGCGAATCAATACGCAAACCATATAAACAAATATTACTGTTAAATAAATAGTAGAGTTGTAGAGGGCTTTTACCATTGGAATTCACGCCAAGCACACAGAGCAATTTATAGCACCCAATTTAACCTTCCAACCATGTGTCTTCGGGAAGTGGAGGGGAAACCAGAACACCTAAGGGAGAGCATGTAAACTCCACACAGGCAGCACCAGAGCTCAGGCTTGTTAATGGAGCTTCGATGCAGAAACTTTGCCAGAAGGACCACTAAACAAGGTGCACCTAAAATACTGATGCAAAACCTGGTCACCAGCCAAAATATCATGGATTAAAAGTAGTGGGCTTTAAACAATTAAGGGCTAAAATAGAAGCTGTGCAATTAATACTTATCTTTTCATGAGTACAGTTTTCTTGTATGGCCAATAAGCAGAATTGTTACTTCGTCCACAGGAAAATCTTAGGGTTTTATGTGATGTCATGTAGGTACTTTGACAATAAATCTGAACTTACAACTTTTTTGAACTTTAAATTCTTAACTTTAAATTCTTAGCTGCATGAACTGATGCATTAGTGCTGTGTAGTGCACTGGGAAGGGCATCAGACCCTAAACTGGTGGTTCTCAACTTTTTTCTTCCCACTCACATACCACTTTAAGTAATCCCTATGCCATTGGTGCTCTGTGATTAGTAAGGGATTACTTAAGGTGGTATGTGAGTCAGAAGGGAAGGTTGAGAATCACTGCTCAAGACCCAATTGTTACTGAAATATTGTGCTGGAGATAAATTGTCATTGGCCCATTCCCTTTGGAGTTATGAAACCGTGCACATAACAAGTCAATGAGGTACAATTAAAGCAATGGGTTTCAAACTTTTTCTTTCCACCCACATACCACCTTAACCAATCCCTTACTAATCACAGAGCACCGATGGCATAGGGAATACTTAAAGTGGAATGTGAGTGAAAAGAGAAAGGTTGAGAACCACTGCCTTAAAGTGTTGAATAACTCAAAGACCACAAAATGATCCCAAATGCATGGCCTAAATGATTCCACAGTTAAAGGTCTAGGGGGAAATGGTGTTTTAGAGTTGGCACAAAGAAGATGGGTTGAAGGGTTTCCTGCATTGTTCTACAACGATTCTGCCACCATGCTGACTTAAGGCATTTTTATCCAGGAGAAGGTAATATTCACCATGTTTCCATTGGTCCCTGTTGCAAAACTGGCGAGTCCTCGCACAGAAAGTTCACACACTTTAACTTTAAGATTTTTAAAGATTTAGAGATACAGCATGGAACAGGATATACCAGCCCATGAGACAGTGCTGCCCAGTTTCACCAATCTGACCAATTAGCCTACAATGCCCGTACATCTTTGGAACCTGGGAGGAAACCAGAGCACCCAGAGGAAACCCACACAGGTCACAGGAACACGGAAACTCCACGCAGGAACAAGGAAATTCCATGCAGGAACGAGGAAACTCCATGCAGGAACGTGAAAACTCCACGCAGGAACGAGGAAACTCCACGCAGGAACACGGAAACTCCACGCAGGAACGGAGAAACTCCATGCAGGAACGAGGAAACTCCATGCAGGAACGTGAAAACTCCACGCAGGAACGAGGAAACTCCACGCAGGAACACGGAAACTCCACGCAGGAACGGAGAAACTCCATGCAGGAACGAGGAAACTCCATGCAGGAACGTGAAAACTCCACGCAGGAACACGGAAACTCCACGCAGGAACACGGAAACTCCACGCAGGAACGAGGAAACTCCTGACGGACAGCAGCAGATTAGAACCCAGGTGACTGATGCTGCAATAGTGTTGCATTAACCGCTATGTTAACCGTGCTGCCCGACATATTTCTCAAATTCCTTGAGCTATCATGCAAAGGTGATGACTTTCCACAGAGGAGCTGAGTTTAATGTTGACCGGCACTGTAAAGTTGTTGTGCTAACTGCACTTCTGTCAGCTTGTTACCAGCTTCTGTCTCCTGAACCTCTTCCATTGCTGGAGATTAGAATTCCTTCCTCCGCCCAGCTGGAGGTTTTGATGGCAGCCTTGTGGCAGCTGATGCCGGTGTTCTTCCTGATGACAGACCTCTGCTGGAAGTGAGCCCTTGAGTTGGTGGAGCTCAGGAGTCAATTAGCAGAGGTGTGAGTTTGGCTTCAGGCAATAGGATTTGGGTGAGCTTGCATTTGGGAGGTAACAAAAGACATGGAGGAGGGTCCTGGTATGAGATTAACGGAAGTCCAACTTTGAGGGTATCAACTGAATCGGAGTACTACAGGGTTGTGTTCTTAGCCTCCTTACTCTACTCACTTTACACCTACGGCTGTGTAGCTCGGTTGAACAATAACATCATCTACAAATTTGTTGAAGATACCATGGTAGTGGGTTGAGCCAGCATACAGGATAGAGAATGAGAACTTGGCTGAATGGTGCACCAACAACAACCGTACACTCAATGTCATCAAAACTAAGCAGCCGATTGTTGACTTTAGGAATGTCCATTGATTACTGGGGGATCAGAGGTGGAGAGGGTGAGCAAATTTAAGATCTTGGGAGTCATTATCTTGGAGGATCTTTCCTGGATCCAACACACCAATGGCATCGTGAAGAAAGCTCGTCAGTATCCCTACTTCCTCAGGAGTTTGCAGAGGTTTGGTATGACACCAGAAACCCTGGCAAATTTCTACAGATGTATGCTGGAAAGTGTCCTGACCGGCTGCTTCACAGTGTGCTATGGGGCACCAATACCCCTGAGCCCTCCAAAAGTATGCAGCCCAGGACATCACAGGTAAAACCCACCCCACCATCGAGAAAATCTACAGGATACCTTCACACCCGGGAGGGGTACAAAGAGGAGGAGCAAGATCCATGAGGGTGAGGTCCCGCTCTCCCAGAATGCTCCCTCACTGAACTCACCATTGAAGAGGTGAATAGGTCAACAAACCCTGTCACTGGAAATGGAAAGTGTTTGATATTTTTATTCTCTACTGTTATAGGTTTTTGGGACATTTCTCAGCATGGGACTTTAAAAAAATAATTCAATAGATTTCATATTTCAGATTTATTGTCAGAGTACGTACATGATATCACATGCAAACCTAAGATTCTTTTTCTTGTGGACGCAACAGAATTACCACTAACTAATAGCACAAAAAAAACTGTACACAGCATAAATCATAGGCAAATAAAGAACTGTAAACAGATAATGAATGTAAAAAAAAACTGACTGTGCAATACAGAAAGAATGACAAAGAAAATCAATAGAGTGCACAAGTAAGAGTCCTTAAACGAGTCCCTGATTGAGTTTGTTGTTGAGGAGTCTGATGGTGGAGGGGTAGCAGTTGTTCCTGAACCTGGTGGTGTGAGTCTTGAGGCACTTGAATCTCTTTCCTGATGGCAGCAGCGAGAGCAGGCGGGTGCTGGGTGGTGTGAGTCCTTGATGATTGCTGCTGCTCTCTGGTGAAAGCGTTCCCTGCAGATGTTCTCCATGGTGGGGGTGGGTTTTACCTGTGATGTCCTGGGCTGCATACTTTTGGAGGGCTCAGGGGTATTGGTGCCCCATAGCACACTGTGAAGCAGCCGGTCAGGACACTTTCCAGCATACATCTGTAGAAATTTGCCAGGGTTTCTGGTGTCATACCAAACCTCTGCAAACTCCTGAGGAAGTAGGGATACTGATGAGCTTTCTTCACGATGCCATTGGTGTGTTGGATCCAGGAAAGATCCTCCAAGATAATGACTCCCAAGATCTTAAATTTGCTCACCCTCTCCACCTCTGATCCCCCAATAATCAATGGACATTCCTAAAGTCAACAATCAGCTGCTTAGTTTTGATGACATTGAGTATACGGTTGTTGTTGGTGCACCATTCAGCCAAGTTCTCATTCTCCATCCTGTAGGCTGACTCATCCCTTTCCTTTATACAACCCACTACCATGGTATCATCAACAAATTTGTAGATGGTGCTATTGTTCAACTGAGCTACATAGCCGTAGGTGTAAAGTGAGTAGAGTAGGGGGCTAAGAACACAACCCTGTGGTGCTCTGGTACTGATGGAGATCGTAGAGGAGAAGTTCTTACCAATCCTCACTGATTGTGATCTGGAGGGGAGGGAATCCATGATCCAATTACATAGTGGGCTGCTGAGACCCAGGTTTTGGAGTTTGCTGATCAATTTTGAGAGGATGACGGTGTTAAATGCCGAACTGTAGTCGATAAAGAGCACCTTGGTGTTTGCATCTTTGCTGTCCAGGTGTTCTAGGGCTTTACGTAGATCCACTGAGATGGCATCTGCCATGGACATGTTGCTGCGATAGGTGAACTGGAATGTATCCATGTATGCCTCATCACCAGCCTTTCAAACACTTCATCACTGTTGATGTAAGTGCTACTGGTCGATAATCGTTAAGACAGGTTACTACACTCTTCTTGGGCACCGGTATGATTGGTGCTTGTTCGAAACAGGTGGAAACCATGCCCTGCTGGAGTGAGATACTGAAGATATCCATGAATATATTGGTAAGTTGGTCAGCACAGACTCTTAATACTCAGCTGGGCACTCTATCTGGGCTGGATGTTTTCCTCGGATGTGAGTGGAAAGAAAAAGGTTGAGAACCACTGATATAGATATAAATAATGTAAATAATGGCTGCCAAAATTCCAAACACTGAGTAAAAATAAACAGCCTTGGCTTTAACAACAGCTCCCAAAATACAGCCAAGGACAATGGACATGTAGGAACTGGTAGTGCAAGCTCCCCCTCCAAGTCATGCATTTGGAAATATAACTCCAATCCTTTAACATCACTGGGGCTAATTCCTGCGAAGTGTCCAAACAGTACCGTGGACTGTAGTAGTTTGGGAAGGTGGGTAACCATCACCTTTTCATGGGCTATGATTGTTCTGGTCCCACCAGCAATGCCGAGATCTCAAAATTAATTTTTTAAAGAATGAGAATACTATAAAATGCTAATCAGTAATTTAAAACAAACATTGAAATAAAGTAAAAGCTAATTCATTCTTACCTTTATCAAATGAACATAGCTTGTGTGCCAAATGTTTAATGTGTTCGGGCCCACCTTCCAGGTCCAATACTGGGGCCTGCAGCAAGAGCAGGAGGCCGGTGCATCTTAATGGACTCTCACAATGGCTTGGGCGCGGACAGAGGGCCAAGAGCAGCTGAGCTGCGATTTGGCAGTCAGCTGGCTGCAGAAGAAGCAGAAATTTGTCAGCTCAGCTTAACCCAACATGACAACTTTCACACAGGAACCACAGGGAGAAGCTTTCAGACAGACTAAAAACCACAGACAACATGGTCGCACTTTCCACTGCGTTTTGCTCCATTGCCCAGAACAAACTTGAGAACCGTAAGAACTGGTGGTACTGGAAGTTAGGATGAACAAAGAGGAGCTGGAGGAGCATCCATGGATAGAGACGGTCAGCTGACATTTCCAAGCAGAACCTCGTATTGAGACTCTATATCAATCAAAATTTGGGTTATGTTACAGAACTTTGTGCTTGTTGCCAAATTGCAGTAGAGCCTTAATTGACAAGCAAATTAGAGAAAATGCAGCAGAGATATTTAAATAGTTAGCCCTACTCAAGGGAAGGCAAAATAGGCTCAAAATGTAAAATGAAAGCAATAGGAAAAATAAAAATGGAAAAAAATAAACATTTAAAATAATTCAATTGAAATCCGTAATGCAGATTTCCTGAAATTGAACAGTTGAGTTATTTGCTTTTCTGGCTATGGTTGGTTGTTATTGCATTAACCATGATTCAAAACTTAAAAGGTATTCAGACTCCTGATTACCCAACTTAAATTCCTGTGGAGAGTTTAATGATCAATTAATATGCAAATCCACCAACTACTCAAAAACATGAGGGATAGAGAGTGCAAGAGGCCAATGCTGGAGACAGCAGAATGCCCCCAGCAGCTGCAACAGATTGGTCTTGTGAGCAAAGAAAGAATAAAGTTCTGGAGATCAGGAAGGAATTAACCAAATGATGAGATGGGCAAACAAATAACAAGGAGAACTCTATCCAAACAAATGCAGGGAGGGTTTACACGAAAAATGATGGGATAACTCGAATTGATTTGTTTCTTGTCAAAGTAAAGTTATAGAGAAATCTTCAACTTCATCAAAGTTCAGATTTATGGTGCACACATAACATCACATACAACACTGAGATTCTTTTTCCTGCGGGCCAGGCAGAATTTCTACTTATCAGTTAGTGCAAAAAACAAACTATACTCAAGAAAAGATGCATATACAAAAGTGAGAAATGTAAGCAAGAATAAAATGTAAATAAACTTTGCCACACAGGAGATAAGTATTCAATAATAAAGAATGTGTAAATTAAGAGAATCAGATTAAAACATAGAACACAACAGCACAATGCAAGCCCTTCGGCCATTAATGTTGTGCCATCTTATTTATTCTCACCAAAAAAAATGAAACCCTCCCTACTCTTTCATCCATGTGCCTGTCTAAGAATCTCTGAAATGCCCTTTATGTTCCAGCCTCCAGCTCCACTCATGGCCAGGCATTCCAGGCACCCACAACTCTCTGTATAAAAAAATACCCCTGATGTCTCCCCTAAACCTTTCACCCTTTGGTTTGTACAGATGCTCTTTGCTAATCCTGACCTGGGATAAAAGTACTGGCTGTCTATCTATGTCTCTCAGATACTTGAGGAGCTCAATTAAGTCTCCTCTCATCCTTCTTCGCTCCAAAGAAAAAGTCCTAGCTCTGCTAACTTATTTTATAATCCAGGCAACATCCTGGTGAATCTCCTCTGCATCCTCTCCATAGCTTCCATATCCTTACTGCACTGAGGTGACCAGAACTGAACACAATACTCCAAGTGTGGAAGTAAAGCATGAAAGTCTGCAGACATCGTGACTGAAGTAAACACAATACCAGAGAAACTCAGCAGGTCAAACAATACCCTTTATAGAGCAAAGATGAAGGTTAATAACCAATGTCTCAGGCTTGAGCCCTTCATCAAGGTGTAGTGATGCCTCATGAGAGATTTGTAGAGTTGCAACATAACCTCTCGACTCTTGAACCCAATCCCCGACAAACGAAGCTCCACATCCCAAAGGGCTTCTTAACTCTCCTATCAACCTGTGCAGCAACATTGAGAGATGGATGGATTTGGACCCCATGTCCCCTCTGTTCCTCTGCACTGTTAGGTAACCCCATACTCAGCCTTTAGGTTCGACCTTTGAAAATGCGTCACCTCACACTTACCCAGATTGAACTCCATCTGCCACTTTTCTGCCCAACTCAGCATTCTGTCTAGATCCCGTTGTAATCTATCTACATTGTTATGAACATGTCACAAAATTCATTGTTTTGCAGAAGAATTTCAAGTGCAATATTGCCATAAATTACATTTAAAACAAATAAATAAGTACATTAGTGTAAAATTACATTGAGAAATCTGGTGGAAAGAGGGGAAGAGGCTATTTTTTTGTATGTTGGGTGTTCGTCTTTAGTCTCCTATACTTCCTTCCTGATGGTAGCAGCGTAAAGAGGTCATGGCCTGGGAAGTGAAAGTCCTGGAGGATGCTTTCTTGAGACACCATATCGTATAGATATCTGCAGTGAAGAGAAGACTGGTGCGCATGATGGCGGTGATAGAGTTCACAACTCTCTTTTCCCAACCTGAGCATTGACACCTCCATACCAGACAATGATGCAACCAGTCAGAATGCTCTCCATGGTACACATGTAGAAATGTGCAAGAGTCTTCGGTAACCTAGCGGATCTCCTCAAACTCCTCACAAAGTATAGCCACTGGTGAGCCTTCTTCATGATTGCATCAACATGGTAGCTCCAGGATAGATCGTCAGAGATATTGACACCCATGAATTTGAGGTTCTTGACCCACTCCACTGCTGTTCCCCAATGGTGGTGGGGTAGCAACTGTTCCTGAACCTGGCAGTACGTTTCTTAAGCACAGACTGAATGTGGATGGAACTTTAAGGTGGTTAAGAAGTTGTATGAGATCCCTGGAACATGCGAGACACTGCTGAGGCTGGAATCTGGAGTTGAGTGGCAGTGGTGGCGGTAGAAGAAGAAGAATGGTCGAAAATTTGACGCAGAACCCCTCATCATGATTACATGAGCTCCTTAACTTTATTGATGAAGGCATTGAATATAAGTTTTATAAAGTCCATTCTTGGTCACAGCTGAGGTAATGTGCATCTCTCTGTTCTTCACATTTGGGTGAGAAATTTCAGAAATGGACTGGATAAATGACAACAGAGTCTGATTTAATCAGGATGTGTAAAGGTCCAGCGATGGTGTATGGGAAAGAACTAGTTCCTCAGGCAGAGAGGCTTTAAACTCATATGCGAAGATTTAAGGGCATTAAGAACATTGAGCACAGAGAAGGAACAGACCATTCTGCTCACGTGTTTGTTCTGAACATGATGACAAATTAAACTAAAACTCTGCTGCTTGCAGGCAGAAGAGTTGGGGGAGCTTTTTAAAAAAAAAAATTAAATTTAGACATTCAGCATGGTAACAGGCCCTTTCGGCCCATGAGCCCATGGTGCCCAATTACACCCAATTACCCTACACCCCCATTACATTTATAATGGTGGGGGGAAACCAGAGCCCCCGGGGAAAACCCACACAGACACGTGGAGAACGTACCAACTCATTATCAACTCATTATAGACAGCGCGGAATTTGAACGCTGGTTCCGATCGCTGGTGCTGTAAGAATGCTGTGCTAACCGCTACGCGAACCGTGCTGCTGAGAGTAAAAAAATACTCAAAGTATTTTGAGTGGCCTAAAAGACACTCTCTGAAGAGCCAGTGGAAGCAAGCCTCTCATCATACTTCAAAAGTTCCTTGAATTGTCAAAGGCTCCAACACTCTGAACCTAGAACCAGGGTGTGGGGTTAGATTAAATTGCTAACTTTATCCTAGAATGGACACAGTAGGCCAAATGGCCTCTTTATGTGTAGAAGTCCATGCTTGTTAATTCCAGGCTCATCCTCATGGGAGGTGGATGGTTAGCGTAGCTGTTAGTGCAACGTCATTACAACGCCAGCAATTGGGACTGGGGTTCAAACCACACGCAGTCTGTAAGGAATTTGTGCGTTCTCCCCGCGTCTGTGCAGGTTTTCCCTGGGGGTTCCAGTTTCCTCCCACCCTTCAAAACCTACTGGGGTGTAATTGGGCGGCACAGACTCATGGGCTGAAAGGTCCTGTTATCGTGCTGCATGTCTACATATATTTTTTTAAAATCATATCTCCTTTCCTTGTGGGCTAATTTGGACACAATAATAATAGAAATAAATTAATTAGCAATTGCACCTGGCCTGCAGGAAAAAGAACCTCAGAGTTGTATGTGATGCCATCTACGCACTTCTAAAAATACTGCACAGAATTTGTTTCAGTTTCGCAATGCCGAAGGAAGTAGAAATTGTTGCAGAATTATCTATGCTTGGAGTTATACCCAATTGTAGTTTAAAGTGATAGATTAGCTTCCTGTCACAGGCCATTTATTATTGCAATTTCCTGTTCATGGTGCTGCCAATGTCAGAAATAAATCATGATCATTAATAGAGCAGGAATCCTGTTGCAGAAAGAATCTTCCAGTGCCAATTGTAACCAATATAATGCCTTGGTGGTGCCAATTGACTAACTGGTGCCGCACTGTTCTGTCTGCCATCAGTGGGAAGGCTTTTCTGAAGGCAAATCTTCCCGATGGTGGAAGCAGCCAGATGGCATTAACATCGACTTCTCCAGTTTCGGCCAACCTGCTCTCCTTTCTCCCTCCCTTCTCTACCCCTTGGCTCCTTCCCCCTGCCAGCTGTCCACCCCCTTCCTGCTCCATTCATCCAGCTATCCCTCCTCCCCTGGCTCAATGCTTTCCCCTCCCTCCCTTCTCCACCTATTCCCTCCAGCGCTTGCGACCATGCTCCTCCCCCACCCCCCCAAACCTTTTAAATCTGCCCACATTTTGCTCATTCCTTGATGAAGGGCTCAAGCCAGGAACATCGGTTCAGTATCTTTATCTTTGCAAAATAAGGGAAACTGTTTGACCTGCTGAGTTTTTCCAGTGTTGTGTGTTTACCTCTCCCCAGTGGTGGCTAAGTGCAGCACTAGAGATGGTTGCTTCTGCAATAAGCAGCCTGCTGGACAGTATATTTTTGCACTAATTGTAAGGTGGTTCATCGTTGAATCACATCACATTGATCATCCATCAAACAACATTCTTGCTCACTCCTGATATTATTATGATTTTAAAAAATACATTGGATAAAAGATTAATTCCAATAAAACGAAACCAGATGTATCAGAAATAATCAGAGAGTCAGGTAACACCCTCAGGACAATGAAATACATTTCAGTTCCATGACCATTTGAGAGAGAAAAAGAAAGATCCAGTTACGAATCCAACGCTGTCTGTAAGGAGTTTGTACGTTCTCCCTGTCTCTGGGTGCTCCGGTTTCCATCCACCCTTCAAAAACGACACGGGGTTAAGTTAATTGGGTGTATTTGGGCGGTACCTGTTTGTGAGCCAGAAGGACCTGTTACTACGCTGTATGTCTAAAACACAAAATAACTGCCTTAGATACCTACACTGGGGATGTAAAATGATGCGTAACAGGCATAACGGCAAGTTTCAATGGATCACAATGAGTTTCTTTATATCTACCTCAATACTCAAGATATCAATGATTTGATTTGATGAATCTATGATAAGCTGCCAACTTTATCCACTTTGCAGCTAATTTTCATCCTGACCTCAAATTCACTTGGCCCATCTCCAGCCACACTCTCCTCTTTCTCTATCTCTCTGTCTCCATCTCAGGAGACAAAGTCTCAACAGATCTTTTCTACAAATCCCACCAACCCCCGCAGCTACCTCGACCACACCTCTCACATCCTGACCCCTGTAAGGATTCTAAGCCTTTCTCTCAATTCCACCATCTCTGTCGCACCTGCACTCAGGATGAGGTCTTCCATTCTGGATCATCCAAGATATCCTCCTTCCTCAAAAAAATGTGGCTTCCCACCCCCACTGCCATCAACTCAGCCTGTATCTCCTCTATTTCTTTTCACATCTGCCCTGGCCCCTCTGCTCTGAGGTGCCACAAGGACCGGATTCCCTTTGTCCTCACCTACCACCCAACCAACCCCCACTTCCAACATATTATTCTCTGCAATTTCCATTACCTACAGCCAGGCACCTCTTCCCCTCTCCACCTTCCACAGGACTGCTCCCTCCATGTCACTCATCCCTTCCCACTAATCGCCCCCTCGTTCACTCACCACCATTCGACTGCACAAACAGTCCTTGCAAGTGAAGCAACACCTGTGAATCTGCAGTGGTCATCTACTGCATCCAACGCTCCTACTGTGGCCTTCTCTGCATCAGAGAGACCGGATGCAGACTGGGAGATGATTTCATTGCGGAACTTTGTTCAATTCGCTGCAATAGTAAGGACCTCCCAGTGGCCAACCATTTCAATTCTGCACCCCACTCTGAAGGTGACCTGTATGTCCATTGCCAAGCATGGCCACCTGCAGATTGGAAGAACAACACCTAATATTCTGTCTGTGCACTCTCTAGCCAGACAGCACAAACATCTACTTTGCATTAGGCCCCCTCCCCTGTCTCTTTCTCTTTCCCTATCCCTCTCTCCTTTCCTCCAGCTCCACACCCCCTTACCCTCTCCATTCAGAGAGCCAAACCCTCACCCTATCACTTCTATTTTTCTCTTCTTCTCTCCAATCCATATGCACCATTGACCTCCTGCTGTGCTCCAATCCCTGACCCTCTCCTTACCTTTCTAGTCAAGCCTCTGCCTGTTTTTGGTCCTACCTTGATGAAGAGCACGTGACATAGGTTATACTTCTGTGCTACAATGAACATTGCACAACCAGCCGAATTTCTCCAGAACCTTTATGTATTAAGATGTAAATTATTGTTCTTTATCTATTTTTGCTCTGGCCAGTGAATCAGTGACTCTTTAAGAAGTCCTAACACTGCTTGACATTGTCAGAGAGCATTCATCATATAAACAGGCTTAACGTGAAGAAAGTATTTGGATTGAATGCAGCCAATACTATTCTCAGCATCTATCTAATCAGTAAGGAAAACTATTGACGTACCCCACAGATGCACTGCTCTCTGGGAAAAAGCAGTTCCTCTTCACCTCCCACCTAAATATCCTGCCCCAGATCTTAAGGCTATGTCCCCTAGATCTAGTCTCACCCGCCAGTAAAAAGAACTTTCCTGCCTCCATCTTTTCTATCCCTTTCATAATTTTATCTTCCTATAAGATCCCCTGAATTCCAATGAGTGTAATCCCAGGCAACTCAATCTCTGCCCAAACTTAGTGGCTGAGTGGTAGGAGTGAGAAGAATAGGAAATTTGGAATTAAGAGAGGGAGATCGATGAGGAAGCTGACTCTTGGTCATCAATGGAAATGGGTTAGCTGGCTAAGGAAGATGTGTCTCAATGATGCATCCTGGTGGAAGCAGTTATTCCATGGGGCTGGTACCAAATGGATAAAAAAATGTTTATTTCCCTTCATTTAGCACTTAATATTACAATAAAATAGCATAGTATCTGATTAAACCAACTGTAGCCACACAGGCGCCAACATTTTGAGATCAAAAGCCTTGCTAAAAGCAATTCTCTCTGTACAGCAAAGATTAATAATGTCTTTATCCACATCCATTTCCCCCCCCCCGCCCCCCATCATTCAGTTTCTCCCTCTCTTCTCTTTCTTCGATCATCCTTTCCTTCCTCCACCCAATCACTCCAACTCCCTTGGGTAAATGGAGCCATATGGTATATCCCGCACCAAATAAACAGCCATTTGTTAATAACCCATGCGTCTTCCACCACTCATTGATATGAATTTTATTCCTTTCTCCCTCCCTCCCTCCAGTGAAGATCCGCCAACCCTCCGACCTCCCCCAAATTCCTTCCATTCATTGATGCCTCTTCTTCTATGCCCTTTGCATCGGGCGTAGAAGAAGAGACAACTCATGGAATTGTTTTCCAGCATTTGTTCGCTCCCTTTATGACAAAATAATACCGCCGTCATTGTCTTTCTAGAGTTTCTTCTTTTTTTACCCCTTTGCTCCCTTAGCAAGGTAACAGCAGAGTGAGAGACAGGAAGTGGAGGGCTTAGGAGCTGTGCAAGAGATGTACACCACCAAACTCATTGCCACTGGAAACATATAGAATTGAAGATAGAAATTATTAAAACCCACTTTTAACACCGTTACATCTATCTTCTCTTTCTTATGCTCAAAACAACTTACCATGAAGCAGTCTGCATCTCCCCCCACTCCCTGGTCCCCCTCCCCCCTCCACTGCCTGAAATGGCACAATCTGACTGAGGACAAGACACGTTAAAATAGACCATGCTTAATCACCCAAAGAAATCCAACTCTCCCTCATACAGACTGTAATTTTGTCCATTTATCAGAACTAGTCCTCACCTTCACATTTGTGCCCCAAAAATCAGACGTCACATATCTCCCTGATATCAAGTGATGATGTTTATTCTCAAACACATTGTGCACCAAAATATTTACTTGCTACAGTTAAACAGGTACTTGGAAAGAGAAACTATCTTTCTTTGGCTTGGCTTCGCGGACGAAGATTTATGGAGGGTATGTCCACGTCTGCTGCAGGCTCGTTGGTGACTGACAAGTCCGATGCGGGACAGGCAGGCACGGTTGCAGCGGTTGCAAGGGAAAATTGGTTGGTTGGGGTTGGCTGTTGGGTTTTTCTTCCTTTGTCTTTTGTCAGTGAGGTGGGCTCTGCGGTCTTCTTCAAAGGAGGTTGCTGCCCGCCGAACTGTGAGGCGCCAAGATGCACGGTTGGAGAAACTATAATAGTAAGCTAATTGAATTAAATTAAAAGAGACTATATATAATACAGGCACAGTAACAAGAGCAATTAGCATGCCGCTATTACAGCACCAAATTGGGCACTGTCCGTAATGAGTTTGTACGTTCTCCCCATGTTTCCTCCCAGCCTTCAAAACATACATGGGTTGGAGGCTTAATGGGGAATGTGAGTGGCACAGGCTCACAGGTCAAAGGGGTCTGTTACGTTGCTGTATGCCTACATTTTTTTAAAATTAAAAATTAAATTAAATTTAAATTAAAAAAAAATACATGATAGAAAATGAATATTCACAGTCATCCTGGTGCAAAAAAGAATGTAAATTGCAGTAGTGTTGACCAGTGGTTTTCAAACTGCCCCCTTTAAAGCACATTGGTGCTCTGTGATTAGTAAGGGATTGATTAAGTTGGGATGTGGATGGGAAGGGAAGGTTGAGAATCACTGCTCTAGACCCAATTGTTACTGAAATAGTTTGCTTGAGAAAAATTGTCATTGGCCCATTTCCTTTGGAGTTTATGAACCCATGCACAGATCAAGTAAATGAGGAACGATTAAAACAATGGTTTTAAACTTTTTTTCCCCACCCACATACCACCTTAAGCAATCCCTTACTAATCAAAGAGCACTGATGGCATAGCAATTGCTTCAGGTGGAAGTTTAGGGAGGCAGTTTGAAAACCACTGGTGTAGACAGTCCTTTTGTGATGTCAGAGCAGTCCATGATTAGTGTTAGAGCTTGTTAGCTGTTGAAAAGAAACTGTTCTTGAACCTCAAGGTGCTGGTTTTCAGGCTTCTGTAACTTTTCTCTGAACGTACCACTGGAAAGAGATTCTGACTAGGGTGATGGGGATCCTTCATGATGTTGACTGCTTTCTTGAAGCTGTGCCTCACAAAGGTCAAGTTGAAGTTCAAATTTATTAAGATACATAATATGCAGAGTCTTTAAATGAGTCCCTGATTGAGATTGTCGTTGGTAAGTCTGATGGTGGAGGGGTAGCAGGTGTTCCTGAACCTGGTGGTTCGAGTCTTGTGGCCCCTAGACCTCTTTCCTGATGGCAGCAGCGAGAACAGAGCGTGTTGTGGGTCTTTGATGATTGCTGCTGCTGTCTGATGCCAGTGTTCCTTGTAGATGTTCTCGATGGTGGGGAGGGTTCTACTGGGCTGTGTCCACTACCCTTTTCAGGCTTATCTGCTCAGAGGTATTGGTGCCCCCATGATGCAGCCGGTAAGCACACTTTCCACTACAGATCTGTAGAAGTTTGCCAAGGTTTCCTATGTCATTCCAGATCTCCGCAAACTCCTGAGGAAATGGAGGCACCGATGCACTTTCTTCACAATGTCATTAGCGTGTTGGGTCCAGGAAAGACCCTCCAAGATAATAACTCCCAGGAATTTAAATTTGCTCACCCTCTCTACCTCTCATCTCCCAGTGATCACTGGATCATACAATTTACAATCAGCTCCTTGGTTTTGGTGACACTGATGTTAGTACACTATTTCAATCTCCCTCCTGTACGCTAATTCATACCACTACTGTGGTATCATCAGCAAGTTTGTAAATGACGCTGTTGTCGTACCGAGCCACACATTCATGGGTGTAAAGTGAGTAGAGCAGGGGGATAAATACGCAAACCTCTGGTGCTCTAGTACTGATCGAGATTGTGGAGGAGATGTTCTTACCAATCTTCACTGATTGAGGACTGGAGGTGAAAGAAATCCAGTGGGATATTGTGGCCCAGATCTTGGAGTTTGTTGACCAGTTTGGGGAATTGATGGTGTTGAATGCCGAACTATAGTCGATAAACAGCATACTCATGCATCATCTTTTCTGTCCAGGTGTTCCGGGCTTTGAGATGGCATCTACCTTAGATCTATTGCTGCAGTAGGCAAATTGGAACACATCCATGTTGCTCCTCAGACAGGAGCTGATATGGTTCAACACCAGCCTCTCAAAACACTTCATCACTCTTGATATAAGTGCCACTGGTGGGTAGTCATTTAGACTGGTTACCACACACTTCTTCGACTCCTGTTTGAAACAGTTGGATACTTACCCTGCCAGAGATGTAGGTTTTCAGTGCTTGACTGGGTACTCCGTCCTAGGATTCACTCGCCAGAAAGCAGCCCACATGTCAACTTCGGATACTGATGGTCGAGGATCATTAGGGACATAGGGGTGTGCAGTAATACTTCCTTGTACCGATGGTCAAATCAGGTGGAGAAGGCATTGCGTTCAACTAGAAGTGAACCATTGCTGTCTCCTTCTGCCCTGGATTTGGTTTTGTAGCAGACTTGGATATCTGCAATGGATAAGAGAGGTCGGAACCTGTGATTAGTGGTGGATTAGTCATTAGGCTGAAGCCTAGGGGCCCGAAAGGTAAGGGGCCCAATGTCAAACAACAAAAGAAACAAGGGACAATAGAAATGTTACTTTAATGATGCCAAAGGAAACTAAGTCACAGTATTTTAAAATTGCAACAGCTTGTAGTTTTCAACACTCTTGTTGACTGGCTTTCACCTATTCACAGAAATCAAAAAACAATGGGTGGCAGCTCATTGTGGGAGCAAAGGCCAATGGCTGTCTCCATTACCCATATTTCCCCACGCAGCTGGAACCTCTCTGCCTGTTCCAGCACCATGGAAATGCACATGCCTGTCGTCACCTGCCTTCTATCTGAAAATATGTACCCAATGGCTTTATGGAGTTAATTCCAACAATTGTAACCATAACGAGGTAAGTATAAATAGCCCATACACGTCAAGATATTTTATTTTCTATTCAAATACAGTTGCACGGGGGTGGGACATGGGAGTACTGGAAAACGAATGGTAATAAAATTGTTTGATCTGATTTGGCCTTCAAGTATCATGCTTCTTTGAAATAAATATCAGATAAAATCTATTCTTAATACATGGGCCGAGGGCTCGAACATGTACCGGCTCCTCTCTGCACATGCAAATGTATTTTCCGAAATGGGCAGTGGATCATTGATGTGATTTTTGTTCCCTGTCGGCCTCCTCAGAAAGTAAATTAAGGGCCATGTGTTACAGGCTGAGAAACAAAGCAATTGTTGCAAAGCAACCACTGATCAAATTCAATATCGAGACCAAAAATAATCTAAATTAGCATGGACTTTAAGAGAAGTCTATATCCAATGGACTTTCAATAAAACATGTAATTTTCATCTGTTTATTTGTGCTATTTAATGTGAAGTTCGTAAATGATGTAATAATGGGGTAGAGAGGGCTAATTATTTTGCTGGAGACTTTCATAATTGTTGAGTGTATATTTAATTTAACCATAGTTGATAACCTCCATGGAGACGTGCATTATTGTGTTGAAATAAAAACACCTATTGTTCAAGTTGCAATTGCCAATTCTGAAAAGAAAAATTCTTATCGTTATATGAAGAGAGCAAAATCGTCTGCTAAAATTAACATTGATCTGTATTATCAGATTGAACAGAGGGTGCACATTACGTGTGTGAACAGAAGAACCTATGTTTTTGATCAGATATTACTTGACAATGTGCTTGCATGTTCTGTTACTTTGCGACACTATGGTACAGGTTATATAATGTGTAACTACAAAGTAAAATACAATGTCACAAATCCAACACATGGCATTTCTAAACTTTAATCCGGCATTACAAAATGCTTTGTGGTTGAATAATGATGAAGTCATTTGAACTTCAAAAATCATTGGGCATTAAATTTGAGACAGGAATCCAAAGCATAATAAAAGGTGTAGTTGCTTCGGAGACGCTGGTGCCGTGGGCATGGCCTGCAAATGTCCCCCAAGACGCCAACCCTGGGTGGCCTTACTGAAGGTCGGCCTAGGGGCCTGAGTAGTGGTTGTGAGCATTGCTGTGTGAAGAATTCAGACACCAACTCCACGGACTGTACCACAGGCTTTAATTAGCTTAAACTTGTGCACACCAGGTCTCTGCACCTTCCTGGCTTCACATGCCCGACTGACTCCCAAAGGGTCGGTTCGAGCCTTTTTATGGGCTGGTGATTGACAGCAGGCAGGTGGGGACAGCCGCCCAGGTTGCCTACCTACAGGTACAGTGGTTGCTCCCTGCAATTGGCTGGTAGGAGTGCGGCCAGTGTAGTGGTTGTATCACCGCAGTAGATGATGGGCTTGGCTATATTTTCTGCATTTCTGTGCATTTGAATTTGCAAACCAGGCTATGATTGAACCATCCAGTGTACCTTTCTACTGTGAACCTGTAAAAGATTGTTGGAGTACCTGATGACATGCCACATCTCCAGACGCCTTAGAAAGAGGCGTGTTGTAATTTATTCATGGTCGTATGGATGTTTCGGCTCTAGGAAAAGACTTCTGAAAAATGGATTCATAGGAGCTTGAATGTTCTGCCACACTCTCCTTCATTTCCATCAATACTGACAAGTGTATGGGCCCTGTCTCTTCTTCCGAAATCCACAAACTGCTCTTTAGTGATGTTGACAGCAACATTGTTGTTCTGACACCACCCAACAGGTTCTCGATCCCCATCTGTATTCTGACTCACCATTCAGCCAACAATCCATCAGCGAATTTGTAGATCAAGTTGGAATTTAACTATGCTACACGATCATGAGTGTTCGGAGTGTAGTAGGGGAAGAAGCATGCGGCCTTGGGTGCCTGTGTGCTGATGGTCAGAGAGAAGGAAGTGATGTTGTCGATCTGCTCTGATTTGGGTCTGCCGATGAGGAAGCCGAGGATGGACAGAGTTCCAGATCCTTTAGCTTGGTCATGTGTTTTCCTGGTAGGATGGCATTAAACCATGGGCAGGCATGGTTAGCATTGTCGAGGCAGTGCAGTTAGTGTAGCGGTCATCGCAACACCATTACACCACCAGCAATCGGGACATGTGTTTTGAATCCCACACTTCCTGCAAGGAGTTGGTACGTTCTCCCCACGCCTGCGTGAGTTTTCTCCAGGGGTTCCGGTTTCTTCCCACCCTTTAAAAAATATTGATTTGTAGGTCAAATGGGTGTAATTGGCCAGGACGGGCTCATGGGCCAAAAGGGCCTCTTACCATGCTGTTATGTCTAAATATTTTTTTAAAATTACAATTTAAGCACTGAGCTTTAGTAAATGAACAACAGCCTGGTGTAGGTGTTCCTGTGGTCCAGGTGATCTAATACAGAGTGGAGGGCCAGCGAGGTGATATCTGCCATTAACCTGTTGTGACAGTAAGTGAACTGAAGTGGTCCCAGGCCCTTCCTGAGGTGGGAGGTGAGTTGCTCTATAACCAACCCCTCAAGCATCATCTCAATAAGTCTGTAGATGTCAGTGACACGGGCTGATAGACATTGAGGTACGTCACCTTGCTCTTTTTAGGCACCCGAATGATAGATCACTTTTGAAGTTGTAGCGAGAGATTGAAAATATCCTCCAGCCTGTTAGTTCGCACAGGTTCTAAAGACCCGGCCAGGTATACCATCTGGGCTAGACACTTTTCAAGAATTCATTCTCCTGAATGTTCAGTTCACCTCAGCCTCAGTCCCCGGAAGGAGCTGTTTTCCTCTCGAAGCGAACAGAGGAGACATTGAAGAGGGTCCAGCCATTGAAGAAACCGTCTTGTTTCACCTTGTAGGATATAATGGTGTGCAAGCCCTGCCATAACTGTCTGGAATTTGTCAGAAATGTCAGACAGACATTCTAGTTTGGATTGGAATGATCTCTGTATTGGTGATGGCCTTCCCAGACTTTCTATATGCTTCTGAATGTTTTGTCATCAATGGCGCAGAATGAACGTAAGGACCGGTTATTCCTAAATATTGATAAATATGGCTTGGTCAGAATCTCTTCTGTTCAGTGGGCTATGGTGCTTAGTTGATCAAACCAGGAAGATCAGTTTTCCAGCACTGTCGAAATTGAACTGATAGTAGGAGTGATTTTAAAGAAAGAGATGAATTCCATCCACCAAGGCCATGCTGACCAGACATTTAACTAATCGTACATTCAGGGCGGCACAGTTAGTGCAACGCTGTTACAGCACCACTGACCGGGGATTCTCGAGCACCATCGATAGGGATTTGAATCCCGTGCTGCCTGTAAGGGGTGTCCGCGTGGGTCTCCACCGAGCATTCAGGTTTCTTCCCACCCTTCAAAACGTACTGGTAGGTTGTGGGTATAATTTGGCACCTCAGGCTTGTGGGCCAAAAGGGCCTGCTGTTGTGCTGTATGTTTAAATTTAAAACTGAATTGTACATTTTTTTATTCTTCCCATATTCTCATCAACCACCTCCCATCCCCAATTCTACCACTCATCTATACACTGTGAGCAATTTACATTGGTGATTTAACCCAGCTACCCGCACATCATATCAAGTCAAGTTTATTGTCATCTGATTGTACAAGCACAACCTGATGAAACTGCATTCTCCGGTCCTCAGTGTAAAACATGCAGACACACAACCAGACAGAACACACATACAGGCAACAATACATATGCAGAACAAGTATTTTATCTGTTCAAATAAATATTGTTTTGTACATATGAGAGTCTCAGAGGGTTAGTGTGAGCAGTTCCTTTGGTCGTTCAGCGTTCTCAGTGCCCGTGGGAAGAAGCTGTTCCTCAGCCTGTGGTGCTGGCTCTGATACTCCTGTATCTACTCTCTAATGGGAGCAGCTGAAAGATGCTGTGTGTAGGGTGATAGGGGTCCTCAATGATCCCAGTAGATCACTTCGATGGATGGGGGTGGGGGAAGTGAGACTCTGGGTGCTCTCTGCTACAGTCTCACTCTTATGGTCCTGTGGATTGACCTCCAATCTCCGCAGGTCTTTGGGATGTGGGCGTAAACCAGAGCATTCCTGGTGTTAACCCATGCGGTCAATGGGAAAATGTAAAAATAAAACTCCACGCAGAGAGCTCCGAAGGTCAGGATTAAACCAGGATCTCTGCTGCTGTGAAGCAAAGATTTTACTGGGTTAGCTGTTTCATTGGCTTCAGAAACTAGATTTTGGAGAGTAACTTCAGTGTGAATGTCAGCTCCTAGATTCTACCCATGTTGGGGAAAGTGTGCCTGCAAATGGTTATCAGCTGTAGAGAAGCCTGCAATAATCGCTTTTCCCTTGTTAATAGGTACTCAACTGGTGCGCCTACTTCAGGTTCACGTAAAAAGAATTGCTACTTCCAAAACTGCATTGAATTTTAAAATAAAAAAACAAACCTATGAATGTTCACAAATGCAACATGTTGATTGGTCCTGCAGGGATTGTTGAACCATACTTCAGTAAAAAGTCGGTGGAGAATTGGTCTCATGGGTGTATGTGGTCGGCGTAGGCCCATGGGCCAGTGGGATCTGTGACCGTGCTGTATCTCTAAATTAAAAATAAAAGGAAAATCAGCCTCGTGAACAAAATGACGAGCTTGTTAATCTCAAGGCACCATTCATTCATTATTTCTGATAATGTTTTACAACATCTAACCACAATCTTCTGTTTGCCCAGTGTGTGATTTACATAGCTAAGTGCTCCTCTCAAATTATGTTTAAGGTATTTTGCTGGGAATGATAAATGGTTTGCTTTATTACAAATTGAGCTCTTGTTTACGTAAAGTAAATGGTTCACTCATTGTGCAATATTTAACTATGGCAAGGACCTCAGCTCAATGGCTTTGTTATTCACCTCCACTATTTCCTTGCCTTTCAAAAGCCGCGGAAACGTTTATTTGCCGTGTTCTTTTGCGGACACAACAAAGAGCACTAACCCAGTGGCGTCCCATAAAGGCAAGACGGTGGCTCGGATCAATGGAAGCTGGATAAACATCAGAACAAGTCCTTGTATGAATAAACACTGATTGGAGTCATACTGTAACAATAAAAAGACTGTTTAGATTACACTTCGCTAGCTTTGAAAGTGCAGAAAATGTGGCTCTCAAGTTGTGCCCAGAGTGGGCATGCAAAATCATCGATGACCCCTTCCACCCCACACACAGCATCTTTCAGGAGGATCAGAGCCAGCACCATCATGTTGAGTAACAGCTTCTTCCCACAAACAGTGAGAACGCTGAATGACTCACACTAACTGAACAAGACACTCCTATTCGCAAAGCAATATTTATTTATTTGTATATAGGAATACTTGTCCTGCCTATGTATTGTGTGTGCTACGTTTGGTTGTGTGTCTGCCTGCTTTGCACTGAGGACTGGAGAACGCTGTTTCGTCGGGTTGTACCTGTGCTATCGGATGAAAATAAACTTGACTTAACTTCACTGGAAGTGAATACGTTCCCCAAGCATAGCCTGTTGCACAGGCAGTAGCTGACCCACCCCATTCTCCAATATGGTGAGCACAAAATCCAGACATACTTCATACCTTACTGGGAAAGATGAAGATCAAAGTGTATCTATCCAAGTCTGAGAGGGTCCCTCATTGCACAGTGACCTCAGCTGGATCTTCCACTGATTCATGTGCAAATGGTGCTCAAATCACTGACTGTATTTTTCTCTCTCCACAGCCTGACCAGCTGCAGATAAGAATGAAGTGCATAAGCAGGACTTTTAGCTCCTTGTGTCTTCTCCCTGCGTCAGTACGATGTGGCTGATCTCTTAGCACATCACCACCTTTCTACACGGAGACCACCCCCCCCTTGATTCCCTTCATATCTAAAAATTCTCAGAATCAGAATTTATTGTCATGAACATTTCATTGTTCTGTGGCAGCATATCACAGTGAAAATATTGCTAAAAAATTACTTTTCAAAATAAGTAAATAGTGAAGAAAAATAGGAGAAACTTAGGTGGTGTCTGTGGTTCAATGTCCATTCAGGAATCTGATGGCAGCAGGGAAGAAGCTATCTTTGTGCCGCTGAGTGATTGTCTTTAGGCTCCTGTACCTTTTTCCCCGATGGTAGCAGAGTGTATGGCCTGGGTGGTGGGAGGTCCTTGAGGAGAGAGGCTGCTTTCTTAAGACACCACCTCTTGTCGATGTACTTGATGGAATAAAGTCTGATGTCCATTGATATTAGAGGCCACAGCTGAGCTGGTGCTTGGCTGTCGATCCCTTACTCTCTGCCTCTCCTATGGTTGCCAGACCACAGGTGCTGACAGCTTCAGGTGCTGAGGTTAGCAGTGAGGAGAAACGTCTGGACTTGGAAGGAAGCGAGTCATTAACAACTCTGTGTAGCCTTTTTCTGTTCATTTGAACCTCCATACTAGACAGGGATGCGACCAGACAGAATGCTGACCTGTAGAAATTTTTGAGAGAATTCGGTGACGTACCAAATCTCTTCAAACTCCTCACAAAGTACAATCACTGACAAGGCTTCTTTGTGATTGCATCAACTATGGAGGGCACAGGACAGATCCACAGACAAGAATTTGAATATCTTGACCTTGTCCACTGCTTACTCCTGGATGAGGACTGGTCTACTGATTTCTGAATGCACCAAGTGACAGAACCCCCATACTCTGACTATGTTCCAATGACTCGCTTCCTTCCAAGTCCAGACATTTCTCCTCACCGCTAACCTGAGCACCTGAAGCTGTCAGCACCTGTGGTCCGGCAACCATAGGAGAAGCAGAGGCTAAGGGATCGACAGCCAAGCACCAGCTCAGCTGTGGCCAAGCCAAGGGAGTGCTGATGTCAGGCCCACCAGGGTGGTGGTAGGAAGAAAGATGGCCGAATAAGGCTTAGCCTCTGTGGAATCGAGACCGGATGTCCAGGGGGTTGGGGGAAGACCAGGCCGCTGGATACAGAGGTTCAAGCTCAGCATCTGGGGACAGCGGTGTTGGGTCCATCAGGGGATGGCCCATCAGGGAACCAAAGCATTGACCATTCTTGATCACTCATTGGTTCTGAAGGGACTTGCATCGCAAATAGGAATCAGCTATTTAAGGCTCTGAGTTTGTGTATTTCTCTGCTATATATGGAAACCAACAATAAACACCAACTAAGAGATACTCAGAACTAGAATGAACATTGATTTTGTTGAAACAAGCATCATTTGTTGGGGATTTGGTGATGTCAATATCTTTGGAATACTTTCCTTTGCGGAGGAGTCTAGAATGAGGAGTTTTAGTTTCAAAATGCGGCCAAAATAAGGAGAGATGCAAAACTAAGATCTCTCACTTTCTTGATATGGGAGTTGGTGGGGGGAGGGGTCGGAAATCAAGGCAAAGGGAAAAAGCACTGGAAAATGGCCTTCTCATATAAGATCCACCATGATCTAAAGCAATGGTTTTCAAACTGTCCCTCTAAACTCACACTCCACCTTAAGCAGACCCTATGCCATCAGTGCTCTGATGGATTGCTTAAGGTGGGATGTGGTTGGAAAGAAAAAGTTTGAAAACCACCATTTTAATCATACCTCATTGACTCATTATGTGCATGGTTTCATAACTCGAAAGGAAATGGGCCAATGACGATTTTTCTCAAGCAAAATATTTTAGTAACAATTGGGTCTAGAGCAATGATTCCCAACCTTCCATTCCCACAAATGTGCAACCATATGCAATCCCTTGCTTATCACAGAGCACCAATGGCATAGGGAATACTTAAAGTGGAATGTTAGTTTAGGGGGCAGTTTGAAAACCACTGATCTAAAGGAACTAGACAGGGATATGACCAAATGGCCTAGTTCTACTATTTATATATTTAATCAAATGAAAGCATGGAGTACAGGTGCTCCCGTACTAACGATGGTCCAACATATGATTTTTCGATGTTATGATGGTACATTCATTTTCGAATTCCCATCTGTCTCCGCGTTTGTGATATGCAGTGCGCTACTTTCTCGCATCCCCGCCATGCTCACCATCCAGCAAATAAGTTTAGTTCAACGCCTCAAATGGCCTTCATGCTCAGTGTGCTTTCAACTCTGTGCGTTAATGGCTTTATATAGTGTGGAATAAAGGTATTCAAAATTTAATTAGAAAAAAAACAGTAGGTGCCGTGTTCTTTCTCGGCTCACGATAGGGTTTATCGGAACACATCCCCATTATAAGTTGAGGAGCCCCTGTCGTGGCAGGGTGATTCCGTCTGAGGTCGACCCTTGACTTCTGAGACAGAAGTGAATGAGCAGAAGAGGAGCAGCGGGATTGCTTCAAGATCACCTTGGGTACACTGTTGGACATGGAAGTATAGGGATCTTTGAAGTGGCCTCAAGTCAGGTTAACTTTAAATGCCTTCCCAGTACACAGGAAGAATCAAAGGTTTCTGTAAAGGCATCACTGCCAGCAAAGCCCAATGAATAAGTTATATATAAAAAAATGGAAGTCAGCCAGTTGCATCAAACGGCATCAGGACAGCGAGAGATGAGCAATGAATGGTTGTAGGAGCCAAATGAGAAATTAATTAGCATAGCTAAGTGATGAGCTAATTTTTTTGATTGATGTAAATATATGGAAGAATATAATGAAAATTAAATTGAAGGAATGTGCCTTGTTGAAGGAAGCGGTTGAGTATAGGTGTAACTCTTTGACGTAGGTAGTGGAAGATTTAAGTAACTTTGCTCTGATGATATTTATTGGACTTGTGGTTTGAAAGAACTTTTTTTTTCAGATGCCAATGTTGTGGTTTATATGTGTTATGAGAAAGGTACTGATGTGTTTGAAGAGTAAAAATATTCTGCATTTATAAACAGAGAAGCTGGGGGAGGCATGAATTTCAATGTCTTTTTTTTCCTTTTGGAAATGATGATCAGCCCTGAAGGTGAGAACTCATGGAAAGTGTGTCAGCGAGGCCAACAGCAGCCCCACAATCAAAGGCGCAAAACCAGCCAGCAATTTAATACCTGTGTCATTAACTGCAGCAATCCGCAAATTACTGGCCAACATGCAACTTTCTGCATCACCTGCCTTCCCATTCAGATGCATCTAAGTGCCTACCGATCTTGCCAGTGGAAATGCGGAGCTTGTCTGATTCAGCAGGAGCTCCCGGCACAATGTTAAAAACCCCTCCCAATCTTAATTGGTGAAACACCAGGCAAGAAATGCAGATGCTGGAATCCTGAACGAGCCAAGAGGCAGGAGAGACTCAATGAGTCAGGCAGGATCCATGGAGAGAAATGATCAGATGGTGTTTCGGGCTGGGACTCTTTATAAAGGCTAAAACGGGAAGGGGAGGTATCATGTGGGAAGGCAGGTGGGGCTAGGGAGGGGGCCAAGAAGTGATTGGACAGAAGAAAGTGGGAAAGGTGAGAGGTTTTGATTGGCAGCGATAATTTTGTAAAACAAATTATAAGTGGCTTTTCACTTTTTTGCTCAGTGTCTTTTTTTCTTTCTGTGCAGTCATTCCTCCAGTGGATGCCATGCACTATTCAAATTAACACTTCCTGATTCAGACGCTCTGCAATCCTTGGTTAAGGGTGCACAAAACATCATACAAATCCTCTGCAGGGCGAGTAAAGCTGTTTTGACCTCCCACATATTGTCACGCTAAACCTGAGGGAAATGCAGGAGCGGTGGAACGTGGGAGCCGGTTGGGACGTTTCCTCAGACCTCTCACTTGTGGAACAGTTGAATCATCAGCCATAGAGGTCCCAGAGTGAGTCAACAATCTTTCACTCTCCAATATGACTCTCATCTCCTGTTGCGAACAAGGCCACACTCAATTAAGGCAAACTTGCCAAGTCAGGCACCAGGGCCATGAAAGCGGCATTCGACTGGGGCTCCCTTTGCCTTGACCTGGATGCAGAAGATCCATTGTCACTGTTTCAAAGTTGAATCCTCCAAGAGTCCTGGAAAATATTCATCCCTCCCTTAACATCAGCAAGGCAGGTAATCTAGTCTTCATCTCATTTTTGGAACCTTCTCTGTCTGTTGATCTGCCGCTCCATGTTATGAAAGAGAAACACTTGAAAATACTTATTTGTCTATAATACATCAGAGACATGCTATGGTGGTGAAAGGAGTTCATGTAATGCTTACCACATTTTGATGGGTGGAGATTCAATATCCCTCCATTCTTGACAAAAGGTTCTGAACCAAAACATCGACCATTCTTCCTTTCAAAATCAGAATTTATTGCCATGAACGTGTAACAAAATTTATTGTTTCACTGTGCAAGTATTGCTGTAAATTATATTTCAAAATAAATAAATAGGAGAAAGTGAGTTAGCGTCTGTGGCTCTTTGTCCTTGAGTAACTCATCGAGCCACTGAGTTACCCCAGTAAATCGGGCTTTGCTTCAGATTTGAGCTGCGCCAATCTCTCGAGTACCTCGTGTTTTTCTGACTTGCTCACAGCGTTGGTCTGTTAAGTCCGTGCTGGGGATCGTGGGGTTGTTGTTAGCTTGTTTTTTCCAGTGGAAGGTGCATAACTCTGTAAGGCTCATGAGCCGAGCTGAGAATTTCTGTGGATTTTTTCTTGCCACGTACAAACATGTCTGAGGCAGATCAGATGACTGTGCACCATGATCTACAGCGGGCTGTTAATGAACGCTTTTCAAATCTCCTACATTCCATCTTCCCCCAACTCCTCCCTACTGTCAGATCCCCTCAAATCCCCAGACCGAGCATTTATCTGAAAGAGGGCCATTCTTCCAAACCAAATTCCTACTTTCGATCACATTATTTAAGCTTTTCACAAGATCACAAGATAAAGGAACAGAAGGAGACCATCGGCCCACTGAGTCTGCTCCATAAATCCACCCTGAGCTAAACTGCTCTCACATCCAGTTCAAAATTCCGGTCTTTTCCAAATATCCCTTGACTAATTAGATTCCTATCAATCTCCCCCTAAAATATCTCCAATGATCTGGCCTCCACAGCTGGTACGTGGCAACGAATTCCACAACTCCACGACCCTCTGGCTAAAGAGGTTTCTCCTCCTCTCTGTTTTAAATGGGCATCTTCTAAATTCTAAGACCATGCCCCCTTGTCTTGGATTCACACACCAAGGGAAACATCTTATTCACATCGACTCTGTCCAATCCTTTCAGCTTTTGAAATGTTTCTGAGATCCCCTCTCATTCTCTTGTACTCCAATGAATACAGTCCAAGAGCTGCCAAACACTCCTTATATGTTAGCCCTTGCATTCTAGGAATCATCCTGGTAAATCTTCTCTGTACTCTTTCCAGCTTTATTACATCCCTTCTCAGATAAGGGGCCCAATCTGCACACAGTCCTCCAAATGAGGTCTCACCAGTGACCCATAGAGTCTCTTCAACACCGCTTTACTCTTATACACTATTCCCTTTGAAATGAATGCCAACATAGCATTCGCTTTCTTTGCTTCTGATCCAACCTGGTGATTAACCTTTAGGTTATCCTGCACAAGGACCCTCAATTCCCTTTCCTCTTCCAAATTTTGAATTTTCTCCCCATCCAAATAATAATCTGCCTCTTTATTTCCTCTTCCAAAGTGTACAACCATATATTGGTCAACATTGTATCTCATCTGCTGTTTCTTTGCCCACTCTCCTAAACTGCCCAAGTCTCTCTGAAAAGTTTCAGTTTCTTCAACACTTCCTACTCCACCACTGATCTTGGTGTCATTTGTAAACTTGGCCACAAAACCACTCACTCAATAAATCTAATTCATCAATATACCTTGTAAAGAGAAGAGGCCCCAACACCAACTCCTGCGGAATACCATTAGTAACTGGCAACCAATCAGAACACTTTATAACCCTATAACACTCCCTTTATTCCTACTCTTTGCTTTCTGCCTATCAGCCAATGCTCAACCCAATCTAGCATCATTCCTGTTATTCCATAGGCTTTCATCTTATTAAGCAGCCTTTTATTCGGCACCTTATTGAAAATCCAAATACACAACATCCACAGCGTCTCCCTTGTCCATCCTACTTGAGATTTCCTCAAAAAATTCCAATAGGTTGATCAGGCAGGATCTTCCCTTTATGAAACCCATGCTGGCTTGGACCTATCATGCCATGCTCTCGAGGTATTTCATAAACTAGTCTTTGAGGATCGTCTCTAATAACTTTATGACTACTGACGTCAGACTAATAGGCTTATAATTTCCTTTTTTCTGCCTCCTTGCTTTCTTAAACAGCGGAACTACATTTACGACCTTCCAATCCTTGGGAACCATGCCTGAGTCTATTGATTTCTGGAAAATCAATTCCAATGCCTCCATAATCTCCAAAGTCACCTCCTTCAGAAACTGTAGGTGCACCTCATCTGGTCATGGTGCCATATCTATCTTTAGTCTATTCATTTTGCTAAACACTAATTCTGTCTCCGCTCCATCCTCAACATTCATTGAAGCGACTTCATCCCTAACATCGAAGTACTTGAGATGGCAGACAGCATCGAATCCACGTTGCTGAAGATCCAACTGCGCTGGGTAGGTCATGTCTCCAGAATGGAGGACCATCGCCTTCCCAAGATCGTGTTATATGGCGAGCTCTCGACTGGCCACCGTGACAGAGGTGCACCAAAGAAGAGGTACAAGGACTGCCTAAAGAAATCTCTTGGTGCCTGCCACATTGACCACCGCCAGTGGGCTGATATCACCTCAAACCGTGCATCTTGACGCCTCACAGTTTGGCGGGCAGCAACCTTCTTTGAAGAAGACCGCAGAGCCCACTTCACTGACAAAAGACAAAGGAAGAAAAACCCAACACCCAACCCCAACCAACCAATTTTCCCCTGCAACTGCTGCAACCGTGTCTGCCTGTCCCGCATCGGACTTGTCAGCCACAAACGAGCCTGCAGCTGACGTGGACATTTACCCCTCCATAAATCTTCGTCTGCGAAGCCAAGCCAAAGAAAGAAAAGAAGAAATCTCTCTAGTAATCCTCTTGTACTTTATTCTATTCCCTGAGATCTCTATCAGTTATATTGCTATGTTTTTCTCAGTGGACTGAAGTAAAATATTAATTTAGTTTGTCTGCCACCTCTCTGTTACCCAATATAATTTCTCCAGCATAATTTTCGATCAGTCCTATATCTACCCGTGTCTCTCTTTTCATATATTTAAAAAAACCTCAATATCCTTTTGTATGTTATTTTCCAACTTCCTTTCATAATTCATCTTGTCTTTCCTAGTGACATTTTTTGTCTCTTTCTGTTTTTCCTCTGTTTTCCCACTAATTTTTGCTTTCTTGTCTGCCCTCACTTTTGCTTTTATTTTAGCCTTCACCCCTCTTGTTCGCCACATTGGTGCCAGTTTTCCATTCATAACTTTCCTTTCTCTTGGAATATATCTACCCTGCACTTTCTTTATCTTTTGTAGAAATATCATCCAATTCTGCCCTCCATCTAGCTTACTTTTCCAATCAACTTGACTCTTACATCTTTACCATTGATGGAGCATTTTAGAGCCAGTCACAGGCTTTGTATCATTTGGAGCACTTCTTAAGCCAGCAGCGCAATCAGTATCTGTGTAAAAAGGGTGAGCCACCAATCTGGGACCAGGACAGGAAAGGATATGTGTGTGTGTGTGTGTGTGTGTGTGTGTGTGTGTGTGTGTGTGTGTGTGTGTGTGTGTGTGTGTGTGTGTGTGTGTGTGTGTGTGTGTGTGTGTGTGTGTGTGTGTGTGTGTGTTCTATGTCACACTAGAGGTCGATGCTGCTGTGTTATACGTCATGCCTTTTTTGCTTGCGGAATGCTGGCGTGCTGTGTAAAATGACCCACTGGGGCAGCATGATGCTGGCATTGTTTAGTTCAGTGTAAACAAGCAAAACCGACCTAATGACAGGTCTTCTTTGCCGCAGTATTGTGGGGTCTCTGCAAGAAGGGCTAATGTTTATCACTGCATTGAAAACAGTCAATTTATTTCTCATCCTTTTCACATTGGTCATGCTTTAAAACCTTGGAATGTAACGGGCTCTTTTCCTTTCAAGTTCAATCAAATTCTGTTCGCCACTTCCTATTGTTTTCTTTGCCAACAGACTGAATTAATTTGCTATGGACAGGAAAACTGATATTTCTTGAGTCTTTCAGGAAGGTAAAATCCTCCAATCCTTTACAATGTAAATAAGCACAACATCTGTACACAATCATCTATTCTGGTTTATGCAATGATAAACCTCAAGTGGGGCGAGGCAAAAACAAATGGTTCGGCACAGACTAGAAGGGCCGAATGGGCCTGTTTCTGTGCTGTAGTGTTCCTCTAGTCCTCTATAAAGGTACAGAGAGATTTCGCCCATCTTGTTTGGCTCTGGAATACAAATCATATACCCACATCAAGGGGTCGAATGGCTTGTGAAGTATGTTTAGCTTTTGCCCAGCAAACCAATGGTCTTCTAAGTGTTAATGACTACTTTATAGAGAAGGATTCCCGGGATTTCTTCCTTCATCATCTAGTCCTATGACTAGTCAAGATTCCAACATTGTTTCTTGTCTGTTTTTAATATTTCTCCTCCAACACCAGTATAACTCCCAGAGTCCGTTTTTATCCCCCCCACCCCTACTCCCCCCCTTGCCCAGATACAACTAAGAATAAAGTCATGTAAATTATAAAGATACGAAAAACCCAAATACTGGTCAATGACCCCTTACAGAAACCTAGGGAAAAGCCGAGGAGAGAGGGAAAAAGACATCCAAGGTAACCAAATAACCAAACGTCAGGAATAAAAAGAAATAATGACGTAGGCAGTATGTCGCCCGCCCCACATCACATATCATTGATCCCAACCATTTCTCTGTTGGGATGGTTGTTTCAGAACCCTGTTCCCATGCAGTATGTCTAAATTTAAAAATGTTAATATGGCCCTGTTCTTGCCTTCAATTAATTTCCATCTGTCCTTAAATATCAGAATATTTTCAGAGAGCATGAGACAAAACAAAAATATAAAGGGCTCGTCTCTGAGGGCTCGTCTCTGACAAGGATGTGACTGAGGAGAACAAAGTAGGATGGTTGCGGGAACTAGTTTTCCCTATCAGAGATACTTCTTTTATTCTATCCATCCCTTCCCTTCGCTATCTGTTAGTTCTGATAAAGGTCTGTTAACTGTTTCTCATTCCACAGATGCTGCCTGACCTACTGAGTCTTTCCAACATTTTCTGTCTTAAAAAAGCATTTGCTTTGATCTTATTTTCACCAGTTTTCCCCCTGAGATTGGGGATGAGTCCCATGAGGGATTATTGAGCAAAATGAGCTGCATTCTCTTTTTAGTTTAGAAAAATGAGAAGTGAAATGTACACAATTTCTATGGGCCACAAGACAACCTGGTGGAGGAATTCAGTCAGCAACTATGGAGCAAAGGGATGTCCAAAGATTTTTTTTAACCTGCGCCTCCAGCCCACGAGTTGTGCCGCCCAATTACATCCAATTGACCTACAACGCCCAGTACGTTTTGAATGCTAGGAGGAACCCAGGGTGCCTGGAGGAATCCCCATGCTGGTACAACCTCCTACAGACAGTGCTGGATTTGAACCCGGGTGGCTGGCATCATGCTAACCGCTACGCTAACTGTGGTGTCCTGGCCAGAGGTGCAGGTTTAGACCCTGTGTCAGGAGTGCGATTGTAGTAGAGAGAGACTCAGTATAAAGAGGTGAGAGGGAGGGTGAGGTGGTGGCTGAGGGCGATAGGTTGAACTAAGTGAGGAGGAGGGTGATGGGCAGATGGAGGTAGGTAGGGGAGCTGGTGGGGTGGGAAGGGGGGGATGATCACAGGGTGGACGTGATTTCCCCTAGAATCAAGAGCCACCAGGCCACAATAGGATGCCAGCCATTCAGAGGAGTGAGGGAAGAAAGTTTTTCATTCAGAGTATGGCGAATCCTTCCAATTCTCTCTCCAGGAGGATTATTAGTCACTGAGTATGTTCCAGATAAAGATCAAAGGAAGTTTTTTAGGTTGTAATGGAATCAGGGGATATGGGTTTAGTTCAGAAAGTGTTTCTGAGGTAGAAGATCAGTCAGGAAGATGCAGATTAGTGGAGCCCCAAATGCCCACTCCTTCCTCATCATTTTATGTCCTTATTGTCAGAAGTTCATCGACACTGCTCCAAATTCCATCAGAGGTGTTTGTAGACTGAGATGTCAGACAATTATGGGCTCCTACACTATCACTTCCTTTCCAATCTGCTTCTTTGGGAAAGAAAATTCTCATCAGGTTTGGATTTCAAACATTTGGAGTCAACTCGACTCCTACGTCTTGACCACTGATGGATCATTTTAGACCAAGTCACAGGCTTTGTATCATTTGGAGCACTTCTTTGAGGATATCCCCCATTTAATCTCTATAACCCGTTTTATGCAGCCACTTCAAGGCGGGAATATTGCGCCACACTGTTCTGTGTAAAGGTACGAACACGGAATGGGCAGGGAGGTGGGGTGGCAGTCATTGTAGTCCAGCCTTTAAGCCAGCAGTGGAATTGGTGTCTGTGTAAAAAAAGGTGGGCAGGCAGGACGGGAAAGGATGTGTGTGTGTGTGTGTGTGTGTGTGTGTGTGTGTGTGTGTGTGTGTGTGTGTGTGTGTGTGTGTGTGTGTGTGTGTGTGTGTGTGTGTGTGTTACATCATACTAGATGCCAATGCTGCTGTGTTGATGTCATGCCTCTTTTGCTTCCAGAATGCTGGCGTGCTGTGTAAACTGACCCACTGGGGCAGCATGATGCCGGTGTCATTTGGTTCAGTGTAAACAAGCAAAGCCGGACTGAGGGGTGGGGCAAAGGATAATGGTCATTGAAGGAGCATTTTAGAGCAGCTGTGGCAGCTGATTGGTAGGTGCCAATCAAAGGGAGAGAGAAGCAAGAGAAAAAGGGGATGATAGGAGGAAGACGACCCTGTCGAATCCTGAGGTCAAATAAAATCAACACTCTTATGCTCAATTTTATTCCACCATTACTGTTTTATACTCCCTCGTGGTCCTGTGCAATATGTCAGCCATTACAATTGATAACCAATCTATATAGTCAATAACCGAACTATATTACTTATCATTACGACATCCCTCTCTTACTGAATAAAAGGATCATCAAAAATCCTTCTAAAACAGTCAACTTTTGATACTGATTATTTTCAATACTAACATCAATTTCAATTTCCAAATCACATATTTTCCTAAATGATTTACAAAACACAGATTTCCAAACCATAAAATACAAAGTTCTCCGCACTATTACATCATGAAGTCTTGCAATCTCCTAGGTGGTTGTTGCTGACGTTGCGGTCTCTCTCCTCATATTCTCTGGCCTGCTTCTGGACTATTGACCGCAATGTCCTGCTCAGTTTGTCTCCCACCTTGATGTTGGATTCCAGTAGTTTCTCTTTCCAGCTGGTGCATTCCAGGCCCATCAAGCTAGTCATCTCAACTCTGCTATCTTGCAGTTTCATCTGGCGTCAACATCACTGAAGCGTTGTGACGATAATACTTTTCCACATGTGATGTGTTTTGGTGACTGGACCATGGCCTGATTTCCTTCTCTGGACACCACAATATATGGTTGGGGAATAAATGGTGTGTCCATTTTATTCTGACTTTCTTTCCTCACCAGTAATTTATCCCCTAGTATTACATCTGAAGGCCTGGCATTCTTTTTCATGTCCGCATACAGATTTGTTGCCCCTTTTCTTTTAGCATCATGGTCTTCCACTTTCTGGTCATTCATTATGTCAACAACCAGGGATATTTTGGTTCTGATCTTTCTTCTGAACAAGAGTTCTACTGCACTTTTCCCTGTGGTACTATGTGGTGTTGCTCTGTATGCTGCTACATAGGTCAAAAGAGCTTCTTTCCCATCCTTGCCTTCTACTTGAGCGATTCTTATTTTTTTCTCCAGTGACTGATTCTGATGTTAAACTTTTCCATTGGCCTGTGACTATTTTGGTGTAACCTTGCAGTGGTTGGTGTATACCAATGGTCCTCATGAATTCTCGGAATATCTCTGATATGAATTGAGGTTCATTGTCTAAATGCAAAGTCACCGGTGAAGATCTCCCTCAGAGCTGCGATAGTCTTTTCTGCTGTTGTTTATTCCATTATGATATACTCAGACGGTGTTTACATCCGGTACCGCACGGATGGCAATCTCTTCAAACTGAGGCACCTGCAACCTCATACCAAGACACAAGAGCAACTTGTCCGTGAACTACTCTTTGCAAACGATGCCGCTTTAGTTGCCCATTCAGAGCCAGCTCTCCAGCACATGATGTCCTGTTTTGAGGAAACTGCCAAAATGTTTGGCCTGAAAGTCAGCCTGAAGAAAACGGAGGTCCTCCATCAGCCAGCTCCCCATCATGACTACCAGCACCCCCACATCTCCATCGGGCACACAGAACTCAAAACGGTCAACTAGTTTACCTACCTCGGCTGCACCATTTCATCTGATGCAAGGATCGACAAAGAGATAGACAAAAGACTCGCCAAGGCAAATAGCGCCTTTGGAAGACTACACAAAAGAGTCTGGAAAAACAACCAACTGAAGAAACACACAAAGATCAGCGTGTACAGAGCCGTTGTCATGCCCACGCTCTTGTTCGGCTCCGAATCATGGGTCCTCTACCGGCATCACCTACGGCTCCTAGAACGCTTCCATCAGCGCTGTCTCCGCTCCATCCTCAACATTCATTGGAATAACTTCATCACCAACATCGAAGTACTTGAGCTGGCAGAGTCCGCAAGCATCGAATCCATGCTGATGAAGACCCAACTGCGCTGGGTGGGTCACGTCTCCAGAATGGAGGACCATCGCCTTCCCAAGATCGTGTTCTATGGCGAGCTCTCCACTGGCCACTGAGACAGAGGTGCATCAAAGAAGAGGTACAAGGACTGCTTAAAGAAATCTCTTGGTGCCTGCCACATTGACCACCGCCAGTGGGCAGATCTCACCTCCAACCGTGCATCTTGGCACCACACAGTTTGGCGGGCAGCAACCTCCTTTGAAGAAGACCGCAGAGCCCACCTCACTGACAAAAGACAAAGGAGGAAAAACCCAACACCCAACCCCAACCCACCAATTTTCCCTTGCAACCGCTGCAACCGTGCCTGCCTGTCCCGCATCGAACTTGTCAGTCACCAACGAGCCTGGAGCAGACGTGGACATACCCCTCTATAAATCTTCGTCCGCGAAGCCAAGCCAAAGAAAGACTCATAATACCTGTGGTAATAGTCAACAACCATCATAATCGACTATCTAGTTGGGAATGGGCCCAAGATGTCTACTGCAATATCCTCCCATGGTCCTGCTGGTAGCAGGGTGCCTCGTATCGGTTCAGGTGGGTTAGGTCTGCTTGTCATTTGACACCCATGACATGATTTCACATATTTTTACACATCTTTTATAGGATTGCACTGAATTCACATCTAGGCCTATACTGAATACACCCATTGCCTGCACCATCATACTCAGTAGAGGTTCCCCTCATTCCTCTATGACAAGCTCTGCCATCATGGTGGGTGGTGTAAGATTACTCTGGACATCCACCTGCACCTCTGCTGTAAAGCATTCAGTTGTTTGAAGTGGCTTTGATGAGGTGTATGGAAACAACTTTTTCTCACATCTTCTGGTTAAACATTTTATATTTTTTTCTTTCAGTTCCTCTGACAATTCTCTGCCTGTGGTGTTGGTGTCACTCCCACTATCCACCATGATGTCAACCTTCACACCTCCAATCACCACTGGCAACTTTGCATTTGCATGCTTATTGTTAATGGCAAAGGCATATCTTGTCACAGTTTGTTTTTCCTGATCGTCACATTCACATGAACCCTTTTCAACATGATGCACATTTTGTTCACCCCTTCGCCTATGTCCACCTCTCATCCCCCTTCTTCCTCCACAATTATTTGTATGTCTGGGTTAACCTTTTGCCTGGGGTGGGGCTCAGCACTTCTTAGCAAAGTGGCCCTTTCTACCACAACTTCTGCACACTTGACCCCTGGCCGGACATCAGAAATCCTTGCCAAAATGTCCGATATTGCCACATCGGTAACATTCATGATGTTCCAAATAACTAGTGCGCTTACCATGTTCCTGTCCTTTGTTTACGACAGTAAATATCTTATGAACTTGACAGAAACTGCGTAATCATGTCCAGCTGGGGGACCATCCAATGTCATAGTCTGAAACTGAGTTTCAACTGCTTCAAATGATGCTACTATTGTCAATGTTTCTGCCAGTGTGAGTGTTGCACCTTTCTCCAACAACTGGCACATCAAGTGGTTTGATGTACAACTTTGTACCACCTGATCTTGAATCTGGTTTTTCAAATCCGCTGCATAATTGCACCTGTCGGCCGCCTTCCTAAGTGGTGTGACCAATTGAGCAATGCTTCCCATGTCCCTCTGTTTGATCTTTCGAAAGACACGGTGTTGGAATGTGGCATTTGATTCCACAACAACAAAATGCTTTTTCAAAGCATCAACAGCCCTGTTATAATTAGCTTTGTTCCCCGTGTCGCCCAGCGTCTTGAAAATCTTCCGCACTGCAGCCCCAGGAGTATACAAGAGTAGAGCCCTCCTCCATGTGATCTCTGCTGGCATTGCCCCATTGACAAACAGTCCCAAGCTGTCGGCATATGAATCTAACTCTTCATACCAAACCACCTAGTGAGCACTATCAATGCTTGCTTCTCCAGTCGGGTTGAATAGAGACAAACGTTTAATTCCCGTGGCTTCAATTCCTCCAAATGCCATATTTTCCCGTGTAGCTAAATATCACGAATCTCAGATAATTCTCATCACCAATATCAAATCCTGAGGTCAAATAAAGTCAACGGTCTTAGGATGAGTTCAAATATGCTCAGTTTTATTCCACCATTACTGTTTTTTACTCCCTCGTGGTCCTGTGCAACATGCCAGACATAACAATCGATAACCAATCTATATTATCCCTCAAGGCATTATAGTCGATAACCAAACTATATTATTGATCAGCCCAACAGACCCAACCTCACCATCGATCAATCTGGTCTTATTTGTCCTTCACCTCTCTTCGAACAGCTCCCACGACACCAGCATTGAGCCCTCATCAAATTCCTACATAGGCAGCCTTTGATCCACTTATCTCCCCTCCCTCCCCTTTGAGATCTTCTTCCTTGTAATCACTTCCTGAACTAAAACTAAACACCCTAGTTCCATTAGTATCTAAACAAAATTAAAAAAATTATTTATAGATGCCATACAATCAATGACATTACATACACAATTAATCATATATGGATTTTATAAGTTTGAAAAAGAAAATAGAAAAAAAAAAGAAAATAGAAAAAAAATAAAGAAAATAAGCCCCTCCCCTGAACCCACCCAATCCCCCCCAAAGACCCTAAGAAAAAATAAGAAAAAGATGGAAGCCCTCCCGAAAAAAGTGGGAAAAACTTAAAAAAGAAAAAAGGAATGGATATTAAAAATTTTTTGAAAGATTACATAAACCAAAACATTATAACAAATTCAGATATGTAAATTTTATGATTTAAATCAATTCTAAATGTTAAATTCCAATATATTTATCCTAATTAATCATATATCTATTAAGAATCTCATATCTCTTCCATCATCCAATTTAAATTCCATGTTGAATCAATTCTCTAAAGTCAGTATAATCAATACAACTTCATTCATAGACATTTATTTACTAATAGAACTCTGTATCGAAAGAAAATGATTTTTGCCTGTATGACTAATCTTCCTTCATCTGACCCCTTTCTTTCTCTTCCCCCCTCTGCCCCTTTGATTGGCATCTGCCAATCAACTTCCTCCACCTGTCATCCTTCACCCCCTTCCTGGTTCCCCAAGCCCATGTCCAGCCTCTCTCACCCTGGCCTCATCAGACCCCCTCTCTCCCCTCTGCACTCTCCGCCTCGATGAAGGGTTTCGCCTGAAACAGCGACTCCGCTTTCTCACACCAATGCTGTTCTACCCGTTGAGTTCCTCCAGCCGGTGGCATATGGGCTGCGTCCCGCATGTGCCCAACTCCAATGGAAGAGAGTGAAATCTGTGTGTGGTCCAAAGTATTTCCTACTGCAAAGAAAATTATCATTCCATTTGGGTTTCAAACACTGTCCAATCCCCACTTTATTCAATTTCTAATTTTAGGCCATGTTTTATAAATAGCACAGCCTGTATCTGGCAGAATTTGAAAACAGATGCAAGCAAATATGCACTGATGTAATAGATCTCGTAGTATGAACATAATTCAGCTTGCATTGCAACTCATAGTTTGCTGATTCCAAGGAACTGACAGACAGATCTTGATAAATCCAGACAGGACTCTCCCAGTGCTTTAATTCTGCACTCAGAATGGCTGGCTGGCTGCACAGTTTGTAGCTTCTTTGATTAACATGTTTTATTCCCCAGGTTGCTGTCATTTTGCCACAAAATGCTTGTTTAAACAGTTGTCCTTTCAGCCAGTCCTTTGGGATCAAGTGTGACTTGCTTGCACTCTGTGGGTTCTGAGGTGAACAACAGAATTGCAGAGTGGGACAGGAAGAGTCTGCTGAATGCAGAGGAGTTGGGGGACATAGGGGGGATGGTGGTGTGGTTGGTTTATGAGATAGTCTGCTCCTGCAGTTCACACGAACGCAGTGTGACCAGAATACATGGTTCACAATCGCCCTGAACCATCCTCCGCTACACGTGCGCATGGCGCAGGGATTTTCAGGAGGAAGTTGTGATTTTCCATATGGTTCACAATCTCCCTGAACCATCCTCCGCTACACGTGCGCATGGCGCAGGGATTTTCAGGAGGAAGTTGTGATTTTCCATTTATTCCATTTGAGCCCATCCTTGAATATTTTCCTCTGGCTGGTAAGTAACCTCTTCACTCGATAGAGTTGGAAATAGAGTATCTGCCTTGAGAGTCTGCATTGGAGGACATGGCCCACCGAGTGAGTGCAGCAATAGCTTCAGCGATGGGGAGGTTGGCTTTTATAGATGACATTGGCATCGGTTCACCTATCCTGCCAGTGCCAGGCCACTCTTCTGATCAACGAAAGATGTTTCATTCTCCTGAGGACATGGTGTCTCTTTCGAAGATCAGAGTTTCCTCTTCAACCAAAGCGCAAACAATCATCCCATGTGCTCTATATTCTTTGTGCTGGACTACACACTTGCTAATTGTATATCCACTTTGTCTGTAACACTAAGATAAAGGATAAGGGATGGGAACTGCCCCAGCATTTTTTTTGTGGAATTTCTGTAATCCTAGGCTGACAGAAGTACATTGAACCTCACAAAGAACATTGAACAACACAGCACATTTCAGGCCCTTCAACCTGCAATGATGTCCCAACCTTTATAAACCTACTCAACAAACTAAACCTTCCCTACCTCACACCCATAACCCTCTATATTTCTGGCATCCATGTGCCTGTTTAAGTCTTGTAAAAATCCCTAATTTGCCATTCCTGCCAAGGCATCCATCACTCTTTTTGTGAAAAAAAATGTAGCCTGACGTCTTCTCTAAGCTTTCCTCCCCTCACCTTGTACAGATGTCCTCTGGGTGCTTGCTACTCCCACCCCGGCAAAAGAGGTGCTGACTGTCCACCCTATTGATGCCTCTCATAATCGTGTCGCCCTCATGTGTGCAGCATACAGCAAAAAACTCACAAGAGTCACCACCCTTCAGCAACATTTTGGATCCGCAGAGGAATTTCACAGCAAACAGATTCACCATGACAATTGTGTCATTTAACTTTAACCTTAGCACTAACAGTAATATCACAGGCAAATCAAATTTAAACATTTGTCCTGGTTCTGGACTGGCTTCCCTCTCTCCGCCTCGTCGAGCTCACTCTGTTGGTCCTGGTCAACACCGCAGCTCTTACTCCACCGCTACCTTTCCCAACTGCACTCATTGCATGGCCCCCTGAGTGGACCTTGTTAGCATCTGTACAAAATGTCCAAAACATGCTAATCCGTCTTGATGCAGGGTCTCAAAAGAAACATAGACCCAGGGGTGGCCAAACTTGCTTAACATAAGAACCACATCCGATAAGCATCAAATGTTTGAGAGCCGCAAGACATGATAAAATTTTACAATGTTATTACTCTTAAATGTACTTTTTTAAATAAAAGTTTAAATATGAATATTAAGAAATACATGTGCACATTTGTATTAGTTTCAATAATCAAAAAGTATACACACCGTATATACTCATGTCATAGTCGAATTATGTGAACAAATTGTTAGGGTAAAATTTAGGGGGTTGACTATTACACACCATACTGCTTTTGACTGCAATAAACACCTGTGTCATTCGGGGCACTGGTAGCTCGGATGGGCAGGCAGGCGGTTGCCTTGGACCAGGTGGTAAGTCTGCATTCAGAGCATTGGGAGTTTGGATGGGCAGACGGATGAAGGGGGTATGGCAAGTGTTCGTGGTTGAGGCGTTGGGAGTTCTGGAGGAAGGGCGGCTGGAGCCTAGGTGAGAGTCCACAATCAAGGTGTCGGGAGCTCTGGATGGGTGGCTGGGGCCTGGACATGAAACAGGAGCTCAGATGAACAGAAGGCCAGGGCCAAAAATAGGGCAATCCATTTGACATATCGATTATTACATTATATACACACACATGAAATATTTTCAACTGCAAGCCACGCCTGCTAAATCTACCATTGTGAGCACTGGCTCATACGATTCCTGTCTCAGCCAACATATTATATGGCAAAGAGCTGCATGTGGCTTGCGAGCCACAGTATGGTCACCCCTGACGTAGACCATCAGTCTGCCTCTACAGGTGCTGCCTGACCAATTGTTCTTCCAACAATTTGATATTTGCTTCAGATTACAGTGTCTGCAGTCTCTTGTGTACTAATATTGCAAGTTGCCCTTTCCTGAACCCAACAGACAAATGTCACCTTGAAGAAAATACTTCAGCACCTCTACTTCCTAAGGAGTTTGCAGAGGTTCGGTATGACACTTTGGCAAACTTCTGCAGTTGTGTAATGAGTGGAAATTATGCTGACTGGCTGCATCATGGCCTGATACAGAGGCAAGCTTCTGAGCAGAAAGTTCTGCAAAAAGTCATGGACACAGCCCAGTACATCACAAACTCTCCCTTCTATTGGGAACATCTATAGGGAACGCGACTGTCAGACAGCAAACATCAAAGATCCACAGCACCCAGCACATGCTCTGTTTTCGCTGCTGCCATCAGGAAAGAGGTCTAGGGGCCACAAGACTCACACTACCAAGTTCAGGAACAGCTGCTACCCCTCCACTATCGGACTCCTCAACGACAAATTTAGCCATACATACAGCACAGTAACAGACCCTTTCAACCCGTGAGCCCGTGCCATCCAATTAACCTACAGCCCCCGGTACTTTTCAAACAGTGGAAGGAAACCACGCAGACACACAGAGAAGGTATAAACTCCTTACAGACAGTACTGGATTCAAACCCTGTCCTGATCGCTGGTGCTGTAAGGGCTTTGCGCTAACCGCTACACTAACCGTGCCAATGTAAGGACTCTTTGCATAATTTTTATTACTGACATTTTTTTTGTATTGCACACTCAGTTTGTTTACATTCCTTTCTTTGCTTTCATTTCTTCCTTTTGTATGTGCATCTATATCCTTGACTTCAGTTTACAGTAGAAATTCTGCCTCACCCACAACGAAAAGAACTTCAGGGTTGTATGTGATGTCATCTATGTTCTCTGACAATAAATCTGAACTTTGACTTTACCTCGATTCTATGTGTTTACATGTTTTTGTTTAATGTAGTTCCATATCCAAAAATGTTTTGCAGGTGCATAATCAGTGCGTGAATTAGGAATAGTTCTTGGATTGTTGTCAGGCTGGTTTGAGAAGTAGGATAATGGACAAGATAACAATCGAACTGTTTATTTTGTTCTCCGTATTACTGGAGCTGAATTCATCTTGGCAAGTGAAGTGAACAGTGAAAGCAAGGAATCAAGATGTTGTGAGAATAGAGAGAGTGAAGCATTAAAGTGAAGCAAGAGAGAGAGAAACCAGCAGATCTAAAAATTAACTACCTGCATTATAAATACTGGCAATCTGCAGGTCAGGGAGTATCTAGAACGAGAAATAGAGTGAGCAAGTAGGTGAAAATGGGCAGAAAGGATGGAGGACAGATGGACAAAGGGACTATCTCTGATAGCGTGCAGCTCGGGTTGTCATGGGAATACATTGCAGAGGTTAATGGGGGCAATTGGAGAAAGAGAATGGAGCAAAGGCTAGGAGATGGGACCAACGAGAGAGTGAGAATACCAAGAGGAATGAAAGGATGTGGAATCCAGGAGTGTAGGACATGCTATTTAAATTTATAATTTTTTAATTTAATTTTACATTTTACATTTAGACTCATGAACTCATGCTGCCCAATTTCACTCAATTGACCTACAAATCCCAGTACATTTAGAACGGTGGGAGAAAACCGGAGCCCCCAGTGAAAACCCACGTAGATATAGATGATTTGAACCTCAGTCCCAATCACTGGTGGTATAATGGCGCTGCGCTAACCATTTCATCCCTATGGCATTAGAGAGGGTGTAATCACAGGTGAATGACATTGTAGCAACCAATGGTCGGTTCTGATAGAGACAAAGTGAGTTCCCAAATTTCTTGAATTGAACATCGAGTCCAGAGGGTTGCAGCATGCCCAAGCAGAAGATGAGATGCCATTCCTCAGTTCTATTTTGGGCATCAATACAGCAGTGCAGACTAGGAGCAGGACTGGGAGCTAATGTGAAAGGTACCTGGAAGCTTTGGGGCGTCCCCGCCAATCGAATGCGTTCACTCCACAGAATAATTGTCCAGTCTGTATTTGGATCCCCTTATATTGAGGAGATCTCATTATGAGTGTTGAAGGGTTTCCTCTGGATGGGAAGCCAGTGTGTGGGTGAATCACTGCTTCAGTTGGGAGAACTGTTTGGATCCTTGCATAGTGGGAAAGACAGGTGTGGCATCTTCTGTGTTTGCATGTGAAAGCATCATGAGAAGGGAATGCTTGGTTGGCAGCACATGTCTGTGAGCTACATGGAATATTTATGTAAATATTACCAGCTAAACAGAATTAATTTGATGCATTAAGCAGGATGAATTTAATTATTCCCCCATCATTTAACTTGTATTAGTCTGGGGAGGAATTGTCATGGGAGACGGAAGATTTGCTTGTGGCCAGTGTCAGTCCAACAAAATGGGAAGGACTCAAAAAAAGCTGAGAGACCGGTATGAAGTGGAGCAAAGTGATAATCTCTGGAGCCACCAGAAAATTAGTTGGAAGGGTCTGAGAGATTAATAAGTGTCTCAGCATATGAAGAGAAAAAGTGTTTCAGTTTGTTCAACATTGGCATCAGTTCAGGGGTGGGGAAAGTTCCTGACACACGCAGGCCCAGAAGGAGCCGGCTCGCAGCCTTGCACCACACTATGGTTCCCAAGGAACTATTATCTGAAGAGAAGTATGATCTGGCCCTTGCTCTCACAGTGGGGTGACTTGATGGGAGCTACTTTTTTAAAGCATATTTGGAAGCTGTTTCATAAAGGACACCACTCCTGAAAGGATCCTTCCAGTATCAATCCCAGCCACACAAAATTGTTAGAGCTCAAGCTTTGAAGTTAAAACCAATCTTTTATTTCATGCACTTGAAGTTCCGGTTAAATCCAGAATATAAACACTGCAATTTCCTCTTCCCACTGTATTTTCTGATCTCTGGATTTCATCTATAGAAAGGCGTCTTTTTCCAACTGTGACCACATTATTAAACTTTATAAATTCGATCTGTAGGGGTTTTAACATTAAGGTTTGTTCCCATTAGGATTACAGCTAGGCCTTACCAGATTCCATTCTAAGAACAGGTACAACATTTTAAGGAAAACAGCTCTCCCCGGTATCATTCCATTCAAGGGTTAGCTTTATTTCCTTTCATTTTGAGCAGGGGTAAATATCAGTTTAAAATATGCAGTGAAGCATTTGGTTTCACACTTCTGAGAGGATAAGTTCATAACAGCAGACATTGTCTCAACATTTTTTTCATTGCTGGGAAGGGACTGATAACATCTGATGCCATGTAGTCACAAATGCGGTTTAAGTCATCTGAAGAAACAAGTTTTTTTTTGAGTGCTTTTATTTTTCATCCACACATCCTTAAACTATCTTGAGTCTTTATAATGAAAGTAAATCTTGCAAAAGAATGTAATTATTCTGCACATTTTGAATCTTTAGCTCTGTTTTCAGAGTGGGATTGTGACCTCCGTTGGTTGTGGTCACTTGGGTGGCCTCTCCAGGGCGCAAATCAGGGCAGAGTTGGTGTGGAGATCCATCTGTTGCCCATGCAGTTGGAACCCCCTCCTCCCCCAACACCATGCTAATGATAGGTCCAAAGGAGTGGTGAGTGGATACAGTTTGGTGCCAGCAACATGGCAGGAGTTGCCGAGCCGGTGCAGCAGTCAGTTGGCTTCGGGACTCTGACCCTGGATTTTTCCTCGGGGTTTACTCCAAGAGACTTTTCTGTGAATGGGTGCAGCCACAAGGCAGAGGAGGTTTGAAATTGGAGTATTCCCCTCTCCTTGATGAGTTACCATCCATGGTTAACGAGCCCTATCTGCCAAGAGCAACTGGTTTCAAGGCGCCAGTGGCCGCCTTCTCCTGTCAGTGAGAACAGCTTATCCGGGCATAAGGACTATCCCACATGTGAAGGCCAGGAGGTGGACTTGGTTGTCAGAGGCTTATGAGTCGCACGTCATGAAGAGCATGTGTGTAGCAGAGGGAGTTCATCCCAACTCCCACCCTTCGGGTATGACCACCTTTAGAGCTAGAGTCAAAGTGGGAAGACTAAGTGAACTCTTATCTTTTCGATAGCTACAAGCCCCTGTTTAGCAAAATCCTGTAATGTTGATAATAACTCAACTTTAATTGGCTGGTTTCATTCAGAAAAATGGGCTAAACTGAAGATACTCTGTAGCTTGTACGGCTCACAATACAAGATTTATTTATTGTCATGTAATAAAACAGGTGTAATATTACACAAAATTGGCTTTAGTCTGTGATAACGCAGACAGATTTGGCATCAGCAGAAATTTCCAGGCGCCTCTTACTGTCAGAGAAAGAGAAGCAAAAGAGAGATCCCCCCCCCACCCCCCCAGAGTCACTGAGGGTCCATGGATTTGCCTCCAGCGCTCCCCCAGCCTCCGCAGTCACACGGACTTCAATTCAAACCATCGGCAACCTAAGCTCCAGATCCAAGCCTCCAACACGATCAGGAAGCCTTCAGTGCCCACGGCACCCTCTTGCATCTGATTCCTGGTACCCCTTCATGACTGAAGGGCCTGTTTCCATCTGTAAAACTCTATGGTTGATGTCATTATTGTGAAAGATACAGTACAAGGGGCAACTGATGTGTTTTCACCTCTTACCCTGAATTGTGAAATTTTAAGTGAAACTTAAATGCGGGTGCTGTGGTTATCAATTTCCGTCTGTGTTGTTTCAAGGACCCGCCTGGGTTGCTACTGGTGCTCTCATTATCAGAGCTTGGTGATCAGTGGCAGTAAAGTCAACAGCAATCTATCAAACATATAACTTGCAGAACACAGAAACTGCCCATCAAATCTGATGTTTTAACTATAGCATCAGGAGATAACATCAGAAATGGACGTAGGAGTAGGTTAAACAGCCCCATGACTACTCTGCTCCACCACTCAATAGCATGGGCAGCCCAGATGGCGTAGTAGTTAGCGCCACGCTGTTACAGCGCCAGCGATCAGGTCAGGGGTTCGAATCCTGCGTTGTTGGGTTGGATGGTCAAGGTTTGCTGTAAAATTAGGGACTTCTCTATGACTGCCCAAACTCATCTTTGGAGAGGAGAATCCAACACAATTTGATAGCCATCGATCACCCACCCTATTGTTTGCACACGGGTTTACAATGGCAATCGTTCAGAGCTATGCATTGTAAAAAGTCCCAAAGCATTTGGAGAACATCTTCAAATGCGATTTAACCCCAGATCATGTTAGAACACATTATAAACATTTAGTGAAGGAGGACATTTTCAAGGAATGTCCTAAATTGCTTGCTTTTAGAGAGCAATACTGTGGAAGTATTTCTTTAATTTGAAACAAAAAATTATTTTGAGCTCTCTGCTTTAATACATTAGATTCAGAAAATAATGCTATTGACAAATTTAAACAATCAGTTTAGTGAAAAAGTATAATCTTATCACAGAATGGAAGGAAATTAAGTATTTAACTTGTTGACAAGCAGAAGCCTTTCTTTACTTTTGGATAGACTTTTGTTTGAATGAATATGAACTCATATTTCAGATTGCAAACTTATCTTGTTTCTGGTTTAAAGAATAACTTTCCACACCTGTGGGCATTCTGTGAAAGAATGATATTAAAAACAAATTGAACCAGTTTGGAACGTTTAAGGTTTTAGATAAGTTTTAAAAATACAATGTTCAGGGCTTACAATGCCTCATTAGACCAGTTCACCTGGGATTTCACCTCATCATCTATTTATGCTAAGTTAGTTGAACATATCCTTATGTTTCATGACACTCCCAAATTATTAATGCCAATTACTTTTGGTTTCCCTTATCTGACAAGTAAAATATCCAATAGAGTTTTGGAAGCAAATTCACATTTATTTGGTGAGCTTCAACCCAGTAAAAATCTTAATAATATCATAACATTTGTCACTTAGTCTCTCTTTGAACCTGATTAGCAGACCAGCAAACTTTGCACTCTGATCTTTGACACCAGTACCACCCTACAGTCTAACTCTGGTGGATAGTGTACTGTTATACCAGTTATAATAACAGACTCCAGGCTGAATTCACAATCAGAGACACAGCAGAAGCTGTATAAGTCGCTCAATCCATTAAATATGAATGGATGTAAAACATGAAAGTCTGCTAACACTGTGGTTGAAATAAAAAACACGATGCTGGAAAAACTCAGCAGGTCAAACAGTGTACTTTATATAGCAATGATAAAGATACATAACCAATGTTTCTGGCTTGAGCCCTTCACCAATGTTGAAGCAAAATGTAGACAGATACCTGAAGAAAATGGGGAGGAGCACTATCCCACAGGCAGGGTAATAGATGTATAAGGGAGGGAGGGCACACCAGCAAACAGGGAGAGGGGAATGGCTCTGTGAATGGAGGAGGAAGGGGGAGGAGAGCTGGAGGAATGGAGACAGAAGGGTGGAGAAGGGAAGGAGATCAGGAAGTAGGTTAGCAAAAGAGGGGAAGTCGATGTTAATTCCATTCAGCTGGAGAGTGCCCAGACAGAACATTAGGTGTGACTCCACCGATTTACCGGTGGCCTTGTTTAGATAGGACATGAGGTATGTCAGCTTCCAATTTAAGGGTATGAGTCTTTCACTCCATAGAAAGCCCCTTGATCTGAATGTCTGGTAATAATTGTTGAGAATTAACTCTCCACTTCAGTAGAATAGAATTGATGGAGTGGTATTACTAGGGAAGGAAGACATCAGAAGGAGTTCCTGCTTCGGATCAATATCCAGTTATGGTTTTGGGAAGTTGCAAGACAACAACCATTATTGGCTAGACAATAGGCAATAGGTTCAGGAGAAGGCTATTCAGCCCTTCAGGTCAGCACCACCAATCATTATGATCATAGCTGTTCATCCACAATCAGAACCTCGTTCCTGCCTTTTCCCCTATCCCTTGACTCCGCTATCGTTAAGAGCTCTATCTAACTCATTCTTGAAAGCATCCAGAGAATTGGCCTCCAATGCCTTCTGAGGCTCAGCATTCCACAGATCAACCACTCTCTGGGTGAAAAAGTTTTTCCTCAACTCCATTGTAAATGGCCTACCCCGTATCCTTAAGCTGTGGCCTCTGGTTCTGGACTTCCCCCTACATCGGAAACATTTCCTGCCTCTAGCGTTTCCAATCCCTTAATAATTCTTATGTTTTAATCAGATCTCCTGTCATCCTTTTAAATTCCAGTGTATACAAGCTCAGTCACTCTAATCTTTCAACAAATGACAGTCTTGCCATGCTGGGAATTAACCTCTTGAACCTACGCTGCACTCCATTAATAGCAAGAATGTCGTTCCTCAAGCTAGAGACCAAAACTGCAGACAGTTCTCCAGGTGTGGTCTCACCAGGGCCTTGTACAACTACAGAAGGACATCTTTGCTCCTATATTCAACTCCCCTTGTTATGAAGGCCAACGTGTCATTAGTTTTCTTCACTGCCTGCAGTACCTGTATGCTTACTTTCAGTGACTGATGAATAAGAACACCTAGATCTCATTGAACTTCCTCTTTTCCTAATGACACCTTTCAGATAGTAATCTGTCTTCCTTTTCTTGCCACCAAAGTAGGATAACCTCACATTTATCCACATTAAACTGCATCTGCCCACTCACCCAACCTGTCCAAGTCACCCTGCATTCTCATAACATCGCCCTCACACATTACACTGCCACCCAGCTTCGTGTCATCTGCAAATTTGCTAATGTTACTTTTAATCCCTTCATCTAAATCATTAATGTATATTGTAAATAGCTGTGGTCCCAACATTGAGCCTTCTGGAGCCCCACTAGTCACCGCCTGCCATTCTGAAAGGGACCCGTTAATCCCTACTCTTTGTTCACTGCCTGCCAACTCATTTTCTATCCATCTCAGTACCCTACCACCAATACCATGTGCTCTAATTTTGTCCACTAGTCTCCTATGTGGGACCTTATCAAAGGCCTTCTGAAAATCCAGGTACACTACATCCACTGGCTCTCCCTTGTCCATTTTCATAGTTACATCCTCAAAAAATTCCAGAAGATTAGTCAAGCATGATTTCCCCTTCATAAATTCATGTTGACTTGGTCCGATCCGTTACTGCTATCCAAATGTGCCACTGTTTCATATTTTATAATTAACTCCGGCATCTTCCCCACCACTTATGTCAGGCTAACTGGTCTATTATTCTCTGTTTTCTCTCTCTCTCTCTCTCCCTCGCTCCTTTCTTAAAAAGTGAGACAACATTAGCTACCCTCTAATATGCAGGAACTGATCCTGAATCAATAAACCATTGGAAAATGATTACCAATGCATCCACAATTTCTTGAGCCACCTCCTTAAGTACCCTGGGATGCACACCATCAGGCCCTGGGAATTTATCAACCCCATCTGTCTACCAAACACCGTGTTCTGCCTAATGTGAATTTCCTTCAGTTCCTCCGTTACCCTACGTCCTCTGTCCACTATTACATTTGGGAGATGGTTTGTGTCTTCCCTAGTGAAGACAGATCCAAAGTACCTGTTCAACTCATCTGTCATTTTCTTGTTTCCCATAATAATTTCACCCATTTCTGTCTTCAAGGGCCCAACTTTGATCTTAACTAATTTTTTACTCTTCACATTCCTAAAGAAGCTTTTAATATCTTGTGGTGCAACACTGTATTACAGTCATTGTATTGGGTGGCCCGAATCCAATACTCCTCCCCCTCCAGGATCCCTAAAAAGGGTGATATCGCCCAGTCCCCTCCCATAGTACTGCCTTGGAATTGGGCCAACAGCATTTAAGATATGACTGTAAGTTTATAGCAAGTAAAGCCTATTAATTGTGACTTCTGGCCTGTTGGATAGCGCCACACTAACTTCCTTTATATTCTTGGCTACCCTTGTACGTCATCTTTTCTCTCCATATTGGCTTTTTAGTTATCTTCTGTTGCTCTTTAAAAGTTACCCAGTTCTCTGCATTCCTGCTCATCTTTGCTATGCTACATTTTTTCTCTTTTATTTTTACACCGTCCTTCCCTTGTCAGCCACGGTCACCCCTGACTCACCTTAGAATCTTTCTTTCCTCTTTGGAATGAGCTGATCCTGCTCCTTCTGTATTATTCCCAGAAATACCTGCCATTGTTATTCCACTGTCATCCCTGCTAGGGTATCGTTCCAGCCAACTTTGGCTAGTTCATCCCTCATGGCTTCAAAGTCCCCTTTGTTCAATTGTAGTACTGACACTTCCTCTCAAATTGTAAATTAAAACATATCATATTATGGTCACTATCTCTTAATGACTCCTTTACCTTGAGTCCCCTGATCAAATCCAGTTCATTAGACAACACTAAATCCAGAATTGTCTTCTCCCTGTTCAGCTCTCGTACAAGCTGCTCTAAGAATCCATCTTGGATGCGTGCAGTTTTCTATTTCCTACACTAAATGGAATCGAGTGCTGGGCAGGCCGGTTGGTGTAGCAGTCAGCGCAACGCCGTCACATCGCCGGCGATTGGGACCAGGCTGTCTGTGAGGAGTTGGTACAATCTTCTCTTTTTTCTGTTGTTAGGGGCATCCGGCAATGCTCACGGCGACTCTTTGTTTGCCTTACAACAGGCAAAAGTTGAAGTGTATCATGTATATTACATTTTTTAATGTATTAATACATGACATTAGAAAGAACCTTTGAACATTTTGAACCCTTGAAGTCAGCCCTTCAATGTCAAGAGGCCAGAAGGACCTGAGACTGTGGTTTTAGTTTTAAATTTCAAAAATAATATTTACTTACAATAAATCAGATATCGAAAGGAACTTTACATTCCTCCTGTCACTTGCTCTGTACATTCCTATTATCATTTGGTCCTTTTGGGTCCTGTATGCAGTCGTATTAGCACTTCCTGTGATGCTGACCCATTATTACTCAGGTGACCTGCCCGGGGTGAAACACCCAATGGACCCTCTATGTCCAGTAGCAAAAGGACCCAAGATTGTGGTCCTTCCCCACAAAGCCTTTGTGTTGGAAGTGGTCCTCATTAGGTTTTTATTTTGTTTTGCCTGTGGTCTTGCTGCTTTAAAATGAAAAGGCCTTTAGACACACATTTAGACATACAGCCTGGTAACAGGCACTTTTGGCTTTTGGCCCATGAACCCGTGCCGCCCAATTTACACCCAATTGACCTACAACTCCCAGTACATTTTGAAGGGTGGGAGGAAATCAAACCCCCTAGGGAAAACCCACGCAGACAAGGAGAAAATGTACAGACAGCGTGGGATTCGAACCCCAGTCGCTGGCGCTGTAATGAAGTTGCACTAACCGCTACGCCAACCGTGCCGCCCGTATGCTTTCTCCTCCAGCAACTCCGTTGGTCGATAGTTGACAATCAGATCACATCATCTCAGATTTGTGATGAGCATGACTTGCCTTTGATCTCTTCAAGATTCCCTTTTGCCCAGGGAGGATGTAGAAAAATGATAGATGGCAAGGCCGTCAATGAGGGCACGTGCAAAAGATCGCATAGGCTGTGGGTTACTTAAGGAGGTGGGACACAACTGCCTCATAAATGACTGAGAAGGCACCTTTCATTTACTTCTGATGCCCATGCCCTACATAGCCAGCACCTAAAAAATGTTCCACTGCATCTGACCCTGAAAAAAAGTGTCCAACAACAGGATTTTTTTTTCAGTAATACTAAGATTATTGTATGATCTGCAACAGTTCTAAAGCATCTGGAAGGTAAGGCACATGCAGTGTCTTCCAAGAAATGAAAGCAGACCAGTAAAATCAACCATCTGACTCTTATCTTTGATGTAAAAGATACCAGGTTTCAAAGAAAAATGCTTCTTGCTCACTTGTGAATGGAAAGTGCTATCATAAAAAAATATGAGGCACATGTCATATAAATTTATATTTATAGATAGATTTGCTTTCGAGTAAATATTAGTGCTCAGCTGGACAAAATCCATTTTCCTTTTTGTGCAATTTCTTTCTGAAACTGTACCAATCTCATTATTATGCCTTCTGTTCTCAGCGCAAATATCCTCCAACCAACATCGTAAAATCAGGAATATGCCAAAAAACTGCAGATGCAGGAAATATGAAATATAAACAAAAAACTCCAGCAGGTCAGACTGCATCTGTGGAAGGGGAGTCTATTAATGATTCAGAGGGTAGTCTCCCTTGTCAGAATAAATTCACCAGGAAATGAAAAAGATATATTCAAACCTGCAGATGATGGAAATCTGAAATCAAATTATTCTATTGGAGATGCTGTGCCAAGGAACCTTGAACTTTGAACCTACTTCATGATGGGAGTTCCTTCTTCAGAAGGACTGCACCAGCTTAACAATGACACTCACCATCATGGGGATAAATAGACATGGACAATCAATGTTTGCTTTGAAACGTGATAGAAAAATGTTAAATGCATATGCCACATTGTGTGGAATAGCTTAATATCTGGAGCACCAATACAGACTCTTTACCACATGGTTCTAATACTGGGGATTACTCCAAACTGCACCCACCTATCCCACCCCCTCTTCACTTTACACTTTTGATGAATCCTAATAACTTACAGGTGGCAGAGTTAGAATAGTGGTGTGTGCCACTCTATAACAGTGTCAGTGAATTGGGTTCAAATCCCGCGCTGTCTGTAAGGAGTTTGTACATTCTCCCCTTGTCTATGAAGTGTTTTTTCTGGGGTCTCCTGTTACCTCCACAATGTACCAGAGGTGTAAGTTTAATGGCCAGCGGCTATTCTTTGTGAGGTGTCTGAGGAGTTTCAGTATGTCACCGAAGACTCTCATAAACTTCTACATGTGTACTATGGAGAGCATTCTGCCTGGTAGTTGAATGGCATGGGCTAATGGGTCGAAATTTAATTTAATATAAATAAATATTAATATTTGCAATGCCAAAATTTGCCCTCAACTCCATTAATATTATTAACTTAATTTAGACTTACAGTACAGTAACAGGCCTTTCCAGCCCATGAGCACATGCCACCCAAATACTCCAATCAACATACAACCTGTACATTTCCTGTACATTTTTAATGGTGGGAGGAAACTTGAACATGCAGAGGAAACCCACGAAGACACGGAGAGAACATACAAACTCCTTACAGATAGCACCGGATTTTGAACCTGGGTCACTAGTGATGTAAGAGCATTCACTAACCGCTACGCTAACTGTGGTGCCCAAGCACCCCAGACATGGAAGGAAACTGCTGCATTCTGGGCTGGGGTGGGGTGAGGTGGGGTGGGGTGGGGGGGGGGGGCAGACCTATGCATTCACAGAGAGAACATGCAAGCTCAACACAGATAGTACCCAATGTCCTGGTTGAACTAGGATTGATGGAGCTGTGCGGCCTCAGTGACCAGAATGTCCCAATACTGACCTGGCTTGAACCTTGGAAACATAATGACTCCAACATGGAAGATGGGATATCTGTTTTTAGTGTCGGTGGTGAAAAGGTGCCTGATGCCCATATATGAAGCTTTCCTTCATCAGTGTTAGGCTAACATCTCTTGAATGAAGCTTGGGTGTTCTGGTGGAAACTACTTTTATTTACCAACTAACTCCTGCGCTTGTGTGAAGGATATGATTTCACACAATTCTGCATCTCGAGGAGTCTTTATTCCCTCTTTGCTTGATTTCATTTGCAATAATTTTCCCTCATTCAAACCAATGACATATATTGGAAACTGCAATACAGAAGCTTCTGAGAACAGAAACAATAGTGTCCAATTTTTTCCAAGACACAATTTTCTGACATTGGGTCATTGTAATGTAACTTTGTTGCCTGTTGTGCTTCAAGTTTCATGCAGGAAGTGACAAGATATTACAGGCGTTATGGTTTGAAACCACCCCTCACAAGATCTAGTCATGCATTTCCAAGAATCACAATGTGCCCTTTATAGAATTCGATATAATTAGTTTCATCCTCTGCTTGTCGAGCTTTAACTATATTTAATTGACACTAAGCTATCTGCAATAAGCTACTCGAATTACCTCTGTTGGTGGAAAATAAATTCAGAGGAAAAAAAAGTCAACTGCTGGTGTTGGAAATCTGAAATAAAAACTGAAGGTATTCTGGATGCACTCCACAGGATGGGCAGCATCTGCGTAAGGGGACTTTGGACCGGCAGCCTTCACTACTGGTGAGGGATTTCAGACATGAACGGTTAACTGCTTCTCGAACGGTGCCCAACCTGCTGAACGTTTCCAGTAGTTTTTGCTTCTGTTGTTCTTCCATTCTTGTCAAAAGAAGAGTTTTATTTATGTTGTTTCACCCATGGTGCTCTGCTCATTGTTGGCTGTCAGCTAGGCCTCATGGTGGTGGGGGTGGGGGGGGGACGGTTAGGAGGAAAGACGGGCTCGGCCGGTCTTTCAGCACTAGAGGAGACAAAGATGCCGATGTTTCGGACCTGAGCCCTTCTTCAAGGAAGATGAAGAATGAGCCCAGAAAGTCTCAGAAAACAGACAATGGGGGAGGAATCCAGACCAATAAAAGGTGTTAATTGGATATGATAAAGGGGAGAGGTGAGAATTTATCATGTCTTTGTGAAAGGAGACAGGGAAAAGGGAGAGACCCACCTCTGGTGGGGTGGGGAGGTGTTGTGTTTTAACAAAAGCCAGGAAAGTTGATATTAAAGCCATCCAATTGGAGGTTTGTGTATGCATTCCAAATTCTGGGAAGGATCATGAGGATGGCATATGTCCATATAACACAACAACAGGATCTCTCACCATGACCAATAACATTTCCCCTGTGAGGTCCAAGTCCATGTGAGAAAGACCTACTGATGCATTGAATTGTCAATGAAGAAACAGTGGTTAAGATTCTGGACTACTGCTACAGGTCTGAATTAATGAATAAGAGAGATAATTTCAAATCTTTACATGATAATTAAACAAAAATTTTGAAATCCAAAATCATAATAATGAACAGGAAACCCAACTTCTTCAGTGCTTCAAAAGAATGAAACTTGGTGCCTTTACCCAAGTTGCCTTTATATGTGACAATATGTTAGAGTTGAAAAGGATAGTATATCACCCATGACTTGATGGGCCGAATGGCTCAATTCCTCTCCTATGACGTGTGGTTGCCTCTGCAATTATACAGAAGACTACTCAGGTCGAAAGGCAACAAAGATGGAGCATTAAATGTCAACTTTGAAAGGAACGGAGAGAGTAGATGTAGAAAGATAGTTTCCAACAGTGGGAGAGTCTTGGACAAGAGAGGCAGCTTCAGGATCGAAGGGTGTTGGCTTAGAACAGAGATGCAGAGGAATTTCTTTAGCCAGAGGGTAGTGAATCTGTAGAATTTGTTGCCACAGGCAGTTGTGGAGGCCAGGTCATTGGGAGCATTTAAGGCACTGGTAAGTAGGTATCAGATAGGAAGGCATTGATAGGTTATTGATCAGCCAGGGCATAAAAAGAAAAAGGCCGGGCAGTAGGGCTGTGGGAAAATAACTGAATAGTGGAGCAAACTTGACTTTTGCTCCTATGACCTTCTAGTTTTATGGGCATTGCTAATGACACACACACACGCTGAGAATAAATGAAAAAAAACACATAGTCCACTCTGTGTGTGAAAAACATTTTCACGTCTAACCTCTGTTTCCCACTGAGGTATTGCTCCCTGTGAGAGACAATGCTTCCTGCATAATTTCCCCATGTGAATTTGCTCTTTCCATATAAGCGCTCGGAAAAAATTTCAGCTGTTAATATTCTTCACAGGAGACACATTTTGGGGCTTCATCGATTGAAGTTGAACAAAAAATAAACAACATTAGCACTGAGTGAACAGAGGCTGGCATTAACAGCCAGATGTTTCACTGTTCACAGTTAAGGCAGCATCCTGAATACCTTCCACTATAACCTAGACTATCCTGATGAGTCACAAAAGACATATGTCTCAGTAATTTATTTCCTATGATGTGTTCATATATAAATAGGTAAATAGCCTGTGACAGAATGATGAAGCTGTATTTAATTTATTTTAAATTTTAATTTTAATTTTATCTAAATTAATTTTTTTTTAATTTTGACATGCAGCACGGCCATTTTGGCCCACGAGCCCAAGCCACCCAATTATACCCAATTCACCTCCCCCCGGCACGATGGGAGGAAACTGGAGACAACCCCCCCCCGGGGAAACCCCACGCAGACATGGGGAGAATGTGCAAACTCCTGAAATACAGCGCGGGATTCGAACCCTAGTCCAGACCCGATCGCTGGCACCCTGACGGGGTTGAGCTAACCATGCCGCCGACCATGCCACGTGTGTCACAGTTGCTCTTGGTGTGCAGTAAAGAAGTTTTCAGTATTCCCTCAGGGTTATTTGGAGTGGCACTCACCACCCCACAGAGGCTTAAGCCTCAATGTGCCACAACTAGTAGTGAGGACGGTTAAATCGCCAAAAACAAAATAGAAAAAAAGTTCATTTAGAAATTTTTCCAGGGCTCTTGCAATCCCAAAATCTGCTGAGAAACTGGGAAGATCTGGAACTTCGCAGGGATCAATAAATCAGTGAAGCAAGCCACCAAATAGACAGGAGTACTTGGTAGCACTGTGAGAACGCGAGAGGCATCACGGGTACAGCGGTGGGTAACAGGACAAAATGGCAGCTTAAGTGCAGGGAAGATATATAGGCAGGCCTGTAGCATACAATCAACTATGTGAGTCTTGCAGTTGCACGAGGAAAGATTAGAACTATGATTCATAACAAGTTCAAAGTTGAAGCTGGGGGTGAAAATTTACAGAAACACATTACCATATGACAGCAGATGAAGACTTTTTTATTACGGATTTGTGCTCTGAGAATTAAATCTGGCAGCCAAATAGAAAGCTAAATGTCAAGTCAAGTCAAGCTTATTGTCATCTGATTGTACAAGTACAACCCGACAAAACAGCGTTCTCTGGTCTTCGGTGTAAAAACATGCTGTCAGACAACCAGACATAACACACCTACAGATAAATTATACATATACAGAACAAGTATTATATATAAATAAACACTTGTTACTTTTGTACAAATGAGAGTCTCGGAGGGTTAGTGTGAGCAGTTCCTTTGGTCGTTCAGTGTCTGCCTGTGGGAAGAAGCTGTTCCTCGGCCTGGTGGTGCTGGCTCTGATATTCCTGCATCTCTTCCCCAGTGGGAATGACTGAAAGATATGTGCAGGGTGGAAGGGGTCCTCAACGATTTTGCACACCCTCTCAGACGATGATCCCAGTAAATCCCACCACCCCGTGTCAGTCCCCACATTGACCCACCACCCCGTGTTTGTCCCCACACTCATAAGTCCTTCAGCCCATCGAGTGCTACCAATCACCGATTCACACTAATCATGAATTAATCCCATTTTTATTTTCTTTAAATTGAGATTACATCCATTTAAATGCTTTACATAAAGGAGCAATATTAAACCTACTGACCTTTCCATTCCATCCATTCTATAATGGCATAATCAGAAGATCTCTAGTATTGTAAAGAATGTTTTGAACTGATAGTTTTCTCCAGGCTATACCATAGCAGAGGTGTTGATGTGTTGCCATGTATAAACCAAGTTGAATTTCTTCTAGCCCAGCCAAAAGGAAAGAGCAGATGGAGAAGATCAAGTAACAGAGTGAAGTGAGGGTGATAGGACTGATGAAATACATGCAGGAGGGCCTTTTATCGGCATGTCAATAATCTGTGGAACTAAATGATATCTTGCATGAGTTGCAGAAAAATAAACTTTTTCCAGGGATGGGAGTAGCCAACTGCAGAGGACACCTGGAGAGATGTCAGGGTTTTTTTATTTTTGGCACAGAGGGTAATGGGTGCCTGGAATGCCTTGCCAGGGATGACAGCAGAGGCTGTTACAATAGGGGCATTTAAAAGGCTCTCAGGCAAGCAAGAAAAAATAGAGGGTGTGGGTGTGAGATAGGGAACGTTTAGTTTGAGTTGCTTTATATAGGTCAGCACAGCATCATAGGCCGAAGAGCCTGTACTGTGCTATAAGGTTCTATGTTCTATGTTAAGTGCACACATGATCTAAAATGCTGACAGAACCTACCATCAGGAATTTATTCCTAAAGGGGAAAGGAAAGCAACTAGGGAGAAGGAGTGGAGTTCACAGAGAACTGCCTGAGGAAATCACACATCCTTCAGAACGGGACATGGCTGCAACACCAGATGCCTTAGGTTTAAATATTAGAGAAACCTGGTAACTGGCTGATTCTCCATTCATTGCACATCTGGGGAAATATCCTTTTGGAGGGAAAGCAATGGTCCACTCAGAGGGACTGAAATAATTCAAGAAGGTGACTAACAACCACCTTCTCATGGACAAATAAAGGTGAGCAATAAAGTTCAGCATTTCTACTGACACCCACATCTCAACAATGAATTCAAGTACATATGGTCTAATTATGCAAACTAACCAAATGAATGAGTGTATATGTTCTAAAGCTCTCCTTGTATCCTGGAGCTATGCACTTCATGGCCGTTTGCCATTTGGAGCCATTACTCCTCTTTGTAAGCATCTCCACGGGATCAAGGATGACTTCTTTCCAATTCTTTGGTGCGGAGGTAGCGAATTAGGCCAATAAGGGATCAGCAAAGGGTGGGAGCAGCTGGATGGGTGGAGTGCCCTGCCGTGTCTAGATGACTTCAGTGTGCTCCCAACACAATATTCAAAGATCTGAGTTCCATCCCAGATTCTCTTTCTCCATTTGAAATGTTAATGGGTCAGAGCTCCCAAGTCAATAAGGTTATTCCACCCTTAAGGAGTGCTATTGTGGACTGTGATCATGGAGGAGATGTTGTTCCCCATCTTCAAGTCAATAAGGTCATTACATTTTCTGAAGAGGATTTTGAGAACATCTTTAATTTGTTTCCTTCGTCCTTCTGGTAATCCCTTGGCATGATAGAGTGGAAAGTTACTGGGCATATAAAGTGATAAATTATGTGAGGCATAGATTAGAGGTGATAGTCAGAATCCTTATGGCCAGGGTAAAAATGTTACATATTGAGGACATGCATTTAAGGTGAGGAGGAGAGGTTTAAAGATGTGCGGGGCAAGTTTTGTTTTTACACAGGGAGTGGTATTGCCTGGGGTAGTGATGGAAACAGATACAATAGTAGCATTTAAGATGGGTTCTAGATAGATGCATGAATATGCAGATTGTTTCTAGATAGACACATGAATATGCAGATGGCTTCTAGATAGATGTGTGAATATTCAGGGAATGGAGGGATATGGAACAAGTGCTTAATGTGGCATCATGTCTAGCATAGACATGGTGGGTACGTTCCTTTGTTAAACTGTTCTAAGAAAATTGTCTGCACTGTCCTTTGAAGATGGGTGAATGTAATTAGGACTTTAACAGCAGAAATGGCAGTTGACCTGGGGCAGGGCATTGGCATTTGTTTGAATATTCTGCCAATGGATTTAGCTGATTTTATGGAGACACCATCAGTGATACTACTCAAGGAGCCAACAATGTCCAGACCATTTCACTGAAGCACACACTCATTACCTTGCACTGAGTTTGATATCCTTACTTTTGACCATCATTTTCATCAGAAAGTGTGCTGGGTGGAGTGGAGCGCACATCATCTACCTTTACTGAGAGGTGGTTCCTGAAATGTGGCCAAGTGGTTCAGGTTTTCACTGACTTCATTGACTGTTATTGTCACGGGTGGTGTTAGGCAGTGGGAGCAGGTTGGGAGAGGACATTGGAATGAGCTGATCATTTTTGAACAACCTTGTTTGCCCAATGGATTAGGTCCATCTTATTGGAAACAATGAATTCTACAGAGTGCCCACTGCTCCATCCCATGCATGCACTTCTGCCAGCCAGATCATCAGGTTGTGTTGATGTCTCCTTCATGCAACCAGTAGCTGAGATGGTGAATGTCATTCAGTAATGGTCTGAGGAGGCAGATGGATGTCCTACTCCATGGCTTCGAGTCTGTGGACCGGTATGTATTCATGGATTCAGACCACAACTTGATGAACCCGTCACCACCCTTACTGACTTCACCAGTGAGGGTGCAGAAGACCGTGTGAGTAAGAAGACAATAAAGGTTTTCTTCAGTTGGAAACTGGGAAGTTGACTCATTTCAGAAGGTGAAATGGCTCTGATATCCACCACCATTGAAAGGCTGGGTCATGACTCACATCAACTCTAATCTCACCACCAGCCTTGACTCACTTCCATTTGCCTGTTGCGCAGCAATAGAAGCATCCCTCTGGATCATCACTCAATGCTGGAACACCTGAACACCAAGGGCATCTAGGTCAGAGTATTTTCCATCGACTACTGCTCTACCTTCAATACTATAATCCCAAAAAAACTTTTTCCTAAATGTTGAGGTCTTGGCCTGAGTGCCACCATCTCCCTACCACCCACTCCCATCCACTACAACTGGATCATTGACTTCCTGTATGACAGGCCAAAATCAGTGAAATGGGGAACAACGTTTCCCCCATGATCACACTCAGCAATGTCAGTCCTCAAGGATATAGATATGTCCTTGACTATGCTCCCTTAACACCCATGACTCTACAAGTAGATACTTCCAGCTCCATCTACAAATTCGCCAGGTGAAGCCACAGTTGCAGGACAGTTATGAGGTAACAATAAGAAGGTATGCTTAAAGATTAGTAGCGTCGTGCCCATTCAGTAAGATGAAGGAGATGAAGTCATTGATAGAGCTAAGTGAAAAGAGTCGATAGCTTCAATTTCTCAGCAATAAACACATTGACACAACAGTCGAGAAAGCACACCAACACCTCTACTTTCTTGGAAGACTAAGGGAGCTTGACATGTCGCTCTTGACCCGCGACAACTTGTACATGCACCCTATCCACTATACTTGCTGGATGTGTCCCAGTGTGGTGAGGGAGCTCCTCTGATCAAGTCTGCAAGCAGCTGTAGGAGTTAGTGAATGCTGCTCAGAATATCACAAAAATGTCCCTCCCCTTCATAGACACCATCCATATCTCCCGATGCCCTGGGCAGGCAGTCAACATGCTGACGGACCCATCACACTCTGGACATGTTCTCACCTCCCTCCTCCTAATGGGGGGGAAGGTTCCAGAATATGAAATCGCATACCAGCAGGTTTAATGCAGTCATCACGAATGAACCCCACATTCAGACCTCATGGATGCATTCACATTCTCCTTCTCACAATGTCCTTAAGCTTGTGGTAGCCTGTTTGGTACTTCTATTTCGAAAATGTAGTCAGTCCTGCACCGCAGGAAGCCCAGAAGCCAATGTAGCCATGAGGAACTCGGGAGAAAACATGAGATAGAATTGTGGTTTGCTTAGTTATATAATTAAAATCCAACAAAGCCCACTCAGACTGTGGCTTAGTCTCAACTCAGCACAAGCATGAGTTCTTACCTGATCTGGCTCAAGCATCAGTGTGGAAACAGTGAACTGAAGCGCACCATCTAAACCTGTGCACTTCCCAACCCGACCCAAACCTCATTCTGATTCACCCCAGCCTAACCCCAAGTAGATGCAACACATGTTGTTGCATCCAATCAGCGTCGAGTTGCCTGGTCCCATCAGTACTGCCTTTGAATTGTGTGTGGAATCTAATCGGAAAGACAGTAGCTTCCAGTGCAGGATCCCTTTACCAAGTATCACCAAGACCTTCACCCTGTCCATTGTGAGCTGATGCCTGATATAATGGGCTCAGCATGTTGAATTCCTCTGGAATTTAGTTCCATTGACTGCAATGGAACAGCACTTCGGTGAATTCTGCCAGTGCTCTCTTATCAAGCAATAAGCCTTTGGCTCAAAGGCAGTGAATAAGGAGACTGTATTTGGTGCACTGTAGTGGAATTAAACATGCTTCAACACAGCTCTCTCAAATGTAGGTCATTTAAAATGTCCCTAACTCTCTGCTACAAGGTTCAAACCCCTTCTGGATGAAAATATCAACATATGCAAATTGTAAATCTTCAGTGATTAGATCTCACTCACGATTTTGGGGTTGTACTTCTGAAGAAGTAAGTTTCCATCACATGTCTCAGGACAGCAGACCCCAGAGTGGGTTTCCCAAACTTTATCAGGCTGCTGCCCCCCCCCCCCCCACTTGGCCTCTAGGCGCATCCTGAGCACCCCTCATAGGCGTTGGGGTGGGGATTAGTGGTGGCGCTGAATAGAGTGGGGAGCATAGTGTGAGGCGCAGAAAGGGAGGATAGCGAGGGCACTGAGAGGGGGAGTGGTGGTGGCGCTGAGAGGGAGGTTAGTGGCAGCTATGAGAGGAAGGTTAGTGGTGGCACTGAGCGGGGGTTAGTGATGGCACTGAGATGGGGGTTAGAGGTGGGGCTGAGAGCTGGAGTTTGTATGTCCCCTTTTCCCTCACCACCTCTTGCATCTTTTCACCACCCACAGTGGGGTGGTAACGCCCACTTTGGGAAACCCTGGTCTAGCCGAAAACAGAAAATTCCGCAGATACCTTAGTTGAAGTAAACACACAATGCGGGATAAACTTAACAGGTCAAATTGTGTCCTTTATATCACATAGATACAGATACCAACGTTTAGGGCTTCATCAAGGTATGAGCCAAATGTAGGCAGGTGCCTCAAAAGTTTGGGGTGTGAGGGGAAGGGGAACACTCCTACAGGCAGGAGATAATAAGGGATGGAGGGCACACCAGCAAATATAGGGAGGGGGATTGCTCTGTGACTGAAGAGGCAAGGGCATGGAGAGCTGGAGGGAAGAAGACAGAGGGATAGAGAAGAAAGGGAGAATGGGGAGTGGTCCAGCAAAAACCGGAGAAGTTGCTGTTAATGCCGTCCAGTTGGCGAGTGCCCAAATAGAATCTTAGGTGTTGATCCTCCAATTTACAGGTGGCCTTGGATTGACAGTACATGAGGCCATGGACAGACATTTCAGCATGGAGGGGTGTGCAGAATTGAAATGATTGCCCACTGGGAGATCCCTGTCACTGATGCGGACATAGTGAAGGTACTCAGCGAAGTCATCACCCAGTCTGCATCCAGGCTTTCCGACATATAGAAGGTCACAAAAGGAGCACCGGATGGAGTAGATGATTCCCACAGATTCAGAAGTGAAGTGTTGCTTCATTTGGATGGGCTGTTTTTGGCCCTGAATGGTGGTGATTGTGGAGGAACGAGGGGAACAGGTGTGGCACTTCCTGCCGCAGCATGGGAAGGTGCTGGTGGGAGGGGGGGGGGTGCAATTAGTGGGCAGGATGAATGGATGAGGGAGTCATGGAGTGATCAGTCACTATGGAAAGCAAAGAGGGGAGGAGATAGGAAGATGTGTCTAGTGGTGGGATCATGTTGTAGGTGATGAAAGTTACAGAGGATAAGTTTGAAGCTAAGATCATCAGTCGGGAATGACAATCATGGTCACAATCCCAAATTAAGCAATTGTTTCCGAAGCAGACGGATGTCAGATCTTTGCCTGACCCATTTCAAAGAGAGCAAGTGTTACTGAGTTGGGTTCAGCCTAGGGTCATCAGACAACTCAAGCACAGACACCTTCTTGTCAAGAACCTTCCATCCCCAACCTCTGATCTCAGCTCCAGATTGATTGACAGCATTCCTGCTTTTGAGACAGAAGGTGGGTTCAAGCCCCATTCCATGCACTTAAACACTGACATCTGCCAGATGGAATGCTAAGCAGATGGCTTGTCTGTTCTCTCACTTACATGGAAAAGACTCCATGTTCTGATGCTGAAGAAGATTTGGGGAGATATTCCTGATGAACATGCCAAAATACAGAATTTATTGTCATGAACAAGTCATGAAATTCGTTGTTTTGCGGCAGCGTCACAGGGCAAACATTCATATAAACCACCTTCCATCAATAGAAAAAATTAGTGCACAAAATGTCAAAGTGAGGCAGTGTCTTTGGATCATTGATCATTCAGGGATCTGATGGCAGCAGGGAAGAAGCTGTCCTTGTGCCACTGAGTTCTTGTCTTATATATATAAAATCATATAACAAATTCAGGACGGAAACAGGCCATCTCAGCCCTTCTAGTCCACACCGAACCAAGTACTCTCCTCTAGTCCCACCTACCTGCACTCTACCCATAACCCTCCAATCCCCTCTCCTCCATATACCTATCCAGTTTTTCCTTAAATGACAAAATGGACCCTGCCACCATTACTTCTCCCGGTAGCTCATTCCACACAGCCACCACTCTCTGAGTAAAGAAGTTCCCCCTCATGTTACTTCTACACTTTTGCCCCTTAACTTGAGGCTCCTGTACCTTTTTTCCCAAAGGTAGCAGAGTGAAGTGGGCATGGCCTGGGTGGTGGGGGGGGTCCTTGAGGATAGAGGCTGCTTTCTTAAGGCACCGGCTCTTGTAGATGTCGTTGATGGAGTTAAGTCTGGTGTCCGTGATGTTGCAGGTCAAGTTAACAACCCTCTGGAGTTTTTTTCTTCCCGTGTGTGTTGGCACCTCCATATCAGATAGTGTTGCAACCAGACAGAATTCTCTCCACGGTACGCCTGGTAATTAAGGTTCATATACATTATAATTATATATCTTCTTGGAAATAGATGATGTGGTCACTTTTAAAGGGAATGTGCTGTGTAAAGATTGGCTAGTGCGTTTCCCACACTAGAGAAGTACTTGACTGGCTGTAGAATGCTTGTGCGAAAGGCAAAATAAAAGCATATGCTTCTTCTCATTAGGCTTACCAGCGCCTAACTGGAAAGTGCTGTTGATGGCAGAAATACAATGTCGTGGTTACCTTCATTTACACTGATGTTGCATAACGTGATTCTTTGCTCAGCTGAAATTTTATCAGATACTGTTCCTCTGTGAACACAAGGTCACTGTGCCTTTGGTAGAAGTACGTTTCTTTTTTCAAAATTAGTGCCCTTTTCTATTTAGTTTGTTTCATAAGCTCCTTTCATGTAGCCAGCAAAAGTCCATCAAACCAAATGTACTGCTGAAATAACACAAGGGCTTGCAAAGGTCCAACCATGGAAATCAAAGATTTACAGATAACTAACAAACATTTTAAGCACTTTGACTTGTAAGGTGTAGGCATCCTTTGATCAAAAATAGATCGCAATGCTGTTTATAGGAGCTGGAAGCTTGCATCGATGGCATTTCCATTTTATTCTCCCCATCAACTCTCCCCAAATTCTACCAACATGCAGAACAATTTTCCCAAGCCGCACATATGTGGGAACAAGTCAGTGAACCTGGGGGAGGCCAATGCAGTTGTGGAGGAACATGCCACCGGCCAGGTTTGAACCTGGCTCGCTGGAGCATTTAGACAACAGCTCTGCGAGCTGTCCCACTGTGGCTAATGTCTTTCCAGCATTGCCACATTGTGACCAGGATTTGTAAGGCATTTTATTGATTGCTTTTAGCACCCTTGAGATGTGCAGGGAATTATTAATTCAAGTCTTCTCGTTCCAGTGCAGCAAATATGCATAAAAGTTTCAGAATAATTGCACAGCTAACAAGTATCCAATTTCTTTAATTTTTTTTTAAATTTAGACATACAGCATGATAACAGGTCATTTCGGCCCACGAGTCCGTGCCACCCAGTGACACACAATTAACCTACAACCACTGGTACATTTCAAAAGGTGGGAGGAAATCAGAGGCTCTGGGGAAAACACACGCAGACACGAGGAGAATAAACTAACGGGATTCGAACCCGGGTCCTCATCACTGGCGCTGTAACGGCGTTGTGATTTATAGAAATTTGAGCAGTTTCACGATTGTTTTGGAGATGCCAATTGAGTATATTCCTTTCTGGTTTACGGATTGAGGCACTGAAGGTCTTGTTGTCTAAAGTCATACAGAAGAAGGTGCCATTGGGTCTAGATCAATGATTCTCAACCTTCCCTTCCCACCCACATCCCACCTTAAGCAATTCCTTACTAATCACAGAGCTCCGATGGCGTAGGGTTTACTGAAAATGGTACTCTTTGCAGACGATGCCATTTTAGTTGCCCATTCAGAGCCAGCTCTCCAGCGCATGACGTCCTGTTTTGCGGAAATGTTTGGCCTGGAAGTCAGCCTGAAGAAAACTGAGGTCCTCCATCAGCCAGCTCCCCACCATGATCACCAGCCCTACCACATCTCCATCGGGCACACTGAAATCAAAACGGTCAACCAGTTTACCTACCTCGGCTGCACCATTTCATCTGATGCAAGGATCGACAAAGAGATAGACAACAGACTCGCCAATGCAAATAGCGCCTTTGGAAGACTACACAAAAGAGTCTGGAAAAACAACCAACTGAAGAAACACACAAAGATCAGCGTGTACAGAGCCGTTGTCATACCCACGCTCTTGTTCGGCTCCGAATCATGGGTCCTCTACCGGCATCACCTACGGCTCCTAGAACACTTCCATCAGCGCTGTCTCCGCTCCATCCTCAACATTCATTGGAATGACTTCATCACCAACATCGAAGTACTCAAGCTGGCAGAGTCCGCAAGCATCGAATCCATGCTGCTGAAGACCCAACTGCGCTGGGTGGGTCACGTCTCCAGAATGGAGGACCATCGCCTTCCCAAGATCGTGTTCTATGGCGAGCTCTCCACTGGCCACCGAGACAGAGGTGCACCAAAGAAGAGGTACAAGGACTGCCTAAAGAAATCTCTTGGTGCCTGCCACATTGACCATCGCCAGTGAGCTGATATTGCCTCCAACCGTGCATCTTGGCGCCTCACAGTTCAGCGGGCAGCAACCTCCTTTGAAGAAGACCGCAGAGCCAACCTCACTGACAAAAGACAAAGGAGGAAAAACCCAACACCCAACCCCAACCAACCAATTTTCCCTTGCAACCGCTGCAACCGTGCCTGCCTGTCCCGCGTCGGACTTGTCAGTCACCAATGAGCCTGCAGCTGACGTGGACATAAACCACTGGTTTAAATCATTGGATTTTATATTCACCAAATCTGAATAAGTGTTGCATAAAAATTAGAATGTTGATTCCTTCGAGATCAGCTGAACCTAGCTCTTCCAGTACTGCTTATCTGAAGATTAAAAAAACAACAGAAATCTTCAATATATCTGAAGAATCTCTTTCATCACAACCTAAAAATTAAATTAAATCCCACCTAGTTTTGGATGACCCTACTGGGAAAAAGACTGTGCCCATTCACTTTAGCTCTGCTTCTCAATTTTTTTAATTTTAAATTTTTATATGACTCTTTATGATCACTCCTCAGCTGACCATGTGACAGGGTATAAAGTATCAGCTTATCCAGCTGGATGGGCAGCACGGTTGGCGTAGCCATTACAGCGCCAGCAACTGGGACTTGGGTTCGAATCCCGCGCTGTCAGGTGTTTGCACCTCCCTCCTGTGTCTGCTTGAGTTTTCTCCCAGGGCTCCGGTTAATTGGGTGTAATTGGGCGGCCACGGGAGCGTGGACTGGAAGAGCCTGTTACCGTGCTATATGTCTAAATATTTTTTTGTTCATTCTGATACAGTGGCTATGAAATAATCAAATCACACTTTCTGACTGAACTTTGACAATCAAAATTACACGAGTCTTCACAAAGTGCAATTTATCGAAATCATTTGAGGCGAGTGTTCATACCAAGGGATCTCGCTGATGGCCTGCCTATGGATTTACATTTTACTTTAAAGACTGCAGCACCATCTGGAGCTTGAAAAAAATGTTTTATCTATATTGAAATGAATCCATATGATAAAAGATCAGTTACTGGAGGTCTTAAAATCCATAAAGACAGATAAATCCTCAAGGGCATAGCAAATGACGGAAATATCGAATTGATTTCAAATCACATTCAAGTTCAAGTTCAAATTCAGACATGTGCCAGTGTTGCACCTATGTATGCTATACCGGGCCGCTGGTAGGGTACTGGACTGTGTTGCAAAGCAGAGAGTCCTTGGACTGCAGATACATCATCATTAAAACTGGTGGCACAGGTAGACAGGCCTCCAGTAACTGATCTTTTTCCATATGGATTCATTTCAACATAGATAAAACATTTTTTTCAAGCTCCAGATGCTGCTGCAGTCTTTAAAGTAAAATGTAAATCCATAGGCAAGCCATCAGCGAGATCTCTTGGTATGAACACTTACTTCAAATGATTTTGAAAAATTGCACTTTGTGATCAGACATTTGGCTCAATTGCCTTCATCGGTCAGGGCACTGAATAAAGGGATGCCACATGATAATGCTACAAGAAGTTGGTGAGACCTCACTTGGAGTACTGTGTGCAGTTCTTGTCAACCAGTTAACGGAAAGATGACATTGAGCTGAAAAGTGTGCAAAAGTACAAAGAAGTTCGCAGGACTGGTGGATTTCAGTTGCTTTTTACATTTTAAATTTAATCAGCCCATGAGCCCGTGTCACCCAATTTACACCCAATTAGCCTACAGCCCCTGATACATTTCACATGGTGGAAGAAAACCGGAGTCCATGAGGAAAACCCATGCGGACACGGGGAGAACATACAAACTCCTTACAGACAGCGCGGGATTCGAAACCTGGTCCCGATCACTGGCGTTGTACAGTGCTGTGCTAATCGCTACGCCGACCAGGTCACCCATAAAGCTGGACCAGATGAGAATTTATATCATGTATCATGGTTAGCTGAGGAGTGACCTTAAAGAGTCATATAACATTATGAGTGGTATGGATAAAGTCACAGTCTTTTTCCCAGTAGGCAAAGGAGGAAAAACCCAACACCCAACCCCAACCAACCAATTTTCCCCTGCAGCCACTGCAACCGTGTCTGCCTGTCCCGCATCGGACTTGTCAGCCACAAACGAGCCTGCAGCTGACGTGGACTTTTACCCCCTCCATAAATCTTCGTCCGCGAAGCCAAGCCAAAGAAAAAGTCTAAAGCTAGATAGGATTTAACAATTTTTAGGTTTTAAATTTTGAGGCAGAGCATGATAAGAGGCCCTTCCAGATCACGGGTCAGGGCCATCCAAATGCACCCATGTGACCAATTGTAAGGAGCTCACTGTGGAATGAGCTGCCAGAAGTGATAGAGATGGGTACAATTACAGTGTTCAGAGAGGGTCATGTATAGGAAAGGTTCAGAGGGATATGGGCTAAATGCTGGAAAATGGAATTAGCTCAGGGATGCAAGTTGGTTAATATGGATGCGTTGGGCTGAAGGGTCTGTTTCCATGCTGCAAACTTTATGACTCGATGGTCCCATGAGCTAAACACATGGTATATAGGCATTTGTCCTTAACTTTGAATTTGAAATTCAATTGCATTAACATCAGCAAAGTTGAACTTGAGAATTATGATTATGCCACATCAGTTGCTTTGCTCATACAAGAAAGGAGATGAAATTGGTGACAGCAGAAAGTGATTGATGACAGGTAGTCAATCCTTTAGAGCAGTGGTTCTCAACCTTTTTCTTTCCACTCACATACCACTTTAAGTAATCTGTACAGCATAGGTGCTCTGTGATTGGGATTGTTTAAGGTGGTATGTGGGTGGGAAGAAAAAGGTTGAAAACCACTGTTTTAATTGACTCGTTATGTGTACGGTTTCAGACCTCCAAAGGAAATGGGCCACTGACAATTTTTTTCAAGCAAAATATTTTAATAACAATTGGATTTAGAGCAATGATTCTTAACCTTCTCTTCCCACTCACATACAGCGTTAAGCAATCCCTCACTAATCACAGAGCACCGATGGCATAGGGACTACTTAGTAGCATGTGAGTGGAAAGAAAGGGGTTGAGCACCACTGCTTTAGAGCCAATAGAATAAGGAATCGGATGAACATGAGGCCAGTGATTGGCCATTCCCTATCTGGCATTTCTATCAAAGAATAATTATTCCCCAAGTTTGAAAGGTAAGTCAATGAATGGAAACAATGTGAAATTAAACAATTATATCCACAGTGTCTGGACTAATTTTGGTCAGCGCAATCGAAAACTAATTTTACTAATCACTTACTTCCTGAAAATCTGTTCCTTCCTTGTCTTATTTTCTCTTAAAGTCTTTACACAATGGTTTTATGCCAGTAATCCCCGCTCACATAAAGACATGCATCACAATTGTTTACCTTACACTTAATTATCCAAAATTGATCACCAACCATAGCCATCAAACTTATTAATGAATATAAGTAATCCTTTTAAATCTACCCCTGTCTCCCCCCCAAAACTAGGCTCAGTACAACTCAGCCTTCTTCTGATATTTTGTACTATATTTTGATTTTTCTTCATTATTTCAAAGCATGCACGTACACACTTGGAAAATTACGTCAATGAAGCCCAGTCTCTCTGTTCGTCTGCACGATAAATGGTTATATACTCTTTAATTTTGTTTTCTCTGATAAAATTCATTAATCACATTAAGTTCCTTCCAAGACATACAGAACGGTAACAGGTCATTTTGGCCCATGAGCCCATACTGCTAAATTAGACCAAATTAACCGACAACCCCTGGTACGCTTCATATGGTGGGAGGAAACTAGAGCCCCTGGGGAAAACCCATGCAGTCATGGAGAGAGTGTACAAACTCCTTACAAACAGCATGGATTCGAACTTCAGTCTTGATTGCTGGTGATGTAATGGTGCGGCAATAAACAATATGCCAATTGTGCCGCCCTTAAGAACCATGTTCTTAAATGCGGCTTGCTGTTTGCCATACTCCTCTGTGTTATGGGTCAATGTTACTGTGTGCAAGTCTAATTCACAAAGATAGAGTGGAAAACCTCCCAGCAATAGCCAATCATATAATTTCTAACCATTCCCTGGTCCGTAATCTCTCTTTAGGCAGCCAACCAACTTTCGATTGATACTAGATTTACTCTAGTAAACTGATATTGAGGGTTGATGCCCTGGATCAGGGCCAGCTCCAGTATGCTGCTCACTTTGCCGTGCTCCATCCCAGGCTTCCTTTTCCAAAGGCCATGTGAGCTGACATTCTGCACACCCAAGCCAGCTCACAAGGCCATGTGGGCCCCAAGTTGAGAGTAAGCCTCAGGCAGAGTCCTCTTGAAGCCTCACATTCACAGCCTTTCACTATCCACCACTATGAAAGGCTCTGGGTGTGAGGCCTTCAAATATTCCCGAAGGAGGTGCTGATAAACACTTCCATTATATGAGGGGGGGGGGGGGTTGCACACTCCAGGGGAGCAGTGGATCAGTGAATCGTGCCAGGAATGAGAAGAAGCATGGGTTCCTGACGACTACACCTGCCAAAGGTGCATCCAATTGGAACCGTATTAGGGAGCTTGAGTTGCAATTGGATGAAATGAGGATCATAAGGAAAGCAGAGGCAGGGATAGAGAGGAGTTACAGGGAGACAGTCACCCCTAGAAGGCAGGAGCCAGGGAATTGGGTGACTGTAAGGAAAGGAGGGAGAGTGCCAGTGCAGAGTACCCCTGTGGAAGTGCCCCTCAGCAACATGTATTCGGCATTGGATACTGCTGGGGGGAACAGCCTATCAGGGATGAGTGGTGGGGGTCAGGTCTCTGGCACAGGGGCTGCCCCTGAGGCTCAGAAGGGAAGGAGGGATAAGAACAGGTGGTTGGGGATTCACTTGTCAGTGGGACAGATAGGAGGTTTGTTGGACGAGATCAGGGATCCAGGTTGGTTTGTTGACTCCCTGGTGCTAGGGTCAGGGATGTCTCTGATCGAGTTCACAGAATTCTGCAAGGGGAAGGTGAGCAGCTAGAAGTCGTGGTTCATGTGGGGACCAATGACTTAGTTCGAAGTGGGAATGAGGTCCTGAAACAGGAATACATAGAATTAGGCAGGAAGTTAAAAAACAGGACCTCTAAGGTAGTAATCTCTGGATTGCTGCTGGTGCCACGCACTAGAGAGGGTAGTAATAGGAGGATATGGAGGATGAATGCGTGGCTAAAGAGCTGGTGCAGGGGGCAGGGGATAAGATTTTTGGATCATTGGGATCACTTCTGGGGAAAGTCAGACCTGTACAAAAGGGACGGACTCCACTTGAACTGGAAGGGGACCAATATCCTGGCAAGCAGATTTGCTAGAGCTGTGGGGGAGGGTTTAAGCTAGTTTGGCAGGGGGGTGGGGAGCAGAGTTTGCGAGCAGTGTCTAGGGTGCATGGCCACCTAGTTAAGAATGATAAAGATAACAAAGGAAGGATGGAGATTAAGGTAAAAGGTAGAATAGGGAATTTCATTCTCTGAAATGCGTGTACTTTAATGCAAGAAGCATAGTGAACAAGATAGATGAGCTTAGAGCATGGATTGGCACTTGGAATCATGATGTTGTGGCAATTAGTGAGACCTGGTTACAGGAGGGTCAGGACTGGCAACTAAATATTTGAGAATACAAATGTTTTGGATGTGATAGAACAGGGGGTAAAAAAGAGGGAGGAGTTGCTCTGCTTGTTAAGGAGAACATTACTGCCGTGAGGTGGCAGGATGGTTTGGAGGGATCGTCCAGTGAGGTTGTTTGGATGGAATTGAGGGGTGGAGGAGGCATGAGGGTACTAATAGGAGTGTATTATAGACCACCAAATGGGCCAATAAAATTGGAAGAACAAATTTGTAAGGAGATAGCATATATGTGTAGTAAACATAAGGTAGTGATCATGGGAGATTTTAACTTCCCTCACATTGATTGGAAAAAATGGAGAATATTCAATGAAGAAATTTTAAGAGTACAGAGTAGATATGTCCCAGTGAGGATCAAAGGAAAGGCTGGAAGTCATAGGGAGCCTTGGTTTTTGAGGAATATTAGAAATTTGGTTAGGAGAAAGAGGGAGGTGTACAAGAGGTATAAACAGCAGGGTGATGAGAAATTGAAAGTGGACTACAAGGAGTGTAGAAAAAATCTTAAGAAAGAAATTAGAAAGGCCAAAAAGAGGCATGAAGAGGCTTTGGCAGACAGAGTAAGAATAAATCCAAAGGGTTTCTATAGGTACATTAAAAGTAAAAGATTAGTGAGGGATAAAATTGGACCCCTTGAAGATAGGGAGGGTAGGCTATGTGAAAAGTCAGAGGAGATGGGGGAAATTTTAAATGATTTCTTTTCCTCAGTATTCACTAGGGAGAAAAATATTGTATCAGTTGAAGTAAAGAAAAATAGTGGGGAGGTCATGAATCATATATTTTATGAGGTAGTGATGGTAGTGTTAAAAAAGATAAAGGTGGACAAATCTCCGGGTCCGGACAATGTATTCCCAAGGACACTCAGGGAGACTAGTGTACAGATAGTGGGGCTATTAACAGAGATATTTAGGATGTCACTGGTCATGTGGGTAGTGGCAGAGGATTGGAGGGTGGCTCATGTTGTTCCGCTGTTTAAGAAAGGGTCCAAATGTAAGCCTGGAAATTATAGACCTGTGTGTCTGACGTCTGTGGTGGGTAAGTTGATGGAAAGTGTTCTGAGGGATGGCATTTACAAATATTTGGAGGAACAGGGATTGATAGGTAGTAGTCAGCATGGTTTTGTCAGGGGTAGATCATGCTTAACAAACCTTATAGAGTTTTTCGAGGGGGTTACATAAAAGATTAATGAAGGGAAGGCTGTGGATGTTGTCTATTTAGACTTTAGTAAAGCTTTTGATAAAGTTCCCCACAGGAGGTTAGGAAAAAAAGGTGGAGGCATTAGGTATAAATAAGGAGGTAGTGAAATGGATTCAGCAATGGTTGGATGGGAGGTGTCAGAGAGTAGTGGTAGAAAATTGTTTGTCAAATTGGAGGCCGGTGACTAGTGGAGTTCCTCAGGGATCGGTCCTGGGTCCACTATTGTTTGTTATATATATTAACGATCTGGAGGAATGGGTGGTAAATTGGTTAAGTAAGTTTGCAGATGATACAAAGATTGGTGGTATTGTGGACAGTGAGGAAGATTACCGTAGCTTAAAAAGAGATATAGGAAAGCAAGTGGGCTGAGAAATGGCTGATGGAATTTAATACGAATAAGTGTGAAGTGTTGCATTTTGGAAAGGCAAATCTAAATAGGTCAGATACATCGAATGGTAGACAATTGAGGAGTGCAGAGCAACAAAGGGATTTAGGAGTTATGGTAAATAGTACCCTCAAAATTGATACTCAGGTAGATAGAGTGGTGAAGAAGAGATTTGGAATGTTGGCCTTCATAAATCGGAGTATTGAATTCAAGAGTTGGGATGTTATGATGAAATTGTACAAAGCATTGGTGAGGCCAAATTTGGAATACTGTGTGCAGTTTTGGTCACCAAATTATAGGAAGGATATAAACAAAATAGAGAGAGTGCAGAGAAAGTTCACGAGAATGTTGACAGGATTTCAGGGTTTCAGTTACAGAGAAAGGTTGAGCAGCTTGGGGCTTTTTTCTCTGGAGGGGGGATTTGATGGAGGTGTTTGATTTTAAAAGGGACAGAGAGAGTCAACAAGGATAGGCTTTTTCAATTAAGAGTGGGGGAGATTCAAACCAGAGGCCATGGTTTGAGATTGCAGGGGGAAAATTATAAGGGGAACATGAGGGGAAATTTCGTCACGCAAAGGGTGGTTGGGATGTGGAATGAGCTTCCAGCAGAGGTGGTTGAAGCAAGGACGTTATTTACATTTAAGGATAGACTGGATAATTACATGGAGGGGAGAGGGTTGGAGGGGTATGGACCGGGTGCTGGTCAGTGGGACTAGGAGGGTGTGGATTTGTTCCGGCATGGACTAGTAGGGCCAAACTGGCCTGTTCTGTGCTGTATATGGTTATATGATTATATGACCGAACAGGAGGTGACCATGGCAGCGGGCCAATGAGGGGCTCAGTGGCTGAAGGACCCACACAGGCTGGGGGCTGCTGGGGACTGGCTCATGGGAACAAGGTGTCAGTGCCGGGATTTGAGAGGGTGCTGAGGGCAAGAAGGGCTCCTGAAGGGACTCCGGGACTGAAGGCCTCCTGATTGTTTCGGAGGTTTGAACCTGGAGCTCGGGTTGCCGTTGGTTTGAACTGGAGTCTGTGCAGCTCCAGAGGCTGCAGGAGGGCTTTTTTGGGGGTGAATCCACGGACACTCACTGTCACAGAAGGGGCTTTCTTTTTCTTCTTTTTTTAGGGGCACAGGGCAACGCTCATGGCGTTTCTGTTTGCCTTCACGGCAGATATAAGTTGAAGTATATGATGTGTGTATATACACAGTGGCATGGTTAGTGTAGTGGTTAGAGTAGTGGTTTTCAAATTGCCCCCCTAAACTCACATACCACCTTAAGCAATGCCTATTGCATTGGTGTCCTGTGATTATTAAAGGATTGCTTAAGGTGGCATGTGAGTGGGAAGAAAAAAGTTGAAAATCACTGTTTTAATCGTACCTCATTGACTCGTTATGTGCACAGTTTCATAGCTCCAAAGGAAATGGGCCAATGACAATTTTTCTCCAGCAAAATATTTCAGTAACAATTGGGTCTTGAGCAATGGTTCTCAACCTTCCCTTCCCACTCATATCCCACCTTAAGCAATCCCTTACTAATCACAGAGCACCGATGGCATAGAGACTACCTAAGGTGGAATGCGAGTGTAGGGGTGACCTTGAAAAGCACTGGATTAGAGTACCCTTGATACAGCATCAGTGACCCGGTTTCGAATCTGCCACTACCTGTAAGGAGTTTGCACGTTCTCCCCATGTCTGTCTGGGATTTGATCTGCACTCCCCATCGCTGGCACTGTAACGGCATTGCTCCAACTGCTACAACCAACTGTGCCGCGCTTGTAAGATACTAACAAAAAAATTAAAAGCATTAAAATAATGAATCATGAAGTAAAATAAAATACTCCACCAGCTATTTTCTCCACTTGATTTACCCCTCTTCCACCAGTATAGAGTTCTGCAAAGAGTTGCTCTGTCTGAAACTCTCAACATCTACCTCACATGAGTCTAGAATGAGCTGACCTGGGAGTGGCCCACCGTTCTGTGTAGAACTGCTGATTGTCAGCCAGCATGATTCAGTCCTTTGTTGCAACAAAGCTTTTAAGATGGATGAATCCAACTCTGACTGTGATTGTTCTTTCGTCCTTTAAGGTCCTCCACCTGCGAGCTCCTCTAAACTTCGCGACATCTTTGCCAGCCCCTCAATGATGGAGACACGGTTCGGTTCAACAGAAAATACTGCAGACAATGGGGTCGAGTGCAGTACGCAAGCATGCTGGAAAAACTCAGCAGGTTACGGAGCATCCATAACCAGCATTTTTGGCCCTAACCCTTCATCTTTTTTGAGCCATCAGTCAGTTTCCCCATGGAATTGAACTCTGTCCACCATCTGGTTCCACAGCCATCTATTTCAGTTATTCGGTCCGGGAACTTCCTCTGGTGTTCTTCAGTGACGTTCCTTTCGTCACCCAGAGGCAGAAGCTAAGGACATTAACATGTCCACGCTGACTCTTGGGGACTCTTTGAAAATAACCATGAACGAAAAGGGAGTCACGTGATGGAGTAGTGGCCGGTAGGAGAATACCAGCCCTCTCCAGAAAAGAAGTAAAGAAGTGAAGAAAAAGCAAAGCCCCAGACACACAAATCACAACAAATAAGAAAGAAAGGTGTGGAGAGAATGGCACCTAAGAAAGAAAAGCCGAAAACAACAGGAAGAAAAGAAGAAAGAAAGACGCCGGAAGAGAAAGGTGAAGGCCTTACCTGCACAAAAAAGCAGAGACCTGCGTGGAAAGAAGAGCCCACTCCCTGAGGTTAGTGAAGACCCCACAGGGTTGCAACCCACTGACCGCAGAACTGCAAAGATGGCTCACGGAGCCAAAGAGAGGTGCGCAAATGCGCATGCGCGAGGAATCACGCATATGTGATGCACACAACAAAGACAACACCGACGGGAAGGGGGACCAGCTATGGAGTGAATCTTCATAGCACGAACAACTGAGAGAAACCCGACAGCAGGGCTCCCAGCTGGAAGATAAAGAAGAAAACAGGAACAGGAGGGGTGAGAATGAAAAAAGGAAACTAGAGATACAACACATAACCAACCCAGAAGAAGAGAACCAACATCAAGACACCATGGAAAAAAATACCCAACAAACTGAGACAAGCAGCTCAACAAGAAAGTCAGAAGAGACACAGATACAAGGAAGAGAAATAGAAGACACAAACCCAAGAGCAGACACAGAAGAGGAACACCAAGCTCTGCACAGAGGAATAGAAGGTAAAATGAATGGACGGTACATGGATAAAAAAAAAATTCAAGAACAAATTGAAGCATTAAAAGAATGCCTGACACTAGAATTTAGTGAAATAAAAATAAAAATGAAAAGTACAGAAGAAAAAGTGAGTAGAATAGAGCTGGTCATAACAGATGTAGGGAAAAGATTAGAAAATGTGGAAGAATGTGTAATGGTGGTAGAAATGGAAGTGAATGACTTAAAAAGAAAATTGGAAGAAAGTGATCAAAAAAGTTAAAGAAACACAGGAGTTGTTAGCTCAGAAGATGGATATAATGAAAAACTATGGAAGGCGAAACAATATAAAGATAGTGGGCCTTAAGGAAGATGAAGAAGGCAAAGATATGAAAGAATTTATAAAAGAATGGATCCCAAAGGTCCTGGGAATGCCAGAAATGTAGGAAGGAATAGAAATAGAAAGGGCACACAGAACATTAGCCCTGAAACCACAGTCACAACAAAAACCAAGATCCATTTTAGTAAAATTCCTGAGATACATGACAAGAGAAAATATATTGGAGAAGGCAATGAATAAAATGAGAAAAGACAAAAAACACTGGAATACAAAGGTCAAAATTTTTTTTTCTACCCAGACCTAAGTTTTGAGCTCCTGAAGAAGAGGAAGGAGTTTAACGCAGCAAAATCGATCCTATGGAAGAAAGGATATAAATTTATGTTATGATATCCAGAGGTGCTTAAAATAGTTATCCCAGGGCAGCAAAATAGACTGTTCTCGGACCCGGAGAAAGCACGAGAATTTGCAGAATGCCTACAAGACAAAAAGATAAAGAGATGTAACAAGAACAAAGAACGACGACAAACTACATATAAACAAGTAAAAATAATATATAAGTAAGAACTAAAGGATGGAAGAAAAGGAGAAGAGGGAAAAAAGAGGAGGGGTTAAAATATAAAAAATAAATAAAATTAAATTGATAATAAATAAATAAAACAAAAAGAAAAAGAGAAGAAATGAGGGAGAGCTTTGTTATAATGGGAAGATAAAAGTCTTTTCTGGAGGGGGTTGGGTGGGAGAGAATAACAGTCACTGTGAAATCAGTTGACACTTGCAAACAGATTTGCAGTCTGAATGGAAAGGGGAGTTGTGGTTGCCCAGCAAGGGACAAGTGACTCAGAGAGGGGAGGTATACTTGGGGTTAAGGGAATTTTAGATGTGGGAATGGTTGAAATATTTTATGTTTTAGAAGTGTTGTCATACAATGCGTTTAAAAAAGAAAACTGAGAAATGGAAATGGAGTAAAGGGGAAAGGTGGTGGTGAGGAAGCAGAAATGAGATGTAAACAAAGTATGAAATGACCATGTTGAACTATATGACTAAAAATATTAACGGAATACATAACCAAATCAAAAGGAAGAGGCTATTAAATTTACTGAAAAAAGAAAAAAATTGATATAGCATTCGTGCAGGAAACGCATCTAACTGAAGTGGAACACAAGAAATTAAGGAGTCACTGGGAGGACACATATTGGCAGCATCATATAATTCAAAAGCCAGAGGTGTAGCTATATTAATCAATAAAAATGTACCAATCAAAATAGAGAAGGAAATAATAGATCTAGCAGGGAGATATGTAATGATAAAGTGTCAGATATATTCAGAACTCTGGAATTTGGTCAATATATATGCACCTAATGAAGAGGATCAAAAGTTTATGCAAGATATCTTTTTGAAGATCGTAGATAAGCAAGGGAATATATTGATAGGAGGGGACTTTAAAGATGGATAAAACAAAAGACTAGAAGAAAGAACAAACTAGCCAAATTTATGGTTAAATTGATGCAGGAAATGCAACTTATGGATATATGGAGGAGACAACACCCAAAGGAGAAGGAATACTCATATTATTCAGATAGACATAAAACATACTGAAGGATAGACCTGTTCCTGTTGTCAGCCCATATCCAAGGGAGAGTTAGGAAAATGGAATATAAAGCTAGATTGTTATTGGATCACTCACCCCTATTATTAGCAATAGAGCTGGAGGACATCCCACCAAGAATGGATAGATGGAGATTAAGCTTCATGCTACTTAAAAGACAGGATTTTAGAGAATTAATTGAGCGCCAAATTAAAATGTACTTTGAAATAAATACGGAATCAGTGAAAGATAAATTTATATTATGGAATGTAATGAAAGCCTTCATCAGAGCAGAGGGCAGATAATGTTATGTAACTAAGATGAAGGACTACAATCGGGAAATAGAACAGCTGGAAAGGGAAATAGAAAGTACAGAAAAAGAACTAGCAACGAGGGAAGATACAACAAAAAAAGGGAATTGGCGGACAAAAAAATAAAATACGAAACACTACAAACATATAGGTGGAGAAGAACATAATGAAGACAAAGCAGAAGTATTATGAGTTAGGAGAAAAAACGCACAAAATACTAGCTTGGCAGCTTAAAACAGAACAAGCTAAAAGAATGGTATTGGCATCAAGGAAAAAGGACAAATTACATATAACCCAACAGAGATCAACGAAAATTTCAAGGAATTCTACGAGCAATTATACCGACCTGAGAATGAAGGGAAAGAAGACAAAATAGATGAGTTTCTAGCTAAAATTGAACTACTGAAATTGCAAGAAGAGGAGCAAAACAAATTGATAAAACCATTTGAAATAGAGGAAATACAGGATATATTAAAAAATCTACCGAACAATAAAACACCTGGAGAGGACAGACTCCCAATAGAATTCTATAAAACATTTAAAGACATTAATTCCTGCTCTCCTAGAAATAATGAACCAGGTTGAAGAAACACAAAACATGCCAGATTCATGTAAAACAGCAATAATTACAGTAATACCAAAGACGGGGAAAGATCCACTAACACCAGCATCGTATAGACCAATATCTCTACTTAACACAGATTATAAGATAATAGCAAAACTATTTGCAAACAGATTGGCCGACTGTGTACCAAAAATAGTAAAACTAGATCAAACTGGATTTATTAAGAAAAGCTGAACAACGGACAATATCTGTAAGTTCGTTAACTTAAACCATGCAGTACAAGGAAATTAGACACAAACAGTGGTGGTTGCTTTAGACACAGAGAAAGCCTTTGACAGGGTAGAATGGAATTATTTATTCAAAGTACTACAGAGGTTCAACCTAACAGAGAAATGTATTAATTGGATTAAAGCATTATATAAGGGACCATTGGCAAAGGTGACAGTAAATGGATATATATCAAACAAATTTAAATTAAGCAGGTCAACTAGGCAGGGATGTCCTAGTTGACCTGTTTGCTTTAGCTATAGAACCCTTGGCAGAACTGATAAGAACAGAAAATAAAATAAGAGGGACAAAAATAAAAGAGAAGGAATATAAAATCAGTCTATTTGCAGATAATGTCATAGTATACTTAAGAGAACCAGAATTATCATTAAAAGAATTACATAAGAAATTGAAGGAATATGGTGAAGTATTGGGGTACAAGATCAATGCAAATAAATGTGAAGCGATGCCAGTGAATAATGTGGATTTCACAAAATTTAAGAAAGAATCACCATTTAAATGGCAAACACAAGCAATCCGATACCTAGGTATTAGACTAGATAATAATCTAGGCCATCTATACAAATTTGCTCAATATATATCCCATTATATATTAATGAAGAAATTAGAAGATGACTTAGAACATTGGAAAGATTTACCACTAACACTGATAGGAAGGGTAAATTGGATTAAAATGAATATCTTCCCAAGGATACAATACCTATTTTAATCGTTACCAATTCCCTTAACAGAGAAATTCTTCAATGAGCTAAAGAAAATAAGAAGGAAATTCTTTTGGAAAGGGGGGAAACCGAGGATAGCGCTAGATAAATTAGCAGAATGGTACAAACGAGGGGACTTACAGCTACCAAACTTTAAGAATTATTACAGAGCAGCACAATTAAGATATCTATCAGATTTTTGTCAAACAAGGAAAAACCAGATTGGACTAAGATAGAGCTAGATAAAATAGAGGAGAAGGTACCAGAATGTATACTTTATAAGTGGGATGAAAAGCTGGTGCAACATAAAAGTTCACCAGGACTGCACCATTTGCTCAACATTTGGAAGAAGATTCACATAGAAAGGAAAAAAAATAAATTACCAACTACCAAAATTATTATTGACGCAAAATCAACTAATCCCTTTCACAATAGACAATCTTTCCTTTAGAGAATGGGAGAGAAAAGGGATCAAAAGAATAGAAAATTGTTTTTTGGGAAATAATTTATTATCTTTTGAACAAATGAAGTACAAATATGGAATAAATCATGGTACAATGTTTGCATACCACCAACTGAAAACCTACTTGAAGGACAAACTGGGAAGCAGACTGAGGTTACCAGAAGGAAGCAGCTTTGAATATGTGATTACAGACACAATGATAATTAAAAGATTTATAACAAACATGTACATCAAGCTGCAAGAGAGAGAGAGAACGATGAAATAAGCTGTAAACCCAAACAAAAGTGGGAACAAAATCTAAACATAAAGATAAAAAATGAAAAATGGGAAAAGCTATGCTCCAGAACTATGAGATATACAATAAACATGAGGTTACACATGATTCAATATAATTGGTTACACAGGCTATATATCATGCCCCAAAAGTTAAATAAATGGGACCCAACAGTATTAGATAGATATTTTCGCTGTAAGAAGGAAACGGGAACAACAGTACATACAATTTGGGCATGTGAGAAAGTGGAAAAGTTTTGGGAAGATCTAAATCAGGTATTAAATAAAATCACAAAAAGCAACATAACAAAAACTCCAGAGATCTTTCTTCTAAGTAATATAAGAAATAAAGAACTAGGCCTCAATTTGGATGAAGCAGAAAAAAGATTTATTATGATAGCCTTAGCTGTAGCAAAAAATGTATAATGTCAACCTGGAAATCAGAAAAGAGCCTGAGAGTACAGCAATGGTACATAGAAATGAATAAATGTATTCCATTGGAAAAAATTTCGAACCAATTTGGGAACCGTACATGGAACACAACAGAGAGGGTCTACCGTGGACCTCCACCCCCTAAAATGACAGAATGAGAAGAAGACAAAATGAACTGACCCAGTGTGTAAAAGTAGATGACACAATTTTCTTATTTATTTTCATTGTGTGATGACATTGTTTAATGTGTTTATTGTATTGTATATGTTGAACGTTTAGTGGATAGTGAGGGGGATGGGAAGGAGGGAGGGAAGGGAGAGGGGAAAAAGGGGAGAAAATGACACTGTGTATATTCAAGAGGGAAAGGTTTGTGTGTATTTTGGTTAATATGGTTCATAATGTGAAAAAGAAAAAATTTAAAAAAAAGAAAATAACCATGAACCTGTGATGAGGGTTTCCGCACTCCTGAGGGAAGGCTAGTGGTCAGTGCAGATGTGGAGCAATCATTCCATCTGTTTTGATCTCTCGGTTCAAATCTTTGGCACCAAACCATTAACTCGAGCCAGGGGAATTGTAGAATTCAGACATCACTGGTGATGGATGTGTATCTTTGTTTGGGATACCCAAAAGTTTAGATTTCAGTCTTTAATCTCGGTGTCTTGATTGAGTGCAATTGTAAACTAATAGCCATTATCGTACCTGAAATTAATTAAAAATTCGGAAAGTAAATATGCAGCTTCAAATATTTAATTAAAGGCTCGTGTAAGACAGTTGTGACTACTCCTGGTGGTCTAATGACTTTGGAAGCTGTGTATCACCAAACCCCAAGTTGTTGACTCATGTTAATGCAAAACTCTGGCAGCCAGCCAGCATCTCATCCAGCTGACCCATTCTACATGTGAGGCCAGACACCCTGAGCGACAGATGTTCAACAGAGCAGGCCGGCTTGGGGAGGGGGTTGGGGCTGGGAATTGGGTGACAACTGGCTAGGACCCTCCCCACACAGAGCAGTTTCTTGCATTTCTTTCACACCTTTAACAAAGCAAGACATTTCAAGGCACCTCAGCATTAGTGCTGTTAAACATTAACAGCCCAGTAGGTCACAGAGTTAAGAGCATCAACTGGCTTTTGGGATTTTTACAGAGGAAGCAGTCAGGTTAGAAGAGGGAATTTCAGGGCATAGGACTCAGTTCATACTGGACAATGAAGATTTTACTTCTGTATTTTATAGATTTTGGACGGCTGATCATGAAAATTGCCATAAAATCATGTACTTTTTTTAAGATATAATCTATTTTTGTGATTTCCTGCCATATTTTAAGTCTACTTCAAGCATACAAAGCCATGAAGGGCAACATGTCATTGAAAATTCTTTTTCTGCATTCGCACGTGGACTTCTTCTCTGCTGATCTTGGTGGAGTCAGTGACAAACACGGTGAAAGGTTTCACCAGGACATTGCGACCATGGAAAAGCGGTATCAGGGCAACTGGAATCCATCAATACTGGCCGACTATTGTTGGACACTGACACCAGGGGCATCAAATGCTGATAATCAACAGCAAAACATTTTTAGGTCGGTTGAACTAACGCAATGTGTCAGCATCATTAAGTGATTAAACAAGCTAAATTCAATAAAAGTTAATTTAATGTTTCTCCAACTTTCCATGTGATACAGCAAATCTGAAATTATCTTTGTGTTCAGCTAGAAGTTGTCTATCAGAATCCACAATTTGTTTTTTCAGGAAGCAAACCCCTTGAAAAATCTTTTTTGTTCATTGTTATTGAAGATACAGCCACTGGGGTTGAAGTAAAGGAATTCCGGGAAGGATTAATAAAACTGGGAAATCTGGGTGAATGTTTCCTGCTGAGGCCAGGAATTCTGAATGCTGTTATTCCACAATGAGCCTGGGACAGGGCTAGTTCAAATCTTGGAATTATCCATGTTGCTTCTCTCAAATAAAGGAATACAGGACAATTAACTTTAACCCAGCTCAGGCCCAGCATAGTTTACACAGTATGCTACATTAGCCCATTGTTGATAAACACCATACTTATGTCAGGTGTGACTCATTTAATATCATTCTGAATCAGAAAGATTGGCATTTCAATCCCACTCCAATTGCATCAATATTTTAAAAAATCCAGGTCAAGATATGCTATAATGTTGTGGGAGTGCTGAACTTCATGAGGTGAATTTGACATCAACGTACAACTGATCCTAGGTTTTAAAAATGACTATGTTACCGGCAACGTCAGGCATCACTGCTGGAGCTGCTGTAACGGCTGCGCTGCCGCTGGTACAGATCCAGGAGAGTGGGGAGCGGAGACTCAGGACTGGCCCATGGTGTCCAACCGCCCAGTCTGTCTGCTGTCAGCTCCATATAGGCTTTAAACAGCCTGATAAAGGAGCCGATGGTGATTAAATTTTTAAATCATGTGACTGCGGGGTCTGGGCCCAAGATGGTGCGCGTCTATGATCGGCAGTGGCCATGGGGGGTTGCAGACTCCAGAGAAGCAAAGGACTGGTGCAGAGCACCAGAAAACAGGGAGACCACCCTCAAACCCCACCCCCCTCCAACCCCACCATTTGAGAAGGAGAAGCAGAGGAGATGACCCACGGGATAGTGACCATGGTGGCGGACCAGTGAGGGGCTCTGCAACTGAGAACACACAGGTGGTGGAGTCACACTGAGAAACCCACGCTGACTACAGGCTGCTGGCGCCTGCAGACAAGGGACTCACACCAGACTGTGGATTGCCGAACACTGGCTCGAGACTGGCTGAAGGGGTTCTGGATACCTGAACCAGGATGCAAGAGGGTGCTAAGGGTGCTGAAGGGTTCCTTACCGTGTCAGAGGTTTTCACTGGAGCTCAGATTGGACTGAAGGCTGAGTGGCTGCAGAGGCGGGGGGAGTGCTGGAGGTGAATCCATGGACACTCAGTGGGGAGGTGGTCTCTTTCTCTGACTGTAAGGGGCACTGGGCAATTTCTGCTGATAGCAAATCTTTGTCTGCCTTACAGTAGACTAAAGGAAATTTCATGCAATATCACATTTTCTGTTTTCTTACATGACAGTAAAATAATCTGGAATTTTGAATATCTACTCTTCATTCTGTGTTTCTGAAAAATAGATGACAAGACTGTCAAGGGACTGAAGGATTTTGAGGCTGGCTACTAGTTTTCTACATCACAGTGACGTAGCCGGTCAACGTGCTACCTCACATCTCCTGCGGTCCAACTTCCACCTGACATGGGTGCTGTCATGCTGAATATCCACTTTCTCCCCCATGACCCTATGGGTTTCCTCTGGTTTCCTCCCACGTCCCAAAGACGTGCAAATTGATCAGTCAACTGCCCGCATTAAATCAACCTGAGTGTGCAGGTGAGCAGTGGAATTTGGGGGAAGTTGTTGAGAAGGGTGAGTCAGTTTAGCTGAGCGGTTGTCACTTGGTGTGAACTTGGTGGGCTGAACAGTGTGTTTCCGTGCTCTATGACCAGTGACTAAACTTCATGAGGTACTCTGCTGGTTGTAAGATGTCACAAATACAAGCGCTCTTTCCTTTGATTCATGGAAACTTCTCAATGCTGAACCACTGAAAATTTCTCCACCACATTCTAATTCATGACAGGGTTTAGCCACCTGCAGCCTCAGGCATTTAAACACTACATTTCCACCAGACGGAGCAAATGTTTCCATCGAATGCAGCACGAGGGTCTTGAATTTCTGTTTTGCAGTCCTCTTAATCTGGTCTCCCTTCACTGGAGGATCTCATCGAATCTCACCTCAGGTATCCCCATCTCCGCCAACACAATTCCCCAGGAGATTTCTCTTAAAGGCCCACTGATGTTGTTCTTCTGAGGTTTCAGTTAATGCACAAGAGTGAAGGCGGAAGACGCTGAGAAATTTTGGATCATTTTTTCCTTAACCTTTCGATTGAGTGGGGCTTCTCTGCTCCTGGGTAGGCAAACTGCAAGATGTCTAAGAAGAACAACTGGAGAAAGTGACTGATCCCATTACTCCAGATCTTTACCCTCCTTATCCATCCATCCAAAATTCTAAATACTTTCAGACGTGGCCACATTACAACACAAGGTTAGAGGTAAAACCTGAAAGTCTGCAGACACCTTGGTTGAAGTAGAAACTCAGCAGGTCCAGCAGGGTCCTTTACATAGCAAAGATAAAGATCCATTACCGTCAGGGCGGCAGGGTAACGCAGTGAGTGCAACGCCATTACCGCGCCAGCGACTGGGGTTCGAATCGTGTGCTGTCCGTAAGGCTTTGGTTTCCTCCCACCATTCAATAAAACACAGGAGCGTAGGTTAATTGGGAGTAATTGGGCGCCACTGGGTTGTGGGCTGAAAGGGCCTATTACTGTGTTGTATGTCTGAATTTAAATTTAAACATTTTGGGCTTGAACGTTTCATTGAGGTGAATATAAGGTTTCCTGGTTTCCACATCTGAGGTCTTCATCTCCTGAGAACCTTTTTTTTGTCCATTTTATCCTCTCTCACCTGGGGCACATTTCAATGCACAACATGGTCTGAACCGAGCAAATCCATCCAAAGCAGTGGCTGGGTGCTGTTCCCTGCAAGTAATGAAGGAACTGCTAAATTCTAGGGGCAGTCGGCAGAAACTGATATTGGAAAAGTGACATTCCCACCCACCCCACCCCTACCTATTTCACTCAAGTATGACAATGGGGATGTTTTTTGCCTAAGCGCTGCAGGCTTCTCCAAAAAACCGTGTGACTCATTGGACATTTGGTTGTGAATTGCATGTGTTTATAAAAGCATTATCAAGCAATCATTTGGCATGAACTTCTGGTTCCCCAAAAACAAAAAAATTGAAAATAGAATCCACGTAACGACATATGGATTTCTTTCTAAACCTCAGACTGAATAATGTTGCAGCATGGTCTAATTCCAAATCTTCGTGTTCTATTTTGTGAACTGCAAAGTTTATTACTTTTCTCCTCTCACTTCCAGAGAACAGAGGAATAGAAAACTGGCTTTAATCTTTGAGTCAGTGGTTAACCTAAAAACACTTTTATTTTGCTCTGTGTGTGCATGAATGTGTATCGATATGATCAAACAACCCTCAGTTGTTCTTTTACCTGAAGTCACTTTCACTTCAAAGGCAAAGATGGAATCATTCATCTTCTACAAAAGTCCAATCAGCTCTCTCAAACCAAAGCCTGCCAAATATTTTAATCACAGAACTATTATTAACCACTGTATGATGACTTGCTCCAGTGCAAAAAATAGAACAGGCTGTAACAAGTAACACACGCTAGGCTTAATACGTCCCTCGTCAAAATAGCAGAAGGTTTGTGTCATTTTATGAAATTCACAACTTGGTATTATTTTTGACAATTGCTGGTGAATGTAATTGGCATTTTCCCCAACTGCTCTCCTCTCCTCCTTCCCCCACCTTGTAAATATCTCTTTCACTTTGGCTGAGCATTGAAGAGTCTGCCCATCCTTCTCCAGTTTCTTCTCTGAGTTAATTAACTGAGTTTGTGGGGGGTGGGGGGGCTTCCCGTTCAGATTGTTACTACTGTTTCAGTTTTAAAACACCTAATGGAATCCTGGGCCCAGTGCAAGTCGTGAAATTAAGTTCATCATCATCTGATTGCACAATTACAACCCCGACGAAACAGCACTCTCCGGTCCTCGGTGCATAGCACGCAGACAGACAACCAGACGTAACGCAAATACAGACAAATATTTCTTCAATACGAATAAATAAATAATGTTCTGTGGGAGATATGCTTTCAGTTGCTGTTGATTGTAAAACATGTGTACTGTAGTAAGATAACTAAGTTCACAAGTATGTCAATAAACCTTGAATTCGGGACACTCTAACTTTCCCAGAACATTTGTAGACATTACATGGTAACATGTAATGGTGAGTACAAGATGCAGGTGTGTGAGGCTCATGTGAAACTTGTAAGGGTCTCATGAAGACCCCCTGCCCAAAAGGTGTATAGATGTACGGTGAACACTCCGATACTTTGAATGTGTGGAACTCAGTGCTTGAATCTCCTCACTCCTGGTAGCGTTGCAAAGGGTTAATAAAGTAGCTGTTGTTTGTATACTTGGTTCTGCTGCTGATTGGGGGGTGGGGGGGGGTGGGGAGGCTCCAAGGGTTAGTGGAGGCAGTTCCTTTGGTCGCTCAGCATTCTCATTGCCTGTTGAAAGAAGCTATTCCTCAGCCTGGTGGTGCTGGCTCTGATATTCCCGCATCTCTTCCCCGACGGGAGCAGCTGAAAGATGCTGTGTGTGGGGTGGAAGGGGTCCTCAATGTTTTTGGGCAATCCTCTTCAGACAATGATCCTGGTAGATCATGCCGATTGGGGGGGGAGGGGGGGGGGGAAGGGATCTGGCCAGTGAACTGTTCAAAGCTGGAGGGCAACAGGTTCAGCCCAGGTGAGCTGTTGATGTGATGTGGCAGACTCTTGTCCCACTGGGAAGGGGAGAATCTTACCAGCATTCTGGTATCCATTGATCCCCCCCCTAGAAGAACTAGCCTTCAATGCACACGTTCAGTCAGACAAGAGAGCATAAATCTGTACGTTGTAGAGAGAAGATGAAAGAGAAAAGCAAGCATGAAGGAGTATATAGGCCGAGAGGAAGCAAAATACTGAGCGGAAAGAGAAAGGAAACAGAGGTGTGAAAGCAAGTAAAGGTAATAAAGAGTTCAGGATGGTGGCAATACACTCCTTACTTGCCTTGATGAATGCAAATTCAACAACTTTCAGAAGGTTAGATGACTTCCATTACAAAGCAGTCTGAGTGATTAGCACACCATAATTTCCTCTACCAGCGTGTGTCATGTATAACGGGTGCTGCAGTTACTCACTCAGCCTTTTCCACCAGCACCTCCCAAACCCACTCTCTCTGTATTCAACCCCTCCTGGTTGTGCAGGATCCTGACTTGAAAATAGATGGCCATTTCTGTCTTGTTGCTGGGCAGGATTCCCGCACAGGTGCGGGAAAACTTTCACAACTACCTTCAGAAGGGAAATTATATATAATCTAATTTTTTTAAATTTAGTTGTACAGCATGGTTACAGGCCATTTTAGACCATAAGCCTGTACTATCCAATGACACCTACAACCCCAGTACGTTTTGAATGATGGGAGGAAACCGGAGCCCTAGGGTAGACACGGGAAGAACATATAAACTCCTTATAAACAGCATGGGATTTGAACCCTGGTCCCAATCACTCACCACTAACTGTGCCACCCCAAATTCTGCCTGAGGCACCTATGATTGATAAACAATGTAAACAAACAAGCCACAAGAAACTTCTGCTGGGGCTCAGCTCAAATAAAATGTAAAGGTTCCTGAAATAACCAAGAAGTGAGCCCCAATGCACAACAAAATAACATTGTGTTGGAAATGCCGAAATAATCTTCGAGAATGTTCAGCAGGTCAGGGGAGAGGGACAGAAAGAGATAATGTTTCTGGTCCATAACTCTGCTGAATGTTTTCCAAGCTTTCTGGTCTCATTCCAACACATGAATTTCCAATTTTATTTGGCTCGTTTAGACCGGGAGGACACCGAGAGGTGAGGATTGGTTGTGGAAACTCTGTGTGCCTACTGACAAGATGGTTAAGTTCTGAAGATGGTGGGTGGCATGTTCCTCACAATTTCCTTTAATTCAAAACAGGGACAGAACTAGAGAGGTTGGGGGTCATTGGGTCAGCAATAGAGCAGGATTCAAATGAACATAAGAAATAGGAACAGGAGCGATCTTTTGGCCTGTTGAGCCTACTCCGCCATTCAATGAGATCAGAGTTAGAACTGAGCAAAGGTAATCTTATTTTATGAGCATGAGGTTCACTCAGGAGTCTGATAACAGCAGGAATGAAAATGAAACTGTTATTGGAATGATTGGCTGTAGATTGATGCAGTCAGGACACTGTTGGCTGAAAGGCCCACACAGGCTGCTGGAGAGTATGGTTTGTGAGGTATGGAGTCTGGGATTCAAGAGGGTCCAGAAGGGTCCAGAAAGGGTCTAGAAGGGTATTGGGTGCTGAGAGCTTCCAAATTGTATTGCATGTTTGGATCTGGAGCTCGGGTTGCCAATGGTTTGAACGTGAGTCTATGTGGCTGCAGAGGCTGCGGGAGGGCTGGAGGTGAATCCATGGATACTCAGTGTCTCTTTCTCCAATTGTTGGGGGCATTGGGAAATGCTAATGGCACCTCTTTGTGGGCCTTTATGTCAGGCAAAAGTTGATGAATGTTGTGTATTATTACATTTTGCACAGCTGACGTGGACTTTTACCCCCTCCATAAATCTTCGTCCGCGAAGCCAAGCCAAAGAAAAAAAAAACATTATTACATGATACAGTACAATCCTTGTTATCTGGAATTCAAGCAACTGTCAAAAGAAATCACAGAAAATAAATGGGTAAAAAATACAGAAATTTAAAATTGGTGCCCCTCGCCATTAGTTCCCCATTCATGCAACATGCAGTTTCCAGCATTCGGGAAATTCATTTATCCAGCATCTATCAGTTCCCATAGGTGTCAGAAACCAGGGATTTTACTGTATAAAGTAATTTGAAGAAGCTGTCCTTGATTCTGATGATGCACTATATAGTCTGCTCTATTTTGTATGGAAAAAAGAAATGAAGGAACCTTCCTAAGGTGAGTAATGGAGATGGCCGGTGCAGCGACTACTATCCTTGTAAAACCCACTCAGAAGGCAAGTGGCTCTTTTCATTGATGCGTTTGAGGAATTCAGGACGAAATCCAGATGAGCTTTAAAACGGTTTATTAATTAACACAAAAGGACTCTTAACATCTGTGGTAATGCTCTTAAACTTGGTAGTGGTAATGGTAAATGTCTAATGTCCAATGACTGGTCTCTTGGGTAATGTAACATTCAATCTCCTCAGTAGCAGTCAACAGAAAATATCAGAGCCATTAAGCTAACAATTCACCAAACCTGCCCAAATCCCCGCACACGCACCAACCCCCTGGTCCACAGCGCACAGGCACTGAAAGATACCGAATGTGTGCAGCCTCCGGTTTCCGAGACGCTGCCGATGCCAGCAGCCAAACTGACAATGGTAAGCAATGAACCTCTGGTTCATACACCGGTCCGTTAGTATTATGTTTCAAATAAAAATTACATATGGCCTTGATAAGAGTGATCTTTACCGCTACTCTGGGCCAGTACAGTCTGTCGTCTGCGTAGTGGGCAAGGGGCAAGTTCCAAAAAGACAACGGGATAAAGCCAGCCAGTATTTGAGTTTTTTCCACTGTCACAGCATTACATAAGGAGATTGGACTTCCACCGACAAACCGTGGCCCTTTAACGATATCATTATTTTTCGTAGCTTTGCCAAGAAACTCTGTTGCAAGAAAACTGTCTCCGTTTGCATTCTTAATGCGTATTGGAATATTCATCACACTTCTGCAGCTTGAGGCAGCCAGACACACCTAGAATCCATTTGATCCATCAATTACATCATATATCAGCTCTGATTTCACAGTTCTGGCCTTCAGCCACCCCCCCCCCCCCCCCACAGAATTTTTGATCCATTGCAAGACCAATCCCATAATGTAAACTTTTGTAGGTTGCTGGAGTGTTGCACAGAGAACTGTAACTCCCTTGAACTTTAGAGTCAAAAATGACTGGACATACATTCAGTGCATATCCCAGAAGATCCACTCTGATTATTACCATATCCAATATTTTTTCAGAGCTCAAGCAAAAATCAAACCAAACTTGGCTATATCCACTGGCTTTGAAAGAAAACTTAAGGATAAGTCACAGACCAGCACAGTTCCCTTTATGTCTGGGATAAAGGGGAATTCCCACCATGAACAGTCTCATTGGCACAATGGTAAACATAAGAGTCATTCAGTTCAAATTCCCATTGCCTGGATCGGGAATAGTTCTGCAAGCATCAAGCTTGTGGCGCACAATATTCACTTTTCCATATTTCTCTGCTTCTTTGGTTGCATTGGCAGACCAGGCTCCAGTAACCACATAATCTCCACTCATCCCTTCATTTAATCCAACAAGATTTAAAGGTACAGCACAGTTCCACCTCCCTGGAGAAAGATCACTTTGTGGTTTTTCAGGAATTTTTAGTTGTTCTTGCAGGACATTTTCTGCAGTGTTGACAATTTTGATGAAATTTGCCGATCTATGGTTCATTTCCACAACATTAATTCCAAGCCCTCTGTAATCAAACAGCTCTTTCTGTGCTTCTGAATCCTGGTGAATAACCACAACTTCTTTCAAAGGTCTTTCTGACTCAGATCACTCTTCCAAGCTCAATAACTGACTGCATTCGGGTGAGTGCTGCCTCAAAACATTTATCAATAAGAGATCCCCTTACTTGTGGGAGCATGAAGTAGTGAATGTTTTGTGTATCCTTAATTTCTCCAGAGGATGGATCAACCAAGCGCCTTACTGTCTGGTACATGAGTTTGGTGATAAATGATGTAAAAGGTGCCATCAACCATTACATGTCAAATAAAACAACAAACAAACTTTACAAAACTCTTTCATAATTCTCAGTACCATTTTTACCCTTTAATCTTCTACAATTCATGCACTCATACCATTTCGTGGGCATGTCCATAAATTTGTCTAGTCTGGGCACCACAGTGTAGAGCAGTGGTTCGCAACCTTTTTCGTTCCACTCACATACCACTTTAAGGAATCCCTATGCCATTGGTGCTGTTTGATTAGTAAGGGATTGCTTAAGGTGGTATGCGAGTAGAAACAAAGTTTGAAAACCACTGTTTTAATCATACCTCATTGACTCATTATGTGCACAGTTTCAGAACTCCAAAGGAAATCAGCCAATGACAATCTTTCTCAAGCAAAATATTTCAGTAACAATTGGGTCTAGAGCAGTGATTCTCAACCTTCCTTTCCTACTCACAGACCACCTTAAGCAATCCCTTACTAATCACAGAGCACTGATGGCATAGGGATTACTTAAAGTGGTATGTGAGTGGAAAGAAAAAGGTTGAGAACCTCTGGTCTAGACTCTATGCTTCAATGTCTGTTGATTATTTTATTTAAAATTTTCCAAGCATGTAGTTGACAATTAGTAAATACAACTATGATAAAATTCAAAAAATTCAAAAATCACACTACATTGTGTATATATATATATATATATATATATATATATCCCTCCCCTTCCCTACCCCCCAAACTCCCCACCCATAAAAATTATTACAATACAATAATATACTGCATAAAGAAAGAAAAAAAAGAATAAAAATTATCTTCAAGGATTACTTGGAGATGCACAATAAGACACACATTGGACATTAACCAATCTTACAAATAATCAATTTAGAGAAGAACCTTATAGGGCTTAAGAGAAAGGGGGAAAAAAAGCTTTTACATATTCATACCTAATGTTTGCATATACAGACACCATATTTGCAAGAATATACCATATTAATTTCTTAAATTATATGTAATTTTCTCTAAACAAATGCAACTCTGAATTTCCACATTCCACCTTTCTATACCTAAATGGGAACCTGATTTCCAAGTAGTTGCAATACATTTTCTTGCCACTGTCAATGCAATTTTAACAAATTTGATTTGATTATATTGATAATTTTAATATAGGTTTTGCCCCTTGTTTATTCTTCAATAAAAATAGATCTAGATTTTCCAGAAACACTACTTTAATAACTTGTTCTAAAAAAATTCCATAAATCGAACCAAAACAGTCTTACCTTAGGACATGACCATGCAGGAAAGTCCCCACCTCTAATCCACACCTAAAACATTGAGCTGATATGTCTGATTTCATTTTATTCTATTTTTTGTGGCATAGGGTATAACTGATGTAAAATATTATACTGAACTAATCTATACCTTACATTAATAGTGTTAGTCATATAATCTCAACATAACTCTGTCTATCTTCATTCATTAATTATAATATTAAAATCCGTCACCAGCCTTTGTTTAGATTTATAAAATCCATGTTTAGAACATCATGTTTATAATAAAAGATACATTATACAAATAAATGTTTTAATATTACCCTTTCTAATGAAATTTTCAGCCTCACTGCAAATATGCAATGTCATTGCTGGATGCAATTTATCTCCCAAATATCCTCTCAATTGGAATAACAGAAGAGTGTTACCAGGTATCCCTATTTATCTCTTAACTGTTGAAACACCATCGATTGATTTGCTCAAAACAATCTTCAATATTTTAATCCCTTTACAAGACTAAATACTTTAAAATTGATTATTCTTTAAAATACAGGTGCACAATCCTTTATCCGGAACCCTTGGGAGAAAGTGTGTTCCGAATTACAGATTTTTTCCAGATTTTGGAAAGCCAGATTTAAACCCACTCGAATTGTGCTGCTGTATTCACCCCCACCCCCTTCCAGTTGTGCTGACGGTCTCCCCCATTGCCCGCCCAACTCGCGCTGCCAGTCTCCCCCCTTCGCCCGCCTGACTCGCACTGCCGGTCTCTCCCCACTTGCCAGTTTTTGGAGCTTTCCAGATTTTAGATGTCCGGATAAAGGATTGTGTACCTGTAGGGATAAGATAATTTTGAAATAATGATGTCTTCAGTGACACACCTCCCCTACTTCCAGTTTGATCATTCATCCTATTTCAAACATTAATCAAATATTTCAACAAGGGTGTTTCTTTTTCATTAACCATTAATTTTGAATGCCATTTATATATAAATGATTCTGCTACACTTTCTCCTATTCTTTCCAATTCTATTTAACCCATGCCGATTTTCTCCCTCCCTCAACAAAAGAAGTAAGAAATCTCATTCTTAAAATTAGGAAGTCGCAACCCTCCCAATTCATACTTCCAAGTTAATTTTTCTAATGAAACTCATGCCATCTTATCTTTCCAGAGAAAGTATATCACATGTGCACATTCACCAGGATTTCTAATGCTTGTCTGGAGTTTCAAGGGAACTGTGGTGAGAGATTGCTCTTGGGCTACTGCTCTGTCTGCAGTTATTATTATTGGTATTTGTGGAATGGTCACTCCGTGGTTTGGGAGGATTTCTAACTGTGGTACCATCGGATCTGCCTTAACATTAAAGGTTTTCTTTTCTTGTTGTCCTTTCTCAATATACGACTCCAGACCATCAGTCGCTCCAGACACCGAATCCCTTTGAGGCTTCTAATACCCTCACTTTGGCCCTAGGAGCAGCAATGTTTGCTTCCAGCTCCAGCTGCTCTTTTTTCCTTCCTTATCTGATCCTCTTTCCTCCTTAGCTGCTCCTCCTGCTCTTCTAAAGCATGCTTATCCTTAAGCATTCTTTGTCATATAACAAGGGCAGCCATTTCAGCCTTAGCTTTTATACGTGCCGATGTTGTACTGGGAAATCTGGAGCTGAATCCAGAAGAACTTCATTTGCTTCTCCTGCTTCCAACATTTGACACACTGTGTCACCTGGTCGCATTTCATCCTTCACGTCAGATGTTGCCTTAACACTTGTCTCTTTCCCCAGTTGGAATTGCACATCCTTTGCATCTTCATCCTCTTCACATCTATGTTGTGACACACCTTCAGCCATTTCCAAGTTGCTGACTTTAAATTCAGTCAGTGCCTTTCATTCACGCCTCAGCAGTGACGTCAGCGGTGGCAGTGGCCATTTTACACATCTCCATCTAATCATCTGTTGAGCTTGAACACCAAGTACGCACAACACAAGCCCAAAATCAACAGTCCTCAATGGACAAGTGGCAGCACCTCCAAACTGTGTTCGAACTAAATAAATACACAGAAGGAATCCACAAACACAATCCTGCCACTTCTGACGGCTGTGATGCGCTGCTCTCAACAAGTGAGTTTCCACCACGGCAGCAATCAATGATATTGCTGTGATTCTCAGCAAATGTGTACTTCGGAGATACTGCTCGAGCGTTAGAAGCCTTCAACCCCTTTGTGACTGTTGCTCAGACCAATGGAGGCAGATTGCTGTTTGAAACCTGCGCTCAACATTTCCAATGTGGCCGCCATATTGCTTGCAGTATCGCTCCAAATCAAAGAGGGACGTTCCAACAATGTCCAATTCAATTCTGTTCAATACTTTCTGTTGACTAAATGTAGCGACTACTATCCATAAAAAAAGCCATTTGGAGGATAAATGGGCTCTTTGCTTTGACACGATTGAAGAATTCACGACCAAGCCTAGATGAGTTCTCAAATAGTTTATTGATTAACATAAATTAACATCTGTGGTAACGTTCTTAAACTTGGTAATGGCAACAGTAAATGTCTAACTTCTAACAACCAGTCTCTTCGTTAATGTAATGTTTAATTCCCTCGATAACAGTCAACAGAAAATATCAGAGCCTCGCTCACCCACTGTCTATTCCGCCATTCCAATCAATGCAGCCTAATGACTCTCCAAGACTGGCCAAACATCTGCACATGCGCCAACTCTCAGTCCATAGCGCACGCTCACTGGGCAGTACAAAATGTGTGCAGCCTCCAAATCCCGGGATGCCAATGACGCCTGCAGCCAAACCAACAATGGAAAGCCACGAGCCTTTGGCTCTTACAACCAATGTTGTATAAAGCCTTCTCCTGGGGTTCTTCTCCCCCTCAGCCATCATTCAAATTTCCTGGTCTTCCACATTCTTCAAGCTGTGCTGCATACTTCAGGAAGTTGTCACCAAAGCCAACACTTCTGGGTATAACAGCCTGCTGGTGCATCTAGAAATCATGATGTAAATTCCTCCTCACTTCCCAATATTTAACTTGCAAAATAGCAAAGTCTGCATGACCAAAATATGGCTTCAAAAGACCACACAGACATTATCACATTGTGTGTTGAGCACTTGTGACTTGGGAGAAATTTCCATTCCAAACTCTTTCCCCCTAGAGAGTCCCTGTTGGACTCAGAAATTGCCTCAACGTCTGGAAAAAGACTAACCTGTAAGTGATTCCAAACAGCACTCCTTTAAGCCATCAGCAACCGGTAATTGAAAAACTTCTTTAATGATAAAGATTGGGGGAGGCAGGTTTCTCTCTGCTTTGTGGGTGCTTTAAGGTGATTGCATGAAATCAGAATCATATGAGACAGGATTGACGTCACAACCCAGCATGAGAGAGTAGGCCTTTTCATGCCAGATTTCCGTCTGCAGGCCGGCTACAAGCGTGGAGGGAAAAACATAAACTTATCTTTTATGGAGCAGCCCTGAAATGCTGCACTTGTGTTGCATTCATGTCGAGTGGAACCTCGTAGCGCCCTCCGGAGCCGATGAAGACTGGGCAACTGGTCCTCTAGCGCCAACCATCATAAATACATGGCAGAGCAATGGCCGTCTTCCCAACCCATAATCCCCCACGCAGCTGGAACTCTTCTGGGAAACACAGAGCCGGTGACGAGTAGTCCCGAAGGCCAAAGTGGCCCGGTGAGGTGCCAGAGAGGCTGGCAGGGCTGTCACACCCTGCACTGGCCACACCCTGATGGCCCCTGACAGCTGCCCCTGTCCTGACGTCCCCTGTTGGCCCCGCCGGCCACCCTGCCCTGAGGGAGTCATGGAGGGACAGGGGTGAGTGGGTGGGAAGAGAGAGGGGAGATGGTTCGCGGGCTGATGGCATCATCGTGACATCATCAGCCCACCCCAAGCCAGCCACTTGCAGTGGCTGTACATTCAAGTGAGGCAACGGAGAACAGGGCTCCTCTGATTATCCTTTCCCAAGAGGGATTGCAGTTGGTGCCTTGGAGCCGGCTACGCCGCATTCATAGAGGTAAGTCTCCCGACATAAGGGTGGAGAACCTCCACCTATCCAGTCGGGTTTTTTCACTGCCTGAAAGGGCCTAATGTTCCACATGCCACCAGCCATCTCAATATAGTAGACAACAACATAGCCGGTCTTCTCCAATACATGCCTCAGGAAGGTTCCTTCTTTCAAATTTTCCTTACAAAATAGAGCAGACTATAGTTCCCTACCCGATTCAAGGACAGTTTTGTCAAAATTTCTTTCATACAGTAAAATCCCGGGTATCCGGCACCTATGGGAATTGATATGCACTGGAGAAGTGAAGTTCCCGGTGTATTGGTCGCCACATTTGAACCAGACTGCAGTGGAATTCCCTGGACATAATTTTGGCGACTGCTCCCAGCTGTGATTTTCAGCTGAGCAGAGCAGACAAAATAGATTGGATGTAAATGCTTGTTTTATGAGCCGTATTTGCCGATTGTGCCTTTGGGAGAATGAAATGTAAAACAGACCACATTGCAGGCAAATTTAAGTTTATAATTTTTAAAATTCAGGCATACCCATTGACCTACAACCTCCGTACATTTTGAAAGGTGGGAGAGAAGCAGAGCACCCAGAGGAAACCCGTGCAGACACAGGGAGAACGTACAAACTCCTTACAGACAGTGACGATTCAAACCTTGGCTGCCGCCGCTGTAACAACGGTGTACTAACCTGCTATGCTGACATTCTATGCTTGAATGATCATCCCATATCTAACGAGGTATTTGCATTTAGACACTGAGATGAGAAAATCCCAAAATGCTTGCTTCCTGTTTCCCCAGTAAAGCGCTTGTTGGATTGCTCTCATTGTTGCAATGTTAAAAAAAAGCACACACACACACCACTCCTTGGTCCCACAATCTGCATAGAGACACTAACTGGAACATCTGTTTCAATGACACAGCAGAATATCACTGATCTAAGATACCCTGCCACTCCTCTTTGAGATCAAACAATCGGATCGTTTACATCTCCCTGAGGATCCTGACCTGCCTTTAGTTTTATGTCTTGCTCCAACAGCAATCCCTCGGTACTGCCGTGGCTCTTCAACCTACTTCCGAACAGCTAGAATGGGACGAGAACCTTCAACTGAGGTGCACCATCTGGATCACCACATGGTTCTTAGGAATTTGTTGCTGGATTCTTTTTTCTCTCTCCACCCTTTCGTGAAGATTAACTGCTGCCTTGAACTGATTTGGAGTAATCCATCATGGACCAGAATCCCTACCCAGGCCAACCCTGGAAATGTGATGTTCTGCACTGCAGCTTGTGAGAGGGGGCTTGCTTTGCTTCTTTCAATGCCAGTCACCAGCCTGGTTTGGATACAAAATGTTTTGAGTGCAGATACAGCCCCATGGGCTGCCAAATATGTGCCAAACACAGACCCTGGGAAGACTGGCTGAGTTCCTCTAATATTTCAGTGTATCTTTACTACAATCACAATGTCTGAAGACTTTTGAGTATGTCACCTTCCCCCAGCTCTGTCTCCCTGTCTCCTCTCGTACAGACATGATAAATTCTTACCTCTGCCCTTATCATTATCCAATTGACACCTTTTGTTGGTCTGGATTCATCCCCCAGGCAGCCTTGTCTGAATTCTGAGACCCTCTTAGATTTCCTATTTCTGGCTCATTCCTTGAAGAAGGGCTCAGGCCCGAAACATCGACAATATATCTTTGTCTCTTATGGATGCTGAAAAAACCCACTGAGTTCCTCCAGCATTTTGATGTGTTTTTATTACAATCACAATGTCTCCAAACTTTCATGTTTCATGCCAAACATTAATCACCTTTAACATTAATCCTGTATCATTCCTGTTTCATTTTCTACTTTCTACTTCCCACCATTTCATCTGCCACCCTGGAATTTATCACTCACTTGGGACAATTTTTTGTGGTCAAACCACATCTTTGGGCTGTGAGGGGTAACTGGAGCACCAGGAGAAAACCTGCACAGTCAGCCAGTTCCCCCGCCCCTACCCCGAGGTTAGGGTTGAACCCCGGCTTCCAGTGCTGTGAGGCTATGGCTCAACAGGCGGCGACCTGCACCACCCCCTCCGACCCTCACTGTGCCGGTCGCTGCCCCTGGGCGTGATACGCGAGAGCGCTGAGGGCTCCTGATCATGTTAGAAGTTCGGATATGGAGCTCAAGTTGCTGATAATTTGGACTGAAGGCTGTGTGTGACCATGGAGGCTGCAGCAAGCAAATCCACGGACACTCAGTGACTCGGGGTGGGTGGGGGGGCTCTTTTGCTTCTGACTATAAGGGGCACCAAGCGATTTCTGTTGATGGCGAGTCTTTGCCTGCCTGGCGGTAGACCAAAGGAAACTTAGTGTAATATTACATTTGATGACATGATAATAAAAGAATCTTGAACCTCAATAACCGTGCACAAGGAGATGGCTCCAGAGGGAAGGGTACGGTGATTATCCCTTATGCTACCACATGATGTCCTTCCCTGACAGGCCAGAACCTTACGTCAGAGCTGCATGGTCTGATGGGCAGCCCAGTGGCCGTCCTGACAAATATTCTGTTGGAAAGCAATAAAGAGTGCTCAGAGCAATAAAAACACAACACTGGGTTGCTTGTGTCTTTTTATAGGTAGTGCAACTTCCACTTGGCTCCCTCCCAGGGATTTGTGAAAGACTCATTTGCCGGTCACTGAGTAACATGAACTCTTATTAAAGCCTTAGGCAGCAAGGCCAGCTGGGACTGCTGAGGCCAATTCAAAGGGGCAGCTCAGGGTGAAATCCAAGTAAACCACACACAATGAGGCAAGGGGAATGCTTGGAAAATGTGCACTTAACTACTAGAGTCCTGTATTCGAAACCCCAGCCTGCCGATTCCCTTCTGCTTGCATTCCTCTCTGTCATTTCCACACTCTTATTGTGAATGAAATTTCAACAGCTAGAGAAGGAGGAAGTGCCACTTGGCAGTGTTGCCCATTAAGGCTGTAATTGGTCATTATTACTGTCTGGGGTAAACAAGATTGGATGGTTGGAACCCATACTCGGGATGATGAGTAATGTACTTACCGGCATTCTCAATGGGTGCCAGTGCTATGCAGCCTCCCCCCACCCACCTGGGGACAACAACACAATTAAGGGAGGGGGAAGCACAGACTGAAATCAGCAAATATTTTTGAATGTTTTTTTTTACACAGTGGGAGGAGAGAAGCGCGGAAGAAACCGACTAAACTTGACTGCTTCATAGGGAAAGGGGACCCAGAAACTTTGAGCAGAGTCCTCGGCGGTGGGGGGGGGGGGGGGGGGCGGCATAGACAAAATAATCATTGAGAATGCCTGTTCTTCCAATACACCCACCTCCCCATCTCTAATTTCCGACAGATGCCTCACCCAGGTCATTTTCTTATGGCTACAAGTTGAACAGAATGCATGGTGCCCTACTGAAGGAGCAGATAATTGTTGTAACATGTCATGATCCAAGCACCTGGTCCGACAGTGGAAAACAAACCCCCTCCCCCATCTATTTTCTCCCACATATCTCATGGGAGACACACCTCAACCAATAAGCCATCCTTTATCTAGGCCAGTTCATGTATGGGCGGTGGGTGCTAGGTTTGACTGACCCTCCCAAGCCCACATTCCAACAGATTGAACAATTTGTCAGAGAGAAGAGAATACAACTCTGGGGCTTTTACTTTGTCCTCTTCTCTTTATCATTTACACCAAAATTTCATCATTTCCTGGCTGGCTTCAGATGAGTGAAGGAGCAAATAACAACTGCATGCTGTAATATCGTGTAACATCCCAAGGTGCAGTACAGGAGGAATATCAGACACTGTTCCCACAGCTTCTCTTTATTTGCTCAAAATTCCCGCATCAGAATTTGCCTGTGTATTTTGAAACTAAACCACTCAAAATCTTTTAGATAAATTTAGACATACAGCACGGTAACAGGCCCTTTCGACCCACAATTTTGTCCTGCCCAATTTATATCCCATTGACCTACAACCCTCGTTTCAAATAGTGGGAGGAAACTGGAGCCCATGGGGAAAACCCAAACAGACTCGGGGAGCATATACCAACTCCTTACAGACAGCATGTGATTTGAACTCAGGTCCCAATCGCTAGCATTCTAACAGCATTGTGCTGACCGTCTTACCCACTGTGCTGCCCCATATGAGCACACAAGAAGTCAGGTCATCAACATCAGTAAAGTACAGAGTAAAGTAATAACATGAGGGAAAGGGAGCAAACTTTGTTGCTCAGTACAGTCACTGAGAACTTGTTGCTTCATACTGGAAGATTCCTTTGCTTGTCTATTTGTGCATCAGTGTTGTAAAGTTGGATTTCAATTACACTGCAAATTTTCCTCCACAGTTACCTTAACTCTGGGCAAAATTTCCATTCAGGAACACCAAGCATTCTGACACCAAAGAGGTGGGGACGGCTTGAAAAGCTAAGACCGTGAGACTCAGAGAATTATTTTCCCACGTACGTTTCTAGTGCAATGTCGGATACTCTTTACAGCAGGCGAAAGGCAATTTTGTGTAATATTACATGTTCTGCACTATTACACAACAACACAGGAATCTTGAAACTTGAATCTAATGCAATATTAGAATCTAATCTAATGTATATTGAATTATGTATTAAAACAGAGAGTTTGAATAAAGGGATACTATTCTGGTTGGCTCCCGGTTACCAGTGGTGTTCTGCAAGGGTCGGTGTTGGGGCCACTTCTTTTTACATTGTATACAATTGATTTATATGGCTTTGACGGTAAATTTGCAGATGATAATAAGATAGGTGGATAGGCTAGAGCTGGATGAGGTCCTCACCCAGGATGAGACATATAAGGCAATCGAACAACTGAAAAGTGGCAAAGCAGCAGGTATGGATGGAATCCCCCCAGAGGTCTGGAAGGCTGGCGGCAAAACTCTGCATGTCAAACTGCATGAGTTTTTCAAGCTTTGTTGGGACCAAGGAAAACTGCCTCAGGACCTTCGTGATGCCATCATCATCACCCTGTACAAAAACAAAGGCGAGAAATCAGACTGCTCAAACTACAAGGGAATCACGCTGCTCTCCATTGCAGGCAAAATCTTCGCTAGGATTCTCCTAAATAGAATAATACCTAGTGTCGCCGAGAATATTCTCCCAGAATCACAGTGCGGCTTTCGCGCAAACAGAGGAACTACTGACATGGTCTTTGCTCCAAGAAAAGTGCAGAGAACAAAACAAAGGACTCTACATCACCTTTGTTGACCTCACCAAAGCCTTCGACACCATGAGCAGGAAAGGGCATGGCAAATACTAGAGCGCATCGGATGCCCCCCAAAGTTCCTCAACATGATTATCCAACTGCACGAAAACCAACAAGGTCGGGTCAGATACAGCAATGAGCTCTCTGAACCCTTCTCCATTAACAATGGCGTGAAGCAAGGCTGTGTTCTCGCACCAACCCTCTTTTCAATCTTCTTCAGCATGATGCTGAACCAAGCCACGAAAGACCTCAACAATGAAGACGCTGTTTACATCTGGTACCGCACGGATGGCAGTCTCTTCAATCTGAGGCGCCTGCAAGCTCACACCAAGACACAAGAGAAACTTGTCCGTGAACTACTCTTTGCAGACGATGCCGCTTTAGTTGCCCATTCAGAGCCAGCTCTTCAGCGCTTGACGTCCTGTTTTGCGGAAACTGCCAAAATGTTTGGCCTGGAAGTCAGCCTGAAGAAAACTGAGGTCCTCCATCAGCCAGCTCCCCACCATGACTACCAGCTCCCCCACATCTCCATCGGGCACACAAAACTCAAAACGGTCAACCAGTTTACCTATCTCGGCTGCACCATTTCATCAGATGCAAGGATCGACAACGAGATAGACAACAGACTCGCCAAGGCAAATAGCGCCTTTGGAAGACTACACAAAAGAGTCTGGAAAAACAACGAACTGAAAAACCTCACAAAGATAAGCGTATACAGAGCCTTTGTCATACCCACACTCCTGTTCGGCTCCGAATCATGGGTCCTCTACCGGCATCACCTACGGCTCCTAGAACGCTTCCACCAGCGTTGTCTCCGCTCCATCCTCAAAATTCATTGGAGCGCTTTCATCCCTAACGTCGAAGTTCTCGAGATGGCAGAGGTCGACAGCATCGAGTCCACGCTGCTGAAGATCCAGCTGCGCTGGGTGGGTCACGTCTCCAGAATGGAGGACCATCGCCTTCCCAAGATCGTGTTATATGGTGAGCTCTCCACTGGCCACCGTGACAGAGGTGCACCAAAGAAAAGGTACAAGGACTGCCTAAAGAAATCTCTTGGTGCCTGCCACATTGACCACTGCCAGTGGGCTGATATTGCCTCAAACCGTGCATCTTGGCGGGCAGCAACCTCCTTTGAAGAAGACCGCAGAGCCCACCTCACTGACAAAAGGCAAAGGAGGAAAAACCCAACACCCAACCCCAACCAACCAATTTTCCCCTGCAACCGCTGCAACCGTGTCTGCCTGTCCCACATCGGACTTGTCAGCCACAAATGAGCCTGCAGCTGACGTGGACATTTACCCCCTCCATAAATCTTCGTCCGCGAAGCCAAGCCAAAGAAAGAAAAGGCAGATGACACTCTGGATACCAAAAGGCTGCAAAGAGACTTGAATAGATTAAGAGAACAGGCAAAGGGGTGGCAGATAAAATACAATGTTGGAAAGGGTATGGTCATGTACCTTAGTAGAAGAAATAGACAGGGAGAAAATTCAAAATATTGAAGTGCAAAGGGACTTGGGAGTCCTCGTGCAAGATACCATATAGATTAAGCAATAGAAAGCAGAGAATTGGGATGAAAGGGTATTTTTCCGGTTAGCAATCAGTGCTGCAGGGATTGGATCTGGGCCCTCAGTTATTCACAGTATACATTAACAGTCTGGAAGAGGGGACGGAGGGTGGTATCTAAGTTCGCTGATGACACTAAATTGAGTGGAAAAGCAATTGGTGCAAAGGATACGGAGAGTCTCTAGAGAAATCTAGATAGTTTAAGTGAGTGGGCAAGGGTCTGGCCGATGGAGTTCAATATCGGTAAATGAGAGATTATCCACTTTGGGAAGAGGAATGGAAGATCAGAATATTATTTAAATGGCCAGCGATTGCAGCCTGTTGACGTGCAGAAGGACTTGGGAGTGTTTGTGCATGAGTCACAAAAGATTAGTGTGTAGATGCAGTCGGCTGTCAGGAAGGCAAATGGTATGTTGGCCTTCATTACTAGAGGGATTGAATTTAGCAGCAAGGAGGTCATGCTGCAACTGTACAAGGTTCTGGTGAGGCCGCATCTGGAGTACAGCGTGCAGTTCTGGTCTCCTGACCTGAGGAAGGATGTACTGGCTTTCAAGGCAATGCAGAGGAGGTTCCCCAGGTTTGAAGGGATGAAAGGGTTGGCCTATGAGGAGAGATTGAGTTGTATAGGATTGTACTCACTTGAATTTAGAAGAATCAGAGGGGATCTTAGAGAAACATATAAAATTATGAAAGGCATAGATAAAATCAGTGTTTCTCAACCTTTTTCTTTCCACTCACATACCACTTAAAATATTCCCTATGCCATGGGTGCTCTGTGATTAGTAAGGGATTGCTTAAGGTGGGATGTGGGCAGGAAAGAAAAAGTTTGAAAACCACTGTTTTAATCAGACTTCATTGACTCGTTATATGCATGGTTTCATAACTCCAAAGGAAATGGGTCAATGACAATTTTAATCAAGCAAAATATTTCAGTAACAATTGGGTCTGGAGCAGTGATTCTCAACCTTCCCTTCCCAAACACATCCCACCTTAAGCAATCCCTTACTAATCACAGCGCACCAATGGCAAAGGGATTACTTAGAGTAAGATGTGAGTGGGAAGGAAAAGATTGAGAACCACTTGACGAGATGTAGGTAGATAAGTTGTTCCCATTGGTTGGGAAGACTAAAATTAAGGGATATAGCCTCAAGATTCAGGGTAGTAGATTTTGGTTAGAGATGAGGCTTACTTGGTAAATACTTTTTAAGACCAGGTTGGATAGATTTTTACATAGTAGGGGAATTAAGGGATATGGGGAAAAGGCAGGTAGGTGGGGTTGAGCCTATTGTCAGATCAGCCGTGATCTCATTGACTGACAGAGCAAGTTTGATGGCTGACTCTTGCTTTTATTTCTTATGTTCTCCTATGTCCCACCCACAGTATTAACAATTCCTCTGCCCCAATATTATGGCTTTAGCACTCTGGGAGCCTCTATAGATGTTAGGACCAAAGCAGCCTTCGACATTTGAAAGCTTGTCTTTCCTTCTAACATTAGGCCAGGATTGTTTGTCGAGCCATGATTGAGAACTGAGCATCAAACAAGATCTGGCCTGAGGGATAGTGCCTGATGTAACATCTCAGGCAGGGCATTTCCCGTAAAAAGCCATTTCTCGTAAAAAATAGGTATAGCATGAAGTTCTGAAGGTGACCGAGTTCGTGAGAAACTATCTGGCTTCTGCTAAGTTTACTCAACCCAATGTCCAGGAGAAAAGTAGTGATCAAGGTTTTCCAGTTCTAAATCAGAGTTCAACTGTTGGAGGATGGGCCTTCTCCACCATGCCCTATTCCCAGATTTTGGACAGAGATGAAGCTACCTCAGCAAATATATTTAAGACAAGGTTGGATAGATTTTTACATAGTAGGGAAATTAAGGGATATGGGGAAAAGGCAGGTAGGTGTCATCAAATCAGCTCTGATGTCATTGAATGGTGGAGCAGGCTCAATGGGCCGGATGGCCGACTCCTGCTCCTTTTTCTTATGTTGTCATGTTCCTAAATCTAATCTAATATAATATTGCATGATTAAATCTAATCTAATTTATATTGAATTATTGAATTGCAGTACAACTCCATCTATCAGAAATGGTCTGGACCGGGCTTATGTCGGATAAACGTTTTTTTTGGAGAACCGGTCATTTTCTAAAAACAGCCTAGTAGCCACAGCAAATCACTTATGTCAAATGTTTAAACAACAACAAACAACAAAGGAAGGCTTTTTAAGCATTAAAATAATGTTTAATTCTCACCAAAAAAACCTGCAATGCCACACCGATCACTGAGACCTCCCAACTGCCGCCACCAATCCCCACCGCTGCCGCTGATCCCCGGGGAGACTACCCGGGCTGGTGAAACACTCACTGGCAAGTCAGCGGGCTCCTGTCTCTCTGGTCACTGGAGCTTCCAACTCTGAATCCTCCCCTAGGCCTAGGGGAGTCCGGTGTGCATGTGCGTAGTAGGCCGAGGGGAGGGTTCAGGGTCGATGTCGGCAGCTCCAGTGTGCCGAGCAGGGAGGGAGGGAAAGGGATAGGAGGGAAGGGAAGGGAATGTCACTGAGCCCGAGGTCCTTCTCCTGCCCGGGAAGCCGCTCTCCTTGATGACGCAGGGACAAGGGATTCTTCCGACCGCTTGCGGCTGGGAGACAGTGGCACCCAGTTCGAGAGGGAGAGTTGGAGAGAAAAGTCAGTAGGGGAAAGTAAAGAAGAAATGGAAAGAGAGAGGGGAGGGAGTTACCTAAAACTAGGACAATTGTTGTTCTCATTTCATGTCGAGTGAATTTTTTTCGACCTGTGAGGTCAGTTTAGCTCTGAAAAATTCTCGGAATAATTAGGATTTCTGATTTGTTTCAGATATCCTCATTTATCCAAAATTATTTTAAAATTTTGAATGAATGAGGATTTTGGAGAATCCAATTTCAGATAATCGGAGTTGTACTGTGTGTATTACATTATTGTATCTAGAATATTGCATCTAATGTAATATTACATGTTCTGTACTATTACATGACAATGAAGGAATCTTGAATCTTGAATCTAATATCAAGACTCTTTTGTTTTATACTTTCTCATTCATCTGAGTAGGTGAAAAGACTCAATGGCTTAATATCCAGAGTCATAGAGTTCTGCTGCTTGAGAACAGGCCCTTCAGCCCAAGGTCCATGTCGACCAAGCTGCTCCCATTTCCTTGGGTTCGATCCACATCCCCACAAACCTTTCCTATCCATGTTCCTGTCTTAATGTCTTCTGAATGTTAATATTACCCCTGCTTCTACCACATACTCCTGCACCTCATTCCATATACCCACCGCCCTCTATGTGAAGGAAGTGCCACTTAGATCCCTTTTAAATCTTTCCTTCGCCACATTTAATCTATGCCTTCTAGTTTTAGATTCACCTACTCTGGAAAAATGGTTATTTACCTTAGCAATACTCCTCATGATTTTATAAACCTTTATTAGATTCCTTCCCCACCTCCCAACTTAGACTTGAAAAGGCTGGGAACCTTTCCAGCCTCTCCTTATCCCAGCAGCACGATTTTAATCCTTTCTTCACCCTTTTGCAACTTAATCAAGGTTTAAGGTTCCTTTTATTGTCACATAATAATATATTAAAAATGTAATGTACATGATGTGCTTCAACTTTTGCCTGCCGTAAGGCAAACAAAGAGTTGTCATGAGTGATCCTGACCACAGGAGAAAGAGAAGGAGCAGAGAATCCTTTCAGAGACTCTGAGTGTCCGTGGATTCACTTCCCGCCCTCCCGCAGCCTCAGCAGCTTCACAGACCCCTTTCCCAACCATCGGCCACCTGACCTCTGGATCCAAACTTCTGATGCAATCAAGAAACCTTCAGTGCCCGGGGATCCTTCCCTGCCCTCAGCCTCCTCTCAAATCCCGAATCCGATACCTGGTTCTGATGCGCCAGTTTCCAGCAGCCCGCAACCTGTGTGAGCCCTTTGACCTCAAGTCGCCAGCAACCCTGCAGCCGGTGTGGGTCCTTCGACTGCTGATCCGCTGCTGTGCTCACCTTCCCTATGGGGGTCGCCTCCCTTGCCCTTCCTTCTCACAGGGAGGTGCTGTCCCCATTTCCAGTGCTCTGCACCGCTCCCCTACTCCCCAGAGTCTGCAGCCCCTTGAGGTACACTTCCCAGCACAGACCCTAGCATCTTGGGCACAGATCTCCATGGCTGCAGGATTTTTAAAGAAACACCATTGGCCGTTTAAGGCCTGTGCAGAGCCATTAGTATAAATACCTGGCTGTATGTGGCTCTCCCACATCCGCACCAGCGGCATTGCTGACATTATAGCAGCACCATTTTTTTAATGATGTCTTTCCTGTAGATGGATGACCCAAACTGTGCACAATGCTCCAATGGGGTCACAATAACCTCCTACACAGTGGTAATACGACTTACCTGCTCCTAGTGTCAGTGAAGGCATGCGATGTCACACATCTTCTCCACTCTTCTACCAGACTCACTACTTTCACGGAACTAAATGCTTGTACCCCCATGTATTTTTATTCCGCATCACAATCAGAGCCCTGTCATTCACTGTGTAAATCTTGCCCTAGTTTAACTTTCCAACACCTTGCACTTATTGAAGTTAAACTTCCACTCCCTGGCACTTTTTCATCTTTGATCCTAATGCAATCTTAGATGTCCTTCTTCACCCTCCACTGTATCACCAACTTTGAGGTCACCCACAAACATACTAACTGTGTTAATTACATAGTCATCCAAGTGGTTAACGTGGATGATAAAGAGCAGTGGACCAAGCTTCGACCCCTGCGGCACACCACTGTTTGCAGACCTCCAATCTTTGTAGCAACTCTCCACTACTCCCCTCTGTCTCTGACCATCAAGTCAATTCTGTATCCAATTGGCCAGCTCACCTTCGATCCCATGTAATCTAACCTTCCGGACAAGCCTACTCTGCAGGACCTTGTCAAAGACCTTGGTAAAATCCATGGAGACAACATCCACTACCCTTTCCTTATCAATCATCTTGGTCGCCTCTTCAAACATCTCAAGTACTTGAGACATCAATTCCCATATACAACACCATGCTGACTCCACCTAACCAGTCTGTGCCTTTCTAAACGCAAGTAGTCCATCTCTCAGTAACCCCTCTAGTCTGTGATTGGATACCATACACACCTGTGAATGAATACATTTGTCTTTTGCCTTACTGTCTCCCTTATCAATCTCTATAATTGTCAACTACCATAAGATAATTATTTTTGGTTCAATGTAAAAGTTAACAGCTCTAACACACTTCTGGAGTGACAAATGAAAGACTGCTCACGACTTACTGCCAGACTGAGACCACCCGCAAATTGGAGGGAACAACACCTCATCTTCTGACTGGGAACCCTCCAACCGGATGGCATTAATATCGACTTCTCTGGCTTTCATCGAAACCACGTCCCCCTCCCCCCTCACTTCTTCCCCCATCAGATCCATCTCTCTCCTTTTTCCCTGTGTCCTTTCGCAAAGACAGAATAAATTCACACCTCTTCCCTTATCATACCCAATTACCCTCAACGTTGGTCTGGACTCCTCCCCCAGCCCGGCACTATCTCTAGTCTAAGATTTTGTGTTTTTGCTCATTCTGCTTATTCCTTGAAGAAGGGCTCAAGCCCGAAACGTCGACAATATCTTTGTCTCCTATGGACCTTGAAAGACTGTTATTTTTGGTATGGTTTTAAACCCACTCCTGGATCCAAGTCTCAATAACTTCCTCTTCCAACCAATAGCAACTCCCCTTGTTCTTAAAGGCCAGGAAGATCTTACTAGAGAGGTAGAGATTGATTTAAAATTAACCCTCAGTGTGCTGGATAAAGCAAGCTATGGGACATTTGCTCATTTAACAGTCGACGAGTCATACAGTACAGAACAGGCCCATAGATCAACCACATGGATGGTGCAATCCCATCAGAACAAGTGTGAAATGCTGTGCTAATTCTCCAATCAGAGAGCCTATAATTCGAGAGCATCATTCATTCATGCCCTTTACCACAAAGGAGACTTCCTGTCAGAGGTGCCCAGGCAGATGGCACTGATAAAAATATCCAGTAAATAGGTGGTCCAGATTGTGCACAAGGGGAGGACATTAGTTTCTTGATTGAATGGCTCCCACGTAAACTTTCAGCTCATCTGGGAACAGAAGTTCAAGGAACAAAAATAAAAGATGAGAATGATTATTGACAATGTTAAATATTTGGTGCCCCTATAATATCATTAATTACAGCCACCTCACTCCCTCCCTCTTCTTCTCTTTCGCTCACCCTCTTTCACAGTTTCATTCTCTTTTGCTCTCCCTCTCTCTCTCTATTTCTCTTTCTTTCACTTTCCCCTCATTTTCATTCGCTCACTCTTTCTTCCTCCCTCTCTCTCTCTTTCTCTCTCTGCTCAGCTCTCAGTTTGGAGATATGAAGACCTATGTACATGGACGAAGTGACAGGTACACTGGAAGCTAGAATCATGACCCATCTCTGCTTGGAGTCATTAATTCTGTTAGCTCTGCAGAAATTATGATTCAACGGTGACCCTAAGTCAGAACCGTAAGGAGTTAACATTTGGCACAGTCCTGGTGTGGCTTTTCAGACTTGGCACAGTGCAAGCAGCAGCTGGCTGTGTGAGTTAATTGGTGGCCTGTAATTGGCTCAAAGTTCAAACTTGTTTCACTGCCAGCAAGGCAAGCTGGAAGGGATGGCTTACTCTTTCTATTAACACACATAATACACACATACAAAAACCTGCACCATCAGATTACCTTGGCATTTTTCCAACTTGAGATGTCACACGCTGCTTTGCTGTTTCTGTGACAACGGTAACACTGGCTTTGCCAAAGAAAGAGCGAAGCAGCTGGTGCATGGCCACTACTTTCGACGGAGTGCGTGATTATCTGCCAGATTTACTGGCAGAGGGAGCGGGTGGGGGGTGGGGGAGTGAAAAATAAGTACTACAGGGTTGAACGGACAAACAAAACCAATTTGTGACAATAATTCCAAACAAGACTTTCCAGCCACCCATCTGTTCGGACGCAGGCCGATCGGGTTACTGTACCAAACGTCGAGAACAAGGCTGGTTTTCTTCCAGGTAGACAGAGGGCAACTGTGGGGCTTGTTTCTTATCCCAGATAGATTTGAAGGGGGGGGTGTTTCGTGGGCATTCGGTGCCACACATCAGCCGCCGACTGGCTCGTCAATGCTCATAGAAATCCTGCTCCTCGTTTTCGTTCCACACTGTGGCCCCTCTCCTCTCCCATCCCGCTTCACCTCCACCCTGCAAACCCTTCAGAGACTTGCGTGATTCGGGAATCAGCTTGCTGACCCACCTCAGGATCCCGAGGTCCCCCTGAGAATCGTTTCAGGATTCCTTATTGCATCACTATCTTTCAAATGGTAATTTAAATTGAATCCCTTTCTAGTATGGAATGTTTTCAAAGATGATCAGCGAATGTTTATCCTTTACCATCATCGGTAGATAATCTGGTCCCCATTACACTGTTGCTTTTGTGAGGGCTTGATCTGCATAATTTGATTGCCATGTTTCCTACAACAATTTTTTTTTAATCTGCAGATACTGAACATCTGAAATAAGTCCATAAGATAGAGCAGCAGAAGTCGGCCATTTAGCCCATAGACTTCACTCCACCATCCCAACATGAGCTGATCCATTCTTCCACTTGGCCTCACTCCCCTGCCTTCTCCCCATAACCTTTGATGCCCTGACTATTCAGATATCCATTAATCTCTGCTTTAAATAGACCCAACAACTTGGCCTCCATGACAGCAAATTCCACAAGTTCACCTCTATCTGGCTAAAGTAATGCCTCCGCATTTCTGATTTAAATGGCCGCCCTTCAATCCTGAAGTTTTGCCCTGTTGTCCTAGACTCCTCTACCTCTTCTCTGTCCAGGCCAGTTGTTCTCAACCTTTTTCTTTCCACTCACATACCACTTTAAGTAATCCCTATGCCATTGGTGCTCTGTGGTTAGTCAGGGATTGCTTAAGGTGGTACATGGGTGGAAAGAAAAAGTTAGAAAAGCACTGATTTAATTGTCCCTCGTTGACTCATTATGTGGACAGTTTCATAACTCCAAAGGAAATGGGCCAATGACAATTTTTCTCAAGCAAAATATTTCAGTAACATTTGGGTCTAGAGCAGTGATTCTCAACCTTCTCTTTCCACTCACATACAGCGTTAAGCAATCTATTACTAATCACAGAGCATCGATGGCATAGGGATTACTTAAAGTGGAATGTGAGTGGAAAGAAAAAGGTTGAGAACCACTGGCATGGACAGAGTAGATGTGGCAAAGTTGTTTCCCTTGGTAGGGGAATCCAGGACAAGGGGGCAAAACTTCAGGATTGAAGGGTGCCCATTTAAAACACAATGTCTGCCAAGCACAAAATATGTTTAGAATCTGCCCAGAAAGAATGCACAGGATATATGTCAGCATGGAATTAGAAAATTCTTCAATAAAAGATCAGATCTTCTACTGTCGAGATTAATTTCCTGCACTTACACCAGCAGGATCAGGGCAGGGTCTTGCAATGGGACCCTATCTCCCAGCATTCTGTAGTGTGGCAGGCAACACTGTACAGTATATGGGCAACCAGCTGCCCTCACAGAATTGTTTTGACACTTGTGAGTAAAACCACAATGCTGAAGAAACTCAGAAGGTCCTTTATACAGCAAAGATAAAGATATGTCATCAATGTTTTGGGCTCGAGCCCTTCATCAAGGTATGGAAAAATGTCAGCAGGTGTCTGAATAAAAAGGTAGGGGGGAGGCATGGTCACAAAGGCAGGAGGTGGTAGGTGGAGAAGGGAGGGAGGGAGGGCACAACAGTGAGCAAGGGGAGGAGGGATGGGAGCTAGGTGAAAGAGGGAATGGAGAGCTGACAGAGGGAAGGGAAGGGAGGGGGAAAGGAGAGCAGGTTAGCAGTAATTGGAAAAGTCGATGTTAATCCCATCCGGCTGGAGTGTCCAGACGGAAAATCAGGTGATGCTCCTCCAATTTACAGGAGGCCTTGGTGGGATAGAACACGAGGTCATGTGAGTATGGGAGTGTGATGCAGAACTGAAGTGGTTGGCCACTGGGAGGTCTCTGTCACTGGTGCAGACAGAGCGACAGTGCTCAGTGAAGCGATGTCCCAGTCTGCACCCTCACTCTCCAATGTAGAGAAGCTGCGAGGCTCAGTCCTTTGGCTCACTGGTTGTTAAACCTCTCACTGTTATTAAAAGCCTTGAGCATTCAAAGACAATTTTAAATTTTTTTAAATTTAGATATACGGTGCAGTAACAGGCCATTTCAGCCAACGAGCTCGTGCTGCCCAATTACACCCAAATGACCAACAAACCCTGGTACGTTTTGAACAGTGGGAAGAAACTGGAGCCCCCGGGGAAAACTCACACAGACATGGGGAGAGTGTACAAACCCTAGTCATTCATGCTGTAATGGCATTGCGCTAATCTTTTCGCTCACCATGCTGCCCTCATTAAAAAATAAAAACCATTTTGGCCAGGTGAAGAAAGTAAAATTAGAATAATGCAAAAAATTTAAATTATTCAAAAATCCCTTTGAAAACTGATAAACATAAACCCACTGGAAAAGCTGCAGTTACTGGAATCTCAAGCAAACAAAGAATTGCTGGAGGACCTGAGCAGGTCAGACAGCATCTGTGGGTAGATATGGTCAGTCAGATTTGGGTTTGGACTCTTCATCAAGACAAAGGTCTAGATCCGAATGGTTGACTGACCATGCCTGCCCATGGATGCTGTCTGACCTACTCAGATCTTCCAGTAATTCTTTGTCTGCTCAAGTTGAAGCACACCATGGGCAATACAGCGATGGAGGTGATAAATTCGCTGGCTCTCAATCGCGGCCTTAAGCGTTGTGTAGGTATGGGCTCTGGGGTCTTCCTCTGACCATGAGAGTTTCCTCTGGGCACTCTGCTTTCTCTCCCACATCCCAAAGAAGAGCTGGATGGTAGGTTAATTAGACACTGTAAATTGTGTGTAAGTGAATGGTTAAATCTTGCAGCTGTTGATTAGATTGTGGAGAAAATTACAAAAAGGATTATTTACACCAGTGTGTGATGTCAGCACAGTCTCGGTGGGGCAAAGGGCCTGATCTCATCCCGTGTCTCTATACCTAATGTCTGATTTAAATACACAGTTAAATAGGTGAAGGAAGGTCTCTTCCCTTCCTCCCAGCTGCCCATCTGTGGGTAAGCTCCCAGCTTGGGAGCATCACAGGCAGCGGAGGGCAACAGTTCATCACACGGGAACGTGGCGGCACAGGGAGCAGGATAAAAGGTACCACCACTCTCATCCCTTGGTTTGGAAGGACTTGCTCTGGGAAGTGCAGCCATGAACATAGAAGGGGCCCTTGACTTGACTGAATGCCTGGGCAATCTGCTGCCTGATGCCGGCTGAGACCTTATTAAAAAAATATGACTGGCTTTCTCCACACAATTTATTCCCGTAACTCACTTATGTCTCAGTTTTCCATCATTGTCCTCTACCTTGCGACAATGCCTTGCTCTGTCTAAAGAGGGCTCAAGGAATTAGGGAAGACACCTTCCATCCACGCAAAGCATCTTCAACCCTCTACCATCAAGAAAAAGGTACAGGAACATGAAAATTAGGACTGCCGGACTGGGGAAAGGCTTCTACGGGGACTGCTGAACGGTATCCCGTAACCATGGCAATCATCCCAAATAAGGCTATTTATTTATTTATTGTTTATTTATGTGATCTTTATGCACCGTGTATTGTGCATTTTAGTGCAGGCCCCATGGTCTGGAGAGATGCTTTTTCGTCAGGTTGTATATGGACGATCAGGTGATAATAACTTGAACTTGAAATCCAGCCCTCTCCTGCTTTCCCAGATGCCCTGTTTGCATGCATATAAGGCCATAATAAAAATCATTGAGGACACTTCATATTATGGGTCAAGATCAGCCCACTTGGAATCACATAATTGACCCAGTGGGCTAATTGACCTCGAGCCTAAACTTTACAACTAGATCCAAATTCTCTACATTGACACAATACTGCATGTTCTCCTGGGTTAATTGAGTGGGACCAATGCCCCTAAAGGGACAGACTTGACTTGGACTGAAATTGGGCTTCAGGATTTGGAGAAACTGAAAGCACAGCTATTGGTAAATTGAGAAAGTAGACCTCATAAAAAGCCATTGCCCTCCTACCCCAGTATAGAGCGACTTAGAACCTGATCCTTTACAAGCATTCAGCACATGTAGGGAACATTTAAATTAAATTTTAAGTTTAGATATACAGCATGCAAACTAGCCATTATAGTCCACAAGTCGGTGCCTCCCAATTTGCACCCTATTAACCTACAACCCCGGGTACCTTTAGAATGGTGGGAGGAAATTGGAGCCCTCGAGGAAAACATACGCATAAACGGGAAGAACGTACAAACTCCTTACAGACAGCGCGGGATTCGAACCCCGGTCCTGATCGCTGGTGCTGTAAAGGTGTTGTACTAACCGCTACACCAACCGTGCCCCCCAAAATATATTTTGGAAACATTAATAATTTGAAATCAATTGCATAGAAATTGAAGGGAATCTATTTATGCTCGTTAAACATAAGTGGGTTTAAAGTTGGCCAGTGAATCTTTTGTTCAAAGTCAAAACACAAAAATGCTGGAGGAAATTAGCTAGTCTTGCAGTGTCCATAGAGATAAAAATATATTACCAACATTTTGGGCCTGAATGAGCCCAATCTGCGTGTGAATTTGACTGAACAAGTCTCGAAGCAGGAAAGAACCTCAACAGAGATGAAGAATCAGAGAGCAGAGGCTGAACCATCAGCCCCACTGAATCTGCGTTGATCAGCACTTTCAATTTTTACTCTAATCCAACATTATATCCCATTTTATTCTCCAGATCCTGTCCCATTGTGAACAAAAAAGAAAGTCAGCCACACAGGGTCGAAAGAAGTAGGGAGAGAGGATGGGGAGGGTCCTGTTGGATATCAGAAAGTTCAAGGTTCAAGGTTCCTTTTATGGTCATTATTACGGTCATTTCTGATTATTCAAAAACCACTTAACTGAAATTCTCAGCTTTCCAAAATTTTGAAAGTTGAAAAAAAGGCTAAAACTTTCTGCTGAGTTGCAGACAGAAGTATACCTGACTCGCGTGAGAAACCAAACAGAGCTATTAACGGACATGGTTCTGTTTTGATCTTTAAAATAGTTGACGAAGTTTTGAAAATTTCTTTCCAAAATCTCTCTAAGTTTGGGTATTCCCAAAACATGGGGATCAGTGAAACATAAAAAATGTTACACTTCTCACATAGAGGATCAATAATACCTGCATAAAAATGAGACCATTCAAGTTTGGACATATGTGTTTTATGGGCCACCTTAAATTGTAATAAGCCAAGCCTTTCACAAAATGATGAATCATTAATCAGGTTGAGAGTAGAGTACCAATCTACATCTGAGAATGTGATGTTCAAATCTCGTTCCCAATTGCTCTTAATCCCAGCCATTGAGGCTGATCTTAAATCCAATAAATCATTGTAAATATAAAATATTAATCCACAATGGAAAAAAAATATGTTAAAAAATGTATCAAGTATAATAGTATTTGAGATTTGAGGAAAATCAGAAAGCTTGACCTGAACAAAATGTCTAACTTGTAAACATCTAGTTTTAGCCTTTACCACATTGATAGCCAGACGAGTAATTTTATTGAAATGGTGGTAAAGCACAGGTTTCATTTGACACGGTGGTTAAGTGGAAAAATACACAAATGCTGGAGAAAACAGTGCTTTTGTGTAGCAAAGGTAAAGATACATCACCGTCATTTCGGGCTTGAGCTCTCATATTCCCCCACACCTTGATGAAGGGCTCAAGCCTGAAATGGTGGTGATGTATCTTTACCTTTGTTACATAAAAACACTGTTTGACCTGCTGAGTTTCTCCAGCATTTGTGTGTGTTTTCTTTTCTATTTTATTGAAATGGAAAGATATCTCTTCGCCTACCCATACACAGAGGTTATATGATGTTCTATTTAATGGTGGAGAAAATTAGATACGTCTTTGAAGATAGAAAATTTCAATTTATAAAGGTGTGGGACCCATTTATAGGATACAATCATGATTGGAAGAATTAAGAATTTTGAATGTTCGGGAGATCCTCTGTCCATTATCCAATCCACAATTTCCCTTTTTTTTAATAAGTGTTAACTTGGTGAGAGGGAGGGGCTCGATTAGATTTAGATTTTAGGTTTTTTTTCTCTTTTCATCTACTTTTATTTGGATTACTTTGGCAAATATGGGTTTAAACATGGTTATCATAGATTAATTCAATAACTTGTTTCACATGTGAATTAAGGAACTGTCCAATGTAGTTCCATCCATTTTTTTTTGTACTTGTATGTTGTATGAGGTGATTTGTTATGTGCTTTCCTTAAAACATTGTATGTAAGTTTATATGTTAAACTGAATAAAAATATTTAAAGGTAAGTTGAAAAAAAATCTCTTAAATTTATGTTTTTATCTTATTTTGACAGCAGAGATCATGTCTTTTTTTTGGTAAGAATTAATCATTATTTCATGTTTGAAAAATATTTTTTCTTGTTTTTTTAACCATTGATACAAGTATTCTGTTAATGCTACTGGTCTGCTTAAAGCAATTTCTCAGTTATCCGAAAAATCCGGTTAACCAAAATGGTCCAGACCCAAGCATTCTGGACAATTGGAAATGTACTGTAATACATCGAAAATGAAATATTCATGATATACTTTAACTTTTGCCTGTCCACAGCCTGGGTGAGTCCTTCAACCATAATTTGCTAGCAGCCCGCAGCCTGTGTGGATCCTCCAGCCGCTGAGCCCTTCACTGGTCCGTTACCTTGGTCGCCTTCCCTGTAGGGTCATCTCCCATGCCTCTCCTTCACAAAAGGCCAGGTTGTCCCTGTATCTGGTGCCCTGCACTGGTCCACTGTCCCCTGGATTCTGCCTCTTCTCATGGGATGCTGCCCACTACTGGTGTTCGTTACTCTTGTCCTGAGAAAAAAAGGTGCTTGATATCCACCCCATCCATGCCTCTCATAATCTTGTAGACCTCTATTAAGTAACCTCTCATCATTCTTCACACCAAAGAGAAAAGCCTTCACCCTGTCAACTTTGCCTCTTTAGACACTTTCTCTAATCCAAGTATCATCCTGGCTAATCACCTCTGCACCCTCTCCGTAACTTCCATATTCTTCTTTTCCAAGTGTGGTCTCACCAGAGTTTTATTGAGCTGCAACATTACCTTCTGGCTCTTGAAATCAATTACTCGATTAATGAAGCCCAGCATACTATAGGCCTTCTTAACTACCCTTTCACTCTGCATGGCAACCTTGAGAGATCTATGGATTTAGACCACAAGGTCCCTCTGTTCTTCCACACTGTTAGGAATCCTGCCATTAACCCTGTGCTCCGTCTTCAAGTTTGATCGTCCAAAATGCCTCACCACATTTAGTTTAGAGTCTGAGTCCTTCAACATGAATCTGGAAAAATAGGTAGATGTCTGGACAAAAGTTGGGGGGGGGTGTGGAGGAGGAGAAGAGAGGAGGTAATAAGGGGCAGGAGGAGAAGGATGCCTGAACAGAGTGGTATATAGCAGAGGTTTGTTGCGTCTGTTACGAAAAACTTAGCGTTGGAGAGAAGGATTGATTATCAGTGGATTAATGGATACCCAGTGAGGTTTGTAATTTGGGTGGGGAGAAACAAGAGTGGAATGCAGCAAAAAACACAGAGGGAACCAACAAAAGGCCACATAAATGCATTATTTTAAACAGGTCCTGCATGAGGTAGTTCTCTGCACCAATCTCCATGACTATCACAGGTTCCCTTCAAATGATGCTGAAGCAAGCCTCTCGTATACTGTGAAACTGTGCTCTGCTTGAGTGACTCACACATTTTAGGTGGCACAATTAGCGTAGCAGTTAGCACAGTACTGTTAGAGCGCCAGCGGCCCAGGTTCAAATCCAGTGCTGTCTGTCAAGTATTTGTTCGTTCTCTCTTGGTCTGCGTGGGTTTCCTTCTGGTGCCTCTACCCTTCAAAAAACATTGTTGGTTAATTGGAGTATTCGGGTGGCACATGCTTGTGGGTCAGAAGGGCTTGTTACTGTGCTGTATGAATTTCACAGGCCACACATCTGTGATCCAAAATCCTGGGAGTGCTACCGGCCTATGTTGCATATCTCAGATTATATTGCAAAGGTCCTTGGACAACCCAGAGATAAACAAGAAATCTGCAGATGCCGGGATCAAGTGCAATATGCAAAAATATTGTGGAATCATCAGTAGGTCACAGTATCCGTAGAAAGCACAAGGCAGTCGACATTTTGAGCCTGTTTCTATGATGTCCTGTATCTTGGAATGCTTTCCCATATTGAAGGCACCATTCAGATGCAAATTGATGGTGGAGGAGTGTAACAAGGCCAATAAGAAGTCTTCAGATGCTGAATATCAGGAAGAACTCATTGGGTGTGTGTAGAGCTCGTCGAAAGAACCAAAGACTTGTTGATCCAAACCAAGGCTTTTATTAGCAAAAGACCGGAGCTCTTCACAGGTGGCCAACCAGTCCGGAATGATCCGACCTGGCTAGGGACACAACCCTTTAAGGCCCAGACAATAGGCGTGGCTTAGCTCTCAGCCAATCGCTGTAAGCACAGTCTAGATACAGTAACTATATACACTATGTACATTGGTGATAGATCTGTACTATCACAGTGTGTTCTGTCAAACGACTCTGTTAATGTGTCTACATCCAGAGGTCCATCCCGAATCGGTAAGGCCAGCAGGTTTTAGAGCAGTGGCTGCATCAGGTAACTGTGGAAGTTGGTGTCACACCTTAGGATGCTTTCTGAGTGCAGCACCGGTGAGGAGGAGGAGGAGGGGACTGGCTGAAGGAGGGTTCCGGGAGTGGGGGGATAATTTTGGAAATGACCGTGTTGGGGGGAGGAAGTGAGGACGTTACTGTGGGCATGCCACCTCTGTTTAATTAGTTGGAATGAAGCCACTGGAGGATAGACCCACAATCCCTAAAGGGAAGGTTTTGTCAGAGCTTGCTGTGTTCAATCTTATTTAATGTTGTGGAAGAATCGAAGAGAATAAGTCAACATCGTCAGCAGGACTGTAAATCGTGACTCTCGTCAGGGCCATGTCAGTGACCTAACTTTCCTCTTTGGGCATCATCAATTCATTTTAGTTCTTTGTTCGCTGGTGCTACTGGGTGATTAGATTTCAATTTTAACGATTCAGCAATCCTTGTGCAGCCCATAAGCAAAGCACAGAGAGGCTCGGGTCCTTGCTGCAATGGCAGTGCCAATGAGGGAAGGCAGCCAGTAAGGCGAACAATTGACAGCCTTGTTCTGCATTCTGCCCAGTACAGGGGACGTTAATCTTTGGGCCCTGCACCTGCTTGTGTGGCATCACAGGGAGAAAATAAATGTCAGAACAGGATTTTAACTCATTCACATCAGAACAAACACAAACCTGTTTCTTTCTATAAACCAAATTTTTCTATCACCAAATGTAACAACGTGTGTAACTCATAAAGCCTTTTTGTTTCTCTCGGAGTACATTTGTTTTGCCCGGAGTGTGTATAAATTTAGGCCCAAAGATTGAATGGATGTGAAGTTGAGAAATCCAAATTGTATGCGATTTCATTCCGTCTAACACAATGTTGAATTTCCTCACCTTTCATTTCTCAACGAGGACCTCCATAAGATGTGCTTGTTGCTACACAACTGCAAGCACGTGTACCAACATAAACACACAATCACTTATGCATATATCTACGCACGGACGTTAGGCATAGACTTAACCTTGTACCATTCTCACAATGGGAAGTTGACAGAAGGCTGAAGACAAAATATTTTCTTCACATCTTCAAGGGGCTTTGCGATTTTTTACAGAATTTCCAGTCCGGAAAATGCTTCCTTCACCACTCCCTGCCACTGCAGAGTGTATACTAACAATTCTGGTGCATGCCCCATGCTACACTCCAGCCAATGAAACCAATAAACTCCCAATGGAGGAGAATCTCAAGGTTCAGTCACTGAATATACTCAGCTAGGAATATTTCAATGTGATCAATTAGATTGGGTGATCCCCTGTGACATTGCAATGTTCTGAGCAATGAAAATTATGATGGACATGTACAGAATAGGAGATACAGTCATCCTTCTCCTCCCCCCCCCCCCCACACACACACACACACACACACACACACACCCTCCTACTTGGATAACAGCAAAGAGCTATTCACTGAGGTGAAAGGAAGAGCTGATCTTTCCACATTCACGGTAATCCATCTCTGGCCCCACTCACAAACATTCGAATCCTACTTGTTCAGTCGACTATGGTCATGGTTTTAAGAACTGCTGACTTATATAAACTTTGGAACCCTATCCAATAACACAACAGCACAGCAGAGAGATAAAAGTAGGATCGAGTGTTTATGAGCTCAGCAAATCTGAGAGATGTTGCAGATTCTACTTAACCCACACAATTAACTCTTAACTTCCCAATTTACCAGTCAGACCTGACATTTGTGGTCAGTGGCTGATTGCGGATTGGAATGTCAAGGTTCCTTTCACTGTCACTTAGTAATACATTAAACAATATAAAATCCATGATATACTTTAAATTTTGTCTGTCATAATGTCTCCCAGGTGATCTCTTGGCTTCCAAATGAGTTGGAAAATGTGCGTGTCTTGGTGCATGTGCATGATTACAGAAGTGTGAGTGTATACACATGTGGGTTGAAGTGTGTGTATCTGAGTGTATGTATCTAGGTGTATCTGAGTGTATGTATCTATGAAGTGTGTGTATCTAGGTGTTCCTGTGCAAGGGGGAAAATATTAAGTCTGTTTTTTTTTATTTCAATAGATCATAAGCTTTTAAAAGAGGATTGAATCTGAATATTATGTGCATGCCTCTAACATCTGCTGGTTTGTACTCTTCACTAACAAATACATTAAAATATTGTCCAATGCAGAAACATATCTTTCAGCTACATTTGGGCATGTTGGCTTTTTCACATAAAATTGTTTGTTTATTTTACATTCTCTTGAGTTGATCAAAGTTAGGTTTGAGCAGATCACCAAGAACCTTGGCCTTTTATTCTATTTGGTTTCAATAGTTCAATACTTCTATTTAAAACATGAAGGATGGTGCATGAGTACATTGATCAATAGCCTCTTTTAAACTGCAGCACCTGGGTCACCCTCTTGGGACCAGGTGCAATGACTGGGGCACCTTTTAAATTGTAGGGGGAACGACCCGTTAAGGCGTCAACCTGGCGATATAAGAGGGATCCCGCCCACGCAATGACCTGTCACGTACTCACCGGAAGTACCACTGGATGCTCAGAAGCTGGCTGCCCGGTGACGCACTGACGCAAGCGCTGGCATCACCGGAATAAGCGGGTTGGCCATTTTCACTTTCAAATCGCTTATGGACGAGACCTAGGTAAATTTAACTGGGTTCCCTGACTACCTTTGAGGTAGGTCAGGGACCCGGTTGGATTCCGACAGGGTTGACCAGGTCAGACCCTTTCTAACGGCCGCATAATTGAGGCGCTAACTGGGCAAATTGCCCGATTAACCCCATTTTACACGGCAGTTTGAAAGAGGCTACTGACTGCTGATATCAGTATGTTCTTTGCTTATTAAAAATTATAAGACACTGATTGATTTAGTCCTCATTGAATGAATGCAGAAAGGCTCTCCATTCCTCCAACTAAGGAAAACTTGCAACATTTAATTCCATATTGGGTCATTTAAACTAAAACAGAACACTTGAGAAGAGACTGATCCCATACCTTTGCAATGGCTGATCTAACCTTGTCAGTTTCCAACTGACCCATCAATTTCACACCAATCTCTGCAAATTTCACATTTGCCAATCAAATCCCATCAATTTCCCTCTGGTCAGTCTGATCCCATAGGTGTATACCATGTGAGTTCATTTAAAATTATCCCAAAGGTATCTCACCACCAATGCTCTATTCAGAAATGGATTCCCTTTTTTAAGTGGCCGAACATTATCATTAAATCAGTCTGTGTTTGCGCTTTCATGGTTTAGTTAAAACATAACACTGGAGAAACTCAGCTCGTCAAACAGTATCCTTTAAAGAGCAAACATAAAGGTGCATAGCCAATGTTTTGGGCTTGAGGCCTTCATCAAGGTATGATGTCTCCATCTCAGAAACAAATTTTAGCTTTTACCTCATTGCTGGGTGATTTGAATGAAATGGAAAGATAGAACTCCACCTACTCATACTCAATGGTTACAGGAGACCGTGTTCTTCCTAAGTTGAGAAGAAAATCAGACATAATGTTAAAGATGTAAAGGTAATTTTTTGCAAGACATGGGCCCTATTCATGGAGTGTTACCATAAGAATTAGGGTGTTTGGATGCTCCTGAACAGCCCTGTCTGGTTCCGAATGTCGTCCTTTAGAGATGCAAGTTTTCCTTGCTTAGAAGGAAGGGTTTGATTAATGGTGGGGGGGGGTCCTTTTTTCCTTTTTTGTTTTCTTTTTTTTATCTTTTGAGACATTTTGTTAAAATTGGTTTAATCGAGAAGAGGACTCACAATTTATATTATGCATGATACTGTCTTGGCAGCCAGTGGGGGAGAGTCCAGGGCTTCACATTCGAATTGTCCCCATAATGCCAGCTGACCACACATCCTGGGGGTCTGTTCTAAGATAGCACTGGACCACCTCCACCTCAAGGAAGAAGCCCGTAGGCTGATAACTGCATCAGGGGCATCAGGACATCATTTTGGCATTCAAGACAACCGAAACGGAGGTGACATAAAAGTGGTCTGACAAAGAGAATGAAATGGTTTGTGGCTCATCCCAACGAGAGTCGGGAATTTTCCTTTGTAGCTCTCCCTCTAGAGGTGCCACCATTACAGTATTATTTGAGAACTACAAATGATCTGTCTTTTCTTACATTTCAGCCTATGTATTGGATCAATATGTGTGCGTGTTTTTTTTAAAATTAAACTCAATAAAGATATTTTAAAAAGAAAATTGTAGGCAGGTGCCTGAGAAAAATGGTTGTGGGCCGTGGGTGGGGGGGGGTGGTTTTGAGGGGGGAGGGCCGATTTGTCAGTAATTGAACGCATAACACATGACAACTCAGGCCACTTGATCTCTGGCCACTTCAATGAAGTTCATGATTACCTTTGTAAACAACTCTCTTTAGATTAAACACATGGAATCATAACAAGAAAAGAGCATTTAAGCCATCATATCTGTGCCTGTTCTTTGAAGATGCTGCCCAGTTTAAAATCAGAATTTACTGTAATGAACATGCCACAAAATGTGTGGATTTTGCAGCATCATTAACAGTGCAAATGTTGCGATAAAATTACATTTTAAAAAATAAATAAATAAGTGCAAAATTATGAAAGTGGGGGAGTGCCTGTGGTTCATTGCCCATTCAGAAATCTAATGGGAGAGGGGAAGAAGCTGTCCTCTTCCTCAGGCTCCTGTCCATCCTTCATGATGGTTACAGAGTGAGGAGTGATGGGGATCCTTGAGGATAGAGGCTGCTTTCTTAAGACCCCACTTCTTGTAAGTGTCCTTGATGGAATGGAGACTGATGCCCGAGGGAGTCACGTGATGGAGTAGTGGCCGGTAGGAGAATACCAGCCCTCTCCAGAAAAGAAGAAATAAAGTGAAGAAAACACAAAGTTCAAGAAACACAAAACACAACAAATAAAAGATAAAGGTGTGGAGAAAAGAAAGAAAATGGCACCCAAGAAGGAAAAAGCAAAAATGACAGGAAAAAAGAAAAGACTCCGGAAGAGAAAGGTGAAGGCCTTACCTGCATGAAGAGGCAGGGGGCCGCCGTGGAGAGAGGATCCCGCTCCCCGAGGTTAGTGGCGACCCCGCAGAGTCGCGACCTCCCAACCGTGAGTCTGCAAAAATGGTTCTCTGAGCCAAACAGAAGTGCGCAATGCGCACACTAAGGAAAAAGAAAACACCGACAGGAGGGGGACCCAGCTGAGGAGCAAACTTACACAGTGCGACCAGCTGAGAGATGCCCGACAGCAGGGCTCTCAGCTGGAAGAAGAGGAAAGGGACAGGAAAGGGAGTGATAGGAAAGAAAAATAGCAACAGGAAGCCCAAAAGATAACTAGCCTAGAAGAAGAGGACCATCAGCAAGAAGCTATGCAAAAAATCACCCAGCAAACTGAGGCAAGCAGCTCAAAAAGAAAGTCAGAAGAGACACAGATACAAGGAAGAGAAGTAGAAGACACAAACACAGGTGCAGACACAGAAGAAGAAGAACACCAAGCTCTGCACAGAGGAATAGGAGGTAAAATGAATGGACAGTACATAGATTTTAAAAAATTTCAAGAACAAATGAGAGCATTAAAATAATGTTTGACACTAGAATTCAGTGAAATGAAAAGAAAAAATGAAAAGTACAGAAGTAAAAGTGAGTAGAATAGAGCTGGTCATGACAGAAATAGGGAAAAGATTAGAAAATGTGGAAGAATGAGAAGCAGCTGTAGAAATGGAAGTGAATGACTTAAAAAGAAAATTGGAAGAAAGTGACAAAAAAGTTAAAGAAACACAGGAGATGTTAGCTCAGAAGATGGATATAATAAAAAACTATAGTAGGCGAAACAATATAAAGATAGTGGGCCTTAAAGAAGATGAAGAAGGCAAAGATATTAAAGAATTTATAAAAGGATGGATCCCAAAGGTCTTGGGAATGCCAGAAATGCAGGAAGAAATGGAAATAGAAAGGACACACAGAACACTAGTCCCGAAACCACAGCCACAACAAAACAAAGATCTGTTTTTGTAAAATTTCTGAGATACATGACAAGAGAAATATATTGGAGAGGGCAAGGAATAAAATTAGAGAAGACAAAAAACCATTGGAATACAAGGGTCAAAAAATATATTTTTACCCAGACAGTTTTGAACTCCTAAAGAAGAGGAAAGAGTTTAACACAGCAAAATCGATCCTATGGAAAAAATGCTATAAATTTATGTTAAGATATCCAGCTGTGATTAAAATATTTATCCCGGGGGAGATAAACAGAATCTCTCGGATCTGGAGAAATACAAGAATTTGCAGAACTCCTGCAAGACAGAAGGAGAGATGAAGAGATGTAACAAGAACGAAGACGACGACAAACTACATATAAAGATGTAAAAATAATGTATAAGTAAGAACTAAAGAGAAAGAAAAGGGAAGTAAGGGGGAGAAAAAAAGGAGGGGAAAGAAAAGAAAAGAGGGTGAGCTTTGTTAAATGTGAAGATAAGGGGTTGGGTGAGAGAGAATAACAGTCACTGCGAAATCAGCTGACGCTTGCTAGCGGGTTCGCAGTTCAAATGGAGAGGGGAGTTGTGGTTGCCCGGCAAGGGACAAGGGGCGACTAAGAGACGGGGGCGGGAACACTTGGGGTTAAGGGAATTTTAGATGTGGGAGTTGTTGAAGTATTTTATGTTTTAGAAGTGTTGTCATACATTGAGTTCAAAAAGGGAAAACTGAGAGATGAAAATCGGGAAAAGGGGAAAGGTGGTGGAGAAGAAACTGAAATGAGGTGTAAACAGAGTATGAGATGGCCATGTTGAACTATATGACTATAAATATTAATGGAATACATAACCAAATTAAAAGGAAGAGGCTATTAAATTTATTGAAAAAAGAAAAAAAATGCATCTAACTGAAGTGGAACATAATAAATTAAGGAGAGACTGGGTAGGATACGTAGCGGCAACATCATATAATTGAAAAGCCAGAGGTGTAGCTAAATTAATCAATAAAAATTTACCAATCAAAATAGAGGAGGAAATAATAGATCCTGCAGGGAGGTATGTAATGATAATGTCATATATTCAGAATTTTGGAATTTGATCAATATATATGCACCTAATGAAGAGGATCAAAAGTTTATGCAAGATATTTTTTTGAAGATTGTAGATACACAGGGGAATATATTGCTAGGAGGGGATTTTAACCTTAATTTGGACCCAAAGTTGGATAAAACTGGACAAAAGACTAGTAAAAAGAATAGAGTGGCCAAATTTATGGTTAAATCAATGAAGGAAATGCAACTTATGCATTTATGGAGAAGGCAGCACCCAAGGGAGAAGGAATACTCATACTATTCGAGTAGACATAAAACATACTCAAGGATTGATATGTTTTTGTTGTCGGCCCATATTCAAGGGAGAGTTAGGAAAACGGAATATAAAGCTAGATTGCTATCTGATCATTCACCCCTATTATTAGCAATAGAACTGGAAGTCATTCCACCAAGAACATAGAGATGGAGATTAAACATGCTACTTAAAAGACAGGAATTTAGAGAATTTATTGAACGCCAAATTAAAATGTACTTTGAAATAAATACGGAATCAGTGAAAGACAAATTTATACTATGGGATGCAATGAAAGCCTTCATTAGAGGGCAGATAATAAGTTATGTAACTAAGATGATAAAGGACTACAATCGGGAAATAGAACAGTTGGAAAGGGAGATAGTAAGAACCGAAAAAGAACTAGCAACAAGGGACGATATAACAAAAAGAAGAGAATTGGCGGACAAACAAATAAAATACGAAACATTACAAACATATAAGTTGGAGAAGAACATAATGAAAATAAAACAGAAGTATTATGAGCTAGGGGAAAAAACACACAAAATATTAGTCTAGCAACTTAAAACAGAAAAAGCTAAAAGAACTGTATTGGCATCAAGGAAAAAGGACAAACAAATTAAATATAACCCAACAGAGATTAATGAAAACTTTAAGGAATTCTATGAACAATTATACCAAACTGAGAATGAGGGGAAAGAAGACAAAATAGATGAGTTTTTAGCTAAAATTGAACTACCAAATTTGTAAAAAGAGGAGCAAAACAAGTTGATAAAACCATTTGAAATAGAGGAAATACAGGATATATTAAAAAAGCTGCCAAACAATAAAATGCCTGGGGAGGATGTACTCCCAATAGAATTCTATAAAACATTCAAAGAGTTATTAATTCCTCCTCTCCTGGAAGTAATGAACCAGATAGAAGAAACACAAAACTTGCCAGATTCATGTAAAACAGCAATAATTGCAGTAATACCAAAGATGGGGAAGGACCCACTAACATCAGCATCCTATAGATATCTCTACTTAATTCAGATTATAAGATAATAGCAAAACTATTAGCAAACAGATTGGCCGACTATGTACCAAAAATAGTAAAACTAGATCAAAATGGATTTATTAAGAAAAGACAAACAGTGGATAATGTCTGTAAGTTCATTAATTTAATCCATGCAGTTCAAGGGAATAAGATACCAACAGTGGCTGTTGCTTCAGATGCAGAAAAAGCCTTTGACAGGGTGGAATGGAATTATTTATTCAAAGTATTGCAGAGGTTCAACCTACCAGAAAAATATATTAATTGGATAAAAGCATTATATAAGGGACCATTGGCGTAGGTGACAGTAAATGGATATGTATAAAACCAATTAAATTAAGCAGGTCAACTAGGCAGGGATGTCCACTACCTCCCTCAATGTTCACTTTAGCAACAGAACCATTGGCAGAACTGATAGGAACAGAAAATAAAATAAAAGGGATAAAAATAAAAGAGAAGGAGTATAACATCAGTTTATTTGCAGATGACATCATAGTATACTTAACAGAACCAGAAATATCAATAAAAGAACTACATAAGAAATTGAAGGAATATGGAGAAATATCGTGGTACAAGATCAACGCAAATAAAAGTGAAGCGATGCCAATGAGTAATGTGGATTATACAGAATTTTAAAAAGAATCACCATTTAAATGGCAAACACAAGCAATCCTAGGTATTAGATTAGATAATAATTTAGGCCACCTATACAAATTAAATTATCAGCCATTAATGAAGAAATTACAGGATGACTTAGAAGATTGGAAAGAATTGCCACTAACATTGATAGGGAGGGTAAATTGCATTAAAATGAATGTCTTCCCAAGGATACAATACCTATTTCAATTGTTACCAATTCCCTTAACAGAGAAATTCTTCAATGAATTAAAGAGAATAATAAGGAAATTCTTATGGAAAGGGGGGAAACCGAGGATAGTGTTAGATAAATTAATAGAGTGGTACAAACAAGGTGGTTTGCAGCTACCAAACTTTAAAAATTATTATTATAGAGCAGCACAATTAAGCACAATTAAGGTATCTATCAGATTTTTATCAGACAAGGGAAAAACCAGACTGGACTAAGATAGAGGTACAGGAACATATACTTTATAAGTGGGAAAACTGGTGCAATATAAAAGTTCACCAGTACTGCATAATTTACTCAACATATGGAAGAAGAATCATGTAGAAAGGAAAAAAACACATTACCAACTACCAAAATTATTATTGACGCAAAATCAACTAATCCTTTTCACAATAGATAACCTTTCCTTTAGAAAATGGAAGAGAAAAGGAATTAAAAGAATGGAAAATTGTTTTTTGGGAAATAATTTATTATCTTTTGAACAAATGAAGTACAAATATGGAATAAATCATGGTACAATGTTTGCATACCATCAACTGAAAGCCTACTTAAAGGACAAATTGAGAAGCAGACTGAGATTACCAAAAGGAAGCAGCTTTGAATATGTGATTACAGAAACAACGATAATAAAAAGATTTATAACAAACATGTACATCAACCTGCAAGAGAAGGAAAATTATGAAATAAGCTATAAACCCAAACAAAAGTGGGAAAAAGATTTAAATATAAAGATAAAAAATGAAATATGGGAAAAGTTATGCTTGGGAACTATGAGAAATAGAATAAACATGAGGTTACACATGATACAATATAATTGGTTACACAGACTATATATCATGCCCCAAAAGTTAAATAAATGGGACCCAACAGTATCAGATAGATGTTTTTGCTGTAAGAAGCAAATGGGAACAACAGTACATGCAATTTGGGCATGTGAGAAAGTGAAAAAGTTTTGGGAAGATCTAAATCAGATATTGAATAAAATCCAGATATCTAACTTCTAAATAATATACGAAGCAAAGAATTAGGCCTCAAACTGGATGAAGCACAAAAAAGATTTATTATGATATCCTTAAGCTGTAGCAAAATTATGTATAATGTCAACTTGGAAATCAAAAGAGAGTCTGAAAGTTCAGCAATGGTACATAGAAATGAATAAATGTATTCCTTTGGAAAAAATAACATATAATTTAAAAAATAAAGTTACATTATTTGACCAAATTTGGGAACTGTACTTGGAACACAACAGAGAAGGCTTGCCTTGGACCTCCACCCCCTAAAATGATAAAATGATAAGAAGACAAAATGACCTGATCCAGTGTGTAAAAGTAGATGTCACAATTTTCTTGTTTATTTTCATTGTGTGATGACATTGTTTTATGGTTTTATTGTATTTTATATGTTGAATGTTTAATGGGTTTGGAGGGGGGAGGGAAGGTAGGGGGGAAAAAGGGGAGAAAATGCCACTGTGTATATTTAAGAGGGAAATGTTTGTATGTATTTTGATTGATATGGTTCATAGTGTGAAAATTTTTAAAAAAAATTTAAAAAAGAAACTGATGCCCGTGATGGCACTGGTCGAGTTCACAACTAAATGTAGTTTTTTTTTTCTTTTCCTGAACATTGGCACCTCTGTACTGTAAGGTAAAAACATCATGAGATGGGACCGGAGAAGGAGTCACCCAGTACTAAGGAGTAACAGAATGCAGATGTGACCTTGTCCACTCAAGATAAGCTTGGCACTAACAAGAATGATGTGCAGCAGACTAACAGAGAAGGGTAGCAACAGCTTATTCATTGGACAATGTCATGGTATGATAATTTACTAAGTACGTATCCTGAGGTATAAAAAAAACACCACTTGCTGATAACGGCAGAATGCGCCTTCTCCAACTAACACTGTTAGTTGCAAGTGTTACAATCCGGTAATAAAGAACAAAGAACCTTGATTTCGACTCAGTCTGGTGTCTGACTCACTCATTCATGAACAAAGCAGACCTAACAGTACCTAAAGGTGATGCAACCAGTCAGAATGCTCTCCATGGTGCACCTGTAGAAACTTGCAAGAGTCTTTGGTGACATACCCAATCCCCTCCAACTCTTAACGAAATATAGCTACTGGCGAATCTTCTTCATGACTGCATCAATATGAAGGCCTCATGACAGATCCTCAGAGAAGTTTTCTCCCAGGAACTTGAAGTGCATAACCCTTTCCACAGCTGACCCCTCGATGAGGTCTGTATCATGATCTCCCGATTTCCCCTCCTGAATTTAGTCCCACAACTCATCTTTTGTCCCCTTCAGTCCATCAAATTAGTTAGTACACATCAATTGCTGTCAGCAAATATCTTAACTTGACCCCACCTCATTTACAACTATTAATGAATTCATTTTTTTTCCTTTCTGGTTTTTGACATAATTAATCAATTTCCTACATGGAATTGAAGGGAATAGGTTTCATTTTTGAAACATGATTGATGATTTTCATCAGTACCGGAGCACCATAGGGCTGTGTTCTTAGCCCGCTGCTCTACTCACTTCACACCTATGACTGTGTGGCTTGGAATGAAATAACACCATCTACAAATTTGTGGACGATACCACAGTAGTGGGTTGTATAAAGGAAAGGGGTGAATTAGCATACAGGAGGGAGATTGACAACTTGGCTAGATAGTGCACCAACAACAACCTCGCACCCAATGTTACCAAAGTCAAGGAGCTGATTGTTGATTTCAGGAAGGGAAAACCAGAGGTATCAGAGGTGGAGAGTGTGAGCACATTAGGTTCTTGTGAGTCACTATCTCAGAGGACCCAACACATAAATGGCATCATGAAGAAAGCATGTCAGCACCTCAACTTCCTCAAGAGTTTGCAGAAGTTCAAAATGACACCAAAAACCCTGGTAAATTTCTACAGATGTGTGGTAGAAAGTGTGCTGACTGACTGCATCATGGTCTGAGCATAAAGCCTTCCAAAAGGTAGTGGGCACAGCCCAGGATATCACAGGCAAAAACCCTCCCCTCTATCAAGAACATTCTACAGGAACACTGCCATCTGAGAGCAGCAGTGATCATCAAGGATTCACACCACCCAGCACATGCTCTGTTCTCACTGCTGCCATCCAGAAAGAGGTCTAGGTGCCACAAGACTCTCACCACCAGGTTCAGGAACAGCTGCTCCCCCTCCACCATCAGACTCTTCAATGTAAAACTCAATCAGGGACTCATTTAAGGACTTTATTGATTTTTTTCATTCTCTCTGTGTCGCACAGTCAGCTTGTTTACATTCATTATCTTTACAATTCTTTATCTGTTTACATATCCATGCTGTGTTCAGGTATTTTTTGCACCACTAATAAGTGGTAATTCTGTCTCAACCGCAGGAAAAAGAATCTCAGGGCTATATGTGATGCCATGTATGTTCTCTGACAATAAATCTGAATTCTGATCTGGCAGAAGTTAATATTACCCATGCCAGGAGGTGAACGGGGAGTTACTTATTGTGTGCATGACTTCACAAAGTGCTTTAGAGAAAGTTCATTTGAATGTGGAGTCAGCTGAAAAAAGCCAATATTCCAGAGCGTTTGCATTCATTTAGTACTTCAAACTTGCAAAGCATTTCTTTTAATTTCAAAAATATATTTTGTACTTAAAATCTGTATACTTTATACACAAAATGCAAGCAATACACCTTTAATGCACAATCAAATGAATATTCATCCTTCCCTGGACCTTCTTTTCGAATACACAGTCGGCAAAGAGGCGGGCAATCACTTCACCTCACTGCAGGCATCCCAAGAGCACTGTTCACTGGGTGTGAGATTTGGACCACACGTGAAGGATCTGACAAGGAGAGTTCCTCTTGCCAGCAGCCAAGCGAGGTCTTCATGTTTGCAGTTGGGACCTGGAGCTGAAGCATTCTGCCAGACTGCTTTTCTTCAGTGTGGATGATGGCATAGCACAGAGAATGCAGCAGCCAATTTGTGATCCACAATCTCCAAAGCACAGTCATGTTAGAAGACTTTAAATGGAACCTGATTCTTTCTGAAAATTCTGAAAAATGCTGAAAACAGCATCTTTAGAAGAAGGAACAGAGTTAAAATTTCAGCTTAAAGGTCTTCCATAAGAATGGGGAGCGGGAGAAGGCACCAGGATTTTAATTTTCAGAGAGGACACTGAAAGGATGGGTGGGATAAAAGAGTTATCTCTGACAGGGTGAGGGGAGGGACGCCCAGTTTGCAGACCTGCATGGTGAGGGCATTTAGAGAACAAAATAACAGAAGGACACATGGAAGTTGTGAAATTCAGGTCAGAATTGTGGTGGAACCAAAAGGAGGAGGCTGGAGTTATGCAGCAGAAAATGGCAGGGCCTGGGGTGGAGGGGGGGAGAGGTGGGGGGGGGGGAATCTGAGTGAAAATCACAGCTGGTTAAACTTACAGTAGAACAGGACAGTTGTGACACAAGCAGGAGAAGAGAATTACCTGAAAGTGATGTCCCCAATATGAAGTCTTGAAGCCTGCAATAGACTATTAGATAGGTACAGTAAAACCCGTTACCCACAGTTCAAACAACTGCAAGCCACAAGCAACTGGTAACAAAAAGAATTGCAGAAAATAAATAGGTTAAAAAAATACGGAAGTTTAAAATTGGTGTGTTAGTTCCCCAATCCATGTACCATGCAATCTCAAGCAACTGGAAAATTCACTTATCTGGCATCTACCCTCCCCATAGGTGCCGGATATCGGGAGGGTTGTATAGTCGGGAACGTCTAGGCAATTGGAAGAATAGGTCATTTTGTCAGTACAACACTGTGGCCGAAAAGCCTGTACTGTGCTGTACATGTCTTCATTCTCTGTTTTAATAGGCCCAGGCAGAAGATGAGGTGCTGTTAATGGAATACTTGGAGAAGTGCAGGAAGATGTCAGAATTGGGGTGGGACAGAAAATGAAAGTAAAAAGCAGCAAGAATATCAGGGTCAACCTTGAGCTCTGAAAGGGTGTGTCCTGCAGAGTGGTCTGCCATTCTGTGCCTGGCTTCTTGAAGGAGCAGGTGACCAAGATTCAAAGATTCCATGTAATAATGCAGAACATTCTGCAATTCAGACAAAGAGTCGCCATTAGTGTCGCCCTCTTACAGTAAGAGAGAAAGAGAAGCAAAAGAGAGTCCCTTCAGAGTCACTGAGTGTCGTGGATTCATCTCCAGTGCTCTCACAGCCTCTGCAGCCCCAGAGACCTCTGTTCAAACCATCGGCCACCCGAGCTCTGAATCCAAACCTCCAACACGATCAAGAAGCCTACCGTGCCCCAGGCTCTTTGGGAGTCTTCCTTTCCCTCACAAATCCTGGCTCTAATACCTGGTTCCCATGAGTCAGACTCCAGCAGCCCACAGCCCGTGGGGTCCCCTGGCCACGTCACCCACAGGCTGTGTGGGTCCCTCAGTCACTGAGCCCCTTGCTGGTTTGCTGCCCTGGTTACTGTCCTGTAGGATCATCTCCTCTGCTTTTCCTTCTCCACGCAGCAGGCACAGACACCAGAAACTGGAATGGGAGAACTTTAAGGATCTGTCTCTGAGTCTATGGAAGCTAAGGTCAAACAACAGGCATTTCATCTCTCACCATTACAAAAGAGAGGATCGTGTGAAGGAGACTGATTTGAGGACATAGAGAAATGGACCAGAGAGTTTCCAAGGTAATGGTCTCCTTAAAATTGTGGAAGGACTGGAGCAGGAGGAAATCTGTCTGGTGGTGGAATCTCGAGTAAGCTGGCAGAAGTTAGTGTAGCGTAACCCTGCTACAACGTCAGGATCCTGGGTTTGAATCTGGCATTGTCTGTAAGGAGTTTGTATGCTTTCCCCAGGCCCGTGAGGGTTTCCACTAGGTGCCTCAGTGTCCTCCCACCCTTAATTGGGTGTAAATTGCACGGCACGGACTCATGGGCTGGAAGGGCCTGTTACCGTGCTGTATGTCTAAATTACGCATTTAAATTTAAAGTTGTGTCTGAGTATGGAAGCTCGGGCAGTGAAAGGTGAGGGCTAGGAGAACACTTTCCTTGCTCTGACCAGGAGGGAAAGGGATGAGGACACAAATATGTGATAAAGAGCTTTGTCAACAAAGTGAAGCAGAGTTCAAGGATGGGGGAAAGCATCTCAAACCCTTATGTATGAAAAGCCTTGTCACTGAGTAGATACAACCGAGACAAAGAAACTGTAACAATTCAGTTTCAGATTCCAGATTTCAGATTTTTTGTCAGACTACATACATGACATCACATACAACCCTGAGATTCTTTTATCCTGCGGGCGAGGCAGATAGTGCAAAAAACATGTACACTGTACACATGTAAGCAAAGAACTATAAACAGATAATGAATGTAAACAAATAGACTGTGCAATATGAGAGAGAACAAAATGAAAATCAATAAAGTCCACAAGTAAGAGTCCTTAAATGAGTCCCTGATTGAGTTTGTTGTGGAGGAGTTTGATGGTGGAGGGGTAGCAGCTGTTCCTGAAACTGGTGGTGCGAGTCTTTTGGCACCTACATTTCTTTCCTGATGGCAACAGATCATGTGCTAGGTGATGTGGGTCTTTGATGATGGCTGCTGCTCTCCAATGGCAGCGTTCCCTGTAGAGGAACTCAGTAATGGGTTTGCCCGTGATGTCTTGGGCTGTGTCCACTACCTTTATGCTCAGGGGTATTAGTGTTTCCATGCCAGACCATGATGCAGCCGGTCAGCACACTTTCCACCAGGATTTCTGGTGTCATATCAAACTTCTGCAAACTCTTGAGCAAGTAGAGGCGCTGACATACTTTCCTCATGATGCCATTAGTGTGCTGGGTCCAGGAAAGATCTTCTGAGATAGTGAATTCCAAGAACTTAATTGTGCTCACACTCTCCACCAATGATCCTTGGACTGTAAATCTCTGGCTTTTCCAATCTGAAATCAACAATCAGCTCCTTAGTTTTGGTGACATTGAGGTTGTTGTCGGTGCACCATTCAGCCAAGTGTTCAATCTCTCTCCTGTCTGCTAACATACCCTTCCTTTATACAACCCACTACTGTTGTATTGTTGGCAAATTTGTAGATAGTGTTATTGTCGTGCCGAGCCACACAGTCATAGGTGTGAAGTGAGTAGAGCAGGGGGCTAAGAACACAGCCCTGTGGTGCTCTGGTACTGATGGAGATTGTAGAGGAGATGTTCTTACCCATCCTCACTGATTGTGGTCTGGAGGTGAGGAAATTCAGGATCCAATTACACAGTGGGGTTTTGAGTCCCAGGTCTTGGAGTTTGCTGATCAGTTTGGAGGGGACAATTCAATGGACCCTTTAAAGAGTGTGAGGAAGAATAGTCAAGATGGCTCTGGGCTGGCAATAGATCATTGTTGTTAACCGAACCCTTCCTCTCTTTCCCCCATTTTGAAGAAGGGTCTTCCATCTTAGTTACTGTTATTTTCTCCATAGATGCAACCCAACCTGCTGAGTGTTTATAGAATTTTCTGATTTTATTTCACATTTCTACCACCTGGAAGTTTTTATTTATTTTCATTTATTTCAAAGAAATATGTTCAGTAAAATACACAGGAAATCCCAAAGACATCATGAGAAGGTGAAAATGAGGAAATGAGCTTCCTTCTTCATTTGAGTTAGCATCGACACAAACAAAACATTGCATTGGCTGAACCATTCTCCCAATTAATTTTTAATTTTTTTTTCTAAATTTAGGCACACAGCATGGTAACAGGCCATTCTGGCCCATGGGCCCGTCCTACTAAATCAACCTACAACCCCCTGTACGTTTCGAATGGTGGATGGAAACCGGAGCCCCCATTGAGTTTCTTTTGGCCTTACTCAGTTTCCTTTGCTTTTCGACTTTACTCTCAGTGAAAACTAATTACCTTATTTATTTTATCAAACCACTTCATGTATTTGTATTATTAAACCTGATTTTTGGATTGAATTTTAGCAAAATTTGTTTTTTTTTCAAGGATTTACATCATCTTTAATCAAAATTATATAAATCCTGCACTGATTAACAATAGTACAATTAATATTAGGCATTGTCTAAAATTGGCAATTATTGGTGCAAAAACAGCAGATGCTGGAGTTTTAAATTACATATTTAATTTTAAATTTAGACATACAGCATAGTAACAGGCCCTTCTGGCCCATGAGCCCGTGCCACCCAATTTACACCCCATTAACCTACAACCCCCAGTCAGCTTCAAAGAGTGGGAGGAAAGTGGAGCCTCTGGGGAAAACCCACCCAGATTCGGAGAGAAGGTACAAATTCCTTACAGACAGCACAGGATTTGATCCCCAGTCCCGATCAGTGGCACTGTAAAGGTGTTGCACTGACTCCGCTAACCATGCCGTCCTTGACTGTGGTTTTATTTGCAGTGGTTCAATAATGGAGGTTTTATTCACAATGGATCATTACCATATTTATTGAATTCACAGACCACATCTTCTGGTGATATTCTCACAGCTGTGCTTCTTATATTTTTAAAATATATACATTTACAAATTGAAAAAAAGGGACAGAAAACAAGATTAAATAAAGTCCAATTCTTGGCCTACACTTGATTTTCAATCCAAGAGGCTGGAATTGCAAAATTAGCCAGATTTGAACTCAGGTCATGGGCGTCACAGTTAACTGTAAGGAGTTTGTATGTTCTCCCTGTGTCTGAGTGGGCTTTGCCTGGGGGCTCCAGGTTGCTCCCACTGTTCAAAACATATAGAATTGTAGGCTGATTGGGTGTAATTGGACAGCATGGGCTTGTGGGCTAGAAGGGCCTGTTATTGTGCTGTTTGTCTAAACGTTAAAAAAAAATTAAAGCCAAAATCAGAGAAGCCCTTAAATATATAAAAGGGTCAAGAGCTGAAATGCTGTTAACCTGTGGAAGGAAAATGGAATGCTTGCAACATCTGCCTGTCTGCAGAGGCAATTGAACTGGATCTCTGCTTGATGCGAAAGAAAGACAAAGTTGTGAGGGTGTCATTGTTCTCGACAACAATGTTGATTTATTGTGTGCAGAGCTGACTGGAGCAGAACTGATCCTGAGGTTTTGTTTTTGCCTCATTATGTCAACTCTGATAAATTGTCGTGAGACAGATGCCAGGCTCTCATATTGTGTGTAGTGTACACAGTAGGGCCTGTGAAGAAGAGGTGAACTGGAATTTCAACCACAAAAGCCAGTGCCTTTTCACAAAGGGAAGAATTCTATTGATCGGCTCTATTCAACACTTATCTCGCCACTTATGCTGCCAAACCTGTACCTGCAGATGGTGATTCTCATTATTGAATTGTCTATTGTCACGTGCACCGAGATCCAGTGAAAAGCTTTGTTTGCATGCTATCCAGGTCAGTCAACTCGAACTTAAGTACAGCAGGTAACACAACAATAAATCAAAAGTGCAGGGTGTATATGTTTTTTTACATATAACTGATGGATGTTTTCCTTCGGCAATTATCGCACCTACCGTTCAGAGTGACAGCTCACACAGGAATGACCAGTTCAGATCTCACCACACATTTACATTAAAAACCTGAGGGGCAGTATTTTCAGTCGACATGGGACACCACTGCATCAATGTCGACAGTGATATATAATCTACGTGCGATGTACGGTGTTACTCATCATCAATAACATCTGCTAAGTGCCTGTCATGGTGTTTAGACTGCAGGCATTCTGTGAAATTCTCTAGGGGCCCAAGAGGTAAAATATCGGAAGGATATTTTACCTCCAGGACCTTTTACACAGACTGCATTCTGGAATTTTGGGAGCAATTTTCTAGAATGCAGTGGCTGTGTAAAAAATATAAAAGAGTACAGTGTCTCATGTTACAAAGGCAGAGTGAAGGGATAGAGAAAATTACAGTTACGTCAGTAAAATGGAGTCCTTTATTGAGGAGCAATCCAATTAGGAGTCTGATAGGCGAGGCAGTTAGTGCAACGCCAATGCAGCACCACAAACCAGGACTGGGGTTCGAATCCCACGCTGTTTGTAAGGAGTTTGTACGTTCTCCCTGTGTTTGCCTGGGGTTTCCCTGGGGGCTCCAGTTTCCTCTCACCATCCTGGGGTTGTAGGATTGTGAGCCGAAAGAACCCGTTACCGTGCTGTATGTCAAAATTTAAATTTAAATTTTAAAAAAACCTGAAAGACAACCCTGCCTCTTCTTCGCTCAGGAGGTGATTCAACATCCCCTCAGTTTGACTTTCTGAGTTCTGGAGACTTTTTGTAGCAGGAACCAAACTGAAAATGAAGGTGCACTCAACAGAGAATGAGGTTATATGTGATTTGTTTGTCCTTTTTCCTTGATACCAATACCGTTCTTTTAGTTTGTTCTGTCTTATGCTGCCAGGCTAGTATTTTGTGCGTTTTTTCTCCTAACTCATAATACTTCTGCTTTGTCTTCATTATGTTCTTCTCCACCTTATATGTTTGTAGTGTTTCGTATTTTATTTTTTTGTCCACCAATTCTCTTTTTTTGTTGTATCTTCCCTTGTTGCTAGTTCTTTTTCTGTACTTACTATCTCCCTTTCCAGCTGTTCTATTTCCCGATTGTAGTCCTTTTTCATCTTAGTTACATAACTTGATATTTGCCCTCTGATGAAGGCTTTCATTGCATCCCATAATATAAATTTATCTTTCACTGATTCCGCATTTATTTCAAAGTACATTTTAATTTGGCGCTCAATTAATTCTCTAAAATCCTGTCTTTTAAGTAGCATGGAGTTTAATCTCCATCTATACGTTCTTGGTGGGATGTCCTCCAGCTCTATTGCTAATAACAGGGGTGAGTGATCCGATAACAATCTAGCTTTATATTCCGTTTTTCTAACTCTTCCTTGGATGTGGGCTGATAACAGGAACAGGTCTATCCTTGAGTATGTTTTATGTCTACCCAAATAATATGAGTATTCCTTCTCATTTGGGTGTTGTCTCCTCCATATATCCAAAAGTTGCATTTCCTACATCGATTTAACCATAAATTTTGTTACTTTGTTCTTTCTGCTAGTCTTTTTTTCCAGTTTTATCCATCTTTGAGTCCAAATTAAGGTTAAAGTCCCCTCCTATCAGTATATTCCCCTGCGTGTCTGCAATCTTCAAAAAGTTATCTTGCATAAATTTTTGATCCTCTTCATTGAACCTCTACATTGAACAAATTCCAAAATTCTGAATATATCTGACACTTTATCATTACATACCTCCCTGCTGGATCTATTATTTCCTCCTCTATTTTGATTGGTACATTTTTATTGATTAATATAGCTACTCCTCTGGCTTTTAAATTATATGATGCTGCCGCTACCCATTCTCTCCTTAATTTTTTTGTGTCCAACTTTAGTTAGATGTGTTTCTTGCACGAATGCTATATCAATTTTTTCTTTCTTCAGTAAACTTAACAGCCTCTTCCTTTTGATTTGGTTATGTATTCCATTAATATTTATAGTCATATTGTTCAACATGGCCATTTCATACTTTGTTTACCTTTCCTTTCCGCTTCCTCATCACCACCTTTCCCCCTTATCCATTTCTGTTTTCTTTTTTTGAACACATTGTAAGACAACACTCCTAAAACATAAAATATTTCCACTATTCCCACATCTAAAATTCCCTTAACCCCAAATGTTCCCCCCCCCACTCCCTGAGATGCCCCTTGTCCCTTGCCGGGCAACCACATCTCCCCTCTCCATTTGGATTGCGAACCCACTCGCAAGCGTCAACTGATTTCCCAGTGACTGTTATTCTCTCCCACCCAGCCCCCTCCAGAAAAGACTTTTATCTTCACATATAACAAAGCTCACCCTCTTAATTCCCCCCTTACTTCCCTTTCTTCCCCTTCTTACTTGACAGTGTGGGTTTTCCCCAGGGGCTCCGGTTTCCTCCCACCGTTCAAAAACATACCAGGGTCGTAGGTTAATTGGGTGTAATTGGGCAGCTCGGGCTCGTGGGCCGAAAGGGCCTGTTACCGTGCTGTATGGCTAAATTTAAAATTTATCTGGCTCATGCCATCTTACCCTTGAGTAATGAACTGGTACATTTTTGACATCAAAGTCGCAACCTCTCTAAAGAATACAGTGGAGAGAATATTAATTACTCAATTCAGCATTTTCCATTGAAGCCTCTGGCTTCTGCCTGTGGTTGACAAGAACGTTGAAATGAGCGAAGAAGACCAAGAAAGTATGGCCTTGATTTTTAAAAATATTCTTCCATTAAAAATCACCTGCACTTATTTTTCATCATGATTCCCACGCAGACCTCTTTGCTTTCAGGCTATTTGCACTGCTTCCATAATGGAGACAACTTCTGTCTGGGCAAATTCAACTGAACACTTTCAGGTATCCAGTCTTTCCTGTTGGGGTCAAAACTGGTCTCTTCTGAATTAGCTCGTTTTTGTTCCTCCACAGCTGTTTCCTGACCAGCTGAGTGTTTCCAGCATTTTCTTTTATTTCAGACTTTCAGCAACTTGTGTGATTTGGCGTAGCATTGACCCAGGAGAAGAGAGCAGAAATCTGATATTTTTACTTCTCCTCTTGATCCCTGGTCAACGTGATTAGAATGCAAATGGAAGAATCTTATTTATTCAGTCACACCTTCATTCCGTCTCCAAGGTGCGCAAACACAAGCCACAATTTAAGATGCTAAGAACGGTAAATTTTTCATGATAAATTTTAATGTATTTTAAATCAAACCCTGTTATAAACCTTGCTTCATTTAATCACACAAAACTCTCCCAAGAGCTCAGAACTTAAAAACAAAATTGTAAAGCTTGAGATACATAGAGAGATGGGGAATGGCAAAATAATGAAGAGATTTGAAAACAAGTGGGAGAATTTTAAGGCATTACTTGGCCACTGAGGTGATGCTTGCACAGGGTGGAATTTAGCAAAGCATTAGCCTGGAATTTACAGAGACAGTTGAGGGAGGTTAGAACCATAGAACCATAGAGATTACAGCACAGAAAACAGACTGTTTGGCCCTTCTGGTCTACTCTGCCTAATCCAGTGGTGCTCAACGTTTTTCTTTCCACTCACATACCACTTTAAGTAATCCCTATGCCATCTGTGCTCTGTGATTAGTAAGGGATGGCTTAAGGTGGTATGTCAGTGGGAAGGGAAGGTTGAGAATCGCTGCTCGAGACCCAATTGTTAATGAAATATTTTGCTTGAGAAAAATTGTCATCGGCCCATTTCCTTTGGAGTTATGAAACCCTGCACATAACGAGTTAATGAGGTACGATTAAAACAGTGGTTTTCAAACTATTTCTTCCCACCCACATACCACCTTAAGCAAACCCTTACTAATCACAGAGCACCTGTGACATAGGGATTACTTAAAGTGGTGTGTGAGTGGGAAGAAAAAGGTTGAGCACTACTGGCCTGGCCCCACTGACCTGCACCTAGTCCATAGCCCTCCAGACCCATCCCATCCATGTACTCATCCAAATTTATCTTAAATGTTAAAATTGATTCTGCATTCACCACTTCAGCTGGCAGTTCATTCCATACTAACCCCACTCTCCATGTGAATAAGTTCCCCCCAATGTGCCCCCGAAACTGTTCCCCTTTCACCTTCAACCCGTATCCTCCAGTTTGTATCTCACCTAATCTCAGTTGAAAAAGCCTATTTACATTTACTCTGTCTATACAGCACGGTAACAGGCCATTTTGGCCCATGAGTCCGCACCAGCCAATTTACATCCAATTATCATACACCCCTGTACGTTTTGAATGAATGAAGGAAATCAGAACCCCTGGGGAAAACTCTGGTAGACATGGGGAGAATGTACAAACTCCTTACAGACAGTGCGGGATTTGAATCCTTGTCCCGATTGCTGGTGCTCTAAAGGCATAGCGCTAACCGCTACACCAGCTGTACCATTCTTCCCTGTTTAACCTTTCCCTGTAACTCAGTTCCACAAGTCCCAGCAACACCTTAGCAAATCTTCTCTGTACTCTTTCAATGTTATCGATACCTTTCCTGCTGTTAGCTAGGACCATGCTGAAATAGTCCTATCTAGGGATAATGAAGCACAATTAAAGTTTCTGGAGAGCCCCGAGAGAAGCAGAGCTTGGAGATAACCATTGGCAGTGTTAGTGATGGAGTTCAGCTTGTGGGAGAAATGTAACACCAGGCAGCTGCAGGGATTGTTTGGAGTCAGGAACTGGGGATCAGGACATGTGGTGGGACTCCACACAAGGTCCAATATTTAACTGGTCAAGAATTCCCAATCACCTCATGCAGTGTGAAACATGAAAGTCTGAGGATGCCGTGATTGTGGTAAAAACACACCAAAATGCTGGAGGAACTCAGCTGGTCTTTCAGCATCCATAAAAAGCAAAGGTATATTGCTGACGTTTTGGGCCTGAGCCCTTCAACACGGAATGAGCCAGAAGCTGGAAATCATCAGAATTCAGACAGTGCTTGGGCTGGGGGAGGAATCTGGGCCAACGAAGGCTGTTAATTGGATATGATAAGGGGAGAGGTGAGAATTTATCAGGTCTGTGGGGAAGGAGTCCGGGGAAGGGAGAAATAGAGCGGGGGAAGGTAACGGTGGAAGAAATGGAAGTGGGGGGGGTGTTTGACAAAATCCAGGGAAGTTGCTATTACTGCCTTCTGGTGGGAGTGTGCCCATTTGGAAAATGAGGTGTTGTTCCTCCAATTTGTCTGACAGTGCATGAGACCATGGGCAGACACGTCAGCAAGGGAAAGGGATGGGGAATCGAAATGGGTGGCCACTGGGAGATCCATGCTATCGCGGTGTCTTTTTTTCTACCTCATGCAGTGTACTGGGGAGGAAGTCAAACAATTCGTTGGTGATTGATAGATTAGTGTGGGAAAAGAGTACCAGCCAAGAAGTGACTACAAATAGAAAATCTGTAGAGCAGCTGTTTTCCACAGGGGTCCGACAGTGCCCAGGGGCCACAGCACACGGAAGTAAAATCCTTGTTTTCTTTTCACTTCACGTAACATAAATATTTTTTACGTAGTCTGTAGAAGTATGGAAGAAACCAGAACTTGACTGCTTCATAGGGAAGGGGGCCCATAAACTTTGATCGGCAAAAAAAATTTAATTTAATTTTAATTTAGATGAACAGCGCGGTAACAGGTTCTTCCAGCCATGAGCCCATGACGCCCAATTAATCTCGAAGTCCCGTATGTTTTGAAAAGTGGGAGAAAATTGGAGCACCCAGAGGAAACTCATGCAGACAGGGACAGAACTCATTACGACAGCGCCAGGTTCGAACCCGGCTCGCCGACGCTGTAGTAGCATTGCGCTAACCGCTACGCTAACTGCGCTGCTTGGTTGCTGAGGTCTGATGAACAAATATTTCCACCCTGAACAGATGGAACCAGATAGCAATGGAGCAGGTGAGAAGCTCTCGACAGTTTAACGACATCTGCAAACAGCTGGCTTACAGCAGGAGCACAGCTTCAGCTTGATTCCCAGGTGAAGGAAAGGTATGCCCAGCAGGTGCAGTCTGAGGAAACCACCTCCTGGCAACATGCTTCAACACAGCCAGCTTTAATGATGCAAGAACAACATTCCTCCCTCAGAACTGAGTCATCCAGGCAAGTGGCCCTGGGCTTTGTGGCAGCTGCACAATGCCTGCACAATGGGCGCTCAGTACTTATATTTTACATTTAGACATCCAGCACGGTCACAGGCCCTTTCGGCCCAGGAGCCCATGGTGCCAAATTACACCCAATTAACCTACACCCCAGTAATTTTTTTTTAAGTGGGGGAGGGAACCGAAGCACTTGGAGGAAACCCTCGCAGACGTGGGGAGACTGAGCAAAGTCCTGCCGGCAGTGCTGGATTCGAACCTGGGTCGCTGGCTCTGTATCATTGATTCCACTGTGCAATCTAGCAGCAGGTCTTAAGCCACAGCAGCTTGCATTTGAGTGGCCCCTTTCATATAGTTAATAATTTTGAATCATTTCACAGGGGTCATGGAGAGATACAGCATGGAAACAGGCCTTTCAGCCCATCATATCAGTTCCTGCCATCAACCACCCATTTACATTCCTCCTAATCTAATTCCATCAGGCAGAAGAAACATTGCATCCTCCAGATCCAACACTAGTCAATCTCCTGCTTGAATGAACCTCGTATTTGTAAAAGATGATGCCTTGCGCTGTGCCATGGTACTTTTCTCTGTAACACTATATACTTCACATTTGCTTTATTGTAACATCGTTCCCTGGACTTTTGTTTCTTTATTCTTGCACCAACTTTTTGTTGTATGAACAAATTGACTTGCCTGGATAACACACAAAATGAAACTTTTCACTGCATCCCGGTATGCAGAGCATAAACAGTCCAACTTAGCTGACACAAATTTCGTGACTCACACTGATACTGACAAGTTAATGACCTATGTGTGTGAAGAATGAGGAGGGGGGACTGTTGGGAAGGGGGAGTGTGACACCATTTCGATAGATATAGTTGAGATACCTGTATACAAAGACGGGATGCTGAAGAGTGTTGAGGAGCAGAAAGATCATGGCGGTACAGATACGTTGATCCCTGAGAGTGGGGACACAAGGTAGATGGGGTGATGAAGAACTTTGGAGAACAGCAACCCCAGGATTCAGATACATTGTTCCCTGAGAATAGGGAAACAGGTAGGTTGGGCAGTGATGAGTGTTGTAGAATAGAGACTTTGTGGTACAGATACATTGTTCCCTGACAGTGGGGACACAAGGTAGATGGGGTGGGGAAAAGTGTTGTAGAACAGAGAGACCACGGGATACAGATACATTGTTCCCTGACAGTGGGGGCACAAGGTAGATGGGGTGGCGAAGAGTCCCCCCCAGAGTCTCCGAGTGTCCGTGGATCCGCTTCCAGCACTCCTGCAGCCTCCATAGGCACACAGAGCCCAGTCCAAACCATCGGCAGCACAAGCTCCGGATCCGAACCTCCGATACAATCAGGAACCTTTCAGTCCCCTCAGCATTCTCTCACATCACGGTTAAAATACCTGGTACCCATTCAGCCAGTTTCGAGCCAGACTCCAGCAGTCCACAGAATGGTCCGACTCCTCTGACTGCAATCACCCGCAGCCATTAGCTGCATGGGTTCTTTGCCTCAAGTCACCAACATCTTATCGCCTATGGTTTCCTCAGCCGTGGAGCTCCTCACTAGCCTGCTACCTAAGTCACCATACCATGGGTCATCTCCTCTGCTTCCCCTTCTCAGAAGGGGGGGTCCCATTTCTTGGCACCTTGCGCCAGTCCTCTGCTTTCCCAGAGTCTTCAACCCCTCATGGCTGCTGTTGATCATCGGCCTCACCATTTTTAGAGATGGGAAGTCAGTGGAATTAGCAGGGGGAAGGGGGGAGGGAGTGGGATGTTCAGGGGGTTGGACCAATTGGAGGTGTGGATGTAGAGTCAGGGGATTGAGGATTGGTGAGGAGGGTGTCAGAGAGGTTCTGGGATGGACTGCATGGATCCATGTGAGGAATCGATCAGGGGTGGGGATATGTCGGGAGATCAAAAAGAGTACATTTGGGGTGGTGGTGAGAATGACAGGAATGAAGGGGACATTTTATGTTCTTGTCATCTCTTTTGTTCTACAAAGGTAAGGTCACCCCTAGGGTTGTGGGTGGGGTACCTAAATCTGAGCATCATGGAGAAAGAAAATGAATACTCAAACATGATCCCTCAAAGAGGGTTTCAGTACTTGGCTGGAACATACTTATTCTGGTCTTCCTTAAGTAAGTGAAATATTTATTTTTTGAGACCTGCATGTATGCTTTGACTTTTTGTGTGTCTGCATGTTCTACTCTGAGGAGCAGAGTTTTGTCGGGTTGTACTTGAACAATCAGATGACAATAAATTTGACTTAACTACATTTTTTTTTTAAATGGCACACAACTTGTGACGTCTTATACTCCACGTTTCATTTCATCGATCACAAGGAGAAGCCAGATGGAAAAATCAGGAATGTTTTGCATCTCACCAAGTTCCTAAATCGGAATTGGTTGGGTTGCATGGAGCACGGAGATGTCTGAATAGGGCTATTTGGGATTGGGATGGGCTATTTGGCTAAAATGAAGGACTTAAAGTATACCACAGGAGTTCTGCTAATTATTACCTTTCAAGATGGGGCTCCCCGATGAACGTGTGGGTGGAATTCCCCCACTGATCTTGGATTACTAAGCTCCGTTTCAGTATTATCAGAAAACACAAATGAGCCTACTGGCTGTTGGCCAAGAACAGTTATTGGAATTGCAATTTACTCTCATGCTGAAGTTCAGTTTTCCCACAGTTAAGTGGGATTGTGGAATTGCCTCTTGGGTGCCTGGATTATACCAAGCTACTTTCTCAGAACTGGTTCCATGATTCACAGGGCAGTCCATCTTCATGCATACTTTGAGAAACAAGGATCAGAACCTATGTGGAAAGTAAAAGTCTTCAGGCCATAATCAAGATTAATCTAATTGTTCCACACGCTCTATTTCCATTGAACAAGGGCCCAAAACATGCTCTGCTTTAAACTTTTTTAGAAGTTTGGGTGACATCCAAATGCAATGAAATGACTTGTTCCTCTTTTTTTAATGAAAGGATGGCATAGGGCCTAATGTCAAGCCAATTATAAAAGGACAAATCAATTACAAAAGAACTTGCAATGAAATTGGAATTCAATTTAAGTTTATTGTCACCTGATTGTACAAATACAACCTGACGAAACAGCATTCTTCGGTTCTCAGTGCAAAACGCGCAGACACACAACCAGACATAACATATATACAGACAAACAATACAAATATGCAGGACAAGTATTCATATATACAAATAAATAAATAAATAAATTTTGTTTCTTAAATATGAGAGTCTCAAAGGGTTAGAGTGAGCAGTTCCTTTGGTCGTTCAGCGTTCTCACTGCCCTTGGGAAAAAGCTGTTCCTCAGCCTGGTGGTGCTGGCTCTGATATTCCTGTATCTCTTCCCTGACGGGAGCAGCTGTGTGCGGGGTGGTAGGTGTCCTCAATGATTTCGTGCACCCGGATTCTGGTAGGTCACATCGATGGGAGTAAGGGAGGCTCCAGTGATCATCTCTGCCACTCTTATGGTCCTGTGGATTGACCTGCAATCCATTTCACTGCAGCAACCATAGCAACCGTAACTGATGCAGCCAGCAGGATGCTCGTGATAGAGTCCCAGTAGAAGTTTGACATAATGGTGGCGGGAAACCTTGCCCGCTTCAGACTTCTCAGGAAGTACAATCGCTATTGTGCTTTCCTGACAAGTGAGGAGATGTTGAGTGTTCATGATAGGACACTAATTAATGAACTCTAAGGAACATGATGCTCTCCGCCACAGAGTTATTGATGTGTAAGGGAGGGTGGTCATGCACATCGAAATGGAAACATAGCTACAGATTGAGCATATTCTGCATGTACTCAAGGCATTACAACAGAGCCATCAATTGCAGGGGACCAGTGCAGCCTATTGGCCAGGAGCTTACAGCCATTCCGAGAAGTCATGGAGAACTTAAACATCAATCTTGTTGCAATGTTTCCATAGATGTTTATGTTTTAGAACATCACTCCCTAGTACAGGCCCTTTGGACCACGATGTGGTGCTGCAATATAAACCTTCTCAAAAAGCAAAACCTTCCCTACCTAATATCTTCCATTTTTCTTACATCCATGTTTTATTACAGCCCCTGTTGTTCCAGCATTCCATGCACCTACAATTCATTCACCCCTGATGTTTCCCCTAAACATCCCTCCCTTCACTTTGTACAGATGTCCTCTGATGTTTGCTGATCCTGCCCTGTAAAAAAGGCACTGGCTGTCTACCTTATTTATGCCTCTCATAATCTTGTAGACATCATTAATGTCACCTCTTATCCTTCGCTCCAAAGAGAAACACCCGAGCTCTGCTAACCTTGCCTCATAAGTCTTATTCTATTTAGAGGAAGTTTTTTTTTAAATTTTTTATTTTTCACACCATAAATCACATTAGCCATGCTACACACTTTTTCTTTTTCACACATATACAGTGACTTTTTCTCCCCCAACCTCCCTCCTCCCAAGCCACCCCCCCCCACCCCCCCCTCCCATCCATTTTAGGTATACAATCTAGGTTACATTAAACCAGTCAGACAATGTTGTCATTCAACAAAAATACACCAGAAATTCTACTGAGTCCATTCTTTTCTTTCCTTCTCCTTCCATCAACTTAGGTAATGATTGTCCCCGGTAGGTTTTCGCTATTGTATTTAATGTAAGGCTCCCATATTTGTTCGAATATTATTTCTTAAACTATATGTAATTTTTTCTAATGGAATACATTTATTCATTTCTATATACCATTGTTGTATTTTCAGATTATCTTCCAATTTCCAGGTTGACATAATACATTTTTTTGCTACGGCTAGAGCTATCTTAACAAATCTTTTTTGTGCATCCTCCAAATCAATTCCAAATTCTTTGTTTTTTATGTTACTTAGGAGAAAGATCTCTGGATTCTTTGGTATATTGTTTTCTGTTATTTTATTTAATATCTGATTGAGATCTTCCCAAAATTTTTCTACTTTCTCACATGTCCAGATTGCATGAATTGTTGTTCCCATTTCTTTTTTACATCGAAAACATCTATCAGATACTGTTGGGTCCCATTTATTTAACTTTTGAGGTGTAATGTATAGTCTGTGTAACCAGTTATATTGTATCATACGTAGCCTCGTATTTATTGTATTTCTCATCGTTCCAGAACATAATTTCTCCCATGTTTCCTTTTTTATCTTTATATTTAAATCTTGTTCCCATTTTTGTTTAGTTTTACCATTTGTTTCCTCATTCTCCTTTTCTTGCAGTTTAATATACATATTTGTTATAAATCTTTTGATTAACATTGTATCTGTAATCACATATTCAAGGTTACTTCCCTCTGGCAAACTCAAATTGCTTCCTAATTTATCCTTCAAGTAGGATCTCAGTTGGTAATATGCCAGCGCTGTATCTCCAGTTATATTGTACTTATCTCTCATTTGTTCAAAGGATAAGAATCTACTTCCTGAAAAACAATTTTCTATTCTTTTAATCCCTTTTTTTTCCCATTCTCTAAAGGAAAGGTTATCTATTGTAAAAGGGAGTAACTTATTTTGCGTCAATATTAGTTTTGGTAATTGATAATTTGTTTCATTTCTTTCTACATGAATCTTCTTCCAAATATTGAGGAGATGATGTAATACTGGAGAAGTTCTATGTTGTACCAATTTTTCATCCCATTTATATAATATGTGTTCAGGTATCTTTTCCCCTATTTTATCTAATTCTAATCTCGTCCAGTCTGGTTTTTCCCTTGTTTGATAAAAATCTGATAGGTATCTCAATTGTGCGGCTCTATAATAATTTTTAAAGTTTGGCAATTGTAAGCCTCCTTGTTTATACCATTCTGTTAATTTATCTAGTGCTATCCTCGGTTTCCCCCCTCTCCATAAAAATTTCCTTATTATTTTCTTTAACTCTTTGAAGAATTTTTCTGTCAGTTGTATTGGCAATGCCTGAAATAAGTATAATATCCTTGGAAAAATGTTCATTTTAATACAGTTTATCCTTCCTATTAGTGTTAGTGGTAGATCTTTCCAATGCTCTAAATCGTCCTGTAATTTTTTCATTAGTGGATAATAATTGAGTTTATATAATTGGCCGAGATTTTTGTTTATTTGTACACCTAGGTATCTTATTGCCTGCATTTGCCATCTAAATGGAGATTCCTTCTTAAATTTTGAGAAATCCGCATTATTTATAGACATTGCTTCACTTTTATTTACGTTTATCTTGTAACCCGACACTTCTCCATATTCCTTCAATTTCTTATATAATTCTTTTATTGATAGTTCTGGTTCTGTTAAGTACATTATAACATCATCCGCAAATAGACTGATTTTATATTCCTTGTCTTTTATTTTTATTCCTTTTATATTATTATCTATTCTTATCAATTCTGCTAGTGGTTCTATAGCTAATGCAAACAATAAAGGTGATAGTGGGCATTCCTGCCGCGTTGACCTGCTTAAGTTAAATTGCTTTGATACATGTCCATTTACTGTCACTTTCGCTAACGGTCCCTTATATAATGCTTTAATCCAATTAATATACTTCTCCGGTAAACTGAATTTTTGCAATACTTTGAACAAATAATTCCATTCTACTCTGTCGAAGGCCTTCCTATTTAGAGGAAGTTGATGGAACAGTAGGGAGAATATAATGAGATTAGTTTACATTTAGGGAATCCTGCTTCCACCAAGCTTCCTGGCAGGAGATGGGAGCTCATGGAATTAAGTGGAAGAGGCCATTCTGCCCATCCAGCCTGTTCCAGGTTCCTATAAAACAATCCCATTTGAAGGCCAGATGGACTCAAGGAGATGATATGCCTCATTGTGTGTTGAATGCATCTATAACGTATGCTTGTCTAAAAGTCTTTTAAATATCTCCACCACCACTAAAGTATTCTAATAAACGTCATGCATTCCAGGCACCCACTCCTCTCTGTGTAAAAAACTTAACTCTGATGTCTCCCCTGAACTTCCCTCCCTTTGCTTTGCACAGATATCCTCTTGTGTTTGATGCTCACGACCTGGGGGTAAAGGTGCTGAGGGCAAGACAAATGGAGGTAACAGAATTGATAAGTCATGGGTCAATCCAGTAACCATCAGTACCTATTGTGTCATGGATGGCAAGACGATGGTGCTGCAATTGTCACAAGTGGCACGAATACACCGCTACTTCACAGTTCCAGAGACCCACATTCGTTCCTGACCTGGGCTGCTTGCCTGTGTTGAGTTTCCATGTCCTCCCAGTGAAATAAATGTCAGGTTAGAATAAATAGATGGTGGATAGTTGACATGGACCAAGTGGGACAAAGGTGACCCTCTCCAAGAACCTCAGATATTATTCACTGAAGCATCCAAGCCCATGGGCCTCATCCTCAATAGCAGCGAGACAATGATCCTCCATCAACCCGTCCCTACCATACAACAAGCCCTCTGACAACGGAGCATTATTACAAGACCCTGGAAAGAATAAATCAATGTTTGCATCTTGGGGAACAATTTCCTGAAGTAAACGTTGAAGACAAAATTTACCAATGTTCTCAATACGACAGCGCAGCCTCTGACAGAGTTGGGGTCAGAATATAATTAATCGGGGACTGCAAGGGGTGGGGGGGGGGGTGGCGCACAAACTGCTGTTCCTGTGGCTGTTTCGTCTGACGTTCCTGCCGCTCGTGTTCAGGTTGGGGGGGCACAATAACTAATTGGGAGGGGCAAGGCCCGCAGATGCTCCCCACCCCCCGCCATGACCCTGACCTTGGCCTCCAAGAAAGAGGTTTGCGGATCAAGCTCTCAGAGCTGACAGATTGTAATTAGGGCTTTAATGAACAATGAACACTGCCTCTTTAAAGGCCTAGACTCCTTCAGTATCCTCAATGCGCTGGCAAGCTTCTTCCAATCTTGTATCTGCACAGTCCTCCATATCCAATGGAAGATAGGGGAACTGATGTTGGTGTTTTCCCCCAAGCTATCATCCCCAGCACTGAGGGCCTCATCACAGTCAGCCACATCACACAAACCACTTTGTTTGCATGCCTCAAAGTCAAAGTTCTGATTCATTGTCAGTGTACAGACATCACATCATATATAACCCTGAGATTATTTTTTTCCCTGGGGCCAGACAGAATTTCTACAGTGAATAAAACTGTAATCAAGAGAAGATGCATGTACAAAAGAGAGAAATGTAAATAAACAAAGAATGTAAATAAACTGACTGTGCAATACACAAAATAAAGATTAAATAGTAAATCATGTGCAAAATAAACAAGTCCCTGATTGAGTTTGTTATTGAGGAGTTTGATGGTAGAGGGGTAGCAGCTGTTCCTGAACCTGGTGGTGCGAGTCTTGTGGCCCCGAGACTTCTTTCCTGATGGCAGCAGTGAGAACAGAGCATGCGCTGGGTGGTGTGGGTCCTTGATAATTTCTGCTGCTCTCTGATGACAACATTCCCTGTAGGGCAGTAGTTCTCAACCTTTTTCTTTTCACTCACATCCCACTTTAAGTATTCCCTATGCCATAGGTGTTCTGTGATTAGTAAGGGATTGCTTAAGGTGGGATGTGGGTGGAAAGAAAAGGTTTGAAAACCACTGTTTAAATCATACCTCATTGACTCGTTATATGCACAGTTTCATAACTCCAAAGGAAATGGATCGATGACAATTTTTCTCAAGCAAAATATTCCCACCCACATCCCACTTTAAGCAATCCCTTACTAATCACAGAACACCTCTGGCATAGGGATTACTTAAAGTGGCATGTGAGTGGAAAGAAAAAAGGTTGAAAACCACTGCTGTAGATGTTCTCTTTGGTGGGAAAAGTTTTGCCTGTGATGTCCTGGGCTGTGTCTACTACCTTTGGTAGGGGTTTGCACTCAGAGGTATCGGTGCCTCCATACCAAGCCTTGATGCAGCCGGTCAGCACACTTTTCACTACACATCTCTGGAAGTTTGCCAAGATGTTCGATACCATATTGAACCTCCACAAACTCCTGAGGAAGAGGAGGTGCTGACTTACTTTCTTCATGATGACATTTGTGTTTAGGGTCAAGAGAAGATCCTCCAAGATAGTGACACCTAGGGTCTTAAATTTGCTCACCCTCTCCATCTCTGATCCACCAATGATCACTGAATCTTACACCCTTGGTTTCCCCTTCCAATCAGCTCCTTGGTTTTTGGTGACACTGAGTGCAAGGATGTTCTTGGTGCACCATTCGGCCAAGTTTTCAATCTCCCTCCTGTAGGCTGACACATCCCCTTCCTTTATTCAACCCACTACTGTGGTATCGCCATTGAATTTGTAGATGGTGTTGTTTTCGTACCGGGCCAACCTCACTGATTATGGTCTGGACGTGAGGAAATCAAGGATCCAATTACACAGTGAGTTTGCTGATCAGTTTTGAGGGAATGCTGGTGCTAAATGCTGAACTGTACTGATGAATGCATCTTTGCTGTCCAGGTGACACTAGATTCACAAAGATGAAGTTCCTTTCTGAGCTCCATCACAGAAATTGACTTTCAGGTGAACTTCAGACTTAAATTTAAGGATATCCTCACATTTTTTTGAAATAAAAATGAGACATCCTACTGATTCTTGGGAATCTTCAGCCTATGACTGCATAAAGTGGAGCAAGAGCATTTGGGGTGGTACTAAGTAGCCTAAGGCCTGGTGTTGTCAGTGTACAGGTGTCAGATGTGACACCATGTCGCCATTGATCAGATACATTCTGCCCCACGTGTGGGAGAATCTTCAATTCCCACCCTGTCTTCTTCAGTCTTCTCAGAACCCATGGAAGCAGAGCAGAAGCAAGTCAACCTTAACCACAAGGTTGGTGTAGCGGTTAGCGCAACACCGTCACTGTGCCAGCGAATTTCGAATCCTGCACTGTCTGTGAGGAGTTTGTACATTCTCCCCGTATCTGTGTGGGTTTTCCCCGGGGGCTCTAGTTTCCTCCCACCCTTCACAATATACAGGGTTTGGGGCTTAATGGTTAATTAGGTGTAAATTGGGGGGCATAGGTTCATGGGCCAAAATGGCCAGTTGCCATGCTCCATGTTTAAAAATCTTGGGGCTGCCTTGGATGAAGGATAACAAAAATAACATCACAACAGTATTTCAAAGGACAAAACGAGTTACCATTTCCATGTCATTGTTTGGAGATATTTCTCACAATGCTTTTCTGACAAATAAAGTGTTATTCCAAACAATTAAAGCACAGTAAACTTCCAGAAACAGCCATGCAATAAAGATTAGATCTCTTTGCAGAAATATTATTTGTTGAGACAATTTTTCATCCTCATATCTGGCTGCTCTCTCCTACCCCCTCCCTTTCGCATCCCCTTTATCTTCTTCAGTACCATACTAAGGAGATCTTAAACTAAGATTCTGAAAGTGGTGTTCCATTCAACGGCAGCACCTCCAAAAGTTCAGGACATGTATGGGAGCATAGGTTTTAGAAAGCCTTGTACTCGAGAGAGAAACACAGTGATCAACTCAGCCCCGGTTGCTGCGTTAACTTGCTTACTTTCAGAGCTGCAGCAGAGGAGCAGGAAGATGGATTGGATGCTCTGATTAGTCAGCATGGCCTTTTCATCTCTGTCTATGGACACTGAAACTGCTTTTGACAGCTGCGAAATGAGATGGAAGGTCTCGATCAGGTCCCACAAAACTGCAGGCTCGGCTGCATTATTAATGCCAAAACTGACTCAACTCCCACGGAATTGTTAGTGACACAAAGAGCTCTTTCGGGTTTTGACAATTCCATGTATTTTCCATTATCTCACATGGACAAAGTGATTCACTTTTTGATTCTTTTAATGTCAGTTTAAGAACACGCAAATTCACAAGGCACAAGCATTTTGAAATCGACAGTAGTACAACGAGAATAAAGTGAGTATTGGTGGTGTCAGTATGCTTGCAGCCGATCTGACTGACTGGGGAATGGTTCCCAGATTGGAGACAGATTCATGAGCATTGATTATTAATGGCCCTGGCTGCTGTCACTAGAGATGGGCAGGGGAAGGGAGATGGGGGCTGGTAGGTTTCCTATCCCTGTTAAAACCACCAATACAGCTGAAACTGTTTTGAAAATCTCCGAGTGTTCAGAGCACCTGCCTTTTCAAGCAATGGTCCCCTTGAACGTAACAGCTAAAGATTTAAAAATTAATCCTTTCTCTTTTCTCCAGTTGAATCCTCCCTCTCGGTCAGTTGGGAGGTCAGGATATTTGCAAGCAAGGAGGGGGTAATGCCACTCTCAGCTGATTCTTAAACTCCATTTACCAAGACTATCAGTTTTACCTCTTCTAACCCAGAGCAACTCAATGTTCTGGAGGGTTCCTTAGCGGATGGAGAGCTGGTTTGGTTTGGGAGTAATGTTTCCTCATTACATTACATTTCCACTGAGTCATTGGCTATATTCCAAACTGGGTGCCTAATCAATGGCCAGACTGCTTGCATGTCTTGAGCGAGGCTGCATTTATCCGCTGAATCCCATTAGGACCTGCTTCTGTGGAGGTGAGGATAGTCCGAGGATATCCCAAGGGAAGCCCTTTCTCCCTTGGCTTCTGGTTTTCAGTCTCCATGAATGAGGTCGGGAAGCCAAACATCAGTTTCCAGTCATACAGCACTGACATCAGGTCATACCCTCAGGCCCAGTAATGTGAGGAGGTCATTGGATCATTATCAATTGGGCAGTGACGATGACCTGATCAGATGCATTTGATGAGTAGACAAGCATTATGTAGCAGTCATTGACAAATTGTCATTGGGAGAGTATTGATCCTAAATCCTGACAGACGAGCATTGCTATTACCATGTTGAATTGGCAAGCTAACAGTAGCATTGCAGGATGTAGCATCAAGGACATTGCTCAAAAAGTACCAAGTTCCTTCTTTAGATACGTTGACCAGTGATATGGACAATTGAACCAGGGAGGGTGAAACCATCTGCTGGAGGTCGTCAGCATCAGTGGGAGAAAGGGAATGGTTGGTGTTTTGGGTTGGAGCCTTTCATTAAATGTTTTTTTTTTATTTAATAATCTTAAATTAAAATTTTTAAGTTTAAATTTAGACATATAGCACGGTAACAGATCATTTCGGCCCACGAGTCCATGCCGCCCAGCTTACACCCAATTAACCTAAACCCCCAGTATATTTCAAATGGTGGGAGGAAACTGGAGTCCCCGGGGAAAACCCACGGGGAGAACGTACAAACTCCTTACAGACAGTGCAGGATTCAAATCCCGGTCCCGTTCGCTGGCGCTGTAAAGGCCTTGCGCTGAGCACTATGGCAACCATGCCACCCGTCTTCTTCAAGGTTGAGAGTGCAGAGGGAATATTGCCAGAATGTTGAAGGCAAGGAGAGATGGGTTCAACAGGAATCAGTCAGGGACTGGTGAAGGAAGGAGGATGAGGAGTGGTGTTTGGAGACAGGGGCAGGAGATTGGCATGTGGAGAGAGAGCCAAGGGAACAAAGTGGACTCCAGTGGAGGAATTTTACATTTACATTTAGACCTACAGTACAACCCCATACATTGTCCATGCTGACACAGAGAGACAGGGGTGAGTCTACGGAAAATAGTGGCTACAGCAAGCACTGAAATTGTGCCCCTGTCCAAACATCTGACACCCATCTTTTAGATAGCTTTACCATAATATCAGCTCAAAAACATGTCAAGGTTGTTAATCTTTTAATTAGCCTATTATGGCATAGCATGAAAATTATAATGACACCTTCCTTGCTTTCACACTGGTCTATGAGGAGATCAAAATCAGTTTTTCAGGTTCTTCCACTTTTACACTCAGCAGAACAGAGTCTGCCTTGACCCATGGAGGCTTGGTGTGACTGCTTCTGAAGAATGGCTGGACAGTTGGGCATTCTTCGATGTGCAGCCCATCGTTGCAGTTCAGCAGTTCCTCGAAAGATTCGGGCTCTCTCAGGACAAACGCCTCGTAGACGTGGTCCTGGAGCCGGTCGAGGCGGAGGTTGTCTATCAGCGTGGCTGGACCGGGCTCGGTCTCACCGCCAGATCTGCGCTCTAATGGTTGAGCTCATGGCCTCGGCCACTGGGTGCGTGCCATTGTCCCGTCTCCGTGGAGATCACGGCCTTTACTCCCATTCCCATGGTAACCAAAGTTTGAACCATCTAGCGGCAATGCACAGGCACATGCCCAAAAATTCTGCTCCTCAGAGAAGGGCATGTCTGACTTTAGTAGAAACTGCTCAGTGGCTCCCCCTTCAAGTGGTACCCAGGGGACGTGCCATACCTGCCATGTCTTAGATACACCACTGCGGAGAGAATGTAAAAACTTCTCACAGACAGCACCAAATTCGAACCCACATCGCTGGCACTGTAACAGCATTGCACTAACCTTTACTCTAAATGTGCCGCCCCACAGTTGAGCCATCCAAGGTGAAAGTAGAGGGTGATGAATGGAGGCAAAGGCCACCAGTGCTGAATTCTGGACAGTGACAATGATAATACATGGAAAGTAATAGGGGAGAGATGAAGGATGATCCGCTTAAGGTGTGGGTGGAGCAGTTGGAGCCAGAATGTGGGAAGGGGACAAAAATAGCAGATGGAAGGTGGATTGGAAGAAGAAAGGTGCAGTGGAGAAGGGGGGACTGGGAGATTTATAAGCTGAAATTTACATAATTGTGCTATGTATCGAGGTGTAATCTGAGCCATTGTTCCTTTAGCTTGTATTGGGTCCCACTCTGGCAGTGGAGAAGACCAAGGAAGGAGGGGAAGGAGAAGTGAGTTGGCAAGCAGCCTGGTTAGACACCATTCCCACACCAATCTGTCCATCCTTGGCCTTCTCCATAGATGCTAAGTTTGCCCTGCACGTTGCTTTTTTACTCCAGAGCCTAGCACCCAACAGAAGAGACACTGTGGAAATCCTATCCATCCAATCCAGATCGAAAGAGACATGATAAAGAAGACTGAGAAGTAAACTGTTTTACTCTGTGTTCTTCAAGGATTCCCAAGCCTCCCTCACCCATACCACGACCATTTCCTCCCATTGGATCCTTCGAGACACGACATGCCACAAACCAGTGAGAAGCTACAATCCATCAGAGGGATGGCATCCATTGCATCCCCATATCCTGCCCAGTCTAACGTAAGTGTCAACTAGCTGGATGCCAATGAGGTCCTGGATTTAACATGGTCTTGGTGTGGTTTCCAAATTTGCCAATCATCTACACAGAGTTAAACGATTTACTTTGCCAATTATACATCATGATGACTTTTCTCCTTTCCCAATGTGTGACTGAGTTAAAGAATTACCTTCCCTGCATGTTACTCATTTACCGAGCTCCAGTCATTCCTAAAGCACTTCCAGCAAACTTCCTCGTGCCACAGGCATAACCTTAATATTCAGGAGATATTTTTGAACAAATAATCCTCAAATTGGGCAACACGGTTAGCGTAGCAGTTAGCAAAAAGCTATTACAGCAATAATGAACCGGGTTCGAGTCAGCTGTCTATAAGGAGATTGTACCTTCTCCCTGTAATGAAGTGATCTTCCTCTGGGGGCTCTGGTTTCCTCCCATCCTTTAAAATGTATGGGGCTTGCATGTTCATTGGGGGATTCAGGTGGCATGGGTTTGTGATTCAGAAGGCCTGTTACTGTGCTGGATATCGCAATTTTAAAAGATTTAAATGTGAATTGATTGCCTGGAGCAGTCTCTATTAATATCAGTTTAGGATGGCACACTGTTCCATTTAAATACAGTCGATATACCACACGCTTGAATTTATTTCAAAGGAATCATGAAAAATATTGCTGTCTTTCAAAATAGTTTATTGGAATTTAGTGATCCCTGAGAAACCTAGAAGATCTACCCTGCATTTTACAGTCCCCTACCTTCTCATGGCAACCCATTCCTTGAAAGGCACCTTGTTGAGTTTCATTGAATATATCTTATATTATAACCATATAACAATTATAGCAGAGAAATAGGCCATCTCAGTCCTTCTAGTCTGCACTGAACCAAGTACTCTCCTCTAGTCCCACCTACCTGCACCTTGCCTATAACGCTCCACTCCCCTCCCCTCCATATACCTATCCAATTTTTCCTTAAATTACAATACTACAGCCTGCACTTTTGCTTCACAATAACACCCTTGTTTTATTCTTCCACTCCCTGGTGTACTATCTAAAGGTTGACTTGCCTGGATAGCACACAAAACAATGTGTTATTCCCTGTATTTCCGTACAACTGACAATAAACAATTCAATTCAGTTACCTGGAAAACAGAATGGTACGTTAATGGGCAAGCAAGGTGCTACGAGTTTCCTATGATAAAAAGTAAGAGATAAGATGCATATTTAATAATGGTACTAAATTATCTCATTCCCAATAACATAAACCATAATTACAACATAATTCAGAGGATCTTGAAGATTCTTCCAACCTATTGTTTCTAAGTTCAGATTTATTGTCAGAGTACATACATGCCATCACATACAACCCTGAGATTCTTTTGCCAGGCAGAATTTCTACTTATGAGGGTAGACAATAAAACTACTCTGCCGGGAAAGATACATATACAAAAGAGAGAAATGTAAACAAAGAAAGAAATGTAAACACACTAGGCAATGCAGAAAATAAAGAATCAATAATAATTAATGTGCAAAGTAAGAGGGCCTGATTGAGCTTGTTGTTGAGGAGTCTGATGGTGGAGGGGTAGCAGATCTTCCTAAATCTGGTGGTGTGAGTCTTGTGGCATCTATAGCTCTTTCCTGATTTCAGCAGTGAGAATGGAGCGTGTCCTGGGTGGTGTGGATCCTTGTTGCTGCTGCTCTCCGACGGTAGCATTTCATGTAGATTTTCTTGATGGTGGGGATGGTTCATATTCAGAATTAGAATCAGGTTTATTGTTATGAACATGTGTCCCAGGCTAGATCTTCATAGATGTTGACACCCAGAAATTTGAAGTTTCTTACCCTCTCCACTGCTGACATCTTGATGAGGAGAGATTTGTGTTCTCCTGGTTTCTCCATCCTCAATCAGTCCACAATCAGTTCCTTAGTTTTGCTGACAATGAGTGCCAGGTTGGACACCACTCAACTAGTTGATCTATCTTATTTCCATACATGACTTTTAATGTACATGGTCTTGAAAATCCGATTAAGTGTAAATGTGTACTAGCGTATATTAAAAAGATGAAGGTTGAGATTGATTTTTTACAAGAAATATATTTAACTGAAAAAGAACATATAAGTTGAAAAGAGGTTGGGTTGGACATGTTGTCGTTTCTTCTTTTAATTCTAAGGCACGAGGCGTGGCAATTCTGGTTCATAAGAAGATACCGTTTGAACTGGAATTAGTTTCTGAAACAGCTGGTAGAGTTTTGATGATGAATTGTAAAATTTTTGAGGAGTCATGGACCTTATTGAATGTGTATGCACCTAATGTGGATAATGAACAATTTATACCTAAAACTTTTTTGACTTTGAATCAGCCTAATGAAAATATTTTAATTGGAGGAGATTTTAACTGTGTTTTGGATTTGTTATTGGATAAATCTCCAAAACCTATAACAAAATCTAAGATGGCATCTTTAATGAAAGATTTGAATTTGGTTGAAATTTGGAGAAGATTCTTTTTTCTTTGGCTTGGCTTCGCGGACGAAGATTTATGGAGGGGGTAAAAAGTCCACGTCAGCTGCAGGCTCGTTTGTGGCTGACAAGTCCGATGCGGGACAGGCAGACACGGTTGCAGCAGCTGCAGGGGCAAATTGGTTGGTTGGGGTTGGATTAAAGCCATCAGAAAAAGATTTTTCCTTTTATTCTTCACGTCATGATTCTTTTTCTAAAATAGATTTGTTTTTAGTATTGGCACATCTTCAGGCCTGGATTACCCAAGCTGAATATAAGAGCAGGATTGTGTCCGATCATTCTATGTTATTTATATTTTGTGTTGGTTCTGAAGTTATGGAGACGACTTACCAGTGGAGATTTAATGCAATTTTGTTGAAACAGCCTTCTTTCATTAGCTACATTAAAGAGCATATTATTTCCTTTTTACAAATAAACACTAGTAATTTTGTTTTATGGGACGCTTTAAAAGCGTACTTATGAGGTCAAATTATTAGTTATTCAGCAAGAGTTAGGAAACAATTTTTGGTGGAGAGTTTGAAGTTGGAGAAGGAGTTTGCAGTTTTGGAAAAAGATTTTCAAAAGAATACTACTGAAGATAAAAAAAGCAGCATTGACTAAATTGAAACTTCGCTATAATACTTTGCAAACGTACTAATATGAGTGATTGATACAGAGATCTAAACAACATTATTATGAATTAGAGAATAGAACTCATAATTTGTTGGCTTAGCAGTTGAAGACTGAACAGGCATCTAAGACTATTAACGCTGTTAGAAAGAATTCAATGGTTACTTATAAACCTCAATGATCAATTCCATTTATTTTACCAAAAGTTGTATACTTCTGAAGAGGTTCAGGGAAATGGTTCTATTGAGTCATTTTTATCTGCTTTAGATGTGCTGGCTTTAAAAGAGGAAGATGTAAAAGAATTGGAGTCTCCATTCACAGATTTTGAAATTAAGGAGGCTATACAAGCTTTGCCAAATGAGAAATCTCCCGGAGATGATGGGTTTACTGTGGAGTTTTATAAAGAGTTTTATGAAGTTTTGTCTCCTGTATTTATGGACGTGCTTAAACAGGCAACAGAGGAGCAATCACTACCAGATTCTTTTCCAAGAGCGATAATTACAGTAATTCCAAAGAAAGATAGAGATCCTTTGAAAGTAGCTTCACATTGACCAATTTCTTTATTAAATGTAGATTATAAAATAATAGCTAAAATACTAGCAAATAGATTTGCTAAATATTTACCACAATTAGTACATGTTAATCAAACAGGTTTTATTAAGAATAGGTATGCTTCAGATAATATTCTTAGATTGATTACTTTGATCGATGCGTTGAGACATAAGCCCAACCAACCAATGATTGTCGTGCTTGATGCAGAAAAGCATTCAACCAGGTGGAATGGAATTTTTTTATTTAAAGTACCAGAAAATTTTAATTTTGGACCACTTTTATATAAAAATCCAGATGCTAAGGTGGTGACGAATGGCCAAACTTCTTCGTCATTTAAATTGTCGAGATCAACATGTCAAGGTTTTCCATTGTCACCAGCCTTATTTGCATTGGTCATAGAACCATTGGCTCAAGCAATTAGACAAAATGAGAATATTAAAGGAATTAAAATTGCAGAAAATGAAAATAAAATTAATTTATTTGCTGATGATGTGTTGATATATTTAACACATCTGGAACAATTTTTGAAACACTTGCAGAAGTGTTTGGAGCAATTTGGAGTATTGTCTGGGTATAAAGTAAATTGGGATAAAAGTGAAATATTACCGGTTTCAGATGATGATTATACTGAGTGTTAACAGCTTACAAAATTACGATGGTCTAATAAAACCCTTCTCACCTTCTCATTGGCTCACTGCCACATGGGTGATCCTGACATTCTCACTCTCCTCCAGCCGACCAAGTCAGGACAACCCCTTTACAGCGCCAGTGATCGGTACCGGGATTCAAATCCTGCGCTCTCTGTAAGGGGTTTGTATGTTCTCCCCGTGGCTGCATGGGTTTTCTCCGGGGGGTCTGGTTTCCTCCCATCATTTGAAATGAACCAGGGGTTGTAGGTTAATTGGTTGGGATTGGGCTCATGGGCCAAAATGGCCTGTTACTGTGCTGTATGTCTAAATATAATTTTTTTAAAAATAATGTTGAGGCATGCCAATTTTAAACATTCATACTTTTTGCTCATTTATTTTCCACAGTTTATTTTTTTATTGGTTGCTTGAATTACAAATAACGGGATTACTGGAGTTTAAAAATCTATTAAACCAAATTTTAAAACAAATTGGTAATTAAAAACATTAATCATTCCTTTGGTTCCTTCAGTGCTATAACGCCTACAGAGATAAAGGGAATTTTGGCTCCGTGCAAGGTCATCTGCGGCTTCCAGGTACCACCCCTACATTTGATCAGTGGGTGTGGATCTTACAGATATCCCATCCTTGTTACCATTTCAATGGATGCATTTACCTGCAAAACCATAGCCAGTTCTCTGGCTTCACTGAATCTTTTTTCTGCAGTCTTCTCCCTTGTTGTCATCATCCTGGTCACATTGGACATTCCTCCCCAGGCTAATGATAGGCTGGCACTGGAGGGACTGAGCACTGTGATTTAGAGCCATGAGGCAGCACATCCTGGTGCCTTCCTGATCATTGTAGGGGACTTCAACCAGGCCAATCCAAAGAAGTCTCTGACAACACACTCGATCACTGCTACATCACCATGAAGAGCACATACCGAGTCATACCACAACCACACTTCAGCAAGTCTGATCATCTAGCTGTACTTCTAGTCCTGGTGTAGAAGCAGAGACTGAAGACCAAATCACAGTGAAGACAGCGAAGGTATGGTAGAAGGAGGTGGAGTGTCTGCAGGACTGCTTTGAATTGGTGGACGGGACCATATTCAAGAACTCATCAATAGACTTGAATGAATATGCATCACTGACTGCATGGACGAGTGTGAGCACACATGCAAATACCAGATATTCCCCAACCGGAAGCTCTGGATGAATCAAAGAATTTGCAACCTACTGAGGGTGAGAACAAGGGTGTTTAAGGCTGGGGATCGAGATCTTTACAAGAAATCCAGATACAATGCAAAAGGCTATCTCTGAAGCAAAGTGACAATTCTGGAGGAAGGTAGTGACAGAGAGAGAGGCACACCAGCTACAGCAGGGAGTGCAGGCTATTAAATCCTACAAAGCTAAGGCGAGCACTTATCGATGGCTGTGATGCTTCACTACTCGATGAGCTGAACACCTTCTATCCCTGCTTTGAGAAGAAGAACCAAACGGTGCCAACTAGAATCACTGAAAAGGCTGAAGACCGTGCGATATCTGTCTCTGAGGGCGACGTCAGAACATCATTCAAGAGGGTGAACCCTCGCAAGGCATCAGACCCTGATGGCGTACCTAGCAGGATACCGAAACTCTGTGCCAACCAACTAGCAAGAGTGTCACGGACATTTTCAACCTCTTATTGGTGAAGTCAGAGGTTCCCATCTGCTTCAAAAGGGCATCAATCATCCCGGAGCCAAGAAGAGCAGTGTGAGCTGCCTCAACGACTGTCGCCCAGTAGCACTAACCTCTACTGTGATGAAATGCTCTGAAAGGCTGGTCATGGCCAGAAACAACACATAACTAAGCAAAGATCTGGATCCACTGTAATTCATTAATCGTCACAATCATGCCCCCCTCCCCCCCACCCCCACCCAGCAGATACAATATCGTTGACTCTCCACTCAGCTCTGGATCACTTCAAAAACAGCAACTCATACATACAGCTGCTCTTCATCGACTACAGCTCAGCCTTCATTACTATTATTCCCTCAGTGGTCAAGAAGCTACAAACTCTGGGCCTCTGTACCCCACTCTGCAATTTGATCTTCGACTTTCTCATCAGAAGACCACAGTCAGTTCGAATTGGAAACAATGTCTCTTCCTCACTAATCTTCAACACAGGCGCACACCAAGGATGCATGCTTTGCCCACTGCTCTACTGATTATACACCCATGACGGTGTGGCCTGGCACAATTCCAATGCATTTACAATTTTCTCAATGATACCATAGTTGTCGGAAGAATCACAAACGGCAATGAGGAAGCATACAGGAGGGAGATAGATCAACCCGTTGAGTGGTGTAATGGCAACAATCTTGCGCTCAACGTCAACAAAACCAAGGAGATGACTCTGGACTTCAGGAGGAAGTCAGGCGATCACGACCCTCTCCTATTTCTTATGTTCTTGTGTTCCTATATCCCACCCATAGTATTAACAATTCCTCTGCCCCCAATATTATGGGTTTAGCTCTTTGGGAACCTCTATAGATGTTAGGACCAAAGCAGCCTTCGACATTTGAAAGTTTGTCTTTCCTTCCAACATCAGGCCAGGATTGTTTGTCGAGCCGTGATTGAGAATTGAGCATCAAACAGGATCTGGCCTGAGGGATAGTGTCTAATGTAACATCTCAGCCAGGGCATTTCCCGTAAAAAGCCATTTCTCATAAAAATGACGTAGAGCAGAAAGTTCTGAAGGTGACCGAGTTCATGAGAAACTATCTGGCTTCTGCTAAGTTTACTCAACCCAATGTTCAGGAGAAAAGAATGGTCAAGGTTTTCCAGTTCTAAATCAGCATTCAACTGTTGGAGGACGGGCTTTCTCCACCACGTCCTACCCCTACATCATCTCAGTACATTCAGATGCAAAAGGAGACAGCCCCTTGCTTTAATCATGTATAACAAGCAGAATTTGGAAAGTACCTATTTCTCAGTAATTCAGGCCACACAGAACATTTCACATCTGCACACACTGCGTATCGAAGTGAAGCCGAGTGTAAAATATAAATAAGATCTATAAGATTTTTTAGCAATCTGAAAGATGTTCACCACTCTCACACACATTTATGGCTTTTACCAATACATACCTCTGGGGAAATCTATCTGGGCAGGACTTAAGCAATGGGATGCCATGTATGTATTCTGACAATAAATCTGAAATATGGATGAGGGCCGAGCGCAGACAAATGTGACTAGATGGGTTGGCAGGGAGAAGTTGGGCTGAATTGCCTATTTCTGAGCTGTAGAACTGAATGACTCAATAAACACACAGAAATGCTGGAGGATCTCAGCAGGTCTTGCAGCATCCATAGAAGGCAAAGATATATCACCAATGTTTTGAGATTGAGCCCTTCGTCAAGTTATGAGTAACCACATAACCGTATAACCGTTTACAGCGCGGAAACAGGCCATGTCGATCCTTCAAGTCCGCGCCGGTTCACTTGAACAACTCCACTAGCTCAACCCTCCCACTCTCCACCCATAACCCTCCAACCCCCACACATCCATGTACACATCCAACCTTCTCTTAAATGACAGAAGGGATCCTGCCGTAACTATCTCTTCTGGAAGATCATTCCATTCAATCACCACTCTGAGTGAAAAAGCATCCTCTAATATTTCTCCTAAAGTTTTGCCCCCTTACCCTTAACTTGTGCCCTCTTGTTCCAACCTACCCTGCCCTCAGGGTGAAGAGTCTATTTACATTCCCTGCATAATTTTAAATATCTCTATCAAATCCCCTCTCACCCATCTATGTTCCAATGAATAAAGTCCCAGTCTCCTTAATCTTTCTCCGTAATCTAGATGCTGTAAGCCAAGCAACATCTTTGTAAATCTTCTCTGCACCCTTTCCACCTTATATATATTCTTTCTATAATTTGGAGACCAGAACTGAACACAATACCTCAAACCTAGCCTCACCAATGCCTTAAACAGCCACAGCATCACTTCCCAGCTCCTATACTCTATGATTTATGAAGGCCAGCATACCATATGCCTTCTTAACCACCCTGTCTACATGGGAATCCACCTTCAATGAACTCTGTACCATAACCCCAAGGTTCTTCTGTACCCCTGCATACCTCAATGCCCTCCCCTTAATTGCATATGTCCTATTTTGGTTATTTTTTTCTGAAATGCAGCACCTCGCACTTGTCTACATTGAATTTCATCTGCCATCTTTCAGTCCACTGTTCCAAACAAACCAAATCCTTCTGTAATCTAAGAAAACCTTCCTCACTATCCACCACTCCCCCTATTTTCATATCATCCGTATATTTGCTTACCCAGTTAACCACACCCTCCTCCAAATCATTAATATAAATGATAAACAACAAGGGACCCAGCACCGATCCCTGAGGCACCCCACGTCACAGGCTTCCAACCAGACAGACAGTTGTCCATCATGACTCTCTGCTGTCTGTTTTCCAGCCATCTCTGAACCCATGTCACTATCACTCTATTAATCCCTCTTGACTGAACCTTCTTTATTAACCTTCCATGCGGAACCTTATCAAAAGCCTTACTAAAATCCAAATAGATCACATCCACCGTTCTACCTTCATCCACCTTTTTTGTCACCTCCTCAAAAAACTCAACAAAGTTCATCAAAAAGCAGGCAGTGCCTAAATTAAAAGGCTGGGGTTGGGGGGGGGGGGGTGGGGGGGGAGAGAAGAAAGTTCAGGCAGAGGAATACAGACCCACAGGCAACCTCCATCTAGATCAGGGGTCTCAAACTCAATTTACCCGGGGGCCGCTGGAGGTAGAGTCTGGGTGAGGCTGGGCCGCATCAGGTTTTCCACAAGAAAAGCTCTTACAAAAACATTCCAATGTTATCAGATGTCTTTATTTTTATTTTTTAACACAAAATAAGATGAAAAAATAAATAAATTAACAATTCATAAGAAAAAAAATAAAATCAATCAGTAATAAATAAATAAAATGAAAATAATAATAATACAGCAGATATAGAAGACTGAAGAAACCACATATAGTTCCTGACTGGAGAAATATAATTATTATTATTCAGATTCAAATGTCTGTATTAACAGTTCTTTAACCTTTAACTTTCTGAACATGAATTGAACATTGAACATAAACATGTCTTCTTCTGCCTACTTCTTACTGCTAGAGATCTGGCAGCCCTTCCTCTCGCATAGACGATCCACATTTGGCTTAAGGGAGGAGGCAGTTGAGACCCTCAGTAGGGCTTGAAGATGCTCGTCAGTAAGTCTGGACCTGTACTCGGACTTATTGAAGTTCACGCGCCGAACTGCGTGAAGCGGGACCGGCCGCGGAAATTGCACATGTGCCGCGTGCATATAATGACAAATAGAAAATGCACACAAATATGCTTATATTCGCAATAAGCCCAGCCGATGTCCCGCCCCCGAGAGCAATATACCCCACCATGATTGGTAGGTTCGTTCAGCTCCGCACACAACACTGAAAAGTGCCAATCATATCAAACTTGCGGGCCGCACTAACATTAAACTTTCATATTAAGGTGGGCCACAAACTATCGTCCCAAGGGCCGCAGTTGGACCGCGGGCCGCAAGCTTGAGACCCCTGATATAGATGGAGTTAACAGAGACTTCTCTCCACTTTCTTGCTCTGTTCTCTTTCCCCCCAACTCTGTTTTCACAGATCCAAACACATCCTTCCTCTTCCTCAATCAATTCTCACCTGAAGAGGGTTATCTGAAAAGGATGTGCAAAATCATTGAGCACCCCTACCACCCCACACACAGCATCTTTCAGCTGATCCCATCAGGGAAGGGATACAGGAGCATCAAAGCCAGCCCCCCCAGGCCGAGGAGCAGCTTCTTCCCACGGGCAGTGAGATCGCTGGACAACCACAGGAACTGCTCCCACTGACCCTCCGAAACTCTTCTATTCATGAAACAATATTTATTTATTTATTGGGATGGATGAATACTTGTCCTGCAAATGTACTGTTTGCCTGTATGTGTGTTATGTCTGGTTGTGTGTCTGCATATTTTGCACTGAGGACTGGAGAACGCTGTTTCGCCGGCTTGTATTTGTACAAGCAGATGGCCATAAATGTGACGACTTGACTTGACCTTTCCTCTCTCCTGTGTCCCATCCATATCTGATTAACACCTTTCATCTGTTGATCTGTACTTCTCTCCCTATCTATTCTTTCTTCCCCCCAGCCGCTTAGTTCTTAACTCATACCTTAAGGAAGAGCTCAGGCTCGAATGATCAGTCTTATGGATGCTGCAAGTCCTGCTAAGTTCCTCCAGCGTTTCTGAATTCTAAAACAAGGAAATGTGGGCCAATTTGCCTGACATCAGTAATATGGAGCAATCAACATTTTTATTCCATACATCATTACCATTCCAACAGGTCCATCCATGGCCTCAACCATTGCCAACCTGAGCATCCTGGCAAATTGAAGGAACAGCACCTAATATTCCGTTCGGGCCTCTCCAACCGACGTTATTCACATCGACCTCCAGTTTCCTCTCAACCCTTCTCCTGAGCTATCCCCTCCCTCCAATTTTAAGCTTCTTTTCTCTCTTTTACCCTCCTACCAGTAGACACCTACAGCCCCCTCGCCTGCTTGCCCATACTTCTCTCCCTGCCTCCCCTCTCCGCCCTCCTTTTCAGCCATCTGCCTGCTTTTTGCTCAAACCCTGATGAAGGACTCAGGCCTGAAACGTTGGTTACCCCTTACTTCCCATAGACGCTGCGTGACCTGCTGAGTTTCTCCAGCACCTGTGTGCATTGTTTCAGAGCGCACGGGATAGTGAACAATTTATTGGCCTGAATTGAAGATTGGCTAATGGACAGAAAGGAGTGTAGCTGAAGTAAACAGGTCATTTCCTTGTTGGGAGGTTGAAACTGGCAACCTGACATCTGTGCTGAAGCCTCAGCTGTTCAAAACCCCTATTTATGATGTGGATAACCAGAATCAGAATTTATTGTTGTGAATAAGTCATGAAATTCAGTGTTTTGCATCACAGTGCAAACCATCATATTATAACCACCTTATATTACTAGAAAAAAATAAAAATAATGGTGCTGTGTAAGTGAGGTAGTGTCATTGATTATTCAGGGGTCTGGTGGCAGCCGGGAAGAAGCTGTCCTTGTGCTGCTGAGTGCTTGTCTTTAGGCTCCTGGTCCTTTTTTTCCCGATGGTAATAGAGTGAAAATGGAGCAGATGGTACCAAACTGGAGCCTCAGACAGGCTCGTACACCATCGCACCCAATGACTCAAAACAAGCAGGATCACGTTGGATCGTTTCATCACGTTGGATGATCCCAATGCCTTCAATGCTTGCTTTGAAAGGAAGAACCACGATGTGCCCTCAAGTGCCCCCACAGCCCCGGTTACTCTGGGCTTCCTGTCTCTGAAGCTGATGCAAAAACAACCTTCATGAGGGTGAATCTTCAGAAATAATTTGGCCCAGATGATGTCCCTGGCCATGTCCTTAAAAACTATGAGAATCATCAGGCTGGACATTTTATGGCCATTTTCAACCCATCGCTGCTATGGTCTAAGGTCCTCAACTACTTCAGAAGAACCATCATTATACCTGTGCCCAAGAAAAGTAAGTTGACCTGCCTCAATGATTTATCGGTGGGTGGCACTTACGTTTACTGTGATGAAGTGCTTTGAGTTGTTCATTATTGAGTTAACCATCTCCTGTCTCAGAAAGGACCTGGACTCACTTCAGTTTGGCTATTGTCACAACAGATCAATGATAGATGCTTTCTTACGATAAGAATGCCTACATCAAGCAGTTGTTCATTGACCACAGCTCAGCATTCAACACCATCATACTAAGGGAACTGGAACTCCGTCAATCCCTCTGCAACTGGATCATCATCGGTAGACTTCAATCAGTGTGGATCAGCAACATCACCTCATCGTCTCTGACCATTAACACAGGGACATCTCAAGGCTGAGTGCTTAGACCCCTCCTCTATTCCCTCAACCCTCATGACTACATAGCCAAGTTCAGCTCCAACAACACTGGCGACCAAAGGACTGTAAATGATGAGTCAGAACATAGGTTGGAGATCGAGAATCTGTTAGGTGGCGCCAGAACAGAAAATTTGCTCTCAACATCAACGTCCAAGGAACTTACAAGTGGATTTTAAGAAGGTGAAACCAAAGAATGATGGACTACTCCGCGGTGGAGTGGGTCAGGACCTTCAAGTTCATGAGTCAACATATTGGAGGACCTTGTTTGGACTCAATTCATTGAGGCATTTGTAAAGGAGCCTGAGGTCTTGTGCATGCCTTTGAACTTCTACAGGTGTATGATGGAATGTACACTGACTGAATGGTTTGGAAAGCCCAGGAATGCAGAAAACTGCAGAAAATAACAAATGTGGCCAAGTCCATCACGGCCTCTGACCTCCCATCCACTGCCTCAAGAAGGCAGCCAACATCACAAAGGACCTCCCCACATGCTGGTCACAACCCCTTCTCTCTGCTACCATTGGGTGGAAAGTACAAAATCCTGAAGTCCTCTACGTCTAAGATCAAGATTTTTTTTCAATGACAATCCCTCACTCATCAAATCATAAACTAGTCCAGCTCTACAAAAGACCTGTCTGCATTATTGAAGCACTGCTTTTTTTTAAACCCCTGTAACTATGAATATTGATTATCTATGTCCATACCGAGTAGTTTGATGATTTAATGGATACTATTCAGAATTCAGATTGCAGATTTCAGGTTTATTATCAGAGTACATACATGACATCATATAAAACCCTGAGATTCCTTTTCCTGTGGGCATGGCAGAATTACCACTTATTGGTAGTGCAAAAAAAAACTGTACACAACATGCACATGTAAACAAATAGAGAACTGTAAACAATTAACAAATGTAAACAAACGGACTGTGCAATATGAGAGAATAGAAGGAAAATCAATAAAGTGCACAAGAGTCCCTAAATGAGTCCCAAATTGAGTTTGTCATTGAGGAGTCTGATGGTGGAGGGGTGGCAGTTGTTCCTGAACCTGGTGGTGCGAGTCTTGTGGCACCCAGACCTCTTTCCTGATGGTAGCCGTGTGTGCTGGGTGGTGTGGGTCCTTGATGATTGCTGCTGCAGCACTCCAACGCCAGCGCTCCCTGTAGATGTTCTCGATGGTGGGCAGGGTTTTTCCTGTGATGTCCTGGACGGTGTCCCCTACCTCTTGTAGGGCTTCATGCTCAGGGTTACTGGTATTCCCATACCAGACCGTGATGCAGCTGGTCAGCACACCTTCCACCACACCTCTGTAGAAATTTGCCAGGGTTTCTGGTGTTATACCAAACCTCTGCAAACTCCTGAGGAAGTAGAGGCGCTGACGTGCTCTCTTCACGACGACATTAATGTGTCATTGTTGGAGGCACTTTCTACTTTAAACTGCTTTGCTTCAGCAAGTAAGAATCCTGATGCTAATGTATGTTGTGCTTAAGTGCATGACAATACATTTATTATCATTATTATCAAGGTTCAAGGCTCCTTTTGTTGTCAGATAATAATGCATAAAAATGTAATATAAATTTTGTCTGCCATAAGGCAAAGAGTCACCATGAGCATTGCCCAGCACCCCTAATAATAGGAGAAAGTGATGTCCATTCAGAGTTACTGAGTGTTTGTGGATTCACCTCCAGCCCTCCCACAGCCTCTGCAGCCGCACAGATTCCTGTTCAAACAATCGGCCACCCGAGCTCAAGATGCAAACCTCCGATGCGATCAGGAAGCCTTCAGTGCCCAAGGCCCTTCAGGAGCCCTTCTTGTCCTCAGCTCCCTCTTGAATCCCAATTTTGATTCCTGGTTCCAAAATAGCCATTCTCCAGCAGCCCGCAGTCTGCACGAACCCTTTGATCGTAACTCACTAGCAGCCCAAGGCCTGTGTGGGTCCTTCAACCACTGTGTTTCCATCCTGAAGAATCATCTCCCATGCTTTTCCTCTCAATGTGGAGGAGGGGGGGAGGGGCGAAATGTTCTCTCTGTTACTGGTGCCCTGCGCTGGTCTAGCTGCTACCCCAGAGTCTGCATCTCCTCTTGTTACGTTGCCCAGCACAGGAGCCTCCATTTCGGGGATGGATCTCTGTGGTTGTAGCATGTAAAAATGAAACAGCATTGGTTCCTTTATCAGGCCATTTAAAGCAGTACTGAACCATTGGCATAAAGATCAGGCAGCAGGACCCTGCCTCCTGTATGTTAACTGCTGATTTAAAGGTAGGTGGCGATATGGGCTGTGAGGAAAAGGCAGATATGGTCATGCAGGATTCATCTAATGATATTAACAGTCAAGTCAAGTCACCCTATTTGTCGCTCATCCCATGCATTGCACAGTAAAGATGAGATGGTGTTTTTCCAAGATCATGGAGCAGATTTACATAAATATAAGTTAAAATATTAAGACGTATACAGTACAAGTGCACGGTCCACTATCCACATATGTTCTGGGAATTCAGGAGCCTGATGGCCTGGGGGGGAAAAACTGTTGCCCAATCTGGACATAAGGACCCAAGTGCTACGGTACCTCCTGCCAGATGACAGAAGAGGGAACAGTTTACGTGAGGGGTGTGTGGACTCCTTCACAATGTTCATTGCCTTTCACTTGCATCCAGTGTTGTAGGCGTCCTTCATGTCAGGAAGAAAGCCCCCAGTGATCTTTTCCACTGACTTCACTATCCTTTGCAGGGTCTTGTAGTCTGAGGAGGTACAGCTTCCAATCCAGGCAGTGATGTAGTTGCATTGGGTGCACTCGATACATCCTCTGTAGAATGTAGTGAGGATGGAGGGTGCAAGATGAATCCTTAGCCTTTGCAGGAAGTGGAGGCGCTGCTGGGCATTCTTGGCTATGGAGCTGGTGTTAAGGGTCCAGGTGAGGTTCTCCACCAAGTGCACTCTAAGGAACTTGATACACTTGACGACCTCAACGGTAGAGCTGTCAATCGTCAGTGGTGAGTGATTTCCTCCTGGGCGCTCCTGCAGTTGACAACCCTTTTTGTTTTATTAATGTTCAGATACCAGTCTGTTAGTGACTGCACCTCATCTCTGTTCGCTGACTCATCATTCTTACTGATCAGACCCACCACAGTGGTGTCACCAGCGAGCTTGATGATATGATTCGAGCTGCAAAGTCATGAGTCAACAGTGTGAACAGCAATGGACTAAGCATGCAGGCCTGGGGGGGGGGGGGGGGGGGGGTGTGGGGGGGGGGGTGGGTGGGGCAAGTGGGAAAACATGCTCATTATGATGATTTTGGAGGTGCTGTTCCTGATCCGGACTGCTGGAGGTCTCCCGGACAGGACGTCAAGAATCTAATCCAATTGCAGAGGGAGGTGTTTAGACCCAGCAGGCTCAACTTCCTTATCAGGTAGTGAGGTGTGTTTGTGTTGAATGCAGAGCTGAAGTCAATAAACAGCATTCAAACATGCAAGTCCTTATTCCCAGGTGGGTGAGGGCTAGATGGAGGGTGGTGGCAATGGCATTGTCCGTAGAGTGGTTGGATATGGGACGGGATGGGGTGGGAGGGCAGCAGGAGCTTGATGTGCCTCATGACGAGCCTCTCTAAGGTGCTTCATGATGGTAGATGTGAGTGTGTCAGGACAAAGCAAATGGACAAGGTAATTGAAAATGGAATATAATGGGGAATTCATTTTGGTGGACTAACTAGCAAAACAAACTATCATTTAAATGGTGAGAAGACGAAAGGTGTTGATGGTCAGAGAGGTTTAAATTTAAATTTAGACATACAGCACGGTAACAGACCCTTTTTGCCCACAGACCTGCGCCACTCAATTACACCCAATTACCTATAATCCCCGTACGTTTTGAAGGTGGGAGGAAACCAGAGCACCCAGTGGAAACCCACGCAAACACAGGGAGACTGTACAAACTCCTTATAGACAGCCCTGGATTCGAACCTGAGTCGCTGGCACCGGTGACAGCATTGCGCTAACCACTACACTGATTGTGCCACCCCGGACAGATCTGGCTTCCTTCTGTGGGGCGGCATGGTTAGCGTAGCGGTTAGCGCAACACTGTTGCAGCGCCAGCAAATGGGACAGGGTTTGAATCCCATGCTGCCTCTAAGGAATTTGTACGTTCTCCCTATGTCTGTGTGGGTTTTCCCCGGGGACACCGGTTTCCTCCCACCGTTCGAGATAAACTGGAGGTTGTAGGTTAATTGGGTGGCATGGGCTCATGGGCTGATGGGCTGAAATGGCCTGTTACCGTGCTGTATGTTTAAATGTATTTAACAATTAAACTTTTAATTTAAAATGTAAAAAAATTATACATAAAAGTTATCATATAGTCACTGAGATGAAATGAGAAGCTGAATTTGTGCGATGGCTTTTATGAGAAGAGGATTTAAGGAACAAGCTATCTTGCTCTGATTATGTAGGTCCCTGATCAAACTGCTGCAAGAATTTGGACCATTCAGGTCTCCCAACCTCAGAATGTATTTGTCATGCAGGAAGTCCCAGGTTCATCACATTGATTCCTGGCTTGGCGGGTGGGGTGGGGGAACGAGTGTACTGTGAGGTGTGATAAAGCAAACTGACTGTATGCTCACTGTTGCAAAGATGTTGTTTTACCTGGGCTGGGGTGCTGACAACCAGAAATCTCGGTCTAAAACTAAGAGGTTAGCCATTCAACGTATGGTTGTAAATGTTGGGATTCAATGTCCAAGTCTACTGGAGAGTAATCTGATGAAATACAGATCAATATAAATTTTGATATTAAAGAAATCACACCTTATGGAGTTAGGGTTAAATGTGATACTGGGGTAAAGGATCAGCCTTGAATGGTAGAATAGCCTAAGGAGGCAATAGTCTGCTTCAATGTTCGAATGAGATGAAGCCTATCAATGTCTTGGTGTCATCTGGATCCTGATTTGAACCCTTCCATTCTAATCAGGCCAGCTTCTTCCTGATGCAAGTCCCTCTGAACACCTCTGTTTCTCTTTCCTCCCTAAGATGTTCTTCACCACACACTTCATTGGCAAAGATTTAAGTCATCCTCCTAAAATCTCTCTTCATTAAATTAGGATGTTCCTTCTGATAAGGCAGGATCATATTCAGGTACTCCCCGACTTGTGACCTATCCAATTTAGCTATACGTCCAGCCGCTCATGCAACCAAACATTTGTTAAAAAAATAAAGAAAAAGTATATCATTTACGCGATTTATGTTGTATTTGACAAACGTTAACAGGGATATAGGGCATGTAAGAGCCAAAATGTGCAGACTTACCTTGTTAGTGGGTGTCCCGGGGTCCTTAGGCTGGCCCTCTTGATTCCTGTGCACATGCGCGAGTCTTTTGTTGGTACATGTGCAGTTCGCATGCATGAGAGTTAAGGGCACAAATTCAATATCATTAGGGTGCTTAACTCTCGCGCACATGCCAACCGAACTCCAATACGCAAACCTACCGTGCTTGCGCCAACCAAAGACTCGCACATACGCACAGGAATCAAGATGGCCACACCCAGCCCATGGACCCCGGGGTGCTGACTAACAAGTATGCATTCTGACATATATCAATTCGAGACACGACAGTCCTTCGGTCCAAATTACGGTCATAAGTTGGGGAGTATCTTTAAAGAGCATCGTATGAATGTAAATAATGCTTTCTCTTATCAGACTGCTATTTTTTGGAATAACTGAAGCAAAACCATATCTTAAATGCAAAGTATCTGCATCCAGAATCTGTAATTTGATCATTGGAGCAATAGAAATAAGATGAGGGAACATTTATTCCTTTAGAGATTGTGAACTTCAACATTCTCCACTGATGTTCAATATTGTATCGAAAAGACCAAGATTGACATATTTCTATATTTTTGGATTCTATGGTCATGGGTTTGAGGAATTAGTGGAGCACAGAACCTGAGGTCAATCATGGTGGAGCAGGTCAAGGGGTTAGAAGAGATGTTCAGTGCATGAATGACCATTGTTAATATTACAGTATGTCCTGTCATAAGTAACTACACAATCTCAAGCAACCGGAAAAATCACTTATCCTGCATCTACCAAACCCCATAGATATCAGGGGTTTTACTTTATATCTGTCTGTTCCTTCTCTGGGATGAGGTGAGGCATATTGCACTCGATGTCTTGAAATCATCATTCAGGTGCCTTGTCGTTCAGCGTGGCCTATCATGTCTCTCCATCCATCATTATCCCTGACCCTCCGAATTGTAATTGTTGCCTCCCCTGCTCTCCTTCCGTGAAGGCTCCGCCTTTGAGCTGAGACCATAGTTGATGTTGAGCTCATGATTATATAAGGGAAAGATACTGAAGTGGTTTCCCGTGGCCTTGTTCAGTTGCAGTGTCCATACTGGATGGGTAACCCAAGCCACTGATCTGCCTGGCATTTTTAGTTTTACAAACATAAATTCCAATCTGTAGAATCTGCTTCTAAATGTAGTTGAAATAATATTTGAAATTACTTTTTTTTAAATTATACACTAATTTAAAATAAGATCACAAAATTAAGGTCAACATATTATGCAGCAACTTCAACACAACTTAATTTTTCTTCCGTATCCTTGCCAAAAAAAATAACGGTACTGATAAAACTATTTATTATTTTAGAAGATTGCATCATTAATGAAGTCTGCAGACACCATGGTTGAAGTAAAAACTTCAATGATGGAGAAAATCTGCGTGTTAAACAGTGCCCTTTAGTTAGCAAAGATATCTGGGTGGGTACATGGTACTTGAGGGCAGCAGGAATAACAAACTGGTGGCCAGAATACCCCAATGTAAAGCCGCCTAAAATACCTGAATGCGGTTGTTGGGAGGCCACTTGAAAGTGGAGAACCCTGACCTGAGGAGTACTTACCCAACCCTTCTCGGGTAGATGTATTCTCCACTTCCGAGCGCTTCCCCTAGGCACCCGAAAGCGGGCGGAACTACGGCCACAGTCGACAGGAGCCGGTGTTTACTCTGCGGTGCCTCTCCCCACTGCGGACCTTGCAGAACCATGCCTTCAGCGCTACCACCTGAATGTCACTTCGCACACACCCGCAGCCGGCTCCGGAGCTGCATTCTCCCAGCCATTCCATCTGAAAGCGGTTACAGGTGGAGATCAGTGAGAGAGAATCCCACAGAACTTGGTTTTTATCTTTGCTACATAAAGGACAGTTTGACTTGCTGAGTTTCTCCAGCACTGTCTTTTTGAATCAATAGTGACTCCATCCTTTCTCTCAGAGTCAACGAGAATGCCTAGGTCTCATTTGCCATTGGTATGAAGCACTCCCATATGGCACTTCTGCTTTCTTGTACTGATCAAACTATAAAAGAAATAAAATATGTCTATCTGAAAAAAATAATCAAGTGGTTGAATCTTGCTTCTATATGGGATGTTTTATAAATTAGAATTTAAATCACAAAAATCAACCCGGTTACGATATTCCAAGGGAGATCTACTTCATGTGGAGCTCACCAATCATTCATTAATTCATTCATTTCTGGATGCCACAAAATCAGAAAATACCAAGAACTAATTATTTGCAACCAGCTTGAATCATTCAGGCCCTCGGGACTGATGTACAGATTAAAGTGAAGTGCTAATTACACCGTAATCAACTTCCATTAATGAATCAAGAAACTCATTTACCTTCAATGAAATCTTTAAAGTGCTTCCAATACAAGAGAACGAATTTAATGCAGTGGTTCTCAACCTCTTTCTTTCCACTCATATCTCACTTTAAGTAATTCCTCTGCTCTGTGATTAGTAAGGGATTGCTTAAGGTGGTTTGTGGGTGGGAAAAAAAAGTTTGAAAACCACTGTTTTAATTGAACCTCATTGACTCATTAGGTGTACAGTTTCATAAATCCAAAGGAAATGGGCCATTGACAATTTTTCTCAAGCAAAATATTTCAGTAACAATTGGGTCTAGACCAGTGATTCTCAACCTTCCTTTCCCACTCACATCCCACCTTAAGCAATCCCTTACTAATCATAGAGCACCAATGGCATAGGGATTACTCAAAGTCGTATGTGAATGGAAAGAGAAAGGTTGAGAACCACTGATTTAATTATCCTGACGAAGAGTTCAGGCCTAAAATGCCAGTTATATATCTTTACTTCAAACTTGAAGAAGGGCTCAGGCCTGAAATTTGTTGGTTATACATCTTTACCTCCTATGGATGCTGCAAGGCATGCAGAGTTCCTGTGTTTTTTTACATCATCATGGAGCAGGTTTACATAGGTCAGCACAACTTGGTGGACTGAAGGGCTGTACTGTATTGTAATGATCTACATTTTATCTTCCATAGTCCTTTCTGATTTGTTTTCCTCCCAAATTTAGATAATCCCCAAGAAACAACATCTCCCACTCAACTGCCATTTTCCTAGCCAAGGCACAACTGTTGAACACTGAAGTGGCTTTTGGAGAATTCAAGCGTCCTCTATTGTAATGTTAGTGATCACATTTGCATGAGAGACTAAGGAAAGTGCTGGAAGTAACAAAGAAAGCAAACCTGAAGCTAAATAGAGAGCAATGCTCTGGGTGGCAGAACTAATATTTGTAGGACATATTATATTGGCTGTGAGGGCATCAGGCCAGATCCCAGAAAGGTGTCTGCCATTGTGAACATGCCAAGGACACAGAGCATGCCAGTATACCTCACAACACCACTTGAGTGTGGTATGTCACCAACACATCTCCTTATGGGACGTAGGCAAAGATCAAACCTACCCATTCAGGAGAACCTCCTAAAATCAAAAGAGGGGGAGAAAATTAGGAAATTCAAAGAACAACAGAAAGAAAAGCAAAAGTATTACTTTGACAGAGGAACAAAAAACCTACCATAACTCTACACTGGTGACCAAGTAAGGCTAAAAGACAAAACAAACTTATGGACTCAGAAGAACACTGTCCTTAAGTGAAGTCCAACCAAGGTCATACACCATTCAGACAGATGAAGGTGCTGTTCTGTAGAGAAATCATCGAGACTTTCAAATGGGACCAGCCACAATAGATGGAATGACAGATACTGTTGAACAACCTGAATACACAGTTGAGAAGACATCGTCTGAGGCAACAATTCAGATTCAAGGACAATTATTCAGGAGATCACCAAGATACATGAATCCTCCTAAGAGACTCACTGAGCAAATTTAAAGCCTCCTGTTATAGAATGATGTAATGCTATCTTATTCGTTCTTCAAGTTTGAGTGTATGTAAATGTGAACACACAAAACAAGTTTTTAAAATGTTAACAATGTTGATAATAATAAAATGTATGATCTTGGTGTTAAAGTTAAAATTGCAATGTTATACAAAGATAACATGTTAGTTAAAAGTAAGCTACTTTCATTTTAAGAAAGGGAGATGTAATGATAATGATCCTGTTTGCATGGCCACTAGCAAGGCCTTGATTATAGTTCCCATTTGATTATACTTGGCTTCCAGCAGGGGGCTGACACAGAGCAAGAGACACAATGTAAGATCTGTAATGGAGGCTTGCACCCTCATGGTCTTCCTCATGGTCCTGTTTACAACAACTTTAAAGTAAAGAACCTTTTCCTTCATCCATGTGTTGTCGAAGAACTCACACATATGAAGCACCTACATTACAGAGGGGTGCGTCCCTAGAGAACTCACGTTATCACCATTTTCTGCAAAGTGAACCTCAGCAAAAACTGACAACATTTGTCGTTTGCTTCCTACGTTTTGTTCATTCTCACGTAGATTCTGTAGGACCGAATTTTTATTTTGTTTCTCTTGTAAGTGATTTGCAAATTCCATGAGGGAAGATTTCTGTAACTGAACTACAGGGGTACAATTGCAGCAGACATTCCCACGAACATTCCATGATCCAACAGCAACAGGAGAAGACTGTGGAAGCAAAGGTGAGGGTAGCACCATCATCTTTCCAATCTTTCAGACCGTGTGATGATTAAATTCAAGGGTTCAGTGTTCTCAGCTACGAAACACATCACAATATTTCATCACCTGTTTACCTAGAGCAGCCATTCTCAATGGGGGCCATATGATACCCCACCCTGGGGAGCAACAATACATTTAAAGGGGGCCATGGACTCAACTGATAAAATAATTTTATGCAGTCAATAGGAGAAAAGTATGAACTGCATCACAGGGAAAGGGATGCAGAAACTTTGAGCAGAGTCCAAATGGGGTCATGGGCTAAAATGTTGAGAATGACTGCCATGGTACATTAAGGCCTCAGGAAAAAGCAGAAATGAATTTGTCAATTTTTCAAAGCATTAACTTATTATCGATGATGATGCTGAATCACCAGGTCAATTAATTTTGGACCCATGATTGCTTTTGGAACAATATTAATGTCATATCTTCTATCAAATTAACCACAAAGGACTTCCAAGTGTCAGAACTTTTGCTTTCAGTTGATTAGTTAACTGAGATCAGGACTGGTATGGCATTTTTAAAAAAATACAGCACTGTTACAGACCATTTCGGCCCATGAGCCCATGCTGTTCAATGACCTACATTGAACCTACAACCCCTAGTTCATTTTGAAGGGTGAGGGGAAACTGGAGCCTCCGCGGAAAACACGCAGACACGGGGAGAAAGTGCCAATTCCTTACAGGCAGCACAGGATTTGAATCCCAATCCCGATCGCCAGAATGGTGTTGCATTATGCCAACCCTGCCGCCCATTTGCCAGACCTTTGCACGTAATATCAAACAGCTGAATTTCACCATCTTCACGCTGCCTACAGTCCACTATGCAAAGCCAGATGTGATATTTTGGGACCGCTTCAGCAAGTGCGTGAAATGGTAATGAGGTTGGGAGTTGAGGGTGTTAATGAAAAGGGCAGTGGGATGGGGTGTGCGAAAACGCCAGCCGATCTTTGGCTTATCTGGTCAATCATACAGACTCAAAGTGAGAAAAAGATTCAAGATTCAAAGTTCTTTTATGGTCATGCAATAAAACAGCAAATGTATTATTACATGAAATTTTCTTTAGTCAGCTGTAGGGCAGGCAAAGAGTTGCCATTAGTGCTCCTTGTAATAAGAGAAAGGCAAGCAAAAGAGAGTCTTTTCAGAGATACTGAGCATCTGTGGATTCACCTCCAGCCCTCCCGCAGCCTCTGCAGCCGCACAGACTCCTGTTAGATTCATCGGCCACCCAAACTCCACCGATAGGACCACAAAACCTTCAGGTCCATTGGGGCTACCTCTTGACCTTAGAACCCTCCAGTTTCCCATGAACCAGTCTCTAGCAGCTCGCGGCCTACATGGTTAATTCAGCCACTGAGCCCCTCACTGGTCCGCTACTTGGTCACTATCCTGTAGGGTTATTGTCTATGTTTCTTCATCTAATCAATGGCCAATATGATGAAAAAGCAATAAATGTTGTCCATTTTTGTGAAGGGTTCAGACTATGGAAAATCGTGATATAGAAAGTTTTCTGAGAATGCACCCATGAAAAATCGAAGCTCCCACTGATACCCCAGGCCCACCTCTTCCTCTATTCAACCAGCCAGAAATAAGATACAAGCAAAAGACAGCTGTAAAAGCTGGGGTTTTCCTGACCTTTCATCTCAGTAGCACATCCATCAATCCTCTGGAGGAGCCACAGCAATGTCAGCAGGACCTCAAGTTCTGTGTATCATGTTTTCAGTTAGAGGGTGGTGAATTTGGGGAATTCCTTGCCACAGACGGCTGTTGAGGTCATGTCATTGAAATTATTTAAAACAGAGGTTGATAAATTCTTAATTGGTAAGGTCGTCAAAGGTTGTGGGGAAAAGGAAGTGATGAAAGGACAACTACATCTGCCATGATTTGAATGGCAGGACAGGACTCAATGGGCTGAATGGCCTAATTCAGCCCTTCAGTCCCATGATCTTATAGACTTATCCTACCATGAATGCAATCAAGGACTTTATGAAATCATGGAATAGTTACAGCACAGCAGGAGCTCATTCAGTCCATTCACTTCACCAAACACTTTACAAGTTCTACCCCAACCCCACTCCATAGCCTTGCAACATTTTGTTCTGCAACTGATGATCCAATTCCAATTCCAGTTCCAACAGATTAAATGTCCCATCCCACTCTGCTCTCACTCTCTTCTCCTACCTTCCATCAGGCAGAAGACACATGAACACCAGGTTCAATGCCAATTTCTTTCATGCTGTTATCGGACCATTGAATGAACCCCTCTTGGGAAAAACCTGATGCCCTTGCATTGTTTACTTGGATTTTTCTGTATATCCTGCAATTCAGCCTGAGTAACATCATCTCCTTCACTTTTTGACTTGTTATAACACTACAACCAGTGCTTTGTTCTTTTTTTAGCACTTCTTGCTGTACTTAAGCACAGATTAACTTGCCTGGATAGCATGCAAAACAAAGCTTTTCACTGAATCCCAATATACAAGACAATAAACATCTGAATTCTCTTCTTGAAGGCTGAACCTGCTCCACCACATCCACAGGTAATTATCCACAGTTAAGTTACCCCTTGACCCAGCTGCTCATCATCTGTCATTGAATCTAAAGTCAAAGGAAACTGAACTTATCATTATAGAGAACATCTACAGGGAACGCTGCTGTCGGAGAGCAGCAGCAATCATCAAGCATCAAGCTCTGTTCTCGCTGCTGCCATCAGGAAAGAGGTGTAGGTGCCACAAGACTCACCCAACCAGGTTCAGGAACAGCAGCTACCCCTCCACCATCAGACTCCTCATTAACAAACTCAATCAGGGACTCATTTAAGGGCTCTTACTTGTGCATTTTATTGATTTTTTTAAAAATTTCTGTGTTGTGCAGTTTGTTTACAGTTGTTATCTGTTTACATTTCTTTATTTGTTATATAGTAGCAGGCCGAATGATCATGCGAATAAACTGGCTGAATCGCTGCAACACATGGCCAGTACAAGATGGCATGGGCTCCCCTTCACTGTCGAGAAGGAGCCTCAATTTTTGCGTAGCCACGACACGATGACGTCACTTCTGGAAGCTGGCGGATACATCACCAGAAGTGGGCAGGCCAGTGCAGAGATGTGACAAATTCAAACCAATAAAGTCATTCTTTTGTTCACCCTCATGCTATGTGGACATCTCTTTACTCGGTAGCGCTGCTGCTGCAGTCGCTGCAATATTATATTTTGTATTACACATAAATAAGTCTTTAATAGAGATAGATTGTGGGGGTTTAGTGTAGGTCACTTCACAAACAGATACTGACACTTCACATCTCATTTAAAATGTAAGAGCTTTGCTGAAGTTTGATATTCAGGCTCCGTGGTTTTGCAAAAGAACTGCTTTAAAGGGAACTTCAGAAGCAGGTGCAAATGGAACAATGTACGCTCAGAGGTTGATAAGATCTTTCAAAGATTGGGTTTGGAGCCTTGCAAGGAGTTCTGGTTTTTACAAGCAGAGAGAGAAAAAACAGACAGGTTTCTCTTTTGGGAGAGAGAAAGAAGTCAATTCTGCAGTAGCTTTTTGAGGCTGCAACACAGCAAGCTGGCAGGCTTGTTGAAAACCCCATTTTGAAGACGGATTGTGAGTTCTAAGTTCAGCCTGTTGAAAACCCTTGTAGTCCTTACAAGAGGAAATGTCTGGCTAGGGTATTTCTCCTGAAATAAGGGAAACAAGAGGAAATCTGTGGTGACCTGGAAGAAGAGGTTATCATTTGGAAAACCCATGATGGGGCAAGTTTCTTCGGCAAGACACTAAAGTGACTGATTGGAGGAAATCAGTTTGTGTGTGTGTCCAATCTGGTGAAAATTCATAAATGTTCAATTCTCTGCACAGTATAAGAATTGCCTGATACCAGTGAACTTGGAGGAGTGAGAAGTGAACGATTGAACTATTAAAGCAGAGAACCTTCCTGAAAATATACACATTAAATAAATGTGACCTTAGAATTAGAATGGGGTTAATTTAAGTTAATAGTAATAAGTTAAAATTTGATCTTGTTTTTATGTGTAAAGAAAATTAAAAGGATTTTTTTTAAAGTAACCATTTGTCTTGGTGAATTTCTGTTGCTGCTGGATTTTGGGGTCCTCTGGGCTCATAACAAGATTCAGAGGGTGAATGTGGTCAGCCATACTGGAGCGTTGGTCCATTCAGAGGGTGAATGTGTTCAGCCATACTGGAGCATTGGTCCATTCAGAGGATGAACATGGTTTGTTGCAGTGGAGCATTGTTCCATTTAGAGGGTGAATCTGGTCTGTCACATTGGAATATTGGTGGAAATGGAAACAAACAAGACTTTCCAAAGGGAATGACTTATTTGGAGATAGTAGTTTTCTATGATAAGTTGAGGTTAGTGGGACTGATCTCTGCGCTGGCCTACCCACTTCTGGTGATGTTCCCGCTGGCTTTCAGAAGTGACGTCATCGTGTCGTGGCTATGCAAAAGTAGAGGCTCCTTCTCGACAGTGAAGGGGAGCCCATGCCATCTTATACTGGCCGTGTGTTGCAGCGATTCAGCCAGTTTACTCGCATGGTCGCTCGGCCCACCTCAATATAACACTGCATACGCAGTGTACATTTATTTTTGCACTACCAATAAGTGGTAATTATGCTTCGCCCGCAGGAGAAAGAATCTCAGCGTTGTATGTGATGTCATGTGACAATAAATCTGATATCTTTGACCTTTATGAGTCCCTTCAGCCAACCGTGTATGTGCCAGCCATCTGCTCTCATCCCCTTTCCGAGCACTAGACTCAGTGTCGAGGCATGTACCTCTCCATGCTTGATGCTGGTTTGATGCAAGGTCACTGATCTGAACTATTGACTTTCTTGCTCTCCCTGCAGGTGCCCTCTGACCCACCGATCGTTTCAAATAACTTGCTGCTTTTTAAAAATGGAATCTTTTGATGATTAAAAAAATGTCCCATATCTTAGTCATAACAGCATTCTAAATTTCCACTGCTGTGTGTTCTTCCTGTAAATAAAGATCACTTATTTTCTAGATGAGTTGTGCAGGTGATGGTTTTTTTTCTGCTCTGTGCTGTTAAGTTCCTTGAATTTTTAAAAGCTGTTAACAAAAACTGATCCTGATTTCTTTATCATCATTGACACTTCACAGCATCTTTTTTGCAATAATATTGCCAACTAATATTCTCAGATAATCGATCTATTTAAAGCTGGCTCCTACGGGAAATGCTGAGTAATGTCACATTCCTCATCTGTCAGGAAGCCTTCAGAGTGGAGTAGGACATCCAGGGGGCAACAGGATCCATTGGCCAACAACTGACAGCTAGCACCTTCCAGCAATAAGCCGAATGAGACATGTACTTCAGAGCTGCAAATCCGAAGACAGTAAATGACTCCCAGGATTAAGGAATGTTTACTGTAAATGAGACATCATTGAATAGATGAGGCCACCCAGCCCACAGAATCATGGAACGGTAACCATTCAGATAGCAAACACTCAGACTGTTGACTCCATAACTTCATTGCTTGAGGTGCCCCAGTATCATGTTGGTCTGATGCAAGGTCACATATCTGAAGCATTGACTTTGATAAAGCAATGCCATCAGTCTCACTAACATCCGAGTCTTATTCTAGAAAACTACTATCTCCAAATAAGTCATTCCCTTTGGAAAGTCTTGTTTGTTTCCATTTCCACCAATGTTCCAATATGACAGACCAGATTCACCCTCTCAATGGAACAACGCTCCACTGCAACAAACCATGTTCACCCTCTCAATGGACCAATGCTCCAGTATGACTGACCACATTCACCCTCTGAATGGACCAATGCTCCAGTATGACTGACCGCATTCACCCTCTGAATGGACCAACACTCCAGTATGACTGACCGCATTCACCCTCTGAATGGACGAATGCTCCAGTATGACTGACCATGTTCTCCCTCTGAATGGACCAACGCACCAGAATGACTGACCATGTTCACCCTCTGAATGGTCCAATGCTCCAGTATGACTTACCATGTTCACCCTCTGAATGGACCAACACTCCAGCATGACTGACCACATTCACCCTCTGAATGGACCAATGCTCCAATATGACTGACCATGTTCACCCTCTGAATGGACCAACACTCCAGTATGACTGAACACATTTACCCTCTGAATGGACCAATGCTCCAATATGACTGACCATGTTCACCCTCTGAATGGACCAACACTCCAGTATGACTGACCACATTCACCCTCTGAATGGACCAACACTCCAGTATGACTGACCACTTCACCCTCTGAATGGACCAACGCTCCAGTATGTCTGACCATGTTCACCTTCTGAATAGAAGGGTTATCTAGGCTTCTGCCACCCCATTTGCCCAAAATTTTAAATCTGTCTCACCTGGTGATGAATCATGTGTGAATGAGAGCAGATCCCCTTGATTTGCCCAGTCTAAACCCCACAGAGTTGGGAATCTCTATCAAAATCTTCTCTTTGGCCATGCCCATTTTTGAAAGCATAAGGATGACTTTATAGACCTTGCATTTTGCATCAAAGAAAGAATTAGTCTTAACATGATTACAAATGGCTCCTAGACCTGTACACACCACAACGTCATGGAGAATGGCATCATAGGGGAGTGATCATTCTGGACTTCTGATAAACCCCAGCCAAAGCTGGGTAAAAGACAGGCAGGCGGAGCCACATCCACAGCCAGATCAGCCACTATCTTATTGAATGGTGAATGGGCAAGCTGACTGACTCCTTCCCCTATTTATTATGTTCTTAAGCTCCTCATCTGTGCAAAGCCAATACCAAAAAAAACCCTGGGAATTATTTAAAGTTTCCTAGGTGTTATAATGCTATGCTTTATTTTTTCCAGACATATGATGAAATTCAATCTTTCAATCAATATTTAGCTTAGGGCACTGTTGGCGTAGCAATTAGCACAATGCTGTTACAGCACCAGCGTTCGGGACTTGGGTTAAAAATCCCACGCTGTCTGTAAGGTGTTTGTACGTTCTTCCTGTGTCTGCATGAGTTTTCCCCGCAGGCTCCGGTTTCCTCCCACCCTTCAAAATGTACCAGGGATTGTAGATCAATCAGGTGTAATTGGGCTGTATGGGCCCGTGGGCCAAAAGGGACAGTTATCATGCTGTATGACTAAATAAGTTCAGTGGAAAAAGATGTATTATTAAACAGATTTTCATTTGCTGTTCTTTCCCTCCTCAGTGGAAAGATGGACAACAATATTGTTAATCTGTGCTGCTGTGCATGTACCTATTTGTCCTGTCCCAGTTATGCCCCAGCTTTGGCTGGGGTTTATCAGAAGTCCAGAATGATCACTCCCCTATGATGCCATTCTCCATTTCACTGACGTTGTTGAGCGTACAGGTCTAGGAGCCACTTGTAATCATGTTAAGACTAATTCTTTGATGGAAAATTTAGGAGCTTGTACTGCTGTGAATACTCAGATCTAATCACTAACACTGTGGGATTATGCAAATTGGGATTGCAACAAAATGTAATAGTTTGGGTCTTCTTCACTCACGTGAAACAAAAATCTGCAGACACTGTGGTTGAAGACAATGCAAGAGAAACCCCGCAGGTCAAATAGTGTGCTTTATATAGAAATGATGAAGACACATAACTGATGCTTCGCTGAGCACCTTCACTCTGTCCACACCAATGGTTGACATCCCAGTGGCCAAACATTTTAATTGTGGAAAAACCACTGTTTTAATGGCACCTCCCTCATTGACTCGTTATGTACACGGTTTCAAAACTCCAAAGGTAATGGGAATTCATTTTTCTCAAGCCAAATATTTCAGTAACCATTGATTCTAGAGCAGTGGTTCTTAACCTTCCCTTCCCACCCACACACCACATTAAATACTCCCTTACTAATCACAGAGCCCCTGTGGCATAGGGATTACTTAAGGTGGTATGTGAGTGGAAAGAAAAAGGTTGAGAACCACTGGTCTCGACCATCAGATCAAATGTGTTAATTGGATTTGATAAGAGGAGAGGTGAGAATTGATTTTGGCTCTGTGAAAGGAGACAGATGGAAGAGAGAGAGAGAAGCAGGACTAGAGGAAAGGAGATCAGGGGAACAAAGATAGGAGAGGCACTTCTAATGGAAATCAGAGAGGTGGATGTTAATGCCATCTGGTTGGAGGCTACTCAGACAGAATATGAGGTGTTGATCTTCCAATTTGCTGCTGGTCTCAGTCTGACTGCACTGGAGCTCTGGCAGTATACTGGTCTCTAGTTTTTTTCATTATAAATAGTGCATGGCATAGATAACTAACTAGACATATCCATCATATGAGAAAAATAGAAGAAAACAGGGAATAAATTATAATAAACCAGGTGATTTGAGGGAAATACAGGCAGCACCGGCAGCAAGGTTTGCTGTGTGACATTTCACTATAACACTTGGTGAAGTGGTCACATTTTTTAATCCACTATTTTAATGGAGGAATCAGCTTGCCAAACACGAGCTAAAGGTTTTATGAGATGACAACACTCAGCAGAATATTCAGGTTGCAGCCCTTTCTTGGGAAGGGTCATTTATCATCAGCTTTACTGTTAATGAAGAGGCTGGGGGGTCCGGCATTGGAGGTGTGAATTGCTCCAGTCGCCGTTACTGTGAGGAGGAGCTGTGTGATCGATACACACTCTGCAAATGGTCACCTCAGCAGTTTAACACAATTACAGGCAGGATTATTCTGGGAACTATCCCAATCTTGCAAAAGGAAGTGTTGCTTCTGAAGGACAGCATTTCCCTGTGAGATTAAGTTTGATAAAGGTGTATTTACACAGGCATGCAACTGCACAGGCTCGCCGGTGGGGGGGGGGGGGCAAAAGCAACCTGAATTGCACTTGGGTGGGGGTGGAGGGGGTTTCTGCAAGGTCGGACATCGGTTTTGCCAATGTAGAGTCATGTTTTTAGTATGGCACATAAAAGCTAGCAAAGCATAGGTCCTTCTATCACCTTTTAATGTTGGGCTATTGAAAAAAATTCCCTGGTTCAAGGGCAAAATGTTCATCACTTGCTTTTGTCTTAAGCTACAAACCACCAAGAAGGATGGTTAAAAATGTAACAAGGAGTTCCATCCAGAATTAAATGTGACAGGAACTATCATGCTATAATGGATGTTTTTAATCAGAGTTGCATAAATGACTAATGAACAAGTAATAAAGATGGCAGCATGAGATGATAAGACTGTGAAACAAATTGTGTGCTTGCACCTGGAGAAGCAGAATACAAAATCAAGATCAATGCTGAAATTGCACGAGACTTTTATTTCACTGCTGGTGGGTTGCAGGGAGCAATTTTAGAACAGCCATTACAGGCAAAATGTGCAATTAATGGAGAAAATGTCCGAGAGGTTCTTTTGGACATTATCAGGAGGTTGATTTATCTTTCGAGATTGAAAGGTGACCTGATCTAGCGAGACTTGCCATTATGAAGACCATAGGAAGGCAAATAAGGCAGATTATTTCTACCAGTTCGGGAGCCAATAAAGGGATTGAAGGGGAGGTTGAATTCTTTACACTGAATGTGAATTGTGTGAGGAATTATTTGCAACCAGCTGTTGTTGAAACAAAGCCTATAAACTTCTCCCAAGAGATGTTGGAGACCAGACCGTCTTTGCTGAAGTAAGAGAGGAAGGTAAAACTGGGAGAGGAAAATGTTCTGATCTTTCAAATTATTGTCATAAATTGAATATAGTCCCCAAAATGTTTACTTGAACCATATGACTTGAAAGATTGTTTTCCTGAGTATCTTATGTCATGAACACATCGCTCATATTGCCCCTGGATCAAGAACAAAAAGCCCAGATGGCCTTCTTAATCTTTGATGACATTTAGGAATGATATTTTTTGCACCTTCTCCAACGTTTAGATGTTTTTCTTGTGTCCTCGGACTGAAAGTGGACTGCTGTGCTCTGGTGACAGTTGGTAATGATTTCTTAATGCCCTCTGCTGATCTGTACTTGGAGAGTTGGATATGGTGTCAAGCATCAATCCCTATAAGATAAATTTAGATGTCAAGTCAAGTCAAGTTGCTTTTATTTATCCTTCATTCCATGCTCACGCAGTAGGACAAGATAGTGTTTCTCCAGGACCATGGAGCATGTTTACATAGATATGTTATGATCAAATTATTAAAATATTAAATTATTAAGATGCACACACTGAAAGTCCACAGTGCACTATCCACATCTGTACTGGGAATTCAGGACCCTGATGGTTTGGGGAAAAAAGCTGTTTCCCATTCTGGATGTAAGGTCCCGAGTGCTTCGGCACCTCCTGCCAGATGTGTGGAGTCTTTCACAATCTTTATTGCTTTCCACCTGCATCAAGTGCAGTAGATGTCTTCCATGGTTGGAAGAGGTTCCCCAATGATCTTTTCTGCTGACTTCACTATCCTCTGCAGGGTCTTGCAGTACAGCTTCCAAAGCAGGCAGTGATGGAGTTGCACAGGATGCTCTCGATACATCCTCTGTGGAATGTAGTGAGGATGGAGGGTGGGAGATGAACTTTCCTCAGCCTTTGCAGAAAGTACAGGTGCTGCTGGACTTGCTTGGCTATGGACCTTGTGTTTAGGGACCAGGTGAGGTTTTCTGTGTCCAAGAGGTGTTGCATGCAACATTGGTGTCAGTTCATACCATACTTAAAATATTGTTGAAGTTGATAAGTTCTTTGAGAGTCCCTTATTTTATGTCCCAATTCAAGAGATGTAGCAAGTCGCAAGCTAGTTGATATCATTGAGAGCTACTTGAGAATCCTACAAGACAATGTATAACTTATATTCTGTATTGCATTAGATAAAAAACTATATAATTAATTAATATCTAAACAATAATTAATACAAGTAATATTTCCCTCTGTCAAATTAATTAAAATATTATTTAAAAAGAAAGAGAATCTCTCCCAGTGCCAAGTTGCACTGTTTCCCACTGAGGAGGATATCTTTGCATGGCTGCCACAGATTAGCTGCTTAAAAGCCGTAGTAGTATTTTATTTATACAGCACATTTAACACAGCACCATTGATCCAAAGCACTGAACATACAATGAGGAATAAAATGGTTACTATCTAAATGATGACAAGCAGCCAATATACACCGGGGAGGCCATCATTTTATGGGGAAAGAAGGGATTCAAAATTGCTCAGAATTTACATAGAACTGGGGCTTGGGCAGAGCACAAGCCACTCCAAGGAGATCCCTTATTGCCAAGGACAAAGCGCGTTTATCTGAAGCCTTATCTGTCAGTAGGAGAATGAGCAAGAACTCTCACTACCCTCCCAAGAGTTGCTCTCTCCAATACTCCTCCCTTTGTTAATCTCCAGCAAAAACAGAACAATATTTGAACAAAACCCCTGACATCCAGCACCTATGGGGATTGATCGATGCCAGATAAGTGTATTATCCAGTTGTTTGAGACTTATTCTCACAATATCTCACTAATACTCCTTCATTAAGAATAAACAGTTAAAAAGAAAAAAAAAACTTTTACTTGTTTACATTGACCAAACTTCATGCATTAATATATAAACCTGAAAGCCTTTTACTTTATTTTCAGTCACTTCTTAAAAAACATTTAACCGTTGCTGCATTTACAGGTTCCTCCCCCTCCACAGAGTTGCCTAAAAGATGATCAATAACATTATAGATAATTAACCCCCCCCCCCCAATTTTACAGATGAAGCCTCTGACTGGGGTGACTCTTTACTAAGCAGAGATAAAGAGACACTTTAAGAGAGTCACCCCAACAGCGAACGGCATCAACCAGCTCTTTAACCTTCACACAACTTTATTGGTATGAGCAAAGCACCGACCAAGGTCCTCCGCTGGCAAAATATTTGCTCCCATTTTCACTAAAGATTTATGTATTACTTCAGAGAACATTTACGGTTATAAATTTAAACGTGTACTTTTTTGCCTGTTATCTTATTCTTATTTATCATCATTTTTAAAATTTATTTTCCTTGAATTTGTTTTGCTGATTCTTTGAATTCCGGATACCAGGTATTTATTGTACTATCTTGACAAAAGAGCTCAATCGCAGGGCATTGATTACCCTTTATTTTCGACAGTCACTGCATGACCTTCCGAGTTTCTCCAGCACTTTTGTGTATTACACTATTTTACTGCTCGGAGGGCCTTGCTGCACAGAATTTACCTGCCATCTTTCTTTCTAAGAACGCGGCGGAGTACATTTGTTCTCAGGTATCGCCCCTGGTGGTCCGACAGCTTCCTCCCAAAATCCAACACTGCGGCGAGGCAAGACTGTCCGAGCAAATTTGTCAAGAATCGAAATAAACTCAACATTTAAAATGGAATGCAGTCAAATGGTTTCTTGGTGAGGGAATGCAAACTTGAGACAGCCCTTGAAAATGCAGAAAGAACCTTTTATCCAGGGAGGATTCTTTACCGTCCGTTTTGCAGACCTTGTCTGGAACAATGGCATCAATCAGATGGAACAAGTCCACTAGACTCTTCTCCAGATAAGTATTGCTTTCATTAGGACTCATTAGGTTCACCTGAAGCATTCAGCATGGAATTCACTCTCATTTAGGGGTTATTTTTCACTCTCATGCACTCTCTCTGATTGACTTGAAATTACACGGATGTGAAAACAACACGACTTCTAAGGCAGCTGCTGCCAATTGTTGAAGCAATTGTACCCCCAGCAACATCTAGACATAAATTAAACTCTTCATTATCAGGATTAACTGAAGCCTGTGGACAGAGTGAAGCAGATGGGGAGTAAATTCATCAAAGTCTGGCGTTCTTAGACTCTAGTATCCAGTGTGATGCATCGCTTCAAGCTTATCAAAGGCTGGTTAAATTCAGCACCAGGCATTGGTGTTAAATCACTGATAAAGCACAAGTGTGAAGCTCAGAAGCTGGTAATCGTTATTCCAAAACACTAACAGCATGAGAAGATGTCCACTGAAGTCGAGAAAGTGTATATGGATAGAATTAATTGATGAATATGTTGATGTAATAGACTACAGCTGAGAGGAACATTTTATAAACAACTAAATGCCTCTATGCCTACATCGGGTAAGCGTGTAAAAGTTTTGTTAAATTTGAAATTTAGACATATAGCACGGTAACAGGCCATTTTGGCCCATGAGCCCATGCCACCTAATTAACCTACAACCCCAATACGTTAAAAAAGGTGGGAGGAAACCAGAGCTCCTGGAGAAAACCCACGCAGACATGGGGCGAACGTAAAAAACTCCTTACAGACAGCGTAGGACATGAACCCTGGTCCCGATCGCTGGTGCTGTAGTGGCTTTGTGCTAACCGCTACACCAACCGTGCCACCCTATTGAAACATCTCTCCCTCTCTGGATATGCATGGAGAGGGCTCTAGTACTAGATTGTTTGACCTGTGCCTCAAATTGCCTGTCGACCAGCAGCCAGTTCTGGAGCCTTGTTGATGTAATGAGGACAACATTGCCCAGGTTTGGAAGAATAAGCAGATGAGACAGATAGATTTTAGATTTATTGTCAGAGTATAGACATGACATCACATACAACACTGAGATACTTTTTTCCAGTGGGAGAGGCAAAATTACCTCTTATTGGTAATGCAAAAAAATCTGTATATGTGTATACATGTTAACAAATAAAGAACCTTAAAAAAACTTGAGTGTGCAATATAGAGAGAATATCAATCATTAAAGTGCTTAAGAAAGATCCATAAATGAGTCCCTGATTGAGTTTGTTGTTGGGGAGTCTGATGGTGGAGTGGTAGCAGCTGTTCCTGAACCTGGTGGCGCAAGTCTTGTGGCACCTGTATCTCTTTCCTGATGGGTCCAGTGAGAGCAGAGAGTGTGCTGGGTGGTGTTGGATCTTTGATGATTACTGCTGCTCCCTGATGGCAGTGTGTTCTCGATGGTGGGGAAGGTTTTGCCTGTGTCCACTACCTTTGGGAGGGCTTTATGCTCGGGGGTATTGGTGTCCCCATCCCAGACCATGATGCAGCCTGTGAACTCATTTTCCACCACACATCCGTCGATGTTCGTCAGGGTTTCCAATGTCATACCAAACCTCTGCAAACTCGTGAGGAAGTAAAGGCACCGTGCTTTATTCACAATGCCTTTGGTGTGTTGGGTCGACAAATGATTCTCTGAGATAGTGACCTCCAAGAACTTAAATTTTCCACTTCTGATTCCCCCAAATATCACTGGATCATACACCACTGGCTTTCCCTTCCTGAAGTCAACAATCGGCTCCTTAATTATGGTGACATAGAGTATTGTTGTTGACGCACCATTCGGCCAAGTTTTCAATCTCCCTCCTGTAGGCTGACTCATCGGCCCTTTTTATACAACCCTCTACCGTGGTATCACCAGAAAATTTGTAGATGGCATTGTCGTATCAAGCCACACAGTCATGGGTATGTCCTGAAGAACAAAAAGTTAGAAATAGTGGTTTACATTGAAAATAAGTTTTTGTTTCCCTATATTGGCCATGATTTGAATGTGTTTGAAGCGACATCTTCCTTTCTGGGTGTCATGAGGTTATAAACTCCCGAGTGATTTAGTGTTTTCATTGGAAGGCTCTGATCTTCACAAATGGGTGTAAATTACAGATGTGAAATGACTATAATCTATTCTTTTTATTGGTTCCGGGAGTACAAAGATTTATATCCTAATAACAATAAAGTTAGGAGATGCTGGCGGAAAAGCTCTATCAAAGTTGTTGGTTTCATTCAAGTCAAAGTATGACAGCAGTAACAGAAATTTATTGAGATATAACCATATCAAGGATCTCTGTTTATGCTGATGTGGGATATCATAGGTACCAAAACAAAGTTACCTTTCATCAGCGTTCATTCATGCTGTGGGCGTGTTGCTGGCGAGATAAGCATTTACTGCCCATCCCCACTCATGCTGCAGCCAGTGTTGGAGAAGCGGGAGCTTCAATGAGCTGTTGATACCCCCACATCATTGTTAGGGTGCCACTGGCGAGGACTTTGATCAGCTGCAGTTGCGCAAAGCCTTAAAATCAGCAAATGTGTGATCTTTGGCACAACCATTAAGCTTAAATTTGGGGAGTCCTATCGTTTCCTTCCCAGCTTTCTGCCTCTCACAAGAAGAACGGAAAACAATTTCATCGCTCTGTAAATTTTCTCAGGGTCATTGCTTGGACAGCCCTTTGGGTTGTAGGTATCATCCAAAATGCTGACTGATGGTTCAAACAAAGACGTACTTCAACATCATTGCTGAATCTTACCTCCGTTCAAAAAGGACTGCAGATGAATGAATTGATACTGTAATGGTATTCAGAATCAGAATCAGAATTTATTATCATGAACATATCACAAAATTTGCTGTTTTGTGGCAGCATCATGGAGCAAATATTGTGATCAATTACATTTCAAAATTAAAAAGAAATAGTGCAAGAAATCTGGAGAAAGTGAGGTTGTGTCTGTGGTTCCTTGTCCCTTCAGGAAGAAGCTGTCCTTGTGCCTCTGGGTGCTCATCTTCAGGCTCCTGTACCTCCTTCCCAATTGTAGCAAAATGAGGAGGGCATGGCCTGTGTGGTGGGGGTCCATGAGGATAGAGGATTTCTTTGAATACCACCTCTTCTTGATGTCCTCAGTGGAGTGAAGACTGTAGTCTTTTCCTGTCCTATGCATTGGCACCTCCATAACAGGCAGTGATGCAACCAGACACAATGCTCTCCATGGTCCATCTGGAGAAATTTGCAAATCTTTGGTGATATACCGAATCTCCTCAATCGCCTCGTGAAGTAGAGCTGCTAGTGAGACTACTTCATGATTGGTTCAACATAGAGGGCCAGGACAGACCCTCAGAGGTGATGATACCCAGGAATTTGAAGATCTTGACGTTATTCACTCAATGAGGACTGGTTCATGCTCTCCTGATTTCCTCCTGAAGGCCACAATCAGCACTTTGGTTTTGCTAACCTTGAGTGCAAAAGTGTTGTTGTTACACCATTCAACTAGTTAATTTATCTCCCTCCTGTACACTTCCTCATTGCCATCTGTGATCTGCCAACGACTGTGGTGAAATTGGCAAATTAGTAGATGGCATTGGAATTATGCCTGGCCACACATTCATCATGGGTGTAGGGCAGTGGGTTAAGAACATATCCTTGGAGTCCACCTGTATTGATCATCGGTGAGGAGGAGACGTTGTTTCCAATTCATACTGACTCTGGTCTTCTGCTCCATTGATCATGCCCAACCCCTGAACCTAGAAACAGAAACTCAATTATGAAGCAATTACTAAGAAGACAGAGGGAGTGATATGAGGATGACCACTTGAAAATTTTCAATAGCCCCGATTCCTCGCCCATGATAGCATAAAGTAGTATTCGGCGCAGTATTGAAAACCTGGAGTACATGGATCAGGGATATGCAAAAGCCCAGAGTTTGGACATGAACTCTCTTCAAGGGAATAAGAAAAATGAGTAAAAGACAGGAAGTCTCAGAATTCAGACAGTGCTGGCTGGGGGAGGAATCCAGACCAACAAAAGGGGTTCTTTGGAGATGTTAAGGGGAGAGGTGAGAATTTATCATGTCTGAGTGAAAGGCAAAGGGAGAGAGAGAGACAGAGCAGGGGGAAGGCAACAGGGAAAGATGGGAGGGAGGGAGTTAAAGAAAGCCAGAGAAGTCGATGTTAATGCCTTGTTATTGGAGGGTGCCTAGTCGGAAGGTGAGGTGCTGTTCCTCCAGTTTGTGGTTGGTCTCAGTCCGGCAGTGCACAAGACCATGGACAGTCATGTGGGCATGGGAATGGGGCAGGCAATTGAAATGGGTGGCCACTGGGAGATCCACGCTATTGCGGCGGCAGAGCTGAGGTGCTGAACAAAGCGATCTGCCAGTCTGCACACAGACTCTCCAATGTAGAGGAGACTGCAATGGAATTCAGCAAATGACAAACCACTCTCCCTGATGCAAAACAGCCACTCTCTGCTCTGTATGTAGAAAATCTATCTTTTATATATCTTCTTCATCAGTCACTTCAGAACCCATAGAACCAGAATGAAAGCAAATCAGCTTGGATCTTATGGCACAGCCTGAGAAAGAGACTGCATTCTGACCCTTTGTGGGCAGTGGTTTGATTGCACAGACTCTGAATATTGCAAACGACTACATCAGTGAGCCTTTTGAGGGAAAGAGCATGGAAGGGCATCAGTTTCAACACCACTTCAATTAGACACGCAGTTAGATGTTTCTTTTATTTTAATAAAGAAACGTGGGTCCTGTCACACTTGTGGCCCAAAATGTGAAATTGATAACACCATCAACACATGATTTACCTGTTGAACATCAGCGTGTCTTTATTTCTCTGCTTCCATTATTCCACCATGTCGCGCCTGCATACAACACTCGGATGCCCTCTCACTTCCGGTCAGGTTAATACCTCAACCTCTATCTGCATACATCTTATGCATATTCATTATCATGACGCCCCTCCTTTCATCGGAAATAAACTTTATATCTTTATGTGTCTTAACCTTTCAATCTAAGTGTATATCTCGTATGAATATCACCGAAGATAATACATTGCTGTGTTTCTTTCTGTTTAAATGCAAACACTTTAACACTATCAATAGCATTTTTCTGCCTTCAAACCAACAAAAGCAACATCAAATTCCCTCTTCACAAAATATAACGTAACCATGTTATAACCAAATGTAATATAATGGCTCAACATTTCTTCTGTAGTTACACTAATACAATGATCACCTCATATGCAAAATGTACACGTTTAAAATTATACATTTTTTTTCATTTAATACCAAATAGTCGACCAAAGCAAAAATGCAATTCTTACAGCACTCATACATGTACTTTATGATGTATTTATCAAAATCACTGCCAAATGTTCCCCTTATCATTCCTCTTCCTGCATCAAAATACTTCTGATTGTTGGTTACTGCTACTGATGGTCCAAAGTCAAACCACGTCAAGTATAAAATAAATGTTGGGCGCACAGTTTTCTTTTTCTAATAATGCTAAACACAACATAACAGCGATGATCCAGGTAATCATAGCACAACTTCGCAAAGGTCTCTTTCTTGGAGTTCGCAATGGTTTCCTTCCTGATATCCACATATACGCATTCACTGCGTGTTTCACAAGGGCAGCGTTTGGCATACACCCTTTTCATTATTTCTCTTTTTTTTCACAATCATCACACATTTCCACTTTTCCTTGGCGTGTATCATTACTGCGCTTCCACCGAATCAATGCACTTTTTTTTTCTTCATTGAAACTCATTCCAACTATCACAAACTTTCACTTTCATGATAATGCAGGCACTATTAGAAATATGGCACAAAATTTTCATATCGCTTAGGTGGTTTCCTGTCCCGTCTCAGCCTTCCTGCAATGCTACTGTCGCGACTTGGTTGCTCACCCTCAGCACTGGAAACACTGCTCGCTACGGCCTCTGGTGTTTCTGGTACCCTGGCCACTTCATCGGGAAAACTGGTAACTACTTCTGGAACGTCGTCTGGTCCCTCAGGTTGAGCAACTCGTACTGGATTTCCAACCACTTCACTCGGTGCCGCTCTGGATTGGTACTTTTTGACACCAGACACGTTTCTTTTGTAGAGGACTCCAGCTGGAGACCTGACTGTCGCCGCTTCTGGATACAACAGTGTAGGGTTGATGGTAATAAGGTGTGTCTAACTTACCACCACTCTCTTGCCTCACAAGAACATTATCTCCGGGCATGATGTCTGAGTACCTGGCCCCACGTCTCGAGTCTGCATCCAGCTTTGCTGCCCCCTTCTTTTCAGCATCGTGGTCCCTCATCTCTTGGTCATCCCTGATTTCCTTCAGTTCGGGCATTTTTGTGCGGATTTTCCTCCCGAAGAGTACTTCTGCTGGACTTTTTCCTGTGGTTGCATGAGGGATTGCCCGACAGACAGCCACATAGGATAGCAATGCTTCTCTACAGTTCTGTCCTTCTTCATGAGCGATCTGTAGTAGTTTTTCGATGGACTGATTTTGTCTCTCTACTTCTCCGTTGGCTTGCGGCCATTTAGGAGTTACTTTGTGATGGTGGATGCCTGTGGTCCTCATGTATTCAGCAAATGTCTCTGAGATGAACTGTGGACCATTGTCAGAATATAGCGTAACAGGCAATCCATGTCTCGCGAAGATCTCTGCCAATGCTTGTATCGTTTTTTCAGTGGTCGTTGACCTCATCACAGAGTACTCATAGTATCTGCTGTAGTAATCTACCACTACCATGATTGACTCGCCAGTTGGTAAAGGTCCGAGAAAATCAACAGCTACCTCGATTCACAGTCCTGTCGGGAGTTGTGTACTCCGGATCAGCTCTGAGGGATTACTCCTACTTGTGAGTTGACACCCATGGCAGGTTTTGACGAATTTCTCCACGTCTTTATCACAACCTGGCCACTATACTTTACTCCTGAGGTTTTGCTTGTTACCAACAATACCTAGGTGTCCTTCATGAGCTAATGATACGATCTTCAGTCTCAACCCCTGTGGTATCACCAATCTACAACCCCTCAACACACACTGCCCAATGCAACAAAGTTCGTCTCTAATGGGAACATATGCCTTGTGAGTGCACTTGTCCCTACTTTGGATACATTCTCTAACTTTCATGAGTTCTGGGTCATGTTCGGACTCTTTCTCGACTTCCCTCGTTGTCACAGCTCCCGGTGTCGACTGGATAGCTACGAAGCATACAAAGATCTCTGCTTCTGTCCCCAGTTCTGACTTGAATTGTGGGCATCCATTTTTCAACAATCTGGACAGCGGATCAGCAATGTTTGCTTTCCCAGCAATGTGGACTACTCTGTATTTGTACGGTTGGAGTCTGAGCACCCATCGTTTTATCCTGGCACACAGTTTGGACCTGGCGGCGTAGATCACCTCCAATGGTTTATGGTCCATGATGAGTTCAAATTTAATGCCATGCAAATATGCATGGAATCTATCGCAGGCCCATACAAGTCCGAGTGCTTCTTTCTCTGTCTGAGAATATCTCCTTTCAACGTCTGTCAAAGATCTGCTGGCATAGGCAATGATTCTTGGTCCCTCATCATGCGTCTGGACTAACACAGCTCCTAAACCAACAGGGCTAGCATCTGCTATGACTTTGGTTGGTGCATCGGGATCATAATACCCAAGAGTATCGGCATTCTTTAGACTTTGTTTCAGAGCTGTGAATGCTTCCTTCTGCTCAGGGCCAAAATGACAGCTCCCGGTGTCGACTGCTTAGCTTCCTCAGTGGTTCTGCCAGTGTAGCAAAGTTAGGGATGAACTTTGCGCAATAATTGACCAATCCCAAGAAACTTCTCATCTCCGTTGCATCCTGGGGTTCACGTGCATCGGCATCAGCTTTCACTTTGGCATCAGCTGGGTTCAGTCCTTCCAGTGTAAGCCTGTGTCCCATGAAGTCCATCTCTGAGACACCGAACTAGCACTTATCTCCATTCACAGTAAGGCCTGCCCCCTGTAGTCTGGATAGCACAATCCTCAACCGTCTGTCATGCTCTTCCTGGGTAGCCGCATGGACTATGATGTCATCAGAAATGTTGGCGACTCCAGGAATGCCTTGAATCACTCGATGGATTTCGTACTGGTAGATCTCAGGAGCTGCACTGATGCCGAACGATGTCTCTTGTACCGGTACAATCCAAAGTGAGTCACAAATGTTGTCACGTCCCTGGATTCTGGGTCCAGCTCTAGTTGATGATAGCCCCATTTTAAATCGATTTTTGAGAACACCTGACTGGTTGTTAACTCCTGGAGTACTTCTTCTACTGTTGGTATGGGGTGTCGTCCTCGAATTATAGCTTCATTGGCCATCCTCATATCAACACACAGTCTCATGTCACCATTTGGTTTGGGCACGATCACTACTGGGCTGACCCACTGCATTGAATGTTCTACAGGTTCAATAATGTCTTGCTCAATCAACTCTTTGATTTTGGCCTCGACTTTCCCACGAAGTCCAAATGGGATTCTGCGCACTGGTTGCACCTTGGGTTTGACCGTTTTGTCCACTGCTAGCTTTAGTTGTTGACCTTTCAGCTTTCCTACTCCCTGGAAAACAGCGGGAAATTCTTGCTTCATATCCTCGTATGACTGAACTGAATTGACACGAGCTCCAATATGAAGTATTGCCAGATCTTGTGCCGTGTGTCTACTCAGCAATGGTTCTCCCCTCTTGTCTATGACAACAAATTCTGCTTCGGTCTACTTGTCACCAGCTTCAACAGTCGCAGTGAAACATCCAATGGTCTGCAATGGCTTGGTTGCTGTGTATGGATACAGTTTCTTTGAACACTTCTTTGACGTACAAATGATCTTTTTTTTTCAATTTCTCCCATAAGTGTCGGTCAATTACATTACTGTCACTGCCTGAGTCTACAATGACCAGAACTGTCACACCACCAATTATCACTGGGACTTTCTCATGATGGTCATCATTCAATGTAAACTGATAGTATTTCTGCCCATCCTGGTTGTCGTCATCATCGTCACTTTCTGGGTCACCTTCTATATGGCGAATAGTGCCTTTCTTTCCAGGAGACTTTCCGTTCCCCCAAGCTTTGCCCTTAGAAGCTGTACTCTTCCTATTCTGGTTTGCATTTGACTTGCTTTTACACTTCTTTGCAAAGTGGTCTTTACATCCACACTTTCTACAAACTTTGCCTTTTGCTGGGCGGCATGGGTCTTTTCCAAAATGACCTCTGTCTCCACATCTGTAACACTCCAAGTCACGTCGGCATATTTCTATGGCTATGCAAGAGTCTATTTACTTGTTGACCAACTTTGTCTTTACTGGGCTGGCTTGAGTTGTCTTTCAGTTTCATGGTATGAAATTGCCCCTCAACAGCCTCTAATGCAGCAGCAATTGCTAAAGCATTGGTAAGTTTCAACTCACCCCCTTTTTCCAGCAATCGCCTTCTGAGTTTGTCTGATCTGCAGTGCTGCACGACTTGATCCAATAATGGGTTGTCCAAACCAGCTGCCACGTAATTGCATCCAACAGCCAGTTGTCGCAATCTCGTCACGTACTGGGCGACCGTTTCCCCATCTTCCTGTTTTGTTTTGCGAAACAAATGGCGTTGAAATCTGGCATTTGGTGTCACTACATAGTGTGCATTCAATGCATCTACAGCTTTCTGGTATTCCTCCTTCCTTCCAGTATTCGAAAGCGTCTTAAAAGTTTCCCGAACTGCAGGTCCTACGGTGAAGAGATGTAACGCCCTCCGCTGCGCTTTCTGCTCCACTGTACTCCCATCGAGAAATAAGCCATGACTGTTGGCGTAAGCTTCGAACTCTTCAAGCCATGCCTTCCACTTCACGCTTATAGTGCTTGCATCGCCCGTCGGGTCAAAATGAGGAACACCGCGAAGTGCTAGAAATTCAACTCCAGTGACTGCCATGATGAAACGTTCCAGCTCAAAGCCACGGATTCAAAATCCAAAATGTTTCTTCTCGTCGCCAATGTCACATTTGTGGCCCAAAATGGTGAAATAATGGAAGCAGAGAAATAAAGACACGCTGATATTCAACAGGTAAATCATGTGTTGATGGTGTTATCAATTTCACATTTCGGGCCACAAATGTGACAGGTCCTTTTAAAACAACTATACTTCATTAGCTATAGTACTCATTCACAACCATGTGGAGGAATTCATCTTGAATCCAGCCAGGCTCCCACATGCTATTCTCTGATTCCCTCTAGCTGTTAGGAGGATCACTAGCACTCTATCATTGCAAAAGGTAATTGAGAAGATTATCCAATGTATTCTAGTAAGTAGCAATTGTTCATTACTTCCACGTCACTGGTTTCTTCAAAATCTCAGTTTATTGAAACTTTTCTGAGGAGAGATGTGTTTGTAGTCCAGAAAACTTCATAGTCCAATTTCTGTCATCTTGTTCTTTGAGAGAAAAGTTTTCAAAATCCTGTAATCAGTATTCGTAATATTGAAGTGACATCAGTAAGACAAAATCAAGATGAAGTTGTATTTTGCAGGGAGAACCATCCAATGACTGTCTCTGTGGTGTTGATTGTGTGATAACTGTGGGTTAGGACTGCAGGAATTCCTTTCCAAGTCCTGTCTCAAGTTCGAGCAATGGAAACTTTTACAATCCACCTGACAGAGCAACAAGGGCTTCGCCGAATGTATGATAAAGGCGTGTGCACCCCCACCCCTGCCCCCCCCCACACACACACACACGCGCGCACACACACACACACACACACACACACACACACACACACACACACACACACACACACACACACACACACACACACACACACACACACCCTGCTTATCACAGTAGAAGAAAACTGGCACTTAGTTTTCCCTTACAGATGTCAGATTGACATTATTACACAGGATGCTGGAAAGTTATCTCACAAAGAACAAGATTAAGAATAGTAAACAGAAGATCCATTGTTATTGCCTTTATGATTTAAGTATAGTCCTATCTGCTGAAAATAAGTCACATCTGGTCAGGTGAATAATTTGAAAGATTGCACAATTTCTGGGAATATTTTTTTCTAATTTAGAAAAACAGCACAGTAACAGGCCATTTCGGGCCCACGAGCCTGTGCCACCCAACTACACTTAATTAACCTACACCCCCGTGTACATTTTGAATGGTTGGAGGAAACCAGAGCTCCTGGGGAAAACCCACACAGACACGGGAAGAACATACAAACTCCTTACAGACAGCATGAGAATCAAATCCTTGTCCCGATCACTGGCGCCATAATGGCGTTGAGCTAACCCAATAGTTATTTTTTCTTTCCACTCACATCCCACTTTAAGTAATCCCTATGCCATCTGTAATCTGTGATTAGTAAGAGATTGCTTAAGGTGGGATGTGAGTGGAAAGGGAAGGGTGAGAAATACTGCTCTAGACCCAATTGTTATTGAAATACTTTGCTTGAGAAAAATTGTCATTGGTCCATTTTCTTTTGAATTATGAGCCCGTGAATATAACGAGTCAATGAGGTACAATTAAAACAGTGGTTTGCAAACTTTTTCTTTCCACCCACATCTTCTTCTTTGGCTTCGCAGACGAAGATTTATGGAGGGGTAATGTCCACGTCAGCTGCAGGCTCATTTGTGGCTGACAAGTCCGATGCGGGACAGGCAGACACGGTTGCAGCGGTTGCAAGGGAAAATTGGTTGGTTGGGGTTGGGTGTTGGGCATATCACCTTATTAATCACAGAGCACCTATGGCATAAGGATTACTTAAAGTGGTATGTGAATGGGAAGAAAAAGGTTGAGAACCACTGAGCTAATCGCTATGCTAACTGTGCCACCTAAAATATGGTAATCACACAAAAAGTGTCTCAAATTAAGAAATGTGGTAAATCTATTTTTGTTGTTTTTGCATTCTTGTACAGGACTACCCGAATTCCTTCTCTCTCTATTGCAACACCCTCACCTTCAAGGATATATGTTCAGCTCCCTTCCATCTTTCATCCGCTTTCTGAATCCATGGTATTAATCTCCGGTTGTATGGTAATGACACCCAGCTACACCTCACCACCACCTCTTCTCCTGCACCCATGAGTATTGGAAGGTGTTCCTTCAAGCTAAGTACTGAAAAGGCCAAGGCTTCATATTCCTTTTCCATCACAAGTGCTGAGCCCCGAGGAACCAATTCCATCCTTCTATCTGGCAATGGTTTGAGGTTGAACCATTCTGATAGATGATCCTCACATTTGATTTCAAGGTGGACCTCCAACCGGACCCCCTAGCCATTACTACCTCCACCCGCCGTCAGCTCACCTGCTGCTGAAACCTTCCACCAAACCCGACTGTTCTGAAATCAACTCCTGTTCACCTCCCTTGTTCCTTCCTCTAAACTTGTGTCTAACTCACACCATTCTCATTTCACCTACCAACCTTGAAATGACTGAGATATATATGTTCCCTAGTTGGATGGTGAAGTGATTGAAAACTTCTTTCATTTCAAACCTCTAATAATCTGGTGAGTCACTGCACATGTACAAGTCCAAGCTCTTCTGTATCTCACCAACAATGTTAGCATCACTGATCTACAAAAAGTTCAAAGTTCAAATTTATTGCCAGAATACGTTCCTGACATCACATCCATCCTTGAGATTCTTTTTTCTACTTATTGGAAACTATAGACTGGAGTCAGAAAGAAAGATATGTACGCAAAAGAGTGGAATATAACCAAAGAAAGAAATGTAAATAAACTGACTATGCAACACAAATATAAATATTTAATAATAAGTAATGAGCAAAACAGGAGTCCTTCAAAAAGTCTCTGACTGAGTTTGCCATTGAGGAGCCTGATGGCAGAGGGGTAGCAGTTGTACCTGAACCTAGTGGGTGGTCTTCTGGAATCTTATGCCTCTTTCCTGATCTTTCAGTGTCGAGACCATATGCTCCAGAGTTCTCTCCATAAAGCTTTCCCCTTCCATAGTCTTCCCCCTCCCGAACCACTCTTTGGCCATCTACTCAAATCTATTTTCGACCGCATTTGTGGCCACTGAACATGTTGCTAAGATGGCTGATGTAGCGACCAGTAGAGCAGCTGCTTCACCGCACTCAATCCTGACCTCCGACCTGCTCCATATGTAATTTGCACATTTCGCCCTGTGATCTGGTGGGTTTTCCCAGACTGTTCCACTCCCCCTCGTGCCTCCCCCACCACCCCCACATCTGAAAGATAAATGAATGAGGTTCATTGCCAGATACATCAATGCAATGTACAGATGCGATGAAAGGCATCCTTGCTGCAGCTCCCACGTACATGAATCATACAACACATAAGAAGATTGGAAAAATATAATCATATCATCAGAAGTTGGGAAAAAATAAATTATAGTTGGATGCAGTGTAAAAATACGCTGAGTCAGGCAGCAATACTATAAACAGACCTGTGGTGGTCTCACTGTGTTACAATGAGATTCAAGAGCCCGATATTGCTCAATCTCATTTATCTGCCACATGCAAACAACCCTCCATCATTGGTAAGAAGGAGGAGATTCAGGCTGGTTGAAGACAGTACATACACAAATTTGCAAGAGAAACTCAGCAGGTCTGGCAGCGGCTATGGGAGGCAAAGATGTATAACCAATGTTTCAGGCCTGAACCCTTCATCAAGGTACAGGTCGTAAGGAAAAAGGTGTGGGAAAGAGCTTGATGGTTAGCATCGATGCAAGTTTTGGTGAACAACACCTCATCTTCCGTCTGTGCACCCTTCAACTGGATGGCATTAACATTGACTTCTCTGGTTTCTGTTAAGAAACCACCCCCCTTCCCTGTCTACTTCCCTCTAGTTCTCTCTCTCTCTCTCTCTCTCTCTCTCTCTCTCTTCCATGCAATTCAATGTGGTCACAGCAGTAATATATACAGTAAAACTCCAATAAACACTGAACAACAATTTTTTTTCAAAAGGTTTGTCTCCTAAAAATAATTGAAGCTGAACACAAAGATAATTTCTGGTTGGCTGTATCACATTGGAAGTTGGAGAAACATTTAATTAACTTTTATTGAATTTAGCATGTTTAATCGCATAATGATGCTGACACATTGTGTGAGTTCAACTGACCTAAAAATGTTTTGCCACTGATTTTCATTTGTACTCACCATCTGATGCCTCTGGGATCTAGGGTCCAACAATAGTCACCAGCATTGATGGATTTCAGTTGCCCTGATATCACTTTTCCAAGGTGGTGAAACCTTTCACCATGTTCGTCACCGTGTTCTTCACTGACTGCACCAAGATCAGCAGGGAAGACATCCAAGTTCGAATACAGAAGATCACAAGATAACAAGATCACAAGTCGGCCAATTGGCCCATCAAGTCATCTCTGCCATTTTGTGAGCTGATCCTTATCACTCCCCAGCCTTTTCCCTGTAATCTTTGATGCCCTGACTAATCAAATGTCTATCAATCTCTGTCTTAAATACATCCAACCACCTCGCTTCCACTGCCACCTGTGACAACAAATTCCACAGACTCATGACCCTCTGGCTAAAGAAGTAAATTTTCACTGACATGCTGCACTTCATAGTGTCTGCTTGAAGTAGACTTAAAATATGACAGGAAATCACAAAAATAGGTTATATCCTAAAAAATATGGTATGTGATAGAAAAATGTTCAGCTGATATTCATGATCAGCAGCGCAAAATCCATAAGCTACACCAACTTATTTAACCTTTCCCTATAACTTAGGCCCCGTAACCCTGGCAACATTCTGGTAAATCTTCTCTTTCTCTGTTCTCTCCCTAAATTGTTGATATCTTTCCTAATCTTTGGTGACCAAAACTCTACACAATACTCCAAATCTGGCCCCACCAATGCCTTGTACAATTTTAACATAACATCCCAGCTCCAATACTCAATGCTCTTATTCTCATAGGAAGCAAAATCTTTGTTGTCCAGTGTAAGCTGGCAGCTGATTGTTTGGCTATCTTGAGTATGAGTTGGGGTGGTGATTGGTAGTGGGGTGGGTAGTCAGGTTTGGATGTGACTGGGAGCAACATTAGGAAAATGGTTAGGTCTATGATTGGATCTGGGGTCCAGAGAGTTTGTAAATTGTCTGAAGAGTCATGAGCAACTTTATTATATCGCTTTGTAACATGTGAAAAGATGTGAAATATACTTGGATATTAATTGGAGTAATGTGCGGAAAAAAATCTGAGTCAGGCATCAGTGAAACCCAAGGGGTTTTTATTGTACGTGGCTTTTTATTTACAGCTGCCCCTGACTTTCATGTTAAGGACTGGCCTGTGGACTACCTTTTCACCTTGTGTAGTTCCATAATGTTTCATTCTCTGCAGGTCTGGCACCATCTGTGGGCAGCAAAATCGTTAATGTTGCAATGAATGACCTTTCTTCAAAGCTAGGAAATGTTCATCATTTTGGAGGCTTGGATCTGGAGCTCGGGTTGCCTATAGAGGCTGCAAGAGCATTGGAAGTGTATCCTCAGACACTCAGTGACTTTGGGTGTGGGGGAGGAGGGTCTCTCTTTTTCTTCTCTTTCTCTGACTGTCTGACTTGCTGGGCCTGATAGCGAATCTTTCTCTGCCTATCATCTGCGTTTGTCCCCCCCATTGGCATGATCTACCGAGATTATTGACTGAAGCGGGTGCGCAAGATCGTTGAGGACCCCTTGCATCCTGCGCACAGCATCTTTCAGCCACTCCCGTCGGGGAGCAGATACAGGAGTGTCAGAGCCAGCACCACCAGGCCGAGGAACAGCTTCTTCCCACAGGCAGAGAGAATGCTGAACGATTGAAGGAACTACTCACACTAACCCTCCGAGACTCTCATATGTGCAAAACAAAAATCATTTATTTATTTATTTGTATAGATGAAATACTTGTCCTGCATATTTATTGTCTGTCTGTATGTGTGTTATATTTGGATCTGTGTCTGCCTGTTTTGCACTGAGGACCGGAGAATGCTGTTTCATCGGGCAGTACTTGTTCAATCAGGTGGTAATAAACTCGACTAAATGCAATTCCATGTTACATTCATTTTATTGCATGAAATTGAAAGAATCTTGAATTTTAAATTGCAGAGAAGGGGAAGGGGTGGAGAGAGTACAAAGGAAGTATTAGTGAGAGGATCTGGCCCACCAGAGGCTGAGTGATTCAAATGATGCTGATACTGTTTGAGAGGTGATAGGGTGCCACCCTGAAATATTACCTGTTCTTCTCTCTCTTCAGATACTGCTCGACCTTTTCACTGCCATCTCTCGGTCAGCACCAATATAATCTGTGTCAGTCAGTCTCCACCCAATCACAAACATTGTCTGCCCTCTCCTCCCCTCTCCCTTTGCAAATTAGACATGCCAGATTTCTCTTTTGATGAAAACATTAACTTTGTTTCTCTTCCCAGATGCTGCCTGATCTGCTGAGTGTTACCAGCAGCTTCTGTTTTAATTGGATCAACACAACTTCTCTGAAATAATTAACAAATGATTCTGTTTAAAATTGCCACGCGGAAGCCACAAAGCATGAAGGATCCATGTCTTCTCTCTGTGATCATGAAGCTTCAGGATTTCAAGACGCATTTTTAAGTTTGATCTTAAATGAGAATAGGTGTCACGGGTCAGTTAATGGTTAGCGCAATGCTGTTAGAACCCAAGTTCGAATCCGACACTGTCTATAAGGTGTTGGTACGTTCTCCCCATGACCTTGTGCTCCTTGTGCTCTGGTTTCCTTCATCCCTCCAAAAACGTACAGGATTTGTGGGTGAATTGGTGCATTTGGGCAGCATGGGCTCATGGGACGGACGTCTCTGTTACCGTGCTGTATCTACATTAAAAAAGAAGACAGACAACACTGTCTCAGGATAAAGAGTGGTTCATTTAGAAGCACAATAGAGTGACATTTCTAAAGGCAGAGGGCTGTAAATATTTAGAATTGTCTCTCGCATTTGTGTAATATGCTTTCAGGTGAGAGAGGGACATTAATGGTGGAATTGGTAGTCGAAAAAGGAGAGGTGGCTTGGATTGTGTCAATACAATGGCAGCAAAAAAACATTTGGATTTTTGTTGATAAATCATCTCAAAGCAGTGAAGGAAGTTAGTCTAACAAATATTGGAACCAAATCTCAGGAGGAAATAGAAGACAAAATTGTGGTAAAAGCAGAAGATTTTACAAAACATTATAAACAAGAACATGCGTTAAGAGATTTTTGAGGGAATTCCAGAGCTTATACCTGTTGTTCCAGTGGGGAATACACAGAACTATTGGATATGTTCCTACCTTTTTAAAGATGAAGAAATCAAATGGACCTTTGGGTTTCATGTGAGGGATGTATTTGAATATCGAACTGGTCCGAGAGCAGCAGCAGCGATCATCAAGGATCACCACCCAGCATGTGCTCTGTTCTCACTGCTGCCATCAGGAAAGAGGTATAGGGGTCACAAGACTCGCACCACCAGTTCAGGAACAGCTGCTACCCCTCCACCATCAGACTCCACAACCATATAACAATTACAGCGCAGAAAAGGCCAACTTAGCCGAAAACTTTCTCCCACCTAACTCCACTGACCTACACCCAACCCATAACCCTCCATTCCTTTCCCATCCCTATACATATTCAACTTCTACTCAAATGCTAATATCGAGCTTCCACCACTTGGCCTGGAAGCTCGTTCCACACACCCACCACTCTCTGAATGAAGAAGTCCCCCTCATGTTTCCTCTAATCTTTTGCCCCCAACTCTCAGTTCACATCCTCTGCCCCTTTCTTAAAGGTAAAAGCTTCTCCACATCCATTCCATTGATACCCCTAATAATTTTAAATACCTCAATCAAATCTCATCTCAACCTTCTACACTCCAAGGAATAAAGACCCAACTTATTTAACCTTTATAATAGACTTATAAAGGCCAACATACCATAAGCTTTCTTCACCACCCTATTCACATGTGACACCACCTTCAAGGAACAATGATCCCTCTGTTCTACTGCATTCTTCAATGCTTTACCATTCACCATATATCAGGGACTCATTTAAGGACTCTTGCTCTAAATTGCTTTTTTCTCTCCTCTCTGTATTGTACAATCAGTTGTTTACATTTTTTTATTTGTTTACACATGCACGTGTACAGTTTTTTCTTGCACTACCAATACATGTTAATTCTGCCTGACCAGCAGGAAAAAGAATCTCAGGATTGTATGTGATGTCACGTATGAACTCTGACAATAAATCTGAAATCTGAATCTCCATGTGGAAATAATGAATTTGTTATCTCTCTTGTATAAATTCAACAAGGTTATTCAAACAAAAGAACACCCCCTGCAATAGGATAGTGTATTAGAATGAGCTTTTAAATTTAGATCTGCATACAGCATGGTAATAGGCTCTTTTTGCCCATGAGCCCGTGCCGCCCAATTTACAACCAATTAACCTACACCACCAGGTTTCTTTTGAACAGTGGAAGGAAACAGGAGTCCCTGGAGAAAACCCACAGAGTACAAACTCCTTACAGACTGCACGGATTCAAACCCAGGTCCCAATCGCTGGAGGTGGAAAGGCATTGTGTTAACTGCTATCCTAACCGTGCTGCTCTTTTAGTAAAGTAAAATGAAAATAAAGTAAAAATGCTTTAACACTTATAAATTCTTGCAAATAAAGTGTGTTCAGTGTAAGTACAGTCTTTTAAACTGTTTATTCTTATTGCAGGTGTATTAGTGAAGCATTGTAAGAGTAAGTCTCAAGCAACTGGAAAATACATTTATCTGGCATCTACCAATCCCCATAGGTGCCTGATACCAGTGGTTTTACTATACAGTATGGAAATTGAAACCTAATTAGGTTAAGACAACTGAATGTAACATTTTAATCCTTAAAATATATGAAAGGCAGTAGATAAGGACACTGTACAAAAGCTTTCTGCTGACAACTGATACAGTAACAGGACCAAGGGATTAGAAATGCTGCTGTAAGTACTTTTCAATGTTTTTAAAATGCTTTGTTTGCTTTTGGTTTCATATAAAGATGAGAATAGCTTGTCACCTGATGGGTCAATTAAACTTGTGCTGTGCCATGTTTTAATCCCTGATGTTACACAGGCGACGCTGGAATCGGGAGCAACAGACAACCTGCTGGAGGAACTCAACAGGTCGAGCAGCGTCAGTGGGAGATAAAGGTCGACGATGTCTCAGGTTGAATCCCCTCGTGGGAGTGCTAAGGGAAGGCGGCAAGATTCTCTCTTGCTCTGGCTGCCTCCCCTTTGGCCGTCTCGGTCTCAATGAAGGCCTAATGCATGAAACACAGTAAATAGGCAAGGAGAAAGAGCCCTGTGAATTATTCCAATGTCAAAGGTGGTGGTGGTGTAGGGGGAATTCAGCAGATTTCCCACTCCTCATTATCTTTCAAGTGCACTGCTTTAATATTCTTCAGGCTTTCATTGATTGCTGTCTGTCTCCCCACCTCTGAACATCCCAAAAGCTTTTTTTATGTGCTATCCAAGTAAGTCAACCTGTACTAAAGCACACCAGGTAGTGTAATCATCAAACAGCATGTCAAAGAGCGGGGTTTGGTGTTTTAATTGGACAAAGTGCAGGATATGGAGATAATTAAGGTAAAACTGCATGGGGGCATGATCTATCTGTAAAGAGAGGTCACTTCAAGACCCTGATAACAGCAGGAAAGGAACTGTCCTTGATTCTGGAGGTTTTTGTTTTCAATTTTATGTATATTCTGCCCGAAAGGAGGGCAAGACAAGGGTGTTTCCGGAATCAGATGGGGCATTTAGTATATTAACCATATAACCATATAACAATTATAGTACAGAAACAGGCCATCTCAGCCCCTCTAGTCCACACCAATTTAAGTGATCTTCTCTAGTCTCACCTACCTCCTTCCTGTCCATAACTCTCCAATCCCCTCACATCCATGTACTCATCCAACCTTCTGTTAAATTTCAAAATTGACCCTGCTGCAATCACCTCTTCCCGAAGGTCATTCCACTCAGCCACCACTCTCTGAGTGAAGAAGCTTCCTCTCATGTTACTTCTAAACTTTTGCCCCCTAACCCTTAACTTATCACCCCTCGTTCCAATCTTACCTGCTCCCAAAGGGAAGAGCTTATCTATCCCCCTCTATCAAATCCCCCCTCAACCTTCTACACTCCAATGAATAAAGACCCAGTCTACTCAACCTTTCTTTGTATTCTAGATACTACAAACCAGGCAACATTTTAGCAAATTTTCTCTGCACCCTCTCTACATTTTTGATATCCTTCCTCTAATTTGGGGAGCAGAACTGCACACAGTATTCCAAATTTGGCTTCACCAATGTGAACAGTCTCAATATCACCTCCCAGTTCCTATATTCTATGGTTTGATTTATAAAGGCCATCTTTCAACCCACTCTTCTAAGCAGTCCCGAGGGAATGTGAGGGTTTTACAGAGTCAAAGCAGGTTTTTGATTCTTCTTTCTGTAAAATCTTTGGAAAGGTGACCTGGAGCCCAATCCCACCTCTCATGATTCTGGACCGAGGAAATGGCGTGTGGCTTCCTTCTTGAAAACCATTGGAAGGCAAAGTAATTTGAAAAAAAGAGACTAGATTTCTTTCCTTTGGGTATGGATGGGTGATTTATGAATATTCTTTTACTGGAACAGCTTAATCCTTGCCCATTCATTCTTAAATATTCTAACAAATTTTCATTTTGTAATAAGGGTGGAAATCACCCTCTCAACATCCCTAAATGGTGAAGAATTCTGTGCCAACCCTTCCAGGATTCCATCACAGTCACAGTGCTTAACATTCACATGCACACAAGAAAATAAGAACTAGAGCATCCCCTCCTGGCCCACCATTCAATGAGATCAAAGCTGATCTATCCAAGCCATCAACACTTCTCTGTACCAATTCTCTCAGTTCTGTACCAATTCCCTCAGTTCCCCATTCCTTCAGTACCTTCAACCACCTCACCTCATCAACCCTCCAGGGGAAAAGAATCACAGTTCACCACAACTTTCACATCCCCCCAGGGCAAATGTAAACGGGTACACAGAACATCATTGTGACAGGAGAATGTATTTTTTACACTTACGGGGTGTCCTAGTTTTATCTTACTGTTTTTGTTCAACTGAACAGCTTGCAAGGAAGATTCAGAAGGCAATTCGGGGTCATTCCCCTTGCTGTGAAATGAAGGTGTATGTTGACCAGATCAGATCAGGGCAGCAGACTTCCCTCCTCGAAGGTCATCAGTGAGCTGAGTGAGTTGCTAACTACAGTCCCCGGTCACCGTAATAGAGACCCGCACTTGCTTCACAAACAAAATACAATTTGGTTTACTGCCTTGTTGGGGAAAGGGCAGCACAGTTGCTACAGCTACTGCGTTGCCACACCAGGGACCCAGGCTCAATCCTAATCTCAGAGGCTGGCTCTGTGGAGTTTGCATCTCCTTCCAGGTGCTTTGTTTTCCTCCCACATCCCAAACACTTTCAGGCCATTAATTGACCATAGTGTGTGGGTGACCAGTTGGAATCTGGGGGAAGTTCTTAGAGCATAGAACACAACAGTTGTGTCGGCCCGTATATTCGTTAAAGAAGTACTGAACCCTCCTTACCCTGGAACCCTCTATTTTTCTTCCATCCAAGAGTCTCTGAAATCCCCTGAATGTTCCAGCCTCCACCACCACCACCCCTGGCAAAGCATTCCAGGCACGCACTACTCTCTGCATAAAAAAAAAATCTTGCCCCAGATGTCTCCCTTAGTTCATGAAAATCTGGCGATTTTTAAAAAAAATAGGAACAATACACGTGTTTTTGATGATCAGTGCAGACCTGATGGGCAGAAGGGTCTGCTTCTGAGCTGCATTTCTCTATTAACTTCTGATTTGAACTCTTGTCCATGGTTGTATCATTCCAGGCCACATGGTCAGTCGTTCAATAACAATGACTATTCCTTCTACAGGTGAAATGCAAAGGAAGGCAGACGATTAAGGAGAATGACAACAGTGAATTAGTATCACCATATTCATCGAAAATAATCTCAGCACCTTTTCTCACTTGCTTGTCCTTCTCAAGTAAACTCTGTACCTGTCACTTCTTTGCACCATGAAACAAATCGTGAACTGTCGTGTCAAATTAGGAATGATGCTGATATCGTTGCTACAAATATGCAGCAATGTCGAGAATTACTGTCGCAGTTTGCTATTCTGATGGCTTCTTCTCGCCCAGATCTATGGCACCAACTCTTCTCAGAAACGATACCAGCATGGTCAAGATCTTACTGTCCACGCGCAAACATCGAATGCTTATCTGCTTGTGGCACCGTGGGCAGTTCTACCAGCTTTGTTTTCTTAATCTCTTCATGAGGATTCAATAATTGCTATCACAAGCACATCAGCAAGTTGGGGCTTTAACGGACTAAAGGCATGAAAAGAAAACCGGCACTAAACCACAAGGATATTGGAGCAAATTATTTAGTAGTTTTTTTAAAGGAAGCAACAGAATCAAAATGATGGGGATGGGGATGAAGAAGTCCAGAGAATAGATTCTCTGGACTTCAAAAGAGAAGATAATATATCAAACAATGGAAGAAATCTGTGCAAGTCAGACAGCGACAATGGGTAGGAATGGACCATCTCCAGGCTGACCGTTGAGTTCCTCCAGCAATTCTTTGTTTGTTCAAATTCTCAACCACAAACTCAATCAGTCACTCATTTACTTTGAACTTTATTGACTATTTTTCTGTCTCTGTGTTGAACTGTTTGTTGACAATTCTTTATATGTTTACATGTACCAGATTTTAGATTTCAAATTTATTGTCAAAGTACATCCATGACATCACATACCAACCTGAGATTCTTTTTCCTGTTGGCGAAGCAAAATTCCCACTTATTGGCAGTGTAATAAAAAAACTGACTCAACGTACACATGTAAACAAATAAAGAAATAAAGGAATATAAACAAACTAACTGTGCAAAACAGAGAGAGCAAAAAAATCTCAATACAGTGCAAAAGTAAGAGTCCTTAAATGAGGCCCTGATTGAGTTTCTTGTTGAGGAGTCTGATGGTGGAGGGGGAGCAGCTGTTCCTGAACCTGGTGGCACAAGTCTTGTGGCACCTTCACCATTTTCCTGAGAACAGCGCTTGTGCTGGGTGATGTGGATCCTTGATGATTGCTGCTGCTCTCTGACGCAGGCCTTCCCTGTAGATGTTCTTAATGGAGGGTAGAGTTTTGCCTGTGATAACCTGGGCTGTGTCCACTACCTTTTGGAGAGCTTTTACTCTCAGGGGTATTGGTGTCCCCATACCAGACCATGATGCACTTTTCACCACACAGCTGTAGAAATTTGCCAAGGTTTTCAATGTCATGCCAAACCTCTGCAAACTCCTGAGGAAGTAGAGGTGCTGATGTGCTTTCTTCATGATGCCATTGGTGTGTTGGAAACCAGGAAAGATCCTCTGAGGTAGTGACTCCCAAGAACTTAAATGTGCTCACCCTCTCCACCTCTGATCCCCCAATGATTACTGGATTATACACCTCTGGCTTTCCTTTCCTGGTCAACAATCAGCTCCTTGGTTTTGGTGATATTGAGTGTGAGGTTGCTGTTGGTGCACCATTCAGCCAAGTTTTCATTCTCCATCCTCAATCTCATCCCCTTCCTTTATACGACCCACTACTGTGGTATTATCAGCGAACTTGTAGATAGTGTTGTTGTCGTACTGAGCCACACAGTCGTAGGTGTAAAGTGAGTAGAGCAGGGGGCTAAGAACACAGCCTTATGGTGCTGAAGGAGATTGTGGAGGAAATGTTCTTACCAATCCTCACTGATTGTGGTCTAGAAGGGAGAAAATCCAGGATCCAATTACACAGTGTGATGTGGAGTCCCAAGTCTTGGAGTTTGCTGAACAATTTTGAGGGGTGATGGTGTTAAATGCTGAACTGTAGTTGATAAAGAGCTACCAATCAGTGGTACTACCAATCAATGATTCTACCAATCAATGGTACTACCAATCAGTGATGATTCTGCCTGTCATGTATGTCTCCTGAACTTCCAACATGTACAGCAGTTGTGTTTCTCTGCATAATATATTAACTAATATTGAGAAGCCACAGCTCAAGTGAGGCTTGCAGTCAAGTCACTGAGGTGAACCTCAGCCAGTCTTGGGGTTCACCAGATCTGGTCCCCTGCATCAGTCCAATGGTTCCCCTAGAGCACCCAATGCCTGAGGACCAGGCTGCTGAGCGTGGGTGCCACCATCATAGGCATGGACCTCCAATGTAAAAAGCATGATTTCAGGGTAGTTTAAATGTTGGATGGGCTGGTTGGGTAGTAGGACCCAGAAGAGGATCATTGCAAGACATGTCTCTGCTCCCCCACTCCTTCTGAGTCTGCTCCAGGTGCAATGGGGCCTACTCCAATTCACCATTCAGGTGTTAGACCAGGATTAGGTGGTCAGTGGAATGCAAATCTCTCATTTTTATGGAGGGATTTACCAGTTTATTGGCACTGATGAATGAAATGATCAGGAGCAGGAACTTGGCCTGATTTTTAAATTTCAATGGATTAAATTTAAATCTAGATAACCGGCCCTTTCGGCCCTCCAGCTCGTGCTGCCCAATTGACATACAACCTAATACGTTTTGAAGAGGGTGAGGAAACCGGAGCCCCCCAGGGAAAACCCACTCAGACAGAGAACGTACAAACTTCTTACAGACAGCATGGATTCGAACCCCGGTCGCCGGTGCTTTAACAGCGTTGCGCTAACCGCTACACCAACTGGTTTATAGCACATCAAAATTAATTGCTAAACTCAGAATACTCTCTCACCAGTGAACACAACATCATTGTGTCAATACTTGGGATCTCCTTGTTTCGTTTGTCTAAGTGTCTAACTATGCAGGAGTGCTAATTAATTTTGTCTGCACAGTCATTTTAATCTCATTGGCAATAACTTGTGACGATTCCATTTTGAAAATGCTCACACACGCCATCAGCAACATGCCCCAAGCACTGTTCTTGATTAAGTTGACCAAGCATGCCTCTGCATCCACAAATCTGTGGTTACTTTCACTTTTCACCCCATTCTTCTCACTGAACACAAGGCTAGGAAGACACCTTGCCTTCCATGCAACAAAATAAATTGTGAATGGAGTTGTGCTAGATGGCTGGCGTAAAGCTGAGCGGGCTCAGTATGAAGTGCATCTAGTCCCGCCACTCATTAGGTTGCAGATGAATAATACGTGCAGGGGTAGAATAAGAGTCACCTGCACATGCTTGTAGTATGATCCGTTCTCCTGCAACGCAATGCACGGATGCAGATGTCCAGGATTCATGCATGCTCATTGCTGTTCTCCAAGGAACTGCTGGAAAAGCCCTTTTTTTGTGGAGGGGAGACGTCTAAATTTGATATTCCTGTACCCCACCATTTTATCTCCCCTAACTATTCCTACAAAGACACGTTTATTCTCTGCCCCATCCACCGACAGGGCGAGGCCAACCATAACCACACACCACATTTCCTCCAGACAGCCTTAATCCTAATGACACGGACATTGATTTTTCTTAATTGCAGACCACCCCCACCCTTGTTTGATGCCACTATTTCCTACCTTCTCTACTTATTGCTGTATTTTCTATTTTCTTTCTCTAACTTTTCTTTAGATTTCTTCTTCTTCTTCCTGTCTCTCCACCCCCCTCACTTTTCATTCTATACCCCATCCCCCAGCTTTTTTCCCTCTTTATAAATGAAATTCTACCTCATTCTTGGTAAAGGGGCAGCACAGATAGCGTAGCAGTTAGCACCACGCTGTTACAGAGTCAGCGATCGGGACCAGGATACGAATCCTGCGCTGTCTGTAAGGGGTTTGTACGTTCTCCCCATGTCTTTATGTGTTTTCCCGGGGGCACCGGTTTCCTCCACAGTTCCAAAACATAATGGGAGTTGTAGGTGAATTGGGTGTGATTGGGCGGCACGGGCTCGTAGGCCGGAAGGGGTTGTTACCGTGCGGTATGTCTAAATTTAAAAGGGTTCAGACTGAAACATCGATTGACTATTGCGGTCTAACCTGCTGAAAGCCTCCAGCAATTTTTTTTGTCTTCTCCATCCCTTTTGCTGTTTGCAACTGCAAGATAGGTGTGGCAGATTCCAGCAGGCTGCTCTCCTCTTCCGAGCCACTGTTCATCACCTCAGTTGAAGCAACCAAAACAAGACTATTTTTGTTTAATTGAAGCCAAGCAGCTTTGCAGAAAAGGCTTGCTCAATGCCATGATAATAAAGATTCCAAGCCGGTACATCAAATACAGAATGCAGTCAGAGCAGCCTTTAAATAAATTACTTTGCATTATTGACACTGGGACGTAGCCAGAGGGTGCGCCTTTCAGCAAGCAAAGAATGTCACAGTGCCACAGCATTAATCAATGTGATGCAGAGGCCATGATGATGGGATTCTTGGCTAAATGGATGGTACACAAGGTGGTGTCAGGCAATGCTGACATATACTTCCAGAACTGACCTGATTAATTGCTACCACACATTTGGCACATTAGCATTTATAGTAGCTGAGCAAGGAAAGCAAATGGGAGATGGGTTTGTTCACTTCCAGCCGTCCGTGAGCTGTAACACTGCAGTGGGCTGAGCACTCAGGGTTATTACTTCCTGACAGACTGGCATGAGCTGAGATCTACTGATTTACGGAGGTCATTTCTTTGGTGAAACTGATCAGTTTCAGTTTCCTCCAATCTGTCTTTTTCTCCTCAAATGTGCTTCCCCCCTTCTCTGAAAGCTTGTAGGCCTACAGGTACTGGCAAAATGGGCTCCTCTGTTTGATGACCTGTCTAAATGCCTGGCAGGCTGTTTGTCTGTACGCATCACGGTCATGGGTTAGCGCAATGCTGTGACAGCAGGACCAGGGTTCGAATCCTGCTCTGTCTGTAAGGAGTTTATACGTTCTCCCTGTGTCTGCATGGGCTTTCCCCAGGGACTCCCGTTTCCCCCCACCGTTCTAAAGCTACTGGGGAGTTGTAGGTCATTTGGGTTGATTGGCTGGCACTTGTGGGCTGAAATGGCTTGTTGCCCTGCTGCATGTCTAAAACTATTTATAATTTTTTTTAAATCACAGCTGAACTTAATGCTTTCACCCCAGACCCTCACACATGTATTCCTTCTAGTCCTAGTCACTGGATTGTGATCACCCAGGCTGTGATTTATCTATAGTAAAAAGTTACTCAACACAGACGTGATAATGGCGGCACTGCCAGAGATGGCGTAACAGCAGCGCTACAAATGGTGCAGATCCAAGAGAATGAGGAGCGGAGACACATTGCAGCTCCGCAGGGGCCTCCTGTCGAGTCCTGGTGCCAATGGGCCCATAAAGGCTTTAAACGGCTTGTTAAAGGGTTCTACTGTGTTTTTTTTTAATTCTGAAATCATGGAAGTCTGTGCCTAAGATGGCGGTGGCTGTGCTGGGCAGTGGACCACAGGGGCTGCAGGGGAGCAGCGGACCAGAGCAGGGTACCACAAATGGGAAGAACATGCCCCGTTCAGAAGGAGAAGCATGGGAAATGACCCTACCAGTCACTGACCATGGCAGCGGACCAATGAGTGGCTCGCTCAGCAGCTGAAGGACCCTCAGAGACTGCAGGCTGCTGGCAACCAGTGGTTCAAGAACACAGACAGGCTGGGGGCTGCTGGAGAATGACTCGTGGGAACCAGGTATCGGAACTGGGATTCAAGAGAGCACTGCGGGCAAAACATGCCTCAGGCACTGAAGGTTTCCTAATCCTACCAGAGGTTTGGACCTGGAGCTCGGGTTGCTGATGGTTTAAACTGGAGACTGCATGGCTACAGAGGCTGCAGGAGCGCTGGATGCGAATCCTCGGACACCCAGTGTCTCTGCTTCTCTTTCTCCTAATGTTAGGGGCACCGGGGAATGCTCATGGCAACTCTTTGTTTGCCTTACAGCAGGCTAAAGTTGAAGTGTATCATGTATATTACATTTTTAATGTATCAGTATAGCAGAGGTTTTCAACCTTTTTCTCCCACTCACATACCACCGTAAGTAATCCCTATGCCATAGGTGCTCGGTGATTAGTAAGGGATTGCTTAAGGTGGTATGTGAGTGGGACAGGTGAGGTCTGGGCCTAATGTCCCACTCACTCAGAGAAAGTACATGTGTAGTACATTGCCTCTCCTTTGTCGGTGATGTGACCACCGCATGGCCGCTGTCTGGCTCGCCAAGCAGGACGTCTCTGCAAATAGCCTCTCCTACATTACTGGGTCTATAGCAACACCTTCTCATCAATGCTCCCCCTCCCCCACCATTTTCACTGACTTTTCTATGTCATGGCATGATCGAGTGTCTGGCGGTATAACTGGACGGGTCAGCTGGGCTCGTTATCCTCATTTGGCAGCCAGCGTAAGAGAAGGAAAACTCTGATTTCAAACCGGGGCAGATGGGGCTCATTAGCCTTGTCAAGCCATTCATTTCGGAGAAGGAAAATCCAAAGTAACACCTATGACCCGAGGGCCTGGCTGTCACTGTTCCAGTATATTGGGCCAAGGCAGATAAATCCCAGGTTTAAAGGGTGGGGCCAGTACTACGCACACTGCGCTCTACCTAAAAAATCCACTGCGCTGGTTCAAAGGACATGCTCACGTCTACGCTTCATCCTGGATCTTCGTTCATGAAGCCAAGCCTTGATGACGATAATGATGTGAATGGGTTGAGAACCACTGCTCCAGATCCAAATGATACTGAAATATTTTGCTTGAGAAAAATTGTCATTGGCCCATTTCATCTGGAGTTAGTTATGAAACCGTGTGCATAACGAGTCAATGAGGGAGGATTAAAACAGTGGTTTTCAAACTTTTTCTTTCCTCTCACAGACCACTTTAAGTAATCCCTATGCCCCTGCTCTTCTGTGATTAGTAAGGGATTGCTTAAGGTGGTCGGTGGGTGGGAAGAAAAAGTTGGAAAATCACTGCATTATAGTAAAGCAAACTTTGAACTTTCCCTTTACTATTCACTATTTGGTGCTTCAGGTGAGACATTCAAAATCAGTGCAGGCTCTGACCTGAGTCTCAAGCCTCCTGCCTGACTGGTTTAGGGCTGGAGCTGGTGTTGGTTTTAGCCACCGATCTCTGTTGAAACTACTATGCCAGAGGTGTACAATGTGTTCAGAGTACATTGCACAAGGAATGTTTTCACTGGCAGCTGTCGAGAGCCAGCACTGATTGCTTCTTTAGCTCAGCTCTCGTACTTGAAATATTCATGCATTTTACAAAAGGCCATCGAGATGAACGCTTGTTGGCACACCAGCACCTCGTGCGACGTGCCATTTCTCAGTCCCACACTCTTGTTCTGGTCTTGGGTTGTCAAGGCGCATAATGAAGCAGCAGTCACAGATGAGAACTCATGTTGGATGCTTGCTCATTTTCCCATTCAGTGTTCTCTCCTCCTGCCATCAAGAAGTTTTCCCTTGGACAGCTTCAGTCCCAGAGAGATTTGCCAGCATTTCACTCTGTGTGTCATCTAGGCCATTAATTGTCCTGAGACTGCAGACGTTGTGATTGCATTAAAAACGCAGAAAGGCTGGAGGAACTCAGCAGGTCTTGCAGTGTGTTTTTACCACCATCACAGTGCCTTCCATCTCTTGAGTTTCACTCTGTGCAGTTGCTCCCCTGCAAAATCTGTTCGAGGGGCACCCACCCCGAAGAAGTTCTCCTCCTCTCTTTGAAGGGAGCTCTATGAGTGTCCCTCTTACTGCTCCCCCTCTGTACTCCCTGCTGCTCTCAAATTCTGTGGCCATGTACTCACCCACACTCACTTCCACCCTCGCTGGCCTCATCAGCAACAACGATGAGTTACACTACAGGAAAATCTCGTGAAGTGGTGCGAGAGTAACAACTTGAGTCTCAACATGGACAAGATGAAGAAGATGATCGTGGACTTCAGGAGGACCAGGAACAACCACCCCCCACCCTCCCAGATGTTGAGCGCCACAACTTTCAAGTTCTTCTCTCAGTCACAGACTCTTTGTCAGAAGCAGGGAAGAGAGACACAGCAGGCGTTCTGCGGTAGGTCCACAGTAGGTCATGCAGCAACCATAGGGCCCAAGGAGGCCGGTGTGAGACAGGGGTAATGGGTGGCCTGGGGAAAGGTGAGGGATGACAGGGTCAGGGAAGGGCAGAGGGTGGAATTGGAGACAGAGGCAAATAAGTGATAAGAGGACATCTACTTCAGCACCAACCCTCCACACCCATCATCCTTCTCCCTTTCTCAGTCCACCAATCAGCTACTTGCTCCTTGTCCCAAACCCCCCCACCCACACACACTTTTTATATTGGCTATTATTCATCTCCAATTTGCAGCTAATGCAGAGGTCTTGACCTGAAAATTCAGCAATTCCTCCTCCACCCCCTTCACAGATGCTGCTCAATTCACCAAGTTCCCCCAGAATGTTTGTTGCTCTAGATCAGCCATTCTCAACCTTTTTTTTTGTTATTGGCCCCTTTGGACTCCACTCAAAGTTTATGGGCCCCCTTTCCCTGTGAAGCAGCCAAGTTTAGTTGTTTTTTTCTATTCTTCTCTCCTGACAACTACGTTAAAACCATGAAAAATATTTGTTGACTTCTGCCCGTGGCCTCCCCTCCAAGTGCTGTGGCCACCAGAATGGTTGTATGGCCCCTATTGAGAATGGCTGCTCTTGGTTCCGTGGTCTCTTTTATCTCCAAAGAGAAAACCAAGTTAGTTTGAAGGATTGCAAAGGGCTACTTAGCACATAGTGAACATAGAACACTGCAGCACAGTACAGGCCCTTCAGTCCTCGATGTTATGCCAACCCATATATTCCTTTAAAAATGTACTAAACCCTCCCTACCCATAACCCTCCATTTTTCTTCCATCCATGTCTAAGAGTCTCTTAAATGCCCCTAATGTTTCAGCCTCCACCACCATCCTGGACAAGGCATTTCAGGCACCCACTACTCTGTATAAAAAAACTTACCTCTGATGTCTCTCCTAAACTTCCCTCCCTTCACGTTATACATATGTCCTCTGGTGTTTGTTATTCCTTCTTTGGGAAACAGACACTAGTTGTCCATCCTATCGATGCCTCTCATAATCTTATAGACAGCTATTAAGTCTCCTCTCATCCTTCTATGCTCCAAAGAGAAAAGTCCCAGTTCTGCTAACCTTGTCTCATAAGACTTATTTTCCAAGCCAGGCAACATCCTGGTAAATTTTCTCTCCACCCTCTCCATACCTTCCACATCCTTCCTATGATGAGGTGACCAGAAATGAAGATGATATCCAAGTGTGGTCAGAAAAGAGATTTCTGGAGTTGCAACATGACCTCTCTACTCTTGAATTCAATCCCCCATTAATGAATCCTAGCATCCCATCGGCCTTTTTAACTATCACATCGACATGCATGGCGACCTTGAGAGATAGAATGGCTTTGGACCCCAAGGTCCCTCTGTTCATCCACACTCTTAAGTAACCTCTTTTCCAATCAACTCTGCTCCCTGTCTACATCCTTTTGTAATCTACAACAACCTTCAGCACCATCCACAACTCCTCCAAACTTTGCCTCATCCGCTCTGGTAGGGCAAGACCAAGTTGCTGCAGGATGACTGTGGAGGTCTTCAGATGGGTGAATAGGTCAGTCAGAAGTTTCTAAGCAATGGTTCTCAACTTTTTCTTTCCACTCACATCCCACTTTAAGTAATCCCTATGCCATCGGTGCTCTGTGATTAATAAGGGATTGCTTTAGGTGGAATGTGAGTGGGAAGGGAAGGTTGAGAATCACTGCTCTAGGCCCAATTGTTACCAAAATATTTTGCTTGAGAAAAATTGTCAGTGGCCTATTTCTTTTGGTGTTATGAAACCTTGCACATAACGAGTCAATGAGGTACAATTAAAACGGTGGTTTTCAAACATTTTCTTTCCACCCACAACCCACCTTAAACAATCCCTTAATAATCACAGAGCACTGATGGCATAGGGATTACTTAAAGTGGTATGTGAGTGGAAAGAAAAAGGTTGAGAACCACTGTGCTAAAGCAAGCAGAAGTTGTGACACACAGGTCTGTGGGAAGTGTTGAGGTGGTCAGGTGGTGCAAGTCAGTGAGAAGCCAATAAGTATCACAGCTGAATGAGTTAGAGGGGAAAATGGCCAGTAATCACACGGACAGAGAATGCGAGCTGGCTGGAAATTGGAAATGTCAGCCATGGGACGATGACTGGAGCGACAGTGCTGGCGGATTCCAACCTGGAAGCTAGTTATTTTTGATTTAAATGTTAAATTTGATTTGCCTGCCACATTGAAGCTGACATTAAACATTACCATTATCAAGATCAGTCCCATGACCCTTTTTTATGTAAAGTTTGCTTTTGTGGAGTGTGGCGACTTCTTGCGAGCTGCCTTCAGGACACGAGGAGAAAACTTTACCTTGCATTTCTGTACACACAGCAAGAAACAATTTGATTCAAGGTGTGGAATTTAACACTGTCTTGAGGGCGATATTGTGGTGTTCTACTTCTGTTTATGCAAAGTGATAAAGTCATTGAGAAAGGGTATCATTAAAGCAATTTGGATCCACTGTAAGGTGTGCATTTTCCAGGGTTTTTCTTACAGCCCAGTGTATCTGATAAGGCACTGCGTGTGGGCACCCAAGCAGCAGTATATCCGACTGCACGTTGCACCATGAGTGAGAAAGCTGGCCTTTGACTCATGCAAGATACCTGCTTCACCCTGAGCAGCTGTGGTGCTGTCAACCTCCCGCAGGTGGGTCCATTTTCCCTCCTTTACATACACTTCAGGGTAATACCAATTGCTAGCACAAACCGGAATGAGTACCCCTCAAACTCAGGTCCAGCTCAGTCTGTCACCGACTGGCCCTGACCCCAAACGTTGACTATCCCTTTGACTCCACTGAGGCTAAACCCACGGAGCTGCCCCAGCTAGTTTTTTTTTTAATTCCAGTATAATTCTGCCAGTTAGATTGATGATGTAATAAAATTCTTACGACTCTTTTCAATTCACCATCAGATAAATTCGCCTCCACTGCAGTTGCATGAGGTCTGAAGATAACTTGTGATGACTAGATGCATTTCTCATCCATCAGCTTTGTGTAAGAGGTGTCAAAACTCCTCCATCGTGTGAACCTCCCACCCTAGAATATCACCACACTGACCTACCACAAGCCATGAGTCTGAAGCCCCCTGACTTAAGCAGTGATCATGGACCATGATAGTAATAAGATTATTTCGCTCTGTGTTCCATTTCCTTTCCAATAAAATGACAGCTGTATTTTTGGTGCACACTGTTCAAGAGCTTATATTTAAACTGCAAGTCTGTGATTAAAAATTCTCATTGGATTGGATGCAGAGCTCATTTACGGCCTTTCCTCTGCACATTCATACTGGACCATGAATCATACATGCTGTAACTGCTCATCTGCAATCAATAGCATTTTCTGAATTGGCATACTGCTTCATCGGTTTTCCCCATCAGCCGTCGATATTTTGTTTTGATCTATGTCCCAACAACAGATGCAGCCCTTCCACACCCTATGGTGAAAGCACGCAAGCCCCATACTTAATTGACATCCATAGCCTGCAGCCACCGAGTTCCTCGACTATCAGTCTATATCCACTCTCAATTCCACGAAAAGCGCTCTGCTGGTGAGATTGGCAATGTGATAAAATACTTACAGTCCTTTTCGATTCACCATCCATTCAGCCTGCCGTTGCTGCAGGAGACTGTAGTGGTTAGCGCGACGTTACTACAGAGTTCAAATCCTGAGCTGTCCATAAGGAGTTTGTACGGTCTACCCGTTTCTGCAGTGGGTTTCTTCCAGGTGCTCCAGTTTCCTCTCGTCGGGGTTTTGTAGGTTCATTGGGGTATTTGGTGCACGAAGGGCTTTTTACAATGCTGTATCTCTACATTTTTTTTTAAATTACTCCACCTAACTGCTACTGAATGTTAAGATGTGCTTCTTTCTCCGGTGCCCACATGCCCACGTGTGGACGGGCAGAGCTGAGGACCCTCAGATGCTGTGGGCCTTGGAGATCTCTGGAGCTGCATACTTCCGAGGCCACAAGAGCCTACTCTCTTCAGTGAGGCAAGAAAGCAGACGCAGAATCCGGGCTCCCAGACATTTGCAAAAGCGTGCAATCTGGTATCCATCATCTCCCAGCATGCCTATGGAGAATGGCACCTAATGCCAAACACAAGAAAGAGAGCAGCACAAAGAGGTCATTCTCCTCGCACAGTAACAACAAACGCAAAATGTAACTGCAGGCCTCCTGTGATGTGGAGCTGTGAGGGATACACTTGGAGAAGTCAATTTAGTTTCGTCTAATCCCTCCTTGTAAACCAGACTGCTGACAGGATAACTCCTTCCGAGCTGGCAGACACCTTGAAGCTCGGACATTGACTGTGGGCGGGGGGTGTCCTTTTGGCCGTGGTTGAAATATTTGATTGGCAGCTTCTGACGGCTTCAAGATGAAAGGCTCCAAAGAAAGTTCTCTGCTGTGCCTGTCATGACCTCCAAAGCTACTTGCAGTTATGTACATTCTAAGTGCCAAAGCTCTTGAAATGTCAGAGACACAGCCATTAGTTTGCATCCAGCAAGCTTTCATAAGCAATAGTCAAGTAATGACCTGCTAATCTACTTTAGTCGTGGAGATCGAGCAATAGACAATAGTCCTGGCCAGTTGGTGGCAAAGTTAGTGTAGGGTCCAGCACAACACTATTACAGCGCCACCAATCCAGGTTCAAATCTGGCGCTGTCTGTAATGAGTTTGTGCATTCTCCATGTTTCCTCCAGGTACTCTGGTTTCCTCCCACCCTTCCCCTTCCAAAAACATACAGGGGTTGTAGGTCACTTGGCAAGGGCTCGCAGGCTGTAAGGGCTTTTTACTCTGCTACACACCTACATTTCCTAAACTGCTGTCAAAGAATCAGAGGGTCAGCACCGAAATTGACCCTTCAGCCCATCAAGTGCACAGTACCAGGATGGCACAGTTGGCGAAGCAGTTGGGGCAGCACCATTACAGCGCCAGCGATTGGGACCCAGGTTTTGAATCCCATGCTGTCTGTAAGGAGTTTGTTTGTTCTTCCCGTATCCACATGGGTTTTCCCCGGGGGCTCCGGTTTCCTTCCACCATTCACAATGTACTGGGGGTGTAGGTTAATTGGGTTTAAATTGTCTATTACTGTGCTGTACGACTAAATTAAAATAAAAATCCATTCACACCAATCCTACCTAACCTTATTTATTCTACACTGCCCACATTCTCAAACCCCCATTTCATATTCTACCACTTGCCTGCACACTTGGAGCAGTTCACAGTGCACAATTAACCTACCATCTTGCACATCTGTGGGATGTGGGGGGAAAACCCAAGGACCCAAGAGAAATCCAGGCAATCACAAGGAGAATCTGCAAATTCCACTTGGACGGCCAATGAGGCCAGAACTGAACCCAGGTCTCTGGCTCCAAAAGGCAGCGGCTGCACTGAGCATGCCACACTACCATCCTGGGACCAGTGGTCCCGATAGAAAATCGTGCCACGGGGGGATTTGAGACCCATGCTCGCTCCGTATGGGACCGGAGCACCAACACGTGGATCATGCAAACAACTCTCAAGTATCATTTGTCTCTGGCATCGGGGTTCCTTCCTTCCCAGCAGCTGCACACCTTCCTGCTTCACTTCCTTCCTTGTAAAGACCAATCCTACCCATAGCCCTTTGCATGCTCTCCATTCCACTCTGCCTCGATCAGTCAATGAGGGTGACGGCTGCTCCAGTCTATAGTTAATAAAAGCCTGAGAGTTTCATAGCTTCAGTCATTTGTGATTGATGGTGCATCAAAGGGTTTAGTATTTTTTAAGAAACATATGGTTTGGCACAACATCGAGGGCTTAAAGTCCTGTACTGTACTCTAATGTTCTAGGCTCTATTCAGCCCCAAAGGGTTACTGCATTGGTGGATGTGCAATCTTACAGATGAGATGTAATGTGGAAACTTTCCTTGCCTTCTAGCACAAACGCAAAAATTCTGTGGAATGTCTTTGAAGAAGAACAGGGAGATGTCCCAATTGTCTTGACCAACTTTTATCACAAGATCACAGAATATAGGAGCAGAAGTAGGCTAATTGGCCCATCAGGTCTGCTCCCTCATTCTAATCATGAGCTGATCCATCGTTCCATTCAGCCCCACTCCTTGGTCTTCTCCCTTGATGTCCTGACTCATTGAATTCCTGTCAATCTCTGCTTTAAATACACCCAACCACCTCGCTTCCACACCCACCTGTGGCAACAAGTTCCACAGACTCACGAATTTCTGGCTAATGAAATTTTCCCTCTGTTTTAAATTGACGACCTTTTATCCTGAAGTTGTGCCCTCTTGGCCTAGGATCCCCTACTATGGGAAACAACCTTGCCACATCTGCTCTCCAGGCCTTCCAGCATTCAGAATGCCTCTATGAGATTCCCCGCACAACCACTCCCCCATCCTTCTGTACTCCAGCAAGTACAGTCCAAGAGCCAACATTCATTCCTCATATACTAACCCTTTCATTCCTTGTTTCATTCGAGTAAATCTTCTCTGAACCCCTCTCCAAACTAGCACATCCTTTCTCAAATAAGGTGCCCAAAACTGAACACCAAGTGAGGTCTCACCAGTGCCCTATGGAGTCTCATCATTAGATCCCTGCTCTTGTACGCTATTCCTCTAGAAATGAATGCCAGCATTGCATTCGGCTTCTCCACCACCGACTCAACCCGGAAGCTAACCTATAGCCTTTGCGTATCCTCAGCGCCACCCACCCTACCACCTATTTTGCTAGAATCTGCATATTTAGCCACATACCCATTTATTCTATAATCAACCTGGAATCCTGTTGTGTGCCAATTGTTACATTTGCTAAACTGCAACACTGACTGAACTTCTAAAGTACCTGTTTGTCTGAATCGGGTTGATCTGAATTTCACAATACTCTAGAAATTCACATTTTGCTTTTCTTAAACCAGCCAGGGCAGATAGATAACACTGGAGTTACAATAAACAAGCCAAGGTTGCAATTTCCCATTGGAACAGAGTGAGCTCTGAGTCTGAGCGACAAGTCAGGGCTGACAGAAGAACCCTTTGTGCTTTTTAACGGCATGGCACAACAAGACACACTAAAGCAGGGAACCACTGCAATTGGAAAATAAAATGTATAGAGGCTTAAAAGTTGTCAGTGTCCAAATGTAACAAATAACATGGCCTTACAGCAGACTGCTTGGTGTTGGCAGTCTGACTGTGATACCAAAGTACAGCTTATTCCAGACTATGTTTTCTAGATCTATTTCAGACTCCAGCTTTGAATATTTTCAGAAGGTGAGAAATTGCCATTCTGTATTCATGTGTGCGTGTAAACAAATGGGGAAACGTGCGTTGAACGTTCTTGTGCTGGGAATACTCATCGAGTCAGGAAGGATCTGGTCGGTGACCAAAACTTGGAAAAGGAAGATCAAGCATGTTTAAGTTGCAGAGAGAGAGTTGTGTAAGCATGAACAAAGGGAACAACATTTCATTGAACTGGCCTCCTGCTTCATCCTGTTCAACTGTAACTTAGTATAAGGATGCAGAGTGATATACACAGGTTAAGTGAGTGGGCAAAGGTCTGGTAAATGGAGTACAATGTTGGTAAATGTGAGGCCATGCACATTTGGAAGAAAAATAGTAGAACAGGCTATTATTTAAATGGTGAAAGATTGCAGCGTGCTGTTGTGCAGAGGCTTGGAATACTTCTGCATGCACATTACAAAAGGTTAGTTTGTAGCCATGGGAGGCTATTAGGAAGGCAAATGGGACATTTTCCTTCAATGCTGGAGGGATTAAATTTAGGAGCAGGGAGGTTCTGCTGTAACTGTACAAGGTACTGGTGAGGCTGCACCTGGAGTACTGCGTGCAGTTCCTGGTCTCCATACTTGAGGACAGATATATTGGCTATGGAGGCAGTGCAGAGGAGGTTCACCAGATCAATTCTGGAAATGAGGGGGCTAACCTCACGATAGAGGTTGAGATGCCAGGTATATACATTGGAGTTCAGAATAATGAGGGGTGTTCTGATAGAGGCATGACATTATAAAAGGAATGGGTAAAATAGAAGCAGGGAGTTTTCTTCCTCTGGTAGATGAGACTGGAACCAAGAAACATTACCTCACGATTTGGGAGTAGATAAAAGACAGAGGTAAGGAGTGTGACGAATTATGTTATATTTTATATTATGTATAGATATGTTTTTAGAAGATAGATTAAGGGTTTTTTAGTGTAGGTTACACACAGATACAAACACTTCAGAACAGATCTCATTTAAAATGCCAGAGCGCTGCTCAAGCCAGACAGTCCAGCTTCCAGGTGCCTTTGAAAAACTTTGAAGGATGCCTGTAGAGACTTCACAAGTAGGTGTTAACTGGACATGCTGTGGATTATTGTTTTGGAAAGCAACAGATGAACAAACTCAGAAGATTGGGTTCAATGTCGCAGACTGTCTGAGTACAGTTGGCTGTTCTAAGAGGGTCATGTGGTTTTCTCTGAGATAGAGAGAGAATTCAGTTCTACAGTTCGGCAGCAGCTGCTGGGACTGGAACATGACAAGCTGGCAAGCTGGTGGGAAAACCCCATTTTAAAGATGGGTTGTGAGTTCTTAGTTCAGCCTGGTCAAAGCCTTGTGAACCATAGAAGAGGAGATGGCTGGCTGTATAATGTTTCACCTGAGATAAGGGAAACAGAAAAGGAACTCTGTGGTGACCTGAAAGAAAGAGGTTATCATCTGGAAGATCCTGAAGGAACAAGTTTCTTCTGAAATGGCTGATCTAACAGAATCAGTTTCCAATGAGCAACAAATCTCTCTGAAAACCGACAAGAACCTTTCTGAGTGGTAACCATTTAACTTTCAAGCACCAAAGTCTGGTGAAGATTCATAAATGTTAAATTCTCTGCACAGTATAAGAATTGTCTGATACCACTGAACTTGGAGGAGTGAGAAGTGAGATTTGACTGTGAATTAAATAACTTTTCTGAACCTACACACATTACATACATGTGTGCTTAGAATTAGAAGGGGGTTAAGTTAGGTTAAGTTAATAGTAATAAGTTAAAGTTTGATCCTGTTCTGATGTTTAAAGAAAATTAAAAGTAACTTTTATTTAAGTAACTATTTGTCTTGGTGAATTTCTATTGTTGCTGGGTTTTGGGGTCCTTTGTGCCCATCACATTAGGAACTGCCTCTTCCAGAGAGGTAAGTCCTGTCCATTCTCTCCACCATCCCAGAGCAAGGATAGTTCCCTTGGACTTCACTTTCCACCCCAGTAACTCCAGCTTCCAGTGGCTCATCCTTTGCAATGTCAGTCATCTCTCTAATCCTATCAACAGACATATATATCTCCTTGCTTCTTTTCCACTATTGCAAGAGACTTCTTCCTCTGTAACTTCCAACTTCACTCCTCCATGTCCCTACCCTTCTCATCACATCTTCCATTGCAACCATCTATGCTTTTATCCCATTATCCAAGAAATTAAACACTCTTTCTAGATGGAGCATTGATTCACTTTTACTTCTTCCAAATTAGTGATTGGATTCATTGCTGACATGATCTCCTCACTGTTTGAGAAGCTAAATTAAGGCAATACCTTTGTCTAGTCCACAAAAGCAACCCTGACACTTCAACACTATCTCAGTCCAAGTCCCACCTCTCTTTGTTTCACTTCTTGCAATGAATGAATCCCATGGAAACGCGACATAAACACCTCACCTTCAGACTAGGCACTTTACAACCCTCAGGATTCAATGCTGAAATCTAAATTTTAGATGACCAGCTTTTCCAGCTCATATTAGAACCGGTCATTTGTGCTGAAAAGTCATTAATCTGTAGCATTTCCTCTCTCCACGGATGCTGCCTGACCTGCTGAGCATCAGCAGCATTCTATTTTAATTCAGATTTCCAGCAACTGCAGCATTTTTATTTCTTTCTCCTTTCTTTCCTTTCATCTCTTTCCCATTGTATCCTTTATTGAATAGATCAGGGCTGATTAATAACTCTTCCACATCCTCTCCGAATCAGCAACTCACCTGTGTCACTTTGTCACTCTTGGTTTTCACCCTCTCACTGCCTCTGTCCCACCCTACCCCCTTCTTGAACCTAAAACATCTTTGGTCCCTAATCTTTTTGGCTTCTGGCAAAAGCCCATCTCTCTGAGAAATGGACCCTAGTTTTCTCTCCACAGAATTCACCTGACTTATATTTCAAGAATTTTGTTGTTATTTCACATTTTCTGCACCCAGAGCTTTGGAGTCATGAAGTTTAACATGATGGATACTGGCCCTTCAGCCCAACTTGTCCATGCCACCCAATCTAGTCTGATTTATCTGGATTAGCCCAATATCCCTACAGGCGTTCCTATCCATATACCTATCTAGGTTTTTTAAACATTACAATTGTTTCCGCTTCAATCTTTTGTGCTGTTCAACCTATGAACACAGAAGGGATTATGTTCTCCCCCACCTTTTCTTCCCTCTTTCCCCTGTTGGGTGCGATCTGTCCCAGAAATACTTACTGCATCCGAATTTACAGACACATGGCTATAAGAACTTAAGAAGTAAAAGCTTGAGTGAGCCATTTTCCCCTCACTCCTGTTCAAGGATGGCCTTTAACCCCAGTGCTATTCTGCTGCTTTAACCCCATATCATTTAAAAGACAGGAAGGCCCAGCAGGCGATTTGGTTCAGCAGGGTATTACATCCTGTCCACATTCAGTATCAGTAACCAAGCAGAAATAAAACCCAGACTCGTTGACTCAACACAGACTGGCAATTAAACCTGAGCAAATGTCGAGTCCCTCCTGCTCCTTATTGTTTGCTCAAGATTCCAGCATCTGCAGTCCTTGTGTTTCTCTTGGCGATGAAGTTTTTATGCACACTTACTCCAGCCAATATGAAAATGAACATAAAATAAATTCTGAAGACAGGAAGAGGCGAGAGTGACTGCCAATCAAATACCCAGGGAGTCAAAGTTAAAGTTAGTCAAGGTTAAACTAAAAGATCAATTAGTCCAAAGCAAGATCATACTGTTGTGAGATTCATTTAGGAGCCTAATGGCTATGGGAAAGAAGCTGCCTTGAAACAATGGAAAGAGGGAGAAGAGAGTGTGCTGGGGTTTGATGGGTCCTTCTGTGTGTTGGCTGCTTTTCCTGGGTAACAGGAGATGACGAATGGATTTCATGGAGGAGAGGGAACTTTGTGATGGGCACTGAGCTGCATTCACTACCTTCTGCAGCTCCTTGAGCGGAGATGCTGCTGTACCATGCTGTGATGCAGCCAGTCAGTAGGCTTTCCATGGTGCGCCTGTAGAAGTCCTTGTGGGACAAGGGTGAACTTCCATTGCCTTCTGTGAAAGTGGAGGTGGTGCGATTCCTTGACTGTCACATCAATGTACTTGCCCCAGGTTAGGTTATCGCAGGTATTTATTCCTAAGAATTTGTAAGTACCCACACATTTCACTTCAGTATGTGGACTCTTCCCCCTCCTCCTGAAATTCATGACACTGGACAATGAAGATATTGCTTCCAGAACACATTTGAGTGTATTTTATGAATTTTGGAGAGCTGATCATAAAAAATTGCCTTAAAATTTTCCTATCATTTACTTTTTTTTTCAGATATAACATATTTTTGTGATTTCCTGTCACATTTTAAGTCTACTTCAAGCATAATAAAACTGTGAAGTGCAGCATGTCACTGAAAATTCATTTCTGCTTTCACACTTGGACTTCTTCCCGGCTGATCTTGTGCACTCAGTGACGAACAGGGGGAAAGGTTTTACCAGGACATTGAGACCATGGAAAAGTCGTATCAGGGCAACTGGAATCCATCAATGCTGGTTGACGATTGTTGGACACTGACACCAGAGGCATCAGATGCTGAGTACAAATGAAAATAAGTGGCAGAATATTTTTAGGACAGTTGAACTAACACAATGTGTCAGCATCATTATGCAATTAAACATGCAAACTTCAATAAAAGTTTATTTAATGTTTCTCCAACTTCTGAAATTATCTTTGTGTTCAGCTGGAAGTTGTCTATCATAATCACCAATATTTTTTCAGGAAGCAACCCCCCACCCTTTGAAAAATGTGATTTGTCCCTCAACCTAAAGGGTAACTGTTTCAAAGCAGGCACTGTCCCTTTGAGCTATGAGGAGAAGTTATAAGCTCCTCCAACAGGACCCTATGTGCTGCCAATATCTCCTACATGACCTGGAGTGGTATCACAAGACTGTGAGCCTCACCTCAGGAGCAGAGGCCTTTCTAGTGCATCCTGAATACCACCATGGACCACAACATCCACTAGCAAGGTATGAGTGGGAGAGGATCTCTGCCAATGGACCCAAAACTCCACACTGAGATCCACCATCATAACAGGAGCTCATCGCAGGACCAAGGAACTATTCCTGAACCCTGAACCCAAAGTATCAGCAGAACTTAAAGCGATGCAATGTGATCTTGAGCTCTGCCTCAATACCAAAAGCTCCATCCCAACACCATGAGCTCAACCAAAGATTTCTGAGCTCCACCAAAGGTATATTGCAAGAGGACCTGAGCTTGCTGCTGAATTAGCAGCCAATCCATACAATCCAAAGATTCCCCCCTCCCAAAACACCCTGAGTTCAATCAATACACACTCAGATCTAAACTCTACCAGCAGACATTGAGATCATGAACTCAAGTACAAGACTATGAGAACCACCACAGGACTCTGAGATCCATTATGTGGCCCTGAACTCTTATCAAAGGTCCCTGAATTCCACAACAAGAGCTTAAGGACAATGTTTTAGGACAAGGACAATGTAGAGGCTGAGCAAGTTTAAGTTCTTGGGAGTCACTATCTCGGAGGATCTTTCCTGGACCAAACACACCAATGGAATCATGAAGAAAGCACATCAGCGCCTCTACTTCCTCAGGAGTTTGTGGAGGTTTTGGTATGACATGGAAAACCCTGGCAAATTTCTCCAGATGTGTGGTGGAAAGTGTGCTGACCGGTTACATCATGGTCTAGTATGGAGACACCAAGATCCCTGAGCATCAAGCGCTGCAAATAGTAGTGGATACAGCCCAGGACATCACAGGCAAAACTCTAGCCACCATCAAGAACATCTGCAGGGAATGCTGCCGTCGGTGAGCAGCAGCGATCATCAAGGATCCACACCACCCAGCACATGCATGTGACATGGTGTAGTTTTTGCACTGCCAATAAGTGGTAATTCTGCCTGGCCCACAGGAAAAAGAATCTCAGGGTTGTATGTATTCTGACAATAACTCTGAAATCTGAATCTTATCTGTAATCTTAATGTAAAGCTGTTTTTATTGGTTTTTTTTAAATAAAAAGCAAACAAAAAATCTCAGATGACATTGCACTCCTTCATGAGACTCTGCGCTCAACCATAGGTCCTTTGGTCTCGCAATGGGGCTCTGCGACAGGAATATGATCTCCATCAGAAGACCAAAGGCTCCATAATGGGACCAGAATGGGGCCGGTAACTATGCGCTCCAGCACTTCTCGGCAGTGGTCTCTGAACTCCACTGTTGGCTTCTGAGCTCCGCCACAAGATCCTGAATTGTCTCTCAATGTCTTGAGTTCTTGTGGTGAGCTTCAAAATGGAACTTAAGGTTCCGTGATGGAGCTCCACCAACCACCTTCCTGTCCCCTACCCAGAGATACCTTAGCTCATTTTCTACTCAGTCGCCAGCATTTGGTTATTCAGTGGCTTGAGATTATAGCATCTGTCAATATCTAATAAGCATGCTTGACATTTTATTGGCAAGCTATCTTGAACTGATTGATCAATTGGTATGGGAGAGAAAGATCAATGTAAAATGACAGAATCACTAAAATCGATGTCTTTGGAAAATTATGTTCTCCTGGATCATTATTACCCAAGGGGATGCCATTGGAAGTTTGTTCAACAAAGTCAGAACTCTGTGAACATGCAGAATATAAAGCAGCAAGTATGAAAAATGAGCAAATAAAATCTCATTGTTCTTGCATTCACAGTGCAGCTTTTAGGGCCTCGATTCGTCCTAAGCAGTTGATAGCTAATAGCATCAGGAATGTAGCCTTCGTTATAAATCAGAAAATTCTGCTGCCAATGTTTATGAATTAATTACTAGTGATGTTATTGCATTACAGATACAGTTGTCCGGAATTTAAGCAACCAGCAAAAAAAAATTGTGAAAAATAAATAGGTAAAACAATATGGAAATTTAAAATTGGTGTTAATTCAGCAATCACGCAACACAAAATCTCAAGCAACCAGAAAATTCACTTATTTGGCATGTACCAATCCCCAAAGGTGCCAGATACAAGGGTTTTTACTGTATCAGCTGTCGTCCAGGTATATGTCTTTACACTTCAAAGTGGTGCCACTGTATTTTTTTAATGTGTATGTACATGGGAGTTTGGGTCAATTTAATGTTTCCTTCATAAGATGTTTGTACGTTATCTCTGGAGGCTCCGGCTTCCTCCCACCATTCAAAACCTACTGGGGTTCTAGGCTAATTGGTGTATTTGGGCGGCACGGGCTCATGGGACAAAATGGCCTGTTTCCATGCGAAACGTCTACATGTTATATTGCAGTGACTGCTGTGGCGGCGCTACTGAGTAAAGAGACGTGAGGGTGAACCAAAGAATGGCTTTATTGGTTTGAATTTGCCACATCCCCGCGCTGGTCCGCCCACTTCCGGTGTCGCGGCGTCATTCTCCGGCTGGAGGGCCGCGACGCGGAAGTGGAGGGCTGCATAGCCCACATGGCATGCTCGGTATGGACTCCTTCTTGGCAGTGAAGGGGAGCCCACGCCATCTTGTTGCTGCGATTTGGCCTGTTTACTCGTGTGGTCACTCAGTCTACTACAATATTTTATATCCCAGTGCTGTGCCAAAGAAGGGAAATACTTGTTGGAAGCTCAAAGTCGGGAAGTAGTCCAAGTTATAACATGCCTTAAAGTTGCACGTAACATTTCTACACATTGATGTGTGATGTTAGGTGAGGCTGTGCCAGGACAATTGCATGCAATTCTTAAGGAATGGTGTGAGAAAGTGCAGAACAGATACACAAAGATGTTGTCTGGACTGAAGTTCTCCAGCTTAAGGAGGGACTGGGTGGCCTAGGACTATTTCCTCTAGAGCAAAGGAGGCTAAGCCATTTGAAGTTTATATAATCATGAGGGCCATAGATATGGTGGATGGTCACAGGCCCAGTGTAGAAGAGTCTAATACTGAAAGCCATAGGTTCAATGTGAGAGGCGAAACAGTAGGTGACCTCATCAGTCACAACGATGAGCCACACTAAAGAGAAGAGATAGGAAGCCTTGCCATATGGTGCGAGTGTAACAACCTGAGTCTCAACGTGGACAAGACAAAGGAGATGATCGTGGACTTCACGAGGACCAGTAATGACTACCCTCCACAACACATCAACAACTCTGTAGTGGGGACAATAGACAACACTAAGTTCCTTGGAATCCACTTAACTCGTGACCTATCGTGAACACTCAACATCTCCTCACTTGTCAGGAAGGCCCAACAGCGACTGAACTCCCTGAGAAGACTGAAGTGGGTAAGGATACCGCCACTATTAGGTCAACCTTCTACAGGAGCTCTATCAACAGCATTTTGGCTGGCTGTATCAGAGTGTGATATGTTTGCAGCAATAAAACAGGACCATAAGAGTGGTAGAGGGGATCACCTGAGTCTTCCTCTCCCCTATTAACATAACCTACTGGGATCATTGTCTGAAGAGAAAATAATTGAAGACCCATTCCACCCTGCACACAGCATCTTTCCACTGCTCCCATCAGGAAAGAAATACAGGAAAATCAGGGCCAGCACCACCAGGCTGAGGAACAGCTTCTTCCCACGGGCTATCATGTATATTAGATTTTTAATGTATTATTATATGACAATATAAAGAACCTTTTGAACAATTTTTAAAAATATTGCTTGACAAGGTTAAAAGTTTTCTTGATAAATAAATCTTATCCTTATAAAAAAAATACCAGGGTAAGAGAAGAAAAGAAACACTTCTTTTGAAGAACAGGGCAATGGAAACACAAAGGCACACAGACTGAAGACAATCAGAGTGGCATTAACATTTATGTTGTTAAAGGCAAACATCACATCGTGCACTGGCAGGAGGGAGGACAGTGACCAAATGCACCGCACTGTTGTTTGGAACATCCATTAGCAATTTAATCATACGTCCCATATCACAAAGACATTTGTTGCCTTTCACCTCACTGTCTGGTGATTCAGCTTTGAGCCAGCTGTTTAGTCAGGTCATCCGGCCTTGTGGGAAATTAAAATTCAATCAAATCTACGAGATGTATGGGTCTAGACAGAGATATTGATTCCTGATTGCCTTGCAAGCTCTAATGTATACAATCTGCTTCATCACTGCATAGATTTTACAGCTTCTTCCCAGCAAGTACCTTCAGGCTCAAATTTCCACTGTTCGAAGAGGCAGGAGTTAAGGGGAGGGGCAGTGCAGCAATTGGCAAAGTGGTTTTTCTTTCCTTGGATGGCACCCGCTTGAATCTAGCGCTGTCTGTAAGGAGCTTCTGCGGGTGCTCCAGTTTCCAACCACCCCTCAAAACGTACGGGGGTGGGGGGGAGAGGGGGGGGTTGTAGATTAATTAGTGCATGTGGGCAGCAGGGGCTCGTGGGCCAGAAGGGCCTGTAACCACGCCTTGTATCTAAAAGTTGTTAAGCCCTTGAACAAGAGTCTGACAGAGCAACGCTGCTCGGAAGTTGGCCTGTTTCTTGTGTGGATAACAGCTGAGTGCTTTTACTATTTCTGTGGATGATCTCTTGTTTGGTTGGGTAATAGAGAGCCCGTCAGCTTTTCATAGAACCGCTCCATATCGGAAAGAGCTTTCACTAGGTGAAGCAATATGGATCGGAACGTGGACTCTATTTTCTGTTGACTATTTTTTCAAACATCCCAAAGCACGCATTGAAAGATATCTTTCTGGACCCATGCAGTAAACCAGCTCAAGGCTTCACTCTTCCAATCCTTAGGAATTTCTTATTTTCGTCATTCTTCTGATGTGTTTCTGCACTCCAACACTTCTCTTTTCATTTGTACCCTACAGCCCAAAATTCGCTCTCCAGCCTTCTATTCAAGTCTCTCCCTCCACTGCTAGCTCGTCCTCTCATGACCTCAGTGAGTTTGCCATTCTAACACTTCCTTCAGTCGTCCTGTGCCCAAAATAAATTCCCCACGATAACAGCAGAATTAAGAATCTGGTCCTGGCGGGGATCAATAAACATGCAGGAGTGAGAGGATGACAAGGGCGCTGGAGGGATCCTGATCGTATCAGAAGTTCATATCTGCAGCTTGGGTCGCTGATGGTTTGATCTGGACTCTGTGTGGCCGTGGGAGCTGGGGGACTGCTGGAGGCGAATCCACGGACACTTAGTGACTCTGAGGGGTGGGGGGGGGCCAGGAACTCTCATTTGCTTGTCTGACTGTAAGAAGCGCTTCAGGCAATTTCTGCCGATGGCGAATCTGTCTGCCTTACAGCGGGCAAAAGGCAGTTTCGTGTAATATGATACTGTTTTTTATCACATGACAATAAATGAATCTTGAGATGATGCTTTAAACCTCTCCATTTGAATAAGCCTCTGTGCTTTAAGTGCCGAGGAAGTACTGCAACAAGTAACCAAATCTCCGCAGACTGCACCTTCCAAACCCATGGTCTCCAGCAACAAGAGGGAATGGGCAAAAAAAGAACCATGGGAATGCCATCATCTGGATGTTGCTCTCCAAATCACATTTAATCTTAATTTTTTTGACTACTTTGTTTAAAATTTAAAATCATGATACATAAAATTAATAAACACTTAATACAAAATATATATTAATAAGTATGCATGATGTATAACAGAAAAAAAGCCTCTATTCCCCCCTTACTCAATAAACACTCCCACTTTACATTCCCCTTACCTAATACCACCCCGAAACTCGCCCCTAACTACCCCTTCTAAAAAGAAAAAGAGATGTAAACTATAATGACATAAATAAATTCTGTGGATTGAGACACTTCCATCACCACCAAGGCAGAAGTATTCAAAATTTTAAACCCATCTAATCCAAATAAGGGTGCCAAACCTTCCGATAAAAAAGATAATTATCTCATAAATTATATGTTATTTTTTCCAAATGGTACACAAGATCTCAGTTCTGATGCCATTGAAGTAAATTCAACTCTATATCATTTTTCCAAGTAATCGCAGTACTTTTCGCTACTGCTAATGCTAATCTCAAAAATGCTATTTGAAATTTATTTAATCTTAATTCCAAGCAAATCCTTTTAATATGGATGGATCCATTGGGAATTTAACTTTAAAAATATTTTGTAAAAGTTCCTTAAACTGCATCCAAAAAACCTTCACCTTTTCACAGAGCCATGTAGAATGTAAAAATGCTTCTTTTCCTTTTTGGAATCTGAGACATAAATCCACAGAAAGTAAATTATGTCTCATTAATTTCTCAAGCGTTAAATATAATTGGTGTATAAAATTATCATGAATTAATCTATATCTTACATTCACTACTTTTATCAGACTATTTTTACACAAATTTCTCCTGAGTAATTTCTGATCCTAAATCTTTTTCCCATTTTAACCTGGATTTTTGTAAACCTGGCTTAAATATTTTATTCTGTAATAATCCATACATTTCTGATATGAATCTTTTTTCCTATCATCCCTAATTAAAATTTCAAAATTATTCTGTCTGAGCAACCTCATAACATTCCCAAATGGATTCATTAACAAAGTCTAACTTGCTAATAACAACAAAGAGTATTCAATAGTATTTCAAATTTTTCCTTCATTCTTTGAAAAGTGATAAAACAACCTGCTTCATAACATGTAATCCCAATATAGTGCTGTTCAAATATAGTCACTGGTTCAAAATCCTGGAACACCCACCCTCACAGCATTGTGGGTACAGCCACAAGATCTCCAGAGGTACATGAAGATAGCTTATCCCCACTTATCAAGGGCAGTTAGGGATGGCCAATTAACTGCTGGTTCAGCCCGTGAAGACACATCCCTTGAATGAATATGAATTTTTAAAAATTCTTTTCTTTTCATTAAAAGTACTAAACAAATGGTTGTTTTCATTGCACAAACAATGGGCTGCAGGAGGAACCCAGTGGGTTAGGCTATGGGTAGAAATAGCCAGTCAATGTTTCAGCTTGCTACCCTTTACTGTGATGGTAATTCTTATTGTTGGCTAACTTCTTCCACTTTGTGGTATAACCCGCCCTATTCTCCTCCATCCCAAAGAAATGTATGACTAGTGAAAACAGCAATTTGGGTGGCACGGTTAGCATAGGGAGAGGCACGGTTAGTGTAGGGGGGAATGGTTAGTGTAGTAGTGTGGGGGGGGGGGGGACAAGGTTAGTTTAGGGGGTGCATGGTTAGTGTAGGAGAGGCATTGTTAATGTAGAGGGGGAACGGTTAGTGTAGAGGGGCAAGGTTAGTGTAGGGGGACACGCTTGATGGAGAGGGGGCACATTAGTGTAGGGGCAGGGTGAGTGTAGGGGGCAGGGTGAGTGTAGGGGGCAGGGTGAGTGTAGGGGGGCATGATTAGTGTAGAGGGAACACGGTTAGTGTAGGGGAGGCACAGATAGTGTAGAGGGGGAACGGTTAGTGTAGAGAGGCAAGGTTAGTATAGGGGGCACGGTCAGTATAGAGGGGGACACAGTTAGTGTAGAGGGAGACACGATTAGTGTAGTGGGGACACGCTTAGTGTAGAGGGGACACAGTTAGTGTTGGGGAGGCACAGCTAGTGTAGGGGGTGCATGGTTAGTGTAGGGAGGCACAGTTAGTGTAGAGGGGGAACGGTTAGTGTAGGGGCAAGGTTAGTGCAGGAGGCACGGTCAGTGTAGAGGGGGACACAGTTAGTGTAGGGGAGAATGAGTGTAGAGGGGACATGATTAGCATAGAGGGAACACGGTTAGAGTAAGGGAGGCACGGTTAGTGTAGGGGAGGCACAGTTAGTGTATGGGAGGGTGAGTGTAGAGGGATACGGTTAGTGTAGAGAGGGACACAGTTAGTGTAGAGAGGGATACAGTGTAGAGGGGACACAGTCAGTGTAGATGGGGGCACAGTTAGTGTAGGGGACACAGTTAGTGTAGGGGGCAGGGGTAGTGTAGAGGGACACGGTTAGTGAGGGGAACATGGTTAGTGTAGGGGAGGCACGGTTAGTGTAGGGGAGGCACAGTTAGTGTATGGGAGGGTGAGTGTAGAGGGATACGGTTAGTGTAGAGAGGGACACAGTTAGTGTAGAGAGGGATACAGTGTAGAGGGGATACAGTCAGTGTAGATAGGGGCACAGTTAGCGTAGGGGACACGGTTAGTGTAGGGGGCAGGTTTAGTGCAGAGGGACACGGTTAGTGAGGGGAACATGGTTAGTCTGGGGGTCACAGTTAGTGTAGGGGGACACGGTTAGTGTAGGGGACACAATTAGTGTAGTGGGAGACACGGTTAGTGTAGAAGGGGGCACAATTAGTGTAGAGGGGGCATCGTTAGTGTAGAGGAGGGCACGGTTAGTGTAGAGGGGACATGGTTAGTGTAGGGGACACGATAAATGTAGGGGGATACAGTTGGTGTAGAGGGGACACTGTTAGTGTAGAGGGGGGCACTGTTAGTGAGGGGGATATGGTTAGTGTAGGGGTCACAGTTAGTGTAGGGGACATGATAAATGTAGGGGGACACAGTTGGTGTAGTGGGAGACACGGTTAGTGTAGAAGGGACACAATTAGTGTAGAGGGGGCACCGTTAGTGTAGAGGGGGACACGGTTAGTCTAGAGGGGACATGTTTAATGTAGAGGTGGGCATAGTTAGTGTAGAGGGGGACACGGTTAGAGTAGTAGGGACAGTTAGTGTAGAGGGGACACGGTTAGTGTAGAGGGGGCACTGTTAGTGTAGGGGGGCCACGGTTAGTGTAGAGGGTGGCACTGTTAGTGTAGAGGGGACACGGTTAGTGAACAGGGACACAGTTGATGTAGTGGGGACACGGTTAGTGTAGCGGGGGCATGGTTAGTGTAGGGTATGTAGGGGTAGAGGGACAAGGTTGGTGTAGGGGCCATGGTTAGTGTAGAGGGGGCACAGTTAGTGTAGAGGAGGCAAAGTTAGTGTAGCAAAAGCATACCAAAATTCTTGTCTTATCTGCGTTTATAGCTTTTCAACGTCTATAACCTTTTGTGTTTCACTCAGTTCAGTTGAGCCACTGCAAAATCTTTTCAAGGGATAGTTCTCCTCCTCTCTTCGTTGAAAAGACCGGCGGAGTTCATCCAGCATTTCGGTTTGTTTTTACTACAATCACAGCACCTGCAGACTTTTGTTTTTCAAACAGTTGGCATAGCAGTTAGTGCAACCTTGTTACAGTACCTGTAACGGGGTTCAAATCCCATTCTGTCTGTATGGAGTTTGTACATTCTCCCCATGTCTGCGTGGGTTTTCCCGGGGGACTCCGGTTTCCTCCCACCCTTCAAAACATACACAGGAGTTTGTAGGTTAATTAATTGTAATTGGGTGGCACGGACTCGTGGGCTGAAATGGCCTGTTACCGCGCTGTGGGTCTAAATAAATGTGAAAATACAAATCTGTTTTCACAGTAAACCTTTGCCTTCAAGTCCTTCACTCTGTGTGCTCAAGGAAAATGTAAACAAGTATTCAACAACACCAAAGAGAATATGCCCTTGGACAATGAGCTAGCCAGTGAGAAGGGAGCAGATTTCAACACTCTCAAACATCAGCAATGATAGGCAATTAAGTACTTGGACTAGTACAGGGAAGATCATTTTGCCATTTACTCAGAACTATGCAGGTGCTTTTGATTTTGCTAGGTGAAAAAAAGATCTTTCCTTTCATAGGCCAGAAGCTACAGCCAGAACTGAGAGAGGATGGGTGATTGTAAATGCTTCCTTCCATCCTTCAATGAAGCATATTGTAGACAGCCGCTGCCATCAGCTGCTCTGCACCCACTGCAATCCCATTGCTCCCACCGTACTCGCCACAGCGCACTGCGCATGTGCGAATCCCCGCAAGGACGCGTTAGTTGAATCAAGTATAGGCAGGGAGCAGACACCACGCTGTGGGCTCTTTCTTTCTTTCTCTCTCTCTACCACGTCTAGCACATTTGGTCGTGTTCAATAAAGTCTTTTATTTGGTTTACCTCACCCGACGACTCGACTCGTTATTAAGCACACAATAACAAACCTGGTGTCAGAAGTGGGATCAAGAGGACCTTAAGCTTGAAGTTTTCCCATTCGCAACTCAGTCACAGTGAGTAACCACAACTACGTTTTGCAAGGTCGCCATAATGGCAGCCGGATTCAGGCGGCCCAACCCACTCATGTTTGATGGAAATCTAGCAGAAAACTGGAGTATCTTTGAACAGGAATACGACATATTCATAGCGGCAGCTCATAGCGACAGGCCTATTAAATTTGGCGGGCCCAGAAGCCATTGAAGGGGAGAGGTTGTTTGTGTATGCAGACTAAGTGTGTGACAGGAAGTGTGTTACCAGCCCAGCTGAGTCGAGAGAGGACTCCGAATGTTTAAAGCATAAATTCAGGGAAATGTGCAACCCTCAGAGAAATGGAAAGGAACAAATTCAACAAGAGAGACTAAAAGCATGGCGAATCGATGCAGACATATGTCAGCGATTTAAAAATCAGGGTGAAAAACCGGCACTTTCGGCAGGCTTTGCAACTAACTCATTAAAGACAGAATGGTCTATGGCACTGGCGAAAATACCTTGTGGAAGGTGCTCTTGCAAGGCAGCGAGCCGACACGAAAAAAGGCCATCAAAACGAGCTTGGTGTATGAAACTACCGAGGGAAACAGAAGGCTGGTGTAAAAGAAAAGTTAAGATAAAACCAGCCAGCCACTCGTCCCATTGACCGAAGGGCGAGTCGTAAGGATGCAGACTGAACAAGGTTACAACTGCCCAGGTATAGTGGAAATGAGCTGCCAGGGGCCATTACCTGGTTTTTTCAAGGGGGAAAATATACAGGAGGAACAGACAACACATCCTCCCAGTAAGAGAGCTACCCCCATCTCAAATCAACCCAGACAAATCAACATTTTTGGATTTGGAACGTGAGCCTGGGATCGACAAGAGCCACCCCCCCCCCCCCCCCCCGGTAACCACAGGAGAGGCAATGGATAATGCCCCTGAGACTATGGACAGAGGAGACAATCAGGACAAGGTGCCCCAAGCCTCCATATCAGCAGAGGGTTATTACAGAACGCGCACTGGGCGTGTCAGTAACCCCAAAATACTGGGTCTGAACTGGGTTGAAGGTATATAGTTTAATGTATATATTGTTCCACTTGTGAAAGTTATATATATTCACTGTGACATGTGGGGGGTAGCTCAAGAAAGGGGATGTAGACAGCCGCTACCATCGGTTGCTCTGCACCCGCTGCAATCATATTTCAGCCACCGGACTCGCAACAGTGCACTGCGCAAGCGCAAGCATTGCGAGGGTGTGTTAGTTGAATTGAGTATTGGTAGGGAGCAGACACCATGCTGTGGGCTCGCTCTCTCTCCCCCTCTCTCTCTCTCTCTGTACCATGTCTAGCACATTTGGTTGCGCTCAGTAAAGTCTTTTGTTTGGTGTACCTCACCCGCCGACTCGACTCGTTATTAAACACACGATAACGAACATGGGTGATTTAAAACTGAAAATCCGAATCATCTGCCACACTCCCAAGTACAGCCTTTGATCTCCTGATAATGGTAAAATTATTCATTAGTTTTGTGTCTGCATTTTTACATACAGCACGGTAACAGGCCCTTTCGGCCCATGAGCCCGTGCTGCGCAATTGCAGCCAATTGACCAACAACCCCTGTACTTTTCGAATGGCGAGAGGAAGCCGGAGTGCCCGAGGGAAACCCACGCAGACACGGGGAGAACATACAAACTCCTTATGGACAGTGTCGGATTTGAACGCGGGCCGCTGGCATAGTAACAGCATTGCGCTAACCACTATGCTGACCGTACTGCCCTTTCACAAGATCACAAGATATCAGCCCATCAATTCTGCTCCGCCATTCTAATCATGAGCTGAGCCATCCTCTCAGTTAGCCCCACTCCCTGGATTTCTCCACATAACCCTTGATGCCCTGACTGTCAATCTCTGCCTTAAATACCCCCAACGACCTTGCTTCCACAGTCATCTGTGGCAACACGTTCCACAGACTCAGGACCCTGGCTAAATAAAGATCTCTGTTTTAAATTGACGCCCTTTTATCCTGAAGAATCCCCTATCCTGGGAACCATTCTTGCCACATCTACTCTGCCCAGGCCTTTCAGCATTCAAAATCCTCTATGAGGTCCCCTCTCGACCTTCTGATCTCCAATGAGCCAACAAAAATTCCTCATATGCTAAACCCCCTTTCATTCCTGGTATCATTCTAGTAAATCTTCTCCGAACCCTCTCTGACACCAGCACATCTTTTTCTCAAATAAGACACCTAACACTGTACACTTTGTCCACCTTAACGTCCAAATTTATGCCTTCTTTCAGAGACATTTTGTTGCCAATTCAGTTCCATTTACTGACACAGCAATGTTTTATGTTGACAGTTTTTTAATAGGGTTATATTCTCCAGCATGTGACGCACATTACAGTTGGTATTCAGGCATTGAAATTGCCGTGCGTAATATCAGACTGATCACATCACATTCAGGTAATGTAGTTTTATATTTTGCAATTGTTATAAAATAATAAAAATGACAGACCCTGGAAATTCAGAAAAATGTGCGAACATACAGTACGTACTGTCCTTAGTTACTTAAATCACACAGTGAATTTCTATCCTGACATGTCTATTGAGCAAGGTTAAAATGTCCAGCTGATCATAAATGGAAAGACATGACACTGAAAGCAATAGCGGAACAGGCAACCAGTAACTTAATCAGACAGGCATGACTTAAGGCCCAATTTATACGAGGAGATATCGAGGAGGAAAGGCACAGAGATGAAAATCCAGAGCCCAGAACAAAGCAAAGCTGAGTCACAATTTGGTGATGTATGAATGCAGAAATTTCAGATGGTTATCAGACTGAATGGAGTTGCAGATCTTGTGGGGTGCAGGGGGTGGGGGGGTGGTGCTAAGATCACACTGGGATTTAAAACCAAGCTATCAACAGATGCAGTGCTTGTCGGTCGACAAATACAGGAGTAACAGACAAGACGTCATCCACAGTGGGGTGCGGGCAGAAGAATGTTACCTGAGCTCTAAAGATGCCAGGTGGGTGCCAAGCATCATCTAAGTATAGAAGATTGATATTTCACCTTAATCATGTGAAACAAAAGCACATTTTTCTTGTTTTATTTGGAATTTCATACAGAGATAGACAATTACAATGTGTGGGTATGGGATGTGAAGGTTGTAAGATCAGGAGATGAGCGTATTCTCCTCCACATGTAATGATCCTGCTCGAACGCTCGAACATGGTCAGCGTAAAATCCATGACAATGAAATGCTTGAGATGGATTGAGTCAAACAATGATTTTTCTCCTCAGAGATACACTGTGGCACAAAGTTTCTCACATAGAGAATGTGTTCATTGTCATTTGATTGCACAAGAACATCCTGATGAAACAGGATTCACCGGTCCTCGGGGCTAAACATGCAAACACACAACCAGTCATAGCACATATACAGACAAACAATACATATGCAGGACAAGTATTCATCCATACAAATAAATATTATTTTATAAATATGAGAGTCTCAGAGGGTTAGTGTGAACAGTTCCTTTGGTCATTCAGCATTCTTATAGCCTGTGGGAAGAAGCTGTTCCTTGGCCTGGTGGTGCTAGCTCTGATACTCCTGCATCTCTTCCCCGCAGGGAGCAACTGAAAGCTGCTCTGTGTGGAGTGGAAGAGGTCCTCAATGATTGTGTACACTCTCTTCTGACAACAACACCAGTAGATCACATCATGGGGAGGAGGGTTATTGGGGAGACTCAGTCCTGTGGATTTGCCTCCGATCCATGTCTCTGCAGCAGAGTTGCTGGCCAGGATGATCTCTACAGATCTCCCGTAGGAGGTTGACATGATGGTGGCTTGTAGCTATTGAAAAGGTTAAATCCTTGTGTTTTTGCACCTGTCTCTTTAAGAGAACTACTGTTTATAATGTTACCATAGTGACTATAATGTAATATGTAATATCTGCCCAGGCTAATGGTTTGCCTACAACTTTGGTACATTTTTGAAGGGTGGAAGGAAGCCCACACATAAAGCCATTAGCCTGGGCGGATATTACTGGAGACCCCGTGGAAAATCCACACAGACACGGGGAGAACATACTAACTCCTTACAGACAGTGCAGGATTCAAATATTGGTTCGTTGTGCTATATCAGCATTGCACTAATTGCTACACTAACCATGCCGTCTAATATTACCGTGGGTCAGACCAAGGAAGGTGCAAGTTCCCTTTCTTGCAGATGTTATTTTAACCAATTGTTTCAGAATTATCATTTTTTGACGATTCCCCTGAGCTACTAATGAAAGTTTTTTTTAAATTCTTTTATACATGCTTCATGGTAACAGGCTCCTTTGGCCCATGAGCTCATGCCCCCCAATAACACCCGATTAACCTACAACCCTCGGTTACTCAGCCATTTTAGGTGTGGGCTGAATCCCTGGGAATCATTTACTTTCCCTAAAGGATATTATTAACTGACAATATAAGACACAGACAATTCCATGCCAAATGGTTCTGAATGAAGCTTCCTGACTTTGAAATGATAAATGCCCTCCTCTCCCTGCTACAGTGTGACCTCACTGTTTCAGCACATATTTTGATTCTTCCAGTATCTCGAGGTAAACTTCCTTTGAAGGCTCCAAGAGGCATTGGCATTCAGTGACTCGCCTCAGAGAGCATGTGTCATAAATCCACAGGACCATAAAAGTGTTAGAGAGGATCACTGGAGTCTCCCTTCCTCCCTTCCCCACCTCCCACCAGAATCGTTGTCAGAACAGGGCTCGTAAAATCATTGAGGTCCCCTTCCTTCCACCCCACGCAGCATCTTTCGGGGAAGAGATACAGGAGTATCAGAGCCAGCCCCACCAGGCTGAGGAACAGCTTCTTCCCATGGACAGTGAGAATGCTGAACGACCAATTTTCCCCTGCAACCGCTGCAACCATGTCTGCCTGTCCCACATCGGACTTGTCAGCCACAAACGAGCCTGCAGCTGACGTGGACATTTACCCCCTCCATAAATCTTCGTCCGCTAAGCCAAGCCAAAGAGAAAATATACATATATATATATGGATACTTGTCCTGCATATTTATTGTCTGTGTGTATGTGTGTTATGTCTGGTTGTGCGTCTGCCTGTTTGCATTGAGGACCGGAGAATGCTGTTTCATCGGGTTATACTTGTACAATCAGATGACAATAAACTTGAACTTGACTTGAAAATGCCTGTACCCTGAGCCATCAAAGGCTGAATTTTAAGGCCTCTCTCTTTAAGGCCACGACCAGCTACTTTTGAGAATATCCACAATCACAAGTGACTGATTCCCTGTGTTCATCATTAGTTGAACCTGTCGCTCTGGATCACACATGGAATTGCTTGTGCAGGGACTTGTCCTAAAGCCCCAGATTGCGAATGAAGCTCGACATTCTACAGAACACTGGGCATTTTCTCACCCTGCTTATTCCTGGAAGAATGGCTCGGGCCCAAAACGTCGGCAGTAGATCTTTGTGTCCTATGGACACTGAAAAGACTGGCTGAGTTCATCCAGCATTTCGGTGTGTGTTTATACCACAATTACACCATTCTTTCATGTTTCACTTCACTTTCTCCACCTTTGGCCAATTGTCAATGCACCTGCTCACCAATGTTTCTCTGAATACATTTCCCAGCATTTGAAGAAGGGACGTCAGAGAAGGAAACAAGCCTAATGTGGGAAAATGAGTCGAGAATATACAAGAATGACAAGGTTGACTTAAATGAGCTCATTCTACTTCATCAACGTAGTTAATCTCAACAAGTAACAAACCAGGACCATAAAGGTAAATGTCTGCCTGTCAATCATGTTTATTTATGAACAGAATAGAAGGAGTCCATTCAGCCCATGGTGTCTTGCTGGACACAATAGAGCCATCACCACCCTGAACCCTTGGCCTGGCAAATGACAGTTTCTCAAGTACATATCCAAGTGCTATTTCTAGGTGAGGCATCTTTAAATTTTAAAATTATAATTTAGACAAACAGCACAGTAACAGGCCCTTTTGGCCCATGAACTTGTGCCGTCCAACTCCATCCAATTGACCTACAACCCCTGGTACGTTTTGGACGGTGGGAGGAAAACCCAGGTAGATGTGGGGAGAACATACAAACTCCTTACAGACAGTGCAGGATTCGAATACTGGTTCGATTGCTGGTGCTGTAACAGCATTTCACTAACCACTACGCTAACCTTGTCCAACTTAGCCCACTGCATTAGGTTCCTACGCCCCATGGCCATCTGATGTAGCCTCCTCTACTTCAGTGAGACCAAATACCATTCAGGCAACTGCTTCATCGAGCAGCACTTCTCTCTCTCCTTGAGTGCAAGTTGGATGTCCCACCTGAATTCCCCTCCTATGCAGACAGGCCTGTCATCAGTCAATGCCAGGGTGCAGCCAAGCATAAACTTGAGGGTGATATTATATTCCTTCTGGTTATCCTAAAACACAACACCATGAGCGCTGAATTTACCAAGTTTAGGTAACCCCCTGATCAAGTTCCACTTTTTCCCTCCTTTACCTGCTCCTATTCTCACTTTTCTCATGGTCTCCCCAACCTCTCCACCTATCTCCATTCCCTCATAGTCTCCCCAACCTCCCCACCTACCTCCATTCCCTCATGGACTCTCCAACCTCTCCATCTACCTCCATTCCCTCATGGTCTCCCCAACCTCTCCACCTACCTCTGTTCCCTCATGGTCTCCCCAACCTCTCCACCTGCCTCCATTCCCTCATAGTCTCCCCAACCTCTCCTCCTACCTCCATTCCCTCATGGTCTCCCCAACCTCTCCACCTGCCTCCATTCCCTCATAGTCTCCCTAACCTCTCCACCTACCTCCTTTCCCTTGTGGTCTCCCCAATCTCTCCACCTTCCTCCATTTATCCAGTATATCCATTCTCGGCCCTTTAATCGGCTATAGCCCTCCCCCAGTACCCAAAGTTTATGGGCCCCCTTCCCTTCAAGTTTTGGTTTCTTCTGTACATCTCTCCTACTGACTACATTAAAAAAAATTATGTTACGTGAGGTATAAAGAAAACAAGGCCTTTACTTAAATGTGCTCTGGCCCCCAGGGGGACTGTAGGTCCCCCGTTGAGAATGGCTAATCTAGTATCCCATCCCTGGCCACTGCCCAGCTACACATCCCCCCACCCCCCCCCCCCCCCCCAATCTATGCTTGCTATCTCCTCTTCCCATGTTGGTCTCGACAAATCGTCCCGACCCAAGTGTTAACTGTCCATTTCTCTCCATAGTTATTGTTTAACCCACTGCGCCCCTCCAGGCTGTCTTTGTTCATTCAAGGTTCCTGCAGTTACGTTGAGATGAGATGAGGGTTTCTTACCCTGTTGCCCCTTCAGCTGATGAGTATCAGATCATGACCAATATGAACATATTTTCCTCATCTCCCCTCTAACCCTTCCAACCACCACGTTAATCTCAGCTCCCCTGATTCTGAACCCTCCTTTGGCAGGGAAATAGGCATTCCCTATTCATTGTATATCAAGCCCTCACTACTGTATGTGCCTCTTCTATCAATAATCTCTACTCCTGCAAAGTGAGCCCAGCCCAGCCAACAGGTCTGTGTCAGGAAGGTGACTTCTGTTGCATGGAGAAGATGAAGGAGTTTAATTTGCTGGGCAACAGGCTCCTGCCATCTGCAAGCCGCCCCATTACTGCTCAATTGCCCCATCCTTGAATTGACAGCTGCATCGCCCCAGAGGGGGGTGTTCCCTGTGATTGCATGAAACACGAATGTCTGCAGATGCTGAGATTGTAGTGAAAACACTGGAGGAACCCAGCAGGTCTCACAGCATCCACAGAAGGTGAGGATACATAAATTACTGATGTTCTTCTTCAAGGTATAAGTAAAAAGCAGACAGGCACTGGAATTAAAAGACAGGGGAGAAGGGAAGAAAGGGCAGGGGGAGAAGTACAGATCAACAGACAATTGGATATGGAGAGGAGGCCAGGAGAGAGGGAAGGTGGGAATGGAGGGGGGAGGTTGGGCTTGGCTCTGTGAATAAAGAGCTGGGGAAAGAAGATGGGAGAAAATGGAAAGAGAGATAGAGGAAAGGAAAGGTTGAGAAAGACGGGGGGGGGAGGGGGGATGGCTGATAGAAACCGAAGAAGTCGATATTAATGCCATCCGTTTGGAAGGTGCCCAGATGGAATATGAGGTGTGGCCCCTCCAATTTCTGAGTGATCTCAGTATGGCAGTATGCATCACCAGACCTGCTGTTGGTGAAGTGGTCACTACAGAATGTGACTAAGTATTTCAGTGTGAAGGCCTGATAAGAGTGAAAAGGAAACCTTCAATCAAACACACCCACCTTAAAACAATACCCGGCTTCCTGGGACTAACAATCTTCCTCTTCCATCTGTTCTCCCGTTATGTGGTTATCTGCATTTTACCAGCTCCAATAGCTCAAGTTATTCAGAGGTGCACAAGTCTAATCTTCCTTTGACATAAGTTTCTTTCAGAACTTTGTACAAAAGTCCAACATGTTGCTCAGACAAGGGTTTGGGCACAGATTAGTGAAGCTGAGATTGAAAGATCCATTCGAGATCCAAAATTCAAGGTTCCTTTATTGTCATGTACCCAAAATTTGCTTTCCTTTGTTTTCCCTGTGAAGGCACATGGAGAGGTGTCTCTAGTCTAGCACCACCATCAAGGTGAGAATGAGAAGCAAAAGAGAGTCCCTTTGAGACATTGAGTATCCATGGATCCCTCTAACCTCCGTAACCATGGTCTCCTGTCTGGTTTAACTGTGCACATAATTTTGAGGCATCTAATCACCCTCCTCAGTCCCTGGTTCCAAAACCCCTGAAGAAATCAGAAAATTGAGAGCGCCCAAGGCCCTCGGGAGCCTGGCTTGCCATTGGCACACACACGAATCCTGGTTCTGATACCTGGTTCCCAGATGCCAGTCTCCAGTAGCCTGGTGTGAGACCGACTGCCACCAAGATCCCACTGGTCCACTGCTGGGCTTTCCTACCCTGTTGCATCCTCACCCAGACTTCTCAAAATTTCACCTTTAAGAGCCTTCCACTTTCCAAGCGTGTCTTTGCTAGAAAACAAACTGTCCCAATCCGCACTTGCTAGATCCTTTCTGATACCATTAAAATTGTCCTTTCTCCATTTTGGAATCTCAACCCAATGACCAGATCTACCTTTTTCCATAATTATCTTGAAACTAATGGACTAATGGAATTATGATATGATCACTGAACCCAAATTGTTCCCTACACACACTTCTGTCACCTGTCCTGTCTCATTCCCCAATAGGAAATCCAGTATTGCACTCTCTCCAGTTGGGACCTCTATATATTGATTTAGGAAGCTTTCCGGAAGATATTTGACAAACTCTGACCCAGTGATTTTCAAACTTTTTCTTTCCACTCACATTCTACCTTAAATAATCCCTATGCCATCGATGCTCTGTGATTAGTAAGGGATTACTTAAGGTGGGATGTGAGTGGGCAGGGAAGGTTCAGAATCATTGCTCTAGACCCAATTGTTACTGAAATATTTTGCTTGAGAAAAATTGTCATTGGCCCATTTCCTTTGGAGTTATGAAACCGTGCACATAATGAGTCAATGAGGAATGATTAAAACAGTGGTTTTCAAACTTTTTCTTCCCACTGACATACTACCTTAAGCAATCCCTTACTAATCACAGAGCACTGATGGCATAGAGATTACTTAAAGTGGCATGTGAGTGGGAAAAAAACAGTTTGAGAACCACTGTTATAAACCCAATAGTTGACAAGAATTGGAAGAGCAAATTTGCAGAGAGATAGCAGGCCAGAAACATAAAGTTGCAATAATAGGTGATTTTAACTTTTATTTTTTAAAAATGTTTACATTTATATTTAAATTTAGACATACAACACAGTAGTAATAACAGGCCCTTTTGACCCTTGAGCCCGTGCCGTCCAATTACACCCAATTATCCTACACTCCCTGGTGCGTTTTGGAAGGTGGGAGGAAACAGCCTCTCCAACGTACAAACCCCTTACAGTCAGTGTTGGATTCAAACCCAGGTCCTGGTCACGCTAACCTGCTGACTGTAAGAGGTGCTTCAGGTAATTTCTGCCGTTGGCTAATCTGTCTGCCTGACAGCAGACTAAAATAAATTTTGTGTAATATTTCACCGTCTTTATGATATGATAACAAATTGAATCTTGAACCCTGAGAAGTGACAACATCTTCTGAGCAATGATCTCCCTGACTCATTACAATAGATTGGATGTTCTGACAGGAGCTCATGGTTGGCAAAAAGGAGGAAGTTCAGTTGCTACATGGAGGAGGTCTACTTGATTAGGGTTAGGATTATTCAGGCCAACAGACCCGTGCTAGCTTTGTGCACTCCCATGGAAGGAAGGATCAAGTGCAAAGGCACATCGAATGCTGGTGAAAGAAACAAAAATAAAATGGTAGGAGGAATAAAATGTTTATGGTCTGAGTCATTGATCTAGGGAAAGCCTTGTTAATCTAAAAGCAGAGGCAGTAGATCGCCATGGTTTTCAAAGGGGAAATGGATGAGTACTTGCAAAGGAAATGTTTATACGATTCTGGGAAAGAGCAGGAAAGGGGGACGAGCTTGATTGCCCACACATAGAACTGTCACACTTGGGTTGAGTGGCATTCTGCCATACTATAACCACTCTAATTCTGTGATGAGCAGACCTCTGGGCACATGGGACCAGGACCTCTCTAAATTGCAACTGCAGTCTCTAAAACCTTTTCCTTTTTTCCAGCTGTCACCACTTGCCAACACGCCAAATCCAATCCTGATGAGGGGCTCAGGCCCGAAGTGTCCGCTACCCTTTACATCCTATGGACACTGTGTGACCTACTGAGTTTCTCCGCCAGGTTTGTGGATTGCTAAGGATTTTCTTTTATTAACATACCTACAACATGGTAACAGGCCATTTCGGCCCGTGCCATCCAATTTACATCTAATTGGCCTACAACCCATAGTATGTTTCGAAAATTGGGAGAGAACCCACACAGACATGGGGAGAAAGTACAAACTCCTTACAGACAGCGCGAGATTTGAACTCTAGTCCTGATTGCTAATGCTGTAACAGCATAACACTAACCACTATTCCAACCGTGTCACCCAAGATTTCAAGATACCATTGGGATGAACCAGAAACTGAGCCCAGGGATGAGCTGGTGAGATCATTGCTTACAAGGTCCTGTCATTTAATTATTAGGACTGACAACTCTGGCCTCTTAGAAATAAAACTTGTCAAAGTTCACATTTCCCAAGGGGAGTAATCTGTTTTTTGTCAAGGTTCAATTTAAATATCTTTCAGAAAAGGTCTCGGGATCAGACAAGCTTTTAGGCTCCTCTGATCTCTTGTGGCTGTAACGTGAACATTGAGATCATTAGCTCGTTGGCAGATAACAAACAGCTCCTTAGCACTATAATGTTTCAGGAATTTCCCTGGAGCCTGGACTGGACCTTTGAAAGAACTCAAGATATTGTGAAAAATTAGCAAAACATATGTTAAAACATCAGGAACAAGCCCGCACGAGTCCAGTTAACTATTTGCCCCAGGTGGGACCTGAAAGATCAGAAGCTTGCTGGATGGTAATTAGAATTCTTGCTGGATAGAGTAGATTCCAAATGTCCAAATGGCAATGGATATCCTGGGAATGCAACCTTCATGGAAACCTTGCAACCTCTAGGCCTCTTTAGAAAGCAAAGCTGCAATATCTCCATAGACATGATCTAACTTGGGAAGCTGGCTTGCATGTTCACACTGAGCACAAAAATAAAACCGGCTCCATGCGATATTTCACACTGCGAGCTGGCTTCCCGAAGCAAAGGAGGCGGGACGTTTCTCACATCAACGTTGGCATCAATTGTGACATAAAACATGCACGCCCGGAAGTGTCACTGCTGTGCATTCAAAATGAATTTGGATTTCCTGCACTTTCGGTGCAGGCTGAAGCCATTGCCATAAGCCTTTCCAGGTTTGACCTGGCAAAATGGGGGTACCATTTTAGATTGGCTGCAGAGTGCTACACTCCACTGCTGGCAGCACCCTTCTTGGCGGATCAAAGACAGGTGAGTTTGGACTCCCTCCCCAAATCCGCCTTCGAGAATCTAGCTGTCAAGCTCTGTGTAAAAGGGCTTTCTGAGAAGCAAGGTGCCATAAATTTCAATTTGCAGAGAGAATTTAGGCAAGGGATTTCATGCAAGGAGTTTACAGGTTCCCTTTTTGCTGTGTGGGTTTCTTCAGGGTTCTCCAATTTCCTCCAACATCTAAAAGACATAAGGTAGGTTGATTGACCACTGTAAATTGCGTTTCGTGTGTAGGTGAGCAGAATAATTTGGAAGGAGTTGATGACAACCTGGGAGAATAAAAAGCATGAGAGGGGTTTTAAAGTTGCAGAAGAAATACTGCACTTTAGTCAAATGACCCGCAAAAGGGGTCCTAATTGCTGAAGAAGGCAATCATTCAAAAAAGACATTTCTCTGAAAAAGTTTTTCATGAGTTAATCAACCTTTTGTCTCCCCTGGTCTTTTTCACCCACTTCATAAACTGTTCTTTCCATCTAAGGCCTGTGTGTCTCAGTTCTCTTAAAGCTCGTGGGTCGCATCAATCTCAAGCCCACGTGTCATCACTGATTTTCTGAACTTTGATCTTGGATCTGCCTTCCCAGAAGTGATCCTTGAGCTGTAGTGGCTTGGGGTATTCCACACACTCTGGGTTAAGAGTCAGAGTTAAAATTTAAGTTAGAGGATTGTATATAAACTTAGTTGTTTAGGTGTTAGTTAAATTAGATTAAATGTTATATAATTGTTGCTTAATAATGAAAAATATTATTTTAAATATAACTGTCTATAACTAATCTTTATTGCTGCTGTCATGTATGTAATGCGGCTATGCAGAAAAGGCAGGTAGTGGAGGTGAGCCTATCACAGTGGTTCTCATCATTTTTCTTTCCACTCACATTCCACCTTAAGCAATCCCTATGCCATCGGTGCTCTGTGATTAGTAAGTGGTTGCTTAAGGTGGGATGTGGGTGGGAAGGGAAGGTTGAGAATCACTGTCCTAGACCCAATTGTTAATGAAATATTTTGCTTGAGAAAAATTGTCATTGACCTATTTCCTTTGGAGTTATGAAACCATGCACATAACGAGTCAATGAGGGAAGATTAAAACAGTGGTTTCAAACTTTTTCTTCGACCTACATACTGCCTTTAGCAATCCCTTACTAATTACAGAGCACCGATGACATAAGAAATACTTAAAGTGGTATGTGAGTGGAAGGAAAAAGGTTGAGAACCATTGGTTTATCATCAGATCAGCCATGATCTCATTGAATGCCAGAGCAGGCTTGACAGGCTGGATGGCCGACTCCTGCTCTTATTTCTTATGCTCGTAAGCTTAATACCTTGAGTGCAAGGACAATGTGAGTTAAACTTTAAATTATTTAAATATTATTTGTGTTTAATCTGCAAAGGAACTATTTGATGTTGTCAACATTCATTGGAGCGACTTCATCTCCAACATCGAAGTACTCGAGATGGCAGAGGCCGACAGCATCGAATCCATGCTGCTGAAGATCCAACTGCACTGGGTATGTCACGTCTCCAGAATGGAGGACCATCGCCTTCCCAAGATTGTGTTATATGGCGAGCTCTCCCCTGGCCACCGAGACAGAGGTGCACCAAAGAAGAGGTACAAGGACTGCCTAAATAAATCTCTTGGTGCCTGCCACATTGACCACCGCCAGTGGGCTGATATCGCCTCAAACCGTGCATCTTGGCGCCTCACAGTTCGGCGGGCAGTAACCTCCTTTGAAGAAGACCGCAGAGCCCACCTCACTGACAAAAGACAAAGGAGGAAAAACCCAACACCCAACCCCAACCAACCAATTTTCCCTTGCAACCTCTGCAACCGTGTCTGCCTGTCCCGCATCGGACTTGTCAGCCACAAACGAGCCTGCAGCAGACTTGGACATACCCCTCCATAAATCTTCATCCGCGAAGCCAAGCCAAAGAAGAAAGGAACTATTTGATGTGGTCAATATTACTAGCAAGTAGTTGCATAAAAGATCCTGAAAGAGAATGTCAATCATTCCCTTCAGGTAGTAAATTGACCTTATGTACATAAATTTTAATACTATGGTTAGAGTAGAGGTTCGTGCAATGCCATTACAGCACTAGCGACCTTGGTTCAATCCAGTACTGTCTGTAATGAGTTTGGACATTCTCCCTGTGTCTGTGTGGGCTTCCTCCATGTGCTCCAATTTCATCCCACTGTTCAAAACAGTTTTAGGTCAATTGGGTGTATCTGTGCAGCCCATCTCATGGGCCGGAAAGGGCAGCTGCCAACCTGAATGTCAAAATTAAATTCAATTAAAATTCAAGGAAAGTGTAATTTATCACAATTACATGAAAGAAAAGAATTCTGAGCAACATTTAAACATAAAACAAAGTTATGAAATTTTGCACCTTTCTGCTTGTTTGTGTCAGTTTTTGGGTTTGACAACAAATACATGAAAATGACTGTGAAAACTCCCATGGGGGCGGCTATGGAAGAAACGCTGTTTTTAAATTGAAGGTAACTTTGGACATGATCTTCACAACAATCAGCAATCGCAGCCTCGGTGGAAATTCTTTCGCCGTGACAACAAGCCAAAAGTGTCAATAGGCGGGAATTTTCCCTCCTCCAGTCTTTCTCTGAGTTGGTCTCTGGGCATTCCATTACTGAAGGCAAGGTGTGTTGCTTCACATCAGTGTTCAGTCAGAGTAACATTTGACGGGGCAACATGATGCACCATGTCACGAACACGCAATCTTATGAAGGTTGGAAGTGCTGTGGATAGTGTAGAAGGATGTCACAGGTTACAACAGGATACAGACAGGATGCAGAGTTGGGCAGAAAAGTGGCAGATGGAGTTAAATCGGGATAAGTGTGACATGATGTATTTTTTGAGGGTCAAATTTGAAGGCTGAGTATATGGTTAATGGCAAGATTCTTAACAGTATGGAAGATCAGAGGGAACTTGAAGTCTAAATCCATAGATCTCTCAAGGTTGCCATGAAGGGTAGTTAATGAGGCTTCATTATACTAGGCTTCATTATTTGGGGGATTGATTTCAAGAGCCATGACGTAATTCTTCCACTGTACAAAGCTCTGGTTAGACCACATGTGGAATATTGTGTTCAATTCTGGTTGCCTCAGTACAGGAAGGATGTGGAAGCTTTGGAGAGGGTGCAGATCAGAGGTGCCTTCATACACATCTACAAGATTATGAGAGGCATAGATAGGATGGTCAACCAGCAGCCTTTTCCCAGGGCAAAACTAGCAAACACCAGAGGACATACAGTGCCCTCCATAATGTTTGCGACACTTTTTTCCTTTATTTGCCCCTGTGCTCCACAGTTTTAAATTTGTCATTAAAGTGCTCATTCCAGATTTTATTCAAGGTTATTTATATACATTTTGGTTGGATTGTTGGGCGCTGAAGGCTTCCTGATCATATTGGAGGCTTGGATTATTTTTATTTTATTTAGACATACTGCACGGTAACAGGCCTTTTCGGATCTCGAACCCGTGCCGCCCAATTACACCCGATGGACCTACAACCCCTAGTAGATTTTGGAAGGTGGGAGGAAACCGGAGACCCAGGGGAAACCCACGGAAACATGGGGAGAATGTACCAACTCCTTTAGGTTTGTGTGTAGTGTGCACTGTGTGTCTCTGTGTGTGCACTATGATCCATAGATATGCTGTTCCATCGGGTTGCCTGTTCAATCAGATGACAATAAGCTTGAACCTGAGTACCACAAACTAACCAGCAACTAGCATTTGAATGAATGCAGCTTTTGAGCTATCAATATCATTTACCATGTCCTTGGGTCTCGTGACTGCAGGAAGGAGTTCAAGATTCAAGATAAAACAGATGTAATATTACACTAAATTGAATTTAGTGTTGTAATGCAGACAAAGATTCACCATCAGCATAAATTGCTGGCCCCCCATGTAGTCAAGAAAGAGAAGCAAAAGAGATCCCCCTAAAGACACTGCATGTCAGTGGATTTCTCTCCAGCGCTCCCACAGCCTCTGCAGTCACCCAGATTATAGTCCATATCATTGGTAACCTGGCCTCCAGATCCAAAGCTCTGACACAAACAGGAAACCCTCAATGCGCTTGGCACCCTCTCGCATTCTGGTTTCTATACCTGGAACCCCTTCAGCCAATCTCGAGCCAGGTTCCAACAATCCGCAGCCTGGTGCCACTCCTTTGAGCGCAGTAGCCAGCGCCTGAAGCCTATGTTGAAGGGTCTTTATTTTGCTTCTCTTTCTCTGACTGAAAGAGAAGTTGGACAATTTCTGCTGATGACGAATCTTTGCCTGCCTTTCGACAGACTCAGAGCCCCACACTGGTCCACTGCCGTGGTCACTGTCCCATGGGTCACCTCCTCTGCTTCTCCTTCTCAAACAGGGGCTGCTCTCCCCATTTTCGGGTGCCCTGCACCAGTCCTCTACTTCCCCGGAGTCTGCAACCCCTCGAGGCCGCTGCCGTACACAGGCCCCACCATCTTGGGGCCAGACCCAGCTGTCACAGGATTTTAAAATAAACCACTGCTGCCTCCTTTAATAGGCTGTTTAAAGCCCATACAGAGCCGTCGATAGTTAGACTAGGCAGCAGAACCTTGCAGAGGAGTGCTATGTCTCTTCACAGGCCCACACGGGCGGCAGTGCTGCCGTTACAGCAGTTCCAGGAGTGCCGCCATATTTTTTTTATTTTTTTTTTGCAGATGGCAACTGCACATCTTTCACTGATTGGCCATGTTTATGTAAAATCATTCACTGATACAAAGACAAGTCTTCCTTTTTCATATTTTCATCTCTCTGAGCACAAACTAATATTAAATGTTATTGGCAAAGAGAAAAAAACTATTGTGGTAAACCACTGTTATGCTATGATTGGCTGCTGCCAACTGGACACACCCCCATGAGACCGATCCTACCCATAGCCCTTTGCATGCTCCCCACTCCACTCTGCCTTGATCAGTCAATGAGGTTGTCGGCTGTTCCAGTCTATAGTTAATAAAAGCCTGATAGTTCCATAATTTCAGTCTTTTGTGATTATTGATGGTGCATCAAGTATGAAGACGAAGATGAGTTTGAATAGCCCATGGATGTTTGTGTTTAGCATATAATCTTTTTTTTTTTTTTTTTTTTTTTCTTTGGCTTGGCTTCGCGGACGAAGATTTATGGAGGGGGTAAAAAGTCCACGTCAGCTGCAGGCTCGTTTGTGGCTGACCAGTCCGATGCGGGACAGGCAGACACGATTGCAGCGGTTGCAAGGGAAAATTGGTTGGTTGGGGTTGGGTGTTGGGTTTTTCCTCCTTTGCCTTTTGTCAGTGAGGTGGGCTCTGCGGTCTTCTTCAAAGGAGGCTGCTGCCCGCCAAACTGTGAGGCGCCAAGATGCACGGTTTGAGGCGTTATCAGCCCACTGGCGGTGGTCAATGTGGCAGGCACCAAGAGATTTCTTTAGGCAGTCCTTGTACCTTTTCTTTGGTGCACCTCTGTCACGGTGGCCAGTGGAGAGCTCGCCATATAATACGATCTTGGGAAGGCGATGGTCCTCCATTCTGGAGACGTGACCCATCCATATAATAGACATATAATAGCATATAATAGACAGAAGACATTTTACTCATGAATTTCAAAGAGCTCACCAAAATTTCTCAGAGTTCTTTAATTACTGTAATTAATTCTCAAATTTGGATTTTGCCATCACAATTAACATTTAAGCATTGTTTCAGTTATCTGCTGTTTCAATTTTAACATGCAGCATCAGTGCAAATGTGTATTGCGGATTACTCCAGTTTGATCAAACTTTCTATTTTTTTTAATTTAAATTTTTAATGTAAATTTTAAAGTTTTAAATGTATACAGCATGGTAACAGGCCATTTCGGCCCACGAGTCCGTGCCGCCCAATTTACACCCTGTGAACCTACACCCCCAGTACTTTTCAAACGATGGAAGGAAACCGGAACCCCCAGGGAAAACCCACACAGACGTGAGCAGGACGTGCAAACTCCTTACGGGATTCGATGACCAGTCCCAATCGCTGGCGCCGTAAAGACGCAGCGCTGCCTGCTACGCCAACCTTACCACCCTGAATATTTATGTTGATTTTTTTTCCTTAAAGCAAACTTAGTGGAGAACATTACCATCTGCCACTGGAAGGGAGCAGCTCTCATTCACACATCACCACAGATCATGTATTTCTCCCCTAAAAATTTGTTTTGTCAGTGTAATTTATGCAGAGGTGTTTCTTGACGTTGAAAAGATTTTGTGGATTGAAATTGCAAGATAATAATTCTTCCTTTCAAAGGCACTTAAGTGTTGCCTTTCTAGACTTGCAAGAGGGAACCATGCCAGACAGTTTAATTTAATCTTTGGGATGAGCAACTAGATTTCCTGGAGTAATGCAGGGGGTGGTCATTCTTAACATGAACTGTTTTGCAACCGTCCCAAGGATGCTTATGGTGTGCTCAAATTGTAGGTAGGCCTTGTGATAGTACAGATTCTATCACCAATGTGTATATGTACAGATTGTAGAGTAGGATGACAGTGATTGGCTGAGAGCGTAGCCACACCTACTGGCAGGTCTTAAAGGGTTGCTCCTAGCCAGACCAGGTCATTCTGGACTGGTCGACCTATATGTGATATGCTCCAGTCTCCTAGTTAATAAAAGCCTTGGTTTTGATCAAAAAGCCTTTGATTCTTTCGACACACTCTACAGGCCTTTAGCATGATACATTGGTGCAAACAAAGTAAAAGGCTGTTTGCATATCCTATTTGGTTGTGTAAAGGATTATGCAGCCAATTTCAGGTCAATGTGGGTGGAATATGTAAGCAAACTAAAAGTATTTTTCCAGGGTCCTTTTGTGGGCGGTTTCTAGCAGTTGCTGAAGAAATATAAGAATTACGGCAATATATCCTACCACAAAGGGACAGCATGGTTAGCGCAACGCTGTTACAGCACCAGCAGTTTGGACCGGGATTCAAATCTGTCTGTAAGGATTTTGTACTTTCTCCCTGTGTCTGCGTGGGATTTCCCCAGGGGCTCCGGTTTCCTCCCACCCTTCAATTGCACCCTGGGGATTGTAGGTTAATCGGGTGCAATTGGGCGGCCCGGGCTAGTGGGCTGAAATGGCCTGTTACCGTGCTATATGTCTAAAAGTAAACATGAGATATAGATCACTTCATTGTTCTTTTTAATGTTAATTAAGAAAAATAATGTGTCAACCATGTTGCGGAACACATTCTTAAGGACATAAGAGTATCTTAGCCTGATATCTAATCCGAATGAAGATACCTTACTCAATACTCCATCAATATCACACTCAGCATGTTTGCAATTTCTACCCACTGAGGTACTCGTGGCTCACGGTTACATGGCATTTGTCAGCTAGTGGCCATCCCTACCTCACACTAAACTGAACTCATTCCTGCACTTCATAACTTCCCCTTTCTCCCATTGGTGCGACCTCTTCTCACATTCAGATATCTGATTTCAGATTTATTGTCATGACATCACATACACCCCTGAGATTCTTTTCCCTGCGGGCCAGGCAGAACTATCACTTACTGGTAGTGCAAAAAAAACTGTACACAGTGTACACATAAACAAATGCAAATAACTGACTGCAATACAGAGAGGAGGATAAAATATCAATGAAGTGCCAAGTAAGAGTCCTTGAATGAATCCCTGATTGAATTTGTTGTCGAGGGGTCTGATGGTGGAGGGGTAGCACCTGTTCCTGAACCTGGTGGTGCGAGTCTTGTGGCACCTATGCCTCTTTCCTGATAGCAGCAGTGAGATCAGAGCATGTGCTGGGTGGTGTGGATCCTTGATGATTGATGCTGCTCTCCAATGGCAGCGTTCCCTGTAGATGGTCACAATGGTGGGGAGGGTTTTCCCCATGATATCCTGGGCTGTGTCCACTATTTTTTGCAGGGCTTTACATTCGAGGGTATCGGTATCCCCACATCAAGCCATGATGCAGCCGGTCAGCATGCTTTCCATCACACATCTGTAGAAATTTGCCAGAGTTTCTGAGGTCATACCAAACCTCCTGAGGAAATATAAGCATTGATGTGCTTTCTTCATAATGACATTCATGTGTTGGGCTACGGAAGATCGTCCGAGATAGTTACTCCCAAGAACTTAAATTTGCTCATGCTCTCCACCTCTGATCCCCCAATGATTCCCCCAGTGGTTTTCACCTCCTAAAGCCCACAATCAGCTCCTTGGTTTCGGTGATATTGAGTGTGAGGTTGTTGCTGGTGCACCAATCGGCCAAGTTTTCAAACTTCCCTCTCTATCATGACATCATCCCTTTTTTAACAACCCACTAGTGTGTTCCCATCCACAAATTTGTAGATGGTGTTGTTGTTGTACTGAGCAACATAGTCATTGATGTATAGCGAGTTGAGCAGCCGACTAAAAATCGATAATAATCATATACTGTGCACCTATGGTGCTCCGTTACTGATAGAGATTGTGAAGCTGTTGTGACCAATCCTCACTAATTGTGCTCTGGAGTTGAGTCCCTTATCTTGCTGGAGTTTGCTGGTCAGTTTTGAGGGGATGATGATGTTAAATGTCGAACTATAGATAAATAGCATCCTGATGAATGTACCTTTGCTGTCCAGGTGTTCCAGGACTTTGTGCAGAATCAGTGAGATGGTGTCCATCTTAGACCTGTTGCTGCTGTAGTCAAACTGGAACGGATCCATGTCATTTGCCCAGGCAGGAGATGATATGCTTCAACTCTCTTCTAAGTGGGGAAGAGAAAAGGATCCTCTGTTCAGGATGAAGGTCCCACACCCCCATTTGCCAATTGCTCCTGGGCTAAGAGATGTAGCAGTGAGTGATTACATCAGAAAGTCTTGTTAACAAAGTCAGGCCAATATTTTTTGGCTAGTTAATTGTTAAAATTCATCCTGTGAAACATCTGACTAATTGTACTTTTCTCCGCATGCTAAATTGTAATCAACATCTCAATATTCCCAAAATATATTTCTATTTAGGGAAAACAGCCAAAAATGTGCAAGCACATGAAGTCTGAACATATTCTTGGAATGTGAATATTTTATTTTCAAGAAAGATCCATCAAGAATGTCATCCATCATTTCCAAATGAAATGCCTTAATCCAGTGGTTCTCAACCTTTTTCTTTCCACTCACACACCACTTTAAGTAATCCCTATGCCATCAGTGCTCTGTGATTAGTAAAGGATTGCTTAAGGTGGGATGTTGGCAGAAAGAAAAATTTTGACAACCACTGTTTTAATCGTAACTCATTGACTCGTTATGTGCACTGTTTCAGAACTCCAAAAGAAATGGGCCAATGACAATTTTTCTTAACTAAAATATTTCAATAAAAATTGGGTCTGGGGCAGTAATTCTCAAAACTTCTCTTCCCACTCACACACCACCTTAAGCAATCTTGTACTAATCACAGAGCAAAGATGGCATAGGAATTAATTAAAGTGGTATGTGAGTGGAAAGAAAAAGGTTGAGAACCACTGCCTTCATAACAAGTGGCCACACTAATGCATATGTTTTGGTCTTGTTTGTAGTAGAGAAATATTGGACAGATATTTTCAAGACTTTGTCAATTATACTGGGTATTAGATTGTGATTTAATCCATTGACTGCTATTTTTGGAATTATAGTTCCAGAAGTGGGTCGAGTTCCCACTTCTGCACATCGGATTGTAGCCTTTATTGCATTGTTGGCAAGAAGAGTCATTCTATTTAAATGGAAAGATTCTAATTCACCGACTTTGATACAATGGCTCTCTCAAGTTATGTCATGTTTAAGTTAAGAAAAAATTAGAAGTTGCACTTTTGATACCTCTGTTAAGTTCGAAGAAACTTGGTGTCCTTTTATAAACTATTTTCGTAGGAGTTCATCTGTATTTTGACTTCACTTTCCAGACTGTTCTGGATTTCAATTGTTGTATTTTATTGGCAAGAGCCAAAGAAATTATTTGTATTGATCTGTTGTACAGACGTCTCAGTTTAGGCTGCCCAGCCATTTTGTTTATTATGATGTTATGAGCCCAGAGGATCCCAAAACCCAGCAGCTATAGAAATTCACCAAGACAAATGGTTACTTAAACAAAGAGTTGCTTTTAATTATCTTTAAACATGAAAGCAGGATCAAACTTTAACTTATTACTCTTAACCTAACAACCCCCTTCTAATTCTAAGTGCACATGTATGTAATGTGTATATGTTCAGGAAAATTCTTTGTTTCACAGTCCAATCTCACTTCTCGCTCCTCTAAGTTCACCGGTATCCAGCAATTCATATACTGTGCACAGAATTCAACATTAATAAATCTTCACCAGGCTCTGGTGTTTAAAGTTAAATAGTTACCACTCAGGAAGGTTCTTGTTTGTTTCAGAGAATTATTTGTTGCTCGTTGGGCACACACAACTGATTTCCTCCAAATAGCTACTTCAGTGTCTTGCCAAAGAAACTTGCCGCATCATGGGTTTTCCAAATGATAACCTCTTCTTCCAGGTCACCACAGAGATCCTTTTGTTTCCCTTATTTCAGGAGAAATACTCGAACCAGCCATTTCCTCTTGTAAGGACCACAAGGGTTTTCAACAGGCTGAACTCAGAACTCACAACCCATCTTCAAAATGGGGTCTTTAACAGGTTTGATTCTATTCTCCTCATGTAGTCCTCGACTTCCGACCTACGTAAGTTATGTTCACCAGCACATATGACCAAATTTTTAAAATTTGTTTATTAAAACTACTGTACATGTACATAATTTTTATTAAAAGTGCCGTACACTGTTGTTACTGCTCCTGGCGGCAGCCCGAAGTCTCCGCTCCATGGTCCCCCCATTAGTCCGAAGTCCCCGTTCCCCTTAGCAGCCTGAAGTCAAACCTGAGTTACAACCTATCCTTACGTGCCATTGCAGTTGTAAGTCAGGGACTACCTGTATGTTTAATAAAAAGATTGAAAAAGAAAGACAAATGAAATGCCTTGTCATTGATAGGATGTTAACATTATGAAGACGATGGTGTTGATCATTTATTGTCAGACAGTAAGCACCATGTACAGATACAATGAAGGATGTGTTTGCTGCAGTTGAACATCTGCGTAACACACATTAACAAACACTAAGTATGAGAGCAAGAATGTGAATTTCATTCTGAGGCTTTTCACACCCATATGTATGGCAAAGAATTAAAATGGAAAATGGAAATCAAATCAAGTAAATACCTGATAGATTTTCCAACCTCTATGCACTCAGTTTATGTCAGTTCCACATAGTGGGATTTTCCTTTGTAATCAGTCCAGTAACAGTAAGTGTGGGTGTGATATTGATGTCGGCTGTCCTTCATACACCACCAGCATGAGTAGGTGTGTGCAGTGGCAAGTGTTAAAAGGGGTTGGCCAATAGAAGCAAAGTTACTGTCTTTTAGACAAGGATGGGATTGGTTTCATGTCAATAAAACCTATTTGTCCGCTTTCAGTCGCATTAGTTTGCTCATTATTATCTCTTTTGTAACTATTATTTTATCGAGGCCCTCATCTTCCTTCGCATCCCTATTACCACTCTTTGGCATGCTGGACGTGTCTTCCACCATGGAGACTGACACAAATATCTGTTCAATGCCTCAGCCATTTCCTCATTACTCAACATCAATCTTCCTTTCTCATCTTTCAAGGGACCTACATTGACTCTGGCCACCCTCTTCTGTTTTATATATTTATAAAATATTTTGCTCTCTATTTTTATATTTTGTGCTAATTTACCTTCATAATCCTTCTTCCTTTTCCTTATTTCTTGTTTACTTGTCTTTTGTTGCCTTTTAAAGTATTCCCAATCCTTCAGTTTCCCACTACTCTTGGCTATTTTGTACACATGAGCTTTTAATTTTATACTTTCCTTTATTTCTTTAGTTAACCAAGGCTGACTCTTCCCTTTCTTACTGACCGTATTTTTATATGTAGTGCACGTCGAAAGAACCAAATACTTGTTGATCCAAACCAAGGCTTTTATTAACTAAAAGACTGGAGCATATCACAAGTAGGTCGACCAGTCCAGAATGGCCTGGTCTGGCTACGAGCAATCCTTTAAGACCTGCCAGTAGGTGTGGCTACACTCTCAGCCAATCACAGTCATCCTACACTACCATCTGTACATATGTACATATACACATTGGTGATAGAATCTGTTCTATCACAATATATTTTTGTTGAACACTGTGAAAAATCTCTTTGAAAGTCCTCCACTGTTCCTCAACTGTTCTGCCAACTAGCCTGTGCTGCCAGTCTATGCTGAACAATTCCTCCCTCATCCTGTTGTAGTCTCCCTTGTTCAAACATAATGCACTTGTTTTAGATCTAACTATTGCACCCTCCACCTGTATGAGAAATTCAATCATACCATGATCGCTTTTTCCAAGAGGGTCTTTAACTACTAGATCATTAATTTTACCTATCTCATTGCACAATAGTCGATCTAAAATAGTATTCTCCCTTCTTGGTTCCTTAACATGCTGCTCAAGAAAGCTATCATGGATGCATTCTAGGAAGTCATCCTCCAGACTACCTCAACCAACTTGATTTTACCAATCTACATGGAAGTTAAATTCCCCAACGACAACTGCTGTTCCATTCTTACATGGCTCAGCTATCTCTCAGTTAATTGTCTGTGCCAATGTGCTACTGGTATTTGGTGGACAATAGACAGCTCCTACCAGAGATTTTCTTCCATTTACTATTCTTAATCTCTACCAAGATGACATCAACATTCTGCTCTTTAGATCTTATATTGTCTTTCATTATTGCCCTGATGTCATCTCTAATTAAGAACCCCACCACCACCTTTACTTTCCTGTCTATCTCTTCATACTACCTGACTAATTAATTCCCAGTCATACCCAGCTTGCAACCACACTTCTGTGATGGCCACTAAATCATATGCCTGGATACTGATTTGCGCCTTAAGTTCACTAACCTTGTTTCTAATACTACGGGCATTCAGATAAAGTGCCCTTCTGCTCATTGACCTTTTAAAATCTTGTGATATCTGCATCCTTTCCTTCTGCCCTCTATTTTTCTTTTTCTCTTCCCTAACTCTATCTTTGGTCTGTGCACCACTTTCCTTATTCTTTCTTTGTAGGTTCCCATCCCATTGCCCCAATAGTTTAAACCTTCCTCAATAGCACTTTCAAATAATCTCCCTATGATTTTGAACCAGGCCCTGCCCAGATGTAGACCATCCAGTTTATACTGGTCCCATCTGCCCCAGAACCATTTCTAAGGAACTGAAACCCTCCCTCCTGCACCACCGTTTAAGCCACATCTTCATTCTAACTATCCTGCTATTTCTACTCTGACTGGCTCATGCCACCAGTAAAAAATCCTGAGATGATTACTTTTGAGGTCCTACTCCTTAATTTATCTCCTAACTCCCTAAATTCAGAAATTCAGCTTGCAGGACCTCATCCTGCTTTCTTCCTGGTATCAATATGGACCATGACAGCTGGCTGTTCACCCTCCCCCTTTCAGAATATCCTGCAGCTGCTCCGAGACATCCCTGACCCTTGCACCTGGTAGGGAATCCTTTACTTATTATGTCTGGGGTGGAAGGGGCCAGGCAAATGTGCAGGAAATGGAGAATAGGTGGATGAGGGCCAAGTTGATGGTAGTGCAAGGAAAGCTACATCGTTTGAAGAAGGAGGAAAAATCTGATAACTTTTCATCCTCATCCTGGAAGCAGAGCGACGGAGATGGAGGAATTGTGAGAAAGGAACAGAATCCTTATGGGGGACAGGGTGTAAAGAGGTCCAGTCAAGGTAACCATGGGAGATATTGGGTTTGTAGAAAATGCCAATTGAGAGTTTGTTTCCCGAGATGGAGACAGAAAGATCAAAAAAGGGCCGAGTGTTGCCAGAGATGCACCATTAATTTTAAGTCTCAATGGAAGTTAGCAGTAAAGTGGATGAAGTTGACAAGCTCTTCATGGGTGCACGAGGCAGCGCCAATGTAGTTATCAATGTAATGGAGGAAGAATTGAGTAGCCTTGCCTATGTTGAGTTGAGGCATGGATCACTCCATATTGCCAACAAAAAGGCAGATCGCTTTGACTTGGAGAAAGTGGGTTGATTCAATGGAGAAGTTATTGTGGGTGGTCAAGCTCATCAACTTTGTCCATGGTCTTGTGCACTGCCAAACTGAGACCACCTGCAGATTGGAGGAACAATACCTAATATTTCATCTGGGCACCCTCCAACCAGATGGCATTAATCGTTTCTATTAGGGCACAGCTCCCCCATCTCTCTCTTTTCCTTGTCTCCATTCCTGCATTCACAGAGCCACCCCTTGCGCCTTATCAATTCTCAACCTTTCTCTCTGGTCCTAGCCTCTTATCTGTTGGCCTGTGCTCCACCCCCTGCCCTTCTTCCCTCTTCACCCCTGACCACCCCCCCCCAACCTTTTCATTCAGGTGCTTGTTATCTTTATGCTCAGCCCCAAAACATTGTTTCTATATCGTTGTCCCCATGAATGCTGTGGGACCTGTTGCGTTTCTCCAGCTCTTTATAAATTAACTACAATCATGACTGCAGACATTCTTGTTTCACTTGAACCTCCCTTTTTCCTAAAAGTAGCAGCGAGAATAGGGTAATGGAGGTCCTTATGATGTCAGTTGTCTTGTTGAGGCAGCGTCGCACATAGATCTCTTTAGTCGGTGGGAGATTGATGCCTGTTACTTGACTGGGTTTGCAGCGTTTAGCAGCCTTTTCTGTTCCTGTGTAACTAAATGAGGCTGTGATGCAACAAATCAGTGTACTTTCCACATTACATCTGAGGATGTTTGATAGAATGTGCCAAATCTTCCTCTATTACTTAGAAAGTAGAGGCATTATTCTGTCTTTTTCATAGTTACTTCAATGGGCTGGGTCCAGGAGAGGTGCTCCGATATATGGCCTCCCAGGAACTAACCCTCTCCATTGTCTTTCCATCAGCTGTGTGGTCCCTAGGCCTGACAGCCTCCCCTTCTGAAAGACCACAGTTAGCTCCTTGGTATTGCTGGCATTGAGAGAATACAGCAGGGGACTGAGGAAACACCCTTCGCATGGCCCTGTGTTGATGGTCAGTGAGGAGGAGGTGATGGACAGAATTCCAGATCTGTGAGTTTGATGATGTTTTTCTGAGATGTAGTCAATAAAAAGCAAATGTTAAATCGGTGACTTTCAATTGCCACAGGAGAAAAACACAATATAAATGAATCTCAGGGCTGTATGTGGTGTCACGTATTCTGACAGTAAACTTGAAAACTGAAATTTGAATCTGAGAATAAACAAGGAATTGCAAAACTTCCAAAATCAAGCCCACAAAATTAAAACCAATGTTATGAACCTCACCAATAAACAACCACATTGTTTATTGCATATTGCATATTTCCAAATACTGCATATTTCCAAATGCATTTTTTTTTAATTTTCAAACTTCAGAATCTGAACTCCTAAAATATTGTAGTTTTTGCAAAATCTTTGTCTTTGAAACGCAAGGTGTTCTCACTGTCTCAAACCAAGACTGACAATTTCATTGGTTTATGGAATCCCTAACGTCAAACCAAGGGTCGGTGAGTTCAATGGTTAATGGAATGTCAGCCATTTCAACTGAGAGCAACAAATTCTTTTGACGAGAGTATCACCAATGTAACCAACAATGACATGTTCACAGTTTCCAAATATTAGCTCTTCCAAAGAAAAGTGACAAATTTGGATGGCAGATTTTCAGCTCACTTACACCAGGAGTGATGAATTTGAAGGTTTGTTAAATCTCAGCTCTTTACACTTGGAGCAACAAATTTGTCAGCTGATGGTAATGTCAGCTTTATTTAAGCCAAAGGTGATGAAATAGTGTACGTGTTATCACAGCTTTTCAGACGAAAAATAATGATTTCAACATTTTCTAAATTTCATCTCTTTAAACCTAGACTGAAAAGATATTGGTTTGCAAATTCTCCCTTCTCCAAACCAGCCATTCTCAAGTTTTTTTTGGCCATGACCCCCTTAGGACTCTGCTCAAAGTTTATGGCCCCTCTTCCCTGTCAAGCAGTCGTTTAATTGGTTTCTATGGTACTTCTCTCCTACCAACAACATAAAAAATACTTTATGATTTTCATCTATGATCTCCTTTAAATATGTTATGACCCCCGTGGGCGGAGGGCGAAGAGTGTGGCATATGGCCCCTATTGAGAATGGCTGGTCTAAACCACTAGTGACAGATTCACCCGAGGGTAGAGTCTCACTTAAAAGATGAAATTCTGATTATTATTTTGGATTGTATTTCATGATAAAAGCACCAAAAACAGCCTTTACAGTGCCAACAATCAGAACCGGGGTTCAAATCCCGCGTTGTCTGTTAGGAGCTTTTACTGCGTGGGTTTACCCTGGGGGTTCTGGTTTCCTCCCACGCTTCAACACGTACCGGAGGTGTAGGTCAAATGGGTGTAATTGGGTGGCATAGATTTGTGGCCTGAAAGGGTCTGTTACAATGCTGTATGTACGGTATATATGTATGCATGTAAAATAACAGTTATTCAAGGGTCTTAAAGGAGGAAAGGAACTTACAACCATCTCTATCAATGGAGAGAAAGCAAACTTAGGGACTAACAAGTGACCAGCCTTGTAGACCTGAAATTTTAAAGAAAGTGGATACTGGGATGTTGAATGTATTGGTAATAACGTGACACTAGCACTCCTCAAGGGTGTGCATTCCATCCCTCTACATCCAATGCTGTGCAGCTAAATACCAATCCAGCTCCATCTTCAAATTTGCCAACAACACCATAGTCATGGGACAGATATCAACTTATAATGAGACTGAACACAGGAAAGAGATTAAAAGCCAAGATAGAAACCTTTCTCTTAGCCAGTGGTTCTCAACGTTCCACTCACACACCACTTTAAATACTCCCTATGCCATCGGTGCTCTGTGATTACTAAGGGATTGCTTAAGGTGGGATGTATGGTGGAAAGGGAAGGTTGAGAATTGCTGCTCTAGACCCAATTTTTACTGACATATTTTGCTTGAGAAAAATGGTCATTGGCCCATTTCCTTTGGAGTTATGCACATAACGAGTCAATGAGGTTCGATTTAAACAGTGGGTTTCAAACTTTTTCTTTCTGCCCACGTATCACCTTAAGCAATCCCTTACTAATCCAGGGAGCACTTAAAGTAGTATGTGAGTGGAAAGAAAAAGGAGATGATCATTGGCTTCAGGACAGGGACAAAATCCATTTTTTGTGCCATGTGCTTTCCATCAAACTGCCTCCCATCCACTCCCCTTTGCACATTCATGGCGCTGAAGTGGAAAACGTAGATAGCTTCAAGTTCATAGAAATAAGTATCTCTGATGACCTGCCCTTGGTTATGGAAAACACACCAATGCCTCCATTTTCTTAGTAGATGAAGGAATTTCAACAGGTCCTCCTTGTCCATTACAAGATGCATCATTGAAACCATACTTGCTAGATGTATTACAGCAATGGTATGGGAGCTGCTCTGCTCAAGACTGGAAAAAGCTGCAGAAGGTCATGAATGCAGCTTGGAGCATAAAGCAAACTGACCATCACACTCTTCTTTGTCCTCACCTCAGGGAGAAGGTTTTCAAGTGCGAAAGCACAAGTCAATGGGCTAAAAGGCAACTTCTTCCCCACACCCATCTGGTTCATGAATGAACTCCATAACAGTGCTATGCTGCTAACTTCTGATTGCAATTCTATTCTCGATTAAATGTGTGTTGGGCACTACCAGTTGCCCCAATAATCACAGAGACAAAGACTGAGGGGAACGATAGGCTTAATTCCAAGCTAGGGAAGTGCAGGGAAGGAAGAGGTGATTTGACCTTTATGGCCTGGGTTACAGGGGAGGAGTCCAAGGAGGAGTCTAGGAGATTATGTCATCAGGAGGGTGGGCCAGCCCATGCCTGTACAGGTGAGTACATACAATAAACCATATCATTACATTGTGCTCTTTACCCAGTCGTATGAATGAACAAAATAACCTGTCAGACTGCGCTCAGATGAACCCTTCTCAATGTGCAAGATATAAGGAGGCAAATAAACTTAATCAACCAAAATCCTCTAGATTCTGTAGTGGTACAAAGTCTCAGAAAACTTCAAATCTAATGCCACTATTGAAGAAAAGAGGGAGACATAAAGCAAGTTAAAAGCAGTTAATTTGGCATTGTGAAACATGTGGCAAAACATTACAGAGGAAAGACAAACCAAGGTAGGACATACCCAATAAATGGTCAGGCACCAAGCAATGTGGTAGATCAGAGTGATCTGAGAATACAGATACATAAAGGTGGATAGGGTCATAAAGAGAGTGTTTGGCACTTTGGCATTCATAAATCAAAGCATCGAGAATATGAGTTGGGATGTCATGGTGAAGTTGTATAAGACATTGGTGAGGCCAAATTTGCAGGATTGCATGCAGTTTTGGTCACATAACTACTGGAAAGATGTCAATAAGACTGAAAGAGTGCAGAGAAGATTTACCAGAATGTTGCCAGGACTTGAAGAACTCAGTTTCAGGGAAAGGTTAAACAGGTTAGGACTTTATTCCCTGAAGCGACAAAGAATGAGGAGATATTTGTTAGAAGTATTTAAAATTATAATGGGTATAGATAGAGTAAATACAAGCAGGCTTTTTCCACTGAAGTTAGTAGAGATAAGAACTAGAGGACATGGGTTAAGTATGAAAGGGGAAAAAACTTTAAGGGAACATTAGGAAACTCTTCAGACAATGATCCAGGTTGATCATGTCGATGAGGTTGGGGTGGGGGGGGAGGGAGACTCGTGTGAGAGTGATGGAGCGTGGAATTGGTAAATGTAGGCTCAATTTTGATATTTATGAAAAGTTGGGGAGGTAGAGGGCTGGGAGGGGACATGGAGGGATATGGTCTGTGTGCAGGTCAATGGGTCTAGGCAGAATAATCATTTGGCACATGACTAAAAGGGCCGAAGAGCCTGTTTTGTGCTGCATTACCCTTTGTTTTTATGTTTCTAGGTAATAGCATGACATTTGGAAAATGATATGATAAACAAACTGCATCAACATGATTCATGAAAGGGAAATGGTGTTGGTGAATTCACTGGAGTTTGTTGAGGCTCTAGTAATTGGGGTGGATCAAGGGAGAGTGGGATTTCCAGAAGGTATTTGATAGTGCGCTGAACATATAAGAGCACAGATTTGGGGGAAATATATTGACCATAAGATGATGAGAAGGGTTAGATGGGTCTGGACCTATACCCACTGGAGTTTAAAAGAATGAGGGGAATGTCCTCAAAACCTAGGGAATATTGAAAGGGCTGGATAGCATGGACATGGAGAAGATGTTTCCAGTAGAGGGAGAGTCTAGGACAAGAGAGCACAGCCTCCGAATAAAAGGACGAGGGAAAGCTTCTTCAACCAGATGATGGTGAATCTGTAGCATTTATTGCCACAGATGGCTCTGGAGGCCAAGTCATTGGGTAGATTTAAAGCAGAGTTTGACAGGTTCTAGGTCTCAATGGTTGTGGAGAGAAGACAGGAGAATGAGGCGGAGTGGAAAGGTACATCCGCCATGATTTGAATGGTGGAGCAGATTCGATGGGCTGAATGGCCAAATTTTCCTCCTGTCTTTCGGTCTTATGATACAACTACATTTAGAATATTGCATATAGTTTTGGTGTTCATATTTAAGGAACAATGAACTTCTGTGAGGGACAGCAGATCAACCGTTCTATGGCTTAATCCATGGCATAAAAAGGCAAACATATGAAGATGGCTTGAACATTTGGGAACTGAAGAATGAATGGAGATTCTGAAGGAGATTGATAGATGGGTATTGAGGGGACGTTTCCCCCGGTAGAGTTATCCAGAATAAAGGGGTCACTATTTAATATCATGAGGAATTTCTTCTCTCTGAAAATCATGAATTTTTGGAACACTCCACAAAGAGGGCTGACGAGGCAGCCGTTGAGTTTAAAGGACAAGGGAGTCACAAATTATGGGAGAGATCTAGGATTTGATGACAAGGCCAGCTGTCTATAAGGAGTTTGTACATTCCTCCCTGCTGTTCAAAACATATGGGGGTTATGGGTCAATTGGGTGTAATTGGGCAGCATGGGCTCGTGGGCCAAAAGGGCCTGTTACTGTGCTATATGTCTAAATTTAGCATCCATTGGAAGCAAGAGGCAGTCGACGTTTCAGGCCTGAGCCCTTCATCGGGAATGTCACTTGAAGCAAGTAGTACTTCACCATGAGGCATAGACTGAGCTCCTCAAACCAACACTGACAAATGATTCTGTTTGGAGAGTCTCGACTTTTTTCAGCAAGAGTGTTATCAGTTTATGTTTTGCAGAATCTCAGAATTTCAGGCCAAGGCGTACACACCACAGCTTTCGTAAACCAAATTGATCAAATAGACCAGTTTGCAGATTCTCATCGCAGCCAGCCAAGAGTGAGCTGTTCATCTATGCTCCATTCCCCATGTCAGGTGATAACGGGGTAACTACCTTAGTGGGATGATAATCACTAGGTTCCTCTGAAGTGCCATAGTCAACCACCAAAGGTATGGATAATGCATGGCAATAGACCCAGCCCTGGAAAATGAGCTGATTCTCATTATAGTTAACTGATTGGCAGCATTATTCCTTTTAAAATGTTATTGCTGTTCTTGTACCAAATCTAATATGATGTTGCTTGTCTGCACTTACTGTTTGCCCCATTGATGCACCATCAATTACTTCAAACGGCTAGAAGTTAAATAGAAACTGATAGGCTTTTATTGACAACAGACTGGAGGGATGTCCATGCTGGTTGACTGTCCTGGACTGAGGAGGGAGCTGTGGCACAGCCGCCTTTATTCAGGGGTCTGTGGGAGGAGCCACAGGTACAGTCAGCAAGGGGCATGTCCAGATGAAATATAACAAGTACTAACATATATACCAACCCACATCACTAACATCTGTTGATCTTTTCAATGAAATTGAGCCATTCAGTGAATTTCTTTTACTAATTGCAGAGGGCTGCTAACGTGAAAAAGCAGGGGCTTTAGTGATGTATCGTCCTCAAGGATAGATTTTACCTGGCATACATTTGGAAGGAGATTCAAAGCAAGCTGTTCAATAGGGCCTGATTTGATTGAAAACAAACTTGAAGGAGATGAACAGTGCTTTAATCATTCAAAGGTTCCATTTATTGCCACGTAAGGCAAAAAAAAGAGTCACTATGAGCTTTGTCCGGCACCCCTCGCAATAGGAGAAATGTGAATTAGAACATGGGCAGCAGGTGTAGCGGTTAGCGCCACACCATTACAGCACCAGCGATCGGGACTGGGGTTTGAATCCCATTCTGTCTGTAAAGAGTTTGTACGTTCTTCCTGTGTCTGCGTGGGTTTTCCCTGGGGGCTCCAGTTTCCTCCCACCTTTCAAAACATAACGGGGGTTCAGGTTAATTGGGTCTAATTGGGTGGCACGGGCTTGTGGGTTGAAATGGTCTGTTACTGTGCTATATGTCTAAATTTAAATTTTAAATGAATGAAAAAACAAAATTAATCCCATCCACTATTTCCCTCATATTTTGATGAAGGCCTCAAGCCCAAAACGTTGGTTATGTAATTTTTATCTCTACTACATAAAGGACACTGTTTGACCTGCTGAGTTTCTCCAGCATTGTGTTTTTAATTCAACCACGGTGTCTGCAGACTTAAGTGTTTTACATGAAATATGTGAACAAAGGCTGGTGGGAGTGTGGTAAACCACTGTATTTATATGTTTGTCTGTTTGGACACACCCATTAACCAACTGTGCCTGCGGCTCCTCCCACAGGCTCCAGAATATTCCACAGCCCCCTGCCCAGTGCAGAACAGTCGAGCAGCATGGATGTGCTTTTGTTCTAAAGCTGATAAAAGCCAATCAGTTTGTTCAACGTCGGTCTTTCAGAGTTATCGATGGTGCATCAGGGGGTAGCTCAGTTTTGGACACGATGTGTGTGTTATTGGTCCACAGATCTTACTTTCTCATCTTTGCAATGTGATTCTGCCTTGTATTCCTCTGAATTCAATTCAAGTGAATTGCTTATATTGTCACGTGTCTCGAAATATAGTGAAAAGCTTTGTTTAGCGTTCTCTCCCATTTGGTTCTCTCCAGTTTAGTCAACCTCCACATAGTGCAGTAGAATGAAAAATGTTACAATGAGAAGAAGCATCTGTGACCCAAGCACGAAACTCTGGGCTAATGCTCTGTTCTGCGGCTGTACTGAGGGAATGCTGTATTATCTGACAAGTTAGATTCATCGTCAGGCCAGTTCACCTTCTTCACTGGATGTATAAAATCCCGTAACCTCATTTGAAATAGGGCATAATTCTCTCCTATGTTCTGGCAAACATTTATCCCACAATTCATTTCACCAAAAACAATGAGCCTGATGATTTTTAAATTTAGACATACAGCATGGAAGCAGGCCCCTTCAGCCCATGAGCCTGTGCCACCCAATCACTCCCAACTGACCTACACCCCCGGTACATTTTAGAAGACTGGAGGAAACCGGAGCCCACTGGGAAAACCCACACAGACACGGGGAGAATGTACAAACTTCTTACGGACAGCGGGGGATTCGGACCCAGACACTAGCACTGTAAAGGTGTTGCGCTAACCGCTAGGCCAACCAGACCACCCTGATCATGCCCATTGTTTTTATCTTGCGGTAGTTGGTTCCTAAATTGATTGCCGCATTCACAACCTATATGTAAGGGATTGCAATTCGAAAGTTACTGTACTCTTGGACGGTTATTTGAAATATCTGTCCTTACTGTTCTTCCTCTATTTCCAGGGGCTTTTTGCATCTTCTTCCATGAGCATTTATTTTGTGTAAGTTCTCTGCCTTTTCTGTTTCCTGGTATATAATCTCCCTTCTCTGATTCTGAACAAGACCCACATAATGTTGGTAATCTTCCCTTTGCAGTCATGCGTATTTTATATCTCTTGCTAAATTACTTTCATGTCACGCTTTTCCTTTTAATTTCGTGGTTATCTTTTCCTGAGTTCTTAATTTATTTTCGCATCCCTCATACCTGACTATTCTCTATGCTGACTTGAAAGTCTTTATCTTTGATCTCACACAATTGTAATCTTGTCAGCCATGCTTGGAGCAGTTATCCTGTGGTTTTCTTGTTTATGAATCCATACATCATGGCTTTTCTTTCATTCCTCAGATAACAGCAGTTCCTCAGGGCAGCACGGTTAGTGTAGCGGCTAGCGCAAAGCTACTACAGAGCCAGCGACGGGGGTTCGAATCCGTCGCCATCTGTAAGGAGTTTGTATGATCTCTCTGTGTATGCTTTGGTTTCCTCCGGGTGCTCCGGTTTCCTCCCGCCGTTCAAAACATACGGGGGTTGGAGGTTGATAGGGGCATTGGTGGCACAGGCTCATGGGCCAGAAGGGCCTGTTACCACAGATCAAAGTTCATGTTTATTTTCAGAGTACATACATGACATCACATAAAATGCTGAGATTCTTTCTCCTGCGGGCCAGGCAGAATTTCTACGTATCAGTAGTGCAAAATAAAAACTGTACTCTAGAAAAGATGCAAATGTAAAAGAGTAAGATTTTCATTTAATTTTAATTAAAATGTACAGCACAGAAATAGGCTCTTCCGGCCATGAGCCCAGGCTGCCTAATTAACCTATAACCGCTGGATATTTTGAAGTTTAAACAAGGAAAGAAATATAAACAAACTGACTATGCAATAAAAAAATAAATATTCAGTAATAATTAATGTACAATACAGCATCTTTAAATTATTGAGTTTGCTGTTGAGGAGGCTGATGGTAGAGGGAAAGCAGCTATTCCTGTACCTGATGGTATGAGTCTTTAAAATTTAGACATACACCACAGTAACAGGCTCTTTTGGCCCATGAGTCTGTGCTACCCCAATTACACCCAATTAACCTATAAGCAACTGGCAAAAAAAATCACAGAAAATAAATAGGTAAAAAAATACTGGTTTAAAATTGATACACCTCCCCATTAGTTTTTCAATCATGCAACACACAATCTCAAGCAACCAGAAAATTCACTTATCCAGCAACCACCAATCCCCATAGGTGCCAGATATTCAGGGGTTCTACTTGACCAGGATTTTATATTAACGCTTCAATACGATGCAGAATGATCATGCGGAATATTGAAAGCATGTGTTTTTTTAGTCTACATGTTTCCAGTGCCTCTCCTGCTAATCTACTTCTATGAACTCTATTTTCCTCTATCAAGCCTGTGGTTTTGGAGAGAAAGGACCAAGATCAAGAAAGGGCTCGACTCATCTTGTAGAAGCCTTCAGAACAAGCCCTCTATCACTACTGTCAATACAGATAAAGAGAAGCTTTACCTTTCAAGCTATCAGTTCTCCTCTTTGAGGTGACAAAATGACATCAAAGACTTATAGAAGACTTTGGACCTCGATTTGCAAGGTCAAATTTCCCCTTGAAAATTACCCTGGTGATAGCAGGAATTGAAGACGAATCTCCAAAGCTGGCAATCGAATCACAAGGCTGTCAGGCAGCTGATGTCAAATTCAATCATTTGAAATATTGGTGATGGAGCTAACAGGTTTCCTTCACTGAGATCAATCTAATTTGTTCAAGAAAGAGTTTACCACCAGTCCCAGAAGCATAGTGCACCCCTGAAGGATGGACCATTGGGGTGAGCAAGGTCTGCAACATCGATGAACCACCACGTCAGACGGATACAGTGAAGCAATGCTTTGGTCAGATACCACGTGCAGAATCGGGCTGCCCATTTGCAACATGTGGAAGGACCAAGATTGACAAGAGCAAAGAGGATAAAAAGATGCGTTCAGGAAAAAAAAATAATGTATTATCTCCGATTAGGCAGTCAAGTATTGATTATAACTCCTGATTTCCCTGATGACGCACTAGTATTTTACAAGCTTCAGTAATGACCTTTCAGAATTGGTTTAATTAGAGCCTGAATAAGCATTGATGAAAAGATTCAATAAGTAAGGAGCTGAGTGAAAAGGAATCAAGGCAATCTGAGCAGATCAATAATACAATACCCATCTACCCCTTCAAAACTCTCTCATCCAAATGCCAGCCAAAGGTCAAAGTGATCTTTATGCATGTGTGCGACTTGTGTGTCAGCAGCTAATGCTGCCCAGGTTATGGATGTCCCCCACTCTCCTTGTCATTTAGCTCTCAATAAATGTGCCATCAGCAGCGATTGAACATCGCAAAGCCAATCAGCCAATAGAGAGGAAGAGTCTCAAAAATATAATTCTTTTGGAAAAGAATTTATCAATGACTTTCAACAAATTTAAGCTGCAAGGTATTGACTTTGGAATTGGCCATTGTAGACCATCAAAGGTACTTTTATTTTTTTAAGTTGAGGCCATTTATTGCCTGATTCTAATTGCCCTGGAGATGAAGGTGGGGGAGAGCTGCAAACTTCATGGAGTCAATACCCCCTGAGTTCTATTTGGGGAGCAATTTCCAGGATTTAAGCTCAGTGGTAATGAAGAAACAGCAATCTCCTTGCAAGTCAGGAATGCATGTAACTTGATGGACAGGGTACAAGGGCAACATACTCACACGATGGACAGGGTACAAGGGCAACATACACACATGATGGACAGGGTACAAGGGCAACATACTCACATGATGGACAGGGTACAAGGGCAACATACTCACATGATGGACAGGGTACAAGGGCAACATACTCACATGATGGAGAGCATACAAGGGCAACATACTCACACACACCTGCTGTTCTTCAGCTTAGTGGTAAATGTGGCATAATTGGAACATCTGAACAATGCCCTACTGAGACCGTGGAACATCACTGTGGAGGGAATGACGATGAGGGGGGTGGATGGGGTACCAGTCAAGTCTTGGATGGTATCGAGCTTCTTGGATGTTGTCAAGGGTATGGCATTGCACCATCCCCATGGCAATTGCCTTGTAAGTGGTGGAAGGTCTCTGCATATCTCACCAACTGCATCTGGTGCACTCGATGGGCCCTTCTCTACGTTGGTGAGACTAGGCAGAAATTGGGCAACTGTGTTGCTTATGACTTGTGCTCTGTCTACAGGTCTACATTCGAACTCCTGGTTGAAAGCCTTTTTAATTCCCCTCACCATCTCCAGCAGACATGTTTGTCCTTGGCCTCGTCCATTGCCAGGATGAGGTTAAACATAAGCTCGAAGAACACAACATAATCCTCCTTGACAGCCTTAAAACAGATTTGTTTTCCCACATTCAGATAAGCCCCATGTCTGGAGATTCACTGTTTCCATCTCTTCTTTGCCTACCCTTTAACTCTTCCTCCTCCCAGTGGCTCCCTTTACCTGTCTCTCCAGAAACTCTCAGCAGAATCTTAAGAGGACCATAGCAAAAAAATACACGTTGAGAATTTCTGGTCTGGATGCTTCCAGAACTCTTGATGGAGAATTGAAATGGGTGGCCACTGGGAGATCCATTCCCTTGCTGACATGTCTGTCCAGGGTCTCATGTACTGCCAGACTGAGACCACCTGTAAATTGTAGGAACAACACTCATCTTCTGACTGGTCGTCCTCCAACCAGATGGCATTAATATCGACTTCTCTGGCTTTTGCTAAAATCCCACTCCCTTCTTACCCCCATCGTCTCTTCATTCACTGTCTCCTTTCACACAGAAATGATCAATTCTACCTAGTGCCTTATCACATCCAATTAACACCATTTGTTGGTCTGGATTCCTCCCCCATTGTTTGCTTCTGCCTTTTCTGATGTTTCCTTGAAGAAGGGCTCAGGTCCGAAACATCAGCAATAAATCTTTGTCTCCTATAGTTGCTGAAAAGACCAGCTGAGTTCGTCTAGCATCTCGATGTGTTTTCTACAATCACAGCATCTGCAGCCCGTAGTGTTTCTCCCCATATTTTGGGCATGACCATGCCTCAGGACTGTGACGTGGCCAGGGTTCCATTCAAAACACCTCCGATCTCCATCCCTCCGCAGGTGGTGTCTGACCCGTTAAGATTCTCACATGAGATCCTCCCTCCTCCTCACATGGAGAGGAGGAAATAAGTGTGAGGGGACACCCTCAGAATGCTTCACTCCCAGGAGCAGAAATCAGTCAAAGTATACATTTGTTGGAGTTGCTCTGCGCTTTCAACATATAGTAAAAACCCTTGGCATCCGGCTTGATAGATGCGTGTTGTGTGGATTGGCGAGCTAACCACGAAGGGGTCGCCAATTTGAAACCTGTATTTTTTACCTATTTGTTTTCCACAATTTTGTGGCCAGTTGCTTGAGGCTGCCAGCTATTTTGAATTCTGGATAGCAAGGATTTTACTGTGTCACAATCTGCCAAGAAGAAGGACAGTGGTTGGGCTTTGACTTGTCAGGATGTCTTTTAAGTCATTTCTATTAAACTGCCAGACAAGGAGAAAACAATTTCACAATAACAATTTGTATTTGCATTATGGTGGTGCACTACTCCCATGGGCCAGTTAGCAGGCGATTTTTTTTCCCATTTTTCCAAGTTAATATTTTTAGTCATGTATCAAGAGACAAATCCCCTAGTTTTGGCACGGTTGGCATAACAGCGCAACGCTGTTACAGCGCCAGCACAACGCCGTTACAGTGCCAGCGATCAGGACTGAGGTTCGAATCCCCTTCTGTCTGTAAGGAGTTTGTACGTTCTCCCCGTGTCTGTGTGGGCTCCGGTTTCTTCCCACCCTTCAAAGTGCTTGAAGGTCAATTGGGTGTAATTGGGCGGCACAGGCTTGTGGGCTGAAATGGCCTGTAAGTAACTTTCTTTGAAAAAATCTCCACTTAATCATTCCACTGCCATTGGATACCATTCTTCCAGCTCCTTGAAACCTTCTCAACTCTCTAATCATCATTCATACACATCTCCAGTGTTATTATGCACTTTGCCAGTTCTGTATCATGCTTTTGTTTTATACCATGGCAGGGCTGCTACTGCTTTTATTTCCTGTGCATGACTTCCCCACCATCAGCATCCTGGAGTCCCATCATTGATCAGACATTGACCGAGCCAACTGCAGAAATACTGTGGTCAGAAGCTGGGCATCAGGCCAGGAGTGAATCACCTCCTCTCACCCCATTGCTTTTCAGCATCTACAAGGGACAAGTTAGAAATGAGGGGGAAGACTCTCCACTTACTTGATTGAGAGCAATTCCCACAATATTTAGGAGGCTTGAGACTATTCAAGATGAAAAGGCCCACTTGACTGATACTCCACCCGCCTCTCGAATCCCGAATATCCAGTCTGGACACCTTCAAACCGGATGGCATTGATATCAACTTCTCTGGTTTCTGCGACACCACCTGTTCTCCATCTCTTCCCTGCCCCTCTGTCTCCATTCCTCCACCTCTCCACCCCTTCCCTCTCCATTCACAGAACCAACCCCCCCATCCCCCGTTTGTCCTCCCTCTCTTATCCATTTAGTACTTCCTGTCTGTGGGACTGTGCTCCTCTCTGCCCTTCCCCCTCCCCACCATTTCATTCAGCCATCTGCTTAAATTTTGCTCGTACCTTGATGAAGGGCTCAGGCCTGAGACATTAGTTCTGTATCTTTATCTTTACTATATAAAGTACGCTGTTTGACCGGCTGAGTTTCTCCAGCATTGTGTGTTTATACTTCAATCACAGTGTCTGCAGACTTTTGTGCTTTATTCCGGAATCATTCATTTCCCTTCACCGTCAACACAGTGGCTGCAGTGTATATCACCTGCAAAATGCATTGCAGTGTTACTCACCAGGCTTCTGTGACCACAGCTGCCAAAAGCATGACATCTACCTTCAAGAAAGATAAAGGCCTTAAGCTCACTAGATCTCCACATCAACAATTAACCTCCAAATCACACACCATTTTGATTTGTTGATGTATCAATTGTCCTTCATCATTTATGATTTTTACACAGAAATAAAGTTAAAATTCCATTAAAAATGTGCATACTTATCTCTGGAGTGGTCACTTACCCAGGAAGCATTTTTACACTGCCTTCCTGTGTTGCAGAGTTTGTCGGAAGGTGGACCTGGGTGGACGTCGAATTCATTAGCCCAGTTTCTTATGGAGTGCTTGTGGTCAATTTACACTGCAGCCACACTGTAAAAATGGGTGGGGGTCTTGGTTGAAAAATTACGGGATGGAATTTAGCAAATAAATTCCATCACAACATTTTTACGCTGACAGCAGAGCAGAAAATTAGCACAAATGATCTGCTTCTCACAGGCTGTGTAGAAGTGCCTATGTGGTAAACCACTGCTATGGTATGATTGGCTGCTTCCAGCTGGACAAGCCTCCTGAGCCCAATCCTGCCCATAGCCCAGTGCATGCTCCCCATTCCACTCTGCCTGGATCAGTCAATGAGGTTGTCGGCTGTTCCAGTCTATACTTAATAAAAGCCTGATAGTTTCACAACTTCAGTCTTTTCTAATTATTGATGGTGGATCAGCCTATTTCCAAGTCCCCACTCTAAAGCAGTGTGGAAGTACCTTCACTGATCGTTTAACAAGGAGGCTCACCTTTACAAATGCAATTAAGGATCAGCATTTATCAGTGATTTAATTCGAGAGGATATTGACCGGAATTCGAGTGGGTGCTCACCAGGATTCGAGAGGGTGCTGACCGGAATTCGGAGAGGGTGCTGAGGGCATGAAAAATTCCAAAAGGGCCTCAGATGCTGTAGTTTCCTGATCGTATTGAAGGTTTGGGACTGGAGTTCATGCTGCCAATAGTTCGAACAGGAGTCCATTCAGGAGCATTGGAGGCGAATACACGGACACTTGGTGTCTCTAAAGGGACTCTCTTTTGCTTCTCTTTCTCTGACTATGAGGGATGCTGGGCAATGCTCATTCCAACTTAGAGCAGACGGAAGTTGAAATATATAATATATATTACATTTTTAATGCATTACGTGACAAGAAAAGGAACCTTGAAAACACTTGTAGCAAAATCACGAGGAGTACCTATGACATGGATGTGTCCAAAGGGAAACTAGCCTAACATGGGAGAAAGTGGATGAGAAATACGCCACTGAACCAGATAAAGAAGTGATGGTAAGGTGAGGCTTTTGCAGTTAATAGGCACTTATGCCGTCTAATTGAGCCAAGTGGCCTGCTTCTGTGTGAACCACACTGGGGTTAAAAAGCATTAAAAGTGAATAGGTTCAATCCCTCAGTCCCTGTGGAGACATTAAAATTAATCAATCGTTTCAGCGGAGGTTGCAAGCCATAAAAGTAGCAAGAAACGTATAATTGATGGGAGAAATCCTGGAAAAGCATTCCCTATATTCTCCAAGAACAGGATCTGAAAAGGGAACAGGTGGCAACTGAATGTTTTGTGATGTGAACCAGAACCAAAGCAGATACTCCTGGAAGTCGCCTTACCTCTCGAATTGTCACTGGGGCAGTGAGAACAGCAGGATAGAATCTAATGAATTATTCACCAAGGTCAGTATTAATGGTGAAGCAAGGCTTTTGTGGCATATATTATTTATACATAAAATGCCTCTTAGTTACAGATTAAGTGCTTCATGCTTGAATGAACAACATACAGTATATGGTATCAAGCAAAGTGCATTCAAATCTCGACTGTTTAAAATATTCACCGTTTCACATGTCCTACCACGCCCACTACAATGGAGACTTTAACCTTCCCAAAACTCCCTTGACACTATTCTCCCACCATATACATTCTGCCTTCTATTTCTAACACAAATTGCTCCCTGACTTTCAAATAATGTTTTCCAAAAATAAGCTTTATTCTCAGTAAATTATTTACAAAAGAAGAAACCCATTCAAAGTCTTGTCACATCCATAATGTCAGTCACATCTATATATTCCCATCAATGTACATTGTTACATTTGTTCTCTAAATGCACCATTAGGGTTGGTGGGATACCTTGTCACTTCCCTGCCCCAACCCCCCCCCCCCCCCATTCTCCTGTTGGTTGAGGTCCTTCCCCACAGTGACCTCGCTTTGGCCATATCTCGTTTCAGTGCGTCCCTCAGCACATACTCCTGCAGCTTGGAATGTGCCAGTCAGTAACAATCCCTTACCTGACATCTCCATGTGCTGACAGGCCAACAGGTTTCAGGCAGACCAAAGTGCGTCTTTCACGAGTTGATGGTCTTCCAGTCTTCCAGTAGTCCTGGTAGTCTGATTGTGTGCAGCTACAGTTGAAGTATCCAAAGGTCATTGCATTTTACAAAAGGATTCTCAGGATTGTATGTGATATATATATATATATATATATATATATATATATATGTCCTCTGACAATAAATATGAAATCTGACACTGAAAAGGAATGGAGAGGGATAAGGTGAATTTTGAAGAGGTCCTAAGGAGTGCAAATGGAGTTTATCTCAGATTTAACACCTTTTTAAATGTTCCTTTCAAGGAAATAGGAGGTAATTGTCCTGGTCAGGAAAGACTGCAGATGCTGTGACTGGCGAGTAGTACACAAATGTGCTGGAGACCTCACCTACTGGGTTTCTCTAGCCCTTTTGATAAACCATCATGGAGATAGGTTTAAATGGACATACCTAAGAACCTCCAAGTCACTGCAGTTGTGACTATCTTGACAAGGAGACAAGTCTAACAAAACAAGAGGGAGGATTGTCAGTGGGAAAGGTTTAGCCAAGGTGTTCCTCCACCTCCCAGATCCAGTGTAAATCTCATCTTAGGATGCAATGGACAAGATTTACACTACCCATCATTTCTTGGAATGAAGGAAACTGCATCTGCCTCTCTACGTACTTTTCTCTGACTTTGCAAAGGCCTTTGACCTTGTCAATCAACATGACTTGTGGTTTTTCCTTCATTTTGATCCATGCAAAAATTAATTTATGTCTATTATACAATGGCATGAAAGCCATGTCCTGAACGAAAAGATCAATAAGAGCATTGATCTCAGTGCAACCTGGTGTCAAGCAAGGCAGCATCACTATGCCAACATTTTTCTCAATCTGTCTAACATGATCTGCAATGAACTTCCCTCAGTTTACATTGCCGGCATTCCAAAATTGAAGTCATTGCATTCTCACGCTTTCATCTCAGAACACAACTGTGCTTGTCTATTAAAATATCTGTTAGCTGAGCTTAAAGTTGCCATTGGCTCATCCACTGAAGCAAGTGTAATGATACTCCTTCCACTGTATATCTGCAAAACGAGTGTCCTCTCCTAGCTTCATGGAGTCCTAGTTCCAAACTCCACTGTGAAGAGCAGGGAAAGGTGGACTGCTTCCCATGTCTTGCCAACCATCTTTCAGGAGAAGTGTACATTCTCCATTGCCATTGGTTCATGAAGAATTTGGCTGAAAGGAAAGAATATTTGAAGACTAAGATCTCAAATCCAGCAAGCACACCAGGCAATAGGTAGATGTAGGGATGCTTTTTCCACTGAGGGTAGGTGAGATACAAACCAGAGGACATGGATTAAGAGTGAAAGGAGAAAAGATTAGAGGGGAGCAGGAGAAAGAACTTCTTCGCACAGAGAGTGATGGGAGTGTAGAATGAGCTTCCAGATGAAGTGGTGAATGCAGGCTCAATTTTAGCATTTAAGAAGAATTAAGACAGGTATATGGATGGGTCAGGCATGGAGGGCAATGGACTGGGTGCCATTCAGTGGGAATGGGCAGAAAAATGGTCCAGCTCAGACTAGAATGGTTGAAGGGACCTGCTTCTGTGCTATAATGTTCTATGGTTCTAATAGTGAACCGTGATCTCCTCATTAACTACATCAGACACTTCAAATCTAGGAAGGATGCCATAAATCTAGCCAGCATGTCAACCAATGTCAATGTCTTCTCCCAACAGCTCCAACAGCGTCATCAAGTTTGCAGATGCTGCAACAGTCGTTGGCCTCATCAGCAACAACGATGAGTTGCACCGCAGAGAAGAGGTGTGAAAACTCACAATATGGTGTGAGAATAACAACTTGACCTTCAGCATGGACAAGGCGAAGGATATGATGGTGGACTTGAGGAGGACCAGGAATGACCACCCTCTACCACATATTAATAGCTCAGAAGTGGAGAGAGTAGAGCCCCAAGTTCCTTGGAATCCACTTAAGAAAGTGACCTATCCTGGACACACAATATCTCCTCACTAGTCAGGAAGGCACAAAAATGACAGGACTTCCTGAGAATTCTGAAGCGGGCAAGGCTATCGGCCACCATCGTGTCAACTTTCTGCAGGAGTACTATTATTGAGAGCATCTGCCCGGCTGCATCACAGCTTAGTTCGGTTGCTGTGAAGAGCATTGGATCAGAGGTCAATCCACAGGGCCAGAAGAATGACAGAGTGGATCACTGAGGTCTCCCGCTCCATCCATCAACATGATCTGTTGGGATTGTTGTTTGAACAAGGGTCTCAAAATCTTTGAGGACCCCTTCCACCCTGAATATAGCATTTTCTAGCTATTCCTATCAGTAAAGAGATACAGGAGTATCAGAGGCAGTACCCCCAGGCTGAGAAATAGCTTCTTCTCTTGGGCAGTGAGAATGCTGAACGACTGAAAGAACAGCTCACAATTGATTAAACAATATTTATTTATTTTTATATAGTATAGACGTTCGGCCTAAGTATTGTTTGTCTGTATATATGCTATGTCTGGATGTGTGTCAGTGTGTTTTGCACTGAGGACTGGAGAACGCTGTTTCATTGGGATGTATTTGTACAATCAGATAATAATAAACTTGACTTGAACTTCCCCACATTGATTCTAATTACACTCACTCAGTTCCAATTACTCATCTGTCTGACTCCTGACTACCAAAATAGATACTCTATTCTGGCCTTCATCAATGCAAGGGAGAGAAAGGTTCATGACTCCTTGATAAAATGTAACATCTCTCATAACTTATGAGAGTTTCCAGGCCATGGCCTCTCAAAGCAGAAAGGGGGAAGTTGGGATAGATTTCCAACCAGGTCAAGCCAGCTCATTTATAACAGTGGGCAATCCCAAAGATTACTTACCAGTGTCAATGTAAGACAGAGAAAGCAAATGGTTGGTAAAAGCATTTCCAACTTCTCTTGCTGAGAATGATCGCAGTAGGAAGGGTTAAAGGGGAAATCACAGCCGTGAACTCTTAGCTTAGCTGTGATGGTCAGCAGGGTTTATCCCATTGCGAGGAAAGTAGACGGAAGAGCTCAGCCTCCTCATGATAACAGCAAACCTACTCAGGTAGTCTATGACCTTTCCCTGAAAGGTGCCAATTAGTGTTAAGTGTGCAAGGTGCTTGGAGAAGGCTCCTTCCCCTTGACATGATTGGGGTGGTGTGTAAGATATGAGCCAATGAATATCAGTAGAGTGATCCCTTTCCAGCACTTTGAAATGGGTCATCCCTTTGAGGCAAAGTCTGGTGCAATGGGAGAACAAAGGGAAGCTCATGGAGCAATGAGGCTGGAGAAACAAACCCTCCAGCTGCGGGTTGGCGTAGCGGTTAGCGCAACACTGTTACAGCGGCAGCAATCGGGACTGGGATTCAAATCCTGCACTATCTGTAAGGAGTTTGTACATTCTCCCTGTGTCTGCGTGGGTTTCCCCAGGGGGCTCGGTTTCCTCCCACCGTTCGAAATGTACAGGGGCATAGGTTAGTGGGGCGGCACGGAGGGTTCATACCTTTGACAATTCGGTGACATCATTCAGCTGACATATTGCACAAGCTGAGCTTCTGATATCAACCCACCACAAACCTCACCAAATGATTCATTTGGATCTCTCTCCATCTGGCTGCCTCTTCACATTTTCCTCAATGTGGAAAGCTTCCCTGTTGTCGACTGATAGGCACACCATCCGTTCAAGATGGACCAACTACCTGTGGAGATCAATAGAGTTGCCAGGAATCCTTGCTTGAATAATTGTCGCAGGTTTCCAGCATAAACTTAGCATTCTGCTTGTGACTGCTGAAATACATACAGTACGTTTAACGCATTCTTTCTTGCAACCGAGGGAATACAGTCTGCACAAGGGAAGGTCTACAAGTGGCAATGTTCATCGAGGAATACAGGCAAGAATGACTCCTGAAGGACCTCAGGCATTGAGGGCTTCCTGATTGTATCGGAGGTTTGGACCTGGAGTTCAGATTGCCGTTGATTTGAGCAGGACCCTATGTGACCACAGAGGCTACGGGAACATTGGTGGCGAATCCACAGACTCTCAGTGACTCTCAAGGAACTCTTTTTTTGCTTCTCTTTCTCTTAAGTAAGTGGCGCTGGGCAAGACACAAAGTGACTGCCTTAGGGCAGAAGAAAGGAAATTTTGTGTAATCTTACACTTTCCGTTTTATTACATGACAATAAAACAATTTTAGAACTTGACCGTCTCCTGGTTAACATTGCTGTTTGCCATTTGTGGATTTCATTGGGATTTTTATATGCACCAGGCAGTGGTCAGAGAAAATCTGGTACCAAAGATACTGGCTGTATAGAATGCCTTCAGTTCTACACTCAGGTATCAGCCTGTGTTTAAAGTCCATGGAGACTCCTTGTAAAAGTTTATACTTAAAGGTGAATATTTAGATGAATTGTGAGTGCTGACATGCAGGAATGAAATAGGGGTGTTAAACAAGAAAATCTTCAGACTCTGTGATTGTAATGTAATGTAGAAAAAAGTGCTGCAGAAACTCAACAGGCATCTGCAGGGAGTAAAGGGTAACCAATATTTTGGGTTTAAGCTGGTCTTATGGATGCATTTAAGATGATAAGACATGGTAAGAGAATTGTGGGTACAATTCAATGTTCACATTTCAGATTTATTGTCAGTGTACATACATAACATCACATGCAACCCTGAGATTCTTTTTCCTGCGGGCCAAGCAGAATTTCTACTTATCAGTTGTACAAAACACTGAACTCAAGGAAAGAGAGAAATGTAAGCAAAGAAATAAATGTAAAGAAACTGACTTGATAAGACAAAAAACAAATATTCAATAATAAATAATCTGAAAAGTCCTTAAATGCATCCCTGATTGAGTTTGTTGCTGAAGAGACTGATGGAGGAGGGGTGGCAGCTGTTCCTGAACCTGGTGGTGCGTGTCTTGTGGCACCGACACCTCTTTCCTGATGGTAGCAGTGAGAACAGATTGTGTACTGGGTGGGGTGGGTCTTTGATGATTGCTGCTGTTCTCCAACAGCAGTGTTCCCATTAGATGTTCTCGACAGCGGGGAGGATTTTGTCCCCTGCAATGTCCCCGGGAGTTGGCGCCTCCATACCAGGCAGTGATGCAACCAGCCAGAATGCTCTCTGTGATACACCTGTAGAAGTTTTCGAGGGTTTTCAGTGACAGACTGAAGCTCCTCAGACATCTCACAAAGTATGGCACCTAGACCTCTTTCCTGACGGCAGCAGTGAGAACAGAGCGGGTGGCGCAGATCCTTGACGATCACTGCTGCTCTCCGACAACAGCGTTCCCTGCAGATGTTCTCAAACCAAAAGGAGAGAAATATTCCTCACAGAGAAGATGGTCCCCAAGATGTGTGTAGAGTGTAGAACAGGAGAAAATTAACTAATTGGGAATTTAAAAAAATTTTTTTAGACCTACAGCACAGTATCAGGCTACTTTGGCCCACAAGTCCATGCCACCCAATTTACATCCCATTAACTTACACCCCTGATATGTTTTGAGTGATCCGTTGTTTTAGATAAGGTTTATGAAACAAAGAGGAATAAAAAGCATTTATGATCTCGGTGAATAACAGGTCTACACAGATTTAGTCCTGTTCAGCTCAGGTTTTCTGGCTTCAGGACTAATACTGCACAGTTCTCATTGAATCTGCTTCCACTTTTCTTTTTCTATGAATGCTGATTTCTAACAATTGGCTGCATGAAAATAATTCCCCTCTTTTTCCTACTAGTTCTTTTGTTGATGATCTAAACTGCAATTACTTAGAAAATGAACAAGTCAGAGAAGTCCACCAAGTGCCTTAACATCAAAGGAGAAACAAAGATTGAGTTGTGGCAATTCTTCCATTAACACATCATTCAGGTTTTCATTTTAAATTAGCAATGGTAGCAGGTGCAGGCTTAGATCTGTACTTGTTTAATGTAATAACAACACTCCGGAGTGTGTGGGCGGCACATTTGCATGAAAGGGATCAAGTGCCAGTTTTCCCAAGTTACCCTCCATTCGTAATGACAACAAACTGAGTCACGAAATATTCACCAATGGTATGAGGACGAATATCAGTAGCTAACTCTTGGGATTGTTCTGTTTTTCTGTTGACCTTTTTCACTTCAATGAACACGTAGATAGGTAAGGGAGAGAAAGATGTGGGCCTGACGTGGGAAAATGGGATGGTTGCAGATGGGTAAAAAAAAAATGGGTCAGAGTGGGTGAGGCAGGTCGAATAATCCAATTCTATGCTGTGCTCTCTGTGGCTTCCTAATCTTCACGAGTCTGCTGAGAAATAAAGGAAAGCATGAGTTTATATAACACTGTTCACGATCTCAGAACATCTCAGTCAGTAAGCTCTTTCAAAGTGCAGGCGTGTGTTGCAGGCAAGGAAAATTCCACGTGCACAAGATCACAAGATATAAGAGCAAAAGTAGGCTTAATCAACCTGTCAGGTCTGCTCTGCCATTCCAATCTCCCCCTCTCCCAGGCCTTCTCCCTTGCTAATCAAATGCCTGTCAATTTCAGTCTTAAATACACCCAACAACCACGCTTCCACATCCACCTGTGGCAACAAGTTCCACAGAATCACGACCCTCTGGCTAAAGCAATTTCTCTGCATTTCTGTTTTAAATTGATGGCCTTTTATCCTGAAATTGTGGCCTCTTGTCCTAAACTCTTCTATCATGGGAAACATCCTTACCCCATCTACTCTTCCAGGCTTTTCAGCATTCGAAATGCCTCTAAGAGATTCCTTCTCATTCCTCTGAACCCCAATGAGTACAGTCCAAGAGCTGACAAACATTCCTCATATTCTAACCCTTTCATTCCTGGTATTATCCTAGTAAATCTTTTCTGAACCCGTTCCAATCTAGCACACCTTTTCTCAAATAAAGCACCCAAAACTGTACAGCAAGTCTCACCAGTGCCCCATCGAGTCTCATCATTACATCCCTGCTCTTGTACACAATTCCTTTAGAAATGAATACCAACATTCGCCTTCACCACCGACTCAACCCAAAAGTTAACCTTCAGGATACCCTACATGAGGACTCCCAAGTCCCTTTGCACCTCTGAATTTTGACTTTTCTCACCATCCAAATGATAGCCTGCCTGTCTATTTCTTCTACCAAACTGCATGTCCATGCGCTTCCCAATGTTCTATTTCCTCTGCCACCTCTTCATCCATTCTCCTGATCTATCCAAGTCTCCCTGCGGCCTTTTTGTGTCCTCAGCCCTAGAGCTATTTTGGTGTCATCTGAAAATTTAGCCACAGAGCCAAGAATTCCATTATCCAAATCCTTTATGCAATGTAAAATGAAGCGGCCCCAACTTTGACCCCTGCGGAGCACCGCAACAGGATCCTCTTATTCCCACTCCCACTCGATTAACCAATCCTCTACCCATGCTAACATATTCAATGTATTTGCAATGACCACAGAGAGCAAAGTGATCGTGAGGCATTTGTCTGTTTTATTTAGTGATAATTTTCTCAGGGTAAATATTGGCCTGTTTTTCTTCCCCCTCTTTTTGTGTGCTGGGAGTTTTTACCTTCTTCCCGGAAATCAGAAGAGGTTTTAGTTGATCATTTCTCCGAAGGATACTTTAAGGAGAATCAGGGACTCCCATATTTTTCTGAAATACTTGTGCGACCATATTCAATGTACAGGATTTAGGCCACGAGGTCATCACAGCCTCTCTTGTCTGAATTCCCGGCAAGGGTCATTGGTACAGGAGAACATTTCTCCCGTTGAGAAGCAGAGGAGATGACCCTACAGGAAGTGACCATGGCAGCGGCCCAGCGAGGGGCTCAGCGGCTGAAGGACCCATGCAGGCTGCGGGCAGTTGGCAACTTGTGTTCAAAGGGCTCACATGGGCTGCAGTCTGCTGGAGACTGGCTCATGGGAACCAGGTATCAGAACCAAGATTCGAGAGGGTGCTGATGGCGAGAAGGGCTCCCAAAGGACCTCGGGTGCTGAAGAGTTCCTGATCGTATAGGAGGTTTGGATTTAGAAATACAGCACAGAAACAGACAATTTCAGCCCAATTTACACTCAATTAACCTACAACAGTGGGAGGAAACTGAAGTCCCAGGGAAAATCCACGAGGAGACAGGAAGAACGTTCAAACTCCTTACAGACAGCGCGGGTTTTGAACCTCAGTCCTGATTGCTGGTGCTGTAAAGGTGTTGCGCTGACTGCGCCTGATCTGGAGCTCGGTTTGCTGATGGATGGAACAGGAGTCTGTGCAGCTGCAGGGGCTGTGGGAACGCTGGAGGCGAATCCACGGTGGCCCTGATGGGACTCTTCCTCGCTTCTCTTTCTCCTATCATGAGGGGCGCCAGGCAACGCTCAGGGCAACTCTTAATTTGTCTTACAGCAGGCAGAAGTCGAAATGCATCATGTATACAACATTTTGAATGTATTATTGCAGGACAATAAAAGGAACCTTGACCCACTGATAATCCAGCAGATAAAGCCTGTGGGTGGAAGCAAAGCATGAAAGACTTCAAACATCATGTTTGAAGTAAAAACACAATGCTGGAGAAACTCAGGCCCAAAACATTGCTTTGCTATATAAAAAAGCCTGTGGGTGATAGAATGCTGACACACGCAAAGCAATCACTGGCGATTTGAACTCAGGCATCCAGCTGTGTCTCTGCAGTCTGGGCACAAGTGACAACCTAATGAGCTTCCGCTGGGTGAGGAGAGCATGGACATGCTCTCCTTCAGCCCTCCTTGAGAAACACTGGGCACATTTGGCTGGCTTACGTTCTCCAGCTTCTTGGTGCTCCCCTGGGGGAAGAGAGAATGGAAATTAGAGCAGGGAGAATTTTAAATAAATTTTAAACTGGGAAGCATTCTCCTAATTGCAATGTTTCTGGGATCTCCAAGCAGACCAAATCTTCGTAAGATATATGTGCTTGTCTCTCCTCAGCTTCGCATGTGGTCATTTACAGTCCGAGGCACTCCCTTCTTCAGTTGCTGTCAATCACATGAGAAAAGTTGCAGGCATGTCTGAAACCGATTAACGTGGATGAATAATTCAGAAGCAAGCATGTGATCCTTTCAATTTATTTTTGACTTTACGCACATACTTCATTCCATTTACTATTTGACAGTAAGATCTTTGTAGCAGTTTGAAGACCCTGCAGCATCTTAATGAACAACGACTTTGTTTCAAAGAACTGCATAAATACAACATAAACAACAAAATGTTCATAAGACTCTGTCTGAACTCTGCATGCGTGGGATTCACACGATCACACAAGGTACAAGAGCAGAAGTCGGCCATTCATCCCGTAGGGTCTGCTCCCCCATTTAATCCTGAGCTGATCCATCCTCCCACTCAGCCCCACTTCCCAGACTTCTCCCTGTAACCCTTGATGCCCTGACTGATCAAATTCCTCTCAATCTCCGCCTTAAATAAGCCCAGCGATTCCACTGCCACCTGTGGCAACAAGTTGCACAGATTTAAGACCGTCCGGCTAAAGAAATTTATCCACATTTCCATTTTAAATTGATGCCCTTCTATCGTGAAATTGTGGCCTCTTGTCCCTGGACTCTGCTACCACGGGTAACAACTTTGCCCCATCGACTCTGTCCAGACCTTTCAGCATTCGAAATACCTCTATCATGGTCAATATTTGGGACAAATACCAGAGTAGGAGGTGAGAAAGAATAAATCAAAGGACAGGGGAATAGGGGGAGGTTCAAAGATCTCAGGCAAAAAGTACACTGAAAAGGAAATCTTTCTGACAGAGAGTAGCTATAATCTGGAATGCACACCCTGTAAGGGGTGACAGGATTAGAAACAATCAAGGCTCACAAAGGGGAACTGGAGACACAACTGAAGGAGAATTATTTGCATGATTGTCTGGTAAGAGCTATCCTCCCTGGTATGGCTTGCACTATTAGAAGCAACTCTATGATTGTTACCTTGCACACTCTTATGCTTACAATTATAGAGAATCAGGCCATTCAGCCCATTGAATTCATGCTGACTCAGGCATGCAATCCCATTTGACCCACACCTCTTCTCATTGCACTCTAACGTTGCAAATTATTCTTTTTCTCTCCCATTTGATTCATTTTGCAACTTGCTGACATCAAGGGGAAACTTACAACAGGCTATTAACTTACTAAAACCTCTTTAGGGTGTGGAAGGAAATCAGAGAGGCTGGGGGAAATCTACACTGTGACAGAAGGAATAGGCATATTCTCCACCCAAGGTCAGCATCGACTGGCTCCCTCGAGCTTGGAGTCAGCAGCACTGACTACTGCTTCAATGTGCCCTCCAGCAATAGGGTAAAGTGCTTTTTACTTTAACTTCAGACTTTAAAGATCTGCCTTTTTTTCTTTTGCTTTTCAACACAAGAGAAGGAGATTATTTGAACTCTGGGGATGTGATTAGGCAGCAGTAGAGATAGCCAGGGTTGGAGAGCACCTACCCCTGCAACTGCAGGAAATGCTCCTCTTGTGTCCGTATCCCCACCCTCACCACCAAACAGACCTTCCAAGCAATGGAACATTCAACACATGAATCTGCGGGGGTCATCTACTGCATCCGGTGCTCCCGTTGTAGGCTCCTATACATTGGAGAAGCTGGGTGCGGACTGGGAGATCGTGTTGTGGAGCCCCTCGGCTCTGTCTGCCACAATAGTGTGGATCTCTCGGTGGCCACCCATTTCAATTCTACGTCGCATCCCTTGCTAACATGTCTATCCATGGTCTCATGCACCTCCACACTGAGACAAATTGGAGGAACAACACCTCATCTTCCGTCTGGGCACCCTCCAACCAGAATGGCATTAACATCAACTTTTCCTGTTTCCGTTGAACTCCCTCCTTCTTCTTCCTCCATCTTTCCCCAAGCTCTGCCTTTCTCTCTCTCTCTCTCTCTCTCTCTCTCTCTCTCTCTCTCTCTCTCTCACCCCTTTCCCACTGTCTCCTTTCACAGAGCCAAAATCATTTCTCACCTCTCCTCTTATCATATCCAATTAACACCTTTTGTTGGTCTGGATTCCTCCCCCTCCCAACCTTCATTCTTCATTCAGATGCCTTCCCATTTTTTTGCTTACACCATGAAGAAGGGCTCAGGCCTGAAACATCAATAATATACCTTTACCTCCTATGGACGTTGTGAGACCGGCGGGAGAGATATAGCAATTGGCCTCAGCTCTCTTGACGCCCTGAGCACTTTACAGAGAAGAAAGCAAAAGTAAATATGCAAAAACTGCAGAAAATATAGAATGCTCACAAAGCACAGGGGCGCCCAAAGCATGTTGTCTCCAATACATCATCACACACTGGTTCGGCTGCAATACTCTGTGTGGTTTTGGTCACCACACAGTACACTAAGGGCATGATTGCTCAGGAGAGGGTGTAGAGGAGAGGCCCTTGGATGAAGTTTCTCAGAAACAAGGAGAGAATGGCGGCTGGACTTGCTTTCCTCAGAGTGGAGAAGGATCTGAAAGAGGTGTGGAAAATTTTGAGGGGCACAGAGAGGATGAACAGCAGTAATATTTTTCCCCATAGCATAGTTGGAAATAGGATTAAGGTTCGGTTTAGAAGAGACGGCTTCCTTCCCACAGAGTTTGGAATGCATGGTCTAAGAGGGTGGCAGAGACAACACCTCGCGTGGGATTTAAGAGGTACCTGGATGAGCGTTGGAACTGGCAAGGCATAGAATGGCTAAACTACTGGTATCTGGAGGAGTGCTGGTGGGCACCTGACGGCCAGCTAAAGGACCTGTTTCAGCGCTCTGTACCCCCTTGGGTGGGGTTGAAGGCGGCGACACAAGAAGAAATCTTGGGAAGGGTTGGGCTTCTGTACCCAAGAGAAAAATAAAAGCTGCCGACAGTGGAATGAAGCGGTGTCAGGAGGAGGAAAATTTCTCATAGATATTCTCATTGTATTTGCATTTTCAAACGTTGAAATTTCCATGCTTTTTTTCTTATGGGACAGTGAACAGTCTAGTTTGATGGGGCAGGTGCATATAAGATGTAGGATGGTTTAAATTATGTCCTCTGTTCTTTGGAGTGGGCTGTAATGAAGTGGATTATGTCAAATGATATGGATACATTGCAATGGCATACGCATTTTGTTGAATCACCTGTTTGCCTGGCGTGATCCGATAAAAATTAGGTCTAAGTTATCAACCTGGCTAAATCTGAGAGCATCCTATAGTTTTGTATGTCTGCATCTCTCTGATGAGTCGCTGTGAACCGAACTATTGCACGAGTTTGCATCAGCTGAGATCTCTGTTGCATCAAGCAGACTGGTGTTATTCAATTACCTTTAATTAGTCTCCATGTTGTAAATCAGCAGGCCCTTCTTTCCACCCCCCCCCCCCCCCACCCCACACCGGCCCACTTTATTGTTAATTCCTTCCAGAGCATTGTACTTAGGATTTGACCTTATTGTCTCATTAACGGCAGGCACAAAAGAAGCACAGCCTGCGGATGACTCAATCCTTCGAGCCCAGTGCTCAGATCACAGAAATAGCTGCCCTTGCCATTCTCCGAAGTCTTGTCTATTGACTCAGGGAGTCACCTGATGGATGTTCTGGAAGCTGCTTCTGTCTGTGGCACTGATGGGGCATGATGTAATCTCCGGTTACTGATGCGCTGCATGCAAAGGATCGGCTTCTGGAAAATGGTTAAGGTCAGGGGACCTTATCTCCTGGGAGCTCCCCACTTTTCATTGCTATTACCTTACCTAATGCTCCCACAGAAAACAAGGTGCTTATCCATCCAACTAAATAAAAGGAATGTGCATAACAGCTGTATTTATTGAAAATGTTAGGAAGCTTATAACATTTGATTTCAAGGCATATTAAATATTCTTGTGCCTGACTCGTACTTTGAAATATCACATTACCAAAAGGACACACACTTATTTGAAATACCTATTGCAGCCGGCAGTGGCGCTCTGTTGAATGTTGCCAATACTATTTTCTGAATATATTAACAATCCCTTAGTTCAGTGCTTCTGTGTTTAGAAAATGAACTAGAACCTCAACCCTCCTCCTCTCCCTCCCCGCAACACCGATCCCCACTCTGACCCCTGCTTGGTTTTTACTATCCCCTTTGACTTACCCCTCCCTGAGATGGAGCGCTTGGTCCTCAGTAGAGGCCTCACCTTTGTCACCCTTCGCCCAAACCTCAATGAGTTCCGCGCACAGCAAGGATCCAAACACTTCTTCCACCACCCCCACCTCCGGGCTCATTTCCGCAACCATGACTCTCCACCCCCACCCCCCTCCCCCCCCCCCACCCAAGACCCTTTTCTCCTGCTTCAAGCCTTCTTCCTCTTCCTGGAATCCTCATCTTGACCAGCTGCCCGGTCTGGACCTTTTTATTTCCAACTGCCACAAAGACATCAACCGTCTCAAATTTACCACCCTACCCCCCTCGTTTTCCAACCTCACCTCCTCAGAACGCTCTGCCCTCCTCTCTCTTCACAACAATCCCAACCTCACCTTCAAACCCACAGGCAAGGGTGAGGCAGTTGTGGTCTGATGCACTGACCTCTACAGTACTGAGGTGAGTCGACAGCTCTCAGACACCTCCTCCTATTGCCCCCTCCCACAGGACCCCACCACTACATATCAAGCCACTGTCTCCAGCACCATTCCACTCATCACCTCGGGTCACCTCCCCTCCACAGCTACTAACATCATTCCCTCCCACCCCCACATTGCCTAGTTCTACCTCCTACCCAAGATACACAAACACAACCATCGGGTAGACCCATTGTTTCTGCCTGCTCCTGCCCCACTGAGCTAGTTTCATCCTACCTTATCCCTCCCAACCTACATCTGCAACACCTCACATGCCCTCCATCTCCTCAATGACTTCAGATACCCCGAACCCAACTGCCTCATCTTCTCGATGGTCGCCCAGTCCTTTATAGCTCCATCCCCCACACAGAAGGTCTGAAAGCACTTTCCTTCTTCCTGGACCCAACCAGTCACCGTCTCCTTCCATCTCACTTTAAATAACTCCTTTAACTCATTCCATGACAGTAGCCATGGGTTCCTGCATGGGTCCCAGCTACACCTGCCTGTTTGTGGGCTTTGTGCACCAATCCCTGCTACAAGCCTACACAGGCAAGACCCCTCAACTCTTCCTCCAGTATATCGATGACTACATCGGGACTGCCTCATGCACCCACAATGAGCTTGTCCACTTCATCCACTTTGTGGACAACTTCCACCCTGATCTCAATCAAACTCACCTGGTCCATCTACAACAACACTGTCCCCCCTTCCTGGATCTCTCTCTTTTCATCTCAGGAGACATGCCTTCCACCAACATTTATTACAAACCCTCTAACTCCCACAACTACCTTGACTACACTTCCTCACATCCTGTCCCCTGCAAGGAATCCATCCCCTTCTCTCAATTTCTTCGTCTCCACTCCATCTGTTCCCAAGATGAGGCCTTCCAGTCCAGATCTTCCAAAATGTCTGCCTTCTTCCACAAACGTGGCTTCATCTCCACCACTGTCAACTCAGTTCTCACTCGCATCTCCTCCATTTCCTGCACATCTGCCCTGGTCCCCTCTGCCCCCAGACACAACCAACATAGAATCCCCCTCATCCTCCTACCACCCTACCAGCCTCTGCATCCAACACATCATCCACTGGAATTTCCGGCACTTACTATAGGATCCCACCACCAGACACATTTTTCTCTCTCCTCCTCTCTTGGCCTTCCACAGGGACTGCTCCCTCCAAAATTCGCTCGTGTACTCATCCCTCCCCACCCATCGTATCCTGTCACCTTCCCCTGTGCCCACAGGAGGTGCAACGCTTGCGCCCATACTTCCTCCCTCACCATGGTCTGGGGCCCCAAACAGGCCTTTCACATTAAGGAACACTTCACCTATACATTCGTAGGATTTATTTACTGCATCTGGTGCTCACTTTGTGGCCTGCTCTACATCTGAGAGACTGGTCGCAGACTGGAAGATCGCTTCGCTCTGCACCTCCACTCCATATGCAACCACAGCGACCTCCCAGTGGCCGACTACTTCAATTCTGGATCATACTCCTGCACTCACATGTCAGTCCATGGCCTTGGATACTATCCCACTGTGATCACCCACAGATTGAAGGAACGCCTTATTTTCTATCTGGGCACCCTCTTTCCAGATGTCATTAACACTGACTACCGCTTTCCATTAAACCTGCTCACTTTTTCTTTCCCCTCCCCTTTCCTGTTTTTCCAGTTCTTCTACCCACCCAGCCATCCCCCCTCCCCCTCATTGCTGCTGTGCCCTCTCTCCTTTCTCCTCCTATCACCTCCCCCCCCCCCAACTCTTTCGTTCGGATGCTTGCCGGCATTTTCTCACACCTTGATGAAGGGCTCAAGTCTGAAACGTCGCTTCTGTATCTTTACCTGCTGAGTTTCTCCAGCATTCTGTGTTTTAACTAAAACTTTTGCTCTCTAACTCTTCTTGACCTTTGGAACGGAAATGGGGTCTCCACAAAGCTGCAATAGGAGAACAACCCCTTGACTCTTTGTAAAATTGAACATAAACATAGAATACTAGAACACAGTACAGGCCCTTCAGCCCTCAATGTTGTGCTGACCCATATACTGTCTAGTATTCCTTAAAAAAAGTACTGGACACTCTCTACCCTTTAACCCTCTATTTTCCTTCCATTCATGTGCTGTCTAAGAGTCTCATAAAAGCCCCTAATGTTTCAGCCTCCACCACTAACCCTGGCAAGGCATTTTTTTCAGACACCACAACATTTTGTGTAAAAAAAATTTACCCCGATACCTAACCTAAACTTCCCTCCCTTCACTCTGTACACGTCTCCTGGTGCTTGCTATCTATGTCTCTCATAGACTTGTAGACCTCTATTATGGGTAGCACAGTTGGGTAGCAGTTAGAGCAAAGCTGTTACAGCACCAGTGACTGATCCAAATCCCTTGCTGTCTGTAAGGAGTTAGCATGTTTTCCCCATGTCTGCATGGGTTTTCCCCAGGGACACTGGTTTCCTCCCTCCATCCATAATGTACCAGGGATGTAGGTTAATTGGGTGTAATTGGGAAGCCCGGTCTCATGGGCTGAAATGGCTTGTTACTGTGCTGTCTGTTTAAATTTAAATTTAAATTCAACAAATTAATCTTCATAGCTTCCACATCCTTCCTAAAATGAGGTGACCAGAACTGAACACATTACCCAAAGTGTGGTCTCCCCAGAGATTTGTAGAGTTGCAACATGACCTCTCGACTCTTGAACTCAGTCTGCATATTAATGAAGCCCAACATCCCATTGGCCTCCTTAACTAACCTATAAACATTCACGGCCTTGAGGGATGTCTGGATTTGGCCCCCAAGGTCCCTCTGTCCATCCACACTCTGAAGTAAGTTTGGGTGTAATTGGGCGGCACAGGCTTTTGGACCAAAATGTTACAGTGCTGTATATCTAAATTTAAAAATGTAACCCTGTACCTGAGGCAAACTTGCTTTCGAATTGTTATTTCTTTTTAAATCACAGATGCTGAAAACCTGAAAAAAAACCAGAAAGCACTCAGCAGGTCGGACAGCATATATGGAAAGAGAAAGTTACTTTTTCTTGTTGAAGACCTCCCCCCTCAAAAGGACTATAATTGCTTCAATCTGGACATCTAGTTTATTTCCAGTTCGGATGAAAACCCATCAACTTGAACAGTTGGCTGCCTCTCACTGCAAATGAAAGTATCACGTTGATTTGTGGTGTTCATCGATTGCAGTATATTTTGTCAGAAAGAAAAGAACAAAACAAATTATCACTAAGAAGGGGATTATACATCATTTTAAGACATGGAGAAACCTTTAACACTGGAACAATTGGGGTCTGTCCAGTCAATGAGAAAAGGGGTGGGTTTTTTTTAATGGAATTATTTTATTATTTACTATTGCTCACTCCCTACTGAAGTTGCCCAGTGCTTCTCTCCACCTCTCCTGCAAATCACCCCACTCTCTCCTTCCGCCATTTTTACCTATCCCTACCTTTCGACAGGAAGGATAATGATAAGATGGAAAGAGTGCAGAGGAGATTTAGAAGGACTCTAAGAACCGAGTTCCAGGGAAAGCTTAAACACATTAGGTCTTCATTCTCTGGAGTGCAAACGAATAAGGCGAGATTGGATAGAGGTCCCCAAAATTATTATAGGATTTGACAGGGTGAATGCAAAGAGGCTTTTGCACTGAGGATAGGTGAGATAAAAATTAGAGGACATGGGTTAAGGGTGAAGGGGGAACATTAGGGGAAACTTCTTCATGCAGAGAGTGGAGGGAGTGTGAAATGGGCTGCTAAGTGAATTGGTCAATTTTGACATTTAAGAAAAATTTGGAAAGGTATATGGAAGGGAGGGGAATGGATAGATATAATCTGTTTGCAGGTCAGTGAGACTCGGCAGAAAAATAATTCAGCACAGACTAGAAGGGCTGAAGGGGCCTGTTTCTGAGCTACGGTGTTCTATGGTTCTATGGTTTCCTCTCTCTTCACTCTTCCTCAGCCTGGTAGCGGCCTGTCATCCCTGCCCATGGTCCTCACGTGCCTCTGAGTTTGCTGGTTGCTTGAATTCCGGGTAACAGGGATTTTACTGTACTTTGAATACCATGACGTAAGCATTGCCTGACCATGTGGTCAGTTGGAGTCTGGCTGGAGCTGGGGCACCAATGAACAAAGGACAGGTGGGAAGATCCATTTATGATGTTCCTTCCGGTTGTATGCACAGGGGAAGAATGTCAAGGATCTGAGGACTCATTGGAGTCTGCCAAGGAAATTCAAACTCAGCAGGTATCTTGACAGTTGCCAGTAAGTTCATTTTTTCAATAGTCAGCTGGTGAATTCTGGTAGCTGGGGCAAGTCAGCCTGCACACATCACTCCAAGCAGTGTGCAAGCAATTTTAAGTTGTTAGCTTTGCGTTTATTAGTCATTCCTGTGCACATTATAAACCAAGAACACTTACTAATTTATCCTAAATGAATGTCACCTTCACACAAATTGCAACTGAAACTAACAGATTACTAAGGCACCAGAAATTAAAGCTCCAAGATTGTAGGCTAGATGTATGACTTGCAACTCACCTCAGCTTCTTCGAGTACAGGGCAGGATCTGAGAACGAAAATGACAAGTTGATTGCACAAATCGCCGCTTGGAACAAGCTATGGAAAATCTAAGAAATAATGTGTGATTAATCATACTTAATGACCTGTGGGTTTTTTTCCTGCTTCAAGGGAGTACCAATTACGGGGCAGCATCTAAGTGGCCGTCTGCTGTGTGTGAACCCAGATGAGATTAGCAGGCTACTGAACAGTCCAGTGTGCACCAGGTCAGGCTGCCATTCATCTTAACGGATCCACACTAGATGGCAACTTTGTGCATTGCACTGCACTGTTGCCTCACACAGATCTCAGAATAGGGGAGAAGGCCATTCTGTCCATCAGATTTCAAACCAATCATATTCCCCCAATTACATCCCTGAAATCCCTCTCTCATCCTCATCAAGTCCTCCCCTGCACCCAATTCTCTTGCTTGGGGCAATTCACACTAAAGTTAACCTACCAAGCTAACACATCTTTTGTCAGGCATGGTGGTCAGCACAAATTTATTACAGTGCCAGCGACCAGGGTTCGAATCCAGCACTGTCTGTAAGGAGTTTGTACGTTCTCCCTGTTCTGCGAGGATTTCCTCCACCTACTCCAGCTTCCCCCCATCCTCCAAAAATGTATGGGGGGGGACAGTTGTAGCTTAATTGGGATATTGCCTGGGCAGGAAGGGCCTGTTACTGTGTGGTATGTCAAATAGAAAATAAAATTAATTCACGTTTAAATTTAGACAAACTGCACAGTAACAGGCCCTTTCAGCCCATGAGTCTGTGCCGCTCAATTACACCCAATTAACCAACACCCCCAGTGCATTTCAAACAGTGAGAGGAAACCAGAGCCCCCAGGGAAAACCCACGAAGACACGGGGAAAACATGCAAACTCCTCACAGACAGCGTGAGATTCAAACCCTAGTCCTGATCACTGGCGCTGTAACAGTGTTCCGCTAACCGCTAGGCCAACTGTGCTGCCCAGTTCTTATGGAATCAATGGAAGATATGCAAAGGTTCCTTTTATTGTCATGTAACAATACATTAACATTTCAAGATTTCAAGAGTCAAGATTCTTTATTGTCACGTAATAAAACAGGGAATGTAATGTTACAAGAAATTTCTTTTAGCCTGCCGTAAGCCATTAGTATCACCTGGCACACCTTACAGTAAGAGAAAAAGAAGCAAAAGAGATATTGAGTCTCCAGGGATTCACCTCCAGCACTCCCGCAGCCGCTGCCGTCAGCAACCTGAGTTCCAGATCCAAACCTCCATTACAATCAGGTCCCCCTCAGGAGCTTTCCTTGCCCTCAGCAACCTCCTGAATCTCAGCTTACGATACTTGATTCCATTGAGCCAGTCTCCAGCAGCCCTGCGGCCCGCGATGGTCCTTCAGCCGCTGAGCCCCTTGCATACCCGCTGTAGGGTGCAGAGACCCAAAGAGAGATCCACAAGGTCCGCATCATACTGTAAGGCAGCAGCGCTACTGCTGCACAACTGATGGGGTGCATTTGCCCCAAAAGAGCCATCCTAGGACCAGCAAGTGGAAACCTTCAAAAGCAGAGCACAGTGGTTTGGTTCATTTGATCTGGTAAAAGAGCATGAAACATAATGTGTACAAGAGGCATAAGAAATAATCTATAGCAAGTGACCTGCAGAGCAGATACTTCAAAGGGCTGGTGAATGTGAAGCAAGAGGTAACTGTAAGCAAAGAAAGGAGGTTGGGAGACATGAGTTCAGAGCACCGGAAAGGAGGAAGGGGTCAGAGGGATGGTGCAGAGAACAGTGTACTGAACGAGTTGGAATTTTCATCCGATGAACTCTGGAGAGTGGTGGGTGAAGAACGTACTGAAGAAACTAGAGCACTGGAAGAAGATTTTAAATGGCAAGTGGAGGAGATGACAGCAGGATATTTTAAGGAGAGAAGTAGGTGGTTTTGCGGGAGGAAGCAGTGTCCGAACTCATGCTGAAACTTAAAGATGGGATCACTCTGATTTTGTTTTTAGACATACAGACACGAGCCCGTGCCTCCCAATTACACCCAATTAACCTACGACCCCTCCCCCCACCCGCTACATTTTGGAGCGTGTAAGGAAACAGGGGTTCCTAACAGACACAGGGAGAACGTACAAACTCCTTTCAGACAGTGCAGGATTTGAACCCGAGGCACTGGTGCTGTTACAGTGTTGCACTAAACACCACGGCTAACTGTACTGACCCCTTCACAGCAAGAAATTTGATTACTGGAGGGGCATACACCAGAGCCATAGAGGAAGGGGCTTGGAAGCATTTTAGCAGCAGTGAGAGGGGGTGAGAGTGGGAGCTTGTTCTGGGTAATTCTGCAGGGAGTGAATAGGAGTGGTTGAATGCCTGATGCATTCGCAATCATGTAACATTGGGTCAGGATCACAGTCGTTGAATATTGGATGTGGAGTTAAAGGGCACAGCCCACCATTAGCATGGAGATGAAAGCAAGGCTTATGCCTCGGCAAAATTTCACCAAATGGCGGCGTGGAGCTGCACATTGAGGAGGGATTCCAGGGTAGTTCTAAGATAAGGTGGTGGATGGAGAATATCAGTGGAAGGGTGAGGGTTGATTTACCAACCCCTGAGCCCCCTCCCCCCACCCCCGCCATCGCCCAACCCTAGGATATTCTCTCTTCCATTTTAGACTATAGCAGAGCTTAGAGTGCATTCATAACCCTACACATGTGAGTTCAAGTTTATTTGTCATCTGATTGTACCAGGTAGAACCCGATGAAACAGCGTTCTCCAGTCCAGGGTGCAGAACAGTGCACATACGGACAAACAATACATATACACAGGAAATATATACACATACAACAATAGAATTCTACAGCATAGTATATTCAGCCCCTCTAGTCTGTGCCAACCATCATCTCCTTAGTCCCACTGACTTCCTCCCATTCCATAACCCTCCAGACCTCTCACATCCATGTACCCATCCAATTTATTCTTTACATACGCGATCAAGCCCACATTCACCATGTCAGATGGCAGCACTTTCCACACTCCCACCACTCTCCGAGTGAAGAACTTCCCTTCTACGTTCCCCCTAAACCTTTTCCCCTTCATCTTAAAACTATAACCTCTCGCATTTATCTCCCCAATCTAAGTGGAAAGAGCCTATTCGCACCCACTCCGTCTACACCTCTCATAATCTTGTAAACCTCTAACAAATTTCTCCTGATTCTTCTTTGCTCCAAGGAATAAAGTCCTAACTGGTTTAATCTTTCCCTGTAACTCAACTCCTGAATACCCGGCAACATCTTAGTAAATCTTCTCTGTGCTCGTTCTATCTTATTGACATCCTTCCTGTAGTTTGGCGACCAGAACTGTGAATTTGGCCTCATCAATGTCTTAAACAACTTCAATACGACATCCCAACTCCTATACTCTATACTTTGATTTATAAAGGCTAAGATACCAAAAGCTTTCTTTACAACCCCATCCACATGTGATGCCACCTTCAGTGAATAAGGTATTTGTCTTCCCAGATCTCTCTGCTCCTCTGAACTCCTTAGTGCCCTATCAGTTACTATAAATCTCATACCCTTCCAAAATATTAACTTAAATATGATTAATAAATAGTAGAGTCACAGAGAGTTATTTTAACAGTCGTTCAGCAATCTCACTGCCCTGGGAAGAAGCTGTTCCTCATCCTGGTGGTTTTGGCTCTAATACCTCTGTATCTCTTTCCCGAAGGGAGTAACAATGATCTCAGTAAATCACATTGATGGGGCAGAGGGAGGCCCCAGTAATCCCCTCTTCCTGTCAATTGACCTCCGATCCAGTGCTCTACAGCAACCCAAGAGCACTGTGAGGTCTCGATAGAGCTCCTGTAGAAAGTTAAGAGAATGGTGGCCAGTAACCTTGCTCGCCTCAGCCTTCTAAGGAAGCGCAGTCATTGCTGTGCTGTCCTGACCAGTGAGGAGATGGGTGCCCAAGCTCGATCACTTCTTAAGTAGACTCCGAGGAACTTGGTGCTCTCCACAACCGAGCAATTAATGCGTGAGGGTAGATTTACCAAACTACACAGGGTGTACTCCCGAGGGTAGTCCTGCACTGAGGAAGTAGATGGAGAACAGCAGTGGAAGGGTGAGGTTACCAACCCACCCTTCAATTCTGGGCTTGATAGCTGAACTTGGCGTCCATTCGTAATCCTACCCATGAGTGTATCTAACTGTGACCAAGAGCTACATAGTGCAACCTTCCATTAGTTGGGTGGGGAGCCTGGATTCAAATAGCAAATATTGTTGCACATTCCATTCTTATTTTCCCTCAATCTGGCCTGCAGTAAGCTGCAGAGGGCGCTGATGTTCAACCCTAAGAGCAAGACATGGATTTCTGGAGCACCTTGCATAATCCTTCCAAAACCTGGAGTGCTTTCCCAGCAGTGAACCCATTCTCATGGGTGCTCATTGTGGCAACGTGGATATGGGAGATCCATCTCAGACCAGTATCTTCCAACACTCGCTGTTGCATTACATCAACACTTTCAGGAAATGATGACTTAGAGAGTTAAGACAAAGCACTGACCACTGATACAATGTGCATCAGTGGACAGTGGTTTTCTTTAAGTCTGTCAGTTGATGGAATCATACAACAATGCATTCAGCCCACCACATCACTACTGACAATCAAGTGATAATCTATACAAATTCGATTTATTTGCATTTAGATTCACTTTCTATACCTTGGCAATTCACATGCTCTTTTTGATGCTTCTTAAATATTCTGTTCTTCAGGATGCCATATCAGACCTGAAGTTGAGTGAAAGGGGAGAAGTTTAAGGGGAACATGAGGGGGAACTTCATAGAGAGAGGAATGAATGATCTGAGTTGGTGAATGTGGGCTCAATTTTAAAATTTAAGAAAAATTTGGATTGGTACATGGATGGGAGGGGTATGGAGGCCTATGGACTGGGTGCAGGACTAGGCAAAATAATAGTTTGGCACAATCTAGAAGGGCTAAATGTTTCTGTGCTGTAATTTTCTACAGTTCTATAATGCAACAGGAAACATGCAGTACAGAATGCAGAGTTACAGAGAGAGAACCATTAGAATAGAGCAAAGGAAACATTATTTTTCTCTCGTGAGGTTTATTCAATAACTGCAGGGAAATAAAATTGCCCTTGAACCTAGAGTAGTTTTCTTCCTCATGAGTGGGAGGGGGAAGATTGTGTGACTAAGGTTAGATGAGTCCTTTAATATGTTGGCTGCTCTTCCAAGGCAGCGGGATGGTGTCAATGGAAAGGAATTGGATTTGTGAGAGGGTCTGAGCTGTGCTCACGACTCTACAGCCTTGTGGAGAGCAGGTCACTTACTGCACCGTGATGTCTTCTGACAGGACACTGTCAATAGTGCATTTACAAAAGCTGTTGAGTGATGCAGGTGACACACCAAATTTTCTCAGTCTTCTGAGAAGGTAGAAGCACGGGTGTGCTTTCTTGAACATCATATCAACATGGTTGGGCAAGGAAAGATTGTTTATCCCTCAGAACTTTCTCCACCCATCAGAATTCGATCCCATGCATCTGTCACCAGATTAAGTGTGGTACAGTGGCATAGACCATAAGAAATAGAGGCAGAAATAGACTATTCTGCCCATCGAGTCTTCCCTGTCATTTAATCATGAACTGATCTATTTTCCCACAGCCCCACTCCCAGGCCTTAATGCCCTGACTAATCAAGAATCTATCACTCTCGGCCTTAAATACCCCAATGATTTGGTCTCCACAATGGCTTGTGGCAGCAAATTCCATAGATTCCCCACCCTCTGGATGAAGAAATTCTTCTGCGTCTCTGTTCTAAGAGGATGCCCTTCAATCCTAAAGTTGTGCCCTCTTGTCCTAGTCTCTCCTACTGTGAGAAGAAAACCTTTCTACAGCTACACTTTCCATGTCTTTCAACATTAGAAATGTTTCAATGAGATACCCCTTCATTCTCCTAAATTCCCACAAGTACAGACCAAGAGCAACCACTCTGCTTCAGTGGCCCTGGCCTCGGGTACCATCTATATGGAGTTTGCATGTTCCATGTTGGTTTCCACACCCCCACCCTACCTCGGGACCTTTGGCTTTTTTCCTATGTCCCAAAGAGTGTGTTAGTCAGGTAAACGTCCAAGTATGTAGATGAGTGGTTGGATCCAGGAGAAGGTGATGGGAATGTGCTAAGAAAACATTACACCAATTCCAAACTTGTGAAGAGTGGGACTGCTCTGTGACCCAGCACAGATTCAGTGAGTTGAAGTGTCTTCCTCTATGCCATGAGGAAATAAATGGCAATGATTATATCCAAATTGTTAAGGTTTTGTAAATGAAGCCACGGATGATTATGTGTTAAACAGAATCTATGCATTCGTTAGTTCTTTCATTAAATGTTGGAAGTACATAGCTGTGCATTTAGCATTTGGTGAATGGTATGCACGTACAAAGTCATTAGACTTGGTGCACCATTGTATAGGATGACTTATGTTTAGCACGACTCCAGAATTTCCACCCAATGCCCTTTGTAGAAAACAAACGCACCTCCTCCCGCCCCCCCACCCCAACCAACCAAAATCTGGCTCTTACCACTTACCGCAGATGCTGTTAAAATCAAATCAAAATATTTTAATAACAAAATATCATTTAAAAGTTTAATTTTTATTTGGATATTTTAAAATAAACCACTGTTTGCTCCTGTAACAGGCTGTTTAAAGCCTGTACAGAGCCAACAGCAGTTGGACCAGGTAGATGGACCCTATGGAGGAGCACAGAGACTTTGCAAATAACTAGCGAGGCATGTGTGAGATTGCGTCAGAGCCGGTGGGCACATAGAACACTTCAGCACAGTGCAGGCCTTTTGGCCCTTGATGTTGTACTGACCTAGTGGTCCTTCCAAAAGATAATGTTCTGAACCAATGGTTCTCAATCTTTTTTCTTTCCACCCACATACCACCTTAAGCAATCCCTTACTAATCACAGAGCACTGATGGCAGAGGGAATACTTAATGTGGTATGTGAGTGGAAAAAAAAAGGCTGAGAACCACTGCTCTAGACCCTCCACCACCATCCCTGGCAAGTCATTCCAGGCACCTGCAACTCTCTATGTAAAAATAAATTACCCCTGGTGTCTCCCCTAAACTTCCCTCCCTTCACTTTGTACACATGTCCTCTGGTGTTTGCTGATCCTGCCCTTGGAAACAGGTACTGTCTGTCCACCATCTATGTCTCTTATAATTTTGTTGACCTCTATCAAGTTGGTAGTGTTGAGATTTTATTGTCAAGGTAAGAATTTTAGATCTCGTCTATAGGATGACCCAAATTTTATGGTTAAATTTGTTATTTTAATTTAAATTTAGACATACAGCATGGTAACGGCCGGCAAGACCCATGTTGCCCACTTTACACCTAATTAACCTACACCCCAAGTACATTTTGAACAGTGGGAGGAAACCAGAGCCCATGGGGAAAACCCACACAAACATGGGGAGAATGTTCAAACTCCTTACAGACAGCATGGGGTTCGAATCCAGGTTCCGATCGCTGGCGCTGTAAAGGCGTGGCACTAACCGCTACGCCAACTGTGCCACCCAAGTTTCGGATCATCCTATACAACAGCATATGCGGTAATTTACATGGATGTAAGTAGAGAATCTAGAGTAAGTTTCCCAGGATTGTACCTGCGTTGAGGAAGTTGAGTGACACAGAGAGATTGGGAACTATGAAATCTAATCAAAGTGTTTACATTTGTGATAGAGAACATATCTTGAACTTAATCCATTAGACAATGCAGATTTATAACTCAGGCTCCTGCCTGATTTTTGGCACACCTGATGAAGGGCTCAGGCCTGAAGCTTCATCTGCTTTTGACTTCCTATGGGTGCTGGGTGACCTGTTGAGTTTCTCCAGCACTTTTGTGTATTGCATTTGACCCAGCATATGAAGATTTTCTTGTTTACCCGCTCATTTACAAAAGTTCCCGACTAGAGGAGAGCTGATAAGAACTGAAATTAATTGAATTGTTCATTGTCACATGGACCGAGGTAGAGTGAAAAACTTTGTTTGATGTGCTATCCAGGGAAGTTAACCTAGGTGGTGCTGCAATTAGGAGTTACCTGAGTCAAACTCCCTGAGAGGGAAGCAGACTCAGTAGAAGTTTACAGAAGGGAATTGGAATTGGATTGATTAGAGGCTTTTTTTCAAAATGCAGGGACAAGCAAAATTAAATAAGCAACCTCTTGTTCTGCACTATTCTATGCTCCTTTGCTTATTCCAATCTATGGTAGTTTGGACAGGAGCATCTGCAGGTGCTGTACCTTTAAAATCATTGTAATTGGGTTATCTGGGTCGCTGGGTCCCTCGCACTGCTCAAAACTATGCAACACACACGGTTTAGCTCACTGAGTGTGAGCCTCAACCTCCCTCTCATTTGCCTTGTACCAAACTCTGGAATGACAAAGGTGGTGATGCAGTCTAAAGGGTGGAAGTCTAGATTTAACTTTACAGAACATTGATGATACTACATGTGGAGTCTGTGAAATGTTTTTCAACTCTTATTTAAGGAACCATAGAACCATAGAACATTACAGCACAGAAATGGATGACTTCAGCCCTTCTAGTCTGTGTTGAACCATTTTTCTGCCTAGCCCCACTAACCTGCACCAAGTTCATAGCCCTCCATACCTCTCACATCTATGTACCTGTCCAAATTCCTCTTAAATGTTAAAATTGAGCCCACATTCATCATTTCTGCTGGCAGCTCATTCCATACTCCCACCACTCTCTGTGTGAAGAAGTTCACTCTCATGTTCCCCCTAAAGTTTATCCCCTTTCATTCTTAACCCATGCCCTCTGGTTTGTATCTCACCTACCCTCAGTGGGGAAAAAACTATCTACATTCACCCTGTCTAACCCCCTCATAATTTTAAATACCTCTATTAAATCTCACCTCATTCTTCTCTGCTCCAGGGAATAAAGTCCTAACCTGTTTAACCTTTCCCTGTAACTCAGTTCCTGGAAATTGGTCAACATCCCAGTAAATCTTCTCTATGCTCTTTCTATCTTATTGATATCTTTCCTGTAGTCAGATAACCAAAACTGCACACAATCCTCCAAATTTGGCCTCACCAATGTCTTATACAACTTTTAACCTAACAAGGAAGTGAATGTTTAGAGTGGAGGCAGACTACAAGGGTTAGCTCAGAGACAGCAGGATTGCCAGATAAGATTCAAGATTCAAGATTCTATTATTGTCGTAATAAAACAGGTGTAATATTACACAAAATGGCATTTAGTCTACTAAATGCAAAGATTCTGCAGAAATTGTCTAGCGCCCCTTACAGTCAGAGAGAGAAGCAAATGAGTGTCCCTTCAGATCATTGAGTGTCCATGGATTCACCTTCAGCACTCTCTTAACCACACAGACCTCAGTTCAAGCCATTGGCAACCCGAGCTCCAGATCAGCACCCTAGACCCTTCAGGAGCCCTCCCGCTCTTGGCATCCTGGTTCTGATATTTGGTGCCCCTTCAGCAAGTCTCCGGCAGTCCGCGAGTCCTTCGATCGCATGTCCCCAAAGTGGTGCAATGTGCATATGTTCCTCGCCTCAATTCACCAACAGCCCTCTTCCTGTGCGTTCCTCAGCTGCAGTGCCCCTCACTGTACACCATCGTGGTCACCTCAAATGGGGATGATTTTCCCATTTTCTGCTGCACTGGGCCAGTCCTCTGCTCCCCTAGAGTCTGTAACCCTTTGAGGTCAATGCCAGCACAGGCGCTGCCATCCTGGGCCCAGACCCTGTGGTCATAGGATTTTAAAATAAAACACCTTCCTTTAAAACCATTAAAAGCCTGTACAGAGCTGTTAGTAATTGGACTGGGGATTAGAAGACTGTGGGGGCGTGCTGTGTCTCCGACCCCTACTCTCCCCAGGTCTGGACCAACTGCAGCGTTGCTGATACAGCAGCTCTGACAGCATCGCCATATTTTTTTAAACAGGTCGGTGATAATGATTGGAGTTTAATGGGATCTAGAGACATGGCTTCAGAAGAGACCACACCAGCTTCAGGCGGAGGTGAAGAGGAATTTCTTCCTTCAGAGGGCTGAGGAACTCTCTGCCCAAAGAGCTGTGGAGCTGTGAGTATGAAGCAATGAAGGAGCTTTATGGTTCCATCTGCAAAGCCCAAACGTCCCATCCTGATGGTGCCATAACTGTTGCTGGTGACTTGAATCACACCAACCTGAAAACTGTTCTGCCCCAGTTTCAACAGTATGTCAAAATCACTACCAGAGCAGAGAACACCTTGCATCAGGTGTACACCAACATCCCTGGTGCCCCACCTTGGCTAACTCCAGTGTACAGACCGCTGGCAAAGTAAACTAGGTCAGGCCGCAGAGAGTTCAAGACGTGGCCGGGATTGGGTTTTTTTTGGGGGGGGGGGGGCACTGCAGCACTCCAAGGATGCATTGAGACCACAAACTGGAGCTGTCTCAGGGAGGCAGCCATCTACAACAGTCATGTATACGAGCTCTGTGACTGGCTACATCACCAAGTGCATCGAGGACATCACTGAGATCAAATGCATCACAACCAGGACTAACCAGAAACCATGGTTCAATGCAAAGGTCCGGACCCTTCTCAGAGCTCGTGATGCTGCCTTCAGGTCAGGGTGTAGCATGACACTAAGATCAGCCAGGGCTGAACTCTCCCGAACAATCTGGAAGGCAAAGCAGGAGTGCACACAGAAGATCCACAGACAGCTGAGCGACAAAGGATCAAGACTATGATGGATCACATCAACTTTGTGAATGACGCCTCCCTTCCGCTTAGACTGAACACTTTCCATGCACGGCTACGTGAGAAGAGCAGGATGATGCCAAAGAAAGCTTTGTGTCCCCTGATGAATGGACCCATGCATAGCTACGGCCGAGGTGAGGAGAACCCTATCCAAGATGAACCCAAACAAGTTGATAGGATCAAACAATATACCTGGTCAGGTACTGAAGGAATCCGCAGACTAACTGATGGAGGTCCTTACAGACATTGTCAACATATCACTGCACTGAGGGTTTCAAGACAGTCACCATTATTGCAGAATCAAAGAAGGTGAGAGAAACAGGCCTCAATGATTACCTCCCACCATTATGAAATGTTTTGAGCACTTGGTGATGGATCAAAGCGCACTTCCCAGAGACACTGGACCTGCTTCAATTCACCGACAGATGGAACCATTTCAGAGACTATGCTATAGCCTTGACCCTCTACTCCAACCTATCCTACCTAGAGAACAATGCCTCATACACCAGGCTGCTGTTCATTGATTTCAGCTCGGTGTTTCATATGATCATACCACAGAGGCTGGTGGAGAAGCTGTCCTCATTGGGACTCAACACCCCTCTCTGTAATAAGATTGTGGACTTCCTGGTAGAAAGACCACAGTGAATACAGTTTGGCATCAGATCATCGAGCACTGATGCATCTCAGACCAGTGTGCTTAGCCTGCTCTTGTTCACGTTACTGACCCATGACACCTCCAGCAAATTTGCAAATGGCACATTAGTAATCAGCCTCATCAGCAACAATGATGAGTCGTGCTACAGAGAAGAGGTGGAAAATCTCGTGAATGGTGCAAGAGTAATAACTTGAGTCTCAACATGGTCAAGATGAAGGAGATGATCGTGGACATCAGGAGGACCTGGGACGACCTCCCTCCTCTATACATCAACAACTCTGTCGAGGAGAGAGAGGAGAGCACCAAGTTCCATTTCACCTATCCTGGGCACACAACATCCCCTCACTTGTCAAGAAGGCACAAAATTACTGCACTTCTGAGAAGATTGAGGTGGGTAAGGCTACCAGCCACCATTATGTCAACCTTCTACAGGAAGGTTGTGGTGTGAGCATCCTGGCCTGCTGCATCACAGTGTAGTATGATTGCTGTAGAGCATCAGATCAGAGGTCAATCCACAGGATCATAAGTGCAGCAGAGAGAATCACTGAGGTCTCCCTCCCCTCCATCAATTTGATTTGCCAGGATCATGTTCTGAAGAGGGCGCGCAAAATCATTAAGAACGCCAACCACCCTGCACGCAACATCTTTCAGCTACTCCTGTCAGGGAAGAGATACAGGAGTATCAGAGCCAGCACCACCAGACAGAGGAACAGCTTCTTCCCATGAGCAGTGAGAATGGTGAACGGCCAAAGGAACTGCTGATACAAACCCTCCATGACTCAAATATTCAACAATACCATTTATTTATTTTAATATTTGTCTATATGTACTGTGCATACAGTATATATCATTTGTCTATGTGTATTATGTCTGTGTGATTGTTTGCATTGTTTTTGTGTCGAGGACCAGGGAACACTGTGCGTCGGGTTACACTTGTACAATCAGATGACAAGTGAAACTGAACTTGAACTTGACTAACTTTCTGAGTAGTTCCACAATTGTCTGGTTTTATTTCACATTTCGGCATCTGCAGTTTTCATGTAATCGTGAAAGACAAATACGCCCATCAGCCCATCAGCTCTCTGAGACTGCACTGGCCATCAGTTGAGGTGAAACGGTTGGCGTAGCAGTAAGCGCAAGGCTGTTACAGCGCCAACAATCAGGACTGGGGTTCGAATCCCAAGCTTTCTGTAAGGAGTTTATACGTACTCCCCGTGTCTGCTTGGGTTTTCCCCGGCGGCTCCGGTTTAACCCAACTTTTCCAAAAGTACAGGGGGTTGTAGGTTAATCAGGTGTTATTGGGCCGAATGGACTCGTGGGCCGAAAGGGCCTGTTGCCATGCTGCCTGTCTAAATTTTTTTAATCTGCACATTGCAGTGAAAACACAGAAATGCTGGAGGAGCTCAGCCGATCTCGTAGCATCCATGGAAGGTGAAGCTATATTACTAACTCTTCGGGCCTGAACTTCAAGGTATGAGTGAAGAGCAGGCAGACGTCTGAATTGAAAGGCTGGAGAGAAGGTAAAAAAAAAGGGCAGGAGGAGGAGCATAGACCAACCAATGAGAGATGATAATTGGACAGGGGCGGGAGGGCCGGAGAGGAAAGGGGAGAACTGATCGGAGGAGGAGGTGACTCTGTGAAGGCAGTGCTGGAGGAAAGGAGACAGTGGGTGAGATGGGGAGGTGGGGTGAACGGAAACTGGAGAAGTCAATACAAATGCCATCAGGAACTGGCTATCTATTCCTGCCTCTTGCCCAACTTCTCATCGGCGTCCCCCGAATTCTCCCACCCACTCGGGCCAATTTACGGAGGACAATTAAACTCCTCGTCTTTGGGATGTGGGAGGAAGCCAGAGCACCCGGAGGGCATTGAAGGGGCGAACATTGAGCTGTGAGGCCGTGGCTCCACAAGTTTTTTTTTTAACATGCAAACTTTATTTAAAACTACAAAATTACAAAACACAAAGCCCATACCTAAACACCAATATGAACATGGCAAAAAAAAACAAACCGCTGGAAGCATTAATCACTACCACTTCAAATCAGAACATGATTTTCATCATCAACCACACACACACACAAGCCACTTGGGTGCCCAGCTTTCTTGGAACTCGGCCACCATCCCTTCGTACATCACATGCACCCGCTCCAGCACAGCGTTGGCCCAGAGGGGCTCCACTGTACCCTTCTCTGTTTAGATTTTCAGATCCACCATTGTGTGGCAGAGCAGGCTCATGGAACCATACTGTGGCTCTCACTTATATTTTTCTATTTGTCTCAGCCCATTTAGGATGTTCATTGTGCTCCTGTCCTTTTCTGAGCTTTGGTTATTTGCAGCCGGATACGAAATTCAAATGACAACATTCACATAAGACATTTTTTATGACATTAATATTGCTCTATCATTGTCAATGCGCAATGATTATTTAACTGGAATGACGTTCAACCTAGATTGACAATAAAAGAAAGGAAAGATCACAACAAGTATGAGGTCATTGCCAGAGCTTGAACAGTTGGCTCACACAGTGTATTAGTCACTTCAGGATAACCATGAATGTTTAAAATCCAAGATAAATAAAGGCAAGGCAGTGTACAGAGATGGGGGCAGTTGTATCACTTCAGGTGTGCAACTGAAGATCCAGAGGTAAGCCAACAAGCCAACCCCTTGAGTTTGAGGTGATTTCACGTGCCTCCAAAGTCTCAAAAATTTCTACAGGTGTACCTTGGCAAGCATTCTGAACGGTTGCACCGCTGTCTGGTATGGGAGTGCCAATGCACAGGACAGGAACAGGCTAAGGAGAGTTGGGAATTTGGCGTGTGATATCACGGGCACCTGACTTCACTCCATCGAGAACATATACAAGAGGTGGCGAAGCAAGAAAGCAGCCTCTATCATCAAGGACCCCCACCACCCAGGCCATGTCCTCTTCTCACTGCTACCATCAGGAAGGAGGTACAGGAGCCTGAAGACCAACACCTAACAGTCCACTAACAGCTTCTTCCCCTCCGCCATCAGATTTTTCAATGGACAATGAACCACAGACACTCTCTCACTTCCTCTTCTTTTTGCACTAACTAATTTATTTTTAAAAATGTAATTTGTAGAATAATCTCTGCAAAACAATGAATTTCATGACTATAAATTCTGATTTCGATTCAATTTAGAAGAATGTCAAATCAAACCAGAGAAACTCACCAGTGCATTGAGCACAACTGATTACAAGCACTGCAAAACACTTGTTATGAAACAATTGTATGATAAAATAATGACATGGCATCTGCAGAAAGGAGAAGTACTGTATAGATGATGATGGAGAGTGGAAAGACTTAGGATTGGTCCAAGCACTAGAAAAAAATGAAGGAACAATGGGAAAATGCAACAAAATGCACCAAAGCATGTGGCACTGCCATCCCAGAGGAGGAGTGAAAGAAAACAAGGGCATATCGTGTGCTCTGATCTTCACCAGTGCTGTGGTCAGATTATAAGTCACCTACCAACTAAGCCTCAGGTGGATGCAGACAACCCCAATCACTGAAGGCAGTTCAGAAATGTAGGCAGGTCTAATACTCAAGGTTCAATCGAGATTACTTTTTTATTCACCAACTCAGAGTCAATTTGCTCGTGACGGCACTGGCCCAGTTTGGAATCGAGGGCCAAGAGTCTTCTTGGTATCCACTGGCTTGGTCAGCCAGTCCTCTCCATCCCAGATGACCTGCCACATGCATCCTCTGGAGTACTGTCTGTCAGAGAAAGCTACCTGACCTCTGAGGGAGTGAGTTAATAAGTCTTACCTGACCCCTCCCCCTCACCCCCTCACCTCAGCACACTTAACTTTCATAACAAGTACATCACTCTCTAAATGAAAAGAAATGTAAAATATATGCATATAGGCATTGCCCTAAAGAAGAGGGGAGAATTTTGGAATAGTGGTTCAACCTTTGTCCTTTCTTCTCCAGCTGAGACCACTGTTGAAAGAAGGAGCTTGTTTTATTTTTGCAGCATGAATCTACTTTCTATTCTCCTTATTTTATATTCCAGAAAGCTCAAAGGAGCACAAATGGAGAGGCAGGGCTAAACTACCAAGAACAATCAACAAACAGAATGGACAAGGGCTTGTACATCGCGTCCAATTCAACCTACCTCAATAATGCTAACAAATCATTCACTGCCAATACATTCAGAATCGACTCAAAACCTGGTGACACATTCACAATCTAATTCTTCCATCACGAGTGTCAGGAATAGAAATCGTTTTTCACTGCTACTATTGGGAAAAATATGTCCCAGCCTTGCCAGGCACAAAATGCACATTGCAGAAGCTCAAAAATCACAGTGCAACTGTCTAGAGAGGACAATGATACAGAGGCTTGCCTGCTAATCTTTCCATTGTGGGAAGATAGCTGAGATGTTAAATCTCCCAAGCTCCGAATCAGTGTGAACTACGCTCCTGAAGTAAAATGCGAAAGCTTGTAAGCGCTGAGACGGTAGTGAAAACACAGGAATTCTGGAGGAATGCAGCAGGCCTCGCAGCGTCCAGCCATGCTCGTGAACTTCTTTTTCCTCTTATGATCACCGCGATATTCTAGAAGGGTTAAATTCAGCTGATCCTGCTCAATTATACATGACTGAGGTCCTGATTAAAAGCAGGCCTTGCCCTGCCTGTTGGTGACAACCTATTTGAGAGCACAAAGGGCCCACTCAGCAGACTTTATGTTCCTCTAATCATTCTACAGATCACTTGTGTTCGATGCTAACAGAATTTCAATCAGACTTTGTCAGTAGTTTTTCTGTTGCTTTGTGACGGGATGTAACCATATGTAAATTCCTTACAACAGAAATGACCTCTGATTTGTTTCCTCTCACATGTTCGACGGCTGAGGAACTCAAACCCCACAAAAATTTGAAGGAAGTAAAAGCCATCAAAACTAATCAATCACACATCCAGATACAAATGAGTCTATGTTAGGCTTTGCCTTCTATTTAATCTCCCGGAGGAAGGTTTTGTTTGAGTCTCAAATAAAAGTGGCTGGAAGAGCAAGTGGGTTTGCAATGCGCAGAGGACGGTCAACAAATAAATTCATTCCATATCTGTGTTTGAATGCAGATCCAGAGGGCCTTGACGCAGCACAATAATTACTTGAAGAAAATACTCTGAATATTTACCCATCACATAATTTACAGCCAGTGGCAATAGAAAAAACTTACCACAGCACTTAGCATTTCAATTAAATTTCCTTTGCCGTCACTCATCAAAGAAATGAAAGGATTTTTCATTTCTGCAGGGCCTTGCTTGATCTTTGAGCATCTCCAGAATGCCTCGTGGCATTTTTTTTAACTTCATTCACAAAAAATTATTTACAAACAGAAAAACGTCCTGTATCTTCCCACTCTTAGTGTCGTATCCATACATTTCCATCACTGCACGTTGTTAGATTAATTTTCTGTTTAGCAGAATGACCACTACTGTGGCACCTTGTCATACTCCCTTGACTGTTGTTTGAGGGGCTTCCCCTCCGTCTCAGCCCCTCAATGTCTGGTAATGGCAGGACTCTACACTGTGGTCTATCCTCACAGGGCCCTCGTGTTGGCACCGCCAAGCCTCAGCATGTACTCCTACAGTCTGGAATGTGCTAGTCGGCAGCATCTCCATATGCTAAAAGACCAATAGGATTCGGGCATCTTTCACCGAGTTGATGATCTTCCAGCAGTTCTGGATGTCTAACTCTGAGTGCATCTTTGGGAAAAGCCCATAGATGGGAGAGTCCTCTGTCACGCTGCCACTGGGAATGAATCCTTCTCCACGCACTTTGAGTGAATCTGCATTCTGCGAGGAGGTGGGCAACTGTCTCCACTCCACCGCAGCCATCCTCAGGACAACGTGTGCGATGGGTGATGTTCCGGTTGTACAAGAAGGATCGGACTGTGAGGGATCCCCTCAGCACCAGCCAGGCCAAGTCCTGGTGCTTGTTTGTGAGCCTCGGTGATGAGGCATTCCACCAGATGACCTGGACGATCTGCTCAGGGAACCACTTCACTGAGTCCATCAAGTCTTCATCTCTCAGCTTCTGCAGGACGTTCTGTGCTGACCACTGCCTGATTGCCTTGTGGTCAAAGGTGTTGTTCTGAAAAAACCTTCCCATGATGGATAGGTGATGTGGCAAAGTCCAGCCAACTGGGACATTGTGCAGCACTGGGGCTAGGCCTGTCCTTCGCAACACCCGGGACAGGCAGAAACTCAGCTCATAGTGGGACTTAGTGCTCTTGTATTTTGGTTCCACGCACAGCCTGATGGCACAAAAGTAGTCATCAAGGTGAAGCCATGTTGGGACGTTGTTGCCCCATTGTCTAGTGACTTGTACATGGTGCCACTTTGGACCTTTTCCATTTGGACCCCCATATGAATCAGAAAACTGCTCTGGTGACTGCCAGGCCAGAGGTGTAGGAACGGACCACAACTGCGCCAGGTACAGCAGTTCCGAGAGCACCTGGCACCTGATGACCAGGTTCTTCTCTGTTATTAAGAGGCGACGCACCCACAGACCCAATGTTTGGTGGACTTTTGCAATCCGCTCCGACCAATTCTTGTTGCACACCTCACCCTCTCCCAACCAGATCCCCAGCACCTTCAGGTAGTCAGATCTGACTGTGAAGGGAATGGTGGACCAGTTGGGCCAGTTATCAAAGTGCATTGCCTCATTCTTCTGGTTTTCCCGGGTGCCTGGTGTGGACTCAAATTGCCCGCAGAGGCTGGTCAGTCTCCAGACCGATCATGTATCCGAACAGTAGACAGTGATATCGTCCATGCCCAGGGAGGCTTGACCTGAGCGTCTCCGCTTCCTAGCAACGTCACTCCTCTTATGGCCTCGTCCTTCCTGATAGCTTCGGCAAAGAGCTCTATGCAACACACAAATAAGACTGGAGACTGTGGGCAGCTTTGCCTAACTCCAGACTTGATGGGGAAGCTACTTGTTTCCCACGCATTGACTTGAACTGCACTACGGCCTGTCCGTGTAAAGCAGTTTAATCCAATTCCAGATTCCCTCCCCAAAGCCCATTTTGGAGAGCACATCCATCATGTAGGTGTGTGATATCCGGGTGAAAGCCTTCTCCTGGTTTAAGCTGACCAGGCAGGTGTTCACTCCATATCTTGCATTTCGGCGATGGTATCCCTGAGCAGCACAAAGCTGTCAGAGATCTTCATGCCCAGAATGCAGCACAAGAACTAATATGCATTTCACAATATTTGTGATACAATTAACAATGATAAAAAGCTTAGTTAAACAGGCTACCTTGGTTACATATGAAAATTAAAAGCAATAAGTCTAAAACAAAACCACTGCAGTCCAATTCTTGTCCAAAATTGTTTTCAATCGTTAGCTGGGTGTGCAGGGTGGCTGTCTAAAAGTGAAATAAAGTGTTTTTCATCTGCTAATAACAAGCATAATGTATGTCATGTCATCAAGGCAAGTCTATTGTCATCTGATTGTACAAGTACAACCCAACAAAACAGCATTCTCCGGTCCTCATGCAGACACACAACCAGACGTCACACACATTCAGGCAAACATTACAGATGCAGGACAAGTATTCCTATACAGTATACAAATAAATAAATAAATAAATGTTGCTTTTATTTACATACAAGAATCTCGGAGGGTTAGTGTGAGCAGTTCCTTTGGTTGTCCAGCGTTCTCACTGTCCGTGGGAAGAAGCTGTTCCTCGGCCTGGTGGTGCTGGCTCTGATACTCCTATATCTCGTCCCCAGTGGGAGTAGCTGAAAGATGCTGTGTGTGGGGTGGAAGGGGTCCTCAATGATTTTGCACGCCCTCTTCAGACATCAATCGTGGTAGATCACGATTGATCGTGATGGTGGTGGTTGGGGGGGGTGGGGGGGAGGGAGACCCCAGTGATCCTCTCTGCCACTCTTGTGGTCCTGTGGATTGACCTCTGATCCATTTCTCTGTAGATGTCAATGTCAGGTCTGGGAAATGACCTGCCATGGGTTAAAGGTAAAGGTAAAGTAGTCAGTCATGTTTAGCTTTCAGTATGTTTTTATTTAGGCAGTACTGGTCAGTATTAAATGATGTGGAATAAAATAAATGTTCATGTCTAGTTTCCCTTGAGGGGAAGATGGTGAGCTGTTTCTTGAACAGTTGAACTTGACATGGAGCTTAAGAATTTTCATCCAATGAAGGTGAATGGTTGGAACTGGGCATGTGTATGACTGGGAGCAGAACTTGCAAGTACTGGTGAAACACTAACATTCCAGAGGCTGGAATCCTCAGTGAACGATCAGAAGTTGAAGGGACCCAACAGGTCAGACAGTGTCCATGAAGAGAATTGGTCTGTTAATGTTTTGAGTAGGGATCCCTATATCTTGATACTTTGTTCTGGAGAGTGGTGATCGTCATACATGTTATGTAGATTGCATTTATCCAGGCAAGTGGACACGATTGTACCATATTTCTGACAAGTGCTTTGCAGATTGTCTCTGGGATTCTCTGGCCTTTGTTCTTCTCTTGTTCTTATTTTTCAGATGGTGCGAAAATCGAAAATACCCTGATGCAAAGGGGCCTGGGAGGCCTCGTGCAGGATAACCTGAAGGTAAACCTGTAGGTTGAGACAATGGTGAAGAAGGCCAATGCAATGCTAGCATTCATTTCAGGAGGAATAGAATACAAGAGCAGGGATGTGATGTTGGGGCTTCATAAGGCACAGGTGAGACCTCACTTGGAATACTGAGCTCCTCATTTAAGAAAAGATGCACTGAAATTGGAGAGAGCTCAAAGGAGGTTCACTAGGATGATTCTGGGAATGAAAGGGTTATCACAGGGGTGTCAAACTCAAATTCACGGAGGGCCAAAATTAAAAACTTGGACTAAGTCGAGGGCCGAACTAAATATTTATTGAAAATTTTCAACAACATCTGCATGTTTTCTCTTCTTTCAACATATGTAATGTTAAACTTTAGGATATAACTTTAGGAGGGTAATTTTACAGATCAGGAGTAGGTAGCTCAAGTTCACCCTTTGCTTGACCTGAGGGAAACATATTTGGTCCCTGTGGAGATGTAGTCAGCATTCACAGGCTGTGTCCATTTTGGCCTGCATCAGGACTCAGCATTTCCTGCTCACTCCTCAGGCTCTAGGCCTCTATTCAACCTCGACCCACCATCCCTCTACCTGACCAGTCCTTTACCCAACCTCTACTCACCCCTCACTCCACTCGCTCTGCCTCTACCCACCCTATCCTATACACGCCCTTCTACTGCCTCTCCCCTCAACCCGTCTCTCACCCTCTAATCACCCCTCCCCTACTCGCCCTCCCCCTCCCTTTTTACCTCTTCCCTATCCACCCCTCCTTCTACTCATCCCTCCCTCTAACTGCCCCTCGCACCACCATAACTTCCCCTGCCCATTACTCCTCACCTACACCCTCTGCCCACCCCTGCTTACCCACCCACTCAGGCCCAGCGCACTGCCGATCAGCCTTTGCGGACAGCCACAATCTCTCTCTTCACGTGCAGGGCCAAACCAGCCGTCCCTGGGGTCCGCGCGGGTGCAAGCGCTGAAGGCCGTGGCGACCGGGAGAAGTGCGCTCGCGCTGTGGAAGGACCATCCGGTGCCAGTCGCGCGGGGCTTGCGCTGCCCGGGGGCCGTACGCAGCCTGCCATGTTCGTCGTGCCGACAGGAAATCACAGGCGCTCGCCAATCCGCCGCACCGCTCGACAGGTGGGAGAAGTGACTGGTTGTGCGGGGAGCCTTCCAACTGGCTTGCCGGCTGATGACATCGACAGACTTCTCATGTTACAGTTTCTCGTGTTACAATGGGGAAGGATGTGCAATGAAGGGGGAGGATGGTGGGGGTGACATTACCAAAAAACAGCATCAGCTCTCGCTGCAGGGCGGGTCACCTCTAATACATTTTTGAAATGATCTTGCGGGCCAAATATAATTATATCGCGGGCCAAATTTGGCCCGCGGGCCGGAGTTTGACATGTATGGGTTATCATATGAGGAGCGTTTGATTCGGAATTTAGGAGAATGAAGGGGGATCTCATGGAAACATTTTGAATGCTGAAAGGCATGGACAGAATACAGCAGACGTTGAAAGGTTTGTTTCCCATGATGGAGAGTCTAGGACAAGAGGGCACAACTAGAGCATTGCAGGGAGTCCACAGAACAGAAATGCGAGGAATCTCTTCAGCCAGATGGTGGTGAATCTCGCGGAATTTGTTGCCACAGGCAGTTGCGGAGGCCAGGTCATTGGGTGTATTCAAGATAGCGATTGATAGGTTCTTGATTGGCCAGGGTATTAGCGCTTATGGGGAGAAGGGCAGGGAGTGGGGCTAAGTGGGGAAATGAATTACCTCATGGATGATTAGTAGGGCTGCTAACATGCTCCTATTTCTTCCCTTATGTCTCAGGTGACTGGTTTCTGTTTTCAGACATTGGTGACCCTCAGGGGGTGACCAGTGGAAGATTTAAGAATGATGATACTCCTGAATATAAAGTGGAGATTATTCAACATTTTTTAGTTGAAATAAGTGAATACCTTGCACTGAGACCGATACAGACAGAAATGGAGATTCTTTGAATTGAACTGAGGCTGGATTGTACAACCAAAACTGGAGATTCACCATCACTTAATCAAACAGAAAAGTCAGCTCTGTGATCGTCCCCTTTCTCTGAATTGATAAATGAGAATGAGTATATTGTCATGCACATTGTAGAATGTACATATGAACCAACATTCTTACCTGTTGGAGCCCAAGAAGTGCTTATAAAGAAAGACTATAGCAGTAAACTAATTGCATTCAAAGACTCAACAATACATAAGGTAGATAAATCCTAGTGCAAGGAAATGTGACTAATAGTGAAGACAGACCGTTTGTGATGTCAGAGCAGTCCAAGAGTAGTGTAACAAGGGGAAGTTGAAGAGTCCAGCAGCTGTTGGAACGAAAACTGTTCTTGAACCTAGAAGTGTGGGACTTTGGGCTTAATATAAATTCTGCCTGAAGGTAGCAGTGAGAAGAGGTTGTGACCAGGGTGATGGAGGTCCTTTACAATGTTGGCTGTCTTCTGGATGCAGCACCTCATGTAGATGCATGCAATGATGGACCTGGCCATGTTTGCTACCATCCGCAGCCTTCTGCGTTCCTGCGCATAGGCTGCAATGCAACCAGTCAGTATGCTGTTCCTACTGTGCTCCCGCAGAAGTCTGGCAGAGTGTCAGGTTCAGAAAGTAGAGGCATCGGGGTGCCTTCTTCAGGTTTCCCTCGACGGGCTGGCTCCTGGAGAGGTCTTTTCTGAAATATTCATAGTCGCAGCTATGGGTGATGAGCCCGTTGAGCTGAATAAGTTCTTGGTGCTCGGAAGCAGCAGGTGCCATCAGAAGCCAGAAAGGTGAATTCTGTTTTTTTATGAACTTCCCCAAATCTGTGATGTGTTGCAAGGATGCTTGGAGCAGATCTCCACGTGTACCCAGCATTGAACCGTCCTGCTCTAACTAAACATTCCCATTTTTAGTCAGCTTCTTGCACGTACTATTCTGAAAATGTCAGAAAGGACTTTCATGCACGCTGCCTCTGACTTCTGAAATACTGTCTTCCTTTCTCATTGTTCATCACTTACTCCTTAAATATCTTCAAAGAGTCCAAGAGTTTCACATTTCAGCAGAACTTTTGTTCCACTGATAGGTTCATGCTTCGCATTCCAGGGATCCCTCCCCTGACAGCAACTTACATGTTCTCTTCCTCCCACCTGCTTTCTTCTCTCCACTGATCAACAAGGCAGGTGAACAGCTTCAGGCTTTGCATTCCATGTACTTGTGCACAATTATATCCATTGTCCTTCTGTTTACTCTCTTCTAGTGATTTTACAAGTTTTCAATTTACTTGATACATATAAATAAAAACCTTTCTCCTTTCAAACAACTGTGGCAAGCATTTTATTTCCCAGAAAGGTTCAGCAGTTTAATAATTAGTTCAGATTCATTCCTCTCTCCACCACCCTCCCCCCCCCCCCCCCCCCCCCACTTCATTTAGTATACATTGTGGTTTAAGAAGTGAAGATCAACACTTACTTATTGAGTTGGGTTATTTATTTTGTCTTTTTTTTTGCTGTGTTTGAATTAAAGGAGTCTGTCTGGTTAATTTGAGTAATTCAGTGCTATCTGGAAGGAGTTTGCATGTTCTTCCTGTGTCTGCGTGGGTTTTCCCCGGGGGCCCCAGTTTCTTCTCACCCTTCAAAATATACCTGGGGTTGTAGGTCAATTTGGTGTAAATTGGGCAGCACAGTCTCGTGGGTCGAAAGGGCCTGTTACCGTGCGTAAGCCTAAATTGTTACATAATCAGACAGCAGCAATAGAAATTAGCCAAGACAGTGTTATATTTAAAATAATATTTTTATTATTAATCACCAATATAACACCTTATCAAACTTACCTAAACTTAACTCCCAACTATGCATGAATGTGTGTGTGTGTGTGTGTGTGTGTGTGTGTGTGTGTGTGTGTGTGTGTGTGTGTGTGTGTGTGTGTGTGTGTGTGTGTGTGTGGATGGGGTGGGGGGCATATCCCAAAACATTACAGCTCAGCCCGATTCTGGAACGTCAATTCAAAGTTCAGTCTCAGAAATACAGAGTTGACACAAAGACCCTTAAATTGATGTAAAGAAGGGATTATGAATTAGGTGGGAGTGACTGTTACAAACTTACAAAATCCTTGTTGAGTTGCTTCCTGAGAAATATCCTTTCAGACGAGTGGTAGTCAAAATGCTCCTTTTCTTGCCATTGGGCAAAGCTTCCAGAACCCTTTCAGGGATCAGCCAAAATGACCATCACAATAGTCATGGTGGGATTTAAACAATTTCTCTTCAGAAGTGACTTTCCTTTGGCTGCATAAAGTCACTTCAGCACAGTATTCCTCAAAGAGCTGCTGCTCCTGCATTGCTTCCTTAAAATGGCCCCTGATCAAACAATGTGCTGTTTCATTAGCCCCTTTCACACTTGCGTCCCACTAAATTGGCCATTCAGTGTCCCGGGATAGGAATGGGGGTTTGGCTTTTCATACTTGACCATTCCTAACTGGGACACTAAACGCTTTCACACTTGCAAGGAGCCATCCCCGGGGTTAAGACTGTTCTACCTTCTACTGGTGACATCATGATGCATTGAGTGATGGTGGACCTGCCCTAAATCCTGATCAATGTATTATGATCTTATATTTGAACGAAATTAATCATGCATCATTATAACATAATGAAGCTTTATGTACAGCACAGTATAGGCCTTTCAGCCCCTGTTGTTGTTGTTGTTGTGATGACCTATATACACCTTTATAAGGGACTATGGGAAAGTGCTAGCAATAAATAGCAATAGTGGACAATTTTTAAATAGGGTTGGAATGTTGGTTACGCTATAGCGCTCAATTTATATAGCATGGGAAAGTTGGTAGTGCCATCGCGTACAATTTAAACAGCGCTATCACACACAATTTATAAATACTGTGGGGAAAAACGATGGCGGATCTGCCCTCCCAGAATTCCATGCAGCAGAGAAAGGGATGTATGCACGGCTGCATGCACAGAGCATTCATGGAGAAGTTTGCCACATGGCATTCTGGGAAATTAGGTCCACCATTGCTTTTTCCCACGGTGTTTATAAATTGTGCGCTATAGCACTACCAATATTTCCAGGCTGTTTAAAAATTGTCCACTATTGCTATTTATTTCCTCTCTCTCTCTCTCTCTCTCTCTCTCTCTCTCTCTCTCTCTCTCTCTCTCTCTCTCTCTCTCTCTCTCTCTCTCTCTCTCTCTCTCTCTCTCACTCTCCCGCTTATGTCTTTACCACAACAAAGTTTATACCTTTATTTTAACCTTTTCTTCCTTCATGTTCCTGCACTCACACTTGCCACTTTAAAGGCCGATTGGTGGTTAATTCCTGGGATCACTGGCAAGTGTGAAAGGGGCTTTAAATATGTTGGTCAGGTGGTCTCTGCACCTGCGTCCGAGGGACACATTCTTCAGAAGTAGTGAAAATGACTACACGCTGTCCCAGCCTGTCAGCCCACAGTCCAATGTTTGCAGGGCTTGCAGCTTGATTTGTAATCTTAAAGTCACATTCCCACTCGAATGAAAATGAACTGGGAGCACGTAATACAATTTGAATATATTGTTTGGAATAAAATCTTTCCTTATACGTAAAATCTTTGACATTCATCACCAAGAACATGACAATCTAATTATTTCACCCAGAAAATGTACCACTTATTTTGCAATAAAATGCAAAACAAAAGCAGTTTTAATGCTGCTTAAGAGTTACAGTACATATACACCCTTTTGGCTGCATCCATAACTCAATGTCTGTTTCAGATTAAACGATGAACAGGAGATTAAAATTGAAAAGGATCATGAAACAAAAGCTAGGATGTCGCCAACAGAGCACTCAAGCCAGAGAGGCAAGCAATCTGGGATTACTCACTGCATGTACCACACACAAAATCAATGATGGCTTACTTCCGATGATGTGTGTTAAGGATGACTGTACCGGACCACAGAATGGGTATGCTAATATAAAATCAAAAGACCATGGACGCCCAACATCAGTCTTGTTCAACAAAAGAGCCAAGATTGTAAACTGGAGAAGATTTTGAAGCAGTGGATTTTGGGGAAAGGGGCCGAGTTTCATGTTAACCCGCATTGTATTGCATGCCCTTCAGTGGAAAACATTAACACCTTCTGAGAACAAATTGCAATAAAGAAATTCTGATGTGAAGTACAGCAGGCAATAGAAATCTGAAATGTAAGTGCAGGAAATAGGCAGAAGGTAGGGCATTGGCTGTTGAGGGAGAAGCAACATTTCAGGTCCTGTCAAGTCAAGTTTATTGTCAAGAACAACCTGACAAAACAGCGTTCTCCGGACCTCGGTGCAAAACACGCAGACATAACACACATACAGATAAATTATACATATGCAGTACAAGTATTCGACAATAGAAATAAATAAATAAATATTCCTTTGTATCAACGAGAGTCTCTGAGGGTCAGTGTGAGTTCCTTTGGTCGTTCAGCGTTCTCACTGCCTGTTGGAAGAAGCTGTTCCTCAGCCTGGTGGTGCTGGCTCTGATATTCCAGTATCTCTTCCCCGACAGGAGCAGCTGAAAAATGCTGTGTGCAGGGTAGAAGGGGTCCTCAATGATTTTGTGTGCCCTCTCAGACAAAGATCCCAGTAGATCACGTCGATGTGGGGGAGGGAGACCCCCAGTGATCCTCTCTGCCACTCCTATGGGCCTGTGGATTGACTTCTGATCCATTTCTCTGCAGCAACCGTACCACACTGATAGAGCTCCTATAGAAGGTCAACATATGGTGGCCATTAGCCTTGCCTCTTTTAGTCTTCACAGGAAGTTCAATCGTGGTTACACCTTCCTGACAAATGAGGAGATGTTGAGTGTCCATGATAGGTCATTAATTAAGTGAACTCATGGGACTTGGTGCTCTCCACTCTCTCTACTACAGAGTTGTTGCTCTATAGTAGAGAGTAGTCATTCCTTGTCCTCCTGAACTCCACAATCATCTCCTCCGTCTTGTCCACGTTGAGACTCAACTTGTTGCTCTCGCATTGTTTCACAAGATTTTCCACCTTTTCTCTGTTGTGCGACTCATCGTTGTTGCTGATGAAGCCAAAGGCTGTTGTGTCATCTGCAAACTTGATGATGTAACGACTTCACACAGAGATGTGGACCGGCCCACAAAATGGCCAACTGCGCAGACCTGGGAATGACACCCGCCGTCGTCCCAGGTAACCTCCGTATAGTGGGAAGATGTGGAGCTCTGGAGGGAACGCTGGCCAATCCCAGACCGACACTCCGATGAAGCCGGGCAGTGATGTCAGCGCTTGGAACCCAGATAAGTGCAATGGCAGTGCAATAAGCCAGTCTCGATTTCCAAGGCTTTGGTGTGCATGTCATTCTTCTCAAACCTTCCCTGCCCAAGGATAACCGACTCATGCTCATGAACAAGGACTTCAGTGACCCCCCTGAAAGTCGCAGCCCAGGCAGATATGTTCTGTAGAGTGAAGAAGGACACCAGCCCCATCGAAGACGACATCAGCAAGGTCCAAGAACAGTCGCCTGAGAGACAAGTTAATACCCCAGGTCAGTTCTGCTACTACAATCAGCGATGGGGTATAGAGGCCCGTCGATGGCACCCACCCTGCGGATTTCTGGGAGATGCCCTGGCCAACTGTCGTTGATCGTTTTGGCAGTTATGTCAGGGATTCCTTGTCAGGAAGTCACCCTGGTCAACACTAGCGCCAAGATAAGTGTCCTACCCCCTCCCCTGCAGGACTCGACACCCACAATGGCAAGCATGGCCCAGCAATGAGGGCAGCCAACAGCTCCTCCATTCAGACTTCTGGAACCTGCACCATTTTCCTTTGATTCAACAACAGCCACTCTGCATAGACTTTCACCCTCGCGGCAGTGGGGCAACTGTTCATGGGGGCCAACTTTCTTCAAGGAATGGTGCTTGGTGCACACCAGAACTTTTCAGACTCTACCTCTGGAGGAAACCAAGCTACCTGCCCCCCCCCCCCACCACCTAGACTCAATAATGCATTCAGAAAACAAATTCGCCCGCATCCTGGCGGAGTTCCCCTCAATAGTGGCACCACAGTTCTCCACAGCTGAGCCAAAGCACAGGGTAACACACCACATGCTAACCGAGAGCCCCATCCCCCCCCCCAGCCCCACACCAGAGCATGCAACTCCCTCCTAAAACATTCAGCCTAGTGAAGGAGGAGTTTAACAAAATGGAAGAGCTGGGGATTGTGCGGCACTCTGACAGTCCCTGGGCCTCTCCCCTCCACATGACACCCAAATCAGCAGGGGGTTGAAGACCATCTGGCACTTCAGAGAGCTGGGGTGACACCAGCCGTCGTCCCAGGTGACCTCCCACGTGGTGGGAAGATGGAAAACTGTGGCAGGAACGCTGACCAATCCCAGGCGGGCACTCCGATGACGTAGGGTCCTGTTATCAGTGCCTAGGGCCCACATAAGTGTGATGGCCAGTGCAATTATCCAGTCTTGGCCTCAAGGCTTTGCTGTGCATATCATTCTTCTCTATGCACATGTAACACAAACACTACAATGACATTGTTGTAGCTGGATCTGGTGATGCCATCTTGGGTCAGTGACATGAACAGGGGCAGCCTGAAGTGTGCCGGTGCTCAGTGTGATGGTGCTTGATATTCTGCTACCAGGTGTAGGCTCTTGTAGATATTAATGGGGGTGGGGGGGGGGGGCGGGTGAAGGGAGATCAAATGGGATGATCTGTTATAAATGAAAATTGGTTAAGTGGGAAGTTGATGCAGCGGATGTGGAGTTCGCTTTGGTGATTTAGAAATTAGGATAAAATTGGAGAGCTTTTTCCTGGGCTGATAATAGTAAATACCAGAGGATGTTTGTTTATGGAGAGTGGAATAAAGTTCAGTGAAGACATCAGGTAATTTTTTTACACAGAGAGCAGTGGGTGCCTGGAATGCATTGAGGGGGGTGGAACGATAGGGCCATTCAAAAGACTCTTAGACAGATTCAAGGATGCAGAAAAATAGAGGGGTATGAGCATAAGGTAGGGATGGATTAGATTAAGGTGGAGTAAGTTTATTTAGGCCAGCATAATATCGTGGGCTGAAGGTCCTTTGCTATGCTTCTCGCTCTCGACCAATGATTGTTGAGGCCAACCAATGAGGACTTGCTGAGCATGAATTATGCAAAGTAAATTGAGTAAAATTTTAGGAAGAGTACAGGGGAGGGAGCAAATACAGCATGTGTGGATGCTAAAAGGCACGCTCGAGGTGGGGATAGCAATGTAGCAGCCCCGATGTGACATTGGCAAGTCGTGGAGCAGTCGAGCTGCTGACCAAGTGACCCAAGTTCAATCCCGACCTCTGGTGGTACCTATGAGGATATTGCGTATTCTCCCTGCATCTGGCTGGGAGAATCACGTGTTTGAAAGTGTGTATAACATGCTCAGTATTTCTTACATTTCAAAACATAAGAGGGTTGTAGGTTAATTGGGTTGTTTGGGTGGCATGGGCCAGAAGGGCCCGTTACTATGCTGGATGATTAAATTAAATTGAAAGATAAATTTCATTCATAAAAATATTTGCAGGAATATAAGAACATAAGAAACAGGAGCAGGAGTCGGCCATCCGGCCCGTTGAGCCTGTTCTGCCATTCAATTAAATCACAGCTGATCTGATGACAGCCCATCTCTACCTACCTGCTTTACCCCATATCCCTTAATTCCCCAACTATGTAAAAATCTATCCAATCTTGTCTTAAATATATTTACTGAGGGAGCCTCCACTGCTTCCATGGGCAAAGAATTCTACAGATTCCCCGCCCTCTGGGAAAAGTAGTCTCTCCTCATCTAAATCTACTGGGGGGCATGGTTAGCGTAGCAATTAGTGCTCCAGGTGCTCTGGTTTGGTCCTTCATCCTGTTGATGTGCAGCTTGTCCGTTGGACATAGATCAGGGGTAAAACCTGGGGGGAGTCGATGAGTGTGTGAAGAGTAGGGGATTTGTGCAAATTTGTTTTTGATGGCCAGTAGGGACACAGGAAGTCCCTGTTTCCCTGCAATTTGTCTGTAGGATTCTATGGCTCTGGTGTAAACAAGGAGTGTGATATACCTTGAAGTATATTGGAACCTCAGACATGGGGTTTGAATCCCGCACTGTCTGTTAAGGGTGATACGTTCTCCCCATGTCAGCGTGGGTTATCCCCAGGGAGTTCCAGTTTCCTTCCACGGTTCGAAATGTACCGGGTGCAATTGGGTGGCACGGGATCGTGGGTTGAAATGGCCTGTTACCTTGCTTTATGTCTTCCCTGAATCTTGAGGCTGTCCCCCAGTTCTAGTCTCCCCTACCAATGGAAATAATTTACCTACCTCTATCTTACCTGTCATATGAAATACAATACAAACAGAACATGGACATTTATAGCACCATCAGATAAATATATTCATAATGTCATCACGTCAGTACATGCCTACAAACATACAGCTTGGAAACAGGCCCTTCAGCCCAATTCTTCCATGCTGACTAGCTGCCATCTAATCTTGTCCCTTTTTGGCTGCATTTGGACCATTATCCTCTAAATCACACATGTCAAACTCTGGCCCGCGGGCCATATTTGGCCCGCGATATAATTATATTTGGCCCGCAAGATCATATTAAATATATATTAGAGTTGGCCCGCTGGCCGCCGCGCAAGTATAGCACATGCACAGCAGCAAGCACCACCATAGTAGATTTTAGCACTTCCACAGCAGGCACAGCAGGACACCGATATAGTTAACGGGAAAGTTAATTAGATATTCACGGCGGCGCCAATACAACGGACCCACCGCCTAGCTCCAACGGACCCGCCGCCTAGCTCCAACGGACCCGCCGCCTAGCTCCAACGGACCGCCGCCTAGCTCCAACGGACCCGCCACCTAGCTCCAACGGACCCGCCGCCTAGCTCCAACGAACCCGCCGCCTAGCTCCAACGGACCCGCCGCCTAGCTCCAACATCTCCTTGAGCTTCATCTGTGGGCGGGTGCTGCTGGGCATCGGACTTTCCGCTGGGGTGGAGGTCGCGGACGAGTTCCACCGCTCTCACGGTATTCCCGGTGAGATGGCGAGACCAGTGGGGACTCCTTGGGTTGTTGGCGGCGGTTGCGGCAGGCGGAGGGGGGGGCGGAGGAGGGAGAGGGGGCGGGGGGGGAATGCCGCTCGGGTTTGCTGGTTGGGCTGGGGTGGGCTCCCTGCAGACCTCTGCTCCCTGGCATGCTTCTCGGCAACGTGCGATCCTTGGCTTAAAGGTTAGAGAGAAATATTATTTATTGAATATTTTATTTCTTATTTGTTAATGCTTCTTATGGAAAGAGTTTAACCAAAACTATTATTAAACATTTATTTTAATAAGAAAAAGTTTAACATTACATATGTTGAGAGAAAACATGCAGATGTTGTTGAAAATTTTCAATAAATATTTAGTTCGGCCCTCGACTTAGTCCAAGTTTTTAATTTTGGCCCTCGGTGAATTTGAGTTTGACACCCCTGCTCTAAATCTTTCCTGTCCACTTACTTGTCCAAATGACTTTTAAGTGTTATAGCCTCTCCAGCTTCCACTAGCATCTCATTTCACATACCCACCAACCCCCTCCCCTCCCGCTTTGTGTGAAAAAAGCACTTGCCAGGTCTCATTTAAATCTTTCCCCTCACCTTAAATAAATGTCCTCTAGTTTTAGAGTTCTGTACCCTGTAAAAAAAAGACAGATCAATCACATGTAGCATGATTTTATATACCTCTAAAGCAGTGGTTCTCAACCTTTCTCTTTCCACTCACACACCACTTTTAATATTCCATATGCCATGCGTGCTCTGTGATTAGTAAGTGATTGCTTAAGGTGGTGTGTGGGTGGGAAGAAAAAGTTTGAAAACCACTGTTTTAATTGTACCTAATGTGCACGGTTTCATAACTCCAAAGGAAATGGGCCAATGACAATTTTTCTCAAGCAAAATATTTCAGGAACAATTGGGTCTGGAGCAGTGATTCTCAACCTTCCCTTCTCACCCACACACCACCTTAAGCAATCCCTTACTAATCATAGAGCACCAATGGCATAGGGTTTACTTAAAGTGGTATTTGAGTGGGAAGAAAAAGGTTGAGGACCACTATAGGTTTACATTTTTTAGACATATGTAGCATGATAACAGGCCCTGTTGGCCTACGTGCTTGTGCCGCCCAATTACACCCAGTTGACCAACAACCTTCTGGTACATTTTGAATGGTGGGAGGAAACTGGAGCTCCCAGAGGAAACTCACGCAGACATGGAGAGAATGTACAAATAGCACTGGATTTGAACCCGGATCCCAATTGCTGGTACTAGATTGGTGTTACACTAACCCCTATGCTAAACATGGCATCCAGAACCTCGTATGAAAAAGCCTGCAGGGAAAAAAAGGTCCATGTCTATTCAGTAGCTCCATATAACTTGAACCCTCCAGTCCCAGCGACATCCTTCCAATAACAGCACAACCAGAACTGCGCACAATACTCTAATGTAGCCTCATCAATGCCTTGTACAGAGGAACATGCTGTACCAACTCCTATACTCTTAGAATTATCAAATCAACATGTTCTGTTTACAAAACACAAGTGCCACTTATCTGGCCTCTTTCACCAATGCACCCATTTTGTGTTTGAGAGGCTGTTACAGTGCTCTCAAGCCTCTTAGTGTTCTGTGGCCTGTTGAGAGTTTCTTCCTATTTTTATTACAAATTAACAGCATCTACAGCTTTTTGGACTTTCACTCCCTCAAGTATTTGTCCAGCCTCCCCTTGACTGAGCCCTGACTATTAGTCCATTAATGTGTGATTAATTCAAAAAAATTGGAAGGCTTGCGGCTTACACAATTGTCGAATGCATCACATCGTTCGGCAGCCGAAGAAAAGCAACTGGCAATTTAGAAACGCAACAGTACGTCCCACAATTACCACTGATGTAAAGCTGCAAATGCAGAATGTGTTGGAAATACTCAGCAGGTCAAATGGAGTCTTTGGGGCTAGACAACTATAATATTTCCGGTTGAAGACTCTCCATCAGGATTGGATAAAGGAGGAAGAGTAGGTCAAAGGGAAAGGGGCAGAGGGATAAAATGAAATATCTGTGACTTAGATACATTAAAGATTAAAACATTCCAGCACTGTACAGGCCCTCCAACCCTCCATGTTGTGCCAAACCATATAGAAGTGCTAAACCCTCCCTACCCTATAACCCTTTACTTTTCTGTCATCCCTGTGCACATCTAATAGTCTTTTAAAAGCCCCTAATGTTTCAGCCTCTACCACCACTCCTGGCAAGGCATTCCAGGCCTCAACAACTCTCTGTGTGTAAAAATCCAACCCCTGACATCTCCCCTATACTTTCCTCCCTTAATCTTGTACATGTGTCCTCTAGTGGTTGTTATTCCCACCCTAGGAAACAGTTGCTGGCTGTCCAACCTATCTCTGCCTCTCATAATTTTGTAGACCTCAATCAAGTCTCACCCTTCTACGTTCAATTCTGTTCTGCTAGCGCCAAGACTTATTCTAATTTTCTTTTTCAGATTGTGAAAAATAAATTTACCTATCTTGGTGTTACAATAGCTAGGAGCTATAAACATCTTTTTGAGGAAAATTTTTCCACTCTATTTAATCAGGTTAAATTATTGTTGAATATTTTATTTATAATTTTTACAACTGGCAGTTCCACTAATTCACAACAATCACGTTCATTAAGTGTGTGTATTTATATATATAGCTGACGTGGACTTTTTGCCCCCTCCATAAATCTTCGTCCGCGAAGCCAAGCCAAAGAAAGATATATATATATATATATATTCTGCTGAGTCTGGTTTTATCCCCCCCCCTTCCAGTGTGGCCCGCTGTGTTTCACTGCCACCCCCATTGCCCTTTGTCCTTTGACAGTGGGGAGGTGGGGTATCCATTCCATTCAGGCTAGGTTGAGATGAATGGAAGGGACCTGGGTGATGGACGTCGAGCTCCGCAGACCCTGTGGTTAATGTGTTTTTTCCTTTTTTTTCCCTTTTTAATTTTTTACTTGTCTTCGATTAGTAGCGTCTAGGATTTTTTATGTTAAATAAGCGTTTTTGCCTTTTCTTAGAAGTTTTTTTATTTAAATGGTCAATGTGGGGTTTTTTTGCATTGTTTTCTATTCAGGTTAAATTATTATTTATCGAGATGGTCACCTTTATCATTCCCGATGATTGGTCACATCAATTCCATTAAAATGAATGTCTTACCTAAACTTTTGTATCTTTTTCAATCTACACCAACTTTTATAGGACAGTTAGATGAGTGGGCTGAAAGATGGCAGATGGAGTTTAAAATTGATAAATGTGAGGTGAGACATTTTGGTAGGGCTAATCAAAATAGGACATACATGTTAAATGGTAGATAATTGAGGAGTGTAGTGGAACAAAGGGATTTAGAAGTCATGGTACATAATTCTCTGAAAGTTGAATCACATGTGGCTAGGGTGGTGAGGAAGGCATTTAGTATGTTGGCTTTCATAAATCAGAGTATAGAACCTAGGAGTTGCGATGTTATGTTGAAATTGTATAAGGCATTGGTGAGGCCAAATATGGAATATTGTGTGCAGTTTTGGTTGCTGAATTACAGGAAGTATATAAACACAAAAGAAAAAGTGCAGAGGAGGTTTACGAGAATGTTGCCAGGGTTTCAGGGTTTGATTTACAGGGAAAGGTTGAGCAGGCTGAGGCTTTATTCCCTGGAGCATAGAAGATTGAGGGGTGATTTGATGGAGGTATTCAAAATTATAAGGGGGACAGATAGAGTCAATATGTTCCACTGAGAATGGGAGAGATTCAAACAAGAGGACGTGGATTAAGACCAAAAGGGGAAAAGTTTAAGGGAAACATGATGAGGAATTTCTTCATGTAGAGGGTGATGTGGGTGTGGAATGAACTTCCGGCAGAGGTGGTAGAAGGGAGATTGATGTTAATATTCAAGGAAAGGTTGGATAGGTATATGGACGGGAGAGGCATGGAGGGTTATGGGCCGAATGCGGGTCAGTGGGGCTAGGTGGGAGAAGATGTTTGGCACAGACTAGTAGGGCTGAACTGGCCTTTTTCTGTGCTGTAGATGGTTACATAGTTATTCCTAAAAAAATTTTTACTCACTTGATTTGCTTGTATCTTCTTACATATGGCAAGGAAAACGCCCCGCTCTCACTTCAAGAAAGCTCATCTTCAAAGAGCTAAAAGGAATGGTGGGCTGGCACTTGCCAATTTTGGATTCTATTATTGGGCGGTCAATTATTTCTTTTGTTATATTTTGATAATTTGGTTAGGTTCATGTTTATCTTCCTCTCTATATAAGCTAACTAATAATCTGATAATTAAACCTAGTTTAAGAACTTGAGCACAATTTAGAAGTTTTTTTTAGATTCGGAACTTTTCCCTTGATAGTCCCATAATATCTAATCATCTTTTTTCACCTGCTTTGCAAGACGTGGATTTTAATGATAGGGCACTGATTGGGTATCAAATGTTTCAAAGACCTTTTTATTCATAATAGTTTTGTTACTTTTGAACAATTTGTGGCAAAATTTAATTTACCAAAATGCAAAGATACTGGTGAAGGAACTGAGCTGTAAGTCAGAGATAAATCAAGTCTGGAACATTAGGAGGGAAGAGAGACAAAATTGAATGCTAGAAATGTGACTGTCCCTCACATGGGGAAACAGCTGTAATTGTTGAACCCTGAAGGCCGTGGAGGGCCAAGAAGGGAGGTGAGGGGTTATTCCTTGAGCTTGTGTAATCCTTTGCTGCAAAAGGCCAAGGACAAGCAGGTAGCAGAGGACAGCCTCAGTAAGATCAAAAGAGGTAAGGGGGCAGATCGTGCTGTTACATGGAAGAAAAATGGCCGGGGGTCCCTGCGGTGGAACTACTGTTCACACTGTTTGTATGTGTATGGCTAGCTCACCCTTTGCTGATTGTACCGTGGCTTCTCCCCCTTGATTCCCCTGATAAAGTTGGCAACGCTGTTACCCCTCCCCCAGAACAAGCCCGGGTCTCGGGTCAGCAACATGAGATGTGCCTTCTGCTTATGGTAATAAAAGCCCAGCAGTCAGGTAACTTCTAGTCTTTGGAGTTATTGGTAGCGCATCAGTGTCCTGAAGGGAACAGTCCCTAGAAGGTGCTAAAAGGGAAAGTGGAGAATTGCCATCAAATATCTAATGCTATTTAAGGGAAAAGCGTAGGCCAGCTCTGCCTTAGTGTGCTTGCCATCAGGTCTGGTACATCCAAATGAGAGCCAACAGTGTCTCCAAAAGATGGAAGTGCCTTCAGCACAGCAGTCCTGCAGAACTGGAATGGGAGTTGGATTCATAAGCTCATGACTCATGGACAAGAGTGTTGCCTAAACTAAGCAGTGAATGACAAACACAGACTCCTTTTGAAATATTATTAGCAAACAAACTCCACAACAGAGCTTCAGACAACGGTAGCATTGTTGTTCTCTCCAGAATACCTTTCCGGACGAATAACTATTAGCCTTCACATTCAGTTAAGCATTTACCAGCTGAAGTTCCAGGCAAGCCAGGACATTTGGACTGTCAGAAATTAAGTGATAAGTTAATGGGTGGTTCTCCAATCTCTTCCCAGCATTGAGTGACTTGCCTTTTTGCAGGGACACAGACTTAAGAAGTCAAATGACAGTGCTGTCACCCTATCTCTGCACCACATTCTCCAGAATCATGTTAGTAGAATTTTCCTTTTACGGTTAAGTGGTATTTCTTTTGAACAATGAGTGAACAAATATTTTCTTGGACACTCCCTACATCCTTTCCATTTATCTACATATGCATTTGCAGCATTTGAATACAAACCTTTCTCCTAGACTGATTAATCTAATGAAGCTGGCCACACCTATTGCTCTCTGACTGAGCAGAGTCTAAGGGGAGAATGGTGCACAGCCAACAACTTTATTGAAGTCCAATCTGCTTTTTGCACAGAGCGGAAATGAAAGCCTATTAATCTCAGAATTAGTAACGTTCCATTATAAATTTCAAAATCCCATTCATTCATTTCAATATTTATTAAAATAAGTCTCAATGGTTAGTTGTTTAAGATGCAAAAAAATGTTTTTGGCGGTTAAAAAAAAAGTTGTAGCCTTTAATTTTGGTCGTCATTCAGATTCGTAAGATTAACCTGCTTAAAGATGCCATCAAACCTAAATGGTTGTCAGGCATTAAAGGAACAGTGCCTTGAAATTTAAAATACTTTTTTAGTTCCAGCCACCAATTAGAAATAGGTTCAAGGTTCTTTTTATTGTCATGTAATAATATATTAAAAATGTTATGTACTGTCCATGATGGTCTTCATCTTATGTCTGCAGTAGGGTAACAAAAAAGAATCACTGTGAGTATTGCCTGGTGCACCTAACATTAAGGGAAAGGAAGCCCCTTCAGAGACACTGAGGTCCGTGGATTCGCCTCCAGCGCTCCTTCAGCCTCTGCAGCCACATGGACTCCAGTTTAAACCATTGGCAAACCCGAGCTCCAAGTCCAAACCTCCGACACGATGAGGAAGCTTTTGGGAGACATTCCACCCTCTTGAAATCACGCTTCCGATATCTGGTTCCCACGAGCCAATCTCCAGCAGCCCACAGCCCATTTGAGTCTTTCAGCCACTGAGCCCCTCATCGGTCCACTGCTTTTTCCTTCTCCATGGGGGGGGAGTGGGCATTTTTCCAATTTCTGGTGCCCTGTTTCAGTCCGCAGCTTTTGCAGAGTCTACAATCCCAAATAAAATCATTGTTGTAACTATATCTTTTTGAAAAAAATGCACAATGCCGGAGAAACTCAGCCGGTCAAACAGGGTACTTGATAGAGCAAAGATAAAGATATATAACTGAATTTCTGGGCTTGAGCCCTTCGTCAAGCTGTGGGAAAATGTCGGCTGGCAACCGAATAAAAGGGTGGAGGGGAAGAGCTTGGTCGCAAAGGCAAGAGGTAATAGGTGGAGAAGAGAGGGAGGGCACAGCAGCAAGCAGGGTGGAGGAGGAATGGCTAGATGAATAGAGAGGGAAGGGGGTGACGAGCTGTAGAGAGGGAAGGGGGTGGAGCTGCGACCACACCACCCCTTTACCATTTTATTCGGACCCCTACTGACATTTTACCATACCTTGATGAAGGGCTCAAGCCCGAAGCATCAGTTATATATTTTTTATCATATGGGCGGCCCGGTTGGCACAATGCCTTTACAGCGCCAGCGATCGAGACCAGGGTTCGAAACCCGTGCTGTCTGTCAGGAGTTTGTACGTTCTTCCCATGTCTGTGTGGGTTATCCCCGGGGGCTCTAGTTTCCTCAAAACAAACTGGGGTTGGGGGGGGGGGTTTAGGTCAATTAGGTATAAATTGGGCGGAAAGGAACCATGGACCAAAATAGCCTGTTACCATGCAGTATGCCTGCATTTAAATTTAAATTTAAATATAAAGGACACTGTCTGACCTGCTAAGTTTCTCCAGCACTGTGTTTTTACTTCAACCACAGACTCTGGAGACTTTTGCGTTTTACTTCTTAGTTGAATTGTCTCTATTGGACGAACCCCAGCTGGTGAATTGCTGTCCATATGAGGGGAGTGCCAGATATAATTACTTACCTCAGCACAATCACTGCCCATAGGGATAACATGAAAGTTAGTCAGCCCAGGGTTGGCATCTGGAGCTTGGGTGGCCGATGGTCTGAACCCATTACGTGATGGTTTTCTTGAGTGGCTGGAAGGCATTGGATGTGCTTTAAGAATAATTACCTTTTAATTTCCTGTGAAAATGGACTCCTTCTTCTTTCTTACTCTTCACTTGGATGGGGCAAAACAGGTGTCATGTCACCTCCCTAACAGAATCAGCAGAATACTCTAACTCTCCTCCCCAGTTCTCATTTTCCTCTCTCGATGAGCAAGGCAGATGCCCGCCTTCTCCTTCTACCTTCCCCACAATGCGGAATGACCATTTGCTCACATACAGTACAGTGACAGGCCCTTCTGGCCCATGAGCCTATGCCACTCAATTACACTCAATTGATCTACAACTCAGTTCGTTTTGAACTGTGGGAGCACCCGTGGAAAGCCCAGGCAGGAGCTCCCACCACTCTCTGTTCCCCTTTCACTCTTATCCCTTGTCCTCTGGTTTGTATCTCACCTACCTTCAGTGGAAAAAGTCTACCTACATTTACTCTGTCTAACCCCCTCATAATTTTAAATACCTCCATCAAATCTCCCGTCATTCTTCTACGCTCCGGGGAATAAAGTCCTAACCTTTCCCTGGAGCTCAGTTCCTGAAGTCCGAGCAACATCCTAGTAAATCTTCTCCACACTCTTTCTATCTCATTATTATCTTTCCTGTAATATGCCTAGATCTGAGAGTCCTTGATTTAGGTATTTAGCTCTGCCCAACCATTATTCTGAAGTTCTTTGAGCTCCACTGGAACTTAATAGTTTAACTCCACTCAACAATGTGCAAGCTCTACAGCTCCAGCTGCTATCCAGTGAGCTTTTCGGATCACACCATGCAAACTGGAAACAATGAACAGCTCTGTTAAAAGCCAATGTTTTCTCTACAAGCTGGGTATAACTCTGAGTAAAACGGAAAAACTCAATTAATTTTGACTGTGTGACCTACACAACATACAATGACAAAAATCACTCCCAATAAAGATTCTATTGTTTCCCACAACATCTACAATATCTGAAATGACTTGCTGTTGTTTCACTCATTACTGAGGACAAAGCAGCTTATAGAAAGAGCGTGTGTCTAACAGCGTGGCCTGCAGTGTTGACTGTCTCCTGCTGTCCGATGTGATGAACATGACTGAAATGTTTCATGTGCACTGAAGTGTAGATTTAGGAAAAACACTGAACTTGCGACTTTAACGGCAGACCAGACCAAGGCACCAGAAATGGAGAGAGCACCTGTATCTCCCCCACCCTCTCCACTCTGTTGGGAAGAGTAAGCAGAGGCGATGACCTTACAGGACAGTGACCATTGCGGCGGACCAACGAGGGGACTCAGTGGGTGAGAAAACCCACACAGACTGAGGGCGTTTGGTGTCTTGAGGTCCACCACCATCTCCCCCTCGGGCTATGGGCTGCTGGAAGCAGGTGTCCAAGTCAAGATTCGAGAGGGCGCTGAGGACAAGAAGGTCTGCTGAAGAGCCTCGGGCACTGAAAGCCTCCTGATTGGATCAGAGGTTTGGATCTGGTGTGGCCGATGAATCGACCTGGGGTCTGGGCGGCTGCGGGAGGGCTGAGATGAATCCATGGACAGTGGCTCTGAAGGGACTGTCTTTTGCTTTCTCTTTCTCTCTTACTGTAAGGAGTGCCAGGCAGTAGTCATGGTCACTCTCTATCTGCCTTAAGGCAGGCAAAAATTAAAGACTATCATATATGTTACATTTTTAAAGTATTATTACATGTCAAGTAAAGGAACCTTGGACAGATATGCAGCATTCTTGAAGCTTCGTCACAAGGCAAATTACTCGCGATAGTCACAGGCTATTGCCTGGTGCATATTAGTCAAGTCGCTATGCTGGAATACCATAGTGGAAAGCACACACAAGTCTAATGTGGCCTTTACACTCCCTGGCAATGGTTAATGAGCAGCAGTTTGCTTCAGCATTCCTCCTGACTGCACACCGACACAGCAAAAATCAAGGCAGATGGAGGTCCTCTGCAAACTAATGGCAGTGAATCATCCCTTCGGAATTCAGCATGGCCTGAAAGGCTGACTGACCTTTTCTACCTACGGATGCTGTCTGACCTGCTGAGCTCTGCCTGCTATTCTGTTGTTGTTTTGTTCACGATCACGCAATAATACATTCAAAATATGATATACATGATATGCTTCAACTTTTGCCCACCGCAAGGCAAACAAAGAGACTCCATGAGCTTTGTGTGGTCCTGCTGACAATAGGAGAAAGAAAAGCAAAAGAAGGTCCCTTCAGAGACATTGAGTGTTCATGGATTCACCCTTAGGATCTGTACCATGTTGGGGGACACGAGGGCACTCCTTTTATTGTGTCAAGTGTCACTAGATGCTACTGACTCTTGACGCATGGTAGTGGCGCGGCCTGGGGCGGGTGGAGAGTTGCTAGCCTGTGTCATCCTAGACGCTAGCGACGCATAAGGGAGTGGGACAGGTCTGATGGCCAGGGATGGCTGCGACTGTATGGGAGGCACAGCACCTTGCCCGCAAATGTATTCCCCCGCCCAACCCGCCCGAGCACTCCCCCCCACGGCCTCTGCAGATGGATTAACTCTGTAGATCATCGGCAATTGGATCTCCAGGTCCAAACCTCAGACACAATCGGGAAGCCCCTTCAGCCTCAGAGGCCCTTCGGGAGCCCATTCTTGCCCTCAGCACTCTCTCGAATACCGATGAGCTGGTCTCCAGCAGCCCGCAGCCCATGTAAGTCCTTCAACAACAAGGTGCCAGCAACCCGCAGCCTGTGTGGGTCCTCAGCCGCTGAGCCCCTCACTGCTCTGCTGCCCTGTTCACCTTCCTGCAGGGTCATCTCCCATGCTTCTCCTTCTCAACGGGGGTATTCTCCCTGTTTGTGGTACCCTGCCGGTCTAATGCACCCCAAGAGTCTGCAACTCCTTGTGTTACACTGCCCAGCACAGGCGCTGACATCTTGGGCATGTGTTTGCAGGATTAAAAATAAAAACTCTGTGGCACTTTCAACAGACATTTTAAAGTCTGTACAGAGCCAATCATGGCCAATTTTATGGGATACATTAGAATGGTTATGGATAAATATGTCTCTAAAAGAGATAGATTGTGGTGGTTTAGTGTAGGTCACTTCACAAACACAGTAACACTTCACAAAAGACATCTTGTTTAAAATGCAAAAGCTTTGCTGAAGCTGGATGGAGAGACTCAGGTTGACTTTGCAGAAGCAATGAAGAATGCTGATCTATTGTGTATGGGCAATAAAGTCCAGGCTCAGAAGTACTGACAAGATCTTTCAAAGATTGGATTTGGAGCCTTGGGAGAGGATTTTTTTAAGTTTTTACAAGCAGCAAGAGGAAAAAAACAAACAGGTTTTTCTCTCAGAGAGAGAGGTCAGTTCTACAGTACCAGTTGAGGCTGTAAAATGGCAAGCTGGCAGCTTGTTGAAAGACCATACTTTCAAGATGGGTCGTGAGTTCTGAGTTCAGTCTGTTTAAAACCTTGTAGTCCTTAAAAGAGGAAATGGCTGGTTAGAGTGTTTCTCCTTAATTAAGGGAAACAAGAGGAACTCTGGTGACTTGCAGAAGAAGAGGTTATCTTTGGAAAACCTATGATGGGGCAAGTTTCTTCGGCAAGACATTGAAGAGGCTGATCAGATGGAATCAGTTTGTGTGTGTCCCACAAGAACCTTCCTGAGTGGTAACTATTTACCTTTAAGTACCAGAGCCTGGTGAAAATTCATAAATGTTAAATTCTGTGCACAGTATAAGAATTGCCTGATTCCAGTGAACTTGGAAAAGTGAGAAGTGAATGATTGAACTATTAAAGCAAAGAATTTTCTTGAACATATACACATTACATACACGTGCACTTAGAATTAGAAGGTGGTTAAGTTAGGTTAAGTTAATAGTATTAAGTTAAATTTGATCTTGTTATTATGTTTAAAGAAAATTAAAAGCAACTTTGGCTTAAGTAACCCTTTGTCTTGATAAATTTCTATTGCTGTTGGGTTTTTGGGGTCCTCTGGGCTCATAACATCAGGCAGTGGACCCTGTGGAGCAGTGCTGTGTCTCCTCCAGTGCTGCCATTTTTGTTCTTCATTCTTTCCTCTCTCAGTTTGTGTGCCAGTATCAAGCCACAATGTGAGCTAAATTTCCACTTGAGCTTTGTGCATTCTCGTGGTTTCACTCGAATTAACTCATCTTCCATGGCTTCCAATTCCGTCCTGTTTTGCTCTTCCTCCACAAAGCCACAGCAAACTGCTCAAGGAGATAGACGGCAAACCAAGCCCGTCTCTTGAGTCCACTCATGGCGACTCAATCTATGGTTGAGATCATCCCATCAAGATGCAGCAGGGGAAGATCTCTACCAAGAACACCAGTGTCAAGTTCAAATTTTAAATTTAGACAGAGGCCATTTTGGCCCACTAGTCTGTGCTGCCCAATTACACCCAATTAACTTACACTCCTGGTACATTTCAAATGGTGGGAGGAAACTGGAGCTCCCAGGAGAAAAAAACCATTCCGACTCGAGGAGAACATGCAAACTCCTTACAGACAGCACGGGAATCGAACCCCGGTCCCGATCACTGGCCATGTAACAGAGTTGTGCTAACTGCTATGATAACCATGCCAACAAGTTCATTTATCATTCAATTGTACCAGTACAACCCGACTAAACAGCATAGTTCAATCCACAGCGCAAACACACATATAGACAAGAATATCACATAATCTATCTACATGGATTTAAAATAAATATTATTAATAGAAAGTGGAGTCTCAGAGAGTTGTTTTGGCAGTTCATTCAGCATTCTCACTGCCCGTGGGAAGAACTTATTCCTCAGCCTGTGTCTAATATTACAGCCACCAACCAAATGCTCGATCAAGGTTCAGAGTCCCTGATAATGTTCGTTTGAATTTTACGAGTCTATGAAAATTAAAATAAAATATTCCAAAAAGAAAGTTTAAAAGTCCTGCTCACCTGTATTCGACCAGCCTCCTTGTTAGTGGAGTGAAACACAAAAGTCTGGGCACACTGACACTGCAGCAAAAGCAGACAGAAATGGTGGAGGAACTCCACAAGTCTGGGTCCTGACTAACTGTCTCCACCCTCGGGGCGGCACGATTGGCGCAACAGTTAGTGCAACGACGTTATAGTGCCAGTGATCGGGGCTGGAGTTCAAATCCTGCGCTGTCTGTAGAGGGCTTGTACCTACGCCCCGAGTCTGCATGGGGTTTCCCCGGGACTCTGGTTTCCTCCCATCGTTTGAAATGTGCCAGGGATGTAGGTTAACTGGTTGTAGTTGGGTGGCGTGGGCTCGTGGACCAAAATGGCCTGCTCCTGTGGTGTGTCTAAATTTAAAAGCAATTGAAGGCTTCTGCGTGCCCAAACAGCAATGCTGAAATTCACATGGCATGATGGACAGTTGTGGATGTGTGCCTCACATCCCCAAGAGCTCCAATCACCAAATATGAATTTGTATGCCTTAAATGACCTGAAAATGGTGAATAAATAGATGCAGAGCTGCACTGAAATACAAGTTGTGGCCTTGGAAATGATCCAGTGCCTCTCCAGTGTGCTAAATTGTAGGCCAATAATGGAACACTGGAGATTAGCTAACTTTGCACTCTTTAAGAACCAAGCATGGGTTATGTGGTTACGTTTCAAATGAATGGTGAGTTTGGGGCAAGAGCCTCTGTTCATGGTCTTACTGCTTTCGTTCATAAAACACGGAACAGTACAGCAAAGGAACAGACCCTTCTTCCCATGATGTCTGTGCCAAACATGATGCTAAATCAATATCCTCTGCCTGATCCATGGCCCTCTATTACCTATACATTCATGTGTCTACCTAAAATGCTTTTAAATGCTGCTAATGTGTCTACTTCCATGACTACCTCTGGCAGCTCCTTCCAGACACCTACCTGTGCAAAAGAAACCTTGCCTTTGAACTTCCACTCTCACCCGAAGTGTGTGTCCTCTAGTATTTGACAGATTTACCCTGGAAAAAAAAATGTGAAAATATCTTGAAGGAATCATCCTTCCAAAGGAGCTCAATCAAGAGCGTCCTGGCTGGCTGCATCACAGTGAGGTACAGTTGCTGCAAGGAAATGGATCAGAAGTCAACCCACAGGACCATAAGAGCTGCAGAGAGGTACACTGGACTCTCCCTCCCCCTCCATCAGCGTGACCTACCGGGATCGTTGCCTGAAGAAGGCGTGAAAAATCATCGAGGACCCCTTCCACCCCACGCACAGCCTCTTTCAGCTGCTCCAGTTGAGGGAAGAGATACAGGAGTATCAGAGCCAGCACCACCAGGCCGAGGAAAACTTCTTCTCATGGACAGTGAGAACGCTGAACGACCAAAGGAACTGCTCACACTAACCATCCGAGACTCTCTTATTTACAAAACAATATTTATTTATTTATTTATTTGTACATATGAATACTTGTCCTGCACATGCATTGTTTTTCTGAATGAGTGTTATGTCTGGTTGTGTGTCTATATTTTCCACCAAAGACCAGAGAACACTGTTTCGTTGGGGTGTACTTGTGCAATCAGATGATAATAAACTTGGACTTGAGCAGGTGCAGTTTTTGCTGGATTGGTTCAATACTCGTTCCAACCAGATGTGAAGTATAAATGCAAAAACCAGCATGATAAGGGGGCCAGTAATTCAAAAGTGTCTAAAGTATTTATATCGAGTTTGGTCTAATTTTTGTTCAATGGGAAACAACTATGAATGCATTTAGTAACACAGGCAGGATACTTGGTGTAGAGATCTTCTTAAAAAGCAATGAAATTATAGGTAAAAGAATGTAAAAAAGAATTGCTTTGTCAATGAGTGATCAAATGCTACTGTTAATTCTCTGAAATGTATTCTTGCATGGTCATCACTCCCATGCAGTTAAAACTGATAACTTGCCAATTGTTGGGATATTGATTGTTTTTTTCTTTCCTCGAGTTGCTCTTTTGACAGACCAATTTGCTCTTTCTCCCCTTCTCGTTTTCCTGTCAATCAAATCTCTGAGGTAATACTCTCTGCTCTAAGTCAGGAGGATGTGGTTCAATCGTCAGTGGCAACCATGAGGGCAAAGTCTATTGCACCAGATTGAGAGTCCAAGAGGAAGCTCAAGGTGGCTTAATTGAGGCCTACAGGATTATGAGAGGCATAGATAGCACCTTTTTTCCTGGGATGAGATTAGTTAACACCAGAGGTCATCTGTACAAGGTGAGGGGAGGAAAGTTTAGGGGAGGTGTCAGAGAGTGGTGGGTGTCTTGAATGTCTTGCCAGGGGTGGAGGTGGAGGCTGGTATGAATGGGACATTGAAAATACTCAGACAGGTACATGGATGAACGAAAATTGAGGGTTATGAGGTAGGAAAGCTTTTGTTTATTGGGTAGGCCAGCATAACGTCGCAAAGTAAAGGGTCTGTACTGTGCTGTAATGTGTTTTTTTTTTAAACATTCACTTATTAAATCATGTTGCATATATTGAAAGATAAAATTAATGAATAAAACTTAAAAACAATTCAAAAAATACATAAATTATGTTTTCAATACAACCCCCCACCCTCCCTTAATCCACCCATCCCATCCCACCCCCCTCTAACCTACCCCAAAAGAAAAGAAAGTAAAGAAAGAGGACGAGACGAACTATAACAACAAAATTCATCAGTTAATTCCCGTGGTTTGGAGTAACACCACTACTGTGCAGTCAGGTGGTTCAAAAATTCAACCCCATATAATCCAAATATGGTCTTCAAGTTTTACGATAAAACAATAATTATCGCACAAATTATGTGCTATCTTCTCCAATGGCACTCTTTGTATCCTCAACTCCAGATACCATCTCTGAATACTCAAATCAGTCTCATTTTTCCAAGTAATTGCCAGACATTTTCTGGTCACAGCTAATGCCAATCTCAAAAATGCAATTTGGAATCTATTTAGTTTTAATTCTAAACTCAACCTCTTAAAATATTACTCAACAAAAACAGTAAAGGATCTAATGAAATTTTCACTTTCAAAATAACTTCTAAAAATTCCTTAAGTCTGTTCCAAAAAGATTTCACTGTTTCACATGACCGAGTAGAATGTAAAAAAGAACCTACATCCTTATGACACTGGATACATAAATCCAAAGAAATAAAATTATATCTCCTTAATTTTTCTGGAATTAAATATAATTGATGGATAAAATTATAATGAACTAATCGATACCTTACATTTATAATCTTAGTCATACTATCCCTAGATAAATTCATCCAGTCATCCTGAGAAATAAGTATTCCTAAATCTTTCTCCCATTTCAATCTAGATTTATGTAAATCCAACTCATGCATTTTATTCTGTAATAAAGCATACATCACAGATATAAATCCCTTCTCACCACACTCAGTAAGTAAAATTTCAAACTTAGATCGTCTAGGTAACCGTAAAGTATGTCCAAAATTATCCAACAATTAAACTTTAATTTGATAATAAAAAAAAGAGTATTTGAAGATATATCATATTTCTCTTTCATTCTTTGAAAAGAAATAAAATATCCTGCTTCATAACAATCTTGTACCAATTTAATACCATTTTGATCCCATAACTTAAAGTGTTATTAAGTGTGAAGGAATAAAGCTTATTTTGATACAAAGGAGTTTTACCTGAAATCTTACCTTGAGTATCTATGGCTTCATTTTTTTATACCATAAATCCATTAAATATTTCAAAACAGGTAAATTATAATTACTCAATAACTTAGGATTCCATCTATAAATAAACTGATCCATCTTCTTCTCACCAATTTGAGATAATTCAATATTAGCCCATATCAAGGGTTTATCCATTTCAAACATCCTATTAATAAATTTAATTTGTGCTGCTTCATGATAGTTTTGAAAATTAGGGAGTTGCAAACCTCCTAATTCATACTTCCAAGTTAATTTTTGTAATGATACCCTTATCATGTTATCCTTCCATAAAAATTTCCTTAAAATGTTTTTGAGGAATCTTGAAAGAAATAGATTGAAATAAATACTGAATTCAAGGAAAAATATACATTTTAATATCATGTTTAATTTTAGACAATAACAGCAAATAATTTAATTCATATAAATGACTATAATTACAATCTACCTTAACACCTAAATACTTAAACTGATCTGAACATTTAAATTTCACAATATGACTACAAGAAGCATAATCCATTTCGGCTCATGACATAATCTCACTCTTTTCCCAATTGATTTTATAACCTGATATCTCACCATGCTGTTCCAATCTGTCATGTAAACACCTCAAAGAATTCTGATGTTCTGTTAAATGTATCAAAACATCATCTGCAAACAAAATAATTTTAGGTTCATAAGATTTAACCCTTAATACATTTAATATTACTATCTTGTCTCATCACCTGAGCCAAAGGTTCAATAACTAATGCAAATGGAGCTGGTGACAAAGGATAGCCTGTCTAGTCGACCTGGTCAACATAAAAGGTAAAGATAACTATCCATTTGTCATAACACTAGCAGTGGACTTCTATATAAAGCCTTAATCCAACAAATAAAAAAGAGGCCAAATTTAAAATTCTCTAAAACTTTAAATAAAAAAAACTCCACTCTACTCTATCAAAGGTCTTTTTTACATCCAATGAAATAACCATTGGCAGGTTGGATCCCTCCCGAAAAGTAATAATTACTTGAGAAAAAGAATCCAGAAAAGAATAAACCTCCATCACCTGTTTCAATACATCCATCAATCAATAAATCCTGAATTTTTAATAAAATTTAGAAGTAAAACCATCGTCCCCTGCAGACATCCCATTTCTTTTCTTTGGCTTGGCTTCGCGGACGAAGATTTATGGAGGGGGGTAAAAGTCCACATCAGCTGCAGGCTCGTTTGTGGCTGACAAGTCCGATGCGGGACAGGCAGACACGGTTGCAGCGGCTGCAGGGGAAAATTGGCTGGTTGGGGTTGGGTGTTGGGTTTTTCCTCCTTTGTCTTTTGTCAGTGAGGTGGGCTCTGCGGTCTTCTTCAAAGGAGGTTGCTGCCCGCCAAACTGTGAGGCGCCAAGATGCACGGTTTGAGGCGATATCAGCCCACTGGCGGTGGTCAATGTGGCAGGCACCAAGAGATTTCTTTAGGCAGTCCTTGTACCTTTTCTTTGGTGCACCTCTGTCACGGTGGCCAGTGGAGAGCTCGCCATATAACATGATCTTGGGAAGGCGATGGTCCTCCATTCTGGATTACTTCTTTACCAGTAAAAAAAGCGTCCAAATCTTTAACATCTTTAGCACTCAAAAAAGGTAAATCCAGATCAGATAAAAAATTGTCATTTTTAACCTCAACCTCCACTACTTCAGAGGTATACAATTTTGCATAAAATTTTCTAAACACACCATTAATATCCTGAGGTTTATATGTAATCATCGAATCATCCCTAATAGCATTTATTGTTCTAGAGACTTGTTTCATTTTTAACTGCCAAGCTAATACTTTATGAGTTCTCTGTAATAACTTCTCAAACTTATATGTGCATGGCACATTTAAAAGGGGGGGGGGGCCATGGATTGAAATCATAAAATAGTTTAAATTTTTTTGCGCAATCAGCAGGAGAGAATTACGAAAGAAAAGAACTTCACAGAGAAGGGGACCCATAAACTTTGAGCAGGGTCTTAAAGGGGCTTAAGTGTAGTGTTGAGTGCAACACCATCAACCCGGGTTCGAAACCGGCACTGTCTGTAGGGAGTTTGTACATTCTTTCTGTGCCTGCTAGGTTGCCGCCCACCGTTCAAATTCAAGATTTGGATGTAATTGGGTGGCAGGAGTTTAAATGGGCAGAATCAGCCTCTACCGCGATCAAAATAAAACTGATTTTAAAGAAATAATTTTAAGCATAAATTAATTTAAAATGGTTGAGAATGGCTGATATGGAGCACTGGGCCTTTCATTCAATGACATAAGTTCAAAATCACTTTGGTGGTTGGGGAATTTAAGATTGACCAGTTAACCAAAAGCAAAATAGATGCAAAACTGCATTCTCAGTACCATTCACCATGAACTACTGAATGGGAGTTAAAAACCCCTCTAAATCCTGGATTTCTTTCAGAGAAAGTAGTTTGCAGTCCTCAAAGAACAACTGCTGGAGGACCTCAGTGGATTAAGCTGATGAGTCCTGTTGTTCTGACAAGACCACTGGCTTCCTCCTGCAGTTCGTTTCATCCTCCACATTCCAGCATCTCCAAACACTTGTCCTTCCAATGTGTTGTTCTTCCTTGAGCTGGGCAACATGTGACTCTGAACCACCAATATGGTGGACTCTTAAGTAGCTCCTTACCTCAGGGGCAGTTGCCTGAGATATCCATACCCCTGCAACGAATAAGAGAAGTATGTTAACTGAGGTATCATGAAGTAAATGGTAATCCAAAGTGGAGAGAAGAGGACATATTTAATTTTTTTTTAATTTAGACATACAGCACGGTAACAGGCCATTTCGGCCCATGAGCCCGTGCCGCCTAATTTATGCCAAATTAACCTATGCCCCCAGTGCATTTTTGAAGGGTGGGAGAAACTGGAGCCCCCAGGGAAAATTCACACAGACACAGGGCGAATGTACAAACTCCTTACAGACAGCATGGGATTCGAACTCCAGTCCCAATCACTGGCACTGTAAAGGTGTTGCACTAACTGTTACGCCAACCGTACCACTCAAAACATTTAATTAATTAATGAAAAAAGTTGACAAGGTCTGGGGAAAGAACATAGGAGCCAATTTAACTACTCCCATGGAATGGGGAACAAATATCAGCAGGTGAGGTACCAGTCAATGTGTAATAGGAAGCTCAAATGATGCAAACTGTTCCTCATCTGGCAGGAATGGTACAAATCAATCCCAGATCAATCCACCTTTCAGTCTGACAACTGCACGCGGTGACCCCAAGATCATTGGTGGTTCCCTGAGGAAGGACAAGGTCATCAAACAGCAACATGAAATGAAAATCGCAGCGACATTTGAAACAAAAGTAACGCTGCAAATGGAGGTGCACCTTACAGGAAAGGCTGTCTGAGGAGGAGATGAAAAGGTACAAAGCTTACAATATTCAGGAAAATAAAAGGGGCGCAGGAGTCTATCCAAAAATGTATGGGGAAATTGGATTAAATCCAAAATTCCAATATAATTCAATTATTTTTATCATTTTTATAAGAAACATTCTAATTATTCATATATTTTGAAAGTCAGGATATATGCGTGTGTGTGTATAGATGTGTGCATGTGCATGTGTGTGCAAGTCTATATATCTATATATAAATGTGTGTGTTTCCATATGTATATGTACACCAAATACATGGTTGCATATATGTGTGCATATATGTGGGTGTGCGCACATATGTATATCATTCTATGTGTGTGCATATGTATGTGTACATGTGTGTGTATGTGTGTGTGCATGTCTATATATCTATTATATCTATATCTCTATCTATCTATATAAATATATAGATAGAGAGATAGATAAGTGGATATATATATATGTAGATGTGCAAGCATGTGTGTTTGCACATGCATATGTACAGCAAACATATAGTTACATGTGTGTGTATGTATGCATGTGGTTATTTGTATGTGCATGTGTATGTATCCCTGTGTGTGCATGTGCACATATGTATATATATATATATATGCACATGTATGTGTGTGTGTGTGCACACTCATATGTGTATTGTTCTTTTTAAAATATTTTATGGAGTTTAACATATTCATCGTACATACAAAGTTTACTGATATAACAAAAAAAGCATGTCCTATCATACATATATCACAAATTAATATAAATGTAATTCAAATCTATCCATATTTGTTGATTAAACATTATTTCTTTCAAATAATTCTGGATAGAAATCAATTGAGTTACATTATTCCAAGCCTTGATCAGAACACAGAGTAATATCTGTCTAATGTGATAATATGTTTATAATATAATTAAACCTGTATATAATCGGTTAATCTAAAAAAGGAATAAAAAGAAAAAAGAAAAAAACAACAAAATAAGCTAAAAGTAAATCTAATTGACCCCCTCTCTCTAATCAAGGTTACCTTGTAGAAAATGATGTAAAGCTGTGGATTGAATAGCGATCTTCAGAAACCAGACAGAGAATTACCAGAGCATCCAAATTACTTAAATCTGCCAACCATGGTAGTATCTATGAATGGGACCCACATCTTTTGAAATTGAAACCTCCTATCTTTAATGTTGTATCTAATTTTCTCCAAGTTTAAATATGACAGTACATCATGTAACCACTGTGTATGAGCAGGTGAAGATTCATCTTTCCATTTAATTAAAATTGCTCATCTGGTTATCAACATGATAAAAGCTAAAACTTTCTCTTGATATGCATATAAAAGTAAATCATAATAAACAGTGCCTTGTACAAAAAGAAAATTCATTGAGATTACCCTCCCAATCATTTTTAATCTAGCCATGGAGGCTGATCTTAAATCCAATAAATCATTATAAATGTATGGTATTAATCCTGTAAATTCCACCAAACTGTAAATTAAAAACTTGATCAAAAATATTTGAATTTGCAATTTGAGGAAAATCGTAATTTTGTTCAAACAAAATGCCTAACTTGTAAATATCTAAAGAAATGTCTATTAGAAAGATTAAAATTAGCTGACAGTTGTTCAAAATAGGCAAAGTTATCTTGAATAAAAACATCTTTATAACTTTTGATACCTCGTCTGTACCATTCCTTAAAACGTGCATCTAACACAGACAGTTGAAAAAGATAGTTATCTATAATGGGCCGAGCAAGAGAAAAACTGTTATAACCAAAAAAACATTTCCTAAATTGAGCCCATGTTCTCAACTTATTTCTCATTATTGGATTATGTGTCAATTTAGAAAAGGAAAAGGGTAAAATGGAACCTAAAATTGCCAACATAGATAATTATTTAGAAAACCTCAGATTCATTTCTACCCAATAAGGATGATTCACTAATTTATCAAAATGTGATAATAAAAATAAATTATCTACATGAATCGCCCAATAATAAAATCAAAAATTTGGAAGTGATAATCTCCCATTCCTTTTAGTTTTTGAAGATGAGCTTTATTTATATGTAGTTGTTTTGCCTGCAATATAGATGAGGAAATATCCAAATTTAATGAGTTAAAGAAAGATTTGGGAATGAAAATTGGGAAGGATTGAAAAAAGTACAGAAATTTAGGTTAAAGATTCATTTTAATCAAATTGATATATCCTATATTGCAATAGATATGTACATTGATACACACACATATGTGTATTGTTACATGTATGTGTATGTACGCACGCATGCATGCATATGTATAATGTTATGCATGCACATGTGCTGGTGTCCATGTGTGCATGTGTGTGTGTGTGCACGCACATATATGCATTGTTGTGTGTGTCTGTGTGTGTGTGTGTGTGTGTGTGTGTGTGTGTGTGTGTGTGTGTGTGTGTGTGTGTGTGAGTGAGAGAAATATTCAAAGGAGTATTAGACAATTTTAGTGAATAAAGAAGGGAATGGAAAGGCTTCCTCTGGACACATGAGCAGAAAGAGGGAGATAAGCACAGCTCAGTGAATACACCTAGCCTTCAGTGGTCAGGGCAATAAGTGCAAGAGTTAGGGCAATGAGTTCCAGCTGTACAAGACATTGGCAAAACCACGGTTGGAGTTCTAGTCACCTAGCTACATGTCATTAATCTGGAAGGGGTACAGAAGGATTCAAAAAGAATTATCACAACTTGAGTGACAAGGAGATGGGCCTGGTCCTTTCCCCTGGAATAGGAGTCTGAGGAATGACTGTATAGAGTTCATAAAATCATCAGATATGCAGATAAATTCCAATGGATGAGCGGCTGGCTGGGATCGGGTGGTAAGCCCACATTTGAGGTGTCAAGAGTCCACAGGTGGGTGGGGCCTAGGTGAGAGGTCACAGTCTTTTTCCCAGGGCAGGGGAGACTAAAACTAGAGGGTTCAGGTTGAAGGGGAGGGTGGAAAGATTTAAAAGGGACCAGGTGGACAAGTTTTTCAAACTTAGGGTGCATCATATCTAGACCAAACTGTTAGAGGGAGTAGCAGAATTGGGTACAATTTCAACGTTTCAGTCATTTGATCAGGTATGCAGATGGGAAAGGTTTTCACGGGATCTGCAACAAATGCAGGCAAAGGGAATGAGGTCAGGTCGGGCCGGACAATTGAGGTCAAAGAGGCTGTATCTCTGCTGCCTAAGCTCTATGACTCTCTGCACCCATGAGGTGTTGATAAGGTTATGCAACTTGTGGTTCATCTTGTGGGTGCTTGTAGTATTTATGGTCCAGATATGGTTAACAGCACCGAGCTCTCCTGCTGCAGTGAAAAGCCAATCATGAAGCAAGTCAACTTCCTTTTGTTCAAAGGTAAATTTAATCAGAGGTTGTTGCAAAGACCCCTGTGCCTGCAATTTGAGGTTTACTCAAGGAAACCAATCAAATTCTTCAAGATATGCCCTGCAGAATATGCTGAATTGATCTGCAAATCTCCAGTTACTTTCATTTTTATTTTGTACCCTTTTCACATTAGGATATTGTGAAGGGCTGAACATTTGAGATTTTCTTTGGACAAAGATTCATGAGGACCTCCTTATTGTCTTCCTGTCTCCTGTACTCACTTCTCCTGTTGACACCTGCTCACCCTGGGATTCCGTGTCAATCTCTGACACGGAGAGAATAGGTGAGAGCATTTGGTGTGGGATTGCTTCCTGACATTCCAGGAATGACACTCTTTGTGCTTCAGACTTTTACGCTTGGTCTTTGAAATCAAAATAGGATTAAACCAAAATAAAAAGGATGTGGCCATTGTTCAATGAGGCCTGGGTTAAATATTCATCCAGAATTGCCTGTGAGAATGTGGGAATGAGTTGCTGCAGCTGGATAGCATTAAACCTTTGTTCATCTGTGTGCTGGTAACAACAGCAAATTTAATGAGTATCTAAAGCACCCACATAACTCTTTGGTGCACCATAGCTAAAAAAAAATCCTAATTTCATGAGCTGAATTTAAATTCCCCTGCTCCTGTGGAGGAACTTTGGATTTGCATTTGATGAGATGTGGTGAACTACAGTCCTATAATTGCTGGGCCAACATTGCATCAGCTGCAAATCCACTCCTCTGTGCACAAGTTCCCGCTAAAATTGGCTTGGATTCCGAGGGCTTTCCCGCGTGCTCATTCTGATCACGATGGTCCAGATATTGAGAGCCGCCAGGCAATTTCACAGTGAATGCAATGGACCTGATCCTTCAGCTCATGTCCTTAGATGGGTTCAAAGTACAGTAGCTTCCCCACCCCCACTCCCCAGCCACCTGGCTTTGATCCTGACCTCCAGAGCTGTCTGTGTGGATTTTCCATGTTCTCTGCGTGCATGCATGGGTTCCTGCTGGGTGCTTCGCATCCAAAAGATGAGTGGGTTGGCAGGTTAATTGACCCAGTAAATGGACTCAAGTGTGTGAGTGCATGGGAGTGTTGCTGAGAGTGTGAGATGGTATAGAATGATGGGCCTAAAGGTATGTTCCTGTACTGTATAATTACATGTGACAGTCCACTCTCGACCCAAGGTTGATTTACCAGCTCCATAGTTCAAACCGAGAACGTGCATTTCTGTTGCATCTTGATGTGTGAAGGCGCTGTAGTCACTTCCTTTGAAGTGCATTTACTGATGTGATACGAAGAAAAAAGCAAGAGGCAAGGAAGGAATTACTGTCTACACCAGTGGTTCTCAACATTGCTCTTTCCACTCACATACCACTTTAAGTAATCCCTATGCCATCGGTGCTCTGTGATTAGTAAGGGATTACATATGGTGGTGTGCAGGTGGGAAGAAAAAGTTTGAAACCCACTGTTTTAATTGTACCTCATTGACTCGTTATGTGCACGGTTTCAGAACTCTAAAGGAAATGGGCCAATGGCAATTTTTCTCAAGCAAAATATTTCAGTAATAATTGGGTCTAGATCAGTGATTCTCAACCTTCCCTTCTCACTCACATCCCACCTTAAGTCATTCCTTACTAATCACAGAGCACCGATGGCATAGGAAATACTTAAAGTGGAATGTGAGTGGAAAGAAAAAAGTTGAGAACCACTAGTGTATACTCATGTAAAAGTCGACTACCTTTGGCCCTCTGGCAACCTGCCCACTGGAACTCTTGATGCCTTGAAAGTGGTCTTAACACCCAGAACCAGTTGGCCGCACACCCGTCAGAACTCCCAACGCCTCAAACAGCGCAGGGTCTTACCAAGGTCAAAAGCAGTGTCCGTGTAAGGGTTGAACCCATAAGATTAATGTTTAAAAAATGGTCTTTAAGACTCGACTTTTATATGAGTACATACATTATTTTATAATTATGTGTGATTTTTGTCTGATACAGGTGTTTGAAGCAGAATCAGTGCTTACTTTCAAAAATTAATTGGACAAAGAGTGACAGATCGATTGGAAAAGAGCAGATGAGAGGACCTGACACTCACACGATGGGCCTGGTATCCTCTTCCTGTATCATTCTACGATTCAGTCTGGAGTGGCAGCATTTCATTGCAGTAACACTGTGGGAACAGAAGGCTACAATCAACAGCACTGCTGAAGATCTACAATGCCACCTGATTCCCGACTGCCCCGTGGTAGTCAAGGGTTCAATGCATTTGTCTGGTTCCTCGTTGCTTAAGTGCCCTAACGTTGTACCTTGCTTCAGCACAGAACAATATAGCAAGAGTTGTAATTTTCCAGTCATAATCAAAGTTCAGATTTATTGTCAGAGCACTTCCATAACATCACATACAACCCTGAGATTCCTTTTCCTGAGGGCAAGGCAGAATTACCACTTATTGATAGTGCAAAAACACTGTACTCAACATATGCATGCAAACAAATAAGGAAATGTAAACAAACTGACTGTGCATTACAGAGAAAAAAATCAATCAAGTGCAAAGGTCAGAGTCCATAAATAAGTCCCTGATTGAGTTTGTTGTTGAGGAGAATGATGGTGGAGGGGGAGCAGCTGTTCCTGATATTGGTGGTGCGAGTCTTGTGGTAACTACACCTCTTTCCTGATGGCAGCAGCGAGAACAGAGCATGTGCCAGATGGGGTAAATCCTTGATGATCACTGCTGCACTCTGACGGCAGCATTCCCTGTAGATGTTCTCGATAGTGGGGAGGGCTTTGCCTGTGATGTCTTGGGCTGTGTCCACCACCTTTTGGATTCAGGGTATTTGCATCCCTATCAGGACGGCACAAGATATCCTTGTTGTACTGTGGACTTTTCATCCTTTAACCTGTGGCCCATTTTTATTTTGGTTTAGTTACAGGGACCATCTGAGATTTACATGATATCCAGTCATTGCAATGATGTCGCCACTCTCCAGCACAATTAGATATTGACAAATTCACAGAAAGCATAGTACAAACAAGGGAATAAGGTCAAGCATGGCAATGATCAAACTGCATTTGTAGGAGTTTTGATTAATTCAAGTTTAGTTGTTACAAAAGTCACAATAGGGTGAGAAGTTCTTCTGTGAGCAAACTAATAGGTTATCTGTAACCTTCATACAGCTGTGTTAAAAAAAAGTACAGTTACAGCATATAGGATTGAAATGAAATAAAGGATCAATTACCACCAAGAGACAGCAGCATGAGAGCTGCGTGATGGGGTTCATCCAGGAGCCTGATGGCTGCAAGGAAGAAATTGTCTCTAAGCTTGCTGGTGTCTGTTCTTCTACTCTTAATCCTTCTCCCTGACGAAAGAAGGGAGAAGAGTGTATCTGAGGTGTGATGGGTGCTCCAGTAAAATGGCTGCCTTTCCTCAGCAGTGGGTGATAAAGGTGGAACTCCATAGAAAACAGGGATCATTTTTTTGCCAATGGTCTGAGCTGCATTTACTACCTTCCAGTCTTGAGCAGAGCAGCTCCCATGATGCATCCAGTCAGTAGAACATAGCAGGCAAATTAAATTCATTTCACGGCCATTTCCAGAAGCAGTCGCTCCATGCTGACAGTCAGAGTCCCACTAAGTGCAGTCGCCCCTGTTGCCATCATGCTTTCAATCTCTTCCTTCTTGCTTGTAGGGATCCCACCCCCCCATGGCCGTTGCAGTACTTGGCTGCCATGCTTACTCCATCACTGAACACTCTGCTGGAGTATTTCTGCAGCGGTTTGGGATGTGTAAATGTACAGACTTCTTCCGGATCTTCAGACATGGAAGCAGAGGTTGTCCTAAAACCAAACCACAGGTCCCTTCCTCTCTCCTCGGTACTCACTTTCGTCGTTGTTGGACGTCCTGCCTGCCATACAGGAGGGTGTTCAGTAAATGAGGGCAATATTCCATTCTGAGAATATGTAGGTGGCACAGAGAGCGCAACGTTACTGCAGCGTCAGTGAACTGGGTTCGAATCCAGCGCTGTCTGTCAGAAGTTGGTACATTCTTCCCATATCTGCATGGGTTTCAATGGCCAGGATTGGCTTCTACCTTGTATTAAATAAAATCTTTTTAAGAATCTGACCACAAATGACTTGATATCTCAGTGTCCCATCAAAACGTTCAATACTGACTCATTTGATAACCAGAAGGTATCAATTGATAACTGGGTCTTTTTTTTTAAACCTGATTTTCAAACTGAAAGCACGGTTATGAACGGTCGAGTTGCATCAAGCTTAGCTAATGCACATTTCACATTGCCTTTCATATTGACTAAATACTAAAACTGAATTCAAACTCATCTGCATTTTTCACTCTTTCGCTGTGCTCAAATCGTACTTAAATCTGCAAGGACTGATACATTTGTGTCTTTGCTGTACATCTGGGCTGTTGTTATCAGATATTAGCATAAGAGATTTCAGTTTTGCTGATTAGCTGGTTAGTGAAACACTGTCACAGCACCAGCAACCTTTGTTCGAATCCCACGCTGTCTGTAAGGGGTTTGCATGTCCTACTCGTGTTGGCATGGGTTTCCTCTGGGAGCTTCGGTTTCCTCCCAGCATTCAAAAACATACGGGGTTCCGTGTATTTGGGCGGCATGGGCTCGTGGGCTGGTAGGGCCTATTACCGTACTGTATGTCTGAATTTAAAGCGCATTTAAAATGCTCTAGCCCAGGGTTATTCCATTGCATTTCGATCAAGGTGTTTATCTGATCCTCACCCTTTGTAACCACTGAAGTCATGGATTAGTGCATGTCCAAATATCTGAGCCTGTATACGTGATGGATACTTGGAGGAGTTGACAATCATCCCCTGAAGGATGTATGAAAGAGAAAGCACAGCCTAGCAGGCCATACCAGAACAGGGGAGGCTCTACCAAGGGCTCTTAACGTTGTAACTCCCGCAAAGTTCTTCCAATCCATGGCTGATGCATGCCACAGTACTCCACCAACACCCCATTATGTTGAATTCCTCTGTCTCACCAGGAGAAACACAACACTACTAATAAGGTGGCAGCAGGGCAAGGCATTGCACTGAGACCACCCGCAAATTAGAGGAACAACACTTCATCTTCTGTCTGGGTACTCTCCAACCAGATGGCATTAAGATCGACTCCACCGGTTTCTGTTAAATCTCCGGCCCTTCTTCTTCCCCAATCGCCTTTCCCCCAGCTCATCTCTCTTTCTCACTCTCTTTCTCTCTTGCTCTCTCTCTATCCCTCTGTCTCTCTCTCTCTCTATTTATCTATATCTCTCTGTCTCTCACTCTGTCTCTCTCTCTCTGTCTCTCTTACCCTTTGTCTGTCTTTCTCTCTCTCTCTTCCCTTTTCCCTGTCTCCTTTCACAGAGCCAAAATCAATTCTCACCTCTCCTCTTATCATACCCAATTAACATTTTTTGTTGGCCTGGACTCCTCACCTGGCTAATCTTCTGTCTTTATTCTGATGCCTTCCTGTTCTTTGCTTATTCCTTGAAGAAGGGCTCAGGCCAGAATGTCAGTAATATATCTTTACCCACTGTAGACAGTACGAGTTCTGCTGAGTTCCTCCAGCATTTCTGTCTGTTTTTGCACTATTTTTATTTATTTTGAAATGTGGTTTATCGAAATATTTGCAATGTGACGCTGCCACAAAACAACAAATTCTGTGACTTGCTCATCACAATAAATTCTGATTCTAATTCTGATAAGGAGGTGCCCAACAGACCTGACCAAGTGTCATTTGGGCCTTGCTCCTTTGGCTTGGGAGAGGTCACTGGTGTTACTTCAGTTGTCAACGCCAGTGAATTTTGAGGGATTGACAGAGACAGTGGTGGTGGCAATTTTTTTGGCAAAGAGGGCTGGAGACAATTAGCAGGTCAGGTGACATACGGTGGTGGGAGAAACAGAGTTAATGCTTTGGGTCAGAGACCGCTTCACACTGTTAAACAGTTCTAAGAGCCTCAGGATACAGGCCAGAAACAAAATGCAGGAATAAAAATGGATAGTTGCTCAAAATGTCCAGGTCCAATAGCACAGAGAATGAAATGACATTAATGCTTTGGACTTTGTCAAAATTTGATCTCCAATCTGACGTAGCGAGTGGTAAGTACAACCCTGTTACAGTGCCTGTAATCGGGACTGGGGTTCGAATCGCACGCTGTCTGTAAGGAGTTTGTACATTCTCCCCGTGGGCTTTTTCCCGGGGTGGCTCCAGTTTCCTCCCACTGTTCAAGACGTACTGGGGATTGTAGGTTATTGGGCGCACGGACTCGTTGGCTGAAATGTCCTGTTATTCTGTCATAGGTGTAAATGTAAAATCTAAATTTAATAAATCTTATCCGTATCTCCACAGGTGCTGCTAATCATTTCTTGTTCGATCTGAGGAGGTTAAAAATTGGTGGCATGAAAAACGTACACATTCAAAGTTCATACAAAAATGCTGGGGGAGCTCCAAAAAAAGTCGTTCAGCTTTCCTTAAGCAGCAAAGATAAAGGGGGATAGCCAGCTTTTTGGGTCTGAGCCCTACCGCAAGGTACGAGCTAAAAAGAGGCAGGCGCCTGAGTAGAATGGTGGGGGTGGCAAGGGAGGAGCACGGAGCCACAGGCAAGAGGTCATCGGTGAATTAGGGTGGGAGGGCACAAGAGAAAGAGGGGATAGACCTCTGAATGGAGTGGGGGGAATGGGGGGGGTTGGGGGAATAGAAGGTTGGGGATCAGAGAGGGAAGGTGGATGGTTGGGGAGGTCAGGGGGGAGTTGGGTGGGTCTGAGGGCTAAGGGGTGGGAAGAAAGGGTGGGCTCAGAGGAGAGTATTCACATTCAAAGCCTGCACTTTTGTTTTATTATTGCACTGCCTGCTGTACATTACTATAGGTTGACTTGCCTGGTTAGCACGCAACACAAAGCTTTTCACCATATCTTGGTACAGATGGCAATAAACAATTCAGTGTGCGAAGTGGAACAGATATAGGGCTATGATTGATTCCTTGGAGACAGCTGATGCCTTAGTCAGGTAACGACATCTATGGCTCACAGCTAGTAGAAATGAACCATCACCGGCACCTTCTTGTTCAGGGTCGTGAGGTTTGGTAGCTTTTCTCACCAAAACACCACTACATAAAACATAAAACATAGAACAGTAAAGGCCCTTCAGCCCACAATGTTGTGCTGACCTCTGTAAACCTACTCAGCAAACTAAACCTTGCCGTCCTCACCCTCTCCTTTTCTTGAATCCATGTGTCTGTCGAAGAGTCTTTAAATGTCCCTATTGTACCATCCTCCACCACCGCCCCTGGCTATGCATTCCAGGCACCCACTACTCTCAGTGTAAAAACCTTACCCCTGGCCTCTCCCCTAAACTTTAATTTAGTTTGGTAACAGGCCCTCTCAGTCCATGATTTCAGGCCCTTTAAGCCCATGAGTCTGTGCCGCCCAATTACTCCCAATTGTCTTAAAACCCCCGGTTTTTGAAGGGTGGGAGGAAACCAGAGCCCACTGGGAAAAACCCACGCAGACATGGGGAGAACGTACAAACTCCTTACAGACAGCGGGGGATTCGAACCCCCGTCCCGATCGCTGGCGCTGTAACAGCATTGCATTAACTGCTATGACAACCGTACCATCCTCACCTCACCTTGTGCAGATGTCCTCTGGTGTTTGCTAGTCCCGCCCTAGGAAAAAAGGGCTGGCTGTTGACCTTATCTATGCCTCTTACGATCATGTTGACCTCTATTAATTGACCTCTCATCCTTCACAGAGAAAAACCCTAACTCTGTCAACTTGCCTCACAAGACGCGTTACCCAATCCAGGTAACATCCTGGTAAATCTCCTCTGCACCCTCTCCATATCCATTTCTGTAATGAGAAGGCCAGTATGAGCACAATATTCCATGTGGCCCAATCAGAGCTGTACAGAGCTGCATCTCTCCCTTCTCTTTTTGTATTGCTTGTGTCTTCAAAGGTATGGTATGTCTTTGAGATGAGGATTCCTGCCAGCCTGTTCCCTTCCTACCCAATTTCTAAATATACCTCAGGGTAAATACTGGGTGGCCTGACAATAGAAAGGGTATCCATACTGTACAGGTCCTTGGACCTAGATTCATGCATGTACAGACAACACCACAATTGTTCTACATGCATTCATGGGATGTAGGTCTTACCTCTAATGGTGGAAATTATTGCCCATTCACCCTTGCCTTTGATCTGAAAGATCTGGCAGGTATTCTCAGGAGAATGTTAAAAGATCAAATGTACTGGAAGGGCAGAGGGTAAGTGATTCACTTCCTATTAACAAATTCCATTTGCAGTTGGACGACTTGTCTTAACACCCCCATGGTGGTTTCACACTGCAAAACATTCCAATGCATGTTGAGGCAGCCTGTCACTCTTCCCCATTTACATCAGCTTTCCTTTGGTCAAATGGGCTTCTGAGTGTTCGCAGCAAAGATATTGACTTGGCCCAGTTTTCTACTGATTGCATGATGAATGAGTGCAGTGGGTGATGAATGTTCTTCAGACCTTGGCTGTGGAGAGGATGGGACTCCCAGCATCTTGTGACTCATAGTCCTACCAGCACAGAAAAAGGCCCTTTGGCCCACTAGGTCAATGCTGTCCCTTGTGCCTCTCTCCATCACCTGGATTAGGTCCACAGATTTTTCTGTCTCAGTAATTATCTAGGTTCACCAACTCTTCAGAAAATGGATTCTGGACTCCAATCACCTTGTGTGGAAAAAGAACCTCCATCTCAGACCTCTAAACCAGCCATTCTCAACCATTTTTCTGGGGGCTATAGCCTCCTTAGGACACTGCTCAAAGTTCATAGACCCCTTCTCAGTGAAGCAATCTAGTTTAGCTGGTTTCTTGTATACCAACTTTATAAAAAACATTAAAAATATTGTAAGATATCAGCCACACTTAAATGCGCTGTGGCCCCCGTTGAGAATGGCTGCTCTAAACCATCGACATCGAGTGTTTAGACACCATCGCCGTGGTGCAAAATGATTTTTACTGTCTCCCCTATCTGCATCCCTCAGACCACATCTTGGCCACCTCTGATCCAGGGGATCCAGCCTTTCCTTACAGCCAAAATACTCCAACCCAGGCCACTCCCTGTTGAATCTCCCCTCCATGCTCTCCAACACAATCACATCTTGCGTTGTGTGCGTATCCAAAGCTACAACAACGTATGGATTCCTCCCCCAAAAATGCCCAAATAGGGTGTAGTGCGCGTCAAAAGAACCAAAGACTTGCTGATCCAAACCAAGGCTTTTATTAACTAAAAGACTGGAGCATATCACAAGTAGTTTGACCAGTCCAGAATGACCTGGTCTGGCTAGGAGCAATCCTTTAAGACCTGCCAGTAGGTGTGGCTACGCTCTCAGCCAATCACAGTCATCCTACACTACAATCTGTACATATACACATTGGTGATAGAATCTGTACTATCACATAGGTTTACTCCAGTAAAAAAAGGTATTACTGATTATACTCCATATATCCAAATACACATCATGAGGTTTGCTGGAATATTTTACTTAAAGGCTTGTATTTCATAACTAAAAACTATTTCAGGTAATTTTGAAGTGTGATTGCTGTTCTAATATTGGAAATATTTAATTTAATTTTTAAAATAATTTAGACATACAGCACAGTAACAGGCTCTTCTGGCCCACGAGTTTGTTCCCAATTGGGTGTCAACTCCCATAAGTTTTGAAGGATGGTAGGAAACTGGAGCACTCAATGGAAACCCATGCAGATACAGGGAAAACGTGCAAACTCCTTACAGGCAACGCCGGATGTGAACCCGGGTCGCTGGCGCTGTAAAAGCTTTGCGCTAACTGCTACATAATCAGTCACTCAACGCACAGTTGTTTAACGTCCTGGCAGTGGTGCAGTATGGGCGAGAAACCACCTGCAAACCATAGAACTGAGAACTTTTGAGCAAATTTTGGTCATGGAATTGACGGATGGGAAATGTAGCTTTGTTCACCCTGGAGAGAATACTACTGCTCAAGATGGCAAGCAGAGGGTGCCATATAATTTTCCTCTTGGCCCAGCAGTAGCTCCTATGTGAACCTGTGGGTGGGTGTTTTGTATGGAAGGTTGAGCGAGGACAGGGCCTTGAAATAATCAAGTCTACTGCTGAACCTTGTAAGCGATGGTGGCCAGGTTAAACTTCAGCAATGTTGAAGGAGTCAGCCAGAACATTCCTCTGGGCAAAGTCAGCCGGGAAAACCCTTGCATGGTTGCAGAAAAGACAATGTTATACCTATTCCTACACCGGTTGAGCCGTTCGCCTTGGTCTGTGTCAAGAAAGTCCTGTCAGTGCTGCCACATTTCCCCCCAACGGCTTAAGTGAGGGAAATGAGGCATGGGAATAAGAGCAGAAAATGTGAAATTACATGGCAAATACAGAACAGATGGGACAGACTCTCTTAAACATCCCTGTGCACTATTAGACTCTTTGTGTTTTGTTTAACTGCATCTGCATATGAAGGGAGGGGAATTCGATCATCCCCCCCCACCCCACCCCAGGTGGATGACAAGCCGATGGAAATCAAATTAAGAATAAGGCCTTATTTGAGGAGTAGCGGTGAGAGACACTTAATTCACTGAAGGATCAGAGAACATTACAGCTACAGAAAGCAGGCCCTTTGGCCCTTCTAGTCAGTGCTAAACTATTATACTACCTAGTCCCACTGACCTGAACCCAGTTCATAGCCCTCCATACCTCTCCCATCAATGTGCCTATCCAAAGTTTTCTTAATTGTTAAAAATGAGCTTGCATTCAACCCTTCTGTTGTTGGCAGCTCATATTCCCACAGCCGTCTGTGTGAAGAAATTCAGTTTAATATTCCCCCTAAACTCCTCTCCTTTCATCCTAAACCCATGTTCTCTACTTTATATCTCACTTAACCTCAATGTAAAAAGCCTATCTACATTTACTCTGTCGATCCCCCTCATAATTTTAAATGCCTCTATCAAATCTCTCCTCATTCTTCTACACTCCAGGGAATTAAGTCTAACTCAGTGGTCCTCAACACTTTTCTTTCCGCTCACCTACCACCTTAAGAAATCCCTATGTCATCGGTGCTCTGTGATTAGTAACAGATTGCTTAAGGTGCTAGGTGGGTGGAAAGAAAAAGTTTGAAAACCACTGTTTTATCGTCCCTCATTGACTCGTTATGTGCATGGTTTCATAACTCCAAAGGAAATGGGCCAATGACAATTTTCCTCAAGCAAAATATTTCAGGAACAATTTGGTCTAGAGCAGTGATTCCCAACCTTCCCTTCCCACCCACCTCCCACCTTAAGTAATCCCTTACTAATCACATAGCACCAATGGCATAGGGATTACTTAAAGTGGTAGGTAATAAATCTTTGCACTCTTTCTATCTTATTAATATCTTCCCTGTAGTTCAGTGACCAAAACTCCATAAAATACTCTGAATTTGGCCTCACCAATGTCTTATACAACTTTATTATAACATCCCAAATTCTGTACTTAATAGTTTGATTTATGAAGGCCAATATGTCAAAAACCCTCTTTACAACTCAATCTGCTTGTGACACCACTTTCAGGGAATTATGTATCTGTATTCCCAGATCCCTTTGCTTGACCACAGACACCCCACTGCTCTCCTCAGTGCTCTACCATTTACTGTTAGAGCTGAGGGAAAGAAGACAGGGGGAAGGGATAGGAAGGGGAATAGCAGGTTAGCTGAAACTGGAGAAGTCGATGTTAATGCCATCCGGTTGGAGACAGACGGAAAATCAGGTGTTGTTCCTCCAGTTCTCGGTGGGGTAGTACCCGAGGCCATGGACAAACATGTGAGTGTGGGAGTGGGACACAAAACTGAAGTGGTTGACCACTGGGAGGCCCGTCATTGGTGCTCAGCGCAACGATCGCCCAGTCTGTGCTCAGTCTCTCTGATGTCAAAAAGGCCACAAAGGGAGCAATGATGGGACGTGTGAGGAGCAGAATGGCCTGCTCCTGTTCCTAATGTTCTTAGCTTTATCACAATCTATCTGAACAGGACCTGCTATTCAACTGTCCAACAGGATCTGTTCAACTCCAAGCAAAATTGAATTATATTTACACTTAACAAAAATGTTCAATTAATTAGCTTTACAATATACAACAAAATTGGTTAGGAGATCACTTAAAATGGATAAATATTAAAGAGGGGTAAGAGGAAGGAAGATTAAAGGAAGGAAAGGCAGGCAGAGAAGTTTGTGGAGGGAATGCAAGTTTCTGAGTCTTTGTAGCTGAATATTGAGGCAGGGGCCGGGCCTCAATGACATATAATAAGGCACTGGTGAGCAGTTTTCGGCTCCTCATTTAAGAAAAGTTGTGCTGACGTTAGAGAGGGTTCAAAGGAGGTTCACAGGGATGATTCCGGGAATGAAAGGGCTATCATATGAGGAGCGTTTGATAGCTCTTGGCCAGCACTTGGAATTTAGCACAATGATGGGGGGTTGTGGGGGGGGGGTGGGGGGGGGAGTGGATCTCATTGAAACATTTTGAATGTTGACAGGCATAGACAGAGTAGATGTAGTAAGTTTGTTTCCTATGGTGGGAGAGTCTAGGACAAGAGGGCAGAACCTCAGGATTGGAGGGCATCCACTTAAAACAGAGATGCGGAAAAATTACTTCAGCCAGAGGGTGGTAAATCTGTGGAATTTGTTGCTAAGGTCATTGTGGAGGCCAGGTCATTGATTAGCCAGAGCATCAAAGGTTATGGGGAGAAGGCCAGGCAGTGATGCTGAGTTGGGAAATAGATCAGCTCATGATTGAATGGTGGGACAGACTCAATGGGCTGAATAGCTTATTTCTGCTCCTGTGACTTATGTTTTTATGGTCTTCAATAGGCCTTCAGCCCATTGGGTTGACGCCAACCATCCAAGACCCATTTTTACAACGATTCACCCCTGACCCATTTGACTGTCCCCTCATTCCTGTCAACACCCCCTCTTTCCACCCAATTCTACCATATACTCGTATCTAATTAACTCATACGTTTGTTGGGATGTGTGCAGAGACACGTAGTGGAAACCCACAAGGAAAAGATGGAAACTTCACCCAGACTGCAAAGCTGTGGAGTAACTGAGTAAAGAACAAGCTGCTATGAATTGTCTTACACCATCCCTAAAAATTTAGGGAAAGCTCGAAGGCACATAATGAACCATCTTGCATCCTGTATCTTAAAATTGGATGTTTTAATTTAAATTTAGACATACAGCACAGTAACAGGCCCTTTTGGCACATGAGCCCTTGCTGCCCTATTTGACCCAAATGGCGGGAGGAAAATGGAGCATCCAGAGGAAACCCACACAGACATGGGGAGAACATATAAACTCCTTACAGACAGCGCGGGATTCGAACCCTCGTTCCTGGTGCTGCAGCAGCATTGCTCCATCTGCCTCGCTAACCATGGTGGCCTTCTATTTGTGAATATAGAGTGTTCTATTTGCAAATCTATAGCAAGCTTCCAAACTCAACAGAAAATTCACAAGACTTGGATTTTTTTAAATTTAGTGGTACATCACGGATATAGGCCTTTCCAGACCACGAGCCCACATAAATACAGTATAACCCCAATTATCCGAAATCGGGTTCTCCAAAATCCTCAGTTTTCAAAAATTTTTTAAACATTTTGGATAAACGAGGATATCCAAAATCCTCATTTATCTGAAATTTTTTCAGAGCCGAACTGACCGTGGATATTGGGTCCCCGGCACCAGAAGCAGCAGAAGCGGACCTCAAGCTCCCACAGCAGCAAGGATCTCAAACTCCTGGACAAGAGTGGGACCCTCAGGCTCCCAGAACAAGTGGGGCCTTGGTGGGGAGGTATCGGTGATCAGCGGTGGCCAGCATTATTTTTGTGAGAATTAAACATTATTTTAATGCTTAAAAATCCTTCCCTTATTGTTTGTTTGTTGTTTAATCATGATTAAAAGTGTTTTGCTGTTGCTACTGGGCTGTTTTTTTTAAAAATGACTGGTTCTCTGAAGAAAACGTTTATCCGAAATGAGCCTAGTCCCGAGCATTTCAGATAATCGGAGTTGTGCTGTATACCCAGGCTATCAATTAACTTAGTAATCCCATATGCCTTTGGAATGTGAATTATTGACACGTAATACTACATTTGGCTTGGTTCAGCATCATGCTGAAGAAGATTGAAAAGAGGGTTGGTGCGAGAACACAGCCTTGCTTCACGCCATTGTTAATGGAGAAGGGTTCAGAGAGCTCATTGCTGTATCTGACCCGACCTTGTTGGTTTTCGTGCAGTTGGATAATCATGTTGAGGAACTTTGGGGGACATCCGATGCGCTCTAGTATTTGCCAAAGCCCTTTCCTGCTCACGGTGTCGAAGGCTTTGGTGAGGTCAACAAAGGTGATGTAGAGTCCTTTGTTTTGTTCTCTGCACTTTTCTTGGAGCTGTCTGAGGGCAAAGACCATGTCAGTGGTTCCTCTGTTTGCGCGAAAGCCGCACTGTGATTCTGGGAGAATATTCTCGGCGACACTAGGTATTATTCTATTTAGTAGAATCCTAGCGAAGATTTTGCCTGCAATGGAGAGCAACGTGATTCCCCTGTAGTTTGAGCAGTCTGATTTCTCGCCTTTGTTTTTGTACAGGGTGATGATGGTGGCATCACGAAGATCCTGAGGCAGTTTACCTTGGTCCCAACAAAGCTTGAAAAACTCATGCAGTTTGGCATGCAGAGTTTTGCCGCCAGCCTTCCAGACTTCTGGGGGGATTCCAGACCCCAACAATGAAGACGCTGTTTACATCCGGTACCGCACGGATGGCAGTCTCTTCAATCTGAGGCGCCTGCAAGCTCACACCAAGACACAAGAGAAACTTGTCCGTGAACTACTCTTTGCAGATGATGCCGCTTTAGTTGCCCATTCAGAGCCAGCTCTTCAGCGCTTGACGTCCTGCTTTGCGGAAACTGCCAAAATGTTTGGCCTGGAAGTCAGCCTGAAGAAAACTGAGGTCCTCCATCAGCCAGCTCCCCACCATGACTACCAGCCCCCCCACATCTCCATCGGGCACACAAAACTCAAAACGGTCAACCAGTTTACCTATCTCGGCTGCACCATTTCATCAGATGCAAGGATCGACAATGAGATAGACAACAGACTCGCCAAGGCAAATAGCGCCTTTGGAAGACTACACAAAAGAGTCTGGAAAAACAACCAACTGAAAAACCTCACAAAGATAAGCGTATACAGAGCCGTTGTCATACCCACACTCCTGTTCGGCTCCGAATCATGGGTCCTCTACCGGCACCACCTACGGCTCCTAGAACGCTTCCACCAGCGTTGTCTCCGCTCCATCCTCAACATCCATTGGAGCGCTTACACCCCTAACGTCGAAGTACTCGAGATGGCAGAGGTCGACAGCATCGAGTCCACGCTGCTGAAGATCCAGCTGCGCTGGATGGGTCACGTCTCCAGAATGGAGAACCATCGCCTTCCCAAGATCGTGTTATATGGCGAGCTCTCCACTGGCCACCGTGACAGAGGTGCACCAAAGAAAAGGTACAAGGACTGCCTAAAGAAATCTCTTGGTGCCTGCCACATTGACCACCGCCAGTGGGCTGATAACGCCTCAAACCGTGCATCTTGGCGCCTCACAGTTTGGCGGGCAGCAACCTCCTTTGAAGAAGACCGCAGAGCCCTCCTCACTGACAAAAGGCAAAGGAGGAAAAACCCAACACCCAACCCCAACCAACAAATTTTCCCTTGCAACCGCTGCAATCGTGTCTGCCTGTCCCGCATCGGACTTGTCAGCCACAAACGAGCCTGCAGCTGACGTGGACTTTTTACCCCCTCCATAAATCTTCGTCCGCGAAGCCAAGCCAAAGAATACTACATTTAGAATGTAACATACTTGAAATTCTTTAATGTTTGTCGATCTTAAGACAGAGAGTTACCATTTTGTCCAGCACCCCTTCAGCACCTGGTGTTCCTGGAAGGTCTCCCCTCCAAGTACTGATCAGGCCTGAGCCTGCTTAGCTTCCCAGATAAAACAATCCCAGGCTATTAGCTACTATCAGGAAGGAAACCAGAGCACCCAGTGGAAACCCACACAGACACGGGGAGAACGTACAAACACCTTACACACAGGGCGGGACGCAAACCCGGGTCATTGTGCTGGCCATCGCACTATATTGACTCTTCTATCTCAAAATAGGAGTGCAGTCTCGTAAGCCGTACTTACAAACATTACCTGTGCAATCCCATGGAGTAATAAGTGACCGGCAGATTTATCTCCCCACTTCCCATGTAATGAATGTAGCGTGGTAGTGAGTGGGCGGTTTCATCGTCGAAACGCGTTCTGAACTGGTGTTCTTGTCAGATTTAAGCTGCACCATAAAAAAAGAATGATTGAGGCTGCATTGGTCTCCATGGCAACAAATTTGCTAATCAATAAAAAAAAGTTAACAGAACGAGTGTCACATCCGCTTGAAACAACAAAGAATGCAAAATGTAGCCTCTTACCACAGAAGAGGTGGTGTTCGATTCTCAGGCACAATGTCTTCCAGAGTTCATGCACACACTAATATCCAGAGGTTTCAAGTGGCAAGATGACTGAGGCCAAAATTCTCAAGTGCTGGTGAGTCAGCTCATGTTTGTCCTGTATTACAGGAGAGCTTGTTTACCAGAAGCCCACAGATCTTATTATGAGTTAATATGTCAGCAGGGTTAGTGTGTGGCACTCCTGCTATAAGTGAGGCGGTGGCCCCAAGTGGAAAGGCTCTCAATGGAGGTTCACACTCCAGTCCAAAGCCTGTCCTGCTGGAGTCACTTCCATTCAGCTGACGTGTTGGTGCAGTGGCTCTGTAGGTGGTGCAGCTGTTCAATCTTGATGGCCATCTGTACAGTGAAAAGCTTTGTTGTGGATGCTATCCAGACAGGTCAATGCGTACCGAATACCACAGCTGTGGCAATAATTTAAAAAATGAGCAGTGTTGCAGTAAGTCAGAATGCCATGTACCGTGTATGGAGGAATGTATAGTTAAGCAGTGCAAAGACATCATCTACAAATGAGAGGCCCATTAAGGGTCTGATAACAGATGAAAAGAAACTGTCTGTTGATATGGAAATACATTTTCAAGTTCACATATCTTCTACCCATCAGGCATGGGGAGAAGAGAGCGTAACTGGGGTAGATGGGGTGCTTTAATCTGTTGGCAACTTTCCCATGGCAGAGGTGTTGTAGGCAGAGTTGATGGAGGGGAGGTTGACCTGTGTGTTGGCCTGAGCTCCGTTCAAAACTCTCTGCGGTTTCTTGTGGTCTTGAGCTGAACAGTTCGCATACCAGGCTTCCAGGTAGGACACCTTCTGTGGAACTTCTGCAATAATTGGCCTGAGGGACATGCCAGATTTTCTCGGGTTCCTGAGGAAGTCGAGTTCCTTGGTCATGAAATCACCTAGCCTTCAAATGCAACTCACCCACAGGGTGGTACGGTTATCAGGATGGTTAGCTGTGATGCGCTGTGGTGCAGCAAGCCAACACAAAACATGAGAAGACTGTACGACAGGCTTTAATCAACTCAAACTCTGTACACATCAGTCTTAATATTTTGCTGGCTCTACATGTCCGACTGACCCCAGAAGGGGCTGGCTCGAGTGTATATACAGGCCGGTGATTGACAGCCGGCCAGATGGATTCCCCCTGCAGTAGGCTGGTAAGACTGCGCCCAGTGTTGTGGTTGTATCATCACATTAGCGCAACACTTTTACCGCATCAGCAACCCAGGTTCGAGTCCCATGCTGTCTGCAAGGTATTTGCTTGTTCTCTCTGTATCTGCATTGGATTCCTCTGGGTGCTCTGGTTTTTTCCCAACGTTCAAAATGTGCCGGGGGTTGTATTTAGGCAGCACGGAGTCATGGGCCAGAAGGTCCTGTCACCGTGCTGTATCTCTAAATTTAAATTCAGTTCAATTCAGTGGAGGTGGAAGCATACATTTATTGAGTCACACAACATGGAAACAGACTCTTCAGCCCATCAAAGCCATGCTGACCATCAAGCTCCTACATTCAACACTCATCCCATTTTATTCTCCCCACACTCTCTCCAATTCCTATCAGGTTCCACCACTCACCTGGTGTCCACAGTTCAACCTTCCAAGCCTCATGTCCCTGGGAAGTAGGTGGAACAAAGCCCGCAGAGGAAATCCATGCAGTTTATAGTTTAGGGCACATGATTTGAGAATGGATCTGCTAGCATTGGAGAGGGTACAGAGAAGATTTGCTAAAATGATACCAGGAATGAAAGGGCTAGCAGATGAGGAATGTTTATTGGCTCTTGGACTGTACTCTTTGGAGTAGAGAAGGTTGAGGGGGGGGATCTTCATATTGACATCATGGATGTTGAAAAGCTTGGGCAGAGTAGATGCGGTAAGGACGGTTCCCATGGTAGGAGAGTCTAGCACAAGGGGGCACAATTTCAGGATAAAAGGGCGTCAATTTAAAACAGAAATGCAATGAAATTTCTTTAGCCATGGGGTCGTGAGACTGTGAAACTTGTTGTCACAGGCATCAGTGGAAGTGAGGTGGCTGGGTGTATTTAAGACAGAGATTGACAGGTATTTGATTAGTCACGGCATCAAGGGTTACGGGGAGAAGGCCGGGGAGTGGGGCTGAGCCATAAGGATCAGCTCATGATTAAAAAGGCAGAGCAGATCTGGCAGGCTGAATGGCCTCCTTCTACTCTTGTACCTTGTGATCTTGGGACAGGGTGAGTCTGCAAGCTCTACACAGACAGTACTGGAGTCATGAGGCTGCAACTCTATCGGCTTCACCATTCCTTTCAGTTTGAAAGGAGAAATAGAATTGGAAGTTTGCTTTTCACTAAGAATGATTCCTTACCTTCTCGTTCATACATTGTCAGGTTGGAAGGATATTTCCCAGGATGCTTTGAGAAACATCCCAGAATAGTGCTCTATTCCAAACTGGCCTTCAGCAAAAATACTACCTGCCTTTTGTTCAGTGAGTAAACTGCACGACCCCAAAATCTAGGCACACTGATCTGGAACCAATCCAAAATTTAAATTTAAATTAAATATAGACATACATTGGGGTTTTCTGAAGCCTGTGCCTTCAGAACATCCCAATTAAACTACAATAGGCGTATGTTTTGGAGGGAGGGTAGAAACCAGAGCACCCGGAGGAAACCCACGCACTCACGGGGAGAATGTAGAAACTCCTTGCAGACGGCGCCGAATTGGAACCTGGGTCACTGGCGCCATTTATAGCATTGCGCTAACCCTGCCGCCCTAACTCTGCCACAAGGAGTTAAAGCTGTGGAGAAATTATATTTTCTAACAGCAGGACACTAACCAGGAAAAACGGTAACTGCGATTACATGATACCACGTAAAGCATGAGCTGGCTTTGTAGCAAGGAGATCAGTGCGCAGTGGCATTTTTATTTACTTCAGCAGCATCCAGTGAAGGGCAATGAAAAGAGGGGCCTGGCTACTCCCTTTGCTGACTGCAGGAATAAACACAGTATGAACAAGTACAAATGCCTCTGCTTTCCCAACCCAAGCACCGTGGCCTCGATCCTTGCTTTCTCTCTGTAACTTCCCACTGTCCTGCAACCTTCCCAAAATCTCTGCCCTCGTCCAGTTCACCCCTCTGGTGAACCCTGAAACTTCCTCCACTTTTGCGCAGCTGTCTGAATATCAAGCTCGAGAGCAGCCATTCTCAACAGGGGCCCCACGGACTCCCTGGGGGAGCCGCAGCGCATTTAAGTAAAAGCCTTGCTTTCTTTTTCATCTCTTGTAACATACATCTATTTCATGTGTATTAAGTGGTCAGCAGGAGAGAAGAACAGAAGGAGCCATAACTTGTCTGTACTGTCTCCTCAGTTTTTGAGCAGAGTCTTAAGGGGATCATCACCTAAAAAAAGGTTGAGAATGGCTCCTTTAAAACCTTTCTGTCCTCCTTAAAATGCTTTTTTCACCTGCTTCAGTTTGGTCCAACATTAAACTTTATCTGGCAGTGCACCTGTCTTATCTGAAGACGTTGGACACAAGCTTCTGGAACTATAAACTCAATCACCTGCATCTGAACTAGGCCATGGGTTATTCTAAGTCAAGGCACCTGTTTAAATACAACTGCATTGTCAAAACTGTGAAGATGGTCTAGATTCTGAAAAGGGGCCAGGAGCTTGAGAGTTCCCGGGGGAGGGGGGCAGTCATGGCATGAGTATACTGCCTGGAGAAGGTGCGCAGGGTTGGTAATGGCCACATTAAATGCCATAGCATCTGCATATTGGCACAACTATGGAATGGATTCCTGCCTCAGGCTCAAGTTTACGTCAATCAGAACCTGTCAAAATTAGCCATGACTTAACCCCCAAAAAACATACTGTAAGAAATGTTCAAATGGAGGTCTAGATTCTGAAAATAACAGGGTACACTGTCCTTTGAATCTTCCCAAATCTTTTAAAGAAAACACTGTCCACCTAAACACAAAACTCTCATCATGGGGGCATAGTGGTTGCAGGCTTAGTCCACGAACACCTAATTCCACCAGGAGTATCCAGGTTCCATGATGGCATGCCAAGAACAAAATTGCATGCATGCAAGAGTGGAAAAATACTGAAAGAGAATAAGATTAAATGTCATTTTGGAGAATTTTTTTATTAATGTTTATTGCCGTCCACAGAGTGAGTGGTCCCCTGAAATCTCAATCACACAGCAAACAAGAGTAATTTCAATTAAAAACTTCTTAGTCTAGGTTCTGCAAAGGAAAGCAATGTCTTAACCCCTTTAACCTTTCTAAAATATTTATTTCCTACTGGATATTGTCTAATCTCTTACAAACTGGAGTAACTCTTATGCCAGATACAAGTTAAATATTTCCTTTGAAAAAAAAATTGATTTATAATTCAAATCTATTGGTCCAGACGAAGGAGGCTACAGATGCAGGTTCCTGGAACAGAAACCAGAACCAGCATCCCGGCAGATAAAAGAGGCAAGTTGTTGCTTGGTCTTCCAAAGCTGATGTGTCCTACAAACCTCAAAGGGGACTGGTGTGCAATGCCAGATGTAGGTGCCTTTCCCAAGAGTTGCTTGACAATTCTTCTCCATTTCCGGAGGATCATGTGATTGACCATTCACATGGATATCGAGGGGGTAAAATTAGGTCAAAGGGCAGTGGCAAGTGGCAATGCCTCCCGATTGGCTTGGGTCACGAGATGCAGGGGGAATGCATGTTGAGGTTACTGCAGGAGCAATCTGTGAACTTGCATTTGAAACTCAGCGCCAACCATTGGCTCATACTTTCAATTTAATTCATCTGCTCTCTTCTTTCAAATTTCTGCTGTTCTGAGATCATGTGCAACATCGTGTTTCCCAGCTCTGATAAAACACATTGCAGGTGCTTAATTCATTCAAGTATTCCCAGCAGCTACTGTTGATGTGACATGAACAAAATAAACTGAGTAACATTAAGATCAATCTTTGAATGGCTTCATATTTGGTGAAATAAATGCAAATGTCTCGCCAGATGTAATAATTCTGGAGAAGTGAACTGAATCTTTCTTATGCAGGTCAAAAGAAACTCTGCAAGATTCAAAGTCAACCACTACGTCCAATCAGTCTTGAATTTCTTGGCTGTTCTCGTTCCTGTTTCTTTCATCAAGAATGAGTTATCAACCTGCAAATGGACCTTTGATTTCCTGACCTGCAGAACACAAGCCATGTGGGATGGTGACAGCACCTCCTCTGTGATAGCCCGGACTGTGTGTTTCAGCCCTTCATTTTTTTTTTCAATTTAGTCACACACCATGGTATAGAGCCCTTTTGGCCCATGATCCCGTGTCTCCCAATTAAACTACAACCCCCAACGCATTTCGAACAGTGGGAGGAAACCAGAGCCCCCGGGGGAAACCCACACAGACATGGGGAGAAGGTACAAAGTCCTTACAGACAGCGCGGGATTCGAACACCAGTCCTCACCGCTGGTGCTGTAAACGTGTTGTACTAACTGCTACGTTAAACTAACACCCCTCTAACTCCATCAGCAAGGTTGCAGATGCCACCTCCGCTGAAGGCTGGATCTCAACCAATGATGAGGGGCCATGATGCGGGAGAACGATAGAGAGTCTAGTGGACTGGTGACAGGACAACAGATTCTGCCTCAATGTCAGCAAACATAACAGAACTGGTCACCGACGTCAGGAAGGAGGGTGGAGGAAATGCCCTGATCTGCATCAGTGGCAGAGGGACCGTGCCACATTTTCCACATTGACAGGACAGAAGTGGAAAGGATTAGAATCTTTAAGTTTCTGGACATCCATATTTCTGAAGACCTCTTCTGGAGCCAGCACATTCACGCAACCGTGAAGAAGGTGCACCAATATCTTTACATTCTTAAGAGTCTAAAGAGATCTAGCATGTTGTCAGATTCCATATCAAACTGGAAAGTATACTGACGGGTTGCATCACAGCCTGGTTTGGTCATTCAACTGCCCAGGAACAAAGAAGTTTCCAAACATGGCCAGATCATTCACAGGCTGACTTTTCAACCATTGATTGCATCTATGTCAGCTGTTGCCTCAAGAAGGCAGCCAACATCATAAAGGACCCATATCAACCTGGTCATACCCTTTTCTCACTGCTACCTTCGAGCAAAAGGTACAAAAGTCTGAAGACCAACACCTCTTAGTTCAAGAATAGCTTCTTTTCAACATCTATCAGGGACTTGAACCTCCCCTTGGTACATTGATCATGGACTGCTCCAACACCACAAAGGACGGTCTGTGCTATTGCTAAGTCACTTTTCTTTTCACTAGGATAATTGCGAATACCTGGGTCTTTTGTAGCTGCTACTATTTCATTCTATTAAGTAAATTCATGTAGTTATATTATTAGTTGATTTTCAACAAATACCTGTTCATTTGCAAGCAAGAATGTCAGTGCATATGTAAATTGTACAATGTGTATGACAGTAACGTTATTGCCATTATCATGTGGGTAGGTCCATAGCTGGAGGCAGGGTTCAGACGGCTTGTATATCTTACACTTACTGGGAACTCAGTAGATTTGCTGTAAAATTTATTATACGACTGAGCAATGTAAAGAAAGTAAAATTAATGTTTGGATACAGTAAAACCCCTGCTATCCAGAGGAATTCAAGCAACCAGCATAAAGATCAAGGAAAATAAATAGGTAAAAACTACACGTTTAAAATTGGCTTGTCTCACCGTTAGTTTGCCAATCATGCAACATGGAATCTCAAGCATCCGGACATTACACTTATCCAGCATCTACCAATCCCCATTGGGAAACTTTGAGTCCAATTTCCAGTGCACTGCAGAGGGTTTGCGTCATCTGATGAGGGGTTAAATCAATCCCGGACAGATTTATTGTCAGAGTATCTATACAAGAGCAGCACAGTTGGCGATGCAGTCAGCGCAACGCTGTTATAGCGCCAGCATTTGGACTAGGGTCCAAATCAGGCAGTGTCTGTAAGGAGCTTGTACATTCTCCCTGTGGCTGTGTGGGTTTTCCCCGGGGGCTCTGGTTTCCTCCCACCTTTCAAAACGTACTGGGGGGGGAGGGTTTAGGTTAATTGGGTGTATTTGGGTGGCAAGGACTTGAGGCCCAAAAGGGCCTGTTACTGTGCTGTATGTCTAAATTTATTATTTATAATTTATTGAAAAAAATAATGACATCACATACAATCCTGAGATCCTTTTGCCTGTGGACAAGGCAGAAATTTGGTCATGTGAAAAAACTACACTCAACATACAATTGTAAAGAACAGACAGTGCAATTCAGAGTCCTTCAATTAGTTTGTCAGCTTGTCCTGTTCCAGTCCCAGTTGCTGCTGCTGACTGTAAAATTGTAGATCTGATCTCTGTCTGACTGTCTCTCTCTCTCTCTCTCTCTCTCTCTCTCTCTCTCTCAGAGAGAAAAGCCTGTTTGACAATCTCCGCTTTCAAAACCACAAGACCCTCTTAGAACAGCAAGTTCCCCTTCAGACAGTCTGCGGCTCCGTCAAGTTCTTTCATCTGTTCCCTTTTTGTTAACAACAATCCATTAGTGAAGTTTCTTGGGGACTCTCCAAAGCTTTTGGCCCCAGAATGTCTAGCATGAGCAGAGCTCCAGTATTTTAAATAAGATCTGTTTTAAAGTGTTTGTATGTGACCTACACTAACAAACACTGCCCCAATTTATCTCCCAAAAACATATCTATATACTGTCACAAGACACACAATGACTAGGGGTGAGAGTCTCTACTGTGTATAGCAGTGGTTCTCAATGTTTTTCTTTCCATTCACATTTCACTTTAAGTAATCCCTATGCCATCGGTGCTCTGTGATTAGTAAGAGATTGCTTAACGTAGGATGTGAGTGGGAAGGGAAGGTTGAGAATCACTACTCTAGATCCAATTGTTACTGAAATACTTTGCTTGAGAAAAATTGTCATTGGCCCATTTCCTTTGGAGTTATGAAACCGTGCACATAACGAGTCAATGAGGGATGATTAAAACAATGGGTTTCAACCATTTTTTTCCACCCACAATCCCTTATTAATCACAGAGCATCGATGGCATGGGGATTACTTAAAGTGGTATGTGAGTGGAAAGAAAAAGGTTGAGAACCACTGGTCTAGAGGAACAAAAATTGAAGCCAAAGGAAAGTAAAATTTTAAGACGATTTGACAGGCAATAGCGAGGACAAGGTTAAACTGTGCTTAGAAGTGGAGCAGAACTTCCTCATGCATTAATACAAGGCAGGTCACACACCATCCACAGGAAGGAAAGGGTAACCAATGATTCGGGCCTGAGCCCTATGTGAGGGTGGCCTGGTTAGTGTGACACTGTCACAGTGCCAGTGAATCACTTTTGAATCTAGTGCTGTCTGGAAGGAGCTTGTATGTTCTCCTCATATCTGTGTGAGTTTTCCTGGGGGCTCCGGTTTCCTCCCATCCCTCAGATTGGTTAATTGGCAGTGTTTTGGCAGCATGGGCTCGTGGGCCAGAAGGGCCTGTTTGTGCTGTATGCCAAAAATTTAAAAGTGAAATGAGGGACGCTTTTGTGTATTGCACTTGACCTTTGCATATGAAAATGTTCTTGTTTAACCTTACTTGCTAAGTGTCCATCTATCTTACAGTGGCGAGAAGCCAGTCACTATTTAGAGCTCTGAAGAGCAGAGGTATCTGCGTTATCCCCCAGCACCATTCACAAAAGGCTTACCTGGAAATAATTCATGAATTAATTCAGTAGTGCCCTGGACAATAAAATAAATGCTTTTGCTTCCTGCAAGGATAATTGAACACCAACATTGGGGAGGTTATGTTTTAATTAGACTGAGAATTGGTAAGAACACATTGAGTCTTGTGTGACAATATTCTTTATGGGAGAATATTAATGCATTGGAAGGAAATCAGAGAAGATAGAGTAACTGCAAGCAGGTTTTGTCCACTGAAGGTAGATGAGATAAAAACTAGAAGACATGGAATAAAGGTGAAAGAGGAAAAGTTTAACATGGATCATTGGGGGAACTTCTGAATGCAGGGGGTGGAACAAGTTGCCAGCTGAATTGGCATATGCAAGTTCCATTTTGGCATTTAAGAAAAATATGGGCAGATACATGGACAGGAGGAATATGAAGGGATATGATCTGGGTGCAGGTCAGTGGGGATAGACAGAAAAATAGTTCAGCACAGACTAGAAGGGCTGAAGGGCCCATAGAGTTCGATGGCTCTAAGGTTTACTGAACTAATACTTCGAAGGGAGGGACTGTCCATTTGGGCAAAAGCTAGACTAGCTAATCTTGTATCTACTTGAGTTTGGAAGAGTGAGAGCCGACTTCAATGAAACATCTAAAGTCCCAATGGATTTTGATAGGGAGTTTGTGGAGATAATGTTTCCTTTTGTGGGGAAACCGGGAATGAGCAGTCACAGCTTTAAAATATTTAAGATGGAGATAAGGTGATTTATTGAGTCATTAGAACACTTTTCTTGAAAGGGCCTTTGAATATCTTCAAGGCAGAAGTAGCGAGATATTTGACACGCAAGGTGATGATAGGTGAGTGACATTTCTATCAGTCTTGATCTGAGTGAATGATCAGGCAGTTTGAAGAGATCAAGAGGCCTCCTCAGGTTCATCATGGAACTGCTAGTGTGAGCGTATTCTGCTCTAGGCTCGAGCCTGTGAATCTCAGCCTAGGCTCCCTGGTACCTGTCTGCAGGAATTACGCTGGCTTTGGCCCAGCTCCCCGAGGCTAAAAGAACCTAGAGTTCATTTTCCAGGCCATGTGTGTCGGATGTTGGAGAACATGTTGCCCTTGATTTTCAACCCACCAGTTATCTGATGGCTCTGCAAGGTCAAAATCTTACCCAGCCCTCGCCTCACTCCCACCATATGGGCATATGGGCATCATATACACAAACAAGCATTCTTCACAGAAGCATAAACAGGTGCAGTAAAACCCCTGGTGTCCGCCAGATTTCGGATGAGTGAATTTTCTGGTTGCATGAGGTTCCCTGCTGCGTGATTGGTGAACAAATGGCGAGGCGCGCCAATTTTAAACTTCTGTACTTTTTACCTTTTTATTTTCTGTGATTTTTTTTGCCGTTTTCTTGAGGCTTCCAGTTGTTTGAATTCCACGTAACAAGGGTTTTACTGTATTTCACATATATATTAACACACATGTACCACTTTCACAGACATGCTGTTCACATACCTGAACATAATCGCAAATACATACACGGGCGCATACATGAACAGACACACAGAGCACACACCTACACACAAAAATACACATATGATGCGTAGCACATAAACACATCTATACAAACACACTCCCACACCCATCCACACTCTTACAGAGATTCACTCACAGATAGTCTCTCTCTCACACACATATTCACACAGAGACACACACATGCACATGCAAGTACACACACAGACTTACTCACATGTGCACATGTGCACATACACACTCATATGCATGTGTATATACACACACACACACACACACACACACACACACACACACACACACACACACACACACACACACACACACACACACACACACACACACACACACCTTTGCCCAGCCTTCCACTGAGTCAGCGATTCTGTTTTACCCTTCTGCAGCGTCACTGTGCAAACTGGTTCGAGTGTACCTCAGGTTGCACCCAAGATAAAAGACCTCAACAGTCCCCCACAGTAGAATTCTAACAGCACTTAACCAGGCATATGTTTCTGAAAGATAAACAGAGGTCTTGTGAAGAACAAGTGCATTCACAATAAAAATGTCTGCGCACATATCTAAGCTGCTTTCAACAGGAGAAGGAGATAATCTTCCACAAAAAGTGACTCTGCTTACAAGAACCAGATCTTCTCAGAAATTGGTCGGCATGATATCTGTGAGGCCTCGTGAACCCTGTAGTCTCACTAGGATTAAATTCCAGCCCAAACGGAGGAGAAAACCCATCCCAGCAGACATTAGCTTCATCCCATGACTGCAAAGTACATTTGTGTACAATTTTGTACCTGTTCCTCGGTGCATATGCACCAGCTGGCGTGGACTTGAATTGTTTCTTGTCATGTTTCCCAGTAAAAAGTTTTGTTCTGTGTGCTATCTAGCCAAGTCATAATTAAGTATGGCAGGTACGTCAATAGTAAAGTAGGGTAGTGTTACAATAAGTCAAAGAGTACAGAATTACAGACTAAAAACACACCAAAATGCTGGAGGAACTCAGCCAGTCTTTCAGCATCTATAAGAGACTTCTATGGATGATAAAAGGCCAGCTTAGTTCCTCCTGCATTTTGATATGTTTCTACTATAATCACAGCATCTGCAGAATGTTGTGTTTCACTTAGTGCTAGAATTCAGGGTAATAAAAAAAAGTACCATAGAAAGCTACAGCACAGAAAACAGGCCATTCAGTCCCCCTAGTCTGTGCCAACCATCGTCTCGCCAGTCCCACTGACCTGCTCCCATTCTATAACCCTCCGGACCTCTCCCATCCATGTATCCATCCAATCTATTCTTAAAACACACAATCGAGCCTGTATTCACCACGTTGGATGGCAGCTCGTTCCACACTTCCACCACTCTCTGAGTGAAGAACTTCCCCCTTATGTTCCCCCTAAGCCTTTCCCCTTTCAGCTTAAAACTATGACCTCTCATATTTATCTCCCCCAATCTAAGTGGAAAAAGCCTATTCACATCCATTCTGTCTATACCTCTCATAATCTTGTAAACCTCTAACAAATCTCTCCAGATTCTTCTTCGCTCCAAGGAATAAAGTCCTAACCTGTTTAATCTTTCCCTGTAACTCAACTCCTGAAGACCTGGCAACATCCTAGTAAATCTTCTCTGCACTCTTTCATTCTTACTGATATCCTTCCTATAGTTAGGAGATCAGAACTTCACACCATTTGGCCTCACCAATGTCTTAAACAATGTCAACACAACATCCCAACTTTGATTTATAAAGGCTTTCTTTACAACCCTGTCCACATGCAATGCCACCTTCAGGGAATTATGTATTTGTGTTCCCAGATCTCTCTTCACCTCTCTGCTATCATTTACTATATATCTCCCACCTTGGTTTGTCCTTCCAAAATGCATCACCTCACTCTTGTTTATATTAAACTCTATATGCCATTTTTTAGCTCATTCTCCTAGCTGGTCCAGATCCCTCTGCAAGCTTTGAAAATCTTCCTCGCTGTCCACAACACCTCCTTTCTTTGTGTCATCAGCAAACTTAAAACATTACAAAGGTATCTTCTTTTGCCAATGAGAAGTCCATTGAAAAGTCCGATTACAGCAGGAGAAAAACTGACCTCGAATCTGGAGGTTCATATTTTTGGGCCTGATGGAAAGTGGGAGCAGAGTGGGATGAGACTTTGAGTATGTTAGCAGCTTTCTCGAAAACATTGTGAGGTATGGATGGAGTCGATGGAGAGAACATTCATTTCCATGTTGGCCTGAGCCGTGAACTTTATTCTCTGCAGTTTCTAGTGCCCTACGGCAGAGCAGTTTGGACAGGATACTTTTTGTGGTGCTTCTGTAATTAAAAGAATTTGTAAAAATAAGCTACAAAAAAGTTTTTCCAAGCAACAAATCCACACAGAGAGGACTGAAGATGGACAAAGTATCACGGAAAGCATCCTGCTTCTTCGTTTTCTCTGAAAACAATGGCGATTTCCACAACAGGGAAGTATCATTCATTTTGCAAGGACAAACCAAGGTAGGACATACGGTCAGGCACTTAGGAGTGCGGTGGAACAGAGGGATCTGGGAATGCAGATACATAATTCCCTGAAAATGTTGTCACAGGTGGTTAGGGTCGTAAAGAGAGCTGCACATACTCTAAGGGCCAAAGGGATGGCACGGTTGGTGTAGCGGTTAGAGCAATGCCTTGAATATGCTGGCGATCGAGTCCAGAGTTCAAATCCCACGATGTCTGTAAGGAGTTTGCACATTCTCCTTGTTTCTGCGAGGGTTTTCCCCGAGGGCTCCCACTGTTCGAAATGTACCGGGGGTGTAGGTTCTTTGGCTTGGCTTCGCGGACGAAGATTTATGGAGGGGTATGTCCACGTCTGCTGCAGGCTCGTTGGTGACTGACAAGTCCAACTTGGGACAGGCAGGCACAGTTGCAGCGGTTGCAAGGTAAAATTGGTTGGTTGGGGTTGGGTGTTGGGTTTTTCCTCCTTTGTCTTTTGTCAGTGAGGTGGGCTCTGCAGCCTTCTTCAAAGGAGGTTGCTGCCCGCCGAACTGTGAGGAGCCAAGATGCACGGATGGAGGCGAGATCAGCTCACTGGCGTTGGTCAATGTGACAGGCACCAATAGATTTCTTTAAGCAGTCCTTGTACCTCTTCTTTGGTGCACCTCTGTCTCGGTGGCCAGTGGAGAGCTCGCCATAGAACACGATCTTGGGAAGGCGATGGTCCTCCATTCTGGAGACATGACCCACCCAGCGCAGTTGGGTCTTCAGCAGCATGGATTTGATGCTTGCGGACTCTGCCAGCTCAAGTACTTCGATGTTGGTGATGAAGTCATTCCAATAAATGTTGAGGATGAAGCGTTCTAGGAGCCATAGGTGATGCCGGTAGAGGACCCATGATTCGGAGCTGAACAGGAGCGTGGGTATGACAACGGCTCTGCACACGCTGATCTTTGTGTGTTTCTTCAGGTGGTTGTTTTTCCAGACTCTTTTGTGTAGTCTTCCAAAGGCGCTATTTGCCTTGGCGAGTCTGTTGTCTATCTCTTTGTCGATCCTTGCATCCGATGAAATGGTGCAGCCGAGGTAGGTAAACTGGTTGACCGTTTTGAGTTCAGTGTGCCCGATGGAGATGTCGGGGGGCTGGTGGTCATGGTGGGGAGCTGGCTGATGGAGGACTTCAGTTTTCTTCAGGCTGACTTCCAGGCCAAACATTTTGGCAGTTTCCGCAAAACAGGACGTCATGCGCTGGAGAGCTGGCTCCGAATGGACAACTAAAGCGGCATCGTCTGCAAAGAGTAGTTCACGGACAAGTTGCTCTTGTGTCTTGATGTGAGCTTGAAGGCACCTCAGATTAAAGAGACTGCCGTCTGTGCGGTACTGAATGTAAACAGTGTCTTCGTTGTTGAGGTCTTTCATGGCTTGTTTCAGCATCATGCTGAAGAAGACAGTAAAGAGGGTTGGTGCGAGGACGCAGCCTTGCTTCACGCTGCTGTCAATGGAGAAGGGTTCAGCGAGCTCATTGCTGTATCTGACCTGACCTTGTTGGTTTTCGTGCAGTTGGATAATCATGTTGAGGAACTTGGGGGGGCATCCGAGGTGCTCTAATATTCGTCAAAGCCCTTTCCTGCTCACGGTGTCGAAGGCTTTGGTGAGGTCAACAAAGGTGATGTAGAGTCCTTTGTTTTGTTCTCTGCACTTGCCTTGGAGCTGTCTGAGGGCAAAGACCATGTCAGTAGTTCCTCTGTTTGCGCGAAAGCCACACTGTGATTCTGGGAGGACATTTTCGGCGTTAATTGGGTGCAAATTGAACAGCACGGACTCGTGGGCTGAAATGGCCTGAATGTCTAAATTTAAACTGCACTGTATGTCTAAGTTTGTAAAAAAACTTAAATTTATATTTAAAAATAAATGTAATTTTGTGCTGTAATGTTTTCAATGTATTGTAACCCTTAGTGTTTGAACCATTGTTACCTGTCAGTGAATAGTTAGGTAAGCTGTCAGAAAGTATTGATGAAAGCCCTCAAAGGTGTGCGCTCCCACCATTCAAATCGTTGGAGATTAATTGTGTGTAATTGGGCGGCTCGGGCTTGTGGGCCGAAAGGGCCTGCTACCATGCTAAATTATTTTTAAAAAGTTTAATTTAAAAAAGTCCAGGATACTCACATCACATTGAACAGCAGGGAATGAGTCAGATCAGAATCTTCGAGTCATTGAGATGTGCAGAAGGGAAACAGGCCCAGCAGCCCAACTCATCTATTTGATCTTGGCCACTTACCGGTGTTGACCCATTCCACCGCCATTCTGCAGGGAGAGCATCATGCACACATTTCAGAAGTAAACCTACACAACAACAAAACGTATCATTCAGCTCCGTCCCTCAAACTCGCTTTTCCCTTCGACCTTTCATTTCATTACAATAGCTCCTCTTTGCTGCCTGATCTGTGGAAAGTTTCCGGCTTTTCTGCATTTGTTTTGGATTTCCACCAGCTGCAGTTTATTTTTAATTTTCATTATTAATGAACTATCACTTGAAAATGAGTTTTTGATAAAGAATTTTTCCAACCAAAACCACCTACGGTGGCACCTGCTTATTCTGTGTTTCTTTAGACAGTCCATCTTCCTGTCTCCTAGCAACACTCACAATCAATAAAAATAGGCACATAATTTTCTTCCTAAAATCCACACTGCAAGCTCATGTGATCATTGAGTTATCTGCAACATCTCTCCCTCTCTTTCTCCCTCTCTCTCATGTGCTCTCTCGTTTTGCCCCTCTCCTCCTCGCATTCTCTCCTCCTCCTGCTCTCTCTTCCTCTCTCTTTTCCCTCTCTCTCCCTCCCTCATTCTCCATCTCTCTCTCTCACCCTCTTTCTCTCTCTCTCATGTACTTTCTCTCTCTCTATTTGCCCCCCCCACACTCTCTCCCTTACGCTCTCACTCCTTCCTTCTTTCTCCCTCTTGCGCTATATCTCTCACACTCCCTTTCTCTCATGTGCTCTCTTTTTTGTCTCTCTCTCTCTCTCTCTCTCTCTCTCTCTCTCTCTCTCCATATATATATATATATATATATATATATATATATAAATACAATGATTGTGTAGGTCTCTGGCTCATTGCTTTAGCAGTGACCTATCTTTCAGATGAATCACATTGATTAACATGTCACTAAACCCAGAAAGACCAAATGCAAAAATTATTTTCCAGGTCTTTAGAAACCGGCTAGCAAATTGACATGAAATGGCAGATTATTACTCAAATAAACGTTCAAACCTGCCGTAAAGCGAAAAAAACTGTCATTGAGAAGCTTCAGGACCCAGGCTTGACAACTGTCTCAATGATTTGACCTCAGCCAAGGGGAAATGATGACTGAAACCACCATGCTCATTTAGGGGTCAGAAACGCCATTTAACCCTTCAAGTAGAATATGCCACTTTGAAACTCTTCCTATGGACGACCTCATGTTTCCAGCTTCACACCAAAGGGTTCCCAGAATCGATCGCTAAGTGATGAAGACAACAAATAAATGTGAAAGAGCTCCAATCCTCTATTACCATTCGCACATGGATTGAACCTCTAACTTCACTGATGGAAGGTCTGGCGAAAACGTTCCATGGCATCACTGTGTCATTCAGCAAGGTAACTGACCATTTGGCCCAATGACTTTGTTTCAACCACCAAGTACCGACCCAACACAAATTTAGCAAAACAAGAAAGTCTGCAGGGGCTGGGGTCGAGTGCAAAACACAAACATGCTGGGAAACTCAGCAGGTCAGGCAGCGTCCATAGGAAGTAAAGGGTGACCGACGTTTTGGGCCTGGGCCTTTTGTCGTAGGCTGTGTCACAGGCCCCGGTCTGCTGAAGACTTGGCCCATGGGAAGAAATGCTCCTGAAGGACTTCAGGCACTGAAGGCTTCCTGATCGTATGGGAGGTTTGGATCAGGTTTGCCAATAGAATGAACTGGGGTCTGCGTTGCTGCAGAGGCTGCGGGAGCCCTGAAGGAAAATCCATGGACACTCGGTGTCTCTGAAGGGCCTCTCTTTTGCTTCTCTTTCTCCGACTGTTAGAAACAGCGGGCACTGCTCATAAGCGCCTGCAGACATAAGTTGAAGTGTATCATGTATATTACATTTTTAATGTATTATTGTGTGAAAATAAATGGGACCTTTGAACCTAAAGAAGTGCTCAAGCCTGAAAGATTTAGTTACCCTTTTGCTTCCTACGGATGCTACTTGACCTGCTGGGTTTCTCCGGTATGCTTGAGCACTAGACTTGACACAAACCCCACTTACTTTCCTGTCCGCTTCGCCAGATTCGGCACTCACCTCCGCTGTATGAGGGAACTTACAGCAACCACTTAGCGCTGGGATGTGGGACAAAATCAGAGCACCTGGGGAATTCTTATGATCACAGCAAGAGAGGGCAAACTCTACACAGGCAGCACTGGAGGCCAGGATTGAACAAAAGTTGCTGGAACTACCAGCTATGATTATAAAATGCCTTATGGGTAAGGCATTCCCACATCTGTGGGAAGAGAAACAGAGTTGACGTTACAGTTTGAAGATAACTCCCAAGTTCTCTCTTCCTCACGGATGCAGTCTGGCCTGCTGAGATTTCCAGCAGGTGCTGTTGTTCGATCGGATTTCCAGTATATTTATGTTCAACTTCACCTGCTGCACCATTGTATTTAACCACTGCATTTTCTATGAAACTCCTGACCAGTGGAATCTTTTTAATTAAAAGTTTAAAATAGAGAACAGTAACAGGCCCTTTGGTCCAACGAGCTCGTGCTGCCCAATTTATACCCAATTGCCCTACAACCCCTGGTACATTTTGAACGGCAGGAGGAAACCGGAGCCCCCATGGAAAACCCACGCAGACACAGGAAGAATGTACAAACTCCTTCCAGACAGTGTGGGATTTGAACCCCGGTTCTGATCGCTGGCGCAGAAAAAGCATCGCGCCAACCACTTCACAGACTCCCTCCTGCCTGAGTGAGGGAGCTGACAGCCTTGCCGGTCAAAACCTTCACTGGCGGTCGAGTGCGGGCAAGGTGCGGATTTCAAACCCGATTGGCACCCGTGATCACAATTTGAGTGTGGAATTAACTGGGATTCACTAGAAGTGTGCTGTATTGACAACTGGCCTTGCCTCCCAGCTCCTCCCCCAGGGGCCTGTATATAATCCTGGTTTCCTGCCTAAACCCAGAACCCCTCTGCAGCCTGTTCATGAACCCTACCTATGTTGTAAGCTAATAAAAGTGTCAGTTCTCCCTCCCATCGAGTGTGAGCTTTTATCTACGCTACGGAGCTGCAGAACGCAGCTCACAATCACCAGAACAGTGTGTGTGAAATGATCACTCTGAAGGCATTCCATTACATCATGTTGTCAGTACAATACTGAGAATGATGTTTCACTTCTGATAAAATGAGACATAAAGGAATTAAAACACAAGCAACAACAACAAAAAATCCCCAACTGAGGGAAGGCCCAGAAATACAATTTATGCAAAAACATTTTCTTCAGATTTCAGAAAGAGCTGAAAATGAAATAAAATACCATGCCATGTTAAAGAGGTCCATCGAGGGGTGATTGGGTGTCAGGGAGGGATCACGCAGCAACAATATGCCAGAAATTCCTATGCAATGAGTATTCAGCGGGAAATAAGGAAAGTTGTCATCACAGAATGTGGGTGGCTTGGGACGTGGCTCGATTAAAGTATCGCGGAGATGTCTCTGGATCTCACTTTTGTGGTCGAATTGGGAAAAGATCCCACATACCAGGGTGGCACTGTGGGTTGTCTTTTAAAGAGCAGACAAAGTGCTACATAACCACCAAATATGTCAGAGGAATTACTGCATCAGTAATAATGCAAAGTTATTCTGATAGAGTGCCAAGGTTGGCCTCGCGGTTAGCGCAACGCTGTTGCAGCGCCAGCCATCGGGACCAGGGTTCGAATCCCCCTCCCCCTGTTTGCTGTTGTGCCCTCCCTCTCTTATCCACCTGGTACCTCATGCCTGTAGGACTGCGCTCCTCCCCCTGCCCCTCCCCCCACCATCTTGTACAAGCACCTGCCTACATTTTGTTTTTTCTTTGATGAAGGCCTCAAGCCCGAAACATTGGTTCTGCGTCTTTATCTTTGCAATATAAAGGGGCACTGTTTGACCTGCTGAGTTTCTCCAGCATTGTGTTTTTACTTCAATCACGGTGCCTGCAAATTTTTGTGTTTTACTGAAGGCTGGCTTTGGACTCAGGTTCTGTTCTAAAATGGTGTCTGTTGGAAATATATTTTCAGCTGATGAAAATGATCCCAATTGTGTTTCGAAGCCTCAAGGTGCAGACTAGAAATTTCAACCAGTGAAACCCGACCCTCAAATCATCAGATAAAGAGGAAATAAAACTTTGCTTGTTTTTCAAGTTTTTTTTTTAAATTGCAACTTAATTCATGACAAAAAAAAAGAGAAATTGGTGGAAACATTCACCAAATCAGATTGACAGGTTCTTGATAAGCCAGGGCATCAATGGTTATGGGGAGAAGGCCAGGCAGTGGAGCTGAGTGGGGAAATGGTTAAGTATAGGGTAGACTCAGTGGACTAAATGGCCTATTTCTGCTCCTTTGTCTTATGGTCTTATCCATGGAAAGAGGAGAAGAATTAATGTTTTGGGTCAAAGGCCATTCAGCCAAAGACCCTTCTGTTTCCAAAGGTGTTGCCTGGACTTCCCCAGCCTTTTCTGCCTCCATTTTAGATTACTAACACTGCATTTTTATTTTCCTTTATTATATCACCCTATTGGTAGTGCAGTTCAGAATTTTACAATGGTGAACTTTACAGAAGATCAGGAAGATCTCTGCTTAAAGACTTCTCGGATCCATTTTTAGAGCTGAAAAGGGCTTGTAGTGTGCTGTGAGAGAGCGGTTGAACAGACTGGAGACGAGGGCTGTTGGCTCGAGTGTCACAGCAGAATGCTTATTCAAACTTCGCGCACTCGCTCATCAGGCCGCCAGTCGGACCGCCTGCACGTCTCGCCATTTGCATCACGCTGACGCAAGCGCACACGCCAGCTTCCGTTCCGGGACTGAAGAGAGGGATGTGCATTGCCATCTTTGTCACAACTGCCCCCCCTCCCCGCTGACTGCGCGTAACAAGCGGGGTCGGTTCGTTGCAGCATAGTCGTGCGTCGCTACAGGCTCATCAATTATTTTCCCTACCCCCTTTCGCATGGTTTACAGGAGATTGGTTCTTCCTTGCACTTTCTTTCTTAGAATCTTTATCCATGGTGAAAGATGATTAACAGTTCCATGGTGGTCTGCAATGTACTGATCTCTGAAGTTTTTTTTATCAACCGCTGAGGAAGCTTATGTTTCCTGAGAAGAGTGAAACCTCACTGTTGTTCAGATGAATCATTTCACTCTGCTTCTCATTCAAACAGGTGGCATGGAAAGACACATAGACACCAATGCCTGGCCTTTCCCCACCCTTGCTTTCCACTTTATTTCAAATTTCAACAGCAAAATGAGTCATTAAGATGAAACCTTCAACCAAAGAAAATAAAAATCACACAGTTGTTAACAGCCCCAGAATGGGCCAGTGGTTTCCGACATTTCTAACAGGACAAAAGGGTGCGATGTGCTGGGAGGGGCGAGGTAAGAATGTGTTGAGGGGAACACAGTGGTATGGTGGCAGCTCCAGAGCCCTAAGTTCAGCCCCATTTTCCAGAGTTGTTGGTAGGCAACATGCATGGAGCATCCCGTGCAGGATTGAGCAGTCCCTACCTACACAATAATCTAATCCAGTGGTTTCCAACTCTTTTCTTTCCACTCACATACCCCCTTAATTAATTCCTAAGCCATCGGTGCTCTGTGATTAGTAAGGGATTGTTTAAGGTGGTGTATGGGTGGAAAGAAAAAAGTTGGAAACACACTGTATTAGTCGTACCTTGTTGACTCATTATGCTCCCCCATAAAATGTTATGAGCCCAAAGGACCCCAAAACCCAGCAGCAATAGATATTCACCACAACAAATAGTTACTTGAACAAAAGTTGTTTTTAATTATCTTTAAACATGAAAACAGAATCAAACTTTAACTTATCACTATTAACTTAACTAACCCAACTTAACCCCCTTCTAATTCTAAGTGCATGTGTATGTAATGTGTGTGTAAATTTAAGAAAAGTTCTTTGGTTCACAGTTCAATCTCACTTCTCCTTCTTCCAAGTTCTCTGTTGCAGGCAATTCTTATACTGTGCACAGAATTAACATGTATAAAGTTCACCAGGCTTTGGTGCTTGAAAGGTAAATGGTTACCGCTCAAGAAGATTCTTGTAGGTTTACAGAGAGAGATTTGTTGTTCCAGGATTTCCACAACTGAGGTACCACCATTAATCACCTCAATGTCTTGCTGATGAAACTTGCCCCATCAGGGTTCTCCAGATGATAGCCTATTTTTTCAAGCTATCACAGAGTTTCTTTCTGTTCCACTTATTCCAAGAGAAACATCAGACAAATAGCACTTCCAGCCATCCGCCACTCTGGAGTTTCTGTTTCATTAACTGGCTTGTTACAGCTTTCTGTCACACACAGTCAAAGACACCCTTCTGTCTCTCTCTCTCTATCTGAGATTCAAACTACCAGCAGCATGTCCTTCTCTCTCTCACTTGCAAAACCCCTGACCTTCTCCAGCAAACAATAGGTCCATCTGTTGTTTCAGGTAAACAATAACCTCTCAATGACCTCTGAGTGAGCAACTTGCAAAAAGATCCAAAACAGACAACCTAGTTCTGGCTATTATTCCAAGACAATAGTCCATTCATTTCATGACATCATTTCAATTAGCACCTACTTGTGAAATGTTCATAGCTTTCCTCACAGTTCCTCTTCAAAGTACTGTGGATATGAATTCTTCAGTATTTCAAATAAGATCTATTGTAAACTGTGTATATGTATGCAACCTTCTCTAATTTTACCAATTTATCTCCCAAAAACATTCCCAAATATTCCATCAAAATGGTTTCAGAACTATAAAGGAAATGGGCCAATGGCGAATTTTCTCAAGCAAAATATTTCGGTAACAATTGGGTCTATAGCAGTGATTCTCAACCTTCCCTTCCCACCCACACACCACCTTAAGCAATCCCTTATTAATCACAGAACACCAATGGCATAGGGATTACTTAAAGTGGGATGTGAGTGGGAAGAAAAAGGTTGAGAACCATTGGTCTAATCCTTCCCTAACTCACACCCATAACCCTATATATTTCATAGCACAACGTTGTTACAGTGCGAGTGATTGGGACTGGGGGTTGAATCCCGGACTGTCTGTAAGAAATTTTTACGTTCTTCCCATGTCTGCATGAGTTTTCCCCAGGGGCTCCAGTTTCTTCCCACCCTTCAAAATGTACTGGTAGTTGTAGGTCAATTAGATGTAATTGGGCTGCACAGTTTCATAGGCTGAAATGGCCAGTTACTGTGTTGTTTGTCTGACTTCGATGATGGATTATTTTTTTCAAAGAGCTGTTACAAAGGCAATGGGCCAAAACACCCTCCTGCAATGGTTGGGAATTGAAATTGGGCCTGCAAATGTTCAGAAGTGACATTGTTCGCCCTGGTAGAAGTAAAAAAGGCCAGATTGAAGTTTGTTCTTATCTTCTGCCGCTCGACGCTCAGTGGAATGTGCCCAGCCCTCCAGCGTATTGGTGGAAGGTGAAAACTCCCAGCTCAATGACCTTCTTTCACAGTTCATGCACTTAGTTTCAGAACATGCCGTGGAGGAACCTTCTCCAGCCCACATCAGAGCTGAAACCATTTACTGAGGCAAATGTGCGGCAAAAAAAAAAGGAAAGAGCCCCGGGAAGTGAAGGTTCCACACCACACGGAGACTTGGTTCTTAAAAAAAAAGGAGAGAACTCCCTCAGGAAGTAAGGATATGACATGCAGAGGCCAGTGTGCATTTGGAACTCTCCCTTCCAGACAGTGATTGATGGCAGATCAGATTTACATATACAATCTAAAATTGGTAAGCTTCTTATTGGGGTGATGTGGTTTTGTGGGGGGGGGGGGGTGGAATTGGTAGTACAGGTCTGCAACAAATCAGCTTTAACCCCACTAAATGCCTCAAGGGTCAAAAGGGTGACAGCCTGGTTCAATGGTCCTATCCGAGATGGAGAATCGGCCCTCCACAGGTTTCACTCCTTGGACTGGACTAATCTGTTATCAGAGAGCAAGCTAGAAATGAGGCACGGTTAGGGTAGGGGCATTCAGTTAGCACAATGCAATTAGAGCACCGGTGACCTGGGTTTGAATCCAGCACTGACTGTAAGGAGTTTGCACGTCCTCCTGTGTTTGACTATAAGGAGTTTGTACATTCTTCCCATGTTTATGTCGGTTTCCTCTGGGTGCTCCAGTTTCCTCCAAATGCATGGAGCTTGTAGGTTAATTTGGTGTAATTGGGTGTTTCGGGCTCATGGGCCGGAAGGCCCCATTACTGTGCTGTATGTCTAACTTTAAAACGTAAAATTTAAATTTGAGGCACCGACCTCAACCTTGTAACACTGGCGCCATGGGTTTAGTGGGGGAAATAGGTGTGAGCGGGTACAAGAGCGGGAGAGAATTGCCAACGGTGGATCAGAAGTGAGACCTTGGGGAATGCCACTGCAGAATCACAAGGATGGCAGATGCTGGGATTCAGAGAATGCCAACGAGGAACCGGAGGGACACAGTGGGTCAGGCAGCTTCTATGAGGAGAAATGGTTGCTCAACTTTTTGGGTCAGGTTCCTTTATTGAGAGTGCAGTGTGATGGGGCGGGGACGGACGGCACACATGAACGTAGAGGGCAGTAGGTGATGGGATACTGAACGTAACTGCTGGGCCTTGGCGCTAGCAGAACCTGGGATTAACTGGCAAGCACCACTGAATAATTTAGACATGCAGCACGGTAACAGGCCCTTCTGTCCCACGGACCTGTGCGCCCGATTACACTGAATTAATTCCCGGTACATCTTGTACGGAAGGATGAACCCAGAACCCCCAGGGAAAACCCACGTGACACGGGAAGACTCTTTACAATCAGCATGGGATTCGAACCCCAGTCCCATTCGCTAGTGTTGTAACAGCATTCCACTAAATGTACCCATGCCCTCACTCCTGTGGGGACCAGCCACAAAGTCCTTGCATGCGCTGTGGTGAGGTGAACAGACAGTGCCCTTTTAATGCCTGGTAGCTATCACTCAGATCTTTACATGTCAAATGATCATTCATTAGCCTTCCTAGCAATATGGGCTGGATGAAGTTGACTGCAGCCAATCATTGACCATCACCTCTGTCGAGTCCATCACCTCCTCCAGAGTGTGCTCATGCTTGCAGAATGAAGTGCAAGAAACGGCCAGCAAGTCTGCTCAAGGTGTGGTCCAGAGCTACAACCTCGCCACCAAGATGTAGCGCTTGGTGAAAGACATGTCAGAGCATCCCGTAGAAGGAGTAGTCAGGAGCTCCTGACATCCGCTGCACATTCCTCCACTACTATTTCAATGTGCATTCAATCGCCAGCCCCCTATCATTTCTGGGGCTGCCAGAGCAGACCAGTGGATCAGTGACACAGGGCTGTTCCGCAGGGTCCTACTACCTGCTCTGACACCAAAGGCTCTCCACAGGCTTGAAAAGACCTGTTGAAGAGGCCAATGGTTTTTTTTTCAAATCCTTCCACCACAAGGTCTGTAGCCAAGATGGCGGCACCTGTGCTGGGCACTAGACCCCAAAGGGTTGATTTCTCCAGGTGAGTAGTGGACCGATGAAGGGCACCAGAAAGGAAAACATAGGAGACCACCCTAGAGAACGGTGACCTAGGCAGGGGTTCAGCAGCTCAAGGACCCACACAGGCTGCAGGTGGTTGGCAACAGACAGTTGAAGGATCCACATGTGGTCTGCTGGCAACATGCAGTCAAAAGACCTGCACGGGCTCCGGGTTGGTGGAGGCTGGCTTAGGGGAACTAGACATCGGAAACAAGATTCCAATGGGCACTGATGGCAAGACTGTCTGAAGAGGGCACTCAAAATCATTGAGGACCCCTTCACACAGCGTCTTTCAGCTGCTCCCGTCGGGGAAGGGAAACAGGAGGCTGAGGAACAGCTTCTTCCCACGGGCAGTGAGAACACTGAACGACTAAAGGAACAGCTCACACTAATCACTTGAGACTCTCATTTGTACAAAACAAATATTTGCTGGTTTATTTGTATAGATGAAATACTTGCCCTGCGTATCTATTGTCTGTCTGTTTTTGTGTTCTGTCTGGTTGTGTGTCTGCATGTTTTGCACCGAGGACCAGAGAACACTGTTTCGTCGGGTGGTACTTGTACAATCAGATGACAATAAATTTGACTTGAAAACTGGTTCCCGATCATGTCAGAAGTTCAGATCTGGTGCTCAGTCTGTGCGGCTGCAGAGGCTGCGGGAGGGCTGGAGGCGAAACCACGGACACTCTGTGTCTCTGAATGGACTCTCTTTTGCTTCTCTTTCTTTTATTGTTAGGGGCAATGCTCATGGTGGCTCTTTGTTTGCCTTACTGCAGGCAAAAGTTATTACGTGACAATAAAAGATTGTTAACAGACATTTTCAATCTCTCACTGCTGAAGTGTCTTAAGAATAAACTCCAGAGGGTTGTTAACTCGGATTGCGACATCACAGACACCAGACTTCACTCCATCAATGGCATCTACATGAGATGGTGTCTCAAAAGAAGCAGCCTCTATCCTCAAGGACCCCCACCACCTAAGCCATGCCCTTTTCACTCTGCTACCATCAGGAAAAAGGTGCAGGAGCCTGAAGGCGAGAACTCAGCAGCACAAGGACAGTTTCTTCCCCGCTGCCATCAGATTCCTGAATGATCAATGAACCAAACACACTGCCTCACTTTGATATTTTTTTCTTGTATTATTTTATTTATTTTGTAAGGAAATGAATAACAAATTTTGTGACTTGTTCATGAGAATCAATTCTGATACTTTGAACCTTTGATGCAAATAGCCACTGATACTGACAGTCCGCATCTGTCAGGTCACATTTATGAGATTAGTACATCATCACATGGGCTCTGGGGACATCCACCCACCACGAGAAGTGTTCCCCACCCGTGACCTCCCCAACAAGAACTTTTCTCTCCACTTTCTCCCCTCTGCGTGATTTGCAAAAGGCATGTATGCAGTTAGGAAAGCTGACAGTACATATCGCTCATTATTAGAGGAACTGAATGCAAAAGTAGTCAGGCCACGCTTCAGTTATGTAGGGTATTGATGAGACCACATCTGCTTTACTTATTTAAGGAGGGTGCACTGGGTAGTGCGTCTTATGAGCTAAGGTAGGATAGGCAGCTTCTATCGCTGGAGTTGATAGAAACAAGGCCCTGGTCACTTCTGACAGGGAGTATGTGGAGACAATGTGTTAATACAATGGGTAATTGTTTAGAAATATTTAAAATCCATTCAAATCCACAGACTCTCAGTGACCTTGCAGACACTCTTTTTTGCTTCTTTTTTGCTTATTGTAAGGGGCAAACCTAATGGGGATGCTTTGTCTGCCTTCTGACAGGAAACAATTTTGTGTAAAAAATGTATAAATTTTATAACTTTAAATTTAGACGTACAGCGCGATAACAGGCCATTTCGGCCCATGAGCCCATGCCACCCAGTTTACACCCCATTAACTTACAAACCCTGGAATGTTTCGAAAGGTGGGAGGAAACCGGAGCCCTCCAGGGAAAACCCATACAGACACAGGAAGAGCGTACCAACTCCTTACAGACAGCGCGGCATTCGAACACGGGTCCCGATCACTGGCACTGTAATGGCGTTGCACTTACCGCAACACCAACTATGCTGTACTATCTCATAACAATAAACGGGGGGATCTTGAATCTTGAAACACTATTTTCTCCCTCAGAAAGCTGGCCATCTTTGGAGGCAGCGGAAACCGAATCTTTAAACAACGTAAGTTCAGTTGGTTTTTTTTCCAGACTCTTTTGTGTAGTCTTCCAAAGGCGCTATTTGCCTTGGCGAGTCTGTTGTCTATCTCGTTGTCGATCCTTGCATCCGATGAAATGGTGCAGCGAGATAGGTAAACTGGTTGACCGTTTTGAGTTTTGTGTGCCTGATGGAGATGTGGGGGTGATGGTAGTCATGGTGGGGAGCTGGCTGATGGAGGACCTCAATTTTCTTCAGGCTGACTTCCAGGCCAAACATTTTGGCAGTTTCCGCAAAATAGGACGTCAAGCGCTGGAGAGCTGGCTCCGAATGGACAACTAAAGCGGCATCGTCTGCAAAGAGTAGTTCACGGACAAGTTGCTCTTGTGTCTTGGTGTGAGCTTGCAGACGCCTCAGATTGAAGAGACTGCCATCCGTGCGGTACCGGATGTAAACAGCGTCTTCATTGTTGAGGTCTTTCATGGCTTGTTTCAGCATCATGCTGAAGAAGATTGAAAAGAGGATTGGTGCGAGAATGCAGCCTTGCTTCACGCCATTGTTAATGGAGAAGGGTTCAGAGAGCTCATTGCTGTATCTGACCCGACCTTGTTGGTTTTTGTGCAGTTGGATAACCATGTTGTCATACCCACACTCCTGTTTGGCTCCGAATCATGGGTCCTCTACCGGCATCACCTACGGCTCCTAGAACGCTTCCACCAGCGTTGTCTCCGCTCCATTCTCAACATTCATTGGAGTGACTTCATCCCTAACATCGAAGTACTCGAGATGGCAGAGGCCGACAGCATCGAATCCACGCTGCTGAAGATCCAACTGCGCTGGGTAGGTCACGTCTCCAAAATGGAGGAACATCGCCTTCCCAAGATCGTGTTCTATGGCGAGCTCTCCACTGGCCAACATGACAGAGGTGCACCAAAGAAGAGGTACAAGGACTGCCTAAAGAAATCTCTTGGTGCCTGCCCCATTGACCACCGCCAGTGGGTAAATGGTTTCTTGATAAGCAAGTGGCAATAGTTTACAGCGAATGTGTGGGAATTCATAGTTTGAGGCTATGATGTGATTAGATGGGATGCGGCGGGCTAAGGAGCTAATGTGTGATGCTTCTTCTCAGTCACAGGTTCATAGGGCAGCCATTGTTTAGTCTATATGACCATGCACTGCCATTCCACAGAAGCAGCAGCAGTTCTGTGATGTGTTGAGGTGGCAGTATCTCTTTGGGCTAACCTCAGCTGTGCAAACCTCTTCACTTAAAATTGGCGCAGTGCACTTTCAAATCAAACATCATATCTCTCTCTGCTAAGGAACCTATCTCGGTTAGCTTGCAGCACAGAGAGAAAGAGAGAGAGAGAGAGAGACAGAGAGAAAGAGAGTGAGAGAGTGTGAGAGAGAAAGTTAGAGTGAGACAGAGAGTGAAAGAGAGTGAGAGAGAGAGAGAGAGAGTAAGAGAGAAAGTGAGAGTGAGAGAGAGAGATAGAGAGAGAGAGAAGAGGGTTCGGTTTTGAAGTGCCATGGAGATGTAGCTGTAAAAAAATCTAACAGCATCTCTTGAAATTACAAAAGGGTTTCAAAAAAAGAAACACAGAGAGGTTGAAGGAGTTCACCAACAGCAATGAGTGATTGTGAAGGAGTAATTAATTTTTTTTACATTAAATTTAGACATACATGGTAACAGTGGGTAACATTTCAGCCCACGATTCCATGCCACCCAATTTACACCCAGTTAACCTTCACCCCCTCCGGCACGTTTCGAACAGTGGGAGGAAACTGGAGTCCCTGGGGGAAAACCTACACAGACACAGGGAGTTCGTAGAAACTCCTTACATACGGCGCAGGATTCGAACCCAAGTCCTGATCGCTGGCGCTGCAACGGCGTTGCACTAACCGCTGCGCCAACCAAGTAGTGAGAGAGAAATGTGATGTCACTACCAGACAGGACAGATTTTTGTAATCACTCCCTGCTAACCACTACTTTCCGGATGGTTAACCTACAGTAAATGTGATACTACCCAGATGACTCCTGAAACCCAAGCAACATTCATTCAAAAATACCGTTATATTATATCAACCAGCAGAAAATAAATTTGCATTCATTTCCATTATTAAGATAGGAGGAATTTAAATTCAATTAATTTTAAGCAAAACTCGTCTTGATGATCTGAATTGCATCTGATTCACTAATGTCTGGTGTCTGCCCATCCATACTGTCTCTGGCCTCCAGGTTACTCTAAGATTTTTACTTCTTAGTTTACTGAAACTTTAATATGGGAGCATCAGGACAAGTGCACAGGTCACCCAATAGCTGAAAGGTTCAGTGAAAGTCCAGCTTTTTCCATTGAAACCTCATACTCCGCTCTTAAGGCAGAAATTGATAGGTACAACAACAGCTCCGGAATTCAACCATTAGGGTCACGGTATAGCACCCGCAGATTTCCATGGACTGGGACTTGGTCGCTAATGCTTCCTTGCACTTGGCAGGGGACACTGACAGGGCACAGCATTGGACTCCCCATGTCGAATAAGCAACCCGTGGTGTGGCCATTTACCTCAATGTCCATCATCGATCATGCCAGTTGGGGTGGCCTTTTCTGATCCAGCCGATGGAGACTAGTGTCAACTCGCTGTCGGATTCATTGCTGCTATGACATTGGGATGGCTGCCTTCAAGATGTCCACCCTAGGATCTCGAAGATGGCCACTCCCATGGAGAACACATGGAGGATTCCGGAAGGGAAACCAGATGTGGTATCATCCCGTGTCATCGGTCCTCTGTCCCTGCCATTCAATTCTCGGCTACCAGGAGTTACGCGGAAGAGGGTCGAGCCCGAAATGTTGGTAATGGGACATGATGAAGCTGACTGCTTTGCCCCACTAGCACAATTTCTAAAATGACAATGGTTCTAACCTGCTGCAATTACACTTCTGATTTAGCTTGTGAAGAGCTGGAAAGATTTGGGGGTCTTGCTGCAGATTAGCTTAGTCTCTGCTTAGCTGTTCCATTGAGATGTTCTTCCAGTTAGGTTTTGGCTCCATGATTCAGAGATGTCTCAGGGCTGACATGGAAACTCCCACATTTCTACTTAAAGGGCATGGTTGCTATCCCCAGTAGTCAATACCTGTCCCAACGTCTCTGTCTTCTTTCCTCCAGCTCTCCACCCGCTTTCCACTCCAGTCACCCAGCCATCCCCCCTCCCCTAGCTTACAGCTGTGCCCTCCCTCCCTTCTCTCCTATTAGCTCCTGCCTTTGCCTCCATGCTCCTCCCCCTGTGGCTCTCTGCTTACCCTTTTTATTCGGATGCCTATCAACATTTTTCCATACCTTGATGAAGGGCTCAAGCCCAAAATGTCAGTGATGTATTTTTATCTTTGCTATGTAAAGGACACTGTTTGACCTCCTGAGTTTCAGAATCAGAATCAGGATTTATTGTCATGAACAAGTCATGGAATTCATTGTTTTGTGGCAGCAAACATTCATATTATGACCATCTTATGACATTACTATAAAATTATAATAATTGTTCAAGAAAAGTGAGGCAGTGTCTTTGGTTCATTGATTATTCAGGAATCTGATGGCAGCGGGGAAGAAGCTGTCCTTGTGACGCTGAGTGCTCACTTTTAGGCTCCTGTACCTTTTTACCGATGGTACCGATGGTACCGATGGCCTGGGTGGTGGGGTCTTTGAGGATAGAGGCTGCTTTTTTAAGACACCGCCTCATGTAGATATCCTTGACGGAGTAAAGTCTGGTGCCTGAGATGTTGCAGGCCAAGTTAACAACCCTCTGGAGTTTTTTCTTGTCCTGAGCATTGACACCCCCATACCAGACAGAGACGCAACCAGCCAGAATGCTCTCCATGTAAAAGTTTATGAGAGTCTTCGATGACTTAACAAATCTCCTCAGACACCTCATAAAGTATAGCCGCTGGTGAGCCTTCTTTGTGATTGCATCAATGTGGAGGTTCCAGGACAGATCCTCGGTAATGTTGACACCCAGGAATTTGAAGTTCTTGACCCTCTCCACTACTGACCCTCGATGAGGACTGAGTCATGTTCCCTCGACTTCCTCCTGAAATCTACAATCATCTCCTTGGTTTTGCTGACATTAAGCATAAGGTTGTTGTTACACCATTCAACGAGCTGATCCATCTCCCTCCTGTACACTTCCTCATTGCCGTTTGTGATTCTGCCGACAACTGTGGTGTCATCAGCAAACTTGGAGATAGCATTGGAATTGGGCCTGGCCACACAGTCATGGGTGTATAATGAGTAGAGCAGTGGACTAAGCACTCTTGGGGTGCCCTGTGTTGAAAATCAGTGAGGAGAGACTTTGTTTTCAATTCATACTGACTGTGGTCTTCCAATGAGGAAGTCGAGGATCCAGTTGCAGAGGGAGGTACAGAGATCTAGAGTTTGTACCTTCTCGACCAGCACTGAGGGAATAATGGTAATGAAGGTTGGTGAAGAGCAGCCGTATGTATGAATTGCTGTTTTCGAGGTGATCCAGAGCTGGGTAGAGAGCCAGTGATATTGCATCTGCTGTAGAGCTATTGTGACGATAGGTGAATGGCAGCGGGTCCAGTTCTTTACTTAGGTCCGTGTTAATTCTGGCCATGACCAGGTTCTCCAGCATTGTGGTTTTATTTCAACCGCGGTGTCCGCAGACTTTGGTGTTTTACACCTGTCCCAAATTACTGTTTGTCGGGACTTGCTGTGTACAAATTGATTCTCATACTTCCTGCAATAGATTCTATGACTTTTCATCAAAAATACCTTACTGTTTAAAAGCAGGCAGCATACCTTGTGGTTATGCAAAGCAGAATATAAACAAAGTTTTCCTCTCACCACGTGGAGACCCAATAATCCACAAGAATGTGTGTTGCCTAGAACTATGTCTTCCTCTTTTGCTGGTGAAGCGTGACATGTGAGCCTGAACATTACTGCAGCAGAAAAGGAACTCGTGATGATGGCATTGGCTTTTCTGCTAGGAATTGGCCGGGAGGCTAAACAATCAAACCTCTGTGAAGATGTTCACCAAGAGGCAATACTGAAGTACAGATACCAACTGCATGACTGTGCAATCATTCATAGGTCACCTCCAGCCATCAGGTCCAAAATGTTCACCCATCAGCAGCACGGTTAGCGTGGCAGTTAGCGCAATGCTGTAACTGCGCCAGTGATCGGGACTGGGGTTTGCATCCTCTCTGTCTGTAAAGAGTTTGTACGTTCTCCCGCATGCCTGTGTGGGTTTTCCTCAGGGCGGTGGGGGGAGGGCTCCAGTTTCCTCCCACTCTTCAAAATGAACCAAGGGTGTAGGCCAATTGGATGGCCCGGTTGGAACAACACTGCTACAGTGCAGGTGATTGGGACCAGGGTTTGAATCCCACACTACTTATAAGGAGTTTGTATGTTTTTCCCATGTCTGCGTGGATTTTCCCTGGGGGCTTCAGTTTCCTCCCACCCTTCAAAACATATTGGGGGGTTGTAGGTCAACTGGGTGTAATGGTGGCCTGAATGGCCCATTACCGTGCTGTATGTCTAATTTTTTTTAAATTTAACAACATCTGTCTTCCAGTACCAGAAAAGGACTTGAAAGACAAAATGTCACCGCAACATGGTCAAAGTTTCTTTCTTGATTCCACTCATAGTGTCTAAGTTTGGTTAGCTGAGTGGTGCTGAATGAACTGGCTACGTCATCAGCACGCAACAAATCATCTATTCATGGGGCAGAGATTTACAGCCTTATTTTAACCATGGTTTTTAACCAGTGGCCTCAGTGATCTAAGCAGTGACCAGCCACAGATGACGAGTCTCCTTTAGACAAACACACGAGACAAGGAAATAAAACACGAAAGTCTGCAGACATTGTGGTTGAAGTAAAAAGACAATGTTGGCGAAACTCAGCTGGTCAAACAGTGTCCTTTAAAGAGCAAAGATAAAGGTACATCACTGACGTTTCGGGCTTGAGCTCTTCATCAAGGTAAGGTGTTGATGAAAGGCTCAAGTCCAAAATGTTGGTTCTGTATCTTTATCTTTGCTCTATAAAGGACATTGCTTGACTAGCTGAGTTTCTCCAACATTGTGTTTTTACATGAAACAATGAAACAAGGTCGACCATCACATGCTACTACAACTCTGAATGGGAATTCAACAAAGAGCTTGTTTAGAACTGAATCAAAATTCAGTCCTCGTTGTTCCACTCTGCAAAAGAGAGATAAAATCCAATCATTTTGGAAAAAAAAAGAAGCCTTTTCCTCTTTGGGTTATGCTGCAGGCACATTCATTTACAGGAACAGTCACACATTTCCACAGGTCCAGGGAAACACAGTTGGCGGAATCAAAAGAGGACAGAATTAAGTTATTTCCTCTAAGAAAAAACTAGCAGGCACAGCAAATGTCTCAATGGCTCAACATTCAGTCATTCTGTTGTAACTGGAACAAAGTCAATCCATGATTATGGCTTACAATGCTAAGTTCATGGTAAGTGGCAAACTCCCGTAAACAAGTCCATTGACACAACAGCTTAGTATGAGCAGATCTTACCAAAAGGCAATAAGGTTCACAACTCCCGGAGTAAACGGTGGAGCAGTGGGGAAAATTGTTAACCTTTAAAGAGTTCTAACCCAAGTACAGTAAAACCCCTGTTATCCAGCACCTATGGCGGTTAAGTGAATGTTCCCGTTGCTTGAGATTGCATGCTGCGTGATTGCCACACCAATTTTAAACTCTCCTATTTTAACCTATTTATTTTCTGCGATTTTATTGCCAGTTGCTTGAATTCCGAATAACGGGGGTTTTACAGTGGTTATTTTCAAGTTTGCCACAACAGTCAACTCCACTTAATGGACAGGCATGAAAACAGTTGCAGTCCAGTTCCACATTGCGGCCCTTATGAACAGTCAGAATTGTTACAACCTGAACAAGGCTAATCTTTACAAGGTGCCAAGATTAATGCAAGGATGCAAAAAGGATCCCAATGCATAAATGCAAAATCACTTAGAGATAGTACTTATAAACATCTGGATAGACAGGGTCTGATCAGGAGCACTCAACATGGATTTGTGGGAGGAAGGTCATGTTTGACCAATCTGATTGAATTTTTTGAAGAGGTGACTAGGAATGTGGATGAGGGTAGCACAGTGGATGTTGTCTATATGGACTTCAGTAAGGCCTTCGATAAGGTACCACATGGAAGGTTAGTTAGGAAGGTGCAGTCTTTAGGTATAAATTTTGAGATAGTCAAATGGATTGAACATTGGCTGAAAGGGAGAGGCCAGAGAGTGGTAGTGGAAAATTGTCTGTCAGGTTGGAGGCCGGTGACCAGTGGTGTGCCTCAAGGATCTGTATTGGGCCCATTGTTGTTCGTTATATACATTAATAATCTAGATGATGGGGTGGTGAATTGGATTAGTAAATATGCAGACGATACTAAGATAGGTGGAATAGTGGATAATGAAGAAGGTTTTCAAGGATTGCAGAGGGATTTGGGCTGCTTAGAAAAGTGGGCTGAAAAATGGCAGATGGAATTTAATGCTGATAAGTGTGAGGTGCTTCATTTTGGTAAGAAGAATCAGAATAGGACATATGTGGTAAATGGGAGAGCATTGAGGAATACAGAAGAGCAGAAAGATTTAGGAGTGACGGTACATCGTTCCCTGAAGGTAGAAACTCACGTGAATAGGGTGGTGAAGAAGGCTTTTAGTATGCTGGCCTTTATCAATCATTGCATGGAATATAGGAGTTGGGAGGTGATGTTGAGATTGTATAAGACGTTGGTGCGGCCTAATTTGGAGTTCTGTGTGCAGTTCTGGTCGCCTAATTATAGGAAGGATATAAACAGAGTGGAGAGAGTGCAGAGAAGGTTTACCAGAATGTTGCCTGGGTTTAAGCATCTGGAGTATGGGGAGAGATTGGACAGATTGGGTCTTTATTCTTTGGAGCGTAGAAGGTTGAGAGGGGATTTGATAGAAGTATTTAAGATTATGAAAGGGATAGACAGAATGGATGTGGATAGACTATTTCCGTTAAGAGGAGGAAGGTTTAAAACAAGAGGACATGAGTTAAGAATTAAGGGGCAGAGGTTTAGAGGTAACATGAGGGGGAACTTCTTTACTCAGAGAGTGGTAGCTGTGTGGAATGATCTTCCGGGAGAAATAGTGGCGGCGGAGTCAATTGTATTATTTAAGAAAAGGTTGGACAGGTATTTGGATGAGAGGAAGATGGAGGGTTATGGGTATTGTGCAGGGAGGTGGGATTAGAAAGGGGTGTTTGGTTTGGTGCGGACTAGAAGGGCCTAATGGCCTGTTTCCGTGCTGTAATTGTTATGTTATGTTATGTTATGTTATGACAAAAGGTAAAATGAATGACTGCATCAATGAGAATAAACAGAAAAGGGCCAGAAAAGAAGCAATACTACTCTCCCCACTGACTGGGGAAGGGAACTGATCCTAATGCTTCTCAAACCATCCAACATCATTGACATTGCAACAATCTGGAGATTTCCAGTGAAGAAATTCAGCTGGTCACACAGCGTTCTTTATATAAGCAAAGATAAAGATACATCACCGACGTGTCGGGCCCATCGAGGTATGGAAAAATGTCGCCAGGCATCCAAAAAAAAAATTATGGGAAGAGGAGCACGGTCCCAAAGGTAATGGGTGGAGAAGGGAGGGAGGGCACAGCAGCAAACAGGGGAAGGAGGGATGGCTGGGTGAATAGAGAGGGAAGTGGGTAGAGCTGAGGGAAGGGAAGTGGGCGGGGGGAAGGAGAACAAGTTAGCAGAAACTGGAGAAGTCAAGGTTAATGTCATCTGCCCAGATGGAAATTCAGGAGCTCCTCCAATTTACGTGTGGTCAGGGTGTGATAGTACATGAGGCCATGGACAGACATGAGAATGGGAGTGTGACACAGAAATGAAATGTTTGGCCACTGGGAGGTCTTTGTCACTGGTGCCAACAGAGCAAAGGTGCTCAGTGAAGTGATCTCCCAGGCTGTGCCCAGTCTCTGTGGTGTAGAGAAGGCCACAAGGGGAGCACTGGATGCAGTCAGGGCCGGATTAGCGTAGTAGTGAGAGTAGCAAATGCAATGGGCTCCGTAATTTCAAGGGCCCCCGCATTTATGTACTAGGAATTATGAGAAACGTTTTCGATTGTGCAGCAACTATGAGAAACCACACTGATAGTCTGCGTTATTAACCCCAATTAAAGATGATAATTGGCTAAAATCGCTAACCTTGAATTCATTCAGGATTATTAACACTAACTATCCCTGGCAGCTCGCAGCGACACCTCAAGGCAGGAGCAATGGCCGTCTTGATTACCTACGGGAACCGCTCTGCCAGTGTCAGTGCCAGAGAAACCATTGATCCCACATGCCACCAATCGCCATTGCTGTAAGTTTTGTTTTAACCAAATATGTCAGTGAGTTTTAACAGGGAGGGGATGGGAGGGGTGGGGAGCAATTTCAGTATAAGTGTAAAATCAGTGTAAGATCTTCCCCCTCACTGCCAATGCATCAGCATGGTAGATCATGTCCAACAAATGTTATAGAGCTTTTGAGGAGGTCACTAAAAAGGTTGATGAGGGGAAGGCGATGGATGTTGTCTATTTGGACTCTAGTAAGGCTTTTGATAAGGTTCCCCATAAGAGGATAGTAAGGAAGGTGGAAGCATTAGGTATAAATGATGAAGTAGTGAAATGGATTCAACAATGGTTGGATGGAAGATTCCAGAGAGTAGTGGTAGAAAATTGTTTGTCAAATTAGAGGCTGGTGATGAGTGGAGTGCCTCAGGGATCGGTACTGGGTCCACTGCTGTTTGTCATATATATTAACGATCTAGATGATAGGGTGGGAAATTGGATTAGTAAATTTGCAGATGATACAAAGATTGGTGGTGTTGTGGACAGCGAGGAAGATTATCAAAGCTTATAGGGTGATATAGGACGGTTAGAAGAGTGGGCTGGAAGATGGGAGATGGAGTTTAATACTGATAAATGTGAGGTGCTACATTTTGGTAGGACTAATCAAAACAGGTCATACACATTAAATGGTAGACAACTGAGGAGTTCAGCGGAACAAAGGGATTTGGGAGTCATGGTACATAATTCCCTGAAAGTTGAATCACACATGGATAGGGTGGTGAGGAAGGCATTTAGTCTGTTGGCTTTCATAAATCAGAGTATAGAACACAGGAGTTGGGATATTATGTTGAAATTGTATAAGGCATTTGTGAGGCCAAATTTGGAATACTGTATGCAGTTTTGGTCACTGAATTACAGGAAAGATATAAACAGAATAGAGAAAGTACAGAGGAGGTTTACAAGAATGTTGCCGGGGTTTCACAGTTTGAGTTACAGGGAAAGGTTGAGCAGGCTGGGACTTTATTCTCTGGGGTGTAGAAGATTGAGGGGTGATTTGATGGAGGTATTCAAAATTATAAGGGGAATAGAGAGAGTCAATGTGGATAGGCTTTTTCCACTGAGAGTGGGGGAGATTCAAACAAGAGCACATGGATTGAGAGTAAAAGGGGGGAAAAATTTAAGGGAAACATGAGGGAGAGTTTCTTCACGCAGAGGGTGGTGGGACTATGGAATGAACATCCGGCCGAGGTGGTAGAAGTGAGATTGATGTTAATATTCAAGGAAAGGTTGGATAGGTATATGGACGGGAGAAGTGTGGAGGGTTATGGGCCGAATGTGGGTCAGTGGGACTAGGTGGGAGAAGATGTTCAGCACAGTCTAGTAGGGCCAAACTGGCCTGTTTCTGTGCTGTAGATAGTTATATAATTTAGGGCCCCTTGAAAATATTTGCTACAAGCCCCACAATATCATAACCCGGCATTGGATTCAGTAGATCAATCCTGCAGTTTCACAAGCGGTGCTTCACATGAAAGGCCTGTTTGGGGCTGAAGACTGGTGAGGGAGGAGGCGCCTGCTGACATGTTTCCGTACCTTGATGAGGGCTCAAGCCCGAAACATCAGATATGAATTTTTATCTTCATTATATAAAAGAAGCTGACCTGCTGAGTTCCTCCAGCATTGTGTTCGAACTTCAACAACAGTGTCGGTCTGCAGACTTGTGTGTTTTACGGCAAGACATGCCCAGTGTAAGTTCATGAGACCTGGGCAGAAAAGTTCCTCGGATCCATGAACTAAATGCCCTAATTCTCAGAATGATTGGACAAGTCTCTGGTTGCTGCGCTGCATGACCAACAGGAACTGAAAGTGACCAAAGCAATGAGGAACTGCGGCATTCTAAATTTAACCGCCTAACCGGGAAGACCTCTGGACTGTTCATTCATGAATTTGTCATTCATGAGGTACCTTGCTGCTGGAGTCAGCTGCATTTCAACTGTGTCAGCTGTTCCTCCACACAGTTCATTTGCTGCTAATAATCAAAAACCACAGTAGTAACTGCATATGCCTCTCGTTTATAAACACTCTTAGAGTTTACTTAATGAATTAATTTTTTATAAATTCATAAATTTTCATTACTTGAATTTCCATGTTTATAATTGACTTCGGATGTCAGGGGAACACGACCCAGTCCTCATCGAGGGCTCAGCAGTAGAGAGGGTCAAGAACTTCAAATTCCTGGGTGTCGACATTTCCAAGGATCTGTCCTGGAGCCTCCATGTTGCTTGTCAGTGGCTAGACATTGTGAAGTGTCTGAGGAGATTCGGTACGTCACCGAAGACTCATGTAAACTCCTACAGGTGTACCGGAGAGCATCCTGGCTGGTTGCATCGCTGTCTGGTACGGAGGTGCCAAAGCTCAGGACAAGAATAAACACCAGAGGGTTTTTAACTCGGCCTGCGACATCACAGGCACCAGACTTCACTCCATCGAGGACGTCGACATGAGGCGGTGTCTTAAAAAGCAGTCTCTATCCTCAAGGACTCCACCGCCCAGACCATGCCCTCTTCACTCTGGTACCATCGGGGAAAAGGTACGGGAGCCTAAAGACGGGCTCTCAGCGGCACAAGGACAGCTTCTTACCCGCTGCCAACAGATCCCTGAATGATCAATGAACCAAAGACACTGCCTCACTTTGACTTTATGTGCACTATTTTTATTTATTTTTGTGAGGAGGTTTATATGAATGTTTGCCCTGTGATGCTGCCGCAAAACAATAACTTTCATGACTTGTTCATGACAATTAATCCTGATTCTGAATTAAGCAAAACTAACGTGAAGTCATTATGAACAATCTCGTGTGTATTTCAGACTGAGCAGCTCTCACAGCAGGTGCTCTGTGTGGGTACATCAATGCTTCTTGGTCTGTGTGCCTGCACTGCTTCCCATGGTTTGAGCAGCTAATTTCTATGAGACTGGATGGCCGGTCTGTACACTTTCAATCTTGAAGGTAGGTTAGGGGGTCACTGATGTGATGGGGTGATGTCTTTGGGTCCACAAGATATGTATGATGTGTTGGGTGAGTCTGCTGGAATAACGCAGTCATCTTAAGGATATTCATATCCTTGTGCTAATTCACAACTGAATCCCCCCCTCCCCTCCGATCATCCCACCACCCTCCCCACCCCCCAGCATCTCATTGTTTGCCCAGAATCTGCAGTTTCATGTTATACCAGCTTGTCCTGTCTTTCTTATAACTGAGATGCATCAATCCAGGCAACATTCCCATCAATTCCTTCTGCTCCCTCTCCAGTGCAATCCCTTCCTTCTGAGAGTGTTGGGGGGAATGATGAGAGTTTATCACCATATTTATGTGGGAGCACAGTTGGCGTAGCAGTTGGTGCCATACCATTACAGTGCCAGCGATCTGGACCAGGGTTCGAATCCCGCCTTGTCTGGAAGGACCTTGTACGTTCAGGGGGAACGTATGCATGGGTTTTCTCTGGGGGCTCTGGATTCCTCCCACCATTTGAAATATACTGGGGGGTTTTCGGTTAATGGAGTGTAATTGGGCTGAACAGGCTTATGGGCCAAAAGGGACTGTCTTAATTTCTTTAAAAAATTTAATTTTAATTTTAAAAATAAGTACAATGTACAGATGCAATAAAATTGCAAGATGCAAGATGCCAACAACAAGAATAAGCATTAAATTTGACACCTTCTACCTTCCTGAGCACTCAGGTATTCAAACCAGGCCATTTTACAACCAATCATTATAATTTCCACAGCACGCATGTAGAAGTTTGATGGAGTATTCAACAACATGCCATATATCCTGATCCGGCATCGATCTGTTGGTGTCCCAACTTCATGGATGCCTTGAGGTGCTGGCTCCAGGAGGCGGGTCCTCCGATCTGTGAACTTCCAGGTACCTAAAGGCACTGTCCCTCTCCACCACCAATAAAGGCAAGTGTGTGGCTTCCTCTTCCTGAAGTCCACAATAACCTGGACTTCACCTGGCTGACACTGAAAGCAAGGTTGTTGTTCCGGCACCAGATTCTCGAACTCCATCTTGTATTCTGACTCACCGTTTCCCGTTCTTCAGCCAGCCGCAGTAGGATAACACAACTCTAATCTTAATGACCTGACACCCTGTGCGCAGATATTTTGCAGTAATTTATCCACGTTGCTTGATGACCCATTATGTTTTTTCAACCTGCACAAGCTTGCTCTGTGCGTGCAGATGACCAGCCTGAAGAACGTTGTGTCCATGTGATCATGTGGCCTCGCAAAATTCAGTGAAATGGGAGGTTTCTGGCACAGGACTCAACATCAAAGTGTACTGTTCAGTTTCTGCTGAGTTTTTTGGCTGTTTGCAGCTGCCACAGCACCACTAAATCAGTGTTCTAATGTGCTTTTACAAAAGGGGTCAGCATCAATAAAAGTTACCAGCTGGAACTGGAGTGCCCAATCTACTGCATCTGGCCAAGTCTGGCTGTCTGCCCAATTCTGAATGGCTGGCCAAGCAATCCATGAACGGACATTGTTCTCCCTCTGATCCACACCCTCTTGCTCCCAGGGCAGTGTAAAATACAAGTTCTTTTTTCTCTCTCTGGAATGAACAGAAGGGCACGCACTTTGAGTCGTTAGAGTTTTAGTGTTCAGAGAACTCCAGTCAGCGGACAATAATGGTTTACTTCTGTCATTATTTCCTATGTTAAACATTATTTCTTAAGTATTCTGTTGTTTCAGGTGTAAACATTTGCCAGGCTAACTGTTATTTCAGTCGTGGCCTGCTCACAATGCCCCCCTGCCCACCAACCCCTCAGGTTTTGTCCCAGAATTTCGTTCGACTTCCCTCCCCACTATCCCGATACATCCCAGGAATGTGAAGCCAATGACAGATCTCAGAGGGCTACGATATTCCCTGGAGCCTCCGCATCAATGCAGTCACGAAGAAGGCCCGCCAGCAGCTAGACTTTACGAGGGGTTTGAGGAGATTCGGTACGTCACCGAAGACTCTTGAAAATTTCTACAGGTGTACCGTGGAGAGCATCACTGTCTGGTACAAAGGTGCCAAAGTTCAGGACAAGAAAACACGGACAACACGGACATCAGACTTCAGACTACTATGGACATCTACATAAGGTAGTGTTTGACGAAAGCAGCCACTACCCTCAAAGACACCCCACCACCCAGACCATGCCCTCTTCACTCTGCTACCATCAGAGAAAAGGTACAGGAGCCTGAAGACGAGCACCCAGCGGCACAAGGACAACTTCTTCCCTGCTGCCATCAGATTCCTGAATGATCGATGAATCACAGACTCTGCCTCACTTTGACTTTTTCTGCACTATTTTTATTGTTGTAAGGGGTTGAATATGAATGTTTTGTGATTGCTGCCGCAAAACACTGAATTTTGTGACATGATAATAAATTCTGATTCTGATTTTGAAATATTCAATACCTCGTCAGCACAATGTATTACTGTTTGAAACCTCAATATTACAAGTGTATATCTGTTAATGTAAGTTAGTCAATGTCATTCTGCCAAACTTGAGTACAAAACCTTGTAACAGGACATGGAACAGTATAGCACAGGCACAGGCCCTTCTGCCCACAATGTGTGTGCTGAATTCATTCCCAGATTAAATGATATTGCTTCTCTCTGCCCATGACTCATCTCCCGACTTTTTCTGTATACTCATGTGCCGACCCAGAAGCCTCTTCAATGCCGCAGTCAGATCTACTTCCACCACTATTCCTGGCAGCCTGTCCAAGCACCCACCACTCTCTGTGGAAAAGATTTACATCACGGCACAGTTCGCGTGGTGGTTATCGCACCGCTATTACAGCTCCAGTGACTCTCGTTCAAATCCCGTGCTGTCTGTAAGGAGTTTGCACCTTCTCCCCATGTCTGTGTGGGTTTTCACCAGAGGCTCCGGTTTCCTCCCACCATTTAGAAATGTACCAGGGGTGTAAGTTAATGGTGTGGGTGGCGCGAACTCATGGGCTGAAAGGACCTGTTACCGTGCTGCACGACTAAATATTAACTCATAATTTTATCCTCCAACGCTCCAGATAACCCAAGTTGCCTGACCTCTCTCCATAGCTTCAAGCAGACAGAAGTTTGAATCAGTTTGTGCCCCATGGAACAACTTGGAGAGCAGGGTTCTGTGTAATGCAACAGAGGCCACTGTGTGGTGCACTGCAGTACGAACTGACAGGCACAAGCAATGAAGGGCTGGCTTTCATTAGCTTAAAATTTAACACCAGGTTCTGTATCCTTCCTGGTTCCGTGTGCTCTGCTCCTTGCCCAAGGGCCGGCATGAGCCTTTACATGGGGCTGGTGGTTGGCAGGGAGTAGGTGGAGTCAGTCTCCTAGGTTACCTCCTGGCAGGTATAAGGGTTGACCCCTACAGTAGGCAGTTCAGGAATACGGACAGATGCAGGCAGCCAACGAACGTCCAGTGGTTGTATCACCACATACTCTTTCTAGATGCACAGACTAGAGAGAAATGGATGACCATCTCATCCAGACTAGATCAACATTGAGAGAGGGATGGAGATTCAGATAGACGAGATGGGACCTCTAATCAAACAAAGAGTCGTGCTCGTTTAAGAGCTCTAAAGGGGAAACTTTGCCAAATACTTTTAACAGTGCCCACAGAACCATCCCATATGATCCACTGCCTCCAGATCCCACAGGATCCACTGCCTCCTGATCCCACGGGATCCACTGCCTCCTGATCCCACAGCATCTTCAGCACATTCCGCTCAGAGCACTACCTGATTGACCTGTGGGCACTCATATTTCTTCAACAAGTAGCTCATGATGGACAACAAAATCAATGTTCCAGGCAACAGTGGGGACTGGGAGAATCTCAGCAGCCAGTGCTGCTCATCCAGGCTGCACGCAGAACTAGATGCTGGCAAGAACGAAGGGGGGCGAGCAAACCGGGCAATCAAGTGCATTTTCACCTTTTTTTTCTGGAGACTTATATGTTACATATCTTTGGACATCCAGATGAAATGGAAGATGGCTTGGCTGACTGCCAAGGGAGGGGAGCAGAGGACAGGCCACACCCATGCCATGTACAGAAACACTGAGAGCAACTGACACCTGATAACCCGGTTCTTCGACTGCTGTTGGGGGAGCACTCCACTTCCATTACTCCACTTCACTTCCTGCATTACCCCTCACCTTGGTTCTCTGCTTCTGCTAACTGGCAGAATGCCTCAGCTCCTCCAGAGCAAGACCCCAGCTCCTCAGTTAGTCAGTCCTGACAGTGAAGGAAACCAGGCTCATTTGCACCTGTTGTCAAAGGCCACAGACCTTGCTTCTGCTGTAGAGTCAAAATGGCCGCCGAGGCCAATTCCAGCTGGTGGCAGTTACCGATCAACCTGTGGACAGACAGTAGGTTCAGCCAGAGGATAAGAAGTTCTGATCTGAGTGCCCCTCTCTGGACTCTTCAGTCCTCTTATACCTGTGTCCTTCATGATGGATTCTCAACACACAACAAGACACAGACCGTAAGAAAATAAGAAATAGGAGCAGGAGTCAGCCATCTCCCCGTCGAGCCTGTTCCACCAGTTAATGAGATCATGGCTTATCTGATGATAGGCTCATCTCCACTGACCTGCCTTTTCCCCATATCCCTCAATTCCCCTGTGTAAAAATCTATCCAACCTTGTCTTAAATATATTTACTGAGGTGACCTCCACTGCACTTTCATAGATTCACCACTCTATGGGCAAAACATTTCCTCCTCATCTGCATTCCACATCTACTACCCCGAGTCCTGAGGTTATGTCCCTTAGTTTTAGCCTAGTTCTAATCAAGAGCATGGCCTTGCCCAACTCCAACCTTGTTTGGGAAGCTTCCCATTTCACATACATTGTTTTCGGCTGAGTCGAGGAGATGTATCCGGTTGCATAGTCCCTCTCCAAAACCCAGCCTGAAGAGGGACGTCGCCACACACGTGTGTGATGTTCTGCTAAAGTTGACCAGTACCTCCCCCATCTCCGCACCCCCACTCCCCACACCCACCTGTACGAAAGAGAGTGCATCTCTGGATAATGCACGGCTGCCCAATTCTGTAGACCTTTTTCTTCCCACTCACATACCACTTTAAGTAATCCCTATGCTAAAGATGCTCTGTGATTAGTAAAGGATGGGAGTATTTGTATTGTAAGTGAACATTTTTAAATAAAGTATTCAAAAGAAAGAGGTATTGGTGCCCCCATATTTGGCCAAGATGCAGCCAATCTTCCTTATATTCCCTCTTAACCTCTTATTTTAAATCTTTGTCTCTAGTGATAGACTTTTATATCCTCTTTTCTGGCATTTTGTGCACCTCTGCCAAGTCTTCCCTTTTCTGTTTCAAGTGAAACAAACACAGCTTCTCCTCATAAATGGGTTGGTTACTCCATGCCAGGCAACAATGTGGAGAGCACCGTTTCCATAACAATGTTCACCTCTGGTCGCCAGCAATGACAAAAGTAGACATTTGGTCCAGAGTTGCCCTGTGAACATTTATCCTCACTGGGTGTGTCCCCTCACCTGCTTTTGTGAATATCTCGTGCTGAGCTCGGTATCAATATAACAAGCAAACTGCTACTGTTGCCCCATGAACAGCCCAGAAATGCTCTGTCTTTAACCTGAGGACATAGGCTTCAACTAAAAGGTTTAGAGAAAGTACAAAGAAGAATTGTTTTCTCCTCATCTGTCCACAAGGGTATTTCCCTCTATGCTCAAATTACACTGGACAACAAAGATTTTGTTTCCTGAATACTTTTTGCTGTATTTTATGGATTTTAGGCTGCTGATCATGAGAACCACCTTAAAATGTTCCTATCACATACCATTTTTATATTTAATAATCTATTTTTGAGATTTCCTGTCATAGTTTAAGTCTACTAGTATATTATCCACAAAGAAAGCTGTTTTGGTCAGTCCAAGCATGTCTAGGCATGCATTCTGTGCAGGTGCTATTCAAATGTTTTCTTAGGCCTGGGCATGCTCAGTCAGGATAGACGCAGACATGCTATAAAAGCAGCTCACATATACAGATGCTGTGCATTATAATGATATAGATTGAACACATGTTGATGCACATGTTCTTCAGGCAAGAGCAGAGTGAGAGTACTTAACAATAGCATTTATTGTCTTCAGGAAGAGTCAATACAGCAGAAATGTCTCGATAACGCAACAGCTGCGATACATTCTGTTACATTTGAGGTGAGTATATGCTTAAGACTTTTTTTTAAACTTTATTTAAAATTTTATAACATGAATAAAATAGAAAGTTACAGTAAAAAAATTAAACGTAAGATAATAAAAATTACAGTACTACATCGGCAGAATAAATAAACTAAACCCCCCACCCCCAATAATTAGTACACAACATTAATGACCTAGCTTGAAGTTAGTCTAACCCCCCTCAAGATAAAGAGAGAAAGAGTGAAGAGTTAATGAAATGAACAATATTATATTAAAAAATGCCCACTTACACAAAAAAAGATAAAACATAACAAATAAAGATACTAACAACAAAAAAAAGTTATCAATACTAAAATATCAAACTTAAAAACATATTTAAATCAAACTTAAATGCATATATTTAGCAAACGGAGTCCACTTCAACCTATAAAAAGACATCCCATCCTGAATTGAAAAAGATATCCTTTTCATAGTCAAACAGGACTTCATCTCCAAATACCACCTATCTAAAGTTAATATATTTCTATCTTTCCAAGTAAGAGCTATACATTTCTTAGCCACAGCTAAAGCTAAATAGATAAAGGAAATCTGATAATCTTGTAGGCCTAAATCAATTAATGATTGCATATTCCCTAATAAAAATATACCAGGCTAATACAAGACAAATATTATATAAACTATTAAAACTGCTGCAATCGACCACAAAGCCAGACAGTATGCAAAAAAGTATTAGCCATCTGGTCACAGCGAAAACAGCAATCCAACTTACTAAGGCCAAACTTTTTTAGTTTCTCCGGTGTTAAATATAACTGATGTATGAAATTATAATTAATCATCGCTAATCTAGCATTAACCAATTTCCGAATACTATTCTGACAAATTTCCATCCAGGCTTCTTCAGCTATTGTAAAACCTAAACCTTTTTCCCATTTCAACTTATCTTTATCCCAATCTTTTTTACTATCAATTTCTTGTAAAATACAATACAAATCAGATATATATCCCTTTTGTGGTATTGAAAGTACGTATTCCTCAAAATTAGAATCAGGCAATAAAATCATATGTCGACTACATACCTGTTTTACAAAAGATCTTAATTGATAATACACAAATATAGAGTTTCTACTAATACCGAATTTCCTTTGTAATTCATCAAAAGAACAAAAGCATCCCTCAGAAAAAAATTGGATACATTTTTTATTCCCTTCCTTTCCCACTGTTTCAAAGTGATATTGGAGACTGTAAAAGGAACAAGTTGATTGTTATATAACGGCAATCGTCCAGACCATTTATTTTTGAGTCCCAATTTATTAAGTTTACTTGTCCAAAAAATTTAATAAATGCTTCAATATTGGGACATCATAAGTTCGTAATACATTTTTATTCCATCGAAACAAAAACTCATGAGAAAATTTTTCTGAAATAACCGCCATTTCTATCTTTGCCCAACTGGGCGGATCATCCATATTCATTAATGCACTAAGAAATTTAAATTGAACTGCTTCATAATAATGTTGAAAATTCGGTAATCTTAAACCTCCAAATCGGAAATCCCACATCAGCTTTCTCATCGCTACCCTCGGAAATTTTCCCTTCCATAAAAAAATCTCTAATTGGTTTATATAGATCCTTAAAAAAACTTTTATTTAAAAAAGAAGGAATTGATTGAAACAAATATTGTATTCGAGGAAAAATATTCATTTTTATAGTATTAATCCTCCCTAATAAACCCAAAGGCAAATCCTTCCACCTAATCAAATCTAATTTAATCCTTTTTATTAAAGGAAGGTAATTAACTGAATATAAATCTTGAAATTCTGTATTAACATTAATTCCTAAATATTTAATTTGTGTGGTCCACTTCAAATTTGTAATACTTTTATACATTGAATAATCATTTTTACAAATTGATAAAATTTCATTTTTGGTCCAATTTACTTTATAACCAGATAATTGACCATAAATTTCTAAACATTCTTGAATTGCTGGTAAAGAAATGCCCGGATCCACCAAATATAATAAAACATCATCAGCAAATAAATTAATCTTATATTCTTCACTCAAAACTCTCATGCCTTTAACATTTTCGTTTTGACGTATTAATTGTGCCAAAGGCTCAATGACTATAGCGAATAAAGCAAGTGACAATGGGCATCCTTGTCTAGTAGACCTTGTTAAATTAAAAGATTCTGAGATCTGCCCATTGACAGCAATTCTGGCCTTTGGGCTATTATATAAAGCCTTTATCATTCCAATAAATGAAGAACCAAAACAAAATACGCTTAAGACTTAAAGACACAGCATGACTGAACTTATTAAGAAAGCCGATGAACTCTACTTTGGTTATAAAATTGGTGATCAAGACAAGCCTTGGGCTCCTCATATTTATTGTGCAAACATGTGAAATCAGCCTGAGAGCAATGTGTCAGCATTATTATGTGATAAAACATGCTAAATTTTTTTAAAGTTTATTGAATGTTCTCCAACTTCCTACGTGATACAGCAAAACTGATATTATCTTTGTGTTCAGCTTGAAGTTGTTTATCATAATCACCAATGTTCTTTAAGGAAGCAAACCTTTTGAAAAACTTTGTTGTCCTGTGTTACCTCAGTGTTGGAGATAGTCTGGCTTTCCAGGGAGGTTGGTGGAAGCTGAAAGTGGAGAAGGGAAAGGGCAAAGCCAACTGGTTGGAAAAGGCAACTCCTCAGATCAACAGATCTTAACCACTTGGGGAGAACGAAACGGCTTCTCTTTTTGTACAAATTCATCCAGGCTTTGCTACAAAGGGTAGTCCTGTTGGCAACAGGCCGTTGTCCTAACTCCTCGTATGGAAGTGACCTTCACAGCTCCCACTGCTTTCCTTCTCTGCTCAAAGCTTTCACAAGCTTTGTCACTAAACAGTTCTGCCGACCCACATATTCCTTCTAAAAAAAAGTACAGAACTCTCCCTACTCCATCACACTCTATTTTTCTTTCATCTAGGTGCGGACTCGAAAGGCCAACATGGCCTGTTTCCGCTCCATAAATGGTTATATGGTTATATGGTTATATGTTTTAAATGCCCCCAACGTTTCAGTATCCACCACCATCCCTGGCAAGGCATTCCAGGCACCCACAACTCTCTGTGCATAAAAAAAGATTACCCCTGATGTCTCCCCTAAACTTCCCTCCTTCAATTTTGTATTTATGTCCTTTGGTGTTTGCTGATCCTGCCCTGGATGCCTTGGATGCCTCTCATAATCTTGTAGACCACTATTAAGTCCTCTCAAAAGACTTGTTTCCTAATCCAGGCAACATCCTGATAAATCTCCTCTGCACCCTCTCCATAGCTTCCATATTCTTCCTATAATGAGGTGAGCAGAAATGAACACAATACTCTAAATGTGGTCTCATGAGAGATTTGTAGAGGTGCAACATGACCTCTCGACTCCTGAATTCAATCCCCCATTAATGTAGCCCAGCATTCCAAAGGCCTTCTTAACTCTCCTCTCAAGCTGTGCGGCAACCTTGAGGGATGCATGGATTTGGATGCCAAGATCCCTCTGTTCATCCACACTCTTAAGTAACTGACCATAAACCTTGTAATCAGCTTTCTGGTTTGTCCTTCCAAAAGGCATCACCTCACACTTATCTGGATCGAAATCCATTTGTCACTTTTCTCCTCAAACTGTCTATATCCTCCTGTATCCTTTGACAACCTTCAGCTCCATCCACAACTTCTACAATATCTGGGACATCAAGAAGAGGCAGATGAAAGATTTCAAGATACAAGATTCAATTGATTGTCATCGTAATAAAACAGTGTCATATTACATGAAATTTCTTTCATGCAAGGCAGACAGATTCGTCACCGGCAGAAATTATCAAAGTGCCTCTTATAGTTCTTACAGTCAGACTTATGGTCAGAGAAGGAGAGAGAAGCAGAAGAGAGTCCCCCTCACAAAATCACCAGATACCTGCAGATTCACCTCCAGCACTTCTGCAGCCCACCAGAGCCCTGTCCAAACCATCGGCGCCCCGAGCACCAGATCCGAACCTCCGACACAGTCAGGGACCCTTCCGCGCATTCAGCACCTCTTCGCATCCTGGCCCAATACTTGGTACCCCTCCAGCCAGTTTAAGTCAGTCTCCAGCAGTCCGCAGCCCGGCGCGGGTCCCCCGACAGCGGTCTCCAGCATCCCGCAGCTTCCGTGGGATGCTCGCGTCCTCAAGTCTCCAGCAGCCCGCTGCATGCACTGGTCCCTCAGCCACAGAGCCCCCTCACTGGTCCACCACTGTGGTCACCGTCCCTGCCGGTCACCTCCCCCCCTTCTTCTTCTTCTCCTCAGATGGGGGGGGGGAGGCAATCAGCGGGGACAGTGACCACAGAGAGAACAAGATAGGGAGAAGGGCAAAGAGCAATGAGAAGATAAGGGAGAGAAAGGGAAAAGGTAAGGAAGAGAAACAAAAGAAAGAATGAGAGAGAATGCGTTTGCTTGAGGATGAGTTAGTACTGAGAGAAACTGTGAGAAAGAATGAGAAAAGAGTCATGGTTTGGGGAAGGTTGAGATTAAGGTTGTTTTTTATATAATGTAACACCTTTATGAAATTTTCAAATGGGCACAGATAGTGTTATTCACGATAGTACTCTTGAATGGAAATTCTTTCCGTTTCTTGTCCAGCTCGCCACATGGGTAGATTAAAGAGGACAAGCAATGATCCCGTACAGGAGAGAGAACATTGATTATAAACAAATTAAAAAAGGCATTTACTGAGGCAGATAACGCAGTGAGATTAGCAGATCAAATGTCAGCTCACATCTGTCTTCAAGATTCTTTTATTATCATCCAATAAAATGGCTGTAATATTACACGAAATAAGCTTTAGACTGCCATAAGGCAGACAGATTGGTCATCAGCAGAAATTGCCAGGTGCCTTTTACAGTCGGAGAAAGGGAAGTGAAAGGATGTCACTGAGTGTCCATAGATTTACCTTCCGCAGCCACATCACTTTCAATCCAAACCATCAGCAACTCAAATTCCAGATCCAAACCTCTGACACGATCAGGAAGCCTTCAGCACCCTCAGCACCCTCTTGCATCCCAGTTCCGATACCCTGTCAGCCAGTCTCTAGCAGTCCATTGATCCCCCCCCCCCGCCCAGTCACCAGCAGCTCACAGCCTGCGTGGATCGCTCTCCTCAAGTCGCCAACTGCCCACCATCCGTAGGTTCTCTAGCCATCCCCATGGGTCACCTCTTTTGCTTCTCCTTCTCAAATGGGAGGGTGGGGAAGAGGGGAGGGGAATGGTCTCTCCATTTCCTGGTGCCCTGCACCAGTTCTCTGCCTCGCCAGAGTCTGCAACTGCCGCTTTCCACGGAACTTGTCAAAGAAACCCAAGCAATTTAAGGGCAGCAGAAGAGAAGGCTTCGGGCCCTACCCACAGTCCGGGTTTCTCTCTCATAGCTCTTCGATGAGCGTTATTGAAGGAGGTACCCCAAGGCATTGAACAGACTGTGCTCTTGGTTAGGAGGAGGTACCTCTCGGCTTCACACCTCAAAGATGAGCAAGAATCTGAAAGCAGTCAAACATATAAAGGAAATTCATTACCATCTGCAGATCTGCTGCAGGCTAACAAACACCTCTACATTTTAGAATCGCTTCACAGTTTCGAGTGTTTCTCAATTGGAAAAACTGAAACCAATTCTTTTCCTCTGAAAGGTATGACATATATTTCCTAAAACAAATAACTCCCAAGTTTTGAATTACATTCCACATTTTCTAAATTTCTATTAGACTTGACTTGTCTTGGTGAACACACTGTGGTACTGTAACCTAAACTGACAGCTCAATTGTTCCCAAGTACAAGACCACATGCTCTTGGTCTGATTTAAATGGTTACACTATATTGATATCTAATTTATTGTGATGAGACTTTCTCCACAGTCTTTGGACTGGATGATAAATCCCTTCAGGAAGGATAAGCCAGAGGTGAACGATCCACTGATCTTTGGGGGATCAGAGGTGGAGAGGGAGAGCAAATTTAAGTTCTTGGGAGTTACTATCTTGGAGGATCTTACCACACCAGTGACAGGGACTGGGGTTCGAATCCCACACTGTCTATAAGGAGTTTGTAGGTTCTCCCTGTGTCTGTGTGGGTTTTCCCTGGGGGCTCCAGTTTCCTCCCACTGTTCGAAATGTACCATGGTGGGGGGGGGGGAGGGGTTAATTGGGTGTAATTAGGTAGCACGAGCTCATGGGCCAAAAGGGCCTGTAATCATGTTATTTAAAGATTTAAATTTAAATTTGCGAATTTTATTGATGTAAATCAAGGAGAACTGGTATAAAAGTAAAATTAGACCCAAATTAACATCAGGCATTTGTAATTCATTGTTATCATCCCATCACATACTGTTGAGGTTGAACTGGGTAGACATGCTCTCGTATAAAGTTTTGGCCTGGCCTCAAATTAGGCAACATCTGCCAGGTGCAGATGTGGCCTGGTTATTGGGATCTCACTGCATGGCACCTGTTACCGACTGAAGCAGAGAGAGGCCACTGACAACAAGACAATGTGCAGCCCGATGTCTGTCTCAGTGGCTAAGGGTCGGTGCTTCCCCAAGCAGGGTCAGGAAATACGGGGCAGCTCCATATGGAAGGATGCCCATTCTGCTGGGACGTCCTGGCATCTGGGGCTTTGACTGTGATGCTCCTGTCTTCCTGTCGATGAAGGAAGAGAAGTGACTTAATTGAGGTATATAAAATTACGAGGGGCTTAATTAGGGTCAACAGATGCCACCTTTTTATTGGGGTGACATTAGCAAATACTAGAGGACATCAGTTTAAGGAGGAGTGGAGAAAAGTTCAGGGGAGACAATTTTTACTCAGTGCTTGCAGTTCATTACTGGGGATGATAGTGGAGACTGACACATTCCAGAGATAAGGGGATTAGCCTATGAGCAGAGATTGAGTTCTGTTTTCTTGGCAAATATTGCAATGCAGCTGGCTTCAAACCAACCCATCCAGGTGGTTTTCCCCAGAGCTCTCTCAAGTCAACTGTGCTGGCACCAAAAATTTATCTCGCCTTATAATACACCACAACCTCTCAAAATACTCTGTGACATGACCAATGAATTGCACGGATTGATCCGTAAGTGAACAATATCAGTAACAATGCTGGCCTCCACATTATTTACACCTGTTCTGAACACAGGAGGAAGCCTGCGACAACAGGTGGCATTATGGACTCTCAAGTGACTGCATACACAAATACAACAAAGGTCTGATTATCGCAATTCATCCCAAAATCACAATAGTGTAGAGCAGGGGTGACCAAACTTGCTTAACACAAGAGCCACATACAAAAAACAATAGAACACCAATGTTGGGCGACACAGTTTCATAGCAGTTAGCACAGTGCCTTGATGGCGCCAGCGATCGGGACCCGGGCTTGAATCCCACGCTGTAAGGAGTTTGTACGTATACCCAGAGTCTGCATGGGTTTTCCCCAGGGGCTCCAGTTTCCTCCTAAAGATCGAAATGTACTGTAGGTCAATAGGGTGTAAATTGGGCGGCACGGCCTCGTGTGCCGAAATGGCCTGTAACCATGCTGTATGTCTAAATTTTAAAAAAAAATTAAAATAGAGAGTCATTACAATTACGAGATCGCAAATCACGTCCACTAAATCTACCAGTATGAGCACCGGCTCGCATGATTCCTGTCTCAGCCAGAACATTTCCACCAGCCACACGTTACATGTCAAAGAGCTGCATGTGGCTCGTGAGCCACAGTTTGGCCATCCCTGCTATAGAGCAAATTGCCCAATTATTCTGGGAACTTCAATGTTTAACCAAGAGAGAGAGAGAGAGAGAGAGAGAGCGAGAGAGAGAAAGAGAGAGAGAGAGAGAGAGAGAGAGAGAGAGAGAGAGAGAGAGAGAGAGAGAGAGAGGGAGAGAGAGAGATGTCCTCTGTTTCTCTTCCAGAGGTTGGAATGGGATGGATCAACCCCATCTATCTCCTTCCTGCATCCATCCATTTAAGTTTGGCCTGCCTCCATGCCTGGGGTATTGTGTGTAACTTGGGTCTCCCCATTCGAGAAGGAATACGCTTGTTTTGGAAGCAGCTCTGAACAAATGCACTGGGCTAATTCCTGCAATGATAGGTTTGCCCTGTCATGGGCAATTAATAAAATAAAGAGGAATATCAATTGAAAAACTTAAGGAAGCTTGACAGTGTAGACTTTGAGGTTTTTAACCTAATGGGAATGTCCTGAATAAGAAAAGTGTGGTGAAACAACCACAACACTGGTTGCACTCCTACCAGCCTACTGCAGAGGGCAACTACTGTACCTGCAGGTAGGCAACCTGGGAGGCTGGCCCAGCCTGCATTTAGAGCGAGCCGGCCCCTCCTGGGGTCAGTCAGGCATGTGGAGCCAGCAAAAGTATTAAGACTGGTGTGTACAGAGTACAGTCTTCTCGTGTTTTGTGTTTGCTTGCTGCACCACAGCGCATCACAAGCAGATAGTTAGAAGATTTGATAGAGGTATTTATAATTATGAAGGGGGACAGATAGAGTCAATGTGGATAGGCTTTTTCCACTGAGAGTGGGGGAGATTCAAACAAGAGGGCATTGTCTGAGATTGGAAGGGGGGAAATTTTAGGGGAAACATGAGGGTGAATTTCCTCACTCAGAGGATGGTGGGAATGTGGAATGAGCTTCCGGCTGAAGTGGTACATATAGGCTGGATTTTAATATTTAAGGAAATGTTGAATAGGTATATGGAGGAGAGAGGTATGCAAGGTTATGGGGTGATTGCGGGTCAATGGGACTAGGTGGGAGGTGTTTGGCATGGACTTGAAGGGCTGAACTGGCCTGTTTCTGTGCTGTAATTGTTATATGGTTATATTAAGATAAAGGCTAGACATGTAGTACTGAGCTGCATTGGAACTTCTTGTTCAGGATGGTGAAAATCCACCCAAGAGGTGTGGAAGCAGATCACCGGTGCTCTCCGAAAACGCACCTATGCTCTTTGACGAAGCAATGGAGATCAGTATCAATGATGTAATGTGTGTTATGTGTTACAACAAAAGTGGTCAAAAATTCTCACATGAATTTCCCAACAGTACAAAATGAAGATCTCCTCTGTGGTCTGGGTAAGAGCTTGAGCTGATCAGCATCTCCGCCCGCTCCCACCACTGGCAGTAAAGGGATACTTAAAGAAGGTCTGTGAACAAAAAATGGTTGTGAACCACTGGTCTAGATGTAGGAATGAAGCTCATTGCGTGTGGACTGAAGCATACAAATGATCCAACAACAGACCACCAGCTATTGGAGAGGTCAAATGCCTAAGTTTTATTTGGATTGAAAATACTGTGGCTCAAATCTCCTTCACTTCAGATGCATTTGGTGCAGGTAGACCAAACAAGGTCTGCAGGGCAACGTGAGAATCTAGCAGCTGTGATGTGCCTACACTTTCCCCGACATCTTGTTATTTTCCCAAATCAGGCAGGCAAAGACTGTCACACCTCTGTCAGCAATACCCATAAGGCATTTTCAATGGAATAAACTTATGTGTGGGTCTGTGACTCACCTGGATTCTGACAAGGGGAATATGTTCTAGACTTGAACTGTGATCTGTCCATGCCTTTGAGGAGGCTGGTAACTGGAGCCCACAAGCGAAGAGAAAACCCAGCAGCCTCAAGGTTTGTTGGAGGAATACAAAATCATGAGGGGAAAAGGCAGAGTTAAGTGCAGGTTGGGTTTTTCCCAATGGGGTTTGGTGAGATCCAAACCAGAGGACATGGGTTAAGAGTGAAACAGGAGCGGTTTAGAGGGTACATGAAGGGGAAATGTCTTCACACAGAGAGTGATGGGAGTGTGGAACAAGCTGCCAGCTGAAGTGGTGAATGTGGACTCAATTTTAACAAAATATGGACAGGTCCATGGATGGGAGGGGTATGGAGTGAGTGCAGGTCAGTGGGTTCAGGCAGAATAATAATTTGGCACAGACCAGCAGGATTCCTTATACGTTTTCATTGTTTGTCCCATAAAGGCCCATGGAGAATCTGCCCCTATCAAGAGAAAGATATGTAAAAGAGAGTCCCTTCAGAGGCATCGAGAGTCTCTGGATCCCATTACCTCCTCTGAATCCCCTGCATCCTGCAGCCTCAAATCTTCAGAATCCACATGGCCAGTGTTTGTGTCTGAAGGTGAACCCAAGTTCTGGGATCATTGCAGTGACTCAGATTGAATGGACCTGTTTCTGTGCTAGGAATTCCATTGAACTATCTTATGAAATATATAGTTTAGCTTCCTTTCATCATATAGTTGATGGGTCAGTGGACACAGCCCAGGACATCGCATGCAAAACCCTCCCCACTATCGAGAACATCTGCAGGGAATGCTGCCGTCGGAGAGCAGCAGTGATCATCGAGGATCCACATCATCCAGCACACACTCTGTTCTCACTGCTACCATCAGGAAAAAGGTATAGGTGCCACAAGACTCACACCACCAGGTTCAGGAATGGTTGCTACCCCGTTTGCAGGGCTTTATGCTCAGGGATACTGGTTCCCCCAAACCAGACCGTGATGCAGCCAGTCAGCACACTTTTCACCACACCTCTGTAAGAAATTTGCTAGGATTTCCAATGTCGTACCGAACCTCCACAAACACCTGAAGAAGTGAAGGAAATGATGTGCTTTCTTCACAATGACATTACTGTGTTGGGTCCAGGAAAGGTTCTCCATGACAGTGACTCCCAGGAATTTAAATTTGCTCACCCTCTCCACCTCTGATTTCCCCCAGTGACCAGTGGATCATTTTCTTGCTGGTTGGTCCTTCCCAAACAAGAACTATTACCAAGATTTGGACAAGTTCTTTGCTTCCAAGTACATCAAGTGTGATATTGTGCATCATGGCATCCCAGGAGCTTAAATGAGCTAAAGTGAAACTTTCACCCCTGCACTGAGGTGATGTCTGGATGTTCCTCTGGGCAGCCGTGATATCAATTGTCATCTCTACAGCCCACCTGCCATGTTTCCTGCCTCTCACATCAACACTTCAACATTGTGAAGCAGGCAGTAGCTTTCGCTGCACATATCTGGACTGGCTTCAAAAGTACAGTCTTGCAGTGAGGACCACGTCTGGTCTCCCTACTGAACCATCAAGATCAGCTTCCAGCATGTGAAATAGGCAACCCTTCTCCTGCAACAAACCTCTCGACAGCTGCCAAGGCACCAGGCAGCAGGTGCAATTGCTGCAATTAATAAAGATTTGGAGGAGTAGATTTAGGATGGAGGTGAAGCACAGTTGGCGTGATGGTTAGCGCAACGCTGCTTCAGCGCCAGAGACTGGGGTTTGAATCCGGCGCTCTCTGTAAGGAGTTTGTGCATTCTCTCCGTGTCTGCGTGAGTTTCCTCCGGGGGCTCCAGTTTCCTCCCACTGTTCAAAATGTGCAGGGCGCTGGGGGGATGATGCAGGTTAATTGGGGTATTTGAGCGGCACGGGCTCATGGGTCAAAAGGACTTGTTGCCATGCTGGACATCAAAAAACAGCTGCTCTTCCCAGAGAGTAGTGAATCTGTGAAATGCTCTGCTCAAGGAAGGAGTGGAGGCTGCCTCTTTAAGTATATTTAAGATAGAGTTAGTTACAACCTTGCAACGTAGGGAAGAGATAGGTAGATGGAGTTGAATCTGTTGCCAGATTAACCATGATCGTGTTGAATGGTGTTCAGCCCAACTAGTCCATGATGACTAAATTGGCAATCTGGGTTCATCCCATCTTCCTGCGTATTTCTCTAGGCCTGTGGTTCTCAACCTTTTTTTTCCCACTCACATATCACTCTAAGTTATCCTTATGCCATCGGTGCTCTGTGATTAGTAAGGGATTGCTTAAGGTAGTATGTGAGTGGGAAGGGAAGATTGAAAACCACTGCTCTAGACCTCTCTCAAGGAATTTCGTTCCTGCTTCAGATTTCATCAAATCTCTCAAATTCCAATATTTAGCTGAGCAAAATATGGAGGGTTGCTGAAGTGGTTATCTGGTTACCAAGAATGAACTTCATCGATTAGACTGTAAGGATTGGTTTATGATGTGCATTACGTATCACACTTACCTAAGTCATGGTTGTCCAAATCAGAGCCAAACAGTGGCGATGAATTTTTAGCCATTCCTCCGCAGTGGAAGGTTTCTGATAGTTTACTTTGCTAGAACGGACTCTGTTCACTTGTGATTTAGCCTCATTCGATGATCGGATTTGCTGAGTGAGTTGGCTTCTCTGCACTTACTTCCACAGTGTAACATGGGAGAGAGTATGTGTCCTTTTCATGACCCAGTTTCATATGGTATTGGGGATTCCTGGGCTATTTAAAGTGCAAGTACCTAGCAATGGGCAAAAAAAAGTTACATTAACAGCAATGAGGACATGATTAACCAGGCAAAACATCCACTGACAGAATTTATTCCAACTACTTTATTTTCTTTTATTCATATTTTCCTGGACTTTCCCTGTTTCTGATAAATACCCCCAAAAAATCCCAGCCCTGGATACAGAAACCTCACCCCTGCCCTCATCTTAAAGAATAAGGATGAGGACCAGTGGGCAACATAAGATATTTGTGTACACTGGCTACAAAAACTGAGAGGGAACATGGGTACCAGGTATTAGAACCGAGACATGAAGGGGTGCCAAGGCTTCCTGATTGTGTCAGAGGTTTTCATCTGGAGCTTGGGTTTGCCAATGGCTTGGACTAAAGGCTGTGAGGCTGCAGGAGGTGAAGCCAAGGACATTTAGTGACTCTGGTGGGGGAGGTGGGGGGGAAGGGGGAACTCTCTTTTCTTCTCCTTCACTGGCTGAACAATTTCTGTTGACACCGACTCTTTGCCTGCCTTACAGTAGAATAAAGTAAATTTCGTGTAATATCACATTTTCTGTCTTATTTCAAGAGAATAAAATAAAATAATCTTGAGCTCAGCTCGGGCTCCACCACCTGCAAAGAGGTGGAAATTCTACGTCAACTGCTGGCTACGAGCGTGACTTCTGTGTTGCTGCTCTCGGGTGTAAGGGACAGCTCACCCATGTCATTCCACAGTCTCTCCCCCCCCCTCCCCATGACCCCCCACGTCTTGCTTTCAGTCACTAGGTCCATCCATAGAGTTAAGTCATCTATTAGGTCAGTGGGAACAATGAATGGTCTCAGCTACAGTGGTAGGGTTCAGTAATGTCCTCTGAACCGTCTTTCAGTGTAAGTATGGTAAGGAGCTTCCACTGCATTTCATTTTTAGCATGGTAACAGGCCCTTTTGGCCCACGAGTCTGTGCCGCCCAATTACACCCCATTAACCTACAGTCCCCCAGTATGTTTTGAAAGGGTGGGAGCAAACTGGAGTTCCTGGAAGAAACCCATGCAGACACGGAGAGAAAGTACAAACGCCTGGCAGACAGCACGGGATTCGAACCCCGGTCCCATTTGCCGGCGCTGTAACAGCATTGCAATAACCACTACGCTAACCATAACACCCCTGTCCCCTGACAAGGGGAACAGAGTCTGCTCAGGGTTTGTGAGCCACTCTACACCCTACATCCTGACCAGAAGGAGGTCATTGCTGGACAGACTTGCTTGCCCCACTGGTTGAACTGCAGGGTAGGGGCAAGCAACATTTTCCATCGTTCATCACCTGACTCACAAACAAAAAGATTGAGAGGACAGGAGCAAACAAGGCCTTTGCCCTTGTGGTCCTAGCAGTTGCACCACCTGTCTCAGCACTGCTGGCTCTTCCTGGAGTAGGAAGCGTTTGAAACACCTGTGAACCTGGGTAAAATCTGGCTGCAAACATAAATTAACAGCTGCAATCATCAAGGCCGAAGGGGATATGATTTGCCACTTTAAAAACCATTGCTTAATGTAATTGGCTCTGTTTGTCCATAGAGTACAGGAAATGTCCCTACTTGACAGGAAGAACCTTAAAACAGAATGTTGATCTTCATGTGTTTGCTAAAATATTCTGTGGAACAGGACACAATGTGTAATTGCCAAGACCTCTATCGTCACACGGAACAGGGATTCTTGGCTTTAATTTTTGCTTTTATTGGCATCACACCCCTCTCCTCACTCTGGGCAGTCCCTCCGTAGAATGCATGCTATTTTCCCAGTGACAAGTACGACATGACCTCTGGATTCAGATGATGTGGGTGAGGCCAAATCTGTTACAGAGTCAATCTGACTGGCAACATAAAGCTGAAGTGAGTTGTCAGGCCAAAGCGTCCAACAACGTGGAAGTAGGCCATTTGGTCCCATGAATTGCCCTGTCCCTTTCCACCAATTTTTGTTAAATCTTGTTTTAATTTTCCCACATTCTAAATTAAATTTAAATCTAAATTTAGACATACAGCACTGTAATTCCGTGCTGCCAAATTACACTCAATTAATCTACAACCCCGGTGCATTTCAAATGGTGGGAGGAAACCGGGGCCTCTGGGGAAAGCCCACACAGGGAGAATGTACAAACTCCTTACAGAGAGTGCAGAATTTGAACCCTGGTCCTGATCACTGGTCCTATAAAGGTGTTGCGCTAACCGCTGCACCAACTGGGCCACCCTTTCATGTTTGAATTCTCCCACGTTCTCGTCAACTTCTTCTAGATTCTACCACAGACCTGCTCACAAGAGGCAATTTATGTCAGTCAATTAATCCATCAATCTGCGCCCTTCCATAGAATTTAGAACACTGCAGCACTGAAACAGGCCATTAAACCCTTCTAGTCTTGCCGAACTAATTATTCGGCCTTGTTCCACATCTTGGGCTGGGAGAGGAGTCCAGACCAACAAAAGGTGTTAATTGGATATGATAAGAGGAGAGGGGAGAATTGATTCTGTCTGTGTGAAAGGAGACAGAGGGAAAAGGGAGAGAGATAGAGCTGGGGGAAGGCAGCAGACTAAGAAGTGGGGAGGGGGTTAACGAAAGCCAGAGAAGTCAATAATAATGCCATCTGGTTGGAGGGCACTCTGATGGAAGATGAGGTGTTGTTCCTCCATTTTGCAGGTGGTTTCAGTCTGGCAGTGCATGAGATCATGAACAAACATGTCACCAAGCGATTGGGATGGGGAATTGAAATGGATGGCCACTGCAAGATCCATGTGATATTGGCAGACAGAGCTAAGATGATGAACAAAACAACCTTCCAGCCTGTGCCCAGTCTCTCCGATGTAGAGGAGCGGGAGCATCAGATGCAGTAGATGATCCCTGCAGATTTACAAATGGAAAGTTGCTTCACTTGGAAGGACTGTTGGGGGCCCCGAATGGTGTTGAGGGAGGAGGTGTGGGCACAAGTGGAGCACCTCTGCGCTCACAAAAGTAGGTACCAAGGGGATGATTGGTGGAGAGGGAGAAGTGGACAAGGGAGTCACAGAGAGGTCACTGCAGAAGACAGAGAGGGGAATATGTGTCTAGTGGTGGGATAATGTAGGCGGTGCCAGAAATGACGGTGGAGGATGTGTTGGATGCAGAGATTGGTGGGATGGTAGGTGAGAGCAAGAGGAATCTTGTCCTTGTTGCGAGTGGGTGGTGGAGGGGGCCAGGGCGGATGTGTGGGTAATGGAGGATGTACGGGTGAGGACCAAGTTTGTAATTAGATGTTTGGTTGGAACCACAGTACAACTGGTCGGAAAAGAAAAAGAATGCTTCCAGCAATGCTATGTGCCCTGTCTCCTAGGTTAAATCAGGTTAAGTACTGCCATGATGTACATCTGCATTATAAGGATAGAAGCCAACGGCAGAAGATTGAATTCTGCTCATATTGTTCTGCAAAGTTACTGCACAATAAGATTACACTGAAATGTCTTTCTTTCTTTCTTCTTTGGCTTGGCTTCGTGGATGAATATTTATGGAGGGGTAATGTCCACGTCAGCTGCAGGCTCGTTTGTGGCTGGCAAGTCCGATGCGGGACAGGCAGACACGGTTACAGCGGTTGCAGGGGAAAATTGGTTGGGGTTGGGTGTTGGGTTTTTCCTCCTTTGTCTTTTTGTCAGTGAGGTGGGCTCTGCGGTCTTCTTCAAAGGAGGTTGCTGCCCATCGAACTGTGAGGCGCCAAGATGCAAGGTTGGAGGCGATATCAGCCCACTGGCGGTGGTCAATGTGACAGGCACCCTTACCATCAGGTACTTCACAGCCGCTTCAAGTCCAGAGTCCGTCAATCACCCACAATTAGTTTACCCCAGGTAAGACTGGCTGAAGGAAAAGTGCTGGCCTCCACAGAGATAAGTCATGCTGCTCAACTCTGAATAAGGAATGGCCATCAAAAGGCGAAGTTGGGATGGCATTGATGACTGAGGATCGGACAACCTCTGGAATGGCAGGATGAATCGGATTTGCCTGTTGAAATGTTGGAGACCCAGTTTGACCACCATCATGTTACTTTGCCTTTACTATATTTTTAAGTCCAAAACGACACAGGAGGATGTTGCCTTTTATTTTTGCAAAGCTTCATCTCCATCCAATGTTATGATAAATGAAACAAAAATAACCAAGAAAAGGGCAAGAATGTGAAGTTGGAGGAATTAAGCAGGTCAAGGACCAGGTAACGGGTCAAAGTGGTGAGTCAGACATTTTTGGTCGGGATCTTTTATTGAGACTCGATAAAGCGTACCAATCCACAACAACCCATGGTTGTCGTCTGAGGTGTGTGTCCCTCCAGCTTCTCATTGTTTGTTCAAGGTTGCAGGAGCCCCTGGAGATTTTGTGGTTCTTTACGCAAGAAAAGATGTTTAGTTATACTATATTTCAATCCTGGCAGCCGGCACACTCTGAAGGGTGGTCTGATCCCCAGAAACAAGAACGCTATCACTGTTAACACAAGAGAATGGAAAAGGGGCATCTGAGACACACAATGTCACACCAGTCCATAGAACATTACTGCTCAGAAACAGGCCCCTTTGGCCCTTCTAGTCTGTGCCAAACCATTATTATTTTGCCTAGTCCCACTGACCTGCACCCAGTCCATATCCTTCCATACCTCTTCCATCCATGTATCTGTCCAAATTCATGTTAAAATTGAGCCCGCATTCACCACCTCAGCTGGTAGCTCGTTCCACACTCCCACCACTCTCTGTGAAGAAGTTCTCCTTCATGTTCCCCCTAAACTTTCCTCTTTCACCCTTAACCCATGCCCTCTGGTTTGTATCTCACCTACCCTCAGTGGAAAAATCCTATCTACATTTACTCTGACAAAACCTTACACAATTTTAAATCCCTCTATCAAATCTCCCCTCATTTTTCTACTCTCCAGGGAATAAAGTCCTAGCCTGATTCACCTTTCCCTGTAACTCAATTCCTGAAGTCCGGGCAACATCCTAGTAAATCTTCTCTGCACTCTTTCTATCTTATTGATATTTTTCCTGTAGTCAGGTGACCAAAACTGAACCCAATGCTCCAAATTTGGCTTCACCAATGTCCTATACAACTTTAACATAACATCCCAACTCCTATACTCAATACTCTGATTCATGAAGGCCCATATGCTAAAAGCTCTCTTAAAATCCTATTTACCTGTTTCACCACTTTCAGGGAATTATGTATCTGTATTCCCAGATCCCTTTGTTCTACCATACTCCTTAGTGCCTTACCACTTACTGTGTATGTCCCTTCTTGGTTTGTCCTTCCAAAATGCAACACCTCACACTTGTCTGCATTAAATTCCATCTATCATTATTCAGCCCATTTTTCCAGCTGGTCCAGATCCCTCTACAAGCTTTGAAAACCTCCCTCACTGTCCACAACGCCTCCAATCCTAGTGTCATCTGCAAACTTGCTGATCCAATTGACCACATTATCACCCAGATCATTGATATAGATGACAAAGTCCCAGACGAACTGGCTTTATTTCAATCATTCACAGAACGCAGTGTTTGCAGGACAAAGCAAAACATTGGAAAAGGAACTGAGGCAAGAAATTCCCACATTGTACTGTCTGAAATTTTCAACTCGTCAGCCCTAGAGAAGAAATGGAATGAACATGCAATAAACTGAGGGCCAGAGCCTTTGAAAACAACCACCAATACCCTTCTTCCCCCCCCCCACTTTTTATTTCCCTGTTGCCTTCTCCTCAGCTCTCTCACTCTCTCTCTTCCCTTTTCCTTCCGTCTCATTTCACTGAGCCAACACCAATGCTCACCTCTCCTCTTTTCATTTCCAATGAATGCCTTTTGTTGGTCTGGACTCCTCCCCCTGCCAGTCTTCAGTCTTTATTCTGACACCTTCCTGTTCTTTGCTTATACCTTGAAGAAGGGCTCGGGCCCGAAACCTTGTTAATATATCTTTACCTCCTGTGGACGCTGCGAGACCGGCTGAGTTCCTCCAGTAATTCCGTGTGCTTTTACTACAGTCGCAGCATCCGCAGACTTTGAAGTTTTATTTTGAATGGTTCATTGGTGGGCAACAATGTGTGGAGCAGACTTTAAACAATAGAAAGATAGTTCTTCAAGAATTATCTCTCTGATGACACCCTGAGCTTACGGCTTGTTTCTCAGTTAATCTGATATATCGAGTGTTGGACGCTTGAGTTCTATTTTTTACATCTGTCATGTTTAAGCCACTTTAAGTGAACCACAACTGTGAGCATTTACGATCACCCCATTACAGGAGGAACAATGGATGGGGTTGGAAAAGACACAGAAAATGTTTAGCAGGATTTTCGCCAGTACTTTTGCGAATTGCACTACAGTCACAGTGTTTGCAGACTTTCCTGTTTAACTTGCCAGGTGTTGCCTGGAGGTTATGAGTACGAGCTGATTTCTCTGGAGTGTCGGAGATGGAGGAGAGAACCAAGAGAGGTGCATAAAATTATAGCAGGCATGGTTGGGGAAGGGGTAAGTTGAAATCTTTTCCCCAGGGCAAGTGCGTCTGGAGGACGCATGTTTCAGATGTGGAGGAGGAAGTTTAATTGAGATGTGGGGGGTGGGTCAAGAATTTTGGAGAATGGTGGGTGCCTGGAACAGGCTGCTAGGGATATCGGGGGAAGCAGATACAAATACTAGTGTTTATGAAACTTGCAGATAGACACATGAATATGTAGGGAATGAAGGGATATCTGTCAAGTGCAAACAGCAGAGTTTTAGTTTGTTTTGGACCTCATGTCCAACACAGACAAGTGGGCTGAATGGCATGTGCTGTGTTGTACATTTGGAAATTACTGCACTGATGAAGCAAACTCAGCTGAGACCAAAAGTGCTGGATAAACGCGGCAGATCAGGCAAAATCCCCAAATGTGATGTTTTTGTTTCCTCTCTCTCTCTCTCTCTCTCCCTCCACAGACGCTGACTGACCTGATGAGTATTTCAAACCATATTTGGAATTTACTTCAGATTTCCAGCTGCTGCAGAATTTTATTCACAATCAAACCATTTACAATGAAAATAATCCGATCACGAGCAAGCACAACTGTGAAAGATCCTTTTTTTGTGTGTGTGGATCTGATTTCAGTCATCTGCTTTTCCTCCCGCACCATAAACAATGCAAAATATTCCTGAACAATGCAGATGACCAACGTCATCTTGTTTTTGGGTTTAATTCCTGGAAGTGTTGTTCCACATCCTTACTGTCATGGGAGGAATCAAGATCCTGGTAGAAGACTTACATGAATCATCATTGCGCACAATGCTCGATGCCAAGACCATTGAATGGGGCCCAAACCAATCCAATTGCCAAGTCAAAGTGCTGAAGCAGACTTGGCAAGATCTACACTGGAGTGGCTGTAAGAGCTGTTTCAGCAGTTGTAAGTTGTTTTATCTTCCGATGACACTCTTGTGCATACAATGAAAGAATACACTAGATATGCTTTCATATACTGGAAACTTGGACGTGTGGCCAACTCAATTGAACTTGGACAGCTTCTACTTCATTCATTACTGTTGGACATAATTTTGCTGGGAATCCTTTTTTCCCATTCCACTCTCTCAGATTTCAGATTTCTTCTCAGAGTACATCCATGACATCACATGCAACCCTGAGATTCCTTTATCCTGCAGGATGAGGCAGAATCACTAGTTTATTAGTAATGCAAAAAAAAACTGTGCACAACGTACACATGTAAACAACTAAGAAATGCAAACAAACTGACTGCAATACAGAGAGAAAAAAAATCAATAGAGGGCACAAGTAAGAGTCCCTACCTGAATTGGTTGTGGAGGAGTCTGATGGTGGAGGGTGTGGTGATACACCACTAGCCCATTGCAGGGGGCAACCTGTAAGATCGAGGGCACCCTCACCTCTCCCTTCAGGAATAAAGAATGGGTGCGTTTTCAGCTTGTCAATCCGACTCATCTGGAAGGTGTGATGAAACGTCAGCAAGGTTGGCACAGCAGTGGCGGCTGGCGGTCTCATTCAGTTCAGGAGTTGCTCTGAGAAACAGACCAAAGGCAGTTACAACTGGTGACTTAGGGGCCACAGGGATTGGTGTTGGGGAAATAGGTTGATGTGAAAATTGGGAAGCAGGAACAATTAAGAACTCTGAATCTTTTCCTTCCCAGGTATATTAAATTTCTCACATCACTTTAAACTTAAATTTAGATAAAGCACAGTAACAGGCCCTTCCGGCCCACGAGTCTGTGCCACCCAATTAACCTACACCCTCGGTTCGTTTCGGATGGTGGGAGGAAAGCAAAGCCCCAGGGAAAAACCATGCAGACACGTGGAGGATGTACTGACTCCTTACAGACAGCATGGGAATCGAACCCTAGTCTGTGCAATTAGGTACGATCACTCTGTCTCAAGTCTCTGCTTGATCACAACACTCCCAGCTCAGTGTCCAGAAAATCAACCTCAGCCTTGACTACTTCTGTTCTCATATTTCCTCAGGACATTAGGACAAGGCCATTCAGTTCATCAAGGCTGTGCCAGCTCTCACCCTCATTTATTTTCCTGTAGCTCATTCTCTCGCACTTTTCCATTAACACTGCCAGTGATGCCCTCACCAGCCAGTGCCCATTTTTAGCAGCCAATTAACCTGATAAATCTGATGTCCCGCTGTGCAGCTGAGCATCTTCATCCCAAAGAGGTGGCAATTTTGCAAGGTTGCAAAGATTTACAACAGAACCATAAGTGTTATTTAGAGGCTATGATTGTGGCAGGTTTCAAACACTCCTTTCTCCAAGGGCGATCGAAGTGTCTTGAAGAAGAAACAAAAGGTTGGTGACCTTTGTCCTGCATTGTCTACTAGCAGGGATGCAGTGCAATATCTTTTAGGTACGGGACGGATCACCAAAAACAGCGATATGGTGGTCTCGCGAGACCTGGCCTTGGTGGCCGTGTGTATTTGGTGCTGTCTAATTGACAGCTAACTGTAGGACTACAAAGTAGGATGACCAACTGTGGAGTGGAATAAGCAGGTGTGTCCAGAATAGAAAATAGCGCTCACCGGGTGGGGGGGCGGGGGGCATGACGACAGGCATGTCCATTTCCCTGGTGCTAGAAGATCGCTTCCAGCTGTGTGGGAAATTATGGGTAATGGAGGCGGCCATTGATCCCGCATTAAGACGCTGCCATCCTGGGCGGGCCCATGAGATGCGGGAGCAGCCCTGAAGCGGCCCGATGAGGTGTCGGAGCGATTGTCCAGTGAACTCCAACAGTACTGCACCCCTTCCTGGTGGCTTATTTATCTAAGTACCAAAAGCAGTAAACAAGCTGGAAAAGGAGGAAGAGTGGAAGTGAGGTTGATTCTGTTCCGTACTAATAAGTGGTGATTCTGCCCAGCCAGCAGGAAAAAGAATTTCAGGGCTGTATGCGATGCCACGTATGTACTCTACAATAAATCTGAACTCTCAAGTGAACCCTTTGTCACAGGGTTAAGCATTTAAAATGTCTGAAGACCTCCGGTTCCCCACTCCACTCCACGCAAGCACAAGCCTCATGCAAAAATTATCTGCGGTAGTGTCAGGCTTGCAACCTGTCATCACAAAATTATAGCTCACTGGAACTTGGGCAGACCCTTGGTCAAGAATGGAATTAACTCAAAGAGATGATTACACATTTCTTTCCTTGAATGCAAGGATTGCAAAAGTTAAAAGTTCAGATTTATTGTCAGAATAATTACGTGACATCACATGCAACCATAAGATTCTTCAGGTAGAATTTCAGCACATTGGTAGTGCCAAAAAAAGATACGTACATAAAAGAGTAAAATGTAAACAAACTGATTGTGCAATGCAGGAGTAGGCCTAGCACTGATAGGCTAGTAAGTTTGACGGTGGTGGTTGGTAAACTAATGGAAATTATTCTTAGAGATAATATGTATAAGTATCTGGAGAGGCAGGGACTGATCAGGGATACCCAACATGGGTTTGACGAACCTTGTTGAATTTTTTGAGGAAGTGACTAGGAAGGTTGATGAGGGTAGAGTAGTAGATGTAGTCTATATGCATTTTAGCAACGCCTTTGATAAGGTTTCACATGGAAGGTTGGTGAGGAAGGTTCAGGTGCAAGGGATTAATGTTCAGATAGTCTGATGGGTTCAACAGTGGCTAGAAGATAGGTGCCAGAGAGTCATGGTAGATAACTGTCTGTCAGGATGGAGGCCAATGACGAGTGGTGTGCCTCAGGGATCGGTGTTGGGTCCCTTGTTGTTCGTCATTTATATTAATGATTTGGATGATGGAGTGGCAAATTGGGTTAGTAAATATGCGGACAATACAAAAATAAGGGAAGTTGTGGATAGTTAAGATGGTTTTCCGGGACTGCAGAAAGATTTGGACTGCTTAAAAGAGTGGGCTGAAAGTTGGCAGATGGAGTTTAATACCGATAAGTGTGAAGTGTTTCATTTTGGGGAGAATGATCAAAACATATGCAGTGAAAGGGAGGGCTTTAAGGAATGCAGAGGAACAGAGAGATCTTGGAATAACGGTTCATCGTTCCTTGAAAGTGGATTCTCATGTAGATAGGGTGGTGAAGAAGGCTTTTGGTATTCTGGCCTTTATAAATCATACCATAGAATATACAAGCTGGGAGGTGATGTTGAGACTATTCAAGGCATTGGTGAGAACAAATTTGGAATATTGTGTGAAGTTCTGGTCCCCAAATTATAGGAAGGATATCAATAAGGTAGAGAGGGTGCAGCTAAGATTTACTAAATTGTTGCCTAGATTGCAGTATCTAGAATACAAAGAGAGATTGAGTAGACTGGGTCTGTATTCATTGGAGCGTAGAAGGCTGAGGGGAGGGGGGGGGGATTTGATAGAGGTTTTTAAAATTATGAGGGGGATAGATAGAGCAGATGTGAATAGGCTCTTCCCCTTGAGGGTAGGTGAGATTGGAACGAAGGGTCATGAGTTAGGTTTAGGAGGAGTCACGTGATGGAGTAGTGGCTAGTAGGGGAATACCAGCCCTCTCCAGAAAAGAAGAAATAAAGTGAAGAAAATACAAAGTTCAAGAAACACAAAACATAACAAATAAAAGATTATGTTGTAGAGAAAAGAAAGAAAATGGCACCCAAGAAGGAAAAAGCAAAAACAACGAGAAAAAAAGAAGAAAAGACGCCGTAAGAAAAAGGAGAAGGCCTTACCTGCATGAAGAAACAGGGAGCTGTCAAGGAGAAAAGACCCCGTTCTCCAAGGTTGGTGTCGACCCCGCAAAGTTGCGACCCCCCCCACCCCCCGACCGCTGCACTGCAAAAGTGGCTCTCTGAGCCAAACAAAAGTACGCAGTGTGCTTACTAAGAAGGAGAACACCGACGGGAGGGGGACTCAGCCGAGGAGCGGGAAAACACAACGCGGCCAGCTGAGGGATGCCCGACACCAGGGCTCTCAGCTGGAAGAAGAGGAAAGGGAGTGAAAGGTAAGAACAGCAGCAGCAGGAGGCCCAGAAGAAGACCAACAGCAAGAAGCCAAGCAAGAAGAAGACCAGCAAAGTGAGACAAGCAACTCATCAGGAAAGTCAGAAGAGACACAGATACAAGGAAGAGAAGAAGAACACACAAACACAGGTACAGACACAGAAGAAGAGGAAGAAGACCAAGATCTGCACAGAGAAATAGAAGGTAAAACAGATGGACAGAATATAGATAAAGTTTTTTTTTCAAGAACTAATGAGAGCATTAAAAGAATGGTTGACATTAGAATTTAGTGAAATTAAAAGAAAAATGAAAAGTAAAGAAGATAAAGTGAATAGATGCAGAGGAACATGACATCTGGTCATGACAGAAATAGGGAAAAGATTAGAAAATGTGGAAGAACGAAAAACGGCTGTAGAAATGGAAGTGAATGACTTAAGAAGAAAATTGGAAGAAAGTGATTAAAAAGTTAGTCACAAGAGTTGTTAGCTCAGAAAATTGCTATGATGGAAAATTATAGTAGGTGAAACAACATAAAAATACTGGGCCTAAAGGAAGATGAAGAAGGCACAGATATGAAGGAATTTATAAAAGAATGGATGCCAAAGGTCCTGGGAATGACAGAAATACAGGAAGGAATGGAAATAGAAAGGGCACACAGAAAACTAGCTCCGAAAACACAGACACATCAAAAACCAAGATCCGTTTTAGTAAAATTTTTGAGATTATACAACAAGAGAAAATATACTGGAGCGGGCAAAGAATAAAATTAGAGAAGACAATAAACCATTGGAATACAAGGGTCAAAAAATATTTTTTTTTAACCCAGACATAAGTTTTGAACTCTTAAAGAAGAAGAAGGAATCAATCCTATGGAAAAAAGGTTATAAATTTATGTTAAGACATCCAGCTGTGCTTAAAATATTTATCCCTGGGGAGCAAAACAGACTGTTTTCAGATTCGGAGGAAGCACAGGAATGTGCAGAACGCCTGCAGGACAGAAGGAGAGATGAAGAGTTGTAACAAGAATGAAGAACGGCAATAAAATATATATGTAAAGATGTAAAATTAATGTATACGTAAGAACTAAATAAGGGAAAGAGAAGATAAGAAAGGAAAGGGGGATAAAAGGAGGGTGAACTTTGTTATATATGTAAATGAAAAAGTATTTTCTGGGGGGTTGGGTGGGAGAGAATAACTGCCACTGCGAAATCAGTTGACGCTTGTGAACGGGATCGCAATCCAAATGGAGAAGGGAGTTGTGGTTGCCCGGCAAGAGATAAGTGGCAACTCAAAGGGGCGGGGGGGTGACATTTGGGGCTAAGGGAATATTGGATGTGGGAGTTGTTGAAGTATTTTATGTTTTAAATGTGTTGTCATACATTGAGTTTAATAAGGGAAAACAGAGATGAAAATGGGGAAAAGGGGGAAGGTGGTGGTAAGGAAGCAGAAATGAGGTGTAAACAGGATATGAGATGGCCATGTTGAATTATATGACTATAAATATTAATGGAATACATAACCAAATTAAACAGAAGAGGCTATTAAATTTACTGAAAAAATAAAAAATAGACATAGCATTTGTGCAGGAAACGCATCTGACTGAAGTGGAACATAAATTAAAGAGAGACTGGGTAGGGCACGTAGTGGCAGCATCATATAATTTAAAAGCTAGAGGAGTAGCTATATTAATTAATAAAAATGTACCAATTAAAATAGAGGAGGAAATAATAGATCCAGCAGGGAGATATGTAATGATAAAGTGTCAGATATATTCAGAATTCTGGAATTTGGTCAATATATATGCACCTAATGAAGAGGATCAAAAGTTTATGCAAGATATCTTTTTGAAGATTGTAGATACGCAAGGGAATATATTGATAGGAGGGGATTTTAACCTTAATTTGGATCCAATGTTGGATAAAACTGGTCAAATAGAACTGGAGGACATCTCACCAAGAACATATAGATGGAGGTTAAACTCCATGCTACTTAAAAGGCAGGAATTTAGAGAGTTTATTGAACGTCAAATTAAAACATATTTGAAATAAATATTGAATCAGTGAAAGAAAATTTATATTATGGGATCCAATGAAAGCCTTCATTAGAGGGCAGATAATAAGTTATGTGACTAAGATTAAAAAGGACTACAATTGGGGAATAGAACAGTTGGAAAGGGAAATAGTAAGTACAGAAAAAGAACTAGCAACAAGGGACGATATAACAAAAAGATGAGAATTGGCGGACTAAAAAAAACACGAAACATTACAAACATATAAGGTGGAGAAGAACATAATGAAAATAAAGCAAAAGTATTATGAACTAGGAGAAAAAACACAAAAAATATTAGCCTGGCAACTTAAAACAGAACAAGCTAAAAGAACTGTATTGCCATCAAGTAAAAAGGACAAACAAATTACATATAATCCAATGGAGATTAATGAGAACTTTAAGGAATTTTATGAACAATTATATCAAACTGAGAACAAGGGGAAATATGATAAAATAGAAGAGTATTTAGCTAAAATTGAACTGCCGAAATTGCAAGAAGATGAGCAAAACAAACTGATAAAACCATTTGAAATAGAGAAAGTACAGGATATATTAAAAAAGCTGCCGAACAATAAAAGGCCTGGAGAGGATGGATTCCTAATAGAATTTTATAAAACATTTAAAGAGTTATTAATTCCTCCTCTCCTGGAAGTAATGAACCAGATAGAAGAAACACAAAACTTGCCAGATTCATGTAAGACAGCAATAATTACAGTAATACCAAAGACGGGGAAGGATCCACTAACACCAGCATCATATAGATCACACATGTCAAACTCTGGCCCGCGGGCCAAATTTGGCCCGCAATATATTTATATTTGGCCCGCAAGATCATTTCAAAAATGTATTAGAGGTGGCCCGCTGGCCGCCGCGCCAGTATAGTGCATGCACAGTAATACAACAAATCCCAGAATGCACTGGCGTCAGCCTGCTAATCGCCCCCACCTCCTCTGTTTACGTTGCAAGGTCTCACCGTGGACTCTGGTTTTGGGGCCTGGCCGGTGTCAGGGGAAGCCAAGGCCGCTTCCCAGCGCCCGGAACCGGAGGCCTCGGGCCTGACCTCGCCAGGACCATTGCCCACTCCCCCTCCCTGCTGCAGGCCGATCCGCGATTCACGGTGACGGGGCCGCTGATCTGCCGAGATGCTGCCCTGCAGCGAGAGCCGATGACCCCGTACTGTCATTGTCCAACCCGATCGCCCGCAAACCCTGCCCTCCCGCACACAGGCCTGAGTAAGTATTATGAACTTTAATCTCAGGATAAAACGATCTTCCAATAATTTCATGTCACAGTGATAAATATATTCCTGGTTAAAAATGGTCCTGCACCTGGATACAAGCTCATTAGGCATAAAACTTGAAAAGTGTGTAAATCAAAGGATATCTGTACCAAAAAGGGCATGGCAAATAACCCTGCTAGAGTTCATGCCCACAATCAATCACCCATTTGATTGTTTCAGGAATCATGTTATTCTCCCACATTCTCAATAGCCCTCAGATTTTACTATTCGACAGCACACTAGCAACATTTGACAAATCCTCTATAGAGAAATATTATTTATTGAATATTTTATTTCTCATTTATTAATGCTTCTGGAAAGAGTTTATCCAAAACTATTATTAAACATTTATTTTAATAAGAAAAAGTTTAACATTACATATGTTGAAAGAAGAGAAAACATGCAGATGTTGTTGAAAATTTTCAATAAATATTTAGTTCGGCCCTCGACTTAGTCCAAGTTTTTAATTTTGGCCCTCCATGAATTTGAGTTTGACACCCCTGATATAGACCAATATCTCTACTTAATTCAGATTATAAGATAATAGCAAAATTATTAGCAAACAGATTGGCCGATTATGTACCAAAAATAGTAAAACAAGATCAAACTGGATTTATTAAGAAAAGACGAACAGCGGATAATGTCTGTAAATTTATTAATTTAATTCATGCAGTTCAAGGAAATAAGAGGCCAACAGTGGCTGTTGCTTTAGACGCAGAAAAAGCCTTTGACAGGGTAGAATGAAATTATTTATTCAAGGTATTACAGAGGTTCAATCTACCAGAAAAATATATTAATTGGACTATAACATCAGTTTATTTGCAGATGACATCATAATGTACTTAACAGAACCAGAAATATCAATAAAAGAACTACATAAGAAATTGAAGGAGTATGGAGAAATATCAGGGTAGAAGATCAACGCAAATAAAAGTGAATTGATGCCAATGAGTAATGCGATTGTACAGAATTTTAAAAAGAATCACCATTTAAATGGCAAACACAAGCAATCTGATACCTAGGTATTAGGTTAGATAATAATTTAAGCCACTTGTACAAATTAAATTATCAGCCACTAATAAAGAAATTGCAGGAAGACTTAGAACATTGGAAAGAATTACCGCTAACGTTGATAGGGAGAGTAAATTGCATTAAAATGAATGTCTTCCCAAGGATACAACACTTATTTCAATCATTACCTATTCCCTTAACAGATAAATTCTTTAACTAACTAAAGAGAATAATAAGGAAATTCTTGTGGAAAGGGGGGGAAACCGAGGATAGTGTTAGATAAATTAACAGAGAGCTACAACCAAGGTGGTTTGCAGTTACCAAACTTTAAAAATTATTATAGAGCAGCACAATTATGGTATTTATCAGATTTTTATCAGACAAGGGAAAAACCAGATTGGACTAAGATAGAGCTAGATAAAATAGGGGAGAAGGTACCCGAACATATACTTTATAAGTGTGTTGAAAAGCTGGTACGATATAAAAGCTCACCAGTATTGCATCATTTACTCAATATATGGAAGAAGATTCACTTAGAAAGGTAAAAAACAATTTACCAAATACCAAAATTATTATTGACGCAAAATCAACTAATCCCTTTTACAATAGATAAGCTTTCCTTTAGAGAATGGGAGAGAAAAGGAATTAAAAGAATAGAAAGTTGTTTTTTTGGGAAATAATTTATTAACATTTGAACAGTTGAAGTACAAATATGGAATAACTCATGGTAAAATGTTTGCATATCATCAACTGAAAGCCTACTTAAAGGATACATTGGGAAACAGACTGAGATTACCAGAAGGAAGTAGCTTTGAATATGTGATTACAGACACAATGATAATTAAAAGATTTATAACGAACATGTACATCAAACTGCAAGATAAGGAAAATAATGAAATAAGCTATAAACCCAAACAAATGTGGGAAAAGGATTTAAACATAAAGATAAAAAATGAAACATGGGAAAAGTTATGTTCTGGAACTATGAAGAATATAATAAACACAAGGTTACACATGATACAGTATAATTGGTTACACAGATTATATATCACACCCCAAAAGTTAAAAAAATAGGATCCAACATTATCAGATAGATGTTTTTACTGTAAGAAGGAAACGGGAACAACAGTGCATGCAATTTGGACATGTGAGAAAGTGAAAAAGTTTTGGGAAGATCTAAATCAGATATTAAATAAAATCACAAAAAACACATACCAAAAAATCCAGAGATCTTTCTTCTAAGTAATATAAGAAATAAAGAACTTGGACTCGATTTGGATGGAGCACAAAAAAGATTATTTATGATAGCCTTAGCTGTAGCAAAAAAATCTATAATGTCAACTTGGAAATCGGAAGAGAGCTTGAGAATACAGCAATGGTACATGGAAATGAATAAATGTATTCCATTGGAAAAAAAATAACATATAATTAAAAAAATAAAGCCATATTATTTGAACAAATTTGGGAACCGTACATGGAACATAACAGAGAGGGCTTGCCTCGGACTTCCACCCCCTAAAATGATAAGAAGAGAAAATGACTTGATCCAGTGTGTAAAAGTAGATGACATTTTTCTTGTTTATTTTTCATTGTGTGATGACATTGTTTAATGGTTTTATTGTATTGTATATGTTGAATGTTTATTGGTTTTGGAGGGGGGTGGGAAGGGGAGGGGAGGCAGGGGGAACAAAAAGGGGAGAAAATGCCACTGTGTATATTTAAGAGGGAAATGTTTGTATGTATTTTGGTTGATATGGTTCACAGTGTGAAAAATAAAAAATTATAATGAGTTAAGGTTTAGGGGGCAAAAGTTTAGAAGTAATATGAGAGGGGGCTTTTTCACTCAGAGAGTGGTGGCTGAGTGGGATGACCTTCCGGAAGAGGTGGATGCAGCAGGGTCAATTTTGTCATTTAAGAGAAGGTTGGATGAGTGCATGGATGTGAGGGGATTGGAGGGTTATGGGCAGGCAGCAGACAGGTGGGACTAGTGGAGTTCACCTAAATCGGTGAGGACTAGAGGGCTGAGATGGCCTGCTTCCATACTGTAATTGTTATCTGATTATACGATTAAATGTTAGGATTTAATTTGTAATAACGTCCTCTCTGTGGCTCTAGACCTGTGAGATTCTCCTCTGAATCGTAATGAAGAATTCTTATTCATGTGTGTTGGATGACATCTTTTTGTGCAATCTTAAAAATCTTTTCTTCTTTTTCTATGTTTATTTAGCTACATTATATCTTATATATGAACTGTTCTGAGGGAGGGGGGGTTTGGAGATTTGTTTTTTACAGGGGCAGGGGTGAATATCATCATGTATGTTAATTTAAGTTTTTAAAAATATTTTATTTAAAATTTTTCCATATATGCAATAATCAAAATTCATATAATTCCAGAAGCTGTATAATAATATGAATTTTAATTATTGCATGTATGGAAAATTTTTAATACAATATTTATAAAAAAGTTGGCCATCTGGCCCATCGACCCTGGCCGCTATTCAATGAGATCATGGCTAACCTGATGATTGGCTCATCTCCATCTACCTACCTTTTCCCCATAACCCTTAATTCCCTTACAATGTTAAAATATATCCACCCTTGTTCTTAAATGTATTTACTGAGATCACCTCCACTGCATCCATGGCCAGTGAATTCCCCAGATTCACCACCCTCTGGGAAAAGCAGTTCTTCCTCATCTCTGTCCTAAATCTACTACCCTGGATCATGAGGCAAAGTCCCCAAAATATGATTCTTGTATTCCTTCTGCCTGCTTCTTGCCAATCAGCCAATGCTCTACCCACACTAGTATGTTTCCTGTCATACCACGGGATCTTATCTTGTTAAATAGCCTTTTGCACGGCCCCTTTTCAAATGCCTTCTGAAAATCCAAATGCACAACATCTTGCTTATCCAGCCTGCTTGTCACTTGCTCAAAGAGTTTCATTAGGTTTGGTGAACCTCCCTCCATGACCACTAGTTCCTGATCCGGTGTGAAATGTTTTGTTCTAATCCCAGAAATCCTCCTGGATTTTCCCACAATGGAAAAGGCGCTGCTCAATTTTTAAAAAAAAATCTTTCCATTTAAATTTGGACATACGACACAGTAACAGACTCTTCCGGCCCATAAACCTGTGCTGCCCAAGTGCACCAATCAACCTACAAACCCTGTACATTTTGAAGGGTGGGAGGAAACCGGAGCTCCCGGAGAAAAGCCACACACACGGGGACAACGTACAAACTCCTTACAGACAGCAGAGGATTTGAACCTCAGTCTCTAGGGCTGTAATCGCATTGTGCTACTACGCTAACTGATTATTTTCTTTTTGGTGAAGGATGCCAGGTTTTACTGAGGCTTCAGGCAACCTTGCTGGCTGTGTACATCTCACATCAACACCTTTCTAAATTGATAATTGTCAAGCCAGCTGTGATCTAATCTAGGTCCAAAGGAATTCACACAACGAATCAAACTCAGTCCTGCCAATATCATCCAAAACAACAACTTTCATGCATTTAGCATGCTGAACGTAGCAAACAGCACAAGAGTCTTCTCAGGAGTGTGACCAATCAAAAGTCATGCCCAGAGAGACGAGGAAGATTCAAAGAAATGGCACGAAAGAGATAGATCAGAAGTCTGAAGATGCTGGAAAAGTGGAGCAACATTCAAAGTGCTGGAGGCATGTCAGCATGTCAGGCAGCATCCACGGAAGGCAATAGGTCGGGGTGGACAAACTTGCGTGATGGAAAAGCCCACATAACATAAACTTCAGATGTTTGAGAGCCACTAAAATCACGTGATCACAAGCCATGCCCACTAAAACTACCATTGTGAGCAGTGGCTCATACCATTCCTGTCACAGCAAACATACCGTATATGCTGTTGTATTGGACAACTATATAGGACGACTCTATAGAGGGCGACTCTATATAGGATAACTTTGTATAAGACGGCCCTGTACAGGACGATCATGGAATTTCAACCAAAAATGTTGAATAAGACAACTCCCCCCCCCCTCCCAAATCGGACACTTACCCCTTACCAATGGATGCCGTTAAAACAGTTATTCTCAAATTTTTTCTTTCTACTCATGTACTTAAGCAATCCTTTACTAATCACAGAGCACCGATGGCATGGGGATTATTTAAAGTGGTGTTACAAGTCCAGTGGACCCCAAAACCCAGCAGCAATATATATTCACCAAGACAAATGGTTACTTAAACAAAAGTTGCTTTTAATTATCTTTAAACATGAAAATAGAATCACACATTAACTTAACTAATCTAACTTATCCCCCTTCTAATTCTAAGCACACTTGTATGTAATGTGTGTGTGGAAGTTTGTAAGTGTGTAAGTGTGTAAAACTTCTTTGGTTCAGTCCAATCTCACTTCTCATTCCTCTAAGTTCACTGGTTGCAGGCAATTCTTATACTCTGCACAGAATTTAACATTTATAAAGTTCACCAGGCTTTAGTGGTTGAAAGGTAAATGGTTACCACTCAGGAAGGTTCTTGTCGGTTTTCAGAGAGAGATTTCTTATTCCAGGACACCCACAACTGATTCATTTTTCATCAGCCACTTCAGTGTCTTGCTGATAAAGCTTGCCCGCTCAGGGTTCACCAGATGATAACCTCTTACTTTCAGTTCACCACAGAGTTCCTTTTTCTCTTATTCCAAGTGAAACATTAGACAGCCAGTCCTCTCCCCTTGCATGATCCACAAGGGCTTTGACCAAGCTGTCTTCCAAATGGGGCTTTCCATAAGCTTGCCAGCTTGTCCTGTTCCAGTCCCAGCTGCTTTTGTTGGCTGTAACACTCTAGAAGTGATCTCTGTGTCTCTCGCTCTCCCTCTCTGAGAGAAAGCCTGTTGGACTGTCTCTGCTTGCAAAACCACATGACCCTCTTAGAATAACAATCTCTCTTTCAGACAATCTGTGGCTCCAACAAGCTCTTTCATCTGTTGCCTTTTGTAAACAACAATCCATTAGTGAAGTCTCTTGAGCACTCTTCAAAGCTCTTGCAAAAGCTGTGGAGCCGATGTATCTAGCATGGGCAAAGCTCCAGTATTTCAAATAAGATCTATTTTAAAGTGTTTATACATAAGCTACTCTAACAAACTTTTCCCAATTTATTTCCCAAAAACATTTCTATATACTCTGTCACAGCAGTAAGTGGAAAGAAAAAGGTTGAAAACTACTGTGTTAAAAGCAAGTCATGATATTTTAATAGCAAATTATCATTTAAAGCAGTGGTTCTCAACCTTTTTCTTCCCACTCACAAACCACTTTAAGTATTCTCTATGCCATCAGTGCTCTGTGATTAGTAAGGGATTGCTTAAGGTGGTATGTGAGTGAGAAGAAAACATTTGAAAACCACTGTTTTAATTGTACCGCATTGACTTGTTATGTGCACAGTTACAGAACTCCAAAGGAAATGGGCCAATGACAATTTTTCTCAAGCAAAATATTTCCGTAACAATTGGGTCTAAAGCAATGGTTCTCAACCTTCCCTTCCCACTCACGTCCGACCTTAAGCAATCCCTTACTAAATACAGAGCACGGATGGCAAAGGGATTACTTAAAGTGGTATGTGAGTGGAAAGAAAACCACTGATTCAAAGGTTTACATTTTATTTGGATATTTTAAAATTAACCACTGTTCGCTCCTGTAACACATTTAACACCTGTACAAAGCCAACAGCAGTTGGACCAGGTGAATTGACCCCGCAGAGGAGCGCTGAGACTTCGCAAATAACTAACGCGGCACGTCGAGATTGCATCGGAGCCGGCAGGGAGATGACAGCAGTGTTGTGACCTCATCACCAAGGTAAGACTCTTTGTATAGGACAACTCTGATTTTAAGGTGATAATTTTTAAGTTACGCAAATCATCCTATACAACAGCTTGTATGGTATTGCAGTGAGCTGCACGTTGTGTGTCAAAGAGCTGCATGTGGTTTGTGAACTATGGTTTGGCTACCCCTGCAATAGGTCATTGACGTTTTGGGTAAAAACCCTTATCAGGAAACATCAACTCTCTATTGCTTGAACATCAGGGTTGGATGGAAGGGCCAACTGAGGAGAGCAATGATCTGGAATGGATGCACAGTATGAGGTGAGAGTTGAGTGGGTAGGGGGGTGAGGGTTTGGGTGGGAGAAACTGAGACAGGCCATCGGAGTAAGATACTGGGTGCAAGACTATGCACTACTCATTGATCCAGGTAGCAGCTCGCCTGATGGGAAATGGGGATCTCAACAGGAAGTCAAGAGAAATGCTTTTGCCTGATATTATTTTCGACGTTATGGACACAAGCAATGAGTCAAAACAGAACAGCTTTTCTCTCGCTGGTGCAAGAGCGGGAAGTTCAGCTGTGACATCTAACGGCACAGCTCACCACTTTCCCCAGACTTCAAACCACACGTCTTCTCCTTCCTCTTGCTCTGACTTTGAGGTAGATCTTCCAGAGCCTTGATCTGCAGGAGTTCAGCAGGAGCAGCAGAGTCCTACTTGAAAAGCCCAGAGTCTGGAGCTGGGCTGGACGCAATTCTCTGGAGAGAAAGTGAGTGGGCCCATCTTGGCTATGTGTGTGGTACTGCCACTTACAATCAACATGACTATCAACTATCGACCATAACTACAATGCGCGGTGCTTAAAGGGGGCTCAGAGAATCATCGAGTGCCCTTGCTATCGAGTCGGCACTACCTTCAAGGAAGAGGTACAGGACTGCCAGGCTGGCAAACGGATTCTTCCCACAGGCCATGAGACTGTTGAACAATCCTAGAAACCCATAAATTATTTTTATATCTACAGTAACACCTCCAGTATCCGGCACCTATGGTGACTGGTAGATGGCGGATAAGTGAATTTTCTGGTTTCTTGAGATTGTGGTTTGTGTGAATTGACAAAATAAAGGCGAGATGCGCCAGTTTTAAACTTCTATCTTTTTTACCTATTTCTATGGTTTATTTTTGCTGGTTGCATGAGATTGCCTGTTTACATTTTATTTAATTTTAAATTTAGACATAGGTCATGATAACAGGTCCTTTCAGCCCAGGAGCCCATGCCACCCAATTAACACAACCCCCTTGTACATTTCAAGTCGTGGGAGGAAACTGGAGCCCCCGAGGAAAACCCATACAGACATGAGGAGAATGTACAAACTCCTTACAGACAGTGCAGGATTCAAACCCCGGTTCCCGATCGTTGATGCTGTAAATGCGTGCAATAACTGCTAGGTTAACCATGCCACCCAATTGATTGAATTTTGGATACTAGGGGTTTGAGTCTTCATTTTGGATCACTGTGTATAGGGTATAGAGTATGTCTGTATGCTCTATGGTCAGAAGATGCACAGTTTCATCGATTGTTCAATCAGATGACAATAAACTTGATCTTCACATACAAGCATGGATTCATATTCCTATGCACAAGCCTAGAGAGTTACATTTGAAAGACCAGTTCACCATTTTAAGGCAAAATCCAGAAAGCCACCCTGTTGTAAATTGTCAACTGTGTTTTTTAGGCAGCTTCTGGAAGGGAAACCCCATATCCTTGCCGTTGAGTGGATGTGTACTTCACACCGAATTCATGATTTCATTTCCCCTTTAAATGGGACGGTGCCCATGTTTATTTGAAGGCATCATGACTGAGCCTTTGTGCCAATTACTTCGCCTCACCCAGCTTGATTTCACTCTGTTCCCAACAATCCCACCCTTGAGCACTTGCATCAACTAAGCATCTCACAACTCCAACTGTAGAGGTTTTCCCATTCCAGTCCCAACTGGGTGACCTTGATCCAATGTCTTGGGCTAGCAGGTCATTCAATTAAATTTAAACATGCAGCATGGTAACTAGCCCATGAGGCCACATAGAATCTTCACCAAGAACATCTCCTCCACAGTCTCCATCAGTACCGGAGCACCACAGGGCTATGTTCTTAGCCCCCTGCTCTACACATACGACTGTGTGACTTGATATGACAATAACACCATCTACAAATTTGCCGATGATACCATGGTAGTGGGCTGTATAAAGGAAGGGGATGTGTCAGCCTACAGGAGGGAGATGGAAAACTTGGCTGAATGGAGCACCAACAACAATCTTGCACTCCATGTCACCAAAACTAAGGAGCTGATTGTTGACTTTAGGAAGGGAAAATCCAGAGTTTTACGATCCAGTGATCATTGGGGGATCAGGTGTGGAGAGGGTGAGCAAATATTTTGGGAGTCACTCAGGGTCGGTGCCAAGAGGAGGCATCCTTGGGCATTACCCTCCAAGTGAGGTGCTGTTCCCGGCCATATGGTGGTGTCCATCCCTGGCCGTCAAACCAGCCCCCACCCCCTCCCGCATCAGTAGCGTCTAGCTTGACATACACTACCAACTGTCCACCCACCCCTGGCCATGCCACTAGCGTGTGTCAAGCGTCAGAGGCATCTAGTTACACTTGATGCAGTAAAAGGAGCACCCTCATGTCCCACGTCAGAGGGGCAGATGGTGTTAATATAGGTAGGTCATGGCATCCAATAGCACCCCTCCCCGGTTGACAGGTAGCTCCTGGCTAGCAACCACCCCCCCCTCCCCTCCATCGAGAACATCTATAGGGAACATTGCCGTCAGAGAGCAGCAGCAATCATCAAGGAGGCAGGTGCCGTGAGTAGTTGGTTGGATCAGCAGACACTTGATGTCTCTGAGGAAAGGAGTGGCTCTTCACTTCTTCCCTTCTTGATGGTGGTACCTCTACGGGCAAGGGAAATCAAATGTGGTGCGTGAGAGTAATCTTGAGCGGTCGATGCATTTTATTGGGCTGCAGAACTTCCCCACCTAACCAGGTGCTCCAATGACTCCCCAGATGTTTCAGGATCATGAACCCTCTTTCACTTTAACATGAACTCTGCCTGATATTGCCACTGTAGTCAGTTATAATAATCCCATTGCCCCAGCCGCGATCAGCTCATTGCCTTGAATTTGGCGTGACTTGGTGTGGTCTAGGTATCTGCCAGATCACCAGCTGATCACAAGTGAGGAACAGAGGTAATGCTCCCTTGGTCAACAGCAAGATCCAAATGGTGGATCTTCTGCTGGTTCCTTCATTTCATTATGATACTGCAAGAGGCTATTGTGACCAATGGAGTTGGAATGGATATGAAGCAGATTCACATGGGTGTTACCAAGAATACAAGGCTAGAATTGCAGAGAAGGACTGAATAGTCTGCAACTTTTCACCCTGGAGCACAAGAGGGGACCTTACCGAGGTTTACTGGAGCATTGAATATGTGGAGTCTAAAACAAGAGGACATAGACCTAAGATGAAAGATAAAAGGGCCTTGATGAAGGGCTCAAGCCCAAAATGTCGGTTGTGTATTTTCAATCATGGTGCCTGCAAACTTTCGTGCTTTGCTCAAAATTCAATAGGGACCTGAGGAGAACAGTTTGAACCCAGAGAATGGTGCGCATTGGGAACGAGCTGCCCAAGGAGGCTGTACATTTTTTTAAAAACCCATCTGGACAGGTTCATGGATTGTGAGGCTAGAGAGGGATCTATGTCAAACAAAGGCTAATAGGACTAGCTCAAGATGATAACTTGGTCAGTAGGAATGAGTTGAACCGATGGGCATGTTACAGAGCTGTGGTGCTCAATGCAGTGTGACTGTGTCAGTTCATCAGAGTGATTTCAATCTCCTTGTTACCTACATCCTGACATCCCCACCAACTCTGCCGGATTCTCCCACTTACCTATACCCTAAGGCCCATTGATAATTAAGCTCCCAACCTCCACGTGGAGAAGACCAGAGCACCCAGAGGAATCCCACTCAGTCAGAGAAAGAATGTGCAAGCTCCATGCAAACTCAATCAGAGGTCAGAATTGAACCCGGGTCTCTGATGCTGCCCAAGACTTAGCGGGTAGTCCTGCCTAACATGCGGGTAGAAATATTTTGTCCAAAGTAATTGGTCAGGTTTGGATTGAAGTTGGTAACTCAGTGAAATGACTGCTACAATCAAAGGAAAACTGCTCAGGCCATCAGTGGTGTGGAGGAGGGAGGGAGTGGGAGGCAAACAGAGAGGGCATTGTTGATCACACCAAAGCATTGGGAGTTGTGCAAGGCCAGTGAAAAGCTTAGTACTCCTAATAAAGCTGACAGCAAGCTGGTTGTCTTGCAGGCATGCCGAATTTCACTTCAACATGAAGGGTTGGTAAAACTTGTATCGCATTTTGCTTTGATCACCCATTGGCTGTGCATGCTCAAAATTCCCATCTCCAATGCATGGAGCAATCAGATTTACTGTCAGAGTCCATGCATGACATCACATACAACCCTGAGATTCTTTTTTTTCCTGTGGGCGAGACAATGCCAGCGATTGGGACTGGGGTTCGAATCCCACGCTGTCTGTAAGGAGCTGGTACATTCTCCCCGTGTCTGCGAGGGTTTTCCCCGGGGGCTTCGGTTTCCTCCCAGCATTCAAAACGACCAGAGGTTGTAAATGGGCGGCTCGGGCTCATGGACTGTAATGGCCCATTACCGTGCTCTATGTCTAAATTTAAATTTTAAATTAATAACGAAAGTAAGCAATACCATGGAAGTTGATATTACTCTTTCCAAAAATTTCAATCCTACCTTTGTTCCCCCTTTCCGCAAAAGCTGCCTGATCCACAGAGTACATTTTTGGGCCTGAGTTTGCAGGTTCAGAATTTATTCAGCGATTGTAAGTGAAAGGCAGACTCCAACATTAACACATACAAGCAAGAACTAGAATATCCATTTAACAAAGGCAGCAGGCTTTTGGCCACCAAAATTTCACTGACCACCTTGAAAGCTCCCTTTGGATTTTATCGGCTATGTTCAGCTATGATTCAGAGGATGTACAAAATTCCAACAGTGATACACTCACTGAATTCCCGTAAACCAGAGCCATCTATTTATTACTTTCTAAAATATTTAACTTTTCAGACATACAGGAAATTATTACCAAGTATTTTCCTGTCAACAAGATCTCAGCCGAATGGAGGAACAGGAGGAGGCCCATTTGGCCCTTGAGTTGAGTGGCTTGATTTGTCCCGCTCCAAATGTCATCCATCCCTTTTCCTCATTACCCTTACCATGATAAAGGAGCAGAAGCAGGCCATTCGCCCCATCCATCTTGAACGGCTGGATTCTTCCACTCAGCCCTGCTCCTCTATCTTCTCCCCATAATCTTTGATATCCTGACTATTCAGATACCAATGAATCTCTATCTTAAATACACCCAATGGCCTGGCCTTGAAAATGAAAGCAAAGCATTAATTTAATTCTAATTATTTCTTCTACCTTGCCAATCCCTCTCATTGCTTCTTATCAACTGGATCCTCTCTATAATGATCATGTTAAAGCACTGAGAGGAACATCTTACTCCCTGGCAGTTTATACCTTTGTGTTTTTGCTTATCTTTTTCTCTTTATTTTTCATAATTCATAATCTCCCGGGGATTATTAGCTGCGCACAAGCCCCATTGCTTCATTGCCACTATTTTATTTTATTTTCCTTCACCACAGGAACTCCAGCCAGTCATCCATTGTTATGAGCAATTGTTCCTCCAAATTGTTGAGTTAACCACACTTCCTCCAAAGTGTTTCCACCGTCTGGCATTCTACAATAAACTGCCAGCGGCGAAATAGTTTCCATCTATAACACTAACTCAACACTTTCTGATTCCACATCTTTCCCAAGTTGGGATTGGGGGGTGGGGTTCTCTCTCTCTCTCTCTCTCTCTCTCTCTCTCTCTCTCCCTCTCACGCACGCGCACACTCACACACATACACGCACACACACATGCGCACACATACACCGTTGGACATAGAATGCAAGAATCATTAAAATAAACAGTAGTTAGCCCACAACCTGAGAACTGTGTACATCTAATGATGTTACATGAACAACACTACAGAGGATGCAGAGATGTATGTGCAACTGGAGTTCAGAGGAGAAACTGTTGAAGCCAGAGTTCTAAAAACATGAATCCTGGAGAAACTCAGCTGGTCAAAGAGTGCATTTATATCGCAAAGATAAAGGTGTATAAGCCATGTTTTGGGCTTGAGTTTTTTTATCTTTATTTTGGGAGGGGATGTTGTGTGCAGGGAGACCACGAGGTTATATATATTGCTTCGCTTCCTCGTTATTCTTGCTCTAACACTTCCTGAATCTAGGGTTTGTACAGCAAAGGTTCAAAGACAAATGTCTTCCTTTCCAAGTTTCCTACTGGATGGTTATACAGCCAAATCCCGGTATCCTGCATCTATGAGGATTGGAAGATGCCGGAAAACTAATTTTCCGGTTGCTTGAGACTCACTCTTACAATGCTGAACTAATACACCAGCATTAACAATAAACAGTTTAAAAAAGCAAGACAGTGCCAGCATTTGGGACTTGGGTTCGAATCCTGCGCTGTCCGTAAGGAGTTTGTAAGTTCATGCTGTGTGATCAACATTGTCGCTCGCATTTCAACGGTGTTCAGGACAGTGGTGCCAAGCAGCAACGCTGCAAAAATAAAATCAGGAACCAGGCATCCCCCTTCTGCATTCCAATGGCAGAGATGTGGGTTCCAATCCCACTAGAGGAGCTCTGTGGAGCTGTAAGAAAAGAACGGTATTAGTGACAGAGATGGCTTCGGAGTGCCACACAAAACCTGCCTGATTCAAAGATACCCATCAGGGAAGGAAACCTCGTTCTCACAGTAAATGCTGGAGGAACTCACCCGGGCATGCAGCATCCACAGGATACATTACCAGCGTTTCGGGCCTAAACCCTTCTTCAACAGGCTGGGGAAAGAAAGGGGGAACAATGGGAGAGGGAGGAGTCCAGACGATCAGGCAACTAACTGGAGATGGTAAGAGGAAAGGTGAGAATTGATTTTGGCTCTGTGAAAAGAGACAGGGAAAAGGGAAGAGAGAGCGAGCGATAGAGGTAGAGCAACGGAGACAGGGGGAGAAGATGGAGGTTCAACAAGCAGTCAGGCCGACCCTTAACCATTCTCTCAAGCCACTTAATTCGAGTCACAGAAGGCTTGACAGCAATACTGATCATTAATGAATGATTAAAAAGGGTCAAACAGCCTGGAGGAGATGCTGATGAAGGTAACGGAAATTGTGCTCACTGTCAAGCCCTCCTTAACTCCCAGATAGACAGTGAAATGGAATCATTGAGTCGAGAGGGGTGGCTTTGAGCGAAGGGAACAACTAACTGAGCCAGATTAGAATTAATTTTGGCAGGTTGCAACTCTAAACACCCTACACCCACGCTAACACTCAGCTGGGGCTCTCCCCATGGCTGGGTTGTTTAATAATTGGCTGGAGATTGAATCATACACCTCACGGGTGTCCCAGATTTTACTCTCAGCCTGACCTGAGTGGTGTTTCATTTCTTAGCCATAGAGAAACGAAAACAATACACAAATCAGACAAGCCTCTCTGGCACTCGGGTGACTGGGTGAGAGAAGAATCAGGTACGGCCCTGGTGCCTCCAAAATAACATTCCAATAAAGGCTTAAAACACAATGCTGGAGAAACTCAGCAGGTCAAACAATGTACTTTATAAGGATATATTTACAAATATAAGGATACATAACCGATGTTCCGGGCTGAGCCCTTCATCAAGGCATAAGCAATGTAAATTACATTTTAAATTAAAATTTTTACATTTAGACATACAACACTGTAACAGGCCCTTATGGTCCACTAACCCGTGCCGCCCAATTGACGTACAACCCCCAGCTTCGTGGGAGGAAACAGGTGCCCCCGGGGAAAAATCACGCAGACACGGGGAGAATGTACAAATTCCTTACAGACAGTATGGGATTTGAACCCTGGTCCCGATCATTGGTGCTGTAACAGCGTCACACTGACCGCTACACTAACCGTGCAAGATATCAGCCAGGAAACATGCTGCAAAGGGAGGTAAACATTGTAGAAGGCATGGCATGGTAAGAACACATTGAAATGCTAAATTGCAAAGTTCACGCAGAAAGGCAAGAGAATGCCGACCCAATTTGCTGGACGAAGTGAAGTGCAACCAAAGAATATTTAGGGTTGACAACTGAGCATCCATTTTGGGAGTTTGCTTGCCTGAGTGTGTCTGGATGTGCGTCATCCAACCATGGTGCAGAATTTACAATTGCAATCACAGTTCAACAGTGATCAAGGTTATTTAAGCAATCTACAGCCGGCAATCTCAGCCGATCACAGCAGTACAACTGAAAAAAGGTCTGAAGGTCACAAAACAAAACCCTGGCTCGTCCAGCTTAGAGCTCCCGTACCAAGTTTGTAGACCTTGTTTTGGCTATGGCCCACATAGAACTCTACTCAAATTTTATGAGCCCCTTATCCTATGAAGCAGTCAAGTTTAGTTGGTTTATTCCGTACTTCTCTCCTTTCTTCTTTGGCTTGGCTTCGCGGATGAAGATTTATGGAGGGGTGTGACCACGTCTGCTGCAGGCTCGTTGGTGACTGACAAGTCCGATGCAGGACAGGCAGGCACGGTTGCAGTGGTTGCCAGGGAAAATTGGTTGGTTGGGGTTGGGTGTTGGGTTTTTCCTCCTTTGTCTTTTGTCAGTGAGGTGGGCTCTGCAGTCTTCTTCAAAGGAGGTTGCTGCCCGCCGAACTGTGTGGCGCCAAGATGCACGGTTGGAGGCGAGATCAGCCCACTGGCGATTGAAGGAAGGGCCAACTGAGATTTCTTTAAGCAGTCCTTGTACCTCTTCTTTGGTGCACCTCTGTCTCGGTGGCCAGTGGAGAGCTCGCCATATAACACGATCTTGGGAAGGCGATGGTCCTCCATTCTGGAAACGTGACCCACCCAGCGCAGTTGGGTCTTCAGCAGCATGGATTCGATGCTTGCGGACTCTGCCAGCTCAAGTACTTCGATGTTGGTGATGAAGTCATTCCAATGAATGTTGAGGATGGAGCGGAGACAGCGCTGATGGAAGCGTTCTAGGAGCCGTAGGTGATGCCGGTAGAGGACCCATGATTCGGAGCCGAACAGGAGCGTGGGTATGACAACGGCTCTGTACATGCTCATCTTTGTGTGTTTCTTCAGGTGGTTGTTTTTCCAGACTCTTTTGTGTAGTCTTCCAAAGGTGCTATTTGCCTTGGTGAGTCTGTTGTCTATCGCTTTGTCGATCCTTGCATCCGATGAAATGGTGCAGCCGAGGTAGGTAAACTGGTTGACCGTTTTGAGTTCAGTGTGCCCGATGGAGACGTTGGGGGGGGGGGGTGGTAGTCATGGTGGGGAGCTGGCTGATGGAGCACCTCAGTTTTCTTCAGGCTGACTTCCAGGCCAAACATTTTGGCAGTTTCTGCAAAACATGACATCATGCGCTGGAGAGCTGGCTCTGAATGGGCAACTAAAGTGGCATCATCTGCAAAGAGTAGTTCACGGACAAGTTGCTCTTGTGTCTTGGTGTGAGCTTGCAGGCGCCTCAGATTGAAGAGACTGCCATCCGTGCGGTACCGGATGTAAACAGCGTCTTCATTGTTGAGGTTATTCTCTCCTAACGACTACGTAAAAAGCATTTTTTTTAAAATTATGATTTCAGCTCATGGCCCCCCCTTAAATATGCGGTAGCGCCCAGTGAGAATGGCTGCTGCCTTTTCTACACTGTTGGCTAGAAGAGCGATCTTATTTGAATGGAAAGATTCTAATCCCCATACTTAAACATGACATAATTTGAAAGAACCACTGAGTTAAAGTTTAGAGAAAGTTAGAAGTTGTACATTTGATACGTCTATTAAATTTAAAGAGACTTGGCGTCCTTTTATAAATTACTTCCTCATGACTTCCGGGCGATATTTATTTTCCTTTTTCTTTGTTGGTGAGGACCAGTTGATTAATTTTCATTAATAAATTCTCAGGATAGACTGCCATGTCTTTTTCTTTTTTTAGACTAGGTGGGGTTATATAATACATTTTTTTTCCTCTTTTTGAAGATTTCAGTTTGAGATGATAACTGTGCTGTACTGCAAAATGTTATATCATATGATGTCAGACAGTGATTTTTTTTCCCCATTCTTGTTGATGTTCTCCGATTCTCCTCATGTATTATTTACCTGGGGGGGGGGGGCGTGGCAAGATGGCGTAGAGGGCAGACGTACGGTCCTAATCCTCCCCAGCTAGTTTTTTTAAACACCCGTTTTTAAACTTTAATCTAAGTATATATAAATGTTTTATTTCTGCTTCTAAGTACATTAGTTGTCTATAATGGTGGCTAATATTAAAAAACCGAAGACTCAACTACAGAATAAACTGTTTTTTAAATGTGCTGAAGAACTGAGGCCTACCTGTCCAGTTATAACCATGGAGTTGCCGTCGGGAACTTCCAAGCCACAGAGAACTCCAGCTTGGCTAAGTATTACACCGGCGCTGGTCTTGTCCCCGTAAGATGGTGCCAGCTTGACAAAATTGACCAACGTTGACCTGTGCATTCGCGATGTCGGGCACAGAGGTGACCCGACTGAACAAAGAGCCCTTGGGCCCACGCTACCGTCGGGAGAGTCGGGGATGCACAGGAAGGTGCTGGAGTCCGCCCCTGCACAGCTCCTGGGCCTGCCGGGCATGCGCGGTGCTTCCAGGGTCCATGATTTATTGGAGTGTGTGTGGCCTGCAGGGGGGCCCAAGCGGTGGCACCCCGATGAGGTCGGGGTGCCATCGTCGGGTGTCCAGACCCACAGCCGCACGGGAAAAGCCCTGACAATACTGGAACAAGAAAAAGGCTTACCTTTCATGGCCAGTTCACAGGGACAATTGGAGGAGGAGCTTGTAGAAGGTGGGTCTCAAGATGTGGGACTGGAATCCAGACTGAACTCTATTTTTACTGTGCTGGAAGAGATTGTTTACCATATGAATACTATGTCTCATCAAATGAATCAAATGCAATCTACAATGTTTAATGTCTCTGAAGATATATCTACACTTAAGAGAGATGTTAATAAATGCCTTACTTCAGTAGATGTAGTACAAGAAAAATTTTAAAAGCTTGAGACAGCTTTCCTGAATGTAAAGAGCAAGTTGTATGTAATGAAGATAAAATAGAGAAAGTGGAAGATTCATTCGTGGATTGGGGAATTCAGAAGATTTATTGAAAAAAATTGATTCATTGGAAAATCAAAGTCGGAGAAATAATGTAAAAATTGTGGGCCTTCCGGAAGATATTGAAGGTGCAGATCCAATAATTTTTTTTTAAGAATTGGATCCATGAGATGTTAGGTAAAGTGTCCTTTCCGGGTGGTTTGGTACTGGAGAGGGCACATAGAGAGTTGAGGAGGAAACCGTTACTGGGTCAACCATCATGAGCAGTGTTAATTCGGTGCTTGAATTATCAGGATAGAGAAATTATTTTACGGTTGGCGGTACAGAAGGCGAGACAAAGTCAAACTCCAATGATAATTCAGAATAATAGTTTTTTCTTATGCTGATTTGAGTCAAGAAATTATCAGACGTCGATGTGAGTTTAATTCAGCCAAAGATGTGCTGTGCCGGAAAGGATATAAGTTTGCTTTTCAAAACCCTGCAGTGTTGAAGGTTTTTTATGGCAACTATCAGTCTCAATTTTTTGAGAATGATCACGGTGCATTGGTTTTCACTAATTCGTTACTAGATTTACGTGATCAGGGAAGAATTTCACCGTCGTCACCTAAAAGGGCCAATGGACATGGAAATGGACAGAATGGGAAGAATGGGAAAGATGGGAAGAAGGAGACTTCGACACTCAGTCCTAGTGATGTTGAAGATTCAAATCAATCTTTGGGACTGGAGTCCCAGAGCTGAATATATTAATGATGTTGAATTACATTATTATATATATTGTATTTCTGGCTGGGGGGGGGAGGTGGATGGCACTGATATCTTTGATAGTCATCTGCCACTGGTGGGGTTTGCCACACCCAGTTTTTTAGGGAATTACTACCTTTGGGTTTTTGTTTTGGGGGGTATTAATTGTATTCCTTTTCATATTAACTTTTTTATAACATTAGGGGAGGGAAAGTAGATTTTGTTTATTAACAGGAGAGCATTTTTTTAAATATTACGTGTTTATATTGATAGTCTATTAAAATGTCTAGTTTGAAATTTGAAACTTTTAATGTTCAGGGATTAAATAATCCAATTAAACGAAAGCGACTTTTAGCTTATATTAAGAAAATGAAAATTGATATTGCTTTTTTACAAGAAACACATTTGACTGAAAAAGAACATTTGAAATTGAAAAGAGATCGGGTTGGCCATGTTTTTTTTTTCTTCATTTAACTCTAAGGCAAAAGGTGTAGCGATTTTAAAGCATAAGAATTTATCTTTTGAGTTACAGACTGTAGAGGGGAATGCTGGAAGGGTTTTAAAAGTGGATTGTAAAATTTTTAATGAACTTTGGACTTTACTCGATATCTATGCACCTAATGTAAATGATGAATGTTTTATTTCAGATGCTTTTTTGTTATTAAGTCAAGCTAATGAAAATATTCTAGTTGGGGGAGATTTTAATTGTGTTTTGGATCCATTAATGGATAAATCCCCAAAATGTTTTAGAAAATCAAAGATGGTGATACAATTTGGGGCTTTAATGAAAGATTTAAATTTGGTAGATATTTGGAGAAGGATTAATCCTACAGAGAAAGATTTTTTTCTTTTTATTCTTCTAGGCATGATTCCTTTACTTGAATAGATTTTTTTTAAATATCGGCACATTTACAGGGAAAGGTATTGCAGGCAGATTATAAAAGTAGAGTAATATCTGATCATTCATTATTATTTTTTTCTTATGAAAGTTCGGAGGTGTTACGTCCATTTTATAGATGGAGGTTTAATACAATGTTGAAAAAATCTGAGTTTGTTGCTTTTGTTAAGAAACAGATTGAATTTTTTCTTAATGGAAAATGTTAACTCTGTTCAAAGTAGATTTGTAGTATGGGATGTGTTAAAGGGTTATTTAAGAGGACATATAATTAGTTACGCTACTAAAGTTAAGAAAGGGCATATGGCTGAAAGTATTAAATTAGAAAAGCAAATTGATGAATTGGAGAAGGAATTTCAGAAGGGAGTAACAGAAGATCCGAAGATAGCTTTGACTAAATTGAAATTGTGATATAATACGTTACAGACTTATCAATTTGAATGTTTACTTAATCATACCAAACCAAATATTATGAGTGGGGTGAGAAGGTGCATAAAGTACTTGCGTGGCAGTTAAAGAAGGAGCAGACCTCAAGGGTTATTAATGCTGTTAAAAAGGATTCAACAGTTACCTATAAACCTCAGGAAATCAATGAACAGTTTTATTCATTTTATAAAAAATTATATACTTCTGAGGGGAAACAGGATAATGGATCTATTGATTCTTTTTTGATCTACATTAAAGTTACCAGCATTAGATGAAGAGGATATTATAGATTTGGAAGCTCCGTTCACAGATCTAGAAATTAAAACCGCTATGATGGAAATGCCTAATGGTAAGTCACCAGGAAATGACGGGTTTTCAGTGGAATTTTATAAAGTTTTTTATGAAGATTTATCTTCGGTGTTTGGGGAGGTATTATAAGTGACTGAACATTATGAGTTACCAAAATCTTGTTCTAGTGCTTTAATTACTGTAATTCCAAAGAAAGATAGAGATCCATTAAAGGTGTCTTCGTATAGACCTATTTATTTATTGAATGTGGACTATAAAATAATAGCTAAATTGTTAGCCAATCGGCTTGCTAAATATTTACCTAAATTGATGCATGTAGATCAAACAAGTTTTATTAAAAATAGACATGCTTCGGATAATATTCTTCGACTAATTAGTTTGACCAATGCATACCGACGGCAGCCCAACCATCCAATGGTGGTTCCACTTGATGCAGAAAAAGCTTTTGATAGGGTTGAATGGATTTATTTATTTTATTTAAGGTCTTGGAAAAGTTTAAATTTGGCCCTTTTTTTATTGGCTGGGTTAAAGCTTTATATACAAACTCGACTGCTAAAGTGGTGACAAATGGACAGATTTCATCATCATTTAAATTAACACTTTCTACTTGACAGGGTCGTCCATTGTCACCAGCCCTATTTGTGTTGGTCATTAAACTGTTAGCTCAATTAGTATGGCAAAATGAGCAGATACAAGTGATGAGAGTTTTGGATGAAGAGTATAAGATTAATTTATTTGCAGATGATGTTTTGATATACTTAACAAATCTGGAACAATCTTTGCTGCATTTATGGGAATGTTTATTACAGTATGGATCATTATCTGGGTATAAAGTTAATTGAGATAAAAGTGAAATTTTACTGGTAGGTGAAGGAGATTATTCAGTTTATAAAAAAGTTATTAATTTGAAATGGACAGATAAAATTAAATATTTAGGAATAATTGTGAATACTGAGTATCAATCTTTATATAAATTAAATTATGTTCCATTGTTGAAAAAGATAAAAGCAGACTTAATTAAGTGGAAAGACCTTCTGTTAACTTTAATTGGCTGAGTTAATTGTATTAAAATGAATATTTTTCCACAGAGATGATTTTACCTGTATTGTCAGAGTTACTGTAATTCCAAAGAAAGATAGAGATCCATTAAAGGTGTCTTCGTATAGACCTATTTCTTTATTGAATGTGGACTATATGTGGATTATATTTCTGTTATGTATCAAGTATTACAAGATAATCTGCACAAGTCGAAATGAGAGAAATCTAAGTTTAAATGGGAAAATTATTTAACTTTTGTTTTTCCTGAAGATTACTCGATGGATACGTGTCATGATAGTGTTACTAGGTTGACAAATGCACGATATGGAATGGTTAATTATAATTTTTTTAATCAGTTATATTTAACTTCTGAGAAATTGAAAAAAATATGGCTTTAGTAATTAAAATTCTTGTTTTAGATGTGGTACGTGTGTTTGAACTTTTTTTTTGCCTGCTGTTTGGTCTTGTATGTATGTACCACCATTTTGGGAAGAAATTAAGTCAATTTTGGAAAAATTGTATAAGATTAGGTTACCATTAGATCCATCTGTTTTTTTTACTGGGTTATGTGATTCCTTTAAAGGGATTTGGGGTTGGATAAATATCAAATTGCATTTGTATATTTAGCGTTGTCCGTAGCTCGAAAATATATAGCAAGTACATGGAAGGATAATACAGTGATTAGTATAACGTGATGGCATTATGAAGTGAAAGCTTGTATTGTTATGGGTAAAATTACCTATGTTTTGCATGATAATTATTCTTTTTTTGTTAATAAGTGGTCATTATATTTGGAATATATGCAGTTAGAGGAACTTTGATTTATTTTAATCTTTGTTTAGTTTTTTTTTCATATATATCTGGCTCTCCTTAAGAGAGCTGGCTGAAGGGGTGGGAGGGGTGTGGTGTTTAATTTCTTTTTTTTCCTCTTTATTTTCATATATATAAAAATGTTGTTGTGAAGTGTATTTTGTATGTTTACCAATAATTTTTCAATAAATAATGTTTGAAAAAATATATTATTTACTTATAATATGATTAATAAAAAGATTGGAAAAGAGAATGGCTGCTGTAGACACAGACTTCGCAAGCAGTAGAGAGTATGGCATGACTGTTTCAAAGTACTTGTAATAGTATGAAGCCCTAAATATGTCTAACAATTCTTCCGGGCCTCAAAAATGGACAAATCATCCTTGAATCCAGTGGTTCCGAACCTTTTTATTTCCACTCACATACCACTTTAAGTAATTCCTATGCCATCAGTGCTCTGTGCTTAGTAAGGTGCTATGTGGGTGGAAAGAAAAAGTTTGACAACCATTATTTTAATCGTACCTCATTGACTTGATTTGTGGACGGTTTCATAACTCCAAAGGAAATGGGCCAATGACAATTTTTCTCAAGCAAAATACTTCAGTAACAATTGGGTCTGGAGCAGTGTTTCTCAACCTTCCCTTCCCACTCACATCCCACCTTAAGTAATCCCTTACTAATCACAGAACACCGATTGCATAGGAATCACTTAAAAGTGGGATGTGAGTGGAAAGAAAATGGTTGAGAACCACTGGTTTAATATGTCAAGTTTTGAGAAGAAATCAAATTTTTGCTTTACATTTTAGCTCTTCCTCTCGTTACACTTTCAGTCCGAACAGTTTTTCCCACTTTTTCTTTAGCTTTCTTAGTGGACACAAGCAATCTCCACGTGATGTCTGATTTGGAAGCAGATGCTCTCCAGGATGGAAGCTACCCACAGGTTTGAAAATAATTAAACAAATACCGCATGCAAAATGAATGGATTTACGAAATTTCTCATTTTAGCCATAAGGTGAGATTTGGATATGTCATCACCATGCTGATTATGTTGGCAGTCACCACCAAGACCCTCCTTGGCCAGATCCTCTTCAGTCAGAGGGTATGGGGGGGAGTCACGTAATGGAGTAGTGGCTGGTAGGGGAACTCCAGCCCTCTCCAGAAAAGTTAAAAAAAGATAGAGAAAAAGCAAAGGCACAAACTTAAAAACCAAAACAAAGTGAAAGTAAAAGTGTGAAGAAAATGGCAGCGAAGAAAGAAAAACCAAAAACAACGGGAAGAAAAGAAGAAGGAAAGACGTCGGAAGAAGAAGGTGAAGGCCTTACCTGTCCGAAGAGGCCCGCCGCGGAGAGAGAGGCCCGCTCCCACAGGTCAGTGGAGGTCCCGGGCTCGGGACTACAAAAATGGCTCGCAGAACCGAGTAAAAGTGCGCAACCGCGCATGCGCGAGGAGTCTCGCATGCGCGATGCGCATGAAAAAAAACACTCTGACGGGAGGGGGGAACAGCTGCGGAGTCGATCTCCACAGCTGAGAGAGACACCTGCAGCACAGCAGCAGGTGCAGAACACAGACAATAACGACAACAAGAAAGAAAAGGGTAAAAAGAAAACAAGGAAACAACAGATGGTCAACCCAGAGGAAGAAGAAGAAGAAGAACAGAAAGAAGTGGAAGAAGAAGAGAAAAGCAAGACAATGGATGTATCTTTTTTTAAAGAAAATATGGAATCAGTGAAAGAATGGCAATTACAAGAATTTGATGAGATAAAAAGAAGAATTAAGAATGCAGAAGAAAAAATGAATAAAATGGAAACGGCCATATCAGAATTGGCAAAAAGAGTGGAAAATATGGAAAAATGAGAAACATTTGTAGATATGGAAGTAAAAGACTTAAAAGAGAAATTAGAAGAATCTAATAAAAAAGCTAAAGAGGCACAGGAGCTGTTAGCTCAGAAGATAGATATAATAGAAAACTATAATAGAAGAAATAATATAAAGATAGTGGGCCTTAAGGAAGATGAAGAAGGCAAGAATATGAGAGAATTTATAAAAGATTGGATCCCCAGGGTCCTGGGAAGACCAGAATTACAGGAAGAAATGGAAATAGAGAGGGCACATAGAACTTTAGCCCCAAAACCACAACCGCAGCAAAAACCAAGATCCATTTTAGTAAAATTCTTAAGATATACAACAAGAGAAAATATATTAGAGAAAGCAATGAAGAAAGTAAGAGAGGACAAAAAGCCACTGGAATATAAAGCTCAAAAAAATTTTTTCTATCCAGACATAAGTTTTGAACTCCTGAAGAAGAGGAAGGAGTTCAATACAGCGAAAACGATCTTATGGAAAAGAGGATATAAGTTTATGTTAAGGTACCCAGCGGTACTTAAAATAATTATTCCAGGGCAACAAAACAGACTATTCTCGGATCCAGAAGAAGCAAGGAAATTTGCAGAACAACTACAAAACAAGCAGAGAGATGAAGACATGTAATAAGAGTAAAAATGACCACGATCTATATGTATGTGTGTAAAGGGGTATATGTGTGTGTATATATATATATATATATATATAGTGTGCATACATGAATGTATCCGTATTTAGAGGAAAATATATAGAGTATAGACAAGAATTAATAAGGGAGGGAAATGGAATAGAGGGAATAAGGAGGGAATTAAAAGAGTGACCTTTGTTACATATGAAAATTGAAATCTTTTCTGGGGGGGCTGGGTGGGGAGGAGTTACGGTCACTGCAAAATCAGCTGAATCAGTGAATTCGCAAATCCAAATGGAGAGGGGAGATGTGGTTGTCCGACAAGGGATAAAGGACAACTCAGGAGGGGGAGGGGAGAATGGGGTTAAAGAAGTTTTAAATAGGAGAATAGGGAAAATGTTTGATGTTTTAGAAATGTTGTCTTATAAATTGTTCAAAACAAGAAAGCAGAAATGGATAAGAAGGAAAGGTGATAATGGAGAAACGGAAAGGGAAGATAAACAAAGTATAAAATGGCTACGCTGAACTATATGACTTTAAATATTAACGGAATACATAACCAAATTAAAAGGAAGAAACTGCTAAATTTACTGAAAAAAGAAAAAATTGATATAGCATTTGTGCAAGAAACACATTTAACTGAATTGGAGCACAAGAAATTAAAGAGAGATTGGATAGGACATGTAACAGCAGCGTCGTATAATTCAAAAGCAAGAGGAGTAGCTATATTAATTAGTAAAAATGTGCCAATTAAAATAGAAGAGGAAATAATAGATCCAGCAGGGAGATATGTAATGATAAAATGTCAGATATATTCGGAGTTTTGGAATCTACTCAATGTATATTCACCTAACGAAGAAGATCAAAAGTTTATGCAAGATATTTTTTTGAAGATAGCAGATACGCAAGGGAACATATTAATAGGGAGGGGATTTCAACCTGAATTTGGATTCAAATATGGACAAAACTGGGAAAAAAATTAACAGAAAGAACAGAGTAACCAAATTTATAATTAAATCGATGGAAGAAATGCAACTTTTGGATATATGGAGGAAACAACACCCAAAGGAAAAGGAATATTCATATTACTCGGCTAGATATAAAACATACTCAAGAATAGACCTATTTTTGTTATCAGCTCGTATGCAAGATAGAGTAAGAAAAACAGAATATAAAGCTAGAATATTATCGGACCATTCACCCTTAATATTGACAATAAAGTTAGAGGACATCCCTCCAAGAATGTATAGATGGAGATTAAACTCCATGTCACTCAAAAGGCAGGATTTTAGAGAATTAATTGAAAGACAAATTAAAATGTATTTTGAAATAAATACGGAATCAGTGAAAGATAAGTTTATACTATGGGATGCAATGAAAGCGTTCATTAGAGGGCAAATAATAAGTTATGTAACCAAGATGAAGAAGGACTATAATCAGGAAACAGAGCAGTTGGAAAGGGAAATAGTAAATAGTAAATAGAAAAAGAATTAGCAATGAAGGAAGATACAACTAAAAGAAGAGAATTGGCAGATAAAAAAATAAAATATGAAACACTACAAACATATAAGGTGGAGAAGAACATAATGAAGACAAAACAGAAATATTATGAACTAGGGGAAAAAACGCACAAAATTCTAGCATGGCAGCTTAAGACAGAACAAGCTAAGAAAATGGTATTGGCATCAAGGAAAAAAGACAAACAAATCACATATAATCCAAAGAAGATCAAGGAAAACTTTAGAGAATTCTATGAACAATTATACCAAACTGAAAATGAAGGGAAAGAAGGGAAATTAGATGAATTTCTAACTAAAATTGAACTACCAAAACTACAAATAGAGGAACAAAATAAATTAACAGAACCATTTGGAATAGTAGAAATACAAGAGATAATATAAAAATTACCAAATAATAAAACACCAGGAGAGGATGGATTCCCAATAGAATTCTATAAAACATTTAAAGATTTATTAATTCCTCCCCTCTTGGAAATAATCAACCAGATTGATAAAACACAAAGCTTACCAGATTCATGTAAAACAGCAATAATTACAGCAATACTAAAGCAAGGGAAAGATCCACTCGCACCAGCGTCATATAGACCAATATCTTAACTTAACACAGATTATAAGATAATAGCTAAACTATTAGCAAACAGATTAGCAGAGTATGTACCGAAAATGGTAAATCTAGACCAAACTGGATTTATTAAAAAAAGACGCACAACAGATAATATTTGTAAATTTATTAACTTAATTCATGCAGTAGAAGGGAGTAAAGCGCCAACAGTAGCAGTTGCTTTAGACGCAGAGAAGGCCTTTGACAGAGTAGAATGGAATTATTTATTCAAAATATTGCAAAAATTCAGTTTACCAGAGAAGTATATTAATTGGATTAAAGCATTGTATAAGGGACCATTGGCGAAAGTGACAGTAAATGGGTAAATATCAAAGCAATTTAACTTAAGCAGGTCAACACAGCAGGGATGCCCACTATCACCCTTATTGTTCGCGTTAGCTATAGAACCTCAGCTGAAAAAGGGTGTTTGTAATGACAAGCCGCTGTTCTGCGCAGAGCTCCAACAGGAGGCGCCCATTGTCGTTGCACTTGCCAACGCCATCCTTGCCCAGGATTCCTGGCCAGGTTTCTGAGACTTTGCCGACGCGAGCGTTGAAGTCGCCAAGGATGACAACCTTGTCGGCTGTAGGGGTGCGTTGGATGAGGTTGCGCAGGTCGGTGTAGAACTTGTCCTTTTCTGCTGGTTCCGCCTGGAGGGTTGGAGCATAGACACTGATGAGGGTGAAGCAACGCTTGTTTTGAAGGGGGAGTTGCATGGACATGATTCGGTCCGAGTGGCCTGTCGGAAGGTTTTCGAGTTTGGAGGCAATGAAGTTCTTGACCATGAAGCCTACACCAGATAGGCGTCGTTCATCCGAAGGCTTGCCAGACCAGTAGAGTGTGTAGCCCACGCCGCATTCTTGGAGGCTGCCTACATCTGCCAGGCGGACTTCACTGAGAGCGGCTATGTCGATGTCAAGTCTGAGGAGTTCATGTGCAATGAGGGCAGACCGACGTTCAGGTCGGTGGCTGTCAGCCTTGTCTAGCATGGTTCTGATGTTCCAGCATGCTAGCTTGAGTTTGTGAGCATCTTTTGAGGGGGAGGACGTGGAGGGGGAGGACGTGGAGGGGGAGGACGTGGAGGGGGAGGACGTGGACCTGTCCTTGGGCCTGTGCAAAGGAGCTTTTAGGTGGAGTGCAGAGCGCGCAGTACTGGCCCCGCCCTTTACACCCATGTGTGCCGTGGCCAAGCAAGCTGGGACGTGGCAGCGAGGTCCTTGGGTCATAGGTTTTATATCGGAGTGGCCTTCTCCTATGCAGGTTTCCTACCCGGGCTGGAGGGGTCTGCCTCCCCTCCTAGGTCGGTCCATACTGCCCGGACTGGGGCAGAGGCCACCGCAGCTCTCTCTGTGCCCGGACTGGGGCCGCCGCCTCCCACTCTCTGCCCGGATCGGGGCCTCCGCCTGCCTCACTCGACCGAGGCAAGGGCCGCCATCTCCCCCTTGCTCCTGCCCGGATCGGGGCCGCCGCCGCCTACCCTTCGCCCGGACCGGGGCCAGTGCCGCCGCAGCTCTCTCTGTGCCCGGACTGGGGCCGCCGCCTCCCACTCTCTGCCCGGATCGGGGCCTCCGCCTGCCTCACTCGACCGACGCCGGGGCCGCCGTCTCCCCCTTGCTCCAGCCCGGATCGGGGCCGCCTCTGCTTTCCCTGTGCCTGGACCGGGGCTGCCGCCTCCTACTTTCTGCCCAGATCGGGGCCTCCGCCTGCCTAACTCGACCGAGGCCAGGGCCGCCGTCTCCCCCTTGCTCCTGCCCGGATCGGCGCCGCCGCCGCCTACCCTTCGCCCGGACCGGGGCCATGGCCGCCGCTGCTCTCTCTGTGCCCGGACTGGGGCCGCCGCCTCCCACTCTCTGCCTGGATCGGGGCCTCCGCCTGCCTCACTCGACCGAGGCTGGGGTCGCAGTCTCCCCCTTGCTCCAGCCCGGATCGGGGCCGCCGCCGCCTACCCTCTGCCCACTGCCCAGATCGGGGCCGGGGCCGCCGATGCTTTCCCTATGCCCGGACCGGGGCCGCCGCCTCCTACTTTCTGCCCGGATCGGGGCCTCCGCCTGCCTCACTCGACCGAGGCTGGGGCCGCCGTCTCCCCCTTGCTTCTGCCCGGATCGGGGCCGCCGCCGCCTACCTTTCGCCCGGACCGGGGCCGGGGCCGCCGCTGCTCTCTCTGTGCCCGGACTGGGGCCGCCGCCTCCCACTCTCTGGCCGGATCGGGGCCTCCGCCTGCCTCACTCGACCGAGGCTGGGGCCGCCGTCTCCCCCTTGCTCCTGCCCGGATCGCGGCCGCCGCCGCAGAGGGACAGCCTTAAGACTACCTGGATGCATCCCCGATCCAAACACTGGCACCTCCTGGACTACATCCTGGTGCGAGAAAGTGACAAACGAGATGTGCTCCACACCAGGGTCATGCCCAGCGCGGAATGCCACACTGTCCATCGACTGTTTCGCTGCAAGCTCAACCTTCACTTCAAGCCAAAGCCCAGGAACAGTAAAGCCCCCAGAAAGAGGTTCAATGTTGGAAACCTGCAGTCAGACGAAGCGAGAGGAAACTTCCAGGCAAACCTCAAAGCAAAGCTCGACGATGCAACCCGCCTCACGGACCCGTCCCCTGAAACCCTCTGGGATCAGTTGAAGACTACCATACTGCAATCCACTGAAGAGGTACTGGGCTTCTCCTCCAGGAAAAACCAGGACTGGTTCGACGAAAACAGCCAGGAAATCCAGGAGCTGCTGGCAAAGAAGCGAGCTGCCCACCAGGCTCACCTTACAAAGCCGTCCTGTCCAGAGAAGAAACAAGCCTTCCGTCGCGCATGCAGCCATCTTCAGCGCAAACTCCGGGAGATCCAAAATGAGTGGTGGACTAGCCTCGCCAAACAAACCCAGCTCAGCGCGGACATTGGCAACTTCAGGGGTTTTTACGAGGCTCTAAAGGCTGTGTACGGCCGCTCACCCCAAGTCCAAAGCCCGCTGCGCAGCTCAGACGGCAAAGTCCTCCTCAGCGACAAGATCTCCATCCTCAACCGATGGTCAGAACACTTCCAATCTCTTTTCAGTGCCAACCGCTCAGTCCAAGATTCCGCCCTGCTCCAGCTCCCTCAACAGCCCCTAAGGCTAGAGCTGGATGAGGTCCTCACCCAGGATGAGACATATAAGGCAATCAAACAACTGAAAAGTGGCAATGCAGCAGGTATGGATGGAATCCCCCCAGAGGTCTGGAAGGCTGGCGGCAAAACTCGGCATGCCAAACTGCATGAGTTTTTCAAGCTTTGTTGGGACGAAGGAAAACTGCCTCAGGACGTTCGTGATGCCACCATCATCACCCTGTACAATAACAAAGGCGAGAAATCAGACTGCTCAAACTACAGGGGAATCACGCTGCTCTCCATTGCAGGCAAAATCTTCGCTAGGATTCTACTAAATAGAATAATACCTAGTGTCGCCGAGAATATTCTCCCAGAATCACAGTGCGGCTTTCGCGCAAACAGAGGAACTACTGACATGGTCTTTGCCCTCAGACAGCTCCAAGAAAAGTGCAGAGAACAAAACAAAGGACTCTACATCACCTTTGTTGACCTCACCAAAGCCTTCGACACCGTGAGCAGGAAAGGGCTTTGGCAAATACTAGAGCGCATCGGATGTCCCCCAAAGTTCCTCAACATGATTATCCAACTGCACGAAAACCAACAAGGTCGGGTCAGATACAGCAATGAGCTCTCTGAACCCTTCTCCATTAACAATGGCGTGAAGCAAGGCTGCGTTCTCGCACCAACCCTCTTTTCAATCTTCTTCAGCATGATGCTGAACCAAGCCATGAAAGACCTCAACAGTGAAGACGCTGTTTACATCCGGTACCGCACGGATGGCAGTCTCTTCAATCTGAGGCGCCTGCAAGCTCACACCAAGACACAAGAGAAACTTGTCCGTGAACTACTCTTTGCAGACGATGCCGCTTTAGTTGCCCATTCAGAGCCAGCTCTTCAGCGCTTGACGTCCTGCTTTGCGGAAACTGCCAAAATGTTTGGCCTGGAAGTCAGCCTGAAGAAAATTGAGGTCCTCCATCAGCCAGGTCCCCACCATGACTACCAGCACCCCCCCACATCTCCATCGGGCACACAAAACTCAAAACGGTCAACCAGTTTACCCATCTCGGCTGCACCATTTCATCAGATGCAAGGATCGACAATGAGATAGACAACAGACTCGCCAAGGCAAATAGCGCCTTTGGAAGACTACACAAAAGAGTCTGGAAAAACAACCAACTGAAAAACCTCACAAAGATAAGCGTATACAGAGCCGTTGTCATACCCACACTCCTGTTCGGCTCCGAATCATGGGTCCTCTACCGGCATCACCTACGGCTCCTAGAACGCTTCCACCAGCGTTGTCTCCGCTCCATCCTCAACATCCATTGGAGCGCTTTCATCCCTAACGTCGAAGTACTCGAGATGGCAGAGGTCGACAGCATCGAGTCCACGCTGCTGAAGATCCAGCTGCGCTGGGTGGGTCACGTCTCCAGAATGGAGGACCATCGCCTTCCCAAGATCGTGTTATATGGTGAGCTCTCCACTGGCCACCGTGACAGACGTGCACCAAAGAAAAGGTACAAGGACTGCCTAAAGAAATCTCTTGGTGCCTGCCACATTGACCACCGCTAGTGGTCTGATATCGCCTCAAACTGTGCATCTTGGCGCCTCACAGTTTGGCGGGCATCAACCTCCTTTGAAGAAGACCACAGAGCCCACCTCACTGACAAAAGGCAAAGGAGGAAAAACCCAACACCCAACCCCAACCAACCAATTTTCCCCTGCAGCCGCTGCAACCGTGTCTGCCTGTCCCGCATCGGACTTGTCAGCCACAAACGAGCCTGCAGCTGACGTGGACTTTTACCCCCTCCATAAATGTTCGTCCGCGAAGCCAAGCCAAAGAAAGAAAAGCTATAGAACCACTAGCAGAATTTATAAGAACAGAAAATAATATAAAAGGGATAAAAATAAAAGACAAGGAATATAAAATCTGTTTATTTGCGGATGATGTTATAGTATACTTAACAGAACCAGAACTATCAATAAAAGAATTGTATAAGAAATTGAAGGAATATGGAGAAGTGTCAGGTTACAAGATTTACGCAAATAAAAGTGAAGCAATGCCTATGAATAATGCGGATTTCTCAAAATTTAAGAAGGAATCACCATTCAGATGGCAAATGCAAGCAATAAGATACCTAGGTATAGAAATAAATAAAAATCTCGGCCAACTATATAAACTCAATTATTATCCACTAATGAAAAAATTACAGAACGATTTAGAGCATTGGAAAGATTTACCACTAACACTAATAGGAAGGATAAACTGTATTAAAATGAACATTTTTCCAAAGATATTATACCTATTTCAGGCATTGCCAATACACTTGACAGAGAAATTCTTCAAGGAGTTAAAGAAAATAATAAGGAAATTTTTATGGAAAGGGGGGAAACCGAGGATAGCACTAGATAAATTAACAGAATGGTTTAAACAAGGAGGCTTACAACTGCCAAACTTTAAAAATTATTATAGAGCCGCACTATTAAGATACCTATCAGATTTTTATCAAATAAGGGAAAAGCCAGATTGGACTAGATTAGAATTAGATAAAATAGGGGAAAAGATACCTGAACACATATTATATAAATGGGATGAAAAATTTGTACAACATAGAAGTTCTCCAGTATTACATCATCTACTCAATATTTGGAAGAAGATTCATGTAGAAAGAAATAAAACAAATTATCAATTACCAAAACTAATATTGACGCAAAATAAGCTACTCCCTTTTACAATAGATAACCTTTCCTTTAGAGAATGGGAGAAAAAAGGGATCAAAAGAATAGAAAATTGTTTTTCAGGAAATAGATTATTATCCTTTGAACAAATGAAAGATAAATACAATATAACTCAAGATACAGTGCTGGCATATTACCAATTGAGATCCTACTTGAAGGACAAATTAGGAAGCAGTCTGAGTTTACCAGAGGGAAGTAACTTTGAATATGTGATTACAGATACAATGATAATCAAAAGATTTATAACAAATATGTATATTAAACTGAAAGAAAAGGAGAATGAGGAAACAAATGGTAAAACTAAACAAAAATGGGAACAAGATTTAAATATAAAGATAATAAAGGAAACATGGGAGAAGTTATGTTCTGGAACGATGAGAAATACAATAAATACGAGGTTATGTATGATACAATATAACTGGATACACAGGCTATACATTACACCTCAAAAGTTAAATAAATGGGACCCAACAGTATCTGATAGATGTTTTCGATGTAAAAAAGAAATGGGAACAACAATTCATGCAATCTGGACATGTGAGAAAGTAGAAAAATTTTGGGAAGATCTAAACCAAATATTAAATAAAATTACAGAAAACAATATACCAAAGAATCCAGAGATCTTCCTCCTAAGTAACATAAAAAACAAAGAATTTGGAATTGATTTGGAAGATGCACAAAAAAGATTTGTTAAGATAGCTCTAGCCGTAGCAAAAAAATGTATTATGTCAACCTGGAAATTGGAAGATAATTTGAAAATACAACAATGGTATATAGAAATGAATAAATGTATTCCATTAGAAAAAATAACATATAGTTTAAGAAATAATATTGAAATATTTGAACAAATATGGGAGCCTTACATGAAACACAATAGCGAAAACCTACCGGGGACATTAACGAAAGGAGAAGGAAATGAAAATAATTGACTCAGTGGAATTTCTTGTTTATTTTTATTGAATGACAACATTGTTTGACTGGTTTAATGTATCCTAGATTTTGTACTTTAAATGGACGGGGGGGGGGGAGGTAGGTAGGGTGGGGTGGGAGGAGGGAGGGGTGGGGGAGAAAATGGCACTGTATATATTTGAAAAGGAAAAAGTATGTATCATGGTTAATGTGGTTTATGGTGTGAAAAATAAAAAAAATTTTAAAAAATTTTAAAAAAAGAAAAAAAAAGTCAGAGGGTATGAAGAGAATGCCGATTAACCAGTTTTAGTTATACAATTATATGATCATTTTGTTTTTAGATTTCAGACATACAGTACGGTAACAGGTCCCTTTGGCCCACGAACCCAATTGACCTACATCCCCCAGCACATTTCGAACGGTGGAAGGAAACTGGAGCCCCCAAGGAAAACCCACGCAGATGCAGAGAGAACATACAAACTCTTTACAGACAGCACGGGATTCGAACCCAAGTCCCAATTGCTCGTGCAGTAGCAACTTTGCGATAAATCACTACGCTCTTGCTACATTAACCGTCCTCTTGAACTTATATTCCGCCTTTGGTCTGCTCCGAACAACTTTCTTCTCAGTCCTATGGAACATTACAGCACAGAAACAGGTCCTTTCAGCCCTTCTAGCCTGTGCTGAACAATTTTCTTTTGCATTCAGTCCATATCACTCCATACTTCTCCCATCCATGTACATGGCCAAATTCTTCTTAAATTTTAAGATTGACCCTGCCTTCACCACTTCAGCTGGAAGCTTGATCCACACTCCCACCACTCTGTGTGAAGAAGTTCCCCCTTAACTTTTTCCCTTTCACCCTTCACCCATGTTCTCAGTGAAAAATGCCTGTCTACATTTACTCTGTTTATACCCCTCATAATTTTATCAAATCTCTCCTCATTTTTCTATGCTCCAGGGCATAAAGTCCTTAACTGTTTAACCTTTCTCTTTAACTCAGTATATGAAGTCTGAGGAACAGTTGGATCTAAATAGTCTTACAGTGCAAGTTCAAACAGCATGTGAATTAGAGGCCCTGCCTGATATTCATATGTCCATATCATTCAATATGTTCATTATCATGGGGAGTGTTAGATCAGCACCAGACTGCAGCTGCTGCCTCCCGGCTCCAGCAACCTGGTTTCATTCTTGATCTCTATCTGTGTGGAGATTGCACGCTCAGCCATGACCACATCTGATCCCCATTGTTTTCACCTCCATCCCAAAGATGCACTGCTTGGTGAGTTAATTGGCTACTGGACATTGCTCCTCGTACGCAGTGAGTGGCTGGATCTGGGGGGAGTAGATAGCAATCTAAAGTTGATTAGTGCAAAGAGAATGCTGGATAGTCGGTGTGAACTCTGGGTAGGCCTGATTCCGTGCTGGGTGGCTCTATTCCCATGGGAGGAGCCAATCACACAGACTCAGGCCGGGTCAGTACTTTGATGGGAGACTCATCTGGAAAACAATCCTGCTCTGCCTTTCCCAGATCAGAAATTTGCATATACTTAAAAAAAAACTCACTGGCTGTAAATTGGAAATGATGTTTTATGGCTTCAACCATGGTCTTTGGTTTTCATCTTTAGTTTATGTGTCCATTGGGTGAGTATGTGTGTGTATAGGTATGTGTGTGTGTGTAGGTGTATGTGTGGGTGTGTGCATGTGTGAGTGTGTGTGGGTGTATGTGTGGGTGTGTGCATGTGTGAGTGTGTGTGGGTGTATGTGTGTGTGTGTGTGCGTGTGTATGTATGTGTGATTGTGTGTGTATGTATGTATGTGTGGGTGTATCTATGTATGGGTGCTTATGTATGTATGTGTGAATGTGTGTGTATGTATGTATATGTGTGTGTGTATGTGTGTGTGCGTGTGTGTCTGTGTGTATGTATGTGTGTGTGTGTATGTGTGAGTGTGTGTGTGTGTGTATGTGTGTGAGCGTGTGTGAGTGTGTGCGTGCGTCTGTGTGTGTATGTGTTTGCTTCCTCTCCCTGTGTGATCTCTGATAGTTTGTTTACATACGAGCAGGCCTCTGTCTATACCTGTGCAAAACATGAAAGACTTCAGATTCTGTGATCGCAGTAAAACCGACATACTGCATGAACTCAGCCGGTTTTTTCAGTGTCTATATGGGACAAAGGTATATTGCCAATATTTGGGCCTGAGCCCATCCGCAAGGAATAAGTAGAATGAGCCAGAAGCAGGAAAGACTTAGAATTAGTCTTAAATTAAGAAATGGGGGAGGATTCCAGTCCCCAGGAAGGGTGTTAATTGGATATGATAAGGGCCAAGGTAAGAATTTATCATGTTTGTAGGAAAGGAGATGAAATGGAGAGAAAGAGATAGGGAAAGGTGACGAGGGTAGAAGTTGGGGGGGATTAACAAAAGCCAGAGAAGTCCAGTTGGAGGGGGCCCAGTCAGAAGATGACTGTGTCATCAGACAGGAGAGGTGGGAGGGCATCATGTGTGTGAGTGTGCATGTGTGAACGCGCGTGTACATGTGTGCGTGCGCATGCACACTTGGCTCGTGCACCTTCCACGGACCCCATGGTTCTCTGGCATCGCTCACGTCCGCCCCTTTCGGTGTGCTACTCTCATTAACCTAGCTGACCTTTGCAAACTCGACACACTACTTCCAGCAATCTGCCCGCAGAAGCCACTTCCTCCAATGGCCGACAACACCCAGGCCAGAGGCAGGCAGTGGAGGCAGAGAGCAGCAGGGGCTCGGTGTGCGTGTGCGCCTTCTTTCCCCTGCACACACCAAACTTACCCCAGACGACCGTCGCCACATCCAAGTGTTTGAATGGGGCATGAAATGGGATGTGGGAAGGGTGGGGGGGGCACGTGAATATTTCATTTTGAGAGAGAGAGAGAGAGAGAGAGAAAGACGATTGCCACCGCGACAAGACTGGGTATCTCCGTGTACTGGTAAGCTGTCAATTTACTTTGGATTATTACCATTGATCTTAAAAACAAAATCCGTTAATTATTGGTTTCAATATTACACGATAGTGTTGGCAAATAACAGTCAGATTGTGGGAAATCAATGTTTGTCGAATCTGATCATCCAGTCACTAACGAATAACAGAGAGAGGGCTGCTTGCAAAGGAAGGGGAAAATATTCTGTTCTGAAGAGTTAAAAACAGGCAAATGATCATAACAAAACCTGCACAAATGACATTCAACCGAGAGAGCACATTTCTTCCAACTGGGCCCAACTAAGGTATCTGTTCTTCAATGTGCTATCTTAATTTAGCACCTGGAACACTATTTGGGGCTTAGATTACTAATACCGTGCCATTCTAATGGAATTCCCCCAACCAACGAAAAAAAAAGTTTACATTATCTAGAGAAGCACAGTAAAGAAAATGAAATTTCACCCCACCTCCCTCCTATTAGGGGAAACTACCAAGAGTAAAAAGTAAGTATCATCACGAAGAGGGTGGTCGCCAATTCAGCTGAAAGAAACCAGGTGGAAATGTTGGGAGAGTTTGCACCGTGATCAGTGCAGGGGTCAGAAATTTCCAGCTCGTGCAGCGACTGGGCAAGAAAACCAAGGGCACTGGTCCTCTTGAAGGCTGATTGGATACCTGTCACACACACACACACACACACACACACACACACACACACACACACACACACACACACACACACACACACACACACACACACACACTCTGATCTCTTCCCCACCCTTTTCTGCCCCTGCCTCAGCTGTTAATGGTACCTTCTCCCTGACACTCACCAACCTGAGAGACGGGACGGAAAGCTCCGAAATGATTGAGGCTGCCCATCAACCCAGTGCAAGGTTGGAAGCTCTCAGCTGCTCGGGGCAGAGAGGTCTGCTTGATTACTGCCATCGGCTTGGGATGGGAGTGCAGTCACAGGTACCGTCAGCAGGTAAAATACCATCAATGATGATATTAAACAAGTTTTTTTAGTAAAAGCACAGAAATGCTGGAGGAGTTCAGCAGGTCTTGCAGCGTCCATAGGAGGAAAAGATATGTCATCGATGTTTCAGGCGAGAGACCTTCTTCAAGATGTGGGAAGTTCTCCTTGTTTCACTCTATTCACTTACTCCACTGTGAAATCTCAGTGTTGCCCATCCTGAAGCTCTCTGGCTACCTATTTCTTCCCACACCTTAAAAATGGGCTCAGGCCCGAAACGTCGTTTGGCACAATTGCCATAGCGGTCAGCACAAAACCGTTACAGCGCCAGTGATCGGGACCGGACCTGGGTACAAATCCCACGCCGTGGGTAAAGAGTTTGTACGTCCTCCCTGCGTCTGCGTGGCTTTACCACGGGGGCCCCAGTTTCCTGCCACCTTTCAAAAAAGTACCGGGTGTAGTTTAATGAAGTGTAACACAGACTCGTAGGGGCGAATTGGCCTGTTAAAGCATCTGCAGACTTTAGACCATCACTTCATGAACAAGGTTTTTGTCATGAACATAAGTACAAGGAAAAAAATACTTCAATTCTAACACCACCACCAGATTCTTCTGGGGAAAAAACTTCAATGGTGTGCATCACATGTCTGCAGTACAGAAAGAGATAAAGTAAAAGATAAATAAATGATGAATATTCACAATAAAAGAGAGTGAGAAAAAAAAGGGGTATCAATAGTGCAGACAGGTCTGTTTGTGATGCTGGAGCAGAAAATGATAGATGTAGCCCTCACAGAATCACTACTCATTGGGAGAGCAGAACGTCTGGTTCCGTCTGTGTCTGCAACTTACTGTGTGATTATTGATAAAATTAAAACAAACCTTAAAGGTCAGGAGGGAGGGTCTCCGAATCGTAGGTCAGGCCATCTAATTCTATAGGGGCACAGGATACAGGAAAGTGAGTGGCCCGTTTTCTCTGGAAAGTGAAGTCCTGAAATAATGTACAGTGTCCGTGTGGCATTACTAGGTAGGGTGCTCCATGGAACAACTTGGAACAACAGCCAACACTGGGCTTTGTCCTTGTGGAGTACTCCCAACAGTGGGTGTACTGATCCTGTTCCACACCCACTGTTGGGTGTACTGATCCAGTTCCACACCCAGTGCTGTGTGCACTCATCCTGTTTCACACCCACTGTTTGGTGCACTGATCGGGTTCCATACTCAATGTTGGATATATGGATTCAGTTCCACACCCAGTGATAGATCTGGTTCCATACCCAGTGTTGGGTGTACTGATCTGGTTCCACACCCAATGTTGGGTGTACTAATCCAGTTCTACACTCAGCACTGAGTATACTGATCCAGTTCCATGCCCAGTAGTGGGGGTACTGATCCGGTTCCACACCATTGTTGGGTGTACTGATCCAGTTCCACACCCAGTGCCGTGTGCACTGATCAAGTTCCACAACCAGTGTTGGGTGCACTGATCGGGTTCCATACTCAGTTTTGGATATACGGATTCAGTTCCACACCCAGTGATAGGAGTACAGATCTGGTTCCATACCCAGTGTTGGGTGTACTAATCCGGTTCCACACCCAGTGTTGGGTGTACTAATCCAGTTCCACACTCAGCACTGAGTGTACTGTTCCAGTTCCATACCATGTGTTGGGTGTAATGATCCAGTTCCACACCCAGTGTTGGGTGCACTGATCCAGATCCACACCCAATGTTGATGTACTAATCCGGTTCCACACCCAATGGCAGGTGTACTGATCTGATTCCATACCCAATGTTGGTGCCCTGAACCGGTTCTACGCCCAGTGTTGGGTGTACTGGCTTCCTTTTTCTTCACCTAGTACTGGGTGACAAATCCTTTTCCGCTCTCAGGCAAATTCTATTTTTTCTCTCCCCATTGTGTCCCATTGACTACTCACCACCTCTCTCTCCCTCTCCCATCCCGTTGACTACTCACCATCTCTCTCTCCCCCTCGTGTCCCGTTGACTACTCACCATCTCTCTCTCCCCCTCGTGTCCCGTTGACTACTCACTATCTCTCTTCTCTCCCCCTCACATCCCATTGACTACATACCATCTCTCTCTCTCTCGCATCCCATTAACTACTCACCATCTCTCTTCTCTCCCTCTCGCATCCCGTTAACTACTCACCATCTCTCTTCTCTCCCTCTCGCATCCCGTTGACTACTCACCATCTTTTCTATCCCCCTCATGTCCTGTTGACTACATATCATCTCTCTCCCTCGCATCCCGTTGACTACTCACCATCTCTCTCCCTCACATCCCGTTGACTACTCATCATCTCTCTTCTCTCCCCCTTGTGTCCCATTAACTACTCACCATCTCTCTCTCTCTCTTTACCTCTCACATCCCATTGACTGCACACCATCTCTCTCTCTCTCTCTCTGCCTCTTTGAACCTGAATTTATTTCTCATTCCTTTCTCGGTGGGTACATTGACCATTATACTGAGGGGGGGGGGGGGGAGAAGGAAGCTCAGCCTATATAAAACTCATTCCTGCATCCAAGCATTATAAAGCCATGCAACACGATGGAGGGCCTTCAGTCCACTGGGTCTCTGCCAAATATTGTGTCCATTTGAATTAATTTTATTTTCCACATTTCCCATTAACCCACCCTCCCATCAGTCTACCACTCACGAATATGCTTGGCTTAACTTCAGAATCAGTATTGTCATGAACAAGTCATGAAATTTGTTGTTTTGTGGCAGTTTCACAGGGCAAACATTCATATAAACCTCCTTACAACAATACATAAAAATAGTGCCCGAAAAGTCAAAGTGAGGCAGGTTCTGTGATTCATTGGTTGTTCAGGAATCTGATGGCAGCGGGGAAGAAGCTGTCCTTGTGCTGCTGAGTGCTCGTCTTTAGGCTCCTGTACCTTTTCCCCAATGGTAGCAGAGCGAAGAGGGCATGGACTGGGTGGTGGGGGTCTTTGAGGATAGAGTCTGCTTTTTTAAGTCACCACCTCATGTAGATGTCCTCAATGGAGTGAAGTCTGCTTGACGCCATAAAAGCAGTTCTCTCGTCACCTAAACTGGAGAGTGGATGATGTAACGGTCACCCTCCCCACCTGCTAAACATATATATGTGCACCCCCCCCACCCCCCAACAGCCTCTCTAACATTGGCTCTGGCGCCGACCCTGATCCAGCACGTCCTCTAGCTCGCCAATCTGCAGCCATCGTTCGACCTTGTTTCTCTCCAGAACAAATACTGTGTCTCATTGACTGGAGCCCTCAATGAAGTTCTCCGATGAGTTTCAACATCGTAATTGCACTATTTTACTGCTCCAGTGAATACTACAGTCAACTGTGTATTGTTTATCCCTCCATCCATTTGATATTTCTTGCAGTTGGTCTTTATTGGTCAGGGGATTGAGTTCAAGAGCCATGAGGTAATGTTGCAGCTCTATAAAACTCTGGTTAGACTGCACTTGGAGTATTGTGTTCAGTTCTGGTCACCTCATTGCAGGATAAATGTGGAAGTTATAGAGAGGGTTAAGAGCAGATTTACCAGGTTGTTGCCTGGATTGGAGAGTGTGCCTTACGAGGCAAGGTTGACAGAGCAAAGAAGGATGAGGTGATTTAATAGAGGTCATGAGAGGCATAAGTAGGGTGGAAAATCTGCACCAGTCTCCTTGCATGAGACTGGCAAACACCAGAGGACATGTGCGAGATGCAGGAAGTTTTGGGGTGACGTCAGGGGTAAGTTTTTTTACAGAGAGTTGTGGGTGCCTGGAATAGCTTCCCAGGATTGGTGGTGGAGGCTGGTAGGACAGGGACATTTAAAAGCCTCAGACAGGCACATGGGATGCAAGAAAAGTAGAGGGTTATGGGTGTGAGTGGGGAAGGTTTAAATTGTTGAGCAGATCAGCACAACATGGTGGGCCGAAGGGCCTGTACTGTGATGGAATGCTCTATGTTCTGATGTTTACTGACCATGCACACAACTCCATGTGAGGCCATGTAACCGCGTGCATTTGGCCAGCTGCTCTCTGCTAACAAAATAAAAGTTCGAAAAAGGTCCTTCGGGGGAGAGGAGTGAGATTATATTCTGCTGTAAATATTAACTATTTTCAAAAAAATCACAAGGCTCCAAGGCTTTGTGCTACTGTTGAGTTGGCGATAGAACACATCTTGGTGAGGGGCAAGCAGCCTGATATTATCTTGGCATATTCGTGACTATTTCTAAATATAGTTAAATAAAATGCAGTGTTTAAGACTAATGTAAAACAATGGTGCAGTGTGCATGGAGCAACAGGAGGACTGTACAATCATCCATGCTGGTGAGCTTGGCACCAGCCCAAATATTACTTTCAGACTTCCCTGCTCCAAGTTCCACTTCTGCCAGACAGCATCGCCGAGTTGAGAAGGTGGGAATTTGCGGCCATATCCCGGTGCTAGTGGTTCTCTGCCCACCAGTTTATTCCAGGCCACGGTTCCACTTGTGCCAAGAAAGCCAGCGCCTGCTTTTTCTTTTCTCACTGCATGCTTCAGCGTGAACGCTGGCAAGCTGCAGGAAATTGTGTAGAGGGCAGCGATAAAACACAGCGGGGTGGTATAATCAGCCAAACGAAGTTCCATGCGAGGTGTTGCGATTGCGGAAGAAAAATGGGAGGCGATACCGAAGGATGCCGTTCTGAAAGGGAGGCAGAAGGGATGTGGGTGCACAAATTATTACAAGGGATAGAGCTGGCTAAACAATCGGTTCATAAGGCGTGGGCTATTTACGGCTCAATCAATGAAGCACATAAATCCAGGGAAGTCCATTTCTGGTGGCCACATTATAGGAAGGATGTGAGGGGTTCGAATCCCACGCTGTCTGAAAGGAGTTTGCATGTTCTCCCCATGTCTACATGGGTTTTCCCCTGGGGCTCCAACTTCCACCCACTGCTCGAAACGTACCTGGGCCTGTTGATTAGTGGGGTGTAAATTGGGCGGCACGGGCTCGTGGGCCGAAATGGTGTTACCGTGCTGTACGTCTAAATTTAAAAATGTAATAGAAAATTTTATATTTAAATTGGAGAGGTTCCAGAAGGAATAATTTCCGGGACTGCAATTTGATTGGAGGGGTTGGGACTGCTTTCCTTAAAGAGAAGGCTGGGGGTCGACCTGACTGAAATACTGATATTAGATGCAGACAGTATGGACAGTTGTGGGCTGTCAGCACTGGTGGAAGGGTTGAGAAATGGAAGTCACTGTTAAAAAATAAAAAGGGAAGAAAAGTAATAGTGACAGGGGGAAAGCTTTTTTTAATGCATGTGTGATTGCAATATGGAATGTGCTGCCTGCAAATGTGGTAGAGAGTAGAGGGAGGTCCACTGTGGCTTTCAAGAGAGAGTTGGAAAAAAGTTTGAAAGGCCAGGGTGGTGATGAGGGTGGGGGGGGGGGGGGTGGGGAGGGAGGAGAGTGAGGTGGGACTAAAATTTTGTTCCGAAAAGGAATCAAAATAGACATGATGGGGGCAAATGATCTGCTTCTGCCACAACCGAGTGAAACACTCAAGACTGTAGTAAAAACATACCAAAGTACTGGAGGAACTCAGCGCAAAGTAAAGATTTTTAACCAATGTTTCAGGCCTGCGTATTTCGTCAAGACTCAGGCCTGAAACATTAGTCCCTTTTCCACTGGCAATTCACAGGGAATTAACTGGGACAGGGTCCAGTGGAAAAGGAAAACAATCAGCACGGCGGCATCCAATGACGTCAAAACATGGCCTCTACCCCTACTCATTATCCCCTGCATCAGCTGACACCGGCATGCTGATTAAACCAGTGGAAAAAGGACAATTCCATCCATTCCAAGGTCGATCGCCAGGAATGAGTTGTGTTCAGTGTGAAAGCAGGCCGTGTCCCAGTTAAAGGTGGCCCAGTGGAAACGGCTTCCCATCCCAGGACATTGCACAGCCAATTAACTGGGATGCCAGTGGACAAAGAGCTATTGATTGTGTACCTTTAGCCCTTTTCACACTGGTCGTTCAGTGTCCCGGTTAAAGAAGCCGTTTTTGCTGTTCCCATTGGGCCACTTTTAACTGGGACATGGCCTGTTTTCACACTGACTGCAAGTCATGCCCAGGGAGAGGAGGGTCTTCCTCCAACCAGAAATGTCCTGGTACAACTTATCCTTTTCACTCTGGGTTGATCGGCATGCCAGTGTCAGCTGACGCCGGGGATGTGAGTAGGGGTTGACACCGTCAATCCCTGGCGTGATTTGTTGTCGACGTGCTGATTGATTTGCTTTTACACTGGATCTTTAACCAGTAAATTGGCTGTCAATTCCTGGGACAGGGTGCCAGTGTGAAAGGGGCTCTTGATTCCTCTGGACGCCGTGTGACCTGCTGAGTTTCTCCACTACTTTTGTGTATTAAACAGCAATCATAGCATCTGCAGACTTTCTTGTTGAACGATATACAATATATTTCATTCAGCCACAAAGAAGTCAGTGTGGGCTCCAACGTGACAGGACATTGAGTGGCTGTCCCAGAGCTCTGTTGTGCAAGCAAAATTGAGCGATCAGCCCACTCCTGTTTATGGAACCGTACTTCCTATTAAGCAACAATAATTCACTGGTTGTATAGCACTCTTTTTAATATTTTATTTACAATTTTAAATCATATGACATTAATTATAACATATGGGTACAAACATTATGTAATTGAATACCCCCCCCAACCTCCTTCATTCATCCCACTAACACCCACCCTCCTCCCCTACCTACCTACAAAGAAAGAAAGAAGGAGATCATCACTAAGGACAACAATAATCCACTTTTTAGCCGTGGAGACCGAGACGTCCACCGGAGCAACCGAGAGATTAAATCTTCTTACCAAGAGTTTTTAAATGTGGGCTCCATACTTTTACAAAAAAATGTTATTTATCCCTCAAATTGTACATTATCTTTTCTAAAGGAATACAGGATTTCATTTCAGCATGTCATCTTTGCATTCCTAAAACTAAATCAGATTTCCACGTAATAGCCAAACATTTTCTTAGAAAGAGCCAGAGCGAAGCGTAAAAATTCAATTTGATAAATAGTCAATCTCAACCCTAAAGCAATCGACTTAATGTCCCCCAATAAAAATAACATTGGATCAAACGGTAAATTACTTTTAATACTCACTTCAAAAACAAATTAACTTGTGATCAAAAATTCTTAACCTTAGAACAAGTCTAAGTCAAATGGAAAAAAAGTACCTATTTCTTGTCCACATCTAAAACATGAACCTGAAGAAATTAATTCAAATTTCTTTGATTTTTGAGGAGTTAAATACAATTGATGTAAAAATTATATTGTACCAGTCTATATCGTACATTTATAAACTTAATCCACTATCTTTACATACATTTCTCCAAACATTTTCATCTATCTTTCTATTTAAATCAAGTTCCCATTTCATTCTTGATTTATGAACATTCAACTTAAGCATTTTAGTTTGTGATAACTTATACATCTCAGAAATAAATTTATTTGGTTCTTCCTTAGAGATCAATAATTCTAAAGCAGATTGTCTAGGTAATTTTAAACTATAGCCTAATTTTCCCAATCAAAAAGTTTTAACCTGATACACGTACACAATCTTTTATCCAGACATCTAAAATCCGGAAAGCGTCAAAATCTGGCAAGTGGGGAGAGAGACGGCAGTACGAGTCAGGCGGCGGGAGACCAGCAGCGCGAGTCGGGCGGGCGAGGGCGAGAGACCGGCAATGCAACTGGAAGGGGGTGGGGGTGGATATGGCAGCACAATTCGGGTGGGTTTAAATCTGGCTTTCCAAAATCCGAAATTCAGGACACACTGTCCCCCAAGGGTTCTGGATAAAGGATTGTGTACCTGTAATAACAAAAAAAGTATTACTCGGAACTTGAAACTTTTCCTTCATTCGATTGAAAGATAAAAACTTCCCTGATTCATAACAATCTTCAACTTTTTAAATCCCTAATTGATTCCATATTTTCAAAACTTGATTATTAACAGTAAAGGGGATATAAAGGCATTTTTGCTGAAATTGTTCCCTTTCCACACATATGATAATCAATTTTATTCCATATTTCAATTAAATGTTTCAAAATTTGTGGATCTTTACCAATTAACAATTTTGAATTCCACATAAATAAATTCAGACATAAAATTCTCATCTATTTTATCTAACTCTATATTCGCCCAAATAGAAGATTTATTTAAATCAAACATTGCATTAATACATTTCAATTGTGCAGCTTTATAATAATTCTGAACATGAGGAAGTTGTAAACCACCTAATTCAAATTTCCAAGTTAATTTCTCCAAAGATACCCTATTCATTTCCCCTTCCATAAACATTTCCTTACAATTAAATTAAGATCTTTAAAAAAAAAATTGGGGGTACTAAACAAGGAATAGATTGAAAAAGATATTGAATCCTTGGAAAGATATTCATTTTGATACAAATCACTCTTCCTATTAAAGTAATAGGTAAATCATTCAATCTATTAAATCATCTTTAATTTAACTTACACAAATTGTCTAATTTTTTATCAATTCTAATACCTAAATATTTAATCGGATTACTTGTCCACCTAAATTGAGCTACACATTTACAACAATCATAGTCGCCTTCTACTAACAACTTCACTTTTATTCCAATTAATTTTATAACCAGATATTTCTCAATTATCTTGTAACTTTTTATATAGAGAAATTAGAGAATTTTCAGGATTTGTTATATTAATCAATACATCATCTGCAAACAAACTAATTTTATATTCCTCTTTATTCATTTTAATTCCTTTAATACCAACATCTTGTCTTATTGATTGTGGCAGCGGTTCAACTGCTAAAACAAACAATGCAGGACATATCAAAAATCTGTGGATCAAGAGGTTTTGGAGTAACATAATATGCACCCATTTTACCGTGAATATATTGATCTCCTCCTCCTTCTTCTGTTTCCTCTCCTTGTGACTGTGGCAAAAGCATTCTTCTTCTCCTCCAGGTTCCTCCTCCGTTGAGGTTGCCAAAGGCAGGCTTTTTGTTTAGCCCTTGTCTGACATGCGACCATTGTCGCGGAGTCGGATCCACCCACAGACTCTGACTCGATTGCTTCTGTAGCGCGCATGCATGGAATTTCACGCATGCGCATTGTCTCTACTGCCACCTCCATAGTTTTCATCCGTGCTCCAGCGGCATCTGTCCCAGCTCCCCGAGAAGGTGGCGCTGGAGCCTAAGTTCTCACCCGTGGATCCTTGGTCAGTCGGGCTGGACAGGAACTAGGATCGGAGGCTGAGTCTTCAAGGTAGGTCCTGATTCTTCCAGCAAAGTAATTTCAGTTTCAGGCGATTTTTTTGTAGCCATCTTCTGAGACCTCTAAGAAATTTTTAAAACCAGTGAGATTTAAAAAAAAATTTTTTAAAGGTCGGGTACTAATTATTTCTGCCAGGAGAGGCGTTTTCCACGTCCACAGTTGGATAGCACTCTGAGGTAGCCAGAGGTTGGGAAAGTCAATACAGAAATTCAGGACAAATGGCCAACAGAAAGAGACCCTACTGCAGCATGGCCAGAAACTGCAGTAATCCAGTAGCTGGGGAGGGAGTTCCAAAGTCAAGGTTCCTTTTATTGTCACGTAATAATACAGTAAAAATATAATGTACATGATCTACTGTACATTTTATCTTCTGTAAGGCAGAGTCGCTGTGAGCATTGCCTGGCCCCCCTCACAATAGGAAAAAGAGAAGCAAAAGCGAGTCCCTTCCGAGACATCGAGTGTCCGTAGATTCACCTCCAGCCCTCCCGCAACCTCTGCAGTCGCACAGACTCCAGTTCAAATCATCGGCCACCCGAGCTCCAGGTCCGATACGATCAGGAAACCTTCAGCGACTGAGGCCATTTTTGACCCTCAGCACCCTCTCGAATCCTGGTCCCGGTACCTGGTTTCCATGGGCCGGTCCCCATCAATCCGCGTGGGTCCTCCGACCGCAAGTGGCCCACCACCTGTGTGGGTCTGTCAGCCGCTGAGCACTTCTGCTGGTCCACCACCACAGTCACTGCCTTTGCTCATCTCTCCGAAAGGGATTCAGAAGGCTGCCTTCTATCAGTTCACCTTCTCTCATCTCGCAAGTGCTGCCGTCTGGCACTCCCAGCAGCTCAAGAGAAAGCAAACTGCCGAAAGAACTCGACAGCTCAGGCAGCATAGTGCGGAGGGAAGGTGGTTTTGCATCAGGGTGCTGCGTTGGGACTGGAAAAGCGAAGATAGCAGTTGAAAGAAATGGGAAAGGGCGGGACAGTATGTGGCAAGTGAAGGAGGAGAAGCAAGGAAGTGGGGAGTGAAGACAAAAGAGGGATACAGATTATGGAATCAGATAAGGAAGGTGATGACTGGAGCCAGGTTGGTGGACAGATGGGGATAGTGAGGGTGGGGGCGGGGGGGGGGAGATGATGGGATATCTAAATAGTCAGCATATCAAAGGTTATGGGGAGAAGACAGGGAAGTGGTAGAATGGATCAGTGCATCATGGAATGGAGGGGAAAGTCAATGGGCCAAATGGCCTGTCTGCTTCTATAAAAATTTATTAAATTTAGACATTCAGCATGGTAACAGACCATTTCGGCCCATGAGCCCATTCCACCCAATTTACACACAATTAACACCTACACCCCCACCCACCCCGTATGTTTCGAATGGTGGGAGGAAAACGGTGCCCCCCCCCCACCCCCCGGTAAACCTCACGCAGACTTTAAGACATGTTCTGAAGGGCTTGTATTATGAGAAATCCAGAACTTGGGGGCAGAGAAGGCAGAATGTTAAAATGAGGATTTGGCCATTTAAAATAGAGATAAGGGCATAGTTCACCAATGGTACATTTCGAACAGTGGGAGGAAAGTGAAGCCCAGCGAATGATTCAAACCCCGGTTCCTTGCACTGTAACAGTGTTGTGCTAGCTGCTACGCCAACTGTGCCACCCATATGGTCTTATGGAAGCTAGTGGGTGTTGGGCAGATGGAGCCTATTTTTGGAGGTGGGTGGGATGGGGGTGGGAAGCAACAGGGCAATATCTATCACAGTCCAAGCTCCTCTTGCGCATCTGGATGGAGTGGAATGAGGATGAAGTTCCATAACCAGGTGCAACTTGCTTCTTATTTCATTCACAACATTCCAAAAGCCACACCCTCCGCTTGCCATCCAGCCTAACGCCAGCTCAGAAAGCACAGCAAGTGTCACAGAAGGGGGCAGCACGGTTGGAGCAACACTGTTACAGGGCCAGCGATTGGACTTGGGTTCGAATCCTGCGCTGTCTCTAAAGAGTTTGATCATTCTCTCCGTGTCAGCGAGGATTTTCCCTGGGGGCTCCAGTTTCCTCCCACCCTTCGAAACTTAGGTCAATTGGGCGGCACAGACTGAGGGGCTGAAATGGCCTGTTCCCGTGCTGTATAACTAAATTTTAAAAAGAACTTGTTCCGTTGATACAGGACAGTACTCAATGCAACAGTGTGGACCTGCTCAGCATGCCAGGGCTTTTATTCAAGCTGCAAACGTTGAAAATCTCTCCCTTCCTCATTTCTCCCTTTCGAGCTCAATTCACACTGCAGATGGAATGGTTCCATGGAGAGAGATCAAAACCATGCAACTGACTGCAGATTTCTCTGCTTCAGAGAAGATACTTGCTGGATGTTACTTAGCAGCAAGAAGGGTTTGAGTGAAGGGAATGTTTCTACCACCATAAGCTTTAAGAGCCAGGCAACTGAACTAGGGATGACACAGGGAGTGCCTTTTAAACCATGAATCATTAGAATTTGGTGTGTGTTGCATGTGAGGGAAAGGGCTGGATACAGATCCCACAGAGATAGATGTTGAACTTTGCTCAGCTGTGCTTGCATTGTCCACTCTCTCCCATCCCAGCTGGGTGTCCAGTGAACCGCGACGTGAGGGGGTACCAAGGGCATTCATCGTGTCGGAGGTTCGGATCTGGAGCTCGGGCTGCCGATGGTTCGGATTGGGCTCTGTGTGGCCGCAGAGGCTGCGGGAGCGCTCGAGGCGAATCCACGGACACTCAGTGACTCGGGTGTGGTGGGGTACTTCCTTTTGCTTCTCTTTCTCTGACTGTAAGAGGCACTTCGGGCAATTTCTCCTGGTGATGAATCCATCTGCCTTACAGCAGGCGAAAGCAATTTTAAGTAATATGACACTGTTTTCACAACAGAACAAAAAAAGTGAATCCTGAATCAAACTGAAGATTATGACTGGGATCAGGGACCCGATTCCAGCTTCCAGATGAAAACGCAAGGGATACAATTTGTCATTAATTCAAAGCATTACATCAGAAATTTAAAAAAAAATAGAAAATGCTGGTAGCTTGTGTGGAAAGCAAAGCCGTTAACATCTCTCTGCACATGTTGCTCATCCTGCCGTGTATTTTGTTGCCTGCATTCTGGGACTTCCCTGCTTGTGGCACTGCTGGCCGTACCTTACCTTCCCACTAATTATGCGGCTCCACCTAAACGCGCAGATCGAAGAGATTAGCAGCTACAACATCTCTTTGTTGCTCACTTTACCATTTGTGCCTTTCTCTTGCAAACCAGAAGCTCTGCTTCCCTATAACAGAGGTCCATTGATGTTTCATTCTCAGATTCACTGGGTGAACGAAGAAGAAGCCACAAGTCCTGCGGCTTGTAATTAAAGGAAGTTGCTCTACCATTAGGAGCTGCTTGAATAATAATGACCATATTCTGCCTCATTCAGAGAGAGGGGACGTTCTCGTCCTTGCCGGCTTTTGTGGACGTGCAAGCTGCTCTCAGAGGGCACGCCCGCCCACAGACTGACAGACCAATGAAACCGAGAAGAAAGAAAGGACAAATCAAACAGAAATCAGCGCGGTCTGTCACGAGAGGAAGAGCTGGTTGGGCGCAGGCTCACACATACAGGGACCTGGCTTCAGCCCTGACCTTGGACGCTGTCTGAATGGAGGTTACCTGTTGGCCCTGCGTGAGGTGAGGCTTGTCTGGACACCTTCTTCCGACACCCCTAAACCATGCAGATCGCCAGGTTAATTGGCTGCTGGAAACGGCCCTGAAAGTCTGCAGGATATCACTAGGATCTGAGAATCCGTCGGGTGGGCTGTAGTTGATGGAAATGTGCAGACGTCAAAACGGGTCAGGGGAGGTTGGCTTGGGTTCCGTGGCCAAAGGGTCTGCATCTGCACTGTGCCTCCCTATGACTCTGGGATCTGCGTCTGGGGCTCCTCGTGACATCAGAGAAACATGAAGAAGTTTCCAGGCGCTGTGATTGTAGTAAAAAAACACACACCAAAATGCTGGAGGAACTTCGCCAGTTTTTCAGTTATTAGGAGACAAAAATAAATTGCCCATGTTTAGAGCCCTTCTTCAAGGTATAAGCAGAAGGAGCCAGAAGCAGGAAACTCAGAATAAAGACTGTGCCGGGCTGGGGGTAGGAATCCATTCCACAAAAGGGGTTCATTGGATCTGATCATGGAAAGTTGAGAATTTATTATGTCTGGGTGCAAGGAGACATGGAAAAGGGGGAGAGAGATAGAGATGAGGGAAATGAGGGAAGACGATGGGGAAAGAAGTTGGGGGGGGGGTTTCCTTAACAAAAGCCAGAGCTGACATTAATGCCATCTGGTTGGATAGTGCCCAGTTGTCATGGGGAATTGAAATGGGTAGCCACAAGAGATCCACGCTATTGCGGCGGACAGAGCCGAGCTACTCAACAAAGTGATCTCCCAGTCTGTGTCCAGTCTCTCCGATGTAAATGAGAGACTGCCACTCCTCACCGACTCGAGCTGGATCGATGATCGTGCTGCAGTCGGGCTTCAGGAAACGGAGGAAGTCCAAGAGTGCTGACCAGTGGATATCTATCCATGTTAACCCCCATCTTCTCGACGTGTCGCCTTCTGTGCTGAGGTGATGCAAGTACTTGCCTCGATGCTTCTTAAATTCGGTCAGCTTACTTGCTTCTATCACCGTCTCTCATTTTTTAAAAAAGAAGTACTTTTAGGAGAGAAACATCTTACCTTGTGATTCTCATGATCTGGTTTAAGAAAAGGGGAACTAGTTGGGTTTTCTCCTGTTAATGAGTCATGGGAGGGACTGTGCTGCAGTCTCTAGAGGCGGAAGAAAGGCTTACCACTTCGCGTCTGTGTCAGCATCCACCGGCCCCGTCCAACGCCTAAAGAGGATCGAAAATTAAACACTCCTCCCCCATCGCACATCACAAATCTCTCAAGGGAACTCGGTAAAAAGTGGATGGGAGGGATTTGCAGTGGCAGCGCAGGGAGCAGGGGGGAAGTAGGCAGGGCCGGGCATGCTGGAAGCTGGCCCTGTTTTGCCCTTGCCGAGTAGCAGGTCCCAATGTGGGCTGTGAAAGCCTCAAACGCTTCTGTTTCTGAAGTTCCAAAATGAAAATATGGTAAAATGCTCACTATCTGGAATTCAAGCAACCAGGAAATAAAAGAGGAAATAAATAGAAAGAAGAATAAACAAAAATTTTAATACAGTAAAAGTCCTAAAATCAGGACTGTTCAGATTGGTTCGAATTTTTGGATATTCCGGATTTTCGGGCAGTGGCATGGACGCAGTGCATGCGCGCGCACACACCATGCACACACACCATGCACGCACATGCAAAGCACGCACTGAATGCACACAAAGCACCCAAGGAATGCGTGCATGGACACGCACACTTATATGCAATGTACTTTTGCGCGCACGCATGTACACACGCTCACAAAAGCCAAGCGTTGCTGGGAAGTAGGGATTACATACAAACTCCTCACAGACAGTGCCGGATTCCAACCCAGGATGCTGGTGCTGGGCTAGCTGCTACACGAACGGTGTCATCCACGGTTTTGGATCATTAGATCACTGTAGCGAGACTGCAAGTTCTCCTTCCTTGCACTACCTGCCCCAGATGCTTGTGAACCGTAAACAGAAGGGCAAGCCCCCATCTGTTTCTGTGCCCTTCTCAAGTTGCTCATTCAGGACGGACATCAGTAAATTGAATGAGGATTAAATAGCCAATCCCACGAACAGCAAACAAGGTAAATGGAAAGCTAGAGGGAGGGCAAACAGAGCAGGGCTCCTGGAGACAATAACAATTCTGGTTTTCTTTTAGAATTAGAATCAGGTTTATTGTCAGGAACAAGTGTCACGAGATTTGCTGTTGTGTGGCATCAGTATTGTGCATTACGGATGCAGAGTGCTATAAATTACATTTCTGTAAATGCACTATTTAAAGTATAATTAATTAAAATAATTATGAGCGAAAGTGAGGCAGTGTTCGTGGTTCATTGTCCATTCAGAAATCTGACAGCAGAGGGGAAGAAGCAGTCCTTGGGCGTGTGTCTTCAGGATCCTCCTTCCTGATGTGTGAAGAGGGCATGGCCTGGGTGCTGAAGGTCCTTGATGATAGAGGCTGCTTTCTTGAGACCCCACCTCTTAAAAATGGAGTGACGATTAATGCCCATGATGGCACTGGATGAGTGCAGAACTCTATGTAGTCTCTTCCTGCCCTGTACATTGGCCCCTCCGTTCCAGAGAGTGATGCGACCGGTCAGGTTGCTCTTCACGGCACATCTGTAGAAATTAGCAAGAGTTTTTGGTGACGTACCGAATCTCCTCAAATTTTAACAGAATAGGGCCACAGGTCACACAATCTTATCCTGGGCTGCCATCTAACCAAGCTACTCTAGTAAACTTTCATCAAAAGGCAAATAATGTACCCTTTGAAAGTAGTAAATAGTTGAAAAAATAAACAGCAAGTCAGGCGGCAACTGAAGAAAGTGGAACTGAGCTAATTTATATGTTATTTAAAATTATTTATATTAGACATACAGCACGGTACAGGCGAATGTGACCCATAAGCCCATACCGCCTAATTACTCCAAATTAATCTCCACCCCCATTACACTTTGAATGGCGGGAGGAAACCAGAGCTCCCAGGTAAAACCCACGCAGATATGGGGAGAACATACAAACTCCTTACAGACAGCGTCAGATTCCAACCCTGGTCCCGATTGCTGGCGCTGTTGTGCTAACCGCTATGCTAACCCTGCCTTCTTCTGGCCCTTGAGCCCGTGTTGCCCACATACCCCAATTGCACACAACCACTGTACGTTCTAGGAGGGAGGGAGGGAGGAAACCAGAACACCCAGAGGAAACCCATGCAGACATGAGGAGATCGAACAAACTCCTCACAGACAATGCCGTATTCAAACCCAGGTGGCTGGCGCTGTAACATCGCTGCCCATCCATGCTGCACCGAAATGCTGCAAGTTGACCACTCTTCATGGGCCACGAGCCTGCGATATTAGCAATGTTGATCACCAAAAGTACCAATTAATCTGCTAAGTGTTCCCACCATTTTGTTTTTAAATGTTCACTTATCTACATCTGCCCACATTCGAGGTTATTGGTGATGGGGGAGGGGCAGGGGCAGTGGGCTCAGAACAAAAGGAACAAGAGAAAGAATGAAAGTGGGGGGGGGGGAGGGAAAGAGAGGGCTTTAAAAACATGCATTTTTATAGCACCTTTCCGGTCTCCTGAGAGCTCCCACTGTGGTTTCCAACCAATGCAACAGAGGTGCATTCATTGAGACATTGTCCGTTCAGGATTTTTCAAATCTTTTGCCACTTGGCTGTTCAGTGTCATGGAAACCAAAGGAACGGAGATAGAACACTCTGGAAAGAGACAATTTCACAGACGTTACGGTCAAATCCTTCCAAGAAATAAACGTTCAAAACAATATTTTTCTGCTTTTCTTTCACAATTTCCAACAAGCGGATTTTTATCACAATCCAAAATGAAACACCACTTTGCTCCAACATGGATCTCAATTAAACCGCCAGCAAACACCAGAAGTCGACAGTTGATGATCATGAGAGAAAGAACTTTAAAAGTCCACTTGTGTCGTCATTCACCCAGGTTTCACTGCCCCTGGTGGACCAGCCAAGTGGAGATCTGGCCAGGAGGTTCAGGCGACACACTTATGCTTTCTATACAGCTGCTGCGTTCCTGAAATATCTTCCCAAAATTCCAGAATGCGGTCTGTGTAAAAGGATTGGAACGTTGACGTGATTGTGGTTAAATCTCACTCTCAAATGAACATGATTTTACAGGCGCTCATCTCACTTTTATGCCCAGCAATTTCCTCCCACACCGCCCCCCTCATTTGTTTTTTTCCCTCCTCCTCTCGCTTCTCAAAAATGGTGAGCAACCAAGATCCCCAGGTCGTGCCGAGAAGTAAACATTGACAGACGCCTCAGCCTTAATTTAGTAGGGAGACCACATTCCTGGAATGAAAGCGAGCGCCGTGATAAATCTTTCTTTTCCATTCCGATATTTTACCTCATGGACCCCGAGAAACGATGACAGAATGCCTGCAGTCTAAATGCCACTGCAGGTGATCAGTTGCAACAATGGGATGTTATTGATGGCGCGCAGTGACACGCAAAGGACCAGCTCCATTAAGCTGGGATTACAAAGGAGGCATTCCATCATGGTAAGTCACAAATTTGGAAATAGAGCTTCTTAAATAAATAATAATTGATATCCTCAGCAATGCAACAGGACTAAACATCTATTTCTTTGTTTCGAGAGACAGACCGGGAAACTGAACAGGTGAAAAGTGAACGTAAACGTAATATTAAAAGATGAATGTGATCTAGGACATTACTTTTTAAAAAAACTTTATTTAAAACTTTTAAAAATAATATGAAAATATTACATAAATAGAATTACAATAAACAAATCAGCAAACCCCCCCCCCCCCCCCGACTTAGCCAGTTCCACAAGGGGAGCCAAAAAAAAATATTTCAAATAATGCAAATTTTAAAATAATACAATATTTTAAGATATTTCTAAACCCATATATTCCAAATAAGGCATCCATGATGTGGGACATTCCTGTTGACAATAATGATATTCTACAAAGAAAGATCTATCACGGCGCTCGCTTTCATTCCAGGAATATGGTCTCCTCACTAAATTAAGGCTGAGGCGCATGTCAATGTTTACTTCTCGGCACGACCTGGGGATCTTGCTTGCTCACCATTTTTGAGAAGTGTGAGGGGGAGGGAAAAAAAGAATGGGGGGGTGGGTGGGAGGGAATTGCTGGGCATGAAAGTGAGTTGTAAAATCGTGTTCATTTGAGAGTGAGATTTAACAACAATCACATCAACGGAGCAAAGTCGCAGATACGAATCTGGAAAAAAAAACCTGTTTTACATTGAGCATATCCAGCGGGTGTTTATCGCTGGTTTTAGATTAATGGCTTAGTCAGAAATCCGGGATTTAAATGGGTTGCATGTGAATTCATTTTTTTCCTGTGGCAATAACCGGCATATTCGTAATAGGAACATACATAGGAAGTAGGAACAGGAGTCGGCCAAAAATAGCCCATCGAGCCTGCTCCGCCATTCAATACGAATTACTGGAACCGTGGTGATTATATGCCATTCTTAACAGGTTTTGCGTAAGATGTACATTAAATCAGTAGATGAGTTTTCAGTCTGAATGATCTGACTCTCTGGATTTATCAGTCTCTGACGCCTACCATAACAGGCAGATCACATATAGGTTCTACATCACGGTTAACGTAGTGGTGTCCCACGTCACCCTAAAGGAACACCACAATTAAGATATTTAATGTAAAGTCACGGTGAAAGCAGGAATTTTGGAGTTTTGGTCGTTCCTGTGCAAACGGCCACTCTGGAAGTAAGTGTGACAACTGATGACAGGAAAAAAAGCGTTAGTTCTATGTGAAAAAACATAACTGATGGTAGCCAAACAAGACATGGATTGTCACCTATCAATAATTAGCACCTCTTTGCTATATGAAGGACACTATTTGACCTGCTAAGTTTCTCCAGCATCACGTTTTTACTTCAATCATGTTTTACTCTACTCGCTGCTTTAAGTTTGAGCCATTTTGAACAATAATTGGAAACTTTAGGGCAAAAGATTGCCATTTTTGACTTCTTTGCATATAATAAATCATACTTATATGGCAGCTTTAAGGTTATACAGGCGGCAGGCACAGTTGGCGTAACACTTAGCGCAATGCTGTTACAGCGCCAGCAATCGGGACTGGGGTTAAAACGCCACGCTGTCTGTAAGGAGTTTGTATGCTCTCCCCATGTCTACTGGGGTGGGGTTATTTGGGTGTAATTGGGTAGCATGAACTTGTGGGCCAAAATGGCCTGTTACCATGTTGTATGTCTAAATTTAAATTTAAAAATTAAAAATAAAACTTCCAACTCGCTATTATCAACATAGAAAGATTCATCCTGCACACAAGGAAAGAACAGGACAGATGGTTGGTCCATCGAGTCTCAATCAAGAGTTCTGACCTATGGCACAGTTAGCGCAACACTATACTGTCAGAAACCCAGGTCCAAATTATTGGCAAAGTCCATACATGTCATCACATACATGTCATCACATACATGGCATCACATACATGCCATCACATACATGGCATCACATACATGGCATCACATACATGGCATCACATACACCGTTGAGATTCTTTTTCTCGTGGGTGACGCAGAATTACCACTTATTGGTAGTGCAAAAAAAACTGTACACAGTATACATGTAAATAAAGAATTTTAAACAGATAACAAATGTAAACAAACTGACTGTGCAATGCAGAGAGAATTTAGAAAATCAATAAAGTGCACAAGTCAGAGTTCTTAAATGAGTCTCTAATTGAGTCTGTTGTGGAGAAGTCTGAAGGTGGGAGGGGTAGCAGCTTTTTCTGAACCTGGTGGTGTTCGTCTTGTGGCATCTGTTTGTATGTTCTTCGCCCCCCCCCCCCCCCCCCCCGCCCCACATGTCTGCGTGAGTTTCTTCTGGGTGCACCCTGCAAAAACGTACATGCTTTGCAGGTTAATTCGTGTACTTGGACAGAAGGGGCTGGTGGGCCAGAAGGCTGTTACCGTATGTCTAAATTTCCAAAATGTAAAATGCTGACTGGCCATTTCTATGCAGGGATACTGCCTGATGCTCTGTGTTGCTCCAATCTCTCATTGTTTGCTTGTTTAATCAATGAGATGGGTCTTGAGCCTCCAGGAGAGCAGACACATGACAGAGAAATGGGATGGGCATTTGAAGAACAAGTGCCTGGGCGCGTGAGTACCCAGTAGCAAAGAAAATTTGGAATACACCTGATCTTACTTGGTATCTCCTAAATTTTTAAAATAAAACTGTGAACATGGTGAGAAAAATGGCAGTGAAGCTGGATCTGCTGTAATGGTGTAAGAACATAAGTAGGAGCAGGGGTCGGCCATTCGGCCCTTCAATCCTGTGTCACCATTCACTAAGACCATGGCTGATCTGATCATTGGGCTCAACTCCATCTACCTGCTTTTTCTCCCATATCCCTTAATTCCATTTTTATGTAAAAATCTACCTAACTGAAACTTAAATATGTTTAATGAAGTCGCCTCAATCACTTTCCTGGGCAGAGAATTCCACAGGTTCTCTACTCTCTGGGAAAAGCAGCTTTTCCCGCATCTCCATCTTAAATCTACTCCCCTGAATCTTGAAGCTGTGTCCCCTAGCTCTGGTCTCACCTACCAGCGAAAACAATTTTACTGCCTCTTATCTATGCCTTTCATAATTGTATATGTTTCCATAAGATCTCCTCGCATTCTTCTGAATTTGAGGTGATTTAGTTTCTCCTCATAGGTCAATCTCGTCATCTCTAGGATCAACCTGGTGAACCTCCTCTGGATCGCCTCCAAGGCCACGAAGGAGCAGCAAGGCAGTGCTGTTCTACAAAGTCCCTTCGCCTGTCCCCAAACCCCACTCTGCCATTGAATGCATCAGGATCTTGATCAGTTGGGCAGGTGAGATGTTGCACTTTGGGAGGTCTAACATGGGTAGGACATACACAATGGAAGGGCTGGTCAGAAAGGCTTTTGGCACACTGGCCATCATCAGTCTGAGTGCTGAGTACTGAGTATTGAAGCTAATAGGTCATGTTGCAATTGTACAAGACCCGTTTGGATTATTGTAGTAAAAACAAAACGTCGGAGATGGACCAGGTGAATTTGAGATCGAGGTGTAAGTTGGCCGTGAAGTGAATACAGTTGATGAGCTCATCGCTGGTGCATGAGGCCGCCCTGATGTAGAGTCATGTTTTACCGGTGTAAAAATAAATGTCGGAGATGGACCAGGTGAATTTGAGATCGAGGTATAAGTTAGATCGCTCCACAAAGCCCATAAACAGACAGGTGTTGCTGGGACCCATATGGGTATTGTTATGAGCCCAGAGGACCCCAAAACCCAGCAGCAATAGAAATTCACCAAGACAAATGGTTACTTAAACAAAAGTTGTTTTTAATTATCTTTAAACATGAAAACAGAATCAAACTTTAACATTACTATTAACATAACCCCCTTCTAATTCTAAGCCCACGTGTATGTAATGTGTGTGTGTGTGTAAGTTCAGAAAAGTTCTTTATTCACAGTCCAATCTCACTTCTCACTCATTCAAGTTCAGGCAATTCTTACACTGTGCACAGAATTTAACATTTATGAAGTTCAACAGGCTTTGGTGCTTGAAAGGTAAATGGTTTTCAGAGAGAGATTTGCTGCTCGTTGGACACAAACTGATTCCTTCCGATCAGATATGTCAGTGTCTAGCTGAAGAAACTTGCCCCATCAGGGTTTTCCATATGATAACCTCTTTCTTTCTTTCTTTCAGGTCACCAGAGTTCCTTTTTGCTTCCCTTATTTCAAGTGAAACATTAGGCAGCCAGCCATCTCCTCTTGTATGGACCACAAGGACTTTGAACAGGCTGAACTAAGAACTCACAAACTATCTTCAAAATGGGGTTTTTCCACACCCTTGCCAGCTTGTCCTGTTCCAGTCTCACCTGCTGTTGCTGACATGTAGAACTGAATTCTCTCTCTCTCTCTCTCTCCTTCTCTTTCAATCAGAGAAAAACGTGTTTCACTCTCTCTACTTGCAAAACCATGTGGCCTTCCCAGAGCAGCAAACTACGCTCAGACAGACTGTGGCACTGGACCTAATCTTAGGGTCTTGTTTATCTGTTGGTTTCGAAAACAGTAATCCATTACTTCATATCCAATTAACATCTACTTGTGAAGTCTCGAAAGGCATTCTTCAAACTTTTTGTAAAGGCACCTGGAGCCTGGACTGTCTGGCTTGAGCAGAGCTCTGACATTTTAAATGAGATCTGTTCTGAATTGTTTGTATCTGTGTGTGACATAACTAAACACCCCAATATTTATCTCCTTTAAAATATAAAATATAACAATCTGTCACAGTATGCATGGCTACTCTGTTGATTTGTGAGTTGGAGATAGACTAGGTGAGCTTGAGATCGGGGAGGAAGTTGGCAGCGAAGTGAATGAAGTTGATGAGCTCATCGGCCACCATTGAGGAACTGAGTTCAGCCCTGGTCACCGTGCTGCAGGAAAGATGTTGTCAAGCTGGAGAGGGTGCAGTGAAGATTTACAAGGATGTTGCTAGGACTTGTGGGCCTGAACTATCATGAGGTTGAATGGGCAAGGATGTTATTCCTTAAATATTGAGAGGAATAGATCAGGTGAATGCAGAGACTCTTTTGCCCGGAGTAGGGGAATCAGTAACCAGTGTCATGGCTTTAAGGTGGGGGGAGGGGGGGTGGAGGGGAAGAGATTTAACAGTAGATTGAGGCAAGGACCACAGTGATGTTTAAAGGAACATTTCATTCGACACAAGGATAGGAAGGGTTTACAGAGATACAAACCAAACACAGGCAGGTGAGGGTGGGATATTTTGGTCGGTGTGGGCCAGCTGAGCTGAAGAAACTGTTCCAGGCTGTAGGACTCTCTAGGGGCAAGGTTTATGGGGAATATCTTAACTCAGAGAGTGGTGAAAATGTGGAACGAGCTGCCATCTGACGTGGTAAATGCAGGTTCACTTAAGTTTTAAGAGTAAATTGGATAGATACATGGATGGGAGAGGTCCAGAGGGTTATGGAATGGGTGCAGGTTAGTGTGACTAGCAGAATGTTTTGGCACAGACTAGAAGAGCCAAATGGCCTGTTTTCCATGCTATAGTTTTCTATGGTTCTATTATGATCATGGCTGATCTCCCCCAGCCTTAAATTCCTCCTTGTCATTTATTCCCTGGTCTTCCACAGATACCTGCAGATTTGTGGGAGCTAGCTCTCCAGGGCATAGAATTGCAGACTCCCCAGCCTGTGCAAGAAATTCCAACAGATCATAGTTTTAGATTCACCGCCCCAAGCTTTTTACCATGTCCACTCGTTCAAGGTCCTCCTATCACTGGTGACATCCACCCTGTCACGTTTCCTCAAGATAATATTATCCGTTTCAGTAAGATCACCCCTCATTGTTCTAAATGCCAAATACAAATCCTCTCAACCCAGGAATTAGCCTGTTGAATCTCTTCCATGAGGTGCTTGAAGATGGATTAATTTAGAAGTTAAATCTACTGAAAAGTATTCTCTTCTTTCAATACATGGAGGATATTTACCTTTTTCAGCTTCCAAATTAACTGATAATTTTGTGGTCAGATGTACATTGAGAATTTGGATTTCAATTCAGGAAATATTTTGGGCACCATAGATTCTTATTAATCAGTCCTAATTTAGATTACTCCTTTTTATCTTTGGATCAAGATATTGGTTACCATCTAATTTAGGCATCCAATCCTTTTTAGATTTCTTTACTGTGTGACAGAATATAGGTAAGTTTTTGGGAGATAAACTGGGGCAGGGTTGTTAGTGTAGGTCACATACAAACACTTTGAAACAGATCTTATTTAAAATACTGGAGCTCTGCTAATGCTAGACATGTTGGGGCCTCAGAGCCTTTGCAAAAGCTTTGGGGAGTGCCCAAGAGACTTCACTAATGGATTGTTGTTTACAAAAAGGCAACAAATGAAAGAGCTTGTCGGTGCCGCATTCTGTCTGGAGTGCAAGTTGCTGTTCTAGGAGGATCATGTGGTTTTGCAAGCAGAGAGAGTAAAACAGGCTTTTCTCTGAGAGAGAGTGAGAGAAAGAGAGACACAGAGATCAGTTCTACAGTGTTACAGTCAGCAGCAGCTGGGACTGGAACAGGACAAGCTGGGAAGCTTGTGAAAAACCCCATTTGGAAGAGAGGTTGTGATTGCTTAGTTCAGCCTGGTCAAAGCCCTTGTGGTTCATGGAAGAGGAGAGCACTTTGAAATAAGAGAAACAAAAAGGAACTCTGTGGTGACCTGAAAGAAAGAGGTTTATTATCTGGAGAACCCTGAGGGAAAAAGTTTCGTCGGCAAGACACTGGAGTGGCTGATTAAAAAGGAATCAGTTATGGGTGTTCTGGAACAACGAATCTCTCTCTGAAAACTGACAAGAACCTTCCTGAGCGGTAATCATTTACCTTTCAAGCACCAAAGCCTGGTTAACTTTATAAATATTAAATTCTGTGCCCAGTGTAAGAATTGCCTGCAACCAGTGAACTTGGAGGAATGAGAAGTGAGATTGGACTGTGAATTAAAGAACTTTTCAGAACTTACACACACATTACATATCCGTGCGATTAGAATTAGAAGGGGGTAAAGTTAAGTTAGTTAAGTCAAGAGTGATAAGTTAAAGTGTGATTCTGTTTTCATGTTTAAAGATAATTAAAAGCAACTTTTGTTTAAGTAACCATTTGTCTTGGTGAATATCTATCGCTGCTGGGTTTTGGGGTCCTCTGGGCTCGTAACAACTGACCAAAATCTTGCTGCCTTGGAACAATTATCCATCAAATTTGTAATACCTAGATATCACTTTTCTCATTATTTACAGGTTGGGAGCTTCTCGAGTTCTTTAATTCTGAGGCACCCTCAAGACCTGGAACCTAACGTGATAGGGAAGATATATAATTTCAAACCTGATCATAAACAGTCTTTTATGAACTACTTTTAAGATCTAGGGACAGTTCCGGGACAGAATCAAAAAACGACAGAACAGGATTTTCAAGTTATTTTCTGAAACTACATGGAATTCTATTCTGAAGTGAGTACATTCATCCTCTCCTTGTGCTCGACATTCATTAATACAGTTTAAGGGAGTACAGCGGCTCACTATTCCAAAGTCCAATTGGCTAAAATCTATCTAATCTCTCTTCTACATGTGACAAATGTAGAACTGAAGAAGGTTCACTGTATCATATGTTCTAGTTATGTCCCTCTCTCTCCAATTTTTGGGAAGGGGTATTCTGTACCTGGCCTTTAGTTCTTAACATTACTTGGACTCTAAATCCTTTGGATTAAGCAGGTCTGAAATTGACTGCATCACAATCCCATGGAGTTGCCCTCGCCTCCCTTATCGCTAAAAGGGCCATAATAAAGTGTCCCTCCCTCTCAAGCTCAATGGTTGTCTGATGTGATGAAAATTAGATGACCCGCGACTGAAATGAATCTTAACTTTGTTTCTTCATGGGGTTATTTTCTTAATTACTTTCAGAATTTGTTGGGTTAGTTATACTTTGGTTTTTTTGACCGCATGGATTACCTCTGCAGTGACACTACAACTCCCAGGAAGCATTGAACCGGCCATGTGACATCAGCACATGTTGGGCATGTGATTCGGGCTTTTAGAAGTGATGAAGAGGAAATCTGCTTGATTCCAGAGGCCACACCTTTTTATTATCCGGTAGTGTTTAGCCAGTAGCCTCCGAAGGGTGGGGAGGGGGGTGGGGGGGGGGGGTCGATAATTAGTATAGGTTTTTTTCTTCTTCACAATGTGACGTAGGTCTCAACACCATTTTTATCATTTCATGTGATTTGTTAATTCTTTATTATTATGTACCTGTGTAACATTTACTTGAAACCAATAAAAATACTGAAAAGAATCTCTTCTGTGATACTGGTTACCTTGCTGAGAAGTCTGCTGTTAAGTGCTGTCAGAAGTGCTTGAGGGTGACTTCTCCACTAACTATTAGAACCCACCTCACTGACAAAAGGCAAAGGAGGAAAAACCCAACACCCAACCCCAACCAACCAATTTTCCCCTGCAGCCGCTGCAACCGTGTCTGCCTGTCCCGCATCGGACTTGTCAGCCACAAACGAGCCTGCAGCTGACGTGGACTTTTACCCCCTCCATAAATCTTCGTCCGCGAAGCCAAGCCAAAGAAGATTAGAACCACAGAACATTACCACACAGAAACAGGTCCCTTCAGCCCTTCTAGTCTGTGTCGAACCATTTTTTTGCCTACTCCCACTGACCTGCACCCAGACCACACCTTATACCTCTCCCATCCAGTACCTGTCCAACTTCTCCTTAAATGTTAAAATTAAGCCCGCATTCACCATTTCAGCTGGCAGCTTGTTCCACGCCACCCCACCACTCTCTGCGTGAAGAAGATTCCCCCTCATGTTCCAACTTTTCCACTGTCACCCTTAACTCATATCCTCAGCTTTGTAGCTCACCTACCCACAATGGAAAAAAAGTCTATCGACATTCATTCTGTCTACCCCATTATAATTTTAAATACCTACATCAAATCTCCCCTCATTCTTCTCCGCTCCAGGGAATAAAGTCCTAACATGTTTAACCTTTCCCTGTAACTCAGTTCCTGAAGTCCGGGAAACATCCTAGCAAATCTTTTCAGCACTCTTTCCATTTTATTGATATCTTTCCTGTAGTTAGATAACCAAGCCTGCACACAATACTCCAAATCTGGCCTCAACAATGTCTTACACAACTTCACCATAACATCTCAACTCCTGTACTCAATATTCATGTTTCATCACGCAGTGGATTACTTTGTTCAGACCAAGAAGTTGTTCGCTACTTCTGATGAAGTTCTTGCATATTCAACACCATTAGATTTATACAGCAACCAGTGAATCGAATAGGAGCCAAGTGAACATATAATCCCACTCTGTTTTTCTGCATATATACATAATGGTGCAAAAATTCACGTTGATTTTTTTGGGCAAATTTCCAGAACTTGCTGACACAATGCAGACTCTTTTTAAAACATTCCAACCTCCCACTCGTTCCCCAAAATTTTCTTCTGCCCTCCTCTCTGAAGCTGCTGAGGTGCTGACCAACAGGATTGGCTGACTTCCTAAAGAGAGCTAAATGGGCGAGCTCTTTGCGTCTGCATCTGGGCTGGGGCTTAACTGCAGTTCAGGCTGCTGCTCGCGCTTAGAAGCAAGCAGCAAAGAAGTTCCCCCTCCACCCTTTCCCTACCCCACCATAAATCTCAAACACCAGCAGCTGCTGTCAAACACTGCCACAAGACCACAAGTAAACTGAGTTGATGTAATGCTGGCAGGACGGGGGAAAGTTTTGGAATTATAACTAACCTACACATACTGTTGATGTTGCACTTTAATTTTACAGCCTTTAACATCATCCTCGATTTATAAGCACACCATTATCTGTATCACAGTCGCAGCGAGATACAGCAGGAAACAGGCTCTTAAGACCTACCGTCGTCCTTCACCCTTGCACTAATCTAACAATACTCCCATTTTATTCTTCCGCATTCCCACGAGTGTCCCTCATTCCTCCCCCCCCCCCCCCCCCCCAGATTCTACCATTCACCCACGCACTGGGTGCAATATAACCTACCAATTCACGTATCTTTGGGACGCAAAACCCGAGCTCCCAGCGGGAATCCACTCCATTGCAGGAAGAACGTGCACACTTCATCCAGGCAAGGGTCAGCAACTGAACTGAATTGGCCTGCTTGTTGTCACATATACTGAAACACAGTAAAAAAGCTTTCCTTTGTGTGCTCTCCAGGCAGGTCAACCCAGAGCAGAGAGTACAAAAATAGAGAAAATAAACTTAATTTAGACACACAGGCAAAACAGGCCCTTTCGGCCCTCGAGCCTGTGCCGCCCAATTACACCCAACTGACCTACAACGCCCAGTATGTTTTGAATGGTGGAAGGAAACTGGATCCCCCAGGAAAAAAGCCACGCACACGGGGAGAACGTACAAACTCCTTAAAGGCAGCGTGGGATTCAAACCCCAGACCAAATCATTGGTGCTGTAACAGCGTGGCTCTAACCACTACACCAACCATCCTGCCCAAATAGGTGAACTTCAGGTGAATCCCACCACCAAGGTCTTCGTGCTTCAGGCCGAGATTGTACACATACTTTTTGTTTAAATAGCGAGGTTTGCTGCCTCCAGCAACCTTTCAAGGAACGTTTCACACCTCGAATCTTTTGTTATAGGAAATATTTTCTTCTCAACTCTCCTCCAAAACATTGCCCCCTTAAAGTTTTATTCTCATCTGAATAGGAAGGTTTCATCCCTGTTCTCTCTGCCCTGGCCCCTCATAACTTAAAATATCTGAACCAACCCAACTGGGATGGCACAGTTAGCGTAGGGGTGAGCACAAAGGTGTCACAGCGCCAGCAATCGGGACTAGGGTTCAAATTCCTTGCTGTCTGTAAGGAGTTTGTATGTTCTCAGTCAAAATCTTCCCTGACACTTGAAGATCCAGGCAAAAGTGATGGAACATGAAATATTATGGCCAGCTTTTAAAAGGAAGGATGGGCAAGAGAGGAAGTATGAAAGGAGGAGCTAACAGCACACCTAATAAATAACTGGCTCTCAGCACCCAATGTAACACACTCTCTTTCACACCTCACTTTCCCTCTGTCTGCACAGCTTTAAGAGTCACTAGCCATTCATAATTAACCAATAGTCAGCACACGATCAAGCACGAAGCATCTATTGTACATCCTATGTTTAATTTTTTTTAATTTGCAACACGGTAACAGGCCGCTTTGGCTCACGTGCCGCCCAATTTACACCCAATTAACCTACAACCCCCAGCACATTTCAAACGGTGGAAGGAAACCAGAGCACCCGGGGAAAACCCACGCAGACACGGGGAGAATGCGCCAACTCCTTTCAGAGAACACGGGATTCGAACTCCCATCCCATTGCTGGCGCTGTAAAGGTGTTGTGATGACTGCTACGCCAACCGTGGCGCCCCTGATCATTTCCCTTGTCTAATTCTCCCCCACTGGCCCAAGAATCGCCCAGATTCCACCATTCACCTACATACCATGGGGCAACGCACAGCGACCAATTAACCTTGGGAGTCACTATCTTGGAGGATCTTTCCTGGACCCAACACACAAAAGGCACCAAGAAAAAAGCACATCAGCACCTCTACTTCCTCAGGAGTTTGCAGAGGTTCAGTATGACATTGAAAACCTTGGCAAGTGTCTACAGATGTGTAGTGGAAAGTGTGCTGACTGGCTGCATCATAACCTGGCACATAGGCACCAATGCCCCTGAGTGTAGAGCTCTGCAAAAGGCAGTGGACGCAGCCCAGGACATCACAGGCAAAACCCTGCCCAACATCGAGAACTTCTATGGGGAACGCTGCCGTCGGAGAGCAGCAGCAATCATCAAGGATCCACATCACCCAACACGCTCTGTTCTCACTGCTCATTTAAGGACTCTTACATGTGCACTTTATTGATTTTTTCTCTCTCCTTGTATTACAGTTTGTTTCCATTCTCTTACTTATTAACATGCAGTTCTTTTTTGCACTACCAATAAGTGGGAATTTTGCTGTGAAAGAATCTCAGGGTTGTATCTGATGTATGTACTCTGACAATAAATCTGAAAACCAAAAATCAATGAAGTGTGCCTATCCATGAACAACAACTGACTCCAACCAATGTCAGCAACCATGAGAGGCCTCCTATACAGTGCAAACGCCCAACACATTGTTTGGACTTTTCATTGAAACTTGACCTGCACTGTTTTGTTTATCTGCACCTTAACACTTGGCTGCAAGCAATTCCTGCAGGAGTCATGAAGCAGCCAGGAACTTGAGCTCAGCAGGAACTTGAGCTCAGCTGGCCAAACTTAGCTCACTCGCTGCTAACATAAAAGCAGGCAAAATGGGAAAGTGTTTAATTGGGGAAGGGCTAATTGCGATGGGATGAGGCAGGAACTAGCGAGAGTAAATTGGAAACAAATGTTCAAGGGTGAAAGCACAGATCTAATGTGGAGGAAGTTTAGGGACCACTTGGGCTGGGTCCAAGATAGGTTTGTCCCAGAGACAGGGAAAAGAGGGTAGGAAACGGGAACCGTGGTTGATGAAGCAGGTGAGGCAGCTGGTCAAGAGGAAGAAGGAAGCACACATTAGATAGAGGAAGCGGGAAACAGGAAGGGCTCATGAGAAGTATATGGTAGCCAGGAAGGAGCTTCAGAAAGGACTTGGGAGAGGAAGGGGGAATGAGAAGGCCTTGGCATGTAGCATTAAGGAGAATCCCAAGGCGTTCAATGCATATGTGAAGAACAGAAGGATGATGAGAATGAAGGTGGGGCCACTAAAGGATAAAGGAGACAATGTGGAGGCAGAAGAGGTTAGGGAGGTCCTAAATGAATATTTTGCATCCTTATTCACAAAGGACCGTGATCGGGGTGAGGTTGGAATAGAACAGGACTGTGTGCTGGACCATGTGGAGATTAAGGAAAAGGAAATGTTTCATCTTTTTAAAAAGTATTGATTGATAACTGCCAGAGCCAGACTCAATATACTCCAGTGTGCTGTGGGAAGTGAGGGAAAAGATAGCTGAGGCAGTAGCCAAAATCTTTGAGCCCTCTTTGGCCCCAGGAGAGGTGCGGAAGGATTGGAGAATAGCAAATTTGGTCCCCTTGTTTAAAAAAGGTAATCAGGAGAATCCTGGAAATTACAGACAGGTGAATCTTACGTCAGTGGTGTGCAAACTATTGGAGAGGATTCTTAAAGATAGGATCTGTGAGCATTTGGAGAAGTCCAGCCTACTCAAGGATAGTCAGCATGGGTTTGTAAAGGGAAGGTGGCACCTCACAAGCCTGAGTTTTTTGAGGAGGTAACTGAAGAAATTGATGAGGGTAAAGCAGTAGATGTGGTCTTCATGGATTTGACAAGGTCCCCCATGACAGACTCGATCAGAAAGTCACGAGGCACAGGATTCATGGGACCTTGGCTGTGTGGATAAAAAATGAGCTTGCATGTAGAAAGCAGAGAGTAGCAGTGGATGGAAAGTATTTTGTCTGTGGATGTTGGTGACTAGTACAGTGTGGCACGGATCTGTTCTGGGACTTCTGCTCTTTGTGATTTTTATAAATGACCTAGATGAAGAGGCGGAAGGATGGGTCAGTTTGCGGATGACACGAACGTTGGAGGAGTTGTGGATGGTGTTGAAGGTTATCGTAGGTTACAAAAGGGTATAGACAGGATGCAGAGATGGGTGGAGAAGTGGCAGATGGAGTTCAATCCATATAAGTATGAGGTGACACATTTTTGGAAGGACAAACCAGAAGGCTGGGTGCAGGGTTAATGGTCAGTTACATAAGAGTGTGGATGAACAAAGGGACTTTGGGATCCAAATCCAGACATCTCTCAAGGTCATCGCGCAGGTTGATAAGATAGTTGAGAAGGCCTATGGGATGTTGGGCTTCATTAATGGGGTGGGATTGATCTCAAGAATCGAGAGATCATGTTGCAACTCTACAAATCTCTGGTGAGACCACACTTACGAGCTTCTGTTCAGTTCTGGTCACCTCATTATAGGAAGGATGTTGAAGCTATGGAGAGGGTGCAGAGGAGATCTACCAGGTTGTTGCCAGGATTGGAAAATAAGTCTTATGAAGCAAGGTTAACAGAGCTGGGAGTTTTCTCTTTGGAGTGCAGAAGGATGAGAGGAGACTTAATGGAGGTCTACAAGATTATGAGAGACAAAGGTAGAGTGGACAGCCAGTGCCTGTTTCCCAGGGCAGGATCAGCAAACACCAGAGTATATATGTGAAGGGAGAGAAGTTTACGGGAGACATCAGGGGTGTTTTTTTACACAGAGAGTTGTGGGTGCCTGGAATGCCTTGCCAGGAATGGTGGCATTAGGGGCATTTATGAGACTCTTGGACAGGCACGTGGATGGAGGATTACGGGGTAGGGAGGGTTTAGTACTTATTTTTTTAAGGATTATATGGGTCAACATGGCATTGAGGGCCGAAAGACCTGTGCATTCTGTAGTGTTCACACGCTTTCACCTGTGCCATTTGCACAACCAATTCCTGGATCCCGCACTACTAAAGGAGGGGCAGCAGAGCATTCAGGCACTGCTTCTTTCACAGTCACAGGCAGGGCAGCAGGTCTCCCTCCAATGCTCACTGGAGGCAACGCCGTTTCCGCTGCGGAGCACGGCAAGGAACCAGCAAAACTAAGCCCGGATTCTCCATCCAAGCTTGGGTGCAGCTGAGCAAGAGCCCCTGGATTCCAGTCCTGCCTCCGAATGGGATGAGCGGCCTTGAGGGGGAATGTGCAGCCCTCAACTGCTCTCGCCGTGGGGCAGCAGAGCTGTCTCGCCACGCCCGAGAGACTGGCTAAATCGTAGCCTCTGGCACTCTTATGCATTCTCCCCATGACTCTCCTCCCATATCCCCACTTCATATTCCCCTCGTATTGAGGAGAGCAGTGAATCCCCGAGTTAATATGAAAGCGGGGGTCATATTAAAAATGAGATGAATGTCAGATTGACGAGACAGGTGATTGATAGCCAGGATGAACTCGGTGGTCTGAAGGGTCTGTTTCTGCGCTGCATCTCTCCATGCCTGTCCTTGACAAGAGGCAGAAAAAGGAGCTCTGGCTCCCCACTGGGATCAGGGAACGGAGTCCTATGAACGGATTTGCATAAAGGTGCCACAGTTGTGCCTTCAAAATGTTCCCCAAGTTCCAAAAGGGGATAAGTTACATTCACTGTTCCTGAGACGCAAACAAGAGGGCAAACTGCCTCCTCCCTACCCACCCCAGGGATAAATGAAATGATTCGCAATGAGGAGGCCATCTGCTGCAAGGCGGTCGTGGCAGGGCCTGTCACAGCGATAAACTGGGGAGTATGCCACAGTCAGAATTATGGCTGAAAGAAAAGGAACCGGTCATTTGATAAGTGATACCATGAAATTCCTGGTTAATGTGATACAGGCCGGCTCTGTTGGAAGTAACTGCCTGGTTGGTCTCATCATATCAAGTCAATGAGTGTGACAAAACAGGATACAAGTGCTCGCTTCGGGAATGCAATCCTGTGTCATTTGTTGCTGACTGATGGTCATCTGGGGATAGAAACCCCTCACCTCTGGAGCCCTGGGGAGCAGCCAGAGCGCACGCTCTCCCAACCAACCTGTGCGCTTGGCTTTTTAGTTTATTTGTACAGCAGCCTTGGCTGTGCCCTGCATCAACAGGACCCTTGGCCTCTTGGCAAAACCTGTTAGGAGGCCCGCGGCCCTGAATTTCCACAGGGAGACAATGGGAGACCTTGGTGCCAGCCACACAACTCTTTATCAAGATTCTCCGGGGGCAGAGAGGGTGGGGAGGTGGGGGCAGGGAGGAGTGGATGGGTGAACTGAGTCACCATTACAACACAAGCAAATGGCTTGGAACCTGTGTAAAATCGGCATCGGAATAATTCAGAATCTGAAGAAGTGCAGTTAGAAGCACGGAACAAACAACTCATCCAAACAAGATATCTCCTGCCAGATTAATGCTGGAGAAACTCAGCAGGGCAAACTGCATACTTATAGAACAAGGATAAAGATGCATAACCAATGTTTCAGGCTTCAGCCCTTCATCGAGGCAAGTGTAAATTAAATATATTTTAAAACGGACACTTTGACCTGCTGAGTTTTTCCAACTTTGTTTTTACTTCAATCTCGGTGCCAGCAGACTTTTGTGCAGAAATAGGTGCCGGCCATTCAAGAACTTGGCCTTCCCATGTCATTCAAGAACACCATGAAACATTCATAACTTTGGCCCAATCTCCGCGTCCCTCCCGTGCACACGAATCCCAAACCAGAGATTGGAATTTGGAATCCATCGCTCCCCCCCCCCACCCCAGGAAAATTCCACAGGTTTGCGGCACTGATTGAAGAAATTCTTCCTTACACCAGCCTCTCCTTAGACTATGCCCCTTGCGCAGTTTGTGAAAGTAATCTTATCCGGCAATCTGTTTTCTTTTGGCACAGTAAACAGTTGTGGAGTCTGGACCCGTGAAACATTGGTGTGGCAGTTACCTTGATTAGATGAAACACCAGCGCACAAGATGCATTGTTGGAAGCAATTTTTTGGCAGAGTGCATGCTGATGGTTTGGTTTGGTTTTTCAGTGGGCATCTTTGACATGAGAGCTGGAGAAAAGGTGAGATCCTCATTCACAGTACCTTTCCCTTTCACTGCCAGCTGAACTTGCAGCAGAATAGGTCTTGTCAATATTCTCTGGCTTGTTAGAACCATAGAACATTACATCACAGAAACAAGCCACTTTGGCCCTTCTAGTCTGTGCTGAACCATTCTTTTCTGCCTCGTCCCACTGACCTGGACCCAGTCCACAGCCCTCCATACCCCTCCCATCCATGTACCTGTCTAAATTCTTCTTAAATGTTAAGATTGAGCCCACATTCACCACTTCAGCTGGCAGCTCGTTCCACACTCCCACTACTCTCTATGTGAAGAAGCTCTCCCTTGTAGCAGGGTCGCTACTGCTTCAGCCAGGTTATAGCTCACAGTTATAGTTCCTGACTGTAGCTCGAAATTTGCAAAGGACAGAAGACACGCACGCCGGTAGAGTGTATTCGACACTGAGTTTATTCAGGGGCAGTTCTGCCTTTTATAGTCAGCTCAGGCACATCACCACCGGGGCGTGGCTTGAGCGGGCCAGCCACCGATTGGTCAGTTCCTGCACCCGGGCCCCAATTGGGCCCCCTGGGATCCGCTGGCAGTGGTTGGCCGGTTTCACCATTCCACTGGGCGTCTCAGCCCGTGTGAGGTCTTGCCAGTCACTGCATTCGATGGCCACTTCTGGTGTTGGCCTGAGGCGCGGGCCGCTACACCCTAAATTCCTTAGCCCATGTCCTCTGGTTTGTATCTCACCGACCCTCAGTGGAAAAAGCCTGTCCACATTTACTCGGTAACTTTAATGTTGGAGGGTGCGGTTTAAGATTCAACCAAACAGACAGAACTGAAGTCGTACGAAGGCCAGAGACCGCAAGGATAGTTATCTGGAATAGGCAGGGCTTGAGGTACAAGTCTGGGATGTTTCTGGATAGGATGGGGTTGGGGAGAGGGGGTGACCTTATGGAGGGTCATAGATAAATGGTCATATTCTTTCACCCAGGCCAGGCTAGTACCAAAGTAGAGGGCAGGGGTTTAAGGTGAGAGGTTAAAGATTGAAGAGGGGTGCAAGGCACCCTAACTCCTCCCACCTCTCCCCAAACACAAGATGATGCTGGGTGTGTGGAATGAGCTGCCAGAGGGTATAATAGCAACTTTTAAAGGGCACTTAGACAGGTTCATGGATAGGAAATACATAAAAAAAGGGCAATGCTAAGGAAAACAACTGGGCAAGCATGGACCAGTTGGGCCAAAGGGACTGTTTCTATAGAACTCTATAACCCCATGACTATTCTGAGAGCATTCGTGAGCCACGAGAACAATCTGGTCATTACATGGTAGTCACTATTAACAAGACTAACCTTTAACTCCAGGTTTTTATTTTGTCACTCGCACTTAGATCCTCTGGACTGTTAACCCGCTATGAATGCTGGGTCAGCAACTCGGCCATGGCACTGCTGCTAAAACACCCAGCCAGCCGCCTGATGGCTGCTGCCAGCAAATCTCTGCAGTGTGCACCTTTTCCCTGCCTCAACGTTAAGTTTCCTCTGGCTTTCTCCCCCATCCCAAAGACATCTGTCCTGATAGGTGAGCTGGCCACTGCACGTTGCCCCTGGTGTCTATTCGAATGTGGGAAGACAAAGAAATGGGATGAAGGATGAGTTCAGATGACGGCTATCGTGGACAGTGGGCAGAAGAACCTGTTTCTTGCTGTACTGCTCCTATAGTTCTACTTCCAGCCGACGCATCATCAGGAACACTACACTGGTGGTAATGGTTCTGCCTGTCCCCAGGTGGATCCCATCCAGTGTGTGGAGTCTGCATCCATCCTGAAAAAAAACATTTAGATTCCTGATGGCTATTAAAAGAACAGGTAGATCCCAACCTCAGTAGAGGGACAAGGAAGCCAGATTACAGACAACTCCGTGGTAATTCCACCTACTGGATCACGCAATCCAACACTCCTCGCTGTGGGCATCTGGGGCCAGAAGAATGGAGTGGTTAGTAATTAGAAATGGAAGCATGTGCATTAAGACTGGTCTACACCTCAAGTACATATGCCGCATGATTAGCCTCATTGTTAGCACAACGCTGTTACAGCGCCAGCGATCGGGACCGGGGTTCAAATCCTGCACTCTCCCGGCGTCTGCATGGGCTTTCTGTGGAGGCTCCAGTTTCCTCCCACTGTTCGAAATATACCGGGGGGAGGGGGGGGGCGGGTGTAGGTCAATTGGATGTAAATTGGGCGGCATGGGCTCGTGGGCTGAAATGGCCTGTTACTGTGCTGTATGTCTAAATTTAAATTTAAAAATAGATATCCCCTGATCACCTTACCCAATGAAAATCTACTGTCATAGGTCTGGAAATTTCAACCAACTCGGCACCCATGAAAATTCTTTTGCAATGTTTTGAGAGAAAGCCGAGCCCAGGTTGTAGCCCCCGATTCAGGTCAACTTTAAATTTAGGAGTGCAGTATTGACACCAGCCCTTCCAGCCCACGTGCCCATGGTGCCCAAATATCCCAATTTTACCTCCAACCCTGCACGTTTTGGAGGTTGGGAGGAAACCAGAGGGTCCAGAGTAACCCCACACAGATAAAGGGACAACGTAGAAACCCCTCGAAGACTGTGCTGGATTCGAGCACAGACCACTGGCCCTGTAATGGTGTTGCACTAACCGCTAAGCTTTCCTGTTACTTCACTCAAAGAAGCCAGAGAGAATTCCAGAGCATGTGAATTTAATGGGTGAAGCCTTGAAGTGAGTGGGGTGGCTGAGAAGTTGAGAATCAGAGGGGACTGGAGGAGTACACTGAGATAAAAGGGTAGGAGAGAGAAGGGGGAGGGGAGCTTGCAACTTGTAAGACAAGAGACAGGAATCCTTCATAAGCCACTGCATTCTCATCTGGGTAAGATGCAGCTATCATCTTTCATTGACTGACAGACACAACCCACTGTTTCTTAGAATTAATGCTTCCAGATTCCAAAATTAACTGAGGAAAAGATCTTTCTTCCTCTTTCAATTGGGCTAATGAGAAATACTTCAGTCCGCGTCAGACCCACGGGTGGGGAGGGCCATGACACCGGCTTTTCACATTTAACTTTTTCAATAAACAAAACACCAAATCGCTGCGGCGTTCCCCAGTGACCCACCATGGAGGCCACAGGGCACTGCTCCGAGGGGGATGCGTGAAAGATTCCGAGGACTCCCAGCTTGGCTTCAGCTGCTGTAGATTTAATGACTGTGGGAATGTCTGTGCCGAGTTCAAAACAGCAAAGCACAATAAACACAGGACTGCTTAGGTTTCCTCCCAATGTAATGAAAGGCAGTAGCTGCAAGCCCTCTTGCAGAGTCAACATCCAACAAGACCCTCAGCTCAGTTTTAAAACTCACACCTTTCTTTTTCCCCGTCATCTGGCACTTTGACAACTTCAATGCACTCTCACCAGGAACTGAGTTACTGGAAAAGGTTAAACAGGTTAGGACTTTATTACCTGGAGCAGAGAATGAGGGGAGATTTGATGGAGGTATTTAAATTTATGAGGGGGTAGACAGAGTAAAAGTAGGTAGGCATTTTTTTCCAAATGAGGGTACAAATCAGAAGACATGGGTTAAAGCTGAAAAGGGACAAGTTTAGGGGAGCATCACACAGAGAGTGGTGGGGGTGTGGAACGAGCTGCCAGCTGAGGGCTCAATTTTAACATTTAAGAAAAATTTGAACACGTACATGGATGTGAGGGGTGCGGAGGGATATGGACTGGGTGCAGGTCAGTGGAGCTAGGCAAAAAAAGGTACAGCCTATGGGCCGAAGGGGCCTGTTTCTGTTCTAATGTTTCATCTACTAAACTGTTTTGCCTCATTCCCGTTCATTTTTACTCCCTCCCCATCCCATCCCCTCCCGTGACCCTCCTTCGGTTCCCAGTATCCTTCCAGTGATTGAAGATGGATGGGTGTCAGCTGGATCTGACCTGAACTTTTCTGCTGTGCCCCAACCTCGCGGCCTGCCAACTGAATGTATGTCAGATCCTTGCGCAAGAGATAGCTGTGGACTCCAGGTGCGGAGGTGAGTGTTGAACGCAGGTGGATAGGATAGGAGGAAAGAAGTGGTGGGAAGGACCATCAGGTGGACTTGTAAGGATCAAGGGTGGGAAGAAGTTGGTGGTACGGAAGATCCCAAACCAAATACAGTAAAGCTGCTGGTATCCTAATGGAGCTGGTAGCTGCTGGATAAGTGAATTCTCTGGTTGCTTGAGATTGCGTGAACAGCGAGGTGCGCCAATTTTAAACTTCTGGCTTTTTTTTTAACTATTAATTTTCTGCGATTTTGTTTGCTGGATGTTTGAGGCTGCCGGTTGCTTGAATTCTTGAAAACTGCACTCCCGGTGGATGCTTCCCTGGGGCCTGGAAAAGTGCCTCCAGCCCCAGCCACAAGCTTGGAGACCCATCCCTGAGATGACTGAAGGGAGGTTCAAGACCATTTAAAAAAAAAATTAATGAGCAGATTGCTCTGCCAAAGATTATCAGCTGTTGTTTACTGTAAAGTGACTATTGAAAAAAATAATGGTCCCCATCACTACATTGCTGTGCCTGATGAAGGTTAAATGAACACAGATGCAATGTCAGAATGCTGGCTCATCTGCAGTGGTGATCTCACGTCAGAGAGGCCGAGTGAATCTGTTTTGCCTATAAAGCATGATTCAGGGAAGTTTGTTTAAAAATAAACAACAGGTTATCTCATCTCCTGGGTTGATGTAGCTTTTCCACACTGAAATTAACCGATTCTCAGAAGGTCCTGCAAATGGAAGTGCATCCCAACAGGTGACTCTAGCTGAACAGATCATTGTCCGAAGCAGGGGGACCATAGACTTGAAAACATAAAATACAATTTATGTTTTTCACCTCATTGTTAGGAGTACGGAAGAAACCAACTAAGCCTGACTACTTTCCAGGGAAACTTTGAGCAGAGACCTAAAGAGGCCATAGCCGAAGAAAACATTGAGAATAGCCGGTCTAAAGCACCAGCCAAGAATGTTTTTGCACTGATTATTTGCCCTCGTCCACACCCTACCCATTACTTCCCCAAGTGCTCCTCAGTCAAGATTGTAATGGCTGACACCTATGTTGGTGATGACCTGGTTACTCCCTTCACTGGCTGATGGTCTTAATATGGTCAAATGGACTTTCACATTGTCCCCTAGAGGTGACCACCTACTGCCTTAAGGCCTTTCACGCTTCCTCCTAAGTAGGGTTAACGTTCCTTTTATTGTCACATATTATATACTTCAACTTAGTCTGCTGTAAAGGCAAACAAAGAGTCGCTGTGAGCATTGTCCCAACAATACCAAGAGAGAATCCCTTCAGAGGCACTGGTCCGTGGATTCGTCCCAAGCGCTCTCACGGCCGTGCAAGCTCTAGTCCAAACCAACGGTAAACCCAAGCTCCAGGTCCAAACCTCTGATGTGAGCAGGAAATCTCGGAAAAATAGATTATCAAGGAAAGGTGGAGGGTGAAGGTTTTGAGGGAGATTGCAGCTCAAAGTTACCTCGGGCTAGAATCGGAGTCACTTCCACCTGAACCGCTGGCCAAACTTTTTGCACTGGCTGGATCTGCCCAGTATGCCTCCCCACCCCCAACCTATGGCCTGACTGCTAAACTCCATCCTGCGTTCTACACGGTGCCCTCCAACCCCAGCATGCAGCCCAGCTCCTCCTCCCTGCCCCTCGAGATTGACAAGAACTATAAACCTAAGAAGAAGTGGGAAAAGTAAACATGAAGATAAAAAATGAAGTATAGGAAAAGTTATGTTTCTGGAACCATGAAGAATACAATAAACACCAGGTTACGCATGATACAGTATAATTGTTTACACAGGGTATATATTACTCCTCAAAAATTAAAAAAATGGGATTCAACATTATCGGATAGATATTTTCGCTGTAAGAAGGAAATGGGAACAACATTACATGCAACTTGGGCATGTATGAAAGTAAATACGCTTTGGGATGAATTAAATCAAGATACTAAATAAAATTACAGAAAATAACACCAAAAAAAAACCAGAGATATTTATTTAAAGTAACATAAGAAGTATAGAACTAGGCCTCAAATTGGATAAAGTGCAAAAAATTTTCATTATGATAGCCTTAGCGATAACAAAAAAATGTATAATGTCAACTTGGAAAATGAAAGAGAGCATGAGTATACAGCAATGGTACAAGGAAATGAATAAATGTATTCCATTGGAAAAAATAACATGTAATTTAAAAAATAAAGTGACAATGTTTGAATAAATTTGGGAACCATACATGGAAAATATCAGAGAGACCTTGCCTATGACCTCCATCCCCTAAAATGAGAATGAAAATGATAAGACAAAACGACTAGATTCAGTGTGTAATAAATAGACGACACATTTTTATTGTTTATTTTCCTTTGTGTGAAGATATTGTTTTATAGTATTGTATATGTTGAATATTTATGGGTTTTGGAGGGGGGTGGGTAGAGGGGAGGGAGGGAAAGAGGGGAAATAAAGGGGAGAAAAGACCACTGTGTAAATTTCATGAGAAACGTTTGTACATATTTTGGTTGTTATGGTTCATAGTGCGAAAAATAAAAAAGAGATTGGCAAGAACCAAGCAACAGCATCATGAAATCCATCCTGTCCCCATCGCAATCCAATCTTGGGGAAGGGGTGAACCTGTAACCATTCGCTTACACACCAGTCTTACTGAAGGGAAAAGTCAGACATTGAACCGGTGGTACTCAATCTTTTTATTTCCATTCACACACTATTCCCTATGCCATCTGTGCTCTCTGATTAGAAAGGGATTGTGAAAGGTGGTGTGTGGGTGGAAAGAAAAAGTTTAAAACCACTGTTTTAATCGTCCCTTGTTGTCTCATTCTATTCGTGGTTTCATAACTCCAAAAGAAATGAGGCAATGACAATTTTTCTTAAGCAAACTATTTCAGTAACAGTTGGGTCTCGAGCAATGATTCTCAATCTTCCCTTCCCACTCACTTACTCTTTCTTTCTTCTTTCTTTGGCTTGGCTTCGCGGATGAAGATTTATGGAGGGGTATGTACACATCTGCTGCAGGCTCGTTGGTGACTGACAAGTCCGATGCGGGACAGGCAGGCACGGTTGCAACGGTTGCAAGGGAAAATTGGTTGGTTGGGGTTGGGCTTTTCCTCCTTTGTCTTTTGTCAGTGAGGTGGGCTCTGCGGACTTCTTCAAAGGAGGTTGCAGCCCGCCGAACTGTGAGGCGCCAAGATGCACGGTTGGAGGCGATATCATCCCACTGGCGGTGGTCAATGTGGCAGGCACCAAGAGATTTCTTTAAGCAGTCCTTGTACCTCTTCTTTGGTGCACCTCTGTCTCGGTGGCCAGTGGAGAGCTCGCCATGTAACACGATCTTGGGAAGGCGACGGTCCTCCATTCTGGAGACGTGTCCCACCCAGCGCAGTTGGGTCTTCAGCAGTGTGGATTCGATGCTTGCGGACTCTGCCAGCTCAAGTACTTCGATGTTGGTGATGAAGTCATTCCAATGAATGTTGAGGATGGAGCGGAGACAGCGCTGATGGAAGCGTTCTAGGAGCCATAGGTGATGCCGGTAGAGGACCCATGATTCAGAGCCGAACAGGAGCGTGGGTATAACAATGGCTCTGTACACGCTGATCTTTGTGTGTTTCTTCAGGTGATTGTTTTTCCAGACTCCTTTGTGTAGTCTTCCAAAGGCGCTATTTGCCTTGGCGAATCTGTTGTCTATGTCTTTGTCGATCCTTGCATCAGATGAAATGGTGCAGCCGAGGTCACTTACTAATCACAGAGCACCCTCTGGCATAGTGATGACTTAAAGTGATGTGTGAGTGGAAAGAAAAAGTTGAGAACCACTGCATTGAAAATACAGGCTCTCCACACAGAATGCAAATCTTGCACTATTCGGGCACTCCGCGGGTTTCCTAAAGCGGAACTTCAACCGGTAAAGTGTGAGCTGTTACACCGTAGGGAGTTCAAATGTAAGCGGAATGTATACAGTTTATGGTCGCCCCATTGCAGGAAGGATGTGGAGCGAGGGGTTAACTAGGATGTTGTCTGGTTTCGAGGGTATGAGCTTTGGTGCGAGATTGGGCAAACTTGCATTGTTTTGCTTTGATATGTCAAAAGCTGATTGAGGTGAAAAGTAAAACTATGAGAGGCACTGGTGGGCCAGTCAGAATCAATCATCAGGGCAAAGGCATCACACACCAGCTTCCTATGGTCACTGCGTGACCTGCTGCCTTCCTCCAGCACCTCTGTGTATTGCACTGCAATTGCAGCGACTTTCCTGTTTAATACACTTATAGGGCACATTTGTTTAAGGAGAGGGGAAGTTTAAAGGACATGCACAGGGCAACTTCTTTTTTGCCCAGACAGTGGCAGATGCTGGAATGGGGTCCCATGGGTATTGGTGAAGGCAGAGGGAATCGTGCCATTTAAGACACTTTGAGATGCAAGAAAATGAAGGGGACGGAGGGCTTCCTATCAGGTGCAAGCAGCAGTTTTAGCTGAAGTTGGACATCCTGTTCAGCACAGACGCGCGGGCCGAAGGGTCTGTTCATGTACTGGACTGTCCTATCTTCCACAGTGTGCTTTCCTTTCTCCTCCTTCCTCCCCATCGCCCTTTGCCTCCTCAGCCTGACCCAGACAATGTCTCCTGTCTCAACTCTACTTGTGCAAAGACTGGTGGGGGGAGGGAATTAACCAGGTATCTATTCTATTACTTTCAGCACTTAGGCATCACCTGCAGTATCTGTTACTCCTGGAGATGGCAGTATCCTATAGTGAGATGGTGCAGCACAATTTGACCACAGGCTTTACCATTAAAAGTGCACCAACTTTACTCACCCCCTTTCATCCGACTTTATTTGAAATCATCCCCCCCCCACTTTACAGGTAGTCCCCAGGTTACAAGCAAGATCTGTTTCTAGGTCTGTCTTTATAAGTTGTATTTGTAGTTAAGTCAGAACAGGTACATTTAGGGTCAGTTAGTGAAAAGGTTGACTTACATATTTCACCCTTCTATATGCATTAAAAAAAAACTACTGGAGTCAATTCCTTAAGTAGGCATCAATGAGATCCGACGTAAAATGGCGGACGGCGTTCTCCTTCCTCAAGCTGACGAACCGCTGAAGCCACGCATAGTCCGTTCGTTCAAAAGTACGAGTTGTTTGTAACCCGGGGATTGCCTGTAGTCTTACTTGCCCCCTTTTTGCCATTTTGGCCACTCAGTAAACATAACTGCAAGTGTTCAAAATCAAAATCGCAAAAGAAAACTAACATAAAGTCTCTTAAAATTATTCAATGAAGCTTTATTGTAAACTTTATGCTGCAGCGTTCCTTTGACTGTCCAGGGCTATCCCCAACCACATGAGTTTGGACTTTTGTCACCATGTCACAGAACAATTATCCATTCAGTCATTCCTGGCTCCATGCAAAAGCCAGTCCCAATTGCCAATTGTCTCCCCAGAGTCTTTCCTATCAGTCTGTCCATTTCCCTTTTGCACAGAATTGAATCCAGAAAAGAGGGAGAGGGAGAAAAAGAGAGAAGAAGGGGAAAGGGAGGGGGAAGGGGGAAATGAGGGGAGGGGAGAGAAAGTGGAAAGAGGGGTAAGGAGAGGGAGATACAGGAAGATGGGGAGAGAGGGAGGAGGAGAGGGGGAAAGGGAGGGGGAGGAGGGGAAAGAGGGTGAGAGGGAGGGGGAGGGAGAGAAAGGGAGAGGGGAGGGAGGAGAGAAAGGAAGAGGGAGAGGGTGAGGAAGGGGAGAAGGGGGGGGCAAGAAGAAGGAATGGAAGGGAGGGAGGGAGGGGAAGGTGGGGAGAGGGAGAGGGAAGGAGAGAGGGAGGAGGAGAGGAAGGGGGAAAGGGGAGAGGGAGAGGTAGGTGGGAAGGATAGGTAGAGGGGGAGGGGAGAGAGAAGTGGGAGGGAGAGAGAAAGGGGAGAGTCAACCCCACAAAATAATCAATTAAAAAAAACTCCCACATCTGCAGACAAAATTAATGTTAGACAGAACAACGATTTCAGTGGGAAATTCCCACACCAAACCTCTCCATTTGCCTTCGCTATTTGTGGCTTTGATTTGCAGCATTGACCTGATATCACCACTCTCCTTAATATTTTGCGACACATTAAAAAAAAACTATTGGCTGTGGTCCTGCTGATTGAAGGAAGCAACAGCCAACATTAAGGGAGCAGGAACCAACACCTATCATTTCCGTCTCTTACATGTGGCCAATTATTCTCTTCCATACGGTCAGTGCTGGATCTGGACACACACGTGTCTTCTTCCTAAATCCCACATTGAACACATTATGACTTATCACAAGACTTTCTATACCTCAACGGTGATGGAATTTCCTCAAGGAAGACCAAAGCTGAAACAATGCTACATCTCAAATCCAATGCAGAAAAGCAAAGGCAAAATTATCCAAATGTTTCTCACAGACCCCTTCCCCCTTTGTGCTTACGTCACCGGCTTTTACAGGGTCTGCAACATCTCCCATACCTGCTTCTTTCTACAGGTGTCCGAGAGGCATCAGAATCAGAAATTGTTGCCATGAACAGCTGTTTTTGTGGCAGCATCACAGCGCAAACATTAACATAAACTCCCTTCAACAATAAATTAATATAGTGCATGGAAAGTCAAAATGAGGCAGTGCCTTTGGTTCATTGGTCGTTCAGGAATCTGATGACAGCGGGGAAGAAGCTGTGCTTGTGCCGCTGAGTGTCGTCTTCAGGCTCTTGTACCTTTCCCCTGATGACAGAGAGTGAAGATGGCATGGCCTGGGTGGTGCCGCTGAGTGCTCGTCTTCAGGCTCTTGTACCTTTCCCCCAATGATAGTGAAGATGGCATGGCCTGGGTGGTGGGGGTCCTTGTGGATAGAGGCTGCTTTCTTAAAGACAGTTGGAGGGAGTGACTCTTCTAACGAATATATTCAGATGGGTGACTGAATTTCCCAAGCATAGAAAGCCACGGACCAGAGGCTTTAAAACAGGATTGGCAAACAAGGGATCATCTGGAACAACACACAAATGCTGCGGGAACTTGGGAAGCCAGTCAGCATTCATGGACGTCAATAGACAGTGATCAGGCCTTCATCAGGACTGAGTGTAGATGAATGTTCTATGGTCAGTGTGGACTCAGTGAGTGGATCCATGCTCTGTGTCTCACTGGACTCAAAGCAAGCATTACTCCCCAACACCCCTTGCCTGCGGTGAGGGATGGAAAATAACTTGCATTTCAGTTAAACAAGAAAGGCCTCAGACGCTGTAGTTTAATGCACAATAATGCTGGATGAAACATGTGTAAACAAATAAACAAATGTAAACAACTGATTGTGTATGGAGAGGAAAAATATCAAAGTGCACAAGAAAGAGTCCTTAACTAAGTAGCCCCTGATTGAGTTTGTTGTTGAGGAGTCTGATGGAGGAGGGGTAGCAGTTGTTCCTGGACCTGGGGGTGTGAATCTTGTAGCACCTGTACCTCTTTCCTGATGGCAGCAGCGAGAACCACATTACTGATATTTTTTTCCAATTATTTTACATTTTGTACTGTCCTTTTGTCTCTTATTCAGGTTAAGACTTTATTCCCTGGAGTGCAGGAGAATGTGGGGAGATTTGATAGAGGTATTTAAAATTATAAGCGGTATAGACAGTAAATGTTAATAGGCTTATTCCACTGAGGGTCAGTGAGATACAAACCAGAGAACATGGGTCAAGAGTGAAAGTGGATAAGTTTAGGGGGGACCTTCTTTACACAGAGATTGGTGGGAGGGGGGGAAACGAGCTGCGGTGGTGAATGCGGGTTCAATTTTAACATTTAAGGATGTGGACGGATACATGGATGGACTGGGTACAGGTCCATGGGACCAGGCAGAAAAATAGTTTGGCACAGACTAGAAGGGCCGAAGGGGCCTGTTTCTATGCTGTAATGTTCTATGGTTCTGTTCTATTAGTTAGGCATCGTAAGAGTCTGTCTCAGGCAACTGGAAAATTTATATGTCCGGTATCTGCAATCCCAGTCAGTGCCAGATACCAGGGATTTTACTGCATATCACATCAACGCAACTCATAACGTACATTACCCCCACAGCCTTCACCCACCGTAAACAAATAAAGGCAACTTGCATTTAACCAATCCCTTCCTTTTGGAAAAGCTTGACCAGCTATTCAATCAATTAAATGCTTCCCAAATGCAGTCATTGCTTGTGTGGAAATGCAACACCTACATTCCACAAGCACTACAAATCCCATAAAATGCTGCAAGTTCATTTCTGAAGTCACGTTGATTGCCTGATAAATATTGACCTGGAGATCCAACTAACCTCCTCTTTGGAGTTGCGAGATTGTTGACTTTTCGCAGAGAGAGGGAGAGAGAGAGAGAAAGAGAGAGAGAGGGAGGGGGAGAGGGAGAGGGAGAGAGCTGCCATGGTTTGCATTTCCACCTGTAGTCAAGTGCAGCTCTTTCGGGAACACCTGCAGTTCGTGCTGGGGTCTCCGGAGCACGATTTGAACTCACAGCTTTCCACCTACATCTCCAGAATGAGGGGGAAACCAGCAGGCGGAACTCTGTGGGTCGGGCAGCATCCGCGGATAGAAATGGTTTGCGGTTGGGATCCTCGGTCCAGGCTCAATCAAGGGTCCCAAACCATGAGCAATTATTTCTACCCACGGATGCTGCGGGACCTGCTGAGTTCCTCCAATGGCTCATCAGTGGTTCAAGATTTCAGCCTCTGCTGGTTGCCTGCTTCTCTGAGAGCTCCTTGCTCGAGAGTAGCAGTGAGTGAAGAAGCAGCCAGGCCCGCGTTCGATGCTTTCTTCCCGTCTCCCCTCCCCAAGAGGCAGACTTAATTTGATGCAAAGGTGGCAACTTCCCACGCCTGCCAAGAATAAGCCCAAAAAGAAACCTGGAAATATAAAGAAGGGATAGCTGTCTCAGCTATTTTCATGTGGCCTCTGACAGCCAACTCTGAAGATATATTGGCAGGGAGGAGTGCCCAGCTTTTGAGTAGTTCCGATCTAAAAATATCACAGATCTCTATCCAAATGCTCCAGAGCTTCTCTCAAAAAGCTGTCTTTTCTTGAATCAAAGGAGCATATTCATTATTAAAGAGCTCTTGGTAAATTAAGGTATTATAGCTTTCATTTTCAGCAGTTGTGACCCACATTCAACCATGTGGGTTTGAAAGGTTATCAATGCCTCACTAACGCCTGTCACTCATATATGAGCAAGTATGATAAATGAACATTCTGTCACACATGACAACTGTGGCAGAGACTGGACAATATACGAGTGCCAGAACTTTTAATAACGGTGGAATCAGCCGGTTGGAGTAATGCTGTTAGAGCACCAGCCTTCGGGACTGGGGTTCGAATCCCGTGTTGCCTGTAAGGAATGGGTATGTTCTCCCCACGTCTGCATGGGGTTTCCCGGGGGGGGGGGCCTCCGGTTTCCTCCCACCGTTCGAAACGTAGGTCAATTGGGTGTAATTGGGAGGCACAGGCCTGTGGGCCAAAAGGGCCTGTTAAAGTAAGCCTAATTTTTAAAATTTTTAAATTAAAAGTAATTAATAAAAATACATAAAAATAAATATTTATAAATATACTCGAATAATTCACTTGGTTCCATTTATGACACTGAAGTTTACAAAACTTGGGCTTTGGCAACAATCTTGACGTCCTTGGTCACAGGCGAGCAATCAGATGATTGAAGAATGGCCAATGAGGTTCTGTTGTTTAAAAAAGGTAATAGGGAGAATCCTGGAAGTTGTAGACCAGAGTCTCACGTCAGTGGTGGGCAAACTATTGGAGAGGATTCTTATTATGAGCATTTACAGTCTACTCAGGGATAGTTAGTGTGCATTTGTGAAGGGAAGGCCGCACCTCACGACCCTAACAAAAGAAATTGATGAGGGCAGGCCAGTAGACATGGTGAACAGTAGAATCCACATTATCTGGAATTCAAGCAACAGGGGGAAAAAAAAATCACTGAAATAAACGAATAAGAATTTGAATAAATGAGGCTGGGCGGTTGGACCCCACGGGGGAGCTTTGAGTCTTCATTGGACATGCTCAGGTTTGCCCTGTTGAACTAGCAATGACCCTCAATGTACGCATGCACAATCTTTTCACCCTCGCCACTTGCGTGGAGGTGAGTCAGGTTGTCTAGTGTGGGGAAGGTGCATAGAGGGCCTGAACAGGACACCCGCATGGAGGTGAGTCGGGTTGTCAGTTTAAGGAGGGCCTGACTGGGACACTGGCCTGGAGGTTAGTCAGGCTGTCAGCGTGAGGAAGGTGTGGCGAGGACTAGCGCGGAGGTGAGTTAGGTGGTCAGTGTGAGGAAGGTGGTAGAGTGCGTCAAGGGCCTGACTGAGACACTCGAGTCGGAGCTGGCAGGGCGAGGAGGAAGATTGCAGCGGTGTTGAGACTTCACTGTTAAGGTTTGGATTTCAGACCCGATTTTGAGGTGATATTTTAAAGCTTGAAGGATCCTCCTTATGCCAGCATATGTAGTATGTAAAAAATATGAAGTTTAAAATTGGTGGGCATTATGACATTGACACGATTAGCTCAACACTGTTACAGCACCAGAGACCGCGGTTCACATTTAAATTTTGTAAGTTACAGGAATTACCTGATTAAAGTGAACTTCATAATGAAAGTCTACAATAAGGATTTTTTTAAAGTTATTTCACAGTTTGCACTGTCTTATCTTTTAAACTGTTTATTCTTAATGCAGATGTATTAGTATCAAATCCACGCTGCTGAAGATCCAACTGCGCTGGGTAGGTCACGTCTCCAGAATGGAGGACCATCGCCTTACCAAGATCGTGTTATATGGCGAGCTCTCCACTGGCCACCGTGACAGCGGTGCACCAAAGAAGAGGTACAAGGACTGCCTAAAGAAATCTCTCGGTGCCTGCCACATTGACCACCGCCAGCGGGCTGATATTGCCTCAAACCGTGCATCTTGGCGCCTCACAGTTCGGCGGGCAGCAACCTCCTTTGAAGAAGACCGCAGAGCCCACCTCACTGAAAAAAAGACAAAGGAGGAAAAACCCAACACTCAACCACAACCCACCAATTTTCCCTTGCAACCGCTGCAACCGTGTCTGCCTGTCCCGCATCGGACTTGTCAGCCACAAACGAACCTGCAGCTGACGTGGACATTACCCCTCCATAAATCTTCATCCACGAAGCCAAGCCAAAGAAGAAAGAAGAAGAAAAGAAGAAAGATTAGTTAGGCATTGGAAGAGTGAATCTCAGTTAACCAGAATATTCACATATCTGACATCCACCGGATAATGGGGATTCTACTGTATATGGGTTTTAGTGAGGTATTTGACAAGGTCCCCCATGAGAGACTTTCAGAAAGTCATGAGGAATAGGTTCCATGGAAGCTTGGCTGTGGGGGATTCAGAATCAGCTTGCCAATAGAAAGCAGAGAGTTGTAGTGGACAGAAGGCATTCTGGCTGGACTAGTGACCAGTGAAGTTCCACACAGATCTATTCTGGGAAGCCTACTCTTTGTTATAAATGATTGGGACAAAGATGGAGAGAGATGGGTCAGTAAGTTTGTGGATGATACGAAGGTTGAAGGTTGGGCTGTGGATGGTGTTTTTGATTTTCCATCAATACTGGAGAACCACATCTCCATCAGAACTGGAGCACCACATCTCCATCAGTACTGGAGCACCACATCTCCATCAGTACTGGAGCACCACATCTCCATCAGTACTGGAGCACCACATCTCCATCAATCCTAGAGAACCACATCTCCATCAGTACTGGAGCACCACATCTCCATCAGTACTGGAGCACCACATCTCCATCAGTACTGGAGCACCACATCTCCATCAGTACTGGAGCACCACATCTTCATCAATACTAGGGAACCACATCTCCATCAATACTGGAGCACCACATCTCCATCAATACTGGAGCACCACATCTCCATCAATACTGGGGAACCACATCTCCATCAATACTGGAGCACCACATCTCCATCAATACTGGAGAACCACATGGCTGTGTTCTTAACCCCCCCCCTGCTCTACTGACTTTATACCTATAACTGTGTGGCTAGATACAATACCACCACCATCTACAGATTGGCAATGATACCACGATAGTGGGTGGAAAAATGGAAGGGGATGAGTCAAAGTACAGGTTGGAGATTAAAAACTTAGCTGAATGGTGCACCAACAATAACTTCACACTCAATGTCACCAAAACCAAGGATCTGATTGCTGACTTCAGGAAGGGAAACCCAGAGTTGTACGATCCAATGATCATTGGGGGATCAGAGGTGGAGACAGTGTGCAAATTTAAGTTCTTGGGAGTCCCTATCTCAGAGGATCTTTCCTGCACCCAACACACTAACAGTGCTGTGAAGAAAGCACATCAGCGCCTCATAGGTTTGGTACGATATCGGAAACCCTGGCAAATTTGTACAGAGGTGTGGTGGAAAGTGCTGACCGGCTGCATCATAGTCTGGTATGGCAGCACCAATACCCCTGAAAAAGGTAGTGGATACAGCCCAGGACATCACAAGCAAAATCCTACCCACTATTGAGTACATCTACAGGAAGCGCTGCCATCGGAGAGCAGTGCGATCATCAAGGATCCACACCACCCAGCACAGGCTCTGTTCTTGCTGCTGCCATCAGGAAAGAGGTGTAGGTGCCACAAGACTCCCACCACCAGGTTCAGGTCTCCACAATCAGACTCCTCAACAATAAACTCAATCAGGGACTCATTTAAGGACTCTTACTTGTGCACTTTATTTATTTTTTTATTATTCTCTCTATATTGCCGTTTGTTTACATTCGCTATCTGTTTACAGTTCTTTGTTTACATGTGTATACTGTGTACAATTTTTTTTGCACTAAGTCCTAATTTTGCCTCACCAAAAGGAAAAACAATCTTAGGGCTGTTTGTGATGTCATGTATTTACTTTGATGATAAATCTGAAATTTTATATAGACAGGATGCAGAGTTGGGCATAGAAGTGGCAGATGGAGTTCAATCCAGGTAAGTGTGAGGTCATGCATTTTGGAAGAACAAACCAGAAGGCTGAGAGGCTGAGTACAGGGTTAATGGTCGGTTACTTAAGAGTGTGGATGAACAGAGAGACCTTGGGGATCAAATCCAGACATCCTTCAAGGTCGCCGCACAGGTTAAGATAGTTAAGAAGGCCTATGGGATGTTGGGCGTCATTAATGGGGGATTGATTTCAAGAATCGAGAGTTCATGTTGCAACTCTACAAATCTCTGGTGAGACCACACTTAGAGCTTCTGTTCAGTTCTGTTCACCTCATTATAGGAAGAATGTGGAAGCTGTGGAGAGGGTGCAGAGGAGATTTACCAGGATTAGAAAACAAGTCTTATGAGGCAAGGTTAGCAGAGCTGGGACTTTTCTCTTTGGAGTGCAGAAGGATGAGAGGAGTCTTAATAGAGGTCTACAAGATTCTGAGAGGCATAGATTGGCTGGACAGCCAGCACCCTTTTACCAGGGCAGGAATAGCAAACACCAAAGGACATGTGTGTAAAGTGAAGGGAGGGGTTTTTTTTAAAAAATATTTTATTTTTGATATTCCAAGAATCACACAAATCCAAAACCACAAGACAATTTTTCTCAACAATGATTTCTCAACATTTTCCACCCAGTGCCCACCCCTCTCCCTTCCCTTCCACACCCTAATACCATAACAAATAAATGATAAAACTTAAATAAAGAACCAAAAATCTCCAGTCACCAACCCTTAAGGGAATCAAATGTAAACCCAGAATAACATAAAGTAAAATGAAAAAGATATAAAACAAGAGCTTGTCGTCTGCACCCGACCCACTTCATAAGTCTCAATCGTTCCACTCTTAGTACGGACTTTAACCTTTCTTCTATTTTGAAGGGGTGTAACTGCATCCAATATGTTGCAGATAAGGCCATCATACCCTAATGATTGTGTTCTATTCACTCCTTAAATTGTACATGGTTTTCCAGGGGAATACAACTCTGCATTTCCGTACTCCATCGTGTAATATTTAGTTGGGAGTCAGACTTCTACGTGAACGCTATACATTTCCTGGTTACCGACCGGCAAGGCGACCTTCACAACCTGAATTTTGTACTTGGACAGTTTAAAACTCAGGACCAGAAGGTACAGTTCCAGATCCTGTGGAAAATCCACCATTGTAATTTCTTTCAGAATGTCGTCCAGGTCCACCCTGAAGATCCTCACCTTGGTACACAGCCAGGTTGAGTGGATAAAGGTTCCAATTTCCACACCACGCCTGAAGCACATTTCCAAAATTTCTGGTTTGTATTTATGTAATTTTTGTGGGGTGAGGTACAACTGATGCAGAAAATTATACTGCACCTGGCATTAATAACTGCTGTCATGCTGTCCCAACATCAGTCTGACCAGCAGCAAAGTGAGGGAGGTTTAGAGGAGACATACACAGAGAGTTGTGGGTGCCTGGCCATGGGTGGTCGTAGAGGCTGGAACATTAGGGGCATTTAAGAGACTTAGAGAGGCTCATGGATGGAGGAAAAATAGAGGGTTACAGACTAGGGAGGGTTTATTTTTATTTTTTGATGTATATATATATATATATATATATATAGCCCGGCACAATATTGTTGGCACTGAGGGGCTGTAATGTTCCATGATATCTTTATCTACAGGCCTGAAAATTATTGTCCTTTGGGTACCCAGTGTTTTTAAAAGCCCTCATTAACTGCTTCCACCACCATAATTATTGGCAAAGTCCAGATCATCATTACTCACCATGACCTTGAAGCATCCAATATCAGGAACAGCTCTCCCCATCTAAAGCAGTTATGATCATACCCTCCCCCATCCAATGACCTCTTAGTCTCCCCTGCTCCAGGGGAAACAATGTCCACTTCTCTCTGCCTGACTTTGTGGCTCAAATCCCTGATCAGGGGTGCATGATTTGCATAGCGGTTAGCGCAACGCCTTTACAACGCTAGTGAGCGGGACTGGGGTTCGAATCCCACACTGTCTCCCCGTGTCTGCGTGGGTTTTCCGCGAGGGCTCCTGTTTCTTCCCACCATTCGAAACATACCGGGTGTTATAGTTTAATTGGGTGTAAATTGGGACAAAATGGCTTGTTACTGTACTGTATATCTCAATGTCGTCTAAATCCCTGGAACTATTCCAGTAGCTCCCTTTCTCCCTAGGACCTTAAAAATCATATAGAACAGTGGTTCTGAACCTTTTTCTTTCCACTCACATACCACTTTAAGTATTCCCTATGCCATAGGTGCTCTGTGATTGGTAAGGGATTGCTTAAGGTGGTATGTGAGTGGAAAGAAAAAGGCTGAAAATCACTGATACAGAAAATGCTAGAAGCACTCAGTAGTTACGGAGAGGAAAAATGTTAACATTTTGGTTCATTCACGAACTTTTAATGAAGGATCACTGTCCTTCTGCTTCTCTCTCTCTTTTTCTCCCATTCTCCTTAGGTGCTTTTAAGATGTATCATCTGGGTAGCCCTCCTGCTATTAGTGGGGCAAAGGTGCCTCCAGAACCTTTAAAGCTGAGGGGGGATGACCCCAGTGATTTAAGGGGGATCCCACCCCCACAATGACGCGGTAAGTGACGTGTCACACAAACTAGGCTCCCCGTCCCCTCACCAGCTATCAGTCTTCCTTCCCACTGTCAATCGTGCTTCCCACCCAACCTACGCGTTGCTCCCCCCCACCATACAGACCTCTCTTCCCCCCCCCCCCCAAATGTGGCCCCCATCTCTCTCCCTCACGTCAGCGACCTCTCTTTCCCCCCACCCCGCCACCAACTACTCCAGCTTGGGCCCTGGCAGCAACCCCTCTTCCCCCCCCACCCCGAACACTGCAGACACTTCAGCCGGAGTTTCTCGGTGAAGCCAGCGTGCAAGTGCTGATGTCACAGGAGCAACCAGGTCGGCGATTTTGCTGTTCAAGCCACCGATCAACACATCCTGGCTTGACTTTGGACGACGCTGACTGGGGCGAACCCTTTAAAACTGCCTTGCGAGTGGGGTGTTAACCGGCCAAACCCCTTTTTTTCCCTCTCTCTCTCTCTCTCTTATGCCAATTCTAGCTTCTGCAGTCTCTTTTTCAATCTAATAAACTGGATGAGGTGGAACAGTTGTCAAGGTGAAACCACATTCAATCTCACTCTGAACAACACAGTCCTTGATTTTATCACTTTTGCTTCTGTACTTGCTGAGTCAGTTATTTGAATAAATACAAGGTCTCGGGCTGGGCTGCCTCAGATATGTGAAGTCCCGTCCTTTTCTTTCGGATCAGACATAGAGAGAAAAACCTTCCAACTCAATGCATTTTCAACCATTCGCCCTTTATTCACAAGCTTGTGCCGCTCAATTGATGGAGAGTCTTTTAGATAACCATAACCATGTGAGCCCCTGAACAAGGTCTGAGGCTCTGATTCTTGTACACTTGTTATCATTCACACCTGCATATCTCTGCCAGAAACACCCCGGATTTTGGGTTCACAGCTATCTCATAGTGCAGATATTTCCTCTATCAGTCTTCAGCACCTCAGCAGTGATCAGCTCAGCAGGTAGTAATCACACAGCACTGTCAATTCCTCTGCAATCATTGTACACCAACAGTCAGGTCTGTTAAGCCTTCAGCAGCTAGTTTAGGGCCGGTTCAGACATTTCCCAATTCTTGTTCTTTTACGCCATTCCTCATCCTGCCTGCGTGCTCAGAAGTGACAGAGGGACAAGCGAGCGTAATATACAATCCAGTCATGCGCTCCATTGTTTAGCTTCCGTTTACCATCAGCGATGGGGGCGGTAAACAAGTTGATGGTGTTTACAAATGCGGCAGTGCCCCCCCGCCCACCACCACCACCGTTTCTCAGCTCAGGGAGCTCTACGTTGGTGGGCACGGCTGAAGCAGCAGCAAGAGCGGCCACAGTCAGATTTGCCCGAGGCGTCACACTCGCCAGAGTGAGGTACTCGCCCCTCCGGGAAACGGCTGCGGGCAAGTCTCCTCCTTGGGCGGTGTGGCCGGCAGAGCAGTTAGTGCAATGCCGTTACAGCGCCAGCGATCAGGACCAGGGTTCGAATCCCACGCTGTCTGTAAGAAATTTGCATGTTCTCCCTGTCTCTGCGTGGGTTTCCTCTGGGGTTCCGGTTTCTTCCCACCATTCGAAAGGTGCATCAATTGGGTATAAACTGGGCAGCACAGGCTCGTGGGTCAGAATGGCCTGCTACCATGCTGTATGTCTAAATTAAAAATTTAAATGACGACAATTGGTCCTTGGAGCAGAGCAAAAAACAAGCACAGATAAAGGGACCCAGACCAGGAATACCACACTATTGATATTGGCAACCATCTCCTGGCCACTGCAGCTCTTTGCAACACTAGGTTACACACCAAGACATCTCGCAGCAGAGTTCACACTTTGACCTGTCTGGAAACTCTAATCCCCTTTTGGTTAAACATAACAGTCAAAGGCCTCTCCTTTAAAAGCCCACTGTGTTGAGCACCAGCAGACTGGTTCCCAACAAAGTGTTGGACCAATAGATTTCATCGGCCACGTAATGGCTGCATTCAGAGAGGGCCAAAACCAGACTGTATACACTGCCATGTAAAATGGGGATAACTGGGCAACTTGTCCGGTTAGCGCCCCAGTTAGAAAGGGTCTGACCCGGTCCGGTCAACCTTGTCAAAATCCACTGGGTCCCTGACCTACCTCAGCGATAGACAGAGAACCCAGTTAAACTTACCTACGTCGTGTCCACAGGCGATATGAAAACAAAATGACCTGACCCACTTACTCTGGTGATGCCAGTGCTTGCGTGCATGCGTCACCGGGCAGCCAGCATCCGGCGATACTTCCGGTGAGTCTATGACTCGTCATTGTGGGAGCAGGATCCCCCTTATATCACCGGGTTGACAATTTAATGGGTCATTCTGCTGCAGTTTAAAAGGTGCTTCCAGCATCTTTGCCCCAGTCGTCGCAACTGGGTCCCAGGAGGGCGACCAAGGTGCTGCAGTTTAAAAAAGGCTCATGAAATAAGGGCTGACTCATTGCTTTCACTGGATAATGCGATTATAAAGCAAATGCAAATATCCATTAGAATACCTGGAAGCACAGACCTGGAGTAGCAGGTCCGTGGTCAGCAATGGCATGCCCTGGCTACACTTGTCTTGATGCTGGTCAGCATGCCTCAAAGACAAACAACAATAAGTTGACCCCACCACCCAGACCATGCCCTCTTCACTCTACAACCATGGGGGAAAGGTACAGGAGTCTGAAGACGAGCACTCACTTCTTCCCCGCTGCCATCAGATTCCTGAACGATCAATAAACCAAAGACACTGCCTCACTTTGACTTTTTGTGCACTATTTTTATTTATTGTTGTGTTGTGGTTTATGTGAACATTTGCCCTGTGATGCTGCCACAAAATAACGAGCTACGTGACTCATTCATGACATAGAATTCTGATTCCCAAGTGACCTCAGCACATTGCCCTTTGTTCAAGACTCCAACACTTGCATTATTCTGTGTGTCCCCAAAATGAACCAAAACACTGGTTCACGCACTACCAGAATAACCGTGTTGTGGTTTTAAGCCATGTTTATTTATCGTTATGCACTTGCTTTTTTCCCAAAATGGTGGGGCTGCCGGAGATTATGTAACAGCAGCGCTGCCGTTGCAGACTCAGGAGAGGGGGGTGGGGAATACAGCCTCGCTCCGCAGGAGCCTAATACCATTGCATGTTAGAAGAGCCAAAGGTGTTTTTTTTTAAAACCATCCAGAAACCACGGTGGTCTGTGCTTAGGCTGGGCACCATAGTTCAAGGGTTGAGGACTCCCAGGGAGGCACCAAAAGTGGGGATAACACCCTCTGCTGAGAAGGAGTAGGAGACCATTCTGCAGGGAAGGTGACTGCGGCAGAAGACCGGTCAGCGGCTCACAGAACCATCCAGGCTGCATGCTGCTGGAGACTGGCTCATGGGCAGTAGGTCTCTGAACTGGGATTTGAGAGGACACAGTGACTCAAGTCTGACCCTGACTTCGGGTGCTGTCTGTGCGGAGTTTGCCACCTGTGACCACGTGGATCTCCTCTGGGTGCTCCAGATTTTTGTCCCAAACAGAAGGCCGAGACTTTACAAAGACCTCAAACAGCTGGCAGCAAAGCCTCCTTGCTCTTTCACCCCATTCCTCATCCCGAGATATTATTTAACTTCCCCATTGGTGCACCACCTCAGTGTTAATATTCTGTGCGTTGCTTTACAAGGATATCCAGAACTCTTTGTACAATGCCATTGGACAAACTTTTTTCAAAGCGTTTGCTTCCTGAATAAAATTTGGGGAATCACGATGGACAACTTAAAGCTGAAAACAAAGATAATTTCAGATTTGCCGTATCACATAGGAAGTTGGAGAAACATTTAATTAACTTTTATTGAATTTAGCATGTTTAATCACATAATGATGCTGACACATTGTGTGAGTTCAACTGACCTAAAAATGTTTTGCCGCTGATTTTCATTTGTACTCAATGTCTTGTGCAAATCAGTGGCCAACAAATCGTCGGCCAGTTGATGGATTCCAGTTGCCCTGATTGCAATGTCTGGGTGAAACTGTTCACCCTGTTCGTCTCTGATGGCACCGAGATCAGCAGGGAAGAAGTCCAAGTGCGAATGCAAAAAAATTGGATTTTCAATGACATGATGGACCTCATGATTTTGTCTGCTTGAAGAAGACTTAAAATATGACAGAAAATCACAAAAATAGGTTATAGCTATATATTTTAAAAAAAGCATGTGACAGTAAAATTTTCAGGTGATCAGCTGCCCAGAATCCATAAAATACACCCAAAAGTGTTCAGGAAGCAAAATTTTCGCTGTCCAGCGCATTGGTCTCTAATTAAAAAAACATACAGGAATTGGCATTCTTCCATACTTCAAAGGTAAATTCAGAGTACAATTCCTTTTTAATCTAAAACTATTAGTCTGTTCCTGCTGTTACAGAAAGTGGAAATTACAAGAAATTCCAATGGAAGGTCTTGTAAAAGTATGTTTAATTTAAAGCAGCCATGTTTTAGTTGGTAGTGCTTGCACACAAGTCAGAAGATTGTGGGCTCGGGTTCCACTCCAGACATGTGAGCACAGATTCCGGGGCTGACACACCAGGGAGAGATATGGAGCACTGTAACTCAAATGCTTGTGGACGCCGCAATTGTAGTAAAGACACATCAAAATGCTGGAGGAACTCGGCCGGTCTTTCAGCGTCTATAAAAAGGTACACTGCCAACGTTTTGGGCCTGAGCCCTTCTTCAAGGAATAAGCAGAATGAGCCAGAAGCACGAAATCTCAGAATGCAGACAACGCTGGGCAGGGTGAGGAATCCAGACCAAAAGGTTGGATATGATAAGGGATGAGGTAAAAATTTATCATATCTGTGGAAAAGGAGATGGAAGGGAGAGAAAGAGCTGGGGAAGAAGTGCTGGGGGGGTTACCAAAAGCCAGAGCAATCGATAATACCATTCGGTTGGAGGGTGCCAAGATGGAAGATGAGGCGTTCTTCTTCTGACTTGTGGGTGGTCTCAGTCTGGCAGTGCACAAAACCAGCATGCAAATTGGACAGGGAACTGAATGGGTGGCCACTAGGAGATCTCCTACTATTGTGGCAGACAGAGTTGAGGTGCTCAACAAAGTGATCTCCCGGTCTGCATCCAGCCTCTCTGATGTACAGGAGACTACAGAGGGAGTGCCGGATGCAGTAGAGACTGTTGCAGATTCACAAGTGAAACGATGCGTTATTCAGAAGGATGGTTTCGGGCCCTGAATGGTGGTGGGGGGGGGGGAGGAGAGGTTGTGGGTGCAAGTTGAGCACCTCTTGTGGTCACAGGGGTGGGTGCCAAGGGGGACAATTGGTGGAGAGGGAGGAGTGGACAAGGGAGTCACGGAGAGAGCAGTTTCTGCAGAAGGCGGAGAGGAGAGGAGAAGGGACTAAGTGGCTCATGGTGGGGTCACCTTAGAAGTGGCGGAAATGGTAGAGGAGAATATGTTGGGCACGGATGCTGGTGGAATAGTAGGTGAGGGCAAGGGGAATCCTATCTTTGTGGGGAAGGAGGGGGCCAGGGCAGATGTGCGGATAATGGAGAATATATAGGTGAGCATCAAGTTGATGGTGGTAGAGGGAAAGCCATGTTGTTTGAAAAAAGAGGACATCTCTGATGATCTGACATGGAAGTCGTCGTCCTGGGATCAGCTACAACTGACACAGAGGAATTGAGAGAAAGGAATGGAATCCTTACAGGGGACAGGGTGTGAAGAAGTGTGGTTGAGATAGCTGTGTTAGTTGTTGGGTTTGCAGACAATATCTGTTGAGATATGTCACCCAAGATGGAGACAGAGAGATCGAGAAAAGGGAGAGTGTTACTGGAGATGAACTAAGTGAATTTGTGCAGCTAGAGTTATTGAGCTGCTGCAGCGCAGCTCCAGTGACACAGGTTCAATCCTGACCTCTGCTACAGTCTGTGTCGTTCTCAACCTTTTTCTTCCTACTCACAAAAACCACCTTAAGGAATCCCTATGCCATAGGTGCTCTGTGATTAGTAAGGGTTTGCTTAAGGTGGTATGTGGGTGGGAAGGGAAGGTTGAGAATCACTGCTCTAGACCCAATTGTTACTGAAATATTTTGCTGGAGAAAAATTGTCATTGGCCCATTTCCTTTGGAGTTATGAAACTGTGCACATGGCGAGTCAATGAGGTACGATTAAAACAGTGGTTTGTGCATGCTCCCTCTCACCTTGCAGGCATCCTTCCCACTCCAGGAAATACAGTTTCCTGCCACATTCCAAAGACAGGCAGTTTTGGGGTGCAACTTGCTCAGCCATCCATGCAAAGTATACAGTGCCCACTCTCTGCCATACACCCACCATCATTCTCAGGCTACAGATACCTAACCTGCCACTCATGTTTGCAAATTCGCTCTGCAAATGTTGGACAGTGCACCAGTGCAGGATTCGTCCATGTACTGGTGCTCCCTGGAGCTTTTAATGCAAGCGACCATGGAGGAATTTTAACCCCACACACACCTTTACCCAACCCACTTGAGTATGCACACTGCTAAGCATTGAAACCAGATACAGGAGGATCAGAGCCAGCACCACCAGGCTGAGGAACAGCTTCTTCCCACAGGCAGTGAGAATGCTGAACGACGATAGAAACTGTTCACACTAACCACCCAAGACACTACTAGTTATGAAACAATATTTATGTGTACATAGGAATACAGGAGGACACAACAACACAAGCCCCCAAGGTGGTGGGTGGGGGGGCGCAGCAGCTTCAATTCAGGACCATGCAAGTTGGTTGAGGGGACGGGAATGGAAGAGTCAATAGATCCACAAGAAAGGATGGGACCTGCCTGCCCAGCAGTCACATCCAGCAACGTCTGGGAAGACCCAGTGCTCCATTGATAGTCACTCCTGGGATAACATGGCCCAAGGTTAGGGCATCACGGTTAGCACAACACCGTTATAGCGCCAGCAATCGAGACAGGGGTTCGAATCCCACACAGTCCGTAAGGAGTTTATACATTCTCCCCGTGTCTGTTTGGGTTTTCCCCGAGTGCTCCAATTTCCTCCCACCATTGGAAATGTACCAGGGGTGGGGGTTGTAGGTCAATTAGGCGGCATGGGCTCGTGGGCTGGAAGAGCCTGTTACTGTGCGGTATGTCTGTCTAAATGTTGTTGCACAGAGCACTGCACAGATGACATCGAGTGTGTCCTCAGCCACAACATCCCATTAGTGCACCAGCACGTTCCACTGATCTTCCCTTGAATGACATAATACATCCTGGAAGAGGAGGCTACTGCATTTCACTCTGGGTGAGAATAGGGGGAGAATAATTATCAATTGGGCACTTGTAAATAAAATGCCTGCTGCAGCGGTACCTGCATTTTGTTCTCAACATACTTTGCCAAAGGTTGACAACTTTCATTGCCAGGACCTTCTGGTTCTGCATCATCTTGACACTTGCTCCATTTGCATTGGTTGACTGTCTTTGCTCTTGGAATCAACGTGAACTCTTGCCTTTCCTCTGTGCTATACTGTATCCACCGCCTACTTCAAGGGACACAAGAATTGTAGATGCTGTAATCCACGACTGAGCACTGGATAGTCAGAGGGACTCGGCGGGTCAAGTCGCATTCACAGAGGGAAGTGGTCAGCCACCGCATTGGGTCTCTGGTCCTCCAGTCTCTCGTCGTTTGCTTCACCCCCGTGCCTGCCCATTTCACCAGTCCGTGTGGCCTTCCGATCTCTGTTGCATTCACCCTTGATGTTTCCAGGTGTAGGCCCAAAAGCAGATACTCATCAGAAGGCCATGTGCTACTGGAGGCTAGACGAGGTGGTCTAGAAGTTCCAGCCTTTTTGGAACGTGGTCGGAAGGGTGGGCACCTTCGGGGAGGAATCAAAGGGGAAAAATTAGTCACAGAAACGGGAGTGGGAGGAGTGGGGGTAACAGTTATGAGGCAGGGAAACAGGCCCTTCGGCCAACCTGTCTGACCTACTTGTCTATCGCCTCCTGCCTTTGTGACCACGCCCCTCCCTCATTTCATTCGGGTGCCTGCCAACAGTTTTCCATACCTTGTTAAAGGGGACAAGCCCAAAACATTGGTTATGTATTTTTACCTTTGCTGTAGAAGGACCATGTCTGACCTGCTGAGTTTCTCCAGCATTGTGCTTTTACTTCAACCATGGTGTCTGCAGACTTTCGGGTTTTACTTTCGAGCTGACCCCATTAATTTGGCCCATCTCCCTATAAACCCTTCACATTGACATAGCTGTCAAAATGCCTTTTAAATGTTGTAACTGTTCCCACCTCCATAGCTTCATCTGGCACTTCATTCCAAACACCCACCACCCTCTGTCCCCCCTGGTCCCCTTTAAATCTTGCCTTAGGCCTACACCATCTGGTTTTAGATTTCTGTGCTCTAGGGAACAGGTGGTGAGCATTTTCCTGAGCAAATACCCTCATAATGTCACCCCTTAGCCTGCTGAGCTGAAGAGAAATAAGCTCCAACCTATCTGGCTTGCTCCATTCATGGGTCTCTCTGCAGTCCCACAACATGACCAATGCAAGCATGGTAAAGCCTAGTTTCCGCTCTGCCCCAGTCTCCTCCTTGGATCACCGGGCAAACTGATTTCTTCTGAGCATACTTTGGGAAAGAGGCAGAACTATACCAGATGTAAGTCACCAGGTCAGTTCTTTCAGATTCTTGAAGTGTTGGGCATCTGAATTACGAACCTAAATGGTAATTTTATGGATTAAAATAAATCACGTTCATAGGAATATCATTTTTTCCATTTGTGGGTAACAAGGCAATAGGGGATCAATATTCCATTGAGGATGGGCAAAACCTCAATCATTTATTAAAAATTTATCTCTGATGCTCATGTAAGACACATTTTGCAATTGTTCATTCACCTCACTCGGTTCCAGAAGCTCCTTTCTTTGAAAAAGTGAGAAAATTCCAAATGTGGCCTGTGGTGCACTGTCACAAAAAGACAGGGCAAATAATCCAGGGGCCAAAGATCGCTGATGCCACGTTAAAACTGAGCAGAGGGACCAACTCAGCGACCACTTCAACAAGGCAAAAAGTGGGTGTGGTGAGGAGGAAGAGCCATCCCCATTTCACAGGGCAGGAGAAAAATCACAGAAATTAGAGAATAGGCATGGCATTCACTCAAATCTCCCTCTGCAGACATTCAGTCCCCTCACTTGGCGGTGTTCCAAAATAAATAGCTTTAATAGAATTAGCCCAGGTTGCTACAATGACCACAACTCCATCTGCACAAGTCTGCTAAGGATGATATCAAAGACACACTTTCTGAGTTAGTGGCAAATACGTTCATGGGTGTCAAGAATCTATTAAGGATAATCTCATCCTATCACTTTCCTGGTAAAAGCAACAATCTGCAAAATCCAGCCTTGAATTAATGCAGGCAAGTACTTCCCATCTCCTTGACAATCACTGTCTGGTGCGGAGGTGCCAGCATTCAGGACAAGGATAAACTCCAGAGGGTTGTTAACTCGGTCTGCGACATCACTGGCACCAAACTTCACTCCATCGAGGACATTGAGGCGGTGTCTTAAAAAAAAAAGCAGCCTCTATCCTCATGGACCCTCACCATTCTGGCCATTCCCTCTACTACCATCGGGAAAAAAGTACAGGAGCCTGAAGGCGAGCACTCAGCAGCATAAGGACAGCTTCATCCCCATTGCCATCAGATTCCTGAATGATCAATGAACCAAAGACACTGCCCTATTTTGACTTTTAGTGCCACTATTTTTACTTATTATTCATAAGAGGGATTATATGAATGTTTTGTGGTTCTGCCACAAGGCAACAAATTTTGTGACTTGTTCAAGACAATATGTTCTGATTCCGAATCTAATTCAAATTCTTACATGATGGAAGCTACCTGGTGAATAACGCCACATTTCATTGAAAGCTCTGATGGCACCAATTCAATGAATCTATTGAGAACATTTCTGCAATCGTAAGAAGTGAAACTGCTTTAAACACTCAGCTGACCAGGCAGCATCTGTGGAAAGAGGAACAGCTGTATGTTTCAGGACAAAGGACTGCTTCACAGACTGGTCACAATGCTCAGTGTTTGGGTCAAATTTCTGTTCTAATTAGCATCCCCCCGCCCCCAAAATATATTTATTCGTAAAACCCGACTTAACTCACTTCACATAAAGAATATCGTTAGGGTCAAAAGGTTCTTTTTATTTTCACGTACCAACACATCAATATGTAATGTGCATGACATACAGGGCCCTCCATCATGCTTGAGTCAAAGACAATTTCTTCCCCTTTGATCCAGTTTTAAATTTTTAATCAAACAACTCACGTGATTAAAGTGAACTATTCAGATTTTATTAAAGGGTATTTGTGTTGATTTTTGTTTGACCATGTGGAAATTTCAGAACTTTTTTTATACATAGTCAGTGCACCATAATATTTGGGACATAGCAATGTGTGTGTACATTAAAGTAGTCATGTTTAGTGCTTTGTTGCATATCCCTTGCAGGCAATGACTGCTTGAAGTCTCTGATTCGCAGACATCACCAGGTGCTGTGTATTTTCTCTGGTGATGTTCTGTCAGGCCTCTACTGCACCAATCTTCAGCTCCTGCTTGTTTCAGGGGCTTGTCTTCAGCATATGGAAAACACGGTCAGTTGGATTTAAATTGGGCGACTGACTTGGCCATTCTGGTTTTTAAACTTTGGAAAAACTCCTTTGTTGCTTTAGCAATATGTTTGGGGTCATTGTCTTGCTGCGGGATGAAGCACCGTCCAATGGAGTTTGGAGGTATTTGCTCGAACTTGAGCAGATAGGTTATTTCTGTACCCCTCAGAATTCCTGCCATGAGCAGTTACATCAATGAAGATAAGTGCTCCAGTACCTGTGGCAGCCACACATGCCCAGGGCCATAACAACCCCAGCACATTTCACAGAGGAGGTGGTAGCTTTGGATCTTGGACAGTTCCTTTACGCCTTCACACTTTGCTCTTGCCATCTCTCTGATACTGTTTAATCTTAGACTCATCTGTCCACAAGGCCCTTTTTCCAGAATTTTGCAGGCTCTTTTAAATACTTCTTGGCAAACTGCAATCTGGTTTCTGTGGCTAACTAATGGTTTCCATCTTGCAGTGTGGCCTCTGCCTTTCTGTTCGTGAAGTCATCTGCGGACAGTAGTCATTGACACTCCCTCACCTGCCCCCCGAGGAATGTTTCTGATCTGTTGGGCAGGCGTTTGGGGATTTTTCTTCATTATGTTGAGAATTCTTCTGTCATCAGCACTGGAGGTTTCCCTTGGCCTCCCAGTCCCTTTGTGATTACTGAGCTCACCAGTACGCCCCTTCTTCTTAATGATGTTTCAAGCAGTCGATGTTGGTAAACCTCAGGTTTGGGTGATGTCTCTTACTGTTTTAATCCTGGTTTTCAGCCTCATAATGGCTTCTTTAATTTTCATTGGCACAACTCTGGATCTCATGTTGGAAAATGGCAACTACAGACTCCAACGGTGATCGAAAGCTCAGAAGCAAGCCTAGCTCTCTTATACCAATGAAACGATTAAACATACCCGAGTTCTCACAAACACCTGAGAACCCAAATGTCCCAAACATTCTGGTGCCCTGAAATGGGGGACCATGTATAAAAAGTGCTGTGATTTCCACGTGGTCAAATCGAAATATATACAAATAATCCTGAATAAAATCTGGAATGTGCACTTTAATCACGTGAATTTTTTGATTTAAAACTGTGGAGCACAGGGGCAAATAAAACGGAAAACAATGTGTCCCAAACATTCCAGAAGGCACCACGCTTCAACTTCTGTCTGCCGTAAGGCCAGCCAAGGGTCGCCATGAGCATTGCCCTAACAATTAGAGAAAGAAGCAAAATGTAGTCCCTTCAGAGACACCGAGTGTCTGTGGATTTGTCTCCAGCCCTCCCACAGCCTATGCATCAGCAACCCAAGCTCCAGGTCCAAATCAGGAGGCTTTCAGCGCCCGAGGCCCTTCTTGCCCTCAGCACCCTCTGGGATCCCAGTTCTAACAGTTAGTTCCTATGAGCCATTCTCCAGCAGTCTGTGTAGGTACTCCTGCCGCTGAGCCTCTCGCTGGCCCGCGGCCGCCTTCCTATAGGGTCGCCCCCAATGTTTCTCCATCTCAACAGGAGCGTTCTCCCCGTTTCTGGTGCCCTGTGCTGGTCCACTACTCCACTGGAGTCTGCGGACCCCCTCATGGTACGCTGCTCTGCACAGGCACCATCTTCTTGGACGCAAACCCCGTGGATGCAGGATTAAAAAAAAACATTGAGGGACCCTGTAACAGGCCTGTGAGGCCCATTTGAAGCCTGTGTGGAGTTGTCAGCAGTCAGACCCTGCGGAGCAGCGCTGTCTCCACTCCAGAGCCACCTTTACAGCAGCCATTCCATCTGCTTCCAATATTTCTCTTGCTTTCTGAGGAGTCCCTTTGGCTAGGTCATCACAGAATTGTGGACCAAAGGGCCTGCACTGTGCTATCAAGTTCTATGAATGAAGGATGACTCACTTACACCAGGAAGGAGCAGCAGCCTGACCGACGTTTCCTTTAATGTGTGATGCAGGGCCTCACAAGCCATTGCACAGTGCTCTCAGGGGAATTCTTCGTGCAACGACACTGAGGTCCAATATTGACAACAGCCCGGAAAATGCCCGAGAGGTTACTGCGAGGGCATCGCCACCCCTCTCTCAGCATCTCAACGTTGCGATCTTTCCCTTGCCACTGGCCCTTGGCAGTCGCCCAGCCCTCTAAATCCCAGTTCTCTAACTCAGCCACTCCCCTTCCCCAAACGTTTCTCCTCTCCGGCCCTCCGCCCTGTGCCCAATTGTTGGTTTGTCTGTGCTCCTTCCCCTGCTGCTCTGCATTCACAGAACTACACCTGCCTCTCCTCCAATCGATTTTCCACCTCTGCCCTATCCATGTCCACCTGTTGGCCTGTGCACGCACCCCCTCCCACCAGCCCTTTCTTCTCTCCTCCATCTGCCTTTCTATTCAGGCACCTGCCTCCTTTTAGCTCATACATTGTCGTAGGGCTCAGGCTCAAAGAGGTAGTTATATACCTGTGTAAACAGAAATGCATGTTACAATGTAGAGTGATGGAAACATATAGATAGGAAACTAAGGGTGGGAAGAACTTGGAATGGTTTTCCTTTGGAAAATAATTTATTGCAAATAAAGTCTGTTTTTGATTTTTTTTAAATAATCTCCTGGTCAAATCCTTCCTGTACAACCAGCATATCACCCACCGTGCATGCTGTCCCCAAGGTGACAGCAGTGGAGTGAAGACAGTTGCCCACCTCTTTGTCGAATGCAGGTTTGGTACGACTGCGTGGAGAAGGGGTCCTTGTCATGGTTCATCCCCAGCGGCAACGTGACAGAGGACTCTCTGGCCCACGGGCTGCTCCTGGAGACGTACGCAGAGTGGGACATCCAGAACAGCTGGAAGACCACCAACTCGGTGAAAGGCACCCGGTGATCTGCCCGAATCCCGTTGGTCTTTCTGCACACGGAGATATCAGTAGACCCTTTGAAACTGCTGAGCAAAATGGGGTTAACCAGGCAATTTACCCAGATAACGCCCCAGTTACGCGGCAGTTAGAAAGGGTCTAACCTGTTGGAACCCAACCGGACCCCTGACCTATCTCAGAGGGAGTCAGGGAACCCAGTTAAATTTACCTAGGTCACGTCATAGGCAATTTGAACAGGATATTGGTGTCCCCATCCCAGACCATGATGCAGCCAGTCAGCATACTTTCCTCTACACTTCTGTAGAAATTTGCCAGGGTTTCCAATGTTGTACTGAATCTCCGCAAACTCCTGAGGTAGTAGAGGCTCCGACGTGCTTTCTTCATGACGCCATTAGTGTAAAGGGTTTGATCTGAACAATGCCATAAGAGCAGCACAGTCCCGTTACAACAATCACACCCCAACTGTCCCTCACCGACCCTAGGGCACGAGGTTGTGCGAAAGACAGGCAACACCCCCATTATGACCAAAGCCTTTCACCTCTTACATCTTGTTGGGGACTGTATAACATACAGCTAGAAGCAGATAAAAGCTAACAGGGCCAATCCCAGCCCAATCCCAATCCAAAACTGATCCCAATCCCACCACACAAAATCTCAGCCTGATCCCAATCTCACCATGCCCAATCCAAACCTGATCCCAATCTCACCGTGCCTAATCCAGACCTGCTCTCAATCCAGACCTGCTCTCAATCCAGACCTGCTCTCAATCCAGACCTGCTCTCAATCCAGACCTGCTCTCAATCCAGACCTGCTCTCAATCCAGACCTGCTCTCAATCCAGACCTGCTCTCAATCCAGACCTGCTCTCAATCCAGACCTGCTCTCAATCCAGACCTGCTCTCAATCCAGACCTGCTCTCAATCCAGACCTGCTCTCAATCCAGACCTGCTCTCAATCCAGACCTGCTCCCAATTCCACCATGCCTAATCCAAACCTGATCCCAATATCATAATCTCACCATGCCCAATCCAAACCTGATCCCAATCTCACCATGCCCAATCCAAACCTGATCCCAATCTCACCGTGCCCAATCCAAATCTGTTCTCAATCCAGACCTGCTCCCAATTCCACCATGCCTAATTCAAACCTGATCCCAATATCCCAATCTCACTGTGCCCAATCAAAACCTGATCCCAATCCCAACCTGATCCCAATCTCACCATGCCCAATCCAAACCTGATCCCAATTTCACCGTGCCCAATCCAAACCTGATCCCAATTCCATTCTGCCCAATCCCACCCTGATCCCTATCTCACCATGCCAATCCCAACCTGATCCCAATCTTACCGTCCCCAATCCAATCCTACCTCAATCCAACAGTCCCCAATCCAAACTTGATCCCAATCTCTACATGTATCCAATCCAAATCATGACTCTAATCCCTCCCAACCCAATCCAAACCTGATCCCATGATTCTCCGATAGGCTCCATTTCAGTCCAGACTGCACACCTCACAAGAAAACGAGCAAGCTCTGATTGTCTGTCCCATTAAAACCCATTATCAAAGCAAAGCTGCTTATGTAGAAACCCTCTGTACCCCTGTGCCTCACCATGAGAGGCAATCAACACAGTTATAGCAAGAAAGGCAAGCGAATGGTTTCCAGCTCATCTGCTTACCATCTTGTAGCAATGGGCAGATCAGAATCACTAACACCAAGGTCATCAACAAAGCTCTTGGTCAGAGTGCTATGGCCACCATCACAGACAGGGGCAACTCTTTTTTTCAATGACGATGAAGATGTCTTCAGAGGAAAGCACATTGAGGCAACCGTGAAGACACATCAACTTTCTAAGCAGCCGGAAGGGATTTGGCATAGCACTGACTACTCTATTAAACTGTGGAAACTGACTTGGCTGCATCGCAGCCTGGTTTGGAAACTCAAGTGTCCAGAAATGTAGATAGCTGCAGAAAGTGGCAGGTCCATTACAGGCAAAGACCGCACCCCCCCCCCACTGTCCACAATAGGCATCGACACGAGACGCTGTCTCAAGAAGGCTGCCAACAGCATAAAGGGCCCCCGTCTCCATGGTCACCACCTCTTTGAACTGCTAGGTTCAAGGACCATTTTCATTCAACAGCAATCAGTCTCTTGAATCTTCCATACCAGAACACAGTCCTGGGACCAAAGATCTGTCTGCACTATTGTACCATGACATATTATTTGCACCAGATGCAGGCGTGAATGTTTAGTTATCTATCCTTCGATATTTATATTTTCTCTCTTGTATAATCATTTGCTCAATAGTGCATTCTATGTACTTGTGTAGCAAGCAGGAAGAATTTCAGTTCATTTGTTCATTGCAACTATGTATAGTACAACCCCTGTTACACAGAATTCAAGCAACCAGCAGCCTCAAACCACTGACAAAAAAAACTGTGGAAAATAAATTGGTAAAAAATACAGAAGTTTAAATTTAGTGTGTGTCTCTCCGTTAGTTTGCCCAACACTCAACACATAATCTCAAGCAACCGGAAAATTCACTTATCCGGCATCTACCAAATACCCAGGTGCTGGATACCGGCAGTTTTACAGTATAATGACAATAACCTCTCATCTCATCAGGCTATGTATGGGTGGTGGGAGTCAGGTCAACAGTAAACTCCCAATTGTATAATGACATCCGCAAGGGTCTTGGTATTGATCCAAACTTTGAGGCTACCTTGGAAGAAATGTGGGTAGCACAGTTAGCCTAGCGGTTAGCATGCCGCTGTTACAGTGTCAGCGACACGGGTTTGAACCCAGCACTGTCTGTGAGGAGCTTGAACTGTCTCCCCTGTGTCTGCATGTACCCTTCCCCAGGTACTCCACCCCACCCCCCCTCCCCAGCCCTTCCAAACGTTGTTGGTGTAAATGGGGAGGATGGACTCATGGGCCGCAAGGGCCTGTTACCAGGCTGTATGTCTAAATTTAAATTTATAATTGGTTCAAGTGTTACTGTCCATGCAATGCAAAAAATCAGGATAATAAATCAGTCCTGGAGCCTCCATATTGATGCAATCACAAAGAAGGCTCACCAGCGGATATACTTTGTGAGGTGTTTGAGGAGATTCGAAATGACACCAAAAACCTTGTAAACTTCTACAGGTGTATCGTGGAGAGCATTCTGGCTGGTTGCATCACTGCCTGGCATGAAGGCACCAAATCTCAGGACAAGAATAAGTTCCAAAAGGTTGTTAACTTGGCCTGCGACCAGGCACCAGACTTCACTCCATCGAGGACATCTACACGAGGTAGTGTCTTCAAAATGCAGCTTCTATGCTCAAAGAGCCCTCTTCACACTGCTACCATCAGGGAAAAGGTACAGGAACCTAAAGACAAGCACTCAGTGACACGACAACAGTTTCTTCCCTGCTGCCATCAGATTCCTGAATGATCAATGATCCAAAGACACTGCCTTACATTTTGTGCTCTATTATTTTAATTTTTTTATCGTAATGTTGTGAGATGGTTATAATATGAATGTTTTCACTTTGATGCTGCTGCAAAACAACGAATTTCATGACTTGTTCATGACAATAAATCCTGATTCTGAGAACTGGCAAGTGAAATTGCAAGAGAGAAGCGCGGCCACAAGGAACAGCCAGCAGTAAGGTGGCCGCACACCTCTCACCATGGTGGCTGTAGTCAGAGGTCTCCAAAAGATGGAGGATTCCCCTTCCGCCGCTCTGGCAAGCACAAACCTCAACTGCAGAGGGAGAAGAGACGAATCAAAAACAAAACTGCAGTCTTCGTTAGGCTAGACAGAGCACTCTCTACCTCTGAACAAGTACGAATGAACACGAAGAAGCCAACAGCTAAAGATTAACAGTGAAACAATGAAATATTTTGCCAATCACATTTTATCATGACCTCTTCGAAAACAGTATTTGCCTTATCCTATCTGACACACCAGGAGCACTCTTGATTACTGGTGATTACATCAGAGAAGCAAACTAAAGCAACATGTGAATGAAAACTGGGTTGAACTAGTCCAAAGGGTACGTCAAGGGACAAATATAAGCAGTTTTTAGGGCTACTTTCTCTCTTCGGCTCTGCATACCGACTTTCAGTTAACATTTTGCAGCATACTGCTCTCTGTAAATGATGTTCCCACCTTGAGGCAAAAAGCCATGAACTCAAATCCGGATGCACTTTAAGTGCTCTGCACCATTAAACACCAGACAGGGAGAGCAGATTTAGAATAATTAGGTTACTCACGTGGAAGTGTTATGGGATCACTGCAATGGAAAAATAATTCACCAACTCGAGTTTGCACAGCCTTTCCGTCACTACAGCCGGTGGTTTCCGTGGAAACTGAATTTCCTGCACTAGTGGCTGCTGCACTTGTGACAGAATTAACATACGGAGGGGGGGGGGAAACACTTCACGTTTTATCATCATCCTGAGTTATGGGCGTCTTCCACCACGTCAAGCGCAGGTGTCATGCCTGGGATGCAATGAGCACTTTGCTACAAGCTTCATGGGAATGCAAGAACTAGAAGCAGGAGAAGGCCTTCAGGCCTGTCAAGCCTGTTCCGCCATTCAATGACATCATGGCCGATCTGATGTCAGGTCATCTCCATCGACCTTCCTTTTCCCCATATCCCTTAATTTTCCCCTACTTTGTAAAAATCTATCCAACCTTGTCTTAAATATATTCACCAAGGTGGCCTCCACTGCTTCAATGGGCAATGAATTCCACAGATTGACTGCCCTCTGGGAAAAGCAGTTCCTCCTCATCTCCATTCTAAATCTGCTACCTGGAATATTGAGGCTATTCCCCCTGGAACAAGTCTTCCACACCAATGCAAACAACTTACCTACCTCCATCTTATCTTTTCATAATTTTATAGATTTCTATAAGATCCCCATTCATTCTTCTAAATTCCAGCAAGATGACTCAATCTCTCCTCATGGGCTCACCTCTTCATCCCTGGAATCAACCTGGTGAGCCTCTTCTCTTCTGCACCGTCTCCCTATTCATGCACAAATATTGCCAAGTCCTTCTGCAAGGCAGCATGCTGCATTCGCTTGCCATTTAAACAGGTGATTCTCTGTGCTGCCCTGCTACATTAGGCTCTGATGCATGGCCTCATAGAGGGCTCAATGATGTCCATTCGTATCCAAATGGCGAAGAATTACACTGAAATTGGCAATAAATTTACCCTTGTGCTGAAATTAATGAGTGACAAATGCCACACAGAGAGAGGCCCACTCATGGCAGGTATATATCCTTACAACAGACAACTAGGTACCTTGGGTGGTCTTGCATGTTCCATGAACTTTTATGAATAAAGTGCATTTTAAAATAAAAGCGGGAGGAGACGGCCTACGGAATTGAATAAAACATGGCTGTTGGAAGCTTCAGATGCCATCGAGTGTCATTTAGTGAGGCTGCAGGCGGCAGGGTTAGCTTAGCAGTTAGCTCACCGTTATTATAGCGCCAGCGACCCGGTACTGCCTCTAAGGAGTTTGCACTTTCTCCCTGTGTCTTCATGGGTTCCCCCACACCCCCCCCCCGAGGGCTCCAGCTTCCTCCCACCCTTCAAAAACGTATGGGGGTTGTAGGTTAATTAGGTGTAATTGGGTGGCATGGGCTCGTGGACCAAAAGGGCCTGTCTTCCTACTGTATGTCTAAAAATTTTTTAAATGGCTGACTCATTAAAAGACTCCGCTGATTGGAAGAACAACACCACGTATTCCAACTGGACAGCATTACTGATTTCTGCTGCCCTCCTCCATCTCTCTTTCCTTTTCTCTGTCTCTTTTCCTCCACCTCTTGCTTCCACAGAGCCAAAAACAACCTCCCCACCCATGCCCCAGTCAATTCTAACCTCTCTCTCTCTCTCTCTCTCTCTCTCTCGTGTCCCATCCATTTAACACCTTTCATCTGTTGGTCAGCATTCCTCCCGCTGCCATTCTTCCCTTCTCCCCAGCCTTTTAATTCGGGCGCCTGCCTGCTTTTAACTCATGGTAAGGGCTCAGGCCCGAAACGTGGCAACAAATTCCACAGACTCACCAGTCCGGAAGTTGTTCCCTGGTCCTAGACTCTCCCACCATGGGAAACAACCTTTCTACATCAACTCTGTCCATGCCTGTCAACATATAAATTGTTTCAGTGAGATTCTAAATTCCAATGATTAAAGGCCAAGAGTTGTCAAACACTCCTCATATGATAACCCTTTCATTCACGGAATCATCCTTGTGAACTTCCTCTGAACCCGCTCTATTATCAACACATTCTTTCAAATGAGGAGCTCAAAAATGCTCACAATACTCCAACTGAGGTCTGAGGCTTATAAAGCCTCAAAATCATATCCCTGCTCTTACATACTATTTCTCTTGAAATGAACGCCAGCATTGCATTAGCCTTCTTCACAATCCACTCAACCTACTGTCCTGCACGTGGATTTCCAAACTTCTTCCTCTTCGGTATGGTTGCATTAAGACCAGTCCTATTATAAATTGCTGGCAAGAGGACCCCCTACCCCCTCACTTTACCAGGTACAAGGGCAACAAACAAATCCAAAACAACTGTAAATACCGCTGTGCCAGTGTGTATTGGCCTAGTCCTCTGCTTAGCACTTGTTGTGGACGTCTTGAGATCACCTACCTACACCCTACTCGACCTCCTGCCACCCGTCTGAACCAACCTTCCCTACACCCGTCCCAAAATCTAACGAGGCTCAATGCTGAATATTTTTTTTAATTTTAGATTTATGTTTTTAGTATTTTATTTTAAATCAACACATATAAAAAGCGTATATCACATTGTTACAAATAATTGACTGAACTATATAAAAATAGAAAAAACTACAGAATTATATGTAATTTTTTTCTAATGGAATACAACTTTGAATCTCACATAGATCAACAGTAAAAGGTTTTACGGTAAATCACACTGAACATAAGCTTAGTCTATTTGCGGACGATGTGTTGGTATATTTGACTCAACCACGATTATTACAACCTAACCTAGTGGTTCTCAACATTTTTCTTTCCACTCACATACCACTTTAAGGAATCCCTCTGCCATCGGTGCTCTGTGATTAGTAAGGGATTGCTTAAGGTGGTATGTGGGTGGAAAGAAAAAGTTTGAAAACCACTGTTTCAATCATCCCTCATTGACTCGTTATGTGCACAGTTTCATAACTCTAAAGGAGATGGGCCAATGACAATTTTTCTGAAGCAAAATATTTCCATAGCAATTGGGTCTAGAGCAGTGATTCTCAACCTTCCCTTCCCACTCACATCCCACCTTAATCAATCCCTTACTAATCACAGAGCACCAATAGCATAGGGATTATTTAAGGTGGTATGTCTTCTTTCTTTCTTTGGCTTGGCTTCGCGGACGAAGATTTATGGAGGGGGTAAAAAGTCCACGTCAGCTGCAGGCTCGTTTGTGGCTGACCAGTCCGATGCGGGACAGGCAGACACGATTGCAGCGGTTGCAAGGGAAAATTGGTTGGTTGGGGTTGGGTGTTGGGTTTTTCCTCCTTTGCCTTTTGTCAGTGAGGTGGGCTCTGCGGTCTTCTTCAAAGGAGGTTGCTGCCCGCCAAACTGTGAGGCGCCAAGATGCACGGTTTGAGGCGTTATCAGCCCACTGGCGGTGGTCAATGTGGCAGGCACCAAGAGATTTCTTTAGGCAGTCCTTGTACCTTTTCTTTGGTGCACCTCTGTCACGGTGGCCAGTGGAGAGCTCGCCATATAATACGATCTTGGGAAGGCGATGGTCCTCCACACCAACCCTCTTTTCAATCTTCTTCAGCATGATGCTGAACCAAGCCATGAAAGACCCCAACAATGAAGACGCTGTTTACATCCGGTACCGCACGGATGGCAGTCTCTTCAATCTGAGGCGCCTGCAAGCTCACACCAAGACACAAGAGAAACTTGTCCGTGAACTACTCTTTGCAGATGATGCCGCTTTAGTTGCCCATTCAGAGCCAGCTCTTCAGCGCTTGACGTCCTGCTTTGCGGAAACTGCCAAAATGTTTGGCCTGGAAGTCAGCCTGAAGAAAACTGAGGTCCTCCATCAGCCAGCTCCCCACCATGACTACCAGCCCCCCCACATCTCCATCGGGCACACAAAACTCAAAACGGTCAACCAGTTTACCTATCTCGGCTGCACCATTTCATCAGATGCAAGGATCGACAATGAGATAGACAACAGACTCGCCAAGGCAAATAGCGCCTTTGGAAGACTACACAAAAGAGTCTGGAAAAACAACCAACTGAAAAACCTCACAAAGATAAGCGTATACAGAGCCGTTGTCATACCCACACTCCTGTTCGGCTCCGAATCATGGGTCCTCTACCGGCACCACCTACGGCTCCTAGAACGCTTCCACCAGCGTTGTCTCCGCTCCATCCTCAACATCCATTGGAGCGCTCACACCCCTAACGTCGAGGTACTCGAGATGGCAGAGGTCGACAGCATCGAGTCCACGCTGCTGAAGATCCAGCCGCGCTGGATGGGTCACGTCTCCAGAATGGAGGACCATCGCCTTCCCAAGATCGTATTATATGGCGAGCTCTCCACTGGCCACCGTGACAGAGGTGCGGAAAGAAAAAGGTTGAAAACCACTGACCTAGACTTTATAAGCAACTGATAGATTATTGAAAAGTTTCTGGTTATAAATTGTAACACTGGGATTAAGTATTTAGGAATACGTAAATAATTTTTAAAAATTTATATAAATTAAATTATATTCCGATACTTAAGAAAGTAAATGAGGATTTGAAAAGATGGACAAATTTGCCTCAAACTTTCATTGGTAGAGTTAATTGTATTAAAATGTATATCTTTCCAAGAATTTCAGACTTTGCCAATTTTTGTACCACAAATTTTTTTAATTTTTTTTACAGGAATTAAATAAACAGAAAATTTCTTTGGTAAGGTAGGATGGCGAGAATATCGATGGAAAAATTATCATGGAAAAATTTTAGATTTAGACATACAACACGGTAACAGGCCATTTTGACCCTCAAGCCCATGCCGCCAAATTAACCTACAACATTTAGACATACAACACGGTAACAGGCCATTTTGACCCTCAAGCCCATGCCGCCAAATTAACCTACAACCCCCGGCAGGTTTCCAATGGGGGAGGAAACCAGAGCCCCTGGAGAAAACCCACGCAGACTCGGGGAGAACGTACAAACTCCTTACAGACAGTGCTGGAGTCGAACCCCAGATCCAAATGCTGGGGCGTGACAGCATTGCACTAACCATGTCGCCTATGTGTTTTGTATGAAAACACCTGAGGAACCTTTAAGACTGCAGAAATTGCTCTACAAGTGCAGGTTGTAGCTGCCTGCAACACTGAAAGTGAGACCAGCTGGAAGACACAAATCATGCTTCAAGAGTGAGCAACTGGTTTTAAAAAGGTATCTGCTTACTGAGGCTAAAGTTAGCCAAACTGGAAAATAAAACTGTGCAGTGTAGGGTGGTCAGATTCTAGAAAGTTGGCTGATCGCATGCCCAATTCGTGAAATGAAACCGGACTCAATCTTGCAGGATCACTGCATCCCACTCCTGTATCAGGTGTGATGCAGGCAATTCAACACTCACATGACAGCACAGAGCTGGGTGTGACGTTGGAGAGGGGATAACGAGGCAGTGCCTGGAAAGCCAGGACTGCTCGGCATGGCCCAGTCAGCGACCTCGGCGAAGGCTCGGATATCTCCGTTACCGTCGAGCACCATGACAACTCCAGCCCACACAGTGTCTGCAGTAAACTAACGGAGACCTGGCATGTGGTGCATGCTGCCTGGAGAGCAAAACCATGAGAGTTTATGGCCATAATCACAATCTCAATGTACAGAGGTAATGAAATTCTTACTTCCTTCAGCCATACCAATAAAAATAGTATTAAGTAAATTAGCACACGAAGCAATAAGACAGAGATGGTGGTGCAAAATTTTTCACGTTTCAAGATTCAGCTACTGACATGTAATAAAAGAGAAAATGTAATATTACATGACTTAAGACAGACAAAGAATCGCTATTGATATTGCCCAGTGCCCCATACAGTTAGAGAGAAAGAGAAGCAAAGGTGAGTCCCTTCAGAGGCATGGAGTGTCCATGGATTCCCCTCCAGCTCTCCCACAGCCGCACGGACTACCATTCGATCCATCAGCAAACCCGAGCTCCAGGTCCAAATCCCTGACCTGTCCAGGAAGCCTTCAGCGCCTGAGGTCCTTCAGGAGCCCCTTTTGTCCTCAGCGCCCTCTCGAGTCCCGGTGACGATACCTGGTCCCCGTGAGCCGGTCTCCAGCAGCCCGCAGCCTGTGCCGGTCCTTCAGCCGCTCTCTCACCATCCCATATGGTCCGATCTTATACATACTTCTCCTTTTCAACGTTGGGGGGGGGGGGTGGTGTTTCTCCCATTTCTGGTGCCCAAAGAAGTGATGTATCAATAGCACAGACAGATCTTTGGTGGCCCTGGACCAGTTTATGGTTAGGATAGTGCAGGAGAGTGTGGGGTGTTCAAGTGTCTGGAAGCTGCTGAAAAAAACTCTTTGGAACCCAGACACTTCCTGCCGTACCAGAAGCATTTATGCTCCTGCAGCAGCTTCAGGCTCCAGAGGGTTCATTTCTCTCCCATTTGTTTAAAAGATCTGGGCAAGGTTTCTACTAACTGCTGTAAAGACTTTGGAAAGTTGTCCTTTTGAACGGTTTAGTACCTCTAGTGAAGGGGCTTTCAGCAGGGGGAGTTCCAGGACTGAATCCTAGCAACCGTGAAAGTTCCTCAACGTGCTTGAGTCCACAACAGTCAAGGCAGCGCGGCACTGAAGGTAAGCAGATAAGCAGTGGAAGATGGGCCCAACACAGAAGGCTGCCTGCTGTTTGTCGGCCTGACTCCATGCAGTGTGACCTTTTGACGGAGGTTCTCCTCCGTCAAAAGTTGTGGAGTTGAGAGTGAAGGGTACAAGCTTGAGTGGAGGGTGGGTGAGGATGTGGGAGGGAAAAGTATAGGGAGTCCCGATGTTACGAATGTCCAACTTACGGATAACTCGTATTTAAAAAGCTAATGAAAAGGGAGGAAGGGGAGGGGTATAGACCAACAGACAAAAGGTATGAATTGGATATGAGGACACGAACGAGGAAAGAGGAGTTTGTGGGGGGGGTAGTGAGGGAGAGAGTGAGAGTGAGGGAGAGAGTGAGAGTGAGGGAGAGAGAGAGAGAGTGAGGGAGAGAGTGAGAGTGAGGGAGAGAGAGAGAGTGAGGGAGAGAGAGAGAGAGTGAGCGAGAGAGAGAGTGAGCGAGAGAGAGAGTGAGCGAGAGAGAGAGTGAGCGAGAGAGAGAGTGAGCGAGAGAGAGAGTGAGCGAGAGAGAGAGTGAGCGAGAGAGAGAGTGAGGGAGAGAGAGAGTGAGGGAGAGAGAGAGTGAGGGAGAGAGAGAGTGAGGGAGAGAGAGAGTGAGGGAGAGAGAGAGTGAGGGAGAGAGAGAGTGAGGGAGAGAGAGTGAGGGAGAGAGAGTGAGGGAGAGAGAGTGAGGGAGAGAGAGTGAGGGAGAGAGAGTGAGGGAGAGAGAGTGAGGGAGAGAGAGTGAGGGAGAGAGAGTGAGGGAGAGAGAGTGAGGGAGAGAGAGTGAGGGAGAGAGAGTGAGGGAGAGAGAGTGAGGGAGAGAGAGTGAGGGAGAGAGAGTGAGGGAGAGAGAGTGAGGGAGAGAGAGTGAGGGAGAGAGAGTGAGGGAGAGAGAGTGAGGGAGAGAGAGTGAGGGAGAGAGAGTGAGGGAGAGAGAGTGAGGGAGAGAGAGTGAGGGAGAGAGAGTGAGGGAGAGAGAGTGAGGGAGAGAGAGTGAGGGAGAGAGAGTGAGGGAGAGAGAGTGAGGGAGAGAGAGTGAGGGAGAGAGAGTGAGGGAGAGAGGGGCAGAGAGTGAGGGAGAGAGGGGCAGAGAGTGAGGGAGAGAGGGGCAGAGAGTGAGGGAGAGAGGGGCAGAGAGTGAGGGAGAGAGGGGCAGAGAGTGAGGGAGAGAGGGGCAGAGAGTGAGGGAGAGAGGGGCAGAGAGTGAGGGAGAGAGGGGCAGAGAGTGAGGGAGAGAGGGGCAGAGAGTGAGGGAGAGAGGGGCAGAGAGTGAGGGAGAGAGGGGCAGAGAGTGAGGGAGAGAGGGGCAGAGAGTGAGGGAGAGAGGGGCAGAGAGTGAGGGAGAGAGGGGCAGAGAGTGAGGGAGAGAGGGGCAGAGAGTGAGGGAGAGAGGGGCAGAGAGTGAGGGAGAGAGGGGCAGAGAGTGAGGGAGAGAGGGGCAGAGAGTGAGGGAGAGAGGGGCAGAGAGTGAGGGAGAGAGGGGCAGAGAGTGAGGGAGAGAGTGGCAGAGAGTGAGGGGGGGAAGAGATGGCAGGCAAAAGCAGAGCAGTAAAGAGGAAAAAACCTATTTACATTTATTCCAAAAAGAAACCCCCTCCACAGCTGATGTTCCAGTCTGATCAAATACTCCTGCGTTAAAGTCCACTAGCCAAGCCACATGCTCTTAGCCGCACTTCATACCTTGCATGTTTCAAATAACTCCACCCAAACATGATACGTCAATTTTTTTTTTGCTTTTCCAAATAACCCCACAATATAAATGCAGTGGATGAACGGAGCCTGGATCATTTTTAATCAGGTTGCCTTTGAGTAACCCCGTCTCCTTCCCAATTGTTTTAATTTTTCCGGTGGATTTAATTCTGGGCTTGCCAGAGCTTTTAGCCAGGCAGGAAGCAGCAGAAGCAGAGTGGAATGAAATCGCCGCTGGACTTAGACTAACATTATCCGTCAGAGTCTAGACAACCATCTTTCAACCCAATACTGAACTAGACCACAAATATCTCAATAAAGAATCATATTTGTCGATATCTGTGTTTGGGTGATTTAGCCCTGTGCATCACTTTCTCAGTCCAGAACGACTGCTGTGCCAGGCTAGAAGGCTTAAGTGGGACTCATTCACTCATGGGCCATGACGCAGTGCCAAGCCCAAAATAACTTGGCATTGCACACTCCCAGCAGAATTGGGAGGCCAAGACAATTCACAAAGGAAATGTGCTCCATGAAACTGGGCAGGAAGTGTGCTGTGTCACAACGTGGAGAATGAATCTTCCTCATTAATTAAAATAATATGAAGCTCTAAAATCTGGTGGAATATAGACGGCAGAGCTGCCAACTTCAGACAGAGGGGATGACGGGCAAGGGAAAAAGGGTAGATAAGGGAGAGACAAAGAGAGCGGAAAAGGAAGAAGAAGGAGAGGTGAAGAGACAGGGAGGGAGGGAGGGTGTGGATAGGTTATGGGAAAGAAGGCTGAGAAAGCAGAAGACAGGAAGGAGAAGTGGGAGGGGGAAGGGAAGGTGAGAAAAAGCAAGGGGAAAATTGCAAAGGACAGAGTGAGCGCAAAGGAGGGAGAGAGAACGAGGAAGGGGAGGCTTGAGAGTGTGAGGAAGGGTGAGAGAGTGAGGGAGAGTGAGAGAGAGAGAGAGAGAAAGAGAGAGAGAGAGAGAGAGAGAGAGAGTGAGGGAGGGTGAGAGAGAGAGTGAGGGAGGGTGAGATAATACACGTCCAAAGTCAGGAGAACAGACTAAGCACAGTGAAAGACTGACAGCATGACACAGATTCATCACAGGGTGGGGGAGAGAGGGCGCGGGAAGGAGGGGGCGAGAGCGCGGGAAGGAGGGGGCGAGAGCGCGGGAAGGAGGGGGCGAGAGCGCGGGAAGGAGGGGGCGAGAGCGCGGGAAGGAGGGGGCGAGAGCGCGGGAAGGAGGGGGCGAGAGCGCGGGAAGGAGGGGGCGAGAGCGCGGGAAGGAGGGGGCGAGAGCGCGGGAAGGAGGGGGCGAGAGCGCGGGAAGGAGGGGGCGAGAGCGCGGGAAGGAGGGGGCGAGAGCGCGGGAAGGAGGGGGCGAGAGCGCGGGAAGGAGGGGGCGAGAGCGCGGGAAGGAGGGGGCGAGAGCGCGGGAAGGAGGGGGCGAGAGCGCGGGAAGGAGGGGGCGAGAGCGCGGGAAGGAGGGGGCGAGAGCGCGGGAAGGAGGGGGCGAGAGCGCGGGAAGGAGGGGGCGAGAGCGCGGGAAGGAGGGGGCGAGAGCGCGGGAAGGAGGGGGCGAGAGCGCGGGAAGGAGGGGGCGAGAGCGCGGGAAGGAGGGGGAGAGAGCGCGGGAAGGAGGGGGAGAGAGCGCGGGAAGGAGGGGGAGAGAGCGCGGGAAGGAGGGGGAGAGAGCGCGGGAAGGAGGGGGAGAGAGCGCGGGAAGGAGGGGGAGAGAGCGCGGGAAGGAGGGGGAGAGCGCGCGGGAAGGAGGGGGAGAGCGCGCGGGAAGGAGGGGGAGAGCGCGCGGGAAGGAGGGGGAGAGCGCGCGGGAAGGAGGGGAGAGCGCGCGGGAAGGAGGGGGAGAGCGCGCGGGAAGGAGGGGGAGAGCGCGCGGGAAGGAGGGGGAGAGCGCGCGGGAAGGAGGGGGAGAGCGCGCGGGAAGGAGGGGGAGAGCGCGCGGGAAGGAGGGGGAGAGCGCGCGGGAAGGAGGGGGAGAGCGCGCGGGAAGGAGGGGGAGAGCGCGCGGGAAGGAGGGGGAGAGCGCGCGGGAAGGAGGGGGAGAGCGCGCGGGAAGGAGGGGGAGAGCGCGCGGGAAGGAGGGGGAGAGCGCGCGGGAAGGAGGGGGAGAGCGCGCGGGAAGGAGGGGGAGAGCGCGCGGGAAGGAGGGGGAGAGCGCGCGGGAAGGAGGGGGAGAGCGCGCGGGAAGGAGGGGGAGAGCGCGCGGGAAGGAGGGGGAGAGAGCGCGGGAAGGAGGGGGAGAGAGCGCGGGAAGGAGGGGGAGAGAGCGCGGGAAGGAGGGGGAGAGAGCGCGGGAAGGAGGGGGAGAGAGCGCGGGAAGGAGGGGGAGAGAGCGCGGGAAGGAGGGGGAGAGAGCGCGGGAAGGAGGGGGAGAGAGCGCGGGAAGGAGGGGGAGAGAGCGCGGGAAGGAGGGGGAGAGAGCGCGGGAAGGAGGGGGAGAGAGCGCGGGAAGGAGGGGGAGAGAGCGCGGGAAGGAGGGGGAGAGAGCGCGGGAAGGAGGGGGAGAGAGCGCGGGAAGGAGGGGGAGAGAGCGCGGGAAGGAGGGGGAGAGAGCGCGGGAAGGAGGGGGAGAGAGCGCGGGAAGGAGGGGGAGAGAGCGCGGGAAGGAGGGGGAGAGAGCGCGGGAAGGAGGGGGAGAGAGCGCGGGAAGGAGGGGGAGAGAGCGCGGGAAGGAGGGGGAGAGAGCGCGGGAAGGAGGGGGAGAGAGCGCGGGAAGGAGGGGGAGAGAGCGCGGGAAGGAGGGGGAGAGAGCGCGGGAAGGAGGGGGAGAGAGCGCGGGAAGGAGGGGGAGAGAGCGCGGGAAGGAGGGGGAGAGAGCGCGGGAAGGAGGGGGAGAGTGCGCGGGAAGGAGGGGGAGAGTGCGCGGGAAGGAGGGGGAGAGCGCGCGGGAAGGAGGGGGAGAGAGCGCGGGAAGGAGGGGGAGAGCGCGCGGGAAGGAGGGGGAGAGCGCGCGGGAAGGAGGGGGAGAGAGCGCGGGAAGGAGGGGGAGAGAGCACGGGAAGGAGGGGGAGAGAGCGCGGGAAGGAGGGGGAGAGAGTAGGAGATGGAGTAGGGGTTGGGACAGGAGTAAGGAAAAGAGAGGAGGAAGGGAATGGCTAAACAAAATGAATTTTACCCATGAGGGCCTTGGCAGCCTTTGGCGCTCACACTGCCTGGCAGCAGGGGAGGGCAGGGATATAACGCACTGGCTCAGTTTTGGACCAAGGCACTCACTTAAACAGATGAGCATCAGAATGATCCCGAGTGAGTTCTTTCACTGCAGAAGAGAGAACGTTGCCTTGGTGACAGGAACCCACCCACCAGCTTTATAAATCTTTTTTTTGCAGCTTCCCCAACTGTACCCTCTCTTGGGTTAAATAGGATTATCTTTAATGTGCAAAAAGGATCTCTATACTACAAATGAGACATGTTTGACCAAACTGAAGATAATCTGCTTAAGGACCTGTGACTTGCCATCTGATTACGGACCAGTAGAAAATTAAGCTGGAGAAATTGTAATGGGAGACAAGGATATGGCATCAGTCAGTCTTCACTGTGGAAGATGTTAGCAGTGGGCCTGACTTTCAAGGGTGTCAGGGCAGAGAGGCAAGTGCAGTCATGATCACCAGAGAAGGTGGTTGGGAAGCTGAATGGTCTTCACCCGGGTGGATAAATCCTCTCGGACTGGATGGAATGCACCCCCGGGGTTCTAAAGGAAGTGGAGGCATTGGTCATGAGCAAGATTCTGGCAAGGTTCTGGAGGACTGGAAACCTGCAATGGCCACTCTGCAGTTTAGAAAGGGAGGGAGGCAGCAGAAAGGAAATTAGAGACCTATTAGGCTGACATCAGAGGCCGGGAAGTTGAGGGGAGTCGAGGATGACTCAGTGGTGAAGACACCAAATGCACTGTTGGCTTATTTCGAGAGGAGGGTAAAAGAGCAGGGATAGGATGTTGACGCTTTTTTGATGGTGAAGCCTCAAATGAAGTATGGGAGAGAGGCTCAAATTTAGACGTACACCATGGTAAACAGGCCCCTTCAGCCCACGAGCCTGTGCCACCCAATTACGCCCAAATGACCTACAACTCGCGGTGCGTTTTGAACTGTGGGAGGAAACTGGAGTCCCCAGGGAAAACCCACGCAGACACAGGGAGAATGTGTAAACTCCTTACAGACAGCGCGGGATTCGAAACCCGGTCCCAATCGTTGGCTCTGTAACGTCATAGGCTCACCCTCTCATTTCTGGAATCAATATAGTGAACCTCCTCTGCTCTACTTCTAAGGCCAGTACACCCTCCCTCAAGTTAGGAGGCCAGAACTGCACATAGTACCCCAGATGCAGCTTCACCAATCAATACCCTCCCTGTTCCTACACTCAATCCCTCCAGCAATATAGGCTAACCTTCCTGATAGCCCACTGCACCTGCAAACCAACATTTGACAATTCATGCACAGGGACTCCCAAGTCCTTCTGCACAGCGACTCCCAAGTCCTTCTACACAGCAGCATGCCGCAATTGCTTGGCATTTCAGCAACAATCTGCTCTTCCATTTTTCCTTGCAAACTGAATAACCTCACATGGTACTCCATCTGCAAGAACCTTGCCCACTCACTTAACCTACCTCCGCATCTTCTGCACAATTTGCTTTTCTGTTCAATTTAGTGTCTTCATCAAATTATGATGCACTCTACACATCCCCCTCTTCCAGATCATTAATGTACAGGACAGATGCTCCTTTCCTTACATAGGGTTACATTCCGATGAACTCATCGTAAGTGGGAAAAATCATGTCAAACCATTGTAAGTTGAGGAACCTCTGAAAATTGTGATTAATGTTATATTGCTCCTTTGAGGGAGGAACTAATGCACTTTGGGTCACTCAAGTTGCAGACAGAGTTACAGAAAGTGGACATGGATACCATTTTATTCTCTCCTAATCCCTATCACCTCCCCCACTCCAGATCCCAGCACCTCATCCGCACGATGGAGTCATCTGACACTGGTCAATTAACTCACCCACCAGCGGGCCTTTGGGACGTGGGAGGAAAGCAGACAGGAGGAAGGCGCAAACCGCAGGCAGACAGACAGTGGTGGAGGTCGGGATCGAAGGTGGGTCACTGGGGCTGTCAGGGTCTTAATGGGTCTTAACGGCCTGACTGGTCTCGTCGGAGACCTGGTGGTGGCAATGCGGCTAAAGGGTTAAGGTTCAGCCTATCCACCAGCACGTGGCTGAAAAGCCGCAGCGTGCCCATCATTTTGCTCACCCTGCCTGCCCCCCCCCCCCCCCCCACCCCAGGGCTGGCTTTAATTTAGAGCAACTTAATACGAACTGAGCAACAGTTCTTCCAGGCCTGACCACCCACTGCACTGGCTGCCAATAATCAACAATATCTCAAACAGTCAAATGGAACAAAATCTCTCTTCCTGGACATTTGAGCTGGTGATCACAGCATTTGACATTGGGTGAATGAGGGATTGGTTAGACAGGTCTCTGCCACACACTGCACAAGCAAACAGAATTGAACACAAGGACCATCTGCTGTCAAGGAAATGATGAGGTCAGCAGCCCAGGCCGCTGACAGAAACCAGTGTGGATTCAAGCCAAATAAAGAGAGTGCTCGTACCTCCTTCTGGAGGCTGGGCTGCTGGAGACGGTGAGAAACAGATTCTGCTGCTCTCAGTGACTTTACCAGTGCACCAACTCAAGCTCTCTGGCCCCTGTTCCAATGTCCCTGTGCACAGCCTATCATAGGCAGTCACTGAGCATGAGACAACATTAATTAGTCATTCTACAAATCTGCAATCCAATTCCAGGAAGCACTGGAATTAAAGACCCAGTGTCATGTGGTTCTGTCTCAGGGCAGAGGCCGGCTGCAGTCAAGAAACAGGGGGTGGGGGTATTGGGTAGGGGATAGGGAGAGAAATGGAGAAAAGGGAGGGGGGAAGAGGGAGAGTAAAGAGAGAGAGAGGGGAAAGAAGGAAGGGAATGGGAGAGGGGAGGAGAAAAGCAGGGGTGAGGGGTGGGGAGGAAGAGGGGAGGGGAAGAGGGGAGGAAGGGGGAGGGGAGGAAAGGGGGGAGGGGAGGAAGGGGGGAAAGGAGGGGAGGGTAAAGGAGGGGAGGGGGAAGGAGGGGAGAGGGGAAAGTTCAAATAAGAAAACTAGACCCAGGCAGTGCAAGGGGTGAGAATGAGGAGCAATGGGGTCGAGAGGAACATTTTGTACGTCTTCTTGTTCAATGACAGGATTCCTCTATTTTTCTTTCAAACAATGAGGTCTGTGTCCATTTCAAATGGGTGCGTGACCAATTAAACTTGATAGAGATACCCCTAGCCAGCCGGCTCACTTGCAGCGAATCAGCAGTGGTATTTTTTGCAGCAGATGGCAAGCACTCTAACACAACTACTCTTGGGCATTTAATACGGCCCCCCAGGGTCAATCAGAGTAACCGTAGCTCCAGATCAATGATTCCTGCATAATTTCACACCATGCCTCACAGCTCTATGCGTGGACCGGGTGGGAGGGGATGAACAACGAGATGCTGCCTTCCGCCACATCTTCCCATCGCACGCACAACCCAGTTGGCGGGAGTCGACAGCTCCCGAACTCCTCCTTCCTCGATCACTCCTCTGACGCCTTGTACCCAGCAAACGGTTGAGCACAGGGCATACCCAAAAGACCAAGAGCTTATGGGTTTAACCTGCCATTCCTTCCCTCTCCTCTGCGCCGAGCTAGCACCCGAACCTCCACCAGACCCGCCCCAACACAGCTCCAAGTCGGCCAACTCTGTACCCATGTCCCTCATCCCCTGCCCCAACCATCCCCCGCCCACCCTCCTCCCACACTCCGTAAATGTACCCAGCCTACTATTCCCGGTAACTTAAGACCTCATCTCATTATCTTTGCATTCCTTGACCATCCCTCAAAGCTAAAAGACTCTCACTCTTCACTGAAAATACCTCCAAGGTCTTATCTGATTGTCGCTTGCCCAGTGCTACGCTCATGCTCGAAAAATTGAGTTGGTCGTCCATCGTACAGTTGCTTCTGCATCAAGGCACTGCGAGATTTCATCCCTAACTCCTTTCACTAATCCTTTCTTTTCTCCAGTGTTCTCAGAGACATGTATCATAGAACCAGGGAGAACAGCCCACCGTGATCTCGCCCAACATCAAGCAGCCATTCATACTCATCCCACATGTCCCCATTTATTCCTAACCTCTACTCCCCATGCCCATCAAATCCTTTCAGCTTCTTCCACTCAATAATCAGAATGTACTGTCATGAACAAGTCACGAAATTCGTCACAGCATCACAGGGCAAACATTCATATGAACCCCTTACAACAATAAATAAAAATAGTGGACGAAAAGTCAAAGTGAGGTAGTGTCTTTGGTTCATTGATCATTTAGGAATCTAATAGCAGTGGGGAAGAAGCTGTCCTTGTGCCGCTGAGTGCTCGTCTTTAGGCTCCTGTACCTTTTTCACCGATGGTAGCAGAGTGAAGAGGCCATGGCCTAGGTGGTGGGGGTCTTTGAGGATAGAGGATGCTTTTTTAAGACACCGCCTCATGAGGATGTCCTCGATGGAGTGAAGTCTGGTGCCTCAGATGTCGCAGGACGAGTTAACAACCCTCTGGAATTTATTCTTGTCCTGAGAGTTGGCGCCTCCAAACCAGGCAGTGATGCGACCAGCCAGAATGCTCTCCACAGTACACCTGTAGAAATTTCCAAGAGTCTTCGGTAACCTACCTAAAGAGTCAGTGGTCAAATCAGCCCACCCACTCACGCCCAAGTCTTTGGGGTGGGGATGAAACTGGAGATCCCGGAGAGACAAAAAACACAGTCACAGAGAGGACACGCAAACTCCACATATATGGCACCATAGGACAGAATTAATCTGGGCCACTGCTGCTGTGAGGCAGCATTTCAACGAGCTGCAGCACCGCACCAAACTGTCCTCTTCAACCGGGCGGTAGGGTTAGCGCAACGTCTTTACAGTGCCAGCAATTGGGACTGGGGTTCTGTCTGTAAGGAGTTTGTACGTTCTCCCTGGGTTTTCCCCAGAGGCACTGGTTGCCTACCACCGTTCGAAACGTACTGGGGTGCCGGATAATTGGGTGGCACGGGCTCATGGGCTGAGAGGGCCTGTTACCGTGCTGCAAGTCTCCATTTAAAATGTAAGACTCGCCTCAGGATAGTTGCTCTACGTGTAGCAATGAAAATGGGAAATAAGGGATTATTCCTCAGTGAGGAAAACAAAGAGGAGCAAAGATTATGCTCAAGGTTCCTTTTATTGTCAACTTTTGCCCACTGTAAGGCATGAGAAGCAAAAGAGAGTCCCTTCAATCAGAGTCACTGAGTGTCCATGGATTCGCCTCCAGCCCTCCCACAGCCTCTACAGCCCCACAAGCTCCTGTTCAAACCATTGGCCACCCGAGCTCCAGATCCAATATGATCAGGAAGTCAGAGCCCCTTCAGGAGCCTTTCTTGCCCTCAGCTGCCTCTCAAATCTCTGCTCCCATACCTGGTTCCCGGGAGCCAGTCGCCCACTGCCTGTGTGGGTCCATTCAGCCACAAGTCGGTAGCAGCCTGCCAGCTGGTTGTGGCTCCTTCAGTCGCCGGAGCCACCCTCGCTGGTCCTCTGGCTGAGGTCACCTTCCCTGTCAGGTCATCTCCTATGCTTCTCCCTCTTAGTGGGCAGGTGGGGGGTGATTTGTTCTCCCCGTTTCTTTTGTGCTAATAGTTCATTAATCCTTTCCAAATTAGGGGCGGAGATGAAGCTTGGAATTGCAAGGAGCAATTAGGATGAGTACGGTGGGCTACAGGATGAGACCCAAGCTAGTCAAGTGGGCAGGTAAGTGGCAGAGGACCCAGTGGTACACATTGGGGGGGGGGGGGGGGGGGTTGCAAGGGGAGTGACATTTTTTTCAAAAGAGGCACCTCCCCACCTGCTTCCCCCCCCCAATCCCAGTCCACCACCACCCCTCTGGTCAGACGCCACCAAAAAATCAGTGTGGCCCACCATTCAACTACTGGCTCGCCATCTGCTATGTGTTGTGGCACATTTTTTACATGCTCGCTCCCCCTAATGTTAGAACCTGGCTACGCCCCTAGCCCAACCACCCCCACCTTGGGTGGGAGGAAACTGGAGCCCCCGGGGAGAACCCACACAGACATGGGGACTTCATACAAACTCCTTACAGACAGCGCGGGGTTCGAACCCTGTTCCCTAATGCTGGCGTGAAACAGTGTTGCACTAACTGCTACCTTATGAATGTTTTTCTATTCAATGTATTATTATTATATTAATTGAGTCCTATATTCTGTATTTTCTTAAAATTTAAATAAAATATTCAAAAAAGAAGGATTGCAGGAAAAAGCCTGGGAACTGCGGGCTAGTGAGCCTAAGGTCTGTGGTGGGTTAGTTACTGGAGAGTATTCTGAGGGGAAAGATGCACTTGGATGGACAAGGGCTGATTAGGGATGGTCAGCACAGCTTTGAAACTGGAAGGTCATGTCTCACAAATCTGATTGAGCTTTTTGCAGATGTGGCCAAGAAGGTTGACGTGGGGAGAGCTGTGGATGTTGTACATATGGATTTCAGTAAGGCTTTCAATAAGGTTCCACACAGTATGTTGCTCTGGAGGGTTATATTGCATGGGATCCAAGGGAAGACAGCAGAATGGATTCAAAATAAGCTTCACAATAGAAAGCAGAGGGTGATTGTGGAAGGTTGTTTTTCGGACAGGAGACCTGTGTGCTGCAGGGTTTATGCTGGGCCCATCGCTATTGGACATGCATGTACATGATTTAGATGAAAATGTACATGGCAGGATTAGTAAGTGACACTAAAGTGTCCAGTACTGTAGAGAGTGAAGACGGTTGTCGATGCTTACAGCAGGGTCTTGATCGTTTGGACAGTGGGCAGAGAGTTGGGTGGTGGAATTTTATACAGAGATACGTGAGGTGCTGCATTTTGGGAGATCTAACATGGGTAGGACCTACACAGTGAATGGTAGGGTTCTGGGGAACGTAAGAGAACAGAGGGATCAGAGTGCCATGTTCAGATTTGGCTACCGTGCTGTAGGAAAGAAGCTTGTGGGGTTGGGGGGGGGGGGGGGGGTGGGGGGGTAGAGAGAAGACAAAAGGTTTACGAGGATGTTGCCAGAGATTCGGGACCTGAGCTGGTGGGTGAGGTTGAACGGACGGGGCTTTATTTGTTGGAGCGCAAGAGAATGAGGGGTGATCTCAAACATGTACAAAATCATGACAGGAATGGATCATGTGAATGCGGAGAGTCTTTTGCCAGAGTAGGGGGATATCTGTAACCAGACGACATAGGTTTAAGGTGGGTGGGGAGAAAGAGGTCTAACAGGAAGTAACTTTTTTTTAAACATGCAGAGGTGGTTGGGTGTATGGAACGGGTTGCTAGAGGAAGTGATTGGGACAGGGATCATTGCAGTGTTTTAAGAAATAAAATTGGATAGGATGGGTTTAGAGGGTCAAATGCAGGCAGGTAGGACATTTTGGTCGGCATGGGTAAGTTGGGCCAAAGGGCCTGTGTGACTCTATGCTCAAGTGGCCAGCACATGCAGAAAAACCACCTCCTGTGTCACAACGATTCTGATTTCTTGGGAGTTCTTGGTTTTGACTGCGACATATTGCACTTGAAGCACTTCAGACAGTAAGAAAATAAAAGCTTCCGCTGCTCTGCTGATAAGATCTTCTTTCTCATCTCGCAATGTCAATTTATTTCTTCCACATGCAACTCACAGCAAGAATATCCTTTGAGTGCCGGGTGTGAGGGAAGGTGGGTGCATTTAATGGAATGCATTTTATTGCTACCAGAAACCTGGTCTGCATTGAAGCCACAGTTTGGGTTACTTCTGGGTCAAAAGGTTGTGGGTTTATGTTCCTTGCCCAAATCTGGAGCACAGAGTGCTGGTTGAACAAACTGCTGCATTACCACTTTTTTAGATGAGAAGCACCGCCCTGTGTTGCACGGGAGGCTTTAAAGGTCTGCAGACACCACCTTCGCAGCGCCTGACACCAGGGTCCGATCCTGAACTCCATCCGAGTGGAGCCTGCACGCTCTCGCTGAGACCACGCGCATGTCTTCTGGGCGTTCTGATTTCATGCCACATCCCAAAAAGTTCTGCTCTCTCTTTCACTGATTTTTCTGTCCAGTATGTACATGCCTGGGCAGAAATAGTGGTGCTGTTGGGACAACTGTCATGGACCCGAACGGGAGCAGAGACGCAGCGCTCCCCACAGGGTCCATCTGCCCAGTCTAACTGCTGTCAGCTCCGAACAGGTTTTAAATGGCTTGTTAAAGTAGCCAACAGTGGTTTATTTTAAAATCCTGTGACCACGGGGTCTGGGCCTGTGATCAGCAGCAGCCACGAGGGGTTACAAACTTCAGGGAAACAGAGGACTGGTGCAGGGCGCCAGCAAACAGGGAGACCACCCCTGTTTGAGAAAAAGCAGAGGAGACTTGGTGACCACAGTGGCAGACCAGCGAGGGGCTCTGAGGCTGAGGAACAAACAGGCACCAAGACTGTTGGTGACTCAAGGCGAGGGCCCCACGCAGAATGGCGACTGCCATCAAGGTGACTCGCACCAGGCTGCGGACTGCTGGAGACTGGCAGAAGGGGTACTGGATTTCAGAACTAGGATGCGAAAGCTTGTCAAGAGTGCTGGAGGCTTCCTGATCATGTAAGAGGTTCACATCTGGAGCTCTGGTTGCTGATGGTTTGGACTGAAGGCTGTGAGGCTGCGGGAAGTGCTGGAGGCGAAACCACGGACACTCACTGACTCTGGGGATTCTCTTTCTCTGACTGTAAGGGACACTGGGCAATTTCTGCTGGTGGCGAATCTTTGTCTGACTAAAGGAAATTTCATGTAATATCACATTTTCTCTTTTATTACATGACAATGTAATCACCTCGACTCTTCAGTATCTGCCTAACTATACAGCCAATTGTCCTGATCAGCTTTAGGAGCCTTCCAGTTAGTTGGCAAGCTGCTTCCCGAAATAGAAAGGTTCACAAGCACAAAAGCTAGACAAAAACACGGCCTTTGCTTTGAAATGGAAACTGCAAATGATCCACATTCTGGGTGGGAATGTGGGGAGAAGAAAATGGGATCAATGCATCTGGATGGGTGGTGTTTGGCATGGATTCAAGGACCTGTTTCTGCACTGTCTAGTCTGCAAGTCGAGAGTAGAGACAGGAAGTCAATTTAATCCATGGTGGGGGAAAGTAAGGGGATGCAATGCAAGAAAAGCCAGACTAAATGGGTCCTGAGAGGATTGGGAGAACCCATAGCCAAGATATCCCTTCACATCTGCATTCATTTCCTTGTCAGCATGATCATCTCTGACCACCAAACTTCTGGGTTTCTCTCCAGAGATCCAAACACCTCCTTAACCTGTCACCACCGTACTGCATTGTCCAGTTGCGTGGCCCTGCTCTCTTGGCCAAGCCTAAATCCTGCCATGGCACCATTTCTAAATGCAGACTATCCTCTTGCTGTGCCCCGGCCAGTATTACCATTAAAGGTTTACTGACCATTGTCATAATGCTCTGTGCAGAAAGGTAGCAAAATGAAAAATTCTTGAGAACAGCGCACAAAAGTAAAATGATCCACAGGCTCAGACCAAAACGTGAACTGCCTTTCTGTGCTTATGAACAAATCGGTTCGGGGGGGAGGGGGTTTGGAACCGCAGTGAATGCCCAGAGATCAGAGACACCAGTCTGGCCTCACTTGCCAAGATAACAGAGTGGGATCCAAATTTTGCAAACTCCAGCCTGGATGGAGGTGGGAGTGCCATCAGCAAGCAACACAAAGATAATGGTGATCTCTTTCCATTCTGAATAACAAACACTTATTTTTCATAAATATCAAACTCCTTGCCAGGAAAGTACCTCAAAAAGTGACTCCATTCTGCTGAATCCACCATTGCAATTTATAACCGGTGTCCTGTTTAATGCAATTTGACAACTGATTATCAAATGACAGTATATAACCATATAACAATTACAGCATAGAAACAGGCCAACCTGGCCCTTCTAGTCCATACCGAACTCTTTCTCTCCACTGACCTACACTCAACCAATAACCCTTCATTCCTTTCCCACCCATATATATATATCCTTCTTCTTTGGCTTGGCTTCGCGGATGAAGATTTATGGAGGGGGTAAATGTCCACGTCAGCTGCAGGCTCGTTTGTGGCTGACAAGTCCGATGCAGGACAGGCAGACACGGTGGCAGTGGTTGCAGGGGAAAATTGGTTGGTTGGGGTTGGTGTTGGGTTTTTCCTCCTTTGTCTTTTGTCAGTGAGGTGGGCTCTGCAGTCTTCTTCAAAGGAGGTTGCTGCCCGCCGAACTGTGAGGCGCCAAGATGCACGGTTTGAGGCAATATCAGCTCACTGGCGGTGGTCAATGTGGCAGGCACCAAGAGATTTCTTTAGGCAGTCCTTGTACCTCTTCTTTGGTGCACCTCTGTCATGGTGGCCAGTAGAGAGCTCGCCATATAACACAATCTTGGGAAGGCGATGGTCCTCCATTCTGGAGACTTGACCTACCCAGCGCAGTTGGATCTTCAGCAGCGTGTTCGATGCTGTCGGCCTCTGCCATCTCGAGTACTTCGACGTTAGGGATGAAGTCGCTCCAATAAATGTTGAGGATGGAGCGGAGACAATGCTGGTGGAAGCATTCTAGGAGCCGTAGGTGATGCCGGTAGAAGACCCAAGATTCGGAGCCGAACAGGAGTGTGGGTATGACAACGGCTCTGTATACGCTTATCTTTGTGAGGTTTTTCAGTTGGTTGTTTTTCCAGACTCTTTTGTGTAGTCTTCCAAAGGCGCTATTTGCCTTGGCGAGTCTGTTGTCTATCTCGTCGTCGATCCTTGCATCCGATGAAATGGTGCAGTCGAGATAGGTAAATTGGTTGACCGTTTTGAGTTTTGTGTGCCCGATGGAGATGTGGGGGGGGGCTGGTTGTCATGGTGGGGAGCTGGCTGATGGAGGACCTCAGTTTTCTTCAGGTAAAAAGAGGAATGTGATTAAGTGGCAATCACAGCATGGAACAAAGTTGGCTGAGCAAAATTGTCTGCTCCCAAATACAGGGAGAGGAAATGCAGAAAACGATTTAGGAAGAATGCTCAAACTGAAGAAATAAAGGGAATGGAAAACCAGTCTAGGAGGAAGATTAAGGCATGAGGAGGTGTTAAAGAGAACAGCAGAAATTGGCCAGCAGGAACAGAATGGTGATTAGAAATATCTGGGGATGAATTAATTTCTGATCAAATCAACAGGATAGTCTGGCCTGGAGGATTAAGATGGGAGTGCTACACCCCAGATATCTGCAAAACAGGAGATGACTTGTGATAACCCTTATGCAAAAAGATCTAGCAAAGGAAGACAACTTTTGTTCTGTATGATAAGGTTGATCTATATAAACTGAGCCAACTGGACAATAGGGGTCAGTCTTGGGGAATAGCTCACTGTGCAGGTGACCTATGAACTAACGACTGATCCAGAGCTCTGTTAAGCTTTATTCTTGTGCTGTGTAATAAATTGACTGTTGAACCGAATACCTTCTCCTATCACTTCATTCAAAGAACACGCTGGACTCAGACCAAATTAGCCTGCCTCTGCCACTTGATCTGGAAGCTCGTTCCACACACCCACCACTCTCTGAGTGAAGAAGTCCCCCTCATGTTTCCTCTAAACTTTTGTCCTTAACACTCAGCTCACGTCCTTTCGTTTTTATCTCCCCCTTTCTTAAAGGAAAAAGCCTCTCCATGCCCACTCTTATCTATACCACTAATAATTTTAAATACTTCAATCAAATCCACTCTCAACCTTCTATGCTCCAAAGAATAAAGACCCAACTTATTTAACCTTTCTCTATAACTTAGACCCCGTAACCCCAGCAACATTCCAGTAAATCTTCTCTGTACTCTCTTTAAATTGTTGATATCTTTCCTAATCTTTGGTGACCAAAACTGTACACAATACTCCAGATCTGGCCTCACCAATGCCCTGTATAATTTTAACATATAATTGGTTGAGGTGTGATTGCACCTACATTAAAGGCCGTATAATGGGCTCTGTCTTTTGGACACTTACTATTTGATGGCTAGAGGATATTTCAATCTCGACTTTAAAAACTCAGCCGAGGGTGGGGAGTGAAAATCAATCAACATTTCTACATTCGTTACTGGAAGCGGTGGTAAGACAGTTGCCCAGAAATGCACTACGTGAGTTAAGAAGGTCACCTGTTTTGCCACCAAACATGTCAAACAAGTCTCTCTTGAGTCTGAAGCCATTTAATAAGATTTGGGTTGATCCAATTTTAATTGCATTACCACATTCCCATCTGCCTGCAATAACCTTTCACTTCATCCCTTGGTCATCAACTTTCTTATCCACTGGAGCTTTATAAATATTCAAATCACCTGCCTGCATTGATTTTTGAGGACCAAAGCCTCACAGTCCGCCAATTATGTCCTGTTAGAACTCCCAAGATCCAGATTCTCTGACAAGAGACAACTTTGCTATATCCACCCTGTTCAAAATGCTTTAGGATGTTTGAAACAGAAGGATCTTCATGATAATTTATTGAATTGGACTATTTGCTGTCACATAGAATGAAAAGGGTTTTTTTTTGCCCAATTTACACCCAATTAACCTACAACCCCAGTGCATTTCAAACATTGGAAGGAAACCAGTGCCCCCGGGGAAAACCAACACAGACATTGGGAGAACATACATACTCCTTACAAACAGTGTGGGATTTGAAGCCCAGTTCTGATTGCTGGCGCTATAAAGGCATTGAAGTAACCACTACGCCAATTGTGCTGCTCTAGAAATACCAGAAGACCCAAAAGAGACAAGGTATAAAAAGAAAGCTCTTTGTCTCACTCACCCTAAGATTTAGGCTTGAAGAACAGAGACAACAATCAAAGGGTTGAGTTAGAGATGGGGTGAAACACGCAAGTCTGCAGATGCTGTGACTGTAGTAAAAAACAGACAGTAAATGCTGGAGGAACTCACAGCCAGGTTCATAGCCTCCATAGGAGGTATATATACCAGTAACCAATGTTTTGGGCCTGAGCCCTTCTTCAAAGTAGAGGCAAAAAGCAGGCAGGCATCTCAATAAAGACTGGCAGAAAGGGGGGGAGGGAAAGGAGTCCAGTCCAACCGACAAAAGGTGTTAATTGGATAAGAGAGGTGAGAATTGATTTTGGCTCTGTGAAAGGAGACTGAAAGGAAAAGGGACGGGAGAGACAGAACCAGAGGAAAGGAGTCAGGGGGACAAAGATGGAGGTGGGGAGGGGAGGGGGCGTTTTAATGATAAACAGAGAGGTTGAGTCCTAATTTCAAGATGATTGAGCGTTTTGGCATGAAGAATGGCATAGATACAAGAGAAGGAAATGAGTCAACTGACAAGAGTCCTTGATATGGAGGCTGGGCTGCGCCATGTTGATACACAGAACGCTCAGAATCAGGGAATGACTGCAGAACAGAAGATGGATCAGAAGTCCATGCTGGCTCCCAGCTGGAAGGTCCCATTCCACTGCTCTGAAAATTATTCTTCTCCAAGTGCCCATTCAATCCCCTCAATAGTCCTGACTGACCGACTTTCCATCAGCTGTAACGGCTGTGAATTCAGGAGCGTAACTGCCCCAGGTCAAAGGGTTCTTTTCACATTCCCCATTTGTGTAATATTTCAACAATGTGGCCGATTGTGCCATTTCACAAGCGACCACAGCAATAATGATGTATCGTGAAATGCAGCAATATTGGAAAAGGTCTATTACAAGAATTGAGTTCCTTGCTTCTTACAGTGGGATTGGGAACATCAAAGATGAAAGCCATCCCCAGCGTCACAACATCAACAGATCTTACGAACAAGTATAATTACAAGTTACTATCAAATTTTGGGACCACCTTTTTTGGGCGAAAAACTTTTGACCTTGTGAAGTAGCTGTCGTTCAGGCGTCGGGACCTCAGACGGCCAGGACCCGGTGGTCAGGAGCTCAGATGGGCGTGCAGCCGGGGTGAGGACCCGTGTTCGGGAGCTCGGATACTCGGGCAGCCGGGGTGAGGACCCAATTTTTGGGCCAGAACTGGGGAAGGTCAACTATTACACGGTATCGATGATTACACTGGTATACACAGTATGTTTCTTATTTCTACATTCTTTGAAGCAACATCAATGATCCTTGAATGCCCGTTTTAATCTCTCTCTCAGTTAAATGAGGTGTTGTTTAGGAAGTAGGAATATTGCCAGTGATTTAGTCAATGCTGTGATCAATGCCATAATATACTGCAGGCAGGTATAAAAGGAAGTGGCTTCAAACAAAAGGAACAAATCTGTAACATTTGTAGGGGAAGGAGCCAGAGAGAATGATCTACAGTACATCAGGGAACTCTGACTGTATTGGTACAATTTAGATTCAATAGGCCAAAAGGCAGAAGGTGAAGCATGGCTGCCTCTGGGAAATAAAACAAGTGCAGTTTACGGCAGGCTGCATTTTCGAGATACTCCGGTCGGTTAAACTGATCCTTAGATATTAGGAAAGCAAAACCAGATGTTGCAATTCAGTGATGACTGGGGGGGGAATTCAGAGGGGAGAGGGTGAGTAAATTTAAATTCCTGGCGATGGGGGGGGGGGGTGGGGGGGTGGTTGGTGGAGGGCTCCATCTTGAAGGACCTTTCCTGGACCCAACGTACTAATGTCATTATGAAGAAAGCACGCTAGTGGCCCTAATTCCTCAGGGGGTTTGCAGTAATTTGGTAGGACACATAAACTTTGGCAAACTTCTACATAGGTGTTTAAATTTAAACACACACCACAGTAACATGCCCTTCCGGTCCACGAGCCCATGCCGCCAATTACACCCTATTCACCTTCGTTTCGTGAAGGTGGGAGGAAACAGGAGAACCCAGAGGTAACCCATACAGAGATGAACGTACAAATTCCTGTGCGGGATAAAAACCTGGGTCGCTGGTGCTGTAACAGCATTACGCTAACTGTGCCGACCAGGTATGGAAAGTGTGCTGACCGGGTGCATCATGGAATAGTATAGGGGCACAAAGCCCTGCAAAAGTTAGTGGATACAGCCTAGGACATCACAGAGGAAAACCCTCCCCACCATCAAGGACATCTACAGAGAACTCTGCTGTCGGAGAGCAGCAGCAATCATCAAGGATCCACACCACCCAGGACATGCTCTGTTCTCGCTGCTGCCATCAGGGAAGAAGTCTAGGTACCGCAAGACTCCCACCACCAGGTTAAGGAACACCTGCTACCCCTCCTCCATCAGACTTCTCAACGACAAACTCAATCAGCGACTCATTTAAGGACTTATACTTTGCACATAATTTATTACTGAATACGGCCATACAGAGACACGGGGAGAATGTACAGGGCGGGATTTGAACCCTGTCGCTGGCGCTGTAAGGGGGGAGGGAAGGGGGGAGGGAAGGGGGGAGGGAAGGGGGGAGGGAAGGGGGGAGGGAAGGGGGGAGGGAAGGGGGGAGGGAAGGGGGGAGGGAAGGGGGGAGGGAAGGGGGGAGGGAAGGGGGAGAGAAGGGGGGAGAGAAGGGGGGAGAGAAGGGGGGAGAGAAGGGGGGAGAGAAGGGGGGAGAGAAGGGGGAGAAGGAGATGGAGGGAAGGGGAGAGAGGGAAGGGAGGAAAGAGGGTAGAGACGGGGAGGAGAGACCCAATGCAAATAAATGTTCCACAGGAGAGATTGTTGTGGTGACACAGGTAATGAGGTCACTTCTGATCACACTTATTCACGTGCTACAAAACAGGAGCATGAAATCAGCTTCTGAAACAGACCACATGTCCGAAGCATGTGGAAATTGTGAACTAATTCAATCTCTCTCTCTCTCTCTTACGTTCTCTCTTTATCAGTGAACTGCGTCACAGCTCCGAGGGGTGAAAGGAAAGTGTTTGAAACCACTGCAGCACAGTCACGCCCTGATCTTTCCGTTTGTTGTGAAAACCTCATCTACAAGGTCACAAATGTGACCCAGCACCAGGGGTCCGGTTGTCGAGTGCCAGCTTTACCCAGAGGGACACCGAGTTGTCCGCACATTAACGGACACCACCTGCTACCAAGCAGGTGGCACTGACCATACCCGGGTTCAGGCAGGGAGAGCGCCCACGGCGGGAGAGGCACCTGGTTCTCACCCGTCCTGCTGGCGGGGAAGGGAGCACTTGGTAGCTGCCCGAAGTGCTCCAGCCTCACACACATCAGCTCCCTGGTTGGCACAGCTGTGGTGGAGGGCTTAAGACACCAACTCGTGGTGCTCTTGCCATGGATGCAGGCGGACCTGCTGATTATTTCCAGATTGTCTTTTCAATGTTACTTATTTCTTGAATTCACACCAGGAGTGCCTGTCCTGACGAAGCTCTCCTCGCCCTCTTTTAAATTTAGATTTTCAATGTTGAGCCTGGTGACAGGCCATTTCGAGCTCATTCCATCCACTTTACACCCCATTAACCTACAAGCCCTGGTATGTTTCAAATGGTGGGAGGAAATCAGAGCCCCCCACCCCCCCCCCCCGGGGAAAACCCACGCAGACACGGGGAGAACGGACAAACTCCTTACAGCCAGCGCGGGATTCGAACCCCGGTGCTGTAGCAGCGTTATGCTAACCATGCTGCCCCTGGCACCATTCTCCCTCTGTTCTCCATTTCACCCCCTCCTGTCCATTACCACCACCAAAGATCACTATCCACTAAATTTACTTCCCAGGAACCGGGACAAGAGGGTGCAGAGGGCAGGAAGAGATCCCCAAGGGCTTCGGGCACTGAAGGCTTCCGGTTTAGACCTGGAGCTTGGGTTGCCATTGGTTTGAACAGCAGTCTGTGCAGCTCCTGAGGGTACGGGAGAGCTGGAGGCGAATCCACAGACACTCAGTGTCTCTGAAGGGACTCTCTTTTGCTTCTCTTTCCCCTATTGTTAGGGGCATCGGGCAATGCTCATAGCGACTGTTTCCCTCACGTCAGGTTAAAGTTTATTAAATTTTTAATGTATTTATTACGAGACAATAAAAGTTACCTTGGAGATGCCTACCCCCATAAAGCCTGACCTACAATGCATTGGTGAAGGTGGTGGTGAACCACCGCAATCCTACTACTGAAGGGGCTCCCAAGGTGTTGTTTGGGATGGATTTCCAGGACTTGGAACCAGAGATAATGAAGGGATATTATCAAGCAACTCTCAAGGGGATACGCGTGTGCTGACTTCCAGATACCCACCACACCCAACCACCTTCTGGGTTGGGAAGGTTGGACAGGAGCAGCTGAGATGGGTAATGAGTACATAGTGCAGAGCGTGGCCAATGGATGCAAGGATGGAGGGAATGAAAGTTCAGGTTAGAGGGTGGTATGCCAATGAAATGAGCTGGTACCGTGAACGTTATGGGTTGGGTAGTGTGTGTATGTGTGCGAGGGTGCGTGTGCAAGTGTGAAGGCGTGTGAGTGCATGTAGAGGTGTGTGTGTGAGGGTATGTGTACATGGTGCACGTGGAGGTGAGTGTGCAAAAGGATGCATGTGGAGGCATGTACGGAGCTGTGCATGCGTGAGGAGGTGTGCAAGGTAAGTGCATGCGCAAGGCTGCGTGAGGAGGTGTGCGCACAAGAATGCGCAAACTATTAGGAAGGGTCGCCGGGTCTGGTATGTCTATGCGTGGGAAGATCAACAATCCACTTGAGTCCACAAACTGAGTCCATGGTTAGGTGAACACAAGGCACGCCCAGAACAGGGTTGAGACAAAGTGAGGGAGCAGCAGGCAGCTTCCATCCAGCAGAGGGAACAGGGGAATGAGTTTCAAGTGCCCGCCATCTTGCCCGGCTAGTCAGAGCAAGTACCTGGGGAATACCTGGCACTGTAGACGACCCCATTGTGGGATCCACTTCCATCTGTGCACGGGCTGCCATCATAGATTTAATTTATAATGAAGCGTCGAGGTCACCAATGTAGCATACGCGCTGTGTGGGCATGGAGAGGAATGACTCGCACACCAAAGCCTTGGAAAATGAGACTGATTTATTGCTCTGGCTGTCATGCGTATATGGACCCCTGGGGCTGACGTCGGGGTCCCAGTTTCGGGTTGGCTGGCACGCCTTCCAGAGTTCCCCATCTTCCCACCGTGCAGGAGGTCACCTGGGGCAGTGCACGTCTCCAAATACGGGCTGCTACAATATCTTTACAAATTTGTTAGAATTTAAACAGGGTCAGTACTGTAATAAATAAACCCTTTCTTTTCCCCAATAACTTTTAAGTGGGAATTGTTGATGTCCAAGACAGAGTACAATTGAATGATTCTCAATAGCTCCTTTTTCATTGGAACCTGTCCCAGGAATTGACAGCCAATTTTACCGATTAACCCAGTGGGAAAAGGACAAGTTGCATCCTGTGACTATTGCTGAAGGAAGACTCTCCTATCCCCGGGGATGAATTGCAGTCAGTGGGAAAGCAGGTTGTGTCCAGGTGGCCCAGTGGAAACCACTTCTTTAACCAGGACATTGCACGGCCAATTAACTGGGGTGCCAGTGGGAGAGGACGAATGTTTCCCACTGGCATCTTATTCATCTGGATACTGGGGCCATTTTGTGCTGATAATTTCACCATTAACACCATTTGTCACACACTCAACTGCAATGCCTTTTATACCTTCTCAATTATCCTACCAGTCCTTCATGTTATTGATCTCACTCTCTCACATACACTAGTGAATTTCACCAATACCACTTTATAGCTCACATTCATTCCCACAGCAGATTTTTCCCAGGGAAATGTCTCACTAAACACACAAATTCCAAGCATTTATTTTTAGTTTCTTCCTTAAAGCCAGGGTGTCTTGTCCAGATGAGCTTGTATTCCTGTCCTCTTCCTGAGCTGCCCGCTCATCGTCAACAGTGAAACATGACGGTCTGCATTCACTGCGATTGCAGTAAATACATCAAGGTGCTGAAGGAACTCAGCAGGTCTTGCAGTGCCCATAGGAGGTAAAGATACTTCAAGCCTGAGTCCCAGGGCTCAGACCTGAAATGTTGGTTGTACAGTAAAATCCCTGTTATCCGGAAATCAACCAACTGGCAAACTCAAGCAACCAGACAAAAAAAAAATGCAGAAAATAAATGGGTAAAAATTCTAGTTTAAAATTGGCGCACCTTGCCGATAGTTCTCCATTCACGCCACACGCAGTCTCAAGCAACCAGAAAATTCTGGTTAAAGAAGTGGTTTCCACTGGGCCACCTGGACACAACCTGCTTTCCCACTGACTGCAATTCATCCCCGGGGATAGGAGAGTCTTCCTTCAGCAATAGTCACAGGATGCAACTTGTCCTTTTCCCACTGGGTTAATCGGTAAAATTGGCTGTCAATTCCTGGGACAGGTTCCAATGAAAAAGGAGCTATTGAGAATCATTCAATTGTACTCTGTCAGTGACATCAACAATTCCCACTTAAAAGTTATTGGGGAAAAGGGTTTATTTATTACAGTACTGACCCTGTTTAAATTCTAACAAATTCGGCCCCGTAGGGGCCGAATACTAGAGTTTTAATGTATATTTTAACTTCAGCAGATCCATTGTGCAAACGTGACCAAACTCTACAGCAGCTGATCTCCGCCTTTTTTCGGCTATGGCCTCCTTGGGACTCTGAGTTTATAAATTATATGGGTCCCCATTCCCTGTCAAGCAGCACTCAAGTTTAGTCAGTTTCTTCCAAACTTCTCTCCTACCAACTACATTTAAAAAAATTCTGTTACACAAGGTAAAAAGGAAACAAGGGTCTTACTTAAATGTTCTGTTCCCCTCCCGCCACCCCCCCCCCACCCCGTTGAGAATGGCTGGTCTATACCACACGAGATAATCTCTAAACCAGTGCAGCACAAAACCATCTACTTTTCTCCTGCTGTCTGATTTCCAAATTCTGTAAAATCCCAGTAACCGGCATCTATGGGGTTTGCAAATTCCAGATATGCAAATTTTCCGGTTGCATGAGACTCACTCTTACAATGCATAACCTGTCTTAAGAATAAACAGTTTAATAGACAAAAGACAGTGCAAAATATATAAAGTTATTTGAAATAAAATATCAGTATTGCGTTACTTAATTATGTAAAGTTGACTTTAATCAAGTAAAATTTAAATTTGAACCCCGGTTGCTGACGCTGTAACAGTGTTGCGCTGCCCATGCCAGAGTCATAATTAACCCATCATCCCCAAAGTTTACAGATAAAGTCTTACTAATATACTTAATACTAATAAAGAAAAAGACTCTGACTAGGCAGGGAGAGGGAGACACTTTGGGAGAATCCCCCAAGCGGCATCACCCGGCTCTTCATTCTATTCGTCGCCATTTTATTCAAACCCAACTTTATTGAAACAGCTGAGGCACGATCAGGACATTCCGCTGGCTGACTGTTGGCTCCCATCTTCGGCAAGGGGGTTGTATGTTGCTTTGGAGAACATTTACAATTTTAAACTTTTATTAATTCTTATTTATTTTAAATTCTATCTATTTATTTGCTTATTTATTTTCTCTACTTATTTGCTGGTTGCTTGGGTTTCCAGTCGATTGAATTTGGATAATGGGGATTCCACAGTATTTGTCGAGGAAAATGTCATTTATCTGCTCTTTGTCCCCTTGCTAAGCCTTCATTCTGTTCAGGGACAATGGAGAAATCAAGGGACAGAGTGGTCGGTTCAGGAGTGGGAAGAGTTAAAACGTGCAGGCACAACAGAAGGCCAAAGTTGAAATCTGGGGGCCCCACAATGCCGGAGCGTCATCAGGCAGTAACCTCGAAGGGAAAATCGACTGTCGATGTTTCAGGCCAAGGCCCCAGCTTTCATGACCATGCAACCAACGAGAGGGGAACAAGGTTGAAGGGAAATCTCGGACAATGCAACTTGTTCACGTGGAATAAAGAGTGGGGAGCGTTCCTATCGGCATGGCATGGGGTAAGGGGGACACACAGGTTTAAAGCGGAGGTACGAGATGCAGAGATGTGAGAAAACTCCTGTGTGTAAAAAAAATATATATTTTGGAGCTCACTTCCTGCTTTGGGGGTGGGGGGTGAAGACCAAGTTCAAACAGCAAAGAAACTGTATGAAGGTGGAGAGCTCATTGAAGAATGGGCAGAGGGCTGAGACTGACTCAATTGTTTTGTAGACACAAGGGACTGTAAATAGTACCTCTATATTGTTGGAAACAATCTGAAATTTTGCGAGACTACATTTATTTAAGGTGTTAAGAGATACACTGGGCAGAGCACGACACTAGGATGGAGGATCATCGCCTGCCCAAGAGTGTGCTGAATGGCGAATTCTCCATGGGGGCCCGAAAAAGAGGTACAGGGACTCTCTAAAAGAATCCCTTGGTGCCCGTCACATTGACCATTGACAGTGGTCTGCTCTAGCCTCCGATCGTGTGGCCTGACAACACACCGTTCACCAGTCTCCCCCTTCGAGAATGCACGCAGGAGTGGCCTTGAAGACAAAAGGTGATGGAGGAAGGACCGTGAGACAGCAGCACCAAACCCCTTGCAGCTGGGCATGACCGTCCCTCCCACATTGTCCCCGTCAGCCAGAAGTGAGCCTGCAGCAGACATGGACAGCCCCCTTTTAAATCTTCGTTTGCAAACCCAAGCCATGATGATAAAGATACATTGGAGGGCTTAAAAAAAATTAAATGTCACTGCAAGAGAGTGTTCAACTTTGGCGACTGCATCTTTACCACAGCATACAAGGTGTCTCACCCACCCTGACTTTACAAATTGAGGTCTTGTCCCCTTTTCCCTGCTCTCTCTATGGGGAGGTGCAGCACCTTGCCACTCACAGTACCACTGGTGACTTGCAAAGGGTCAGGACAGCTTCTTCAGCCTGGTAAACCACCCCACTGGGCACACTATGGACCAGGTGAGTGGTCACGTGAGGGGTCTGGGGCATGGAACGAACTCCCCTCGTTCACTTGAAAATTTATGATTATGACTCGATAGCATGCAAATAAAAAGCGAGATTAAAGTGTGCTTGGGAATTGACATCCAATAGTCCAGAAAATCTGCTAGTCCAGCCTCAAAACCCAAGAGTGTCAGATTATCAGTTTTACTGAACATGGCACAGATCATGCAGGCATAACTCCCATTCCCTCATCACCCTTCTCAGCCCCTCAGAAATTAGTCCCAAAATGATCAAGTGTGGAGAGTCACTCCACGTTTCTGATTCTGAGGTATTATTCTTCTGGTCTGTGTCTTTTTGCTTTGTCAAGTTTATGGTAATCAATACAACCTCTGTGCAAAACACGCAGACACACAACCAGACATAACACACATACATACATGTGCAGGACTAGCATTCTATCTACACAAATAAATAAATATTGTTTCATGAATATGAGAGTCTCGGAGGGTTAATGTGAGCAGTTCCTTTGGTCGTCCAGGGTTCTCACTGCCTGTGGGAAGAAGCTGTTCCTCAGCCTGGTGGTGCTGGCTCTGATACTCCTGTTATCTCCTCCCCGATGGGAACAGCTGAAAGATGTTGTGTACGGGGTGGAAGGGGTCTTCAATGATTTTCAATACTGTAAAAACTCGGTATCCACCACAAATGGGGATTGGTAGATGCCAGATAAGTGAATTTTCTTACTGAGACTGGATGCAAGTCAGAAGCAAACTAAACAGCTATTTACATCAATTTTAAACTTTTGTACTTTTTAACCTAGTTATTTTCCACAAATTGTTTTTTTGCTGGTTGCTTAAATCCGGAGAGCAGGGGTTTTACAGTATTTATGTTTGCACATAACCCTTCTTTAAAGCAATCATTTCAAATTTACTTCGTTGATCAAGAACTTGTGTCCCGAGGTTTCAAAAGGCACTATTATACAAGAACAACTCTGTCACAGAGGCTTGCCAATGCAGGCCCTCACTAGGCACTTTTAATCTGCCCCACCCCGCTACCCAGGTGCATTTAATGGGTCGAAGGTGCTCCCAGGAACTTTTAACCTGAAGGGAGAAATTGCTCCATTAAATCGCCAACCTGGCGATTTAGGGGGGAGGGGGGTGTCCCTGCCCTGCGTTGAGTGATGCGTCACCCATTCACTGGATGAAATGATGTAAAAGATTTTAACCTTACTCTTGCTGGGAAGCACTTTTAAACCACATTATAATACCCCCTTTCCTGACCAGCACTGCTGAGTTCCTCCTCTACATTTGAACTTGGTGCCAACATGCTGCCCAGTGACGCACTCACGCTAACGTCACAGAAATAACTGGGTTGGCCATTTTACTTTTCAAGCTGCTGGTGGACAAGTTTAATTGGATTCCCTGACCACCTCAGAGGTAGGGCAGCGACGCAGTTGATTTACGAGCACATTGAATGGGTCAGACCCTTTTAAGCTGCCTTGTGAGTGGGATCCTAACCAGGCAAATTGCCCGGTTACCCCATTTTACAAGGCAGCTTGAAAGCACCCAGTGGGAGGAATAGCCACACTAGAGGATCCCCAGGGAGCTGACCCTGGTACTTGGGGAAAGGATAATGTCTCTCCCAGGGATGAGGGAAGGGGAGGGGTATACTCCCTCAAGGGAGGCTTCGCTTTCGTCGATGGGGTACAGGAGGGGAAATGCGGGAGTACAGGAATTGTGGAAGGGTGGGGAAGGAGGAAAGCCAACTAAGGAAAGCCAGCAGAGCGGCTCTGCGATTGAGGCAGGGACAAGAGCTCGTGGCTGGGGTGCATTCCCAGGTCACCATCTAACCGAAGATCACAGGGATCACAAGAAAACGGACTGCCCTCAAATGATATCGCTGGGACGCCAAATGTTGTTTACTTATTGGAGGAGTTGAGAACAGCGAATGTTTTCAAATGCTTACAGAGGGATCTAGACCACCTGGAAAAAGATGGGCTGAAAAATGGCAGATGGAATTTAATGCAGACAAGTGTGAAGTGCTGCATTTTGGAAGGACAAACCAAGAAAGGACATACACGGTAAATGCTAGGGCACTGAGGAGTGCGGTAGAACAGGGATCTGGGAATACAGATACATAATTCCCTGTAAGTGGTGTCACAGGTGGATAGGGTTGTAAAGAGAGCTTTTGCCATCTTGGCCTTCATAAATCTAAGTATTGAGTATAGGAGTTCAGAGATTATGGTAAAGTTGTGCAAGATATGGTGAGGCCAAATTTGGAGCATTGTGTACAATTTTGGTCACCTAACTACAGGAAAGTTATCAATTAGATGGAAAGAGTGCAGAGATTTAGTAGGATGTTGCCCAGACTTCAGGAACTGAGTTATAGGGAAAGGTTAAACAGGTTAGGACTTTATTCCCTGGAGCGAAGAAGAATGAGGGGAGATTTGATATAGGTTTTTAAATTATGAGGGGGATAGACAGAGTAAATGCAAATAGTCTTTTTCTACCGAGGGTAAGTGAGAAACAAACCAGAGGACATGGGTTAAGGGTGAAAGGGGAACATTCTTCACACAGAGAGTAGTGGGAGCATGGAACGAGCTGCCAGCTGAAATGGTGAACATGGACTCAATTTTAACATTTAAGAAGAATTTGGACAGGTCCATGGACAGGAGGGGTATGGAGGGCTATGAACTGGGTGCAGGTCAGTGGGACCAGGCAAAAAAAAAATATAATTTGACATGGACTAGAAAGGCCAAAGAGGCCGGTTTCTGTGTTGTGATGTTCTAGGGTTCCAGAGGCAGTATTCCAGGGACCAGCCAAGCTGGGCAAAGGCCATGCAGCCCAATGGAAAAAGGTGGGTCGCTCTCCCCATCAGCCTGCTCCATTTGCCTCACCCACCACAATGCTTGCCCTCCCCTTCCCTCTCTCGCGGTGAAAGCTCATATAACCCTCGCTTCTATTCCCTCACCGCTCTGTACCTTCTCACATCCCCATCCTGACCTACTCCAGGTGATCCTTAGCCACTGCCCAACATCTGCTCTCATCTGTCCCACCATATTCTCCTGTAAATGCTTGCTGCTGTAACATCCCACAGTATTGATGAACTGGGGTGGGGTGGGGGGGGCACCATTTTAATTTTAAAATCTTTTTATCTCCTCTGCTGGCCAATACACAAAACATCCGCACCTCTAATTAGAGGTGAGGAACCTCCTAAGGTTCTGGTTTGAAAGCCACTCCTATTTCACTTTCTAGGTTGTGTCAACCACACTTGGCTGGCTGCCAGCTTACTATTTCAATAATCTGTGCGCGAGAAAACAGAGATATATGCACACTATGTCATTTACTCCCCTGGGGTTGAACAGCTAATGGTGAGTGAGGAACACGCTTCAGTGATTCCCCACTCACCACTGGTGCCACACCCAAGAAAGCTCTTGTGCAAAGCCTTCTTTCCCCTCGAGGGACAGGACGGACCACGTGGGCATTGAATAGTTTCAAGGGCCCCCCCAGTGCAGAGGCCACACTACCCCTGGTGTGGTGTGGTACTAAGGAGTGCCTTAAAATTCGATTCACAAAATGCATTTGCATTGGAGCAACTCTCCGCCCATTTGAAGGAATTCAGATCCACAGAGTGAAAGAGTTCAGCGAAAGGCCCTTCACCCCATCAAGCCCATACTGACTATTAACCTCTAAACTTATCCATCATTAACTCCATTTCCTTTTTAGTCTCTCCACATCCCTATCAACTCCCTCCATTCACCTAATGGGTTGGGTAGCTCAGCGGCTGTAGTCTTTGGGGACGCCGGTGGAAATGAGAGACAGGGGGTGGGGGGGGGGGGGAGGGTCGGGGAGAGACACGCAAACCCCACGACGAAGGCTTGAAAAGGGGAACCTGGGTCTCTGGTGCGACGAGGCCGTGGCTCTACTTAGTGGTAGTGGTGGTGGGTGGGGGGGGGGGGGGGAAATCACCTCCCTTCAGGGTTTGATGGGGAAGCGCCATCCTTCAAGGGCCGCCATCAGACGAGCTCCTGCCTCCTGGCTCTAAGTGTGGGTTCACTACATTCCTCCCTCATCCTGAGGAGAGGCGCACAGGAGGCTGCAGACACTGGGGTCCGAAGGTAAACCTGCCGGAGAAACTCAGCAAGCTGGTGGAGTCAAAGAACTCTTCAAGAAGAGGTACGTCTGAGTTCAGTGGCTGCTTTACGGGGGCCGCTGGTGCACAGTTGAGAGTAGATGACAAGGCAGGGAGAAATGAGAGGGATAGACAGAGCAAATGCCTTTTCCACTGAGTCGGTGAGATACAAGCAACAGGACATGGATTAAGGGAGAAACGGGAAAAGGTTAGGGGGACGTTCACACAGAGAGTGGTGGGAGCGTGGAACGAGCTGCCAGCAAAAGTGGTGAATTTTTGCAAATAAGAAAAAAATGTGGACGGGTACATGGATGAGAAGAGTAATGGTCTGGCTGCAGGTCAGTGGAACAAGGCAGAATAATTGTACCACACCGACTAGAAGGGGCCTGTTTGAGTGCCGCCATGTTGTGTGGTTCCACGGTACGGTAAAGAAGGGGATAACGATCGGGTAAAAAAAGAAAAGGGCGTTTGATGGCTAGAGCAGACGAGGTGGGGCAGGATTCTATGGCGGACACAGCTCGGATGCCAAGAGCTGACCCAAAAGGAGAACAAAGACATGAGAAATGGTTAACATCCGCAGATCTAGGCTCAACTAAACGGCAAGCATACGAGAAGCTTGGGGGGGGGGGGGGGGGTGGTGGCAGGGTAAGGAATGCAATGTCCATGGAACCCTTGAAATTTTATATTTAAATGTAATTTAATTTTTTTTTTTAATTTAGTCATGCAGTACAGCGCTGGGAGTGGGTGGGTGGTAAAGCGAAGACCCGATTAACTCTCCGCCCCTACCCAGCTTTTTCTTCTTGCACCCCTTGCCCCTTAATATCATCGATCCTTAACCTGGTTCTGGACCCCAAACCATTGCCCGACTGCATCTCTCCACCTGCCGCGGTTCCTCCAGCCCAGGGTCCAGCACCTCCAGCTTTAAACATCCCTGTGCCTGCATGTCCTGCTCCCCGACCTCTGGTGCTGGTTGTGTGGAGTTTGCATGATCCAACCCCCAACCATCACTTCCAAACCCCAACTAACCCCAACCCATCCCACTCCCACAGTCACCTGGTTTCACCTAGGACTTGGGTTTCCTCCCAAAGGAGGCAGGTCAGCGCAGAAATCACAAGCTTTAAATTGCTCGGTGTGTGGTGGAGAGGCAAATTAAATGGAATCAAGGCCAGATTAGCTTGAATAAATATGATAATCAGAATTGACTTGGAGGCTTCCAAGCCACGCTGTGTTCCAGGCTTCAGAGCTGAACATAGTAGCTTTTAACTCCAAGGATTAAGCTTTCCTTTTCACATTAAAGCTCGAGCCACTTCCAAGGACAGAACTTGTTCTAAAAAAAATAACTGCTTATGCAAGAGCAGGCTTTGTGTAATTTCAATTTTCTACCGTGGGCATGGAGAAAAAAGGCCACAAAGGAACAGTTTTCGTCTCCTGGGGTTAAACACAAAAGAGTGTTCCTTAAGAGTATTGCTTAAGAGTGTGGATAAACAGAGGGCCCTTGGGTTCAAATCCATCCATCCCTAAAGGTTGCTGCACAGGTTGATAAGAGAGTTAAGAAGGCCTATGGGATACAGAGATTCATTTATGGGGGATTGAGTTCAGGAGTAAGAGAGGTCATGTTGCACCTCTACAAATCTCTGGTGAGATCACACTTGGACTATTGTGTTCAGTTCTGGTCACCTCATTATAGGAAGGATGGGGAAGCTATGGAGAGGGTGCAGATTTACCGGGATGTTGTCTGGATTGGAAAACAAGTTTTATGAGGCACGGTTAACAGCCCTGGGACTTTTCTCTTTGGAGTATAGAAGGAGATGAGACTTAATATAGGTCTAGAAGGTTAAGAGAAGCATAGATAGAGTGGACAGCCAGTGCCTGTTTCACAGGGCAGGATCAGCAAACACCAGAGGACATCTGCACAAAGTTAGGGGAGGGAAGTTTAGGGGAGACTTTGCAGTAAGTTCCCCCCCCACCCACGCAGAGAGTTGTGGGTACCTGGGATGGTGGTGGAGGCTGAAGCACTGGGGGCATTTAAGAGACTCTTAGACAGGCACATGGATAGAAGAAAAATAGAGGGTTACGGGGTAGGGAGGGTTCAGTACTTTTTTTTTAAATGGAATATATGGGTCAGCGCAACATTGAGTGCTGAAGTCCTGCAGATGCTGTGACTGTGGTTAAAAAATAACACAGTAAACGCTGGAGCAACTTGGCCAGTCTCACAGCATCCATAGGGGTAACAGATAGATCACTGATGTTTCAGCCCTGAGCCCTTCTTCACCTGGAGTCACCTTGTAGTCCAATTAGAGCTGTATCCCCTCAAAATGTGGTGAACCAACAAATATTGCCAGGGGCACCGTTGAGAATGGGCGTCGACAACCTGCTCGCTGCCCTGCTGATCAGTCATTAGGAAAGGAATGATTGGATTGTCAATAAGATGAGTCCTCCTGTGCAGCAATGAAAGTCAAATATCTGTGACAGAAACAAAAAGCGCCGAGACTTGTTGCCAGCACAGACGGTGTTTGTTCCCCTCGCTAGGCATCAACTGTGTAAACACCGCAGGAGGAAAGGACACACATTTCAATGCCAGGCAACCAGAGATGCACTGTTCGACTGCATCTCAGTGGGCATTCCACATTAATCTCAGCCCCAACCAAAGTCCAGCCTGCAGGCTCAAGTCACTTGCACTGACCACAAACGGAGTGAAACGAGAATCCCTTGGTTTCAACAAAAAATAATCATCCGCACCACTTTTGGGGGTGAGATTTGTCCTGTTCACCAATGTGATCCTTTGTAAGCAGCCAAGCAAATGAACTGACTTATTTTTTTTTAAAAAGTAAAAAGTCAAGAACAGAAACCACTGCCAGATGAGGTGATCAGGGTCAATGTGACCTTGCCCACAATTCCCCTGGGTACTCAGAGCCACCTTGACCACATCAAATGGCACCGTCTCCACAAGTCCAACTATTCACGGCACGCAGGCAAAAAGGAACTGGAGCCACAAAGCACACAAAAGGCCCTTTGGCCCAACTCCCCCATACTGGCCAAGTAGCACCTCTCTGTTTTTTGCTCATTGTTTGATGAAGGGCTCAGGCCTGAAACATCAGTTATATATCTTTACCTCCTGTGGACCCCGATGAGATCCATCAGCAACTGCAGACTTTTACGTTTCACTGGCCAAGTGGCATGCTGGTTTGTTCCATTTGCCTGTGTTTGGCTCACACCCTGCTCCACCTATCCATAAATCTGACCAAATGTCTTTTGGAACATCAAAATTGTTCCCACTTCTATACTTTCCATTTCTGATACAAGTGAATGAAAAGGTTGCCCAAGTCTCTCTTAAATCTCTCCTTAGTCACCTTTAACCTACGTGTTCTAGTTAAAAAACTATCCTGGGGATAGTTCTATTCCCTTTATCCATGCCTCCCATGGGATTTATAAACCTCCTCATGTTCTCGGGGAAATAAAGACCCAACCCATCTAACCTCAGCCAAGTTGTCTAGTTTTGGGAAAAAATCCTGGTGAATCTCCTCCACAACGGCATCTTAAGTGGACAACCTTCTATTCTGAAACTATGCCTGGTTCTGATTAACCAGACTTACAGAACCATTCTCTCAGCACCCACCGTCAAGCACTTCACCACCCCACCCCCCTCAGGAATTAGTACGTTTCAAAAAGATCACCCGTCATTTCTGCAATCAAATGAGCATAGCGCCTACCTTCTCTTTAATCAAGCCCCTCAACAACCATCTACCCAGTCAGCCACCCTTGGATTTCCCCCCCCCCCCCCCCCCCCGGAAGTATATGCCCCCTTAAGTCAGACCACCAAGGCACAGTTCTCCAGGTGTAGCCCCGCCATTGCATTTTACAAATGTACCAAGACCTCCCTCCTTTACATCCCCATCAATAAGGCACAAGTGGTAACAGGCAATTTGGCATCAGTAAGGTTCAGTCTCCTCTTTGAATCTGAATGCCGTTGGGTTCCAGTCTCCCTACAAGTACATCTATTGGGCTGGCATTCCACGGCCAGGAGTCTTTCAAATATCATAACAAGATCCCCATCAAATTTTCATGGGGAAGTAATAAGAGTCGGTGGCAGGTACTTTGAAGAATATAAGGGTTCTGCCAGACATTCATGCCAGTATTTACCTGAAACAACTTTGAACTAATACACACACATTGCTGCTTTTGGGAGCTTCCTGTGTCACCAAAGTGAATAAACTCTCTCCCCCCCCACTGGGGTCGTTTAAATCAGCACTGACTGTAGAATACTCGTGGTACTTTACACAGCCACTCACAACCTTCTGGCCCGAGGACTCAAAGATTATAGGCCCTCTTCCCCGTGAAGTGGTTTTGGTTTTGTCTGCGTTAAAAAATTGTTATGCGTGGTGGGAAGACAACAAGGCTAAATGTGCTGGGCACTCCTCTCCACACCCCCCCCCCCACCCCCAACCCCCCAGAAAATGGAGGGGTGGGAAACATAGGTACTTTGTTGAGAATGTCTGTAAGAAGCCACAAAAATGCATGAATTAAAAACTGCTCTTTAACCAATAACTTCCCACCCCTGACCACAGGGGCAAACAGCGAGGTGGAGGGATTCAACTGCTTTTCTAAAATGCGAAGCTACACTTGGAACAGTCTTTGACAAGTCCAGCAAACTTGCTGGGCACGGAACTCAAACAATGTCAACACCCCGCCTCTCACTGACGTACTGGCCCAGGCACTGGGGGAAATGTCAACAGCTTTGCACAGATGCGTTTCCAGTCCCTCGCGCAAGAGTCACTGTGTTTTCAAGGTTCCCACAGACACAAAACATCCAAGCTTGTTGTGGGGGGGGGGGGGGGGGGAGCTGCAGATGACATAAAAGGGGAAGGTGCTGGAGATGCTCTGCAGGGCAGGCTGCAGGAGACTGAAATCACACAGTCAGGTGCAAGCACGCCTGCTGAGTATTTCCTTTTTAGACCAGCTTGGGAAAAGCACCTCTGTCCTATCCAACTGGAATCCCCACTTCCACGCCCAGGTTGTGTGCTCAGTCGATTTTACCCCTTGTACACCCACAACTGCGTGGCCAAACACAGCTGCAACCCCACCGATACGTTTGCAGATGACGCCCCCACTTCCCCCCCCACCTCCCTCCCCAACAACAGGCAGGATTGTTGAAAATGAAACAAGAGCGCGGAAGGAAGATGGAGGGACTGGTGCTGGGGACAACAACCTCTTCCCCCAACATCAGCAGGACCAAAGAGCTTGTTGTGGACCTCTGGATGAGGAGGCTGAGCTCATTCTCAAGTCTGCATCAACAATGCAGAGGTGGAGGTCATCGATGGTTTAAGTTCCTTGGGGTGGGGGGGGGGAGGGGGTGAATATCTCCAATGACCCGGGAGATCGCTTTGTTTAGCACCCCGGCACTATTTGCCGCAAAGGCGTGGATCTCCCAGTGGCCACCCATTTCAATTCTCCATCCCATCCCCTTGCCGACATGTCTGTCCATGGTCTCATGCACCGCCAGACTGAGACCACCCGCAAATTGGAGGAACAGCAGCTCATCTTCCGACTGGGATCCCTCCAACCTGGATGGTATTAATATCGACCTCTCTGACTTTCGTTAAACCTCCCCCGACCCACGACCTCTTCCCCTGTTACCCTTCCCCCAACTGTCTCTCCCTTCCCCGTCTCATTTCGCACAGACCTGATAAATTCTCATCTCCCCCCTTATCATATCCAATTAACACCTTTTGTTGGTCTGGACTCCAACCCCAGCCCAAGCATTGCCTGTATTCTGAGATTTCCTGCTCCTGGGTCATTCTGCCTATTACCTGAAGAAGGGCTCAGGCCCAAACCTCGGCAATATATCTTTGTCTCCCATGGACGCTGAAAGACTGGCTGAGTTTCTCCAGCATTTCGGTTGATTTCATCTCCAGTGACGTATCTTGGTCCCACCCACGTCGATGCAATCGGCAGGAAAGAACATCTCAACTTCCTCCAAAGCATGGCAAAATTTGGTGTGTCACCTACATCACTGAACTACTTCTACCTGCACCATTGAAGGCAATGGTGAATGCGGAGAAACATTAAGGAATTACGGTCCTTCGCTGCGTGGGACGGGAACTGCTCCACCCAAGCCCTCGCAACAAGCTGCAGACGATTGTGAACAAGGCGAGGTGCACCAGACATACCCCCATTCCTCTCCATCAATAACTCGCACTACCTTGGAAAAGCAGCCAGCATGTTGAAAAAAATTCATGCCACACTCTCTTCATCTCCGTCCCGGCCCTCAACGACTTCATCCTAGTCAGGAAGGAGATTCACAAGAACGAGATCACGCGCCACCAGATTCAAGGACAGTTCTTTCCTGCCATTATCAAGCTCCTGAATCAAAAGTAAAGTCATGAAATTAGGTTACTTTTGCTCAGTGACAAATGAGCTCCCTCCATAACTATACTTTTGCACTGTGCCTTACAGTTTCCATATAACCATATAACATGGTTATATGGCATGGAAACAGGCCATCTTGGCCCTTCAAGTCCACGCTGGTTCACTCAAACAACTCCGCTTAGCTCCCCCCGTCTATTCTCTGCCCATAACCCTCTAACCCCCTCTCATCCATGTATATATCCAGCCTCCTCTTCAATGAAAGAACTGACTCAACCTCAACTATTTCCTCTGGAAGATTATTCTATTCAGCCACCACTCTGAGTGAAGAAGCATCCTCTAATGTTTCTCCTAAAATTTTGCCCCCTTACCCTCAACTTGTGTCCTCTTGTTTCAACCTCCCCTGCTCTCAGGGGGAAGAGTCTCCTTGCATCTAGTCCATCTATTCCCTTCATAATTTTAAACACCTCTATCAAATCCCCTCTCAACCATCTACATTGCAATGAATAAAGTCCTAACCTTTTCAATCTTTCTCTGTACTCTAGGTATTTTAAGCCAGGCAAGATCCTTGTAAATCTTCTCTGCACCCTCCCCATATTATCTAAAACCTTCCTATAATTTGGAGACCAGAACTGAACACAATACTCCAAACTTGGCCTCACCACACCTTAAACAGTCGCAGCATCACTTCCCAGCTCCTATACTCTACGCTATGATTTATGAAGGCTAACATACCAAATGCCTCTTTAACCACCCTGTCAATGTGGGAATCCACCTTCAAGGAATGTTGGACCATGACTCCAAGATCTTTGTTCTTGTGCATTCCCCAATGTCCTCCCCTTCACTACATGTGTCCTATTTAGATTATTTTTACTGAAATGAAGCACCTCACGCTTCTATACATTAAATTCCATCTGCCATCTTTTAGCCCAACTCTCCAGACAAACCAAATCCCCCTGTAATCCCTGAAAACCTTCCTCACTATCCATCACTCCCCCCCCCCCCCGTTTTCATATTGTCTGCGTATTTACTTACCCAGTTAACCACCCCATCATCCAAATCATTAATATAAATTATGAACAACAGGGGACCTAGCACCTATCCTTGAGGCACACTGCTTGTAACAGGCTTCCATCCTGTCAGACAGTTGTCCACTATGACCCTCTGCTGTCTCTCCTCCAGCCACCTCTGAACCCATCTTACTATTTCTCTATTAATCCCTAGTAACTGCACCTTCCTTACTAACCTTTCATGTGGAACCTTATCAAAAGCTTTGCTGCCCTACCTTCATCCACCTTTCTTGTCACTTCTTCGAAAAATTCAACAAGGTTCGTCAAACATGACTTCCACTTCACAAATCCATGCTGGGTGCTCCTGATCAATCCCTGCTTATCTAGATATTTATACACACCATCTCTAAAAATACCCGACATGAGAGGTTTCCTGGCCTGCTTAACGAACAAACTCTTTCATTGCATTTTCAAAATACATTAATGAAGTGTGGAATTGTGTTTCACACTATTTCCTGATTGTTAACATTCTATAAATGTGTGATTGATATTTAGTAAAGGTCCAGATTCTTTTTTAATATCACCGATCACACTGGACAAAGAAGGTTTTGTTTCCTGAACACATTTGGGTGTATTTTATGGATTTGGGCTGGTGATCTCGAATATCGCCATAACATTTTCTTATCACGTACCGCTTTTTAGATATAACCTATTTTTACGATTTCCTGTCATACTTTAAGTCAAGCAAACAAAACCATGAAATGCAACGTCATTGAAAATTCATTTTCTGCCTTTGCACTTGGACTTCTTCCCTGCTGATCTTGCTGTAGTCAGTGATGAACAAGGTAAAGGGTTTTACCAGGACATTGCGATCGTTGAAAAACAGTATCTGGGCAACTGGAATCCATCAATGCTGGCCGACTATTGTTGGACACTGATACCAGAGGCATCAGATGCTGAGCACAAACCAAAATCAGTGGCCAAACATGTTTAGGTCAGTTGATCTTTGTGTCAGCACCATTATGCAATTAAACATGCTAAATTTAATAAAAGTTAATGTTTCTCCAACTTCCTGCGTGATATAACAAATCTGAAATTATTTTTGTGTTCAGTTTGAAGTTGTCCATCACAATCCCCAATTTTATTTTCAGGAAGCAAACCTCTTGAGAAATTTTTTTGTCTAGTGTAATTGGTCAACTCTCATTTTCACACCTTCGCCTTTCCCGACAGAGCTTTCAGATACCCAGGTACCCGCCCAAACAACTTGCACTTCTTCAGTGTCTGAGCACAGACTTGCCAACACTCTGAGCAGAAGCATCAACATGCAAGTAGTGACCAGCAACGTACCCTGTAGATTTATATTTGGGTAAGTGGGCACAAGCTTGGGTCACAGGGGTTGCAGTGGTGTTGAACATATTGGGGAAGCAAGGCAGAATGATACACATGGTAATAAGCAAATCAATTCCAGAGCTTTGGGCCTTTGGCAGTTGAACTCAAAACTTCAATAGGGCAATCATCAAATTTTGGAAGTTGTAAGGTCTTAGGGTAGGGATAGTGCAGATGCCAAAGAGAAGGGATACAGGAGTATCAGAGCCAGTGCCACTAGGCTGAGGTACAGCTTCTTCCCACGACAGAGATTGCTGAATGACCAAAGGAACTGCTCACACTAACCCTCGGAGACTCTCATATGTCCAAAACAATATTTATTTGGATGGACTAAATACTTGTATCATTTGTCTGTATGTGTGTTATTTCTGGTTGTGTGGTGTGGTGTGTGTTTTGCACCAAGGACCAGAGAACACGGTTTCATCTAAGGATGCAGGAGTATAAGAGTGCAACGTCAGGAACGAAACACAGCTTGTTGGCCAAGCTTGTGAGCCCATTCTCAAACGCATTTGGTTCCAAGTTGGACCCCACCTGAACACACTGTGGTTACGGATACTGCTACTTCCACCTTCTCGAGCACAGGGTCCAGTTCTTTCCCCCACTGAGAGAGGACGTCTGATCTCCATCACACCCAGGCAAAGGGTCATTTCAATGTTTCCATGCAAATTGTGTTCCCAGGAGGTGGAGCTATAGGTTCCGTCAGCGGAAGATCGAGCAAGAAATTAATTCAAGTTCTAAAATATGGTTTAGAAAAAAATGTGCTTGGCTTGGAGGGAAGGGAGGGCACTCAGATGGCAAAACAGCATTTGACCCACAACAACGCACCAGGCACCTGGCCGACTCTTTGGTGGCTTCTGGGTCATCCTTCCGCAGAGGCTTTCCGGCCTGCTGGGCAGTCTTCTGCTGGATGGGGGAAATGCCAACATCCACCCAAGGGAGGTCCCAGGGTCGAAGCCTTCCACGTGCCAAGCCAACTGCTAGCACCTCTGTTAAGACAGAGATGAGGAAAAATAGTTTTTCCCAGAGAGTAGTGAATGTTTGGAATTCTCTAACCAGGGAAGTGGTTGAGGCTGCCTCATTAAACATATTTAAAATTCGGTTAGATAAATTTCTACATGATAGAGAAATTAGGGGATATGGGGAGAAGGCAGGTAGGTGGGGTTAGGTCATAAATTAGATCAGCCATGATCGTATTGAATGGCGGAGCAGGCTCGATGGGCCATTTTTGGCCTACTCCTGTTCCTACTTCCTATGTTCCTACCTCGGGAAGAGTCAAAAGCAAATCGCACAAGTATTAATTGCTTTTAGTTAACACCACAACTCCAATCTGCACCAATCAAACTGGTTTGCTAATCAAGGGTGTTTATGGCAATAGAAAATTTGCTCCGAATAACATTCAGTAATCTCATCAATGACCAAAGTACCATAGTGTTATTTACTGTTACTTGAAGATCAACGGTGGTGGGATGGACAGAACTCAATGGAAGACATAACAGTGCCAAATCAGACCTCCTGGAGTCATCACAAAATCAAATCCAATCTCTTCATCGAGATCATCGAACTGAATTGTTTATTGTCCTGTGCACTGAGACACAGCAAAATGTTGTTCTGCGCTGTATCCAGACAAGTGTGAACCCATACTTCCATGCAGAAGCATGAAAGCTTTGAGTGGCACAGTTAGCGCTGTTACAGCACCAGCGATTTGGATTTGAATCCCACGCTGTCTAAGAGGCATGTTCTCCCCGTGCATTTTCCCCCGGGGTCTCCAGTTTCCTCCCACCATTCAAAACGTACTGAGGGTTGTAGGTTAATTGGGCAGAATTGGCCTGTTACTACGTCCAAATTTAAAAATGTAATTTAAAATTGCTGGAGGAACTCAGCAGGTCAGACTGCAACCATGGGTAGGAATGGTAGGTCAATGTTCCAGGTCTTTACTAAGGCTTGATTCAGGGTTCAGACCCGAAGTGCCGACTGCAGTACACAAATGCATGTGAGAAGCTCAGCACATACGCAGCAGTGTCCATAGGAAGTAACCAGGTTTCGGGCCTGCGCCCTTCATCAGGTACGAGAGAAAGAAAAAAAGCCAGGCAGATGTCTGATTAAAATGGAGGGTGGAGGGGGAGGGGATAGGAGGAGCACAGGCTGAAAAGGTTTGCAGGTGGGAGGGTAGAAGAGAAGCTGAGTAGTGATAAGGGCAGAAACTAGCACAAGAAAGGAAGGGAAGGGGGTGAAGAGCTGGAGGAATGGAGACGGGGGGGGGGGGGTTGGGGGACACAGCTGGAGTTGATCACCATCAACACCAGCATGTGGCGTAAACCTCTGCCCTTTACTATCCAACCACTCGGATGCAAAACTACTTCAAGCAATTTACTGTGGAGATTTAAAGGTGTGAAAAATTTGGGAGATTGTTTTAAAGAGGGTAAGTTTTTATCTTTTAATCAGATGAGGAAAGATTTTGGTATTGATAAGAATTCTTTATTTCTTTATTATCAAATTCGATCTTTGGTAAAAATGTATGTTTGGTAGAGAGATGATTTTTACCTAAAATGACTAAATTTGAGACTTTTCTTATGAAGGTACCAGAGAAGGGTTATATTTCATTTAAGTATCAAATATTACAGGATGGTATGGATAAAAAAGGTTGGGATAGATCTAAAATTAAATGGGCAGCGGATATTGGTTTTATTTTTTCTGAAGAAGATTGGTTAGGTATCTGTTATGATAGTGTAACTAGATTAATAAATGCACGTGATTAATTACAATTTTTTTACATCAATTATATTTGACACCTGAAAAATTAAAAAAATATGGTTTTAATGAATCAGATTTGTGTTTTCGATGTGGTGATACAGTTGGAACTTTTTTTCATGCTGTTTGGTCATGTATACATATACAATCTTTTTGGAAGAAAATTCACTCGTTTTTAGAATATCTGTATAAGATTAAAATAGTTTTAGATCCAACAGTATTTTTATTGGGTAGTTTGCAACCTTTATCTGTAGCAAAAAAATGTATTGCTAGTATGTGGAAAGATACAAATATGATTGATATTAATAGATGGCATAATGAGATCAAATATTGTTTAATAATGGAAAAAATTATGCATGATTTGCATAATTATTTTTTTAATAATAAGTGGCTGTTATATACAGAATATTTACATTTCAATTTATATTGATTAGATTTTAATATGTATATTTAACTTTTTTTAAAATATCCTTTCTTTTTTCTTTTTTTATGGTTCTCCTTAGGAGAGTTGGCTGAAGTGGGGAAGGGGGTTTCTCTTTCTTTTCTTTTTTTTATATATATAAAAAAAATGTTCATGTTCAATTGCTGTATATGTCATATATTATTTGTTTTTTGAACGAAAAAATAAAGTTTTAAAAAAAGCAATTTACTGTGAATGAAGCACACAGTGTACATTTTCACCTTCACAGACACAGCAAAAAGGCTGTGATCACTGGTCTAAATCTTGCGTGTTTGCCAAAAGTACATCGAGTGAGGCTGCTGCGTGGTCTACGCTGTGGGATCTTGATAGCAGCGTCTAGTCAGGTTAATACTGAGACGTGCTAAATCGAGAAACATTTTCCTTGTAAATTTGTCCCTCAGGCACAGGAGAGCCAGTAGATCCGACACTCACCTCTGACCAGTGAGAAACAAGTTGGCTCGCGTGCAAATTAAGAGGCCCGAGTGTGGTCGGTCTACTAGCAATAGTGGTTGTACACAAAGTAATTCAGGACAATGACAACTGTGATCCCTCTTTATTTTTCCCAGAAAGGCTAAAACATGGTTGTCGAGGGAGATGGAATGCAGAGAGGGAGCACTTCGATGTTGAAATATTAATGCCCTCAAACAAAGTGCCATCTAATCATGCCATACTTAATGTGGCCCAAGATGGAGCAGAAAAAGGAACAGAAGCTTTAAACCCAACCCCCATCCCCCACTAAACAAGATATTATCATCCTGAACCTTTAAAAACATGCACAATCAGCATTTAACCAGGCTGGTGGAGAAACTGTCCTCACTGGGACTCTACATCCCTCTCTGAACTTCTTAACGGAAAAACTGCAATCTCTCCCAGGTTGGTAGCAGAGTATCGCACACTCTCACGCTGAGCACTGGCACACTTCAGGGCTGTGCGGTCAGCCCACTCCTGTTCACGCTACTGACCCATGACTGCATCATGAAGTTTGCATAAGACACAACAGTCGTTGGCCTCACCAGCAACAGCGATGAGTCGCACTGCAGAGAGGAGGTGGGAAATCTCGTGAAGTGGTGCAAGACTAACAACCTGAGCCTCAACGCGGACAAAACAAAGGAGATGATCGAGGACTTCAAGAGGACCCGGAATGACCACCCTCCACTATACATCAGCAACTCTGTAGTGGAGAGCACCAGGTTCCTTGCACTCAACATCTCCTCGCTTGTCAGGAAGGTGCAACAGCGACTGCACTTCCTGAGAAGTGGCCAAGGCCACCGGCCACCATCATGTCAACCTTCTATAGGAGTTCTATCTCGAACATCCTGGCCAGCTGCCTCACGGAGTGGTACGATTGCTGCAGAGAAATGCATCGGAGGTAAATTCACAGGACCATAAGAGTGGCAGAGAGGATCACTGGGGTCTCCCTCCCCCACATCGACATGATCCACCAGGATCATTGTCTGAAATCAACGAGGACCCCTTCCACCCTGCACACAGCAACTTTCAGCTGCTCCCGTCGGGGAAGAGATACAGGAGTACCAGAGCTAGCACCACCAGGCTGAGGAGCAGCTTCTTCCCACAGGCAGTGAGAATCCTGAACGACCAAAGGAACTGCTCACACTCACCATCTGAGACTCCCATATTTACGAAACAATATTTATTTGGTTATATACTAGTCCGCATTATATATCGTCTGTCTGTATGTGTGTCTGCGTGTTTTGCATGGAGGACTAGAGAATGATGTTTCATCGGATTGTACTTATGCAATCAGATGACAATAAACTTAACTAAAATTAATCACCTTGCACACCCAACATATATCAAATATATTTTGCAGACCGAGACAGACCAGGTTTAAGATGCAACAGGGTACATTCAGCATCAGCACAAGGAATTCCAGGCCAGTAAAATTGCACTTTGCCTCGAGAGGAAGATTTTGACAGGTGGATCACCCCTCACCTGGCGTGCACTGTACCTCACTGAAGCCTGCTGATGGACCAAAAACTGGTTTCAGAGATACAAATCCAACGCTGACAATGTTTTCTCACAGCACAGGAGGCGATTAGACTGGAAGGTTCCACTTCCAGTGAAGTGCGCACTGGAAGCAGTGATAAAGTATTAGAATGAATGTATTACATTTATTATTAAATTAAAACATACAGCACGGTAACAGGCCCTTACAGCCCACTAGCCCTTGCTGTTCAATTACACCCAATTAACCGGGAACCTCCGTCATGTTTTGGAGGGTGGGAGGAAAGCAGAGCCCTCAGGGAAACCCCCCACAGGTACGGGGAGCACTTACAAACTCCTTACTGAGAGCGCGGGATTCGAACCCCGGCCCCGATCACTGGCGCTGTAACAGTCATTACGCCAACCGTTCCACCATTCTGCGTTGGACAATCCTTCAGTAAAGATTGAAGACGCACAATAGAGCAGAGGACCTGGTCTCTTGAGACCGTTGCCCCTTCCCCATTAACCTACCAGAATCCCACACTGTGTGTAAGGAATTTGTATGTTCTCCCCATGGGTTTCCTCCAGGTGCTCTGGCTTCCTCCCACACTTCAAAAAGTACCAGGAGTAGATTAATTGGGTGGCATGGGCTCGTGGACTGAAAGGCCTGTTACCGTGCTGTATGTCTAAATTAAATTTTAAAATTCGAGAGGCTGGATTCTGTAGCAAAACACGATCCTGTTGGAGGAATTTGATGGCTTGTGCAGCAACAAAATGTTTTAGCCCGGAATCCTTCATCAAGAACGGAGGTGAACCTTGCTCTTACAGCAAGTCCTGCAGCCACCACGGGAAACATGACAAATACTGGGGAACGGTGCTACTTGGCAGGTATAACTGCTGCCAGATGGGGTCACCTCCGGCCCTGATCGCCAGTACCAGCTGCAAAGTTTCTAGGGCACCACCGTGTGGATGTCCTCCAGTTTCCCTCCGCATCCCACAACAGGCCAACGGATTAAGTGGGCCCCACTGTAAATTGGCCTGTGTGCATGCGGTTGGAGCACAAGAATAAAATGGAACAAGGGTAAACAGGTACTTGGAGGCAAGTGCACACCTTGAGGGCCCAGCGGCCTGTTTCTTTGCACTGTGCTAATGCAGTGTCAAACAGATCCAAGGTCAAATCGGCTTGCATGCCAGGCAATTCAACAAAAATACATACAAAGCCAGTGTCCAACAGGACAGAAATAGTCCAAACAACACATTAAAACATCCCTAGTGCAGAAGCAAATCCAAGGGCATTTGGCATAGCTCCAAGAATGAGAAAAAAATGTTTTTGTTGTATTGAAACCATGAACTTAATCACATACTTTAACCACAACACAAGGAGGAACGATTTGCTACACACGATAACTAAATATAAATACATGTGGCCCCTTTATTCAAATAGGTGCACGTGATATCTTGAAGTCCACAAACTACCAATGATGAATGGAAACCACAAGAATGCACGTCTCACCGTTCTTTATCTGCAAGGAATGGGCCCCGTATTTAAAATTCCTCAGGCACTGGATAGTTCAAAATCCATATATGACCGCAGGCTACTGCCAAATTATCAACATTTCCCTTCATGGCAATGTAAATGTGAGATAGTTTAACCCAGTCATACAAGAAGAATGCGGTTTGTGTGCAAGGGAAAGGCACCCAATCTTTCAAGTTCTCCGCTCAATGGAAAGGCTTCGGAAACGTAGGATTAAATTTTCCCCGTCTTGGTGAGGCACATGGTTAAACAGTAAGGGGGGGGGGAAGGAATATAAACATGCAATTGAACAGATGGGTGCATTCGCGCACAGGAAATTCTGCTAACAATTATCTGAAACGATCCGCTCCTTGCCTTCCCAAGTCTCTGTAAAACTGCTTCCTACAGACTAGGTTCTAGGGCTGCAACCAACAAGACATCTTGTATTTTTTTTTAATATAAGCACAACTGCTATAGGTGCCTGTACCATAACCTGACCCACTGAGATAGCATTACACAAAGTATGCAAGAATGCAGAAGTAATTTAAGCAGGGGAATTTTCCAACTGCAGGCTGTCCTGGATTACAAACCCCAACTGCTGCCGAAGGCACACCCCCCCCCCCCCCCCCCACCGCAATCAATTCTCACCTTTCCTCCAGGCTATGTTCAATTATCACCTTTGGTCTGCTGGCCTGTGGTCCTCCCCCTGCCCTTTCTTCCCCTCTCCTCAGCCTTTTTATTCAGGCACTCACCTGCTTTTTGCTCACACCTTGACGAGGAGCTCAGGCCTGAAACGTCCGTTACATATCTTTGTCTCCTGTGGGCGTGGCAAGGCCTGCTGAGTTCCTCCAGCATTTCTGTATTTTTACTGTACAAGAGACCAAGTCCTCATCGAGGGCTCAGTAGTGGAGACCTTCAAATTCCTGGGTGTCAACATCTCCTAGAATCTGTCCTGAAGCCTCCATGTTGATGCAATCACAAAGAAGGTTCACCAGCGACTATTCTTTGTGAACTGTCTGAGGAGGCTCAGTATGTCACCAAAAACTCTTGTAAACTTCTACAGGTGTACCATGGAGAGCATTCTGGCTGGTGGCATCACTGCCTGGTATGTAGGCACCAACTCTTAGATCAGGAATAAGCTCCAGAGGGTCGTTAACTCGGCCTGCGACATCACAGGCACCAGACTTCATCTACATGAGGTGACATCTTAAGAAAGCAGCCTCTATCCTCAAAGAACCCCACCACCCAGGTCATGCCCTCTTCGCTCTGCTACCATCAGGGGAAAAGGTGCAGGAGCCCGAAGACAAGCACTCAGCGGCCGGCACAAGGACAGTTTCTTCCCCACTGCCATCAGATTCCTGAATGATCAATGAACCAAAAGACACTGCCTCACTTTTCAAGCACAATTATTTTTATTATTTTATTTTTCATAGTAATGTTGTAAGATGCTTATAATATGAATGTTTGCTCTGTGACGCTACCGCAAAACAATGAATTTCATGACTATGAATCCTGATTCTGAGTCACTCCTGAGAACAATCTGTAAGCCAATTTCACAAGTTAGTAATGTCTCTTTTATAAAGTGTCCAATTATTAATGAATATTATGAAATATTACAATTAGTACCTTTAAAAAAATTTAAAGATGTGTGGGAGAATTTGCATAAAGTTGGGTTTGTGCAAGTGAGGTCATCAATAACATGAAGAACTAATTCAGGCTGTGATTTGTGCTGTGAACAGTTATGTACGTTAACTATAGACCGTAAGCTCTGAAATTTCTTCCATTCTCACTCCAAAATCTGTTTGATTTAATTCTTTTGCCGTTTTTTTTCATAATTCTGTTGCAATCCATCTTCTTCTGCCTAGAAGCCGTTTTTGTCTTGCATTCACAACCAACTTCCCATTCAACGCCAACTTGTCGTTTTAAAGGACAACTGGAAGGAGGGGCCACGTGGCATCCCCCGGAATGACTCCAACACTCCCCACGATGGGACATAAACAGGCCAGCACAGTGCGGCAGTTTGTAGCTGCTGTCTGTGTGGAGTTTGCAGGTTCCCCATAGCTTTTCCCATGGCTGTGCCAATTTCCTCCCATGTGCCCAAGTTGTGCAGGTCGCCAGGTTAATTGTCCGCTGCTGATTTTACTGGTGCAGAATACAGAATTCAAGTATCCCCAGAGAATTTAAAAGACTCTTAAACAGGCACGTGGATGGAAGAAAAGTAGAGGGTTACAGGGTAGGGAGGGTTTAGTTTTTTTTGGTAGGAATACGTAGGTCAGCACAACATCGAGGGCTAAGGGCTGTACTGTGCTGTAATGTTCTATGTACTCAAAAATAAAGGCAAGGGATTCCATTCCCTGGCTGCCAATTAGCTTGGGCAGCATTGAAATGGCATACAATTGTGCAAGTAATCACAGGAGAATCAGCTCCCTGCTCCACTCTCACATCTCCCCACCAATGATGTGGATGAATTGTACCCCGTCCAACCGCAATCCAGTGTAATTTTTTCAAAACCAGGTACCAACCTGGCTGTTATCATACCGGGACTACAACCACCAACCATCAGCCCATCTGTTGGATCCACATCCAGTCCACTCAAAGTGTGGTTTTTAAAAAAAACACAGAAGTGCTGGAGGAACTCAGCAGGTCTCAAAGTATCCTTAGGAGCTACAGTTACACAGTAAAACCCCTGATATCTGGATAAGTGTATTTTCCAGTTGCTTGAGACTTACTCTCACAATGCATCACTAATACACCCGAATTAAGAATAAACAGTTTAAAAGACTGTACTTACACTGAACGAACTTCACTGGCATGAATATATAAACCTTAAAACATTTTACTTTATTTTCAGTCACATTCTTTGAAAACATTTAACCATTGCTGCATCTCCACAGAGTTGCCCAAAAGACAAACTATGGATAATTGACCAACCCCGCCCCAAGTTTACAGATAAAGTCACTGACCAGGTGACCCTTGCTAAGCAGGGATAAGGAGACACTAAGAGCAGCATCAACCAGCTCTTCATCCTGGGCAAAAGCCATCACTGTTTCACATAACTTTATTCAAACAGCTGCTATGAGCAGAGCAATGACCAAGGCCCTCCTCCGCTGGCTGGATATTGGCTCCCATCTTCACCCAAGGTGTATCTGTTACTTCAGAGAACATTTACTTTTACAATTTTAAACTTACACATTTTTACTTATTATTCTTATTGATGTTCTTTTTTTAAAATTTATTTTCCTCGATTTTTTTTGCCGGTTGCTTGAATTCCAAACACTGAATAATTGATGTTTTGGGCCTATGTCAAAGAATGAGCAAAAAGCCAGAGTAAAATGCCTGGGGTTAGGGTCAGAAATTCCCATTTTCTACAGCTACCAATACCCCTGAGTATAAACCCCTGCAAGAGGTGGTGGACACACCCCAGGACGTCACAGGCAAAACCTTCCCCACTATTGAGAACATCTACAGGGAACACTGCCATCACAGAACAGCAGCAATCAGTGGACCCACACCATCCAGCACACACACTGTTCTCGCTGCTGCCATCAGAAAAGAGGTGTCAGTTCCACAAGACTTGCACCACCAAGTTCAGGAATAGCTGCTACTCCTCCACCATCAGACTATTCAACAACAAACTCAATCAGGGACTCATTTAAGAACTCTTACTTGGCACTTCATTGCAGAGTCAGTATGTTTACATTCATTATCGGTTTATAGTTCTTTGTTTACATCTTTATACAATTCTTTCATCTCGTTAACACTACCTATAATTAAACTGTTAGAATTTACATTGCCATTTAGTCATATAACCATATAACCGTTTACAGCACGGAAACAGGCCATGTCGGCCCTTCAAGTCCGTAACGGTTCACTTGAACAACTCCACTAGCTCCTCCGCAAACTCCTGAGGAAGTAAAGACTTTCTTCATGATGCCATTGGTGTGTTGGTTCCAGGAAAGATCTTCCGAGATAGTGACTCCCAAGAACCTACATTTGCTCATCCTCTCCACCTCTGATCCCCCTCTTCTGATTCACGTGTATTCTTTTGCCTACCAGTCCCGATTGACTGGAGGTTAAGACTTTTCTTATCAGTGGCAAGAGAGCAAAATACTCTGCTCTTAATTCAAAACATTTTATGACTGACATGGGAGAATTTGCATGAAGTGGAGAGTGCCCAGTGTTAGCTAAGAAAGTTTGCAGACACTGTGATTATGGTTAACTTAAGCATGCCATCCAGCTGCAATCACGGGGACCAACCAGAGGCTGACCATTTCAGTTGCCCACCGACATGTCCATGGCCTCATGCACTGCCAAACCGAGGCTCCCCACAATTTGGGGGAGCCACACCTAATATTCCGTCTGGGGACACTCCAACCAGGTGGCATTAACATCACTTCTCCATTTTCCATTTGGCCCCTCTCCATCCCTGTCCCTCTGAATGGAGAGAGCAGGCGGAAAGGAGACAGAGAGCCATCCTCTCCCCCACCTCTGCCCAGTCCTTTGCTGCCCACCCACCACATCCATCTGTGACCTCTTGCCTCCCCCTGCCCCTCTCACCCACCATTTTATTCAGGGGCATGTCTACTTTTTGCCATACCTTGTCAAGGGCTCCCACCACAGCAGACTACCCAATCGTGTCGGAGGTTTGGATCTGGAGCTCAGGTGGGCAATGGTTTGAACTGGGGTCTGAGCAGCTGCAGAGGTGTCGAAGGCGAATTCACAGACACTCAGTGTCTGAGAGGACTCCATTTTGTTTCTCTATTATTAGGGCAATGCGCATGGTGACAATTTTCCTTACGGCTAACAAAAGTTGCTACCCCTTTGCCTCCAGACTCCTTAACAACAAACTCAAGAGACTCATTTGTGCACCGTGTGCTTAATTGTGCACTTTATTGATTTATTTTTGTTCTCTCTGTGTTACCGTTTGTTCACATTCATTATCTGTTTACCTCAAACCTACATCCCAGAGATACCTTGAACTTTATTTTTACAAGGAAATTATTATTCATCATTTTTCGATTCCTTTATTTTCTTGTAATAGAACAGAACATGCAATATTACACAAAACTGCCTGCTGTAAGACAAACAGTCCCCATTGCCCAGTGCCCTTTACAGCAAGAGAGAGAGAGAAACAAAGGAGAAGCCCTTCAGAGACACTGAAGCCCCTTTCACACTTGCATCCCAGTAAATCAACCATTTAGTGTCCCGGGATAGGAATGGGGGTTTGGCCTTTCACACTAGACCACTCCTAACCGGGACACTGAACGCTTTCATACTTTCAAAGGTTTTTCCCCGCCTGTTCTACCTTTAATAGGACGTTCCTGCAATGTTGCTGCCCCTTTCACACTTGCCTGACTCAACATCAGCGTCTGCAGATGCCGGGGATTGTACTAGGAGTCGAGGCCGGCAATCCCCGGCGTCAGATGACGTCATCTGACGCCGGCAGTGAGTAGATTTTGGTTTCACACTTGCCACTTTAAAGGCCAATTGGTGTTAGATTCCTGGGATCATTGGAAAGGGAGAAATGAGCTTGGGGTCCGTGGATTCGCCTCCACCGCTCCCGCAGCCACACAGATTTCAGTTCAACCCATCGGCAAACCGAGCACCAGATCCACAAGCATCCAACACAATCAGGAAGCCTTCGGCACCAGAGACCCTTCCTGCCATCAGCAACCTCCTGAATCTCGGCTCCTGGCATGAGGCAGTCTCCAGCCGCCCGCGGCCTGTGCAGGTCCTCGGGCCGCTGAGCGCCCCTCGCCGGTCCCCCGCCAGCATCTCATCCCTGTTTCTGATGCTCTGCGCCGGTCCACTGCTCCCTTGGAGTCTGCAACCCCTCATGCCTGCTCTCTGCCACAGACGCCGAGGTTGCAGGATTTTACTTACAACCACTGTTGGCTCCTTTAACAGGCTATTTAAACCCTGTACAGAGCTGCCGGCATCAGGATCGGGTGGTTGAACCCTTCAGTGCAGCTCTCAAACTCTACATCTCTTAAAAATGCTGTTGCAATGCTCAATCTATCAGGATCGTTGAGCATGAATAAAAACTCAGATCTTGAATGCCGGAGTTTATTATATTATACTCCAGCATCGGCAACCCGATGGAAGAGGTCATACAGTACGGCATCAGGCCATTTTGGCCCATGTGCCCAGGCCACCCAAATAACCTACAACCCCCGGTACGATTTGAACGGTGGGAAGAAACAGGAGCCCCCAGGGAAAACCCACACAGACACAGGGAGACTGTACAGATGAACCCAGGTCTGGTCCCCATCGCTGTCACCATAAAGGCATTGCGCTAACCGCCACGCCAACTGTGCTGCCCAAAAAAAATCCAGCGTGGCACATGATCGACTACTGGTTAGCTTGGGACTGTGAAGACATTAAGCAGGAACTGTCTCTCTGCTCAGCTGGATATTAAAATCCTTATGATGTAAGCCAGCCAGTCTCAGCCTTTGTTTGGCTGTGACCCGCTTAGAACTGCTCAAAGTTCATGAGTCCACTTCCCTGTGAAGTTGTCAAGTTTAGCTGGTTTCTTCTATACTTCTCTCCACCTGACTACACAATTTTTTTTAGGATTTCAGTCCGTGCCCCACCCCCACCCCCCCGCCCACAGCACATTTAATTGGGGGGGGCATATAAACCCCACTAAGAATGGCTGATTTGAATGAAGACCAGCACTTTAATGAAATGGATCTCCTTTTCCTCGCGTTTCCTGATGCGAATCCTTCTGCAGTTTCCATGCAACTGTCTCCACTGGAATACTTATCCCTCGTATGCGCCCCCCCCACCCCCACAACTGCCCGCCCCCAGCGGGAGGAAAGAAAGAAAATGACTATGCCAGAACAGGCTTTAGGAGTGACACAGGAACTGGCCCTTCCACCCACTGTGTCCAGCTGAACCTGATGCCTAGGATCAGAAGAGTGGCAGAGAGGATCACTGGAGTCTCACTGGAGTCTCTCTGCACACCCCCCCCCCCCCGCCCTCACCCCCATCGACATGTCTGAAGAAGGTGCGCAAAATCATTGAGGACCCCTTTCCACCCTGCACACAGTATCTTTCAGCTGCTCCCATCGGGGAAAAGATACAGGAGTATCAGAGCGAGCACCACCAGGCTGAGGAACAGCTTCTTCCTATGGGCAGTGAGAACACTGGACGACCAAAGATAAAATACTTGTCCTGCATTTGTATTGTCTGACTGGATGTGTGTTATGTCTGGTTGTGTGTCTGTGTGTGTTGCACCAAGGACCAGGCTGTACTTGTGCAATCAGATGACAATAAACTTGACTTGAAAGTTAAACTTATACTCCACAGCTTGCTCATCATACATGTCCCCCTACCCTCTCTCATACACTATAATTGTATCTGCTACTACCACTGCCTAAGGAGGTTACCAGGAAAGTTGAAGGAAGGCAAGGCCATGAATGTCGTCCACAGACTTCAGCAAGGCCTTTGATGTTCCTTTGGAACAGAGATGAGGAGGAATTTCTTTACTCAGAGGGCAATGAATTAGTGGAATTCATTGCACCAGGGATATTTAGGTATGATCTTGATCAGGAAGGGTTATAGGGAGATGGCAGAAGAATGGGGTTGAAAAGGACAGCAGGTCAGCCATGATGGAATGGCGGGGCTGACTTGATGGGCCGAATTGCCCAATTCTGCTCCTATGTCTTACACTCTCTCCCTTCCAGACCACTACAGGCACCGACTATGCAAAAGAAACCACCTGCACATGTCCAGTCAATGACATGTTTAACCTGGGAAATGGTTCTGACTGTCCATCCTCTCTACACATCTCAAGGTTATAAAATTCGATCAGGTCTGCCCTCAGCCACTGCAGAGAAATCAATCCAAGTTTGATCGACTCTCCTTGTAGCTCATGCCTCCAATCCAGGTGACTTCCTGGTAAATCTCTTCTGGACCCTTTCCAAATCATTCCTGTAATGCGGTTGATCCAGAAACACACACGTCTCCAGTGGGAAGGGACTAAACTTTTACAGAGCTGCAATACGAGCTCTCTAAGGTTCTTTTGGCAAAAATTACCAATGCTCTCAGCCCACAGGTTTAGAAGCTCAACTACTGCACCTTCAAACACACAACGGGCAAGTTCAATTCAGTCCAAAAGATATCTGGAGGAATAGGATATCAGAGCAAGTATGTGATGTTGAGGCTGGTGAAGCCTCTCGGAGAACGGGGCACAGTTTTAGCCTCTTTTTTTAAAAAAAGGGTGTGGTGGCATTGGAGAGGGTCCAGAGAAGATTCATGAGAATGATTCCTGGAATGAAGGGATTAGCACATGAGGAACGCTTGACGGCTTTTGGATTGCACTCGTTGGAGTTCAGAAGAATGAGGGGACCTCATAGAACCATTTGGAATGTTGAAAGGTCTGAAGAGACCAGAGTTATTTCCCTTGGTAGGACACAACTTCAGGACTCAAGGCCACCGGAGCGCTGGATAAAGTGGAGACTCTCTGCCTAATGGTGGACAAAAATTCATGTCTGTTACATTCTAAATTTAGTATTACATGACCATAATGGAACCTTTACCGTTAAGAAGAAGATGCGGAAGAATTTCATTAGCCAGAGAGTGAGGAACCTCTGGAATTTCCTACCATGGCCGGCGGAGATGCCAGGTTGTTGGGGGTATTTAAGACAGAGATTGATAGATAATGGAACAGTCAGCCTATCAAGGGTTATAGGGAAAGGGCAGGGGAGTGGGGCTGAGTGGGAGAATGGATCAGGTCATGATGGAATGGCGGAGCAGATTCAATGGTCCAAATGTCCTACTTCTGCTCCTATTTCTTATGGACATTGCAAGGAGAATCCCAATCTCGGCTCAGATCCTGGACTGAAATAATTATCTGGGCATTCACATCCAGGCTGAATTTGGCTTATGGAATTTTGATCGTCAGAGAGTGCACATCGCCAGCCTACATCAACCAGTGAGAAGCCAGCAGCTCCCCAGAGATTTGTGATCCCTCCAGCGGGTCACCACAGAGAGCAGGTCAACCCAAGGAGACGAGGACACCTTATGAAGTCCAGTGGAAAGGGGGGTGGGGGGTAGGAGCTCAAATTTTCCTCACTGGTCCTGATTAACTCCTTGGACCCCAACCATTTTTAACCTTTCATAATATACACTCCGGACTGGCTCCATAGGTAAACTACAATGCGGACACCAATACAAACTAACTGGTGGTTGAGTAACAAACCAGTCCCTGAAAACAAGGACATGCAGTATGTACACTTGTTGGCAGGCTCTGAAAACCAGGGGATGATGTCCAAAGAGTTAAAAAATTCCAAGTAAGAAGAAATAGCTGCAGGGAAGTGTTTAAGATAATCTGGAGTGGTTCTCAATCTTTTTCTTTCCAGCCACATCCCACTTTAAGTAATCCCTTTGCCATCAGTGCTCTGTGATTAGTAAGGCATTGCTTAAGGTGGGATGTGAGTGAGAAGGGAAGGTTGAGAAACACTGCTCTAGACCTAATTATTACTGAAATATTTTGCTTGAGAAAAATTGTCATTGGCCATTTCCTTTGGAGTTATGAAACTGTGCACATAGCGAGTCAGTGAGGGACAATTAAAACAGTGGGTTTCCACCCACACACCAACTTAAGCAATCCCCTACTAATCACAGAGCACTGATGGCATAGGGAGTATTTAAAGTGGTATCTGACTGGAAAGGAAAAAGGTTGAGAACCACTGGGCTAGATTTCCAATTTTAATAGAAATTATTTGACATTCAAATATGTTAAAATATTTTAATGGAATTAGTCATGGGATTCCCTGCACACCTTCAACTTACCCAACAGAAGTTATTTCAACAATTATGGGCAGAACAGTTGATGTAGCGGTTTGTACATTATCCCCGTGTCTGCGTGGGTTTTCCCCAGGGGCTCTGGTTTCTCCCCCCCTCCCCCCCACCCACATAGAGTAGCGGGTCCTTGCAATACATTGCCAGGGATGGTGGTGAAGGCTGAAACAATATGGACATCTAAAAGGCTCTTAGACAGGCACATGGATACCAAAAAAGAGAGGGATATTGGGCAGAGGTAGGGAAGGTTTAGTTTACTGAATAGATTTATTGAGATTCTTGTGCAAGATACCCTAAAGGTTAACCTCTGGGTTGAGTTGCCAGTGAAGAAAATTAACGTAATGCTGGCATTTATTTCTAGGGGAATTGCGTACAATAGCAGGGATGTAATGATGAAACTCAATGGGGCGCTGGTGAGACCTCACTTGCTGTACAGTTTTGCGTTCTTTATTTGAGAAAAGATGTGCTGGCATTGGAGCGGGTTCAGAAAAGATTTACTAGATTATACCAGGAATGAAAGGGGGTTTGCAAACGAGGAATTTTTGTCGCCTCTTGGTCTGTACTCGTTGGAGTACAGAAGGTCAAGAGGGACCTCATAGAGGCATTTTGAATACTGAAAGGCCTGGACAGAGTAGATGTGGCAAGGATGTTTCCCATGGTAGGGAAGAGGACAAGAGGGCACAATTTTAGCATAAAAGCGCATCAATTTAAAACAGAAATGTGGAGAAATTGCTTTAGCCAGAAAGTCGTGAGTCTGTGCAACTTGTTGCCACGGGTCTGCAAAAGCGAGGTGGTTGGGTGTATTTAAGACAGGAATTGACAGGTATTTGATTAGTCAGGGTATCAAGAGTTATGGGGAGAGGGGCTGAGTGATAAGGATCAGCTCATGATTAGATTGGCGGAGCCGACCTGATGGGCTGATTGGCCTCCTGCTCTTATATCTTGTTTTATACAGGTTGGCACAACATCATGGGACAAAGGGCCTATACTTTGCTACAATGTTCTACGTTACCTAATAACTGTCATGAATGTAAAGAAGTTTGCATTTCAAAGAGAGAGGAAGGTTTTTTTTAAACAAATGCTGCTCCTTCCATTGTTTAATCTGCAGCTCTGGACATAGGAAGCTTGATTTTGCAATTTATTGTTTGATAACTCTAAATGCCTTAGGAGTTTCAACCATTCCAAAGAATTATTGCCAGATGCAGTTGAGATTCATTGATATTTTTTGTGTCAGTACCAGCTGGTAATGCTTCTCAGGGCCAACTTCCATCAAATGTGTTATATAAAATCAAATTATTCAAACAAAATGAACAAAAAGCTTCTCAGAAAATTGTATAAAAAAAATAGGAACCTCTTAAAACAGCGAATCTTCCAATCACTCTCATTTTGAAAGAAAGCTATTGTGACGGTATTCCAATTTAATCCCATTGACTTAATCGCTAATTAAAACAACAGCGTTATGCAAGCAGAGGTTGACTCATTTTAGATGTTCCTGACAAAGCAGTAGTTATACAACCTCTAAATCAATGAGCAAATTCTCACAGGTGTGTGGAAAAAGGTGCCACGGTCCTCAGAGCACAACCCAGGAGCCTCGTTACTCGACCAAGCCAAAGCTTTTAACCCACTTCACACTTGGCAAAAATCAACATCAAATCACAGGATGCATGGTTGGGGTAATGGTCAAAGCAATGCTGTTACAGCGCCAGCGATCGGGACCAGGGTTCGAATCTGTCTGTAAGGAGCCTGTGCGTTCTCCCCGTGTCTGCCTAGGTTTTTCCCCCAGGGGCTCTGGTTTCCTCCCACCGTTTGAAACGTACCAGGGGCTGTAGACAAGGGTAGCACGTTACTGTAATTTAAATTAAAATTGCACTCAATGGAATAATGTTTATGTTGGGTAGAAAAAAAATAGCACAAGTGAACACAGTAGATTCATATAGCACAGAATGGAATTCTCTTTTTCTTCATTTATGCTTTTTAGACTGCAGGCATGTAATGGCACAATCAAGGAACTTTGCCACTACATGGGCAGTCTAAAAAAGGATGTGCAGGGATTTTGAGTCAATTCCTGCACCGTGATTTATCCTGCAGGACCCCTACAAATTTCTGGAGGAAGTGTAAATCGTACAGGAAAAATTTGTTTGTTGGACGTCCACTCTACTACACGTCCAACCATCAGGACTGTTGCACTAAGGTTCTTGCAGTCTAAAAAGGCACCCAGTGTGAACGACCACACGGACTGTAATTATGTTAATTTATTTTCAGCGATTTTCCCGACATTGCAATCTAAAAACCGTATCTTTCTCTTATTGAAAGGGGTGCCAGGCAATGCTCATGACGGCTGTTGGCCTTATGGCAGACAGAAGTTGAAGTGCATCTTGTATATTATATTTTTAATGCGACGATTAACCCATTGTGGCTAATAAGAGTTCAGATGAAATTCAAGCAACTCCCTCAGCCTTCTGACTGCAGTCCCATTCCCTAGCCTAGAATCTCTCTTCCATAAAAGAGGCTTTTTGTTTTGAAAATTTTAATTTAAGAATTTTACAAAAAAAGCATATACAATATATTTATCTAAAACAACCAAAGAGAAGAGGCTCTGATAGCTCAGTGGTTTGAGCACTGGTCTTACAAACTGGGGCTCGCATCCCTCATTTGATTGAGGGGGGCACTGGACCAAGTAGCTTCCTTATGGTAGACAGTGAAAGAAGTCCATGTATGTTACATTGTAAATGTAGTTATTACATAATACTTTCCTGTGCACTCATCACTTTGTATTTTGAATTCAACTTTTCTGTACTTTATACAAAATTCAATCAACTTTTATGATTTAAACATCCCCAGACCCTTCACAGGGAGGGTCATCAAACCTGAACTTGGCACTGAGACACAGCTGAGATTTAAGGAAAAGCTTGGTCCAGGGAGTGGTGTTTCTAAGGATAAACTGCAGTGAGAACCAGCAGTTTGGGGGGGGGGTTGTAACTTCAAAGGATTGGCACCCAGACAGCCGGTGTCATATCCCGACGAGGGGCTCAAGAGTATTAGGAACGTACACGAGCCCAGAACGCGAGGAGCATCCAAGTTCCATAGCGTTTTCTCCAGTGGTTAAACAAGTATCAGTGAGAATGGAACCCAACTGTTACTGGTCATAGGCGACGTTGCGTAATCTCCAAACTGTTACAGCAATCACGTTGCAGTAAACGATACACCTGAGCCCACAGCCACCTCGCAGGAGGATGCAAGCATGAACAAAAGACCCAGAGCCTCAAATTCTTGAAATCGACACCTGCTTGAATCAGCAAGGAAAAGGCCCGTTTGTTTAAACTAATCCACCATACTAATCAATGCATTTCATCGACAACATCTGACGAATATTTTATTTATCATTTTCCAGATTCGAACTCAAACAGCCTTCATTCAACATTATCGGTGGTTACAAATCTGCACCGACTGCAACTTGGTTTAAAATGGCATTCCTTCCCAGAGGCTTGCTTGGCTGTAACTCATCAAACAGCCTCTGGGTTATGGTTAGGTAATGCATATTCACAATCCCCGCCTACTGGAAATGACCGTCCCCTGTACTTTTTTTTCCTCTCTCTCCAATGGTGGAGCAGAAAGAGTAGAGAGGAAAAAAATAAGCTCAAAGAATAGCAATCAGACGCCACATGGCAGAAATTCACTTTGCATTTTTGCTGAGATGAGGAGTGCAGAGGATTTCGTCTTCGACTGGATGCAATTAAATTCGCCGATGCAGCCTTCCAAGCCCTTTTAACTAATTTGTTTGGAGGCGCGGGAGATCATAAAATGGAATTCCTAATGTCTGTTCGATGCACAAAAGTGCTGGGTTTTTTTTAAATGCAACAAACGTCCTAAAAAGTTGTTTCCTTAAAGAAAAATAATGTCGAGAAGCAAACGGATGGGAAAGTCCAAAGATTGAACCAGGGAGGGATGGGAACTACAAATGGAAACTACGGGGTGATTATTTTTTTAAATAATACTCACCCCAATAAAACTTCCGTGCAAAATTCACGGGCTTCACATACGCCCACCAAAGGACAAAGAGTTTTGCAATGTTTTAAATACGGTCTAACGTTCAAATTAAGGAATTCAAAGCAGATTTCGGTTTCTGACTACATGCATAGACACAATCACAGCATGACGGTCGGATGCCACAATATCATAGCAAAAATGGTTCAAATCCTTCACCAAGCAGAAGATCAGCAAATAATATAAATAACTCACTGCAAGGGTCCACTCTTCGGGTGCATCCCTGCAGGCAGCGTTGCAAATTAAACCAAAATAGCAATGCACAAACAGCCAGTCGAAAATAACACTGGTCCCACTCCACAACAATTCGCTCCGGTTATCGTGCAGGCTGGAGAAGGGCGATTTGCAGCGGTGGAGAGGGTGGGGGAGATATTTCCAGGGTTCGGGGTGCTCACAGCTCCTTTCTCCGTAGGGCTGCAGGTTGTCGCTCCTCCATCATTATTCCATGTGCTTGCACGCCTCGCTCGCGTCGTCAATGGAACGTCGGCCCGGCGCCGCGAGCGCCTGACGTCACGGAACCCCCATTCATGGCGAGTGAGTGGCCACTGTACTGGCTTGCATGAAATGTTACATCGTCGCGCTGGGCGCGAAAATACGGCCGTTCACTCTCTGTCCTCCGACCAGTTATAGAACCGCAGAACGTTACAGGGGCCTTCGGCCCCTCTAGCCTGCATCCAATCCATAGCCCTCCCATCCACATACCTATCCAAATGTTAAAATTGAGCCTTCGTCCACCACTTCAGCTGACAGATCGTATCACACACCCTCCACTCTCTGTGTGAAGAAGTCCCCCCCCCCCCCCTAATCTTTTCAGGTCCTCTGGTTTGCATCTCCCCTACCCTCAGTGGAAAGAAGCCCATCTGTCTATCCCCCTCATAATTTTATCATATCTCCCCTCATTCTTCGACACTTCAGGGAATAAAGACCTAACCTGTTTAACCTTTCCCTGCAACTCAGTTTTCCTGAAATTCAGACAACATCCTAATACAGTGGTTTTCAACCTTTTTCTTTCCACTCACATACCACTTCAAGTATTTCCTATGCCATCAGTGCTCTGTGATTAGTAGGGGATTAGTTAAGGTGGTATGTGGGGGGGTTTGAGAACCACTGTCCCAGTAAATCTCTGCACTCTTACTCCAGATTTTCTAGTGATTGTTGAAGTATTCATGTACAACACTGAGAATTAAAATCGCCAACAAAGCAATGCAAATGACTATAGTTAATTAGCTAAGATTATTGTTAATTCTCATACAATCACAATTAATATTGCCTCAAAGTTTCTTTAAGGGTGGTATTGAAATATTGGGGTTGTAATTTTCATTGTCCCTTGGACGGAATAGCAAGGTATTCTCTCTGAAACTAGTGTAATATTCATCCTTCCAACCATCGTCAATACCAAGCAGCAAATTTAATCTTCACGAAAGGTGTCCATCTTTTCCACGAAAGATTGGGAAAAGAAAATCCAATCTAGTCGTCCTCGTGAGCATTCCTTACAACCAACATCCACTTTTAATGACTTTATGACAATGCTCTCTTGGATGTAGGCACTGGCAGCTGATCAGATAGCCATTGTGCGAGCAAGATCCTGCAGTGCTGCCCATGTTATCCAAGTCATGACAGCAAGAGGTTTGGAAGAAGCTAAGAATAGGAGCAGGCTATCAGGCACATCAACCCTGCTCCTCCATCAATGAGATCATGGCTAACCTGATGACAGGCTCATCTCCACCTGTCTGCCTTTTCCCCCATATCCCTCAATTCCCCTGTTGTAAAAAACCTATCCAACCTGGTCTTAAATATATTTACTGAGTGCCTCCACTGCTTTCAATGGACTGTAAATTCCAGATTCACCACCCTCTGGGAAAAGCAGTTCCTTCTCATCTCCATCCTAAATCTACAACCCCAAATCTTAAGGCTATATCCCCAGATTCTCACCAATGGAAACTTATCAACCTCAGCTATGCCTTTCATAATTTTAATGTTTCGACAAGAACCCCTCTCGTTTTTCTAAATTCCAGCGAGCATCATCCCAGACCACACCATCTCTCCTCATAGGCTAACCCCCTTCATCTCTGGAATCAACCTGATGAACCTCTGCATGTCCAGCAATCTGGCCACATAACACCAACTAATTGCCCTAAGACAATGTCAAAGGCCTTGCATAGCCCACAAAGCAGGGGAGGCCAGGGGCTAACTACAAGCAAGTGCCCAGTGCCAGGATTGCATTGAATTCCTCCACAATCAGTGAAAGCCCTGGCCTCAATTTTTTTTTAAATTAAGCATACGACACAGTAACAGGCCATTTCTTCCCACAAGTCCATACCACCAATTAACCTACATCACCCAGTAGGTTTCAAACAGTGGGAGGAAACCAATGCCCTGAGGAAAACCCAGACTTTGAGAACATACAAACCCTGGTCCCGATTGCTGGCACAGTAAAGGTGTTGTGTTAACCACCATGCCAACTGTGCCACCCTGGAGAATATCATGAGTCCCAGAAGCTAACCTCAGATTGCAAGCTTAACTGCAGTTCAGGAAAAAAGAAACTCCCTGCTGGTCATGGTGTATCAGAAAACCTGAGTCTAAAGTGAATTGGAAGAGCACAGGGCCATCAACTTGTTTAGTCAAGATCATCTCCTCTACAGCACAAATGGACAAGGGCTCAGCCCACCAAGAGCAGAAATGGAGATCAAGGACAGAGACAACCAGGGGCCCTTCAGATATCCTCAACCCCCACGCTGATGGAAACCTCATTCACTTAGGGGTGAAATTAACCAAAAAGCCACTAAAGGTGATTTTATAGTCTACTGCAAGGAATCCAACACTGTGACACTAGGATAGAAGTGACTAATACCCAAATGGAATGCACTCAAATACATTCACCTCCAGGCTACAGGAGAACTATTTCACAGGCAGAGAGGGTTGGATTAAACATTGATTGTAGCCAAATCATTTCCAACTGTTGACCTTTATAATCTGTAAACCTTTTGATTCATGCACATCCATTTATCATAGTTGGTGTGGCTCAAAAACTACCAGAACTGATTTTTGAAACCCAAATATTCATCATCAGTGCAATGCCCATTTTGGTCCATTTAGGAGGGAGGATTTGCTTTAAAATGTAGATAAAGACAGAGGTGCAGACTAACTCCCCTCCACCTCCCCCACCACATCTCTATCAGAGCAAATCCCACTTCCTTTAAATCTTTCCAAATCATTTGCAGTGGAAATAAGTAAGGGTTCAGAATGAAATCAGCTCAAATAAAAACCCAGGAGTCCAGAAAAAGATTAAACATTAGTTTATGGCACAAATCACATGCTGAGAATTGGTGCAAACAAACTCCATACTTTTATCTTGTGGCAGCAAGTGATATTACATAGTAACAGTAAATACATTTTCTACACAAATTTAGGAAATGTACAAAATTTTTTTTAAAACAAAGTCACTATTGCAATAGATAAAACAAAAGTTTTAATTTTTCAAATGTTTGGAGCTGCAAGTCAACCTCAATATTTTGCATTTTTTTAAGAAAAATAATGTATTAAATACAAATATATCTGTAAATTAAAGTAAAACAGCAAAACTAAAACAGTAAAATTTCCCCCTCCAGAAAAAAAAAGTGAGACTCCCATAATCCCAGTAATTACAATGAGGCAGCATCACATCTCCAGGCCAAAAGTTCAGTGCTTGATGGCAAAGGTTGGCCAAGGTTGTGTAGTTTCAGTCTTCTATGCAATAAGCATGCAAAGTATAGAGACGGTGGTCTTTGACATTTTTTTTTTTAAATCTCTTGCACAGATGAGAACAGCAGAAAAGTCTTTTTTGCAGTCCATAAAACCAAGGAGGTTTTAATATCTCTGATTGCTCCAGTTCCTCAGCTGTTCCAGCTTGTGTTTCAGCTGTTCCCGTTTTCTCCTCAATTGTTCTTTCTCTGTCACAAGTCTCTGCTGGTCTGACTGAATTGACATTATGTGCTGCGCTGCCTTTTTGAGTATGACCACTTTAGCCGCCCTGTCATTTTTTGCCACCTCTGGGATCTGGTCCCTCAAGGCAAAGAAACTGCGCTTGAGTTCGTTCCTCCGCTGGCGCTCCAGCACGTTGTGTGTCCTCCTCTTGTCATACTCCTCCAAGTCGGACATCCTTGGGCTCGGGCACTTCCCTCTGCTGTTGGTGCTGATCTGCTTGAGGACCCGGCTGCTCTCCACCTTGAACCGCTTGGAAGGGGGCTGCGGGGAGGGGGCAGCGTAGTTGTGCTGGTGGGTGGGCACGTGGCAGCGCTTAAGAACCAGGGGTCTGTGGTGCAGCCTGGAAATGCCGGCTGTGTTGGTGTTTGGCTCTGCCCTCCTGGCTGCAGGCTGCCTCTTCTCAACAGTCACCACGTCAATCTCTTCCTCCTCTTCTTCTTCCTCTTCCTCCTCCTCATCATCATCATCTTCCTCCTCCTCCTCCTCTTCTGCACAAGGAAAGAAAAAATGTTTTAAAGACAATTCACAAAGCTATGCACAGATTCCAAATTATGGCAATTAGCAATTCCCCTTCAGCGGGCCTCCATCAGCTGGTATTTGCTGAAGATTACAGGATCTTGTGCAACGCTGTCTTCATCCATCCGCACCCACCCCCTCTCCTCCTCTCTCCCCCCCTCCCCCCCCCCCCACACTAAGACAGTTCCTGCCACAAAACCCAAAGAAGTTGATCGAGACAAGTTCCGTTGAGATTTTTTTAATAGAAGGCTGACGCACTCCGAGAGGCCGGAATGCACAGCCTCATTACACTTTTCATCCCGTTTGTCCTGGAACGACCCGAACACAACAGCCAGCAGAGGCGACCGGGTGGGAAGGGACTCTCTCTCTATCTGCGCAGTGCTTTTCTTTTGCAATTTGCGTTTGGCCAGTCCCAGGTCTCAAAAGCAACAAAGAATTAAGTAACACATCAGCAACTCAGCTGCATTTTGCTTCCGATTCCCAGAATTAACCCTTTAAACTCAGGACCACAATGCCACGAGTTGGAATGCTGATGACGCTGTTGCAAAAAGGGGGGGGGCAATGCAAAAAGGGGGGGGCAATGCAAAAAGGGGGGGGGCAATGCAAAAAGGGGGGGGCAATGCAAAAAGGGGGGGCAATGCAAAAAGGGGGGGGGCAATGCAAAAAGGGGGGGGGCAATGCAAAAAGGGGGGGGGCAATGCAAAAAGGGGGGGGGCAATGCAAAAAGGGGGGGGGCAATGCAAAAAAGGGGGGGGGCAATGCAAAAAAGGGGGGGCAATGCAAAAAAGGGGGGGGCAATGCAAAAAAGGGGGGGCAATGCAAAAAAGGGGGGGCAATGCAAAAAAGGGGGGGCAATGCAAAAAAGGGGGGGCAATGCAAAAAAGGGGGGGCAATGCAAAAAAGGGGGGGCAATGCAAAAAAGGGGGGGGCAATGCAAAAAAGGGGGGGGCAATGCAAAAAAGGGGGGCAATGCAAAAAAGGGGGGCAATGCAAAAAAGGGGGGCAATGCAAAAAAGGGGGGCAATGCAAAAAAGGGGGGCAATGCAAAAAAGGGGGCAATGCAAAAAAGGGGGCAATGCAAAAAAGGGGGGCAATGCAAAAAAGGGGGGCAATGCAAAAAAGGGGGGCAATGCAAAAAAGGGGGGCAATGCAAAAAAGGGGGGCAATGCAAAAAAGGGGGGCAATGCAAAAAAGGGGGGCAATGCAAAAAAGGGGGGCAATGCAAAAAAGGGGGGCAATGCAAAAAAGGGGGGCAATGCAAAAAAGGGGGGCAATGCAAAAAAGGGGGCAATGCAAAAAAGGGGGCAATGCAAAAAAGGGGGCAATGCAAAAAAGGGGGCAATGCAAAAAAGGGGGCAATGCAAAAAAGGGGGCAATGCAAAAAAGGGGGCAATGCAAAATAGGGGGCAATGCAAAAAAGGGGGCAATGCAAAAAAGGGGGCAATGCAAAAAAGGGGGCAATGCAAAAAAGGGGGCAATGCAAAAAAGGGGGCAATGCAAAAAAGGGGGCAATGCAAAAAAGGGGGCAATGCAAAAAAGGGGGCAATGCAAAAAAGGGGGCAATGCAAAAAAGGGGGCAATGCAAAAAAGGGGGCAATGCAAAAAAGGGGGCAATGCAAAAAAGGGGGCAATGCAAAAAAGGGGGCAATGCAAAAAAGGGGGCAATGCAAAAAAGGGGGCAATGCAAAAAAGGGGGCAATGCAAAAAAGGGGGCAATGCAAAAAAGGGGGCAATGCAAAAAAGGGGGCAATGCAAAAAAGGGGGCAATGCAAAAAAGGGGGCAATGCAAAAAAGGGGGCAATGCAAAAAAGGGGGCAATGCAAAAAAGGGGGCAATGCAAAAAAGGGGGCAATGCAAAAAAGGGGGCAATGCAAAAAAGGGGGCAATGCAAAAAAGGGGGCAATGCAAAAAAGGGGGCAATGCAAAAAAGGGGGCAATGCAAAAAAGGGGGCAATGCAAAAAGGGGGCAATGCAAAAAGGGGGCAATGCAAAAAGGGGGCAATGCAAAAAGGGGGCAATGCAAAAAGGGGGCAATGCAAAAAGGGGGCAATGCAAAAAAGGGGGCAATGCAAAAAAGGGGGCAATGCAAAAAAGGGGGCAATGCAAAAAAGGGGGCAATGCAAAAAAGGGGGCAATGCAAAAAAGGGGGCAATGCAAAAAAGGGGGCAGTGCAAAAAAGGGGGCAGTGCAAAAAAGGGGGCAGTGCAAAAAAGGGGGCAGTGCAAAAAAGGGGGCAGTGCAAAAAAGGGGGCAGTGCAAAAAAGGGGGCAATGCAAAAAAGGGGGCAATGCAAAAAAGGGGGCAATGCAAAAAAGGGGGCAATGCAAAAAAGGGGGCAATGCAAAAAAGGGGGCAATGCAAAAAAGGGGGCAATGCAAAAAAGGGGGCAATGCAAAAAAGGGGGCAATGCAAAAAAGGGGGCAATGCAAAAAAGGGGGCAATGCAAAAAAGGGGGCAATGCAAAAAAGGGGGCAATGCAAAAAAGGGGGCAATGCAAAAAAGGGGGCAATGCAAAAAAGGGGGCAATGCAAAAAAGGGGGCAATGCAAAAAAGGGGGCAATGCAAAAAAGGGGGCAATGCAAAAAAGGGGGCAATGCAAAAAAGGGGGCAATGCAAAAAAGGGGGCAATGCAAAAAAGGGGGCAATGCAAAAAAGGGGGCAATGCAAAAAAGGGGGCAATGCAAAAAAGGGGGCAATGCAAAAAAGGGGGCAATGCAAAAAAGGGGGCAATGCAAAAAAGGGGGCAATGCAAAAAAGGGGGCAATGCAAAAAAGGGGGCAATGCAAAAAAGGGGGCAATGCAAAAAAGGGGGCAATGCAAAAAAGGGGGCAATGCAAAAAAGGGGGCAATGCAAAAAAGGGGGCAATGCAAAAAAGGGGGCAATGCAAAAAAGGGGGCAATGCAAAAAAGGGGGCAATGCAAAAAAGGGGGCAATGCAAAAAAGGGGGCAATGCAAAAAAGGGGGCAATGCAAAAAAGGGGGCAATGCAAAAAAGGGGGCAATGCAAAAAAGGGGGCAATGCAAAAAAGGGGGCAATGCAAAAAAGGGGGCAATGCAAAAAAGGGGGCAATGCAAAAAAGGGGGCAATGCAAAAAAAATGACAAAATGCCACGTTAACGTGTGCCCAAACCCTTCCCCGCCAGGGGGTTGTCCACGCACTCACCGGAGTCGCTCGGCGTGTCGGTGGCGGGCGGCGAGGCGTCTCCGGCCGGCGCAGGCAGGCTGGCTTTGTGCTCGGCGAACGGGTAGGGGAAAACGACGCACGGGTCGATGCACTCGGCCACCGAGGCGCTGAGGTCGTGCAGATAGGTGGAGGCGGCGCCCAGCCCCAACGAGGCCAGGCGGCGGGGCTCGGCGTGCGGCGCCTCGGACGGCGGAGGCGGCGGCGGCGGAGGAGGAGCCGGCGAGGGCGCCTCGGTGGCCGGCTCCCTCCTCGACGCTTGCAGGCATGCCAGCCTCTCGCTCACCACCTTCTCCAGCTTGGCGGCGGCCGAGAAGCCGCTCCACATGCAGTCCTGGATGATGATCGACTTGAGCTCGGTGTCCGAGTCGCAGATGAAGCTCTGGTTGACCAGGTCGTCGCCCAGGAACTCGGTGACCATCTCCAGCTGGTCGGCGTTGGAAGGGAACAGACTGAAGCTGGGTCGCCGGCTCGGAGACAAGGGAGGGGTGGGCAGCAACTCAAACTTCTTCCAGATATCCTCGCTCGGAGCCGGCAGCTGCTGCTGGTAGAAATTCTCCTCCTCGTCGTAGAAAACCGGTTGGAAAGAGTCATAATCGTAATCATAGTTGTAGCTTTTCCCCAGGAATGGCGAAGCAGTCAGAGGCATTTTGCTCTGGAAAGAAATCCAAAATTAGCTAAAAGCCCCACAGTGGCTGAATAGGAAATGCAGGGGTTTTTTTTAAGTAACAAATTCCCTTTAATTCTCTAAACTGCTTGCAATGTCCCTTTACATACTGGTCTTTAAATGTCAGGCTTGGGATAAAACAGTCTTGTTAAAAGTCTGTACAACTTCTATATTAATGCAATTAAAATCAACAAGCGCGTCCGATTGATCGACCTCCGCTCTCCTGGTGCTGCATTGAGCCTTTTTTCAAGCACAAGTTGTACATAAGCGCATGAATAACGCCGGTCGGCGTTGACCAGCCGAAAACGCCGGCTCGGGCAGGTCATCTGCTGCGACAACTTACCGGAGAAATTAGCAGCGATTGGGGGAGGAGGAGAGAGAGAGGGGAGGGGGGGGGGGGGCTCCGAGCCCCGTACAACTCCAAGAGGAGAGCAGCAGCGAAAGAAAAAATCAAATCCACGAGCAAAGCGGAGCAGCTCCTGCTTTCTGGCCGGCTTCTCACTTGCCCTCCCCCTCAGCAACGATGCTGCGGGAAGAGAGAGCGTGATGGGGCTCGGCAGTATCCAGAGCCGGTCTCCCTTCACTCCACACCCGCGTCTCTCACTCGCTGCTGCCCTGCTACGCTAAAGTGCTTTAACCTAGTGAAGTCTGTGTAACTCGGTTTAAGGCTTTGAATCAGTCCCGCCCTCTCCCCCCTCGCCCTCCCCCTCGCCCAACACCTTTTTGGCGCCAAAAGACGCATCTCCTCGTCATGATTTTGTTACTACAACATGTATATTTCCAAACATGTAACAACTTCCCCCCCCCCCCCTCCGGCTCCTCCCTCCTTGCCCATCCCCAGAGCACAAGCCCCCCAGCAACGTCCAAGATCGCTCAGGGTGGGAAATAGAGGGACTTTTCAAGGGGGAGAGCAATGTTAAAAGGACGCACCATTTTCTTTGTAAAATCTAGAAGCAGAGGGCGGTGCCGTAGTAAAGAATAATTAACTTATTCAGTGCCAGCTGGTTGGGGGAAACTTAAAGAGATTAATTCAATCAATATCCAGCATGCCTATTGTTTATTTCACCGCTTTTCTTCTCGCCTATTTTCTTGACCTATTTTCCCCCATAGCGTTTATTTAAAGAATGATTTACTTACCCAAGATAGATTTTAATGCATGAAGAGAATCAGTTTAAGCCGGTCATTCATCTATTTGCCTTTCCGCTCTTATTTTCTCGCTAGATTTTAATTTAACATTTTAATAATTCATTTTTGATCATTCCGAAAATCGAGAATATGATTCAACTCTGAATGACTTCAAATAGACGAGTGACTTCCCCACCCCCACACGGGGAGGGGAAGGGAAGGGGGGGAGAGTTTTAAAGGAGAATGAATGCTTTCGCCACCAACGGAATGCCCGTGTGGTTCTTTCGATGAGGGGAAAACACACAGCAGCAGCAAAAGTTGAAAATGTTATCTGTCCCGGCGGGGTCAGAGTACACAGCGAAGTTTGCAAAAGTTATCAATTGGATTCCAGGCGACGAGCCACCGAGATCTCTCATGTTAAAAGTTTCTTCCTCAGGTGAAGTGGCCAACACATCTCCCTCATGAGACCACTGATGTTGCATCAAATTCATGGAATTAAAGATTCCAACAGATGATTGAATTCAGTAAGAATATTGACTTCTAATCATCTGCGTGTTGGTGTAATATTTTGCTCGATAACTATGATTTTCCAGGTGATATTTCAACTCTGGAATGATTTCTTCACACTGATATCACTTCACACACTCTTGGCATTGCAACCCTTTAAAAAGTTTGCCTTCTGGAATGGGCGATCAAGAAGAATTAAAAACGGAAGCTGGTCCAGACTAATTCTGAGTAGGCAAGTGATATTCCAGACGCGCTGAGGGTCGAGAGAGCAGCGCTCCCGAAACCCCTCCCGGGGTCTCGATCGTGATAATTAAGTCTCTGAACCTAATGGTGAATGTGAATCCTGCGAGCTGCTCTCCCAACACGAACGTGGTTCAATTGCGCCCTCTGCCTGATGCAGCGCAGACCTTGGGTCTCCCCACAGACACAAACCATTCATCTCACTGACAGGATGTTAAATAGTGAGAACTGCTTCCCAATTCACCTCTCATATAGCCATTAGATCTAAGATTCACTGTCATAGTCATAAAACACTGTCCTATTACATGAAATTTCTTTTTGCCTGCTGCAAGGCAGATTTGACACAGGCAGGCATCGCCCAAGTGCCTCTTACGGTCAGAGAGAGTAGAAAAAGAGAGGTTCCCCCCCAACCCCCCGCCCCAAGAGTCACCAAATGTTCATACAGTTGCCTCCAGCACTTCCGCAACCACCCAGAGTCCACTCCGATCCATCGGCGACTCGAGGTCCTGATCCGAACTTCCGACGCGGTCAATTACCCTTTGGTGCCCTCGGCACCTCCCCACGTCCTGGTTCCGATACCTGGTACCCTCTCCAGCCAGTTCGAGCCTGTGTCCAGCAGTCCGCAGCCAGGGGCGAGTCTCCCAACAGCAGCCCGCAGTTTCCACAAGGCTCTGAAGCTGAAGAACACACCAGCAGCAGGCTGCTGGCAACTCGAAGCAAGGAACCCACACAAGCTGTGAGCTGCTGGTGACTGCTGTCGAAGGACTCTCCAGGCTGCGGATGCTGGAGACCAGCTTGAGACTGGCTGAAAGGGTACCAGGTATCAGAACCAGGATGCGGGAGAGTGCCGAGGCTTCCTGATCGGGTCAGAGGTTCAGATCTGGAGCTTGGATTGCGGATGGGTTTGTACAGAAGGCAGTGTGACTGCAGGAGCACTGGAGTTGAATTCACGGGCACTCAATGACTCAGGGGCCGAGGTGGGGGGAACACTCTCTTTTGCTTCTCTTTCCCTGACTAAAGGGAGCCGGGCAATTTGTGCTCATGACGAATCTTTATCTGCCATACTGTAGACTAAAGAACATTTCATGTAATATTACATTTTCTGTTTTATTACATGACAATAAAAGAACCTTGAATCTTGAGCTTCCGCAGATTTCCTGAGAAACCTGGATAATACAGCTGAAAGGCCTGTTTCCTTACTATGATTCTAATTCAACCTGGATCACTGAGAGTAGGGACCACAAAGCCCAGTGTTTAGGATCCAGCGTTGTACCATCTATCAGTGGTTCTCAACCTTTTTCTTCCACTCACACCACCTGAAGCAATCCCTTACTATTCACAGAGCTCCGATGGCATAGGGATTACTTATGTGAGTGGAAAGGGAAGGTCGAGAACCACTGCTCTAGACCCAATTGTTACAGAAATATTTTGCTTGACAAAAATTGTCATTGACCCATTTGGGGTTCTGAAATCGTGCACATAACCAGTCAATGAGGTACGATTAAAACAGTGGTTTTCAACCTTTTTCTTTCCACCCACATCCCACCTGAAGCAATCCTTACTAATCACAGAGCACCGATGGCATAGGGATTACTTAAAGGTGGGACGTGAATGGAAAGAAAAAGGTTGAAAACCACTGATCTATATCAGTGTTACGGCAGGTAAGACAATAATGGTGGAGAAAGATGTAGAGTCAACATTTCATCAACTTTGAATTTTTTTAACAAAAATAGACTTTACTTGCAGAAGAAAATGTTTACTTTTTCTCTCTCCATAAATTCTTCCCAATGCACAGAATATTCCCTGCATTTTTATTTCAGACTTCCGGCATCTACAGTACATTATTTTTAATTACATCTAAATTTAGACATACAGCACGGTAACAGGCCATTTCAGCCCACGAGTTTGTGCCGCCCAATATACACCCCATTAATCTACAAATCCCTGGTACGTTTTGAAGGGTGGGAGGAAACTGTATCCTCCAGAGAAAACCCACACAGACACAGGGAGAACATACAAACTCCTTACAGACAGCGCGGGATTCAAACCCCAGTCCCAATCGCTGGCACTATAAAGGTCTTGCACTAACCGCTACACTAACCGTACCGTCCATTTTGGATTGTTTATCAATTTCAGATGAGAAGCAAAGCTTTATTTTTATTTTTAAAAATAATACTCTATTCATTGAAATATAGAGGAAATAAAATAAAAGGTACCTTTCATTCAACATTCATTGTGCCATTTATTTAGAGCCACTCTTTAGACAATATTGTTTTTGTTTGAACTAAGAAATGTCACAGTGAAAGGTGTATTAGCCACAACCACATATACTAAATAGAACACCAAAAGCAGAAAAGGCCTTTTTTGGTGGACTAACAAATTATTTTATTGTCATGTGTAACAAAATGAAATAAATGGCTTTGTTTTGCATGATATCCAGGCCATCCAACTCATACAGGTAGTGAAATAATAATGAATATATATTTTTATATATTAAATAGTGAAACGCAAAAGTCTCCAGACACTGTAACCGTAGTAAAAACATACCAAAATACTGGAGGAACTCAGCCGGTCTTTTCAGCATCTTTAAGAAATATATTGCTGATGTTTTGGGCCTGATCCCTTCTTTGAGGAATAAGCCAAAAGCAGGAATGAGTTGCAGGGAATAGTGTCAACTGACATGCTAATTATCACAAGTCTCAGTTTCAGATAATGGTTCTGAAGGGTTATTTGCATCTCCTTTATACTCATCCTTTGTTGCTTAACCTGAGCCATTATCCCCAACTATTGTTGTTTAATTTCTCCTGCATTCCATTCTATCACAAGACTTCCCTTTTGTTCTTTCATCCTTGACCCTCTTTTCTCTGCTTCTGCCCTTCATTAAAAGTTATTTAACTTTTATCAAGGTAGTCATGGCCCCAAACTATTTCTCTCTCCACAAATGCAGTACGGCCTAAGGTGATGAGTATGACTGATTTTCTGCTTTTATTCCAAAAAATAGTCTGCAGGTCTGCCTCTTTATTCAAGAAATTGTAGAAAAATTCAACTGTTCTTTTCAGAAAGTTCATCAATGTACTGATGAACTGTGAATGGATGCAATTGTGACTGCCACCCACTTAGAATGAGCAATTAGTTGATTCAGACAGCAAAATGTTAACCCCAAAACAGATTCCAGTAAATGAAAATGCCACTCATCAGGGTACTTCCCTGCTTCAGCTTAATTAACTCTTACTATTTTTACACTAAAGTCCCACTTATTTATTCCTGTATACATGGCTCGTCTCTGGAAGTCGGCTGGCTCGTTCACACAGGACAGAAGGAAAGCCGGGTCGCTGAGTCCTTTTACACAGCAAGCCGGCTTCCCAGAACAAAAAAGGTGGATTATCACATTCTTTCCCATTTGGACCCGGCAACACAGCTCCCCCTTTCACACGCACCCCATTTTTCCTCTGATACTACCTCTTGCCGGATAAAAGACGGATCTGAAATGAATCTCCCCCCTCCCCCATTTGGTCTTCGTCACGTTTATACAGGTAGGCGAGGTGTATTAAAGGTGGACAACCAACCAATTTTCCCCTGCAACCGCTGCAACCGTGTCTGCCTGTCCCACATCGGACTTGTCAGCCACAAACGAGCCTGCAGCTGACGTGGACATTTACCCCCCTCCATAAATCTTCATCCGTGAAGCCAAGCCAAAGAAGATGCCCAGCTTGAAGTGTCAGTGTAAAAAGGGTATGAGACGGTCAAGAAAAATAAATTTGAGTCAGGCTAAGATGGCATAAGGGGCAATTTTCACTGATGGGTGTAGTTTAGAGAGCAGTTTAGCATTGGACAGATTATAACCATGGAAGAGTTACAGCATGAGAGGGTAAAAATACAATGCTGGTGAAACTCAGCTGGTCAAACAGTGTACTTTATATAGCAAAGATATAGGTTCATAACCAATGTTTCAGGCTTGAGCCCTTCATCAAGGTACCTTGCTGATCTTAATGAAGGGCTCAAGCCCGAAACATTGGTTATGCCCCTAAACTATTCCCTTTGTTTCTCAACTGTCCATTCAAGTGCTCCTTTAGCCAGATATTTGTCACTCTCTGTGTCTAAGGCAATGAGAATGCTGAATAACCAAAGGAACTGCTGACACTAACCATCTGAGACTCTCATATTTATGAAACAATATTCATTAATTTATTTTTCCATATATAAACATGTCCTGTATATGTATTGTTTGTCTATATATGTGTTATATCTGGTTGTGTGTCTGCATGTTTTGCACCAAGGACCAGAGAACACTGTTTCATTAGGTTGTACTTGATGATAGTCTTGACTAAAAGACATTTTTCTGCACATTCCCTTGTATTTTTTTTACCTATCACTTTAAATTGGAGACTCAAGGCCCTTTCAAACAAGGAAAATGCCCAACTGTAAAGGTGGAAGTTCTTTGCCCTTACACCTAAAGACATACCTTTCTGAATGTGATGTAGCCGGCTCTGAGGCTCTGATTCCAAACCTTCTCCTGGAAGGATAATCGGTGGAGCGCTGCACTCCTCATCCTGACCTGACTGTACAGCCACTGGAAGGGACTGGTTAGGGGTGGCTGATGATGCCCTCAGCCTGCAACCCATCTCCCCACTCACTCCTCTCCCCCCATGACATCCTCAAGGCAGCGGGAGCTGGCGGGGGCCGCGTCAGGGGGCTGCCAGTGAGCGCTGTGACAGCTTCACCAGGCAACTACAGCCTCCGGGGGCATTCTCTGTGGCTCAAAACGCGGCAGAGCAATGACCATCTTCCCTACCCTAAATCCTCCACGCAGCTGGAACAGTTCTGGGAGACACAGAGCAGTTAAAGCTGTGTGGGGGATTATGGGTAAGGAAGACAGCCATTGCTCTGCCACATATTTATGACAGTTGGCACTATGGCACCAGTTGCCCCGCCTCCATCAGCTCCAGAGGGCGCTACGAGGTGCCGCTCAATATCAATGCGATGCTGGAGCAACCTTTCAGGGCTGCTGTCTGAAAGGTAAGTTTTAAGTTTTCCATCCGTTCTTGTAGCCAGCCGGCCTCCAGTCGGAGGCCTGACTTGAAATGGCCTTCGGAGTCCACTTATCGGAGAAGCATCCATCACTGAAATACTTTTTCCTCTTCCTAAACCAGTCAGGATGTTGTGAATTTCCTCGAGTGCTTTGCTTTCAGGAGAAAAATCCCATCTTCCACAGTCAATCCCTGTCGCATGCTTGAGATGATCAGGTCAGGCACTACTGCCTGATAGAGAAGCAAAGTTAATGCTGAAGGTTATCTTTGTTCCGTTTCTCTCTGCTATCTCAGCTGTTAAGTATTTCCAGCATTTCCTGTTCCTTAGCCTAATCCATTTTCGAGCAGTTGACTAAATGTCCCTTTCATTGTTGCATTATAAAACATTAAAAATGTAATATACATGATATTCTTCAACTTCTTTCTGCTGGAAGGCAAAGAGCATGTATGGCATCCCTAACAATGGGAGAAAAGAGTAGCAAAGGAGTCCCATCAGAATCAGAATTTATTGTCATGAACAAGTCATGAAATTTGTTGTTTTGTGGCAGCATCACCATGTAAACATTCGTATAAACCACCTTACAACAATAAATAAAAATAGTGCACGAAAAGTCAAACTAAGGCAGTGTCTTTGGTCCATTCATCATTCAGGAATCTGATGGCAGAGGGGAGGAAGCTGTGCTTGTGCTACTGAGTGCTCGTCTTCAGGCTCCTGTACCTTTTTCTTGATGGTAGCAGAGTGAAGAGGGCATGGCCTGGGTGAAGTCCAGATGATAGTCTTTTTACAACCCACCTGTGACACCACTTTCTGGGAATTATGTATCTGTATTACCAGGTCCCTCTGTTCTACCGCATTTCTCAGGGCCCTACCATTTACCATGTATGTCCTTTCTTGGTTTGTCCTTCCAAAATGCAACACCTCACACTTGTCTGCATTAAATTCCATTTGCCATTTTTCAGCCAATTTTTCCAGCTGGTTCAGATCCTGAAAACTGAAAAAGATGCTGCTTTTTTAAGACACCGCCTCATGTAGATGCTCTCGATGGAGTGAAGTCTGGTGTCCGTGATGTCGAAGGCCGGGTTTACAACCCTCTAGAGTCTTTTTCTTGTCCTGAGAGCATTGGCACCTCCATACCAGACAGTGATGCAACCAACCAGAAGTTTCTCCATGGTACACTTGTAGAAGTTTTCAAGAGACTTTGGTGACTACCGAATCTCCTCAATCACCTCACAAAGTATAGCCGCTGGCGAGCTTTCTTCATGATTGAATCAACATGGAGGCTCGAGTACAGATCCTCGGAGATGTTCACACCCAGGAATTTGAAGTTCTTGACCCTCTCCGCTACTGAGCCCTTGATGAGGACTGGATCATGTTCCCCTGACTTCCTCCTGAAGTCCAACAATCTGATCTATCTCCCTCCTGGACACTTTCTCATTGCTATTTATGATTCTGCCGACACGAGAGACACTGAGCGTCCATGGATTCGCCTCCTGCAGCCTCTGCGGCCGAACGGACTGCATTTCAAACCATCGGCATCCTGAACAACCATTTGACACTGTCAATATATTTACAGGAGTTCCAGCATGCAGGGATTGATCAGCTGATCTTCACTATATAGGGATACAGCATGGCAACAGACACTTCCAGCCCAGAAGATCCACCATGCAATACACCCACAAGACCAATTTATTGTCAGGTGACATAAATGACATCACATACAACCCTGAGATTCCTTTTTCTGCAGGCCAGGCAGAATGTTTTCCTGTCAGGATTAAAGGCTAAGTTAGCAGACATAGGAAACTCTAGTATTCGAGGGATATTGGGGATTTGGTTTGGAAGGTATATAGCAGGTATAGGCAACATGGAGTAAATGAGATACTTGAGTATAGAAAATGCAAGAAAAAACTTCAAGAAAAAAATCAGGAAGGCTAAAAAAAAGACACGAGGTTGCTTTGGCAGGCAATGTGAAGGGAAATCATAAGGGTTTCTACAGGTATATTAAGAGATAATGGATAGTAAAGGACAAAATGAGTCTGCTTGAAAACCAAAGTAGTCACCTTTGTGTGGAGCCAAAAGAGACGGGAGAGATCTTATATGTTTTTTTTTAAATCAGTATTCACTCAGGGAACAGGCACAGATGTGGGAAGTAGGAAGAGAAGTAGTGAGGTCATGGAACCTATACAGATTAAAGAGGAGGAAGTGCTTGCTGTCATAAAGAAAATAAGGGTGGATAAATCCCCAGGGCCTGACAAGATATTCCCTCCAACCTTGAGGGGGGTTAGTGTAGAAATTGCAGGGGCTCTGGCAGAAATTTTTTTTAATGTCCTTTCCATGGCTATGGTGCCAGAGGATTGGAGGGTAGCTCATGTTGTTCCATTGTTTAAAAAAGAGTCCAAAAGTAACCCTGGAAATTATAGGCCAGTGAACCTGATGTCAGTGGTAGGTAAATTATTGGAAGGTGTACTAAGAGATCAGATGTACAAGTATTTGGATAGCCAGGGACTGATTAGGGATTGTCAACATGGCTTTGTGTGTAGTAGATCATATCTAACCAACTGTAGAGATTTTTTGACGAGGTTAACAGGAAAGTTGATGAAGGAAAGGCTGTGGATGTTGTCTACATGGACTTTAGTAAGGCCTTTGACAAGGTCCCACATGGAAGGTAAGTCAGGAAGGTTCAGTCACTAGGTATTCATGGTGAAGTAATGAACTGGATTCGACAATGGCTGGACAGGAGAAGCCAGAAAGTGGTGGTGGATGAATGCTTCTCAGACTGGAGGCCTGTGACTAGTGGTGTGCGTCAGGGATCAGTACTGGGACAATTGTTGTTTGTCATCTATATCAATGATCTGGGTGTGGTAAATTGGATCAGAAAATTTGTAAATGGCACTAAGATTGGAGGTGTTGTGGACTGTGAAGAAGGTTTTCAAAGCTTACAGAGGGATCTGAACCAGCTGGAAAAATTGGCTAAAAAATGGCAAATGGAATTTAATACAGACAAGTGTGAGGTGTTGCATTTTGAAAGGACGAACCAAGAAAGGACATACATGGTAAATGGTAGGGCTCTGAGAAATGCGATAAAACAAAGGGGCCTGGTAATGCAATTACATAATTCCCTGAAAGTGATGTCACAGGTGGGTTGTAAAGAGAACTTTTGGCATATTGGCGTCATAAATCAAAGTATTGAATACAGGAGCTGGGATGCTATGGTGAAGTTGTAAAAGACATTAGTGAGGCCAAATTTGAAGTATTGTGTGCAGTTTTGGTCACCTAACTACAGGAAAGATATCAATAAGATAGAAAGAGTGCAGAGAAGAATTCCAAGGATATTGCCTGGACTTCAGGAAATGAGTTACAGGAAAAGGTTAAACTGGTTAGGACTTTATACCTTTGACAATAAAAGAGTGAAAGGAGATTTGATAGAGGTATTTAAAACTATGAGGGGGATAGACAGAGTAAATGTAGGTAGGCTTTTGCCACTGCGGGAAGGTGAGATACAAACTAGAGGACATGGGTTAAGGGTGAAAGGGGAAAAGTTTGGAGGGGACAGAAAGGGGGAACTTCTTCACACAGAGAGTGGTGGGGGTGTGGAACGAGCTGCCACCTGAAGAGGTGAAGGCGGGCTCTATTTTAACATTTAAGAAGAATTTGGCCAGGTAATTAGATGGGGGAGATATGGAGGGCTATGGACTGGGTGCAGGGCAGTGGGACTAGGACAAAAAAAAAATGGTTCAGCAAGGGCCGAAGGGTCGTGTTTCTGAGCAGTAAAATTCTATGGTTCTACCACTTATTGATAGTGCAAAAACATTCTGTACACAATGTACACATGTAAACAAATAAAGAAATGTAAATAAATTTCCTACCTACCAACATGGGTGCAAACCTAAGTGCCTGGAGGCACCCCATGCAGAAACGGGGTGAACATGCAATCTCCTTTCGGACAGAACATGTTAATACTGTATTACATTCATTTGCCTTCTGCCTGACACCAGTTCAAACCATCCGCAGCCCAGATCCAATCCTATGTTCAGCAACCCAAGCTCCAGATCCAAGGAGGTGGCCATTTAATTCCGAACACACCTTTGACATAGAAACAAATTTTTTTGGATACAGGCAATAAATAGCTTCATGTTTTTTTTTGGAGTAGCTGAAAGAGCATCAACTCTTAGACAAGTCGATGGCAACAAGAAAAATAGAGGGTTATGGGTGTGAGGTTTAGTTTCTTTAGTAGGTTTCTATGGTCGGCATTGCAGGCCGAAGGCCTGTACTGTGTTGTATTGTTCTACATTCTAATGCCTTTCTTAAAAAGCTTCGCCAGTGCAGCATGTCCCTTAACATCTTGTACAGGCACACCATTGAAAGCTGGATGCGTCACAGTGTATTATGGAAGCTCTGCCCAAGCTTGGAAGAAGCTGCGGAAAATGAACATCATGCAAACCTCCCTCCCTTCCATCGACTCTGTCCACACCTCCTGCTGCTGAAAAAGGAGGCATGGTTGGCGTATGGATGGCACAGTTGACGTAGCAGTTAGCTCTATCTCTTTACAGCACCAATGATCGGGACTGGGGTTCGAATCCCGCGCTGTCTGTAAGGAGTTTGTACGTTCTCCCTGTGTCTGCGTGGATTTTCCCCAGGTCCTCTGGTTTCCTCCCATCATTCAAAAGGTACTGGGTGTTGTAGGTTAATGGGGTGTAATTGGGCGGCATTGACTCATTGGGCCAAATTAGCATGTTACAGTGTTGTATGTCTACATTTTTTTTTAAATTAAAATTCTCCCTCCTCCAATTGAAGAGAAGACTTATGAATATGAAAACATGCATCAACGGGCTTAAAGTCCATTTCTTCCCTGTGGCCATCAGACTCCTGAGTGAGCTCCTCAGCCATGCTCTTGTGCTGCCCTTGCTACGTACTAATTTATTGCAACACAATACTCTGTAATTGTCCCTGACTGTGACCTAGTGAGACCCTGCCTGTGCTGGGATTCCCGATTGTTATACTGGGGAATCTGTTTCTGAAATCCCAAGCCAAACAGTGCTAAGAAATGAAATCTCCCCTCGTATGAAATACGATTCTTTAAAAAAAAATTGGACATACACCACAGTGAATGGGCCCTTTCATCTCATGAGCTTGTGCTTCCCAATACGCCCAACTGACCTACGTACGATTTGAAGGGTGGGAGGAAACTGGACCCCCCAGGGAAATCCCACACAGGCACGGGGAGAGTGTACAAACTCCTTAGAGACAGCGCAGGACTCGAGGGTAAACATTTATTGTTTTTACACAGCTGCCGGGATAATTTCCTGTTGATAATTTTCACATTTACCTTCCGGAGTGGCTGTTCACACAGAAAGGGTGTTTACACTACATACCTGAGCGCGGTAGTTTCAAAGGCTGGACGTGGGTCGACGTCGTCTGTGGGGTAGGTTCTGCATGTGACGTACAGTGTCACTGTGTCGGCATCGTCAGCGATGTATCATGCACATCGTATTCATTAGCCCATTGTTGCAGAACGCCTGCGCTTCAGTTTTGACTGCAGGCAGTCTAAAAGAAATCTAGGGCTGCTGCAGGAAAAAATTCGGAACGGGAATGAGTCGTTCATTTTTACACAGGCTGCAGTGTGGGAAATTTTCAAAAATTTCTCATTACCGAGATGCTTTGCAAAAACCATAATAGAAATATATACATCAGGAGCAGGATCCCTTGGCTCCCGGAGACAACTCTGCCAATTAACAAGACGAAGTGTATCAAAATCTACCTGAAAATATTCAGACCCACCTCTCTTTCAAGAAGAGGGTTTCAGAAACATACAACCCTCACAGAGAAAAATAATCTTGTAATCTCCGTCCTACATGGTTGATTTCTTGATTTCAAACAGTTGCACCTAATTCAAGATTTTTGAACAAGAGGAAATATCTTCTTCACATCTATTCTGTCCCCTGCTTTTGGCTTATTCTGCTTATTCCTTGACGAAGGGCTCAGGCCTGAAACGTTGGAAATAAATCTATAGACACTGAAAAGACCAGCATTTCGGTGTGTTTACTACAATCACAGCGCCTACAGCTTGTCATGCATCCTCTCCTTTCAAGGGTTTGTCTTTTTCAATTAAGTCCCCTCCAGCTTATCTGTCCTTTCTTCGAATAATAATGCCAATTTCATTAATTAACCTTCTACGGATGTGTCTGTAAGGTGTTTGTATGTTCTCCCTTCGTCTGCGTGGGTTTTTCCCCAGGGGCCCTGGCTTCCTCCCACAGTCTGAGACATACTGAGGGATGTAGATTAACTGGGTGTAATTGTGGGCTCGTGGGCCAAATGGCCTGTAATCAGGCTGTGTATCTAAATTTAAAAATCCATGCCTCTTCTAATGAAGCCAAGCACCCTTTTCACCAAATTTCCCGACCCGTGCTCCAACCTTAAGGGGCTTTTGGACTTGTACACTGAGGTCCGTCCTTCTGTTCTTAATACACCCTACCATTCTCTGTCAAAATCCTACCCTTTTGGTTGCACAAGTAAGTAATGTAGTTCACTTATTGAGCACATTCACTTTACTATAATGATTTTTTTTTAGCCGTCCGATGCCTCTGAAGTGTGCCACGTTCATAGGAAATGCTGTTAGCGCCACTGATCTCACTGCCACATGGATGATCCTGACACTCTCACTCTACTCCTGACGAAGGTGAGTACATGACCATGACAGCCCTTTCGGCAAGCTCCGTCCAACAACAATGAACTAAAGACACAGAAGAGACACACCAAAGGGATCGAATCTTGAGCTAAGTGTTGGAGGAACTTGGTGGGTCAGGGAGCATAAGAGGAAGAAATAGATTGGCTGATCCCAACTTTGGCCATTTTTTGTTTCCACACCCCCCCCCCCCCCACAAGATGCTGCTTGAGCCCCCAACCTGGGTTCCTCCAGCAGATCGTGTTTAGATTAAAGCCACGTAATCTGTTTTAGGTATTCTACAAACTGGCCTCTGTTTATAAGCAAGGGGTCAACAGAAATGCAGCTGGTTTTACCACAATAAATGAAGTCTAAAATGTTTATCCTGACATTAATAACACTTAAATATATTACTGCCAATGCTGGGCTGAGACAAAAGAACCACAAGCTGCTCTCAATGGCCCGGAACAATCTGTGCATTGATAAGACAGAGCATTTCTCCTTGAACGCAGCAGAACAATGTGTTCACCCGCTGCTTTCTGGGAAATTATTCCCAAATATCCGGGTCGCACCCCTAGACATATTGCGGACTGCTTGCAGTCTAAACTGAACTGCAGGCAGTCCACAACAATGAGCTAACGAATACAATGTTAACGGGCGATGTGCTTAGACTAAACATGCGGCGATATCCATACACAGGTCGTTCTGTGTGAACAGTCTCTCCGGAAGGTAAGTGTGAAAAATTATGGCAGAAAAATAATGTTATTTATATGTAAAAAAGATACAAGATAGAGGATGGCAGGGTTAGCAGAACGGTTAGCTCAATGTGTTAAACAGCACCAGGATCTGGAGTTTGAATTCCGCGCTGTCTGTAAGGTATTGGTATGTTCTCCCCGTGTCTGCATGGGATTTTCCCCTGGGCTCATTTCCTCCCACCGTTCGAAACATACAGAGGGATGTTGGTTAATTGGGTGTAATTGGGCAGCACGGACTCGCGGGCTGAAAGGCCCTGTCACCGCCGTGTATGGTCTACATTTAAATTTTAAATCCGCCAGCAATCCTCTGTCTGCTAAAGATTCTTTGTTCTCATATGGTGGTATGTTCACGTCAGCAGGGACCATCAGCACTTAAGATTTTGCAGAGGTGACGAAAAAGTCATTATCTGATAATTGGCTGAGAGAAGATGAGTCTGCAGTCTGCCACCTCACAGGATGAACTGGAGGACAAGGAGCTGATTGCATTGCGCACTGATAATTGCCTGATTTAATCAGCTTGAAGAACACAGTTGCTAAGTAATTTAGGCAAAGACATAACTGCAGAGGATTTTTGTTTCTTTTCTGTTTTTGCTGCTTTGTTAGAGTTTTGAAAATGCTGTTGAAATCAGTATCACTGGTTGGGTAGGGTGGCGTTTGTGCATGCAATTTATAGTAAAGCTCCTGATATCTGGAATTCAAGCGTCCGGCAAAAAAAAACCGATGAAAATAAATTTAAAAATAAATAAGAATAAGATAATAGGTAATTGTAAATGTTCTCTGAAGAAACAACGTAAACCTGCGGTGAAGATAGGAGCCAATATTCAGCCAGCGGGGGGCCTTGGTCGGTGCTTTGCTCGTAGCAGCTGTTTGAATAAAGTTGTGTGAAGCAGCAATGGCGTCACCCAGGATGAAGAGCTGGTTGATGCTGCTCGCCGTCGAGGCGACTCTCTTAAAGTGTCTCCTTATCCCTGTCACAGTCAGAGGCTTTATCTGTAAACTTGGGGGAGAGGGGAAGGGAGGTTAATTATCTCTAATGTTGTTTGACTTTCACGTGGCTCCATGGAGGGGGACGAACCTGAAGATGCAGTGACAGTTAAATGTATTCAAAGAATGTAACTGAAAATAAAGTAAAATGCTTTAAGGTTTATAGATTCATGCAAGTAAAGTTTGTTCAGTGTAAGTACAGTTTAGTATTTTTGTCAAACTGTTTATTCTTAATGCAGGTTATTAGGCTTTGTAAGATTAAGTTTCAAGCAACCGGAAAATACATTTATCCGGAATTTACCAATCTCCACAGGTGCCGGATACCAGGGATTTTACTGTATTGTGATATTTTACAGTATTGCTGACCCAATTCCCAAAAGGACTGGGGAAGGCAAACCTCCAGGATTTCCCTCTGAGAGCCCCAGGAGAGACATCACTTGCCATCAAGTTTGGGGTAAGGCAGAACAGAGACGTTATCAGGCAATGGAGGCACTCAGGTCAAGGCCTCCATATTATGGATGAGTGCGACACACGATCACACTCCTCATCTTTTCCCTAAATGGCCGATCCCTTAAGGCGCCTAATTCTACACATCTCAACTGGGAAAAACATTATCCCTCCCGCCAACTCTGTCAAGCTCTAAAATGGCTCCAAACTGATCTTCCATGATTGATGTACAAATGCGTGCTGGAGAAACCTAGCAGGTTCTTCATAGAGCAAAGATAAAATTTCCGGCTTGGCTTTTGTTTACTCAATGATTGATGATCGATCCATGAATTATTTTGATATATATTTATTTTTCAGATTGCTATGTCTGTATGTAGAGTGCACTGGGTGTCTGTGTGTGTGCACTATGGTCTGGAGATACACTGTTTCATCAAGTTGAATCACATGACAATAAACATGAATTTGAACTTGGCCTTTCTGGACATAATTTTAAAAAAACATTATTGTACCAAACCTTTCACAAGGCACCCAAAAATATTCTACAGCTTCTTCAACTGCAGTAAAAGTAATGCTGGAGAAACTCAGCAGGTCAAAGTGTGTCCTAGATATAGCAACAATAAAGATATATAACTGACATTTCGGGCTTTTGGGTTTTACTTCTTCCAGTCAGTGTTAAACCACTGTAGTCAGCGCCTTGTCTTCCTCAGGAGTTTGCAAAGATTCAACATGCCATTGGAAAATTGGCACATTTCTACAACAGAAATGTGGTGGTAAATGTGCTGACCGGCTGCATCATGGTCTGGTGTGGGGGCCTTTGAGTGTAAAGCCCTGCAAAAGGTACTGGGCACAGCCCAGGACATCACAGAACTATCGAGCTCATTTACAGGGAATGCTGCCGTAGGAGGACAGCAGCAATCATCAAGGATCCACACGACCCAGGACACGCTCTGTTCTTGCTGCTGCAATCAGGAAAGAGGTATAGGTGCTACCAGGTTCGGGAACAGCTGCTTCCCCTCTACCATCAGACTCCTCAACGACAAACTCAGTCAAAGATATTTAAAGTCTCTTATCTCGCTCATTATGTATTACTGAATATTTATTTTTCTGCTTTTGTACAGTCAAGTTTGTTTACATTTCTCTTTTTTGTATTAATTTATTTCTTCTTAAATACAGTTTACAGTTACCGATATTTACAAATTCTGCCTAGTCCGCAGGAAAAAGAAAAACAAGGACTGGTTCGACGAAAACAACCAGGAAATCCAGGAGCTGCTGGCAAAGAAGCGAGCTGCCCACCAGGCTCACCTTGCAAAGCTGTCCTGGCTAGAGAAGAAACGAGTCTTCTGTCGCGCATGCAGTCATCTTCAGTGCAAACTCCGGGAGATCCAAAATGAGTGGTGGACTAGCCTCGCCAAACGAACCCAGCTCAGTGCGGACATTGGCGATTTCAGGGGTTTTTACGAGGCTCTAAAGGCTGTGTACGGCCCCTCACCCCAAGTCCAAAGCCCGCTGCGCAGCTCAGACAGCAAAGTCCTCCTCAGCGACAAGATCTCCATCCTCAACTGATGGTCAGAACACTTCCAATCTCTTTTCAGTGCCAACCGCTCAGTCCAAGTATCCGCCCTGCTCCAGCTCCCTCAACAGCCCTTAAGGCTAGAGCTGGATAAGGTCCTCACCCGGGAAGAAACATATAAGGCAATTGAACAACTGAAAAGTGGCAAAGCAGCAGGTATGGACGGAATACCCCCAGAGGTCTGGAAGGCTGGCGGCAAAATTCTGCATGCCAAACTGCATGAGTTTTTCAAGCTCTGCTGGGACAAAGGAAAGCTGCGTCAGGACCTTCGTGATGCCATCATCATCACCCTGTACAAAAACAAAGGCGAGTAATCAGACTGCTCAAACTACAGGGGAATCACGTTGCTCTCCATTGCAAGCAAAATATTCGCTAGGATTCTCCTAAATAGAATAATACCTAGTGTCGCCGAGAATGTTCTCCCAGAATCACAGTGCGGCTTTTGCGCAAACAGAGGAACTACTGACATGGTCTTTGCCCTCAGACAGCTCCAAGAAAAGTGCAGAGAACAAAACAAAGGACTCTACATCACCTTTGTTGACCTCACCAAAGCCTTCGACACCGTGAGTAGGAAAGGGCTTTGGCAAATACTAGAGCGCCTCGGATGCCCCCCAAAGTTCCTCAACATGGTTATCCAACTGCACGAAAACCAACAAGGTCGGGTCAGATACAGCAATGAGCTCTCTGAACCCTTCTCCATTAACAATGGCGTGAAGCAAGGCTGCGTTCTCGCACCAACCCTCTTTTCAATCTTCATCAGCATGATGCTGAAACAAGCCATGAAAGACCTCAACAATGAAGACGCTGTTTACATCCGGTACCGCACGGATGGCAGTCTCTTCAATCTGAGGCGTCTGCAAGCTCACACCAAGACACAAGAGCTTGTCTGTGAACTACTCTTTGCAGACGATTCCGCTTTAGTTGCCCATTCAGAGCCAGCTCTTCAGCGCTTGATGTCCTGTTTTGCGGAAACTGCCAAATGTTTGGCCTGGAAGTCAGCCTGAAGAAAACAGGTCCTCCATCAGCCAGCTCCCCACCATGACTACCAGCCCCCCCCACATCTCCATCGGGCACACAAATCTCAAAACGGTCAACCAGTTTACCTATCTTGGCTGCACCATTTCATCGGATGCAAGGATCGACAATGAGATAGACAACAGACTCGCCAAGGCAAATAACGCCGCTGGAAAAACAACCAACTGAAAAACCTCACAAAGATTAGCGTATACAGAGCCGCTGTCATACCCACGCTCCTTTTCGGCTCTGAATCATGGGTCCTCTACCGGCATCACCTACGACTCCTAGAACGCTTCCACCAGCGTTGTCTCCATTCCATCCTCAACATTCATTGGAGCGACTTCATCTCCAACATCGAAGTACTCGAGATGGCAGAGGCCGACAGCATCGAATCCACGCTGCTGAAGATCAAACTGCGCTGGGTAGGTTACATCTCCTGAATGGAGGACCATCGCCTTCCCAAGATCGTGTTATATGGCGAGCTCTCCACTGGCCACCGAGACAGAGGTGCACCAAAGAAGAGGTACAAGGACTGCCTAAAGAAATCTCTTGGTGCCTGCCACATTGACCACCGCCAGTGGGCTGATATCGCCTCAAACCGTGCATCTTGGCGCCTCACAGTTCAGCGGGCAGCATCCTCCTTTGAAGAAGACCACAGAGCCCACCTCACTGACAAAAGACAAAGGAGGAAAAACCCAACCCCCAACCCCAACCAACCAATTTTCCCTTGCAACCGCTGCAACCGTGCCTGCCTGTCCCGCATCGGAATTGTCAGCCACAAACGAGCCTGCAGCTGACGTGGACATTACTCCTCCATAAATCTTCGTCCGCGAAGCCAAGCCAAAGAAAGAAAGAATGAAAGAAGATATGTACTTAAAATAAATCTGAACTTTGAACACCCAACGGTGCGTAACAAACTTCCTAAAGTAAAAGATAACCAATTTCATTTTGTAGGTCCCTTCTTGGGGGCTAGTGCTGATGGGTTCTGATGGCTTTTGGAAATCTGCCCCAATGGTCAAAGTAGTGTGAGGGAGGGAAGGCATCTGGACATGGGAACTTGAACTTGGGCAGCCATATTGAAAGAGGTGGTGCAATCCTCTCTCTGAGTAGATTCAAATTTGTGCCGTGCCCGCAGGAAAAAGGAATCTCAGGGTTGTATGTGATGTCATGTATGTATCCTGACAATAAATCTGATCTGAAATCTGATTCAGCTGCCTATAATTCACTTTGCAGGAATCCATGCAGGAAGACATGGATCCATTCCAATTTGCCTGTCCTGGCAATAGGTCTACGGTGGATGTCATCTCACAGGCCCTACATAAAGCCCCAGAACACTTGGACAGTAAAGATGCTCTTTATCAACTACAGTTTGGCATTTAACAACATCATCCCCTCAAAACTGATCAGCAAACTCCAAAACCTGGGACTCAACACCCCACTGTCTAATAAGATCATAGATTCCCTCCCCTCCAGACCACAATCAGTGAAGATTGGTAAGAACAGCTCCTCCACAATCTCCATCAGTACCATAGCACCACAGGCCTGTGTTCTTAGCCCCCTGCTCAACTTACTTTACATCTACAACTGTGTAGCTCAGTACGACAACATTATATAAAGGAAGGGGGTGAGTCAGCATGCAGGAGGGAGATTGAAAACTTGGCTGGATGGTGTACCAACAACAACTTTGCTCTCCATGTCACCAAAACTAAGGAGCTGCTTGTTGACTTCAGAAAAGGAAAGCCAGAGGTATTATATTCAATCCAGTGATCATTGGGGAATCAGAGGTGGAGAGGGTGAACAAATTTAGGTTCCTGGGAGTCACTATCTTGGAGGATCTTTCCTGGACCCAATATACAAATGGCATCGTGAGGAAAGGACATCAGTGCTTCTACCTCCTCAGGAGTTTGCGGAGGTTTGTTATGACACCAGAAAACCTGGCAAATTTCTACAGAGGTGTGGTGGAAAGTGGGCTGACTGGCTGCATCATGGTCTGGTATGGGGACACCAATACCCCTGAGCATAAAGCCCTACAAAAGGTATTGGACACAGCCCAGGTCATTACATGCAAAACCCTCCCCACTATTGGGAACATCTACAGGGAACGCTGTAGTCGGAGAGCAGCAGCAATCATCAAAGACCCACATCACCAAGCACATGCTCTTTTCTCGCTGCTGCCATCAGGAAAGAGGTCTAGGTGCCCCAAGACTCGCACCACCAGGTTCAGGAACAGCTGCTACCCCTCTTCCATTAGACTCCTCAACCACAAACTCAATCAGAGACTCCTTTAAGGACTCTGACTTGGCACTTCATTTGATTTTCTTTCCTGTCCCTGTACTGCACAGTCATTTTGTTTACATTCATTATCTGTTTACAGTTCTTTGTTTACATTTCTACTGTGCACAGTTTATTGTTTGCGCTACCAATTAGAGGTAATTCTGCCGCGCCTGCAGGAAAAAGGAATCTCAGGGTTGTATGTGATGTCATGTATGTACTCTGATAATAAATTTGAAATCTAAAAGCTAACATTCAGCAGTTAAATTTAAATTTTAAATTAAACATACAGCATGGTAAAATTTTACCATACAGCATGGTAAAAAGGACCTTCTGGCCCCCCAGTCCATGCCGCCCACTTACATCCAATTAACAGACACTCCTGGTACATTTCGAATGGTAGGAGGATGTACAAACTTCTTACAGATAGCGCAGGATTCAAACAATAGTCCCGATCGCTGGTGCTGTAACGGCAACACTAACTGCTACGCCAATCACGCTGCCCAACTGTGTGTGATTGCAAGTGCTATTTGGAGCGACCTTACTCTTCCTAATCATTCTCAATGGAATGCGAACAACTGGGTTCCATCCCAGACTTCTGCGATGTGTGGCGAAGGCCAATGAGGGACCTGGATATTTTGGCATGGGGCGGGGTGGAAGGAGGTGTGTGGCAGGCAGGCAGGTGCTGATGTGACGAGGTGGTCTACCCCTACATACGGCTCTCCCCTCCAACCTGAAGCCTTCTTCCCCACTTCAAGTGTTCATAGGCTGGGGTCTCCCAACCCGCAGACTACCTGCTGTACATCTCCCTCTGATCATTTCTCTTTTCTTTCCCAAGCGTCAGTTGAATTCTTCAAGGAATCTTTGAGAATATTCTCCAATCCGTGAAAGTGAAGATGGTGTCTTTTAAAAAAGCACCATAGCCTTTTATTGCTTTGTTTGTTTATTTTCTAAAAGAAAGAATTTCTTTGAACTCTATTCAAAAAAGAAGAGTAGCTTTGACTTCGTTGATGGCCAGATGAGCAATTTGGATCAGATGGAGAGACAGCAGAGTACCAGGTCATATGCAATTGTTGCAGGATGTTAAGTCTTGCTTGAGTTTGCAGAAAATTAGATCTAATGTTGAAGAGATCAGGGTTGAATTTGACAAGATATGGGGCTCATTCATGGACAATAATCATAATTTGATGATTTCGGCAGGGGTGCTCTGGGGGTTTTCTATCTGATTTCCAAGAGCCGAGACTTGATTCTTCACAATTTATTTGCTGGTGGTCTTGTTTAGTGGGAGGGGTTAGATTAGAATGGGGATTTTTTTTGTTCTTATTTTTATTTTTTTCCTATACCAAGAAGAGATTGGTCTATTTAAATAATCATAATGTATATTTCAGTATTAAAACATGAGGTAAATTCTCATAAGGATTTTTCACTTTATATAATACAATGTATTATGGATACGTGATTCATATTCTGTATTGCATGATATAAAAGCTACATAATTAATATCTGAACCAGTGGTTCTCAACCTTTTTCTTTCCACTCACATGCCACTTTAAGTAATCCCTAAGCCATCAGTGCTCTGTGATTAGTAAGGGATTGCTTAAGGTAGTGTATGGGTGGGAAGGAAAAGCTGGGAATCACTGGCTTAGACCCAATTGTTACTGAAATATTTTGGTTGAGAAAAATTGCCATTGGCCCATTTCCTTTGGAGTTATGAAACCATGCACATAACAAGTCAGTTAGGAACGAGTAAAACAGTGGGTTTCGGACTTTATCTTTAGACTCACACACCACCTTCAGCAATCCCTTACTAATCGCAGAGCACTGGTGGCATAGGGATTACTGAAAGTGGTATGTGAGTGGAAAGAAAAATGTTGAGAACCACTGGCTTTGCAGAAGATATTGAAGAGTGGTAGTAGATGGAGGACTGTGACAAAGGGTGAAGCCAGCAGGGTCCATTGTTATTTATCATCAATAATCAATGATCTAGATCAGTGGTTTTCAAACATTTTCTTTCCACTGACATGCCACCTTAAGTAATCCCTGTGCCATCGGTGCTCTGTGATGAGCAAGGAATTGCTTAAGGTGGTATGTGGGTGGGAAGGAAAGGGGGAGAATCACTGCTTTAGTCATACCTAATTGACTTGTTATGTGTACAGTTTTATAACTCCAAAGTTATGACAATTTTTCTCAAGCAAAATATTTCAGTAATGATTGGGTCTAAAACAGTGATTCTCAACTTTCCCTTCCCACTCACGTCCCACCTTAAGCAATCCCTTACTAATCACGGAGTACCGATGGCACAGGGTGGTATGTGAATGGAAAGAAAAAGGTTGAGAACCACTGACTAAACAATATATACATGTAATATGTCTTTCTATCAAATTAATAGAAGTATTTTAAAAAGAAAATAAGAAAGCAGCATCTATCCTCAAGGACTCCCATCTCCCACCTTCTTCACTCTGCTACCACCAGGGAAAAGGTACAGGAGCCTAAAGGCAAGTACTCAGCGGCACAAGGACACCTTTTTTCCCACTGCCATCAGATTCCTGAATGATCAATGAATTGAAGACACTGTCTCACTTACCGTGCTCTTTTTTTTAAAGTAATGTTGTAAGATGATTATAACGTGAATCTTTGCTCTATGATACTGCTGCAAAGCAACGAATTTCACGACTTGTTAGTGAAAATAAATCCTGACTCTGATTCAATCTTTTGCTCTGACCACCCACGAGACCATTCCCAGGGTTCAAGATTGAGTGCCGGCTTTGCAGGGAGAAGAAAAGGGCTGGAACCTGTTGCAAAACTCCAACCGCCAAAGGGACTCGATGGGTCCAGGCAAGGGGATGACCATGCAAATCCCCACACAATGTGCTGGCCTCAGTGGAGGCTGGGCATTCATTATTTATGAGGCTTTTTATTCTCTTCTGTGTTCATTATACTTGTTAGCTGCAGTAACGAAAGTGCCACTGGTGCAGACCTAGTAGAGCGGGGCCCGACTGCACACTCATCATGATGACAGCCCTGTACAGGTTTAAAGTGCCTGTAGAATTGGACCGGCGGTGTTTTTTAAACATTGGAGAACCCGAGGAGGTCCGTGGCCAAGATGGCGGCACCCAAGTTTGTCAAGTTTTGTTTGCCATAAGGCAAATAAAGAGTCACCATGAGTATCACTCAATGCCAGGAGAAAGAAAGCAAAAGAGAGTCCTTTCAGAAACATTGAGTGTGAATTCGCTTCCAGCACTCCCGCAGAATCTGCAGCCGCACAGGCTTCTGTTCAACCCATTGGCAACCTGAGCTGCAGGTCAAAACCTCTGAGACAATCGGGAAGCCTTCAGGACCCAATGCCTTTCAGAACCCTTTCTTTCCCTCAGCACCCTCTCGAGTTCTGTTTACGGCACCTGATTCCCATGAGCCAGTCACCAGCGGCCCGCAGCCCGTGCAAGTTCTTTGATCATTAGTCACCCAGCAGTGTGCAGCCTGTGTGGGTCCATCAGCTGCTGAGCCCCTCGCTGGTTGGCTGCTGTGGTCACTGCCGCGTAGGGCTGTCTCCCATGCTTGGCAGCCCAGACCACGAGGATTGCATGCTCTGGGGGACCAGCAGACTGACTGATGCAGGGCACCAGAGAAGGAAAACCCCAGCCTCCAGACAAGAAGGAAAAGACCTTACAAGCCAAGAAACTGCAGTAGAAGATCACCAAGAGGCTTGGCAGTCAAAGGACCCACATCAGGCTGCAGGAAACTGGGGCGTAGGAACCAGGAATCAGGATCAGAATTTGTGAGGGCACCGATGGTGAACAGTGCTACCAAGAAGGACTTCAGGCAGTAACAGCTTCACTTGGGGACCAGGGACGGGGAGGTTGACGTGGATGCCTTAAGCTCAGTTCACAGCTGGATCAGGCCGTAGAGCTGCAGAGGTTATGGGGGGTGCAGGAGGTGGTGGGATCCAATGAGTCTGAAGGGACTCTCTTTTGCTTCTCTTTTGGTGGTCAGATTAGTGGCTCCTGATTGTGTGCCTTAAAGGTCAAATGGAAACAAATTTTGTTCACTTAAATACATGACAATGAGGGAACCTTAAACTTTGAACCTTGACCTTTGAACCTTGAATTGTTATTAGTGTGTTTTATGTATCTCAGAAGTGGCAGCAAAGACTTCAATTGCATCTGAATTGAATAAACCCTTCATTCATTCAAATAGGATCACAGTGTTGCTCTGGGAGAGGACATGATTGTTTATCCTGTCTATGAATTTATTGAATGTACTGGATATAAAGGCCATTAAACCAGAAGATTTGTGCCTTGTTTGCTTCGATTTTCAAGAATTCCTCTCTCTGATGGGTCCAAAGCTATGCTGGGCATCTGATTGTAAAGCTCATCATCCATATCTTTATTTTTGCAGTGAGGCCTCTTAAGGTATGGGAAGTCATTCACGTTTTTTAGTGTCTTGTTGTAGACATCTATTTTTCGGGAGGGGGGAGTGGGTTTAATGTTCTGTAGCAGTGTTAGGTTAGTTGAAGATCTTGCTGTCCCTAAGCGTGGTGCTGGAACATGGGATGAAGCACACCCAGGTCTGGGAGTTCCATCATGAACGAGGCTGGTAATGCGGGCAAGTGTGTGGCTGGAATTGGTTTCAAATGGTGGGAGAAACTAGATCCCTGGAGACAAGCCACGCGCACATAGGAAGAACACATACAAACTCCTTACAGATAGCGCGGGGTTTGTATGTATATGCGGGGATCGCTGGTGGTGTAACAGTGTTACTCTAACTGCTACGCCAACTGTGCCCCCGGAATGGGGCACAGAATGGGGGGAGGTCAGTATTGGGGGATGGAGTGGGCAATATTCAGGAGATTCAGTGACCTCAGGGAGAGTAGATGAGGGTGGAGAGGATGAAGCAGTGAGTATGGATAAGGGCATCTGGACTTGAGTTTAGTGCAATTTCATTTATTGGAATGAAACAGCTTTCTTCAATCCACAGTGCTAAACCGTGCAAACACTCATACAGTCAATAAAATACCTTAATGAGGGGCTCAAGCCTGAAACGTTGGTTATGTATCTTTATCTTTATAAAGGACCTGCTGAGTTTCTCCAGCATTGCGATTTTTCTTCCACCACGGTGTCTGCAGACTTTCGTGTTTCACTTCCACACATAAAGACAGTACATATATTTAAAATAAATATTATTAATGAATAATGGAGTTTTGGAGAGCTGTTTCGCAATTCATCAGTCTCTGCTCACAGCAGGACGCTGTTTTGGCTCTAAAATTTCTGTATCTTTCCCGATGAGAGTAGTTGGTGCACACGTGTTTGTGTAAGTGTGTGTCTGCAGGCCTGGCCTTAGGAGCTGCAGGGCCCAATTGGAAACATTTTACTGGTTATGTTAGAATAGCTATGGATAAAATATGTCTTTAAAAGAGATAGATTGCAGGGGTTTAGTTTAGGTTACACAAACAGAGTAACACTTCAGAAAAGACATCTTATTTAAAATGCAAGAATTTTGCTGAAGCAAGGCACATTGTGTGACCAATGACTTTGAAGAGACAATGGAACTGATTACAAAAGGAGGTGCAAATGGAACATTATGTTGATCATGTCCAGGCTCAAAAACTGATAAGATCTTTCTAAAATTGGGTTTGGAGCCTTGGGGGAGATGTTTTTTTTGTTTTTACAAACAAACAGGTGATTTCTGTTTTGGAGAGAGCGAGAGAGAGATGGCAGCACAGAAACAAGCCCCTTTTACCCTTCTAGTCTGTCCTCAACCTTTTTTTTACTAGTTTCACTGCTCTGCACCTAGTCCATAGCCCTCCATGCCTCTCCCATCCATGTACCTATCCAAATGCTTGACTAATTTGAAGTTACCTACTTTTTATACTTCAGTACCATTGATGTGGCCATGAGAGTGGACCTTTCCCTGTCACCTGAACTCAGAGCTCATCTCCTTCATCTTACTGTTCGAGAGAGAGGTTGTTATCTTGCCAGAGCAGCTCACATACATGCTTCGCCCAACATATGTTAGTAATGTCTATCCAGCAAATCTGCTTTCCATGGTGCCCCTGTTGACATCATTGATATATGTAGGGGATATGCTGGAGCTTCATGACCTTCCAAGAAAGCAGAGTTATTGGTGTGCTTTCTCAACTGGTGCTTTAATGTGGTTGGCCCAGGGCAGGTCAGAGTGTTGGTTGATGAATTCATTGGCGATTATAATATGCCCCTGTTTATTACAGGTGCCTAAACTTTTATCCGGAATTCTGAAAACTGGCAACCTCCAAAAACCGCACTTTCTTTGGTAGATGACATCTGCTCATCAAAGATGGACTTTGGCACCAAACATGACCTTGCTCAACACCTGTGTATCCTGTCGCGTTCCGCTACTTTATAATTGCCTCCAGATCACTAATATTGACACCCATCCAGCGTCGTGACACTTTCAGTCAGCCCGGCGGCAACTCAATGGCCATAATCCCCCACCCACTCAGCTGAAACCGTTGCACCAGCACCAACGCAGGGTAACTGAGAAGGGGGAAGTTCTCCTGGCGTTGGTACAGTGGGGGGAGGTGGGAGAGAGGGAGATGGCAGTGCGACTTGGGCGGGCGGGCAGGCAGGGGAGGGAGGGAGGGAGGGGGAGAGACAGCAGTGCGACTAGGGAGGGGGGAGAGACAGCAATGTGACTAGGGTGGGAGGGGGAAGGGGGAAGGAGGAAGGGGATGGGAGGGGGAGGAGTTGGGGAGGGAGAGGGGAGGGGAAAACGGGGAGAGACGGCAGCGCGACTCGGAGGGGGGCGGGGAGGGGGAGAGGTGGAGAGGGGGAAGTAGGAAGGGGAGGGGGAGGGGCGAAGGCAGCAGCGTGACTCAGGCAGGCTTAAAGGGACGGAAAACAAAATGATTCCAAATTCCGGACAACGGCAGGTGTCCAGCCCCGACAATCCCGGATAAAAGGTTAGGTACCTGTACATGAATAGCACAATTTTGAATAGGGGAAGTTTTAAAACAAAATTTAAATTTCGACAAGCAGCACAGTAACAAGCCTTTCTGGCTCACGAGCCTGTGCTGCCCTACTACACCAATGAACCTCCAACCCTCAGTACGTTTCGAACGGTGGGAGGAAACTGGAGCATACGGAGGAACCCCATACAAATACGGAGCGAATGGTGGATTCCAACCTGGGTCGCTGGTGCTGTAGTAGCATCATGCTACCTACTAAACTAACCATGCTGCCTAACAAGGAACAGAGAGCAGAAGAGGGAAGTTAATGCATTGGAATTTGTGGAACCAGCACAGAATAGTGGGCAGAATGGCCTCCTTCCGAGTTTTGTCACTCTTAAGCTCTTTGACTCTCCGGCATTTTAGCAACCAGTTAGGGTTTGTGTAAAATACTTTAAGTGAAGACACAATGTTGTGTTTAAGTGTGCTTTCTGTGTAATATGTGTGGTGTCTTTCAAGTTCGCCTCTTTTCAATATGGAATTGACATTTCAAAGGCACAAATCCAACCTGCTTTGTGCCATACAAAGTGTGAAACACTTCACAATGGCAATTACTTATTTCACTGCTGACAGATCCTTTTCAACAAATATACTCAATGCTGAGTATCTCAAAAACTTTCTGTTTTTCTAACACTCCACATTTTTGAAATACCTATGAGCAAAACTAATTTTGGATGAGGAGAGGCTCGTCTTTCATTAAGTGAGGCAGAGTATATTTTCAGTTGAAGCTCAAGCCTGAATGTTGGTCATATATCTTTACCTCACGGATGCTGCGTGACCGGCTGAGTTGCTCCAGCCCTCCAGTGTATTTTCCTATCTTTTGAAATGCACAAATTTTCATTCAAACTCTAAAGAAAATGCTGGGAAATGTCAATAGGTCAGGCAGCATCCATGGAAAGGCCTCCTGAAATGGCAGCTCTACTGGTGGCACTGACCCACAGAGAACAGGGAAAGGAGGCACAGCACTCCCCCCACAGGGTTCTACCACTGAATCAAACTACTGATGGCTTTATGCAGCCTGTTAAAGGAGCCGATGGTGTTTTATTTTAAAATCCTCTGCCGTGGGGTCTGGGCCCAAGATGGCGGTGCCTGTGTTCGGCAGCAACTTCAAGGACTTACACACTCTGGGGAAATGGAGGACTGGCACAGGGTGCCGGTAAATTGGGAGACCCCCCCCTCCCCCATTTGAGAAGGAGAAGCAGAGATGATGACCCTACAGGATGTCGACCACAGACCAGTGACTGCTCTGCGGTTGAAGAACCACGCAGGCGGCTCGATGCGAGGAATTGGGGCTCAAGACTGGCTGAATGGGTATCACGTGTCAGAGCCAGGATGCAAGAGGGTGCCCAGGGCGGGAAAGGCCCCCAAGGGGCCTCGGGTGCTGTAGGCATCCTGATCATGTCGGAGGTTTGGATCTGGAACTGGGGTTGGACTGAAGTCTGTGAGGCTGCGGAAGGGCTGGAGGCGAATCCACGGACACTTAGTGACTCAGAAGGAACTCTCTTTTGCTTCTCTTTCTCTTACTGTAAGGGGTACCAGGGTATTTCTGCTGATAGCGAATCTTTGTCCACATCAAAACTAAATGCATGATATTTCATCTGTTTTATTACGTGACAATTAAAAGAACCTTGAGGGAAGTGTTCCAGGTCTGGGCCTCATCATTGAGGTTTTCCAGCACTCCCTTCTCTTTCCATGAATGGTCAACGGACATAGTAAACTCTCAGGTCGAAGGGCCTATATCTGAACAAGTTGACTGTGACTGAATGTGAAGGTTTATAAAATCATGAACAGCAGAGAGAAGGTAAGTAGTCAGAGTCTTTTCCCCAGTAGCAGAATCTAAAACAAAATCTATGGTTAGAGGGGAAGGATTTAAAAAAGACATGAGGGGAAACCTTGTCATAAAGAGGGTGGTGGGTATCTGGAACAAGCGGCCAGATAGGTGGTGGAGTCAGGTAACATTTACAAAACATTTAGACTGTTACATGTTGAGGTCATGTTTGGAGAGGTACAGGCCAAAGGCAAACAAATGAATTAGTGTAGTGGGTTCGAATCCGGCACTGTCTGTAAGGAGTTTGTACATTCTTCCCGTGCCTGCATGGGATTCCTCCGGGTACTCCAGTTTCCTCCCATCCTTGAAAATGTACCGGGGGGTGTAGGTTGATCGGGTGTAATTGGATGGCATGGACTCGTGGGCAGAAAGGGCCTGTTTCTGTGCTGTTGAAGTTAAAATTACATTAAAAATAGGAGTAATTTAGTCAACATCTACAAGTTGGGCTGAAGGGCCTGTTTCCATGCTGTAAAACTATGACTAAGAATAATTTATCCATGATTAGGGCTGAAGCCTATGTACAGTGCGAGACCGACTGAGTTCCTTCAGCATTTCTGTAATTTGACTCACTGGTCCTGAGAGTGCATATACAGCAGACCAAAAAATGTAACACTAGCGTTAGAAACATTTTAAATTAGTTGTACTGATTTTATTTTAAATTATAACATTAAATTGATGTTATCCAACAAAGCATGGCTGATGATCGAATAAAATGTGTAAAGCTTGTGTGGCATCTTAGAGACTGCTGTTGTAGGGATGAATCACAGTTAGTCATAGAGTTCAAAAAATTCTTGCAGTCACCATGGGCAGCTTACAGTTTTATTGTGACTTACTAGCCAAGTTACAAGTTTTTTATAACAGACAAAAGATTCAGTGTTGAATGACCAATATAATTCAAAGCAGCAGCAGTGAAATGTTTTTAGTTCCTTACAATCATGTCGAGAAAGCTCTCACTAGGCCCTTTCAAATTGCCGTGTAAAATGGGGTTAACCCGGCAATTTGCCTGGTTAGTGCCCCAGTGGCGCAACAGTTAGAAAGGGTCCAACCGGGCCAACCCTATCAGAATCCAACCAGGACCCTGACCTATCTCAGAGGTCATCAGGGAACCTAGTGAAACTTACCTAGGTCGCGTCCACGGGCGATTTGAAAACGAAAATGGCCGACCCGCTTATCCTGGTGACATGCGTGCATGCCAGCATCCCAACATCCGGCGGTACCTCTGGTGAGTACATGACGCGCCATTGCAGGGGTGGGATCCCCCTTATATCACCGGGTTGGTGATTTAATGGGTAGATCCCCCTGCAATGTAAAAGATGCTTCTAACCCCTTTGCTCCAATAATCACACCCAGGTCCCAGGAGGGCAACCCAGGTGCTGGAGTTTAAAAGAGGCTATTGATTTCTCAGAAGTGCTTTACCTAGGATATGACAAGCAGTAAGAGGTCTGGAGGACATTGATTTTTTTTCACCCAGAGTGTAGTAGCAATTTGGGATTCATTCCCTCAGGAGCAGATATAGGCAGAAATTCTGCCCACATTTCAGGCCTGGAGCACTGGGCTAAGTGTTGGGAAGTGGGATCAGCATAGATTGCTACTTGATGGCTGGTTTTGTCATAGTGGGTCACAGAGCTGGTTTCTGTGCTGTGTGATCTGTGACTCATTGTGCCAGAAGCAGAGTGAGAAAGCCTGGCCTGTATCGGCTCCCAGGTATCCTACACCTTCTCCAGCCCATGGGATTCATGTTCTATATACATGATGAAGAGTTATTTTTGGTCAGAAACTTTGGAGAAGAGATGGAAACATTGGAGAAGAGGAGTAAAATCTCTTGAAATGGTGTGACAGTAACAACCCGAGTCTCAATGTGGACCAAGACAAAGGAGATGATTATGGATTTCAGGAGGACCAGGAGCGACCACCCTCCACTACACTTCAACAACTCTGTAGTGGAGAGCACCAAGTTCCTTGGAGTTCACTTTACAAGTGACCCATCATGGACATTCAACAAGTCCTCACTTGTTAGGAAGGTGGAACTGGGACTGCACTTCCTGAGAGACTGAAGCGAGCAAGGCTATTGGCCACCATCATGTCAACCTTCTACAGGAGCTCAACTGAGAGCATCTGGCCGGCCGCATCACAGTGTGGTACGGTTGCTGCAGAGAAATGGATCAAAGGTCAATCTACAGAACCATGAGAATGGCAGAGAGGATCACCGGAGTCTCCCTTCACCTACGCACCTTCTCCCCCAACCTCATCGACATGATCTACCAAGATCATTGCCTGAAGAGGGCGTGTAAAACCCTCAAGGACCCCTCCCACCACGCACATGGCATCTTTCAGCTGCTCCCATTGGGGAAGAGATACAGGAGTATCACCACCAGGCTGAGGAACCATTTCTTCCCACGGGCAGTGAGAATGCTGAACGACCAAAGGAACTGCTCACACTGACCCTCCAAAACAATATTTATTTATCTATCTGCCCATTTATTTATTTATTTGTATGTATGAATACTAGTCCACATTATGTACTGCCTGCATGTGTGTGTGATGTCTGGTTGTGTGTCTGTGTGTTTTGTTCCGAGGACTGGAGACCGCTGTTTCATCAGTTTGTATTTGTACAATCAGATGACCATAAATAAACTTGACTTGACCTGACAATGCACCACAATTCTTACTGACTGCAGCTGAATAGAACTTTAAAAGACTACAAAAATATCTAAAAATGACAAGAATTGTAGAGTTTTTTTCATTAAAAAGAGACTGTAAATATATAAATGGATAGTGATGGTTTTCCTTGTTCTAAAAAAGGTTGACTTTGTGGTGTTGGAGCAGTTGCTGATTCGTGCAACAAGAGGAGGTTCAAGAGCCTAATTGCCATTGGAAAGAAACTGCTCTAGAGGTGCTGGTCTTCAGGCTTCCATACCTTCTGCCCCAAGGTAGCAGCGAGAAGAGGTTGTGACCAGGGTGATGGGGGCCCCTTAAAGATGCAGGGCTGCCTTCTGGAGCCAGTGCCTCACATTGAAGCATCCAATGGACGTGAAGTCGGACCCCGTGTTATTTGATGAATTTATGAGTGTTTTTAATTCAAAATTTTTTTGGTCGTCCCATTCACAAGATGATGGAATCTGGAGCAAAACACAGTCTGCTGGAGGAATTCAGTAAGATTGTGCAGCATCAGAGGGAGAAAAAGAAAGGTCAATGTATCAGATCAGACGGTGGGCTGCATGATCAGCGCAGCGGCTAGTGCAATGCTGTTACAACGCCAGCGATTGGAACCAGGGTTGTAGGTCAATCGGGCCACATGGGCTCATAGGCCAAAAGGGCCTGTTAGTGTGCTGTATGTCTAAAGTAAAGTTAAAATCCCTTTATTAGGACTGGTTAAAAACAGATAATACTGGTTCTACTCAACAGTTGAGCAGCTTTGGAGGAAAGAGAAATGCTTTAAGTTGTGAAGAAGGGTCCTTCATACCTGAACTGTTAACTGTTTCCACAGGTGCTCCCTGTTTCTATTTCCATTCCATTTAATTTGGAGATACATATTAGTTCACTGACAATGCCTCTTTGTTACATATGTTTTAGACTTGCCTAATTTGTGTGTCTTGAGGTTCTAGCTCGGGAAATGACACATACACACCAGGAGTGCAGGTGGACCTTAATTTAATGAACTGGCTGCTCTCTTTTATATAGTCAGGCTGACCCTGGCTGCCTCGTCACCGACGGGCGTGGCTAGTGTTCCTTCGGATTGGTGTCCTCACGACTTGCTGTCGGTGATTAGCTGGATTGGCCCATTTTGCTGCAGCGTCATCGACGGGTGTGGTTTGTGCCGCCCTGGGCGCCGATTGGCCCTGCCGCGATCTGATGCTGGCAATTAGCTGGTTGAGCCCGTTTTGCAGTGGCCTATGGGAACGCGACACTGGCGCCTCGTGTTGCCCGCTCGATTGCCGTGTTCAAACTGCGTCTTCTATGTCGGCCTGCGCCAACAGCCGTGGGTTGCTACAGGATTTACATTGTTAGAACTTTTTAAACCCTATTTAGGATTGGTTTAGATCCATGTCTGGTAACTGCGCTATTTGATTTTTCTAAAGATATAAATATTATTTTATCTTCTAACCAAAGACAGATTATAGCATTCTGCACTCTATTAGCTAGAAGAGCAATTCTGTTAAAATGGGAAGGTGAGTTCCCACCTACACATCATCACTAACTATTAGATATTATGTCATTTTTTAAATCTGGAGAAAATTAGGCGTAATGAAACAAAAATCAAGATTTCTTTTGATCAGACTCGAGGCCCAATTATAGCTCACTTCCATAATTTGACTCACAAGGTGCGATGATGACTGTCTCTGAACGTGTTTGTTTGGATCACCTGCCGCTTGTTCAGATTTAACACGACTGACAATAGGAATTTTAACCTAGATCGCTGAGGGTTTGATTTTTTTATTTTTCTGTTCATTTTTTCTTACCTTCTACAATATTGTATTTATTGGATTTAGAATTAAGTCATATTCTTACTGTACCATATGTTACTATTTGTAAATCTGCAAAGATTTCATTGCAATTGATTTACTCCTTTTTTTTGTTTGTTTTTCTGATAAAACTCAATAAAAATAATTTTTAAAAGGAATTTGGAGATACAGGACGGTAACAGCCCCTTCGAGCCCGTGAGTGCACGCTGCCCGATGACCAAATTTCCTCATAACCTCGTAGAATGTGGGAGGAAACCAGAGCCCCCAGAGGAAACCCACTGCGAGCACGGGGAGAACGTACAAACTCCTGGGGTAGTTTATGCTTCGGATAATAAAGGGAGGTTTTGGGGAGCCAAGAGGCTTCTGGACATTCTGCCTAAAGGTGATTTTGAGAAGAGAGCTTGACCAAAGTAATGGGGATCCTTCATGATGTATTATTATCCCTCCTGCTTGTGGCATCAAAATAATTGCAGTCTCAAACCAGTGAGCAAGTTTATTGTTGGGGGGAGAAAGGGTTTTAATAGAGGGTCATTGACTTGAAATTTAGCTCTATTTCTCTCTCCAGAGATGGTGAGTACCATATAGAGTTGGCGTAGCAGTTAGCCCAACGTCTTTACAGCGCCAGCAATCAGGACTAGGGTTCGAATCCCACACTGTCTGTAAGGAGTTTGCACGTTCTCCCCGTGTCTGCATGGGTTTTCCCTGGGGGCTCCGGTTTCATCCCACCATTCAAAATGTACTGGGGTTTGTAGGTCAGTTGGGGGTAATTGGGTGTGGGCATGGATTTGTAGGCCGAAGTGGCCTGTTGCCGAGTTTTATATCTAAAATTCTTAAAAATTTAAATTTAAATATACAAGTGTTTTTTTATAGTAGAGTTTTGGAAACCAACTTTTTGGGCCAAATTTGAGGGGGGGGGGAGGGTCACATTTATATGGACACCTGAGTCGTTCGAGGCATTGGGAGCTCAGATGGCTGGAACCAGGTGGTGAGTCTGCTTTCGGGGGGCCAGGAGCTCAGATGGATGGCCGGCGCCTCTGGAGATTGGATGGGTGAGGCAAGGATCTGTGGTCACGGCATTGTGAGCTCAGATGGGTGGGCGGCTGGGTCTAAAAATAGTGGGGGGGTTGACTTTGGGTAAGTGACATGATCCAGAGTATCAAATCCTAAGAAACATCTTGGGAAACATGTACCTGTATGGAAAATTTGTTTGAATGTTCTGGAAAACTGGAAGTCTGTATAAATATGCAACCAGTGAGCCACGAGGCGGACTCTCTTGGGGTGTGGCTGGCAGCTCGTGGCAATGCATCTTGCTGTTACAGAGTTCTCACGCATTACAAAGTGAATTTAAAACTTTTGCAGCTGCATTCGTGTTTACTTATCAAGGAACCTCAGGTTCACTTTTACAGACTTGGATTGTTTACAAATGCTGGAGTTTTTTTAAACATATAAGACCTTCACACATTGGATATAGAGAGGATGCTTCCCCTTGTGGGATCATCTAGAAATCGCAGTCACCGTTTTAATGTAGGAAGTTGCCTATTCAGACATACAGACATACAGCACGGTACAGGCCCTTTCAGCCCACGATCCCCTGCCGCCCAATTATACCCAATTAGCCTACAACCCTCTGTACATTACGAATAGTGGGAGGAAGCCAGATGCCCCAGGGAAAACCCACGGAGACTCTGGGAGAATGTACAAACTCCTTACAGACAGTGCAAGATTTGTACCCTGGTCCCGATCGTTGGCACTGTAAAGGCATTGCGCTAACCACTACACTAACCGTGCTGCCCCTAAACATTCACGACAGAGTTTGGGTAGATTGCTTTGTTGCTCAGATTTAAGGGAGATGGAAACAGAAAAGGAAGCTTGAGTTTTTGTGGCCTGAATATGGCCGTCCACGTCGTGGACTTTCATTCAGCAAATGGCCCTCCATTTATTTCATTTTTAGACTGGTGAACCTTTATACAGTCCCTGCTTTATTTACATTTACTTCTGAACAGACACAGTGATCAATTTGTATTGGTTCTCTTACATTCCTTCATTGTGTTAATCGTGTCAGAGGTTCGGATCTGGAGCTCAGGCCGCCGATGGTTTGTACTGGACGCTATGCGGCTGTAGAGGCTGCGGGAGCGCTGGAGGCGAATCCACGGACATTCGGTGTCTCTGACGGGACTCTCCTTTCCTCCTCTCTCTCTGACCGTAAGAAGCTCTTCAGGCAATTTCTGCCGATGGCAAATCTGCCTGCCTTACAGCAGACGAAAGCAATTTCATGTTTTTTTTACATGACAATAAATCGAATCTTGAATCTTATTATGTTTTCTTTCGGGTCTCATTATCTGCTGTTTATCAGAAAGAAAGAAAGATGGGGTTTGCACAGGCCCATTCTGGGACATCTCCGAGCCTGCCAGTCACATACCTTTGAAGAATTGTAACTGGTGAAATGTCAGAAATTCTTTAATCATTTCATTTCCTGAGATGGAGTATTTACAACAACTAGCAATAATTTGCACCAGTTTAAGCAAGGGTTAGCATTGACAATAACTCACAGGTTGGCTCACTGCTTTACCTGAAGTCAGATTTTCTTAATCCTTTTCAAAAGCAAGGCAGAACATCACTTTAATGATGTGCTGTATTTTCAAGGAAGGGAAGCAGACCCTTTCCACCAAAGCTTCCTGAGCTGGTGAGTTTTCATTTAATTTCAATTTTAATTTAATTTAGAAATACAGCGTCATAACAGCCACAAGCCTATGCCGCCCAATGACCTCCAATTGACCTACAACCCCCAGAATGTTTTGAACAGTGGGAGGGAACCTGAGCCCCCAGGGAAAACCCACACAGACATGAGGAGAACGTACAAAGTCCTTACAGATAGTGTGGGATTCGAACCCCAGCTGGTGCTGTAACAACTACTACGCTTAACTGTGTTGCTATTTCTCAACATTTTCTGTTTCTCTTTTAATCTTCTGACATAACAGGTCTCTGTTTTGTAACCATGGAATAATGATACTGACTGGAACAGGCAGGAAATGGCAAGGGGCTCGGGGAAAAATCAGAAGGGTGCTTCTTTGGCTGTCTGCTCTCGGGTCTGGCCATTCTTGGGTTCAGCCAGAGGGCCATCAATCTGAGTCGACCGCTTGCCTCTCTTCCAAGGACACACCCACATCCCGAGTATTCCCGGAGATGCACACAGGCTTGCTGGAGCCTTCGTTGGACTGGTGAGTAATCCAGAATCTGGAGTGCATCCTGGACAGCAAGGATTGGACGTTGAGCCAAAAACATGAAATGTTGGAAAAATTCAACAGGTCAAGCAGCAAAATGATCAGTGACCCTTTGTAAAAAGGAGAGAGATGCCGAGTCATTTTTATTGGAAGAGAAGGTCAGCGAGGGAATATCTGCGATTTGAGGTCAAAATGGCTTCTAATGGCATTCTTATTTTTCATATGTTCAGGATTATACTTCAATTTAACTGTTTTAAATATTGTAAATATGTGGATGAAGGCACTTTTAGAAAAAAAGGAATCTAAAAATACTGTAAGGAAGGACATAAAAGTCTGCAGACACTGTGATTGAAGTAAACACAATGTTGGAGAAACTCAGCAGGTCAAACAGTGTCCTTTATGTAGCAAAGATGAGATGCAGAACCAACGTTTCAGGTCTGAGCCGTATTTTGATGAAGGGTTCAATCCTAAAACGTTGGTTATTTATCTTTGTCTTTGCTATTCAAACTGCACTGGTTGACCTGATGAAATTTTCCAGCATGTTTTTTTTACTTGAGGGGAATCAACAATGATTCAAACGATGGCCCAATGGGCCAAGTAGCTTCATTCTATTTCCATATCATATGGATAAGTTTAGGGAGGGAATGGAGGCAGTATCCAGGGGACCTTCCCCTATGATTTGCACTTGCACCCACACTTCCTTCCTCAGCACTATTTGGGGCCCCAAACAAGTCTTCAAGGTGAATCAATGCTTCACTTGCGAACCTGCAGGAGTCATCTACTCTATCTGGTGGTCCTGCGTGGCCTTCTCTACATCAGAGAGACTGTACGCAGACTGGGAGATCATTTCGCTGAAAACCTTAGGCCCATCCACATCGGTGACAGGGAGCTCCCAGTGGCCAATCATTTCAGTTCTGCGTCACACTCCCATACTCACATGTCTGTTCATGGCCTTGTGTACTGTCAAACCAAGACCACCTGTAAATTGAAGGTACTGTAGAGCTCGTCGAAAGAACCAAAGACTTGTTGATCCAAACCAAGGCTTTTATTAGCAAAAGACCGGAGCTCTTCACAGGTGGCCGACCAGTCCGGAATGATCCGACCTGGCTAGGGACACAACCCTTTAAGGCCCAAACAATAGGTGTGGCTTAGCTCTCAGCCAATCGCTGTAAGCACAGTCTAGATACAGTAACTATATACACTATGTACATTGGTGATAGATCTGTACTATCACATTCACCCCTTCTTGGAGAATTGACCCGGGAAAAAAAAAAACAAAAACGAGGGAGAGAATGAAAAGGAAGGGGTAGGTCAAGGACTGTAGCGGTCAGGGGGTCTGACCATCCGGCGTGACCGCCGTGGTGCCGGGATTGGGGTCGCTGGAGTGGTGTCACCAGCGGGCTCATCGGGTGCGACTGCTCCGTCGCTCAATTCCCCAGTCGTTTTGTCGGCAGGGTGGCCCGAGTCATTGGGGTGCTGTTGGTCCTCCTGTTGCGGCACGGGGCCTGGAGCATAAGGAGTTGGGGGGTTTGCTGGTTCTACCGCGTCCTGAGCTAGGTCCCGCACCGAAACAGTGTCCTCCCGCCCGTCTGGGAACTCCACGTATGCGTAATGTGGGTTCGCGTGGAGTAGAGTCACTCGGTCGACCAAGGGGTCATTCTTTGAGTGCCGGACGTGGCGTCGCAAAAGGACGGGGCCAGGGACGGTGAGCCATGCCGGTACAGTGGTTCCCGATTCGGATTTCCTCGGGAAAAGGAACATCCTTTCGTGGGGGGTGGCATTTGTTGCAGTACATAGGAGGGAGCGGATGGAGTGTAAGGCACTAGTGAGAACCTCCTGCCAGTGAGAGGTGGGGAGACCTTTAGACCGGAGAGCCAGTGTAACCGCTCTCCATATGGTGGCATTCTCCCTCTCGACCTGGCCATTACCGCGTGGGTTATAGCTCGTGGTCCTGCTTGAAGCAATGCCACACTCCAGAAGGTACTGTTGCAGCTCTGCACTCATGAATGAGGACCCCCTATCACTGTGGATGGAATTGGGGTACCCGAAGATGGTGAAAATACTGTGAAGGGCCTGTATCACTGAGGTGGCAGTGGTGTCTGGGCAGGCCACAGCGAATGGGAAGCGGGAGTATTCGTCGATGGCCGTAAGGATGTAGGTATTACGGTTGGTCGACGGTAGGGGTCCCTTAAAGTCTACACTAAGACGCTCGAAGGGGCGGGTGGCTTTGATGACGTGGGAGTTATCCGGACGGAAGAAGTGGGGCTTGCATTCGGCGCACACCGAACAGGCTCGGGTCATGGAGCGGATCTCCTCAATTGTGTAGGGTAAGTTGCGCGCCTTGACAAAGTGAGCAAACCTAGTGACCCCTGGATGACAGAGCGCCTCATGGAGTTTCCGTAGTCTGTCCATCTGTATGCTGGCGCACGTCCCCCTGGAGAGCGCGTCAGGCGGGTCGTTGAGCTTACCAGGCCGGTACAGGATGTCATAGTTAAAGGTGGAGAGTTCGATTCTCCATCTGGCGATTTTGTCGTTTTTTATCTTACCACGCTGGGTGTTGCTGAACATGAAGGAGACCGCGCGTTGATCAGTCAACAGTGTAAAGCGCCTCCCAGCGAGGTAATGTCTCCAACGACGTACCGCTTCAACTATGGCCTGGGCCTCCTTCTCGATCGAGGAGTGTCTACTCTCCGGACCCTGGAGGGTTCTGGAGAAGAAGGCTACAGGCCGACCGGCCTGGTTCAAGGTGGCTGCCAGGGCGAAGTCGGATGCATCGCTCTCGACTTGAAACGGGACAGACTCATCGATCGCGTGCAGCGTCGCAGCAGCGATGTCAGATTTGATTCGATCGAAAGCCGCTGTGGCTTCGGTCGAGAGGGGAAAAGAGGTGGTCTTGATAAGAGGACGTGCCTTGTCGGCGTAGTTTGGAACCCATTGTGCGTAATAAGAGAAAAGGCCCAGGCAGCGTTTGAGAGCTTTCTGGGTATGTGGGGGGGGTAAGTCCATTAAGGGACGCATGCGGTCAGGATCTGGCATGACTATCCCGTTTTCCACCACACAACCTAGAATAGCGAGTCGTGTGGTCCGGAAAACACACTTGTCCAAATTGTAAGTCAGGTTTAGCTGACGGGCAGTTTGAAGAAATTTGTCTAGGTTGGCGTCATGGTCCTGCATGTCGTGGCCGCAGATGGTGATATTGTCCAGATACGGGAAGGTAGCGGTTAGCCCGTTCTGGTCCACCATCCTGTCCATTTCCCGCTGGAAGACCGCGACACCATTTGTGACCCCGAATGGTACCCTGAGAAATTGATATAGCCGCCCATTCGCTTCAAAGGCCGTGAATGGTCGGTCCTCGCAGCGGATCGGGAGCTGGTGGTAGGCCGAACGTAGGTCAATAGTGGAGAAAATGCGGTACTGGGCGATCTGGTTCACCACATCCGTGATGCGTGGCAGGGGGTACGCATCCAGGAGTGTGAAGCGGTTAATGGTCTGGCTGTAGTCGACCACCATCCGTAGTTTTTCCCCATTCTTGACAACCACCACCTGGGCTCTCCAGGGGCTTGAACTGGGTTCGATGATGCCCTCATCCAGCAATCTACGCACCTCACTCCTAATGAATTGCCTGTTTTCGTAACTATATTGCCGACTTTTGGTGGCCACAGGCTTCCAGCCAGGGGTGAGGTTTGCGAAGAGTGCTGGCGGGGCAATCCGGAGTGTGGAAAGGCCGCAGGATTGGCCCCGGGGCACGGGGGCGGGTTGCTCGGGTGCTTCGGGAGTGGGGCGATGGCAGACCGAGAGGGGGGCGTGGGGTCCCCCAAAGTGTAGGGACACCGTTTGGAACTGACACTGGAAGTCTAATCCCAGCAACACTGGGGCGCACAATTGGGGAAGGACGAATAATTTAAAGTGGGTGACCGTCACGCCCTGTACTTCCAGCGTGGCGATGCAATACCCCTTTATCCCAGTCGAGTGCGACCTCGTCGCTAATGAGATCCTCTGGGTAGTGGGGATAATGTCAAGTCCCCAACGGAGGGCCAGATCTGGCTGGATAAAACTGTCAGTTGACCCAGAGTCAAATAAGCAATTGGTGTAGTGTCCATGCACTTTAATCAGTTCCATTGCTCTGGTGAGGGGATGAGAGCATTGCTGGTTTAATGTTATTGAAGCAGTTGACAGGCGAGTTTTGCGCGATGACGTCACGCAACGGGATGACGTCACGCAACGGGATGACGTAGTCAACGCTCGAGGAGCAGGTTGGAGAACCTCCCGGAAGTGCTGTTGTGGCGGGTGAATGGTAAGTAGTGGGGTTTGTAGTTGCTCGTGATCGGTGGTCGGGCCCTGGCGGTCGTCAGCGATGGACGCTAGGGTGAGCACCTGGTTGGCCGCGGGGGTGGCTGCGGCGGCGGTAGCGTCGGCCCCGGGGGTGTCTGTGGCGGCAGCAGCAGCGGCGGTAGCGTCGGCCCCGGGGGTGTCCGTGGCGGCGGCAGCAGCGGCTGTAGCGTCGGCCCCGGAGGTGTCCGTGGCGGCGGCAGCAGCGGCGGTAGCGTCGGCCCCGGGGGTGTCTGTGGCGGCGGCGGCAGCAGCGGCGATAGCGTCGGCCCCGGGGGTGGCTGTGGCGGCGGCAGCAGCGGCGGTAGCGTCGGCCCCGGGGGTGTCCGTGGCGGTGGCAGCAGCGGCGGTAGCGTCGGCCCCGGGGGTGGCTGTGGCGGCGGTAGTGTCAAGTGTTCCGCACGGGGGCGAGAGGCAGGCCATCACCATGGTTGCGACGGTGGGTTGCCCCTTCCGGGTTCGGCGTCTCCGTGACGTCAGGCGTTGCCGTGCAGGGGAGCCCTCGCTCTCATTGGACGAGAGCTCTGGGGAAGAAGAGTTTGAAAGGGATAGTGGCGGTTGGGCTTCACACGAGGCACTGTGTTTGCTGGCGGCCATTTTAGACCTACAGACTGCAGCAAAGTGGCCGTTTTTAAGGCACTTCTGGCACCTGGCTTTTCTTGCTGGGCACTGGGATCTGCTGTGCTTGTCCCTTCCGCAGAAATAACATTTCGGGTTCGCACGGGGCAGGGTAGCAGCAGCCGACAGGCCGTCAGGGGTAGGGTAGAAGGGCACTTTACTCACATCAGAACGAGGGGTCCAGTCCCTAGAGAGCTCGGTGGACTTTAAGGCTGCATCCTCCATTGTGATTGCAATCCGGGCCACGTCCTCTAGTTTTTCTACCCCTTGTTCGAGCAAACGCAGCCTCACTTCATTCGATCGGAGCCCGGCCACATAGGCATCCCGGACGAGGTCGCTAGTGATCTCGGCAGCAGTTTTGTCCACACAGTTACAGTCCTTGCCCAATGCCTTTAGTTCTTGTAAATATGCCCTGCTGGACTCGCCGGGCTGTTGTTTCCTCGACGCAAGCATGAGCCGGGCATGAACTCTGTTCACCGGTTGATCATACAGTCCTTTCAGTACCTTTATGGCTGCGGTGTAAGTGGTCTCATCCTGGATGTTCTCGTAGACTCTCAAGGACACCATAGACAGCAATGCTGTTAGACGTTGGTTATCCTCCTCTACCTGAATGAATCTCAGGAAGTTTTCAAAGTTCAGCAGCCAGAACTTAAAGGCTTTGAAGGCTGTAGCTGACTGTGGGTCGATATCAAGTTTTTCTGGCCGAGTTAAACGCTCCATCCCTTTCAAAAAAAATTCCTTTTGCTAATAAAATTGTAGAGCTCGTCGAAAGAACCAAAGACTTGTTGATCCAAACCAAGGCTTTTATTAGCAAAAGACCGGAGCTCTTCACAGGTGGCCGACCAGTCCGGAATGATCCGACCTGGCTAGGGACACAACCCTTTAAGGCCCAAACAATAGGTGTGGCTTAGCTCTCAGCCAATCGCTGTAAGCACAGTCTAGATACAGTAACTATATACACTATGTACATTGGTGATAGATCTGTACTATCACAGGTACCACACCTAGTTTTCCATCTGGTTAATCTTCAACAACATGGCATTAACATCGACTTCTCTGACTTCTGCAAGAGCCCATTCTCCCTCTCATCCCTATCCCTCTGTCTTCTCTCTAGCTCTCCAACCCCTTCCCTTTCCATTCAGAGCCATCCCCCTTCTCCTTGTTTGCTGGTGTTCCCATCCTCCCTCATTACCTCTTGCCTGTGGGCCTGCATTCATCCCACTGCCCTCACCCTCACCATTTATTTCAGGTGCCTGACTACATTTTGCTCACACCTCGATGAAGGGCTCAGGCCTGAAACGCTGGTTATTTATCTTTATCTTTGCTATACAAAGTGCACTGCTTTATCTGCTGAGGTTCTTCAGCAATACATTTTTTTGGGGGTTAGTTCGAAAACTCACACGTACATGCAAAATGACTAGATTTTTGAGTTGATGCTTTGATAAAAACATGAACCAATCTTATGAATCAAATGCATGATAACTAGCTATCGTCATTGGAAGTCTACTGTCAGTATGAATTGGAAACAACGTATACATTGATGTCAACACAGGCGATGTTGACTCAAGGATGCGTGCTTAGCCCACTGTTCTCTTCACTCTACACCTATGACTGTGGGCCAGGCACAATTCCACTGCTGTTTACCAATATGTTATGACACCATAGTTGTCAACAGAATCACAAATGGCAATGACAAAGCGTACAGGAGGGAGATAGATCAGTGTAATTACAACAACCTTGTGCTCAACGTTAGCAAACCCAAGGAGCTGATTGTGGACTTCAGGAGGAAATCAGGAGAACACAACCCAGGCCTCATCGAGGGGTCAGCAGCAGAGAGGGTCAAGAACTTCAAATTCCTGGGTGTCAGCATCTCTGAGGATCTGTCCTGGAGCTTTCATGTACTGGACAAGAAAGTACTCCAGAGGGTCGTTAACTTGGCTTGCTCATCACGCCCACCGGACTTCACTTTATCGAGGACATCGACAAGAGGTGGTGCCTTAATAAACAGCTTCTATTCTCAAGGACCCTCGCCACCCAGGCCATGCCCTCTTCACTCTGGTACCATCAGGAAAAAAGTACAGGAACCTAAAGTCGAGCACTCAGCGGCACAAGGACGGCTTCTTCCCCACTGCCATCAGATTCATGAATGATCAATGAACCAAAGACACATCCTCACTTTCTCCTATTTTCTTACACAATATATTTATTTTTTAATGTAATTTATGGAGATATCTGCACTGCAATGCTGCTGCTAAATAATGAATTTTGTGATTCGTTCAGGAGCACAAATTCTGATTCTGACCTTCAGACCCTTGCGAATACCCATGTACTTCCAGAATTTCCTGATTTATATGAGATAACTGATTCTTGCATGAAGGTGTCTGTGGAAAGAAATACCATGACACAATCTACATGGGTGTGGTGAAGCCAATGTGCCATTGTTGATGACAATGAACTCTATAATCTATAATCAAATATGCCAAAACTATATTTAGTGATGGTCGGCAAAACTCTTCTGAGGGGTAACAAATGGATAGTTTTTACTTGTATGTAATGTTACGGGTTATATTATATTTTATATTAGACATAACTATGTCTTTAAAAGAGATAGATTGTGGGGGGGGTTTAGTGTAGGTCCCTTCACAAACAGATACTGACACTTCAGATCTCATTTAAAATATAAGAGCTTGGCTGAAACTCAATATTTAGGCTCCGTGGTTTTTCAAAAGACAATGGAACTGCTTTGGAAGGAGCTTCAGAAGAAGGTGCAAATGGAACAAAGTCCAGGCTTAAGTGCTGAGAAAGATCTTTCAGAGATTGGATTGTGTTCTGGATTTTTACAAGCAGAGTGAGAGAGAGGAAAGGAAACAGGATTCTTCTTTAAGAGAGAGAGACATTGGCTTTTGAGGCTCCAACACGGCAAGCTGGCAGCTTGTTGAAAACCTCATTTCGAAGGTGGGTTGTGAGTTCTGAGTTCAGCCTGTTCAAAACCCTTACAAAAGGAAAAGTCTGGCTAGAGTGTTTTACCTGAAATAAGGGAAACAAGAGGAACTCTGTGGTGACCTGGAAGAAGTGGTTATCATTTGGAAAACCCATGATGGGGCAAGTTTCTTCGGCAAGACACTGAAGTGACTGATTGGAGGAAATCAGTTTGTGTGTGTCCAATGAGTAACCATTTACCTTTAAGCACCAGAGCTTGGTGAAAATTCATAAATGTTAAATTCTGTTCCCAGTTTGAGAATTGCTTGATACCGGTGAACTTGGAGGAGTGAGAAGAGAATGATTGGACAGTGAAACTGAGAACTTTCCTCAACATATAGACATTACATACACGTGTGCTTAGAATTAGAAGGGGGTTAAGTTGGGTTAGTTAAGAAATAGTAATAAGTTAAAGTTTGATGCTGTTTTTATGCTGAAATAAAATTAAAAGCAACTTTTGTGTCAGTAACCATTGTCTTGGTGAATTTCTATTCCCGCTGGGTTTCGGGATCCTTTGGGCTTGTAACAAAAGTCAATGGCATTTGAAAGATAATTCCAAGAAATAAACCATGGTATAAACAATGCCATCTTTTGGAAGTGATATATTTATTGCTAGCTTACTGTAATGTTTTTACACATGCATTTATGTGTGTACATACGACGTATACATGAACATACAACTGAGTTTATTTGAAAGGCAGAGCGTTATTTTAAAATTTAGACACACAGCACAGTAACAAGCCTTTTTGGTCCCCGAGTCCATACCACCCATTGACCTACAACCCCCGGTACATTTCAAACGGTGGTAGGAAACTGGAGCCCCTGGGGAAAACTCGTGCAGACACGGGGAGAACGTACAAACTCCTTACAGACAGTGCAGGATTCGAACCCTGGACCTGATTGCTGGCGCTGTGAAGGCATTGCACTAACCGCTACACCAACCGTGCCGATGAACTTATCTATATATCTTCAAACCCTTGCTGCTGATTTCTTATTCCAAACCACATCAGTTCAGATCAGTTCAGTCTATATTTATTGTCGGAGAACATATATGATATCATATTTTTTTCTGCAGGTGAGGCATAATTACCACATTGATAGTGTAAAAATCTGTACTCAAGAAGATATATATAAACAATTAAAGAAATATAAACAAATCGACTGTGCAATATATATAGAGAAAAACAATAAAGTACACTAGAATCCTTAAATGAGTCCCTGATTGAGTTTGTCGTTGAGGAGTCTGATGGTGGAGGGGTAGCAACTGTTCCTGAACCTGGTAGTGTGAGTCTTGTGGCACCGCTACCTCTTTCCTGATGGCAGCAGTGAGAACAGAGCACGTGCTGGGTGGTGTGGGTCCTTGATGATTGCCATTCTCCTTAACTTTCTGGTCCCTAATACATCATTCAGGGTTTTTCCATTTGCATTTGATTTATCTCCTGCCGAGATCGTTTTCTCTGTCCAAATATTTTTGATTTTGTCACCCTCTTTAATGCAAATAGCTCCTGGTTCAACAAGTCTCTGCTTTGGTTCTTTCTCTGTTTTCTGTCCAGGAATCTGTCGTCCACTGATCACCCCCTCAGCACTTACCTCTGCGACCGCAGGAAGTTTCACACCTCCTCTCTCACCATGATTCGGGGGCCCCCGAGCAGTCCTTCCAAGTGAAGCATTATTTCCCTTGTGAATCTGCAGGGGTCCTCTACTGCATCTGGTGCTCCTCCACATCAAAGTGGCTGGGCACAGATTGGGAGATTGCTCCATTGAGCAACTTCCTTCCACAGCAGCAAACCCCCAGTGGCCAACCAATTCAATTCTGCACCCCATTCCCACGCTGTCTGTCCTTGGCGTCATGCACTGCCAAACCAAGGCCACCCGTAACTTGGAGCAACAACTCTTAAAACAAATTCTTCATACTAACTCCTAACTCCTCCACAATCTCCTTCAGTACCAGAGCACCACAGGGCTGTGATCTTTTCCCCCCTGCTCTACTCACTCTACACCTATGACTTTGTGGCTCGGAATGACAACAACCCCATCTACAAATTCACCGACGATGCTGCAGTAGTGGGCTGCATAAAAAGGGGTGGAGAGTCAGCATACAGGAGGGAGACTGAAAATTTGGCTGAATGGTGCACCAACAACAACCTCGCATGCAATGTCACCAAAACCAACGAGCTGATTGATTGGTGGCCCCAGGAAGGGAAAACAAGGGCTGTACGTATGATGCAGTGATCAATTGGAGTTCAGAGGCAGAGAGGGTGAGCAAATTTAAGTTCTTGGGAGTCACTATCTAGGAGGATCTTTCCCGGACCCAACACACTATTAATATAGTAATGAAAGCACTTCCTTAGGAGTTTACAGAGGTTTGGTATGACATCAGAAACCCTGGCAAATTCCAACAAATGTGTGGTGGAAAGTGTGCTGACCGACTGCATCATGGTCTGGTATGCAGACACTAATACCCCTGGGCATAAAGCCCTGTAAAAGGTAATGGACACAGCCCAGGACATCACAGACAAAACCCTCCCCACTGTGATGTTTCTATTACTGTAATAAAGAAATTTGGATTCTTTTAAAACAACTATACTTTATTAGTTATAGAACTCATGTCTATATGGAGGCATCCATCTTGAATCCAAGCGAGCTGCAACCAACTGGTCTCTGACTCCCTCTAGTGGTCAGGAGTATCACAAGCACTCTATCACGACATCTACCTTTGAGAACATCTACAGGGAGCGCTGCCATTGGAGGGCAGCAGTAATCATTAAGGACCCACATCACCCAGCACACGCTCTGTTCTTGATGCTGCCATCAGGTAAGTGGTGTCGGTGCCACAAGACTCACACCACCAGGTTCAGGAACAGCTGCTATCCCTCCGCCATCAGACTCCTCAACAACAAACTCAACCAGGGACTCATTGAAGGACTCTTACTTGTGCACTTTTTTCCCCTCTGTATTGCACAGTTTGCTTTAATTTCTTTATTTGTTTACATGAGTACGTTGAGTACAATTTTCTTTGCACTACCCCTAAGTAGTAATTCTGCCTCAACCGCAGGAAATCGAATCTCTGAGTTGTATGTACTCTGACGATAAATCTGAAATCTGAATCTAATATTCCGTCTGGGTGCCCTCTGGTTTCTGTTACGCCCCCTTCCCTGCCTCCCTCGCTTCCCCATCCCTCTGTCTTCTTTCCTCCAGCTTCCCACCCCATTCACAGAAAGCTACTGCCCTCCCCCCGTCACCCCAGCTTTTTCCTCTTCTGCCCTCCCAACAATATCCACCTCTTGCCTGTAGGCCTGTGCTCCTCCTCCTGCCTCTCATGCCCACAGTTTTATTCAGGTAGCTCATAGCGTAACGAAACGTTGGTTGTGTATCTTTATCTTTGCTGCACAAAGACCATTGTGTGACCTTCCTGAGTTTCTCCAGCACTTATGTGTCTTAAATTACAATGACTAGATGTGAAACTTTCCTGTTTCACATCTAGTGTTCGGAGTTGGGTCTGTACTCCAGGAAGTGATTGTCCAAGCGAGAGCTTTGAAGATCTCCACCACAGTTGCTTGTTGAGTCATCTTTAACCTGCACTGACTGACCTTACAGTTGCACTTATCTGAAGCAAAACAGGCAAAAGAAATGAAAGGGTGTTTGGGACCATTGTGTTTCAGAAAGTTAGCAAATACACTGTGTATTGAAACTCAGGGAAGCAAACTCTAGATCCCTCAACTCATTCAAAGCAAGTTCCGTTTTGGATATGTTTCACTTCAATCCTCTTTGATCAGTCCCTGGAAATCGTTTTTCCCTCCATAAGAGGCTGTATGTTTGTCTGTCTGTTTTTTATGTCTGGTTGTGTGCCCACTTGCTTTAGGCTGAGGGCCGGAGAATGCTGCTTTGCTGGGTTGTACTTGTGCAACCACATGACAATAAACTTGACTTGAAATGTTTTGGACCACAAGGGTGTTTGGGGTTTTGCCTCTCTACAATGATGCTTCTCAGTGGACTGAGGCCAAAATCTGTATGGGGCAACCCCAGTGTGTTCTTGTGCTATTTTTGTGTTTTCAGTCTGAAGTTAGGCTAATATACCCACAAAGGTGGTGGACACAACCCAGGTCATGACGGGAAAACCCTCCCCACCATTGAGAGCATCTACAGGGAATGCTGTGGTCAGAGAGCAGCAGCAATCATCATGGATCTACACCACCTGCACACTCTCTGTTCTCACTGCTGACACATCAGGGAAGAGGTCTCAGTGCCACAAGACTCACACCACCAGGTTCAGGAACAGCTGCTACCCCTCCACTGTTAGACTCCTCAATGACAAATTCATTTAGGGACTCTAACTTTTGCATTTTATAGTTTGTTGTGTTTTTTTTCTCTCCTCTCTGACTTTGTACATTATATACTATTGATTTATTTTTCTGTATTCCACTGTCATTTCTTTCTTTGTTTACCTTTCTCTCTTTTTCTACCTGTATCCATCTTCTTAAGTACAGTTTACATGACCAGAAAGTAGAAATTCTACCTGGCTCGCAGTAAAAGGAATCTCAGGTTTGTATGTGATGTCATGTCTGTACTCTGACATTAAATTTGAACTTTGAACTCGACTTTGAACTGTGAACCTCCGATCACGGTGAAATTCATTGCAATGATTGGGAAATGATTTGAGTTCCTCGTCAGCACACCAGTGAAGTTCTGTTCACATAATGCAATGGTTTTCACACTGCCCCCCCCCCACCCCCCAAAACTCACATCCCACCTGAAGTAATCCCTATGCCATCAGTGCTCTGTGATTAGTAAGGGATTGCTTAAGGTGAGTTTAGGGGGCCCCAGACACAATTGTCACTGAAATATTTTGCTTGAGAAAAATTGTCATTGGCCCATTTCCTTTGGAGTTATGAAACCGTGCACATAACGAGTCAATGAAGTATGATTAAAACAGCGGTTTTCAAACTTTTTCTTCACACTCACATCCCACCTTCAGCAATCCCTTACTAATCACAGAGCACCAATGGCATAGGAAATACTTAAAGTGGTACATCAGTTTGAAAACCACTGATATAATATCTGTGATCACTTTCTCCACTGTCTCTATGTGTTTATCTGGACCTTCAAATGCAGTTACTGGACTGTCTTGCGTGATTGCATTTGATCTGTAGATCTCATTTCCTGTTCCAATGTTAAGGTTCTTCGGAAGTTTAAGTGACAAAGTATCGATGTCAATATTCAGGTTGGAGTACTTGTATTTGTTTGCACCATCATAATGGGGTAAACAGTTTGCCCGTCATTGCATGCTTGGAACTAGCGTAGATTAGGTATCTAATATCTTTATAAGTAGTGGCTTAAACTGTATTAGCAGGGTGAAGTGCCAAAAACTAGTGGAATTTGGTATATTTGGAACTATTCCAAATACTCCCTTGCTTTTCAATAATTGTGCTCATGGCTTGCGAATGAGAGAAGTGAAAATCATTAGTAAAATACAAAAGTTTACAGTAAAAACACAATGCTGGAGAAACTCAGCATGTCAATCTCCTTTCATACCTTCATCAAGGTATGGGCAAAATGTAGGTCCCAAACAGAATGATGGTGGGGTGGGGGGGGGGGGGGGGAGAGGCAAGGGGAGAATCTTCTCTAGCTATGATGATGGTTCCTTTCAGTCAGTTTGTGGGGTTTGAAACAAGGATATCCCAATTCTCAGAAAGGAATAGCATGTGTATGAATGTTTTTTAGGTGAGTAGGGGATTTCACAGGTCCAGACCCACCCTCACGACATCCTCTCCTGGATCTAGTGGCAGGGTGAGGTCCAAGACAGCTGGGGGAAGTTCTGTTTCAGTGAATGGCCAGACCAAGCTTCGATGCAAGGGATGGCCTTTCCTCACGTGTGGCATGTGTTTGCTAGATGGCCATTGTCCCTACAAGAGGGTTCACCTACCCTTTAACAGGTCTTGTTTTTCATCCTGCAGGGAGTCTAGCCACCTTCCGCATTAGGCAATCCTGGTGGGGGAGCTAGTTCAGTCGCCGACCATCTGGCCATGCGACAGGTAGTACTGGATTACATGGGACTAGTAGCACTCTGACGAATGACCTGACAGTGGTGGGGGGAAGGAGCATAGGCTCACAGGCAGGAGGTAAGAGATGGATAAGGGAGAGGGGGAACACCAGCAAACAGGGGGGGAGGGGGTGACTCTATGAATGGAGAGACAAGAGGTGGAGAGCTGAAAGAAAGGAAGAGAGATGAAGAGAGAGGAAGAACGGGGAGTAGAATCTAGAGAAGTCAACATTAATGCAACCGGAGAGTGCCAGGATGGAAAATTAGGTGTTACTCCTCCAAATTATGGGTGGTCTTGGTTTGACTGTAATGGACAGACATGTCAGCATGGGTGTGGGGTGCAGAATTGAAGTAGTTAGCCACTAAGAGATCCCTGACAGATGCAGACAAAACGAAAATGCTCAGCGAAGAGATCTTCCAGTCTACGCCCTGTATCCCTGATGTAGAGAGGCCACAGTGGGAGCATCAGGTGTCATTAGCTTTGCCCATAATCCAGCTCACAGTTTAGCAGTGAACCTACGTCAAAACCGTTGCATCACACGGCAACTTCAAATCACACATATCGCAATGAACAAGGAAAGGTTCATGTGCAAGACTTTCCTTCAGTTCATTAAGTGCAGTTTGCTCTCTTCTACCTTACATCCACTTTGTGTCCTTTCTCAATGGTACAAGCCCCAATGTATGATTTAAACTTAAATATTTTTAATTTTAATTTTACATTTTGAATTAAAACTTTAAAATTTAGACATACAGCGCGGTAACAGACCATGAGTCCATGCCGCCTAATTACGCCCAATTAACCTACAACCCCCATTACATTTTTTGAAACAGGGGGAGGAAAACCCACACATAACACGGGAAGAACGCATAAACTACGGTCCCAATCATCAATGTTTTGTAACAGCATTGCGCTAACCGCTATGCCAACTGGGCCATGCCAATCTGGAAGGGATTGTGTTAAATCTGAACCATTCCAATGAATGACTCATGCTCTGTTGTTTTCAGACATTGGCATATTGGTGATGGCCTCAGTGCTGTTCTTCACTAGTCGTTGGACTTTGCCATCAATCTTCACAGCGAGCCATTCCACTTCCCATTTCATATCAGCTGTGTGATTTGATTCAGTTGCTGTGTTACCCACAGCATCTGAATTGGAGCTGAATGAACAGGCTCTCTTCTGTACTCTTAGGCACAACAGATCATCTTGAATACACATGCAATGATCCACTGCTTGCAAGATTTAATCCATTCTCGGCTTGAATGTAAAAACATAAAGGTAGAGAAACTCAACTGGTCAAGCAGTGTCCTTTATATAGCCAAGGTAAAGATACAGAACCAACGTTTTGGGAAAAGTCATTTGTGAAATTTTATCTTTGCTATGTAAAGAACACTGTTTGATCTACTAGGTTTCTCCAGCTTTGTGTTTTTTACTTCAACTAGGGTGTCTGGACACTTTCATGTTTTATTTCTCAGCTTGAATTCCTTGGGCAAATGCATTCAAGTTCATTGCCATCAGATTGTACAAACCAATGAAACAACTTTCTCCAGTCCTCGATGAAAAAACATGCAGACACCCAGCCAGACCACACCCATGCAAATGATATATCTGATGTATGTATGTACAGATATATAAAAAATAGTGTTTAATAAGTAGTAGAGTCTCAGAGAGTTTGTATTAGTAGTTCATTTCAGTCGTTCAGCAGTCTCACTGCCTATGGGAAAAAGCTGTTTCTCAGCCCGGTGCTTCTGATACTCTTGTATCTCTTTTCCAACCAGAGCAGCTGAAAGATGTTGTGGGTGAGATGTCATGTTGCACACCCTCTTCAGACAACGATCTCAGTAGATCATGTTGATAAGGGGGGGGGGGGGGCGGGGAGGTAGACTCCAGTGATCATTTCTGCCATTCTTAAGGTCCTGTGGATTGACCTCTAATCCATTTCTCTGCAGCAACCATACCACACTGTGATGCAGCCTTCCAGGACGCTCTTGATAGAGCTCCTCTAAAAGGCTGACATGTTGGTGGCTGGTAGCCTTGTCCGCTTCAGTCTTCTCAGGAAGTTCAGTCGACGTTGCACCTTCCTGACAAGTGAAGAGATGTTGAGTATCCACAATAAGTCATTTTGTGTCCGGGATAGGTCACACAGGATACACCATTGGGTAACCCTTGACTCCAGGTGCCTCAATTGCAAGGAACTCTTTGTGCATGTGGATGGTCAAGAAATGATTTTTTTTTGTTGAAATTCAGTTATGGGTGGGAGATGTGGAAGTTTGTGAATTTGGCCTTGCTAACTCTGTGTGCAATCCTTTGGAAGGTATTGTTCATTATCAAGAACTGGCTTTACCGAATTTTGTAGTCTCATCGCAGCTGCACCATTTTGTCTGCCTAAGGGACAATTTGCAGTTAGTGTGGCTGAACTCCCTCTGGTCATATTTCAACTCCCAACACGTCATTTTGATCTGGCCCTATTCAGTTTCTTTTCAGCTTGACTCATTAAAACACATAGGGCTGTTCAGGGCTTGTACTATTTGGTCTGCTGCCATTTTACACATTGTGCCCTTTACAACCCATCTTGCTATGTCTTTGAATATATCACCATATCTTTTCAAAAGAGTGTCAAGACAAAAATTTGAAGCATCACCACTGGAAATTTTTCTTCAGTTTTGTGTGAAGTGTTTCCGCCAGTCTTTCCTTGAAAGCTAGCCTGTTTTACTCGTGTTCCGCAATGATGGCAGCTGTACTTCTTGGCTTTATCATTGCACTGTGGATTCCATCTTTCCCCCACGTCAGGAAAAAACTCACCCGAGGAATGCTTCAGTTTGCCTCTGTTTTCAGTCAACCTAAAGTGGTTAGAATTGACACCTTGACATGATTGAACAGAATCAGTCATTATGTCAATGTACTGGTGGCTAATCCATATTTTTACTCAAAGTCTGTGTGCAATTTATGGTTAGTGTAGCAGTTGATGCAAGGCTGTAACAGCACTGGCGACCAGGGTTTGAATCCTGCGCTCTCTGTAAGGAGTATGCATGTTCTCCTCATGTCTGCGTGGGTTTTCCTTGGGGGGGGTTCCAGTTTCCTCCCATCCTCCAAAATGTACCAACGGTTGTATGTCAATTGGGTGTGATTGGGCAGCATGGGTTCGAGGGCCTGTTACCGTCTAAATTTAAAATTGAAATGAAATCACTATTCCTTACATCAAAGATTCCAAATGTATGAATGAACTTCCATGCTACAAAGTTCCCATTTCTATTGTCCTTTCAAATTCCTGCCAAATTAGAGGCTTTGCTTAGCTGTGGGTCAACAGGTTGCCAAAGAGTGAATTTTCATTTGGCAACAGAAACATTTTGTTGATTAAACCAACCATACCCAACCTTCTCTTTTTGGCTATGGCTCCCTTGGGATTCTGCTCAAATTTATGAGCCCCCTTCCCTGTGAAGCAGTTAAGTTTAATTGGAATCTTCCGTACTTCTCTCGTACTGATTACATAAAAACATAAAACTATTTATGTCACATGATGGGAAGAGTAAACAAGGCTTTTACTTAAATGTGCAATGGTCTCCAGCAAGGGGTTGGAGGAGCAAATGACCCCTTTGAGAATGATTGTTCTGAACCAATAATGCAGTGGTTATCAACCTTTTTCTTTCCACTCACTTATCACTTTAAGTATTCCCTATGCCATCGGTGCTCTGTGATTAGTAAGGGGTTGCTTAAGGTGGGATGTGGGTGGGAAGAAAAAGTTTGAAAATCACTGTTTTAATCGTACCTTATTGACTCATTATGTGCACAGTTTCAGAACTCCAAAGGAAATGGGCCAATGACAATTTTTCTCAAGCAACATATTTCAGTAACAATTGGGTCTGGAGCAGTGATTCTCAACCTTCCCTTCCCACCCACATCCCACCTTAAGCAACCTTAAGGAGTATCAGCGCTAACCACAAGGTGGGAAACAGCTTCTTCTCACAGGCAGTGAGATTGCTGAATGACCGATGGACTGCTCATACAAACCACCCATGACTCTGCTGTTTATTTAACAAATAATATTTATTTAACTTAATATCATATGTATTCTTTTTTTATATGTGTGTTTGCAGTGTGTTGCCCCGAGGACTGGAGAACGCTGTTTTGTTGCGTAGTACTTGTACCATCGAATGATAAATAAACTTGAATTTAAATTGAACTTTGTGCATCAAAGAAAGTCTTGATGTGAGAAACCTAAATAGTCTTTGGCAGAATCCTACCTCACCAACAATCAAGAGACAACTTATTTGTTGTCTATCAGCCCTTATTCATTCCATCTATGTAGCTTTTAAAAAAAATTTAGACATTCAGCACAGTAACAGGCCCTTTCGGCCCACGAGCTCGTGCCGCCCTATTACACCCAATTAACCTACATTTGAAGGGTGGGAGAAAACCAAAGCACCCCCCGGGGAAAACCCATGCATTTGGAGTCTGGGAGGTAGACATTCCCACGGGGGGGAATGTACAAACTCCTTACAGAGGGCATGGGATTCAAACCCTGGTCACGAACGCTGGCGCTGTAACAGCATTGTTGTAACTCCCACGCCAACTGCCTTGCCCTATGCCAAACATGCCACCCCGGGCCAATCTGGCAGATTAACCGAACATAGATCATCTCTCATACATTAAAGGCCTGGCTGAGGATCCATAGAGTAATGGAGTCATGGCCTACTGAGGTAGTCCCATTTGCCATTCTTTTGGCCCACATTCCTCCAAGTCTATCCTATCCATGTTCTTGCCAAAATGCCTTTTAATTGCTCTAATTGTACCTGCCCCTGATGCTTCCTCTGCCAACTTGCCTTCTTGCCCACCACGCTTTGTGAAAAAATTCCCCTCGGGTGACTTTGTCCCTTTTGAATCACTCCCTACTAACCCAAAAAGTCTGGAGTGGTTCCATTTGCCAACACCTGCTCAAAGTTTAAGTTTTGAGGTTCCTTTGTCACCATTAAAAAAAATTAATTCACTCATACAGCACAGTAACATGGCTTTCCACCCCTCAAGCCCATGCTGCCCAATTACACCCAACTGCCTTACATTTCGAATGGTGGTAGGAAACTAGAGCCCCCGGAAGAAACCCACGCAGACACAGGGAGAACGTACAAACACCTTAAACACAGCGCTAGATTAAAAGCCTGGTCGCTGCCGCAGTTATACACTAACCATGCTGTTATGCTCACGAGGTTTGTTTTCCTGGAAAGGCACGCAGGGAGGCACCACAAATCCATGGCCACTCTCTGGAAGAGAGAGAGAAGCAAAAGTTAGTCCTTTCAGAGACATTGGGCATCACACGGACTCCATTCTGAATCAAGTCAGTCTCCTCAAGGCCGAGTCCCAAACCTCTGATATGATCAGGAAGATGTCAATGCCCGAGGACCTTTGGGAACCCTGCTTGCCATATGCACCTTCTCAAATCCTGGTCCTAATCATTGGTACCCATGGGCCAAGCAACCCACAGCCTAGTGGGGGTCCTTCAGCCATTGATCTACTGCTGTGATCCACTACTCCATAGGCTTTATTCCAAAGTTTCTCCATCTTAGTGAGGGGATGGTGTTATCCCGTTCTGCTGTTCCCCTGGAATTCATAACCCCTGTGGTCTGAGTTGCTACACACAAGCACCACCTTCTTGGTCATCTACAACTCTAATTTCCAGGGTTAATTTTGGAGCCTTTTTTAAACAATGGAACAACATGAGCTACCCTCCAATCCTCTGGCACCACACCCGTGGCCAAGGACATTTTATATATTTCTGCCAGAGTCCCTGCAATATCTACACTAGCCTTCCTCAAGGTCCAAGGGAATATCTTGTCTGGCCCTGCGGATTTATCCATCCTTATTTTCTTTAAGACAGCAAGCACTTCCTCCTCACAACCAGCGCATGACTCGAACCCGGTCCTGATTGCTGGCGCTGTAATGGCATTGGGCTAACCATTATGCCAACAGTGCCGCCCCATTTATTTATTTTATTAATCATGCTATTTATTTATTTATTTATTTTCCTTTTTTTTTTTTGCCAGTTGCTTGAATTCCGGATAACAGGGGTTTTTACTGTATTTTGAAATATAGCCTGGGAAAAGTATCTCAAGTTTCCACGTGTCACTCAAGTCATGAGAGTAGCAGCAGTTGATGGATCATCTGTGTATGATTTCCCAGCGCCTCACTTGCATTGCTTGCTTTGAGGAACGGAACCTGTCCACACTTTATTTGACATGGTTTGGCAAATTGACTGGCTGGACAGACCAATACGAATTGTTCTAAGCAGTCGCAGAACTCATTCTGTGCCTTCAAAAACACACCGAGTAGGTCTTTATAGAGAAAAACTTGCAGGGCTGTGGAGTAAGAGAAATTGGGGCTTGCACTAAAAGAAGCAGTTATAGATTACAAATTAAGATTAAGATTGTCATGCAATTTTTTTAACCCAAAAATATTCACGATATATCATTCACGAAAGGAGAACCATTCAAAGTCTTTTCCCACCCGTGGTGCGTACCCATAGATTTTCATCACTGCAAATGGTTACATTAATCTCTACTTACAGCAGGGTTTCCCTCGGTCTCAGCCCCTCAGTTCCCAATAGTGGGAGGACTCTAGACTGTGGCCCTTCCCCACAGTGACCTCACGTTGCCTGCATGAAGCCTCAGTGCGTCCTTCTGCACATATTTCTGTAGCTTGGAATGTGCCAGATGGCAGCATTCCCTCATTGACGTCTGGATGAACAGCAGCTTTTGGGCAAACCAAAGGGCGGCTTTCACTAAGTTGTTGGTCTTCCAGCAGTTCTGGATGTCTGACTTTGCCTGCCTGTAATAATACAAAAAATGTAATATTACACAAAATTTTTTTTTGTCTGCCTTGAACATTTGCCGACGCCCCTAACAATAAGAGAAAGAGAAGCAAAAGAGAGTCCCTCCAGAGACACCGAGTGTCCATGGATTCGCCTCCAGTGTTCCCGCAGTCTCGGCAGCTGCACAGACTCCTGTCAATCCATCAGCAACCCGAGCTCCAGGTCCACACCTCCAATATGATCAGGAAACTTTCTGAGCCCAAGGCCCTTCAGGAGCCCTTCTCAGCACCCTCTGGAATCCCGGTTCTGATACCTGTTTCCCATGAGCCAGTCTCCAGAAGCCCTCAGCCTATGTGGATCCTTCAAGCACATTTCCAACAGCCCGCAGCCTGTATGGGTCCTTGGACCGACTGCAAGTCACCAACAGCCTGCAGCTTGCAGCACGCTGACGCATTGGACAGAATGACCTCCTTTTGTTCCTTAGCAATTTTATAATTTGGTGGTGGAAGAGAAACTGGTTAATAAATCAGCAAATTTCAAGAATTTCCTGCAATAACTGTAGGGCTCAAGCAAAATTCCAAGAGAAACACCATTAACAACCATTTATGCATTTCTCTGGCAGGTCGGACAGTCTTCTATCAAGCTGCAGCAAGGAATTCAGGAAGCCCTTGAGAAATCAAGCCCTTGTATCTACCCAATTCAATAAATATTTGGCTGTCATTGTTGCCAAGTCTGTTTTTAAAAATATTATATTTAGACATACAGCCCGTTACCAGGCCATTTCGCCCAATTACACCTGATTAACCTACACCCCCCTGTACGTTTCGAACACTGGGAGGAAACCGGAGCCCCCTGGGAAAACCCACGTAGACACAGGGAGAGCATATAAACTCCTTGCAGACAGAGCGGGATTCAAACCCAGGTCCAGTCCCAATCGCTGGTGCTGTTAAGGCTTTGCGCTAACCGCTAGGCCAACCGGGCTGTCCTTTTAATGAATTAACGTTGGTGCAGATATGTTTTAAAATCTAAATTGGACATAAAATCTACGACTTATCAAGTAAAAATCAAGTCCCCCCCGAGAGACTTACTGACGCTGACCCTGCATGTCCATTTTGGTCATTTGAAATTGTCTTAATTATTCTTAACAAAATGACGCTCGCTTTCTCAGATCAGTGATTACCTCCTTAATGAAAGTTTAAAATAATTTTCGCTACTACCCCTTTTTTCATATTTCCAACCAATCCACCCACCCCCAAATCCAAGCAGTCATTGTAAATCACTGATAGTATTACTTACATGTGGGGATCAATTTCAAATGTCCAAAGTATTCGCTCTGGAAGTGTGCCCCAGTACTTTTGTTCAGTCTCTATTTCTTTCATGAGTTGGAAATCGACAAATTGTGGAGCGGCTATGAGATACCACCCTCTCGTCATCTGTGTTAATAACCCCGATTAAAGGCGATTTAAGGTTAGCGATTTTAGCCTTTAATCGGGGACTATCAGTGTGGTATCTCATAGTTGCTGCACAAAGATGAAAATGACAATGTTTTCATTAAACACCCAGTCAGTCATCATAATTCATACATAAAGTAACAGAACACGTTAGCAAGCATTTAGCGCGGGGCCCTTGAAAACATGGGCCTGCAGCATATGCTACTTTTGCTACATCGTTAATCCGGCCCTGGCTTGGTTCAGCATCATGCTGAAGAAGATTGAAAAGAGGGTTGGTGCGAGAACACAGCCTTGCTTCACGCCATTGTTAATGGAGAAGGGTTCAGAGAGCTCATTGCTGTATCTGACCCGACCTTGTTGGTTTTCGTGCAGTTGGATAATCATGTTGAGGAACTTTGGGGGACATCCGATGCGCTCTAGTATTTGCCAACAATGAAGACGCTGTTTACATCCGGTACCGCACGGATGGCAGTCTCTTCAATCTGAGGCGCCTGCAAGCTCACACCAAGACACAAGAGAAACTTGTCCGTGAACTACTCTTTGCAGATGATGCCGCTTTAGTTGCCCATTCAGAGCCAGCTCTTCAGCGCTTGACGTCCTGCTTTGCGGAAACTGCCAAAATGTTTGGCCTGGAAGTCAGCCTGAAGAAAACTGAGGTCCTCCATCAGCCAGCTCCCCACCATGACTACCAGCCCCCCCACATCTCCATCGGGCACACAAAACTCAAAACGGTCAACCAGTTTACCTATCTCGGCTGCACCATTTCATCAGATGCAAGGATCGACAATGAGATAGACAACAGACTCGCCAAGGCAAATAGCGCCTTTGGAAGACTTCACAAAAGAGTCTGGAAAAACAACCAACTGAAAAACCTCACAAAGATAAGCGTATACAGAGCCGTTGTCATACCCACACTCCTGTTCGGCTCCGAATCATGGGTCCTCTACCGGCACCACCTACGGCTCCTAGAACGCTTCCACCAGCGTTGTCTCCGCTCCATCCTCAACATCCATTGGAGCGCTCACACCCCTAACGTCGAGGTACTCGAGATGGCAGAGGTCGACAGCATCGAGTCCACGCTGCTGAAGATCCAGCTGCGCTGGATGGGTCACGTCTCCAGAATGGAGGACCATCGCCTTCCCAAGATCGTATTATATGGCGAGCTCTCCACTGGCCACCGTGACAGAGGTGCACCAAAGAAAAGGTACAAGGACTGCCTAAAGAAATCTCTTGGTGCCTGCCACATTGACCACCGCCAGTGGGCTGATAACGCCTCAAACCGTGCATCTTGGCGCCTCACAGTTTGGCGGGCAGCAGCCTCCTTTGAAGAAGACCGCAGAGCCCACCTCACTGACAAAAGGCAAAGGAGGAAAAACCCAACACCCAACCCCAACCAACCAATTTTCCCTTGCAACCGCTGCAATCGTGTCTGCCTGTCTCGCATCGGACTGGTCAGCCACAAACGAGCCTGCAGCTGACGTGGACTTTTTACCCCCTCCATAAATCTTCGTCCGCGAAGCCAAGCCAAAGAAAAAAAGAATCCGGCCCTGGTACTGAGGCAACAGCTTTCCTCACTGCACCACTGTGGCACGGTAACTCTCGCTGAGGTTTCTCTGCCCCATGAAAGAGTTGACTGGAAATTACAAATGTGGTAGTAATTACTCAATATTTTTCAAATTATTGACGATCCTATTTAATTATGAAGCACTTAGGTGAAGCAGAAGACTCTCATAAACTACAGGTTTACCATGCAGAGCATTCTGGCTGGTTGCATCACTGCCTGGTATGGAGACACCAACTCTCAGGACAAGAATAAACTCCAGAGGGTTGATGACTCGGCCTGCGACCTCACAAGCATCAGACTTCACTCCATCAAAGACATTGACATGAGGTGGTGTCGTACAAAAAGACCCTCCACCACCCAGGCCATGCTCTCTTCACTCTGCTACCATTGGGAAAAAGGTACAGGAGCCTAAAGACAAGCACTCAGCGACACAAGGATGCTTCTCCCCCGCTCATTTCGGGACCTCGTCTTACTACGGGGTCTACAGAATCTTGTGACAGGATTAAATGACTTATGAGAATGTACCAGGAAGTTGTGGGCTAATTGGATGTAATTGGGAAGCACAGGCTCGTGGGCCGAAAGGGCCTGTTACCGTGTCTAAATTAATTTATAAGCACTTCTGATTCCATCTCCTGTTGTCATAGATATCTTCCATGTTCACTCCATTATCGTTCTGAGTGCCTGATTCATGAGTAGTTCTCTACAGGAATTCTCTTGTTTTCTTTCCGAGCATTGAACCATAATTTAATTTTCTTTGATTCAACTGATTTTTTTTTCCATTCTTCCTTCAAGATTCAGCTGAACTAAGGCTGTTCCAAGTCTAACACACATTGTGGAATGTTGAGCACTCTTTAGTTTAAAACAAGGGTTGATGGGTTAACTGTTAAACTTACGCACCCATGCTTGTTTGGAAATAGACAATGATTTCTTGGAAGCATCATTTGATCATAAGCTGAAATAAATATTGTTTCATCAAGTCCACAAACAAAAGGCAAGTGTACAAGACTAACTCTTCTGCTAAACCAAAAAAATACATGTGCGGCAGATGTAAGTTATGGACATATGCCATCATGTTGAAAAAGGACGAATAATGAGACCATGCCTCAGGTTTCAGCGAGAGAAGAGCAAAAGCATTTATTGATGTGCTGTCAGGCTTGATATAGACAAACAACAGGTGACCTGGCGTCATGACATCTGGAGTACATACTACCTCATGACATTCACGTTGAGGAAAATCTCGTGAAAAATTTGAGTCTCAACGTGGACAAGACAAAGGAGATAATCGTGGACTTCAGGAGGACCAGGAAACGACCACCCTCCATTGCACATCAACAACTCTGCAGTAGAGAGAGTGGAGAGCACCAAATTTCTTGGCGTTCACTTAACCAGTGACCTATTGTGGACGCTCAACATCTCCTCACTTGTCAGGAAGACACAACAGTGACTGCACTTCCTGAGGAGGCTGAAGCTGGGCAAGGCTACCGGCCACCATTATGTCAGCCTTCCACAGGAGCACTATCGAGAGTATCCTGGCTGACTGCAGCACAGTGTGGTACAGTTGCTGCGGAGAAATTAGAGGTCAATCCACAGGACCATAAGAGTGGCAGAGAGGATCACTAGGGTCTCCCTCCCTCCCATCGATATGATCTACCAGGTTTGTTGTCTGAAGTCATCAAGGACCCTTTCCACCCTGCACACAGCATCTTTCAACTTCTCCCATTGGGGAAGAGATACAGGAGTATCAGAGCCAGCTCCACGAGGCTGAAGAACACTTTCTTCCCACGGGCAGTGAGAACGCTGAACGACCAAAAGAATTGCTCGCACTAACCATCCGAGACTCTCATGTGTAAAAAAAAAAGCAAAATTTATTTATTTATTTATTTGTGTAAATAAATACTTGTCCTGTATATGTATTGTTTGAATGGGTGTGTGCTATATCTGGTTGTGTGTCTGCATATTTTGCACCGAGGACCAGGGAACATTGTTTTGTCAGGTTGTACAATGAACTTGACTTGACGTGAAGTTTGTTCTGTGTAAGTACAGTATAGTATATTGTCTTTTGTCTTTTAATCTGTTTATTCTTAATGCAGATATATTAGTTAGGCATTGTAAGAGTGAGTCTCAAGCAAATGGAAAACTCTCTTATCCGGCATCTGTCAATCCCCATACGTGCCAGATACCATGTGTTTTACTGCATTTGATCCACCATGGAGCCACAAGAGATCGCAGGTGCTGGAATCTGGAGCAAAGAACAAAGAGCCGGAGTACCTCAGCAGGTCAGGCTGAATCTGTGGCAGCAGAGGAACCTTGTCATTTCGGGTTGAGATCCTGAATCTTTCCTGAAGAAGGGTCTCGACCCGAGGTGTTGACTGCTCTTTTGCCTCCACAGATATTATCTGTCTCTTTTTTCCTCATTGAAGTTAATGTCTCTTTTAATTTAATTCAATTAGTTGAGTGTTTTTTTTACAATTTAAATTAACCTACATTTTACGTACATTATGAAAGATGGGAGGAAACCAGAACGCCCGGAGGAAACCCACATAGACAAGGGGAGAACGTACCAACTCCTTACAGATGGTGCGGGATTCAAAGCCGGGTCGCTGCCACTGTAATGGTGTTGTACTAACCGCTACACTAACTGCAATGCCCTATGATTCTATTATAGCTTTTTTTTACAGCTACCTGTTTGGCTGCAGCAAGTAAGAATGTCAGTGCATATGTGCATTGTACAATGTGTAAGACAATAAACTCATGATCTTCATCATGACTCACGAAGCTGCATTTTAACTTCTCCATGGTGTTTTTCAGGGCTCTGAAATAATGTGATCCTGCATCCTTTGCTCTGCTATACTGTAAAAATACCTTCTCTTTTTTCTTAGAGATGGTAGCAGGTCATTTCGGCCCACAAGCCCGTGTCGCCCAATTACACGCAATTAACCAACACCCCGGTACGTTTTGAATGAGGGGAGGAAATCAGAGCCACCGGGGGGAATCCAAGCAGGCATGGGCCGAACTTACAAACTCCTTACAGCCAGCACGGGATTCGAACCCCGGTCCTGATCATTGGCACTGTAACAGGATTGCGTTAACCGTTACGCAAACCGTGCCGCCCCGTGCTTGATCCTGAAACAAGTTCAGCTGACAGAATGGATCTAAGAACATAGAACAATCCAACACAGGAGCAGCCTCTGTCATCAAGGACCCTCAGCACCCAGGGCGGCCATGGCCTCTTCTCACTGTAACACAGGAAGGAGGCACAGGAGCCTGAAGATGAACACCCAAAGGTAGCAAAATGGCTTCTTTACCTCCACCATCTTCTGAATGGACAATGAACCACAGACACTATCTCACTTTTTTCTCTTCTTTTGCACCGGTAATTTATTTTTAAATAGTGTGTTCACAGAAATGTAATTTATAGTTGTCTTTGCACCTATAATGCACCATAATTTGCAAAGCAGCAAATTTCATGACACGTGTTCATGACAACAAACCTGATTCTGATTCTGACAGGGCCTTCAGCTCACTATGGGGTGCTGACCTGTGTAAACCTACTGCACAACAATCTAACCCTTCCCTACCTCACACCCATAACTATGTGCGATCGAATCTTGTGCTGTCTGTAAGGAGTTTGTACGTTTTCCCCATGTCTGTGTGAGTTTTCCCTGGGGGCTCCGGTTTCCACCCATCATTCAAAACATACAGGGGCTTGTAGGTTAATTGGGTATAATTGGGCAGCACGGACTCATGGGCCAAAATACCGTGTAGTGCGTCTAAATGTTTTGAAATATTAAGATTATTTTAAATGCCCTCATTGTACCAACAGCCCCTGGCAATGCATTCCAGACACCCACCTTTCTCTATGTAAAAAAAAACTTACCCCTGTCATTTCCTCTAAACATTCCTCCACTCACCAGAGGACATCTGTTTAGTCACCACAGGAAAAAAGGTGCAGGCTGTTCACCCTCACCTAATTTATTAAGGTACCTCTCGCACTTCGTCACTAAAAAGAGAAAAGCCCCAGTTCACTCAACCTAGCTTGATAAGAAGGAGTCACGTGATGGAGTAGTGGCCGGACGGTGAACTCCAGCCCTCTCCAGAAAAGTCGGGAAAAACAAGAGAAAATACAAAGGCACAGAAATAAAAGTTAAAGAAAAGTGAGTATAAAGGTGGAAAGAAGATGGCGACAAAAATAGAAAAATCAAAATCAACGGTAAGAAGAGAGGAAGAGAAGACAACGGAGGAAGAAGGAGAAGGCCTTACCTGTCCAAAGAGGCCCGCTGTGGAGAGAGAAGCCCGCTTCCTCAGGTCGGTAGAAATAGGACTACAAAAATGGCTCGCAGAGCCGAGTAAAAGTGCGCAACCGCGCATGAAAAAAAACACACCGACGGGAGGGGGGACCAGCTGGGGAGTCGATCTCCACAGCCGGCAACGACAGCTGCAGAAAACCTGCAGCAAGAAGAGAGCACAGAAGACAATGAAAACAAGAAAGAAGAGAAGAAAACGGCAACAAGGAAACAACAGATGGCCAACCCAGAGGAAGAAGAAGAGGAAGAGTACAGTGAAATAGAAGAAGGGAAAGGCAAGGTAAAGGATATACTTTCTCTTGTTAGAGGATACATGGAGTCATTTAAAGAATGGCAAACACAGGAATTTAATGATTTAAGAAGAAGAATAAACAACACAGAAGAGAAAGTGAATAAAATAGATATGACCTTAACAGAAATGGGAAAGAAAATGGACAAGATGGAAGAGCGGGCAGTAGCAGCAGAAATGGAGGTAGAAGACTTAAAAAAGAAATTGGAGGAATCTAATAAAAAAGCTAAAGAGACACAAGAACTACTAGCTCAAAAAATAGATATAATGGAAAATTATAACAGAAGAAATAACATAAAGATAGTGGGCCTTAAGGAAGATGAAGAAGGCAAGAATATGAGGGAGTTTATAAAAGATTGGATCCCTAAGACCCTAGGATGTCCAGAACTACAGCAAGAAATGGAAATAGAAAGGGCACATAGAGCATTGGCCTCTAAACCACAACCACAACAAAAACCAAGATCTATTTTAGTAAAATTCCTAAGATATACTACAAGAGAAAAGGTACTGGAGAAGACAATGGAAAAAGTAAGAGAGGGCAACAAACCACTGGAGTATAAAGGGCAAAAAAATCTTCATTTATCCAGATATAAGCTTTGAACTCCTAAAGAAGAGAAAGGAGTTCAATACAGCAAAGGCGATTTTATGGAAGAAAGGGTATAAATTTATACTAAAGCATCCAGCGGTATTGAAAATATTTATTCCAGGACAACAAAACAGACTATTCTCGGATCCAGAAGAAGCACAAAAATTTGCAGAACAATTACAAAAATAGACTGAGGGATGAAGACGGGTAATGAGAGTTAAAATGATCACGATTGATATGTATGTGGGTAAAGACAAAAATAGACTGAGGGATGAAGACGGGTAATGAGAGTAAAAATGATCACGATTGATATGTATGCGGGTAAAGAGGTATAAGAGTGAATAGAGACAATGAGCATACATGAATGTATCTGTACTTAGAGGAAAATATAGATAGTATAGACAAGAATTAATAAGGGAAGGTAATGGAATAGAGAGAATAAGGAGGGAATTAAAAGAGTGACCTTTGTGACATATGAAAAGTGAAATCTTTTCTGGGGGGGGCTGGGTGGGGGGAAATAGCGGTCACTGCAAAATCAGTTGACGCTTGCGAGTGGATTCGCAAACCCAAATGGAGAGGGGAGATGTGGTTGTCCGACAAGGGATAAAGGACAACTCAGGAGGGGAAGGGGAGATTGGGGATAAAGAAGATATAAATAGGAAAATAAGGAAAATGTTGGATGTTGTAGGAATGTTGTCTTATAAAGAGTTGAAAATAAGAAAACAGAAATGGAAAAGGAGGAAAGGTAATGATGGAAAAACGGAAAGAGAAGATAAACAAAATATAAAATGGCTGCGCTGAACTAAGTGACTTTAAATATTAATGGAATACATAACCAAATTAAAAGGAAGAAACTACTAAATTTACTGAAAAAGGAAAAAATTGATATAGCATTTGTCCAAGAAACACACTTAACTGAATTGGAGCACAAGAAATTAAAGAGAGATTGGGTAGGACATGTAACAGCAGCATCGTATAATTCAAAAGCAAGAGGAGTGGCTATATTAATTAGTAAAAATGTGCCATTTAAAATAGAAGAGGAAATAATAGATCCAGCAGGGAGATATGCTATGATAAAATGTCAGATATATTCGGAGTTTTGGAATCTACTTAATGTATATTCACCTAACGAAGAAGATCAAAAGTTTATGCAAGATATCTTTTTGAAGGTAGCTAATACGCAAGGGAACATACTAATAGGAGGGGATTTCAACCTGAATTTGGATCCAAATATGGATAAAACGGGGAAAAAAATTAACAGGAAGAACAAAGTAACCAAATTTATAATTAAATCAATGCAAGAAATGAAACTTTTGGATATATGGAGGAAACAAAACCCAAAAGAAAAGGAATACTCATACTACTCGGCTAGACATAAAACATACTCAAGAATAGACCTATTTTTGTTATCAGCTAGTATGCAGGATAGAGTAAGAAAAACAGAATATAAAGCGAGAATGCTATCGGACCATTCACCCTTAATATTGACAGTAAAGCTAGAGGACATCCCTCCAAGAATGTATAGATGGAGATTAAACCCCATGCTACTTAAAAGACAGGATTTTAGAGAATTTATTGAAAAACAATTAAAAATGTATTTTGAAGTAAATACGGAATCAGTGGAAGATAAGTTTATACTATGGGACGCAATGAAAGCATTCATTAGAGGGCAAATAATAAGTTATGTAACCAAGATGAAGAAGGACTATAATCAGGAAACAGAGCAGTTGGAAAGGGAAATAGTAAACATAGAAAAAAAATTAGCAATGAAGGAAGATACAACTAAAAGAAGAGAATTGGCGGATAAAAAAATAAAATATGAAACATTACAAACATATAAGGTAGAGAAGAATATAATGAAGACAAAACAGAAATATTATGAACTAGGTGAAAAAACCCACAAAATCCTAGCATGGCAGCTTAAGACAGAGCAAGCTAAGAAAATGGTATTGGCATCAAGGAAAAAAGACAAACAAATTACATATAATCCAAAAGAAATTAAGGAAAACTTTAGAGAATTCTATGAACAATTATACCGAACTGAAAACGAAGGGAAAGAAGGGAAAATAGATGAATTTTTGACTAAAATTGAACTACCAAAACTACAAATAGAGGAACAAAATAAATTAACAGAACCATTTGGAACAGTAGAAATACAAGAGATAATAAAAAAATTACCAAATAATAAGATACCAGGAGAGGATGGATTTCCAATAGAATTCTACAAAACATTTAAAGACTTATTAATACCGCCCCTCCTGGATGTAATCAACCAGATTGATGAGACACAAAACTTACCAGATTATTGTAAAACAGCAATAATTACAGTAATACTAAAACAAGGGAAAGATCCACTCTCACCAGCGTCATATAGACCAATATCTTTGCTAAACACAGATTATAAGATAATAGCTAAACTATTAGCAAACAGATTAGCAGAACAGGTACTGAAAATGGTAAATTTAGACCAAACTGGATTTATCAAAAAAAGACGCACAACAGACAATATTTGTAAATTTATTAACTTAATTCATGCAGTAGAAGGAAATAAAGCACCTACAGTAGCAGTTGCTTTAGACGCAGAGAAGGCCTTCGACAGAGTAGAATGGAATTATTTGTTCAAAGTATTGCAAAAATTCAGTTTACCGGTGAAGTACATTAATTGGATTAAAGCATTATATAAGGGACCGTTAGCGAAAGTGACAGTAAATGGACATGTATCAAAGCAATTTAACTTAAGCAGGTCAACGCGGCAGGGATGCCCACTATCACCTTTATTGTTTGCGCTAGCTATAGAACCACTAGCAGAATTGATAAGAATAGATAATAATATAAAAGGAATAAAAATAAAAGACAGGGAATACAAAATCAGTCTATTTGCGGATGATGTTATAGTGTACTTACAGAACCAGAACTATCAATAAAAGAATTATATAAGAAATTGAAGGAATATGGAGAAGTGTCGGGTTACAAGATAAACGTAAATAAAAGTGAAGCAATGCCTATGAATAATGCGGATTTCTCAAAATTTAAGAAGGAATCTCCATTCAGATGGCAAATGCAGGCAATAAGATACCTAGGTGTACAAATAAACAAAAATCTAGGCCAATTATATAAACTCAATTACAATCCACTAATGAAAAAATTACAGGACGATTTAGAGCATTGGAAAGATCTACCACTAACACTGATAGGAAGGATAAACTGTATTAAAATGAACATTTTTCCAAGGATATTATACTTATTTCAGGCATTGCCAATACAACTGACAGAAAAATTCTTCAAAGAGTTAAAGAAAATAATAAGGAAATTTTTATGGAGAGGGGGGAAACTGAGGATAGCACTAGATAAATTAACAGAATGGTATAAACAAGGAGGCTTACAATTGCCAAACTTCAAAAATTATTATAGAGCCGCACAATTAAGATACCTATCAGATTTTTATCAAACAAGGGAAAAACCAGACTGGACGAGATTAGAATTAGATAAAATAGGGGAAAAGATACCTGAACACATATTATATAAATGGGATGAAAAATTGGTACAACATAGAACTTCTCCAGTATTACATAATCTCCTCAATATTTGGAAGAAGATTCATGTAGAAAGAAATAAAACAAATTATCAATTACCAAAACTAATATTGACGCAAAATAAGCTACTCCCTTTTACAATAGATAACCTTTCCTTTAGAGAATGGGAAAAAAAAGGATTAAAAGAATAGAAAATTGTTTTTCATGAAGTAGATTCTTATCCTTTGAACAAATGAGAGATAAGTACAATATAACTGGAGATACAGCGCTGGCATATTACCAACTGAGATCCTACTTGAAAGGAAGCAATTTGAGTTTACCAGAGGGAAGTAACCTTGAATATGTGATTACAGATACAATGTTAATCAAAAGATTTATAACAAATATGTATATTAAACTGCAAGAAAAGGAGAATGAGGAAACAAATGGTAAAACTAAACAAAAATGGGAACAAGATTTAAATATAAAGATAAAAAAAGGAAACATGGGAGAAATTATGTTCTGGAACGATGAGAAATACAATAAATACGAGGCTACGTATGATACAATATAATTGGTTACACAGACTATACATTACACCGCAAAAGTTAAATAAATGGGACCCAACAGTATCTGATAGATGTTTTCGATGTAAAAAAGAAATGGGAACAACAATTCATGCAATCTGGACATGTGAGAGAGTAGAAAAATTTTGGGATGATCTCAATCAGATATTAAATAAAATAACAGAAAACAATATACCAAAGAATCCAGAGATCTTTCTCCTAAGTAACATAAAAAACAAAGAATTTGGAATTGATTTGGAGGATGCACAAAAAAGATTTGTTAAGATAGCCCTAGCCGTAGCAAAAAAATGTATTATGTCAACCTGGAAATTGGAAGATAATTTGAAAATACAACAATGGTATATAGAAATGAATAAATGTATTCCATTAGAAAAAATAAACTATAGTTTAAGAAATAATATTGAAATATTCGAACAAGTATGGGAGCCTTACATTAAATACAATAGCGAAAACCTACCGGGGACAAACATTACCTAAGTTGATGGAAGGAGAAGGAAAGAAAAGAATGGACTCAGTAGAATTTCTGGTGTATTTTTGTTGAATGACAACATTGTCTGACTGGTTTAATGCAACCTAGATTGTATACCTAAAATGGATGAGGTGGGGGGGTGGGGGGGTGGCTTGGGAGGAGGGAGGGGGGGGGAGAAAAAGTCACTGTATATGTGTGAAAAAGAAAAAGTGTATATCATGGCTAATGTGATTTATGGTGTGAAAAATAAAAAATTTAAAAAAAAACAAAAAAAAACCTAGCTTGATAAGACATAATCTCCAGTCCAGGCCACATCCTGGTAAATTTCCTCCACACCCCCTCTCATCCTTCCTCATTACTAGTGTTCCTCCAAAACATTGATCTATGCAGGCGTATTCTCATTATAACCTTCAATTTCCACCATATGAGGCAATATTATGAAGCAAGTTTAGTAGAACTAGAGCCTTTCACTTTGGAGCGAAGGAGGATGAAAGGTGATTTAATAGAGGTCTATAAGATTCTGAGAGGCATGGATAAGGTAGACAGCCAGCGCCTTTTTCTCAGGGCAGGAATAGCAAACACTAGAGGACATCTTTTTAAAAATTTTACATTTAGACATGTAGCATGGCAGCAGGCCAATTCAGCCCTATGAGTCTGTGCTGCCCAATTTACACCTCATTAAACTACACCCAAGGAACCTTTTGAAGGGTGGGGGGAAACTGGAGCCCCTGGAGAAAACCCACATAGACACAGGGATAACATAAAAACTCCTTACAGACAACGCGAGATTCGAACCCGGGTCCCAATCGCTGGCACTGTAATGGTGTTGCACTCACCGCTATACTAAATGCATCGCCCTGTACAAAGTGAATGAGGAAAGTTTAGGGGAGACATCATGGGTAAGTTTTTTACTCAGAGAGTTGTAGGTGCCTGAAATACCTTGTCCAGGGATGGTAGTGGAGGCTGGAACAATAGGGCCATTAAAGAGACAGGCATGTGGATGAAAGAAAGTCGAGGGTTACTAGGTAAGGAAGGGTTTTGTTTTTTTATAAATTTGGTAGAAATATATACATCTGCATATCAAGGGCTGATATTATTTGCTCAGATAAATATTTCCATCAACTCGTATGAACTGAAGGGCTGAACTCCAAGTTGTGTCCACTGAGGCTTCGAAACTTGTCATTATTTCTTGCCTTACCTTATCATTCTCTCTATACATCTGTATCGGCGCTCTGTACAGTTATGCTTTTAATTCTGTGCTATGTATGTGTTGACCAGTTGGACTGCTTGCAAAATGAATATTCTCACTGCACCTGGTACACATGGTACACATTTTGGAAGCTAAACTGATAATGTCACACAACAGAATGTGGGTTGTTTACTGCAATTTCAATACCTGTTCTATAGATTAAGTGCAAAGCCTTTTGTAGCACATCCCGTGTATTTGTGGACCCATACACACTAAGTAATCCATACTGGCCAGAGCTTTCTCAGTTTGGAAACCTCTTCGGCTGAACTGTTTCTCCAACTTGTGCTAAGTTTCAGGCCAGTGTCCTCTCCCATGTCACACATCCGCTGCAAGACAACTGCCACTCTCAGCCGCCCCATTGATGTTATAAGCTACCACTGTGGGTGCCAACTGTATCTGATTGCAGAACAGCTTCTTGCTTGCCTTGGTTTGTGCATCCATCTCAAGAGATTCATCCTCATCGACAACTTATAATGCTTGTGTGGATTCTTGCCCTGACAGAGCCAGAAATATAATGAGTGAATGAGGGACATGGTCAACTGGTAAACCATATGTTTACCCAATTCTCTCCAAGTTGTGTGTGTGTGTGTGTGTGTGTGTGTGTGTGTGTGTGTGTGTGTGTGTGTGTGTGTGTATGTATGCATGTGTGTGTGTGTTTTTGTGTGTGTATGTATGTGTGTGCATGTGTGTGTATGTATTTATGTGTATGTATGTGTGTGAATGTATGCATGTGTGTGTGTACGTGTGTCTGTGTGTATGTATGTGTATATGCATATGTGTGTATATGTGTGTGTGTATGTATGTGTGTGTGTGTTTTTGTGTGTATGTGTTTATGTGTGTGTGTATGTGTGTGTACGTGTGTCTGTGTGTGTGTATGTATGTGTATATGTGTGTGTGTATATGTTTGCACGTGTGGGTATGTATGTGTGTGTGTTTTTGTGTGTGTATGTATGTGTGTGTGTGCATGTGTGTGTGTGTTTATGCGTGTGTGTGCATGTGTGTGTATGTGTTTATGTGTGTGTGTGTGTGTGTGTGTCTGTGTGTGTGTATGTATGCATGTGTGTGTGTGTTTTTGTGTGTGTATGTATGTGTGTGCATGTGTGTGTATGTATTTATGTGTATGTATGTGTGTGAATGTATGCATGTGTGTGTGTACGTGTGTCTGTGTGTATGTATGTGTATATGCATATGTGTGTATATGTGTGTGTGTATGTATGTGTGTGTGTGTTTTTGTGTGTATGTGTTTATGTGTGTGTGTATGTGTTTATGTGTGTGTGTATGTGTGTGTACGTGTGTCTGTGTGTGTGTATGTATGTGTATATGTGTGTGTGTATATGTTTGCACGTGTGGGTATGTATGTGTGTGTGTTTTTGTGTGTGTATGTATGTGTGTGTGTGCATGTGTGTGTGTGTTTATGCGTGTGTGTGCATGTGTGTGCATGTGTGTGTATGTGTTTATGTGTGTGTGTGTGTGTGTGTGTGTGTGTGTGTGTGTGTGTGTGTGTTGGCACGTGCATGCATTTACAAGTGTTGCATGTAAAGTGAGTCTATGATTCCAACGATTCTCTAATCTCTCCACATTACCAATATCCTGCTCAGCTCTTATCAATATAATCAATGTCCTTTAAGGCACTGGAGATGCGCAAGAATCTACAAATGCTGGAATCTGGAACAAAAAGCAAACAATCTGCCAGAGGAACTCAGAACTCTTTGTCAAGGCTGAGAACGACAGAGGGGGAGCAGTGAGGGAAAGACTCCTAGAACTTCTGTCGAAAAGAGGAGGAGACCTTCTTGAAAGTCAACACGCCTTGAAGACTTTGCAGTGGAACAATAATTTGAAGACTCACGTGAGACTGTATATGCTAGAATCTTGGGCAATAAACAATCTAACAATCAGAATCAAAATTAGAATTCATAAATTTAAATTTTAAATTTAGACATACAGCATGGTAACAGGACCTTTCAGTCCACAAGCCAGTACTGCCCAATTACACTCAATTAACCTGTAACCTCAGTGGGAAGAAACTGGAGCACTCAGAGGAAACCCACAGAGACACAGGGAGAATGTACAAACTCCTCACAGACAGTGCCGGATTCGAACCCCGGTCACTGGCACTGTAACAACATTGTGATAACCGTTACACTAATGAGTCAGAATTTATTCTCATGAACATGTCATGAAATTCATTGGTTTGTGGCAGTATTACAGGTGCAAGCATGCTCTAAATTACATTTTTAAAAAATAAATAGAAAGTGAGGTAGTGTCTGTGGTTCATTGTCCATTCGGGAATCCGATAGCAGTGGGAAGAAGCTGTACCACTGGAAGTTCATTTTCAGGCTCCCGTAGCTTTTTCCCAAGAGTGGCAGAGTGAAGAGGACATGGCCTGGGTGGTGGGGGTCCTTGAGGATGGAGGCAGCTTTCTTTAGGCACCACCTCTTGTAGACATCCTCGGAGTGGAGACTAGTGCCTGTGACATCACAGACTGACTTCACAACTCTCTGTAGTCTTTTCCTGTCTTGTGCATTGGCTCCATCATACCCCTGTACCAGAGAGTGATGCAACTGGTCAGAATACTCTCCACGGTACACCTGTAGAAATTTGCATGATTCTGAATCTCCTCAAGCTGCTCTTGAAGTATAGCCTCTGGTGAGCCTTCTTTGTGATTGCATCAACATGGAAGCCCCAGGACAGAGATGGTGATACGCAGGAATTTGAATTGTGCTCTGGTTTCTCCTTCCTGGAGTCCACAATCTGCTCCTTGGTTTTGTTAATGTTGAGCACAAACTTGTTGTGACACCTCTCAACGAGCTGATCCATCTCCCTCCTGAACGCCTCCTCGTTGCCGGCTGTGATTCTGCTGATAACTGTGGTGTCGTCAACAAACTTGTAGATGGCATTGGAATTATACCTTGGCCACACAGTCATGGGTGTAGAGCAGTGTGCTAAGCATGCATCCTTGAAGTGCGCCTGTGTTGATCGTCAATGAGGAGGAGACATTCTTACCAATTCCTACTGGGGACTGTGGTCTTCTGATGAGGAAGACAAGGATCCAGTTGCTGAGGGGGGGAGGGGTGAAGATGTCCGTTTGCCATTTGAAGCTTATCGACCAGCACTGAAGTGATGAAAGCTGAGCAGTAGCCAATGAAAAGCAGCCTGACATACGTATTGCTGTTGTCAGGGTGATCCAGGGCTGAGTGGGGTTCCCACCTAAAACGTCAATCATTCAAGTCCTTTTGAATTCCTCCAGCAGGTTGCCTTTGGCTCTATTAAGACCTTCTTATCTCTCCCAAAGTGAGAAGCTTGATATTGGACACTGCCTTGCAGCTGAAGTCTGATTAGTGAGCTCTAGGCTGTGTAGTAGTCATTGAGAGATGCAGCTTGGAGATTCAGGCCCTCCAGCCCTCCAAGCCCATTCTGACGTGAGACCACCATTTGCCAGACAGCAGACAAAAGATGAAGATTATAATTTATATGATGACAAAAGGAATCTTTGAACTCCTATCCGTGTACCTATCCAACTTTTCTTTAAATAACAACATTGACTTTGCTGCGACTACCTCTTCCGGAAGATAATTTCACTCAGCTGCCACTCACTGAGCGAAGAAGTTCCCTCTCATGTTACTTCTAAACTTTTGCCCCTAACTCGTATCCTCTTGTTTGAATCTTACCTAACCCTAAAGGGAAAGAGCCTATTCATTTCTACTCTATCTATTCCTCTCAGAATTATAAATACCTCTATCAAATCCCACCTTAACCTTGTACGCTCCAATGAATAAAGACCTAATCTCCTCAGTCTTTCTTTATAATCTAGATTGTGAAATCCAGGGAACATTTTAGCAAACCTTCTCTGCACTCTCTCTACCTTATTGATAACCTTTCTATAATTTGGGGACCAGAACTGCACACAGTGTTCCAAATTTGGCCTCATTAATGCCTTGAATAATCTTCCCAGCTCCTATATTCTATGCTTTGATTTATAAAGGCCAGCATACCAAAAGCCTTCTTTACCACTCTATCCACATGAGATTCCACCTTCAAAGAACGATAAACCTAGATCTTTCTGCCTTCTGAATTCTTCAATGCCCTCCCCTTCACTGCATTTGATTATTCTTTCCAAAATAAAACACCACACTTATCTATATTAAACTCCATCTGCCATCTTTCAGCCCATTCTTCTATGCAGTCCAAATCCTTCTGCAGTCCCTGAAAACCATCTTCACTATCCACAACTCCCCCTATCTTTGTATCATCCCCTTATTTACTAATCCAGTTTATTCTCCATAGGAAGAGAAAATCACAAAAAAATTGACTTTTAAATCTTTATTTAAAATTTTCAAATTACATAAAAACAATACATAAAAATAATAACAAAATAAACTAAAACAATATAAACCCACCCCACCCTCCCTCCCACCCTCAGCACTCCCTGTAATAATGTGAAAATAGTAGGACTTCCAGAAGATATTGAGGGTTCAGACGCAGTGAAATTTTTTAAAAAGTGGATCCCAGATGTATTGGGTGTTGAATTTTTCCCGGATGGTTTGGAACTGGATAGAGCATGTAGAACGTTGTGGAAGGAACCTTATCCGGGTCGGCCACCTTAAGCAGTTTTACTTCATTGTCTGAGATATCAGGATAGAGAGATGATTTTACGGGTTGCTGTTCAGAAGGCTCGACGAAATCAAACTCCAGTGATGGTCCAAGGCGGTAGGGTGTTCTTTTATGCTGACCTGAGTCAAGAGATTATTAAGAGGTGCAAGGAATTCAATTCAGCAGAAGAGGTGCTATGGAGAAAGGGGTACCTTTCGGTACCCTGCCGTGTTGAAAATTTTCTACGGAAACTTTCAATCTCAGTTTTTTGAGAATGATTATGATGCATTAATTTTTGCTAATTGTTTGGCAGACGTGCGGGGAGCTGACCAGCCATTGTCACCTAAGAGGAAGATGTCTGATAAGAGGAATGGGAATGGGAATGGGAATGGAAAGAAGGGAGAATTGTCAAGGAGTCTGATTGATATTGAAGATCCGGAACAATCTTTGGGACTGGAATCATTGTGAATATGATTGAGGTGGACAATTGTTGAGAATTTTGACTGGGGGGTGGGGGTCAATGACTCTGAAACTTTTGAAAATCATCTGCCACTAGTGGGTTTTTTACCACACCCAGTTAACTGGGGAGTTTTGGGGATTAAAAAACAAATCTCGATAAAGTTCTATCAATTGAAGATGGGAAGCCACGGATATATTTAGCATTTAGAACAGACTGTGAGGTTGCTATGATCTCCTCTGTTCACTCGTCTGTTATCTCTTGCCATCTGCTGAATGAGACAAAATTAAAATTCAGTTTTGAATCTAATATGCATGTAAAAATTTCAAGTAAGTAAAATGGAATTATCCCCAGTGTCCTGACCAATAAAAAATCCCTCTAACAACATCTGGTCACCATCATGTTGCTGGGGGCTTCTTGTGAACAAAATATTTGTGATCCCTGAATTAAACATCTGATGCCATTTCTAATGGAGCTTCTTTTGAGATTTTGAGGGGAGCTCTTTAGCCACCCCAGTGCCCAGGAAACCAGAGTGGAAACAAGTGATCTTTGAAAACTATTGGAAGGCCTAAGAAGAAAAATCGAAGCTTTTTCCATCATCCTCCTTGCCTCCTGCCTGAGGAACAATCACTTGATGTGGCGGGAGTTGGCCATGAAGCGTCAGTGGAGTCGATGGATGGAGTGTGGGGTGAGTTGGATGAAATAGCGCAGAAGCCCAGCCTTAATCGGTGGAAAGACGAGGGCAGTTAACATTTCAGCTTAACCTTTGCTTCACTTGCTCTCTGTTCTTTCCACAGAAGCTTGCCTGCTTGCAGCTTCTTCAGTTTTCATTCCAGTCCAATGAGGTTTATTGCTGGTGGAAACCTCAGCTGTGTCTTTTGAACTCACCAGTAAGTGCTCTATAATCTCCTCCAGACCTATACCCTCCGAGGCGCTTGAATTCCTATAATTCCAGCCTTTTGATCCTTTCCGAATTGAACCACTCAAGGCAGCCGAGGCTACATCTGAGGCATTTGGCGCTGGAATTATTCCCCTCTTCACGTTCCTAACCTCAAAGACACTTGATCTTAGAGATTAAAAGACAATGTTGGAGAAACTCAGCTGGTCAAACATAGCAAAGATATATTTTGGGCCTGAGCTTTGATAAAGTATGCAATTTGACCTGCTCAGTTTCTCAAGATATTGTGTTGTTACTTCAGTCACGGTATCTGCAGACTTTTGTGTTTTACCCTGGATCTTCAAAGTGTTTTTTCCATGTTCAAGTTCAATTTTCTTATCATCTGACTGTATACAAACAACCTGACGATACAGCGTTCACTCCAGACCATGGTGCACACCTAAAAATACACAGTACATAATGATCGCATAAATAATCAAAATAAATACTGTGTATGTGTAAATATTTGGGATGATTGTCAAGTTTACAGGACACTGTTCATCAATCTCACAGTCTGCGGGAAGAAGCTATTTCGCTGTCTGGCTGTCCTGATTTTGATGCTCCTATACCTCCTTCCTGATGGTAGTGGGTTGAAAATATTGTGCGCTGGATTGAAAGTGTCTTCTATAATTCCTTGAAGCCTATTTAGGCATTTCTCCCTGTAAATGTCATCTTTAGAGGAAAGGGAGATCCCAGTGATCTTCTCCATTGTTGGAGTGATCCTCTATACTGACGTCTGGTCTGATGCTTTGCAGCTACTGTCCCATACAATGACGGAGCCAAACAAGACACTTTCAGTTGTGCTCTTGCAAAATGTGGTCAAGACGGGGGCCGGTAGCCTTGCCTTCCTCAGCCTCTTGAGGAAGTGTAGGCGCTACTGCATCTTCCTGACTAAGGAGGAGGTGTTGTGCATCCAGGATGGGTTGTCTCTGATATGCAAGCCAAGGAACTTTGTGTGGCCCATGATGGAACCATGGAGAGTGGTCTATTTTCATCCTCTTGAAGTTCACAATCATCTCCTTTGACTTGCCCATATTAAGACTCAGGTTGTAGTTCTCGCACCATTTTCCGAGCTGCCCAACCACTCATCGTTGTTGATGATGAGGCCAACCGCTGTTGTACTGTCCACAAATTTGTTCATTCAGTTGGAACTGAACCTGGCAGCACAGTTGTGACTCAGCCCCGTGAACAGCAGTGGGCTGAGCGCTCAGCCCTGAGGTGTGCCGGGGCGCAGTGTGTGGTTCTTGACATTTTGCTGCCACCTTGGACAGGCTCTGCCTATTTGTCCGAATGAGAGCCTGTGAAAATGTCAGCTTGCTGGTGCTTTGGGGAAATGCATTTTTATGATGTTAAAGATGCCTTGTGAAATTATTCTCATTTCTTTATCTCACCCGTTCTAACTCTTTGGTCATGATCGGCTAATATTCAGCATCCTTAAAGTGGCCTCCTAAAAAAATGTACTCAAAATTTTAAAAATAGATTTTTTTTCCCCCTATAATTTGCTCAAATGAACACTTCCACAACTGAGATCTGAATTAAACCTGCCGACCCGTTTTGCCGTTATACCATTCGGGCATTGAAAAGAGAAAAATGCGGGATCAGAACATTTTAAATGAAATCTTTAAGAGATTAAAGATGGGAAAGATTTTGTTATCTTTGTGGTTAAGAGCTTGCTTCATTTGTTTCATGTACGCGACTGACACGCCTGTTTAAGAGCTGCTTCCTGACTGCCTTGTGCAGTGTGTTCAACAGCTGGGATTGTAGTTCAATGGTAGTCTCAGTACATTCTTGCCGCACGCTGTAATCAAGCCATCAAATTCAGTATAAAATGACTGTTATTTCAAGTCATAAGGTCTGCATTCAATCTGATTTAAAAAGAAAAATCAGCCCAGTGCTTTAAAAGGGAACATCCAGAACGTTAAATTCGGGTGGTGCAGTTTGAGTAGCGGCTAGGGTGATGCCAGCAACCAGGGTTCGAATCAGGCACTGTCTGTAAGCAGTTTGTACATTCTCCCCGTGTCTGCAAAGGAGAACCATGTGTTCTGGTTTACCCCCCACCCTCCAAAGCATATGAGGTTCATAGGTTAATTTGGGTGTGATTGTGTAGCATGGGTCCATGCTATGAATAAAATAACAAAAAAGTTAATTTAAAATTGAAATCCCTCTTCCTGAAATAGAGGTGCTGTCCGACCAAATTCCCTGCTTTCTTTGCTTTCCCAGAATTAGGATAGAAACATTTCCTAGTTGGTGGGTGCCATGAAAACTCTTTGGAGAACAAAAGTAAGCTCATATACAGCATATGCATTTTTGCCTCAAAAGATTGAAAATATTGCAGATGCTGCAGAATTGAAAATAAATAGAAAATGCTGGAAACGCTCAGCAGGTCAGGCAGCATCCATGGAAAGAGAAACAGAGATAATGTCTCGGGTTGAAGATCTTTGTGACCCGCCTTGCCAATGCCAAAGGTTTAAAGAACTTGCATGAATCCTTGAGGAGATGTAACCTCTGGGCCTTTCTACTCCAGGGCACACGATGTGCCCTCTCCTCTCTTCAAGAAACATGGCCTCTCCCCTACTGTCATTGATAAAGCCCTTCCTTGCATCTTCTCCACTTCCACTCCCTCCTCACCTGTCATCCAGACTGAAGAAAGATAACTTTCCCTCAGCCTTCACTTTCCACCCCTCCAACCTTCACACACAACACTACATCCTCAGTTCAAAGTTCAGATCGAACACGGTTGGCGTAGCGGTTAGTGCAACGCTGATACAGCGCCAGCGATCAGGACCAGGGTTCAAGTCCCGCGTTGTCTGTAAGGAGTTTGTATGTTCTCCCATGTGTATGTGGGTTTCTACTAGGGTCTGCTTTGGGGGTGTAGATTAATTGGGTGTAAATTGGGGGGGCAAGGGCTCGTGGGCCGAAATTCCCTGTTACCATGCTGCAGGTCCAAAAGAACTTTAAAAACATACATGACATACTATAAAACCCTAAGATTCTTTTCCCTACAGGGCAGGTAGAATTTCTTCTTATTCATAGTGTAAAGTACACTGAAGAAAAAGATTTGTATAAAAAAGAGAGAAATGTAAACAAGCTGACCGCGCAATGCAGAAAAAAATATTTTGTGACAAATAATGTGCAAAGAAAGAATCATTAAATGAGTCTCTGAGTGATTTTCTTGTTTAGGAGTCTGAGTTTGAGTGCTATAGAATTTCCTCCAACTTCAACGTGAGCTCACCACCATCCACATCTCTCCCCCGCCCACCTATTTCTTTCCGCTTCTCGCAGGGATTAGTCTTTGCCACTCCCTGGTTCCCTCTTCAATCCCCACTCCTCTTCCCATCCCATCCCGATAGCAGAAGGTGCAAGCCTTGTCCCAACATCTCCCCCTTCACCAGCTTCCAGGGCCATAATCAAACCATCCAGGTGAGTCCTTGTCCAACCTAATAATTGTATTTGGTGCACTTGGTGTGGATCCTATACATCGGTCAGGCCAATTCTAGATTTGATACCACTTCTCCAAGCAGCTGCACTATGTCTGGAGGTCTACGCTAGAACTTCTGTCATCCATTTAAATTCCCCTCGCCACAAGGACATGTCTAACCACTGCACCATTCAATGTCCAGATGACAGTGAAGAGCAGCACATTATATTCCTGTTAAACCGAATAGCACATGCATTGAAATGTCTAATTTTGGGACATTTTGTTCAGGAAAATGGCTAGTGTAGAGGAGGGCATGGTTAGTGTAGAGGAGGGCATGGTTAGTGTAGGGGGAACATGGTTAGTGTAGTGGGGACAGGGTTAATGTAGGGGACACGGTTGGTGTAGAGGGACATGGTTAGTGTAGAGGGGGAACGGTTAGTGTAGGGAGGCACAGTTATTGTAGGGGGCACAGTTAGTGTAGAGGGACATGGTTAGTGTAGGGGACATGGTTAGTATAGGGGGACACAGTTGGTGTATAGGGGATGCGGTTGGTGTAGTGGGGACACAATTAGTGTAGTGGGGACATGGTTAGTGTAGAGGGGGTACATTTCTTCTTTCTTTCTTTGGCTTGGCTTCGCGGACGAAGATTTATGGAGGGGGTAAATGTCCACGTCAGCTGCAGGCTCGTTTGTGGCTGACAAGTCCGATGCGGGACAGGCAGACACGGCTGCAGCGGTTGCAGGGGAAAATTTGTTGGTTGGGGTTGGGTGTTGGGTTTTTCCTCCTTTGTCTTTTGTCAGTGAGGTGGGCTCTGCAGTCTTCTTCAAAGGAGGTTGCTGCCTGCCGAACTGTGAGGCGCCAAGATGCACGGTTTGAAGCGATATCAGCCCACTGGCAGTGGTCAATGTGGCAGGCACCAAGAGATTTCTTTAGACAATCCTTGTACCTCTTCTTTGGTGCACCTCTGACACGATGGCCAGTGGAGAGCTCGCCATATAACACGATCTTGGGAAGGCAATGGTCCTCCATTCTGGAGACGTGACCTATCCAGCGCAGTTGGATCTTCAACAGCGTGGATTCGATGCTGTCGACCTCTGCCATCTCGAGTACTTTGATGTTAGGGATGAAGTCGCTCCAATGAATCTTGAGGATGGAGCGGAGACAACGCTGGTGGAAGCGCTCTAGGAGCCGTAGGTGATGCCGGTAGAGGACCCAAGATTCGGATCCATACAGGAGTGTGGGTATGACAACGGCTCTGTATATGCTTATCTTTGTGAGGTTTTTCAGTTGGTTGTTTTTCCAGACTCTTTTGTGTAGTCTTCCAAAGGCGCTATTTGCCTTGGCGAGTCTGTTGTCTATCTCGTTGTCGATCCTTGCATCTGATGAAATGGTGCAGCCGAGAAGGGTAAACTGGTTGACCGTTTTGAGTTCTGTGTACCCGATGGAGATGGGGCTGGTAGTTATGGTGGGGAGCTGGCTGATGGAGGACCTCAGTTTTCTTCAGGCTGACTTCCAGGCCAAACATTTTGGCAGTTTCTGCAAAACAGGACGTCAAGCGCTGAAGAGCTGGCTCTGAATGGGCAACTAAAGCGGCATCGTCTGCAAAGAGTAGTTCACAAGTTTCTCTTGTGTCTTGGTGTGAGCTTGCAGGCACCTCAGATTGAAGAGACTGCCATCAGTGCGGTACCGGATGTAAACAGTGTCTTCATTATTGAGGTCTTTCATGGCTTGTTTCAGCATCATGCTGAAGAAGATTGAAAAGAGGGTTGGTGCGAGAACGCAGCCTTGCTTCACGCCATTGTTAATGGAGAAGGGTTCAGAGAGCTCATTGCTGTATCTGACCCGACCTTGTTGGTTTTCGTGCAGTTGGATAACCATGTTGAGGAACTTTGGGGGGCATCCGATGCGCTCTAGTATTTGCCAAAGCCCTTTCCTGCTCACGGTGTCGAAGGCTTTGGTGAAGTCAACAAAGGTGATGTAGAGTCCTTTGTTTTGTTCTCTGCACTTTTCTTGGAGCTGTCTGAGGGCAAAGACCATGTCAGTAGTTCCTCTGTTTGCGCGAAAGCCGCACTGTGATTCTGGGAGAACATTCTCGGCGACACTAGGTATTATTCTATTTAGGAGAATCCTAGCGAAGATTTTGCCTGCAATGGAGAGCAGCGTGATTCCCCTGTAGTTTGAGCAGTCTGATTTCTCGCCTTTGTTTCTGTACAGGGTGATGATGATGGCATCATGAAGGTCCGGGGGCAGTTTTCCTTGGTCCCAACAAAGCTTGAAAAACTCATGCAGTTTGGCATGCAGAGTTTTGCCGCCAGCCTTCCAGACCTCTGGGGGTATTCCATCCATACCTGCTGCTTTGCCACATTTCAGTTGTTCAATTGCCTTATATGTCTCTTCCCGGGTGAGGGCCTCATCCAGCTCTAGCCTTAGGGGCTGTTGAGGGAGCTGGAGCAGGGCGGAATCTTGGACTGAGCGGTTGGCACTGAAAAGAGATTGGAAGTGTTCTGACCATCGGTTGAGGATGGAGATCTCGTCGCTGAGGAGGACTTTTCCGCCTGAGCAACGCAGCGGGCTTTGGACTTGGGGTGAGGGGCCGTACACAGCCTTTAGAGCCTCGTAAAAACCCCTGAAGTCGCCAATGTCCGCGCTGAGCTGAGTTCGTTTGGCGAGGCTAGTCCACCATTCATTTTGGATCTCCCGGAGTTTGCGCTGAAGATGGCTGCATGCGTGACGGAAGGCTTGTTTCTTCTCTGGCCAGGACGGTTTTGTAAGGTGAGCCTGGTGGGCAGCTCGCTTCTTTGCCAGCAGCTCCTGGATTTCCTTGCTGTTTTCGTCGAACCAGTCCTTGTTTTTCCTGGAGGAGAAGCCCAGTACCTCTTCAGTGGATTGCAATATGGTAGTCTTCAGCTGATCCCAGAGGGTTTCAGGGGATGAGTCTGTGAGGCGGATTGCATTCTCGAGCTTTGCTTTGAGGTTTGCCTGGAAGTTTCCTCTCACTTCGTCTGACTGCAGGATTCCAACATTGAACCTCTTTCTGGGGGCTTTACTGTTCCTGGGCTTTGGCTTGAAGTGAAGGTTGAGCTTGCAGCGAACCAGCTGGTGGTCATTGTGGCATTCCACGCTGGGCATGACCCTGGTGTGGAGCACATCTCGTTTGTCTCTTTCTCGCACCAGGACGTAGTCCAGGAGGTGCCAGTGTTTGTATCGGGGATGCATCCAGGTAGTCTTCAGGCTGTCCCTCTGCTGAAAAAGGATGTTTGTAATGACAAGCCGCTGTTCTGCGCAGAGCTCCAACAGGAGGCGCCCATTGTCGTTGCACTTGCCGACGCCATGCTTGCCTAGGATTCCTGGCCAGGTTTCTGAGTCTTTGCCGATGCGAGCGTTGAAGTCGCCAAGGATGACAACCTTGTCGGCTGTAGGGGTGCGTTGAATGAGGTTGCGCAGGTCAGTGAAGAACTTGTCCTTTTCTGCTGGTTCCGCCTGGAGGGTTGGAGCATAGACACTGATGAGGGTGATGCGACGTTTGTTTTGAAGGGGGAGTCGCATGGACATGATCCGGTCCGAGTGGCCTGTCGGGAGGTTTTCGAGTTTGGAGGCAATGGAGTTCTTGACCATGAAGCCTACAGCAGATAGGCATCGTTCATCCATAGGCTTGCCAGACCAGTAGAGTGTGTAGCCCGTGCCGCATTCTTGGAGGGTGCCTACATCTGCAAGGCGGACTTCACTGAGAGCGGCTATGTCGATGTCAAGTCTGAGGAGTTCATGTGCAATGAGGGCAGACCGATGTTCAGGTCTGTCGGCCTTGTCTAGCATGGTTCTGATGTTCCAGCATGCTAGGTTGAGTTTGTGAGCATCTTTTGAGGGGGAGGACGTGGAGGGGGAGGACGTGGACCTGTCCTCGGGCCTGCGCAAAGGAGCTTTTAGGTGGAGTGCAGTGCACGCAGTACTGGCCCCACCCTTTACACCCATGGTTCGTGTGCCGTGGCCAAGCAAGCTGGGACGTGGCAGCGAGGTCCTTGGGTCGTAGGTTTTATATCGGAGTGGCCTTCTCCTATGCAGGTTTCTTACCCGGGCTGGAGGGGCCTGCCTCCTCTCCTCGGTCGGACCATACTGCCCGGACCAAGGCCGAGACTGCAGCTGCTTTCCCTGTGCCCGGACTGGGGCCGCCGGTTCCTACTTTCTGCCCGGACCGGGGCGTCCGCCTGCCTCACTCGACCGAGGCCGGGGCCGCCGCCACCCCTTCTCTCTTGCCCGGATCGGGGCCGCTGCCGCCTACCCTCTGCCCGGACCGGGGCCGGGGCCGCCGCTGCTTTCCCTGTGCCCGGACCGGGGCCGCCGCCTCCTTCTTTCTGCCCGGACCGGGGCCTCCGCCTGCCTCACTCAACTGAGGCCGGGGCCGCCGTCTCCCTTTCGCTCTTGCCCGGAGGGGGTACATTTAGTGCTGTCTGTAAGTAGTTTGTACGTTCTCCCTGTGTCTGTGTGTGTTTTCTCTGGGTGCTCTGGTTTCCTCCCACCCTTCAAAGTTACTTCGGGTATTTTGGCTGGCATGGGCTCCTGGGCCGAGGCCACCGGTTACCTTGCTGTATGTCCAAATTAAAACCATTCTGATGAAGGGTCCTGAACCTGAAATCTGAGTCCTTTGCAGTTAAATTGGTGCCCGCACCCACCCTCTAGGGTACAAGCAGCTGGGATATCCTGTCAACCACAATGCCCACTGCTGGCCGGGCTCTAATTGTTTGCGCAATGGGTTGGTGTCTGCAAGAGTGATGTCAGGAGATTCCGCATCTTTCTCGACGCTGCCCTCACAACATCTACCCTGGCTGCAACACCTGGCTGTACAGGAAGGAGATAGTCTTGACGACAACCCATGGCTGAGGAGCAGCCTGTGAGAAGCTGCTGCACTTTGTGTGCAAATGATGATTGACGGAGGCTGTCACTGGGTGAATCACAGGGTGTGGTGCATTACAGTTTGTGGCACATTTGGTGGGATGTGGCATTTAGAAAAATGCATCAGCAGGCAGTTACTCTCTGCTGAGAGAAACACGAGAATCTGCAGATGCTGTGATTGCAGTAAAAGCAGACAGAAATGCTGGAGGATCTCAGCAGGTCTCGCAGCATCCATAGGAGGTAAAGATATATTGCCGACATTTTGGACCCGAGCCTTTCTTCAAGGAATAAGCAAAGAACAGAAGGGCGTCGGAATAAAAGCGGAAGACTGGCCGGTGGGGGGAAAGAGTCCAGATCTAAAAAAGGTGTCAATTGGAGATGATAAGAGGAGAGGTGAGAATTGATTTGGGCTCTGTGAAAAGAGACAGAGGGAAAAGGGAAGAGGAAGAGAGAGAGAGAGGAAGAGGAAGAGGGAGAGAGAGAGAGAGGGGGGGGGAAGGAGTGAGAGACTGGGAGAAAGCCGACAGGGGGAAGAAGTGGGGATGGGGGGTGTTTATCAAAAGCCAGAGAGTCGGTGTTAATCCCATCTGGTTGGAGGATGCTCATTCAGAAGATGAGGTGCTGGTTCTCCAATTTGCAGCTGGTCTCAGTCTGGCAGTGCAAGGACACCCAGGTGAAAGATGGAGTGTTGTTGATACTCTTTGCTATCCATACATCACATAACCTAGGCATTGGTGCTATAATGTATGTTATTTTATCCCTCTGTAAAAGTCACAGGTACAGTCTGTTTAAAAATGAAACAAACATAAATAAATCTGACTCCAATAGGGTGAAAGCTTTAAATTCACTGCTCAGTTCCATACAGGGCACAGTCATGCCACAGATCAGTCCAGAAGTGTTTTAACATGGAATCCATCAGTCATCACGTAAACTTAAATGAACGAGCTGTTTGTGTAGAATGGCTGTAACAGTTTCTTATTTTTCTTCCGTGTGCTGCAGCATCACGAGTTGAGATTGCTTGCGGGACCACTGTTGGCACGACAAGTAACCTCAACCACAGCAATTAGCAACAATTCGAAGAGGAATAGAAACAGGTGAAAAAGACGTGGTATATGCAGCTCTGATTTTAGTAGCAGTGGAACTAAGGGTGGCGGAACCAATAAGCTCCCAGGAGATTTCTACCTTGATGAAGGGCTCAAGCCTGAAACGTTGGTTTATGTCTTTATCTTTGCTGTATAAAGGACACTATTTGACCTGCTGAGTTTCTCCAGCATTGTGTTTCCCTCTGTCTGCGGACTTTTGTGTTTTACTACAAAGTGTGGAGTGGACAGGGAGTGGGGTCACACTGTTGAGAAGACAAGGTTGGTCCTGCATTCCCAAGTGTTTTTACTGCAATCACAGCGTCAGCAGATGTTTGTGTTTCACACAGAAGTGACGATGCCTGGACCAGGTCTGCGACACGGGCCTACTCCAGCTCCTACTTTCTTGTGGTTTCAGGGTTAACTGGTAATGTGCCAACTTGCTCTCTGTTGTGGATACTAGCAGGAAGTGAAGAACACCAACTCCCAAATCAGGCCCTTACCCAACAACATCCCCTGGACACCTCATTAACATTTGGCTGTTTTATTCACCATTTCATTTCACTTTTGGGACACCAAACCTCACTTTTCAGGAATCCTAAATGCATGCCAATCAAAAGCCAAGATTTTCAGTAGAAACACAACGCTGGAGAAACTCAGCAGGTCAAACAGTGGCCTTTATATAGCAAAGATAAACATATAGAACCAATGTTTCGGACTTGAGCCCTTCATCTTACCTTCATCTTTTGAGTTTAGTAAAATGAGAGAGGATTTCAATGAATTGAAATGAATTGTCATGTGTACTGAGATGTAACTAAAAATAATGTTGTTTCTGCATGCTATTCAGGCAAGTTAACCCATACGCAAGTACGATGGGAAGTGCAAAAATAAAGCAAACATTCAGAGTAGTGTTGGAGAGAAGAGTACAGTTCGAAAGGCTGCAATGTTGAGTTGGTCAGATCAAGACCACACCATTTATTTGTGAGGGTTCATGACAACCATAAGAGTTTATTGTTACATACATAAGCACGTATGCAGTGAATTCTTATTTGAAACAGCCAAAAATGTACTTGCTAAAAAAAAACTTGGCTCCAATAGTGTACAACAAATTACTGCACAGATGGGCGGCACAGTTAGCGTAGAGGTTAATGCAATGCTGACAGCGCCAGTGATTGGGACTGGGATTCGAATCACACGCTGTCTATAAGGAGTTGGTATTGTCTCCTCGTGTCTGCATTGGTTCTTACTGGGGGCTCCTGTTTCCTCTCACCCTTCAAAACGTACCGTGGGTGTAGGTCAATTGGGTGTAATTGGGCGGCACGGGCTCGTGGACCGAAAGGGCCCGTTACTGCGCTGTATGTCTAAATTAAAATAAAATAAAATTTAAAGAGATCATAAATGTAAAAGTTCATAATTACAGTGGTGCAAAAATATTGGTGTTTCAGTAGTGTAAGAAGGTCTTTTTGTAGTGTTGGAGTGGTTTATATCACGGGTAGTAAGGGATGTTCAAGTGTCTGATAACTGAAAACAGAAAACTGTCCTTGAACCTAGGCAAGCTGGGTTTCAGGCTTCCATATCTTCGACTTGATGACTGCAGTGTGAAGAGGTTGTGACCAGGGTGATGGGGGTGTGGGGATGGTGGGGGTCCTTAATGATGCTGGCAGCCTTCTTGAGGCAGCGCCTCACTTTGATGTATTCAATGGATGGGAGTTTGTTGACTTGGCTATGCTTGAGCGGAAGGCATGAATGGAGCTGATGGGAGGTTCGCTAGCTTGATGGCTCAAGGTGTGTTCCCAACTGTTTGCAATTTCTTGTGATCTTGGTGAGACCAGTTCCCGTATCACACGGGTAGACTGGACAAAATAGATGCAGAGAGGATGTCTACATTGGGTGGGAGGAGCGGCTGAGGTAAATGTATAATTGTTTATAAATTTAGACTTACAGCACATTAACAGGCCCTTCTGGCCCAATTACAGCCAATTGACCTTATTACAAAATTTTTTTTTGGAAGGTGCAAGGAAATTGGAGCAGCCAGAGGAAAACCAGCATAAACTCAGAGAGAATGGAGGACTCCTTGCTGACAGCGTCGGATTCGAACCCAGGTGGCTGGCGCCGTAACAGCGTTGCACTAACTGCTAGGCTAACTGTGCTGCCTTAGGACTGGAAGGAGGTCTGGATTGAGGACCAAGATGAAGAGAAATGTCTTCACTCAGAAGTTGGACAGTCTGTGGAACAGTGTGGGAGGCCACGTTGCTAAATATATTTTTAAAAAAGACGCAAAGGGTCCCGGGGCAGGAGAATGAACATGGTACCAAGATAGAGAATCAACCATAATTGAATTGACTGGCAGACAGACTTTCTATCTTTCTCTATTGATTTGTTGATCAATCATTTCAAAAAAAGGTACATATATCCTTTGCATTGCCTTGATTAGGATTGACCACGATTTATAAAGTTGCCATAGAAATCATGGGACCATTATATGGAATGAGTAGTGAATGTTCGTTCCCATGCAATCCAGGAACTGAAGGGTCAGATCTGGACAGCTGGCCTTCAGAAGGCAGTTTAGGGTGCAGAAGAGTTTGGCGGTTGGGATTAGTAAAACCACAATGCTGGAGAACCTAGAGTCTTTTCAATAGCAAATATAAAGATACATACATGACATTTCGGGCTTGAGCCCTTCATCAAGGTATGGTCTCAGGCTCTTGACGGTTGGTACGAAGGTCCATCTTCAGGGAGAGCTGAGCAGAGAATCAATCTGCAGAGAAGAGGACAGCAACCTGACTGGGAATGCAGGAAGAGTGTGATTGGCCTTTAAATAGCATCGTTTAGGGCAGTGGTTCCCAACCTTTTTTACGCCCCGCACACCTAAGAAATTTTAATATGTTCTCGCACCCCTTAAAGTAATAATTTATTTAAGAATAAAGGTGAAGGTGACCAAAACAAACTTGTATAATCAATTTTTAATAATATATAAACAAAAATGAAACTTATGGAAAGAAAAAAAATATTACAACAAATTAAAAGTTGCATAAACCCTACAAAAAAATTAAATTTTCATCCATTCATGAAATTTCTTTAAAAAAATTAAAGAACTCATGTTCAAATGTTCATAAGCCAATTTAAATTTAATGACTCTTGTTGTTTATTGCTTAAGAGTTTTTCAAAATGTGGCACTTTGTTACTGATAGCAGTCCACGTGTCTGCCTGTGCACCCAAGCGATTTCTAGATTTTGTCTTGATTGACCAAAGGGCACGAAATCCAGACTCGCGTAAGTATGTCGTCGCGAATGGGATGAGCACAGTTAGTGCTTTTGCACAAAGTCTTGGAAACATGTCCATTGCCGAACACCAATATTGTTCAAAAGTTTTCCTTTCAAACTGCATTTGAAGAACACGATTTGTGTGCAGTTCAATAAGATCTTCCTTCAGCTCTTCAACATCCGACATATTATCCAATTTGAAGGAGTATGGATTGATTAAAAAAAACTGAAATGTTATCTTGCACCCCTGGTTGGGAAACTCTGGTTTACGGGGCTTCCATTGGGAGGAAAATCGGAATTTTGCTCTGAGTGTGCTATGTTTGATATTACAACCAAAGTGTTTGAAATTCTCCCTACTGCACTCCTTCACCACTGTGATCGTAATGTATTCGGAAGTGCTCCGTGACCCTGCCTTGCAGAAGCTGGGTAGCACACTTTGCAGTAGTCTGCAGGAGTTCATAACGAAAAATAACTCTGCCACACTGGCAACAGATGCTATGACACCCAGATAAATACATAAAATGGCTAAAAGCCACAACAGCATGATCTCCAGGTCTGTAGTGGTGTTTGTGTTAGCATTGTACAGGCAATCTTCCAGCCCAGGATGTTTATAAACACTGTGGTTAAGTATGCAAGGCACAGATGTGGATAAGCATTCGCAAGGAAAAGTTAAATAAATGGAGAACCATGGGCAATCCAAATAGCTGGATCGTCCCGTGAATTCCTTTCTTAAATCATATGGCAAATTAATTTGTAGCAGAAACATCTGAGGAGACACATTCCACTTTGCTGCTCAGGATTTAACTGCCAGCGGTGGTTGCAGTGGATTGCACAATATTTCTAAGTATATGCAGACAAGGAAAGGCACACAGCTCGTCAACAACTTTGCTGCAGGGACAGATGACACCAATTGCTACTGTGCAGTCAGAGATTTGGGCACCAGAGACTTTTCTTTTTCATGAGTAGCAGTGGATTGCCACTGGCAGGTTGTAGGACAGGAAGGTGAATCCTCATTCGGCCCTTTAAAACTGCTGACTAAAATGGGGTTATCTGGGCAATTTGCCTGGTTAGCACCCCAGTTACCCAGCAGTTAGAAAGGGTCCGACCTGGTCAATCCTGGTAGAACCCAATCGGGTCCCTGACCTACCTCAGAGGTGATCAGGGATCCCAGTTAAACAATCCATGCTACAAGCCTACACAGGCATGGCCCCTCAACTCTTCGTCCTCTGCATCGATGACTATTTTGGTTCTGCCTCATGTACCCATGATGAGCTCATCAATTTCATCCACTTTGCTGCCAACTTCTACCCCGACCTCAAAGTCACTTGGTCCATCTCTAGCAATACTCTCCCTTTCCTTGATCTCCCTGTCTCCATCTCAGGAGACAAACTGTTGACAGACATCTTCTTCTTCTTCTGGCTTGGCTTCATGGACGAAGATTTATGGAGGGGTAATGTCCACGTCAGCTGCAGGCTCGTTTGTGGCTGACAAGTCCAATGCGGGACAGGCAGACATGGTTGCAATGGTTGCAAGGGAAAATTGGTTGGTTGGGGTTGGGTGTTGGGTTTTTCCTCCTTTGTCTTTTGTCAGTGAGGTGGGCTCGGCGGTCTTCTTCAAAGGAGGTTGCTGCACGCCGAATTGTGAGGTGCCAAGATGCACGGTTTGAGGCGATATCAGCCCACTGGCAGTGGTCAATGTGGCAGGCACCAAGAGATTTCTTTAGGCAGTCCTGTACCTCTTCTTTGGTGTACCTCTGTCTCAGTGGCCAGTGGAGAGCTTGCCATATAACACGATCTTGGGAAGGTGATGGTCCTCCATTCTGGAGATGTGATCTACCCAGCGCTGTTTGATCTTCAGCAGCGTAGATTCGATGCTGTCGGCCTCTGCCATCTCGAGTACTTCGATGCTGGAGATGAAGTCGCTCCAATGAATGTTGAGGATGGAGCGGAGACAACGCTGGTGGAAGCGTTCTAAGAGCCGTAGGTGATGCCTGTAGAGGACCCATGATTCGGAGCCGAACAGGAGTGTGGGTATGAGAATGGCTCTGTATATGCTAATCTTTGTGAGGTTTTTCAGTTGGTTGTTTTCCCAGACTCTTTTGTGTAGTCTTCCAAAGGCGCTATTTGCCTTGGCGAGTCTGTTGTCTATCTCATTGTCGATCCTTGCATCCAATGAAATGGTGCAGCCGAGATAGGTAAACTGGTTGACCGTTTTGAGTTTTGTGTGCCTGATGGAGATGTTGGGGGGGCTGGTAGTCATGGTGGGGAGCTGGCTGATGGAGGACCTCCATTTTCTTCAGGCTGACTTCCAGGCCAAACATTTTGGCAGTTTCCGAAAAAACAGGACGTCAAGGGCTGAAGAGTTGGCTCTGAATGGGCAACTAAAGCGGCATCGTCTGCAAAGAGTAGTTTTTTTTTAAATTTTTTTTTTCACACCATAAATCACATTAGCCATGTTGTACACTATTTTTTTTTCACACATATACAGTGACTTTTTCTCCCCCCCCCTCCCTCCTCCCAAGCCACCCCCCCCCTCATCCATTTTAGGTATACAATCTAGGTTGCATTAAGCCAGTCAGACAATGTTGTCATTCAACAAAATTACACCAGAATTTCTACTGAGTCCATTCTTTTCTTTCCTTCTCCTTCCATCAACTTAGGTAATGTTTGTCCCCGGTAGGTTTTCGCTATTGTATTTAATGTAAGGCTCCTATACTTGTTCGAATATTTCAATATTATTTCTTAACCTATATGTTATTTTTTCTAATGGAATACATTTATTCATTTAAATTTAGTAGTTTCTTCCTTTTAATTTGGTTATGTATTCCATTAATATTTAAAGACATATAGTTCAGCGTAGCCCTTTTATATTTTGTTTATCTTCTCTTTCCGTTTTTCCATCATTACCTTTCCTCCTTTTCCATTTCTGTTTTCTTATTTTCAACTCTTTATAAGACAACATTCCTACAACATCCAACATTTTCCTTATTCTCCTATTTCTATCTTATTTATCCCCAATCTCCCCTTCACCTCCTGAGTTGTCCTTTATCCCTTGTCGGACAACCACATCTCCCCTCTCCATTTGGATTTGCGAATCCACTCGCAAGCGTCAACTGATTTTGCAGTGACCGCTATTTCCCCCCACCCCGCCTCCCCCAGAAAAGATTTCACTTTTCATATGTCACAAAGGTCACTCTTTTAATTCCCTCCTTATTCTCTCTATTCCATTACCTTCCCTTATTAATTCTTGTCTATACTATCTATATTTTCCTCTAAGTACAGATACATTCATGTATGCTCATTGTCTCTATTCACTCTTATACCTCTTTACCCGCATACATATCAATCGTGATCATTTTTACTCTCATTACCCGTCTTCATCCCTCAGTCTATTTTTGTCTTTACCCACATACATATCAATCGTGATCATTTTAACTCTCATTACCCGTCTTCCTCCCTCAGTCTATTTTTGTAATTGTTCTGCAAATTTTCGTGCTTCTTCTGGATCCGAGAATAGTCTGTTTTGTTGTCCTGGAATAAATATTTTCAATACCGCTGGATGCTTTAGTATAAATTTATACCCTTTCTTCCATAAAATCGCTTTTGCTGTATTGAACTCTTTTCTCTTCTTTAGGAGTTCAAAACTTATATCTGGATAAATGAAGATTTTTTGCCCTTTATACTCCAGTGGTTTGTTGCCCTCTCTTACTTTTTCCATTGTCTTCTCCAGTACCTTTTCTCTTGTAGTATATCTTAGGAATTTTACTACAATAGATCTTGGTTTTTGTTGTGGTTGTGGTTTAGAGGCCAATACTCTATGTGCCCTTTCTATTTCCATTTCTTGCTGTAGTTCTGGACATCCTAGGGTCTTAGGGATCCACTCTTTTATAAACTCCCTCATATTCTTGCCTTCTTCATCTTCCTTATGGCCCACTATCTTTATGTTATTTCTTCTGTTATGGTTTTCCATTGTATCTATTTTTTGAGCTAGTAGTTCTTGTGTCTCTTTAGTTTTTTTATTAGATTTCTCCAATTTCTTTTTTAAGTCTTCTACCTCCATTTCTGCTGCTACTGCCCGCTCTTCCATCTTGTCCATTTTCTTTCCCATTTCTGTTAAGGACATCTCCATTTTATTTATTTTCTCTTCTGTGTTGTTTATTCTTTTTCTTAAATCCTAAAATTCCTGTGTTTGCCATTCTTTAAACGACTCCATGTATCCTTTAATAAGAGCAAGTATATCCTTTATCTTGCCTTCTTTTCTTCTTCTATTTCACTGTACTCTTCCTCTTCCTCTTCTTCTTCCTCTGGGTTGGCCATCTGTTGTTTCTTTGGTGCCCTTTCCTCCTCTTCTTTCTTGTTTCTATTGTCTTCTGTGGTCTCTTCTTGCTGCAGGTGTTCTGCAGCTGTCGTTGCCGGCTGTGGAGATCGACTCCCCAGCTGGTCCCCCCTCCCGTCGGTGTGTTTTTTTTCATTCGCATCGCACATGCACGAAGTATCGCACATGCGCGGTTGCGCACTTTTACTCGGCTCTGCGAGCCATTTTTGTAGTCCATTATTTACCGACCTGAGGGAGCGGGTTTCTCTCTCCGCAGCAGGCCTCTTCGGACAGGTAAGGCCTTCACCTTTTTCCTCCTTTGTCTTCTCTTCCTCTCTTCTTACCGTTGCTTTCGATTTTTCTTTTTTTGTCGCCATCTTCTTTCCACCTTTATACTCACTTTTCTGTAACTTTTATTTCTGTGCCTTTGTGTTTTCCTTTGTTTTTCCTGACTTTTCTGGAGAGGGCTGGAGTTCACCGTCCGGCCACTACTCCATCACGTGACTCCTCGTCTGCAAAGAGTAGTTCACGGACAAGTTGCTCTTGTGTCTTGGTGTGAGCTTGCAGGCACCTCAGATTGAAGAGACTGCCATCCGTGCGGTACCGGATGTAAACAGCGTCTTCATTGTTGAGGTCTTTCATGGCTTGTTTCAGTATCATGCTGAAGAAGATTGAAAAGAGGGTTGGTGCGAGAACACAGCCTTGCTTCATGCCATTGTTAATGGAGAAGGGTTCAGAGAGCTCATTGCTGTATCTGATCTGACCTTGTTGGTTTTCGTGCAGTTGGATAACCATGTTGAGGAACTTTGGGGGGCATCTGAGGCGCTCTAGTATTTGCCAAAGCCCTTTCCTGCTCACGGTGTCGAAGGCTTTGGTGAGGTCAACAAAGGTGATGTAGAGTCCTTTGTTTTGTTCTCTGCACTTTTCTTGGAGCTGTCTGAGGGCAAAGACCATGTCAGTAGTTCCTCTGTTTGCACGAAAGCCACACTGTGATTCTGGGAGAACATTTTCGGCAACACTAGGTATTATTCTATTTAGGAGAATCCTGGTGAAGATTTTGCTTTCAATGGAGAGCAGCGTGATTCCCCTGTAGTTTGAGCAGTCTGATTTCTCGCCTTTGTTTTTGTACAGGGTGATGATGATGGCATCACGAAGGTCCTGAGGCAGCTTTCCTTGGTCCCAGCAGAGCTTGAAAAACTCATGCAGTTTGGCATGCAGAGTTTTTCCGCCAGCCTTCCAGACCTCTGGGAGGATTCCATCCATACCTGCTGCTTTGCCACCAACTCCCACAGCTACCTCGACTACACCTCTTCCCGCCCTGTCCCCTGTAAGGATTCTATTCCATTCTCTAAATTCTTCCATCTCTGTCACATCTGCTCCCAGGATGAGGACTTCAATGCCAGGTCATCGGAGATGTCCTCCTTCTTCAAAAACATGGCTTTCCCTCTACCACTATCAACTCTGCACTCACCAGCATATCCTCCATTACCCGTACACCTGCCCTGGGCCCCACACCCAACAAGGACAGGATTCTTCATCCTCACCTACCACCCCACCAGCTTCCGTATCCAATACATCCTCCTCAGCCATTTTCTCCATCTACTACGTGATCTCACCACTAGATGTACATTCCCCTCTCTACCTGCTGCAGGTATGGCTCCCTCCATGACTCCCTTGTCCATTCCTTCCTCCCCACTAATTGTCCCCTTGGGACATACCCCTGTGACTGCAGGAGATGTTCCATCTGCCCACACCTCCTCCATCACCAACATTCGGGGCCCAAACAGTCCTTGCAAGTGAATCTGCTGGGGTGATCTACTGCATCTGATGCTCCCGTTATGGTCTCCTCTACATCAGAGAGACCATCTTTTGTTGGCCTGCATTCCTTCACCGTAGTTTGAATTCTGAGTCATTCTGATACATCCTGCTTCTGCCTTTTCTGATGTTTCCTTGAAGAAGGCCTCAGGCTTGAAATGTCGGCAAGAGATCTGTGCCTCCTATGGATGCTGAGAAGACCAGCTGAGCATCTCCAGCATGTCGGTGCGTTTCGTACAATCACAACATCTGCAGTCTGTGGCATTTTGCTGGCGATGATTTGAACAAGTTAGTACAATGGAAAGCAATTACAGGTGTGTTTAACAATCTACACTTTGACAAGTGCAAGGGAAAGAGCCTTTTCTGAATCCACTGCCATCTTTTGTGAACTTCAGGATTGAAAAGTCAACACAGGATCTAATTTTTCAAACAAAGGAGATTTAGATGTTGTATCTTCTATCCTGATCAGCAGTAGAATACAATCCTAGACTGGGACCTCTCTTTTGAAAATTAAATCTGATATTATTATGCTGATGGACATAATATTAAACTGAAAAGTTAAACAAATTTTTGATTCCATTTTGATTCTCTCCTGTCAGCTAAAGGATACTTGATCTCCACTTGTGTCAGGGATTATGCTCCTTTGCAATCAGTATTCCAGGGGAGGTGAGGCAGGTGCTCACCCGCATAGCCCTCAGGATGTGACCGTGAGGAAAACCTCAGGCCCAAAATCTCCCATGGATGCTGCGAAACCTACTGAGTTCCTCAGGCATGTTTGTTCTTTCACTGAACTCTGGTTAGTTTTGCTAGCCCAGCAATGAGGAATATATCCTATCTGCACAATGGCGGATGACTGCTCAGTCAGTTTATTCTCCACCATCAGCGAGGTCGAGGAAGTGGGCGTCAACACAGTAATCAGGAAGACCAGTGGTCTGCTCATTATGTTTGGGTTTTGCAGGACTATTCCACTCCAAGACTCATTCGGCCATTTCAAACTGCCGTGTAAAATGGGGTTAATCGGGCAATTTGCCCGGGTTAGCAGCAGTTAGAAAGGGTCTGATGTGGCCAACCCCGCCGGAACCCAACCGGGTCCCTGACCTACCTCAGAGGTAGTCAGGGAACCCAGTTAAACTTGGCTACGTCGTGTCCACTGCCAATTTGAAAATGAAAATGGCCAACCGGCTTATTCTGGTGATGTCACTGGATTGGCGATTTAAAAGTTTGATCCCTCTATAATTTAAAAGATGCTTCAAGCACCTTTGCCCCAGTCATTGCATCTGGATCCCAGGAGGGCTACCCAGATGCTGCAGTTTAACAGAGGAAACTGAAATCTTGTTATGGACAGGAAAAATGTGCTGATGTCCAGAGGTAACTTTAGGTAAAGGACACTGAGTGGAAACACTCCAATGATTGGAGTCATACTTCATACAAAATACCATGTTTGTAATAGTTCAAAGTCAATGATCCTACGGCTCTGGGACATGGCGGTAGGAATAACTATGCCTAATCATCTACAGTTAGTACCTCCATGACCTTTCTTCTTGCATAAGGTAAGAAGATGAGATTTTTTCTAGTAGTTGCTCGATGTTCAATGCCATTTTCAACTCCTCAGCATATGAAATAATCTATGCCTTTATGGAAGAAGAGATTCTTTTTTCTTTGGCTTGGCTTCGCGGACGAAGATTTATGGAGGGGGTAAAAGTCCACGTCAGCTGCAGGCTCGTTTGTGGCTGACAAGTCCGATGCGGGACAGGCAGACACGGTTGCAGCGGCTGCAGGGGAAAATTGGTTGGTTGGGGTTGGGTGTTGGGTTTTTCCTCCTTTGCCTTTTGTCAGAGAAGAGATAGACAACATTCAATTATCGAAAGTTGCGACAAGTAAACATCTTACATTTTTTTTCTTAAATTTTGGCACACAGCAGGGTAACAGGCCATTTCGGTCCTCGAGTCGCCATCCAATTACACCCAATTAATCTACAGCCCCCCCCCCCCGGTAGATTTTGGATGGTGGGAGGAAACCGGATCTCCCAGGGAAAACCCATGCAGACACGGGAAGAACGTGCAAACTCCTCACAGACTGCGTGGGATTCGAACCCTGGTCCCCATTGCTGGTCCTGTAAAGGTGTTGTGCTGACTGCTACGCCAACCTGTGGTACACAGTTCCAGGCAATGACCACCCCATTGAGAGAGAGTCCACCCTCTGACATCAAGAGTCAAGATTCCTTTTGTTGTCATGTAATAACATGGAAAAAGTAATATTACATGAAATTTCCTTGTCTGCCATAAGGCAAACAAAGTGTCACTATGAGCATTGCCCTGTGCCCCTAATAATTAGAAAAAGAGAAGCAAAAGAGAGTCCCTTCAGAGACACCTAGTGCCCGCGCATTCGCCTCCAGGGCTCTCGTTGCACAGACTGTTTGATCCATTGCAGCCTGAGCTCCAGATTAATGAAATCTCCATCACTAGATCCATGCCATCAGCGTCTTGGCAGCAGGGGTAAAATGGTGGTGGTCTGCAGAAACCTGCCCCAGATACCCGATAACAATTGAGTACGTTATTGGTCATGCATGTATGAAGTACATCAGTTTACAGTGCCCCACCAAGTTCAGTGCCTACATATGCCCCTATTAGACCACTGATCAGAAACTTAACTGGACTAGCTACATAAATACTATGGCTACAAGAGCAGGTTAGAAGTTAGCCATCCTGTGGCAAGTGATTTATCTCCTGTCACCCTCGAGTGTGTCCACTATTTACGACGCACAAGTCATGAGTTTAATAGAATATCTCCTCTTGCTCGAAGGAGCACAGTTCCAACAATTTTCAAGAGGGTTGACATTATCCAGGATCAAGCAGTCTGTTTGAGTGGCAGGTTGCCCATGACCATACACCCCTTAAAATCCATTGGCACCAGCACTGGCAGACATCCACCAAATGTACTGCAGTAACTCAGACCAAATATTTTTTTTAAAATGTCGATATCCAGCCTTCCAGCCCACAAGCCAATGCGGCCCAATTACACCTGATTAACCTAAACCTCCTGTACACTTTTGAATGTACCAGAGAAAACCAGGCGGACATACTAACTCCTTGCAATCAGCACCGGATTCAAACCCAGCTCGCTGGCACTGTAACAGAATTGCGCTGACCGCTAGGCTAACCATGCCACCCACTAGTGTGAGTGATTCTCTCCCAAGCCTGCACACTTCATCACCAAGAAAGACAAGGTCAGGAACACCACAGTAGGAGATTCCCCAGCGAGCCATACATCAGAATGGAAATATATTGCCATTTCTTCATTGCTGCTGGATCGAAGTCCTGGAACTCCTTCCCCAGCAGCACTCAAGCTCTACCTTATCCAGAAAGACTTCACCGGTGTGTGTGGGTGGGGGGGTGGGTGCTCAAGGAGGCAGCTCACCGCCACCTTCTTAAGGGTACTTAGGAATGGACAACAAATCCTGGTCCTGCATTGAAAATGAATGGGGATGCCAGTATAAATTATGATTGACTCAGGAAGTGGAGACATGAATGAATGAAGAGAGGGAAATAGATGAAGTGGGCTGCCTGAGCTGTTTATTATTCCTCTGACCTCAAGGTATTGAGAGGAGGTAAAAGTGACCCAATGAGGAAAGTGGATTTTGTCCACATTCCATAAAAGAACAAAGATAACTGAAGTGTCTTTGGCCATCTCATTGCTGAAGCAGACTAAAAACCTAAAACTTTAATTTAGAGAGGGCCTTGACCACAGTAATTAAACATCCCAGGGTGCTTTGTGCAGATATATTTGTCCTAAAACCACTTTAATCTCAAATCAGAGAACAGTTTTCACATATTTCAATATTTAAAGGCAGAATTAGCTGATGAGTTAAATAGAAAACAACCAATAGTGGAAGGGGGTGGGGGGCATCAACATTATTAATGGTTAAAAAATGGAGGGAGTTCTATTGCCCAATAAACAACACATGCAGCAGATCCATCTGGTTCCACTGTGTTACTGCCATAATTATTTCCTCTGGTAGGGGTTCAAAGGGCTTGGCAAATCCTTGACAAGAGCAGAGAGAAAAAAAAAGTAGAGATTCACTTCAAATGAGATCATTTCCCATCCATGCAAAAAAACTGTTTTCACTTTACTCCGTCTGGGATTTCCGAGTTGATAAAAATACACATTGAAGATTGCAGGAGAAGGGAGTGTGTGGCTTGTAACTTCAGTGCACAAGGAAAGCAGATGCCTCAAATGCTCCTTGGCTTCTGAAATTTTCCCCTGGTTATTTCAAAATCCATCAATTCTTGTCAGAAGCCCATTTCTTTCAATAAACTATAAAAGGGGTGTGTTTGGCTTTGTGCTTCCTGTTTATATCTTAACATGTCTCCCAACCACAGACCACCATCACACAGTACCAGACGTCATCTGGCACCTCTGCTGTTGTCAGCAGCCCTTGTCCAAAAACCTGCTCACCTGCTGTTTCCTGCAAGTCCGATAGAACATTGGAAGGTGTTGCTTGACAGGAACGTGACACCAAAGGAAATGCTCAAGTCTCTTTCACAATTGACTCCACCCAGTGTCAACTGTATCCCTGACAGTGCAGAGAAATCCCAAGGAAATTCCCAGCAGGCTGACCCCCCCCCCCCCATTCCAAATTTCAACACGTTCATTCACCATTCACCATTGGTCAGATGATTTTGTGGCACAATAATCTTATCAATATGTTGGAAAACTGGTTTCTTGATGAAAGCCAGCAGGGTGGATCACTGCATATCTATGAATCTGACTTCATCATGTTTGAGCATCTCAGGACATGGCCTCTGAACCGTCCATGATGGTTGGCGTAGCAGTTACTACAACACTGTAACAGCGTTGCAGACCGGGGTTCAAATCCCCCACTGTCTGTAAGGAGTTTGCACATTATCCCATGTCTTTGTGGGCTGCCTCTGGTTGCTCCAGTTTCCTTCCACCTTTCAAAACATACTGGGGGTTGCAGGTCAATTGGGTGCAATTGGGTGGCACGGGATCTCGTGGGCCAAAAGGGCCAGTTACCATGTTGTATGTCTAAATTTTAACAAATTAAAATTTTAGGGAGCTGCCAATTATAGCAAGACAGAGGGGAGGTGAAAGGTTTTTACAGCTAATGTCTACTCTCGCAGTGTGACAAAGTCTCTAAAGAAGAACTTTCAAACAAACAGGGCAACAACAAGATGGTTCATTGGGTTGGAAATGTTCACTTCATCCCGTGAGGAGAGAAGGTTATCGAATGTTGAGAAAATGTGTTGGCAATGAGGAATTGGAAAAAAATAAGTAGACTGGAGATTGAGATTCAGGTGAGAGAGATTAGGGATTGTTCCTCAAATATATTTTCATATAAGTTCCTCACCAAAGGCTTGGTACACCTTTATATCATGGGTATTCTTAATTTAACAAGATGAGGTGCACAGCACTGAACCGGAACTGCGGATCACCACTCCATACCCATCATCCAGTACCCACTTAGAATCAGCTATCAACCATGCCATTTACTTCTCTCCACATTCCTCCACAGGTAGACAACTCCAGAACTAGAAGACACAGGCTTAAGGTGAGAGGGGAGAGATTTACGAGAGACCTGAGGGGCAACTTTCTCACTTGGAGGATGGTCCATATCTGGAATGAGCTGATGAAGGAAACTAGAAATGGGTCCAATAACAACATTCGAAGGCCATTTGGGAGGGTCTATGGAAAAGAAGGGATTAGGATGGAGACAAAATGCAGGCAACTTGGATGGCATGGATGAGTTGGTCTGAATTGCCTGTGTCAAATTACTCTATGACCACATGTCACACTTTTCCATTCGCCTATACATGAGGGACAATTGACAGTTATCAGTGAACCTATGCACATTGTTGGGACTGTGGAGGAAGTCAGACTCCTGAGGAAATGAATAGGGCCACAGGTGACATAGAAAACATGTAGACTCCCCACAGACAGCATCAGTTGTCAGGGCTGAGCCTGAATCCCAGTTGTGAGGCAACAGCTCTTCTGCCTGTCACTATAGCCCTTTCAGATGGCCACAATACTCGACTATAAAGCTGCACATTATACTCCTGTGCAGCTGTCGGGTGGCCATCTGAAACCGGAAAAGCCGGCCAGGAGGTCTACTTACCGAACCCTCCTTCAGGAGATATAATATCCTGCTTGGAGTCTCATCTGTTGCAACTGAAAGCAGCCGGACTGCCGGGGTCAGGCTGATGACGTTGTGGTGACGTCGTCAGACACCGACTCTTGGCGCGATTTTTTGAAAATACAGTCGTTTAGCAGACTCGTGGTGATCAGTACAGTTTAGTTTTTGCAGCAAAGTGGCTTCCAACTGGTCAGATTTAACTCAGGAGGCACAGGAGAATGAGCTGACGGGGACTGTGAGGGATGGTCCCACATATGAAAGAGTGGCATATCCCCTTAGAACCTGGCTCTCAGTCAGTGGCCATGCCTGCACAAAGACTCAGGTAGTGACCAAATTGAAAAAACTAAGAAAAAAATTTCATGCCATGCTGGATCACAATCACAGGAGTGGCAGGGGAAGAATGGACTGGAATACTTCCAGCAATGCCAAACTATCTGGGAGTCCAGCTGCTCAGCTGAACCAATAAGCATTGCCAGTGCCATGGAGAGTCCCTCTTCACAGAATCTCTTCGCAGAGGCATCTCAGGCACCAGAGATGTAGAGCCAGGAGGTGCAGGACTCCATGGAAGATGCAGCTGGCACAGCCCAGGATGGCACCCAGGACACCAATTCCACACTCCTTGACCGTTCAAGTAGCGAGGCAGCACTCGCACCGGTGGACTCAAGTATGGTAGCATTAAAGAGGATTTGTTTATTGAGAACCGCATTATTTATGTACTGATGCACTTTTCATGATTTGACCCTCAGTACCCGGTCCAAGAGGGAAGAGGAGGAGGGCAATCAAGGTGCAGGTCATTGCGAAGGAGCTTTGGAGTATGTTGGCAGCAATGGACCAGGAGGAAGTGGAGAAGAACCATCAGCGAGCAGAGTTGGCTCTGGAGCAGCAGGAAGAGCTGCTAGCTGCATTGAGGAGCCACGAAAATGCTGTCCAGCGGTCCGAGAATGACAGGCAACTGCAGGTGGTGACATGCCTGTCATCCGTGATTGAGCACCTCAGTGCAGCATTAGAGAGGCAGTCCTCCATCTTCCAGCATTTCTTTTCACAAATGGCCACCCGTCATCCCCAGTACCCACACCCCTATGGATCACAGCCCATGTACCTTCCCCCTCATGGTGGACCATAATATCATTCCACACCATCGTGTAACGGTTGTGGACACCTGGAGAGCTTGGAGATGTTGGGGTGCAGCAGTGTTTCCCCACTCTCCTCCTCCTCCTCCTCCTCCTCCTCTTCCGCCCACCCCCTCCTCATTCATTCATCTCATTTATGGAATGAGTTGTGTGTCTGCCTGTATTGTTAATGCTGCCTCCATTCACCAGCCACTTTTAATGGTAAATTGTGCAAAACTCTAAAGTGTAATGTGAATAAATGGGTGCCAGGTAGTGAAGTTGTAGTTGTTTAAAAGTTTTTTTTCTCCTTTCGTTGTTTACCTGCTGCATGGGGTGGATTTACACTGTTTTTCCCCATTCCATGCAACAGAAGCAAGTCTTTAGCACTAAGTTTCATGTTTACGGCACGTTATCTACCTCAGGTGTATAAAAACATTTACAAATTTAAAAAATATACATGTTTCATCTACTTTGTAAATGCTCTGATCAAACGATAAGTCTGTAATTCAGGGCCAGGTAACTCAATCCCGTCACAGCCTTTTGGCCAGGGTTGGGGTGGGGGGGGTGGGGTGGGGGAGGGCGGTGGTGGGAGTTGGGTTGGTGGGTGTGAGGGACATACCTGCATCACACGGGCAACCCCTGAGATGCACCCCCCTACAGGATGGACATAATCGTCGAATGTATGACCTGTACTCCAGTGGGTTGGGGATTGTTACAGTCCTGGGTGCTGGGTGCACGTTGATCTGCTGGAACCACTTGCCACTTGGGCAAAAAATTCTTCTTGTTGAGTTCACATATATTGTGCAGCACGTAGCAGGCAAACACAACATCTGGGACGAAGGCAGTTGCAACATCAAGATGGTTCGACAGGCATCGTCAGCGGCCTTTTAGGTGGCCAAATGCATGCTCCACCACTATCCTAGTGGAATTTAGCGCCTTGTTAAATTTTCACTGGTCTGCATCCAATATTCGATGCTGTGTGAAGTCCTTCATCAGCCAGGTTCTAAGTGGGTATGCTGCATCTCTCACAAGATGAGCTGGGACCTCCACTCCATCAACATTTCTGGACATCTATGGGGGAAAAAGTGCAGAGATGTCGTTAGTTCACTGACCTGCCCGTTTACCCACAAGGCACGAACAACGTCACCGCGATTAGCGTGTAAGGGTTATCACTCACGTCACGTGCAAAGAGGTATCCACCCTGTTCCTCCACCTTTCTGTACAGAGGGGAGTTGGCAAGCATGTGTGCATCATGCGTGTGGCCAGGCCAACCCACAAACATGTCTGAGAAGCTGCAACATAACAAATAAAGTAGCCTGTACCAGTGAACATGGGCAAGCGAGATGCAAAAAAAGAACAAAAATTCAGGCTGCAACTCATCAGAAATTGTAGTCAACAACCACCTGCAGAACTATGGAGTGCCACCCTTTGCGATTGTAATAGGCCGCAGGATCCACGCTGGGGGTGATAATAGGAATATGCGACCCATCGATAGCGCCAGCAAACATTGGGTAGCCCCTTTCCGCAAAGCCATCAATTGTGTCTTGGAGGTGTGTTCCACTTGGCAGGGAGATGAAGCGCTTACCAAGGATGCCCTTCAAGGCTCCTGTCACCTCACATACCACCATACACACAGTGCTGACACCTATCCCAAAGATGGCACTGATGGATCTATACTCACAAGGGTTTGCGTACAACCAGAGGGCCACAGCCAGTCAAATTCCCGGGACCAATGGATGCAGGCCATCTGGTCTATGAGGCTGGAGGTGAGGTTCGATGAGTTTCAGCATGAAGCTGAAGTTGCCCCGCATCATACGGAAGTGCCTCCTCCACTCATCGTCATCAAATTTGGTGAGGATATTACTCCAGAATGCATCCCCCTGGGAGCTGTTCAACCTGCACAGAGACTGATTTGTGTTCATGGCCAGCTAAGTGAGATGAAGCGTTCGCATCCGCATTCGTCTGCGGCACCTATGCTCCGCAAGCCTTTCCATCTCCATCTGATGCCTGCTGGCCAACAGCCTTTGCAGGATTTGTACTCTAATTTCACTTACACGCTGTTCAGATCGCATGGAGCTGATAAGACCATTAACATATTTCATGATCTTACCAAGGATTTTGTGTATCTCGTCCTGGATGCACACACAGGCAGACAGCATCCCCATAAGGATTTCCCCGATGCATGCTCCCGATTCTGTGCATCAGCCCGGCGCGCTGCTATGACATGAAGGCAGCGTGGGCGGGACTAGGCAACTGTCCTGAGTAGCCAGCTTCGGATGCTGGATGGCTAGCAGTCGGCTGGCATGTTTAGGTGCCAGAAAGCCATCCATTCCATGGCCACCTAAATGTGCCAGCTGAACTCTGCTAGCCTTGCCTGCAGGCGGTTAATCTTCATCGGAACATCTGAAAGCGCTTTTGCCACCTGCCTATCTTTGCCCCGTTGGTTCCACAGCAGGAAGCAAGCAGAGAAAAGAGCTTTGTGAAGGTTCACAGTTCTTTTCATTGTCATGTAATAATACATAAAAATGTAATATCTGCCTTCTGGCAAATAAAGAGTCATTGCCTAACACATAAGAGAAAGAGAAGCAAAAGAGAGTCCCTTCAGAGACACTGAGTGTCCATGGATTCACCTCCAGCCCTCCCGCAGCCTCTGCAGCCGAATAGACTCCTGTTCAAACCATTGGCCAACCGAGCTCCTGATCCAAACCTCCGATACGATCAGGAAGCCTTCAGTGTCCAAGGCCCTTTTTGCTCTTAGCACCTTCTCGAATCCTGGTTGTGATACTTGGTTGCTATGAGCCAGTCTCCAGACTGCACAGGTCCTTCGACTGCAAGTTTGCCAACAGCCTGCATCCTGCGTAGAGATCATAAGCTTAATCTCCAATGCACATGGTCCTCTACCATAGCCTGGAGAATCAATTAACCTACAAACCAACACACCACTGGGAAGCTGGAGCAACCTGACTTCAGGAGGAAGTCAGGGGAACATGACCCAGTCCTCATCAGGGGCTTGATTCTGGAGGTGAAAAACTTCAAATTCCTGGGTGTCAACACCTCCGAGAATCTGTCCTGGAGCCTCCATGATGATTCAATCACAAAGAAAGCTCGCCAGAGGCTCTACTTGGTGAGGTGTCTGAGGAGATTCAGTATGTCACCGAGAACTCTCTCAAACATCTACAGGTGTACCATTGTGAACATTCTGGCTGGTTACATCACTGTCTGGTATCGAGGCGCCAACTCTCAGGACAAGAATAAACTCCAGAGGGTTGTTAACTTGGCCCGACATCACAGGCACCAGACACCACTCCATCGAGGACATCGACATGAGGTGGTGTCTTAAAAAAGCAGCCTCTATCCTCAAAGACCCCACCACCCAGGCCATGCCCTCTTCACTCTGCTACCATCAGGAAAAAGGTACAGGAGCCTAAAGTCGAGCACTCAGCGGCACAAGGACAACTTTTTCCCCGCTGCCATGAGATTCCTGAATAATCAATGAACCAAAGACACTGCCTTACTGTTCGTGCTCTATTATTTTTATTCTTGACAGTCATGTTGTGAGATAATTATAATATGAATGTTTACACTAAGATGCTGCTGCAAACAACGAATTTCATGACTTGTTCATGATAATAAATTCTTATTTTATTCTGATTTTGATTCTGACCAAGACAAATCCACACGGTTAGAGGAAAAACATGGAAACTCCACACAGGCAGCATTTGAAGGTCAGAATTGAACCCATGCCTCTGGTGGTGTGGGTAATGCACTTCTTTGCCACTTGTCAAGAGCAACACATTGCAGCACAAGGGTTGAAGTGGCCAGAATAGGCTTTCAACATTTCCCAGGCCACAGCCTGTCAAAATTTGTTCTCCAGACAAGTATAGAATATCTCCAAAAATACCACGGTAGCCCAGAGAAATAACTGAGCAACCAAGGCGTAATTATTTGCAAATCCTTTAAATAGCCATGTAGGAGATTCTTCACTGATTAACATTGAGCGGAGGGAGGCTAAGATAAGGTCTAGGTCAAACCATTTGGTCCTGCTCTCCATGTTGCCTGCAGTTCTAAGCAAGACCCCTTTATTTATCTAGTGTGGGTTGCATATTCCAGGGAAATCTCCAAGCAATTTTTAAGCTTTGGGAGTTGGCATGATACCTAAAATTTCAATGTTACAAAAATTTTCTTGAGGTTTAGGAATGCATCGAAGATTCAGAATTATTCAATGCATTCTCACCCTTCAGAATACATTTGAGATAGATGCAATCAGTAACTTGGACCAGGACAACTGGGACAATATCTAGCTTAGTCCACGTAAAGTGCATTTTTATTGGTCAAGGTCTGGAATGGAAAGAATGACGAGACAATTCTACTTGCATTCGTCACTCTTCATCTCATTGGCTCATTCACTAAACAGCTTGGATCACAAATCAGCTGGAGAGAACACAGAAAGATCATCAGAAAAGGAGGCGGTTCATCCCATCAAATCCATCCCAGCTCTGTGGTATAACAATCCATTTAATCCCATTCCCCTTCCTTATCCTCAAAGCCGAGGTCTTTTCTACCCCTGCCCCCCCCTTTCAAGGGCTTATCCAGTTCCCTCTTGAATGATTGACATGAGAACAGCAGATGCTTGAATCCTAAGTGAACAAAGGTAAGCTGGAGGGACACAGCAGGCCAGGCAGTGTCCGTGGAACTGAGGGAACTCCAACCCAAAATGTTGACTACCCATTTCTCACCACGGGTGCTGCCTGCTGCTGAGTCCTCCAGCCTTTACTGGCTTACTCCATTTTGAATTACCCTGGGCAGTGCACTCCCGGGATTTTCACAGTTCTTTTTCGTCACACCCTTTTAACAAGTTCTATCAACATGTTGCATCAGCACAGCTGATCATAAGGAGCGTTCACAAGGATGCCTCTGCCTTCCGTAGCTTCATTGAAGTAACCACAAGAGCAATAATTGAACTGAACCACTACATTTCACAACTGACTTGTGCTCAGATAGAACTGTGCAGGATCTGCAGGGCGGCACGGTTAGTGTCGTGGTTAGCGTGGCACCATTAGAGCACCAGAGACCGGGACTAGGGTTCGAATCCTGCGCTGTCTGTAAGGAGTTTGTACATTCTCCCCCTGTCTGTGTGGATTATCTGCAGGTGGCTCCGGATCCCTCCCACCGTTCAAAATGTACAGGGGGTTGTAGGTGAATTGGGTGTAAATTGGGCGGTATGGACTTGTGGACCAAAAGGGCCTGTTACTGTGCTGTATGTCTAACATCGAAAATAAAGATGCATCGCAGTCTATTTCATCACATTTGTATATTCAAGTTCTCATAGCATCCAATCCTTAATCAAGCTAGACCAGTGGTTCTCAACCTTTTTCTTTCTACTCACGTGCCCCTTCAAGTATTCCCTATGCCATCGGTGCTCTGTGATTAGTAAGGGATTGTTTAAGGTGGGATGTGAGTGGGAAGGAAAGGTTGAGAATCACTGCTCTAGACCCAATTTTTGCTGAAATATTTTGCTTGAGAAAAATGGCCCATTTCCTTTGGAGTTATGAAACCGTGGAAATAACGAGTCAATGAGGTACGATTAAAACAGTGGGTTTCCATCCACAGGGAATACTTAAAGTGGCACGCTGCTGAAGATCCAGCTGCGCTGGGTGGGTCACGTCTCCAGAATGGAGGACCATCACCTTCCCAAGATCATGTTATATGGCGAGCTCTCCACTGGCCACTGAGACAGAGGTGCACCAAAGAAGAGGTACAAGGACTGCCTAAAGAAATCTCTTGGTGCCTGCCACATTGACCACCGCCAGTGGGCTGATATCGCCTCAAACCGTGCATCTTGGCGCCTCACAGTTCGGCGGGCAGCAACCTCCTTTGAAGAAGACCGCAGAGCCCACCTCACTGACAAAAGGCAAAGGAGGAAACACCCAACACCCAACCCCAACCAACCAATTTTCCCCTGCAACCCCTGCAACCGTGTCTGCCTGTCCCACATCGGACTTGTCAGCCACAAACGAGCCTGCAGCTGACGTGGACTTTAACCCCCTCCATAAATCTTCGTCCGCGAAGCCAAGCCAAAGATGTGAGTGGAAAGAAAGAGGTCGAGACCCTCTGATATAAAGAACGCTGAGTTTCTCCAGTGTCAATTTTTTATTTCAATCACGGGGACTGCAGACTTTTGCATTTTTCCTCTTGAATATGGAAATGCTGGACTTCAGGCTACTGGACCTTCTGTCTGAGATTGGCCAAAGCGATGGGAACATCATTATGATGACGGCTGCCTTCGAGAGGCAGCATCTCACATCACAGTCCACAGTGCACATAAAATTGGTGCTGGGCTTTCCACTTTCTGCAGCCTCCTGTGTCCTGCGTACTTGCAAACCAGGGAGAGAAGCAACCTGTTGGTACACTTTCCATATTACACCTGTAGAAGTTCAATGGTGCATTCAATGACATGCCTAATCTTCTCAAACTCCATCGAAAGCTGGTGTATCTTCATTGCCTAGGCCTTGCTGTAATGGCTCAAACATCACATGGTGGTCACAATAGACTGCCACAGAATGAAAGCATATTATGTGGTGCCAGAATAATGGGCATTTAATTACCTGCATGATTCATTATCCATGGTTATGAAGGATGAGGAATTAAAATTCTTTATGGTTCTGGTGTAGGGGTAGAATTGATATCAAAAAGCACAAAGCGATCTACCTGCAGTCAATAGGAAGCGAACATCGTCGGGAAGACTGCATTCAGCCTTCCCATTTATTTCAGGCAAGAAGATAAGAAACACAATTCGATCTATTTCAAAAAAGAGTCACGTGCCCTCTTTGATTCAACAATGGACGAATGGCCTATGTTGTGCTGTAATGTTCTATGTATAACAAAGGGTGTAGAAAAGATTTCAATTTTTAAAAGAATATTTAGACATAGAGCACGGTAACAGGCCCATGAGCTCGTGCTTCCCAATTACACCCAAATAACCTACAATCCCCGCTACGATTTTGAAGGGTGAGAGGAAACCAGAGTCCCTGTGAAAAACCCACGCAGACATGGGGAGAACGTACAAACTCCTTATAGGCAGCACAGGATTCGAACCCAGGTCCCGATCATTGGCACTGTATCAGCATTGCGCTAACCGCTAGGCCAACCTTGCCGCCGAAAGGGGTGGCTTGAGTTGGAAGAGAGACTGGATATGTTGGGACTGTGCACAGGTTGTTGAAGAGGTTTATAAAATCATGAGGGGCATAGATACCTTGGACTGTTACTGTCCTTTTCCCTAAAATTTAAAGGCCGCAAGTTTAAGGCAAGAGGGGAAAGATTTAAAGGGGACGTTAGAGCCAGGATTTTTACCCAGAGTGTGGTGGGTGCATGGAACAAACTGCTAGGAGAAGTAGTGAAAGTGGGTACAATGACAATATTTCAAGAATATTTGGATGGGCCTCATGAAGAGAAAGGACTTGGAGGGATATTGGCCAAATGCAGACAAATTGTATGAGCATGAAGATGCCTTGGTCAGCATGGATGGGTTGGACTGAAAAGTTTACTTCCATGCTGCAAAACACAATGATTCTCTCGAGATTTGGTCTGGCATCAGAACTCAGCAAATTTCCATGACGTGTGTTGGAAAGTGTGCTGACCGGCTGCATCACAGTCTGGTATGGGAACACCAATACCCCTGAGCATAAAGCCCAGCAAAAGGTGGTGGACACAGCCCAGGACATCACAGGCAAAACCCTCCCCACCATCGAAAAGATCTACGGGGAATGCTGCCGTTGAAGAGCAGCAGCAATCATCAAGGATCCATACCACCCAGCACACGCTCTGTTCTCACTGCTGCCATCAGGAAAGAGGTGTCGGTGCCACAAGACTCGCACCACCAGGTTCAGGAACAGCTGCTACCCCTCCACCATCAGACTCCTCAACGACAAACTCAATCAGGGACTCATTTAAGGACATTTGAGTTATTGTATTTTTATTCTCTCTGTATTCCACAGTCAGTTCATTATCTGTTTAATCTTCTTTATTTGTTTACATGTGTACACTGTGTACAGTTTAATTATGCACTACCAATAAGTGGTGATTCTGCCTGGCCGCACCAAAAAGAATCTCAGGCTTGTATATGATGTTGTGTATGTACTCTGACAATAAACCTGAAATCTGTTCCTCATGTTTACGCTTGGCCCCACCCTGGCATTGGATGAGGTCATGGACGACAGGCCTTTGTGGGACTGGGGTAAGAAATTCAAGGCATTAGATGAGTTCCAGTTGAAACCAAGCACAGAGTACTAGTGCTCAGTAAAGTGGTTGCCTAAGCTGTGCATGGTCTCACCCATGTAGAGGAGGCCTCATTAGGTGCACTGATTGCAGCAGGCAATGTTGGATGAGGGGCCCAACCTAGAAGGCCTGTTTATGGTCCTAGATGGAGGTGAAGGAGGGTGGAAGATGTAGTTGCAGCCAGGGGCATTTAAGATTCAAGATAACTTTATTGTCATGCAATCATACAGAACATGCAATATTGCATGAAATTGCTGTAAGGCAGATGAAGATTCTCCATTAGTGTTACCCTTACAGTGAGAGAGAAAGAGAAGCAAAACATAGAACATTCAAAGACACTGAGACCTCCCGCAGCCTCTATAGCTGCACAGACTCCAGTTCAATTTATCGGGCAACCCAAGACCCAGATACAAACGTCCAACACAACTAGGAGGCCTTCAGCGCCTGATGCCCTTTGGGAGCCCTTCTTGCCTTCAGCACCTTCTCGGATCTCAGTTCCATTATCTGATGCCTGTCAGCCAGTCTCCAGCAACCTGTGCAGGTCCCCGACTGCAAGTCGCCAGCATGTGTCCATCAGGTTAAGGGGCTGGAAGGAAGAATGAACCAGGGAGTAACGGAGTGAGTGGACCCTGCGAAAAGCTAAGAGGGGGAGGGGAGGGGAGGCTGTGTTCCTGTGTGATAACATCCCAGCTCCTATACTAAATACTTTGATTTATGAATATATCCAAAGTGCTCTCTTTATGACCTTGTTTACTTGTGACGCCACATTCAGGGAATTATGTATCTGTATTCCCAGATCACTTGTTCCTCCGCACTCCTCAGTCCCCAACCATTTACTGTGTATGTCCTACCTTGTTTTGGGATGGTTAGGGATGGTCATCATGGCTTTGTGTGTGGGGGGTTGTTTAACCAATCTTATAGAGTTTTTTGAGGAGATTGCCAGGAAAGTTGATGAAGGTAAGGCCTTTGTCAAGGTCCCACATGGGAGATCAGTCGCTCTGTATTCATGGTGAGGTAGGAAACTGGATTTGATATTGGCGTTACAGGAGAAATCAGAGAGTGGTAGTGGATGATTGCATCTCTGATTGGAGGCTTGTGACTCATTGTGTGCTCAGGTTTCGGTGCTGGGACCATTGTTGTTTGTCATCTATATCAATGATTTGGATGATAACTATATCAATGATTTGGATGATAATGTGGTAAATTGGATCAGCAACTTTGCAGATGACACTAAGATTGGAGGTGTTGTGGACAGTGAAGGAGGTTTTCAAAGCTTGCAGAGGGATCTGGACCAGAATGAGTTGAAAAATGACAGATGGAATTTAATGCAGACAAGTGTGAGGTGTTGCACTTTGGAAGGACAAAACAAGGTAGGACATACACAGTAAATGGTCGGGGACTGAGGAGTGCGGAGGAACAAGTGATCTGGGAATACAGATACATAATTCCCTGAATGTGGCGTCACAAGTAAACAAGGTCATAAAGAGAGCACTTTGGGTATATTCATAAATCAAAGTATTTAGTATAGGAACTGGGTTGTTATTGTAAAGTTGTGTGACATTGGTGAGGTCAAATTTGGAGCATCGTATATAGTTTTGGTCACCTAACTACAGTAAAGATATCAGTAAGACAGATAGAATGCAGAGAAAAATTACTAGGATGTTGCCAGGAATTAAAGAACTGAGTTACAGGGAAAGGTTAAACACAACCTTTCCCTGGAGCACAGAAGAATGAGAGGAGATTTGATAGGGGTGTATAAAATTAAGAGGGGTATAGACAGAGTAAATGCAATCAGGCTTTTTCCACTGAGGTTTGGTGAGATTAAAAACTACAGAGCAAGGGTGAAGGGTAAGAGGGGAAAAGTTTGAAGGGAACATTGGGGAGAATTTAATCACAGAGAATGGCAGGAGCTGTGTAATGAGCTGCCAGCTGAATTAGTGAATACAGGCTCAACTTTGCCATTGAAGAAAAATTTGGATAAGTACATGGATGGGATGGGTTTGGAGAGACATGGTCTGGGTACAGGTCAGTGGGTCTAGGTAGAATAATAGTTCGGCATGGACTGAAAGGGCTGAAGGGCCTGTTTCTGTGCTATTGTGTGCAATGGTTCTACTGGTACAATCTTAGTGAATCTGTCCCTCACATTTCCACTGCTTCCAAATCTTATTTTTCTTAGTGAGGGAGAAACCAGAACTAACGATCTTTGAGTGACCTGGTCCTCCTGTAGCACTCCCCACTCGAATCTCCCTCAGGCAAGCAGAAAAATGCAGGAATTGGAGCTGTTTGGAAATGAATTGACTTTCATAGGGCAACATGAAAACGGTGTACATAATAAATGCTTTCATTCCACATTCTCCTGTGTGTGTTCCAGCTGAAAGCAATAATAAATGGTTCATGATTTAAGCCTTAATGGGTGACTCTGGGAAAGGGGTTGGAGGAAGACTGTCTCCAAAATCAAATATCAGATTTTTTTTCAGAAAGTCAACTTATCCTCTGTAATGTTTTACTGCTGTAATAATATTTCTATTCTGCAATTTCAACCATAAAATGTGAGTATCGTTTAGTTATTGATATACTTGTGCAAGGGAAATCTTTACTTTATAGAACCCACACTTTTATTTAGAGGCTATTTTTGTGCAGCTTTCAGGTTTCTTTTTATTTTGAGAACAATATTCCTTTGTGATTCCTACTTACAGCCAAGAAAATGTGTTATTTAACCCCTTTACGTTCAACTTTGCATCCGAAGTTCATTCACCTTTCCTTCTCTCACCACCTTTGGTAAAGGCAGGGCCAGTGCCTCGATAGAACTGCTGCCTTCAGAGCACCAGCAACCTGACTTCCATTTTGACCATTGGCCCTGTTTGTGTGGAGTTCGCCTGTTCTCCCCGTGATGCAGCAGGCCCCCACACAGGAGCCTGCAGACGCTGGAATCTGAAGCAGGGAGTCTGAGGGAGGAGCTCAGCTGATTCAGCAGCAAACAGCTGGGAGAAAAAGAACAAAGAGTTTGCGGCGAAGGGTCTCAGCTCCAAACGTCGACCGTTCTTGCCCTTCTGCTGTTGCTGCTTGGCCTGCAGAGTTCCTCCAGCAGATTGAGTTTGGATTCATCTGGGTGCTCTGGTTTCCTCCCACCTCCTAGATATGTGAGGGTTTGCAGGTTGGTTGATAAGCAACAGGTTTCATTGATTGCTTGGTCTAAGTGCGTAGACAAGTGGTAGGAGAATTGTGGCAGCACGGTTGGAATGCTGTTACTGCACCAGCAGTTGGGGCCAGGGTATGAATCCCATGCTGTCTGTAAGGAGTCTGTATATTCTCCCCGTGTCTGCATTGGTTTCCCCTGTGGGCTTCAGTTTCCTCCCACCCTTCATAAAATCTACCATGGGTTGTAGGTTAATTGGCATGTGTTGGTGGGCCGAAACGGCCTGAATCCGTGCTGTATGCATGTCTAAAAGTGGTGTGACTCCGAGGAGAATTTTAAAAAACGATCACTGCAGGATGGATGCTTGATGGTTGACAGAAACTCAATGGGCTGAAGGATCTGCGCCCACACTTTATGACAGTGACTGAGCCGGGGAACCCTCTTACAAAATTCAAACCGCTAGAGCTTCTTAGTGGGACAGGCAGTATCCTTGAAGGTGATGGACACTCAACTTTTCAGGTCCAAACCCTGCTTCACGATTCAGAAAGGAGAGGGAAAATGGCCATTAAAGGGAGAGAGCGCAGAGAATCATAGGTGAAGACAGGTGGAAAATGGTAGAGACCAGGAAGTGCATAGCAGTAACATGGAAGTCTGACTCCCATCTCCTCATGGATAGGAGGTCTTTGGAGATTAATAGAAAAGATCACATACAATCTCAGGAGGGGATATAACACCTTCTTAAAAATCTGATAGCCTTATTTAGTGCATATAGGTACCTCACTGGCGCCAATATAGGGTTACGATCGCTACTGGCTAGCCAGTAGTCCTCTGTAAAGATTTTAACACTGCGGGATTATCATGTCTGCATATGTTTTACTGTATGCACATGAGATGATAGAAACATAGGAACATAGGAAGTAGGAACAGGAGTAGGCCAAAAATGGCCCATCGAGCCTGTTCCGCCATTCAATACGATCATGGCTGATCTAATTTATGACCTAACTCCACCTACCTGCTTTCTCCTCATATCTCCTAATTCCTCTATCATGTAAAAATTTATCTAACTGAATTTTAAATATGTTTAATGAGGCAGCCTCAACCACTTCCCTGGTTAGAGAATTCCAAACATTCACTACTCTCTGGGAAAAACTATTTTTTCTCATCTCTGTCCTAAATCTACTCCCCCGAAACTTGAGACTGTGTCCTCTCGTTTTAGTTTCCCCGGCCAGCTCAAAAAACCTTCCTACATTTATTTTATCCATACCCTTCATAATCCTATATGTTTCTATAAGATCTCCTCTCATTCTTCTGAACTCGAGCGAATACAATCCTAGACGATTTAATCTTTCATCATAAGTCAACCCCTTCATCCCAGGGATCAACCTAGTAAACCTCCTCTGGACTGTCTCCAAAGCCAGTATATCCTTCCTCAAATATGGAGACCAGAACTGGACACAGTACTCCAGGTGCGGTCTCACCAGTACCTTATACAGTTGCAATATTACCTCCCTACTCCTGAATTCAGTTCCTCTAGCAATGAAGGCCAACATTCCATTTGCCTTCTTAATAACCTGCTGCACCTGCAACGTAACTTTTTGCGATTCATGCACAAGCACTCCCAAGTCCCTCTGCACAACAGCATGCTGTAGTTTTTCACCCTTTATTTTGTTTTGTGTTTATTGTGTTTATTTGTTTTGTTTAATAGGACATATAGAGGGGAGGGAGGGGTTCTCTTGATGTTTGGTATTTGGTATGATTGTTAAATATATTTAAAATGGTACATCATATATTACAAAAACAAAAGAAAGATGGTAGAGAGATGGAGCCAGGAAGGGGAGGGGGGAATGGGTGGATTGGAGTTGGGAGACAGAGGCAGAAGAGAGAGACGTGTAGCAACATCTTAAGACAGCGCCTTACAGCGGAGACTCTTTGCAGACAGCTCTGATGGGAATTATCAAATAGTCCCATTCAGAACTATTAAAACTCTACCCCAGACCATCAAATCAAACTTACACATGAATAAGGATGTCCTAAGATCGCAAGCGGACCTCGCAATTGGCAGAAACGGCAGTCTCCGTCGGACTGCGAGACCTTTAAACAGCCGGCGCTCAGGCAAGTTCAACACAGCAGGAGTTTCAAGCAGCTGGCGATTGGGCCATTTCACTTCACGGGAGTCGCAAACAGCAGACGTTCAGCACATTTAAACATCCTGGGTGATTTAAATGGTCAGCGCACAGACTATTTAAAAACTGTGGGAACTACCAGCAGCAGACCCACAGGCCAGGTAAAGAAGACCTGGCCACACATGGATGCAGAGGCGGGGGCTTCAGGTTAAGCTAAGACACCAGGCTCTGAGGCTTCTGCTCCTTTCCATCCTCCTGGCCTTGGCGAACAAACAAAAAATTCCGAGCCAGATTCTAACATCAGGGAGGGCTGCATGATATGCTACAAAGAATCTTGGTTAGATGAGGTCTCTACAGCTCGTGGGCTACACCCTCCACCCACCAGGGGAGGCAGCGTTTGTGTCATCCTCAGTTCATCGTGGTGCACAGATGCGACGATCATGTCACAGTCCTGCTCCCCCGGCCTGGAACATCTGGCAATCAAGTGCCGCCTATTCTACCTCACGAGGGAGCTCACCGCCATCATCTTGGTTGCAGTGTACGTTCCAGCCCCAGGTTATCATCAGGTTGGCACTGGGAGGACTGAGCACTGTGATTTAGAGCCATGATGCAGCACATCCTGATGCCTTCCTGATCATTGTAGGGGACTTCAGCCAGGCCAACCTGAAGAAGTCTCTGACAAACTACCACCAATACATCACATGCGAGACCAGAGGACCCAACACACTCGACCACTGTTACACCACCAACAACCAGAAGCCTTAGATGAATCAGCAACCTGGTGAAGGCAAGATCAAGGCCATTTAAGGCTCAAGATTGCTACAAGAAGTCCAGGTATGACCTGCTGAAGGCTATCTCTGAAGCAAAATGACAATTTAGAGACAGAGACAGAGGCGTGCCAGCAGTGGCAGGTAGTGCAGACCATTACAGTCTACAAAGCAAGGGTGAACACCGTAGATAGATATGATGATTCACTGCCTGATGAGCTGAACACCTTCTATGTCCTCTTTGAGAAGGAGAACAGAACAGTGCCAACGGGAACCCCTGGAAATGCTGAGGACCCTGTGATATCTGTCTCTGAGGACGACATCAGAGGGCGAACCCTTGCAAGGCATCAGGCCCAGGCAGCATATCTGGCAGGGTACTGAAAATCTGCACCAACCATCTAGCCAGTGTGTTCATGGACATTCTCATCCTCCCATTGCTGCAATCAGAGGTTCCCACCTGCTTCAAAGTAACAGGCTACTATTTATCAAAAGGGCATCAGTCATCCCTGTACCCAAGAAGAGTCGTGTGAGCTGCCTCAATGACTATCGCTCAGTAGCACTAACTTCTACTGTGATGAAATGCATTGAGAGGCTGGTCATGGCCAGAATTAACACATACCTAACCAAAGATCTGGATCCACTGCAATTCGCCTAACGTCACAATCGCTCCACTACAGGTACAATATCTCTGGTTCTCCACATAGCTCTGGATCACCTCGAAAACATCTAGCTGCTCTTCATAGACTACAGCTCAGCCTTCAACACCATTATTCCCTCAATGTTGGACAAGAATCCCCAAGAAGGGTGGCACGGTTGATGTAGCAGTTAGCCCAATGCCTTTACAGCGTCAGTGATCGGGTACGGGGTTTGAATCCCACTCTGTCTGTAAGGAGTTTGTACGTACCTCCCTGTGTCTGCATGGGTTTTCCCCAGGGACTCCGGTTTCCTCCCCCCATTCAAAATGTACTGCAGGTGTAAGTTAATTCAGTGTAAATTGGGCAGCACAGACTCATGGGCCAAAGTCGCCTGTTACCATGCTGTACGTCTAAAATTTAAAAAATTTAAGCCTTGGGCCTCGGCAACTGGATCTTTGATTTTTTTTCATTGGAAGATCACAGCCAGTATGAATTGGTAAAAATGTCTCCTCTTCCCTTACTATCAACACAGGCACACTACAAGGATGCATGCTTAGCCCACCAATCTACTCATTATACATCCATGACTGTGTGGCCAGGCACAATTCCAGTGCTATCTCCAAGTTTGTCAATGACACCATAGTTGTTGGCAGAATCACAAACGGCAATGAGGAAGTGTACAGGAGGGAGATAAATCAGCTCGTTGAATGGTGTAACGACAACAACCTTGCACTCAACATCAGCAAAACCAAGGGAATGATTGTGGTCTTCAGGAGGAAGTCGGGGGAACATGACCCAGTCCTCATCGAGGGCTCAGTAGTGGAGAGGGTCAAGAACTTCAAATTCCTGGGTGTCAACATCTCCGAGGATACCCACATTGATGCAATCACAAAGAAGGCTCACCAGCGGCTATACTTTGTAAGGTGTCTGAGGAGATTTGGTATGTCATCAAAGACTCTTGTGAACTTCGAAAGGTGTGGCATGGAGAACGTTTTGGCCGGTTCCATCACTGTCTGGTACGGAGGTTTCAATACTCCAGAGGGTTGATAACTCATCCTGCAACATCATAGGCACCAGACTTCACTTCATCAAGGACATCTACATGAGGCAGTGTCTTAAAAAAGCAGGCTCTATCCTCAAAGACCCCCACCACCCAGCCCATGCCCTCTTCACTCTGCTACCATCAGGAAAAAAGTACAGGAGCCTAAAATCGAGCACTCAGCGGCACAAGGACAGCTTCTTCCCCGCTGCCATCAGATTCCTGAATAATTAATGAACCACAGACACTGCTTTGCTTTGACTTTTCATGCACTATTTTTAGGTATTGTTGAAAGAGGGTTTATATGAAGGTTTGCACTGTGACGCTGCCACAAAACATTGATTTATGTGACTTGTTCATGACAATAAATTCTGATTCTTATTCTGAACAGATGCATTCTCATGTCCTTTTCTCAGATCTAAAATGGATCACTTCATACATCGAATATTCAGATATTTTGTCATAGTTTTTTCCATTCAGTTTGTCTGACTGCCTGGTTCTCTTTACCTATCATTACAGTGTGTAAATTAGCTGTCGTGCAAAGCTGCTTGCTATTCTACTCATCAAGTTTAAAATTCCTCACTGTGGTGTCTGTGTGACAATTGAATGAATGAAATAAATGAATTTATTGATTAACCAATCAACCAAACTAAACATTTATTATTGACAGTTGAGTTTGGTAGGTTACTCTTTTTGACTCAGTCTTCCAGCAACACCATTAAAGAAATGGCAGAGTCCGAGAGAGGAAAAAAAATCTTTGTGTCAAAGTTCACCTGTACAAGGAAAAGCAAAATCATGACACAATTCACAAGATACCAGAAAAAGGAACAGAAGCAGGCTATTTGGCCTATCAAGTCTGCTCCGTGAAACCTCCCTGAGTTAAACTGTTATCGCATCTACTTCCAAGTTCCAGCCTTGTCCCCATACCCTATGATACCCTGACTCATGAGATACCTATCAATTTCCCCTTTAAATTCACCCAAAGTTCCTGCCTCCACAGCTGCATGTGGCAACAAATTCCACAAATGCACTACCCTCTGGCTAAAGAAATTTCTCCTCATCCCTGTTGTAAATTGGTACTTTTTAATTCTAAGACTGTGCCCTCTTGTCCTGGATTCACCCAACAGGGGAAACATCTGTCCAATTCATTCATTATTCTAAATGTTTCTATGTGATCCCCTCTCATTCTTCTATTTTCTAATGAATTCATTGGAAGTGTGACCAATATCAGAAAAGTAAATGTTGTGCTCGAGTATCTACAGTGGTTAAGCGTTCAAATTAGCACAAAGACCATGCATATGTAGCAAGTGTCAAAGCAAGAAGGATTACGGATGCAACCAATTCTCCCTATTCAATATTAACTGAGACCTTTGCTGCAGTTGGAGCTGCCTCATGCAGAAAACATCAAAAGGACAATGAGAGGCATGCAAAGCAAGAAGCTCGCAGGACCAGTCATTCCAACCTTTCGCAAAGACATTGTTTTTCCTCAAGTCTACACAAAATCACCGAATTGCAAAGAGTTTTTATATAATTTTGACTCACAAAATTATGAAAATTGCATTATAGTCTTCGCCACAACGCTAAATCTTCAATTGTTAATGAAAAGCAAACTCTGGTATGCTGATGGCACATTTAAATCAGTCCTGTTGCTATTCAATCATTTATACACGCTGCATGGTTTAGAAGATAACATTTCAATTCCACCAGTGTATGCTTTGCTACCCAACAAATCCGAAGAAACTGATAGAATTGCTTTGGAAAGCATCAAAAGATTTGATCCCTCTTCAACCCCTTTAACAATAACTGCTGATTGTTAAAGACTCTGAGCGTGTATTCCCAAACATGAAACTGAGGTTGTTTTTTTTTTCATTTTTCTCAATGCATCATGCAAGTTCTTCAATCCCATGGTCTGAAACAATGATAGGAAATGGACACAGATTCTGTGTTAATTGGTAATTAAAAATGAAAAAAGCTTGTCAGTGAATTTTCCTTCGTTGAATTCAATGGATGGTGATTTTTTTTCCATTGGTGAATTTTCCATCGTTGAATTCGATGGTCAGTGATTTTTTCCATTGATGAATTTTCTGTTGAATTTGATGGTTGGTGATTATTGTTTTTGTCGGTAAATTTCCATCGGTGGATTCCTGATTTTTCATCAGTGAATTTTTTGTTGGTGAATTCATTAGTCAGTGATTTTTCATGGGTGAATTTTCCACTGTTGAATTTGATCGTCGGTGATTTTTTCACCAGTGAATTTTCCATCTGTGAATTTTCTGTCATTGAATTCAAAGATCAGTGATTTTTTTTCTATTTGTGAATTTTCCATCGTTGAATTAAATGGCCAGAGAATTTTTTTTGTCAGTGAATTTTTCATCATTGAATTCGACGGTCGATGATATTTCCCGCTGGTGAATTTTCTGTTGTTGAATTCAATGGTCAGTGATATTTTCTGTCAATTAATTTTCCGTCATCAAATTTGATGGTTGGTGATTCTTTCCGTCAGTGAATTTTCCATCATTGAATTCGATGATCAGTGATTTTTTCATCAGTGAATTTTCCATTGGTGAATTTTCTATTATTGAATTCGATGGTCAGTGATTTTTTTCCATTGATGAATTTTCTGTTGTTGTAGTTGATGATCGGTGATTTTTTTCGTCAGTGAATTTTCCGTCAAAAGTCTGCAGATGCTATGAGTGCAGTTAAAAACATGAAATTGCTGGAGAAACTCAGGGGGTCTCACAGCATTTGCCGGAAGATATCTTGACGCCTTGACGAAGGGCTCAGGCTCAAACGTCAGTTATATATCTTTATATGCAAAGATTAAGGAAAGTTCATCTTCCACCCTCTGTCCTCACTACATTCTACAAAGGATGTATTGGGAGCATCCTGTGCAACTGCATCATGGCTTGGTTTGGAAGCTGTACCACCTTGGACTGCAAGACCCAGCAGAGGATAGTGAAGTCAGCAGAAAAGACCACTGGGTCCTCTTTTCCTACCATGATGGACGTCTACAACACTCGATGCAGGCAAAAGACAATAAACATTGTGAAGGACTACACAGACCTCTCACATAAACTGTTCTCCCTTCTGTCATCTGGTAGGAGCACTTGGGCCCTGCTATCCGAATTGGGCAAGAGCTTTTTCCCCCAAGCTATCAGACTCTTGCACTCCCAGAACATTTGGCGATAGTGTACCATGGACTTGTACTATACACGTCTCAATATTTTAAATGTGTTGAACTTCTATTCTAACTTATATTTATGTAAATATGCTCCACGAGAGAAATACTATTGGTCTTTACTGTGCATGCACCCAAGCTAATTGCATTTGCCTACATTCAGCCCATATCTTTCCTATCCACGCACCTGTCTAAGTGTCTTTAACACATTATATTGTACCCGTTTATAACAATATCTCTGGCAATTCATCCCATGCACTCGCCACCTTTCAGATCCCTTTTAAATATTTCCCCTCTTAAATCTATGTCCTCTCATTTTAAGACACACCCTCTCTCTTGAAAAAAATACTGCAACCATTTGCCTAATTCATGCTCTGGAAGAATTTATAAACTCTATGAGGTCTCCCTTTAGCCTCCCATGAACCAGGGAGAAAATTCCCTGCCTATCCAGCCTCTCTTTGTCACTCAAAACATCATTCCGGATCACACTCCACTAACCTTCTTGTGAACAGATAGCAATCCTGGAGCAAAAAGCAGCAAATGCCAGACAGCATGTGTGAAAAAAGGAACAGTCCCGTAGTCAGATCCATAATTATATTCAGAATCAGAATAAAATTTATTGTCATGAACAAGTCATGTAAATATGTTTTTTTGTGGCAGTGTCACAGCTCAAACATTCATATAAACCACCTTACAACAATGAATAATAATAGTGGAGGAAAATTCAAAGTGAGGCAGTGTCTATGGTTCATTGATCATTCAGGAATCTGATGGCAGTGGGGAAGAAGTTGTCCTTGTGCCTCTGAGTGCTAGACTTTAGGCCTCTGTACCTTTTTCCAGAGGGTGGCAGCATGAAGAGGGCATGGCCTGGGTGGTGGGGGTCTTTGCGGATTAGAGGCTTCTTTTTTAAGACACCACCTCATGTAGGTGTCCTTGATGGAGTGAAGTCTGGTGCCCATGATGCCGAGTTAACAACTCTCTGGAGTCTGGGCTTATGCTCCTAATATGCTTCAAGGCTAAAAGTTCAACTTGGCAATCAGAGAGTTAAAGCCATGATGCTTCCACTGTAATCCTGTGCCCCAAGTTTCAGGAGGAACGGAGTCTAGTTGTTAGCCTGGACGGGGTGGTGCTTACAGTTGAATTAAAGAGTAACAAATTCTTGGAGTGGAGGTGGCATGAATTGGAAGAGATTTTCTCAGTGCCCGTGCGCTTGTTGACATTGCCTTGTGTGGCCTTGGGCAGGTTTTCTTCTGGCACGAGCTGCGGGTGACAGAAGGTCCTTGTTTAGTAATGAAGTGGATGTTTAGGAGGTTCGTCCCCGCACGGCCGGATTTTTTTCAGCCATAATTGGATCCTGAGCAACTGCCAGATGAAACCAAAGGGCCACTGCAGGGAAATTTTGCACTGTGTGGTGTCTCTTAAAATAAATATTGTACAGGCATAAATTAATAGGGCTCACTCTGCATCACAGTAAGCGAGATCAGATGGCAGCTTATCCTGGCTTGGAGATTAATACAATAAATAGCCCTATTACATAAAGGGCGAGATGGCTACTTTTAATGGTGCTTCAGAATTAATTATTTCTTAAAAACAGCATTGAATTCACAAGCACCCTGCACAATGGGTAATCATCCATGGATTTATCGCACCATGTTTCATGCCAAATTTACTTGTTTACTTTCTGGTTGATTGAATTTGTCTGTTTTATTTCACACACTTTTAAAAGGATGACAAATAGCTCTTTGAATTTTTTAATGCGTCACAGTGAAAATCTTATCCTCCCCGTCGACCCCTGACCCACTCAGCCAGCTCTCTCCCCTCCCACCCTCTCTGCTTTCTGATCTTGTGATGTTACTGCCTTGCTAGGTACAACTCGCTCTCTGGGATTACCCTGATGAATATCGCCTTTCAGACAGTATAAAAGCATCTAGCAGAGGTGAATGAGTCCAAACTCGATTCAGGACTTGCCTAATGTTCCCTGTTGATGGGAAGAGCTGACGAAGAAGTGGCAAGGAATATTGGCTCTGTTCAAATTCCTTCCCGGCCCCACCTGCTTCCCAATAACCTAGGAAGCCAAGACCAATTATAGAGGAGCACAGCTGTCCCAAGCAAGATGGGCAGTCTCAGCATGACTCAAGGCTTGAGCCATGTTTCTCTACATAGCCAACCAAAGAGCAGGGCAGCGCAGTTTAAATCCTGCTGCTTATTATGTACACGTGCTTTAAAAATATTATCATATATCTGAAGCATCATTTCTATTCATTGAGCTGGCCATAATCCAGGCCTTTCTGAATAGGCAGCTCAGTTGGCGGGACAGTTTGAAGTTTTGACATGCTTTCATTCATCCTACAGGGATGGAAAAGGAGAATGAGAGCAAGAGAGAGAGATGGGGAGAAGGAGATAGGGAGAGAAAGAGGGGGAGAGGGAGATAGGGAGAGAGATGGGGAGAGAGTGAGAGTGATGGGGAGAGAGTGAGAGAGAGATGGGGAGGAAGGGAGAGAGATGGGGATAGAGCAAGATGGGGGGAGGGAGAGAGAGAGAAAGAGGATGGAAGAACAGAGGAAAAATTAAAGCAGGAGAAGAAGAGGATGTGATTTGGCTTCAGTGGGTGTAAAGTGATTTGTAAGGATGGAGAAATCAAGTTATCAGGATATATTGGACACACTAAGATGTTTTACCCTGGAACAGCTCGATAAAACTCTGATTAGACCACATATGGAATATTATGCACCTCATTACAGGAAGGAGGTTTATAAAATCCTGAGGGGCATAGATAAAATGGATTGTCAGTCTTCTTCCTAGTGGAGGGGACTTTAAAATTACAGAGCATGAGTTCAAGGTGAAACAGGAAAATTTTAAAGTGGTCTGAGAGACAGTTTTTTTTAAATCCAGAGAGTAGTTGAGGGATTTGGAAATACAGATACAAAATTCTCTGAAAGTGACGTCACAGGAAGATAGGGTCATAAAGAAAGATTTTTGCACATTGGCCTTCATTGAGTACTGCAGTTGGGACATTATGGTAAAGTTGTATAAAACATTGGTGAGGCCAGATTTGCATTACTGTGTGCAGTTTTGGTCACTAGCTGCAAGCCTTGAAGATTGCGTGAAGTGATAAAACAAGTGGGAGAGCAGTACAGGGATTGTACAGTCAATAGCGTTGGCCATGGTTCCGGGAAGAACAGGGAGACAAAGTGCAGAAGAAAGTATTTGGCCCTCTTGCATTCATCAGTCAGGACATTGAGTACCAAAGTCAGGACATCAATTTACAACCTTGCAAGACATTGGTGAGACCCCAATATGGAGTACTGGTGACCTAATTCTAGGAAGGATGTCATTAAAGCTGGGGAAAAAAAAGATTCACAAGGATGTTGCAATACATAAATGGGCTGGAGAAACTCAGCAGGTCATGTAGCATCTATAGGAAGTAAAGAATAACCAAAAGTTCGGGCGTGCACCCTTCGTCAAGTCTGATTATTCTTGATGTCATCTAATCTGCTGAGTTTCTCCAGCACATACATGCATGCACTTCACCCCAGCATCTGCAAACATTACTGTTTAACTTAACAAAGGTGTTAGCAGGACAAGAAGGCTTAAGTCGAGTGGATAGGTGAGGACTTATTTTTCCCTGGACCTTAGGATGCTTATGGACCAGTGTCTCTCAACCTTTTTCTTTCCACTCACATACCCTTTAAGTAATCCCTATGCCAGAGATGCTCTATGATTAGCAAGGCATAGCTTAAGGTGGAATGTGGGTGGGAAGAAAAAGTTTGAAAACCACTGTTTTAATTGTCCCTCTTTGACTCATTATGTGCATGGTTTCATAACTCCAAAGGAAATGGGCCAATGACAATTTTTCTCAAGCAAAATATTTCAGTAATAATTGGGTCTAGAGCAGTGATTCTCAACCTTCCCTTCCCACCTTAAGCAATCCCTCATTAATCACAGAGCACTGATGGCATAGGGATTACTTAAAGTGGTATGTGGATGGGAAGAAAAAGGTTGAGAACCACTGACATAGACTGAGTAAGGAGGGGCACAGATAAGATGAATGGCCATCATCTTTTTCTCAGGATAGGGGTGTATAAAGCTAGAGGACATTGGTTTAAGATGAGTAGGGAAGGATTTCAAGGGGAACAGGGGACGTTTTCACACAAAGGGTGCTGGGTATATAGATCGAGCTGGCAATAGAATCGATGGAGACAGGTGCAAGGACATTTTGACGGGTACATGAATAGGAAGGTTTGAGAAGGATATGGGCCAAATGCAATGAACAGGATAAACCCAGGTAGGCAACATGGTGGGCATGGCCACGTTGGGACAAAGGATCACTTTTTGTGCTCTGTAATTTCATGTGGAGTCATTTATATTTGAGCCAGTTTCAGCCTGTTATAACACTACTTAACAAGGGATCGAATCTTAAACGGTCTTATTATTGGTGAAATTATAGACATCCTTCAACAGCTAAAAGTCAAAATTGAAGCAGTGCTGATTGGAGGACAAGGGCAGCATGGTTAGTGTAGTGGTTAGTGAAATACTGTTACAGAGCTAGCATCCTGAGTTTGAATCTGGCTTTGGAGGAGCAGAAATTAAACGTGAAAGTCTGCAGACAGCTGTGATAGAAGTAAAAACAAAATGCTGGAGAAACTCAGCAGGTCATACTGGGTCCTTATATAGCAAAGATTAAAAAAAATACATAACCAACATTTCGGGCTTGAGCCCTTCATCAAAGTATTTAAAAATGTTGGCAGGTGTTTGAATAAAAAAGGAAATGGGGGAGGGGTTGGGGGGAAGGGTGGTCGCAAAGACAGGAGGTAATAGATGGAGAAGGGAGGGAGGCCACATCAGCGAGCAGAGGGAGGAGGGATGGCTGGGTGGGTAGAGAGGCAAGGGGGTGGAGAGCTGAGGGAAAGAAGGCAGGGAGAAAGGGGAAAAGGAGAGCAGTTTAGCTGAAACCAGCGAAGTCGATGTTAATACCATCTGGTTATAGAGGGGCCAGACAGAAAATCAGGTGTTGTTCCTCCAAGATAGGTGGTGGAGCAGGAAGTGTTGAAGAAACCATAAAGTTGAAGAAGGATATAGACAGCTTGGGAGACTGGGCAAAAATATGGCAGATGAGATACAATGTTGAGAAGTGTTCAGTTCTACATTTTGGTAGTGGAAATAAACAGGGAGAGTATTATTTGGATGGGAAGAAAATTCAAACCTCAGATGTGCAAAGAGACCTCATGAAGGGAAATCCTAAAAGTTAATGACTAGGTGGGATTGGTAGTGAAGAAAGCGAATGCTATGTTGGAATTCATTTCAAGGGGAATAGAGTAAAGAGGTATTGATGAGGCTCTATGGGGCACTGGTGAGAACTCATTTGGAGGACTGTGTGCAGCTTTGGGTCCCCTATCTTGGAAAGGATATGATGTTGTTGGAGAGAGTGCAGAGGAGATTTACTAAGATGATTCCTGGAATGCATATGAGGAATATTTGGCAGCTCTTGGATTGTATTCATTGGAATATAGAAGAATGAGGGGGGATCTCATAGAGACATTTGAATTTTGAAAGGTTTTGACAGGGTGGATGTAGACATTTCCCTTGATGGGTGAATCAAGGACAAGGGGTCACAGTCTTAAAATTAGTTACCCATTCAAAACAGAAGAGAAATAACTTCTTTAGTCTGAGGGTCGTGGATCTGTGGAACTCACTGCCGCATAGAGCAGTGGAGGCCTGATCACTGGGAGAATTTAAAAAAAGAAATTGATAAGTACCTAATTAGTAAGGGTATCAAGGGATATGGGAAAAGGCTGGAAATTGGAACTAGGTGTGAGCATAGTACAGCTTAGTGTAGATTCATGGAACAGATTCGATGGGCCTAGTGGCCTGTTTCTGTTCCTTTATCTTGTGATCTTGTGAATTTAAAGGTGGTTTTGGTGGGATAGAACATAAGACCATGGACAGACATGTGACTATGGGAGTGTGATGCAGAACTGAAGTGGTTGGCCACTGGCAGATCCCTGTCACTGGTGCGGACAGAGTGAAGGTGCTCAGCGAAGCAATCTCCCAGTCTTAGCCAAGTCTCTCCAATGTAGAGAAGGCCACAAAGGGAGCATCAGATGTAGGAAGCCAATCCTGTGAATACGCAAATGAAGTGTTGCTTTACTTGGAGGAACAGAGTGTTTCAGAGATGGATTAAGAAGCATCTGGAATGGCATCGTGGGACATTTTGGGCAGGCAATGGTTGGGGAGCCATGCATGAAGTCAGGTGTTGGGGTGGGGAGGGGGCGTGCCAGGGTGATCTCACTATGAGGCAGTGGAGCAGGAGATTGGCCACGATCCGGAGACGAGAGGGAAGGTTCAAACATCCAATCACTTGTTCAGCTATAATTTGGCCAGGTGGCCCCAGCAGACTTGGCCACTGGCAGCAAAGTATATGCTGGGGTTTTAAAAACTCTCAAAATGTAAACATTTCTTGGAAGGATGCATGTCTCAGGAGAAACACAAGAACTGCCAATGTTGTGGTCTTGACCAAAGAGGAGCTGGAGGGACCTGTCCATTTATTCAATCGCCCATTAATTCTTGGCCCTCCCCCAGCCCTTCCCTCACCCTCTTTTATGAATATTATGGACAAGATAACAGCACTATTAATTCCATTAACCAATACTTGATCAGTTGCTTACAAAGTCTTGGCAAGTGTTGATCTGGATTCCCCTTAAATGTTATGAGAGCCTTTTGATCCACAATCTCTCAGCCAGTGTGTTCTAATTTTAACTGGCGTCTGGGTGGTCTTCTTCAGATCCTGTTCGCATATCACCTGGAGTTTGGAAAATTCCGGAAAAACAAGTGTAATCATGCAACTACTGAATTGTCAAGGAATTCAAGTTCATAAGACTATAAGAACTAGGAGCAGGAGTCGGCCATTCGGCCTGTCGAGCCTTCTCTGCCATTCAATAAGATCATGGTTCATCTGATGACAGGCTCATCTCCACCTACCTGCCTTTTCCCCATATCCCTAATTCCCATATTATGTAAAAATCTATCCAACTTTGTCTCAAATATATTTACTGAGGTCACCTCCGCTGCTTCAATGGGCAGTGAATTCCACAGATTCATCACTCTGGGAAAAGCAATTCTTCCTCATCTCTGTTCTGTGGCCTCCGTACACCCCCTCTGCAACTGGATCGTTGACTTCCTCATCGGATAACCACAGTCAGTATGAATTGGAAACAACGTCTCCTCTTCATTGATCTTCAACACAGTCGCACCTCAAAGATGTGTGCTTAGCCCACTGCTCTACTCATTATACACCCATGACTGAGTGGCCAGGCACAATTCCATTGCCACCTACAAGTTTGCCAATGACACCACAGTTGTTGGCAGAATCACAAACAGCGTACAGGAGGGAGATAGATCAGGTCATTGAATGGTGGAACAACAACAACCTTACTCTCAATGACAGCAAAACCAAAGAGATGATTGTGAACTTCAGGAGGAAGTCAGGGAAAGATGATCCAGTCCTCATCGAGGGCTCAGTAGTGGAGAGGGTCAAGAACTTCAAATTCCTGGATGTCAACATTTCCAAGGATCTGTCCTGGAGCCTCCATGTTGATGCAACCACAAAGGCTCACTAGTGGCTAAACTTTGTGGGGTGTCTGAGGAGATTTGTTAAGTCACCGAAGACTTTCGTAAACTTCTACAAGTGTACCATGGAGAGGATTCTGGCTGGTTGTATCACTGCCTGATGTGGAGATGCCAATTCTCAGGACAAGAATAAACTCCAGGGGGTTGTTAACTGGGCCTGTAACATCACATGACCAGACATCACTCCGGCGAGGATATCTACAAGAGGTAATGTCTTAATAAAGCAGCCTCTATCTTCAAAGACTCCACCACTCAAGCCATGCCCTCTTCACTCTGCTACCATTGGGGAAAAGGTACAGGAGCCTAAAGACAAGCTCTCAGCGACATAAGGACAGTTTCTTCCCCGCTGCCATCAGATTCCTGAATGATCGATGAACCAAAGACACTGCCTTACTTTTTTGTACACTGTTATTGTTATTTTTTTATTTATAGTAATGTTGTAAGATAGTTATTATATGAATGTTGGCCCTCTAATGCTGCCACAAAACACCGAATTTCATGACTTCTTCATGACAATAAATCCTGATTCTGGTTCTAATTTGATATGTTTCTGTAATATCCTCTCTCATCTAAATTCCAGTGAGTACAGTCCAGGTTACTTAATCTCTCCTCATAAGCTAACCCCTTCAAGTTCAAGTTCATTGTCATCTGATTGTACATACCATAGATGTCAGCGTATCAGACGGTCTTGAACATTATAATGTCACTCCAAAACCAAGGATCGTCTTATACACCAAGTATAAAATCTGAACATTAACAGCAAAGTCTCAGCACTCCCCCACACCAGATTTAAAATCCAAACCTTAACAGCGAAGTCCTAGCACTCCTCCGCGGCATCCATCCGCCCAATCCGACTGCCGCTGGCTCTGTACAAGGCCTGTTAAAAGTGCTGACAGTGGTTTATTTTTAAATATGCTAATAACATTTAAACCTTTACTGAGTGACTTGCTTTGAAAATATTGTGAATTAATTTATTAAATGTGCTGAGCAGCATTGCTCCACTCATCATCAGTAAGTGCAAGACTTGGGGTAGTCCTATATAGCGAGTATAGCTCAAAACCTACATTGTAGATGGAAATTCAGGGGTCGTCTTATACAGAGTTGTCTTATACGCCTGTATACGGTATACATATCTTCTTCTTCTCTTTGGCTTGGCTTCGCGGACGAAGATTTATGGAGGGGGTAAATGTCCACGTCAGCTGCAGGCTCGTTTGTGGCTGATAAGTCCGATGCGGGACAGGCAGACACGGTTGCAGCGGTTGCAGGGGAAAATTGGTTGGTTGGGGTTGGGTATTGGGTTTTTCCTCCTTTGTCTTTTGTCAGTGAGGTGGGCTCTGCGGTCTTCTTCAAAGGAGGTTGCTGCCTGCTGAACTGTGAGGCGCCAAGATGCATGGTTTGAGGCGATATCAGCCCACTGGCGGTGGTCAATGGGGCAGGCACCAAGAGATTTCTTTAAGCAGTCCTTGTACCTCTTCTTTGGTGCACCTCTGTCACGGTGGCCAGTGGAGAGCTCACCATATAACACGATCTTGGGAAGGCGATGGACCTCCATTCTGGAGACGTGACCCACCCAGCGCAGCTGGATCTTCAGCAGCGTGGACAGGCAGATTAAACTACATATCTCTGGACCATAGTTCACACCTACAGACACACAGCACATCCAACACTCAAACCACATATATACGCAGAGATCCAAAATAAATAGATATAAAAATAATTCATGGGTTTCCAAGATTGTTCAACAGTCTCACTGCCTGTGGGAAGAAGCTGTTTCCCAGCCTTTTTTATGCTCCTGTACCTCTTCCTTGTATGTATGGGCTTTTCAATGATTCTCTGAGCCCTCATTAATCGCTGGTCCTGGTAGATGTTTTTGGCAGAGGGAAAGGAGATCCCAGTGACCCTCTCACCATTTTTAATCGCCCTCTGCGCTGACCTCCTGATACTTTGCAGCTACCATACAACACTATGATTGCAATTTGCACTGGTTCGTGGGTGTCCTGTCCTGAAAATAATCTAAAATTCCTTTCTCCTTCACATTGATATTTGACGCCAAATCCCACCAAAACAGCCGATTCATAATTTCTCCCTGAAATAGGAACAAAGAGAATATTAATGAAAACTGTAGATGCTGAAAATTTGAAAGAAAATGCTGGAACCTCTCTTTTCTGTGGAAAACACTTCGAGAAATTGCTAATGCTTCAGGTCCAGAACCTTTCACCAGTTTTTCCTTTCTGAAATGGACCAGCAAGCACTCAGTTCAAGGACTGCTGGGATGGGAAACTAATGCTGGCTTTGCCAGAGACAACCCACATCCTGAGAATGCAAAGTTATGAATCCTTTTCTTCATCTCTGGAAGCTGATGGCTTGGAGTCCAATGATACTTTGAGGATGCTGACAGACCTCCCCTTTCAAGTCAAGTCACCTTTCTTTATCATTCATACCATGCTCGCACGGTAAAGATGAGATAGCGTGTCTCCAGGACCACGGAGCATATTTACATAAATATAAGTTAGAATAGAAGTTAAACTGTTATGAGCCCAGATGATCCCAAAACCCAGCAGCAATAGAAATTCACCAAGACAATAGTTATTTAAACAAAAATCTCTTTTAATTTTCTTTAAACATAATAACAAGATCAAACTTTATCTTATTACTATTAACTTCACCTAACTTAATCCCCTTCTAATTCTAAGTACACATGTATGTAATGTGATAATCTGATCAGTCTCTTCAGTGTCTTGCCAAAGAAACTTCTTCCAGCATGGGTTTTCCAAATAATAATCTCTTCTTCCAGGTCACCACAGAGTTTCTCTTGTTTCTCTTATTTCAGGAGAAACACTCTAGCCAGTCATTTAATCTTGTAAGAACTATAGGGGTTTTCAACAGGCTGAACTCGGAACTCACCACCTGTCTTCAAAATGGGGTTTTCAACAAGCTGCCAGCTTGCCGTGTTGTAGCCTCAAAAGCCACTGTAGAACTGACTTCTCTCTCTCTCCAAAGAATCACGTTTCTTTCTCTCTCTGCTCGCAAAACCACATGAACCCCCTTAGAACAGCAAACTGCAACCAGGCAGATTGCTGGCACTGGAATCAGCCTCCGTGCCTGGCCATCTGTTGCTCCATAGCATCAGTCCAATTAACACCTACTTGTGAAGTCTCCATAGGCATTCCTCAAAGTTTCTGTAAAGTCACTGTGGGCATGAAGTCTTTCTTTCAGCAAATCTCTTACATTTCAAATGAGATGTCTCTGTGAAATGTTTATATATGTCTATGAAATTACCTACACTACTGCTAATGTGCGCCAGATTTAACAGCCACTAATTGCATTCACGTTCCCCAAATCATACTTAAATATTCAAATTTATTTTCGACAGGATGGTTGATATAGAAGGATTCATAATCTCACTTTATCTTGCCTTCAGCTTTGACCAGATTAATTTTTCCATCCCTGTTCACTGAAGAGTCATGGAGTCAGAGAGGTATAGCAAGAAACAGACCTTCAGCTTCATCAAGCCCCTGCAGCGAATATCTATTTTTTAACCTTAATCTTGTCCTAATGCGTTTTTATTCTTCAAGATTCAAAAGTTCATAGTTGTCAGAGTTCATACATGACATCACATCCCTGAGATTCTTTTTCCCTATGGTGGAGGCGGGATTACCACTAATTGGTAGTGCAAAAAACTGTCCTCAAGAAGATACATTCACATGTAAAGAAATAAAGAAATCTAAACAAACTGACTGTGCAATGCAGAGAGGAAAAAAAATCAATAAAATGCTTTAGGACGAGTCTCTGTTTGATTTTGTTGTTGAGGAGTCTTATGGTGGAGGGGTAGCAGCTGATGCTGAACCTGGTGGTGTGAGTCTTGTGGCACCTAGATCTCTTTCCTGATGGCAGCAGCGAGAACAGAACGTGTGGTGGATGGTGTGGATCCTTGATGATTGCTGCGGCTCTCTGATGCTGAGGCCAACTGATGCCCTAAGCACAGCCCAGCCATGGTTCCCCTTCGACCCTTTCCATAATCTAACTGACAAGACATTCAGGTTCAGTAAATGCTAAATGTGAAATAATAGATTAAAAATCCAGGCCATATCCCACAACCGTATTAAATATAACCTGTATATATTTATATGTTTTTTTTCCTTTATTGTGGGGGCACTGGAAAAACTCTCTGGTGCCCCCTTCCTTCGGTGCCCTAAGCACGTGCTTGTTTTGCTTAATGGTTAATCCAGGCTTGGTTCGAATAGATGTTCTTGATAGTGGTTTTGCCTATGATGGTCCTGGACTGTGTCCACTACCTTTAGCAGGGCTTTAGGCTCAGAGGTATTGCTGTCCCCATACCAAACCATGATGCAGCCTGTCAGTGCACTTTCCACCACACCTCTGTCAAAATTTGCCAGGGTTTCCCATGTCATACCAATCCTCTGCAAACTCCTGAGGAAGTCGAGGTGCTGACATGCTGTCTTCATGATGCCCCATTAGTATTTTGTCCAGTGAAGATCCTTTGAGATAGTGACTCCTAAGAACTTAAATGTGCCCACCCTCTACACCTCTGATCCCCCAATGATCACTGGATTGTATACTTCTGGCTTTCCTTTCCTGAAGTCAACAATCAGCCCCTTAGTTTTGGTGACACTGAGTGTGAGGTTGTTGTTGGTACATCATTCAGCCATGTTTTCAATCTCCCTCCTTTATACAACCCACTACCACTATGATCACAGATTCTACCTCTCATCTTCACACAAGTGGCAAATTGCAGTGGTCAATTAAATGGCATCACCCAGTAGACGTTTGCAATCTCATGCTATTAAAGAGAGAACAGGCAAATTCCATGCAGGCAGCACCAGAGGCTGCAAAGGGACCCAGGTCTCTGGAATTGTGAGGCATCAGGCACTTGCTCTTGTTGTTTCATTTGCTCAGGGAGGTCATGGTCAGCCTGGATTGGCTAACTGCACCCAATGGCCTGCATGAGATCTTACCCTGGTGGGTGAGAACGGTGATAGGCCAGCCAAGGTAGAGGGAGACCCAAGCTTTCCTCATTGAATGGAGTGGAAATGGGTTGAGTTTATTGTCATTTGTGCCATGGTACAGTGAAAAACTTTGTTTTGTGTACTATCCAGGCAAGTCAACCCTTATTTAAGTACAACAGGTAGTACGGGGTGTAATTTTAAAAAAAATTGATTTAGTCATGCAGCATGGTAAACGGCCATTTTGGCCCACAAGTCTGTGCCACCCAATTTATGCCCTGTTAACCTACAACCCCTGATACGTTTCGAACAGTGAGAGGAAACTCGAGCACCCAGGGTAAACCCACGCAAACACAGGGAGAACGTGCAAACTCCTTACAGACAGCGTGGGATTCGAACCCTGGTCCTGGTTGCTGGGGTAACTGCTATGCCATCCGTGCCACCCTACGCCAACCGTGCCACCTGGGTGTAGTATTTCAGAAAGTGAAAAAATGTAGGGGGAACTGTTACAAAGATAAAGTGCAGGACTTGGAGAAAAGTACAGTTAAACAGTGCAGAGGCAGTATTTTTTTTTAACCAGTGAGTGGTCCATTGAGGGCTTCAAGTTCATTTCTGTTCCTCTTAGAAACTATCATCTAATAAACAATGTTAATGATCTTGCAGGAGACTCCAGACCCTGTGTTTATTCTCAGAAGACTGAGCTATTGCATTAAAATAACCAGAAACATGGTTTGAACCCAATGTCCTTCCACACAGACGTGATCCTGCCAAACATGGGTATGTTTCTCATGCACCTGCAGTTTAAGATTGCAATGGGGATGGGAGTGGAATGAGCTATTTTAAAGGCCAAGCCAGCCATTTCCCATCTGACCAATGGCGAGGGTCGGGTTAAAAGCCATCTCCGGCCTCTCTGAGTAATGCACCCTTGGACCTTAAATGTAAATGCGAAAGATGAGCCAGTGAGAGTGCCCCGCTCATACAAACCTCCGGCGCTGGAAGATGTCATCTCACAGCCTGTCTGTGTCTATTTGTGGGATACCCTGAAATGCCCTTAGCCCACACAGCCTGCTGAGTTTGCATTGCTGAGCAAGATCTCATGCTCGGCTTAATTTGATACGTTCACATGCCAGGGAATTCTGTTGGTAACCAAGGGCATGACTGTTGGTAACCAAGGGCATGACTGTTGGTAACAGGCAGTAACATCCAGTTCAATGATATGTTGACTGCAGATCATAGTTTATGATAAGTTTCTCCCGATGGAACACGTTGCGTGTGGGCACTGGGTCAGGTGGTCATAATCAAAAGACTTACTGCAGGGTCATTTAGGTGTAAACAAATGAATAAAACTGTGCAAGTTTACAGCACAAATATGGCAGGGATTCTGCTGGTGTGGACCCAGAAGTGCAGAGATCTGAGACAAAGCACTGCTCCACAGGGTCCTACTGCCCTGTCATAGGTCAATAGCACCATACAGGCTTTAAATGGCCTGGTATAGGAGCCAACAGCTTTTTTTATATAAATCCACCAATCATGGAGGTCTCTGTCCAAGATGGCTGTGTGTGTGCAGGATAGTGGACCACGAGGGATTGCAGACACCGGGTGAGCAGTGGACCAGCTCAGGGCACTAGAATCGGGGAGAACACGTCCCCAACCCCCATTGTGAAGGAGAAACCTGAGAGATGACCCTGTAGGACAGAGTTCATGGCAGCGGACCAGTGAGGGGCTCAGCAGCTGAAGGTCCTTCACAGGCTGGGGCTGTTGGTGACTCACGTTTGAAGGACTCATACAGGCTGCGAGTTGCTGGAGACAGGCTCATAAGAACTAAGTGTCAGAAACGGGGTTTGCAGAGGTGCTGAGGGCAAGAAGGGCTCCCAAAGGGCCTCGGGCTCTGAAGGTTTCCTGATCGTATCAGAGATTTTGATCTGGTTGTCAATGGTTTGAATTGGAGTCTGTCCGGCTGCAGAGAATGCAGGAGTGGTGAAGGCAAATCCACGGGCGCTCAGTGTCTCTGAAGGGACTCTTGCTTTTCTCCTAATTATGTTTTTTACTTATGACTAACATTATTTTTCCATTGTCAAATTCCACACTTACCTTCAGGAGTGGCCGTACACACAGAACAACCTGAGTATGGATATCGCCGCATGTTTAGGCTAAGTATTGTAGGTGCAGTACTTATGTAGGCTGGACGCGGTTCGACGTTGTCAGTGACGCATAACCTACTGGCAATGCGCAGTGTCACTGCGTTGATGTCATCAGTGGCATCGTTCTTCTGCGTCCCAAAAATCTTCTAGAGCAAGATCCCGCATTGCAATGTCACAAGCTGAAAGTGTCATCGCGCACCAGCATTACATCGGATTCATTAGCCCATTGTTGCGGACTGTCTGCAGTCCAGTTTGGACTGTAGGCAGCCTGCAAAAACGTCCAGGGGTGCCGCAAGAAAAATTTTGGAGCAGGAATGAGCACCTCATTTCTGTTCCGATCTTTTTACACAGCCTGCATTCCGGGAATAATTTCCCCAAACACAGCGGCTGAAGTATATTATGTCTATTAAAATTTTTTGTATTATTACATGACAATAAAAGGAATCTTGAATCTTGAACTTTGATATGTCGAGATAATACAACATTTCTGATTTGCTCTGTTGCAGGCTAGTTGCTTGAACTTCAGTGTGGGAAACTTTAACCCAGTCACCTGGCACACCCCTTCCTGGGAAATTATTGGATCAGGTATAACTGGTTTGGCAGCCTGTCTTTCCCCATTCAAATCAGTCCCCACCCAGACCTCTAGGTGTTCCATCTGGAGTAATTGGGTGAGTATTCTTATCAAGTCTTGTTTAACATGCTTGTATCCTGCTGTGATATGTTCTATGGAAGATACAACACCCCTTGGCCCTATTACTTTCTTCCTGTTCTCATCTCAATATTTAAAGTACCTGGATGTCAGATGATTTACATCGTACCAGAGAACGCATTGCCCAAGGCTCTTCAGGAGTCCTTCTTGTCTCTCATCACCCTCTTGAATACTGGTTCCGATACCTGGTTCCCATGAGCCAGTTGCCAGCACCCCGCAGCCTGTGTGGTTCCTTCGACCTCAAGACATCAGCAGCCCACAGCCTGTGTGGGTCCTTTGACCTCACCTAGTCCATGCTGAATTATTTATTCCACCTTGTCCCATCGTCCTGCATTTGAATCACACCCCTCCCATCCATCTAACTATCCAATATTCTCTCATATGTCAAAATTGAACCAGCATTCACCATCCCCGCTGACAAAGTCTTCATCAATCATTAAATCTGTCTAGTCATGGGAACAGTGGAGAGTGTTTGTGCGAGACACAGTGGTTGAAGTGTGGATACGGTGGAGAAGGGAGGTGGACTCTGGGTGCTAACTTAATTCATTGTCTTCATGGTGCTCTCCTAACACTGAAAATGTTTCTGGTGCCTCTGAAGGGGTCCAGCCATTCTTTCATGTTGTGGTCACCATTCAGTGAAGTTTGACTGCCTCGTGAGGGAAAGAGTCAAATAATGCCTTGGACATTGCCTCCTCAAACTGACCAAATGTGAGGAGTTGCATTGTAAGTGGAAAGCGGATGATGGGACACTTAATAGCATCGATGTACAGAGGAATTTGGGGGACCATGTCGGGAGCTCCCTAAAAGTTCTCCCTCTTATGCTCGCCTTGAAAGGAAGCAATCACAGCATCTATGAGAATCCCTGGAGAAGCTGGTTACCCTGCAATATCTATCTCAGAAGCCAACGCCAGGATATCCTTCAAGAGGGTGAACCCTCGCAAGGCATCAGGCCCTGATGGCGTACCTAATTTGTGCCAACAAACTTGCCGGAGTGTTCACGGACATTTTCAATCTTTCACTGCTGCAGTCAGAGGCTCCCACCTGCTTCAAAAGGGCATCAGTCATCCCGGTCAGTGCCCAAGAAAAGCAGAGTGACTATCACCCAGTAGCAGTCACATCTACTGAGATGGGAAGTTGGTCATGGCTAGAATTAACAAGTACTTAAACAAAGATCTGGACCCACTGCAATTCGCCTATCGTCACAATCGCTGGCTCTCCACTCAGCTCTGGATCACCCAGACAACAGCATCACAAACATTAGGCTGCTTCTCATTGACTGAAGCTCAGTTTTCAGCAGTGGTCGGCAAGTTTCAAAGCCTGGGCCTCTGCACGCCCCTCTACAACTGGATCCTTAACTTCCTCATCGGAAGACCACAGTCAATGCTGATTGGTAACAATGCCTCCTCCTCACTCATAATCAACACAGGCGCACCTCAAGGATGTGTGCTTAGCCTGCTGCTCTACTTTCTCTACACCCACGACTTTCCAGTGCTATCTACAAATTTGCTGATGACATCACGGTTGTCAGCCGAATCACACACGGCAATGAAGAAGTGTACATGAGGGAGATAGATCAGCTCATTGAGTGGTGTCACAACAACAACCTTGCATATAACGTCAGCAAAATTAAGGAACTGATAGTGGACTTCAAGAGGGGGATATCAGGAGAACATAAAGCAGTCTTCATCGAGGAATCAGCAGTAGAAAGAGTTTCAAATTCCTGGGCGTCAACATCTCTGAAGATCTGTTCTGGGGCCTCCATGATGATGCAATCATGAAGAAGGCTCACCAGCGGCTATATTTTGGGTGGAATTTGAGGAGATTTGGTTTGTCACCCAAGACTCTTTGCAAATTTGTACAGGTGTACCGTGGAGAGCATTCAGACTGGTTGCATCACTGCCTGGAGGGCCAATGTACAGGACCAGAAAAGACCACAGTGAGTTGTGAACTCAGCCAGCGGCATTCATAGGCATCAGTCTCCACTCCACTGAGGATATCGAAAAGAGGCGGTGTCTCAGGAAAGCAGCCTCAAACCTTAAGGACCCCCACCACCCAGGCCATGCCCTCTTCACACTGCGACCATCAGGGAAAAAGGTGCAGGAGCCTGAAGACGAGCACCCAATGGGACAGAAACAGCTTCTTCCCCTCTGCCATCGGATTTCTGAATGGACGATGAATGACAGGAGATGCTCCACTTGCGCCCACACGTCCTCGCAAACCACCATTTGGGGGCCCAAATGATTCTTCCAACAGGAGCAATACTTCACTTGTTAAACTACAGGGGTTGTCTACTGCATCTGATGCTCCCCTTGTGGTTTCTCCTACATCGGAGAGACTGGACGCAGACTGGGAGATCACTTAGTTGAACACCTTCTCTCTGACACATTAGCGTGGATCTCCCATTCTTTTGCTGAAATGTCCATCCATGCTCTGCCAGACTGAGTCCACCTGCCAATGAGTGAAACACCTCTTCTCCCATCTGGACACCCTCCAGCTGAATAGGATTAACATCGACTTCTCTGGATTCAGTTGAAACCCATCCCCTCATCTTCTTCCCCATCCCCTTTCCTCTATTTCCTCTCTCTCTCTCTCTCTCTCACCTCTCCTCTCATCAGATATGATTTTACCTGAAGGGTTATATTTCAGTTATGTATTAAATATTACAGGATATAAATTTCAACTTGCTTTTGTATATTTAGCATTATCTGTAGCGAAAAAATGTATTGCTAGTACGTGGAAAGATACAAATATGATTGATATTAATAGATGGCATAATGAGATGAAAAATTGTTTAATAATGAAAAAATCACATATGTTTTGCATGATAATTATAGTTTTTTATTAATAAGTGGTTGTTATATTCAGAATATTTACATTTTGATTTACATTGATTATATCTTAATATGTATGCTTAATTTTTCTTTATTCTTTTTTTCTTTTTTTATGGCTCTCCTTAGGAGAGTTGGCTGAAAGAGGGGGGGGTTCTCTTTTTTTTATTCTCTTTTTCTTTTTTTTCTTTCTTTTTTCTTTTATATATATAAAATATATCGTTCATGTTTAAGTTTATTGTTATGCATGTTATTTATTATCTGTATTTTGAACGAATAAATAAAGTTTAAAAAAAAAGATCTAAATGTTTGTTGCTTTGGACACCTCCCCTCCCCCTCCCATTCTTCCCCCTTTCTTTCCCCAGCCTTTAAATCAGGCACCTATCTATTTTCACTCACTCCTTAAGGAAGGGCTCTGGCCCAAAATGTCGGTAATGGATGCTGCGATCGGGACCGGGGTTTGAATCCTGTGCTGTCTGTAAGGTGATTGTACGTTTCTCCCCGTGTCTGCATGGCTTTTCCCTAGGGGCTCCAGTTTCCTCCCACGATTCGAAATATACCTGGTCTTTTGGGTGTAATTGGGCAGCATGGGCTCGTGGGTCAAAAATGCCTGTTACCTTGTTGTTCATCTTTTAAAAAAGCATCTGCTGACTTCTGTGTTTCACCCCAAATCTCATACACTACCTCATTTTCCTCTTCTTTTCCCCTCATTGTTTATTAAATGTAATTTATAGCCATTTTGCATCTGTAATGCTGCCACTAAACAACCATTCCATGACATGAGTTCTGACTGTAATTCCGAAGTAGCACAAGTCAGGCTTTATTGGTTGAGGCATTAAATAAGAAGGTCATGATGCAGCTTCAGTTGGGCCACACTTGCAGTTTTGTGGGCAATTCTGGCCGTCCTATCACAGAAGGGTGTGGAGGCTTTGGACAGGGTACAGAAGGGATTTACCAGAATGCAGCCTGGAACAGAGGTGGCACAAACTTCAGTTGCTTTCTCCAGAGGGGAGACCAGATGGAAGTTCATAAAATGTGAGATGCATAGATAGGGTAGACAGGCAGATTCCTTTTCCCTAATTAAAGAGGTCATGTCCAAAAAGACGTATCTAAGATGGATATTCGCTTAATTTACCTTGATGAAAGCTCTGAGGGCGGATTCAAGGGGCGGACTCCGATCTGCCTGGGGCGGGGAGAAGAGTTAGAGGTGGAGCAAGCTCCACCCCCTCCGTGAAGGCAAAGCCACTGAAAGCGGCTGCGAAGGGGCAAGCTAATGACATCGTCAGACTGTGACCCAGGAGCAGGACTTTTGAAATTTAATACAGCTAATCACATCACGCGGGAGATCTGCCTGTATCCTAAGACTGCTTGAGCAGATCTCCACCAGCACTCTTACCTGCTCTTCCGTTGCCATTTCAGGTGTAGGCTGCTTTCCCTTTTCGGTGTGTATGGATGACATCATGGCGATGAGCAGCGACATCACACCACTCACCTCGTCTCCCTCAGCTCTGGAAGTCGGCTCCCGACGCTGATCAGCGAGAAAGCAACTCTGGACTGCCTTGCAGGCCTTCCCCATAAAAAGGTAAGCTCGGCTTTTTTTCTTTTCTTTGAGCCGCCTTTAAGGCGGTTTTACACCATATAAATGCCTAGCGACTGTCTAGTAAATGCAAAGGGCTGCCAGAAATAGTGGTTGAAACAGATAGCATAGTAGTGTTTCAGAAACTGTTGGATTGGTGTATGAACATGGATGAGATACTATTCATGAGTTGGCAGAGAGATTTAGTTTAATTTGAGATTGTGTTCCATGCAGGTAGGTTTTAGGAGTAAAACACGAAAGTCTATAGACACCACGATTGAAGTAAAAACACAACGCTGGAGAAACTCAGCAGGTTAAACAGCAAAGACAAAGATAATATAACCAACATTTTGGGCTTGAGCCCTTCATCAATTTGTGGACAGAATGTGAGCAGGCGTCTGAATAAAATGGTAAGGGGGAGGGGCAAGGGAGGAGCATGGCTCCACAGGCAAGAGGTAATTCAATAGGTAGATAAGGGAGGGAGGGCAAACAGGGGGAGGGGAGGTGTCTCTGTGGATGGAGAGGGAAGGGAGGGTGGAGAGCTGGAGGAAAGAAGAGAAAAGGATGGGGAAGAGAGGGAGATAGGGGAGTGGGTTAGCAAAAATTGGTGAAGTCGATGTTGATGTTATCTAGCTGGAACATGCCCAGAGAAAATATTAGGTATTAGGGCTTGTTCCTCTTCTATTTTCTATTTTCCATGTTCCTATGTTATGCAGGAGTTGGAAGAATGGAAAAGAAATTCATCCAAATGGAAACTCTGGAGGATCTTTCCCTTATTACTTTGCAGAAAGTCCATAATGTTTGGCAACTGCATTGGGCCATTGGGAGAAGAGAGAAAATTAATGTAAGAAATACTGTTGAGATCTGTTTTGGTGGAGCCATGGGCCTGGATTAACCATTAAGCAAAACAAGCACGTGCCTAGGGCCCCAAGGGAAGGGGGCACAACAGAGATTTATTTTTCCAATGCTGGATTTACCAGGGTGCAGCTGAACTAGGGCCCCACAAAAAATGAAAATAAACCATATACAGGTTATAGTTAATATGGTTGTGGGGTCTGGCTTGGAAGAAAATTTAATTTTTAGTCGATTATTTCACATTCTGCACTTACTGAATGTCAGTTAGTCGATAGAAGGGTTGAGGGGGAACCATTGCTGGGCTGTGCTTAGGGCATCACTTGGCCTGTGGAGCAATGTTAAGGCTGTGCTGCACATCAATTTGCAACCAAGGGTCTCACTTCAATACTACATTCCACAGTGACCATGCTGTTTTACCCCGACCCTGTTCAATCATGTAGGGGCATTGACAAAAGCCATTCTGGGAAGTCTGCTCTTATTTGAATTGAGCCATATGCTGACAGGGTCTAACAGCTCATCCAGTCAGCAATGTTTCCCACGTCGACTGGGAAAAGGAGGAGAAAGAGAGCATTTAGCTCGTGAGACATCCCCTGCATTCAATAAGCTGGATCACAACACCATCTTCTCGTACTACTCTCATATCTCCATATCTTTAGATTTTTCTTTATCCAAACATCTGAGAGAGACAGGTATGGGCAAGAATTTGGATCAAAGAAAAACAAGTAAAATTGTTGGAAGAACTTGCTTAGCATAGCCAAACGCTATTACAGAGCCAACAACCGAGGTTTGAATCCGACGCTATCTGTAAGGAGTGGGTATGTTCTCCCCGTGTCTGCGTGGGTTTTCCCCGATGGCTTTGGTTTCCTCTCAACGTTCCAAATATACCGGGGGTTGTAGGTCAATGGGTCAGACTCGTGGGCTGGCAGGGCCTGTTACTGCGCTGTGCATGAAGATTAAAATGAAAACTCAGATCACACAGCATCTGTGGAGGCATTGGAATGGCAGAAAAGTGAGGACTGCGTCCCTGCTTCAAGGCTGAGAGTGGAAAGGGAAGTAAGATATTATATAGAAGTGAGAGGGAGAGGTGAGTCGGAAGTTGATAGGTGATTAGTAGGAATATAAAAGGGGGTTGTAATTAGGCAGATGGAGCCATGTGAGGGTGGGAAGGGGGGAGGTTCAAGAAAAATGCTGGCAGGTGAGAGGTACAGATGATGGGCAGACAGATCCAGGTGGGGGAGGGGATAGAACAGTTGAAGAAAACCAGGTACATAGACACGTGAGGGAAGAGCAAATGGAGCCAGGTGAGTGAGGGTAATGTCCTGGTAATGAGGGCAGGTGCAAGGATGGAGAAGGTGAGCAAAGAGAGAGTGTGGGAGAGAGAGAGAGAGAGAGAGACATTCAGTGGAAAGTAAGAGTTGGAAAGGGACGCAAAGGGTGTGGACCACCTGGAAAGTGGAACGGACATTCATTGTCCTCACTGACAAAAGACCCAACACCCAACCCCAACCAACCAATTTTCCCCTGCAACCGCTGCAACCGTGTCTGCCTGTCCCGCATCGGACTTGTCAGCCACAAACGAGCCTGCAGCTGACGTGGACATTTACCCCCTCCACAAATCTTCGTCCGCGAAGCCAAGCCAAAGAAAAGAGACCACCAAAGCAGAATATGAGACAATGTTCTCATTTGCTCTGGGCCTTGCTGTAGCAGGTCAGAATAGGAATGGGAAGGGGAGCTCAAGTGACATGAAACTGGAAGATAAGAAGTCTTAGGGACAAGAGCGGAGGTTTCCAATGTAGAGGAGGTCACATCATGAAAATATTGATCTCTGTTCTGAATATAATCCATAACTGAGTCTTCTGGGGTACAGAATTCAAAAGATTGAATATCACCAAATGAATCAAGTTCTCCTTATTTCAACCCAACCTATCTACTCCTTATTTTTAAATTATTAACCTAGATCTGGACTCAGCCAGGGGTAACATCTTATGCAGTTGAGCCCTTTAACGGGTTCCTCTGTTTCAGTGGTGTCATGTCTCCTTCACAAGAACGCCAAAGAAAGGAACAGGGTTAGGCTGCTCTGTCCTCCAGACTGCCCCATTCAATGTGAGTATGGCTGATCTACGTCCCCCTGAACTCCTCTTCTGTGCCAATTACGCATAGCCCAAAATTCCTTGATTTGTCAGATACTTCCACTTCTAAAGAACTGGTCTCCATCACCTCTACTGAGGCAGATAATTCTAGAGATTCGCTACTGTCTGAGAGAGAAATGTCTACATCCCGGCTTTGTATCCAGGTCTCCTTGTTTGCGGCTCCTCTGCTGATAGGCACATCTCAACATCTACCCTGACAATCCTGTAATTTCCCTCCTCATCTGCCATGGAGCAAAGACCCAGACTAGTCTTCCTTGGTAAGACAACCCTCTCATCTCTAGGATCAGCCTGGTGCACCTTCTTTGTATTGCTACTGTACTTGACCATAGGTCAGGAGACCAAAATTGCACAGTGCTCCAAAATGAGTGGCCAATTTACTATCACTTCCTTGCCTCAAAAGTGACAAACTGTTCTTTCACATTGTGTTCATTGACGAATGTTATTTTCTACTAACAAACTGCAACTGTGAAAATCTATCCCTTTATATTTATTATATGCCACATGGAATATTGTGATAATTTAAATTGTAGAGTAGTATACAAAATTATGAGGGGCTTAGACAGAGTAAATGTAGGTTGGCTTTTCCCACTGAGGGTAGGTGAGATATAAATCAGAGATGAAGGGTGGAAGGGGAAAAGTTTAGGGGAACATCTTTTCAATATTTTTGTTAATTTCATTTACCAAATATTATATAAGGGTAAATAGACCTGAGTAGAACATGTAAAAAGAATGACAAATTCGACCCCCTACCTGCTTTCGGCAAACTATCCGGTCCACTATCAGATATTGAAATAAATAAACAATGAGGGCAAGAACCGAAAATTAGTTAAGCTTAAAATTTGGGAAATAATTAAGGAAAGAAACCAATAAAGTTTACATTCATTACAGTAGTGGAACACCTGTTTTGTTTTCTAAAGACAAACAAGCCCTCGTATCAGACAGGGTGGGAGTGTCAGCATCTTTCATGGTTCAAGATACAAGATTCAATTTGTTGTCATAGTAATAAAGCAGTGTCGTGTATTGCATGAAATTCCTCTTTTTCCTGCTGCAAGGCAGACAGATTTGCCACAGGCAGAAATTGTCTTAGCGCCTCTTACAGTCAGACAGAGAGAGAAGCAGCAGAGAGTCATCTCCCCCACCCCGCCCGAGTCACTGAGTGACCATAGATTCACCTCCAGTGCTTCCTCCGTCCCCTGGAGCCACCCAGAGACCAGTCCAAACCATTGGCGACCCAAGCTCCAGATCCGAACCTCCGATGTGATTAGGGACCCTTCGGTGCCCTTGGCACCTCCTTGCACCCTGATTCCGATACCTGGTATCCCTCCAGCCAGGTTGAGCAAGCCTCCAGCAGCCCGCAGCTTCCATGGGTTTCTCACCTCGAGTCGCCAGCATGCCGCCGCAGAGCCCCCTTACTGGTCCACCGCCATGGTCACAGTCTCCTGGGTCATCTCTCCCACTTCTCCTTCTCAGACGGAGGTTGTCCTCCCATCCTCTGGTGCCCTGCTCCAGTCCTCTGCTTCCCCGGTGTCTGCAGCCCCTTGTGGCTGCTGCCAATTAATAGGCGCCGTCATCTTGGGTGCAGTCCTCGAAGTCGCGGGATCGCATATAAAAACCACTGTCGGCTCCCTCAAAGCTCATGTGGAACTGGTGCCAGTTGACTGGGTGGTTGGGCCCAGCGGGAGCGCTGCATCTCCATGCCCCAATGGCAGTACTGCCATTACAGTGGCTCAGGTAGCGCCGCCATCCTCTGCTTCCATTACATTAGTACGGCCCTTCTGGCATTCAGGGAAGGAAAAGCTACTACATGGGATTGTGACTATCGGATCATTGGGCCCAACATATACAACATATGGCAATAAAAGGAGATGGGGGGTGGGGGGAGAAAATGAATATTAAGAACTAAAGAAAATATACGAAATACATTTTCTCAATAATTGAGAAGAGAAGGACATAACCCAGTAGTTGTCAACCTTTTTCTTTCCCCTCACATTCTTTAAGTATTCCCTATGCCATCAGTGCTCTGTGATTAGTAAGGGATTACTTAAAGTGGGATGTGGGTGAAAAGAAAAAGTTTCAAAACCACTGTTTTAATTGTCCCTCTTTGACTCATTATGTGCATGGTTTCATCACTCCAAAGGAAATGGGCCAATGACAATTCTTCTCAAGCAAAATATTTCAGTAACAATTGGGTCTGGAGCAGTGATTCTCAACCTTCCTGGTTGGGCTGGGCCCATACTCACAGAACACCTCAAATAATCCCTTACTAATCACAGAGCACTGATGGCATAGGAATCACTTAAAATGGGTTATGAGTGGAAAGAAAAAGGTTGAGAATTACTGACATAACCAAAACCTATGATACAATGAACCATCCTCAGTTTTACATTTATCGCATTTAGAAGATAAGTTGGGGTAAAATTTAACCAGTCAGGTTTTGGAATAGTGGACACAGAGAGTGGTGGGATTGTGGAATGAGCTGCCAGCTGAAGTGGTGAAGGCCATCTCAGTTTTAACATTGAAGAAACATTTGGGCAAGTACATGGATGGGAGGGGTAGGGAGGGCAGAGCAGTGGGACCAGGCATAATAATAGTTTGGCACATACTAGAAGGGCCTGCTTTCTGGGCTGTAATGCTCTATGGTTCTAACAGCTCTTGGAGTGTCACGTACACTTGTGTGGCAGCAGTAAATAAGAATTTTGGAGCATCAGTACATTTAATAATACATCTGAAAATAAACTCTGATCATCACACTGTATGTCACTCAGCTATTTCCACTGAATAATTTTCAGCCAATTGAACACATTAAACTCCCTCTCTAAGACGTCATAAAGCCTGGGGATGCTGTACATACTGGCATCAACTACCCTTATATGTAATTCCATCTATCCTTGGATGCCTTGGTGATTCAACTGCTCGTGCAGATACTTCCTAAATGTGACCTGCACCACCTCGATGACCTGCACGTCATCTCCAGATTGACCAATGCAACTGACCATCAACTACATCCAGTTCAGCAACAACTGTGAATGGACAATACATTTCCATCTGCATTGTTAGTGACGCACTTCACGGAAGGGCGGAGAAGCGATGGAAGAGTACAACATTGTTCAATTGAGGCTCTGCAATGCTGATCTGCAACGAATCCTCCCACCCTTTGTCTGTTTGCAGTTCAGATATTTACCAATTTTTCCATTCCCAGGATTGACAGTGCCAGCTCTGACCAGACTTGCTGGCACAACATTCCATACCTAAATAAAGCTCTGTATATTCAACCCACAACCTTCGATCTCAGAGTCTAATGTGTCACCAACTGAGCCAAGTTGGCATTTCATGCACACCAGTATCTGTCTCTGCCAAGAATAACCAAAACTGAATAAAATATGTAACTTGCAATGCTTGTGTATTGGTCTTTGGTAAGGAAGGGAATTGCAAAGACATTTATTAAATAAATCAAATGAAAGCATACGACTTCATTTGATTTTCCTTTTCTCACAAATGGGCTAACAATTCTCAAACCATCCCACCTGGAAAATTACACAGTTGCGACATTTCTGGTCAGGTTTTGTCTATAATTTTGAATGAGCCTCAGAATTACAATGATACATTCATGGAGCTGAAGGAGGCCACTCGATCCACTGAATTCATGCCAAAGTCTGCACATTCCTTTTGATGATCCTTGGAGGAAGCTGATAGGGTCTAATGTTATTATACAACATGTGACAGATGTGTTTCATATGGACAATCAGACTTTAAAAATTTCATCTGTTACAAGGACCAAATAATACTGTTAGAACAAATGTGACAATCTGTTCCCATGGTGGTAGATTTGAAAATTCTTCTTTGAAGTCTATACTGACCATGGATGCACCTTCAAGAGAGATGGGTGCCATGTGGTATGACATTGGATGTACCATAGTAATTAGCATCAATCTCTCCTGCTAACTATTTGATTCCTATCACCAGTATCTTTTTTAATGAGATTTGTCCTGTTCTTTTACCTAACTAAGCAATGATACAGAAAGGACAACATTTGAGATGAGTTTGGAATGTTCCTGCTAAGGAACTGGTCTTGCAAGCAATCAGGCGTGAAGAGAAAGAGAACAGGGTTCTTCAGAAGGTACCTCATAGATGAACCAAATACCTGTATGTTGGTGAATTGTAAACATATGAGGGCTCACAGCTATTAGGTCCTTATCTGGAAGGCAGTGGGATATCTAAGGTATGGCAGGTATGGGATGGGTCCTGGGCACCACTTGAAGGGGGGGGGGGCACCACTGAGCAGTTTCTATTAAAGTTAGACAAGCCCTCCTCGGATAGTGAGAAAATAATTGTCTTCAGGTGTATGATCTGTCTGTGAGAAGCACTAGGACGGCCATATTGTTAAACCAGATATAAATTATTAGGTAAAAATTCAGTGCTGGGAGCTGCATGACTACATACCTCTCAGTACCACAGCTCAGTGCCAACTGGTAGTAAGACCCTTCTCCCGCGCAAACTAGGGGGATGGTCTAGAATTTTGTGCAAATTTTAATGTTCTTGTTAAATGTGCCATTTCCTTATTTTGGAGCATTGCGCAAGAAGTCCATACAATGTCTCTTCACGAAGAAGAAATAAATTGCAGCTGAAGAATGGACGAGATGAAAGATGGAGGCAGAGGAAGCCAAGAGGTCGTGCCCTTCTTTGAAAAGCCCAGAACAAGTAGTTCAACACCTTCCACGGAGTCGCCTGCGCCTGTTACAAGTTTTGTTGGAATCCGAAGGTGGATCAAGTAGAAGTGCGTAACAAGCCTAGGAGGAAGTCAAGTCGGATAAATCTGAGTATGACGAGGTTAAGAGCGAGGCTGCCTCAGAGAACGTGGGCACGGCAGGAGGGAAAGGCAATGGTGATGGTGGTAACGGTGAGTTTATTGACGAGATTTTACCTGATAGGATTGCACCTGATGGCACTGAACCTAGTGAATTGGATGGTGTCAAAGAGCTTCGAACTGTCATATCAGCATGACAATGGAGTTCTGAAGTTTAACAAGGATACTGGAAAAGCAATTCTGCCTGACACGTTGAGAACAGAAATGATGAATCTGGGTTCAAAGTTTTTCTAGATCATTAAGGGGCCTTTCCTACCAACAAATAACCCCTCAATGAACAAAATCTGGTTCAAGAGGAAATTTGGAGTTGGTTGTGGTGAGGAAGTGACTCGCTCGTGGCTGATCTATTCCTCTTCTAAAAGGTCTGCATTTTGTATCTGTTGTCTTCTCTATTCCCAGTCAGACCGTCAATCCTCTTTGGAGCAGGAAAGTGGATTCAACCAGTGGAAAACACCTGAAAGCATCAGTGGTCATGAAAATGCCAAGAGTCGTCAGGAGTTCTTCACACAATGGAAAGAAATTTAGCTGGAAACACAAGAATTATTGCCGCAGAATTTCAGTCACAGATTGAGAAGGTAAAGCAGAAGTGGCCTGATACCTTGACAAGAATCCTTCACTGCATAAAATTGCTTGCAACTCAGAACCTGGCTTTGCAAGGACACAGGGAGTTACTTCAGCTAGAAGATGGCTCCAAGTGGGAAATTTCCTTGGATTACTGAATCTACTGGCCATCATTGACCCTGTCATAAAAGAACACCTCATCCATGTGGAAAGTCATCCTGGATCCACATCTATTCTTTCACCAGGTGTCCAGAACGAATTCATCCACATGATGCCATCCATTGTTCGCCAGAGTTGACTGAGAAGCATTGATAAAGCCAAGTGCTATGGTCTCAATTAAACTTGAATCCTGACCAGCCACACCGTGAGCAGATATCAGAAGTAATGAGGTATGTGGAAGTTGATTTTGAGAGGAAAACAACCTTCCTTGGTTTTATCCGGTAAACCAGAAGGATGCTGAGAGCTTGGTTGAAGACATCTTGAAACAGCTAGAAAAGGAAGAAATGGAGCTACAAGATTGTCAGTCACAGTTCTATGGCAACACTGCTGTGATAGTGGGACACAGAAGTGGAGTTCATCAAAGAATAAGTGAGAAAAATCTCCCCCTACACTGCCACTGTGCATCGCCAGCTGGCACTTTGTGTGCCACCGTCACACCCCCCCTTCACCGCACATGCACCAGCTGGCACAATTTAGGACCCCTTTAAAATAAATGCTACAGGCCCCATAATACTTTAATCTGGCACTCGACTTAATTATGAATGATCTGTGTCCAGATTTATTGCTAATATGCTCAAAGGACCTACTTTAATTCAGCCTTTCCACACAAGACCCATTATTTAATTCCAGTAAATCCTGAAATTGACCTATAAAATCTAATCCCATCATAGAATGTGCAAGGTATCCCATTAATGTAGGCCGTTGTGATCCTAGGGGATGCATTAAGGGAAAAAAACCTTTCAGAAGCCTGAAGCTGCTGTGGAAATATGGAAAATAATATTTACACAATATTTAAGCAAACCCGCATATATTTTGATCATCAAATTCATGTCATGCGATTCTTTTCAAATGTAATGGGAAAGTGTGCATATCACATTGCAATCACTTAGCTTTGGAAAGCTAAAGCGGATTTGTCCATTAAATATTTTCACTGTTTCACTCTCACTTTGCACCTTTACACTGCACAAGACACATCTCAGACAAGGAGAATGAAAGCATTCAGACCATATCATCTAACAATCATTTAAACTTGGAAAGCTCATCAAGCTTTAAAGAGCAGGTTAAAGGAGCCAACGATGTTTGCTGGGAAAATCCTGCCAACTTCGGGGTCTGTGCCCAAGATGGCGCCGCCTGTGCTGGGCAGAGACCACCAGGGTTTGCAGACTCTGGGGAGCAGTGGACCAGTGCTAAGCACCAAAAACAGGGATAACACCCCGGTCGAGAAGAAGGAGAAGCAGATGAGATGACCTTACAGGACAGTGACTGCAGCAGCAGACCAGTGTGGGGTCAGCACCTGAGGGACCCACACAAGCTGTGAGCGACTTGCGGTCGGGGGACCCAATCAGGCTGCGGGCTGCTGGAGACTGGCTCATGGGAACCAGGTACCAGAGCCGAGTTTCAAGGGGGAACTGAGGGCAAGAAGGGCTCCCAAAGGGCCACGGGCGCTGAAGGCTCCCTGATCATGTCGGAGGTTTGGACCTGGAGCTCGGGTTGCGATGTATCGAACAGGAGTTTGTGCGGATGTGCGGCAGGTGAATCCACAGACACCCAGCATCTTTGAAGGGGCTCTTTTTTGCTTCTCTTCCTCTCTTACTGTAAGGGGTGTCGGCCAATGCTAACAGCGACTCTTTGCCTTTCAGCAGACAGAAGTTAAAGTATATGCTACATTTTTAATGTATTATTAGGTGACAATAAAAGGAACCTTGAAACTTGAAATAGATTTGTCTAATCTAAAAATTTGCACTGGTGTGTGGTGATTTTACCCTGGAGAAGTGTTTAAAGAGAAGTTGAACATATTACTGTGCACAATTCCTCTTGTACTTCTGACAATTGAGAACAATTTAAAATCGCAGTTATTCAAAACCTTGCAATTAATTTGAAAAGGCAATTTAGGAAGGTCTAACACCCTGTGAATCATTGATGTGAGTCGGTTTATTCTTGAAGGCATAACAAAGCATTCACTTTAGCTGACTGAATTTACGGAGTCATGGAAGGAAGGGAAACTACAGATCAGTTGAGATGGATCTATTACTTCAAGTGGCACCATCATTCATTATTCAGGGGAATGCAGTACGGAGAACTGGGGTATGTGATGGTAGAAACGCGGGAAAAAGTAAGAAAGCATCTAGGCATGGGTTTCCTACAGGATGCACTCTTTTATACATATGTATCATGTCATCAGTTCCAAAAACGATGAAATTCATCCTTGTCTTGTTATGTACCAGTAGCAAAGAGCCTGGGTGACATCTCCCTCAGCTGTTCCTGAACCACCAGGTTCAGGAAGAGCTGCTTCCCCTCCACCATCAGACTCCTCATCAACAAACTCAATCAGGGTCTTTGACTTGGGCACTTTATTGATTTTTTAAAAATTCTCTCTGTATTGCACAGTCGGTTTACATTCATTATCTGTTTACAGTCTTTATTTGTTTACATTAATACAGCTGTTTTTGCACTACGAATACGTGCCTGGCCCGCCAGAAAAAGAATCTCAGGGTTGTACGTGATGTCATGTATGCACTCTGACAATAAACCTGACATCTGATCTAATCTGTGTGTGATTTTTTTCAACACCCTTGCGCACTGCAAATTTTTAGTTTTGAGAAGTGGTGCAGACAGATAATGTAACAGCATTTAGGCATCACTTGGAGAGAGGAGTGTTTGAGTTGCTTCGACACTGAAGGCTGCTAACCTAACCTGGGTCAGTGGGATTGCTGAAGATAAGGTGCTGTTGGCATCGACCACTCTGTTCCTCACAAACTTTGCAACTTGCTGAAGATTCACAAATAAGTGCACTTCTCATTGAGAGTTGGGGAAAACAGTGTCATCTCCTTAACCAGCAAGACTTAAATGAACAGGGGAATGCCAAACACAGAGGGCGAATTTGATTTGGGTCAAAGTTTGAAGATCCCTTTTACTGTCATGCAATAATACATGGTAATGTAATATACATGATATACTTCAACTTTTGTCTGCTGTGAGGCAAACAAAGAGACACAATGGGAGATGGAGTTTAATGCAGAGAAGTGTGAGGTGCTGCATTTGGAGGGACAAACCAAGAAAGGACATACAAAGGCCATTGAGGAGTGCGGTAGAACAGAGGGATCTGGGAATACAGATACATCATTTCCTAAAACTGGCATCAGAGGTGGTGAATAGGGTTGTAAAGAGAGTTTTTGGCATATTGGCCTTCATAAATCAAAGTAATAAGTATAGGAATTGGGATGTTGTGGTAAAGTTGTATAAGACCTTGGTGAGGCCAAATTTGGAGCATTGTCTGCAGTTTTGGTCACCTGGCTACAGGAAAGATATCAATAAGATAGAAAGAGTGCAGAGAAGATTTACGTGGATGTTGCCTGGACTTCAGGAACTGAGTTGCAGGGAAAGGTTAAACAGGTTAGGACTTTATAACCTGGAGCGTAGAAGAATGAAGGGAGGACTTTATAACCTGGAGCGTAGAAGAATGAAGGGAGGACTTTATAACCTGGAGCGTAGAAGAATGAAGGGAGGACTTTATAACCTGGAGCGTAGAAGAATGAAGGGAGGACTTTATAACCTGGAGCGTAGAAGAATGAAGGGAGGACTTTATAACCTGGAGCGTAGAAGAATGAAGGGAGGACTTTATAACCTGGAGCGTAGAAGAATGAAGGGAGGTCTTTATAACCTGGAGCGTGAAGAATGAAGGGAGGACTTTATAACCTGGAGCGTAGAAGAATGAAGGGAGGACCTTATAATCTGGAGCGTAGAAGAATGAAGGGAGGACTTTATAACCTGGAGCATAGAAGAATGAAGGGAGGACCTTATAATCTGGAGCATAGAAGAATGAAGGGAGGACTTTATAACCTGGAGCGTAGAAGAATGAAGGGAGGACTTTATAACCTGGAGCGTAGAAGAATGAAGGGAGGACTTTATAACCTGGAGCGTAGAAGAATGAAGGGAGGACTTTATAACCTGGAGCGTAGAAGAATGAAGGGAGGACTTTATAACCTGGAGCGTAGAAGAATGAAGGGAGGTCTTTATAACCTGGAGCGTGAAGAATGAAGGGAGGACTTTATAACCTGGAGCGTAGAAGAATGAAGGGTGGACCTTATAATCTGGAGCGTAGAAGAATGAAGGGAGGACTTTATAACCTGGAGCGTAGAAGAATGAAGGGAGGACCTTATAATCTGGAGCGTAGAAGAATGAAGGGAGGACTTTATAACCTGGAGCGTAGAAGAATGAAGGGAGGACTTTATAACCTGGAGCGTAGAAGAATGAAGGGAGGACTTTATAACCTGGAGCATAGAAGAATGAAGGGAGGACTTTATAACCTGGAGCGTAGAAGAATGAAGGGAGGACTTTATAACCTGGAGCGTAGAAGAATGAAGGGAGGACTTTATAACCTGGAGCGTAGAAGAATGAAGGGAGATTTGAAAGAGGTATTTAAAATTATGAAGGGGATCGACAGAGTAAATGTAGATAAATTTTTTCCACTGATGTTAGGTGAAATACAAACGAGAGGACATGGGTTAAAGATGCCAGGGGAAAGTTTAGGGGGAACATGATGGTGAATGTGGGTTCAATTTTAACATTTAAGAAGAATTTGGACAGGTAAATGGATGGGAGAGGTATGGAGTGATATGGACTGGGTGTGGGTCAGTGGGACTAAGAAAGAAAGGTTTGGCACAGACTAGAGGGGCAAGGTGGCCTGTTTCTGTACTGTAATTGTTCTATGGTTCTATGAGCATTTCCCAATGCCCTAACAATAAGAGAAAGAGAAGCAAAAGAGAATCCCTTCTGCGGCACTGAGTATCCATGGATTCGCCTCTAGCACTCACGCAGGCTCTGCAGCCGCACAGGACCCAATTCAAACCACTGGCAACTTAGTTCTAGATCCAAAACAATCAGGAAGCCTTCAGTGCCTGAGGTCCTTCGGGAGCCATTCTTTCCTCCAGTACCCTCTCAAACCCCGGTTCTGTTACCTGAGCCAGTCTCCGGCAGCCTGCAGCCCGTGTGGGTTCTTCGATCACGTCGCCAACGGCCCGCAGAATGCGTTGGTCCTTCAGCCACTGAGCCCATCACTGGTCCGCTGCTGTAAAAGTGAGTGAAAGATTGGACCAAGGGAGGTTGAGGAGAAATAATGATAGTGGAAAGAAATTTGACATTCTTAAAAACTGCATGAGCAATTTGTCACTTGAGTTACAAGAGAAAATAATTGTAAAGGCTTTTAATTTTGATATAAAAGCACAAAGCACTGAGAATGTTATTAGCTGAATATTAGCTACTGCTGAGATAGATTTTTCAACTATAGACAATCAAGAGTAATGAGGAACAAGGAGTGAAGTGGTTCTGAGCCCAACAACCATCATCTTGTTGAAGGACAGAGCAGATTATGGTGACACGTTTACAGCACCAGTGTCCAGGGTTCAAATCCTGTGCTGACCGTAAGGAGCTTGGTACGTTCTCCCTGTGTCTGTGTGGGTTTCCTGTGGGTGCTCTGGTTTCCCACCACCCTTCAAAACATACTGGGTTTTGGGTTGATTGGATATAATTGGGCAGCACAGGGACATAGGCTGGAAGAGCCTGTTGTAAGTCTAAATTTAAAAAAAAACTAAAATGTGAAAAATTCAATTAGATCTTCCTCCATGAGCACAAATGGTCTGCTGCCCCCAATCGGATAAACTGCAAGATGAATTCTAACCCTGCATCTGGAGAATGTACGACTTTATCAGAGGAATTGCAATGCACTCCACAGATCCCTTTGGTTTCTAAACGCACAATTTGGTGCAAAGTATGGAATTGTTCCTGATAGATGATTTCCGAACAGAACAGTCGACAGAAAACAAGGCATCTCAGCTAATAAGAAGACAGGCATGGCTTGTCGAGTGAGGGCACCTTAGCTGATAAGAGTTTAAGTCGTGCCAGTTTTCAATATACAGGCTTACTTATAAGGAAGGGGTCGAGATGTTGAAGACTTGGGAAAGATGTCAGTTCTCTTGAATAAATGGGAGCAATGGGCTATGTTTGTTTTCAATGACAAATAAAACCACAAATTTTACAATGTTCAAAGCACGCTAAAAACCAGCAATAAAATGAAATCAAATGTTGATTTTAAACATGTTTTGGGCATGCCAAACAGATATGTCTTGATGTCAATAAAACTATGTGGTGGAACAGGGTACTGCGGGCATGTCCTGCATGTCCTGACTGGGCTGGGCAGGCTGGCCCGCCTGCTGAACATTTAGCCCCTCCCCATAAGATCTCCTAATAAAGAACTGCACCGAGCCCACTATGTGATGCGTCTGATGATATCTTGATGTGTCTCGATGGATTGATAAATCTCAGAATTGGTTCCTCTGTTAGCAGTTTCTTTAGTTCGCTCCATGACTTTTCTTGCTCGTGATTCCACTCCCATTCAATGTTCTTTTCTGTTAGTCTTCTCAATGGAGCCATCTTTTCTGAGAGGTTGGATATGAATTTACTCATAGAGTTGACCATTCTATTAAACCTCAGTATGTCCTTTTTGAATTGTGGCCTTAGCATGTTCCCAATGGTGGACACTTTTCTGGGATCTGGTCTGATGCCCTCACTGCCAATAGTATCTCCTACAAATGTTAGCTCTGTCACCCCGAGCTGGCATTTCTCTCTATTCTGCTTCAGGTTTGCTTTCCTTGTTGCTTCCACTACTTTCCTTAGTCTCTCATCATGCTCCATTCTCATGGTTCCCCATAATATGATGTCATCCATTAAGGTATCAACTCCATTCAGGTGCTCATATATATAGCTTTGTGATACACTTCAGAAACTGAGGCAATTCCGAATGGTAGGAATCTGTAGCTGCCAAATGGACTATTGAACATGCACAGTCTTTGACTTGCTTCATCTAATTTTAACTGCCAAAATCCTGATCATTATCTAACTTGCTGTAAAACTTTGCATTTGCAAACTGTGACATGATTTCTTCATGTGTCAGAAGCTTAAAATGTTCTCTCTTTATTGCTCTGTTTAGATCTCTTGGATCCAGGCAAATTCTAAACTTTCCATTCTTTTTGTCTACAACAAGTGAACTCACCCACTCTGTTGGCTCATCTATCTTCTGAATCATGTTCAGACTTTCCATCCTGTCTAACTCTGCCTTTAGTTGCTTTTGAAGCACAAATGGAACTTTTCTGCATGGATGTATTATCGGTGGCACACGTTTATCTACTCTGATCGTGTGTTCTCCTGGAAGGCAGCTTAGACCCTGAAATAGGTCATTGTACTCTTTTATGAGTTCATCATAGACTGTCTCTCCATCACTTTCCACAATGAGGACTCTTTTTACGAGGTTCAGTTTCCATTGGCTGTTAAACCTAGTATGGCATGTACATCCTTTGGTACCACGATGAATGCTAGCATGCGCTCTTTGTCCTTGTGTTTAACTTTGACCATGCATTCTCCTTGCACTGGGATATTGGTACCTGAATACCTGTCACCTTCACTTTTGTTCCATACATCTTTGATCTAGGCCTAATCTTCTTAAAATCAATCTCTGATATTACATTAATTTGTGCTCCAGTATCCAATTTAACTGAAATGTATACATCATTCACTTTTAATCACAACATCCAATCTTCTTGTTTTCAGTCACAACATCTGCATAGAATTCCTCTTATCTCCCTTCATCTACTGCATGAACCTTGCTTTGTTGCACTTGGTTCCTACAGCAGCAGGTATAATGGTTGTTTTTGTTGCACATATAGCATGTTTTACCACATGCTGGACAATTTTTTTGGTAGGTGTTGTGAACCGCATCGACGACATGGCTTTCGATTGTCCCTTTCATTTTTATTTGTTGGCCACGCCTCTCTTTCTACTTTGGCGCTCTTTTTGTTAAACAGTTTATGTCTGTTCTTGCTCACTGCATGCACGTTGCAGCTAGTTTCACTGAAGAGCTCTTTTGCCTGCAATTTTACAGTTTCTGCAGCCCTATAGAGTGCTATGGCTTTTTCCCCGAGTCTAGATTTTGCTCTCTTAACAGTCTTTCCCTTAGACTATTATCTGGAATACCACACACAAGTCTGTCTTTTATCAGTGAATCAGTCATTCTATCAAATTCACACATTTTGCTTCTGTTTCTCAATTCAGTCACATATTGATCAATACTTTCTTCTGTTTTCTGTACACGTGAAAAATTTGTGCCTCTCAAATGTCACATTATGTTTAGGCATGCAGTATGCCTCAAACTGTTCCATTATTTTTTCCAGTTTTATTTTGTCTCCTTCAGCAGCAAATGTGAAGTTATTATACACCTCCAGGGCTTCATCACCCATGACATGTAAGAAAACTGATGCTTTCACTTTATAATTTTTCTCATCCTCTCCGACTGGCACTAAATACAATCCAAAATGCTGTTTAAATCTATTCCAATTTTCAGCCACATTACTTGTCAGCTGAATTTTCGCTAGTGGATGTAATCCTTGCATATTTCACTGTGTTAGCTTCTCTTCACTGATTAGTTATTGACTTTAGATTTTACCTTTTAAAGTATTTTCTTCATCCCACTTCTGACACCATGTTTCATCTTGTGTGAGTTAGTAGACAGCACATGGATGAAAAAAAAGGTTCTTCACTTTAAAGTTGATGTAAACAGCACCATGAGGCATGCCATGACAGTGCAGGCGTCCATTACAGCTCTTGCATACTGTGTGTCAGCCCACTGCTGGCAGTCAAGTCTAATCAAACAGTAAGACATTGGTAGTTGCCATGCAAACATGATCACTATCATTACAGCATGCTTTCCATGTGAGCTGGTGAAGTTCCTCCTGGTGCTCTGGTCTCCTCCAACATCCCAAAACTGTGCCATTTTGTAGGTTAATTTTAGCTGCTGTGAATTGCCCGGGATCGTACATTTTGAAGAAGTTGATGTGAAAAGTAAGGAGAATAAATGGGGATGAAAGTAATGCTTGATGGTCACTGTGAGTTCAACAGGCTAAACATGCTGTATCTCTCGATGAACTTATTGTTATGTTATGGGATATGGGAATATATTAAATATCTCAAGATATTTTTGGCATCTCAGAACACTGAGAATCTGAGGTAAATGGTAGGAAAGTTTCTGTCAATCACACATTTTGAAATAGTTAGGAGTTTTTATTAGTTGTCTGATGACAAGAAGTAGGCTAAGAGGAACCTTTAAGTTCCAGAAGTGAAGTTATACTATTTTTGGAAACTGACTTTGTGTCATGAACATTTGGAGCTAGCATGCAAGGTCAGTGACTAGTGGAGTGCTCAGGGATCTGTTCTGAGACTCCTAATCTTAGTGATTTTTACAATTGACCTTGGTGGAGAAGCTGAAGGATGGGTCAGTAAGTTTGCGGATGACATGAAGGTTGGAGAAGTTATGGATTGAACTGAGGGCTGTCAAAGATTACAAGAGGATATAGACAGGATGCAAAGTTAGGCAGAGAAATGGCAGATGGAGTTCAATCCAGATAAGTTCAGGAAGGACAAACCAGAACGCTGAGTACAGGGTTGATGGTTGGTTATTTAAAAGTGTAGATGAATAGAGAGACCTAGGGGTCCAAATCCATACATTGCTCAAGGTCGCCATACAGGTTGATAGGATAAGAAGGCCTATGGGATGCTGGGATTCATTGATAGAGGGATTGAATTCAGGAGTAGAGATGTCATATTTCACCTCTATAAATCTCTGGTAAGACCACACTTGGAGTATTGTGTTCAGTTCTGGTCACCTCATTATAGGAAGGATGTGGAAGCTCTGGAGAGGGTACAGAGGAGATTTACCAGGATGTTGCCTGGATTGGGAAACAAGTCTTATGATGCAAGGTTAGCAGAGCTGGGACTTTTCTCTTTGGAGTGTAGAAGGATGAGAGGAGACTATTAAGAGTCCACAAGATTGTGAGAGGCATAGATAGGGGGGACAGTCAGCATCTGTTTCCCAGGGCAGGATTAGCAAACACCAGAAGACATATATATAAAGTTAAGGGAGGGAAGTTTAGGGGAGACATCAGATGTAAGTTTTTATTTACACCGAGAGTTGTGGGTGCCTGGAATGCATTGCCAGGGATGGTGGTGGAGGCTGAAACATTAGGGACACTTAAGAGGCTCTTAGGCAGACACATGGACGAAAGGAAAATAAAGGGTTATGGTTAGGGAAGGTTCAGTACTTTTTTTTAGAAAGGAATATAGGGGTTGGCACAACATTGAGGGCTGAAGAGCCTGTACTGTTCTATGTTGTTCAAAAGCCCAGTGTTTTGACTTGAAGGTGTGTTTGCTTGTTTCTGGTTCCTGATTGATGCATTTTCAAATGAATCTTGGACATTCCGGACAGTTTTTTAAACTGGCCCTGGATTCACACAGCTACATTCTCATTAACTATGTAAAAAGACCTAAACTTAAAGATTTGGTGAGGGAAAACAACAATGGCAATGGGGGAAGGAACCAGAATGATGAACCCATGATTCTGTTTCTATTTAATTTTTAATTTAGATATACAGGATGGTAACAGGTCCTTCTGGCCCGCGAGCCCATGCTGTCCAATTACCCCCGATTAATCTATCAACCCCTGTACATTTCAAACAGTGGGAGGAAAGTGGAGCACTCCAGAGGAAACCCTCACTGACACGAGGAGAATGTACAAACTCCTTACAGACAGTGGCAGATTTGAACTTGGGTTGCTGGCGTTGTAATAGAGTTGTGTCAATCGCTACACTAACTGTGCTGTTGTTCACCCTCTCACTGACTGATTGCTATCTCAAATGTCCTATTCTCATCTCCATCAGTTCACATTCATTATCATCTGACTGGACATATAAAACCAGACGGGTTTCTCCAGACCACAGTTCACGTGTGCACATGTGAAACATCCATACGCAATAATACATAATAATCGCATATACATAAAGATACAATATAAAATAAATATATATAAATATTTTAGAGTAATTTACTCAATTAATTACTCAGGATACTCCTTGACAATCTTCAAGTTCTGGCATTTTCTTGCTCTCCACATATCACCCCTGCTCTCTATAAACAGAACTGCTGCAAATTGCCCAGTTCAACAACCTCATTTGCAGACCCCGCAAATTTTACAGCAGGTGATGCTGTCTGGGAGTGTTTTGCCACATTCTGTGTGGCCTCTGTGTCTGAAGGGAAAGAGGGCTCCCAAAGAGCACTGAAGGTTTCCTGATTGTGTCGCATATTTGGATCGGAGGCTCAGATTGCCGATGCTTTGAACTGGAGTCTGTGAGACTGCGGGAGTGCTACAAGTGAATCCACGGGCTCTGAAGGGACTCTCTTTTGCGTCACTTTCTCTCTTACTGTATGGAGCACCAGACAACACAAATGGAGACTCTTTGTCTGCCTCATGTCAGGCAGAAGGTAATTTCAAGTCAAATCAAGATAATTGTCATCTGATTGCACTAGTACAACCCAACGAAACAGATTTCTCTGGTCCTCAATGCAAAACAAGCAGGGACACAACTAGGCATAACACACATACAGACAAACAATACATATACAGGACAAGTTTTCATCTATACCAGTGGTTCTCACCTTTTTCTTTCCACTCATGTGCCACCTTAACTAATCCCTATGGCATCAGTCCTCTGTGATTAGTAAGGGATTGCTTAAGGTGGGATGAGGGTGGGAAGGGAAGGATGAGAAACATTGCTCTAGACCCAATTGTTACTGGAATATTTTGCTTGAGAAAAATTGTTATTGGCCCATTTCCTTTGGAGTTATGAAACCGTGCACATAATGAGTCAATGAGGTACGATTAAAACAGTGGTGTTCATACTTTTTCTTTCCACCCACACACCGCCCTTACTAATCACAGAGCACCGATGGCATAGGGATTGCTTAAAGTGGTATGTAAGTGGAAAGAAAAAGGTTGAGGACCACTAGTCTATACAAATAAATAAATAACTATTATTTGGGAAATAGGAGAGTCTCTGATGGTTAGTGTAAGCATTTTCTTTGGTCATTCAGCATTCGCACTGCCCGTGGGAAGAAGCTGGTGACGCTGGCTCTGATACTCCTGTATCTAGTCTTCCCCGGCAGGAGCAGCTGAAAGATGCTGTGCGCAGTGGAATGAAGGGGTGCTGTGGAAGCTGAAAGATGCTGAGAGACCTGGCAGTTCTACCGACAACGATCCTGATAGATCACGTTGATGGGGGTGATGGAGACTCCGATGATTTTTGTGTAATGGCAAGTGAATTTCATGGCAATAAAGGAATCTTAAATCTTAACAGAAAATCTCTAGCTCCCTTACATAACGTTGTTCTAGGATCCACTCCAGTTATATTTCAAGAGTATGCTGCCCATTCAGTTTAATAGCACCATTCACAGCCTTCATTTGTTTGACTTTACAAGCAGCCATAAAATATATACGATGCTCAAACTGAGGTTATATCACTGGCTCCAGATATTTGTATTTGCTTCTGTACTGCGGAATGAAAGAAATTTACAGTCCTACAACACCTTGAATATCCCCAAGGCTCTGCAGTCCATGAAATATTTTTGATGTGTTGTCAGTTTCGTGGTGGAAGACACAGCAGGTCCTTTGTGTACAGGAAGCTCCAATGATCTGATAATCTGCTTGCTGCTGTTGGTCGAGGGATGCCAGAAAGCTCCCTTGGTCTTGAGGCACTTACCTTGCGGATCTTTATTAACCAAAACCATTCAGAAAACAATGCATCCTTCAGTACTCCACTGAAATGACAGAGCAGTTTTCAAGTCCAAGAATTAGGCTCAGAATTTTTGTGGCTGGGATGTGGCACTGCAGAGCAAGGTTAATATCTTGCATTGGATGCCTTTAATACATTGGGGTATTTGGAAACAGCAGTTATGAACCGAGACCTGGCAGTTCTACTGACTACATGATTCCCACCATACAGACACATAGTCCCCTCTCCTCCCCTCTTTGCCTTCCACAGGGACCACTCTCTCCATGACTCCCTTGTTCACTCGCTCCTTCTCCCCCAATTGTCCCCTTGACGCCCACCCCTGTGATCGCAAGAGATGCTCCACTTGCTCCCGCACCTCCTCCCTCACCACTATTTTGAGCCCAGAACAGTCCTCCCAAGTGAAGCAACATTTCATTTGTGAACATGCAAGGGACATCTACTGCATCCGGTGCTCTTGCCATGCTCCCCTTTACATCGGAACGACTGATCGCAGGCTGGGAGATTGCTTTATTAAGCACCTCAACTCTGACGGCCACAATAGCGTGGATCTCTCAGTGACCACCCATTTCAATTCCCCATCTTATTCCCTTGCTGACATGTCGGTCCATGGTCTCATGTACTGCCAGACTGAGACCATCCGTAAATCAAAGGATCAACACCTTATCTTCCGACTGGGCACCCTCCCACCAGATGGCATTCATATTGACTTCTCTGGCTTTTGTTAACCGCCCCCCCCCTCACCCATTATTTTCCCCCATCTCTGTCTCTCCATCCCATCTACTTTCGCACAAACATGATCAATTCTTACCTTCGGGGGTGGGGGGGGCCCTTATCATTATCCAATTAACACCTTCACTGGGGACTGGATTCCTCCCCCCATTGTCTGAATTCTGAGCCTATCTGAGATTTCCTGCTTTTTCCTTGAGGAAGGGCTCAGGCACGAAACGTTGAAAATAGTCTCCTGTAGACGCTGAAAAGACCGACTAAGTCCCTCTACATTTCGGTGTAATTTTACTACAATCACAGCAACTGCTGCCTTTCATGATTCACTCAGTTCTGAGGACTGAACCTGTTCATCCTGGTGACGGGATGGCAGAACTGCGAAAAGCTGGATTCAGGAGACTACACTGTGAAGTCTGCGGATCATGATCCAAAGGCTGAACCATTGGTTTTTACCCACATTATCCACTAAAGCTAAGTCTGCCACAAAATGGAAATGTGTTTTTTTTAAAGTTGCGGGTGATGTGGACAAAACACTCGAGATCATGTAACTAAATTCTCTTCTGTGCTGTTGATGAAAATGGCATTTACTTTATTTAGAATAGTTTGGGGCAGGAGCTAAATTGTGTTGTGAACATAAGAAACAGAATCAGGAAAAGGCCATCCAGCCCATCAAGCCTGCTCCGCTAATCAATAAGAACATGGCTGATCTGGTCAAGGACTCAGCCCCACCTACCACTTACCATATCGTTAATTTCCCTACTTGCCAAAAAAACTATCTGTTTTTAAAATATATTCAATGAGATTGTCCGCATAGAAATTTTAAAAAAACCATGATTTGTCTATATCACTGACAAAATGTACCTTCATTAGTTACTGTAAAATTATTTATGTCTATTAAGTCACTTATTTTTAGTCATACAGCATGGTAACAGGCCATTTTGGTCCCTGCCACCCTATTACACCCAACTAACCTACAAACTCTGTACGTTTTGAATGGTGGGAGGAAACCGGAGCCCCAGGGGAAAGCCCACGCAGACACAAGGAGAACATACAATCACTTTACAGACAGCATGAGATTCGAACCCAGGTCTTGATCGCTGGTGCTGTAAAGACATTGCGCTAATCACCCTGAATTCATGAAATTAAATCATTTCCTCATAGTTCCATTCCAAGATGGGATGGATGGAAGGAACAAGGTGAGCCTGGGGTCTGGTTTATGGTCTCTGGGCCTGGAAGTGGCTAAGAGGGAGGTCAGAGTCCCTAGGAGCTGTCAGAGAAAGGTCAGAACCTCCAGGGTCAGTCAATGGGTTGTCAGTCCCTTAGGGGTAGTCCAAGGGAGGTCAGAGTCCCCACGAGTGGTCAGTGGGAGAGAAGAGCCCCAGGAGTTGGTGGATAGAGGGCAGATACCCCAGTGGTGGTCGGAAGGAAAGTGAGAGACCACTGGGACTGTCAGAGAGAGGTCAGTGGTTAGAGGAAGTTCAAAGTCCCCAGGGACAAATGGAGGGAGGTCAAAGACTCCAGGAGCAATTTGAGGGAGGTCAGAGGTAGTTGAGGAGAGGGCAAGGTTCTCAGAAGTGGTTGGAGAGAAGTGAGAGATCACAGTGGTACTCAGAGGGAGGTCAGAGCCCCCCAGGGGCAGTTGAAGAGAGGACAGAGACCCCAGAAGCAGTCGAGAGATGTTTGAGGCCACAGAAATGCTAAAAGGGAGGACAGAAGGCCAAAGATTCTATAATCCACCCCATTGAAAAAGAGGTCAAATATGGAATTCAAAATATCCTCATCAACATAGGCTTTAATGGTAAAGGTGATGACATTTTCAAGGTGCACTTTTATTTTGCCAAGGATTCAAGGAATAATATTTTATTGAGAGAGAGATAGGAGAAGGTGAGCGAGAAAGAGAAAAGAGAGAGAGCGATAAATAGAGAGAGAGAGAGAGAGGAAAGGCAAGTGAGTGAGAGAAAGAGAGAGAGAGAGAGAGAGAGGAAAGGCAAGTGAGTGAGAGAGAGAGAGAGAGAGAGAGAGAGAGAGAGTGGGAGCAAGAGAGAAAAAGTGTGCGCAGAGAAGAGAGGGAGTGAAAGAGAAAGGAGAGGGAAAGAGGTGAGAGAGAAATAGAGGAGGGAGAAGGCAGGAGAGAGAGAGAAGAATGAATGATTGAATGATGAAGGAAGACTAACAATGATGGTTCAATGTCTTGTTGGTAGAGCATTTTTTGCAGTCATGGATATTTTGGTCAAATGTTTGCTTAACTTTTAACTCAGTAATTCACTCATTTGGGATGTGGCAGCATTGCTTTTATTACTTACCCCCTGTCCTCCTTGAGCAGTGCGGTTGTTGTTTAGTCGATCCATTTCAGAGAACAGTTAGAAATGAAGCACTGTGTCGTGTGGCTGGATTTACAAAAGTGGTCAGACTTCGTGGGCCTGAGTCCATTTTATCTGTCATATCGAGTTTATTGTCATATTCATAGTATCATAAAAAATTCTTACTTGCTGCAATAAACTTTACCTAGAGGACTTCAGCAGTCTTGCAAAGACTATAGAGATTACAAAAGGTGTAGTTTTAAGGCTTTTGAAGAATATAAAGGTGGATAAGTCTCCGGGACCAGACGGGATCTTCCCCAGGACATTGAGAGAAGTGAAGGAGGAAATAGCAGAGGCTCTGGCGGTAATTTTCCAAATGTCATTAGATATGGGGATAGTGCCGGAGGATTGGCGCATTGCGCATGTGGTTCCGTTATTTAAAAAGGGTTCAAGGAGGAAGCCTGGCAACTATCGGCCTGTAAGTTTGACGTCTGTGGTAGGTAAATTAATGGAGAAAATTCTTAGAAATAGTACTTATAAACATCTGGATAGACAGGGTCTGATCAGGAGCACTCAACATGGATTTGTGGGAGGAAGGTCATGTTTGACCAATCTGATTGAATTTTTTGAGGCGGTGACTAGGAATGTGGATGAGGGTAGCGCAGTGGATGTTGTCTATATGGACTTCAGTAATGCCTTCGATAAGGTACCACATGGAAGGTTAGTTAGGAAGGTGCAGTCTTTAGGTATAAATTTTAAGATAGTCAAATGGATTGAACATTGGCCAGAGAGTGGTAGTGGATAATTGTCTGTCAGGTTGGAGGCCGGTGACCAGTGGTGTGCCTCAAGGATCTGTATTGGGCCCATTGTTGTTCTTTATATACATTAATGATCTAGATGATGGGGTGGTAAATTGGATTAGTAAATATGCAGACGATACTAAGATAGGTGGAATAGTGGATAATGAAGGTTTTCAAGGATTGCAGAGGGATTTGGGCTGCTTAGAAAAGTGGGCTGAAAAATGGCAGATGGAATTTAATGGTGATAAGTGTGAGGTGCTTCATTTTGGTAAGAAGAATCAGAATAGGACATACGTGGTAAATGGGAGAGCATTGAGGAATACAGAAGAGCAGAAAGATTTAGGAGTAACGGTACATCGTTCCCCGAAGGTAGAAACTCACGTGAATAGGGTGGTGAAGAAGGCTTTTAGTATGCTGGCCTTTATCAATCATTGCATGGAATATAGGAGTTGGGAGGTGATGTTGAGATTGTATAAGACGTTGGTGCAGCCTAATTTGGAGTTCTGTGTGCAGTTCTGGTCGCCTAATTATAGGAAGGATATAAACAGAGTGGAGAGAGTGCAGAGAAGGTTTACCAGAATGTTACCTGGGTTTAAGCATCTAGAGTATAGGGAGAGATTGGACAGATTAGGTCTTTATTCTTTGGAGCGTAGAAGGTTGAGAGGGGATTTGATAGAAGTATTTAAGATTATGAAAGGGATAGACAGAGTGGATGTGGATAGACTATTTCCGTTAAGAGGAGGAAAGATTAAAACAAGAGGACATGAGTTAAGAATTAAGGGGCAGAGGTTTAGAGGTAACATGAGGGGGAACTTCTTTACTCAGAGAGTGGTAGCTGTGTGGAATGATCTTCCGGGAGAAATAGTGGCGGCGGAGTCAATTGTATTATTTAAGAAAAGGTTGGACAGGTATATGGATGGGAAGAAGATGGAGGGTTATGGGCATTGTGCAGGGAGGTGGGACCAGAAAGGGGTGTTTGGTTCGGTGCGGACTAGAAGGGCCTAATGGCCTGTTTCCGTGCTGTAATTGTTATGTTATGTTATGTATAAACTATTTCAGATTTGTTAAACACTCTGGATTCCATGCTCAGATTTTAATTCTTGTCTACACATGATTCATTGAAGGATGCTATTATATGGATCAATGATATATCTACCCGTAAACTCAATTAACTAATTTCCTTCCAACACTAACAATTTTTTTGAGAATGGGTTGCTTTCGGTGTGATCCGCCCCAGGAGAACAATGCAGTTATAACCGTTGAACAAAATTGCTTTCACTCAACCTTATTTGTAAAGCAGGGACATTTTTAAGTACCTGTGTAGCTGCAATAGGCAAAAATCTCACTGCATCTGCACGTTATGTATTCTTTCTTTCCTTTGGCCTCCATCGGTCGTGGTTGACCATGGGTACTGCGCCTCTGGTAGTCACTGGGGAGTGGCCTCTCCAGGACTCGAGCCAGGGCAGAGTTAATATGGAGGTCCCTCTGTGGCCCGTGCAGTGGGACCCACCCCTGTCCTTGCTAATGACTGGTCCTAAGGAGCGGTGAAAGTCAATACAGTTTGGCGGAAGCAGCGTCGCAGGAGTTGCTGAGCCAGTGCTGGGTAGAGCACTCAGCCGACTCTGGGCATTTTCCCAAAGCCTTTCCCGAGAGCGGGTGCAGCCACAAGGTAGCAGAGGTTTGAAGTCGGAGTTCCCCCTCTCTTAGATGAGTTACCATCCATGGTTAATGAGCCCATCTGCCTGGAGCTACTGGTCTCAAGGCACCAGTGACTACCTTTGCCCCTTCTCCTGATCTCATCATTATCGACATCATCAATCTTGTCATTATCATCAAAATCATTATTTTTATCATCATTATAAGGCCAGCAGAAAGCATAATTGTGCCTCTGTCTGGAAAATGCATCTAACATCCCAGACTCTCCTTCTGAGGCAGTCTTCAGAGATTAAGGATCGAGGCATTTATTTATATGGAGTGAAACATGAACATGTGGCAGATGCAGTATAATGTGGATAAATGCGAGGTTATCCATTTTGGAGTTAAGATTAGGAAAGAGGACTATTATCTAAATGGTATCTGTTTATGAAAGGGGATGCAGCGAGACTTGGGTGTTGCTGTGCATCAGTCGTTGAAAGTGGGCGCGTGGGTGCAGCAGGCGGTGAGGAGGGCGAGTGGTATGTTGACGTTCATAGCGAGAGGATTTGAGTCCAGGAGTAGCGAGATCCTGCTGCAGCTGTACAGGGCCTCGGTGAGACTACACCTGGAGTACTGCGGGCAGTTTTGGTCACCTTATCTGAGGAAGGATATTCTTGCCTTGGAGGGGGTGCAGAAAAGATTCACCAGACTTGCATATAGAGAAAGGTTGGCTAGACTAGGCTTGTATTCTCTGGAATTTAGAAGATTGAGGGTGGTATCTTATAGAAACATATAAAATTCTTAAGGGTTTAGACAGACTAGATGCAGATAGGTTGTTTCCAATACTGGGAAAAACCAGAACCAGGGGTCACAGTTTAAGGATAAGGGGGAAGTCTGTTAGGACTGAGATGAGGAAAAAAAATCTTCTCTCAGAGGGTGGTGGATCTGTGGAATTCCTTGCCACAGGAAGTAGTTGAGGCCAGTTCCTTGTCAATATTTAAGAGTAGGTTAGATTTAGCCCTTATGGATAAGGGGATCAAGGGTATGGGGAGAAGGCAGGAACTGGGTACTGATCAGCCATGATCATATTGAATGGGGGTGTAGGCTTGAAGGACCAAATGGCCTACTCCTGCACCAATTTTTCTATGTTTCTATCTGCAGACACTGATTGTAGTAAAACCACAGAAATGCGAGAGAGAGAGAGAGAGAGAGAGAGAGCGAGAGAGAGGGGGGAGGGAGGGAGGGAGAGAGAGAGAGAGAGACAGAGCTAGAGGAAAGGAGATGGAGCAAAGGTTAGGGGGTGGTGGGCTAACGGAGAAGTCAATGTTATTTTTTTCTGATAGGAGGGTGCCCAGACGAAATATGAGGTTTTGTTCCTCCATTTGGCAGGTGGTTTCAGATTGGCATCTCCTGCGGTCACAGGGGTAGGTCCCAAGGGAACGATTGGTGGGGAGGGAGGAGTGGTCACAGAGGGAGTCCCAGAGAGAGTGATCCCTGTGGAAGGAGAAGAGGAAAGGAGAGTGGGGGGGGGGTATATGTGTCTTGTGGTGGGATCCCGTTGAAGGTGGTGGAAATGGTGGAGGAGGATGTGCTGGACACAGAGGCTGGTGGGATCGTAGATGAGGACAAGGGGATCCTTCAGTCGATGAGGACAGGGACCTATCCTTGTGACGTGTGGGGGTGGAGGAGGCCAGGGCAGATGTCCGGGTAATGGAGGAAATCCAGTTGAGGGCTGAGCTGATGATGGTATTAGGGAAGCCACATTGTTTGAAGAGGGAGGACATCTCCGATGATCTAGTATGGAAGACCCCATCCTGGGAGCAGATGCGATGGAGATGGAGGAATTGAGAGAATGGCATATGGATCTTGGTGAAGTAATTGATAAAGTCCCAGATAGTAAATGAATTAATTTTTTCATATTTATTTTAAAAAACTTAGACATACAGCATGGTAACTTACAGACCCTCTCAGCCCACTGCCCATGCTGCCCAAATACCCTAATTAACCTGAGTACGTTTTGAAGGGTGGGAGGAAACTGGAGCACCCGGAGAAAACCCACACAGACGTGTGGAGAATGTACAAACTCCTTGCAGACAGTACAGGAAGAAGATAGACAATTTGGAAGATCTGGACTGGAAGACTTGATCTTGGGAACAGATGTGGTGGAGACAGTGAAATTGCCAGAAGGGAATAGAATCCTTGCAGGGGACAGGGTGTGAGGAAGTGTAGTCAAGGTAGTTATGGGAGTTGGTGGTATGTACTATATGTTAGTGGGCTAGTGGAAAGCTTGTCTCCCGAGATAGGGACTGAGAGATCCAGGAAGGGGAGAGCATTGTCAGAGATGGACCAGATGAAGTTGAGATCAGGGTAGAAGTTGGCAGCAAAGTGAATGAAGTTTTTGAGCTCATCGTGGGTGCGTGAGGCCACCCCGATGTAGTCATCAATATACCAAAGGAAGGATTGAGGGTCCTTGCCTGTGGAGGCTTGTAGCAAGGATTGCTTCACAAAGGGGAAGCAACTATATCGTTGCCTCTGAAGGACACTGCAAGACCAACTGAGTTCCTCTAACATCTCTGTGGGTTTTTACTCCAAACTCAGTGTCTGAAGACTTTTGTGCTTCACACTGGATGCCTTCAAGTGGCAGCATCTTCTCAGCCTCTGTAATTCTTGTGATTGTTACGAGTTTACTGCGGATGTGGGTTTGCTCTGGCCTGGAAATTTTTTCCTGTCACCAATATAACCACAGATTAAAAATGCCCCTCAACTGTATTTGTGAAATAAAAGTAGCAAATAGACTTTTGATGGGTAAAGTCCCCCTTTATATCTACTCATGGGAAGGTGGGAGGTGGGTGACTCTTCAGTTTATTCATTAGCCCCTTTTAAACTGCAGCACCTGGGTCGCCCTCCTGGGACTTGGGTGCGATGACTGGGGCAAAGGTGCTGGGAGCACCTTTTAAATTGCAGGGGGATCAACCCATTAAATCGCAAACCCGGTGATTTAAGGGAGATCCCACCCCCACAATGCACTCACCGGAGGTACTGCCAGGTGTTTGGATACTGACTGCCTGGTGACGCATGCACACAAGTGCTGACGTCACCAGAAAAAGTGGGTCGGCCATCTTCATTTTCAAATTGCCCATGGACGTGACCTAGCTAAGTTTAGCTGGGTTCCCTGACTACCTCTGAGGTCGGTCAGGGACACGGTTGGATTCTGACAGGGTCGACCAGGTCGGACCCTTTATAACTGCCATGTAACTGGGGTGCTAACAGGGCAAATTGCCTGGTTAAGCCCATTTTGCATGGCAGTTTGAAAGGGCCTATTGGAAATGGAGTTTTGCAGAAAAGAGTACCCGCAGATTCCTATATGTGCATTAGAAATGTTTTTGATCCAAAGGGGATGGCTAAGAAAGAGAAGGTTAATGAGCAGAACATCGACAATGCATCCACCCATAGCAAAGATTAACACTTTGTCCTTCAGTTGATGGGATTTTCAAGTATGCGCATCTTGCCTTTTTAAAAAAACACAGAGATCAAGGATGTGGTTCAGATTAGATGGACCTGTCACAAGTAAGATATGGACAGTAAACTGACATATCTGGGGAAAGTCACACATACATTGGCAATGGAATGTTAACTTGAAGGGAGACACACACAGCAGATGGGGAGCCCTTTGAAAAGATATCACAATCTTTCACTGACTTTAGATTGCAGATCATTAACATTGATTGACAAGTGACAAGCTTTTATGTGACTTTGAGTCTGCAAACTTCCCCACTGTGTGAATGGAATTGACATGAATGATCTCCCTTTCCACCACTCCCCCCCACCCCCCACCTATCCAGACAGGCTCAACCAATGGAGGGGTCTCAGCGACAGGCAGGGTTTCTTGTCCTCAAGGAGCCTTCAGTGAAACTGACAGAATCAAAAAAAAACTGGGAACAATTTGTTTCTGACTGACAACATCAAGTGTGTGCCTGGAGCAGCCAGTTTCGGGGCTTGCCTCTGAATAACTGGTATTGCTGACATCCACGCAATATTTCCACGGGCAGTCAGCACTGGTTTTCCAGAGACAAGTATCAACCGTCCTCAATTTCCTTTCTACTGCTTTGAAAAATATTGTTTGGATTTAAAGAAAATGTGGAACAGTAAATTGGTGACAGGCTGAGTGCTGGGAGGTATTGCCACAAATCCTTCAGAACAAAATAAACCAATGGTCATGCCATGAGGTCTCCAGGTTTCAGCCCTGCTAATCCAGATCAAGATTCAGTTTATTGTCATAATATTAAAACAGTGTCATGTTACATGAAATTTCTTTTTGACTGCCACCAGCAGGAATTGCCTGAAGTGCCTCTTACAGTCAGAGAGAGAGAGTCTCCGCACCCCCCCCCCCCCACCCACCCCCGGTCACCAAATGTCTGTAGAACCACCTCCAGTGCTTCCGCAGCCACTCAAGAGACCAGTCCAAACCATTGGCGACCCGAGCTCCAGATTCGAACCTCCAACGCGGTCAGGGACCCTTCGGCGCCCTCAGCATCTCCTCGCATCCCGGTTCCGATACCTGGTACGCACCTCTAGCCAGTTGAAGCCAGTATTCAGCAGTCCGCAGGTTCCATGGGTCCCTCACCTCGAGTCACCAGCTGCCCACTGCATGCATTGGTCTCTCAGCCGCAGAGCCCCTTCACTGGTCTGCCGCAGTGTAATGATAACATTTCTACACAAAGTCCTCTTTGTTTAACACAGTCTATCATGTATAGAGTGAGTGAGCCCATCTATCTCACCTATTGTGGTCATTTAATGCAGACTACTGTCAGTGGTGTATCTTACCAACCTGTTTGACTGAAACAAGTAGAAATATTACGTCTCTGTACTGGTATATATTACAATAAACTCTTATCTTTCATCATTATCTCACCTCAAAGATGAGACTTCAGATATAAAACCAGAAACTGAAAATGCGGCAAACACTCAGCCGGTCAGACAGCATCTGTGGAAATAGGAACATTTCAGCAATGGGACCTTTCATCAGAAAATGCTGCAAACCTGCTGAATGTATGTTCAGCCGTTCCCATTTTAATCTTTAGTTTTTTTAGATTTTCGGATTTATCATTTTAATCCTCATTGAAGAATTGTTTTTGCTAGCTCCTCACTATTTCTGTCGTTTCCAGCCCTGGAGCCCCGCAAGCTCCCTGCATTCCTCCAATTACAAGTTGCGATGTGTCTTCTAACTATCCATCCCCTTGGATGATGATGGTTCCCTTTGGCCACTTTGTGGGGTTTGATACGAGGATACACCACTCCTCAGAAAGGATCAGTGTGTGTGTGAATGGGTTTTTGGTGAGTAGGGAGTTACACAGGTCCAGACCCCACCCTCTCGACATTCCCCCCCCCCCCACCGAATTCAGCGTCAGGGTGATGTCCAAGACGGCTGGGGGGAGTTCTGTTGGCAAGACCAAGTTGTGACGCTAAGGATGCCTTTTCTGCGCTTCACAGCATGTGTTTGGTAGATGGTCGTTGACCCTACGAGAGGGTTCGTTCACCCTTTGGCAGGTCTTGTTTTTCATCCTGCAGTGTCTAGCCCACCCTCCGCACCAGGCAAGCCTAGTGGAGGAGCCAGTTTAGTCACTGACCACTTGATCACACGACAGGCAGTACTGGGTTACATGGGACCAGTCGCACTCCTGACCTCAGTTTAATTGCTTCATTATGAATGGTTTTACACCTTCACCTGTAAAGGCTCTGAACACAGCAATTCTCTTTAACTCACCCCCTTCTCCACCTCTGTCCTACAGGATTACAGCAGGCAAAGGTTGGTATATCATGAATTTTTAATGTATTATTACAGAACAAAACAAAACCTTTGCCTGCTGTAATCCAGTGGGGCAGAGGTGGAGAAGGGGGTGAGTTAGAAGAAACTAATTGGCTGAACGGTTGGTGTAGCAGTTATCACAACGCTGTTACAGCGCCAGCAATCGGGACTGGGGTTCGAATCCTGCGCTATCTGTAGGGTGTTTGTATGTTCTCCCCGTGTCTGCATGGGTTTTCCCCGGGGACTCTGGTTTCCTCCCACCATTCGAAATGTACCGGAGATTGTTGGTTAATTGGGTGTAATTGGATGGCACAGGCTAATCAGCCACAAGGGCCTGTTAACCGTGCTGTATGTCTAAATAAAATTTAAAGGCAAACGAAAAATTACCATGAGCATTGCCCAGTGCCCCCAACAATAGGAGAAAGAGAAACAAAAGTGAGTCCCTTCAGAGACACTGAGAGTCCGTGAATTCCTCTCCAGCCCTCCCATAGCCTCCAGTTCAACCCATCGGCAACCCAAGCTCCAGATCCAAACCTCTGATGCGATCAGGAAGCCTTCAGCGCCCAAGGCCCTTCAGGATCCCTTGTTGTCTTCAGCACCCTCTCGAATCCTGGTCCCGATCCCTGGTTCCCAAGAGCCAGTTTCCAGCAGCCCGCAGCCTGTGTAGGTTCTTCAGCTGCGGAGCCCCTCACTGGTCCACCGCCCCGGTTTCATTACCATCTACCTCTGTCCATACCTTTAGTCATCTGCTCCAATACCTTTCTGTGTACGCTTGTGTCAGATTTTGCTTGGCATAGCTCCTGCAATTACTTCAATAAAGTTTTATAAGAAGGAAATTTTGTTTTATTGTGGGTACCAATAGCCTTGATTGGAATCCCTGTGATTTAGATCAGGAAACTTTCAAAAATATATAGGAAACCAGCCAGTACATGTTGTCTGCAGTCTGCTCAAGAGATACTTCAAACAAAAATATTCTTAAAAGCTTTGCATTCACAGGATGTTTCCTGTTTGAACTATTGTACTGTAATTATTCTAACTGCAACTCCATTTGGACATATGGTTACCCATGAATGGCTTTTGAAGTAAGAGTTATCTTTCTTTCCCTTCCACTTCTTTAAAGTGGTGAACCATAACTGAAAGACAAGCCCAACAATTCTGATGGTCCTCTCCTAATAGACAACAGGACAAAGGTGCAGATTACTCTGTAATAAGGACCCAGGCCAGACATTGTATTGTAAGATCAGCTGAGGATATATTTGGCCATGGTTTCCAGACATTGTATTGTAAGATCAGCTGAGGATATATTTGGCCATGGTTTGGCCATGGTTTTTAGAATGGAGCCTTTTGCACCAATTTAACTCTCCCTGTGGAAATTGTATGAGAATTGGTCGTATCTGAGAATGGAAGAATGTTGGAATTGTGTGTTTGAGTTAAAAAATATAAAGAAAAATATAACATTTGCACAGTATTTGACAAACTATAACAGGGATACAGGGCATAGCAGAGCCAAAATATGGGTACTTACCTTGTTAGTTGGCGTCCTCCGGCCATCTTGATTCCTGTACACATGCGCAAGTCTTCAGTTGGAACATGTGCGAAAGTTAAGTGCCCTAACGATATTGAATTCGCACCCTTAACTCTTGCGCATGCGCCAACTGAAGACTCACGCGTGCGCACAGGAATCAAAATGACCATCCCCAGCCTTTGGACCCTGGGACACTGACTAACAAGGTAAGTGTGCACATTTTGGACCTGCCATGCCCTGTATCCCTGTTAATGTTTGTCAAATACAACATAAACTGCGTAAATTTTAAACAAATTTTTGGTCTTATGTGCAGATGGACGTAAGTCTCATAGGTCGCAAGTCGAGGAGAACCTGTATTGTAAAGGCTGCAGGATAGACCTGCCAGGCAACACTGCCTTCCTGCAGGCTTCATCCATGGGAAGGCACCAGAATTCCAACTAGCCTGCCTAAAGGTTTGTCTTGAGTTCTCAATAAGGGAAGTTACACTGAGTTCCTCACCACGCCATCCTAGTGCATAGAACATAGAACGAGCCATAGAACATTGAGCCTATTACAGCACAGTACAAGCCCTTTGCTCCACAGTGTTGTGCCGACCCAATAACCTACTTTCACTAGAATTTCCCCACGGCATAACTCTTTATTTTTCTTGGTTCCGTGCACCTTAAAAGATCCTATTGAACCTACCAGCAGCGCATTCCATGCAGCCACCACTTGCTAGGTCAAAAGCCAACCCTGTACTTAGTCCCAACCATGTTAAAACTATGACCCCTGATGTTAGCCGTTTCAGCCCTGGGAAAAAGTCTCTGGCCATCCATGCGATCAGTGCCTCTCATCATCTTTGTCAGGTCACCCTCATGCTCCATTGCTCCAAGGAGAAAAGACCAAGTTCTCTCCACCTTTTCTCATAAGGAATCCTATCCAATCCAGGCCAGATCTTTGTAAATCTTCTCTGCGCCCCCTCTGTAACATTCACAACTTACCTATGGTAAGGTGACTGGAATTGATCATAATATTCCAAGTGGGTTCTAAGGTCTTAAATACCTCAGTCCATAGATCTGCTCGTGGAAGAACTTCAGAAGATTAAGCTTCTTCTCACGGGTAGTGAGAATGCTGAATGACCAAAGGAACTGCTCACAATAACCATTGGAGACTTCAATATTCAAAAAGCAACATTTATTTAAATATTTGCATGCAGATAGACCCCGACCTACGATGGGGTTCAGTTCCGGGACTTGCATCATAAGTTGAAATAATACCGCACTCAACCACTATTTATCTATTTATTTATTTATTATTCAAATGCTGAAAACCCGGATGCGCTGGCAGCCAGTGGAAGGATCCATTGCCAAGAGCTCGGAAGGGCGGTCGACCAGGGCACCGGGAGCTCGGATGCGTGGGCGGCCGGGGAGAGGACCTGCGGTTGGGAGCTTCGACGGGTGGGTAGCTTAGGCATCGAGAGCTCAGATGTGCAGGCAGCTGGGAAGATTGTCACTGCGTTGCGTATTGCAAGTGCAGGGAAACATCAGAATTCGAAATCAAAAATGCAGATTCTGACCATCGTAATTTAAAAATATTGTTAGTCAGAACTTCGCAAGTTCTGGTCTAGAGTTGGGGTCTATCTGTACGTGAATACTTGTCCTGCATGTGTATTGTTTGCCTGTATGTGTGTTATGTCTGGTTGTGTGTCTGCATGTTTTGTACCGAGAACTGGAGAACATTGTTTTGTTGGGTTGTACTTGTACCATCAGATGACAATGAACTTGGCTTGACTTTACCTTATGGGCTTTGGGATGTCTAACACCATGCAGCCTTATTCAAGGTTCAAGGTTCCTTTTTTTTGTGAGCCACTTGGCAAGCGATGAGTCATTGTGAGCAGTGGCTGGTACCCTTGCACCTAGGAGAAAGAGAAATAAAAGTGTCCGTGGATTCGTCTCTAACAGTCCCCAACTGCACAAATTCCTGTTAAACCATCGGCAACCTGAGCTCCAGATCCAAACAATCGACGCACTCAGGAAACTTGCAGCACCTGAGGCCCTTCTGGAGCCCATCTTGCCCTCAGCTCGCTCTTGAATCCTCCCTACCGCCACATTTCAGCAGCATTTATTATGGTTCTCCTGCGACCTAAGCTCCTGTTCTCTGGAAGTGGATTTTAGTTCCCACTGATATCGAGTCCACGCTGCTGAAGATCCAGCTGCGCTGGGTGGGTCACGTCTCCAGAATGGAGGACCATCGCCTTCCCAAGATCGTGTTCTATGGCGAGCTCTCCACTGGCCACCGTGACAGAGGTGTACCAAAGAAGAGGTACAAAGACTGCCTAAAGAAATCTCTTGGTGCCTGCCACATTGACCACCGCCAGTGGGCTGATCTTGCCTCAAACCGTGCATCTTGGCGCCTCACAGTTCGGCAGGCAGAAGAAGACCGCAGAGCCCACCTCACTGACAAAAGGCAAAGGAGGAAAAACCCAACACCCAACCCCGGCCAACCAATTTTCCCCTGCAACCGCTGCAACCGTGTCTGCCTGTCCCGCATCGGACTTGTCAGCCACAAACGAGCCTGCAGCTGACGTGGACATTTACCCCCTCCATAAATCTTCGACCGCGAAGCCAAGCCAAAGATATCTTTGTGCTGGGATACAGTGGGGTAGGGTACAGCACAGAATCCTTGGAGATCAAATCCGAGTTTTAAAATTGTCCTCCTACCCCATACCCCCCACCTTCCCAACACCTACACAACACTGACCAGGGTAAACATTGTGGCTCAGTGTTAAATTTTTAATATTTCAATGTAGACATACAACGCGTTAACAGGCAATTTCAGCCCATGAATCCATGCCGCCCAATTTACACATGATTAACCTACATCCCCGGTACGTTTCAAACGGTGGGAAGAAACTTGAGCCCCTGGGGAAAACCCACACAGATATGGAGAGAACATACCAACTCCTTATAGACAGTGGGGCACCCAAACCCCGATCCCGATTGCCGACCGCTGTAAAGTCGTTGCGCTAATCGCCACGCCAACCGTGTCATCCTACATGGTTTTGTTTAGAGTTGGTACAAAATGGCCAAAGCACTTCCTCAAATTTCAGCCCAACTTGGAATGGAAGTGAATGCAGCAAATTCAAGATGAAGAGGGTGAGAGGTTATTGGAATATACAGTGGTGCAGTCTACAGATGTAATGAGATCCTTGCTTGCTGCAGTTACATGGGTACATAAAGCACACTAACAAAAATTAAATACACAATAAAATAATGCAATCATAGCAGAAACACATAATGCATAGAAAATGATATGAAGATAAATATTCACAGTTACAGTCGGGTTCAAAAAAATGTGCTTTTTCAATAGTGCCTCAAACACATGGAACTGCAGACTCATTCAGTGATATTAGCTAGGAAATCCAATCTTGTTCAGCATGCTAAATAGTGCTTGCATTGCAGTTTTCCAATTTAATTTGATACAATTTAAGAGTTGCTGTTTACAGTTACTAATAAGTAGAAATTTTGCCTGGCCAGCAGGGAAAAAAGAAGCTCAGGGTTGTTTGTGCTGCACTGAATGAACCCTTGACAATGAATCTGAACTTTGAATTTGCCCTGAGCCTGCTGCTGCCCATAAACTGAAAAAAATGTAAGAGATGCTGAAGATCCAGCTGCGCTGGGTGGGTCACGTCTCCAGAATGGAGGATCATCGCCTTCCCAAGATCGTGTTATATGGCGAGCTCTCCACTGGCCACCGTGACAGAGGTGCACCAAAGAAGAGGTACAAGGACTGCCTAAATAAATCTCTTGGTGCCTGCCACATTGACCACCGCCAGTGGGCTGATATCGCCTCAAACCGTGCATCTTGGCGCCTCACAGTTTGGCGGGCAGCAACCTCCTTTGAAGAAGACCGCAGAGCCCACCTCACTGACAAAAGGCAAAGGAGGAAAAACCCAACACCCAACCCCAACCAACCAATTTTCCCCTGCAGCCGCTGCAACCGTGTCTGCCTGTCCCGCATCGGACTTGTCAGCCACAAACGAGCCTGCAGCTGACGTGGACTTTTACCCCCTCCATAAATCTTCGTCCGCGAAGCCAAGCCAAAGAGAGAGAAAGAGATGATATCACCTAGAGTCAATTTGTTTCATTGCAATTCAAAGACTTTTAAAAACAGAGGGAGTTCTGAGTGTCCTGGAAATACTTAAAGCCATATGAGGCTGGTCAAACTGCCATTTGTATTCCATTTTCATTTAAAAGGTGGTATGGTTGGCGTAGCGGTTAGTGCAGTGCCATTACAACGGCAGCGATCGAGGCTGTGGTTCGAATCCCGCGCTGTCTGTGAGGAGTTGGTGCGCACTCCCTGTGTCTGAGAGGGTTTTCCCCGGGGGCCTCTGGTTTCCTCCCACCATTCAAAACGTACTGGGGGTTGTAGGTTAATTGGGTGCAACTAGGCAGCATGGACTCGTGGCCCAAAATGGCCTGTTGCCACGCTGTGTGTCTAAATTTAAAAAAAAACTTTCTGGGCAGAAGTGAACTGGTGCCATTGCAAGGTCATTCATCTTGCCATGGAGTGAACTCGAATGTCCCGAGGGAACGCAAGGTGCTACAAAATTGGTGTCGTTTCCTCTTTAACTGATGGTGGTCTAGAAAGTGGTGCACAGCACTAGAAATGTATCTGCCCAACATATTGGGCCGATGGATTGTCAGCTGAGTGGGCAAACAACCAAATATGTGAAGAGCAGGAAATATGCAGTCGGTCTGGATCCATGTCAGAGGGATCCCACATGAAATATTTACTCATCACCCACTGTCGTAACTCTTGGGCACGTCTGAGATTTCTAACCTTTGCTCAGATTTCCAATGTGGTAGTAGTAGCAGTAGGCTTTAATTGTTGCTTTCAGGAAAAAACAGAGACCACGTTTCCCCCGAGCATGTGGTGTTACTTAAAAACAACATAACAGTCCCGAAGAGGCCGCTGTGTTGCAACAGCTGCGCCGCCATCTTCGGTTTTAGCCATCCCTATCGCCCCGCAGGACAGTGAAATATCACAGAATTAAACTCTCTCTTTAACACATATCTCCAATCACACACAAAATGTATATAAATAAATAGTGCCACAATGCATTGATTTTCAGAGGCTGGGCCTATGGTTACAGAAGAGACAAGTTAAAATATGTCTTTAGGTGTTAAAATTATTGCTAGAGACCATTCACCTGATCCGAAGGGGGCCACTGAAAGCTTCTACCACTACAGGATTCTCAGCATCTGCTGGACTCTGGATGTTAAATTGTCTCTTTTAAAGGGAAACCATATTGCAGTTTGCCGGCTCTTGAGGTCGAAGTCACGGCATCTCCCCGACAAGGCCCCAGTGATCCTGGACACGCATTCGCAGGACCCCTGAACTGGGCCCACGACTCTGCCACTCCAGACACCTTGGGACACTTCCTCCAGCTCCGTCGCTCTGAACACGTCGGGACACCTCCTCCAACTGCGCCACGGCCCCTGGCAACGGGCAACATAAGCTCCGGCACCAAAGACTGAAGGCCGCATCACCCCAGAAGATGCCTTGATCCCCTCAGCCATTGCGTCAGCAACTTAAGCCCCATCCTTCGGCAGTTGAGTGGTCTGTACCCTTTGCGGCCTCCTTCAGAGGTCTGCTCTTGCTCGGCATGCCCCAAATTTTAACACCCGACTCCCTGTCTATCCTTGTCCACTCAAAGATTGAGGAGGACAACTATTTGGGGGGGTGGGGGGTGTTCCTGTAGCACCCGGTCCGGAGAGGTCACTGCGGGTACAGCAGCAATGCCACCTTGGTCTGGCTAACGTATGAATTGAATTGTTTATTGCAACATGTACTGAGATACATGTACCTGTACATAAGTACAATATGTAGTGCAAATAAAACAAATATGTGAAGTGTAGCATTAGAGAGAAAAGTTCAATTAAAACAGTCCAATGGAATCATCATTTCACTGTTAAGCAGCCTATTCAAGTGACCGATAGCAATGGGAAAGAAATTATCCTTGAATCTCGGTGCATTTTTAAAAGCTCTGAATTCATTTTTTAATTAAAAAAAATTATTTGACAAACAGCATGGTAACTGGCCCTTTTGGCCCATGAGTCTGTGCTACCCAATTTACACCCAATTGTGCTACACCCCAGTACATTTTTGAAAGGTTGATGAAATAGACAAAGACGACGTGGTCAAACAATAATCATGGCTTTTATTAGCAGAAACTCATGGTACAATAATGAAAGACAATAGATGCATATACAGTTATACCTAAGGGGAGTGTCCTTAACAGTAGAGATAATGCACAGTCAATGTTAGTACAGCAAGGCTCGTCAGAGGGGAGACAGGCAGCTTGGCAGACATTCACCACAGGGTTAAAATCAAAAGGACACCTGCTAGGAAAGACTGAAGCAAGTGATACATGGATACCATGTTTGGCATTGAGAATACTCTAACAGCCAAAATACGGCAGTATCTAGCAAGCAATCAAAATATAATGAGATGTTTTATGAATATGTCAGCCTGTCAGGTTGTTTACGAGTTCTGGTGCTTCTTCTCCAAACAGGTGGCTCCTTTGCAACCTTGGGAACTGGTACAGGTTGTGGGTCTGTAGTGTGGGAAGGACTGGCTTCTGGACCCGCTCCAGAATCGCCAGTGTGAGGCAGTGAAACCTCAGCATGGCCATCTGAAAGCTTACTAGGGGTCACAGGCTTTGGGGGTGGGGGGGGTGGTGAGTCCAACCTTTCAGGCTCACTTTGAGTAGGGGTGCGAGGAAGGGGCGAACCAGGTGATGCCAGATCTCTTAGGGGTAGAGTGTCAGTACTCCAGTCTGGGAATTTAACATGAGCATAGTTGGGGTTGCCCATTCAGAGCCAGCTCTTCAGCGCTTGACATCCTGTTTTGCAGAAACTGCCAAAATGTTTGGCCTGGAAGTCAGCCTGAAGAAAACTGAGGTCCTCCATCAGCCAGCTCCCCACCATGACTACCAGCCCCCCCCACATCTCCATCAGGCACATAAAACTCAAAACGGTCAACCAGTTTACCTATCTTGGCTGCACCATTTCATTGGATGCAAGGATCGACAATGAGATAGACAACAGACTCGCCAAAGCGCCTTTGGAAGACTACACAAAAGAGACTGGAAAAACAACCAACTGAAAAACCTCACAAAGATTAGCGTATACAGAGCCGTTGTCATACCCACACTCCTGTTCGGCTCCGAATCATGGGTCCTCTACCGGCATCACCTACGGCTCCTAGAACGCTTCCACCAGCATTGTCTCCGCTCCATCCTCAACATTCATTGGAGCAACTTCATCCCTAACATCGAAGTACTCGAGATGGGAAAGGCCGACAGCATCGAATCCACGCTGCTGAAGATCCAACTGCGCTGGGCAGGTCACGTCTCCAGAATGGAGGTCCATCACCTTCCCAAGATCGTGTTATATGGCGAGCTCTCCACTGGCCACCATGACAGAGGTGCACCAAAGAGGTACAAGGACTGCCTAAAGAAATCTCTTGGTGCCTGCCACATTGACCACCGCCAGTGGGCTGATATCGCATCCAACCGTGCATCTTGGCGCCTCACAGTTTGGCGGGCAGCAACCTCCTTTGAAGAAGACCCCAGAGCCCACCTCACTGACAAAAGACAAAGGAGGAAAATCCCAACACCCAACCCCAACCAACCAATTTTCCCCTGCAACCACTGCAACCGTGTCTGCCTGTCTCGCATCGGACTTGTCAGCCACAATCGAGCCTGCAGCTGACATGGACATTACCCCTCCATAAATCTTCGTCTGCGAAGCCAAGCCAAAGAAGAAAGAAGTTGGGTTTAGTATGCAGTAGCTGAACTGGTTGGACTCGGGGGTCTGTTTTATGCGTCCGAGTGTGGCTCTTCAGCAGTACGGTTCCAGGCTCAGATAAACAAGCTGTCCAGACCATCACAGTTCCTGATTTCCTAGGAGAGGCAAACATACGTTCATGAGGTGTTTGATTTGTTGCAGTACACAATAAAGACCGAATAGAATGTAGTGCCTCAGGCAGCACCTTCTCCCACTGGGTAACAGAGTAACCATGTGTTTTTAAAGCAAGATTAACAGTCTTCCAGACTGTAGCATTAGCCCTTTCAAACTGGCCATTGCCCTGCGGGTTGTAGCTCGTGGTACAGCTGGTGGCAATCTCCTTTCGTAGCAGGGCTCACCGCAGTTCAGCGCTCATGAATTCTGAGCCGCTATCAGTATGAATGTAATTGGGAAAACCAAAAATGCTGAAAATTCTGTCAAGTGACTTAATGACAGACACACTGACGAGACGTCAGGGCAGAGTATTGCAAAGGGAAACCTGGAATATTCGTCAATTACAGTAAGGAAATATACATTTTTGTTGTTGGAAGGTAACGGCCCTTTAAAATCTAAGCTAATCCTCTCAAAAGGTCGGGTTGCCTTGATGAGAGTGGCCTCTGGAGCTTTGAAGTATTGTGGTTTGCATTCTGCGCAAACAGGACAGCTTTTAGTCAGTTTTCTGACTTCTTCCAGGGAGTAAAGAAGGTTGTTAGCCCTTATGTAGTGGAAGAATCTCGTGACCCCTGGGTGGCACAGTCTGCTATGGATTTCTTTTAGCCCCTCTAGTTGAGCACCAGCAGCAGATTGTGACAATGCGTCAGAGGGATCATTTAACCTGCCTGGTCTGTACTGGATCTCATAATTATAAGTTGAGAGCTCTATTCGCCAGCGTGCCATCTTATCGTTCTTGATTTTACTTTTGTGTTTAGTACTGAACATGTAGGCGACAGATTTCTGATCAGTGACGAGAGTAAATTTTCTGTCGGCTAGAAAGTGTCTCCAGTAGCGAACAGCTTCAATAATAGCCTGGGCTTCTTTTTCAATGGCAGGATGTTTAAGTTCAGGTTGTGTAACGTGCGGGAGAAGAATGCCACAGGTCTGCCCTTTTGATTAAAGGTTCCTGCCAAGGCACAATCTGAGCCATCAGTTTCCACTTGGAATGGGACATCCTCGTCAATGGACGAGAATGTAGCTTTGGCAATATCAGCTTTAATTCTCTCGAAAGCCTTCAAGGAAGGCCATTGGAGAGAGAGGAAAAGATTTAGTGTCAAATGGAGGGCGTGCCTTCGTGGCGTAATCCCGAGCCCATTTGCAGTAGTAGGAAAATAATCCCATACACCATTTAAGGGCTTTTGCTGAGTTTGGGGGTGGTAACTTCTTAAGGGGGGCCATTCTTTCTGGGTCAGGGCGGATTTCGCCCTTGCGGACAGTGTAACCCAGAATGGGTAGCTCTGTCACATTGAACACACATTTGCCCTGGTTAAATGTAAGGTTGAGTTCTTTAGCTGTTACTAAAAATTTCTTTAAGTTGTTGTCGTGCTCAGCCTGTGTTTTCCCACAGATAGTGACATTATCCAGATAGGGAAACGTACCCTGTAACTCATTCGTCCTAACAATCTTACCCATTTCCCTCTGAAACACGGGCACGCTATTAGTGACCCCAAAAGGTACCCTTTTAAACTGGTATAACCCCCCCCCATCAGCCTCAAAGGCTGTATAGGGTCATTCCTTTTTTTTAATGGGGATTTGGTGGTAAGCTCCTTTGAGGTCGATAGTGGAGTACACTTTGTATTGCGCTATCTGATTAATCATTTAATTGATGCGTGGCAGGGGGTAGGCATCCAGGTTAGTGTAATGGTTGATTGTCTGGCTGTAGTCAATAGCCAGTCGTTTCTTAGTGTGATTTTTCACAACTACCACCTGGGCTCGCGGACTCTTACTGGGTTCAATTACTCCCTCTTTAAGCAATATGAGTCTCAGCTTTGATAAACTCACAATCCACTTTGCTGTAAGAACGGCTCTTAGTGGCAATCGGCTGATACTCGGGGGATAAATCACTGAAAAGGGAGGGAGCTTTGATCTTTAATGTGGACAGACCGCAGTAACTAGTGTGGGTAGTGGCCCAGCGAAATTTAACACTACACTGTTCATCTGAGATTGAATATCTACCCCCAGCACCACAGGAGTGCAGAGGTCCGGCATAATAAAGAGCCACACATCAGCCAGGCAATGTCCCTGCAAATTTAAAGTAACTTTACACTTGTCCCGTACAGTTTTCGTAAGTTCACTACAAGCCATCGATATCTTTCAGTTCGCTGGATATCTCCGCAAATTTAAGGCTCTGGCAACTCTCTTGTGGATGTAGCTGTCAGCACTCCCCGAGTCTATTAGACAATCAAGAGTCTCACCATTCACCTCCCCCTTCATAGTCAACCATTCCAGACTGTAACAACCCCCAAGCTTTGGAGTCAATTGAGCTATCACAGGGGATCTCACCTCGCCATCACTTGAAGTCGATTCAGCCTGCTCGTCTGAAGATACCCCCTTTTCATAGTTGTCTTCCATTCCTGTGGCTCCAGGATGTATTTTCTTGGTGCTTCTCTTCTTCTTCCTATCAGTGGGAGTACTTTTCGCCTTACACACTTTAGCAAAGTGGCCGTGTTTCCCACAATAATTGCAGGTAGCAAATCGAGCCAGGCACTTCTGTCTGAAGTGCCAGCTCTTATCACAGAAGTAACATTTTTCAGGAATTTGCCTTTTTCTTTCTTTTGGGGTTCCAGCACACCTGGATGTTTCCTTTTCGGTTTCTAGCATTTCACTGGACTACATGGCACTTCTCAGTGTTTTGGCTAGAGTGACTGCCCAGTCGTACGTTAAGGGCTCCATCTCCAGCAGCCTCTGTCAAATGTAACTGGAGTCAATCCCAAATACTAGAGCATCCAGCTTCAAGGCATTGCGGTCTTGTTGCACACTGACTTGCCCTGACATCACATTCATTTGCCAGTGAGTCGAGAGCCAATGCATAGGCAGCATCACTTTCCCCGGGTTTCTGGCGTCTAGTCAGCAACTGGTGTCAAGCAAGCACCACATTCCATGGGGCTGCATAATAAGTTCCCGGGCTATAGCCAGAGTGGTAGCTCCTTGCATTATGGTGAAAGGGACCTCACCCAGCAGAGAGTTCAGGTGGCCCCACTGCATCGCCTCATTGACCACATTGTTTCGAGCCATGTAATAATCGAAACAAGCAATCCAGTGGTTGAAAATTTCTTTGGCCCTCGGGGCAGATTGGTCTATTATCAGCCGCTCTGGCTTGAGTTGTGTATCCATTTCTGTTAATAAAATTGAAGTGCCAGTTGATGAAGTAGACAAAGACGATGTGGTCAAACAATAATCATGGCTTTTATTAGCAGAAATTCATGGTACAACAATGAAAGACAATAGATGCATATACAGTTATACCCAAGGGGAGTGTCCTTAACAGTAGAGATAATGCACAGCCAATGTTAGTACAGCAAGGCTCGCCAGAGGGCAGACAGGCAGCTTGGCAGACATTCACCATACCGGGGAAACCCCTGCAGTCATGGGGAGGATGTACCAACTCCTCACAGACAGCGCGGGATTTGAAACCCGGACCCGCTGTAACAGCATTGTGCTAACCGCTACGCCAACCTTGTCTGAATTAGGGGGAGGGGGTGGGGGAGAAAAGAGCGTTACAGGGGTGGGATGAGTCTTTTAATATGTTGGCTCCTTTCCCGAGATGGCAGAAAGTGTAGACTTGAGTTGATGGGTGGAGGTTGGTTTACACAATGGCCTGGGCTGTATTGACAGCTCTCTGCAGTTTCTTGTGGACTTTGGCAGTGCAGTTCCCGTACCAAGCTGTGACGCCTCGAGGTTCATGTAAGAGAGATTGAAGGCATGCTATATTTCCTTAGGCTTCAAAGAAAGTAGAGACATTGGTTCATTTTCTTGCCATCTCATCAATGTGGTTAGACTAGAAAATTGTTGTTGACATTTATACATGAAAATTTAAGCCTCTCTACCATCTCCACCTCATCATTGCTGATACGCTGATCTCCACCGCACAAGAACAGCTCCTTCATTTTGTTGATATATATATATATTTTTGATCATTTGTTATCCCAAGGCTATCCCTGGGATTATGAATGTCAGATTTATTATGGCGCTCCTCAGTTAAAAAGTACTATGTATTTGCATACATATGTGGGGTTGGCATGGTTAGTGTAGTGTGCAGCACACTGCTATTACAGCACCTGGGTTTGAATCTACAGTTGTCTATAAGGAGTTTGTATGTTCTCCCAAAACAGAACTTCTAATCCAGTGGTTCTTAACCTTTTTCTTTCCACTCACATACCATTTTAAGTAGCCCCTATGCCATCGGTCCTCTGTGATTAGTAAGGGATTGCTTAAGGTGGTACGTGGGTGGAAAGAAAAAAGTTGAAAACCACTGTTTTAATCAAACTTAATTGACTCGTTATGTGCATGGTTTCAGAACTCCAAAAGAAATGGGCCAATGACAATTTTTCTTAAGCAAAATATTTCAGTAACAATTGGGTCTAGAGCAGTGGTTTTCAACCTTCCCTTTCCACTCACACATCACCTTAAACAATCCCTTACCAATCACAGAGCACTGATGGCATAGGGATTACTTAAAGTGGTGTGTGGGTGAAAAGAAAAAGGGTGAGAACCATTGCTCTATTCTGAGCCATGACACAGCAAGGATTGCGAGAGGAACAGGGCAACAGATTCATGGATGTTCTCAAGTTCACCAAGAAAAGGACATACATTCCCAGAGTCTCTTGGAAATCATGGCTCGTGATAACTTAAGAGGGAGAGGGAGCTTTTGCAGTGCTACTGGGAAAGTTGAGCTCATTTCTCAAGACTTTGAAGGAGCTCACCTCCTTTTTTTCCAACATATCCAGCATGGTAAAAGGCCTTTCCAGCCCTGTGTGACCAATTAATCTATCAACAGTGTACAACTTTGGAAGGTGGAAGTTAACTGGAGCAGCCAGAGGAAACCCATGCAGACCACAAAGGAGAACATACAAACTGCTTACAGACAGTGCTGGTTTGATTCCAGGTCGCTGACGTTGTAATAGCTTTGCGGCAACTGTGCTGCCTTTCGGTTTTCTGACAGCCAGAAAGATTGTTTGTATGTTTTTCACTGTTATTATCACAATTTGTGTTCTCTATAACAAGTAAGAATTGAGAGAAAGAAACATCTGCTCCTGATTGCCTGCTTTTTCCTGATATTGCTTTCGTGAGTAAAACCCTCCGTATGGGTTGTCTAATCTGATAGGCTGCTGTAGAGGTTAGATCTTGAGATCGAGCAAGTGTTGGAGGAGCAGTGGAGTTACACAATGGGCCTTCAGAGGGACAGTGCTATATCAAACATGCCACGGTGCCCGGCCATTTCACATAGACCTCTGATCTATTCTCTTCATATGCCCCATCAATCTACAACCCACCCCCCCCTCCCTCCCAAACCCTGACCCACAGCTTTCATATGAAGTTTCCACTGGCAGAATGTGTTCCATATAATTGGACTCAAAAGCAAGTCAAAACTCAAAGAAATGGAATGCAAACAAGTCATCCTTGAATCCAAGTGATCATGAAGCAGAAGAAGATCGATTCAGTAATCTGAAAGGGTTATGTGCCAATTATTTCTGCATTTTGTCAGCACATGGAATCGCACCGCATTTTCCTCCCATTTTTGCCCAAAAGAATTTCCACTTCCTCTCAGAAAATCTGGGAAGAATTAAGTGAGCCAACCTTCTGATGTCCCAAATCTACAACATCCAAACTAGCCCCTATCTGACCAATGAGAACCCCACAACAAGTTTCTGCAGTTATTTAAGCCTCAGGTAGATTAAAGCAAGCTCCACAGGGAGCTCAAACAGGGAGAAGCTGGAAAGGATGGACTCAGCAGTCGTCCAGCATCCTCAGCAAGTAACGGACATACGACATTTAGGGCGAAACACAAAGGTCTGCTGTGTTTGTAGTAAAAACACACAGAAATGCTGGAGGAACTCAGCTGGTCTTGCAGCACCCACAGGGGGTAAAGATGTATTGCTGAAATTTCAGGTCTGAGTTCTTCAAGGAATATATGATGAGGAGGGGTGATTTTGGCTCTGTGAAAGGAGACAGAGGGAAAAGTAGAGGGAGAGGGAGGGAGGAAGAGAGAGAGAGAGAGAGAGGGAGAGAGAGGGAGAGAGAGAGTGAGCTTGAGGAAAGGAGATGAGGAGATGGGGGAAGAAGAAAAGGAGGGGAGTAATAGAAACTTGAGAAGTTGATATTAATGCCATCCAGTTGGAGGGTGCCGAGTCAGCAGGTGAGGTGCTGTTCCTCCAATTTACAGGTGGTCTCACTCTGGCAGTGCATGATACCATGGACAGATGTCAGCAAGGGAATAAGATGGAGAATTGAAATGGGTGGCCACTTTGAGACCCATGCTATTGCGGCAGACAGAGCTGAGGTGCTCAACACAGTGATCTCCCAGACTGCGCCCAGTCTCTCTGAAGTAGAGGGTGAAATGTTGACAGTTCTTATCTCTCCATGGATGATGCCTGACCCACTAAGTCCCCCCAGTTTCTCTTTGTTTGCTCAAGGTTCATGCATCTGCAGATCCCTGATTACACTGGACAACATTTTTTTTTCAAAAGATATGCTTCAGGAAAAAAAATTGTGGATTATGATAGACAATTTCAAGCTGAGCACAAAGAGAATTTCAGATGTGCTGTATCATGTGATTGAAAATCACATTGAACATTGGTTGTCTGACAGGAGGCAAAGAGTCGGAATAAATGGGAGTTTTTCAGGTTGGCAGAGAGTGGTAAGTGGTGTGCCGCAGGGGTCAGTGTTAGGCCCACGACTGTTCATCATTTACATTGATGACTTGGAGGAGGGGACAAAATGTGGTGTAGCCAAGTTTGCGGATGACACCAAATTGAGTGGAAGAGCAAATTGTAATGAGGATGTGGAGAGTCTGCAGAGGGATATAGTTAAGCTGGATGAGTGGGCAAAGGTCTGGCAGACGAAGTACAATGTTAGTAAGTGTGAGGTTATCCACTTTGGCAAGAAAAATAAAAGAGCTGAATATTATTTAAAGGGTGAAAAACTACAGCATGCTGTTGTGCAGAGGGACTTGGGAGTGCTTGTGCATGAATCGCAAAAAGTTACGTTGCAGGTGCAGCAGGTTATTAAGAAGGCAAATGGAATGTTGGCCTTCATTGCTAGAGGAACTGAATTCAGGAGTAGGGAGGTAATATTGCAACTGTATAAGGTACTGGTGAGACCGCACCTGGAGTACTGTGTCCAGTTCTGGTCTCCATATTTGAGGAAGGATATACTGGCTTTGGAGACGGTCCAGAGGAGGTTTACTAGGTTTATCCCTGGGATGAAGGGGTTGACTTATGATGAAAGATTAAATCATCTAGGATTGTATTCGCTCGAGTTCAGAAGAATGAGAGGAGATCTTATAGAAACATATAGGATTATGAAGGGTATGGATAGGATAGATGTAGGAAGGTTTTTTGAGCTGGCCGGGGAAACTAAAATGAGAGGACACAGTCTGAAGATTCGGTGGAGTAGATTTAGGACTGAGATGAGGAAAAATAGTTTTTCCCAGAGAGTAGTGAATGTTTGAAATTCTCTAACCAGGGAAGTGGTTGAGGTTGCCTCATTAAACATATTTAAAATACGGTTAGATAAATTTTTACATGATAGAGGAATTAGGAGATATGGGGAGAAGGCAGGTAGGTGGAGTTAGGTCATAAATTAGATCAGCCATGATATTATTGAATGGCGGAGCAGGCTCGATGGGCCATTTTTGGCCTACTCCTGTTCCTACTTCCTATGTTCCTATGTAGGAAGTTGGAGAAACATTAAATTAATTTTGATGAATTTAGCATGTTTAATCACATAATGATGCTCACACATTACGTTAGTTCAACTGACCGAAAAATGTTTTGCCGCACTCAGTATCTGATGCCTCTCGTGTCAGTGCCCAACAATAGTCGACCACCATTGATGGATTCCAATTGCCCTGATACCACTTTTTCATGGTCACAATGTCCTGGTGAAACCTTTCACCGTGTTCATCACTGACTGCACCAAGATCAGCCGGGAAGACGTCCACGTACGAAGGCAGAAAATGAATTTTTCACTGACATGCTGTACTTCATGGTTTTATATGACAGAAAATCATAAAAATATATTATATCTACAAAGTGGAATGTGATAGGAATATTTTAAGGTGATTTTCATGATCAGCAGCCCAAAATTCATAAAATCAACCCAAAAGGTGTTCAGGAAGCAAAACTTTCATTGTTCAATTGCAGATGAAAGTGGGGATTTCCAAAATGATAATTGAGTTGGGTTGGACAGAGGTGATGATTTTCACACTAAAATGGCCCACATGGTCAGTAAAGTTATGAAGGGATTAATTGGCTGTAAAGTACTTTGTGATATTCAAAAAGCGACACAATGGGGCTGCCTAAAATACAAGCGTTTCTTCATAACACTGCTGGAAAGATTACCGTGTCGGCCGATACTCAAAACTATGAGGTCAAATAGCAACTAATCAGAGAGCTTTCAGCATGATGGCTTCCTCTCAGTAAACCGTCAAGCATCTCGTATAAAACATCACTGGATAGTAATCCACAAACACGTCTATTTACCAAATACTATAGAAGCGCCAAGTGGGAGGCCGAGTCTTTCACATGGAGAATAAGGTCAGATTGTTCACTTAAAGAGGAATGTAATTAATCAATGCAAAATGACTGATTATTTTTCCAGTTTAGTCCTCCTGCAGATCAGTTGACCATCAATCACTAAGTATTAGCAACAGGCACAATAGGTGTCCAGAACACCCTGCAGGTTGACATCGACCAGTTCGGTTTGTGGGCCCTGTGCAAACCATTTACAAACAACTCTACTATTCAGCATGAGGACAAAAGCAAAATATTCAGTAAGAGTGCTTTTTTGTCATTTATTTTGAAGGATTCTTAACTAACAATAGATTTCTTCATTTTTAAAAAAATGAAAGCTGCCTTTAGATTGGGTGCTATCAAGGCACGGTCTACGCCAAATCAAAAGTAAACTTGATGGTCTCATTGATGCCACTGGTTCAGGGAGGAAACCTGGCAGCACCCATGTTATCTACCCTCATCCACTTCAAGATGACCATAAGATAAAGGAATGGAAGCAGGGCCATTCAGCTCATCAAACCTGCTATTTAATGATGATTGTACTTTCATTCACATGGGCTGCAATTTCTAGAGCTTCTCCTGAACCCCCGCAGGTTTCCTGCAAGACGCTTCTTAACTCATGGGATCATCCATCTAATTGCCTCATTTGGCAACTCCCCTGTTATTGGGGCCTCTGCGCTAGGGATGTTGGGCTGAGAAAGAATATTAATATTGATTTGTTCTCCTATGAAGAGCGTTGGGACTGCATTGCATTAAACATAACAGATAAATGCTGTTAGTTATTTAAGTGCCAACATTCAAGTTCTTGTTGCTACTATTGCAACTGCTTCTAAATGTAAAAGGGCTGTGTTAATGGCTGAGATTTTCCTCAGAGTTGCCAAGTGGCTTTTATTTAGTTGGAAGTGATTCTATCTCTGCCAGGGGAATGAAGGCGAGCTGGCTCTGAGGAAGTTCCCCCACTTTTTGCCGTGGCTTGGAGGATAAAAAGTTTGTCCATTTGTGATGCACCCAAGTTCCTGGCTTCTATTTTGTGCACTACCCTGTTTCCACAGGGTCAGTGAAAGGAAGTCATCCTGATTGAATGTCATCCTGTAAGTCCCAATTTAAGCAACTTGGAACTCAACTTTGCAGCTGCTTCTTTTCCTGCCACATGCTGAGTGGATAAAATAAAGGGCCTAGAATCATGCTCAGAACTTTTTATAAGCTCTAAATTCAACCCTATTCTAGGCAAGTGCAGGCTATGATGTGCCAGCTGATTGATAATAATGGATGACAAAATCCAGTTAATGACACAGCACAGATGTTTTAATTGGTTTCAGTTCATGTCGTTGATGTGAATTTAGCTGGCGTAGAATAATGCATCCGACCCAGTTGGTGAGGATACCAAACTTGGCAACGAGGGAACTCGGATGCAAATTCACAGCTTCACCTCATTCAGCTGGGGAGAGGAGGATATGCCAGGGGACCCCAGAGTCTCTGGTTTTGTGGCCATCTTCGAGAATGGAATCAGAAGCATTTGTTGTAACTCAGGGGGAAATAACACCCAATGCTCCTCAACCAATTCTTTGTGGCAGAAGAGCTGAGTCACAGCGTGGATTTCATTCACCCAAAATAGTCAACGGACGTGATCATCATGGCAGGACAATTCCAAGAGAAAAAGAAGGAGACACCATCAAGTGTTAGACTTGGCCATCCCCAGTCCTAATGAAGCATTTGACTCTATCCATTGGGATGAAATGTGTGAGTCCTTTACAAATCTGGTTGCTCTCAGAAATTCATCTCCATTGTACAACTACAACATGATGACTTGCTAACAGTGGTTCTACTCAGTGGCTCATAACAAAATCAACTCAGTGGTTGTGCAATGATCTGTCATTGATCCAACTCTCTTCTTCATCGTTCCTGCCGTAATATTGAATCCTGTCCCAGGCAAACTTCCCACTGGACCGGGATGTATCACCAGGACAAATGGGAAACTGTTCATCTTTCATCACCTCCACTCTCGATGCAGATGGTGGCATCAGGCCAGTGCAATTTGCCTACCACCACAATTGTTCCACAGCAGATGCAATCTCACTGGCTCCCCACTCAGCATGGGTAGCAGCAGCTCGAACATCAAATGCTTTTCGTTGATTGCAGCTCAGGTTCCAACGCCATCATCCTCTCAGTACTGGTCCACACGTTCCAGAATGTGAGCCTCTGCACTTACCCCTGCAACTGGATCCTTGAGTTCCTCATCAGAAGACAATAAATCTGAAATCGGAAGACCACAGTCAGTGCAGATTGGCAGAAACATCTCCACCTCACTGTCAATCAACACAATCGCGCATCCAGGATATGTGCTTAACCCACTGCTCTACTCTGTCTAAACCCGTGACAGTATGGCTAGGTACAATTCAAATGCCACCACAGTTGTCAGCAAAATCGCAGATGGCAATGAGGAAGCAAACAGGAGGGAGATAGATCAGCTAATTCAGTGGTGTCACAACAATCTTGCACTCAACGTCAGCAAAACTAAGGAATGATTGGGGACTGGTTTATCTCCTGAGAAGATAAATGAGTCCTTATCAAGTGGCCAGCAGTGGAGACGGTGAAGAACTTCAAATTCCTGGGTGTTAAAAACACTGAAGATCTATCCTGGGGCCATCATTTCAATGCAATCATGAAGAAAGCCCACCAAGAGAGGAGTCACATGATGGAGTAGTGTCCGGTAGGAGAATACCAGCCCTCTCCAGAAAAGAAGAAATAAAATGAAGAAAATACAAAGTTCAAGAAACACAAAACTTAACAAATAAAAGATAAAGTTGTAGAGAAAAGAAAGAAAATGGCATCCAAGAAGAAAAAAGTAAAAACAATGGGAAATAAAGAAGAAAAGATGTCGGAAGAGAAAGGAGAAGGCCTTAGCTGCATGAATAAACAGGGAGCCGTCGTGGAGAAGAGAGCCCGCTCTCCAAGGTGGGTGACGACCCTGCAGAGTCGTGACCTCACGACCGCTGGACTGCAAAAATGGGTCTCTGAGCCAAACAAAAGCATGCAACTGCACATATGCAAGAAGTCGCGCATGCACAGTGCACTCACTAAGGAAAAAGAACACCGACAGGAGGGGGCCCAACTGAGGAGAGAGCAAACACAGCGCGAACAGCTGAGGGATGCCCGACACCAGGGCTCTCAGCTGGAAGAAGAGAAAAGTGACAGGAAAGGGAGTGATAGAAAAGAAGACCAGCAGCAGGAGGCCCAACAGATAAGTAGACCAGAAGAAGAGAACCAACAGCAAGAAGCCAAGCAAGACGAAGCCCAGTAAAGTGAGGCAAGCAACTCAACAAGAAAGTCAGAAGAGACACAGATACAAGGAAGAGAAGAAGAAGACACAAACACAGGTGCAGACACAGAAGAAGAGGAATAAGAAGACCAAGATCTGCACAGAGAAATAGAAGGTAAAATAGATGGACAAAATATAGATTTAAAAAATTTTCAAGAACAAATGAGAGTATTAAAAGAATGGTTGACACTAGAATTTAGTGAAATGAAAAGAAAAATGAAAAGTACAGAAGAAAAAGTGAGTAAAATAGAGCTGGTCATGACAGAAATAGGGAAGAACGAGAAATGGATGTAGAAATGGAAGTGAATGATTTAAGAAGAAAATTGGAAATGACAAAAAAGTTAAAGAGTCACAAGGGTTGTTAGCTCAGAAGATTGATATAATGGAAAATTATAGTAGGCGAAACAACATAAAGATAGTGGGCCTAAAGGAAGATGAAGAAGGCACAAATATGAAAGAATTTATAAAAGAATGGATCCCAAAGGTCCTGGGAATGACAGAAATACCGGAAGGAATGGAAATATAAAGGGCACATAGAACACTAGCTCCGAAACCACAGACACAGCAAAAACCAAGATCCGTTTTAGTAAAATTTTTGAGATATACAAGAGAAAATATACTGGAGAGGGCAAGGAATAAAATTAGAGAAGACAAAAAAACATTGAAATACAAGGGTCAAAAAATATTTTTTTACCTAGACATAAGTTTTGAACTCTTAAAGAAGAGGAAGGAATTTAATACAGCAAAATCGATCTTATGGAAAAAAGGCTATAAATTTATGTTAAGATATCCAGGTGTGCTTAAAATATTTATCCCTGGGGAGCAAAACAGACTGTTCTCAGATCCGGAGAAAGCATGAGAATTTGCAGAACTCCTGCAAGAGAGGAGAGATGAAGAGATGTAACAAGAACGAAGAATGACAATAAAACACATATAAAAATGTAAAAATAATGTATAAGTAAAAACTAAAGAAGGGAAAGGAAGTAAGGGGAAAAAAAGAGGGTGAGCTTTGTTATATGTGAAGAAAAAAGTCTTTTCTGGAGGGGTTGGGTGGGAGAGAATGACGCAAGTTGACGCTTGCGAGCGGGTTCGCAACCCAAATGGAGAGGGGAGTTGTGATTACCCAGCAAGGGATAAGGGGCAACTCAGAGAGGGGGGGACATTTGGGGTTAAGGGAATATTGGATGTGGGAGTTGTTGAAGTATTTTATGTTTTAAAAGTGTTGTCATACATTGAGTTCAAAAAGGGAAAACTGAGAGATGAAAATAGGGGAAAGGGGGATGGTGGTGTTGAGGAAACGGAAATGAGGTGTAAGCAGGATATAAGATGGTCATGTTCAATTATATGACTATAAATATTAATGGAATACATAATCAAATTAAATGAAAAAGGCTATTAAATTTACTGAAAAAAAATAGACAGCATTTGTACAGGAAACGCATCTAACTGAAGTGGAACATAATAAATTAAGAAGAGACTGGGTAGGGCACATAGCGGCAGCATCATATAATTCAAAACCCAGAGGTGCAGCTATATTAATTAATAAAAATGTACCAATCAAAATAGAGGAGGAAATAATAAATCCAGCAGGGAGGTATGTAATGATAAAGTGTCAGATATATTCAGAATTTTGGAATTTTATCAAAATATATGCACCTAATGAAAAGGATCAAAAGTTTATTTTTTTGAAGATTGTAAATATGCAGGGAAAATATATTGATAGGAGGTGATTTTAACCTTAATTTGGATCCAATGTTGGATAAAACTGGACAAAAGACTAGTAAAAAGAATAAAGTGACCAAATTTATGGTTAAATCAATGCAGGAAATGAAACTTATGGATATATGGAGGAGGCAACACCCAAGGGAGAAGGAATACTCATATTATTCGAGTAGGCATAAAACATACTCAAGGATTGATATGTTTTTGTTGTCGGCCCATATTCAAGGGAGAGTTAGGAAAAATTAATATAAAGCTAGATTGCTATCTGATCATTCACCTCTGTTATTAGCAATAGAACGGGAGGACATCCCACCAAGAACATATAGATGGAGGTTAAACTCCATGCTACTTAAAAGACAGGAATTTAAAGAATTTATTGAACACCAAATTAAAATGTACTTTGAAATAAATATGAATCAGTGAAAGACAAATTTATATTATGGGATGCAATGAAAGCCTTCATCAGAGGGCAGATAATAAGTTATGTAACTAAGATGAAAAAGGACTACAATCGAGGAATAGAGCAGTTGGAAAGGGAGATAGTAAGTACAGAAAAAGAACTAGCAACAAGGGACGATATAACAAAAAGAAGAGAATTGGCGGACAAAAAAATAAAATACGAAACATTACAAACGCATAAGGTGGAGAAGAACATAATGAAAATAAAGCAAAAGTATTATGAGCTAGGAGAAAAAATACACAAAATATTAGCCTGGCCACTTAAAACAGAACAAGCTGAAAGAACTGTATTGGCATCAAGGAAAAAGGACAAACAAATTACATATAATCCAATGGAGCTTAATGAGAACTTTAATGAATTTTATGAACAATTATACCAAACTGAGAATGAGGGGAAAGATGATAAAATAGAAGAGCTTTTAGCTAAAATTGAACTGCCGAAATTGCAAGAAAAGGAGCAAAACAAACTGATAAAACTATTTGAAATAGAGGAAGTACAGGATATATTAAAAAAGATGCTTAACAATAAAACACCTGGAGAGGATGGATTCCCAATAGAATTCTATAAAACATTTAAAGAGTTTTAATTCCTCCTTTCCTGGAAGTAATGAACCAGATAGAAGAATCACAAAACTTGCCAGATCCATGTAAGACAGCAATAATTACAGTAATACCAAAGACAGGGAAGGATCCACTAACACCAGCATCATATAGACCAATATCGCTACTTAATTCAGATTATAAGATAATAGCAAAATTATTAGCAAACAGATTGGCCAACTGTGTACCAAAAATAGTAACACAAGATCAAACTGGATTTATTAAGAAAAGACAAACAGCGGATAATGTCTGTAAATTTATTAATTTTATTCATGCAGTTCAAGGAAATAAGTCAACAGTGGCTGTAGCTTTAGATGCAGAAAAAAGCCTTTGACAGGGTAGAATGGAATTATTTATTCAAAGTACTACAGAGGTTCAATCCACCAGAAAAATATATTAATCGGATTAAAGCGTTATATAATAGACCATTGGTGAAGGTAACAGTAAATGGATATGTATCGAACCAATTTAAATTAAGTAGGTCAACTAGGCAGGGATGTCCACTATCTCCCTCACTGTTCGGTTAGCAATAGAACCATTGGCAGAACTGATAAGAACAGAAAATAAAATAAAAGGGATAAAAATCAAGGAGAAGGAGTATAAAATCAGTTTATTTGCAGATGACATCATAGTATACTTAACAGAACCAGAAATATCAATAAAAGTATTACATAAGAAATTGAAGGAATATGGAGAATTATTGGGGTATAAGATCAACGCAAATAAAAGAGAAGCGATGCTAATGAGTAATGCGGATTATACAGAATTTAAAAAAAGAATCAACATTTAAATGACAAACACAAGCAATCCGATAACAAGGTCCTAGATTAGATAATAATTTAAGCCACCTGTACAAATTAAATTATCAGCCACTAATAAAGAAATTGCAGGAAGACTTAGAACATTGGAAAGAATTACCACTAACGTTGATAGGGAGGGTAAATTGTATTAAAATGAATATCTTCCCAAGGATACAATACTTATTTTAATTGTTACCAATTCCCTTAACAGAGAAATTCTTTAATGAACTAAAGAGAATAATAAGGACATTTTTATGGAAAGGGGGAAACTGAGGATAGCGTTAGATAAATTAACAGAGAGATACAACCAAGGTGGTTTGCAGCTACAAATCTTTAAAAATTATTAAAGATAAGGTATTTATCAGATTTTTATTAGACAAGAGAAAAACCAGATTGGACTAAGATAGAGCTAGATAAAATAGGGGAGAAGATACCAGAACATATACTTTATAAGTGGGATGAAAAGCTGATACGATATAAAAGCTCACCAGTATTGCATCATTTACTCAATATATGGAAGAAGATTCACTTAGAAAGAAAAAAACAAATTACCAACTACCAAAATTATTATTGATGCAAAATCAGCTAATCCCTTTTACAATAGATAACCTTTCCTTTAGAGAATGGGAGAGAAAAGGAATTAACAGAATAGAAAATTGTTTTTTGGGAAATAATTTATTAACAGTTGAACAAATAAAGTACTAACATGGAATAACTCATGGTACAATGTTTGCATACCATCAACTGAAAGCCTACTTAAAGGATAAACTGGGAAACAGACTGAGATTACCAGAAGGAAGCAGCTTTGAATATGTGATTACAGACACAATGATAATTAAAAGATTTATAACGAACATGTACATCAAGCTGCAAGATAAGGAAAATGATGAAATAAGCTATAAACCCAAACAAAAGTGGGAAAAGGATTTAAACATAAAGATAAAAAATGAAACATGAGAAAAGTTATGTTCTGGAACCATGAAGAATATAATAAACACAAGATTACGCATGATACAATATAATTGGTTACACAGGTTATATATCTCGCCCCAAAAGTTAAAAAAAAATCGGATCCAACATTGTCAGATAGACAACAGTACATGCAATTTGGGCATGTGAGAAAGTGGAAAAGTTTTGGGAAGATCTAAATCAGGTATTAAATAAAATCACAAAAAGCAACATATCAAAAAATCCAGAGATCCTTCTTCTAAGTAATATAGGAAGTAAAGAATTATGCCTCAAACTGGATGAAGCACAAAAAAGATTTATTATGATAGCCTTAGGTGTAGCAAAAAAATGTATAATGTCAACTTGGAAATCAGAAGAGAGCCTGAGAGTACAGCAATGGTACATGGAATGAATAAATATATTCCATTGGAAAAAAAATATCATATAATTTAAAAAAAAGTCACATTATTTGAACAAATTTGGGAACCGTACATGGAACATAACGGAGATGGCTTGCCTCAGACCACCACCCCCTAAAATGATAAAATGATAAGAAGACAAAATGACTTGATCCAGTGTGTAAAAGTAGATGACACAATTTTCATTGTGTGATGACATTGTTTAATGGGTTTATTTTATTGTATATGTTGAACATTTAATGGGTTTGGAGGGGAATGGGAAGGGGGGAGGGAAGGTAGGGGGAAAAAAGGGGAGAAAATGCCACTGTATATATTTAAGAGGGAAATGTTTGTATGTATTTTGATTGATATGGTTCACAGTGTGAAAAATTAAAAAAAAATTAAAAATAGAGAAAGCCCACCAACAGCTATCTTTTGTTACGAGTTTAAGGATATTTTGTATGTCACCAAAGACTCTTACAAATTTCTACACCGTGGAGAGCATTATAACTGGCTGATCGTTGTCTGGTATGGAGATGCATCAGTCTTCACTCCATCGAGGACATCTACAAGAAATGGTGTCTCAAGATAGCAGTCTATGTCATCAAGGATTCCCATCACCCAGGCTGTGCCCTCTTCTCACTGCTTCCATCAGGAAAGAGGTACAGGAGCCTGAAGGCAAGCACAAGGACTGCTTCTTCCCCTTTGCCATCAGAATTCTGAATGGACAATGAATCTATAGATGCTAACTCACTTTTTTTCTCTTTTTGCACTAATTATTTGTCTTTAAATACAGATAGTCCTCAACTTATGACCGTAATTGGGACCAAGGTATTGGCCATACTTGGATTGGTCGTAAGTTGGATTTACGTGTCTGAGGCTCTGATAGCACGGTGGTTAGAGCACTGATCTTGTAAACTAGGGGTCGCGAGTTTGTTCCTCACTGGGGCCTCATTTCTGTGAGGGGTGCTGGACAATGTGGCAACTCTCTGCCTTCCTTACTGAGAACAAAGAATTTACGTTCTTTACCTAATGAGGCATTAAAGCAATTTTTCAAAATAAAATTTCAACAAATTAACCTTTAATGAATATCTCAGCCTATGTACAGTAGTTTTATTTTAAAATTTTGGTTGCATGTGCAGGTGAATGTAACTCACGTAATTCGTAAGTTGAGGACTACCTGTATTGTATTTATAGAATTGTAATTTATAGTTATTTTTCTATAAATTGTTGCCGTAAAACAACAAATTTTGTGGCATGTTCATGACAATAAGCCTGATTCTGATTCTGACCTTGAACTGCAGTATACATACAATAATCGCAACGTCTCACCTTTGAGTTTCACATCATTATTGACTCATTCACCAAAGTGGATGGGAGAATTGGGTTTCCACTAGGTATCAACAAAGCAACTAGCCACTTCTGCGTGACACCACCGTACCCTGGTGTGGCCACATATTTGGATTCACTTCTTGAGGAAGGAAGAGATCATACAGAAAACTCACCACCACTTACCGTGCGGTACAACCTTTTAACGTCTGAGGAAATGAATGTTCGAAGAGCTCACCTTGACCACATGCATTATGGTCAGCAAATGATCTCTGTCCTATATACATGGACAACTCTTAGGAGGCAGCCCAAATCAGTGCAAGATCCTCCAGATGTACTCACTTCAACATCCTCCCCCACATTTCATCCAATTAGGTCTGAAGTGCAAGCCATGTCATTTTTGGCATGCCCCACACCAGACTTCAGAAACAAACGATACTGAGTTCCATCATCATCAGAGGAAAGATGAGGTTCCAAAATCCCCACCTCCCAATTCTTGGAATCGCTGGCCATGACTTGGAGGAGAAGGAGCATTAAGGAAGGCCTCGAGCACCTTCAACGGGAGGATGCGAAGGCTTGACAGAAGTGCTGGAAGGAACTCACCACCTCCCAGTGTGGAGCACACAATAGTCACGTCGACATGATGGAGTGTTAAATGGCTTTAATTCCCAAAAACCTGAGCACTACTGATACACGACTTGGCCAGGTTCCAGGTATAGGAGCAAGAGTGGGCAAGTCCGGGCACGGTAGCCTTTATTGGGAAATCCGGGAAGGAGCCAAGGGAGGAGTCAGGGAAGGTCAGAGAGTTTTGTTCTGGCCAGTCCATACATCAATGCAAATGCATTTCACCACACCCAGTCTCTCTAAACATGACCCCAGTACCTTCTAGCATATCTTTGGAAAAGCCTACACACCCCACACAGGGTCATCATTCACACTGGAACCACTGAAACCATGAAATTGGAGTGGAAGCCTGGCACATGTGATTAATGAGTATGAGAGTTTATTATCGTAAAGATCAGAATCAGAGTCAACATTTATTGTCATGAACAAGTCGTGAAGTTCGTTGTTTTGCAGCAGGGTCAGAGTGTAAATGTTCATATAATAACCATCTCACAACATTACTGTCAATAATAAAAATAATAGGGCAAGAACAGTAAGGCAGTGTCTTTGATTCATTGATTATTCAGGAATCTGATGGCAGCAGGGAAGAAGTTGTCCTTGAACCGCTGGGTGCTCGTCTTTCGGCTCCTGTACCTTTTCGGCGATGGCAGCAGAGAGAAAAGAGCATGTCCTGGGTGATAGGGGTCTTTGAGGATAGCGGCTGCCTTTTTAAGACACCACCTCTTGCTGATGTCCTCGACAGAGAGAAGTCTGGTGCCTGTGTTGTCGCAGGCCGAGTTAACAACTCTCTGGACTTTATTCTCGACCTGAGAGTTGGCGCCTCCATACAAGGCAGTGATGCAACCAGCCAGAATGCTCTCTACAGTACACCTGTAGAAGTTTACGAGAGTCTTCGGTGACGTACCAAATCTCCTCAGACTCCCCACAGAGTAGAGCCGCTGCAGATTAAATACAGATGCACTAAAATTCTTACTTGCTGCAGCCATGAAATACACCGGCTAAAATAGCACAAAATGAAATAACCACAACATAACATGAGGTGGAAGAAAAAGCTAAGAAATAAAAGGATAGATAAATAAAGATTCACAGTTGTAGATATCTTGGTAGTCCCAGTGTAGCTTATGGTTAGGGTTAGAACAATGTAGGATGTTCAAAAGCCTAATAGTAGCTGGAAAAACATGTTCTTAAACTTGGAGGTGCCAGTCTTTTGGGTTCTGTTCCTTCTGCCTGAAGGTAGCAGCAAGAAGAGGTCATGACCAGGGTGATAGGGGTTCTTTATGATACTGGCTGCCTTCTTGAGGCAACATGGATGTCTTCACATGGGAGGTCAGCCCCCATGATGCACTTGGCTAGGCTTGACACCTGATACCACCTTCTGCATTCCTGGGCATTCAGGTTTCCAAGCCTGGCCGTAACACCATCAATACATGAGTGCGCTGGAGAAATTCAGCAGGCCACACAGCATCCAGTGGAAGTAAATGGCGGCCGATGTTTTGGGGGCCTGGGCCCTCCATCTGCAGATTTTCTTGTTTAACTGGGATGCAACCAGTATACCTTCAGGAGAATGCATGAAGAAATTCCGGAGAGTATTGGATGGCATGCCAAAACTTTGCAGACTTCTGAGAAAGTAGGCTCATTGCTGAACCTTCTTCATGGTTACTTCAGTGCGCTGGCTCCAGGAGAGGATACCCAGGAACTTGAAGCCACCAGCTCTCTCCACGGCAGTCCCAGTTTTTGTAGCTCAAGAAGAAATGAATGCAAAAAACATTAAAATTAACGTGAAACAAGAAAGAAAAAGCTGGTCATTGTAAGGTGAGGGGAGAGGAAAAAAATGGACTTGATTAAAAAAAATTAAATATGTTACAGTGAACCCCATATACTAGAAGCAATAGAAATACATCAAAGCAATGGTTTGTGGTGAGATGTATATACTGTTCTGTACTGTCTTGTGTATAAGTGGCTGGCCTGCCCATTGATGACTTGATTCCCTGTAACCCCTCTCCCTGTGACCTGGCCATAAACGTCGACCTCCCTGCTCTCTTTCATTCATTCGAGCACATGGAGTTGGGCCAGCTGAAATCTAATGTGTATTAAAGTCTATCATTCCTCACTCAGTCTTTAGAGTCATTGATAGATTATATCAATTGAATACACATTAATTTTCCACACGGGATGGACAGCTGATACCCAGAGATGCTGAATGGTATGAGCAGTTGATTGACTGCTTCACAAACTTCCTTGAAGTTGCAGTGGGCCTGGTGGATTCTGATGAGAAGAAACTCAAGGTCCTGCAAACTGGAGTTGGCCACCGAGTGAACCTGGCGATCAGGAGCTGCACGACCTACCCAGAGGCCATGGCTGAGCTCCACAATCTCTAATGACCCCAGGTGAAAGGTGTACTCATGGTATCGACTGGCTTTGATGAGAATGCAACCCGGTGAGTCCATGGACGAGTTCCTTCGAGCACTGTACGACCTGGGGAGAGACTGCTGGGGCACTGCTACAGCCCCCGTGCCTGCAGCCCAGTGTGTGGAGGAGCTGGTGCGAGATGCCTGAGTGGCTGGAGTGTGGTCTGACTACATTCGTCAGCGACTGCTTGAGGAGGAAAAGCTGCCCCTGAAGAGGGCAAGCTACCCATGAAGAGGGCCTTCCAGCTCGCCAGGACCCTTGACTTAGTCCACGCAACTCTAATGAGATACCCGGTAAGAAAGGAGCCTCCACATGAAGACCACGGGCGTCACCATGTTGGGACCTGGCATCACAAACGGCCTCTGTGATAATGAGTCATGACCCGGCCACTGCTGCCGCTACGATCGGACACCCAAGGTGCCACTACTGCGACAGCTGAAGCACCCCTAACAACTCTGCCCGGCTATGGAGGCGACCTGCTCAGAATGCAGGAAGAAGGGACATTATCAGCGTTTCTGTAAGTCTAAACCCTCCGAGCGAGCAGTGCAATGCTGATGTTCTGTCAGCGCCAAACAGGTCGACCGCGTGTGCGACTCAGGAGTCTCCATCTTACCCAGCGTCTCTTCCACCCTCCTGGATGATGTCATCTCCACCTTTCGCTGCCCAGATGACATCATTTCCTCCTCCTTCCACCAAGGTGACAGCATGGTCAACATGGAGGCTGCCATCTTACCGGTCGGGCCTCCCCTCTGACAGCGACAATGACAATCCTATCCTGGCTTCCGTGACCCTGAACCAGGGCAGCCCTCAACCAATCGCTCACTTGATGATGGAGATCAAGATAAATGGAAAAAAAACGAACTGCCTGCTTGAAAGTAGGAGCACAGAGAGCTTTACCAATACAGACACTGCCCAGAAGCACTCTCTTTCTCTGACAGACCCACGAGCAGCACCATCTCTATGGCTACAAAGGACCAATCCGCTGAGATCCGGGGGTTCTGTGTAGTGTCGTTAATGGTGGGGGGGGGGGGTGGTGATAACTTTCATTTACTTGTGATGCCACAGCTCTATGTGCTAATACTCCTGGGCCTCAACTTCCAGAACCAGTTTATGAGCATGTCGATGGTGTTCGGAGAACCGCAACCCCCAACTCACAATCCCTCTCCCCGATAGCCAGCCCCCACCTGTGACCTCTCCACCCTCCGTCATTATTTGAGAATCTGACCCCGGACTGCCCGCCAATTGCGACGAAAATCAGGCGCTATAGCGCCGAGGGTCGGGCATTTATAAAGTCCGAGATGCAGTGACTCCTAGCAGAGAGAATCATAACTTCCAGTTCGTGCCCGTGGCGGGCCTAGGTCGTGGTGGTCAGGGGCGGAAGCAAACCCGGCATGGTGATCGATTACAGCCAGAGAGTCAACTGCTTCACCCAGCTAGATGCTTACCCCCTCCCTGGATAGCTGATATGGTCAATAAAATAGCCCATACAAAGTGTACTCCACAATTGACCTGAAGACGGCGAACTACCAACTTCCCCTTCGCCCGGGGGATTGCAGATATTCTGCCTTCGAAGCAAATGGCAGACTTTATCACTTCCTCAAGGTCCCCTTTAGAGTCATCAACATGGTCTCAGTGTTCCAAAGGGAAATGGATCAGATTGTAGACAGGCATTAACTGACAGCTACGTTCCCCTACCTTGACAATGTCACCATCTGCATCCGTGACCAGCAGGACCACGATGCAAATCTGGCAAAATTTCTCAGCACAGCCAAGTCCCTGAATCTGACAAGGAGAAATGTGTGTTTAACACCACTTGCCTGGCCTCCTTTGGATGCGTCATGGCACATGGTGTCATTGCCCCCGACCCTGACTGCATGTGTCCCCTTATGGAGCTCCCAATACCACACAACCTCAAAGCGCTGAAACAATGCCTGGGGTTCTTTTCTTACTAAACCCAGTGGGTGCCCAATTATGCCAATAAAGCCTACCCCTCAGTAAGGTTCACAAGCTTCCCCTTATTGGCAGAATCCCAGGCAGCATTCAACCAAATCAAAGGAGACATTGCTAAAGCCACGATGCATGCCGTGGACGAATCCATCTTATTCCAGGTGGAAAGCAATACCTCTGAGTTCGCACTGACCTTGATTCTCAATCAGGCAGGCAGGTCAGAAGCATTTTTTTCCTGCACCCTCAACAGCCCGAAAGACGGCCCTCCTCAGTCGAGAAGGAGGCACAGGCGATTGTTGAGGCCGTGCACCCCTGGTGTCATCACCTGGCAGGGAAAAGATTTACCCTGCTGACAGACCAAAGAGCCATCACTTTCATGTTCAACACAAAACTGCAGGGTAAAATCAAGAATATAAAATCCTGAGGTGGAGAATCAAACTCTCCACCAATATGATATCCTGTACCGGCCGGGGAAACTCAACGATCCCCCAGATGCCCTATCCTGGTGGATATGTGCCAGGACGCATCTCTATGAGATTTTTCCACTTCATAAAAGCCCGGAACCTCCCGTACTCCATTGAGGACGTCAGGTCCCTGACCAGATACTGTCGGGTCTGCGCAGAATGCAAACCGCAGTTTTTCATGCCTGACAAGGCCCACCTCATCAAGGCCAAATGCTCTTTTGAACGGCTGAGTGTCAATTTCAAGGGACCCTTACCCTTGACCAACAGGAACCTCTATTGCCTTAACATCATAGAAAAGTTCTCCAGATTCCCGTTTGCCAACCCCTGTCCCAACATGACCTCTGTCATGGTTATCAGGGCATTCTGCAGCACACAGATTATATCCATAGTGATCGGGGGTCCTCCTTCATGAGCGATGAGCTGCAGCAGTACCTGTTGGCAAGAGGCATAGCCACTAGTAGGACTACGAGTTATAACCCCAGGGGAAACGGTCAGGTGGAGCAAGGAAACACCACCGTTTGGAAGACGATCCTCCTGGCCCTTAAGTCAAAAGTCCTAGCGGTATCTCACTGGCAGAAGTCCTGCCAGATGCATTCCATACCATCCCATTTCTCTTATGCACTCCTACAAATTGACCCCACATGAACGCATGCTTTCCTTCCACAGGAGGTCGGCGACCAGAACCACTCTGCCGCCCTGGTTCTCATCTCCGGGACCTGTCTTGCTGAGGAAGCACACGAGGGTCCATAAGACCGAACCGTTGGTGGAAGAGGTGCAGCTCTCGCACGCAAATCCACAATACACATATGTCCAGTACCCCGACAGCCATGAGGACACATTCCCTGTCCGGGACCTGGCGCATGCCAGAGATACCGACCCGACCACCACAGGGACTTGGTGCAAGCTAGTGACGACTCCCGGGCACCCACACCACATGACTGTGACCCACGTCCACCCAAGCTAACCACCACGATCACCTCTACAGACAATCAAACCCGACCCCCTATGGTGACAGCCTTGCATTCCCCTGCCTCAAGACACCCGACCAGCAACGGAGCCGACCGGTACACCACCAGCGGAGCTGCGAGAGTCACAGAGGCAGAGAGGGGGTGAATGTAGTGGTATGTAAATACTGTTCTGTGCTGTCCTCTGTATAAGTGGCTGGCCCGCTCACTGATGACTCAATCCCTATAACCCCTCCCCCTGTGACCGAGCCATAAAGGTCTACCTCTCTACCCCCTTCCATTAATTTGAGCACATGGAGTTGGGCCAGCTGAAATCTAATATCGTTCCTCACTCAGCTTTTGAAGTCATTGTATATCATGGTTCCATAACCAAAATTAATTTAATTCTCTATAGAACAATAAGATAAACGCATAACTTATCAACGCTAAATTATTTACAGAATCCCTCTCTCAATCCCACCCCCGTCAACCAAATCTAAGTGCAAGTGTTTTTAAGGAAGTCCTTTTTACTGGCCAATCTTCCACTGTCCACATTTCCAAGGCTACAGTTTCCAGTAATCTTCAATCCTGTGCATAGAATCAAACAGTTATTACATTCAAGCAAACTTCAGTGCCTTACTTAGAATTACTAGGCAGGAAAGTTGTGGAGGGTTACAGAGAGATTGGTGTTGCTTGTTGGACACCCCAAACAGGAGTGTCTTCCAGAAGAAACTTGTCTTTTTTCCAGGTTCTTCTCACAGAGTTCTTCTCATCTTTGCCACACTGGGAAGAGTAGCTGCCATTCCTGATTTCCACAGAGCGTGGACTCGGGCTACCATGTTAGAAATCTGCCCAGTCTTGAAAAAGGAGCCTTTGCAGCATCTCCTTTTCTGTCCAGCTTTTCTCAGACTGCCTCCTGTTGACTCCCTCTTTCTGGTTCTCTGCACGCTCCACCCCCCCCCAACCCCCTCCCCCCCACCCAACCCCCTCATGTTCCAGGCACTGTTATTAATTTTTTTGGTTTCAGTTTGTCATTGTTGCTATTTCAAGACTTTACAAAAAACTCATGGCCCCAACTCTGCAAATATTTCAGTTTCCAGGGTGTGCTTGCTAATAGGAACATAGGAAGTAGGAACAGGAGTAGGCCAAAAATGGCCCATCGAGCCTGCTCCTCCATTCAATAAGATCATGGCTGATCTAATTTATGACCTAACTCCACCTACCTGCCTTCTCCCCATATCCCCTAATTCCTCTATCATGTAAAAATTTATCTAACCAAATTTTAAATATGTTTAATGAAACAGCCTCAACCACTTCCCTGGTTAGAGAATTTCAAATATTCACTACTCTCTGGGAAAAACTATTTTTCCTCATCTCTGTCCTAAATCTACTCCTCCGAATCTTCAGACTGTGTCCTCTCGTTTTAGTTTCCCCGGCCAGCTCAAAAAACCTTCCTACATCTATCCTATCCATACCCTTCATAATCCTATATGTTTCTATAAGATCTCCTCTCATTCTTCTGAACTCGAGCAAATACAATCCTAGATGATTTAATCTTTCATCATAAGTCAACCCCTTCATCCCATGGATCAACCAAGTAAACCTCCTCTGGACCGTCTCCAAAGCCAGTATATCCTTCCTCAAATATGGAGACCAGAACTGGACACAGTACTCCAGGTGCGGTCTCACCAGTACCTTATACAGTTGCAACATTACCTCCCTACTCCTGACTTCAATTCCTCTAGCGATGAAGGCCAACATTCCATTTGCCTTCTTAATAACCTGCTGCACCTGCAACCTAACTTTTTGCGATTCATGCACAAGCACTCCCAAGTCCCTCTGCACAACAGCATGCTGTAGTTTTTCACCCTTTAAATAATATTCAGCTCTTTTATTTTTCTTGCCAAAGTGGATAACCTCACACTTACTAACATTGTACTCCATCTGCCAGACCTTTGCCCACTCAACCAGCTTAACTATATCCCTCTGCAGACTCTCCACATCCTCATTACAATTTGCTCTTCCACTCAATTTGGTGTCATCCGCAAGCTTGGCTACACCACATTTTGTCCCCTCCTCCAAGTCATCAATGTAAATGCCCAGAACCTTCTGTTTGCACCTGCCCTTAAAACTTTGCAAGGCATTGCTCTGACTGTAAAATGCATGCAACCTAACAGCTAACCTAATTCTAACCCCTTTTATAAGCATATATTTAATTAACCCAATGTGTCACAAATAGCAAGTGCAGTGCAAAACTTCTAACTTTTTTCTATTGGCAGATAAAATTTCATTTGCAATGCCAATGGGCATTTGAAAATACCAGCAGTGGGATTCAGCAAATGAAATGAGAATGCCAAACATTGAGGTGTTTCCTGCGGCAAACGTGCAGTTGCAGTCCAGTGTGTGCATGCAGGAAGTTAAATTTGGTGGAGTTTGCTAAATGCAGGCATATTATGCCCAACCCTAACCCTAAGACTAACTGAACCTCAACTCCAACCTGAACCCTGAACCTCACCTGAATTGTAAGCTTTACCTTAACCCTAACCTTGATCCTGATATCGAAATAATGTAAATTTTGAAATTGTCATAATCATTCTGTAATGCTGCAAAAGATGATTCAGCTGATGAAATGCTGTTTCATGCAAGTTCGAAAGAAAATAATGAATTGTTTTACAGTGGTATCTGCCATAAACCAAGGAAATGACTGTGGACTTCAGAAGGAAGTCAGGAGAACACGACCCAGTCCTCCTCACTGATCATCAACACAGGCGCATCCCAAGGATACATGCTTAGCCCACTACACCACTCATTATACACCCATGACTGTGTGGCCAGGCCCAATTCCAATGCTATCTACAAGTTTGCTGATGACACCACAGTTGTCGGCAGAATCACAAACGGCAATGAGGAAGTGTACAGGAGGGAGGTAGATCAACTCATTTAATGGTGTAACGACAACAACCTTGCGCTCAACGTCAGCAAAACCAAGGAGATGATTGTGAACTTCAGGAGGAAGTCAGGGGAACAGGACCAAGTCCTCATCCAGGGCTCAGTAGTGGAGAGGGTCAAGAACTTCAAATTCTTGGTTGTCAATATCTCCGAGGATCTGTCCTGGAGCCTCCATGTTGATGCAATCACAAAGAAGGCTCGCCAGCGGCTATACTTTGTGAGATGTCTGAGGAGATTCGACTCTTGTAAACTTAGACAGATGTACCATGGAGAGCATTCTGACTGGTTGCATTACTGCCTGGTATGGAGGTGCCAATCCACAGGAAAAGAATAAACTCCAGAGGGTTGTTGACTCATCCTGTGACATCACAGGCACCAAACTTCATTCCATCGAGGACATCTCTGAAAAAAGCAGCCTCTATCCTCAAGGATCCTCACCACCTAGGCCATGCCGTCTTCACTCTGCTGCCAACGGTGAAAAAGGTACAGGAGCCTGAAGACGAGCACTCAGAGGCACAAGGACAGCTTCTTCCCTGCTGCCATCAGATTCCTGAATGATCAATGAACCAAAGACACTGCTTCACTTTTCCTGCTCTATTTTGATTTACTTATTGTTGTAAAGGGGTTTATATGAAGGTTTGCACTGTGATGCTGCCACAAAACAATGAATTTTGTGTCTTGTTCATGACAATAAATTCTGATTCTGATTGGCAGAGGCCGGATAAGTGTATTTTCCATTTTCTTGAGACTTGCAATGATTAACGAAAGCATCCACATTAAGAATAAACAGCTTAAAAGACAAAAATACTACACTGTAGTGGCAGCTACACTGCTACTGAAAGAACACACAACCAGACGGGTTGAGCTCAGTGAGCAGAACTGATTTATTGCAGGCTACTGGTCTGGACTTACACTCCCAGCCCGGACCTGGCTGAGAACCGCACTGGGGGGCGCTGACGTCTCCCGGGTATCATGTGGTCCCCCAGCATGGGCTTCTGAGCCCTGTGCTGAGAAGAAGGGGAAACCCCCGACGGCGCCATTTTGGTCGGCTGCCCCGCTGTGTGGATACAAGCGGGGCCTGTTCGCCTGACTAGTGGTGTGCCGCCACACCTAGATCTTCAGTCGCTCCAAACTGCAGACCTCTTCTCTCAGTCTTTGCTTCATTTGATATTTACTTGGATCCAATGCCCTTCTATGTTACACCTTAGGAATGTTAACTGTTGAGTTACTTTCTCTTTTCTCATTTTCCTTTCAATTTTCCCATTCAATTTAATTTTGCTAATTATAAAGCGGAACAACTCACTTTGAATTCATGTTAACAGAAAAATTATTAAATTTCAACCTTTTAGTGAAATAAGCAAATGCTGTAAAAGCCCAGTATCCGGAATTCAATCAAAAGAGGAAAATAAATTTACAATATTAAAGTTAATAAGAATTTAAGAAAGGTTAAAAAAATGTAAGTTTAAAATTGTAAAAGTAATTACTCTCTGTAGTAACACATAAACCTTGGGTGAAGATGGGAGGCAATATCCAGCAGTGGAGGGCCTTGGTTGGTGCTTTGCTCTTGGCAGCTGTTTGAATAAAGTTGCGTGAAACAGCGATGGCGTCGCCCAGGATGAAGAGCTGGTTGATGCCGCTCGCCATTGGGATGACTCTCTTAAAGTGTCTCCTTAACCCTGCTCAGTAAGTGTTGCGCCAGTCAGAGGCTTTATCTGTAAACATTATCTATAATGTTATTGTTCATCTTTCAGGTGGCTCCGTGGAGGGGAGGAACCTGCAGATGTAGCGACGGTTAAATGCTTTCAAAAAATGTAACTGAAAATAAAGTAAAATGCTTAAAGGTTTATATATTCATGCCAGTGAAGTTTGTTCAATTTAAGTACAGTGTTGTGGTGGCACACTACTAGGCAAGCGAACTGGCCCTGTTTGTAATCCACGTGGCGGGGCAGCTGACCAAAATGGTGCTGTCGGGGGTTTCCCTTTCTTCTCAGCACAGGGATCAGAAGCTCGTGCTGGGGGACCACATGATGCCCAGGTGACGTCAGCAGCCCCCCCCCCCCCCGCCCCCCAGCGCGGTTCTCAGCCAGGTCCAGGCTGGGAGTATAAGTCCAGACCAGCAGCCTGAAATAAACCAGTTCTGCTCACTGAGCTCAACCCGTCTGGTTGTGTGTTCTTTCAGTAGCAGTGTAGCTGCCACTACATGGGAATATTTAGTCATCTGGATGAAGTCCTTCCCTAAGTTTCAACATTTCCTTCTATAGATACTGTTTTATATTCCTTACCTGTGACAAAATCATGAAAGGATTGGTTAAGAAGAGTTTATTCAAACATTCTTTTGATGCCACAATATCTAGCATCAATCTTCAGTTTGTCATTCAAAGGCAATGAACCTGATCGTGAACGTTTCCCAGATAAAGATCACTCTTGAGAATGTGATATTGTGGTGTTGCAATATACTTTGCCAGTTTTTTTTTAACACTTGTATCAGTCGGGAATTCTGTTGTAAACATTGTCCAGTTCCCATCCATTTGCATCCTTCTTCATCTGATTCTTGATAAGGATGCAGAAGTTCTGCTCTGCAAATGAGCCCATTGGTGGGACGGTTACAAATGCCAGATCAAGTTGAGTTATGCCAAGTTACCAGTAGAAGCATGAAATTTGCTCCATGTGATAGAGGTTGTAGAATCAGCCGGGGATGGTATTTTTTTGAGCACACATCTGCAAGAAATGTGAGGGTCAGATGAGGTATCTATGAGCTCCTAATATTCTAGCATGTTTCTAAAAAGGCAGAGAATTATTTTTGAGAAGACTTATGGGATTATCTTTGCCCTTTGTTTGACTTCCTACATTAAAGCAGTGATTATACTTCAAATGTATTTCATTGGCTAGAAACACCTGGGACAATCCAAAGTCAAAAGATCACAGGATATAAGATCAGAAATAGCCCATTGGCCCATTGAGTCTGCTCCACCATTATAAATTAAAATTAAAATTTAGACATAGAGCATGGTATGGTAAGAGACCATTTTGGCCCACAAGTCCGTGTCACCCAGTTAACATCCAATAAACCTACAACCCCTGGTACGTTTTGAAAGGTGGGAGGAAACTGAATCACCCAAGGAAAACCCATACAGACACGGGGAGAACATACAAAGTCCTTAAAGATAGCGTGGGATTCGAACCCAGGTTCCGATCGCTGGTGCTGTAATAGCCTTGTGCTACGCCAGTGGTTGTCAACCTTTATCTTTCCATTCACATACCACTTTAAGTAGTCCCTATGCCATAAGTGCTCCGTGATTAGTCAGGGATTGCTTAAGGTGGGATGTGAATGGGAAGGGAAGGTTGAAAACCACTGTATTAATTGTACCTCATTGACTCGTTATGTGCACGGTTTTAGAACTCCAAAGGAAATGGGACAATGACCATTTTTCTCAAGCAAAATATTTCAGTAACAATTGAGTCTGGAGCAGTGATTCTCAACCTTCCCTTCCCACCCATATACCATATTATGTAATCCCTTACTAATCACAGAGCACCGATGGCATAGGAATTACTTAAGGTGGTATGTGAGTGGGACGGGAAGGTTGAGAACCACTGTGCTAGGCCAACTGTGCTGCCCGTTCTAATCATGAGATGATCCATCCTCCCACTCAGCCCCACTCCCCAGCTTTCTCCGCATAACCCTTGATGCCCTGACTAATCAAATACTGTCAATCTCTGCATTGTTATGGTAGTCTAAATCAGCCAATCTGAACAGGGATAAGAGCTCCTCTCCAAGGGGGCAACAACACATTTAAGGGGGTCTGAATAGAACATAGAGCAGCCCAAAGTGAGGGTGGGCTATATAATAGAACATAGATCTGTACGAAGTCAGAGTGGACTCTATAATAGAACATAAAGCTGTTCAGCTCAGGTACTGATCGTTCAGCCCATGATGCCAGTTCAAACTAAATATCCTTTCTATACACATGATGCTTCTCTCTCTATTCTCTGCTTATTTATATGTCTATTCAGAAGTCTTTTAAATGCTACTGTTGTGTCTGTTTCCACTACTACCCTGGCAGCCCCTTCCAGGCTCTGTGTAAAAAAAAACTTGCCCAGGCATCTCCTTTAAACTTACCCTTATTCACATTAAATGAATGCCCTCTCGCACTTAATAATTTTACCCTTGGAAAAAAAGTTCTGACCGTCCACCCCAGCAATGCCTCTCATAATTTCATAAACCTATCAGGTCTACCCTCCACAGTCAACGCTCCAGAAAAAAAAAACAAGCCAATTTTGCCCAAACTCTCCTTGCAGCTCAAACCCTCTAATCCAGGCAGCATCCTGGTCAATCTCTTCTGTAACTTTTCCAATGCCTCCACATCCCACGTGTAACGTGGCGACCATAACGGCACATGACAGCACACCAGAAATGCACACAAGAATCACGAGGAGCACAGTTATTGGACGTTTTCCCTCCCCGTGGCTTGTGCAACGTGGGCAGGCCATTGGGGTACCAGAGCATGGCTGATTCTCTGCAATAGAATGTGTGGATTGGTGAGTTAATTGGAATATTGGGGAAATAAAGGAGATTTAGTGTAGGATCAGTTTAGGTTGGCTCTTCATGCACACGGCAGTGGGAAGAAGGTCCTTTTGTATAATGACTCTATGACTATGACTTACCACTAGGTAAAAACAAAGCAAAGGAAAAAAATGGCTACCAGCATTAATCTGCTGGCAAGACATCGACACCACTGGCTGTCACTCTCCATCCTTGGTTGTCCTGAACTGGAGTAAGTAGTTAAGAGACAACCATATTGGTGGATCTGGAATCACAAATGGCCCATTGTGAGGGTGGGTGGTATTTTTCCTACGATGGTTGACACCAGTGAATGAGTAAAATTTCAAAATGGCAAAGCTATTTATTTCTGAATTTTCATGAATTGGATTTCATGATGGGACTGATGCTCAAGTATCTCGATGCTGGTGCAAACAATGAGATGCTGGAGTGGGTCAGACAACGTCCCTGGGCTGAAATGTTCAGTCAATATTTTGGGACGGGACCGTTCGCGAGACTCGGAATTTTCTACACTTGGATGCTGCCTGACCAGCTGGCTCGTTGTTTGCTCGACCTTCCTGCCTCTGCAACTTTTGTTCAACTTCAAATTTATTGTTTGAGTACATGCATGACATCACATACAACCCTGAGATTCTTCTTCCCACAGACCAGGCAGAATTTCTACTTGTTGGTAGCTAAAATTAGATTTCAGGTTCATTATCAGAATACATACATGACAGCACATACAGCCTTGAGATTCTTTTTCCTGCGAGCTGGGCAGAATGACCACTTCTCAGTAACTATAAACTGAACTTAAAGAAAAAGAAACATACATAAAAGAGAGAAATGTAAAGAAAGAAAGATAAAATACTGACTGTGCAAATAAAAAAAATATTCAGTAACAAATAATGTGCACAGACAGAGCCCTTAAATGAGTCTCTGATTGAGTTTGTTGTTGAAGAGTCTGATGGTGGAGGGGTAGCAGCTGTTCCTCAACCTGGTGGTCCGAGTCTTGTGGTACCGAGATCTCTTTCCTGATGGTAGCAGCGAGAACAGAACGTGTGCTGGGTGATTCTTGATGATTGCTGCTGCTCTCCGACAGCAGCGTTCCCTGTAGATGTTCTTGATAGTGGGAAGGATTTTGTCTTTGATGTCCTGGGCTGTATCCACTACCTATTCCAGGGCTTTCTGATCAGGGGTATTGGTCTCCCCACACATGATGCAGCACAATTTCCAGCACGCATCTGTAGAAATTTGCCAGGGCTTACAATGTCATACTGAACCTCCGCAAACTCCTGAGGACATAGAGGCACTGATGTGCTTTCTTCATGATAACATTAGTATGCTTGGCCAAGGAAAGATCCTCCGAGATAGGAACTCTCAGATATTTAAATTTGCTCATTCTCTCCATCTCTGATCTCCAATGATCACTGGTTTTCCCTTCGTAAAATCTACTTGATTTTGGTGACATTGAGTTTAAGGTTGTTGTTGGTGCACCATTCAACCAAGTTTTCAATCTCCATCCCACTGTACAATTGGATTCTGGGTTTGCGCACTTCCAGACCCCAATGAGTGGGGATTGGCAAGAACATCTGTACGCTGACTCATCCCCATCCTTTATACAACCCACTACCATGGTATCGTCAGCAAATTTGTAGATGGTGTTGTTATTGTACTGAGTAGACATAAATGTATAGCGAATAGAACAGGGGGCTAACAACACAGCACTGTGGTGCTCCAGTACTGATGGTGATTCCGGAGACATTCTTGCCAATCCACACACATTGGGGTCTGGAAGTGCACAAATCCAGAATCCAGTTGCACAGTGGGATGTTGGAGTTTGCTGATCCGTTTTGAAGGGATGCTGGTTTCTCTCTGGGTGCTCATACCTTCATTCAAGTGACCTTCATTGGAGTGTAGAATCATTTGCTAAATAGTGAAAGCAGGTTGAGAAAGAGAGAGGCAGCATGGGTAATGTCATCAATTTTGTTGGAAGGTAACTTGGTGGGAGGGGTAATTACTCATGTTCTGCAGGTGCTATCTTTGTTTTAAATGGTGTCTACAATGGGCAGGTGACCAACTCTGTCAATTGACCATCCCAATGGATAGCTAAAATTGTCTTCCTGAATCAAAGTTAAGCAGAAGCATCAAGGAACTTATTTCCAAGCAGACTGACATACATATTTTACATTTTTTGCTCTTAGCAGTTTTGAAATGTAATTGAGACCAGCTGGGCTTTAATTTGTAGACGGCTACTGTATGTACGATGTGGGTTTTTTTCCACTGAGAGGCGATGAAGTTATAGAGTCTGGTGTGTCAAGAAATCATATTGACTTGCTGGCCCAAGACTTTTCCATTCACGCAAGTAATTTCCAAAGATCTTTGAGAAACAAGTCCACAACAGATTGAAAGTTTGAAAATGGTGTTTTTCAATGGGGAAAGTGGAAAATGTTGGCCCACAGCCAACATGATCACTTGGAAAACTTTTTACTTGGTTCAGGTAATTTGGAAAGTTGGCTAGGTTAAAGACCCCAAAATGATGACTGAGTGATGGGTCAGGCATGAAAATATCTTGTACCTCTGTCGGGGATTTACTTTTAAGGACTTGGAAGAATTTGAAGGAATTAATCAAAGTAAAATCAGGAGAAGAGGCCAGAGTCCAAAATCATTCTTTGGGCTAGCTTTTTCTCTTCTGAAGGCATGCTGGAGTAATCAACACCCGTGTCTGTGCGCTCTGGCCTTTTTGACATCGACACCGAACTGTTTTCACATGTGACCCAGGGAGGGAGTGTCAGCTGATGGTTTATCTTCTTCCTGGCCAGCTTTACCATCACTGAGACACTTAGCGCGTTTAACCAGCCCAGTTTCATGTGTCTGAATTCTGTCTCCTTCAACAAAGAAGTCTGATTTCTGTTGAAGAGCACCAGTTCCAGTAGGATAAAGAAGACCCTTCATTAAGGTCCCCAGAGAATCCTTGAAAATGTGTAACCTCCTCACTTTTACATCATAGACCAGCAAGAATAGAAATTCACCAAGACAATAGTATTTTTAAAACAATGATTTATTAATAATTACTAATAATATAACATCTAATCTTAACCCCAACCTTCCAGAAATGTATTTATATGTGAGTGGATTACCCAAACCATTACAGTTTAGGCACAGTTCTAAAAAATCAATTCAAAGTTCAGTCTTATAAATCCTGTGTTGAAACTCAGAACCTTTACACTGATGTTCAGAAGTAATTATGAAGTAGATGAGACACTGAATCATCAGACTTCTCCAAACTCACGAATCCTTGTAGAGTTGCTCCCAGATAAATGTTCTCTAATACCAATGATTGTCACAACTCCCCTCTTCCTCACGTAGGGGAAAATGAAACTTGTGACTTCCACAATACTTCTACAAATCCAGGCAAGGATTAAATATAATGACCATTCAGATGATCGTGATCCAAATACAGGAATGATCCTGCTTCTTTTATCCAGGCATGGGTCGATCAAAATGACCATTACAATGGTCACAGCGGATCACTGTTACCCCCTGATAAGGAGAGCACAACAGTAGTGTCCATTTCACACAAAGTTACATCATTTCTGTATTTTCTGATGACTGCCTGGTGTTACTTAAATACTGCTTCTTCAAGTGTCTCAATCACATGTTTTGCTTGATAAATACTGATTTTCAATTTCCAAAAAGCACGAGTCATAAACATTTCATTTCTCTTTTTATTAGATGTCTTTTCCTTAATAAACAATCCATTATTATAGTCTTTATTTGAGAGCATTAACTCTGTTTACAACTTGCACTGAGGCGCTTCTGCATCTGTTCAAAGTGTTATTCTGAAGTCTGTGAGTGCTTGCACCCTGTTCCAACCCCAAAGTAACTCACTAAAAAGAAATTACAGAATCACTCACTCACAGCAATTGGTGGCCAAAAACCACTTATGTTAGGGTACAAGACAGGACAAAATGTGTGCAGGGAAACACTTTGGATCCAGTGATCATCATGTCATCAGCTTCAAGATAATTATGGAGAAGGATGGGTCTGGCACTTGGCTAAGTTGGAGTAAAGCCAATTTTTTCAGAAATGAGAATGGATCAAGTAAGCGTGGATTGGGACAGCTTGTGTCTTGGCAAGGATGTGCATAGTAAGTGGGAGGCCTTCAAAGGTGTCAACATCTCCAAGGATCTCTCCTGGGGTCTCCATGTCGATGCAATCATGACGGCTCAGCTGTGGCTATACTTCGTGAGGAGTTGAAGGTGATTTGGTATGTCATCAAAGACTCTTGCAAACTTCGACAGGTGTACCGTGGAAAGCATTCTGGCTGGTTGCATCACTACCTGGTACGGAGGCACCAACTTTCAGGACAAGAATAAAGTCCAGAGGATTGTTAACTCGACCTGTGACCTCACAGGCACCAGACTTCACTCCATTGAAGACAGCTACATGAGGCTGAGTCTTAAAAAAGAAGCCTCTATTCTCAAGGAACCCCAAACCATCACCACCCAGGCCATGCCCTCTTCACTCAGCGACCCACGTGTAAATCTGATGCTGTCTGTATGGTCTTTCTGAGACCTGCGTGAGTTTCCTCCAGGTGCTCTGGTTTCCTCCCATGGTCCAAAGATGTATGTGGATAGTTGATTAATTGGTCACACGGGTCTATTTTGGTGGTGCAGGCTTTTGGGCCGGAAGGGTCTGTTACAATGCTGTATCTCTAAATTACATTAAAAATTTGCAATTCAAATTAGCGTTCTGAACTGCATGAAAGAATTCCTTTCAACAAAAATAACACATAATTGCTTGCATCCAATATCAGAACCAGAACAAGTCACAAAATTTATTGTTTTGAGACAGCATTATGGTGCAAACATTCATATGAACTCCCTTACAACAATAAATAAAAATAGTGGATGAAAAGTCAAAGTGAGGCAGTGTCTGTGGTTCATTGATCATTCAGGAATCTGATGGCAGCAGGGAAGAAGCTGTCCTTGTGCCACTGAATGCTCGATTTCAAGCTCCTGTACCTTTTCCCTGATGGTAGCAGAGTGAAGAAGGCACATTCTGGATGGTTGGGAGTCATTGAAGACAGAGGCTGCTTCATGTAGATGTCCTCGATGGAGTGAAGTCTGGTGCTTGTGCTGTCGCAGGCCGAGTCAACAATCCTCCGGAGCTTATTCTTGTCCTGACATTTGGCCCCTCCATACCTGACAGTGAAGAAACCAGCCAGAATGCTCTCCACCGGTTCAACTGTGGAGATTTTCGAGAGTCTTTGGCTACATTAGATGGTGGAAGATGTTATGTTTGGAATTATGTTAACATACTCTGACAGAAAGAAAGATCATTGTGTGCCAAGTGAAAATTCTGGCCCTGAAGAGCAATGAGGAAAGCCTCCAGTGGATCAATTTGTAGAGGGAAATTGGAAACAATGGTGTAGATACAGAGGGATGATGGAAACACAAAAGAATTTCCTATACCCTTTCATATTTAAGATGTTATCAGTGTTGAAATCTCTCTTGTTGAAAAACCCACTTGGTCTGGCCCTATGGTAAGGAATTCAGTAGCTCAGGAATGTGACTAATGTCAGATAAGAGATTCAAACTATTATTTTGGCAAATAACTAACTAACATTTAAATTCCAATGCCCTTCCCAGTCCATCAAGTGGATTCAGGAGAAGTAGCTGAAAAATGGTGAGAACATTGCTAAAATGAAGGACGTTATTACAATTCTTGCATTTTGCATTTTTACTCCCCATTAGGTATTGTTTAGTGATTAGCCTTTTGGCTGAGATAATCTTGAGCTCTCGCCTTATTGCAGAGCCTCAGGTCCAATACTGAGAGGGTGCCACTCTTACTCTTACTAGCCCCTTTCAAGTTGCAGACCTCCTGGGACCTGGGTGCAATTACTGGGGCAAAGGTGTGATTGCGGGGGATCCTGCCCCATCAATAACATGATATGCACTCACCGGAAGTACCGCCGACTGTTTGGATACTGGCTGCCCCAGTGACGCATGCACACAAGGGCTGATGTCACCGGAATAAGCGGGTCGGCCATTTTCCTGTTCAAAATGGCCATGGACAAGACTTAGGTAAGTTTGACTGGGTTCCCTGACTACTTCTGACGTAGGTCAGGGACACAGTTGGGTTCTGACGGGGTTGAGTCAGTTGGATCCTTTCAAACTGCCACATAACTAGTGCGCTAACCGGGCAAATTGCCTGGTTAACCCTATTTCCCCATTTTACATGGAAGTTTGAAGGGGTCCACTATTAAATCACAGTGTAGGAGACGGTCCTACAGTGAAGGTGACCACGGCAGTGGACCAATGAGGGGCTCAGCGGCTGAAGGACCAGACACAGACAAGCTGTGGGCTCCTGGCAACTTGTGGTTGAAGGACCCACACAGGCTGGTGGGCTGCTGGGAAATTGAGGGGGTTGTAGGACCCACAAAGGTGGGCTGCTGGAGACAGGCTCTTGGGAACTAGGTATCAGAACCAGGCAGGATTCGAGAGAGTGGTGAGGGCAACAAGGGGTTCCCGAAGGGCCCCAGACGCTGAAGGCTTCCTGATCATATCGAAGGTATGGATTTGGAGCTTAGGTTGCTGATGGTTTGAACTGGAGTCTATGCGGCTGAAGAGGCTGCAGAAGCACGGAGGGCGAATCATGGGCATCAGTGACTCTGAAGGGACTCTCTTTCACTTCCCCTTCTCTTAATAGGCCTTTTCATCGGCTGGCTTAAAAGACAAATGAAAGGGTATTTCTTATCTTCTCATGCAGGCCCAGAAAAGCCTGCTTTGATGTCCTCTTTCACCCGGCGGCTGAGTCAGGAGGTGTGGTTACATGACGCTATATGTATATGCCGAGCAATGGCCAACTTCTTTTCCCATAATCCCCCACACAGCTGGAACAGTTATTAATTTCCCATAACAGTTCCATCTACATGGGGGATTATGGGTAGGGTAGATGGCCATTGATCTGCCGTGTATGGAGCCGCTGGCGGCAATGAGCGGATTCGAAGGCTGATGCGGCCCGGTGAGGTGCCGGAGGCTGTCACAGCCCACTCCAGAGGCCCCCTGACGGCCCCCTGATGGCCCCCAGTCGCCCCTGCCCTGACAGCTCCCTGCTGGCCATGCCCCTGCCCTGGGGGGGGGGGTCATGGAGGGAGGGGGGTGAATGAAATGGGTCGTGGGTTGACGATGTCACTGCGATGTCATCAGCCCACCCCAGCCAGTTGTTTGCTAGGTGGTGGAGTGCAGCACTGCGCCTCCAACCCTTCCCCCAAGAGGATGGCAGTCAGTGCTTGAAGCCGCCTTCATAGAGTTAAGTCTCCCAATGTAAGGGTGGAAAACCTCTACCTTTACACTCGGGCTTTTGCACTGAATGAAAGGGCCTATTATTAGGGTGCGGGGCAATGGCCAGGGTGACTCTTTGCCTTATGGCAGACAAAAGTTGAAGTATCTCCTGTACATTACATTTTTAAAGTCTACTACATGACAATAAAAGGCACCTCAAACTTTGAATCAAAGTTCCCCTGGGCTTTGGACAAAATTTGAAGAGAAAGGACCTTGGCCAATATTTATCTCTCAAAATACTTCATAATAGAGATTATTCATTTAATGTTGAGGATGAAGAGGTAAAAGATGGGGTACAATGCAATGAGAAACCTGTCTGGCCCCATCCAATTAAGATAGAATGGTTGTAAAAACCCTGGTTTGATGAGCTGAATTGGACAGAGGTGGGGGGTGGGGGGGGGGGGTTGGTGGGGGTGGGGGGAAGAGAATCGCTGACTGCAATGACTCCATTCACTTTAACCTATTTCTCCTGAAAGAGAATGCTGCTTGGTTGAAAAGAATAGCTTTGAATTGCCAGCTAAAGCTGAAAGGGGAAGCTAGAAAGAGAACTGGTTCTTGTGTTTAAACATTGTTTAGGAAGACCTTGAAATACTTATTTCCTTTGGCAGGAATGTGTCTCATAGACCTTTGAAAGTGGAGTTGATCAATGGGCCAGGCAGTTCCAAGCATCCTCTATGTTTATTTACAACCAAGACTTTATTTGACAGCTGTATTTCTGCCCCTAAACAAAGTGTGGAATTCTCTGAATGTTTGACCATCTAAACTCAATGATAGGAAATCCAGCTTTTCTCTTGGTGTATCCTCAAAGGAATTCAGAGCTACGATGAGGCATTATCCCTCCGAAGTCATCAGAGGTGGGTTCAGGCCAATGCCACTGCTATAGTGAAAGCTGCTAAAATAACGAGGCAAATCATATAACAGGATGTGTTCTGAGGTGGAGAGTCGGTGTAAGGAAATGCCCTTGTTTCCTTGACATTTTGATGGGAAATGCAGTTTAAAATTGCAGTAAGTGAATTTATATTGTTTGTGTACACTTAAGATATTTATTTAATTGAAAGATACAGCACAGTAACAGACATGCAGCGCACGTGCCTCTCAAACGTACTGTAATTGTTATATGGATAATTGTTATATGGAAATGCACCCATGTGACCAATTAGCCAACGTGCCCCGTACGTCTTTGGAATGTGGGAGGAAACCAGACCACCCGGAGGAAGCCCATGCAGTCATAGGGAGAACATGCAAATTCTGCTGACTACGGTGACCAAATCTGTTATTGCTTCGCTACCCCAACGCATATTCATTCTTCGATTGATCTGTGCTCACCACCCAGGGGAAACCTGCGCAGATACTGAGAGAACGTAGAAGCTCCTTACAGACATCGCAGGGTTCAAACTTAAGCAAACAGTCGACATTTCAAGTCTGGGCCCTTTATTGAGGACTGAAATGAAAAGTGGGTGACATTCTGCATAAATTTTGGTTTAGACATGCAGCATGTTATCAAGCCCTTTTGGCCTACGAGCCCGTGCTGACCAGTTACACCTGATTGACCTACAGCATTTTGAAGGGTGGGAGGAAACCGGGAGCCCCCGGGAAAAACCCACACAGACACGGGGAGAATGTACAAATTCCTTACAGACAGCGCAGGATTTGAACCCCGGTCTTGATCGCTGGGGCTATCATGGTGTATGCTAACCTCTATGCTGTGGAGCTTTGCAATGATATTACTCCTGTTTTCTGAAATTGTACATAAGGCATCTTTTTGTAGTGTCTGCTGTCTGCTTCCGGAGTTGTCAATGAGCTTTTAAATCATGGCAGATGATTGTGATGCTGGGGAGGCCCAAGAGTCTAAGAGCTGTTGGAAAGAAGCGGTTCTTGAACCTGACAGGTTCAGCTCTTCAAGGTTATCTTTTGCCTGAATGAAGGACTCAAGCCCAAAACATTGGTTATGTATTTTTCTTTGCTACATAAAGGACACTGTCTGTCCTGATGAGTTTCTCCAGCATCGTGTTTTTACCACTCCATAGTTTTACATGTAACATTGTTGGTTTTCACTAAAGAATAGCAATGAGATCGTTGGAAATGCAGAACTCCCCTGCCTCATGTAATTCTCTTCAACTCATCCCACCAGTAATCTACTGAAGACTTCCACAAATGGAAATAGGGCACAAGGCACATAAACTTCATATGAACCTTCCACAGGCAAATCAGGATAGCTCATCTATTTAAATTTCTAAATTTAGACATATAGCACGGTATCAGGCCATTCTGGCCCATGAGCCCGTGCCACCCAATTAACCTACAAACCCCAGTACATTTCGAATGGTGGGAGGAAACAGGAGCCCCCGGGGGGAAATCCATGCAGACATGAGGAGAACTCATGATAGCGTGAGGTTCAAACCCCAGTCCCGATTGCTGATGCTACAAAGGCTTTGTGCTAACCACTAGGGCAACTGTGCTGCCCTAAAGTTTTGACACATGAATCAACGACAGGGTGGCCTTGGTTCTCCTGTTTGGGTTGCACCCCTGAGACCTTACATAGTTAACTGTTATGGAGGCCATTCTGGCATAGGTCATGGGTCCATAGTGGAGCAACAGCTGAGCTGTTTGGTGAGCTGTTTGGTTCTGGGGAGGGATCAGTTGTGAACTGCTGTAAAATTGTCAGACACAGCTAATTTATTTAAATTAGAAGTTTAAATTAAATTTAAATTATTTTTTAATTTTAATTTTTAAATTAAAAAAATTATACATACCGCAGGCCATTTCAGCCCATGAGTTCATGCTGCCTAATTCACACCCAATTGACCTACACTCCCAGTATGTTTCGAATGGTGGGAGGAAACCGGAGCCCCCAGGGAAAACCCACACAGACATGGGGAGATACTTACAAATTCCATACAGACAGCGCGGGATTCGAACCCAGGTCCCGATCGCAGGCGCTGTAAAGGCTTTCTGCTAACCATTGCACCAAATGTGCTGCACATAAATCTTTATACAAAGATGTGAGTTTCACTGAAAAGAGAGCACATTTTCTTTAGAAGAACAGAAGTTATGGCAGCAGAAGGAGGCCATTCGGCCTGATAAGTCCGCTCCACCATTCCATCAAGAACTGATCCATTCTCCCACTCAGTCCCACTCCTTTGCCTTCTCCCCATAACCTGAATAGCAATCAAGCTACCTTAAATATACCCAACGATTTGGCATCCACAGCCACAAATGTTAGCAAGTTACAGAGCACTCACTGGTTAAATAAATTCCTCTACACCCCTGTTTTAAATGGGCGCCCTTCAGTTCTGAAGTTATGTCCTCTTGTCGTCTTCCACCATGGGAAACATCTTTGTCACATCTACCCTGTCCTTGTCTTTCAACATTGTACATGTTTCTATGCGATCCCCCTTCATTCTTCTGAACTTCAAGGAGTCCAGTCCAAGAGCCGTCAAACATTTCTCATGTGCTAATCCCTTCATTCCAGGAATAATTCTTGTGAATCTTCTCTGAACCCTCTCCAATGCCAGCATAAAACTATACCCCGTCCTCCTATGCCTCTCATAATCTTGTGGACCTCTGTTAGGTCTCCTCTCATCCTCTGCACTGCAAAGAGAAAAGTCCCATATCTGCTAACCTAACCTTGTTTCCCAGTCCAGGCAACATCCTGGTAAATCTCCTCTGCATCTTCTCTGTGGCATCCACATCCTTGCTATAATGAGGTGACTAGAACTGAATGCAATACTCCAAACTGTGGTCTCACTAGAGATTTGTAACATGACCTCTCAATGCTTGAATTCAATCCCCCCCCCCCACCCCCCAATTAATGAAGCCCAGCATTCCATAGGCCTTCTTAACTCTCCTATCAACCTGTGCAGCGACCTTGAGGGATGCATGGATTTGGACCCCAAGGTCCCTCTGTTTCTCTACACTTTTAAATATCCAACCATTAACCCTGTACTCAGCCTTCAGGTTTGACCTTCCAAAATGCACCACCTCACACTTACCCAGAAAGAAAGTATGAACACATTCTGCAGAGCTTCACAGCCTTGTGACTTCCTTGTCTGACATTATGCTTGTTTGTACTCCACAGGATGAACAAGAACATTTGCACTTGTGTTTTTATTTGGCGTTCCTTCCCACGGCAGTGAGCTGCCTGCATGGGAGATAAAAATTATATATCCTGACATCTTTACATCTTTCCTTTCAGTATTTATCTGCTTCATCTTGCTAATCAGAGGTTGGTGTTGAAACATCTAGTGATAGCAGTCAAGTTCTCATGGCCCAAAGGCTAAATAGCAGTCATAGAAACATTACAGCTGCCTACATTAACAGAGAGACAAATTGATCTGAGCTCTGACATAATCAGTATGGTGCAGGTGCTCAATTTAGTTATCGAGTCATACAAGGCATAAACAAGGTCTTCATGCTCACCATCAACCATCGATGTGCACTCATCCTACACGAATCCAATTCTTTTCTTCCTCTCATTTTCCTCAACTCCCCAGAGAATATTTACCAGGATGGTTCCTGGAATGCAGGGGCTAACATATGAGCAACGTTTAGTGGCTCTTGGACTCTATTCATTGGAGTAGAAAGATGAGAGGGGATCTCATAGAAACATATCGAACACTGAAAGGACTGGATAGAGTCAACATGAGTAAGATGGTTCTCTTGGTTGGTGAATCCAGGACAAGAGGGCACGGTCTTAGAATTAGAAGGTACCTGTTCAAAACAGACAGGAGGAGAAACTTCTTTATTCAGAGGGCCGTGGATTTGTGGAACTCGTTGCCACGTACAGCCATGGAGGCTGAATCATTGGGGGAGTTTAAGGAGGAGATTGATAGGTATCAAATTAGTCAGGGTATCAAGGGACATGTGGAAAAGGCCAGAACTTGGACCTAGATGCGTGATCAGTTTAGCTCAAGGTGAATTTCCAGAGCAGACTCGATGGGCCAAATGGCCTACTTCTGCTCCTTTATCTTGTGATCTGATCTCTTCCCCAATGGGAGCAGCTGAAAGATGCTGTGTGTGGGGTGGAAGGAGTCCTTAATGATTTTGTGCCCCAATTTCAGACAACGATACTGGTAGATCACGTCGATGTGGGGGCAGGAGTCTCCAGTGATCCTCTCTGCCACTTTTCATTGACCTCCGATCCATTTCTCTGCAGAAACTGTACCACATTGTGTTGCAACCAGCCAGGATGCTCTCAACAGAGCTCTTGTAGAATGTCGACATAATAGACAATAGGTGCAGGAGAAGGCCATTTGGTCTTTCGAGCCAGCACCGCCAATAGCTGTGATCATGTCTGATCATCCGCAATCAGTACCCCGTTCCTGCCTTCACCCCATACCCCTCGACTCTGCTATATTTAAGAACTCTATCTAACTCTTCCTTGAAAGCATCCAGAGAATTGACCTCCACTGCCTTCTGAGGCAGAGCATTCCACAGATCCACAACTCTCTGGGTGAAAATGTTTTTTCTCAACTTCGTTCTAAATGGCCTACCCCCTATTCTTAAACCGTGGCCTCTGGTTCTGGACTCCCCCAACATCGGGAACATGCTTCCTGCCTCTAGCGTATCCAATCCCCTAATAAACACATGACAGTCCCGCCACTCTGGGAATTAACCTCGTGAGCCTACGCTGCACTCCCTCAATAGCAAGAATGTCCTTTCTCAAATCTGGAGCCCAAAATCTTCAGGTGTGGTCTCACCAGGCTCCTGTAAAACTGCAGAAGGACCTCTTCGCTCCTAAACTCAACTCCCTTTTTTCACTGCTTGGTGGACCTGCATGCTTACTTTCAGTGACTGGTGACTGGTAACCTTGCCCACTTCAGTCTTCTCTTTCAGTCTCTGAAATCATTCTCTTTTGCTTCTCTTTCTCTTATTGTTAGGGCACTGGCCAATGACAGTGGTGCCTGTTGGTCACTGTGTCTTTACTGAAGGCGCACGTTGCTGAATTTTATGTATTATTACATTTCGTGTATTTGTTCACAACAAGGTATAATCTTAAATGAGCATGACCGAATTCTTACCATGTACGACAGCCAACAAAAAGAGTATAGATTAATATAAACAAGCCCTGAGATGACAAAAGGTAATAAATATTTAAAAGTAAACAAATAAATATTTACTATTGTAATTTTGTCCACTTTCGTAAAGACATGCAGGTGAGCAAATTATGTCCCGATCGTCCTGTACTGACAAGCACTAGAGTCTGGGAGTGTTGATGGGGATGTGGGGGATGAACCGATTAGTAGGAGAAATGGGGTCACAAAATCACTGAGGACCCCTATCCCTGCACGCAAAATGTTCCAGGTAATCCCGTCGGGGAAGAGATGCAGGAGTAACAAAGCCAGAACCACCAGGCTGAGAAATGGCTTCTTCCTATAGGCAGTGAGAATGCTGAATGACTGTTGAACTGCAGATGCAAACTGTCCAAAAATCTACTAATTATTTAAGAATATTTATTTATCTTTAAATGTGCACATACATACCACATATGTATTGCTGGTCTGTATGCATGTTATGTGTGTATGTGTGCCTGGATATGTTTACACAGAGGACTGGAGAATGCTGTTGTACTTGAAACATCGGGGTGGCACAGTTAGCACAATGCTGCTACAGCGCCATCCATTGGGATGAGGGTTTGAACCCCGCACCATGTATTATGTTCCCCCTGTGTCTGTGTGAATTTTCCCCAGTGACTCCGATTTCCTCCCACCGTTCAAAATGTACTGGGCGGAGGTTCGTGGTCTGAAATGGCTTGTTTCCATGCTATATGTCTAAATTTTTTAAAAAAATTAAACATTTAAATAATAAATGAAACTTAAATTTGAACTTGTACTCATTGAGTTAACAGGTCTAAATGGCTGGAAATACGAGGAAACATTCCTGGCTTTTCATCATCGCCTCAGGTCATGACTTGTGAAGTGTTTGAAAGATTACAAGTTCTTGACGAGCATAAGGTTGCTGTGGAACCTATATTCAAGGATCAAGATGATTTTATTGTCATGTAATAAAAGGGAAAATGTAATATTACACATATGTGCATATGTTTGATTAATTTCATTTTGTTGTCAAATAATGATTCCATTTACAATGCATGAAGTGCCACTTATATTCCCAGTTTAAACAATACACCCAGGAAATCTTTGATTTTTATTTTATAACACACTTTATTCATTGGACTGGAGATCAGTCAAGAACTACCATTGCTTTTTAATCATTGCAGCTTTCTTTTGAGTTAACGAAAGAAATAGAACACATTAATGAAAGAATCCAAGTGATGGTTTTGTTCAAAGTACTTAAAACCACATTGGATGTGCTTCTGCCTTCCCAGGCATGGTTTTAAAAAGGGTTTGTAACTATACCACACTTATAGTATGTCCAGAATGCCGTACACCTAATGGTACTTCTGAAATGCTAACATGTGAAATGTTATCTTTCTTCTAATGTAGGAAAGATGACAGAAAGTTGATGTTTCGCAAGCTCCCCAGGTACTTCCCGAGCAACCTTTGCTCATTCTGGCTGGTTGCATCACTGCCTGGTACCAGTGCACAGGACAGGAAAAAAAAAACTCCAGAGGGTTGTTAATTCAACCTGCGGCATCAGACTTCACTCTATCGAGGGCATCTACAAGAGGTGGTGTCTCAAGAAAGCAGCCTCCGTCCTCAAGGACCCTCCACCACCCAGGCCATGCCCTCTTCACTCTGCTACCATCAGGGAAAAGGGTACAGGAGCCTGAAGTCGAGCACTCAGTGGCACAAGGACAGATTTTTCCCCTGAATGACCAATGAACCACAGTCACGACCGCACTTTCTCCTATTTTATTGCTCTATTTAGTTATTTTTGAAATGTAATTTATAGCAATATTTGTACAGTGACGCTGCAGCAAAACAACAAATTTTGTGACATGTTCATGACAATCAATTCTGCAACCAACCAATTTTCCCCTGCAACCGCTGCAATCGTGTCTGCCTGTCCCGCATCAGACTTGTCAGCCACAAACGAGCCTGCAGCTGACGTGGACTTTTTAGCCCCTCCATAAATCTTCGTCCGCGAAGCCAAGCCAAAGATATTGGTCAAGTAACCTGATTTCAGAAACTGTGCACAATGCACAGATTGCGACCAGACTGCAGTACTATAAACTGGGATAAATTGCTACCTCAATATGTTTTATTAACATTGACTGAGGTATAAATATTGGCAAGAATGCCAAGAATAACTCACTGCCTCTCCAGTGAATCAGACCACTTTTATGCAGGATGACCCAACTGTGAGTGCTTATCATTGCAATAAAGCTCCAGGTATCCAGAATTTAAGAAAATGGCAAAATAAATTTGAGGAAAATATATTTAAAAAATTAAAATAAATAGGTTAAAAATGCATACATTTAAAATTGTAAAAGTAAATGTTGTCTGAAATAACACATAAAACTTTGGTGAAGATGGGGACAAATATCCAGCCAGCAGGGGGCCTTGGTCAGTGCTTTGCTCTTAGCATCTGTTTGAACAAAGTTGTGTGAAACCGCGATGGCGTCGCCCAGGATGAAGAGCTGGTTGATGCCGCTTGCCGTTGGGGTGACTCTCTTAAAGTGTATCCTTGTCCTTGCTTAGTAAGTGTTGCCCCGGTCAGAGGCTTTATCTGTAAACTTGGGGGGGGTGGGGGGGTGGCTGGAAGAGGGGAGGGGAGGGGAGAGGGGGGTTAATTATCTATAATGTTATTGATCATCTTTCAGGCAGCTCTGCAGAGGGTGAGGAACTTGCAGATGCAGTGACGGTTAAATGTTTTCAAAGAATGTGACTGAAAATAAAGTGAAATGCTTTAAGATTTATATATTCATGCAAGTAAAGTTTGTTCAGTGCACATATTGTATTTTTGTCATTTAAACTGTTAATTCTTAATGCAGGTGCAGTAATTAAGCATTGAAAGAGTGAGTCTCAAGCAACTGCAAAATGCACTTATTTGGCATTTACCAATCCCCATAGGTGCCAGATATCAGGGGCTTTACTCTATTTTCTTCTCTGCTAAATTGCATGTTTATCATTTTTTGTCTCTTTTGTTTGTTGTTATGTCTTGTGTGTCCAATGTCCCTGAGAAGCTTTCACGACATTGTGTGACAATAAATTTAAACTTGAATTTAAACAAATCTCTTGCATCCAATTGAGTAGATAGGGCCTCATTTGTAAGACACACCTCCAGTTGTGCAGCACCCCCACAGCTGTCTCCTGTTAAGACTCCATTCCATTCTTCCAGTCCCTTCATCTCTGTCACATTTGCTCTGACGATAAGACATTTTGCACAGTTATCTCTTCTGCCTTCCTTCTTCCTGAACCATGGCTTCCTCTCTAGCCTTGACTGTATCTCATCTGTTTCCCAAAGTCCTGCTCTCATCCCCTCATCCTTATCTTCCATCTCACAAATCACCCTTCATGATTTCTGCCAGCTGCTTCGTTCCACCGCTCCATTTCCCATATCTTCTCAGCATTTCAAAAAGGGCTGCTCCCTTTGCAACTCTTTGTCTGGCTCCTCTTCTGTTCCCAACTACTACTCTCTACCTTGTCCGGCCTTTCCTATGTCGATGTAGGCTTGCAATACCTGACCTGTCACCTCTTTCGATTCCACCGTCCCAGGTGATGCACTTTCAATGTGGAATGCTGCATTCACTCCTCACATTAGCGTTAGGCTTAGGGTGGTCGCTGTAGGCCCTTTTATAGTGGGGGGAAAAAAGCGATTGTAAAGATAGATATTCGCTCTCTTTAAATCATTTCACTTCCCTCTGAAGGAGGATTGCTTGGTCCAACTTGTTCCACTTTCCCTCCGCCGAGGGAGTTGACTTGAAGGTGGAGTGAAGTCGCTCCACCTCTTCTGTAAAAGGTTTGGTGCTGAATGTGGTTCCAAAGGGGAGGACTGATGACGCTGTCAGCCCATGACCCAAGAGCGTGAATTTTGAAGTACCCGTATGGTTAATAGAGATGATTACGTTGCATGGGAGATCTGCCTGAGTCCTAAGACTGCTTGCACAGATCTCCACTAGCGCTCGTACCTGCACATCGGTCGCCATTTTAAGTAGAGGCCACTTTTCCTTCCTGGCGTGCATGTTTGATGTCACGGGGTGGACGACGCTCCTGCACCACTCGACCCGCCTTCTTCAGCTTTGGAAGCCACTCGCGATTCACCCGTGCATAAAGGCACCGGGCAATCTTTATTTTTGGTCATCAGGATAAAAAGTAAATTTTCCTTTTTTAAAAAACTTGATCAGGCCATTACGCCCCTTTTGTGAATAAAAACCCCTTGTGTTGGAGAAACCTACCATGGATGAGGTGAGTGTTTTGCCAAGCACCTGCTTTCGGTGTGCATAGTGACCCTGAGCTTCCTGTTGCCTGCCCCAGTAATTCCCCATTCTATTCCCACTTTGAACTATCTGTCTGCAGCCTCCAGTACTAGGCCCCACACAAGTTTGAGGTAAGCCATCAGAAACCTTCGCAAACATCTACAGATGTGTGGTGGGAAGTGTGCTGACTGGCTGCTTGAGAGTCTGGTATAGGGACAACAATATTCCTGAGTGTAAGGCCCTGAAAAACGTTCTGGACACACCCCAGGACATCACGGGTAAAACCCTCCCCACCATTGAGAACATCTATGGGGAACGCTGCCGTCAAGGAGCAGCAGCAATTGTCATGGACCCACACCACCCAGCACATGCTCCATTCTTGCTGCTGCCATCAGGAAAGAGGTCTAGGTGCCACAAGACTTGCACCACCAGGTTCAGGAACAGCTGCTACCCCTCCACCATCAGACTCTTCAATAACAAACTCAATCATGGACTCATTTAAGGATACTTACTTTGAACATTACTTATTAATGAATATTTATTTTCTGTATTACACAGTAGGTTTGTTTACATTCCTCTCTTTTGGATTTATATCTTTTTTCTTGAGTACAGTTTTTTCTCATGACCATTAAATAGAATTCTGCCTGGCCGCAAGAAAAAGGATCTTAGGGTTGTATATGATCTCATGAATGAACTCTGACAATAACTTTCAGCTTTGAACACTTCCATTTGGACCTCCAGCAAAGAACCCAACACAAGATCAAGGAACAAAACTTTTTATTCCATTTTGGGCACATTGCAACCTTCCATACTCTGTAGTGAACCCTGCACCCTCAGGCAACTTGCTCCACTCCTCATTTTGGTTTTTGTTTTCTATTAGAATACCCAGGTCCACTATTAGCAATAGTTTACATCAGGGGCTCTCAACCTTTTTCTTTCCATTCACATACCACTTTAAGTAATCCCTTTGGTGTAGGTGCTCTGTGATTAGTAAGGGATTGCTTAAGGTGGTGTGTGGGTGGGAAGAAAAAGTTTAAAACTATTGTTTTAATCGTCCCTCATTGACTCATTATGTGCACAGTTTCATAACTCCAAAGGAAATGGGCCAATGACAATTTTTATCAAGCAAAATATTTCAGGAACAATTGGATCTAGAGCAGTGATTCTCAACCTTCCCTTCCCACTCACATCCCACCTTAAGTAATCCCTTACTAATCACAGCCTTGGTGAGACTGACTGGCCTCATTATCGAGGCAACACTTGCCAGAGTGTGACATCAAGAGACCCTGTCAAAACGGCATAGAGATTACTTAAGGTGGGATGTGAATGGGAAGGGAAGGTGAAGAAGCCTGTCGAGCACTGATAAGGCCAGCTGCAGCCCAAGGGCCCACCCTGGTGAGAGCTGAAAACTGAGACTAACTTACCAAGAACGGATAAGATGGTCAGGGTGAGCTGAAAGAAACCTTTCAAAGATCCGGGACCCTCTCCTTGCTGGGCGTGTCCTTGTCTCCTTCCCTCAGCAAGGGGTCAACCTTGGTGCCACCTTGGATCACTGAGGGGTGGGAAAGGCCCAACACCAACTCAGGAACATCTGGGCGTCAGGTGCCGATATTTTCCCCTGGAGAAACTTTAATCAGAAATCCACCATCTCAATTCCCTTGTCCATGAAATGGAAGATGGCCATCAGATCCACTTTTGGAAATGAGACAAAGGTGATAGTAAAAACTAGAAAGAGGTCTCCTACCCAGGGTCATCACCAAGGACTCCTTCCCAAAGACCAAAGAACTGATCACTGAATTGCACTGTATATTCCACTAATCAGGAGAGACAATGAACATTCCCTGTACATCAGCTACAGGAGAAGTGCAGGAGTGACATCATCTGCTGAATCTGATCTCCTGCTGCGTATCATGGGAAATATTCTCAACACTCTTATCAGCTAATGGATCACTGGGGCCTCCCTCCCTCCTATTGACATGATCTACCGGGATCGCTGTCTGAAGAGGGCACGCAAAATCAACAAGGACCCCTTCCACCATGCACACAGCATCTTTCAGCTGCTCTTGTCGGGGAAGAGATACAGGAGGATCAGAGCCAGCCCCACCAGGTTGAGGAACAGCTTCTTCCCACAATCAGTGAGTATGATGAATAACGAAATGAACTGCTCACACTAACCCTCTAAGACTTTCATATTCATGAAACAATATTTATCTATCCATATGAATTCTTGTCATGCATATGTATTGTTGCCTGTATGGTTGTGTGTCTGCGTGTTTTGCACCGAGGTCCAGAGAACGCCGTTTTGTCGGGTTGTACTTGTACAATCAGATAACGATAAACTGACTTGACAAACTCGCCTCGACTATTATGGATTTTACATGGACCTTACATGATTTTTCTGTTCTGAAGTGTCTCCCTACCTTCCAGCACAGGAACGACCAAAACTCCAAATATCCCTATCTGTCCGTGAGCTTAGACAGTAAAGTATGTAAAGAGGTAGGACATGTGGTGCCACTGCATTGATGTTGACCGTGATGTATAACATATGTGTGACATACAGTGTCACTGCTACAACGTTGTCAATGACGTCCTATTCTTTAGCCCATTGTTCACCGATCGCCTGCAGTTCAGTTTAGACCACAGGCAATCCCGTTCCGATCTTTTTACATGGACTGCATTCCGGGATATTGGGAATAATTTCCTTGAAGGCAGCGGCTGTGTTAACGACATAAATGTGATTGTGGAACACACGTAACTGTAGCGTTTAGAATCCTTTATCATAACAATCTGTGGTTTTGTCAAGTTAAATTTTAAATTTCTAAAATTGAGACAGTCAGCACGGTAACAGGTCTTTCCAGCCCATGAGCATGTGCTACCCCAATTAACCTACAACCACCATACGTATTCAAAAGGTGTGAGGAAACTGGAGCACCCGGTGGAAGCCCCTGCGGTCACAGGGAGAACGTACAAACTCCTCACAGACAGCGACGGACTTGAACCTGGGTTGCTGGAGTGGTAACAACATTGTGCTACGATAACCGTGCCTCGTTACAAAAATGCTGGCATTCATGTCAATGCAGAACATTTCACAGGATTTCACAGGTGAACATTCCAATCACCAGATAAAAAGGCAAATCCAGTCAGGCTAATTATTGTACCGGAGTAACTCAGCAGGTCTTGCAGCATCCATTGGAGAATGATATATTACCAATGTTTTAGGCCATGAGCCCTTCATCACGATACCTTGAAGAAGGGTTAAGGCCTGAAATGCTGGTTATATATCATTACCTCCTCTGGATGCTACGAGACCTGCTGAGTTTCTGTGTTTTCACTACAATTAGAGTCTGCAGACTTTCGTGTTTCACTCCAGTCCTTCCTCAGCTATCTGTCAGGCGATGGAAGTTGCGATTGGACAGTGCTATTAAGCAGCACTTATTAAATTCTTGTTGAGTTCCAGAGCTCATCGCAGCCTTGGTCTGTGATGAATTCCAGGGGTGAGGTGAGACTGGCCTCCTTATCGAGGCAACACTTGCCAGAGTGTGACATCAAGAGACCCTGTCAAAACGGAAGTCACGGGATGGAGCTCCGTCATTTGGAACCGCACATCATCAAACAGTAGATGGGTGATTCAGCGAGATCTGCTCAGACCCAAAACTTTCCAATGGAAATTCTTCAAGCCAATGCCATTGGCCGAACGTTCTTCAGTTGCAAGAGCTATGCTAGGCGTTTGTCACATGGTTGGAAGTGGAGTTGTTTCAAACAATTGAACAATGTTCAGTTCAATTTGCTTCTCCCCAGGATTTGACACAGCCCATGACTCTTCAATAACAACGTGTTCCCCTCCACTGCTACCCAGAACTCTGACCAATTCTGCAGTCTCCTACGTACTGAGCTATAGACCCACCAGCTCTTCATTAAAGGGAACAAAATAAATTGTTCAGGTTTATGCGTATTTTGCAGTGAACCAAGGTGTGGTAAAAAGACTTGTTTCTCATGCTATCCAGCACGTCTATTCATACATTTCGGGCAGCATGGTAAGCCTAGCGGTTAGGGCAACAATGTTACAGTGCCAGCAATCAGGACCTGGGTTGGAATCCTGAGCTGTCTTTAAGGTGTTGGTACCTTCTTCCCATGTCTGTGAGGGTTTCCCCTGGGGCCTTAGGTGAACTCCCACCCTTCAAAATGTACTGGGGGGTTGTAGGTCAATTGGGTGTTAATTGGGCGACATGGGTTTGTGGGCCGAAAGGGCCTGTTATGTCTAAATTTAAATTTATAAGTGCAGCAGAATACAGCTTAGAACAGAGAATAGGGTTACAGTGAGAGTTCAGTTTGAATGGCGTAAGGGTAATATTGTTTTACTAGTTTAATGTTTGTTGAGGAGTCTGATAGGAGCAAAAATGATTTCACACTCTTGACGGGAGGAGGGAATAGTGAGTATGGCTGAGATGGGATTTTTTAAAAATTCATTATAATTTAGACATACAGCATGATAACAGACCATATCAGTCCATGCCACCCAATTACAGTCCATTAACCTACAACCCCTGCCACGTTTCAAATGGTGGGAGGAAACCGGAGTCCGGCGGAAAACCCACGCAGAGAACCTACCAACTCTTTGCAGAGAATGTACAAACTTCTTACAGGATAAATCCGTTCGTATGCTAGCTGCTTTTCTGTGCTGTCGGGAGGTGTAGTTGGAGTTGATGGAAGTGAGGGAGGTTTGCGCGAAGGGCTAAACTGCATTCACAATTCTCTGCAGTTCCAAGGAGAGCGTCAAAATGAGGCCCTTTTAATCCAGCTGTGTACAGGCACCCTGAGCCCTATGTTTACAGGCCCAGCTTGGGTGTGTTCAGAAAGTGGTAATTTTGTCTCAACCTGCAGGAAAAGGAATCTCAAGGTTGTATGTGATGTCATGTCTGACAATAAATCTGAAACCTGACTCTGAAATTACCTCCTGCCTGTGGGCCTGTGCTCCTCCCCTCCACCATTTTGTTTGGGTGCCTGGCCATATTCTGTCCATACCTGAATGGCTGAATCCCGATATGTCAGTTATGTATCTTTATCTTTGCTACATAAAGGACACTGTTTGACCTGCTGAGTTTCTCCAGAGTTGTGTTTTTATTTTTTGCACCAAGATATTGTCGAGGATCGGAGTTGATCCTCGATCCAGGTTCTGAGGTGAGATCCCAATCAGCAGTTCCCTTTCCTGAGGAATGAAGGAGTTTTCTTTAACCAATTCCCTGTGGGAAGTCTGTTGCCTATGCAGAGGATCCAGGAGCTCTCCGAACATGCAAAGACATGGGTTTAAATCAATGCTTCTCCACCTTTTTTGCTTCCACTCACATCCCACTTTAAGTGATCCCTATTCCATCGGTGCTCTGTGATTGGGAAGGGATTGCTTAAGGTGGGATGTGAGTGGGAAGGGAAGGTTGAGAACCACTGCTCTGGACCCAACTGTTACTGAAATATTTTGTTAGAGAAAAGTTGTCATTGGCCCATTTCCTTTGGAATGATGAAACGTGCACATAACGAGTCAATAAGGGACGATTAAAACAGTGGTTTTCAACCTTTTTCTTCCCACCCACATCCCACCTTAAGCAATCCCTTACTAATCACAGACCACCGATGGCATAAGGATTACTTAAAGTGGGATGTGAGTGGAAAGAAAAAGGTTGAGAACCACTGATGTAAATTCTCTAACGCTATCTGACATTAACCACTCTGCAAATAGTCACCTCCTTGGAAGCAAGCATCATTCTATCAGCATTAAGCAAGGATGCATCCATCTACGAGATGCACAGCATTGTGGACCAATCGCACGTACTCTAAGGTATTTCCACAGTCTCGATTCTCCCAATCCCTGTAAATCACATGACTCTAGAGAGAAACAAAACTCTCAGAAATTCATCACATCAGATTGCCATTAGCAGGACAACCCACATTCCAGGGTATCTGCTGTCCTTGGTCAAGGCTATGGAATTTCATGCTATTTGCAATTGTCCCAGCATAAGCATTAACCAAGCATTTATGTATAAATATTTTGGTGATTTAATTAATGTGTTCATCTATTTGATGTATGAACCCTAATCTGAAACAGAAACAACCATACCTCTACAATATGGGTATTTCTACTGGTTACCACGCAAAATAAAATTTGCTCTGTATTTTGGTATTCGTAACAATAAAGAATTTGATTCAGTACATTGCTTTCTTGGTTAAAACTGAAAAGTGCAACACCTGTCAATGGGAACATCCTGTGTCGTCTGAAACATAATTGATTTTATTTTTAATCTACCCACAGGTGAGCTAATACTGAAGATTCCTGCCATGAACAGCAGAAAGGATTAAGGTTTAATCCAAAGGTCCATGAATGAGGAGGATCTGGTGACTTTTACCTCTTGAATCATTCTAGCAGGTGGCCTATTGTGAAGTAGCACAGTTTTGCATCATAACTATTCTCAGACCAAAAACAAAGCTAATGTGTTGACCATGGGGCATTGTGTGGTCGAGTAATATAACATCTGGGGTCACAGCACTGCAAAGGTGCGAGAGTTAGAAGTAAATAGATGGAGGAGGATGGTACTCTTTGTAATTTATCATGTTCTTCCAACCATTTTGATCGACACGTCAGAGTGGTTTCTGGAAAAGACCGTCCAGGTCATCTGGCGTAATGCTTCATCGCCAATGCTCCTGAACAAACACCAGGATGTGGCCTGGCTAGCAGTGAGATGATCCCTCCCAGTCAGATCCTTCCTGTACAACCAGAACATAATTCACTGTGCACATTGTCCTCAGGAAGGCTGTGGTGGGGTGGAGACAGTGGGCCACCTCCTTGCAGAATGCAGATTGGCGAAGAGTGTGCGGAGAAGGATGCAAGGGGTCCTTGTCATGGTTCATCCCAGCGGCAGTGTGATTCTCTGATCTATGGGCTGTTCCCAGGGATGTACTCAGAGCCAGACATCTAGAACTGCTGGAAGATCATCAACTCGGTGAAAGACGCCCTTTGGTCTGATCCGAAATCTGATGGTCTTTCAGCACACAGAGATGTTAGTGAGGGAACGCTGACAACCGGCACATTCCAGGCTGCAGGACTACTTGCTAAGGGACGTACTGAAGCTCGGCGCTTTGGGGAGGGACCACAGTCTAGAGGTCACCCATTACTGGGCACTGACAGGCTGAAATGGAGGGGAACCCCCTCAAACCACAGAGGGGAGAGAAATAACAAGATGCTACAGTGATGGCAATGGAGTAAATAAAACTTAATGGAACAATGTGCAATGATGGAAATGCATGGATACAAAACTAAGGGGAGAAGAGACTTTGAATGGTTTTACTTTTGTAAATAATTTATTCTGAATAATGTCTTTTCTTTTTGGTTAAAAATATCCATGTATTTTATAAGTCGCCTGACTTTTGACTGGACTTTACACTGAGGCACACAATAGAAAGTGACCCTGCCCCTCAAGGATGCAGCGGATTTCCACCTTGTCCCATTTAACTTAATTTACTTCAGATCCTCCAGCCAGCATTACTGCAGTAATGTGTCCCTGCCTTCCTTATCTCCCGACACAGAACAGTTCAGCAGCTTTCAGTGTTTAAAAATAAACTGGCAGCATCAGGACCTTGGTAATAAGTTCAAGGCTGTTCACACTTTCTGCACTGATGCTGGGCTCTCCTGGAAAACCATATCCTCTTCCTCTTGGTGAACTGTCAACTATTTTAGCTGGGAAGGAAAAAGTGGAAATGGCTGTAATTTAATCAGTGTCCAGCCTATGAGGGGTAAGTCTCTTTAAAATCCGTCTCTTTTGTTTTATCTTGTTTCAAAATTTTAACATTTTTCAACAAGGTTGGAAAGTAAAATTTCCTCAACACAAATCCAATAGAGTCTCTTGCCCCTGCCTGAAATGCTCTCTTGTTTCAGAAGAGCAGCATTGGTGCAGAGACCTGACTTTTCTCAGCACCATTTTACTGTCTGGTGAAGCTTGAGGCATTTGCCCCGTTCTGTACAGGAGCAACTCAAAGGCACTGCCGGACCTGTTGTAAAAGGCAGTGCTGCTGCTGGTGCGGACCTGGGGGCTGCAGGGAGCAGAGACACAGCACTGCACCTTGAGAAGCCCCTTAACTGCTGCATTTATTGTGCCTCACTCTCTTTGTTTTAACAAGTTCTGAAGCCCCTCAGGACTTTTACTTCCCATATCAAAGGTGCAAGGTTCCTGTTATTGTCCTGCAATAACACGTAAAAAAATGTAATGTACATTATATGCTTTACCTCTCGACAAACAAAGAGTTGCCCTGAGCATTGCCCGGCACCCCAACAATAGGAGCAAAGGAAGCAAAAGAGAGTCCTTTCAGAGTCACTGAACGTCGGCGGATTCGCTCCCGCAGCCTCTGCAGACGCATAGTCATGGCCATGCTGGTTTTCTGGACCATTCTTTCTGAAACCACAACCACAAGTTTAAAAAATTTTGAGGAGAAAATATTAAACTCTCACTAGATCCGACGGGATTTTTGTTGGGTGAAATTAAAACGAATAGTCTTGGATTAAAATTAATTATGCATCAAATTGAATTGATTCAAGTTGCTTTAGCAGTTTCTAAAAGGTGAATTGCCGTTACTTGGAAATCAAATACGGATTTTGGGATGCTGAATGGCACTCTTGTATTCCACTTGAGAAAATACAATTTACGTAATAAATATCATTTCTTTTTGAGAATATGGAGCCCATACTTGCCATGTGTTGGTTTGAAAAATTGAAGGACTCTCAGAAAGCTCGTCGCTCTGGTATCCCTTAGCTCCAACATTTTGCGCAACAAGATTTGTTTTTTTTTGTCATTCTCCCTATTTCTTTTTTTGTGTAGGGTTGGTTGGGTGGGGTGGGGGTGTGGAGGGAGAGGGAGGGATTGTTACAATATATATACCACATTTGTAAATAAATAAAACTGCAACCCACCTAAAATTCATTTAAAAAATGCTTCTCAGATTTATAATGGATTTTTAGTAAGTTTAAAAGAAGTGTTGGAACAAGGGACCAGGTGAGTTTCAGGGGAGCATGAGAACTTGGACCCTGATGAGTTTAGCAGGAGCGTTAGAAAGAGGACACTGAAGAGTTTCGTGGAAACTGAGATCCCCCGAGTTTCAGGGGTATGCGGGAAGCATCATCTGCTGAGCAAAGATGTTGCAGCAACGGAGTTTTACTGTAGTCACTGAATGACACGGTGCAGAAAAGTTCACTTCAGCACTTGTCCCTGTGCTTAATTCATGTTCTAGTTTAAACAAGAAGAAAAAAAACTTTGCTTCATTTTGTTCCGGAAGATCTAACCGCGGTTTCTGGTGGTGGAGGGCATTGTTGGTAACACAATGGGGCAGAAAACAGAAAGGGTATATCCAAAGATGTAATCGCTTTAACCTTCTGATAAGGGTATAATGATTATGTGTTGCTGGACATACAACGCTGGGAGGTGTGATGCCAGTAGTGAGTCATTCTGTGTTAAGTCTATAAGAGGGGGTGTGGGAAGTTCCGTATGCAAATGTATAAACTATCTTAGAACAGAAGAGAATGAACTTTCAGTCTCATTAAAGTCAAGTAAAAGTAATGAATCACATTTGAGCATTAGAAAATGAATCAGAACTGTGGTTTAAAGTAATGATCTCAAAGTTCAGCTGCATTAACCATAGCATTCGGAAAGAGTGAATTGATGAAAAAGATGCTGAAAAGTTTTTTTATTTGGCACTGTTCTGAACTTCAAAGCATCCATCCACAATGATTAACCTGGTCTCCAGTACATCGGAGATGTTTCCACATCCAATTGGATGGTGCTTGTCCTAGCTTGTGCCCTGATTTTGCCCAGCCACACCGTACCTGAGGTTGCACCAATCCTTTCCACCTGGGAAGGTCGGAACAAACTTGAGGCTTTGTTCACTGTGAGCTCCCTGGGAATGTAGGTGGGGGCGCGAGTGGCAAGCTCGGCCTCACATGGCAGATCCCGTTACCCGCCATCTCAGCTTGCACTGTCAAAGACCGTTTTGCATGTGCCAAAGTTATTCTGCTGATCAAAGGCATTTAGAAACCATTTAGTTTGCTTTGTTTAGTTTATTTCTTTGGCATGTTATACAGCGAGAAGGATTCTTCCATGAGCATGTCAACAGGTCAGCTCAAATATTCATATAGCTATGCAAAGAAGAAGGATAGGAGCATACTGACATACTGACAGAGTATAGAGATACAATGAAGACCATAATACATAGGAACAGAAATAGGCCATTCAATCATGAGCTGATCCATTTTCCCACTCAGCCCCATTGCCCGGCATTCCCTGGCTAATTAAGAGCCGATCAATCTCTGCCTTAATGACGTGGCCTCCACAACTTGGCAACATTCAATCATGAGCTGATCCATTTTCCCACTCAGCCCCATTGCCCGGCATTCCCTGGCTAATTAAGAGCCGATCAATCTCTGCCTTAATGACGTGGCCTCCACAACTTGGCAACATTCAATCATGAGCTGATCCATTTTCCCACTCAGCCCCATTGCCCGGCATTCCCTGGCTAATTAAGAGCCGATCAATCTCTGCCTTAATGACGTGGCCTCCACAACTTGGCAACATTCAATCATGAGCTGATCCATTTTCCCACTCAGCCCCATTGCCCGGCATTCCCTGGCTAATTAAGAGCCGATCAATCTCTGCCTTAATGACGTGGCCTGCACAACTTGGCAACAAGTTCCACAGTTTCACCACTGTCTGGTTGAAGGAATTCCTCCGCATCTCTGTTCTAAGCGGATGCCCTTCAATCCTGAAGTTGTGCCTCCTTGTCCTAGACTCTCCCACCATGGGAAACAACCTTTCTGCATCTACTCTGTCCTTACTTTTCAATGTTCAAAATGTTTCAATGATCTCCCCCCACTTTCTCCTAAATTTCAATGAATACAAGGCAAAAGCCGTCAAACACTCCTTTCATTCCTGGAATCATCCAAGTGAACCTCATTTGAACCCTCTCCAATGTCAGCATATCTTTTTCTTAAATGAGGAGTCCAAAACTGCTCACATTACTCCAAGTGAAGTCTCACCAGTGCCTCATAGAGCCTCAACATCACATCCCTGCTCTTGTATTCTATTCCCCTTGAAATGAACACCAACATTACATTTGCCTTCTTCACCACCGTCTCATCCTGTAAGTTTACCTTCAGGCTGTCCAGCACGAGGAATCCCAGGTCCCTTTACATCTGGGTATTTTTAATTTTCTCCCCATTTATAAAAAGTGTCTGCTCATTTATATTTTCTACCAAAGTGCATGACCGCACACTTTCTGACTTTATATTTCATTTGCCACTTCTCTGCTCGTTCTCCTCATCTATCCCTGTCCTTCTGCAGCCTCCCCGTATCCTCAACACTACCTTCTCCTCCATCTATCTTCTGCAGACTCGGCCAGGAAGCCATTCATTCCATAATCCAAGTCATTAATATACAACATAAAAAGAAGCGGCCCCAACACCGACCCCTGTCAAACACCACCAGCAACTGACAGCCAAATAGTGAATTAATGAATGAAGAGGGAGCACTGTTGTGAGATTCTGTCCAGGTGCCCGATGACTGCAGGGAAGAAACTGTCTTTAAGCTTTTTGTTGCACAATTTCAGTCTCTTGAGTGGAGAAGGAACTGTGTCCGGGGTAGGATAGGTCCTTTATTAGGTTAGCTGACACTCTGAGGCAGAAGGAGACGTGGATGCCATTGAAATAGACTTAAATGATGATAAACTAAAAGTAATGTTTTTGAAATTTAGCAAAAAATCTAAAAAGGCACAATTGTGTAATGTAAATTAATTTAAATTAAAGTTAAATAAAATAAAGAAAGTAAAGGAAACCACATCTCTGCACACATTTTCTGTTCAGGTCACTGTTTTTATTCAGTTGAATGGGGCTGTGTTTGCAATGGCTGGTCTGGAGTTTTCAGGTAGAAAATGTAGGGGAGGAAATTCCAGGTTGCAGGGTAAGTAGATAAAAACTCAGTCACTGATATTCAAGAGAAAGCAATGAGTACCATGCACAAGGTTAAAAAAAATCCTCATAATGATTCAAGGAAATCAGGACTGCCAAATCTGGGGTTTAACATGGTTATCATCAATTAATTCATTTCCTTGTTTCGCATGTGGATCAAGGAACTGTCCAATGTAGGTCCATCCACTTTTTTCTCTTTTTTTGGTACTCTTATGTATATGAGATGTCTTGTTATGGGTTTTCCTTAAAATTTTGTATGTAAGTTTATATGTTCGACACACAATCAATTATACAAAGACTAAAGTTGCTGGAACTGAAGGCCTTCTATTTGCAAGGGATGGACAGCATCCTTTGCACGCTGACCCAGACTTGAACGGGGGGCAGGCTTGTGCCATGACAGGCTTTATGGGGGAGAAAGGGGGAGGAGTCACAAGCTGGCCAGTGAGAGCAGGGTCAACCAGGAAAGGTCATGCCATTTTCATATGGCAAATATGTACAATAGTGGTTTCACCACAATGTTAAGCTTGATAAAAATATTTAAAAAAGAGAAGGACTGCCAGGCTGGGAAATAGCTTCTTCTCACATGCTGTGAGATTGATGATCTGAGGAAATAATTCTAAAATACTTATATATATTTATTGTTAGCCTAGTGGTAGGCACAATGCTGTTACAGCGCCAGCACTTGGGACTGAGGTTTGAATCTCGAACTGTCTGTAATGAGTTGGTGCGTTCTCCCCATGTCTGCGTAGGTTTTCCCCAGGGGCTCCAGTTTCCTGCCACCCTTCAAAAGGTTGCGGGGTCGCAGGCCATTTGGGTGTAATTGGGCATCACAGGCTTGTGGGCTGAAAGGGCCTGTTAGCATGTTGCATGTATGTCTGAATGTCTATATAAAATATATCTATACATACTGTGTATTAGTGCATCGAGGTCTGGAGAAACACTACCTTATCAGGTTGTATATGTACAGTCAGATGGTAATGCCCAAGATGGTGGTTCCTATGCTGGGCAATGTACCATGAGCGGTTTTAGGTTCCGGGGGAGCAGTGGACTGACACAGGCACCAGAAATGGAGAGAACACCCTCCTCCCTCCGCCTCCCCCACACCCCATTGAGAAGAGGAAGCAAAGGAGATGACCCTACAGGACGGTGACTTGGGCAGAGGACCAGTGAGGGGCTCTGTGGCTGAAGGACGCACACAGGTTGGGGGCTGTTGGTGACTTGTAGTCGAAGGACCCACACAGGCTGCTGGGGTGTGACTCATGGGAACCAGGCATCGAGAGGGTGCTGAGGGCAGGAAGGGCTCCAGAAGGACCTTCGGTTACTGAAGGCCTCCTGATTATATCAGACGTTTGGATCTGGACCTCGGGTAGTCAATGGTTTGAACTGGAGTCTTTGTGTCGGTAGAGGCTACGGGAGTGCTGGAAGTGGATCCTCGGACACACTTTTGCTTCTCTTTCTCCTATTGTTAGGGGAGCCGGGCAATGATTATGGTGATTCTTTGAGTTATAACTGGCAAAAGATGAAATATATCCTGTATGTTACATTTTTATGCATTATTATGTGACAGTAAAAGGAACCGTTAAACCTTTGAACTTTGACCTTTAATAAACTTAAACTTGAATTTAAAATATAGTTCAGGCTCATAGATCTGAAAGCATTGATCTGAGCAACTTGACAACTAAAATGATTCTTACAATTGCAATGAATATTGTGAAAATACAGGCAGAGTACAGAACGTTGTTTTTTTTCAGGCAATCCCCGAGGATTGAGAGAAACTTATTTCCACTTCAGTTCCAAGGAGGGGCTGTTGTGCCTTTGTCTACTGGCACAAGGCTCTGCCAAGCACACACGTTAAGCTGCTCTGATCTACCTGTGCCGCCTCCTTGCCCAGGTAATGCAGTTAATGCTGAAGCAGTGTACAGTACTCTTGAACCACACTAACCCTGTTATTTGTGCCAGACAATGAGATTCTGGCTTATGAAGCCTTCATCTGAACAACAGGAAGTGTTGCACTTATCTCTAGCTCACGGTTGGAACAACTCACCCACACATGCCAGCATCTGTTTCCACCTGCCCTTCTAATCTGCTGATTTAGGTGATCATCAACATTTCCAAATCATGTGGAAAATTATGACATAGTTAAGAATTCACCAGAACGTCTTCACATTTATATCACTTTTTAAAATTAGATTAACAAGGCTTCGAAGCACATTTTGCAGTGAGTTCATTGTTTTCCGGCCCATGATATAACTCAGCTGAGCCCACAGTTTTACTTTCTGTTTCTCTCTCATCTGCTTGTCATGAAGCCTTGAATGAGGTCATTTCCAGTGGAGGGTCCATGGACCACCGTAAAGCTGGAAGGTTTTGGAGGTAGAAATCCACAGCTATGAAGGTGGAACTGTCCATATATTGTAAAAGTCCTTCCCCCACCCCCCCTCCCCCCACCATCCCCCAAATCCATTTTATATCTATTCCAAACAGCTTTTTGGTCTCAGTTCTCAGGTAAAAAATTAACAATCACTTGCAAATGTACAGTTCATTGATAAGTCGGGAAAACAGATTTGAAGTTCAAAGTTCAGATTTATTGTTAGAGAACATCACATACAATCCTGAGATTCTCTTTCCTACGGGCCAGGCAGAATTTCTAATTGCTGGTAACTATGGACTGGACCCAAGAAGAAAGAAATGTATACAAAAGAATGAAATATAAACAAATTGACTGTGCAAACACACAAAATAAATATTCAGTTATAAATAACGTGAAAAATTAGAGTTCTTAAATGAGTCCCTGATTGAGTTTGTTGAGTCTAATGCTGGAGGGGTAGCAACCGTTCCTGAACCTGGTGGCACCTACACCTCTTTCCTGAAGACAGCAGTGAGAACAGAATATATGCTGGGTGGTGTGGATCCTTGATGATTGCTGCTGCCCTCCGACGGCAGCGTACCCTGCAGATGTACACAGTAGTGGGGAGGATTTTGCTTGACATGTCCTGGGCTGTGTCCACTTCCTTTTGCAGGAATTTTCACTCAGTGATAATGGACACACCCCAGAGTATCACAGACAAAACCTTCCACTCATACCAGGCCATATTGCAGCCAATCTGCACACTTTCCACTACACATCTATAGAAGTTTGCTAAGGTTTCCAATGGCGTACCAAACCTCCCAAAACTCCTGAGGAAGTTGAGGTGCTGATATGCTTTCTTCACAATGCCATTAGTGTGTTGGGTCCAGCCTGATGAGTTGATTTGAAGATATGTGCTTCATAAGGACCAGGTCAAATACTGTGGGGGCCATGGATATAAGTTCCTTCTACAATGGATACAGTCAGGATCTTCAAGCATTGATTCCCAACATGCATCTTCTGTTTAACCAGCTGAAATCTGCAATAAATCTTGCCAGTTCTGCTTCTTAAATGGATATGAAGTGCTTTGGGTCATTCTGTAAGTGCAAATCTACTATCTTTCGTTAACCGTAGTTGACTGACTTGTTGGTATGGGTCGGGTGGAGGTAGATTGGAGTACAGGGCAGTGGGCTCTTGCTGTTTTGCATGTGTCTCTTGCATCTAAAGTCTGCAGAACAAGGGGCTTTATAACATCCAGCATAAAAGGATCATGCTACCTTCACCATTGCTATGTTCTCACACGGAAGTTGAACCAACTTCACGTGCACCTCTCCCTCCATGAATGGAGCTCCATCAGATAAATTAATCCCAAGGTTCATTGAACACAAGACTGCATTTCTACTGAAGAATTTGTAGTTACATTAGGTTTCCTGCAATGCAAGTTCCATCAGTTACAACAGTGATTCTCAACCTTTTTCTTTCCACCCACATACCACTTTAAGCAATCCCTAAGCCATTGGTGCTCTGTGATTAGTAAAGGATTGCTTAAGGCTGCGTGTGAGTGGGAAGGGAAGGTTGGGAATCACTGCTCTAGATCTAGTTGTTACTGAAATGTTTTGCTTGAGAAAAATGGTGATTGAAGTTATGAACCTGTGAACATAACGAGTCAATGAGGTACGATTAAAACAATGGTTTTCAAACTTTTTCTTCCCACCCACATACCACCTTAAGCAATTCCTTACTAATCAAAGAGCACCGATGGCATAGGGAATACTTAAAGTGGTATGTGAGTGGAAAGAAAAACGTTGAGAACCATTGGGTTACGGCATATACCTTTAAGATGGCCGAACATCTGAAGCTGGTCCCCAGGAGCATTATCGAACAAAATTTGAGATGAGTTACACGTGGAGACATTGGGAAGATATCCATATGCTTAGACAAAATGGTAGGTTTTCCAGTGCATCTGATGATGATTACACACAACCAGCAAGGGAATTTACATAATCATTTTTCAGTCTAAAACATAATAATGTTTCCACTTCTTGCCTGCTGGAATTTTGAGCAAAGAATTGTTGGAGGAACTCCACAGGTTAGGCCAGATCCATGGGTTGTATATAACAGGTTCAGACCCAAAACGTTGGCCGACCATGCCTACCCATGGATGCTATCTGACCTTCTGAGCTCCTCCAGCAATACCTTGCCTTCACAGCATAGCTTCAGCTGTGTTGTGTGTTGTCAACACATAGAATGTATTGCCACTTTTTGGAAAAGGAGCAGAAAAATGAACTAATTTTCCAACACCTGGCTGGTGTCAACATCTCCGAGGATCTGTCCTGGAGCCTCTATGTTGATGTAATCATGAAGAGGGCTCTCCAGCGGCTCTACTTTGTGAGATGTTTGAGGAGAGTCAGTATGTCACTGAAGACTCTCGAAAACTTCTATAGGTGTATTGTGGGGAGCATTCTGACTGGTTGCATCACTGCCTAGTTCGGAGATGCCAACTCTCACTCAGGACAAGAAAAAGCTCCAGAGGGTTGTTAACTGAGCCAGCAACATCACGGGCACCAGACTTCATTTCATCAAGGATATCTACACGAGGTGGTGTCTAAAGAAAGCAGCCTTTATCCTCATGGACTCCCACCACCCAGGCCATGCCCTCTTCCCTCTGCTACCACCGGGGAAAAGGGTACAGGAGCCTGAAGGCGAGAATTCAGCGGCACAAGGAGACAGCTTCTTCCTCAGATTCCAGAATGATCAATGAACCAAAGACACTGTATCACTTTGACTTTCATGCACTATTTTTATTTATTTTTGTAAGGTGTTGGTTTGCACTGTGTCGCTGCCGCAAAACGTTGATTTTCATGACTTGTTCCGTGACAATAACTTTTGATTCTGATATTCTCCAGTCTAAAGCTGCTTTCTACACAATATTGATAGGAGTTGTAGGAGATACAGCCCATTGAGTCTATGCCAGTCATAAACCACCCATTTACTTCAATAGTATTTTATTACATCCCACTGCTGATTAGATCAATCACTCACTTAGAGCAATTTTCAGTAACCAATTAGCCTACTAAACTGCATGTTTTGGTATGAGGAAGATCCAGAAGAAATGACACAGACAGTGATGCACATACAGCTTCTTCAGCCCATGAGTTCGCGCCGCACAATTTACTCCCAATTAACCTACACCCCCAGTATGTTTTGAACGATGGGAAGAAACCCACGCAGACACGGGGAGAGCATACCAACTCCTTATAGATGGCACGGGATTCAAACACCAGCCCCGATTGCTGGCTGCAATGCCAACTGTGCCCCCCACCAAAAATATTAATTTAGAAATACAGCACGGTAACAGGCCCTTCTGGCCCACAAGCTCGTGCCACTCAATTGCACCCAATTAAAACACCAGACCCGTACATTTTGAATGGTGGGAGAAAACCAGAGACCACAGAAGAAACTCATGCAGACATGAGGAGGACATACAAACTCTTTACAGACTGCGGCATATTCAAATCCCGGTTGCTGGTTGTATTTATCACTGTGCTAATCGTGACAGTTCTGGTCGTATGTCTTTTCTTTGGCTTGGCTTCACGGACGAAGATTTATGGAGGGGGTAAATGTCCACGTCAGCTGCAGGCTCGTTTGTGGCTGACAAGTCCGATGCGGGACAGGCAGACACGGTTGCAGCGGTTGCAGGGGAAAATTGGTTGGTTGGGGTTGGGTGTTGGGTTTTTCCTCCTTTGCCTTTTGTCAGTGAGGTGGGCTCTGCAGTCTTCTTCAAAGGAGGTTGCTGCCCGCCAAACTGTGAGGCGCCAAGATGCACGGTTTGAGGCGATATCAGCCCACTGGCGGTGGTCAATGTGGCAGCCACCAAGAGATTTCTTTAGGCAGTCCTTGTACCTTTTCTTTGGTGCACCTCTGTCACGGTGGCCAGTGGAGAGCTCACCATATAACACAATCTTGGGAAGGCGATGGTCCTCCATTCTGGAGACGTGACCCACCCAGCGCAGCTGGATCTTCAGCAGCGTGGACTCGATGCTGTCGACCTCTGCCATCTCGAGTACTTCGACGTTAGGGATGAAAGCGCTCCAATGAATGTTGAGGATGGAGTGGAGACAATGCTGGTGGAAGCGTTCTAGGAGCCGTAGGTGATGCCGGTAGAGGACCCATGATTGGGAGCCGAACAGGAGTGTGGGTATGACAACGGCTCTGTATACGCTTATCTTTGTGAGGTTTTTCAGTTGGTTGTTTTTCCAGACTCTTTTGTGTAGTCTTCCAAAGGCGCTATTTGCCTTGGCGAGTCTGTTGTCTATCTGCGCTAATTGTGAATGTTCTGGTCGTATGTACCACTGGTTTAACCATGACCGTTCTAGTTGTATGTACCACTGCTCTAATCGTGACTGTTCTGGTCGTATTTACCACTACACTAATCATGACCGTTCTGGTCATATTTACTACTGCTCTAATCGTGACCGTTCTGGTCGTATTTACCACTACACTAATCATGACCGTTCTGGTCGTATTTACCACTGCTCTAATCGTGACCGTTCTGGTCGTATTTACCACTACACTAATCATGACCATTCTGGTCATATTTACCACTGCTCTAATCGTGACCGTTCTGGTCGTATTTACCACTACACTAATCATGACCGTTCTGGTCGTATTTACCACTGCTCTAATCGTGACCGTTCTGGTCGTATTTACCACTACACTAATCGTGACCGTTCTGGTCGTATTTACCACTGCTCTAATCGTGACCGTTCTGGTCGTATTTACCACTGCTCTAATCGTGACCGTTCTGGTCGTATTTACCACTACACTAATCGTAACCATTCTGGTCGTATTTACCACTGCTCTAATCGTGACCGTTCTTGTCGTATTTACCACTGCTCTAATCATGACTGTTCTGGTCGTATTTACCACTGCTATAATCATGACTGTTCTGGTCGTATTTACCACTGCTCTAATCGTGAATGTTCTGGTCGTATTTACCACTGCGCTAATCATGACCGTTCTGGTCGTATTTACCACTACACTAATTATGACCGTTCTGGTCATATTTACCACTACTCTAATCGTGACCATTCTGGTCATATTTACCACTACACTAATCATGACCATTCTGGTCGTATTTACCACTGCTCTAATTGTGACCGTTCTGGTCGTATTTACCACTACACTAATAATGACCGTTCTGGTCATATTTACCACTGCTCTAATCGTGACCGGTCTGGTCGTATTTACCATAGCGCTAATCGTGACTGTGCTGGTGGAACTCAATGTGCCTCACAGCTTCCACTGGAGGTGGTACAGGGGCATGATCAACTTTTTGGGCCTGAGTCCTTTATCATGCTATGTGCAAAAAAGCAGGCAGGTGTCTGAATAAAAGAGTGGTGCGGGGGGAGGAAGTAAGAAAGGGCAGGGGGAGGAGCACAGAGCAACAGGCAAAGGCCATAAGTGACATGGATAGGAGAGGAAGGGTTTAAATTTATGGCTGGAGAGGGTGGCTCCGTGCATGCAGAGCTGGAGGAGAGAAAGGAATAGAGAGCGAGGGAGTTCAGGTGGGGTGTAGGGGAGGGGCTAACAGAAACCAAAGAAGTTGATGTTTATACCATCCAGTTGGATGGTGCCCAGTCAGAAGATGAGGTGCTGCTCCTCCAATTTGCGAGTGGTCTCTGTCTGGCAGTGCATGAGCCCATGGACAGACATGTTGGGAAGGGAATGAGAATTGAAATGGGTGGCCACTGAGAGGTCCACATTATTGCTGTGTCAGATCTGAGGTGTTCAACAAAGCAATCTCCCAGCCTGCACCCAGTCTCTCTGATGTAGAGGAGACCACAACGGGGGCACCAGATGGAGTAGACGACCCCTGCTGATTCACAAGGGAAATGCTGCGGTTTTTGGAAGGACTGTTTGGGGATCCAAAGGGTGGCAAGGGAAGAGGTGTGGGTGCAATTGGAGGTTGGGTTTGGACATGGATTGCTGGAGTGGTGAGGTAACAATTCTACCCACTGTGTCACCAGATGGATTGACCAAGCAAATCAGCTTCAAATCTCCCCTGCATACCCAGCTTGTCAATTCCTCTTTCTATGTTGCTAGGTTAAGGCCAGGTTAATATCCTTCCTTTGGCAGATGCTTTCAGACTGAACGATATATATTTGTTGTTGCCTGTATACAGTAAAACCCCTGGTATCCAGTACATATGGGGATTGGTAGATGCCGGCTAAGTGTATTTTCTGGTTGCTTGAGACTTACTCGTACAATACACCTGCATTAAGAATAAACAATTTAAAAGACAAAAACACCACACTGAATTTACACAGAACAAACTTCACTGGCATGAATATATAAACCTTAAATCATTTTACTTTATTTTCAGTCACATTCTTTGAAAACATTTAACCATCGCTGCATCTGCAGGTTCCTCCCTCTCCACAGAGATAAAAGATGAAAAATAACATTGTAAATAATTAGTTCCCCACACCCTACCCCCTCCCCTAAGTTTACAGATGAAGAGTCTGACTGGAGTGAGTCTTACTAAGCAGGGATAAGGAGACACTTTAAGAGAGTCACCCCAACGACAAGCGGCATCAACCAGCTCTTCATCCTTGGCGACGCCATTGCTGTTTCACATAACTTTATTCAAATAGCTGCTACGAGCAATACTCTGACCAAGGCCCTCCGCTGGCTGGATATTTTCCCCCATCTTCACCAAAGGTTTACAATTTTAAACTTGAGTACTTTTATCTATCATTTATTTTTATTTACTTTAAATTTTAATATTTATTTTCCCATTTTTTTGCTCTTTGCTTGAGGCTGTCAGTGGCTTGACTTCCAGATATTAGGGATTTTATTGTATGTAAATAAATACCACAGAGCAATCTTGAATCTTTAAAATAGGGTTTTAAGCAATCCTTTTTAATTTTTTGATTGTATAAATTTGTTTGAAAAGTTTGATTATTGGAGGTCTTCAAAAGTTATTCAAACACCTTTGATAGCTGTCAAAAGGCTAGCAGGGAAATTGATGGATTTGCTGCCTGTGGTCTGCTCTCTGCTCACTAGCCAATTGCTTTGCAGAATGGACATGACTTTAAGTCCTCAATCTCAACAGCAGTATGTCTGGTGTAGTGGAACAACTTTACAGGACCAGTGATCAGGACCAGGGTTCGAATCCCACGCTGTCTGTAAGTACTCCCCGTGTCTGCATGTGTTTTCCCCAGGGGCTCTGAATTCCACCCACCCTTCAAAAATGTACCAGAGGGTGCAAGTTAATGGGGTGTAAATTGGGCGACAGGGACTCATGGACCAAAATGGCCTGTTAGATCTGCAGTGTGGTAAAGGGTAATTCTAGCTATGAAAACAGTGCACTGTGAACCGATTCAAACCCAACCTGCCTGGTCTGCTTGGTTTGCAATAACCTTAACATCTGTGGGCTTCTTTACATTGCGGCACCTTTCGGCGATTGAACCAGGGTAGAAATTAGTGCGGAACATCCTTTATTGGATACAGTAATCCCTAACTAAACACAAATGTCAGGTGCAACAAGATACCAAGAGCCATGGGACATAAATCAACTCAGTTTGTGTAGGTAAGCCAGTTCAATATATATTGATATATTTAAACAAAAAGCATGGTGACAAGCTATTTCATCCCATGAGCCCATGCCGCCCAATTACACCCAATTGACCTACAACCCCAATACGTTTTAGGGATGGGAGGAAACTGGAACCCCCAGGGAAAGCACACACATACATGCGGAGAACATACAAATTCCTTACAGACAGTGCAGGATTTGAACCTTAGTCCCAATCGCCGGTGCTACAACAGTATTGCACTAATCCTATGGTAACCGTGCTATTTGCTTCTCCTCTCACCTGAGAGTTGGTTCATTACCCCAACAAAATATTTGATAGAAGGTTATTCTCAAACTGATAAACAAGGAGTCTAGAGGGTTAGTGGAAGTGCTCCCTTTGTAAACCCAGGTCCAGCAGTGTCTGTTCTTGAGGCTGCAGCAAACATCCTTAATCACAACATCTGACTTAAACCACTTGTTAAACACAAGATTATTTGCTCCATGGGCTGATCCTGGGCCATAGCCATCAAATGGCTACTGTTCTAGAGGAAGTAAATCCAGGATTCTACACTGTCAGATCAGAGGATGGTCAAATACTGAGGAGGATTCAAAAGAGCCTGCTGAAAACACAGGAGACACTGTAGGAACAGACAAATGCAGAAGATCCAACCTGCACTGCAATAGAGGAAACACCACCAGTGCTAGACAGTAGTGGACCAGCAGAGCCGACACAAGCACCTAGGTTAAAAAGATCCACACGTGTCAATCAAAGCACCTGACATACTGAAACTCTAAAAGAAAAAGAACTACACTTAAAACATTTGTGCTGCTGGTGTTGTGTTTATGTTTGTTTTGAACTTTAAATTTAAATGAATGGTGTATTAATGTGTCATGTTGTTAGATTAAACATCTCAGGGAAAGGGGATGTAATACATGCTAGAGATCCTCCTGACCATTAGAGGGAGTCAGAGACTAATTTGTTGCAGCTTCGATTAAATTCAACATGGATACTTCCACACACGGTTGTACTTCAACTAATAAAGTATAGTTGTTTTAAAAGAATCTAAGTTTAATTATTACAATAAAAGAAACATCATATTCTTTATTAGCTATAGACTCAAGACCATGTGGAGACATCCATCTTGAATCCAACTGAAGCTGCAACAAACTGGTCTCTGACTCCCTCTAGTGGTCAGGAGAATCACTAGCACTCTATCACTACTGGTGCTTAATCTTTTAACCGAAATTCCGAAAACCGAAAACTTCTAAAAACTGAACAGTTTTTGATGGATGCTTTCTGCACAGTAAAGCTCACATTTGGCACCAAACATGCCCCGATATGACCCATGCACAACTCACACAGTGGCGGGCTAACAACCACCTGGGCCCTAGGCTGAGCTTTAGTCAGGGCTCCCCCACTGACTTTGCTCCCCTGTCTCACAGCCCCCACTCTTCATCCAACGTTGTGACTATGATAAAACACAGAAATGGTGGAGGAACTCAGCTGGTCTCGTAGTGTCCACAAAAGGTAAATATACCTTGAAGAAGGGCTCAGGCCCAAATAGTTGGTAATACATCTTTATCTCCTATAGACACTGCAAGACTGACTGAGTTCTTCCAGCATTGTGATTGTATAACTCAATTTACAAACGCAAATTCGGCTTCTCCTCTGGCACGTTTTTGTATTGCACTTGACCTTCTGCAGACTTTCTTGTTTAACACTTTCAACGTTCGGAATGGGTTGCACAATTTGTACTTCAGGGTGTTAGAACGGACTGACCTGGACAGAGTGGAGAGATAATATGGGATTACAAGCTGTCATTTATCTAGTGGTCATTTCACTAGCGATGGGAATTTGGTATAAAAATGTCTCAAATAGCTATCTCCATTAATTGTTTTTCCCAGGTCTTGGTCTAAAACTACATAAAGTTCAGGGTTTATTCTGATCCCACCATAGCACCTTCGAAGGACGGAAACATAATTTCTGTTCTCTCCATAACTGCAGGATTGTGTCCGAGAGTTGTAACCTACTCTGTCCCTCCTGCCCATCTGGGCCTCACGACATTCTGCTCAAATGCTGAATTAAACAGAAAGTGCTGGAAAGACCCAATATGCCCAAAAGCACCTGTAAAGAGAGGGATGAAGATGGGGGGTGGGTGGGTAGTGGTGGGGAAGAGGGAGAGAAAGTTAATGTTTGCTCTGAACTTGCCCTCTGCAGCTTGATCACATTCCTGCTTTGATAACTTCCCTTACCACAAATTCCAAGGTTCCGTCATTTTCCCGACAAAAGGTGCCTCTCGTCCTCTTGCCCTCGACCCCGTCCCACTGGGCAGAGAGGTCGTGTCCCCCAAGTCGGTCCGCGTTGGTAATTAGTAGATCCCTAGGGAATCCATACTTTGTAAGTGCCAGCAGGAGAAACCTCCGATTCGCCATATATGGACGTCCGCTTCGTCGTTGATGGCTCGACGTCAGGCGCCTCTGCTGCTCGCAGACTTTGTGAAAATGTCAAAAATCACTGCAGAGTCCCCTAGGGTAACAGAGAGAAGTGTCTGTCATAATCGCTAGCACGGGAAGTAGAATTATTGCAAGAAGCTTGATCTAGATGTATATGTCTGGTGTCTGACTGAAGACTGTGGAGTGAGCACTACCATCATATCTGACTCAAAAGGCAGAAAGATAAATTGTTGAAGTTTTACAATGAGACTGATGACCAGAGACTAATAAAAAATTAGGAAAACACTGCATAGGGCAACAAACCCAAATCTTGACCGTGCGCTGATTGAGCGGATCCGACAACGAAGAAGTGAATGTACCGCTGACTGGTTTGATTATCATGAAACAAGCTGGAAGAACTGAACCTCAAAAGCGAGTGTGAATAGTCACAAGGTTGGCTGCAGAAATTTAAGAACCATCATGGTGTTAAATATTTGAAAGTTTGTGGTGAAAAAGCTTCCGCTGATGGATGATGCAGCTGAATGTTACATTGATGAATTTGCCAAGATGGTATATGATCAAAACCTTAGTTCTGAGCAAATTTACAATGCTGGTGAAACGTCTCTCTACTGGCACTACCTCCCGAGAAAAACATTTAACAACGGCTGATATAAGAGCACCATTAGGTCTCAAGGACGCGAAGGACAGGGTGACTGTTCTTGGCCATGCAAATGCTGCAGATACACACAGGTTACGGTTGGTAGTGCTTGGAAGAAGCCAACTGCGCGAGTGCATTGTCGGGAGGCAGAACTGGAAGAAAATTTGTTATTGCTCCATCCATCCCCCCGCTGAACTTCTTGTGAAAAATGTTTTCAGAATTTCCCTTGCCTCAAATATGACATTGTTAATACAGCCTAATGACCAAGGAATTTTATGCTTAATGAAGACCAACCATGAAGACATTTTCTGAACTGCGCGCTTGATTCAGTCAACAGAGGTGTAAGTAGTAAAGACTTCCTGAAAGAGTTCACTCTTAAGGATGCCATGTATGCACTTGATAATACTTGGAAAAATGTAACTGAATGAACATTAAAAAATGCTTGGCACAAACTTTGGCCTGCAATAATGTTTGATGATAATGAGCCTTCAGCTGAAGGCTTTGAAGGATTCTGTGTCAGTAACGAGAAGATGCTCATATCAGACCTCATTGCTTAGGCCAAAATTGTTGCAGCAGAAAATGTAAATGCATTAGAGGTGGCTGACATCGAAGAAGTGCTGAACATTGACAATGATGCACCCGTTGTGCATTCCTTGAGTGATGGGGAAATCGCTGAAATGGTGTTACATACCGATAAGCATGAGGAGAGCAGTTATGAGGACGTAGACATGAGCCTCCTTTAAACTGCAGCACCTGGGTACCCCTCCTGGGACCCGGGTGCGAAGACTGGGCAAAGGTGCTGGAAGCACCTTCCAAATCACAGGGGGATCCACCCATTAAATCACTAACCTGGTGATTTAAGGGGGTTCCCGCCCCCACAATGACACGTCACGTACCGCCGGATGTTTGGATGCTGGCTGCCCGGTGACGCATGCACGCATGTCACCAGAATGAGCGGATCAGCCATTTTCATTTTCAAATCGCCTGTGGATGCGACCTTGGTAAGTTTAACTGGGTTCCCTGACTACCTCTGAGGTTGGGTTCCGATGGACTTGACTAGATCAGACCCTTTGTAACTGCCGTGTAAGAAGGGCGCTAACTGGGCAAAATGCATGGTTAACCTGATTTTACTCGGCAGTTTGAAAGGGCCTAATGTGAACACAAGTGAAATAGATGCCGATAAATGATATGGTTAAAATGTGTGATCGGTTAATTGGGGGCATGGAACAATGTTCATTCATCAGTGAGCATGAGATTCTGGCAATTTATTCAATTAAAGAGAGACTGCTGAGACAGAAATCTCAATGAAACAGTTGACACTGGAAAAGACTCTGACCTGAAGACGATGGTCACCATAGCAACAATGACAAGATCGTTGTAATGTGCTTTTACTGCATGTACAGTATATTTTCAGGTGTTTAGTTTAGTTTGAGCCAGATTATGCTTGAAGATTTACTCTATGTTTTACTTGAAAATAAAATGTACACTTGTGATTTTATGGTCTATCTTTATCTCACTGCCCCCCCCCCCCCCACCACCCATCCAGCACCACCGCAACCCCCACTCGTCTACAGCCACTACAACAACGCCCTGTCTTGCTCCACCATAAGTACTGCCACAGCACCCCCTGTCCAGCACTGCTGCAACACCTCTCTATCCTTCACCACCACAACTCACCAAACAGAGACCTTTCTAGTATCTTTGTTTAGCGCAAATCTGAAATCAGTGCAATTATTTAACGTATCCCTGTTACAATTATTCTATTATCTGAAAGTGTCCGGTCCTAAGGGTTTGGAGTAAAAGATTCTGCACCTGTATAATGCCAAAAGACTTTCTGCCTCTCAGCTCAGTGTTTGTGCTTCACCCCTGGGTTCAGCATCTGAGCTCCAGCCCGTCCCCGAAGCTCCCACTCTGCGGGGCACAGACACAGCAGTCAGGGCTGGCCTGTTGCTGTCTGTAGATCACCAGTGGTCATCTGCAGAGCTACTAGTCATAGATCCAGCCCAATGGATTGCATCCGCGGCTGTGTCAATCTCATGTGTGGTGAACTGGGACCAAGTGTTTGGGTGTAAACCGCTTTTCCTTCCTGAATTTTACTCACTGACCAATTTCTTGCTTTAAGCCGAGGGGAAGAGAAGAGAGGTTTGCCAAGATTGGGTGGCACGGTTAGTAGAGCAGTTAGCGATCGGGACTGGGGTTCGAGTCCCGCACTGTGTGTAAGGAGTTTGTATGCTTTCCCCATGTCTGGGTGGGTTTTCCCTGGGGTCCTCTGGTTTCCTCCCACCCTTCAAAACGTACCTCGGGTTGTAGGTTAATTGGGTGTAAATTGGGCGCCATGGGCTCGTGGGCTGAAATGGCCTGTTTCTGTGCTGAATATCTAAATTAAAAAAAAAAATGAATTAAAAAAAATGTCAAGATGGATCCTGTAAACTGCAATAAATGCAACTGAAAATTACTAACCTCACACCTGTGGTTACAACAAAGGTGAACTCTTGGAATCACTGCCTATTCAACAAACTCAAACCTCAGATGGTTGCCTGCATGAGTGTTACGTCTGGTTGTGTGTCTGTTTGTTTTGCACCAAGGACCTGTTTCGTCGGCTTGTACTTGTACAATCAGATAACAATAAACTTGAATTTGAAAAACCAAAGGAATACCTTTCTCATTTACCATTGTAAGTCACAGAGGCAACAGCAGATTGACATATTGGCAGATCCAGGACAGATTAATTTAAACATCGAAGGTGAGGATCCCAGACTGGCCCAGTGTAAAGGGATCTGAGGGGTAGGTTTGGTTTACACAGTGGGGGGGCAGATATTTGGAACACACTGCTGGATGATGAATGAATCAGGTCCAAATACAGTTCACGTTTAAGAGGCATTCCGATAGGCTCTTGAATAATCACGGCATAGGCCAATGGGATTTATGGGGACCAGCACAAGGGTCAGCAGGGACACACCCCCATCCTCCCGTTCCAGCTAAGTACTGCCACCAGGTCAACCGGGATGAATTAGCTGTCACCAACAGAGACCACGAACGTGGGCTCGCCAGTCACAATACCAAAGAAGACCGCTGGGCAGACTGAACGTATGAGGGTCAGTGTTACATGGACAATTTCATCCATCTCCTGTTATGTCTGAAGCTCCATCAACATCGAGGCACTGCCCAGCCTCTCCAGCCTATCAATTAGGTGTAAGCCCAGAGCACGCACTCCCATTGTCCAGCCCTGTACCTCGCAAACCATGCTAAAACTGCAGCATCTCAGTTTCACTTCCTGTTTGCCATGTGGTTGCAGATAAGGGAATAGCAACCCCTTAAGCTAACCAGGGTATCGCTCTAGACACAACCGATACAGGTATTGTAGCCGTGCTCCCAATTAACAGGGGTATGGGAGTGTGTATACCACTGTAGGTAGCTCATGTGTCAGGTACCCTCCGTTGTCGGAATCCCCTTTCCCTATGGGCATATTCCAGGGTCGGAAGCCTGGAACTGCTTCTGATTCCATTCTGCTACTGGGTTTAGGTTCTTCTTTGGCTTGGCTTCGCGGACGAAGATTTATGGAGGGGGTAAAAAGTCCACGTCAGCTGCAGGCTCGTTTGTGGCTGACAAGTCCGATGCGGGACAGGCAGACACGATTGCAGCGGTTGCAAGGGAAAATTGGTTGGTTGGGGTTGGGTGTTGGGTTTTTCCTCCTTTGCCTTTTGTCAGTGAGGTGGGCTCTGCGGTCTTCTTCAAAGGAGGTTGCTGCCCGCCAAACTGTGAGGCGCCAAGATGCACGGTTTGAGGCGTTATCAGCCCACTGGCGGTGGTCAATGTGGCAGGCACCAAGAGATTTCTTTAGGCAGTCCTTGTACCTTTTCTTTGGTGCACCTCTGTCACGGTGGCCAGTGGAGAGCTCGCCATATAACACGATCTTGGGAAGGCGATGGTCCTCCATTCTGGAGACGTGACCCATCCAGCGCAGCTGGATCTTCAGCAGCGTGGACTCGATGCTGTCGACCTCTGCCATCTCGTTCCAACTGCTTGTAAAATTGCTAATTACTTTGCTTTGTGCTGTTAATTGCTCCTAATCTGCCATTGTGTTGCTGGGTTAGCTAGCCTGTTTGTTTTTGTGTTAATAAATCCTTTAGTTATCTATTCTCTATGTCTGGACTCATTTCTTTCTGAACCCCAAACAAATCACAACACAACAGTCGGCTGACCACACCACATACCCCTGGACGCTCTTTTAAAAGAGGGGGTGAATGTGGTGAAACCAATATTGTACATATTTGTGATATATAAATGTCTTGCCTTTCCTGGTTGACCTTGCTTTCACTGGGCGGCTCGTGACTTCTCCCCCTTTTTCCCCCATAGAAAACATAGAAAATAGGTGTAGGAGTAGGCCATTTGGCCCTTCAAGCCTGCACCGCTATTTATTTTGATCATGGCTGATCATCCACTCAATACCCTGTTCCAGCTCTCTCTCCATACCCCCTGATCCCCCTAGTCACAAGTACTAAATCTAACTTTCTCTTAAATATAGCTATGGAACTGGCCTCAATCACTTCCTGTGGCAGAGAATTCCATAAATTCACCACCCTCTGAGTGAAAAAAATTCTTCCTCATCTCAGTCCTAAAGGACTTCCCCTTTATCCTTAAACTGTGATCCCTGGTTCTAGACTTGCTCAACATTGGGATCAATCTTCCTGCATCTAGTCTGTCAAATCCCTTAATAATTTTGAACATTCCTATTAAATCTCCTCTTAATTGTCTAAACTCCAGTGAGTACAAGCCTAATCGTTCTAGCCTTTCTTCATATGCAAGTCCCGCCATCCCTGGTATCAATTTGGTAAACCTTTTCTGCACTCTCTCCATGGCAATGATGTCCTTCCTCAGATAAGGAGACCAAAACTGAACACAATACTCCAGGTGAGGTCTTACCAAGGCCCTATACAACTGCATCAATACCTCTCTGCTCCTGTACTCGAATCCTCTTGATATGAATGCCAACGTACTATTTGCCTTTTTTACTGCTTGCTGCACCTGCCTGCCCACTTTTAATGACAGATGCACAGCGACACCCAGGTCTCTTTGCATCTCCCCTTTTCCTAATTGGATACCATTAAGATAGTATTCAGCCCTCCTATTCATTCCTCCAAAGTGGATAACCATACACTTATCCACATTATATTGCATCTGCAATGCATTTGCCCACTCACCCAAACTGTCCAAGTCACCCTGCACACTCCTAACAGCCTCTACACAGTTTACAATGCCACCCAGCTTCGTGTCGTTGCAAACTTGGAAATGGTGTTTTCTATTTCCTCATCTAAATCATTAATATATATCGTAAATAACTAGGGTCCTAGCACTGAGCCTTGTGGTTCTCCACTAGTAAATGACTGCCATTCCGAAAAATACCCGTTTATTCCTACTCTTTGTTTCCTATCTGTCAACCAATTCTCCATCCACCTCAATACCATATCCCCTATACCGTGTGCCTTAAGTTTGTATAGTAATCTCCTGTGTGGGACCTTATCAAAAGCCTTCTGAAAATCCAGGTAAACCACATCTACTGGTTCTCCCCTATCCACTCTACTAGTTACATCCTCAAAAAATTCAATAAGATTAACCAGACACGATTTTCCCTTCATAAAACCATGCTGGATCTGACCAATGAATTCACCACTTTCCAGATGTGCCTCAATCACATCTGGCTGGAGGAATGGTGCAGAGTGCAGGGATTCAGGCTCATTGACCATTGGGATCTCTTCTGGGGAAGACAAGACCTCTACAGGAGGGATGGTTTACACCTGAATGCAATGGGGGCCAATATACTGGCAGTTAGGTTTAAAAATGCTGTCAGATTTGATTTAAACTAATTTGGCAGGGGGAAGGGAACAGGACTGATAGGGAAGCAGATAGGAGAGTGAATATAGGGGTGTTTCTGTTAGACGGTGAAACAATAAGGAAAAAGGGAACTAAAAAGAATAGGAGAGTAGGGGCAAGTGCATCGAGAACAAAGGTGGAGGGAGAAAGGAGATATGGTATCAAGGTATTGTGTATGAATGCACGGAGTGTAAGGAATAAAATGGATGAGCTTGAGGCACAAATGGCAATGGGAGGTTATGATATTGTCGGAGTAATGGAGACATGGCTGTGGGAAGGGCAGGATTGGGAAATAAATGTTCCAGGGTACACGTCCTATAGAAAAGACAGAAAGTTAGGAAGAGGAGGTGGGGTAGCTCTGTTGGTAAGAAATGAAATTCAGGCGTTTGAAAGGAAAGACATTGAAACAGGTGGGGTAGAGTCTGTTTGGATGGAATTAAAAAATTGTAAAGGCATGAGGACCATAATGGGGGTCATTTACAGGCCTCCGAAAAGTAGCTTAGATATCAGTAGAAGTATAAATCAGGAATTAAGAGTGGCATGTCAAAGTGGTAGCAATACAGTAATTATGGGGGACTTTAACATGAAGGTGGACTGGGATAATCAGACGGGGGCAGGAGCACAAGAGACTGAGTTTATTGAATGTCTACGAGATACTTTCTTGGAGCAGCTAGTGGAGGAACCTACCAGGGGGAAGTCGATTCTGGACTTGGTGCTGTGCAGTGATGCAGAGTTAATAAGTGACCTCGATGTAGGGGAGCCATTAGGGAATAGCGACCATGGTATGGTTGCTTTTGAGCTGCAATTAGAAAGGGAAAAAGAAAGGAAGTCGGAAGCATCTGTACTGCAGTTAAATAAAGTGGATTATGCAGCTATGAGGGAGGAGCTAGCCAAAATAAAATGGAAAGATACACTAGCTGGGAGGACAACTGGGGAAAAATGGCAGGTATTTTTGGACATTTTTCACAGGTTTCAGGACAAATTTATTCCAAAGTGGAGGAAAGGCTCTAGGAGATGCAAATGGCAGCCGTGGCTAACTAATGAAATCAAGTGTAATATCAAATCCAAAGGGAGTAAGTATAGGATAGCGAAGCGGAGTGGAAAGTTAGAGGATTGGGAAACCTTCAAAGAGCATCAGAGGGTAACTAAGAAAGTCATAAGAGAGGGGAAAATTAAGTACGAGAGGAAATTAACAAATAATATAATGGAGGATAGCAAAAGCTTTTTTAAATATGTGAAGAGGAAGAAATTGGTTCGGTCCAAAATTGGTCCATTAAGAATGGAAAAGGGTGAAATTATCACCAGAAACAAGGAGATGGCTGAGGAATTTAACGAATACTTTGCAACTGTCTTCACCAAGGAGAATATAGGTTATGGTCAGTTAGGGGGTAATGGTCATGCGGTGTCAAGAGACTTGGGGAACTTTCCTGGGGAAGTAGGGGATCTAATGGATATCCGGATCCAGAAACAGGAGGTTGTGAGTAAATTGTTGGGACTGAGGGCTGATAAATCCCCAGGGCCTGAAGGGCTGCATCCCAGGGTGCTTAAAGAAGTTGCTATGGAAATTGTGGAAGCTCTGGTCGACATTTTCCAAAGTTCCATAGATTCGGGGGAGGTCCCTGAGGATTGGAGAGTGGCTGATGTGGTGCCGATTTTTAAGAAGGGAGGGAGGGAGAAAACGGGAAATTATAGACCGGTCAGCCTGACGTCGGTGGTGGGGAAGATATTGGAGTCTATCATAAAAGGAGTAATAGCAGAACACTTAGACAGAAATAATAGTATAAGGGCTAGTCAGCATGGATTCCTTAAGGGTAAGTCATGCTTGACTAACCTTCTGGAATTTTTCGAGGATGTGACAAAGAGGGTGGACTTGGGAGAACCTGTGGATGTGGTGTATTTGGACTTCCAGAAGGCCTTTGATGAGGTACCGCACGGGAGACTAGTGAGCAAGATCAGGGAGCATGGTATTGGAGGTAAGGTGCTGACATGGATAGGAAATTGGTTAAGAAATAGGAAACAAAGGGTTGGGGTAAGCGGGTCTTTTTCAGGATGGCAGGATGTGACGAGTGGAGTGCCGCAGGGATCGGTATTGGGTCCTCAGTTGTTTGTAATTTATGTAAATGATTTGGATGAGGGGATTATTAATAATTTGAGCAAATTTGCAGATGACACGAAACTGGGTGGCGGTGTGGGGTGTGAGGAGGATGTCAGGAAAATGCAGAGGGACTTGGACAGGTTGGGGGAGTGGGCTGCTGAATGGAAGATGACGTTCAATGTAAGCAAATGTGAGGTTATCCATTTTGGGGGCAATAATAGGAAAGCTGAGTATTATTTAAATGGAGACAAGCTAGGGAGTGGGGAGGAGCAAATGGATCTGGGAGTACTTGTTCACCGGTCACTGAAGACTAGCATGCAGGTTCAGAAAGCTGTGAAGAAGGCTAATAGCATGTTGGCTTTCATAAAGAGGGGATTGGAGTATAGGAACAGAGACGCCCTTCTGCAGTTGTACAGGGCCCTGGTGAGACCCCATCTGGAGTATTGCGTCCAGTTCTGGTCTCCAATTTTGAGGAAGGACATACTACCTATAGAGGGTGTGCAGCGCAGATTTACAAGGTTAGTTCCAGGGATGGCGGGGTTGACATATGCTGAAAGGCTAGAAAAACTGGACTTGTATCTGATGGAGTTTAGAAGGATGAGGGGGGACATGATTGAGGTATGCAAAATTATCAGGGGAATAGACAAGGTGAAGTCGGATTACTTGTTCCCAATGATGGGGGAGACGAAGACTAGAGGGCATAGTTTAACAATACAGGGTAGGCCCTTTAGGACCCAGAGAAGTGTGAATCTGTGGAATGCTCTGCCACAGAGGGTGGTAGAGGCAGATTCGCTGATTATGTTCAAAAGAGAGTTAGATAAGACTCTAGTGGGCAAAGGAGTTAAGGATTATGGGGATAAGGCTGGAAAGGGGTACTGATGGTAGTGATCAGCCATGATCTGTAAAATGGCGGTGCTGGCTCGACGGGCCGAAGGGCCTACTCCAGCTCCTATTGTCTATTGTCTATTGTCTATTAATAACTGACTCTAACATTTTCCCCACTACCGATGTCAAGCTAACCGGTCTATAATTCCCTGATTTCTCTTTCCCTCCCTTTTTAAAAAGTGGAGTTACATTAGCCACCCTCCAGTCCTCAGGAACTGCTCCAGAATCTAAAGAGTTTTGAAAAATTATCAACAATGCATCCACTATTTCATGGGCTACTTCCTTTAGCACTCTGGGATGCAGACCATCTGGCCCTGGGGACCTGACTGCCTTTAATCCCTTCAATTTATCCAACACAACCTCATAACTTACACTTATTTTCCCCAGTCCTTCCATCACAATAGCCCCATGGTCTTCTATTATTTCCTGAAGATTATTCATATTTTCCCTAGTGAAGACCGAACTAAAGTAGTTATTTAATTGTTCACCATGACCAATTAACCTGTTTCTGACTGCAAGGGACCCACATTTGTCTTTACTAGTCTCTTTCTCTTTACATATCTATAAAAACTTTTGCAGTCATTTTTTATGTTCCCTGCCAAGTTTTGCCTTTCCTGATTAATCCCTTTGTCTTCCTCTGTAGAACTCTGAATTTCCCCCAATCCTCTGGTATTCTGTCTTACCTGTCTTACGCTATCTCTTTACACTTAATTCTCTCCCTGATTTCCCATCAAGGCTGTCATGCCACAACCTTGCCCCCAGTTCGAGTCCGGGTCAGTGTGAGTGACCAACACAGGGATGCTGTCCACCTCTTGCAAATAAAAGCCTTCAGTTCCGACCACTTCAGTCTTTGTGTAATTGATCGTGCATCAATTTCTCTGAGATAAAACCAAGGATTTCCAATGATTTTATTTATTCGTGGAATGTGGACTTCCACTGACAAAGGCAGCGTATTTTACACAGTCCCTAACTGTCCTTGGGAAGCCAGCAGCAGGCAATTCAGGCCGAGATTACAAGTTACCACATTGCCTTGTGGTCTAGAATCACACACAGATGAGACCAGGAACTTCTCAATGCACAAAAGTGCTGAGGTATCTCAGCAGGTTACGTAGCTGTGGTGATACAACTACCAGCCTACTGCAGGGGGCGATCTTTGAACCTCCAGGAAGACCACCTAAAGGGCTGACTCCACCTGGACGGCTGTCAACCAGCCAACCTGAATATAGACCTGAGCCGGCACCTGAGCCAGTCACACGGAGAGCCACCAAGGCTTGAACTGGTGTTCAGGCTCTTACTGGAATAAAGTCTGTTGTACAGTCTTTTGAGTTTCGTGTTTGCCTGCTGCTACCTCAGTGCACCACAGCAGCATTCTTTATCTAACAAAGATACATAACCAATGTTTCAGGCCTGAGCCCTTCATGAAGGAATGAGCAGAAAGCAGGCAGGATCCTGAATAAAATGGCAGAGGGAGGGGTAGAGGGAGCAGCATAGGCCCCCCAGGCAATAGGTGGAAAGGTGTGTATTGACAGGAGCAAACATTCCTAAAGCAAATGGGTCGTTCTTACAGATCAGTGGTTTTATGATCACTGACACCAGCTTTGTTTTATTCCAAAATTCATATTTTTGGCATGGCTGGTATATGTAGGGCATAAAAGTGCTGGAGAAACTCAACAGGTCATGCAGTGTCCATAGGAAGTTAAGGACAGCCAACGTTTCAGGGCTGGGCCCTTTGTCAGGTATATGTCTAAGGACTATGTCTGAAGAAGATCTCCCCGTGTCATACCTTGATGAAGAGCTCAAGCCCGAAACATTGTTTATGTATTTTTTATCTTTGCTCCATTAAGTACACTGCTTGACCTGCTGAGTTTCTCCAGCTCATTTGTGTATTGCACTTGACTCCAGCATCTGCATAATCCCTCAACAATGGCTTATCATTTCAGAGGACAATTAAGATTTCTCATGGAAATAGATTTGTTTCACAACCAACTCTGGCCTTTTGCTCCAGATTATTGAATTAATTAATTTTAAAATCCACAGGTGGTAGGGTAGATTTTAATCAAGGATGCTTATCAATAACTCATGCCTCCGGTTTAAATTTAAATATAGACGTGCAGCACGGTAACAGGCCATTTCGGCCCACGAGCCCGTGCTGCCCATTTACACCCCATTAACCTACACCCCTGGTGTGTTTTGAATGATGGGAAGAGACCAGAGCCCCCTCCCACTAGGCCCCAGGAAAACCCACGCAGACACAGGGGGATCCTACAAACTCCTTACAGACAGTGCAGGACTTGAACCCCAGTGCAGTTTCATTTGCTTGCATTGTAAATGTGTTGCACTAACCACTGGACCAGCCATGCCGCCCACGGTTTTGAACCTTGGTTCTAACCAAAATGACACCACTGCCTTGTAAAGGCTCTTGTCTTTATATGCCAGGATCCTCCACTGTAGCCCACAGCTGTCCCACCCTGATGTGTCAACACCTCAACAAGAATGGTATACTTGTTACGCTGACTGGTTTTGTGATACCCTGGGATCATTCTTATGGGGAATCCCTAAAATGCTGCTTTTCCCTGCATCCAGGGGAACCTTGAATTCCCCCACTCTTCCAAGCCACATCTGCCAGTGTGATCAGGAAGGATGCAAACAGTCAATTGATCTTTCTTTAATATCATAACGGTGAGCACAACGCTGTTACAGCGCCAGCGACCAGGACTGGGGTTTGAATCCTGCACTGTCTGTAAGGAGATTGTACGGTCTCCCTGTGTCTGCATGGATTTTCCCTGAGGACTCTGGTTTTCTCCCACCCTTCAAAACATACAGGGAGTTGTAGGCCAATGGGGTGTAATTGGGCAGCATGGGGTTTGGGCCGAAATGGCCTGTTACTGTGCTGCATGCCTAATATTTAAAATGTATTTAATTACAAAAGGTGAGAACAGTTTTTGCACTCCAGCAGAAGAGTAATTTACAGTGTTTGAGGAGGAACCATGGAGCCAATGAACACTACAGCATAGAATCAAGCCATTCAGCCCTTCTGTTCTGTGCCAAACTATTGTTCTCCCAAGTTCCATTGACCTACCCCCAAACCATATCACTCTATACCCCTCCCATCCATGCACCTGTCAAATTTTTTCTTAAATATCAAAATGAAGCCTGCATTTACCAATTCTGCTGGCACTCGTTCCACACTTACACCACTCTCTCCGTGAAGAAGCTCCTCCTCATGTTCCTTTCAAAATTTCTCCTTTCACTCTTAACCAATGTTCTCTATCTTTATCTGCCCTAACTTTCAGTGGACAAAGCTCTATCTCAGTGGTTCTCAACCTTTTTTTTCCCATTCACACACCACTTTAAGTAATCCCTATGCCCTAGGTGCTTTGTGATTAGTAAGAGATTGCTTAAGGTGGTATGTGGGTGGGAAGGGAAAGTTGAGAATCACTACTCTGGACCCAATTGTTATTGAAATATTTTGGTTAAGAAAAATTGCCATTGGCCCAATTCCTTTGGGGTTAAGAAACCGTGCACATAATGAGTCAATGAGGTACAATTAAAACAGTGGTTTTCAAACTTTTACTTCCCACCCACATACCACCTTAAGCAATCCCTTACTAATCACAGAGCACCAATGGCATAGGGAATACTTAAAGTCAGTGGAAAGAAAAAGGTTGAGAACCACAGCTCCATCTCTACCCCACATAATTTTACATATTATCAAATTTCTCCTCATTCTTCTGCGCTCCATGGTACAGCACAAAGGCAAGATTTCCATCTTTTTACTTTTATGCTTCCCACTTTGCTGTGTTCAATACACGGATGGGATGTCAGAGAGTGGTATTACATTGGGGACAGAAGGAATGCAGCAGTAAATGATCTGCCACCCAGAATAATCTTCAAAACCACAAATATTCCATCTAGTTTTGGGCGCCCTATTTGAGAAAGGATATGCTAGGATTTGGAGAAGATTTACTAGAATGATACCAGGAATCAAAGGGCTAGCATATGAGGAATGTTTGTCAGCTCTTGGACTGTACTCATTGGAGTACAGAAGGATGAGGGGGACCTCATAGAGACATTTCAAATGCTATAAAGTAGAGTAGATGTGCCAAGGATGTTTTTCCTGATAGGGGAGTCTAGGACAAGAGGCCACAATTTCAGGATAAAAGGCCGTCAATTTAAAACAGAAATGCGGAGAAATTTCTTTAGCCAAAGGGTCATGAGTCTGTGAACTTGTTGCCACAGGCAGCAGTGGAAGGGACATTGCTGGGTGTATTTAAGACAAAAATTGACAACTATTTAATCAAGGATTATGAGAAGGTCAGGGAATGGGGCTGAGTGATAAGGATCAACACTTGATTAAATGGCACATTAATTGGCTTACTTCTTCTCCCGTATCTTGTGATCCCAAGTAACAATTAATCCAAAACACAACAAATTATAGGCTGGAGCTGCATTCAGCTTTAAGATGAACTTTAATTAAAATCAGGTTATTACATTAATCTTTATGAATGATACTCCTTAATCTGGTATTTAAACATCCTCATTCTTTACTTCTCCAAAATCCCACACCTTAGCACATACAATGCTTTATTGGACTTATAACTTTGCAGGACAAGACATGCTTCAGTGAGTCACTTCAGGAACATTGTTCGAGATGTATTGCACATGTGGGAAAAGAACTGTCCTGTTGAGTGGCATTGTGCAGGGCTGCTCAGAAGCTACAGCCAGATACAGTTTGGTAAATGCTTGTCTGGTTATATTCCAGCTGTTGCAATCCATAAATGACCTTATGCATTAAGAATCGACTTCCAGGAGGAGATATTACCAGCTCCCGAGTTGCTCAACCTGTTAACAACCAAACTACATTTCTGCGCTGATCCCAATCCTTGGATTTCTTGACATTAATTCTGAGAGAACTGTGAAAATTGCCTCCTTATGGTATTGGTACCTTGGCTGGGGCCATCCATAGCTTTGTTCTATCACCTGCCCATCCCTTATTAGCAAGGCACGTGGTAGAATATTCTTGAATGGTGGCTGCCTTTTTATCTTGGGAGGATTTTGATCCACTGGCGAAGAAAAGAGTTTTGATACTGGATAGACATACATACAGCATGGTAACAGGCCATTACGATTCAATCGTTGGGAAGAAACCAGATCCCCTGGGAAAAACCCACATAGAACATACAAATTCCTTACAGACAGCACGAGATTCAAACCCTGGTCCCGATCATTGGTGCTGTAAAGGCATTGCACTAACCACTACACCAAACAAGCCGCCCTGGAGAAAGGGAGAATGGTATTTGACTTGGAAGGGTATTTGTCTTGAAGATGTTATCAGCAGATCAGTGAGGGTCTGAGTGGTTGAAGGAGTCACACAGGCTACAGGCAGCTTGTGGTCGAAGAATCCAAGCTGGCTGTGGTCTGCTTGAAAATGGATCATGGGAACCAGGCATTGGAACCAAGATTCGAGAGGGTGCTGAGGGCAAGAAGGGCTTCTGAAGGGACTTGGTCACTGAAAGCTTCCTGATCGTGTCGGAGGTTTGGACCTGGAGCTCAGGTTGCTGATGGTTGACCTGGAGTCTGTGCAGCTCCAGAGGCTGCGGGAGGGCTGGAGGCGAATCCACGGACACTCAGTGTCTCTGAATGGACTCTCTTTTGCTTCTCTTTCTTTTATTGTTAGGGGCATTGGGAAATGTTCATGGCGACCCTTTGTTTGCCTTAAGGCAGACAAAAGTTGAAGTATCGTATATACATGTGTAATAGTCAATATCATGTAAATGACAACCTGCTTATCTTTGGCCAAAAAAATCTGATATTTTCTATTTTATTGCGTGTAAAAGTCAACCACCCTATTTTTGACCTTGGCTGCCTACTCACTGGTGCTCCTGATGCCCTGATCATGGACACTAGCCTAGGCCCTATCTGTCCGCCCATCTGACCACCTAACGCCCCAAACATGGACTTACCACCTGGTCACAGCCACCTTCTTGCCCATCCAAGCTTCAGACGCCCCAAACACGGACTTACCACCAGGTCCTGCTGCCTGCTCACCCTCCCAATCTCCCGATGCCCCGAACGCAGACATCACCCATTCCTGCCACCCACTCACCCATCCAAGCTCCTGATGCCTTGAATGCAAACTTATCACCCAGTCCTGGCCATTCACCCACCCATCTGAGCTCCAGGCACCCCGAACCCAGATTTCCCACCCGGTCCTGCCGCCTGCCCACCCATCCAAGCTCCCGACACCCCAAACGCAGACTTATCACCCGGTCCTGCCACCTGCCCACCCATCCAAGCTCTTGACGTCCCGATCACAGACTTACCACCGGGTCTTGCCGCACACCCATCCGAGTTCCAGATGCCCCGAATGCAGACTTACCACCCAACTCTGCTGCCCACCCACCCATCCAAGCTCCCAACACCCGAAAAATGCAGGTACCTACCATGGTCAAAAGTAGTATCCATGTAATAGTCTACTCCCAAAATTTTACCCTAAAAATTGGTCCAAAAATTTGACTATTATATGCATATATATGGCATATCATGTATATTACATTTTTAGGTGTTATTATCTGACAAGAAAAGGAACCTTGAACCTTTGGAGATGATGGCATTTCCGCAGCAACCCTTCACATCCCTCCTGTATCAAAGCCAGTTCCCATTCAACATCCTTTCCTTATCCATACCACAGATAGTAAACATTCAACCAGGTCTTCAACTGGAGCTGAATGAGGTGGAAGTATGAAATAATTCAGTTCACAAAGAGAAATCTCAAAGGAGAGAGTCGACAAGTGAAATTCAAAGATGTCTGAATGTTCTGCAGAACATGAATCATAATGCACCAGGTGTTGTAGGTTAATTAGGTGTAATAAGGCAACAAGGGCTCATGGGCTAAAATGACCTGTTACCATACTGTATGTCTAAATTTAAAATTTAATGAAAAGATAGCAGGCAGTTCCAACAAGCAGTAAAGAAAATAAATGGCATTTTTTGTTTTCATTGCAATAGATTTGGGATTTAACATAGGGAGGTTTTTTTTTCAAATGGCACAGGGTGTTAATGAGGCCTTATCTGGAATACTGTGTATAGCTCGCCAGCAGCTATACTTTGTGAGGTGTTTGAGGAGATTCGGTATGTCACCGAAGACTCTCAAAGACTTCTCCAGGTATACCGTGGAGAGCAGTCTGGCTGGTTGCTTCACTATCTGATTTGGAGGTGCCAATGCTCAGGACAAAAAAAAACTCCAGAGGATTTTTAACTCGGCCTGTGACATCACAGGCACCAGACCACTCCATCGAGGGCATCTACATGAGGCAGTGTCTTAAGAAAGCAGCCTCTATCCTCAAAGACCCCCACCACCCTCTTCACTCTGCTACCACCAGGGAAAAAGGTACAGGGGCCTGAAGACGAGCATTCAGTGACACAAGGACAGCTTCTTCCCTGCTGCCATCAGATTCCTGAATGATCAATGAACCAAAGGCTATGCCTTACTTTTTGTGCTCTAATATTGTTATTTTTTTAATATTTATTTTTTGTGAAGCTGCCGCAAAACAACAAATTTTGTAACTTGTTCATGACAATAAATTCTGATTCCATAACGTTGGAAGATATAATAACATTGGAGGCAGTACAAAGGAAATGCATCAGACTAATTCATGGGAAGAGCATGGCTAAAATAGTTTGGCCATGTATATCTTGGAACTTGGAGCTTAAGACCAGCAGCAATAATTAATTGGGTTTGATAGGGAAGATGTTGTAAAGCCAGCAAACCGCACAAGGACACAAAAATATCGGAGCAGGACTGAGCCATCAGGGCCTCCAAAGCTGATCTACCTTGGGAAGTTTTCAGAGTTCACAAGTCTCAATCAAGCTGCAGCTACGAGATCAGGGCCTGTCATTTAAAATGCAAGGTACGTTGACATTTCTTGTTGCTAGAGGATGGTGAATTTCTGGAATTCTCTACTCTGGTGGCTGGTGGAAGTTGGGTCATTGGAAGTGTTCAAAGTGGAGGTGGATAAATATTTGAAAGATCAAGGAATGGAGGGGTTTGGAGAAATGGCACAGAATAGGCCAAGATAGATCAGGTTTGAAGGGCCCAATGACGTTGTTCTGCTCTTATATTCTTGTGTTCTTCCTCTTCACTTTAATTTCCTTTTTATTTAGAAATACAGCATGGTACAAGGCACTTTCACTCCACGAGTCCGTGCAATCCAATTACACCCAGTTAACCTACAACCAACATTTTGAACAGTGGGAGGAAACCCTCCCCTCTCTCGAGAACATCTTCAGGGAACACTACCGTCGGAGGGCAGCAGCGATCATCAAGAATCCACCCACCCAGCACACGCTCCGTTCTCGCTGCTGCCATCAGGAAAGAGGTTTAGGTGTCATCAGGTTCAGGAACAGCTGCTACCCTCCACCATCAGACTCCTCATCAACAAATTCAATCAGGGACTCATTTAAAGACTCTTACTTTTGTATTTTATTGATTTTCTGTTTATTCTCTCTGTATTGCACATTCAGTTTATATACATTCGTTATCTGTTTACAGTTCTTTGATTGTTTACATGTCTATGTTGTGTACCTTATTTTTTGCTCTACCAACCTGCCACATTGACCACCGCCAGTGGGCTGATATCGCCTCAAACCGTGCATCTTGGCGCCTCACAGTTTGGCGGGCAGCAACCTCCTTTGAAGAAGACCGCAGAGCCTTCCTCACTGACAAAAGGCAAAGGAGGAAAAACCCAACACCCAACCCCAACCAACCAATTTTCCCCTGCAACCGCTGCAATCGTGTCTGCCTGTCCCGCATCGGACTTGTCAGCCATAAACGAGCCTGCAGCTGACGTGGACTTTTTACCCCCTCCATAAATCTTCGTCCGCGAAGCAAAGCCAAAGAAGAAGAATTAGTGGTAATTTTGCTGAGTCCACAGGGAAAAGAAATCTCAGGGTTGTATGTGATGCCATGTAGGTACTCTGACAATAAATCTGAAATCTGAGCTCTCGGGGAAAACTCACGCAGACATGGGGAGAACATACAAACTCCTTACAGACAGTGTCCGATTCGAACCCCAGTCCCGATCACTGGCGCTGTAATGGCGTTGCACTAACCCCTAGGCCAACTGCTCAGCCCTTTGCTGTTCACAACATCAGACGCCACAGCGCGTGACCCTACCTCAGTAGCTGCGTTATGCAGGTCATCTATGGATTGTGCAGCATGGCACATCCGGACCAAAGGAAATGAAGGAGCCCCACTTCTGGATGGCCAGAAACTGGCACACATTCACCCTGCCCCTCAGTGCATTGCAGATCATATAAGTAATTGCTACTTTTTCCAGTTGCCACCTAATGCCAATTTAGAGCAGGGTGGGCTCATTGGGATAAATCACACTCTAAGTCTTCCCATTTTCATTGATTCAAAATGTACAGAGAGATATGCTAGCATTGAGTCCATGAATTTACTGAAGCTCTTTGCTTCATGTACAAATGCATTTCTCTGTCCTGCGTGGGACAATGAAACTGAATGTGGTCAGGATAAGGGAGTGTCTCGTGAATGTTTGCATTCTTTGGCATTTATTTCGCAAAAAAAATCCATAGGAATTCTAAATCATTTTGTTGCCTGTAGTTGTGCACTGATTCATGGCAGCATGTTATATCTTGCGTTGAACTACACAAATGTGAAGAATTAAGCAACAAGTGGTTAGCAGGTGTTGATTTCTGTGAAAGGTAGACCACAGGGCTCACTAGCTGAAAGGGCAGCAGAGCCAATATCCAATGGTGGCATGCCAGAGCTGCCATGATGGTAGTGCTGCCACTGGCACGGACCCTGGAGAGTGGGGAGCGTAGACACCGAGGTCCTCCCGGGGTCCTACTGCCAAGTCATGACGCCAACAGCTCTGTTCAGGTTTTAAAGGGCTTGTGGAAGGGCCTGATGTTTTATTTAACAGCAGCCACACCAGGTTATGTTTCCCATTTTCTCAGGTGTTTCCCAATCGTAGACAATACGTATAAGGTGCACGATTTCACTGTTGTATGGAGCTGAAGTGGCCACTGTGACTTTATGCTCCATTTTATCTGTAGAGCATCGGATCAGAGGTCAATCCACAGGACCATAAGAGCAGCAGAGAGAATCACTGGAGTCTCCCTTCCCCCACATCGACGTGATCTACCTGGATTGTTGTCTGATGAGGGCGCGCAAAATCATTAAGGGGCCCCTTCCACCCTGCACACAGAATCTTTCCTGTCGGGGAAGAGATACAGGAGGATCAGAGGATCACCACCAGGCTGAGGAACAGCTTCTTCCCACAGGCAGTGAGAATGCTGAACGACTAAAGGAACTGCGCACACTGACCCTCCGAGATTCTCATTTGAACAAAATAATATTTACTTATCTGCTATGGATAAAATACTTGTCCTGATTATGTATTGACTGGAAGTGTGTCCAGTAGTGCATGTTTTCCACCAAGGACCGGAGAATCTGTTGTACTTATACATTCAGATGGAGCCAGGACAGGGTGGAGGAAGGAAAAGCTATGAAAAGCCAGGGCAGGCGAAGGTGCAGAAGGAAAGGGTTTGGTGGAATCGTTTGAGGGAGAGTTGGTATCCTGATGGGAACAGTAGGGAGAGTTTGGTTGTATGGAGAGTGTGGGACAAGGGTAGGAAAAGGTAACAGAGTAACAGTGTACGGGTTTAGTCTGGGAGGAAGGGTGTATAGATGACACTTGGCTTATTCTAACATATCCTAATTTCAAAGTATCACCTTCCAAAGTGTGAGCTGCGATATCCCAAATTTCAATCTCTTTAATCCAACAAGTCAAACTCTGTGGGTGCTGCTTCATGTAGTTTTAATTTGTTGATAGAATAGATAAGCATTTTGCATAACTTCGCATTAAGACTTTCTTAACAATGAATAAAGTATTTACTGTATAAAGATACAAAGATATATAGAGATATTTTTTTCTTTGGCTTGGCTTCGCGGACGAAGATTTATGGAGGGGTAATGTCCACGTCAGCTGCAGGCTCGTTTGTGGCTGACAAGTCCGATGCGGGACAGGCAGACACGGTTGCAGCGGTTGCAAGGGAAAATTGGTTGGTCGGGGTTGGGTGTTGGGTTTTTCCTCCTTTGTCTTTTGTCAGTGAGGTGAGCTCTGCGGTCTTCTTCCAAGGAGGTTGCTGCCCGCTGAACTGTGAGGTGCCAAGATGCACAGTTTGAGGCAATATCAGCCACTGGCGGTGGTCAATGTGGCAGGCACCAAGAGATTTCTTTAGGCAGTCCTTGTACCTCTTCTTTGGTGCACCTCTGTCTCGGTGGCCAGTGGAGAGCTCGCCATATAACACGATCTTGGGAAGGCGATGGGCCTCCATTTTGGAGTTGTGACCTACCCAGCGCAACCATACACTGAAGATAATGACTCCAAATCAAATCAAAGCTCGAGCCACTTTAATGTGACTCCTTTTTCTGAAGTTTCTTCACCAGTTTCCATATCCTTGGTTCTGTTGTAGATACTGCATGGTTGGTGTAGTAGTCAGCACAATGCCTGTACAGTGCCAGCAATCGGGACCAGGATTCGAATCCCACGCTGTCTGTATATTCTCCCCGTGTTTAAAAAGGGCTGAATTGGCCTGATACAGTCCTGTATGTCTAACCTTTTAAAAAATAAAACATTTAATCCACGCCTGAGGTCTGCCTCCACTTTGATGCAGTTTCCTGCTTTTGTCTTCAACCGTAACAATGTGATTCACAAAGATAAGTGGTCGGGAAGGACAGGATCTTCTGAAGACACTCCTTCACAATGCTGGGGTAATTAACCACCATTTTTGGCCAAAACTCAGAGACAGACCAACCCTCAAACGCATATCTGCATCCAGAATCATCGTGAAGATCAATGAGTTCAGCTCGCAGATCTTCAGGGACTTTAAAGGGATTCATCACCAGTCCTTCTCAGATGATTTCTAGGAATTCTTCTCGGAGGCAGCTGAGATATGAGACAACTTCAACACCCAGTCCATTAAACCCTTGCCTTTCACTCCAGTGATTTCAGACATTAGCCTTGCAGGCCAACAATGTAGAAAAGGCTATAAACCTGATGTGTGGAAGTGGGAACTCGTCTAACTTCTGGAATTATCATTCCAAAAAGAGGAGTCAATGGGTTAGGCTGCAAACTGATATCCAGTAGAGCTGACAAAGTCTTAAAATATCTATCCAGTACTTCTCCAATGTAGGGCATGACCAAAACATATGAGTTAGAGAAGCCACTTCTGATTTACATCTATCACAAATGGGACTAACGATAGAAAAAAATATGGGCAAATTTGTCTTTCAACATATGAGACCGATGTATCACTTTAAACTGAATCAACGAATGATGAGCACATATTGAAGATCCAAAGATCTTCTAGCATAATTCCTCTGGAAAATGTAGCTGAAGTTCTTGTAAAGCTAATTCAAGCACTAGATAAAACAGAGAGCTGTGTGGTAGGGATCCTCTGTGATTTGTGCTTCACAAATGTGTAAGTATAATTGTCATTAATTTCATCTATTTTTTCAAATAAAATGTTTCTTTAGTTTGGCAAGAGTGTGGTTGAATACGTGACTACTCTTAAAAGGCCATTAGATTAATAGCAGACCACAGACTGTCTCAAAAAGGCAGTGCCCAGGGTTAACCAGCAAAGCAACTCCAACTGCCCCATGCCCATCATCTAACTCCCGACGCCCTCGGCCTCGCTGATCCAACTGTACTGTGTGACTACCCCTCCCTCTCACCCCTCTCTCTCTCTCCTTCACTCTCCCACCCTCTCTCCTCTCTCTCTATCCCACCTCACCCCCTCTCTCTCTCTCTCTCTCTCTCCCATCTCACCTCCTCTCTCTCTCCAACCTCCCATCTGTCATTGCCATTTTTCAACACGAGAACCAGAGTTGTGCCAATGAAAGTTAAAGAAGTCATTATGAGGCTGAAAAGCAAGAATAAAATAGTAAGAGACATCGTCCATGCCTTAGAATTACCAAAAGCAACTGTTTGAAACATCATTAAGAAAAAAGAGCAAAGAAAGAAGGAAGAAAATCGGGAATGTGCACTTGATTTGTTTCATTACAAATTTAAAACTGTGGAGCACAGGGGCAAATGAAGAAAAATAATGCCTTTGTCCCAAACATTATGGAGGGGCCTGTAAGTATGGTAACAGTCAGATCTTATTCCTAGTGTGGAAATGTCAAATCTCTGAGTGCAGAGGTTTAAGGTGAGAGGGGGGTGCTCAAAGGGGTCAAGGTTTTTATGCTGAGATTGGTGCCAATCTGCTGCCTGGGCATGTGGTGGCAACAGATAGGATGGCAACATTTAAGATGCAGTGGACAGAATCTTGCAGGCATTGGAGGCATATAGACCACTTGCAGGTCGATGGGATGAGTTTAATTTGGGATCATGGTCAGGACAGACACCATGCGCCAGAAGGCCTGTTCTTGTGCTCTACAGTTCTATGTTCTAAAGTACATTTGGTGCGATTGCTGATGGCAGAGGGAAGCGAGCCACATAAATGTGCGGACAACGATCTGCAAGCAATAATGAGAGGACAAAGCAGGAATTTTTTTTATGGTGACTTGGATCATGTTAGAAATGTCGATGATTTTGATCAAGTTGCAGATTTTTCCCAGTAAGATGAGGAGGATACGCTGGTCACTTTTCAAACATGACCATGAGACCTTTACATCCATTTCACAGAGCAGACAGCTCTGACAGAAATCTGTCAGCTCAGTCCACACTAAATCTTTAATCTCCTGACTTTTTGATCATCTTTATGCTAATGTCGATATTTACTTATTCAATGCTGGAAAATGCAAACCAGCGTGAGCAGGTGGTGTTGGAGTCAGGACAGATTTGGAATGGAAAAATATAGGTCAGAAAGAAAAATGACATCTAAATGACCCTTTTCATGATGATCGGGTGTCGCAGTCAATGTAGTGGTTAGTGCTTTGCTGTTAGAGTGCCAACGGCCCATACTCTAATCCAGCGCTGTCTGTAAGGACCTTGTATGTTCCCCCGGCACTCCAGTGTCTTCCCACCCTCCAAAATGTATAGGGGTTGTAGGTTAATTGGGATAGTTGGGTGGCACAGGCTAGTGGCCTGAATGGCCTGTCATGCCGTAAACCTATAAATAAATACATAGATAGATGGATGGAATGAATAGCTAGATTGATAGATGAATGGAATGAATAGCTAGATTGATAGATAGATAGATAGATAACTGGATAGATGGGCAGACATGAACAAAGATAAAAATAAATATGTAACCAGAAAATAGATAAACAAACTAAATAAGTAAATAACTGGAAAGGTGAATGAATAAATACATAAAAAAAGAATAAAAAATAAAAGATATAAAGAAAAATGATGGATACAATCTAATGAAAAATCAACATGGAAAAGAGAGGACTCACCAAACAATTGACTTGTAACTCTGGGCCAAATTGAAATTTGGATAAACTATTTATAGTTTGTCCATTTCTTTTGTATAATAGGCCAATTCTCATTGTTATTTCACAACAGTGTTGAAATTGTTGGTGCATTTTCTCTGAATGGCACCAATTATCAGTGGTTGCACAGAGTCATCTAAACAAAGTATCATACCAAGTATAGTTCTTGTCCACCACTCTGGCCTTCCACTGGGAACGGAAACTGACTCATTGCAAAACTTTTTTTCTGGTTATCAAAACATAGCCACCTAATCAGGCTGAAAGAATGACGGGCACTCCTTGAATCTCACTCCAGCCTCCTGTCAAATTGGAGACCTTTTGTACCCCAGCCAAGAAATTCCTGAGGTTGCTCTGGAAATATTTCAGCCATTGGATGATCACATGCAGCAGCCAAACCACTGGACCTGATTCAAAATTGAGGAGCACGTTGATGTAATTTCCCTTGGCTGCTTCATGCCTCTGGACTATAACAGCTTTCAGACTGCGAGTGGAGAGGTGAACACTGATGACCCTTCCTTGCATTCTCTTTTACAAGTCCAGGCATTTGATTTGGTTGTGCTGTCATTGTTTCAGGAGCTGCCCCCACCACTCCCTGCTCTGTATGCGAGAGAAGCTATTCTGATGTACCTCAAATGTTCCTTTGATATTTCCTCACAAATTTCCTTCACAAACATTCCAGATTACTGTAAATACTGGCTTCCCCTCTTCACCCCATCACCACTCCCTGGCAGGATATGAATCTTATGACAACTGAGTGAATTACCCCCAACATCCCACAGGGATTGAGGTGTTTGTGGGGGCAGACAATATTCTGAGGTCTTTTCCCCTATGAGGAATGAAGATCATTGGGGCGAAGGGGGACGCTTTAAAGATCAGGGTGAATATTGCATGTACTCATGTAAAAATCAACCCCCTGCCCTATTTTTGGCTGCGGTCACCTGCCCTCCGGAGCTCCCATCATCTCAACTGGGGACACTCATCTATGCCCCAGCCACTGGTGTCCCAAGCCTTGATTGCCCTGCCATCTGAGCTCCCAACTGTGGATGTGTCACCTGGTCCCAGCCATGCGTCCGAGCTCCAGATTCCCCAAACATGGACACTGTGATAGTACAGGATACCATCACCAATGTATATATTTGTATATATTTTCATATAGTAGTAGTGATTGGCTGAGAGCCATAGCCACGCCTACTGGCAGGTCATAAAGGATGCTCCTAACCACACCCAGGTCAGTCTGGACTAGTCGAACTCAGCGTTCTACGCTCCAGTCTCTTGCTAATAAAAGCCTTAGTTTGAGTCAACAAGTCTTTGAATCATTCAATGCGTTTCAGACACCACCTGGTTTCACCTGCCCCACTGAACTCCTGAGCCCAGGCCTCAGATGCTCTTCTGCTGTAACTAACTCTTCAACTCCAAACTTCAATGAGCTGATTGTATGAATCCATTCACGTGGGTTTAAATCATAGTTGCTCATTATCAGTCTCAGCACACCCTGTAATCTGGACCGACACTCCTGCACAGTGCTGAAGCAAGTGCCAGCTCGTTGGAACCACTGCTAAACCACTGTGACTTCCACTCCGGTGCTCAATCCAACCTGCCTGCACCCACCCCCCTCTTGGTGGGCAGGCATTAAGAATCCAGGAACATTACTTTTAGAATGGCATTTTTTTTTAAGCTGGTGTCTGGGCCATTATCTACTTCTCAGAGAGGTTGTTGAATTGGGAGACTGTTTCTGATATCGGGTCTCGACCCAATACATTGACTATCCCATTGTCTCCACAGACGCTGCCTGTCCTGATGATCCGCTGATCCCTGCCATGGTCACCTTTCCTGTAGTGTTGTCTCATCTGCTTCTCCTTGTCAATGGTGTGGGAGGGGGGCACGGGTATTTTCCCCATTTATTGATTGTTTTCCACCGATCATCATCATTAATTAATGGAACCAGATTTCAGAACAGGAATTCGCTGCAAACATATGAAAAACATAATTTTGAGGATAAATTTTCCCTGGCAATAACCTCACGACCAATACCTCTACATGATTTTTTTTTGTCCTTTCTCCTGACCCCATTCCCTGCCAATGTCAGAATCAGAATCAGAATTTATGGTCATGAACCAGTCATGAAATTCATTGTTTTGTGGCAGCATCACAGGGCAAACCTTACAACAGTAAATTTAAAAAAAGTCAAAGTGAGGCAGTGTCTTTGATTCATTGGTCGTTCAGGAATATGATGGCAGTGGGGAAGAAGCTGTCCTTGTGTCACTGAATGCTCGTCGTTAGGCTCCTGTATCTTTTCCCCAATGGTAGCAGAGTGAAGAGGGCATGGCCTGGGTGGTGGGGGTCTTTGAGGATAGAGGCTGCTTTTTTAAGACATCGTCTCATGTGGATGACCGTGATGTCGCAGGCCGAGTTAACAACCCTTTTTCTTGTTCTGAGAGTTGGCGCCTCCAATATCAGGCAGTGATGGATCCAGCCAGAATGCTCTCCATGGTACACCAGTAGAAGTTTACAAGAGTCTTTGGTGACATATCGAATCTCCTCAAACACCTCACAAAGTCTAGCCGCTGGTGAGCCTTCTTTGTGATTGTACCAACGTGGAGGTGATATACTTCCTTCCTAATCGTGACAAGAAATCACTGACATGAAACACTTCTCTTGCCAGAATGTCTGTCTGAACCACCGAGTTATTACCCCCCCAAAATATTTTTTTCAATTTTTATTTTGACTTTCCAGCACCATCAACACTTGGTTAAATATATTGACCAGGAGGCAAAGACCAACTCCTCAGCTCTCCTGCAGCCATCGCAAAGGCTTCGTTCACATCCACCTGGGAGGGAAGATGGGTCCTTTTTTGGACTTAAACCTCCTGAAGGTGCTCGTGGTGCAGCAGGTAGTGTTTCTGCCTCCCAATTCTGGGTTCGATTCCCATCTCCATCAATGTTTGCATGGAGTTTGCAGTTCTCCCTGTGACTGGTTCAGGATTCATTATTATTATATAAGAATGTAAATTACATGCTGCATTTCAACATTTGTCCGCTGTAAGGCAAACAAAGAGTCGCCATGAGCAATGTTTCACGCCTCCAACATTAAGCGAAAGAGAGGCAAAAAGACAGTCCTTTAAGAGACACTCTAGGGGTATTTTTATGCACGTTGTCTCCTGCTCTTGTTACAAAAAAAAGGTGAATTTACCATTTATGCAGAGAAGGCAGATGGCCCAGTCCTTTTATGTAGCCCAGAGCAGCGCTCCAACATCCCAGGGTAAAAGGGGGCGGAATGTGTCGCACAGCAGCAGGCAGCCAGTGACAGTCCATGCCCCACTGCCTGACAGTTCCACCCCGCTGCCCAACACCACCCACCCGCTGCCTGACAAACCCCGCCCACTGCCTGACAGCTCCCCTTGTCCCACTGCCTGAGAGCCCTGCCTGTAAAGACATAACATTAAATAATTTTTCATAAAAATGTTGAAGTCATATTAAAACATAAAGAAATGAAACATGGAAATATATTTGAAACAAAAGACATCCTTTTCCTCTTCAATTGCAGTTCTCTTTCAGATCATTGGAACATACTCCCCAGAGCAGCTAAATATTTCTCGGAACTGTTGAGATCAGCCAACAGGATTTGGTCCAATTTTTCCTTGGATAAATGAGAGAGGCGATGTTAAGTAAACAAGGGTGTGAAAACAGAATGATCTGGAGCTGTGTGCACACAAAACTAAGAGATGGTGGGATGTGAGAAAGGTTGCTTAAAAATCAATGGAATCCTAGGCTTTTTTTTTAACCTGAGGGGTTAGTTGCGACAAAGAGGAAAATTCAAATGAGAGCAAAAGTAGGCTACCCCATCCTTTGACTCTGTTCTGCCATTCATCACAATCATGGCTGATGTTTTGTTCCATTTTCATATAATTTTCTAGAACATCCAAAATCCCTCAACTTTCTTACAGCACCAACATCTTTGTTGTGAATAAACTCAGTGACCCAATATTTGCAATGCTTCAGGGTAGAGAATCCAAAGGTTCAGCAACTTATGAGTCAAAAAATAAAGCCCCCTCAGTTCAATCTCAATGATGACATCTTCTCAAGTTATTTAAAAAAATTTTAGACGTGCCCTTCCATGCTGCCCATATTAACCAACAATCCCCGTACGTTTCAAAGGGAGGGAGGAATCTGGAGCCCCGACCCTGGGGAAAACCCACACAGTCACGGGGAGGACGTAACTGTGTGCACATTCGAGCTCATGTCGCTGGCACTATAGTGGCATTGCGCTAACCGCGCCGCCTCTTCAACCTTGGGGTCCCTCTCCCTCAACTCGGCTTGTCAAATCTTTTAAGAAATGTTCCTCTCATTCTTCTAACCTTGAGGGAGTAGCAGTCACAGTCCACTCAGCCTCTGCTCGTCTGGCAACAATGCCATCCCTGGAGCGAGTCTTGTAAATCTTTTGCACAATCCCTCTGTTGCAAAGCCATTGAAAAGGAGATGAGATGTATGCACAATGATCCAGCTACAGCGTTACCAAGGCCTTATACAATTACAACTTCCCGCTCCTGTAATCAACAATTTCATGATATAAGGTTAGCATTCCATTTGCTTTCCCAATCGCTGAGAGAAACCAGATAAATTTGTGGTCAGCTTTATTTTTCCTTCTCAAATTCCAGCTTATTAACTGAAATTCAACTTTGTGCAATGAGCTGTGATAGCAACAAGTCATTTAGATGTCCATACATTTCCTGTACAAAACTGACAGACAACCCAATAATGAGACACAGGCTGAGAACATGGGCACAATTTAGGAAATTCTTTGGCTATCTCAAGGTTTATCTTGCTAGCCCTATTATAAAGAATCATCTTTTCAACTCTCTATCTTGGATTCTGGTTTGAGGGCATATGTTAGATTGGGTATGAAAGGTTTTAGGGATCTGTGCATTTGAGGTAATTTTGCTTCACTTGAACAACTAACAGTTAAATTCAACCTTTCTATCCGGCATGTTCAGGGAGAGGAACCAAGAATGAATGAGAACGAGAGTTGAATGCATCAATTCCAGACGAAGACTGGGATACCACATTTGACCTGATTAATAAAACTTTGTTCTGTGCACGACATCATTTATTACAATTTAACGTGGCACACCGAATACACAGTCTAAAGTTTAACTGTCTTGTTTTTTTTTTATTCAGATGTTGATCCACTATGTGATAAATGTAAAATGTTTGAGGTCTCTTTTATCCTGGGTAATTCCAAAACTTAAGAGTTTTGGGAACAGTTCTTCCAAACCTTATCAAAGATTCTGTGGATTAAATTGGAAATGTGCCCTTTTAATGGTTTGTTTGATTATTCTCAAGAGGAGAAATAGTTCTTGAACTTGATTCAAAATAGAATATTAGTCTTTACGTCATTGATGGCTAGATGAGCAATGTTGAGGAAATGGAAAGCCAGCACAGCACCTACTCATAAGCAATGGGTACAGGAGATTATATCTTGCCTGAGTTTGGAGAAAATTAGATACAATGTTAAGGAGATCAAGATTGAATTTGACAAGATATGGGGCTCATTCAGGGACCATTGTCACAATTTGAATACTTAGGTGGGGGTGCTCTGGGGGTTTCCTGTTTGATGTCCGGGAGCCAGGACTCGATTCTTTACATATTATTCACTGGTGACCTTGCTTAGTGGGAGGGGTAAGATTACAACGGGGGAGGGGATCCTTCTTTTCCTTTTTTTTCTATTTTCCATTATAAGTAAAAGAGATAAGTTAAATTAGATAACCAACAATAAATATGTTGCACTATTAGAATGCGAGGTGAAGTTTTCATTTTATTTGAGTATTGTGTACAAGAAAATGTATAAATCATCTATGATTCATGTTCTGTATGGCATTATATAACAGTTATATAACTAATAGGTAGACAATATCTAACATGTAATATTTCTCTTCACCAATACAATGAAAATATTTTTTAAAGTATAAGGTGTTCACAAGCTTAGGGACTCATCCAGGATCCTCAACTCCCACTGCTTGGCGACTGGCTATCGAAGAACGAGAAGGTGCACCCCACTGATTTCAGTGGTCTCTGATTTCCTTGCTTGCCGTCAGCGGTTTGAGTGAGTGGTATCTGGACAGAAGACTCTGGAGAACAGGACCTAGGAAAGCTCTGGTAGAGGGAGTGGAACAGAACAAAGGGACTCTGGTAGGAGGAGTGGTTCGGTCGGGGCAAATCTTGTGCACGAGACCCGGGTAAGAAAAATTGACTATTAAGTACTACTCGGGCAACCGGGATTCTGTCAGGAGTGAGTGATCTGACAGGGATATGGGTAATTAGAGTACCCTTTCATCCCGCATATCCTCCATTACCTGCACATCTGCCCTGGCCCCCTCTGCCCCCACGTGAAATAAAGACAGTATCTACTTTGTCCTCACCAACCACCCCTCCAGCCTCTGCACCAACACATCCTCTTCTGCCATTTCCACACCCACTATGTGATCCTACCACAAGACACAGATTCCCCTCTCCACCTTCGGCAGAGAATGTATTGGCGTATCTAGGGTAAGGCAGCCAGGACGCATGCCCTGGGTGCCACTTGAAGGGGGCCGCCACTGTCCTTGCCTTGCCTGCCCAATATCGAACTCCCGAGTCCTGAGCCCAACAAAGAATCTCCATCTGACAAAAGAACTTTGAGGTATGTGCGATAGTGTGAGGTTCTTTAATGACACTGTCACCATTTGCTTTCTGATGGAAATCTCCTCTCCTGCCAGCAGTCCAAGGTCCCCACTCCTGTTGGGAGCCTGAGGTCCCTGCCGCATACCTAGAAAACCTGGAGAAGTCAATGTTTCAGAATTTCAAGAAATATTTCCCCAGACTTTTTGGAAAGTTTCTCCCTTGCTCATGGATTTAGTCCTGATGGATCTTTTGGGGCCCTTTGGGAGGGGGGTGGGTGGTGGGTGAAGGGTTTGCGTGCCCAGGGAGTGGGGTTTGAAATGATCCCAGGAGCAGATTTTACAGTGAAGGGCAAATAAGTATAAATGGATTGATTGTTACATGTTGCGCACACAGTCTGTCCGTCCTGGGATGCAGCGTGCACTATTCTTCCCCCATCCCTTTCCCTCACCCCTGTCTCACTCCTTCTCCCCTTCTCTCCACCCTCTCATGCTTCCCCCTCTATTCCCCTCCCTTCTCTCCTCTCTGCCCCATCCCCTTTCTGCTCTCTCCGTCTCTCTCACGCTTCCCCCTCTATTCCCCTCCCTTCTCTTCTCTCTGCCCTATCCCCTTTCTGCTCCCTCTCTCCCCTCCCTCTCTCCCCTCCCTCTCTCCCCTCCCTTTCTTCCCTCCCCTCTTCCTTCCCCTCCCCTCCTCCAGCATCTCTGTTTTTAGCGCAGTTTTGATCACCTAACTACAGGAAAGAAATCAATAAGACTGAAAGAATGTAGAGAAGATTAGCTGGGACTTGAGAAACTGAATTACAAGGAAAGGTTAAACAAGCTAGGAATTAATTCCCTGGAGTGTAGAAGAATGAGGGGAGATTTGATTGGGGTATTTAAAATTATGATGGGGATAGGCTTTTTTCCACTGAGGGTCAGTGAGATACAAACCAGAGGACATGGGTTAAAGGAAAAGGGAAGAGGTTTAGGGGGAACATTGGGGAGACTTCTTCACATAGAGAGTGGAATGAGCTGCCAGCTGAAGTGGTGAATGTTGGCTCAATTTTAACACAAGAAAAATTTTGCCAGGAATGTGGATGGGAGCAGTATGGTGGAATATGGGCTGGGAGAAGGTCAGTGGGGCAAGGCAGAATAAAATGATTGGCACATACTAGAAGGGTTGAAAGTCCTGCTTCTGTGCTGTAGTGTTTTATCGTTCTATGGCTCAATGGAATAATCTCCTGCTAGACCATTGTCTGTGAATGGTATCATCATTCAGCCTATTTCTATCCCCACCCAGTGATCCTGGAGTATGGACATCACTGTCTGTCAGGATGCATCAGTGCATGGCTCAGAAGCTGTTCCACACAAGCCTAGAAGAATATTTAGTGGTTAGAAGAATGGATGGCATGGTTGGCATAGATGTTTAAGCACCAGTGATTGAGACCGGAATTGGGTTCGAATCCCACGCTGTCTAGAAGGAGTTTGTACATTCTCCACATGTCTGCGTGGGTTTCCTCCAGGGGCTCTGGTTTCCTCCCACTGTTTGGAATGTAAAGGTTAATGGGGTGTAAGTGTACCAGGGGTGTAGGCCATTTGGGTGTGATTGGGTGGCATGGCCTGGTGAGCTGAAATGGCCTGTTATTGTGCTGTATGTCTAAATTTTAAAAAGAAACTGGGTAGAATTGTAACTGCTCAGGCAATCACACAACATTCCTTCTCTCCATCAAGTGACTCTATGAACACCTCAGGAAAGCAGCCAAATTACTACATGACTCATCCCATCCTAACAGGCTACATGCACCTTTTATTGTCAGATAATACTACATTAAAAATGGAATATACATGACATACTTCAACTTTTGTCCACTGCAAGGCAAACAAGGAGTCATCATGCACAGTGCCTGGACCACTATCAATAAAAGAAAGAGCGTAAAAGAGAGTCCCTTCAGATACATTGAGCATCCATGGATTTGCCTCCAGCGCTCCCTCAGTCTCTGCAGCCGCACAAATTCCAGTTCAAACCATCGGCAACCCGAACTACAGGTCCAAACCTCCAACATGATCAGGAAGTCTTCAGCAGATCCTGCAGGCAATCCTGCAAAAATATTTGTGCATCAATGGGTCAATGGAACCAAATTTGTAACCAAATATTGATGATGAAAAATTTATTCAGGAAACATTCCTTAATTTAGCCAAATGCCTCTGAAAATATTTTAATAGGAGGAGACTTTAATTTATGTTTGGACCCAGCTTTTGCTAGATCAACTAGAGCAGTGTTACTCAACCTTTTTATTTCTACTCACATCCCACTTTAAATAATCCCAATGCCATCAGTGCTCTGTGATTAGTAAAGGGTTGCTTAAAGTGGTATGTGAGTGGGAAGGGAAGGTTGAGAATCACTGCTCCAGACCCAATTGTTACTGAGATATTTTGCTTGAGAAAAATTGTCATTGACCCATTTTCTTTGGAGTTCTGAAACCGTGCACATAATGAGTTAATAAGGTACAATTAAAACAGTGGTTTTCAACCTTTTTCTTTCCATCCACATCCCACCTTAAGCAATCCCTTACTAATCACAGAGCACAGGTGGCAAAGGGATTACTTAAAGTGGTATGTGAGTGGGAAGAAAGGTTGAGAATCACTGAGCTCCAAGAGCAAAAGCTGATAAAGCTACCTTATCATTGATGAGGGATTTAAATTTAATAGATACATGGGAAAAAAATTCATCCGAGAGAAAAGGATTATTCTTTTTACTCCAATGGACATAACCCTTATTCAAGGAGTGACTTGTTTTTACTATCAGCCCAAATTGAAACTGAATATAAAGCAAGAATATTATCAGATCACTCTCCATTGTCATTGACAATCACAATGGCAGATAAAGGAAAATTGGTTTATAGATGGTGACTTCATTCTTCCTTGTTGAAAATAAGAAATTTTTGTGATTTTATTAGAAGACAATTTCAAAATGTTTGTGAAACTAACTGTGCATCCACACCTAATAAGTTTTTTTTTAAATGGGATGAATATTGAAGAGGACAAATTACAAGCTATACTTCTAAATTGAAAAAAAAAGACTATAAGAGAGCTGGAACAATTGGAAAATGAGATAACTAATTTAGAAAAAAGGTCTCCAATGAAGTTATTGTGAAGAGAAAAAGAGGAAGATTATTAATTTAAAAGAAAATAGAGTATAAAATAATGTAGAATAGAAAAAGTGATATCAGGAGCAAAGCAAACATTACAAGTTGGGTGAAAAGACACATAGGTACTTTTTTTGGCAATTGAAAGCAGAACAGATTTCAAGAACAATTAATGCAGTGGAAATGGAGATAAATTCTGTTAGTCTAACAGAATTTTAATGAATTTTTAATGAATTTTAAATTCATTAAAATTTTAATGAAAATTTTATTTGATTTTATCTCAAGTTATATCAATCAGAATCTCAGGGAGATGTTAATAAAATAGAAGAGGTTTTTTTTTGCCACATATAGCATTACCAACATTAGATTTAAATGAACAAGCAGAATTAAATGCTCCCCTTACTTTAAGAGAGTTGGAGGAAGCACTAAGTTCTTTACAAAGTAATAAATCTAATGGAGAAATGGATTTCCACCTGAAGTTTATAAAGAGCTTAAAGATTTAGTGATGGGATTGTTTATGGAAGTTTTAAATCAGGCGTTGAAAACCCATACTCTCCCTGAATAATTTTCAACAGCAATAATTACTGTGATAGCCCAAAGAGATAGAGATCCATTAAAGCCATCATTTTATAGACCCATATCATTATTATAGATAAGATAATTGCTAAATTTCTTGCAAATAAATTGACAAAATATTTACCTAAATTGATAAATATGGATCAAAGAGGTTTTGTGAAGAGACAGTCAGCTGATAATTAGCTAAATTATTGAGTATAATTCATTTAAGCACAAAAAAGAAGTGATTTAAGTGTAGCAGTATCATTAGATGCAGAAAAGACATTTGATAGATTAGAATGGGATTTTTTTATTTAAAGTATTGGAAACATTTGGAATAGGACAATATTTAAAAAAATAAATTCAATGAGCTTTGTATAATGAACCTAAAGCCAAGGTGGTAACAAATGGTCAAATCTCTGCCCCATTTCGATGAACAAGATCTAGTAGACAAGGATGTCCATTGTCATCAGTATTATTTGTTTTAGCTATAAAGCCCTTAGCAGAAGCAATTCATAGGGATCTGGATATTAAAGATTTTAGAATTAATCAAGAGGAACATAAAATTAGCTTATTTGCTGTCGATCTACTGATATATCTGGCAGAACCATCAAATTTATTAAAAAAGCTACATTTAAAATGAGAAGAATATAGTACAGTTTAAGATTATAAAATAAATTGGGATAAGAGTGAAATTATACCTCTCGCTAGAGGTGATTATACTATTTGCAAAAGAAATGCTCAGTTTAAATGGCTAATAAATAGGATAAAATATTTAGGAGTTCATGCAGATAATAAAATACAAAATTTATATAAATTGAATTATTTGCCACTACTTAAAACAGTTGATGAGGATTTAAATAACATTAGTAGGAAGAGTTAATTGTATAAAAATGAACATTTTCATATATTAATACCATTGCCGATATTAATACCTCAAAAATTCTTTCAAGTATTAAATAAATATATTAGAAAAGTTAAATGTTCAGGGTCTCTATAGAAAAAATAATATGGAAATATGAATTGGGTGGTTTACAGCTTCCTAATTTTTGCGGAAACTGCCAAAATGTTTGGCCTGGAAGTCAGCCTGAAGAAAACTGAGGTCCTCCATCAGCCAGCTCCCCACCATGACTACCATCCCCCCCACATCTCCATCGGGCACACAAAACTCAAAACGGTCAACCAGTTTACCTATCTCAGCTGCACCATTTCATCAGATGCAAGGATCGACAACGAGATAGACAACAGACTCGCCAAGGCAAATAGCGCCTTTGGAAGACTACACAAAAGACTCTGGAAAAACAACCAACTGAAAAACCTCACAAAGATAAGCGTATACAGAGCTGTTGTCATACCCACACTCCTGTTCGGCTCCAAATCATGGGTCCTCTACCGGCATCACCTACGGCTCCTAGAACGCTTCCACCAGCGCTGTCTCCGCTCCATCCTCAACATCCATTGGAGCGCTTTCATCCCTAACGTCGAAGTACTCGAGATGGCAGAGGTCAACAGCATCGAGTCCACGCTGCTGAAGATCCAGCTGCGCTGGGTGGGTCACGTCTCCAGAATGGAGGACCATCGCCTTCCCAAGATCGTGTTATATGGCGAGCTCTCCACTGGCCACCGTGACAGAGGTGCACCAAAGAAAAGGTACAAGGACTGCCTAAAGAAATCTTTTGGTTCCTGCCACATTGACCACCGCCAGTGGGCTGATCTCGCCTCAAACCGTGCATCTTGGCGCCTCACAGTTTGGCGGGCAGCAACCTCCTTTGAAGAAGACCACAGAGCCCACCTCACTGACAAAAGGCAAAGGAGGAAAAACCCAACAACCCCCTCCATTTACCCCCTCCATAAATCTTCGTCCGCAAAGCCAAGCCAAAGAAAAGAATTTTAAATATTATTTATAGAACAGCCCAAATGGAATATTTTACCTCTTTCTTTGAAGAGGAGCTAAAATCTGCTTGGATAAAAATAGAATAAAATAAAATAGAAAAGAAAAGCAGAAGATTTTATATATGAATGGGATGCAAAATTAGTAACTGCTGAAAGAGAAACTCCTTTGTTGAAACATTTGATTAAAATTTGGTATCATACAAATATAGAAATTGGAATTTTTCTCGTAAAATTCCTTTGACTTCATAACCTTTTACATTAGATAATCAAATTTATGAAATTTCGACTCATAAAGGGATCAGATACATCGCAGGCTGTTATGAGTAAGGGCAACTGATGTTATTTGAACAACTTCAGAATAAATATGGTATTCGTAATGATATTTTGCTGTTTTCAAATCAGAGCATTTTTAAGTGATAAGTTGGGTCCAACAAAGTGTAGCGATATAGTGACATTAATAAAGGGAAATGCAACAAAATCTATTTCAGCAATTTATCATTTACTTCAGCTTGGGACCCCTAAACTGGGGATTCATAAATCTCGACAAAGAAGGGAGTCAGACTTAAATGTGATAATAGATGAGAAGAATTGGGATGATTTTGCAGTCTGGCAATGTGAAAAGATAGATAAGTTTTGGAAGGATAGAAGTATTTTATTGGGATGAGTTTTGAAGACACACATTTTGAAGGATACCAGAGTATTTTTGCTGGGAGATTGACAATTGAACTTCACAATTGAAGTTAGATATTTATCAAAAGAAGTGTAGTGACAGCATGGAAATCTGGTGATATTGTGGGGTTGAATAGATGGCGAACAGAATTATTAAAATTATACACCATTAGAGAGAATAATGTATAATTTACAAAATCAATCAGCAACATTTGATAAGATTTGGAAACCCTACGTGGATTTTATTGCTATGAATTTGCCTGCAGCATCCACTACGCCCCCATCCAACCCTCCCTAATTAGTTCTGTTTAAGATTGTTATATAAACTGCAATGAAATAATTAAAAGATATGTTTATTAGACAGGCTTTTCTTTTTACTTTTTTGGGCAGGGAGTGGGGAGAAAATATATAAAAACTATATTACTTTTGTGTCGCAGTTTTTTTTGTTCTTGTGTTATTGATAAATGCTATATATATTTTGATGCAAATGGGAAATAAAATTAAAAAAAATTGGGCTGATTTATGCTGAGACTGTAGGACTAATACAATAAATGTAAGATATAGACTGGTACAATATAATTTTCTTTACTTTGGTTATACCTCACACCACAAAAATTAAATATATTAAAATCAGATTATTCAGATCAGTATTTTAGATGTGGCAGAGAGGTGGTACATTTTTTTACACTCAACGTGATAAAGTAAGACCCTTCTGGCTGGAATTAGGAAATTTTTTTTGGAATGAATTACAAGAGTCCAATTTTCCACAAAATCCAGAATTATTTTTATTAGGTAACATTACCAGGATAAGAACTAAATTAAAATGAACTAAATACCAGATGGAAGTTAAAATTGCATTAGCAGTGGTCAGAAAATGTATTGCAGTTGCTTAGAAATCTGATTCACACCAGAGTTTGGAACGATGGAATTGGGAAACATGAAGTTGTGTTCCCCTCAAGAAAATTACATGTAATTTAATGGAAAAAAATATATATTTTAAAAATATTACACCTGTACCTACAAAAAAAGATTACATTTTTAAATGTTCTTAGCATTTAAGACCTGAGTGGACTCCATAAATGATGAAATAGATGTAAATTCTAGACTCATTCCTTTCTTTCTTCCTTTCTCTTTTCTAACACTTTCTTTTCTTTATCTTTTCTTGGGACTGTAGGGGGTGCTGGGGTATTTGATACTCAAAATACTATTACATCTATATTTTGAAGTACATTTGAATGCATGCATGATTAAAAATTTTAAGTAAAATATTCAAAAAAAAGGAAGTCTTCAGTGCTCCTCGCAGATCCGTCGTGTGCTCGCCTTCCTGTTGGGCCATCTCTTATGCTTCTCCTTCTCAATGGGAGGTGTTCTCTCCATTTCTGGTGTCCTGCACCATTCCACTACTCTCACCGAATCTGCAACCCTTCATGGTACGCTACCCAGCAGTGGTGCCATCATTTTAGGAACAGACCTCCGAGATTGCATGATGTTAACAGCTCATCTAACAGGCTGTATAAAGCCTGTACAGAACCATTGGCATCACAACTGGGCCATAGGACACTGATTTTTCTTTTGTAGTGGGCCAAGCAGTTGTGTAGCACAGTGGGCCGAACTGCTGCCTGTGCAGCTGGCCAAAAGACCGTGCAGTGTCATGGACCAAATTGCAGCGCACGAGGGAATTAAGTACTCACCTGCAAGATGGTGCAGGGATCCCATTGTCTTCACTTTAAGCCACGCGCCCTTTGAGGTATAGGGTGATGTCACATCCGGTCCCGGGTGTCCGGGTCGAAAGTGATATAAAAGAGGAGGCAAGTTTGAATAAACAGAGTTTGCTGACTAACTACTGTGTCTGGTAAATTGATTTAGTAGCTCTACTGGAGTAATCACTACACTCTCTCTGCATTGCACAGTCAGTTTGCTTACATTTCTCTACTTGTTTAAATGTGTGCGTTGTGAACAGTTTTTTTTCACGACCAATAAATGGTAATTCTGTCACGCCCACAGGAACAAAGAATCTTAGGGTTGCATGTGATGTCATGTGTGTTCTTCTTTGGCTTGGCTTCGCGGACGAAGATTTAAGGAGGGGGTAAATGTCCACGTCAGCTGCAGGCTCGTTTGTGGCTGACAAGTCCGATGCGGGACAGGCAGACACGGTTGCATTGGTTGCAGGGGAAAATTGGTTGGTTGGGGTTGGGTGTTGGGTTTTTCCTCCTTTGCCTTTTGTCAGTGAGGTGGGCTCTGCGGTCTTCTTCAAAGGAGGTTGCTGCCCGCCAAACTGTGAGGCGCCAAGATGCACGGTTTGAGGCGATATCAGCCCACTGGCGGTGGTCAATGTGGCAGGCACCAAGAGATTTCTTTAGGCAGTCCTTGTACCTTTTCTTTGGTGCACCTCTGTCACGGTGGCCAGTGGAGAGCTCGCCATATAACACGATCTTGGGAAGGCGATGGTCCTCCATTCTGGAGACGTGACCCACCCAGCGCAGCTGGATCTTCAGCAGCGTGGACTCGATGCTGTCGACCTCTGCCATCTCGAGTACTTCGACGTTAGGGATGAAAGCGCTCCAATGGATGTTGAGGATGGAGCAGAGACAACGCTGGTGGAAGCGTTCTAGGAGCCGTAGGTGATGCCGGTAGAGGACCCATGATTGGGAGCCGAACAGGAGTGTGGGTATGACAACGGCTCTGTATACGCTTATCTTTGTGAGGTTTTTCAGTTGGTTGTTTTTCCAGACTCTTTTGTGTAGTCTTCCAAAGGCACTATTTGCCTTGGCGAGTCTGTTGTCTATCTCATTGTTGATCCTTGCATCTGATGAAATGGTGCAGCCGAGATAGGTAAACTGGTTGACCGTTTTGAGTTTTGTGTGCCCGATGGAGATGTGGGGGGGCTGGTAGTCATGGTGGGGAGCTGGCTGATGGAGGACCTCAGTTTTCTTCAGCCTGACTTCCAGGCCAAACATTTTGGCAGTTTCCGCAAAACAGGACGTCAAGCGCTGAAGAGCTGGCTCTGAATGGGCAACTAAAGCGGCATCGTCTGCAAAGAGTAGTTCATGGACAAGTTGCTCTTGTGTCTTGGTGTGAGCTTGCAGGCGCCTCAGATTGAAGAGACTGCCATCCGTGCGGTACCGGATGTAAACAGCGTCTTCATTGTTGAGGTCTTTCATGGCTTGGTTCAGCAATCTGAAATCTTTCATTGTAGCCCGATACATGTGACAACAAATATAAACTTGAACATGGATATCTGCTAGTGAAGAGCAACCAACTTTTTTTCTCTAATCTGTAGTTCCTGAGTACAAAACTCTGTTGAAGTTGAAGTTCAAATTTATTGTCAGAGAACATATATATCACATACAACCCTGAGGTTCTTGCGGGCCAGGCAGTTATCGGTAGAGTAATCTGCACTGTAAGTAAGAGAAAGTATGCAAAAGAAATGTAAACAAAAAAAGGTAAATAAACTGGTTTTGCAAATACAGGAAAAATAAATATTCAATAATAAATAACCAAGTGTCCTTAAATGAGCCCCTGATTAAGTTTGTTGTTGAGGAGTTTGATGGTGGAGGGGGAGCAGCTGTTGTTGTTTTGCTGACCAATATAAATTTTTATAAGGGAGTGTGGAAAAGTGCTAGCAATAGTGGACAATTTTTAAACTGGGTGGGAAAGTTGGTAACGCTATAGCGCTCAATTTATAAAGACCATGAGAAAAAAATGGTGGACCGGTTCTCCCAGAATTCCACGCAGCTGTATATGCGGATGCACGCACTGAACACTCACGGAGGGGTTTCTCTGATGCACGGCATTCTGGGAAGTCATGTCCACCATCTTTTATTCCCACAGTCTTTATAAATTGTGCGCTATAGTGCTATCAACTTTCCCCACACTGTTTAAAAATTGTCCACTATTGCTATTTATTTATTCTCTCTTTCTTTCTCTCTCCCACTGTGACCTTCCCATGGCAGAGTTTATACCTTCATTATAATCTTTTCTTCTTTCATGATGCTGCACTCACAAAAACTTGGGCCATTTCTATCCCAGAATGCAATTGCCCATTCTACACTTGCCTGATTGCAACACTGGCATCTGCAGACGCTGGGGATTGCACTAGGGGTCGAGGCCGTCAATACCCAGCATGAGTTGACATCATCTGATGCTGGCGTTGAGACGATTTTCATTCCACATTTTCGTCCCTTTTTAGACCAATTGGCCTTTATTTCCTGGGAGCATTTGCAAGAGTGAAAGGAGTCTGTGTCCCTCTCCCCCTCTCTTTTTACAGAGCCAAAATCTATTCCCACCTCTCTTCTTATCATATCCAATTAACACTCTTTGTTGGTCTTGATTCCAGGGCCCAGCCAGTCTCCAGTCATTATCCTGATGCCTTCCTGTTGTTAGCTTATTCCTTGAAGAAGGGCTCAGGCCTGAAACACCAGCAATATAGCTTTACTTCCTATGGATGCTGCGAGAACTCCAGAATTTTGCTTTGTTTTCACTAATTACAGTTCACTTTCAGCTCATGCATGTAAAAATTGTACATCAGGGAAGTAAAAAGAAATAAGAGAGAAAATATTTCTTCACATGCAGTAATGATTTGGAAATCCTCACTGGTCATTTGTAATTCAGTAAAAAATTCCATATCCTCCAAGTTTATTGCCCTTTGCTTTATTGTGGCTAGACAAACAATCCTAATTAATTAGCCAAATATTGTACTTTCAGATGAGGTCATCTGTAATTCATTATATCACTTCGAAGCTCAGAGCTGACTAACCAGTCACTCATAAGTCATGTTGGGCTAAAATGATTCTGTACATAATGTGGTTGCCTTGCCTTTAACTTCAAAGTCTCAGGGGTTGGATCAGCTCACCTTTTTAAGGAACTGCCTCCAGGAAATTAAATGAGAATTATTTGTTGGATAAATTTCCCTCTATGTTATTAGTTTTTGTTTCTGGGTAGTTTTATTTATCCCTTCTTCAACTACTATTAATTATTGATCTGGAAGAATTCTGTCCTGTTGCAAAATACACCGTTAACTTTGATCCCTGCGAACTTGTTTACATTTTAACACGTTCAGAAGGAGTCATGTTGTACCATTTCCTTAAGCATGAAGAGTCAAGGTCGGAGCCAGAACGAATGTTATAAGGGGGAATTAGCACGTTAAAGGGGGGCTCGTTCAGCTGGTGGGGTGGGGTGCTTGACGGGGCCTACCTGTCGATAGGGAGGGGAGGGGGTGCTAGCTGGGATCTATCCGTCAATGGTGGCATGGAGGGGGTGCTAGCTGCAACCTACCTGTCGATGGGGAAGGGAAGGGGTGCTAGATGGGACCTACCTGTCGATGGGGAGGGGAAGGGGTGCTAGATGGGACCTACCTGTCGATGGGGAAGGGGAGTGGGTGCTAGCTGGGATCTATCTGTGGATGGTAGCGTGGAGGGGGTGCTAGGTGCGACCTACCTGTTAATGGTGGAAGGGAAAGGGTGCTAGCTGTGACCTACACGTTGATGGGGAAGGGAAGGGGCTGCTAGCAGGGACCCACCTTTCTATGGGGAGGGGAGGGGGTGCTAGCTGGGACCTTCCTGTTGATGGGGGGGGTGGGGTTGCTATTGGTGGTGGGACCCACCTGTCATTAACATTCGCCTCTCCGACGTTGAAGACAAGGGCGCTCTTTTTATATTACTCGACGCTAGCTGGGGGGCTGGTGGAGAGTCACCAGCGCGCATCAAGCTTGACGCTAGTGAGGTGGGAGGGGGGGTTGCGGCAAGCCTGACATGCAGGGATGGCTGCAACTGTTTGGCGGGGGGAAAATTCCCACAAATGCCCCCCCCCCCCGGCTTGGCGCTGACCCAGTGAACAGATCAGGCTCTTAAATTTGTGTGCTCCTGGCTGGTTTCACCTGCTTTTTCAGAAGCTTAAAAATTATTAATATTTAAACAAGAATCCTTAAAGAAGGGACAGCACAGTTAGTGCTGGCAGTTAGCGCAACGCTCTTCCAGCGCCGGCGATTGGGATAATTTATGTGGGTGTTTAATGGATGGCAATGAGCCTATGACCCCAGGGTCCATTTAATACAAATGAGCCTATGACCCCAGGGTCCATTTAATACAAATGAGCCTATGACCCCAGGGTCCATTTAATACAAATGAGCCTATGACCCCAGGGTCCATTTAATACAAATGCAAGCGACTTATTGATGGTCTGCATGAGATTTCCCTCTAACGCCTCTGGATCTTCTTATTTCACTTGTGTTGGTGCAGGGACCACACGAAGGACCAAAAATCAGTGCTGATGAACGAAATAACCCACTTAATTTTCAATCTAGCCAGCAAATATATTTTCAGGAGTGCAGCAACACAGGAAATGTGGCCACTGACTGATGGGCAGCAAGGAACCACAAACTGTGATTGATTTGTGACCACGTGCTTGACCCCCCCCCCCCCCCAGCAGGGGTGAATCCTCTGCTCTTCTTCAACGTGCTGCCATGGGATCTTCCATGTCGAGGCAACAAAGTAGAGGGATTCACAGTTACTCCTCATCGAAAAGACTGCCCCTTTTATAGAGCAGCAATTCCGGAGTGTGACTCCCTGGAGTGGGATTTGGTTCAAAGGGTCCTTTTATTGTCATGTAATAACACATTAAAAATGTAATATATTTCAAGTTCTGCCTGCCGCAAGGCAAACAAAAAGTTGCCGTGAGCATTGCCTCTCACAATAGGAGAAAGAGAAGCAAAGGAATGTCCATGAATTCGCCTCCAGCCTTCCTGCGGTCTCTGCAGCTGCATGGACTCCAGTTCAATCCAGATCCAAAACCTCTGATATGATCAGGAAGCCTTCAGCGCCCTCCTTGCCACTCGAACCCCCTTGAATCCTGGTTCTGTAACCCGGTTCTTATGAGCCAGCCTCCAGCAACCTGCAATCTCTGTGGGCCTTTTTGATCACAAGTCACCAGCAGCCCACGGATGCATGAGTGCTTCAGTCGCTGAGCCCTCGCTGGCCCACTGCCTTGGTCGTCGTCCTGTAGGGTCGTCTCCTATGCTTCTTCTCCTCGATGGGGTGGGGGGGGGGGGAATGTTCTGCCTGCTTCTGGTGCCATAGAATGTGCAGCCCCTCATGGTACACCACCATCTTGGGCACAAACCCCATGGTTGGAAGATTTTCAAATAACACAATCAGCTCCTCTAGCATGCTGTTTAAAGCCTGTACAGTGCTGTCAGCATTAGGACTAGGAGGTAGGATCCTCCAAATTGAATCTGTAACTTTCAAAATCAGCGTGTGAGGTGCACCCAACTGACCCAGGTGTTAAGTGCTTAAACCTCATGTGTTTGTAGCTATCACCTTAGGACAGTTTGATGTCATATTTGGTCCAACGAACTCAGTTCATGGTCAGGAGATACACAAGCATTACAGTTCCTGTAGAGTGAGAGCTCTGACCCTTCTGTCCATTAGTGACATACATACAAAGTGGTAACTGGCCCTTTCAGCCCATGCCACCCAATTAACCTTCAACACCCAGTACGTTTCAAACAGTGGGAGGAAACCTGAGCCTCCCTCCCCACCCTGGGGAAAACCCATGCAGACACGGGGAGAATGGTTAAGCTCCTTACAGACAGCGCGGGACTCAAATCCTGGTCCCGATTGCTGACACTGTATCGGCGTTTCAAGGCACCCATTCTCTCCTTGAAAGGGCAGCTTACATTATGTTGATAATATGTTCCAAACCAAATGCGAACTGTCTTTTAAAAAAAACCCTTTATCTCAATTTGCATTTCCTTGTTATTGTTATGACTCAGTAGGCCTCCATTATCAGAGCATTGATCGAGTTAATATGAATCATGGGCAAAAGTTTAATTCCAGGGTACTTCTGAAATGTTTATTCACTTTAACTGATAATATCTGCTGCATGTCCCATCCAAGAATTCTTTTCCTTTAGCAGACAGAATTTGAACACTACAGTCGTAATCAGAATCAGAATTTATGGTCACAGATTCGATGATTGGCTGAGGCATTACAGCATCAGCGGTTATGCATTCACCTGCCCCGGGTCATTTTTAAGATACTGATTAAACAGTGACCGAAACCCAAGGGGCCTGCCACAAAGAGGAGGCTGTGCATGGTGATGGGATGGAGGAAATATTGAGGCAGCACTAGCAAGGCAAAAAACCTCCTTCTTCGAAACATAGGAACCAGCAGAATATTGAGAGTCCTGTCCCAGGCCCTACAAATCATTAGTCTTTATGGAAGAAGGTAGTGGTCTTCAACCTTTATCTCCCCACTAACATACCACTTTAAGTATTCCCTATGCCATAGATGTTCTGTGATTAGTAAGGGATTACTTAAGGTGGGATGTGGGTGGGAAGAAAAAGGTTGAAAACCACTGTTTTAATCATACCTCATTAGGCACTTTCAAGCTGCCTTGTACAATAGGGTTAACCAGGCGGTTAGAGCCCCACTCACAAGGCAGCTTGAAAGGATCCGACCTGGTCAGTGGGCTCTTAAATCAACCGGGTTCCTGCCATACCTTGGAGGTGGTCATGGAACCCAGTTAAATTTACCCAGGTCACGTCCACCGGCAGCTTGCAAACTAAAATGGCTGACGCAGTTACTCCATGATGTTAGCACTTGTGCGCTGGCATCACAGGGAAACTCTGGCAGGGAGAGGGGTCACTGCCATGGCAGGGGCAGGGGGGGCACAATTGGGAGAGTGAGGTTGCTGACATGGAGGGAAAGGTCGGTGCCACGGGGGGGGGAGGGGGAATGCCACGATTGGCGGAGCGGGAGGTGTGCCTCGATCGGCAGGGGCAGAGGGGTCGCTGCTGTGGGGGTTGAGGGGTCGGCTGCCGCGGGGGAGCAGAGGAGAGGGGTCGGGGGCAACTAATGGCCAGGGGGAGTGTTGGGGGAGACTTAATGATAGTTCCCCTGAGTGTGAGATGCGTCGCTTCTTACCGCGGGGGCGGGATCCCCTTAAATTGCCGGTTTGGCATTTAAAGGGTCAATTTCCCCGCAGCTTGAAAGGTGCTGGATGCACCTTTGACCCACAAATCACACCTGGGTCCCAGGAGAGTTACCCAGGTGCTGCAGCTTAAAAGCACCCGATTCATTATGTGCACAGTTTCAGAACTCCAAAAGAAATGGACCAATGACAATTTTTCTCAAGCAAAATATTTCAGTAACAATTGGATCTAGAGCAGTGATTCTCAACCTTCCCTTCCTACTCACATACCACCTTAAGCAATCCCTTACCAATATGGGGGTGGAATGAAAAAGGTTGAGAACAACCTCTGTAGAGAAAATATTTCTAGGATTTCCTGTCTACTCCTGGACATTGCAAGTGGGATGCAACCCATATCTTCATGGCTAAAACTTTATGGATATCTGATAAACACCAAAACAATAAAATTCACCTTGGTAACTTGGTGGATGAAATATTAACAGCTGTGCATTGCACACAAATTATGCAATTTGGAATTATTCAATTCAATGGAACTTAATCTTAAAATTTAATTTAAATGCTCAGCCTCTACTATAGATTATGTTGTGCCACCCCACAAGGAGGGAAGTTCTCTCCTCTCTGATCACCCCTGTCTCTTCCTTTCTTCCTCAATGGTCTTCCTTAGATCCATCTTAACCACCTGTTCTGGTGACTGCATCTTTGGCAGAGAGCCAAATTTTGTTTAATATCTCTACAAACCGTAGAACCATAAAATATTACAGGACTGTAACTGGCCCCTTCTCTCCTTCCAGACTGTGCTAAACCATTTTTTTTGCCTAGTCCCCCTGCCCTGTATCCAGTCCATCACCCTCTATACCTCTCCCACCGATATATCTGTCAAAATTCTTCTTAAATGTCAAAATTGAGCCCACATTCACCACTTCATCTGGCATCTTATTTCACTCATCCACCACTCACTGTATGAAGTTTCCCCTCATGTTCCCTCTAAAAATTTTTCCCCTGTCACCCTGAACCCATGTCCTCTGGTTTGTATCTCACCTACCCTCAGTGGAAAAAGCCTACATACATTTACTCTGTCTAACCCCCTCATAATTTTAAATACCTCCATCAAATCTCCCCTCATTCTTCTACACTCCAGGGAATAAAGTCCCAACCTGTTTAATCCTTCTCAGTTCCTGAAGTCTGTGCAACATCCCAGTAAATCTCTTCACTCTTTCTATCCGATTGATCCCTTTCCAGTAGTTGGGTGACCAAAACTGCATACAATACTCTAAACTTGGCCTCACCAATGTCTTATTCAACTTCACCATAGCATCCCAACTCCTATACTCAAATTTATGAAGTTGGTGGATTGAATCATGAATTTCTTTGAGGAAGCTTTTAGCCATAGCCAGTATATTTTCAGATCCTTGAGAGGTCATTGATTTGTTCATTGGTAAAAACAAACATGGATGCATTGATTAAGGTGTGAATAGCAATCTGAATGCAGTCAGTGAGGTCTCATACACAGTATGATCTGCTTTTCAGATACTGCTGCTTTATAGCATTGTTTGTGAGCCACGTATCCCTGATTGGAGATCGAATATGAGGGTTCAACTGTGTGCTGGACAATGCTGTCGGCATCTGGAACAAGTCAATGCTCTGTCCGCACAATGTTAAAGAGGTTGCAGCATGCCCAGATGTTGCTAACTATTCTATTCAGGGAGTTCAAACTGCCCGAATGTTGCTCCTTACTTTAAGGTTGCTTTCTTTAAAGCAACCTCCCTGCCCAGCCGTTTCTTTGCCCAGGGATTGCTAAATGTCCTGAGATTCTCCCTTAAGCAGTGGTTCATCTCTCCAAGGATCGCTCACTATTCAGGTGTCGCTCGTCTCTCCAAGGATCGCTCACTATTCAGATGTCGCTCATTGTCCAAAGGCTCCCTTGCCTGAGAGTAACTAACTTCTTAAAGGATGCTCTGTCTGAAGGTTAGTTCTGCACTGAAGTTGCTCCTTGTCAGTGTGAATGGCAGAAGTCATATCCTTGCTGTGTAGCTAAAAAAAACAGCTAAATGTCGCTCCACAGAACTGTTAAACAAAGGACTGCTATCAATTTGATGATCTGTAGCTGCATTTTTATGCACTATTTTCCCTTCTCTCTTTTAAAATTAAAGTTAGCTTAAAAATTGAAGTGAGCTTTCAATCAATGAAATCCTATCACATTATCTATTTATTTATCTGCTTGTTTATTTACTAATTTATCTGTCTATCTATTTATTTAGATATACACCACGATAACAGGCCATTTTGGCCCACAAGCCCGTGCCGCCCAATTTACACACAATTGACCTTCAACCTTCAGTAGGTTTCGAACGGTGAGAAGAAACCAGGGCCCCTGGAGAAAACCCACGCAGGTCACATGGAGGATGTACAAACTCAATACTGACTGCGCGAGATTCGAATGCCTTCAGTATTTGCTCATGCCCAGCTGATATTTTGGACAAATTCCAACAGCTCTTCTGTTTGAGACTGCAACTGAAGTTTGAGAAAAGCTGGTAAAAGTTAACATTCTTTCCCGATACTTCAGAGGAAAGCAATTGCATCTCATTCAGTGGTTCTCAATCACAGAGCACCCTATGGCGTAGGGATTACTTAAAGTGGTATGTGAATGGAAAGAAAAAGGTTGAGAACCACTGAAATACAAGGGAATAATCTAATATCTAAGGAAATTTAAACTCATGAGCCAAATTATAAAGACTATAAAGAAAGTCTATAAAGTATATAAAGAGAGCAATGCTAAATATATATACTTAAAGAATCACATTTTTATGTCTTGAATTAAAAGTTTAGTTACTCTGAGTCAAATATGAGGATATTATACAGACAGCGGATCACCATGCATATTGTTATTGCTGTTTACAGAATAAGGATCACACTGGTGCCATGAGCCAAGTTGTACAAGAGAGAACAATGGACTGTTGTAAATTGCTGCAAACTGTTCATCTACTGGTGATTCATGTTACTGTAATTCACCGGAATGTACTGATAAAGGGACTTTCAAGATCAAGATGAATCCACTGTCATTGCAGTTGGGCCTCACAATATGCTGCTGTGTTAACTTTCTTCAACTGAGTCATTGCCAAGTTAAATAGCAGTGTTCCGGTAAAATATACAGCATTTTAAAACGATCTCTGGTGCTGCACTTGAGCAGAGAACTTTCACCTAGTTTGTCCAGTGTGGTTCAATGAGCAGCTGTACATGTTGACTCAGACAGTTGTGGCTTCCAACTCCAGGCTAGTGATTCAAAAGGAAGCCTTGCATTTCCACAGTGATTTTCACAGGGTCAGGGAATTTTAAAGTGTTATACAATTATTTATAGATCAGTCTTACAATGTAGCTCATCAAAGATTTCATAAACAGCAAGATGGTCTCAAACAGAATTTTTGTATTGAGAGGCAGACATGGGCAAGGCCACGAGAGGCCAATCAAAAATATCACCATGGATCATTTCCCACACACCTCTGGGAGCAGAGCAGTCCTTGGTATGAACTCTCCTCTGAGAAATGGCACCTTCAGCAGTGTGGGATTCCCGCCCGAGGTCTTCGACCATCAAACTGGACCCCTCATAGGAAAGGGAATCGGATTCACAATCTTCGGACCCAGAGGGATCAGTGCTGTCAGTTCATCTGCACCTGCCGCTTGACACCTGATGAAGGTTCTAGCCTGAAATGATGTCTCTCATTTTCCTTCCATGGATGCTGCCTGACCCGCTGAATTTCTGCAGCGATTTGTGCTCTAACTTTCCAGCATTCGAAGACTCTCTTGTTTAACCAACATTGAGGCAGAGCTGCAGTGACAATTGCTTATATCCGTCTGTGACATAAACAATCCCAGGGAGCGTTTAAGAGCAGAAAAGTTTGAAAAAGAGAAGGAAGGTATTCCTGAGTTTTGCCAAAAGAGAATGGACCTCAGAAGCTGTGGTGCACTGTTAGACAGAATCAGACACACACAAGGTAAAGACTGAACAACAGACTTTAATCTACAAAACCCTCCACAGAACAACTGAGTGGCTGCAGCTACTCAGTGTGAGGCCTCGGGAGGCCGGCACAGACTTATATCCCGGAGGGTGATTGACACCCGACCGGGTGGGGCTTGATCTATTCAGGCCGACTGATTGGCAGCCGGCCAGGTGTTGTCCTGTCCCCTGACACTTCTGCAGGTATAGAGTTTGCCCCCTGCAGTAGGCTGGTGGTGTATCACCACAGAAGCAAAGTCCGGGCATTGCTGCAGTCAGTTGGTGACTTCTCTCCCTTGTTACAACAATCATAACTCTTCAATCATACTTTATTGGTGGTCGTGTAGTGGGGAAATCAGATGCAGTCAGGGAAGGTAATATTTAATCTATCTAACCCAGCAAAGTTTAGCGTAGTGGTTACCACAACGTGGTTACAGCGCCAGCAATCAGGACCGGGGTTCAAATCCCATACTGTCTGTAAGGAGTTTGTACATTTTCTCCATGTCTGCCTGGGATTCCTCTGGGGGCTCCAGTTTCCTCCCTCCATTCAAAATGTATCGGGGATTGTAGGTTAATTGGGTATAATTGAGTGGCACAGATTCGTGGGCCAAAATGCCCTGTTACCATGCTGTATGTCTAAATTAAACATTTAATACCAACCATGTAAAGAGCAGCTGATAATGTCCTGACTTTCTTCAGGCTCTGTAGATTACATTTTCTCCTGTTACTAAAGGTGCACATCAAGTCATAATTTTCATTGAAGACTTTCCCTCCTGTATATTGCTGGTTGCTGTTGACAGCATGAGGGCCACTGTTGTCATTAGGGTAGAGATGACCTCAAATACAGTGATGTTGGTCACTGGTTGAGACTGAACAGGTGATCTTACTTTAATGGGCATTGACTTAGTATCTTCAGATCTATGGAGAACCAGTGCTGTGACTAATCAGCTGAGAAGAGTGCACATCACTTCTATCTCCACATGTGGATTTCTTCAACTTGGTGAAATGAGACTTAACATTAGTCAATAGTCAACTTTGTCCCTCAACAGGAAAAACATACAATTGAGATTTGATTCATTCCTTTCTCATCAGCACAGTCATTTGCTTTCCTCCTGTGGCCAATTTTTCGATCGTTCTCACAAAAGCTGAGTGACCTATTTAGTCTTTCTGATGTTTCCTCACCCTAGTTCAAGCAGTCTGCATTAGATGAGCCAACAGTGAGTTCCAGGAACTGGGATCACAGATGATACCTTTGGGAGATTATTACAAAAAAACTATTTGATTAAACCATTTTCATGAAGCAATTTTAATTCCAATTTTAGTTTCAAAGGGCTTTTCAGGTATTTGCACAACAAAACTGTCTCCTGAATGTGCAAGTTAGGCTTGTTTACCTAAATCTAAGAAAATCTCCATCTGGCAACATAATAGAGTCAGTTTTAGTCAATTCAGACAATGGACCTCTTAAAAGTCAACCAAAAGCAATATCTTGCCTTTACACGTCACTTTTCATGTCCTTAGGAGTCCTTAACATTGTTACAGTGAATGAGGTGGCCTTGAATTGCCATTACTGTTTTTAACACAAGAAGTCAAACAATCAATGTGCATACACAAAGCTTCCTCAACAGAAACTCAAAGTTCAAAGTTCAAAGTTCGAATTTGTTATTACATACAACCCTGAGATTCTTTTTCCCTGACGGCCAGGCAGAATTTCTATTTATCGATAACTGTAAACTGTACTGGAGAAGAAAGATAACCTATACAAAAGAGAGAAAGGTAAAAAATGTAAACAAATTGGGCATAGACAGGGGTGCAGTGCTGCCAGAGCTCACAGGAGCCCCGCTCCAAACTCCTCACTGGGGCATCTCCAGCACCTCCTTGTCTTCGTTTTTAGTGAGCTCTGGCACCTAAAATATTAGCCCTGCAGCCCTGGGCGTAGAAGCCATTGAGCTCATCTGGGAGTGGTTTTGCTGTCTCCTACTGCTCTGGATTTGGTTTTGTAACAGGTTACATCACCTAGGCCCTGGCACAGCTGTCAGGCACCCTTTGTTGTTCTCCATTCTCGCCACTGGATGAAGACCAGGTTATCCGTGTACTAATCATCATTTACAAGAAACTGCTGTGGAATTTTCTCCACTACAATTTATTCTTCTCTTCTTTCCTTAAGGAGTTCAGTACATCCAGGATCTGCATCACCCTGCATGTTCGAGAAACATCCGTTCCTCAGCAGGTCACAATCATTAAAAATGAGAGGGGGAGGGAATGGCAAGGAAGGTTCCAAAGGGACATCAAGAAGAGGAGGAGGGATGTAAAACAAGGAAGTCTGCAGACTCTGTGATTGTTGTAGAAGTACACAGAAATGTTGGAGGAACTCAGCCGGTCTCACTGTGCTAAAGATATATTACCAACATTTTGGGCCTGACCCCTTCTTCACCGTATCACCGTATAAGCAAAGGATGGGAGAGTGTCAGAATGAAGTCTGAAGACTGGTAGGGAGAGGAGTTCAGACCAACAAAAAGGCATTAATTGGAGATTGGAGATGAGGAGTGGTGAGAAATGATTTTGGCTCTGTGAAAGGTGACAAAGGGAAAAGGGAAGAGAGAGAGAGAGAAAGAGAGAGAGCTGGGGTAAGGTAATGGGGGGGGGGGGGGTGGAAACAGAAACACAACAAGTCAATGTTAAATCCATCTGGTTGGAAGTGCCCAGATAGGGTATGAAGGGTTTTTCCTCCAATTTACGGATGGTCTTAGCCTGGCAGTGCATGAGACCATGGACAGATATGTTGGCAAGAGAATGGGGTGAAAAATTGAAATGGGCGGCTAGTGGGAGATCCATGTTATTAAGGCGAACAGAGCCAAGGTGCTCAACAAAGTGATCTCCCAGTCTACGGCCAGTCTCTCTAATACAGAGGAGGAAGGGTGGAGACTATCAGCAGGGGTAATTGAAAAGCAAGCACTGGAATGGTGCAGGTTAATGGGAATATCTAAATTGCACATTGAAGAAATGGAACTGGATTAGGTTGTAGACTACCCAGGCTGAGTAGGCCCTGCAGTGTGAACATTGAATTTATCAATTACCAGCCTGATCCAGTTCCATTGTTTCCACCTATCCTTCACCTGCTCCTAGTCTCTTGGACCATTCCAGTGCTTGCTTTTCACTCACCTTCTTTCCCCATCCCTCCCACCCACTGATCTCAACTCTCATTTTCCTGACTGTCTCACCTCTCCCACCTTCATCTGTGCCAGATTTTATTGCAGTAAAACCCCAGTTATCCAGAATTCAAGCAATCAGCAAAAAACATTTGTGGAAAATAAAGAGGTAAAATAATACGGGTTTAAATTGGTATGTCTCATCATTAGTTCACCAATCATGCAACATATAGTCTCAAGAAACTGGGAAATACACTTATCCGGCATCTACCAATCTACATAGGTGCCGGATACCAGGGGTTATACTGTGTCTCTTGGCCCCCTCCAGTCCTTCTTCCTCCTTCTTGTGCTCATTAATACTCTTTTACCCTTAGTCTCAAAAAAGGATTCTGACCTGGGTTTTGGTGGCACAGTTGGTGTAGCAGTTAGTGCAATGCTGTTACAGCACCAGCAATCAGGACCGGGGTTTGAATCTTGCGCTGTCTGTAAGGAGTTTGCAGGTTCTCCCCATGTCTGCATGGGTTTTCCCCGAGGGGCTCCAGTTTCCTCCCACTGTTCAAAACGTACTGGGGATTGTAGGTCAATTGGGTGTAAATGGGTGGCACGAGTTCATGGGCCAAAAGGGCCTGTTACTGTGCTGTATGTCTAAAATTTAATAATGTTAAAAAAATAAATTTAAATCAAAAATCATTGATATCCATTTCTCTCCACTGATGCTGCCTGACCTGCTCAGTCCCTCCAGCTTCTCATTATTTGCTCATTGATCACAGCATCAACTGTTTCTTGTGTCTCTAATTATGCTAGAGCCTGAGCAAACTTTCTGAATTTGGAGAAAACATAGCTTTTAGGTAACTGTAAACTGTACTCAAGAAGAAAGATACAAAAGAATGAAATGTAAACACACTGACTGTGTAAATGCAGAATATTTGCTGATAAATAATAAGGAAACAAAATGAGTCCCTGATTGAGTTTGTTGTTGAGGAGTCTGATGGAGGAGGGGTAGCAGCTGTTCTGGAACCTGCTGGTGCAAGTCTTTTGGCCCCAAACAGCAGCAAAAACAGAGCGTGTGCTGGGTGGTGCGGATCCTTGATGATTGCTGCTGCCCTCCGATGGCAGTGTTTCCTGTAGATGTTCTCGATGGTGGGCGGGGGGGGGGGGGGGGTAGGTTTTGTTGTGATGTCCAGGCCCTTTGCAGGACTTTTCACTCAGAGGTATTGCCGTCCCCATACCAGAGAGTGATGCAGCCGGTCAGCACACTTTCCACCACACCGCTGTAGAAAGTTGCCAGGGTTTTTGGTGTCGTAGCGAACCTCCGCAAACTCCTGAGGAAGTAAAGGAGCCGACGTGCTTTCTTCACGATGACATTAGTATGATGGGTCCTGGTAAGTTCCTCTGAGATAGTGACTTCCAGGAATTGACATTTTAAAATTATTAGACTGTTGGATTAGATTACACTGGACTTGGCCTGATTTGGTCTTAATTCCTCATTGGAAGACCACAGTCAGTATGAATTGAAAACATCTCCTGCTCACTGACAATCACACGTCAAAGATGTGTGCTTAGCCCACTGCCCTACACCAGGACTGTGTGCTAAGATACAATTTAAATGCCATCTCCAAAATTGCTGATGCCATCACGGTCATCGGCAGAATCGCAGGCAGCAATGAGTGGGCACACAAAAATGAGATAGATTAGCTGGTGTCACAACAACAACATTGCACTCAACATTAGAGGAACTAAGCAATTGATTGTAGACTTCAGGAGGGGGAAATCAGGAAAACACAAACCAGTCAACATCAAGGGGTCAGCAGTGGAAAGGGTTTAGAACTTTAAATTCCTGGGTGTCAACATCTCTCAAGATCTATCCTGGAGCCTCCACGTTGATGCAGTCATGAAGAAGGCTCACCAGCAGTTATACTTCCTGAGGAGTTTGAGGAGATTCAGTATGTCTGTTGTTCGGGTTCGTGTGGGTCCCACAGGTTAAGAACCAGACCAAAGTTGAGGTACAAAGCACACGTTTATTTCGGAGATGCAAATGCAGAAACAGGATCAATATGTACGGCAAACCTCTACACAGATACACACACAATACACAAGAGGTAAATATACACTTTGGATAACGAGGGAAGAGCCGACAGAAATGGGGAGAAATTATATAAACATGCACATTCAACAGTCAGGATCAAGGTGATACTACGTGCCCCCTCCCCTTGACCAGTACGGACTCAGCTCTTGCTACCTGGCCTTGGGACTCACCCCAACCCAGTGTGAAAGGTGCTACTTACATGTCACAAGGAGTCCAAAGAGGCAGAACAAAGGGGCTCATGGTCCTTTATAGTTCTGCAAGCAGTACTGGGGAGGCCAATCACTCGGGACAGACTGGGCCCCATTGGCTGCTGTGGCCAATGTCTCAAAGCCAAGTGCAGGGGCTCAGCAGGGGGCAGGGGTCAACTGAGCTGTTTCACCTGGGCCAATTAGGTGAAGGTCAGGGCGGAGTCTGGGCGGGCTGCCTGGAGTGCAGCACCTGGTGATTTAGGTGGGCCAATTGCGAGGGTCACCTTGATGGCTTGGGGTGAGTCTTTGACCTTGATTGGCAGGCAGTGTATCCTCTGAACTGGAGCGCAGCAGCGCCACCAGGTGGTGGGTGCTGCCTCTTCATTACAATGTCACCAAAGTCTCTTGCAAATTTCAACAGGTACCCTGGACTGGTTGCATCACGGTCTGATATGGAGGTGCCAATGCCCACGACAGGAAAGAATTCTGAATAGACAGCACCATCATGGGCAGCAGCCTTTACTCCATTAAGGTCATCCACAAGAGGTGGTACCTCAATCCTTCAGGACCCTCACCACCCAGGCCATGCCCTCTTCACTCTGCTACCATCAAGATGGAACCTGATGTCAATCCACCCAACAGTACAAAAACAGCGCCTTCCCCTTGGCCATCAGATTTCTGGATGGACGATGAACCAAAGACACCACATTATTTTTCTTCATCTTTTGTACGATTTATTTATACATTTTTAATGTAATTTATAGCAATTTTGCCTGAGTCGCAAGCAAAAAAAATACATTTGTGACACATATTCATGAGGATGAATTCCGATTCTGTGCAATATGTCCATGGTCACTAGAACCATCAGTGATGATGTGCCTCCAAGAGTGCAGCTGGCTTCTGGGTTGTGGCTGTGTAAGGCAAAGTGTTCCATGAGCCACAACTAGGCCTCGGGGTGTGGAAAGCTCAGTCCTGCTTTCTGCACCCTGATGGGAGGTGAATGACTGGGAGCCAACTGACAGGGAGGACTGATGAGAGGGTGACTGATAGGGGGACGACTGATGGGGGGCAACTGATGAGGGGCCTACTGATGGGAGTGTGACTGACGGGGGACAATTCATGGGGGGCTACTGATGGTGGGGAAAACTGACGAGGGCAACTGATAGGGGGCTGTCTGATGGAAGGGTGACTGATGGAAGTGTGACTGATGGGGAGGGGGATATTGATGGGGGGGGCCTCTGATGGTGGGGGCGACTGACGGGAGGTGGCCAGAAACAATGCCAGAAGGATCCAGCATGGCCGCAATCAATGAATTATGATCATTGATCTTCACTAAAAAGGTACCTGGATGTCAGTATTAAAAGCACAGAAGTGCCAGAGTGGTTCCACAGGTGTGGGGGATTAAGGGTAAGGAAGACGGCCATTGCTCCCGCACTTCCGCATTGAGCTGTCGCTGCGAACCAGAGCGGCATTCGCAGCAGCAGCCTATCGCGGCCCTCCCACTCTCCCCCAAATGGCGGCAGCGACCACTCTACCCCCAATTGCAGCAGCGACCACTCTCCCCTTGTTCGTGGCCCTCCACTCTCCCACCAATTGCAACCCCCCCACTCTACCCCCACTATCATGGCCCCCCCGTCTCTCCCCTCAATCATGGCCCCCCTCTCTCCCCCCAGTCGTGGATGGGCCCTCTCTCTCCCCAATCATGGTCTCCCTCTCTCTCCTCGATCATGGCTCCTCTCTCTCCCCCCAGTCATGGATGGCCCCCCTTTCTCTTCTCGCTCATGGCACCTCTCTCTCCCCCGATCATGGATGGCCCCCCCACTTTCCCCGATCATGGCCCCCCGACTCTCCCTCCAATTGCCGCAACAATTGGACCCCTTCAAATTGCCATACACCTAGGTTGCTAACCATGCAAATTGCCTGGTTAACCCCATTTTACATGGCAGTTTGAAAGGGCCTATTGTCGCTCCACCCCTGCTGAATACTTCAGCATTTTCTGTCCCCATTGTTTTTCGACATGCAGCAGCTTTTGGCACAGGGTTTGATACCAACACACGAGCCCTGCCGACTGGAATGGTAAGTTGAAAGTTGGGTTTGGTCCATGTGTCGAGTTTCTCATGTCCCGAAGAAGACAGGATGTAGAAAGCAAACACACCCTGATAACATTATGTGCTGGCACGGAGCAGAGTGATTCCTTGCATGGGAGGAGATTTTAAACCAATTACTTCACTAGCCTTGAGGTGAGATAATGACTCTTTGCAGAGGAGTGAGCCCATCTATTTACCTTCACAGAATTTCTGCCAACAGGAGTTCTGGCATGGCTACCAACTTTACCCACTTCTTCTTTCCATTCTTCAGTCACCTTGTCCAAATATAGACCATATGTCATTAGAGCAGAAGTAGGTTGTTCCTCCCTTCGAGTCTGCCCCACCATTTAATTAGTTTCCCACTCAGCCCCACTGCCCTACCTTCTCCCATAACCTTTGATTCCCTGACAATTCAGCTATCTATCAATCTCTGCTTTAAATACACTCTATGACCTGGCCTCTACAGCCATCCCTGGTAGGAAATTCCTCCGCGTCTCTGTTTTAAATGGGCACCCCTCAATCCTGAACTTGTGCCCTTTTGTCCTAGACTCTGAGAGAATGGGAAAGAACTTGCCACATCTACTCTGTCCAGGCCTTCACTGAAGTCCCCCTCATTCTTCCGAACTCCAAGGAGTGCAACCCATGAGCCGTTCCTCATTCGCTCACTTCACGCACACATTCTGCCTCCAACATCAGCAGGAACTAACTGAGGGTGTGATCAGGGAGGCAGATGTGATCTGATATTATTCCTTCCCAATGTTAACTCCAGGCAATGATGCAGAACGGGAATTCTGACCGATTGATATTCTCTGTCTCAGCTGTGAGGCTAGGCCAGCACAGATTGAGAATCACATCCATGATCCTCCAACCAGTGTAGCATTCAGCACAGCAGATTGACCTCTCCTCACTGCTTGTTTAACAAATTGGGTTGGCTCGACATGAATGCAAGGATTTTTATTGTCCATTGTCTTGGGTGGCTCTTTTCAACGAAGGAGAACATCTATTGCCCATCTTGTCACCTTCTTGAACTGCTCCAATGCTTCTGACCAAGTTGCTCCCATGGTGCTGCTAGGATGGTGGAAGCCTCAGGATTTAGATCGAAAGGAATGATGAAGTATTTCTATGCGAGATGGCATGTCCCCACGCACCTGCCGCTCTTGCTACTCTGCACCAAAACACACCACCCGGAAACAGAATAGCATTGTATTTCATGGGTGCATTTTAAATCCTGAGTAAAGCACACGAGTCTGCAGAAACAGTGGTTGAAGTAAAAACATAAAGCTGGAGAAAATCATCAAGTCAAACAGTGTATAGCAAAGATACATAAACAATGTTCTAGGTTTGAGCCCTTCATCAAGGTATGAACAAAATATATTCCAAGGTATTCCAATCTCAGCTCCTCTGAATCCCTAGCCTTCTACTCTCTCTGCATCTCTTACTCCATTCTGACCTTCTCGGAACGCTTTTCCCTCCTCTCTCTCCGCCTCCTGAACTCTTCTTCTGTCAACTCTGCCTCCATGCCCACTTCCACAATCAAGATTCTCCACCCCCCCCCTTCCCCCCATTCAAGACCATTCTGTCACTTAAGCCTTCTTCACCCTGGCCAGCTCTGGATAATTTTGTTTCCAATTGCTGCCTGGACATCAATCATCTCAACTTCGCCTCTCCCCTTCCTTGTTCCAATCTCATCTCCTCTGAATGCTCTGTGGTGGTTTGGTGTACTGACCTCTACCTTGCTGAGACCAGACGACAGCTCTCAGACACTTTCTTTTACCTACAACAGGTCCCGACCACAGAACATCAAGATACCATCTCCAACACAATCTCTAAACTCATCAACTCTGGTCACCTCCCTCCCATGGCCTATAACCTTTCCAAATTGGTCTTTCCTTGCTGAAGTCCTGCACCATGGCTTGGAAGCCCAACGTGTCAACGCCAACCAAGTTGCCTTCTGAGGCCAGGGCTTCCCAAACATTTAGGAGAGCACTTGGAAATTGCAGAATCCCAATCATCAATCGCAGTTTAAAAGACCTGGTATATACACAAGCACAGTAAGAAAGTAAATAAACTCACCATTAGCTGACCTTGCCCCGTCATGGCCTGGGCCACTCCTGCTGTCTCTCACTTGCCAGTGAGGGCTTGACACCCAGCCATCACTCGCTACTGGCCCCTCATTTAGCTGTACTGGCCACTGGTCAGACACCGCCGGCCGTGCACCTGTCCTGTTTTTCACTTACTGCAGGTATTTCGGAGTGTCCCCACCCCCCCAACCTTCTCGCACATGCCACAAATGTGCGCGTTGCCACCGCCAGCTCCCAGACTCTGGCCCACAGTCAATAGGTTCACCCACACAGAATCGGGGTGTTGGAGAATACCATGCATTCTCCTTAAGTCACTTCCAAGTCACGATTGCGCCCTGGGCTCTTCAGTAGAGATAAGGTGTATTCTTGCCATGGGGTTTCTGGGTATTTTAGGCAGCCATGAAATTGGCCTCTGTGTTGTTTGGTGTTCTTTTCAAAAGACCAAGCGCCCCAGGTTTCCTGAGTCTGGTTTGGCTCCCCCTCCCCCTTCCCCTCTCCCCACAGCTGCCATCTTGTCTTCCCCCTCCCCTAAAACAAATTGAATTAAAGATAGAGGTCAAAGGAAAAACAGATAGATCGTTATTACTCCCTGTCATTTCTTCTGTGGAACCCAGTTTGGGAAATGCTGGCCTAGGCTCATCCCATTTGCGGACTTTTCACCCAGAATACCTCTTCATCCTGAATGTGTACCAGAAATGTCTTTTCAACATTGTGATTGTGTAAAATTAGTTCCATGAAATATAGTCATTGCTATAGTGCAGGGGATTTGCCAACTTGTGCACAGCAAGCCCCTCAAAGGCAGTCATGGAAATATTTATTTATTAATTTTAATTTAAAAACTGGCCCTTTCAGCCCACGAGCCCGTGCTGCCCCATTTACACCCAATTAACCTACAACCACCGGTACATTTCAAACGGTGGGAGGAAATCCATGCAGACACGGGGAGAACGGACAAACTCCTTACAGACAGCGCGGGATCAGAAAACCGGTCCCGATCATTGCCACCATAGTGAAAAGTCATTTATTTATTCATTTGTCAGGTCGCTTATTTATTTAATACTGTATTACGTGCAACGGGCAAATCCTTCAGGGAGATGAATATTTTGACTCGGGTTGAATAGAATGTTTTAATATCTAGGATGCAGCTTCCTTTGTGGCAATGTCGCGTCATTCACTTCACGGTTTATTCATGGTGAGGGGAACTTGTACAGCAGTGCTTTTGTAATTCCCTTGTGGAACACACAGACTGAAAGACCTGGCATGTTCGGCTGCTAAGGAAGAGGAAGTATCCCCTAAACATGGGTGGGTTTATTCACTGAAAGCTCAGTCATAGTCTGGCTGCTGTTCAAACCTTGAGGGCTAACATTGTGTGTTTTTGATAACTTGGCAGATGAGGTTGTATGGGAAAAGCACTTCCATTCAAAAGTTGGAGTGGGAGATCTTTTTTTTTCTGAATGAACCCGCTGGTCATAAATATCTTTTGGCTTTTCTGAATCATTAGCTTTTTTGCAGGATTATCAGAACCATGAGTCAGAAGCACCATCTGCTGTTTAAAATGCTTTTGTTGCAAAATTACAAAGCAGATAGATGCAAGGAATAAGGGCCCAGGCCCCACATTTCAACATATCTTCTCTCTCCTTCATTCTACGTTAATTCAAGATTCCTTTTCTCGTCATGCAATACAACATGCGACTGAAAATAAAGTCAAGTGCTTTACAAACTTAAGAAATAGGAGCAGGAGTCGGCCATCCGGCTCGTCGAGCCTGCTCTGCCTTTCAATGATCTGATGACGGCTCATCTCCACCCACCTGCCTTTTCCCCATATCCTTTAATTCCCCAACTATGTAAAAATATACCCAACCTTGTCTTAAATATATTTACTGAGATCGCCCCTCCACTATTTCCATGGGCAGAGAATTCCATAGATACTCCACCCTCTGGGAAAAGCAATTCTTCCTCATCTCTGTCCTAAATCCATTACCCTAGTTCTGGTCTTCCCCCCACCAATGCAAACAGCTTAACGAGCTCTATATCATCAATGCCTTTCATAATTGTATATGTTTCTATAAGATCCCCTCTCATTCTTCTAAATGCCAACGGGTACAGACCCAGATGACATAGGCCAACCCCTTCATCCCTGGAATCAACCTGGTGAACCTCCTCTGCACTGCCTCCAAAGCCAGTACATCCTTCTGGTAAGGAGACCAGAACTGCACACAGCACTCCAGATGCAGTCTCACCAGGACCTTGTACATTTGCAGCATAACCCCTCCTGCTCTTAAATTCACTCCCTCCAGCAATGAAGGCCAAACTTACATTCTCAATAGTCTGCTGCACCTGCAACCTAACCTTTTGCAATTCCTGCTCCAGCATTCCCAAATGCTTCTGCAATCCTTCAGCAGGCTGCAATCGCAGGCCATTTAAATAATAATCTGACCTTCCATTTTTCTTTCCAAAGTGGACAACCTCACATTTGCCAACATTGAACTCCATGTGCCAGACCCTTACCCACTCACTAAACCTATCTAAACCTCTGCAGTCTCTCTGTAACCTCCATACAATTTGCTTTTCCACTCAATTTAGTGTCATCAGCAAAATTAGATACAGGTTGTACCTCTCTTGTCTGGCACTCTGGGCTCCGGCACTCTGGGTTCCAGCATTCTGGGGTCCAGCACTCTGGGCTCCAGCACTCTGGGGTCCTGCACTCTGGGCTCTGGCACTCTGGGCTCCCACACTCTGGGCTACAGCACTCTGGGGTTCCGCACTCTGGGGTCCAGCACTCTGGGGTCTGGCACTCTGGGGTCCGGCCCTCTGTACTCCGGCACTCTGGATTGCGGCACTCTGGGGTTCGGTATTCTGGGGTCCGGCATGTTTTGAATCTGCTGCTGTTAGTACAAATTCCTCACAGACAGCACGGGACTCGAGCCTCGGTCACGACCGCTGGTGCTGTTAAGGTTGAATCTGCTGCAGGATTCAAGTCCCGCACTGACTGTAGGGATTAGGGTTCGAGTCTCGCGCTGTCTGTGAGGAGTTTGTACTAATGTCCCGATCGCTGGTGCTGTGAAGGCCATGCTAAGCGTGCTGCCCCACAGAATTATTTCCTGTTTTAAGCTTTTTTCTACCTTTGATAGGTTTACATGCGGTTCATTAGATTTCAGTTCCCCGGTATTTTCTGTGGTCTGGAAATGGACAGGTGCCAACATCACCGGCTGAAAGAGGTACAACCTGTACACAACCCTCTGTCCCTTCTTTCAGATGGTTTATATATATTGTGAACAGCTGCGGACCCAGCACCAACCCCTGCAGCACCCCATTCACCACCGATTGCCGACCAGAAAAACACACCTGTACCCCAACTCTCTCTTTCATCCATACTAATACAAGTGAAGTTTGTTCAATGTAAGTACTCATAGTATTTTTGTCTTTTGTCTTTATAACTGTTTATTATTAATGCAGGTGTGTTAGTTAAGCATTGTAAGAGTAAATCTCTACCAATCCCCACTGGGGCTGGATGCCAGGGGTTTTACAGAACCTCAAAGAGTTGCCATGAGCATTGCCCGGTGCCCCTAACAGTAAGAGAAAGAGAAGTAAGAGAGAGCCACTTCAGAGTCGCTGAGTGTCCATGGATTTTCCCCGGGCCCTCTGGAGCTGTACATACTCTTTTTGATCCATTGACAGCCCGAGCTCCAGATCAAAACCTCTGATGCGATCAGGAAGCCTTCAGCGCGCGAGGCTCCTCAGGAGCCCTTCTTGCCCTCAGTGCCCTCTCGAAGGAGCCCTTCTTGCCCTCAGCACCTTCTTGAATACCTGGTTCTCATGGGCCAGTAGCCAGCAGCCCGCAGGAGGCTGAGTAAAAGCCGCCCAACCTTTATTAATGCAGATGGAAAACTCACACAGGGACTAACATAGTTCTTCCAGTTTGTTGGTCTGAATGCTTCTGGATTTATCCTAGTGTTATTTTTCAAACTTTATTTAAAAGATAATAAAAAAAAACATAACCTACAGTATGGAAATAATCAAGAAAAGATTTTACATTAACACCCCTCCTACCCTCCCACCCCTCTTGCCAACTCCCTTAAGGGGAGCAAAAAAAAAGATTATATATATTAAAAGAAAATATTATGAATGTTATTAACATTTCAAAGTATATCTAAATGCATATATTTCAAATACGGAGACCACTTACTAACAAACGAAGAATAATTATCATGTAAATTATAAGTAATTTTTTCCATAACAATACATTCTTTCAATTCATTGTGCCAACGTGATATATTAATCTCAGTATCATCTTTCCAAGTACTAGCAACACATTTACGCGCTATTGATAAGACCAAGCATACAAAAGCAATTTGAATTTTGTCCAATCCCATTCCTCTTAATGAATACAAATTACCCAACAAAAAAAATCGTTGGATCTAACGGTAATATAAAATTATATAATTTTTCCAAAACTACTTTAATTCCTTGCCAAATGATTGAACTTTAACACAAGTCCAAACAGCATGTAAAAAAGTTCCAATCTATAGCCACATCTAAAACAAGAATCCGAATTTCTAAACCCATATATTTTTTAGCTTTTCTGGGGTCAAATATAATTGATGCAAAAAATTATAATTAACCATTCCATATCTTAGATTAATCAATTTAATTACATTGTCCTGACACATATTCTCCCAATCATCTTCGGGAAAAATAAATACTAAATCACTCTCCCATTTAAGTTCAGATTTCTCCCAATCTGACTTATCCATACTATCTTGTAACAAATTATACATAACTGAAATATAACCATTTTTCGGTATAGAGGAAATCAAAGATTCAAATCTCAACAAAGTAGGTAAAGTCATCTCTCTACCATAATTATCTTTTATCAAAGCTCTAGGTTGATAATACACAAACAAAGAATTTACAGGTATATCAAATCTTTCTCTCAATTGATTAAAAGAAAGAAATTGCTCTTCTACAAAACAATCTTGTATTGTTTTTATACCTTTAGAATCCAAAATCTTTAAATGATTATTAAACATTGAAAAAGAAATAAGCTGATTATTATACAATGGAGTTAAAATTGGTCATTTATCTTTCGACCCTAACACCTTGTTTTTTTTAATCCAAATCTTTAACAAATGTTTCAATATCGGCATATCATATTGCTGTAACAAAATCAAATTCCTAAGAAATATAAATTCATATATCTCCACCCTAGAAATTCACGCCATCTCCACTTTAGCCCAGCTAGGAGACTGGTCTAAATCCATCAATCTACTAACAAACTTCAACTGGGCCACTTCATAATAGTTTTGAAAATGTGGTAATTGTAGTCCGCCCAATGCTTACTTCCATGTAAGTCTATGCAACGCCACTCATGCAAATTTACCTTTCCATAAAAACTCTCGCACTGCTTTATTCAAATCTTGAAAAAAAGCTCTTAGAAAGTAAACAAGGCATTAACTGAAATAAATATTGAATTTGAGGAAAAATATTCATTTTAATACAATTAACCCGACCAATCAAAGTTAATGGAAGATCTTTCCACTTAATCAAATCTGCTTTAAACCATCTTAATAAAGGTACATAATTTAATTGATATAACGATGGATAATTAGTATCCATAAACACACCTAAATATTTAATTTTACTTGTCCACCTTAATTTTGTAATAGTTTTAAATTCAGAATAATTTCCCACTCCAACTGGTAAAACTTCACTTTTAACCCAATTAACTTTATATCCAGATAATTCTCCAAATTTCAACAAAAACTCTTGCAATTACTTCAATGACCATCCCAGTTCTGTCAAGTATACCAACACATTGTCCACAAATAAATTAATTTTATATTCTTCATTCTTAACCATCATCCCTTTAATTTCTTAATTTTGTCTAATAGCCTGAGATAATGGTTCAATAACCAACGCAAATAAGGCTGGTGACAATGGGCAGCCCTGTTGAGTTGTACGAGTCAATTTAAATGGTGAAGAAATCTGTCCATTTGTCAACACCCTAGCAATTAGGACCATATATAAAGCCTTAAGCCAACCAATAAAAAAAGGGCCAAATCTAAATTTCTCTAACACTTTGAATAAAAAATCCCACTCAACCCTATCAAAAGCTTTTTCTGCATCTAATGCAACCACCATAGGATGGTTAGGTTGCTTTCAATATGTGTTGACAAAAGTAATTAATCAAAATATATTATCTGATGCATTTCTATTCTTAATAAAAGCTGTTTGGTTAATATGTACCAATTTGGGTAAATATTTAGCAAGTCCATTAGCTAATACTTTTGCTATAATTTTATAATCTATATTTAATAAAGAAATAGGTCTATATGAAGACACTTTAATGGATTATCTTTTTTTGGAATGACAGTTATTAAAGCACTTGAACATGATTCTGGTAACTTCTGATCTTCAGTAACTTGATTCAATACTTCTCCAAATACATTAGAGAAATCATCATGAAAGAGTTTATAAAATTCCACAGGGAATCCATCATATCCCCTGGGGACTTTCCATTAGGCAGTTCCTGAATAGCTTCCTTTAATTTCAAAATCCGTAAATGGAGATTCCAATTCCTGAACATCGTTTCCATCTAATACCAGTAACTTTAATTTAGATAAGTAAGAGTCAATAGAACCATTATCCTGTTTCCCCTCAGAATTATATAATTTCAAATAAAATGAATAAAACTGGTCATTAATTTCCTGAGGTTTGTAAGTAACTTTTGAATTCTTCTTAACAGCATTAATAGTCCGAGATGTCTGTTCAGCTTTCAATTGCCAAACAATACCTTATGAGCACTTTCCCCCAACTCATAATAACGTTGTGGATCGATTAATTAAGCTCTCAAACTGATAAGTTTGTAAAGTATTATAATGTTATTTCAACCTCGCTAATGTAACTTTTAAAAATCTGTTACACCTTTCTGAAAATCTTTCTCGAACTCAGCAATCTTATTTTCTAACTCTAAATTTTCTGCTATATATTGTTTCTTAACTTTCATAGAATAACTAATAATCTGCCCCCTCAATAAGCTTTTAAAGCATCCCATATTGCAAAATCACTATCCACAGAATTAACATTCTCAGTCAAAAATAAAAAAATATGCTCTTTAACAAAAGTAACAAACTCTGTTTTTTTCAATAACTGCATTAAACCACCATCTAAACGATGGACGTACTATCTCCGAACTTTCACAAGAAAAAAGTAATAATGGATGATGTGATATAACTTTACTTTTATATTCAGCTCGTAATACTCCACCTTATAAATGTGCTGATACAAAAAATAAATCAATTCTAGAAAGCGAATCGTATCATGAAGAATAAAAAGAGAAATCTTTCTCTGTAGGATTAGCTTTTCTCCAAATATCCACCAAATTTAAATCATTCATTATCACATTAATTTATGTTGCTATCTGTGATTTCCTTATACTTTTTGGATTTCTGTCCAATAAAGGGTCCAGAACACAATTAAAATCACCACCAACTAAGACATTTTCGTTAGCTTGAGCTAATAGTAAAAAAGCTTCTGAAATAAACTGCTCATGATCTAAATTAAGGGCATAAAGATACAGCAAAGTCCAAGATTCAGCAAAAATTTTACAGTTCACTCTTAATACTCTGCCAGCATACCCCTCTGAAGATTCTAGTTCAAATGGTAATTTTTTATGAATCAAAATCGCTACTCCTCTTGCCTTAGAATTAAAGAAGAAAAAATATGACCAACCCAATCTCTTTTCAATTTCAAATGTTATTTTTCAGTCAAATGTGTTTCTTGTAAAAAAACAATATCAATTTTCATTTTTTAAATATAAGCCAATATTCTCTTTCTCTTAATTGGATTATTTAATCCCTGAACATTAAAAGTTGCAAAATTAAATTTAGACATCTTTTTCACTACTAATATATTTACACACTATAAAATAATGCTCTCCTCTATAATTTTTAAAAAAAACCATTCAAATAAAAAAAACACAAAAAAAACACCCAAAGGTAGTAGTACCCTAAAAATGTGGGTGTGGTGAGCCCACTAGCGGCAGATGACTATCAAAGTTTTCAGTGTCATCCACCCCCCCAGCCAGATACATATTTATTAGTTAATTAAACACAATAAAATATAGTCCATATATTCAGCCCAATGATTCCATGCCCAACGACTGCTCCGGATCTTCAACATCAAGAAGACTTTGTGTCAACCTTTCTTTCCATACTTTCCAGTCTTTCCATACCCATGTCCATTTCCATTTCCATTTACCCTCCTCTTATGAGACAACGGAGGAGAACGCCCATTTCTTCACAGTCCTGGCAAAGAATTAGCAAAAACCATAGCATCATGATCATTCTCTGAGATTCTCTGAGATTGAAAATTTCCACAAAAAGCCTTCAAAATTGCAGGATAATGAAAAGCAAACTTATAGCCTTTTTGCCACAAAACATCGTTAGCCATATTAAATTCTCGACGTCTTCTAATAACCTCTTGGTTCAAATCGGCATTAAAAAAAACACTCTGTTATTTTGAACCATTAATGGAGACTGACTCTCCCGTGCTTTCTGTACTGTCATACGTAGAATAATTTCTCTATCTTGGTATTTTAAACAACGAACCAAGACTGCTCTCGGTGTTTGCCCTGGAAGTGGTTTTCTTCTCAGAGCTCTATGAGCCCGATCCAATTCCAAGCCTTCAGGAAAAAACTCTTTAACCAACACCTCTGGGATCCAATGCTTAAAAATTTTTATAGGATCGGATCCTTCAATGTCCTCTGGAAGACCAACTATTTTCACATTATTTCTTCGGCTTTGATTTTCTAATGAATCAATCTTCAATAAATCTCTTTTTTGAGACCCCCATTCTCCAAAAGAACCTTCCACTTTTTCTCTATTGCATTCCACCTGGTTTTGACACTCAGAAAAGGCTGTTTCAATTTTCGTAAAATTACCTTGCACAGTATCAACTGATTTTATACATCTATTAATATCATTCTTAACTACAGTCATTTCCTGTTTCACAGTTGACATTTCATCACACAGGGTATTCATTTTTATTTTCATCTCCATAAATCCTTGATTCACCTGAGTTGATATTTGTTTTGACATATTGTGCATTTGACAAGCAATCTCTTCCAATACAGTAAACACTGAATCAATTCCAGATTCCACCTCCTCTTTTTGATGTCTACCTCCTTTAACTACAGGCTCCTCCTCCTAGACAAATTCCAATAAGGTGAGTTCCTCTTCTTCCTCAGTCATCATAGATCCTTTAACTGAATGGCTGCGGGTCTGGACACCCGATGCCGGCACCCCGACCTCATCGGGACGTCAGTATTTGGGGTCCCCCACAGCCCATACTTTGTCCAGCAATTCTCGGACCCAGAATGCCCCACGCAAGCCAGGCAAAGCTGCTGGATGCGCAGGAGTGTTCTCCAAAGCTACACTGCGTGCCCCCGGCCACCCAGTGAAGTCGCAGGTTCATTCGCGGGTCCCCTTGTCAGCCGTGCCGCCCAATCACATGGATTCACGTGAACGCGGGTTGGCAACAGTCGAGCTCACAAAAATGCCGGCGCCATCTTGCGGAAGCAGGATTGGCGCTGAGGTCAAACTTGAATGGGCTGGAGTCCTCTGAGGCTTGGAGACTCCCAACAATGATTCCGTGGATTCAGCTATGCAGGTAGGCCTCAATTCTTCTGCACTTTTGTATGGTAATTTTTTTCTGAAGCTGAGGTTTAAATTTTTTCACATTTGATGCCATCATAAATCACTGTTGTTTAAACAGCTATAAATATTATTTTTAACCACTTTTATGCTTTTTAAAAACTGGGTATTCAGTAATCCAGCTGGGGAAAGGTGGAATACATGTCTTTCTTCTACACCATCTTGCCACGCCCCCAGTTTTTTTTAAGATAAATAATATTTTAGTCTTATTTAAAATGTTGAAGAACTCTCTTTGAACAGGACTTAATGTAGCACAGGAAGGTTGAGTTAGAAAAGTAAATAAAGGCTTGTTCATCCTGATCTCAAAGCACTTCACAGTCTTAAAAAAAAGAGAAAGTGCCAAAAATACTCAGCTGAACTCTAACATTTCATTGACTTGGTGGCTCTGTTGCTGTTTTTAGTTCAGACTTTCAGCATCTGCAGCAATTTTTTTTTAACCCTTCTTTCATTTGACAGGCAATTAAGAATTTTTTGAGATATAATCAACTATTACAATTCTCAAAATTGATCAGCCAATTTGATACCCAAAAGAGTAATGACCAGATAACATTAAATCATTGTTTAGTCTACAAAGCTAATTTTAGGATGAATCTAATTTGAATTTAACTCCATTCTAAATTGTTGACCCAGTGGCTGTGTATATAATTGACATCCTGATTTACATTGGAAGCAGTTGAAAGGAAATGGACTCGACCAATAACCTGAGATGAGAGCTGTCTAATGACAAATTTGGATAGATTGGCGCTGTTTCAACTCGACCACTGAAGAGCGAGAGGTTAACATTGAAGCTTATAAGAGCTTGAGAGCTTTTGTCCAATGGGTAGGGATTTTCTGCATCAAACAAGCTGTAGAGACACTGGAAGACTGAAACAAAAGACAAAAATAATGGGAACATTCAGCAGGTGACTCAGCGTCTGTGCAAGGAGAAGTAGAGGGAATGTTTTAGGTTGGAGGCTGCTGCTCAGAACTGGATGTGGAGATGATGTTTGCTCTTGTGGGAAAATCTAGAAATAGGTGGGGGGGGGCATTGTTTTTAAATTATGTGGTCACCGCTTGAAGTTGTGGAGGCAGCTATTTTGCTATTTTTCTCTTTAGAGCTCTCTTTCTGAAAGGGTCGGGGAAGTCGAGTTTTTCAATATTTCAAGATGGGGAAATGGATTCTTGGTAAACAATGGGTGAAAGTTGCAATCCATGGACATGAGCATGGAGTAGAGATGACATTCAGATTGTCTTAGCGAAGGAAATAAAACACACACAAAAATGCTGGAGCAACTCAGCCGGTCTATTCAGTGCCTCTTGGAGACAAAGATATATTGAAGGGCCAAGTGGTCTCCTCCTGCTTTCACCTGTATAAGTGGGTTGGTAATCGTCATTTAGGCTTGTGGTTCTCAACTTTTTTTCTTTGCATTCACATACCACTTTAAGCAAGACTTGCCTTCTCTAAGCCAGAGGGACTGAAATTCATTGGTCACCAAAGGCATTGGTTGAATTATTCTGAAGGTGTAAATTCAGATATTGTATCTTCCTGGTCTGCATGTACTTTACAAAGTCTCCCATTAATATGGCTCCCATTCCAAAGTTCAGATTTATTTGTCAGAGAACATACATGGCATCACAAACAACCCTGAGATTCTTTTCCTTGCGGGCCAGGCAGAATTTTTACTTATTGGTATTGTGTCAAGAAGACACATGTGCATGTAAGCAAATAAGGAAATGTAAACAAACTGACTGTGTGATACTGAGAGAGAAAAAATACGTGCAAAAATAAGAGTCTTTAAATGAGTCTCTGATTGAGTTTGTTGTTGAGGAGACTGATGGTGGAGGGGTAGCAGCTGTTCCTGAACCTGGTGGTGCCAGTCTTGGGGCACCTACACCTCTTTCCTGATGGCAGCAGTGAGAACAGAGTGCCTGCCGGGTGGGTTGGATCCTTGATGATTGCTGCTACCCTCTGACGGCAATGTTCCCTGTAGATGTTCTTGATGGTGGGGAGGGTTTTGCCTGTGATGTTCAGGGCTATGTCCACTACCTTCTGCAAAGCTTTATGCTCAGGGGTACCCCATACTAGACCGTGATGCAGTTAGTCAGCACATCTGTGGAAATTTGCCAGGGTTTCCAATGCCATACCAAACCTCTGCAAACTCCTGAGGAAGTAGAGACACTGATGTGGTTTCTTCACAATGCCATTGGTGTATTGGGTTCAGGAAAGATCTTCTGAGATAATGATTCCCAAAATCTTAAAATTGCTCACCCTCTTCACCTCTGATCCCCCATTGATCACTGGATCATACACTCCTGGCTTTCCTTTCCTGAAGTCAACAATCAACTCCTTGGTTTTGACCACATTGAGTATGTGATTGCTGTTGGGCACCATTCAGCCTAGGGCATCTCAAAGTCCTGTGTTGCCAGTCAAGTGAATTTGAAGTGAACTTTGTTGTAATTTAGGAATTGTGGCAGAAAGGAAATGAACAGAAAACTCTCAAGAACAAAACTGACCATATAATCTCAAACAACGATTGAGCAGTAGAAATGTTGGCCCTGACCCAGGGGATGAATCCTTGGGTCTTTAAATTAAGCATCAGATCCTTGAGAGAGAAGACAGGACATTGGTTTAAATATCTTTCACAGCATTACACCAATGCAGAGCATTTCTTTGGTCCCAGCCTGGGACTCGACCCCAGACTTAAATCTCCAAAGTGAGACCTGGCCTCGCAAATTCTGAACTCAGGGTAAGAGTTCTCCCAACACTCATGGGTGACAGAGTTCTGCCTAGCCCCCCTCCCCCCCCCACCCCCACCCTTGCCTCCCTGTGGCTGATTAACTTCACAGACAGGAGGCACAAGATACCGTCCAGAGGCCTTTCTTTACTTCGAATAAAAGCATCCAAACTGATTGTCTACTTCATCACATTCCAGTGCTGCAGACCAGACACTATCCTAAAGTTTGAACTTGAACAGCAGCCTCTAATTGATTACAAAAACTCAGGAGATGAACTAAACAATCAGCATTTCACAAATTATTAATCCTTTTGGAGACAAAACGTCTGAATGATGGTTCACAATAAGCATCATCTTTATTTGAATGGACAACTTACATTGAGACTGGTGACCACGCTCGATTTCCAGGATTTAAGAAAACACAATGGTTGAGCCCCAAGACCAACACAGGAAGCCAGCTCTTGCTAGGCAAGACCTTCTTATAAACACAAAAGTCCTCAGACACCACAATCGAAGTAAACACACAAACGATGGAGAAGCTCAGCAGGTCAGACAGTGTCCTTTATGTAGCAGAGGTAAAGATACATGGCCGGTGTTTCGTGCTTGAGCCCTTCGTCGAGGTGTGGGAAAATGTGAAGAAGCACCCGAACAAAATGGGGGGGAGGAGCACAGTCCCAGAGGCAGGAGGTGGATCAAGGGGTGGGGGGGGAGGGCTTTCCCATCCCCATCCCTCTGTCTTCTTTCCTCTAGCTTGCCACTACCTTCCCTCTCCATTCATAGAGCCATCCGCCCTCCGCCTGTTTCCTGGTGTGCCCTCCCTCCCCTATCCACCTATTACCTCCTGCCTGAGGGACTGTACTCCTCCCCCTGCCCCTCCCCTCCACCCCTGTTCGGGCACCTGCCTACATTTTGCTCAAGCCTGAAATGTCGATTATGTATCTTTATCTTTGCTGCATTAAAATACATTTGTTTGACCTGCTGAGTTGTGCTTTTAAATGAACAATTGTAGGTCCAGGGCTTTGCCCACTGAAAGTAATTTCCCTACTTACCTTCCCTTGATGACCCTGCGCAAGAGTAACAACTTTTAATGCAGAAAGTTGGTTTACAGGGGCTCTTCCAAACTAAAAGTTATTCCAGGCTGATGACTAACAGCTCGGCCAAAGGAGTTTAAGGAGTCTTTTAAGGGAGGTAAGAGAGCTAGAAGGACAGAGAGGATTAGAGGCAGAATTCCAGACTATGAGGCCTTAAAAGCCAGGGGCTAATAATCAAGGTACCCAGGTTTGATTGGAGGAGAGCTGAGATTACGGGGCACTACGGTAGGACGGTGAGCAGAGCTGATGACTGTGAGTTTCAATCCTGACCCCTATGCTATCTATGTGGAGTAGGCTGACTGTGTGGAGGTTCTCTCTGTGACCTTTTCAAATGCACCAGGGGTTGTATGTAAATTGGGTACAAATGGGCAGCGCAGTTTTGTGGGTCGAAAGGTGCTATTACTGTGTTGGATTAATTAAAAAAAAAATCAAATATAGCTCTGACTTCCTCCCACATCCAAAATCCTTGCAGGTTGGTGGATTGATTGGCCATTGTAAGCTGCACCTAGTATAAGGGTAAGTGCTTGTGTCTGAGATGAGTTGATGGGAATGTAGGGAGAATGAACTGGTATGTTATAGATCAAAGAGTTCAAGAGCATGACCTTTGACCCCAATGTAGTTTATGGTTAGGGTTAGAGGAGTTTGAGGAGGTTCAAGAGCCTGATAGGTGTTGGATGAAACCAATTTTTTTAAACCTAGAGCTGCTGGTCCTCAGGCTTCTGCACCTTGAACAGACACATGATGGAAGAAAAATAGAGGGTTACAGGGTAGGGAGGGTTTAGTACTTTTTTTTAAGGAATATATGGGTCAGCCAACATAGAGGGTCGAAGGGCCTGTACTATGCTGTGTTGTTCTATGTTCTTCTGCGAGAAGAGGTTGTGACCTGGGTGATGGGGATCCTTCATGATGTTGGCTGGCTCGCTGAGGTTGGGTCTCACATCGAACTCATCAATGATTCTTGTTTGCAATTGTGTTTTGCAATGAAGATACTTTGAAGCCAGTAGTTTCAAAGCAGCCAAGAACTTTATTAAAGATATACAAACGGCACATACCGTGGGAGAGCCTGGAGGAGCTCCTGCTCCCGGCCAGCACTAGATTCAATTGACGCACATCCCTGCAGGCCCAAGTACAGTGGTTCCAGTGCGATTCTAACAGGGCAAGGACAGCCGATTGTAGCGGGTGCCTACAGTTCTGTTTCTATTGGAGACCTATCAATATTCATGGTACAGGGTGTCAGTGAGAGAGAGAGCACAATCAATGTATCAATGGCAATCAGAGGTTAATCTTCAAGCTACCCGCTCCGGAGACTTAAATCGGACATGTCGATTGATCTTCCTGACTGAGTCATTAGAGGGTTAGCAACGTCACGCATCTTCTGATGAGGGTTTGTCAATTGCGGTCTCTTTTTCTTCTGCCCCTTTGCATTCTGCAAAGTGCTGCCGTCATTAGTGGATGGCTAATTGACAAGCTAATGTGAACTGTTCATCTAGGAAGTGTCTCCCGCTGATGGGGCTGGAGTAGCAGCTAATGACAGCCATTAAGTGGCAGGGCAAAGGCAACATGTTCATCGCGCGGTATAAAGTCTGCGTTTGAACAGGGCAGTCCACTCCAATGTGAATTGGGAATGAGGGAAGAGGAAATGACCCAATACATTTAGAAAATTGCTCTGTGTAAACAGATCCAGGCAGCATGAATAAAAAAATGTTTGGAAGAAAGCATGCCAGTGTTTTATAGGAAATATGCCCACAAATGTAAGAAGACTGCCCTGGGTGCAGGCTTCAAACAATTTTGCTTGCTTTAAAGAATCAACCATGATCAGAAACGAGTGATCTGTTGAAGTGCTGAGGCACTGATGTTTATTTTCAATGTCTGTGAAGTTAATTCAGGAAGCCTCTGTCAAGAAGGCGAAGCTCACTGTTCTGAAACAGGTGGCAATACAGACAGTCTCCGAGATAAAAACGTCCGATTTACCAACAACTCGTACTTACGAGCGGACTTAAATCTGGATAGAGTCCAAGTAAACTACATTAGACAATCCCTTGATCTAAACAAAGAGTAAATACTGTCTAATTTAACGATATGACTTAAGACAATCATAATTAGACCCAATCCAATCACAAAAGGCTGGAGTTGTGAAACTAAAGACTGGATCAGCCATCAAACCTAATGACTGATCGAAGCAAAGAGAAAGGGGGAGCATGCAAGGGGCTATGGGTGGATTCGGTCTCAGGAGGCATCTCCCGCCGGCAGCAGCCAATCCTGGCAAAATCCTACCACACAGAATAAAAAGAGAAAAAACCTAAAACTAAATCTAATCAGCCCCCTCCCTCTAATCAAGGTTACCTTGTCGAAAAGGATGTAAAGATATGGATTCATAGTGACCTTCAGAAACCAGACAGAGAATTGCCAGAATCAGAACTTCTTAAATCTTCCCATCACAATAGTCTTCTACGAATGGGCCCCTGAACACAATACTCCAAGTGTGGTCTTACCAGAGATTTGTAGAGTTGCAAGATGATCTCTCGACTCCTGAACTCAATCTCCCAACCAGTGAAGCCCAGTCTCCCATAGGCCTTCTTACCTATCCAATCAACCTGCATGCCGACCTTCTGATAAATTCTGATAACCTGCTGTTGAACAGCATAATTTTGAAATCGATATTGCAATACCTGAAATTGAAAAATTCACTTGTTCATACCATGGAGCTCCAGACTATCCAAACATCCTTGCTCTCCTACCTGAGTTCATACTCCCAATGCTCTGCTGGTACCACCTTGCTCTCCTGTCCACACCCTTCTTCTCCCATCAACACTGCAACTGCAGCCAATCACCCTCCCCAGATATCACATGCTGCTGCCAGCTCTGCCCTCCTGTGTCTCAACCCAGCACCATTTCGTTAATAAGAAAATAAAAAAAACTTTACCTCCTGCTCTACAAACTTCCAGGAGTGAAACACAAAAGTCTAGTGGACATGGAGACGGACACAGCGTGCACGGAATGCATTAAGGAATGGGCGAAAGGTGATGAAGGTGAGTCCTCTACTGAGGACCGAGAGCTCTGTCTCAGAAAGGGGAAGGTCAGAGGGAACGGTAAAGACCAAGCAGGGGTTAGAGCGGGAGTTGGTGAGGTGGAAGCTGTCAGGGAGAAGTGGGTGGGGGGGGGGGGGGGGGGGAATCAGTGAGGGTAAAGTACACAGTTTGACCTGCTGAGTTCCCAGCATTGTTTTTTACTGTTAACATCCATCCTGCTCTCGAATTTACTTGGCCCATTTCAGACACCTCTCAAGATTTAAGATTCAAGATTCAATTTATTGTCATGTAATAAAAACAGTGTCATATTACACAAAATTGGTTTACAGCAGATAGATTCGTCATTGGCAGAATTTTCCTGAAGCTCCTCTTGCAGTCAGAGAAAATGAAGTGAAAGAGAGTCCCCCTCCATGCAATTAGTGTCTGCAGACCTTTGTGTTTCACCCCAAAAAGACAAAGTGCCTTTGCAAAATGTTTTCCTTTGTGTATATTTAAAAATTCCAACCCCCCCTCTCAATTGCTGAGCTCTTCCAGTGTTTCTCTTTTGCTCCAAATTCCATAATCTGCAGTCTCATATTTCCATCATTCTTGAGCATATTAATCGGATCAGATATGCTTTTCACACAGCCGCTGTGATCCAGGGAATTATTGCCATTTTCCCGGGACACACGCTGTGTAAAAAGGTCGGTACAGGAATAAGGGGGCCATTCCAGTTCCGATATTTTATCTCCAAGATTAAATAAAGAAAAGGAGCTTTATGGTAGCACTTCAAAGTTTTTCTTCCCATGCAACATTTGTATTGCAATAACAATGAACTGCTGTAGGAGCTCAGTGGTAGAAATATTTAGTCAAAGTTTCAGGTTGAGACCGTTTATCTAGAGCAGGTTCCTCAGGCTGTAGCTTTAAAGGTATTGGTGAATTTGACCATCGGGTTCTGCCTTCACTGAGTGGTGACTCCCAAGAACAGAGCCATGTTTTCCAGGATCTAACCATTAACCATTATTGTCAGGTGCAGGGTGGTAAAGTGGAGGCAGGTGGCTGGAGGATCTCTGCAGACTTTCAGGATCAGAAATGATTTGTCATGAGCATGTCACAAAAATCATTTTTATGGCAGCATTCTTTCTTTTTTTTTTGGCTTGGCTTTGCGGATGAAGATTTATGGAGGGGTAATGTCCATGTCAGCTGCAGGCTCGTTTGTGGTTGACAAGTCCGATGCGAGACAGGCAGGCAGCATTACAAGTGTAAATATTGCCATATGTTACATTTTAAAGATAATAAATTAGCGCAAAAGAAGAGAAGGTAAGGCAGTGTCTGTAGTTCATTGTGCATTCAGGAATCTGACGGCGGAAGAAGCCGTCCTTGTGCTGCTGAGTGCTCATCTTTAGGCTCCTGTACCTCCTACCCAATGGTAGCAGAGTGAAGAGGGCATGGCCTGGGTGGTAGGGGTCCTTGAGGATAGAGGCTGCTTTCTTAAGGTATCGCCATGATGTCCATGATGGAGTGAAGACCGATGGCCATGATGGGCAAGTTCACAACCCTTTTCTGTTTTTTCCTGACCTGTGCTTTGGCACCTCATACTAGACAATGATGCTGCAGTCAGAATGCTCTCCACGGTACACCTGTAGAAATTTGCAAGAGTCTCTGGTAACATACCGAATCTCTTCAAACTCCTCGTGGATTATTTGAGAGACTGAGAGGAATCCATTTGATTTAATAGAAAAAGAAGTATTAGAACTAAATAAATCATTGTGGGAGTCTAACAAACTGCTAAAGAGAAACCAGCAGGCTTATAAATAGTTTAAATGACCTGCAGGTGGAAAAGTGGCCTTACAGAAACACACTGTGGGGCAGATGTATCTTCAGTGAATCATCAATTAACAGCTGACGGAGGTTAATCATCTCTTTGAAGAGACGTGCATATTTTAACATTGACGTGCACAACTATAACTTGCCTGCTAGAATTTGTGGCACAGAATCTTGGATCAGCTAGCTAATTAAAGAAAGCAACATGTTTCCATGGCTTTTTTTAGTGCCTCCTGGGCAATGTGCAGCTGGATGGAAATAGATCTGGCTCTAGTGTCTCAGGAATACTGCGTGGAAAATTCATTCTGGTGTTTACTTTGATCAGCTCTACAGTAGGTTTGTGCCATGATGCATGGGTGGTGAGACATGAGTGGTGAAAATCCCTCAAAGACACAAAACTGTAGAAACTAAGTGTTGTTGATGTACTCAAGTACAGATGTAGATAAATGAGTTGGCATTAATATTCTCTTCAAAAGGTGTAGCAGTTAGCGCAAAGACTTTACAGCGCCAACGATCAGGACCAGGATTCGAATCCCATGCTGCCTATAAGGAGTTTGCAATTTTTCCCTGAGTCTAAGTGGGTTTTTCCCGGGGGCTCCAGTTTCCTTCCACTGTTTGAAACGCACCAGGTTAAAGTCAACTGCAAATTTTTGTACAAAATCCTGGGCTGACCATTCTCTCAAAATGGACCAGGTTATGGGTGCAGAGTTTCAGTGGAATTTTAAAATTCAGATCCCACTTGTTCTCTTCAAGTCGATGCTGAAGATCCCACAGCACCAGCTAAAGCAGGAAGGGCTCAGCCCCCAAATGTCGGTTATGTCGCCCCTTACTGATGATGCAAGGCCTGCTGAGTTTCTCCAGCATGTTTGTGTTTTTACCACAATCACAAGGCCCTTTTATAGTGAAAATTAGCGATCTGTAAAGTCAGGTTTCCTCTGCTTTTAAAACACTCCATGTACCTGCATAAAAGGTCCAAAGGTGGATTGGGGATCCAATGCGATCCGGGTTCCTTCCTAGGGTGGTAGTGTCAGAGGAGGATCAACCATGGAGTTCTTTAGGGCACAAAATCACAACAGACGCATTATCAAACAAGGTAGACGCCATCCGTATCTTTTCCTACCACCATCAAAGGTCTACAGAAGTTTTTTGGGAACAATAAACTTTTATCACAGGTTTATTCCTGGAGCTGCTGACATCCTGCGACCACTGTTTAACATCGTCTCCACCAAACACAAGAACATTATCTGGACCTCGGAGGCAGAGGTCCCGTTTATGTCTGCCAAAGAAGCATTGGTCACAGCAACAATGCTTGAACATCCCAACCCTGAAGCTAGCACCAATGCCTCAGGTACAGCTGTGGGTGCAGTTCTTCAACAGTGCATCAATGGCCATTATCAACCCCTTGCCTTCTTCAGTCGCCATTTAAGACCAGCAGAAGTAAAATAGCGCACCTTTGATCAGGAACTTCCATTATATCTTGGAAGGTCGACATTTCACTGCATTTACAGACCATAAACCACTCATTTTTGCCTTTAGCAAAATGACAGATCCATGGTTGGCAAGACAGCAACACCATTTGTCCTACATTTCAGAATTCTCTACGGATGTGTGCCACATTTCAGGAAAAGACAATCGAGTCACGGATATGCTGTCTAGACCAAGTGTGTACCATATTCAAGGTGGAATCAACATTGTTGAACTGGTTGCGGCGCAGGCAACAGATCCTGATATATAGGCATACAGTACAGCCATTACTGGACTGGACATTCAGCAGGTGACACTGCAGCATGGTGGACCAGAACTCCTTTGTGATGTATCATTAGGCTATCCTAGACCATTGGTCCCATTGTCATGGAGGCGACATCTTTTTGACGACATTCACAGTTTGTCACATTCATCCATCAGGACATCAGTCAAGATCATGTCAAATAATTACATATGGCATGGACTGACTGAAGAAAGATGTTGCTCAATGGGCACAAACGTGCATCTCTTGCCAGTCTGCAAAGATTCAGCGCCACACCAAGGCACCCCTTCAGCTTTTCCTGACAGTACGCAGGAGGTTCGAGCATGTACATGTGGACCTGGTTGGACCATTACCAGTGTCATAGGGCATGAAGTATATTCTAACAGTGGTAGACCGATTCACGCACTGGCCAGAGCCCATCGCATTACCAGCCAGTAATACTGAAACATGTACTAGAGCGTTCATCCTGAATTGGATCGCTAGATTCGGTGTGCCTACACACATAACTTCGGACTGTGGGCCACAGTTCACTTCGGCATTATGGTCTACCTTTGCAAGTTTTTGTGGTACACAGCTAGACCACACCACGGCATACCATCCGCAGTCCAATGGCCTGGTGGAGCGTTTTCACTGACAGCTTAAATCTGCACTTAAGGCCTGACTCACTGGCCCAAAATGGGTCAATGAACTACCTTGCGTTCTGTTGAGGGTACGCACGGCTCCAAAAGAAGATTTGTCTGCATCATCTGCAGAGTTGGTGTATCGTGCTGCCCTTGCAGTTCCAGGAGATGTTCATTTTGCAGCCAACTCTGACCTGGATGTCCTTTAACAACTTCGCAGTGGTATTGCTAACAGCAAGCCAACTTCTATCAACTGGCACAGCAACCCTAAACATTAAGTGCCCCCATCACTCCTGAACGCTGACTTCTTATTCGTTCATAGACAGGTCCCAGGGCACTGTTATAAAAACTATACGAAGGACCATTCTACGTCATTAAGAGAGACGGAGTTGTGTATACCTTGGACATTGGGGAACATTCACAACTATGAAGCACAGAAGACTTAAGCCTGCCCATACAGACCATACTACACCCATTCAGCACCCTCAGCCTAGACGATGTGGGCGTCCACCTAAGACATGCGTGTCTGGCATTTTAATTTATGGTGATGATTCAGTGGGGTGATGTAGTGGCTGTGTAGCGGGCCAAGTGGGTGTTCAGCGCGGTAATGTGAACCGCCACCATCAGAACAGTGCACAGACTTTCCTAAGGGCTGGCATACTAGTAGTACTGAGTGCCGAGGGATGGCACGTTGATCAGCTGGGTCCCCTGCTGAAAGGCACGAGTTGTTAACGAGTCTCAATTTAAACCTGCTGTCCCTTAACAAGGTCTCACCTTGTACTGTGGAACTCGGTACAGGCAGGGAATAAAAGCTACTTGTAAACCTTCAATAAACCAGTCTTTGGTTAACTAGCCTAATATGTGATTGCTTTTTTCTCAGTAGCTCTACCATAGTAGCCGCTACAACATCATATATAACCCTAAGATTCTTTTCCTGAGGGCCAGGCAGAATTGCCACTAATTAGTAAACTGCACAGCGTATACATGTAAACAAATAAAGAACTGTAAACAAATAATGAATGTAAACAAACTGACTGTGCAATACAGAGAGAATAAAAAAAATCAATGAAGTGCACAAGTAAGAGTCCTTAAATGAGTCTCTGATTGAGTTTGTCATTGAGGAGTCTGATGGAGGAGGGGTAGCAGCTGTTCCTGTACCTGGTGACTTCAGTCTTGTGGCACCGAGACCTCTTTCCTTTTTTTTGAAAATTTTATTTATGAATTTTATAGAATGCATACAAAACAATTTACATAAAAAAACTATACCCCGACTACCCCCCTCCCCCCATGTCAGAGCAAAATACATATTTCAGGTAATTATAGATTGCTGTGTGGTGTGCCAACCCTTTACATCGTTAAAAAAACCATTGATCTTATATCTAAACCCATACGTTTCAAATATAAAGTCCACATTTTAACAAAAAAAAATAATTATTTCATAGGTTTATGTTATCTTCTCTAAGTAAATACACGATTTTAATTCATTATGCCATTTTTGTACATTCAATTCAACATCATTCTTCCATGTAACAGCAGTACATTTTCAAGGCACTGCTAACCCCAAATGCATAAATGCTATATGAAATTTATCCAATCGCAAACCCGTCGTTAATGTATTAGTCGAACCCAATAAACACAATAATGGATCAAGTTGCAGTTCAATCTTGAAGAAATCATCCAAAAACTTTTTTTTAAAACTTTATTTAAGATTTTATAACATGAATAAAATAGAAAGTTACAGAAAAAAAGATTAAACGTAAGATAATAAAAATTACAGTACTACATTGGCAGACTAAATAAACTAAACACCCCCCCAATAATTAGTACACAACATTAATGACCTAGCTTAAAGTTAGTCTAACCCCCCCAAGATAAAAAGAGAAAGAGTGAAGAGTTAATAAAATTAATCCAAAAACTTAATGATATTTTCCCAAAAAGGTTAAACTTTTTCACATGTCCATATTGAATGTAAGAAAGTACCTGTCTGTCTTCCACATCGGAAACACAAATCCAAAGAACTAAAACTGTATTTTTTCAACTTCTCAGGAGTCAAATACAACTGATGTAGAAAGTTATAATTAACTAAACTATATCTCACATTAATTAATTTCGTAACACTGTCTGCACACATTCACCCATTCCTCCTGAGATAGTGTAATAGATAAGTCCTTCTCCCATTTATCCTTCATTTTATATAAATCAACTTTAACCATCTTTTCCTGTAATAACACATACATTTCAGAAATGAACCCTTTCCCTTATCATCATTTAATATCTCAAATTTAGTTTGTCCTGGTAACACCAAATCCCATCCAAAATTTTCTAACAGTAAAGCTCGATCTTGATAATAAACAAATAAAGAGCTTGGTGATATCCCAAATTTTTCTCTAAGTCTGGTAAAAGAAAGAAATATACTGGCTTCAAAACAATCCTCCACCAACTTAATACCTTTCAGTTCCAAATCTTTCAAATAGGGATTATTAAATGAGAAAGGAATTATTTTATTCTGATAGAATGGTGTCTTTCCTGATGGCAGCAGCGAGAACAGAACATGTGCTGAGTTGTGTAGATCCTTGATGTTCGCTGCTGCCCTTCGACGGCAGCGTTCCCTGTAGGCATACCCAATAGTGGGGAGGGTTTTGCCTGTGATATCCTGGGCTGCATCCACTGCCTTTTGCAGGGCTTTACGCTAAGGGGTATTGGTGTCCCTGCGATGCAGCCAGTCAGCACACTTTCCACGACACTTCTGTAGAAATTTGCCAGAGTTTCCAATGCCGTACAAAACCTCCGCAAACTCCTGAAAGTACAGGTGCTGACATTCAGGAAAACCTCTCTGGGATTTTAAAAGCTCTCCATCGGTCGCTCCAAGAGAATCCTTATCGTCAATGTCTCAATCCACCGCTCTTGAATTCCCCCCAAAACTACTCGACCTGTAAGAAACACTAAATACATGTATCTACTTGCTTGATCAAGTTATTGATCACCCGGTCTTTTATATCATGAAGTCAAATCGAATTTAATAATTCAAGTGACCGGATCATCTGCAGATTGTATGGTTTAATAATTCTTCCTTCGGGCATCAGACCTCATTGAAGATGCTATATAAATGCATGATGCAGTTATTGAGAAGTGGGAAAAATTGATCTCACGGTGGGGTACCAAGAGGACGCTCACCACTTGTTTAAAGCTGTGGACCCAGCAAAGGGAATAATGACCACAAAAGAAAAGCTTCAGGAATAACTTTGAACTGAGTAAAAGCAAACTGCTTGACGCTTGTAAACAAAGTGCTCTTTTCAAGGGCTGGGGGAGGCATTTTGTTTCAATTCTAATAACAGGAAGTCAGTAGCGTGGGCCAGCTAAACAAACTACTAATCGGTTAAAAGCACAAAGGCCTCTGCAGGAAGAGGGAATGAGTGGGCACTTCAAGCTAAGGAAAATTGTCAGAGGGACAGACAGCATGGTCTTAGCTTTGATCATTAAGTGCAAGCTGCCCTTGATTGCCCTCTGCACAATTTCTGTAATCCAAGGTCCCTACATCAGCAGAGCTCTGGAGATTCCAATGGGTAGGAAGTATCATCCCCTCATCTTGTGATATATCAGATGCTTGGTTCACTAGAATGCTTAAAATTAAGTGCCCACCAGCCCATTGTTTATACCTTTCCACGTAGCTGCCCTCGATGTGTTCAGCCCCTGGCTGTTACTGATGAATGAAGATGGTGCTCCTTTCATCTGCGTTGACTGGACTCACTCTCTCGCTTTGAACACTCTTTTGGGGGAAGTGAGGTAGGGTGAATGCCCACGTGTCGAAGAAAGTGCAAATTCGGTAAACAGGGGAGCATAATTGGCCACATTTGCACTGATATTAATCATAATGACAGTAAATATCAGAAGCTATGTCTACAGCAGTAATAGCCCAACAGAGACGTGTTAACATGCTGCAAATGCTAAATTGAAGGAGAAAATGAAGTAACATAAGCTGCAAATCATCAGGATACACATACGAAGCTCCTGGAGAGATTTTAAACATCTAGGATACACCGAGTGTCTCCCTTAAACCCCCGCCCCCCCCCCCCCCCCCACATTGACATGATCTACTGGGATCATTGACTGAAGAGGGCGCACAATATCATTGAGGACCCCTTCCACCCCGCATACAGCATCTTTCAGCCCCTCCCGTCAGGGAAGAGATACAGGAGTATCAGAGCCAGCACCACCAGGCGAGGAACAGCTTCTTCCCACGGGCAGTGAGAACGCTGACGACCAAAGGAACTGCTCACACTGACCCTCCGAAACTCTCAGTTGTACAAAACAAGTATTTACTTGTGTAGTGCACGTCCAAAGAATCAAAGGCTTGTTGATCCAAACCAAGACTTTTATTAACCAAAAGACTGGAGCGTATCACATGTAGGTCAACCAGTCCAGAATGATCTGGGTCTGGCTAGGGGCAACCCTTTAAGACCTGCCAGTAGGTGTGGCTACGCTCTCAGCCAATCACAGCCATCCTATACTAAAATATACACATATATACGTCAGTGATAGAATCCGTACTATCACAACTTGTTTATTTTTATAAATGAAACACTTGTAGAACCATAGAAACATACAACACTACAGCGCAGAAAACAGGCCATTCAACTCTTCTAGTCTGTGCCAAAAACATCATACTGCAAGTCCCACTGACCTGCACCCATTCCATAACACTCCAGATCTCTCCCATTTATGTATCTAACCAGTTTATTTTTAAAACTCAAGATTGAGCCCAAATTTACCATGACAGACGGCAGCTCATTCCACACTCCCACCACTCTCTGAGTGAAGTTCCCGTTAATGTTCCCCCTAAACTTTTCCCCTTTCACCCTTAAGTCATGTCCTTTAGTTTTATCTCTCCTCATCTAAGTGGAAAGAGCCTACTTGCATTTACTCTGTCTATTCCCTTCATAATTTTGTAAACCTCTATCAAATCTCCCCTCATTCTTCTTTGTTCCAAGGAATAATGTCCTAACCTGTTTAATCTTTCCCTGTAACTCAACTACTGAAGACCCGGCAACATCCTAATAAATCTTCTCTGCACTCTTTCAATCTTATTGATATCCTTCCTGTAGTTAGGCGACCAGAATTAAACACAATTCTCCAAATTTGGCCTCATCAAGGTCTCATACAACCTCACCATGACATTCCAACTCCTGTACTCAATACTTTGATTTATGAAGGCCAAGATGACAAAAGCTTTCTTCCCAGGTGGAGACGGGTTCGGGTGATGGGAAACAAAGGCTGCAGAGAAACAGCTGGGGAATAGGAATAATGACTTTGAAAACTGACAAAAACTTGATGTGCAGAATTGCCTCCTTTCATTACTGCTAACTGTACTTGGCAACAGGAACCCTAACCCAGCCTCTCCATTTGGACAGCTGTCCCCTCCTCCTATCACATCCCAGCTTTGCCTCTTGTGCCCACCCATCCATATCCATCTATGACCTCTTGCCTGTGACACTGTGTTCCTGCCCCTGCCCACCCTCCTCCCCCCACCATTTTATTCAGATGCCTGTCTGCTTTTAGCTCATATCTTAAGGGCTTGGGCTCAAAACATTAGTTATATATTGCAGTGAACTGGGAATTCACTACTGATGTGATGCCCTAAGGACTGGTTCCACCCCCCCCCACCCCCGACACTGCCCCCACATATCCCGATATAAACCTTGGATCCCTGCCAAAACCCCAGTTCAGTGTGTTATTCTTACTGAATAAAAGCGTGTGGTACTCTTTCTGGTCTTGAGTGTTCTCAGTCACTCACCCCTTCCTTTAGAATAAAGCCTGCAGGCGAAACAGAGAATATAGTCCAATCATAGAAAAAAATATTTATAATATTTACAAATTCAACCTGTCCGGATGTCTGGAGATGTGGGCAGAGTGCCATAGTACAGGCGGGCTTTGGACTTCCTGATCCTTCTGTGGTTCCAGGACCTCGGGGCATGGGAGATCTGGCTCTGGTTGTGGGGTGGCTGGAACCACTTCCTGAGTTATCTCACCTGAGCCTCTTGGTGTTCCCCAGGGAACCTTGGGTCCTGGCTCCCTTGAGGCGATGGACCCTCAGTTCCAGTAGGTGCCTGATTGAGACAGTGTCTTCCCTGCCATCCAGGTATGCCACGTAAGTGTAAGTGGGGTTGGCATGGAGTAGGTTTACTCTCTCGACCAGGGGGTCGGATTTGCTCCTCCTCATGTCTTTTCGGAGCAACACTGGTCCTGGTGCTGTAAGCCAAGCTGGGAGGGTGGTCCCTGACGTTGACTTTCTCTCAAAAGAAAACATCAGCTCATGAGGAAGTCGCATTGGTCGCAGTGCAGAGTAGTGACCTAGCGGAGTAGAGCGCACATGGGTAGGACATTCTGCCAGTGTGAATCTGGAAGTCCTTTGGACCAGAGAGCAAATTCTACAGCCTTCCAAAGCATAGCATTCTCTTTCTCAACCTGTCCATTCCCCTGGGGATTGTAGCTGGTCGTCCTGCTGGAAGCAATGCCCCTTACCAGCAGGAACTGACGCAGGTCCTCATTCGTAAATGATGAGCCCCGGTCGCTATAGATATAGCCAGGATACCAGAAAAGGGAGAAAATAGTGTCTAGGGCCCTAATAAGGGATAGCATGGATGTGACCAGGCAGGGAATGGTGAATGGAAAACGAGAGTACTCATCGATGACTGTGAGGAAGTACATGTTCCCGTTCATTGAGGGGAGGTGGCCCTTGAAATCGACACTGAGCCGATCGAAGGGCCAGGATGCCTTTATCAGGAGCGCTTTGCTGGGGCGTTAGAAGTGCAGTTTGCACTCAGCGCAGACCTGGCACACCTGGTCATTTCCCCGATATCCTCAATCGAGTAGGGTAAATTGCGTGCCTTGACAAAATGAGCTATTCTAGTGATACTTGAGAGGAAGAGCTCATTGTGCAGTGACCACAACTGGCCGGTGTGTGCAGAGGCACAGCTTCCTCTAGACAGAGCATCTGGAGGCTCATTGAGGGAACCAGGTCAGAAAACTATATCGTAGTTGTAGGTGGAGAGTTCAATCCTCCACTGAGCGATTTTATCATTTTTAATTTTTCCATGTTTTATATTGTTGAACGTGAATACTACCGATTGCTGGTCTGTGAGGAGCCTCTGATGACTGAGAATCCTTTAGGTCTGGCACATAAGAGGAGAGGCGGCTTCTTGAGTTCATCTGTGGAGTAGACCATTTGTGTGGTTGCCAGGTACATTTGGAAGCACTCCAGCCAGTACGTGAAATCCTCCAGGGCCTCTGGGAAAGAGGGTCGATTAGGAGCATCGCTGGTTTCAACAGAGCTTCCATCCTCTTCTGTACTGAATAAAAATGTAGCCCAACTGAGAGCACTCATGACCAGAGAGAGTACAACACACTTCTATTCAGTAAAAGAATAACACACAATAGTCTTTGAATTGAACTGGGGTTTTGGCGGGGATCCAGGGTTTACATCGGGATATGCGGGGGTGGGGTTGGGGGAGGAGCTAGTCCTTAGGACATTACATCAGTAGTGAATTTCCAGTTCACTACATATGTCTTTATCTTTGCAACGTAATGAATGCGGTGTGATTTACTGAGTTTCTCTAGCATTTTTGTGTCATTTTTAGGGTTAATGCTGTGATCTGAACCATCTGATCAAACAAAAGGTGAGCAGTCAACCTGGATTTTCTTGATGTCATTGCTTTTCATTGTCTCCTCCTTGGAGCTGTTCTATTAGAACTATTTCCTCATCAGTGAATTCAGGCAAAAATGTTAACATGCTCGTCTGAAGAAGGGACTAAAAGACACTTTTTCTACTGCAGAGATGTCTTAATAATGCTTTTCCAAAGGACATTTGGGCCATGTTTTGCATTCAGTGGGTTAATGCCAATCTCAAAGAACATTCTCCATGGAGGTACCGTGATCACTGTGGTGAGCACATCCTTTTATCACAGTGTTCTATGAGGTGTCGGTTCAAGGGAATTGCTGGTATCTATGATGTAATTAAATTATCTGAATCACTCTGATCTCAGAAGTGAAATAGGGTCTGGCCTGGTCAATACTTGGAGGGGAGACCGCCTAGGAACACCAGGTACTGTAGGTTTCTGTGCGAGGCATTGGAGAACGTGGCCGCGCTCTGTCTGCCTTACAGTAAACAAAAATTAAAGAATTTCATGTATGTACGTGACAATAATGGAACTTTTACCTTTTCTAGTCAAGTGAAGTCAAGTTTATTGTCATCTGATTGTAGAAGTTCAACCCGACCAAACAGTTTTCTCCAGTCCTCGGTCCTAAACATGCAGGCACACAACCAGACATAACACTCATACAGACAAACAACACATATGCAGGACAAGTATTTCATCTATACAATAAAATAAAAATACATATTCTTCATGAATAAGAGAGTTTGGGAGGGTTACTGTGAGCAGTTCCTTTGGTCATTCAGCATTCCCATTGCCCATGGGAAGAAGCTGTTCCTCAGCCTGGTTTTGATACTCCTGTATCCCTTCCCCGAAGGGAGCAGCTGAAAGATGCTGTGTGTGTGCAGCGTGGAAGGAGGGGGTCCTCAATAATTTTGCGCACCCTCTTCAGACAACAATCCAGGTAGATTATGTCAATGGGGGGGGGGGGGGTTGGGGAGGGAGACCCCAGTGATCCTCTCTGCCACTTCTATGGTCCTGCGAATTGACCTCCGATCCATTTCTCTGCAGCAACCAAACCGCACTGTGAGGCAGCCAGCCAGGACGCTTCAAAAAAAGCTCCTGAAGAAGGCTGACATAATGGTGGCCGGTAGCCTTGCCCGCTTTAGTCTTCTCAGGAAGCATTAATCAATTTTATCAGTTGGTAAAATAAAAAAAGAAAACCCATAATTATTAATAACTCATTAAAAAAAATGGTAGAGACTAATGTAAAGAGTGGACCATACACCTAAAAATAAAGGCATAGGAAACACATTTTTAAAAGTAATCTCTTTGCTTTGTCATCCATAATATATTTAATTATTTATCTGGTGGAATTATAATCCATGTATGAACAGTTTGTAAGGAAATCACTAATGATGCATGCATTTATTATTGTACCTGAACTGAGGAGACTTAAGAGTCATTCTTGTTTACTTGGAGTCATATGTAGGTTGGATGTGGCTGTGGTGAAGCCACTTTGTGTATGTAAATACCTTGACCTTATATGTTCGATGCTGCTCTCACTGACCAGCTCGTGAATCCTCCCCCTTTATTCCCCATAAAGGCTGTCATGCCACAACCCTGCCCCCAGTTTGAGTCGGGTCAGTGTGAGCCAGAAACTCAAGAGATGCTGCCCATCTCCAGCTGATAAAATCCTTCAGTTCCTGCACTTCAGTCTTTTGGTTAATTGATCGTGCATCAGTGGCGAAGATGGCAAATTTCCCTCCCTGCAGGACAGTAGTAAATAAGGTATGACATTAAAATAGACTTAGACTTCATGCAAATTTCCACAGTATTTTTCAACACTGAGTGTAAGTTTGTAAAAAGAAAATCTGCAAATGCTGGAGAAACACAGCAGGCCAAACAGTGGCTTTATTTAGCAAAGGTAAAGATACATCACCGACGTTTCGGGCTTGAGCCCTTCATCGAGGCATGTTGCTGGAGTAACTCAGTACCAAGATCTGTTGTGAGTAGTTCCAGAAATTTTGTGTCTTTTACTACAATCAAGGGGTCTGCAGAGTTTTGCATTTTGATTTTGATTTCAGATTTCAAATTTGTTGTCGGAGTACATACTGTACACAAAACCACATACAACCTTGAGATTCTTTTTCCTGTGGACAAGGCAGAATTACAACTTATTGATAGTGCAAAAATAAACTGTGCGCAACGTAAATAAGGAAATGTAAACAATGACTGTGCATTATAAAGAAGAAGAAAATCAATAAAGTTCAGAAGTCAGGGTCCTTAAATGAGTCCCTGATTGAGTTCGTTGTTGAGGAATCTGATGGTGGAGGGGGAGCTGCCGTTCCTGAACCTGGTGGTGTGAGTCTTGTGACACCGATATCTCTTTCCTGATGGGTAGCAATGAGAGCAGGGCATGTGCTGGGTGGTGTAGATCCTTGATGATTGCTCTGCTCTCTGATGGCAGCGTTCCCTGTAGATGTTCTCTATAGTGGGGAGGGAGGGTTTCACAGCAACTTAGTATCTGTGAAGAGAAAAGCTGAGACAATGGTCCTCCATCAAAACTGAAAAAGAGAGAAAATAAGTGTGTTTAAATTGCAGAGATGGAGAAGGTTGGAGAGGGTGGGAAGTACCACCTTTGTCCATGATAATTTGCAAATCCTATAGGAAAACTACTGGTCGAAAAATGGGATTAAAGTCCCCTGGACCAGATGATCTCCATCCTAAGAAGCACTTGCTAGTAGAGTTTTGGTTGCAATCTGTCAACATTTTTCTAGTTTTAGAGATATCTCAGAGGACTGGAAAACTTCATTTTTAATCATTATGCAAGATGGAAAAGTGCAAGAAGTAGGAAGCTGTGGGCCTAACATTGGTCACTGAGGGGCTCCATAGAGGCAGGCCATATGGAAACATGAGACAATATCAGTTTTTATGAAAAGAAAAAAAATTCTCACTTTGCCTTATATTCTTGAGGATGTAACAAATGAGATCAATGGATCAATATATCAAAATATATAAGATAACAGATCAATAGCTTTTAATTTCCAACACTTCTTTTTGAAAATATGGAGCCCATATTTACAACAAGTTGGTTTGAAAATTGAAGTTCTCAATAACTCATCCTGATGGTGGTTTCATGCCGGTTGATTTGAATTTATATATTCATTGATAATCTCCTTTCTTCTTTCTTAGGGGTATTTGGGAAGGAGGTGGGTGGTGGGGTGGAGGGAGGGATAAGTGTATATACCACATGTATGTATTATATATATATATATATATATATATATATTATTGAATGAATGTATTGTGGTTTTAAAATTTTAAATAAAATATTAAAAAATAGATGGTAAGATAAGAGTGCGCAGTTAGGAATACAATAGAATTGTGATGAAGGGAATGGCTCTGATGGGAAGACTGGAGTTGTCGCTGCTACAGACTCAAAAATTCTCCTCGTGTTGCCTTTGAAGAAATGTCCATCCACATGAGCTATGATCAAAACACTCCTGGTCCCTTTATAGGCAAGACTCAAACTGGGCAGCCTCCACGTAGCTTCCTAGACCCTGGCACCAATCTTTCCAAGTGACATCCACTATTAGGCACAATCAAAACGAAGCACTTTGCTTCCCAAAAAGACCCTCCTGGCACAGTTCCATCCACTGAAAAGGCCCAGTCATTCATAGAGTATGCTTTGCCCTGAATTTCACAAAGAATGGCTGGCCACAAGAGCTGCTTCAAGGAGTTGTTTCCTCTCCAGCATCTCCCTTGCAAAATTACAGGTATCTGGAACAGACTGTGATAAGCCTTCCCTCAGTTTTTTCCAACGTATTGAATTATTGCTTGTGCTTGTGTGCAATGTTAAATGTTAACAGTGACTATTCAGTCCCTCCTGTCTATACTATCCCCTACAGAGATAATCCCATTTTACTCTAACAGGAGCTCGTAATATTTGTCATCTGCAATAGCAAGGGGCTGAGTAAATTGCAGTCAGATCTGGGGATGATATAATAATAGATTGGTTCACCAGTCTGGAGAATTTAAAGAGCCAACAAAGGGATAAAGATTGGTTAAGTGAGTGGATAAGAAGTTGGATGTATCATGAGGGAAAAGGGAAGTTATCCACTTTGGAAGGAGGAATGGTAAAGCAAATTATTATTTAAATGGCATGAGATTACAACATGCTGTGGTACGATGGGAATTGACAGTCCCACCACATGAAGAAACCAAAATCCAGCATACAGGTGCAACAAGGGTTAGGAAAGCAACTGGAATTATATTTTTAAAATTTTTATTTGCAACAGGGTGGAAGCCGATTCCTGCCCAAGAGCCCAAGTGTCCCAATTTCACCCAAATTAACCTGCAATTAATCTGGGAGGAAACTAGAGCACCCGGTGAAAGCACACGCAGACACGGGGAGAGCGTGCAAACTCCTTGATGAAGGGTTTGGACCCAAAACATCGAACAACTCCTTCTCTCCCACTGATACTGCTCCTCCAGCAGGTCGCTTTATGTTCCAGCTTCCATCATCTGCAATCCCTTTAGAATTATTGAATTACTGTGATACAGGACAGGTCAGCTGACTCATTGCATCGATTGCACCTCCTCGTACAGGAGTCAATCTCATTCCCCAGATCCTTTCCCATAAACCTGTCATTATTTTCTCTTGCTGACCTTGGTATTAACTCTCAGTTCCTGCCACTGGACACACCATGTATCATTGAACTGCAGTATTGTCTTCATCACTACCAACAGGGCATGATACCAGTGTTGTTCATGAACATATCTGGAATAAGCTTGTAATTTCCACAGCATGAATATTTGCACCTTGCCTACCACCCACGATCAAGTCAACCTTCTACAGCAGCTTTCTCTCAAGGGTGTCCTGGCTGGCTGTGTCAGTGTGGTATGGTTCTTGCCAAGAAATGGATCACAGGTCAATCCACAGGAGCATAATAGTGGCAGAGAGGATCACTGCAGTCTATGCCTCCCATTCCCCCCCCCACCACCCCTCACATCGACATGATCTACTGGGATCATTGTCTGAAGAGGTTCCACAAAATCATTGAAGACCCCTTCCACCCCACACATGGCATCTTCCATCTGCTTCCATTGGGAAATAGATACCAGAACATCTTAACCAGCCCCACCAGGCTTAGGATCAACTTCCCACAGTCAGTGAGAATGCTGAACGAGCAAAGGAACTGCTCACACTCACCCTCTGAGACTCTCCTATGTACAAAACTATTTATTTGTATATATGAACACTAGCCCATATTATGCATTGTTGTCTGCACGTGTGTTATATCTGGTTGTGTGTCTGTGTGCTTTGAACCGAGGACCAGAGAATACTGTTTCATCAGGTTGTACTTGTATAATCAGATGACAATAAACTTGACTTGGCTTGTTGAGCATATCAGTTGAAACTCAGCTCAGGTGCCTGCCTCACCCTCTGCTCCATAGACTGGTAGCCCGTTTCCTCTGGATCCTCTACATGGTCAAACATCACCTCATTTGATGCCTTCTTGCCATTGGTAACTAACCATCATTTATCTACCATCTTCATATAGTGCCATACAGTACAGAACAGGAACTTTGCCCCAACTCTTCCATGCCGAGCTAATTGGCATCCTGGGCGAGTCCCATTGGCCTGCATTTGGTCCATATCCTTCTAAGATCTTCCTATCTATGCATCTGTTCAAATACCTTCTGAATGTCGTAATAGTACCCGCATTTATAATTACCTCTGACAGCTCGTTCCAGATACAGACCACCCTCTGGGTGAAAAGGTCACCATTCAGGACCCTCTTAAATCTCATGCCGCTCACCTTACGCTGATGCCCTCCAGCTCTGGAACTGTCTACCCTGGGAAAAGACTCTGAACACTCACTTTATCCACTCTCCTCATGATTTTATTAACATCTAGAAGGTCTCCCTAATCTTGCATGTAATTGCTTCTGTAACAGTGGTATGACCATCCAGAAATTTCTCATCAGTTTACAGAATCTCTTTGGGTATATATATAAAATATTGGAGATATATATATTTGGGCAGCATGGTTAGTGTACAAAGCTATTATAGTGCCAATGTCTTGGGTTCAAATCCAGCGCTGTTTGTGAGGAGTTTTTACGTTCTCCCTGTGTCTGCGTGAGTTTCCTCCAAATGCTCCGATTTTTCCACCACAGAGTTCTTTCTTGTTTCTCTTATTCAAAGACAAACATTATGCAGCCAGTCCTCTTCTCTTACATGAACCACAAGGGCTTTGACCAGGCTGAATCAAGCACTTACAAACCCGTCTTCCAAATGGGCCTTTCCACAAGCTTGCCAGCTTGTCCTGTTCCAGTCCCAGCTGCTGTTACTGACTGTAACACTATAGAAGTGATCTCTTTATCTCTGAGAGAAAGCTTGTTTGACTCTCTGCTTGCAAAACCACATGACCCCCTTAGAACATCTCCTGACAATCTGTGGCTCCAACAAGATCTTTCACCTGTTGCCTTTTTGTAAACAACAATCCATTAGTGCCACGCTGTAGGTTTTTCCTTCTCAACTGCAGGTGTTCTCCCCATTTCTGGTACACTGCGCCACTCCGTTGCTCCTCCAAAGTCTGCAACCCCTCACGGTGCACTGCCAGCACAGGTGCCATGATTGTGTGCACAGACCTCCGTGGTTGCAGGATTTAAAAAAAGTACACGGCTGGCTTATTTAACAGGCCATTTAAAGCCTGTATGAGGCCATTGTTATTAGGACCACACTGTAGGACCTTGCAGAGCAGCACTTCATCTCCTCTCCCTGCTCACCCAGGACCGCACCAGCAGCAGCACTGCTGTTACAGCATCTCCGGCAGTGCTGCTATTTTTCTTCTAATTATTAGATTTCAAACAAAACAAAGGCACAAATATTTTTGCTTTTATTGTATAATTTCACAAAGTAGCATCTCAACAACTGAAATTCCCACCTCACTGCCACTCTACAACCTGCTGTGGTGTAGAGTGTGGTGAGATGAGAGGATTCTAAAGATCATGCAGTTACTGAGTGTATCATAGGGCTGCACTGTGCTGGATGCCACAAGCTTTGTCACCGTGGTCCTGCACCAAACCTTGCAAGTGCCAATTCTGAGACAGTTGGAAACCAGGACAACATTGCCCCCTGTGGACTCCTGGCAAGGTGGCTCGGAACGATACTTCAAAGGATACTGTTGAACTTCCCTGTTAGTTCAGGGTCATTTGGCTTGGCTTTAACTGTGAGATTTTACACTGGGAGTTCAGCTGGGAAAATTGATCTCTGGCAGTTGGTCTTCATGGCTTGGACTGCCTTTATGCAGGGTGGGGAGGTGTGCAGTGCTAATTTTCTAGGTGGTGGAGCTGCCTGTCATTTCCTATATCCTCTCTCTGTATATGGGCATGATATATATATATATATATATATATATATACACACATATGTAGGGCTTCTTATATTGTTAAGCACTAAACCAAGATGAAAGAAATATATAAATTCCAGAAGAGCTCCACAGAAATATAGAAATAGTTAAGACATGAACAAGATTATCACTACATTTCCATGTATAACTGGTACAATAAAATGTATAATACCTAATTTAATAATATGTCAAAGTTTTGCACGGTCGCACTCACTCATTATCTGCAGAGGTCTGGTCGATTAATTCCAGTGAGGAAAGTATTGTTTAATCCCCAAAAGGTGTCATGTCATTGGCCCTTTGCTTTCTAAGGTGTCTCCCTTGTTTCTCTATTTAAAATGCCATCTCTCCTTCTGTACATACCTATAGTTTGTCCGATCTCTCCACATCATGAGTTTCTTTCTCTCTCTCTCTGTCTGTCCTGGTCATTCTTTCACTCTGGGGAGATTGCCTCTTGGAACTCTTTCATTTTGTTCCTTCTTCTTGCTTTCCTGGTCATTCTTTCTTCCTCCACCCAAACCCTCAGGTCACAACTCTCATTGTTCCTGTTCCATGTCTCTCACTTTCTTTCTGTGTCTCTTACATCTATGTAGGCTGGGTCCTCCCTCCAACCTAGATTTGTCCCTCTCTCTCACTATGACATCCATTTGTTCATTCTTCTCTTCCACTATCCTCCCACCTGATTTGAGTCTCTCTAGAAATCTCCCTCTCCCTATCTATCCTAGGACCCTTTCTCTCGCTCTTTCTGGTTCCAAATCTCACTTAATCCATCCCATGTACCCCCTCTCTGATCTTCTCCTCTAACTTAAGTCTTAAACTATTCAAGGTCTGTTGATCTATCTCCCCAGTTTCCCTTTATCCAAGGTCTCTCTCTTTCTATCTTGTATTTCTCTCTCCTGGGTTCCTCATTCTGTCTTTCATCCCACTATCCCAAGTCTCCTCTCTCATTGTCCTCAATCTTCTTGTCGATTTATCTTTCTCACTATCCCAGGTCTCTCTTTCTCCCCTGGATCTCCTTATCACTCAGTGCTTTCTCTCCCAGGTCTTTTTCTATCCCTCCCTCTCAATCTCCCACCACCCTCCCACTCACTCTCTCTCTCTCTCTCTCTCACACACACACACACACACACACACACACACACACACACACACACACACACACACACACACACACACACACACACACAAGCATACACGCACATACACGTGCGCACACTCACATATGCACCGACACACACTCACACACACATACCCACACACATGCACATACACAGGCGCACACTCATACACACACCCACACATACATAAACACACGCACACTCACACACACTCACACACACACACACACACATTCAGATGCACACACACACTCACTCACACACACATACACACACGAATACTCAGATGCGCGCGCGCGCGCGCACACACACACGCACACACACACACACACACACACACACACACACACACACACACACACACACACACACACACACACACACACACACACACACATCTAAGGCTCTCTCAATTTTGACTCTGTGTTCCCAGTCTCTATCTTTCTATCCTGTATTTCCATCTATCCCTTGCTTTTCTCTCTCCCCCTCTCTATCCTGTGCCTTTCTCGACCTCCATCCCCTCCCCCACCCCCGTGTCCCTCCCTTTTTCCCGGGTCTTTCTCTCTCTACCATAGGATGAGGGAGGAGGGAGGAATTGGGCAGAGTGGACAAGGAGCACAGGCTAATTGATGAAACAGTTGAGGAACAGTGGAAGATTTTCAAAGAAATATTTTGTAATGCTCAACAAAAATATATTCCGGTCAGGAAAAAGGGCAGCAAGAGAGGGAAAAATCAACTGTGGTTAACAGAGGAAATAAAGGAGAGTATAACATTGAAGGCGCAGGTGTACAAAGCTGCAAAGAGCAGTGGGAAACTGGAAGTTTGGGATAACTTTAAGAGACAACAAGGGGTTACAAAGTGGGTAATAAGAAATGGGAAAAAGGATTATGAAAATAAGTTGGCACAAAATATAAAAACAGAAAGCCAAAAATTTTATAAATATATAAAACGGAAGAGGGTTACCAGAGTTAACATAGGACCCTTGGAGGATGAGAAAGGAAAACTGGTAGCAAAAACTGAAGAAATGGCAGAGGCATTGAACAAATATTTTGTGTCAGTCTTCACGGTGGAAGACACGTTCAGCATGCCCAAGTACGGAGTTAAGGATGCGAATGTTGGGAAGGGCCTTGATAAAATAGTTGTTACAAAGGAAGTAGTGATGGAGAAACTAATGGGACTAAAGCCAGACAAATCACCTTGTCCTGATGATATGTATCCAAGGGTTCTGAAGGAAATGGCAGAAGTTATAGTTGATGCATTGGTGGTCATATACCAAAATTCCTTGGATTCTGAGCAGGTCCCGGCAGACTGGAAGACAGCAAATGTCACGCCACTTTTTAAGAAGGGATGTAGGCAGAAGACGAAATTATCGGCCAATTAGCTTGACGTCTGTAGTTTGAAAAATGCTTGAAGCCGTCATTAAAGATGAAATAGTGAAACTTTTGGAACGTAAGGGTTCAATCAGGCAGACGCAGCATGGTTTTAGAAAAGGAAGATCTTGTTTGACAAACTTGTTACAATTCTTTGAGGATATAATGGGTGCAATGGATAGAGGGGAACAGGTTGATGTTGTATATTTGGATTTTCAGAAAGCGTTTGATAAGGTGCCGCACAAGAGACTTATCAGTAAGTTACAGGAAAGTGGAGTCCAGGGAAGTATATTGGCCTGGATCGAAAATTGGTTGTCTGACAGGAAGCAGAGAGTCGGGATAAGTGGGAGTTTTTCAGGTTGGCAGAGAGTGGTCAGTGGGGTGCCACAGGGGTCGGTGCTAGGACCACAACTGTTCATCATTTACATTGATGACTTGGAGGAGGGGACAAAATGTGGTGTAGACAAGTTTGGAGATGACACCAAATTGAGTGGAAGAGCAAATTGTAATGAAGATGTGGAGAGTCTGCAGAGGGATATAGTTAAGCTGGATGAGTGGGCAAAGGTCTGGCAGATGGAGTACAATGTTAGTAAGTATGAGGTTATCCACTTTGGCAAGAAAAATAAAAGAGCTGAATATTATTTAAAGGGTGAAAAACTACAGCATGCTGTTGTGCAGAGGGACTTGGGAGTGCTTGTGCATGAATCGCAAAAAGTTAGGTTGCAGATGCAGCAGGTTATTAAGAAGGCAAATGGAATGTTGGCCTTCATCGCTAGAGGAATTGAAGTCAGGAGTAGGTAGGTAATGTTGCAACTGTATAAGGTACTGGTGAGACCGCACCTGGAGTACTTTGTCCAGTTCTGGTCTCCATATTTGAGGAAGGATATACTGGCTTTGGAGACGGTCCAGAGGAGGTTTACTAGGTTGATCCCTAGGATGAAGGGGTTGACTTATGATGAAAGGTTAAATCGTCTAGGAGTTCAGAAGAATGAGAGGAGATCTTATAGAAACATATAGGATTATGAAAGGTATGGATAGGATAAATGGAGGAAGGTTTTTTGAGCTGGCCGGGGAAACTAAAATGAGAGGACACAGTCTGAAGATTCGGGGGAGTAGATTTAGGACAGAGATGAGGAAAAATAGTTTTTTCCAGAGAGTAGTGAATGTTTGGAATTCTCTAACCAGGGAAGTGGTTGAGGCTGCTTCATTAAACATATTTAAAATTCGGTTAAATAAATTTTTACATGATAAAGGAATTAGGGGATATGGGGAGAAGGCAGGTAGGTGGAGTTAGGTCATAAATTAGATCAGCCATGATCTTATTAAATGACGGAGCAGGCTCGATGGGCCATTTTTGGCCTACTCCTGTTCCTTCTTCCTATGTTCCTAAACTCACCGGTCCAACTTTGACCCCAGCCAAAGGCCCCTCCTCTCTGACAACTGCTGAGAAATAAAAAAAAATACAATTTCTACTTGAGGGCTCATTATGAATGGAACACTGTTATTGGTTTGATCCATTCTGTAAGTGGTGAGCACAGCTGAATAGATAGAGGTGAACGAAACATAGATGAGACGGGATATCGGAGCCTCTGCTGCCATGCGGTGCCATCCAGCCCCTCTCTGTGTATTTATATCACATGTTTTAGCAGGACCGCGGTGTCCTCACTCACGCACATTGGAGTACAGGGGCAGTAGAATGATCTGCTGATCATTCCTTCAACTTGCAGTCTGGTCTCACCACCATTCCTGATTTATTAATGCCTACGAGCCATATGGAAAGTTGGGGAGCAGATAGGATTCCAGTTCCTTTTGGGACAGAAATCCTTTAATTCCCCTACAACAGTGGTTCTGAATCTTTTTCTTTCCTCTCACATACCACCTTAATCAATCCCTATGCCATTGGTGCTCTGTGATTAGTAAGGGATTGCTTAAGGTGGTGTGTGGGAGGAAAGGAAAAAGGTTGAAAACCACTGTTTTAATCATACCTCATTGACTTGTTATGTGAACGGTTTCAGAACTCCAAAGGAAATGGGCCAATGACAATTTTTCTCAAGCAAAATATTTCAGTAACAAATGGGTCTAGAGCAATGGTTCTCAACCTCTTTCTCCACTCACATACCACCTTAAGTAATCCCTTACTATCACAGAGCATTAATGGCATAGGGAATACTTAAAGGTATGTGAGTGGGAAGATAAAGGTTGAGAACCACTCCCCTGCATGATTATACAATATTATCTACAATATTATCTAACCCTGTCTTGAATATGTTCAATGCGGTAGCCACTACTGTTTCCTTGGGCAGAGACATTGATCCTTATCTCCATCCTAAGTATTCTCCCCGAGTCTAATTACCCCAGTTCTAGTCTCACCTACCAGTGGAAACAACTTCCCTGCCTCTATTTTAACCATCCCTTTCATCTTTACATGTTTCTATCATGTTCCCTCTCATTCTTTTGAATTCTAGTGAGTATAATCCCAAATGACTCAATCTCCCCTCATCTCCAGAATCAACTGGTGAAAGTCCTCTTCACCACTGCCTAAACCAGTCTCCGGAATCAATCTGGTGAACCTCCTCTGCACCACATCCAAAGCCAGTCTATTCTTCTGAAGTTTGGAGAGTAGAAGTGCATGCAATTCTCCAGGTGTGGCTTCACTAGTACCCTGTGCAATTGCAGCATAATGTCATTTCTCCAACTGAATCCCTCCAATAACAAAAGCCAACATTCCAATTTCCTTCTCGATTACGTGTTGAACCTGCAAACCAACCTTTTCTAATTCATGCACAAGCATTCTCTCTATTTTGATTGGTACATTTTTATTGATTAATATAGCTACACCTCTGGCTTTTGAGTTATATGATGCTGCCGCTACGTGCCCTACCCAGTCTCTCCTCAATTTATTATGTTCCACTTCAGTTAGATGCGTTTCCTGCACAAATGCTGTCTATTTTTTTCTTTTTTCAGGAAATTTAATAGCCTTTTTTATTTAATTTGGTTATGTATTCCATTAATATTTATAGTCATATAGTTCAACATGGCCATCTCATATTCTGTTTACAACTCATTTCTGCTTCCTTACCACCACCTTCCCACTTCTCCCCATTTTCATCTCTCAGTTTTCTCTTTTTGAACTCAATATATGACAACACTTTTAAAACATAAAATATTTCAACAACTCCCACATCTAAAATCCCCTTAACCCCAAATGTCCCCCCCCTCTCTGAGTTGCCCCTTGTCCCTTGCCAGGCAAACACAACTCCCCTCTCCATTTGAATTGCGAACCTGCTCGCAAGCGTAAACTGATTTCGCAGTGACTGTTATTCTCTCCCACGCAACCCCCTCCATTAAAGACTTTTATCTTCTCATATAACAAAACTCACCCCCTTTTTTCCCTCCCCTTACTTCCTTTCTTCCCTTTTCTTTCCCTTCTTTAGTTCTTACATATACATTATTTTTACATCTTTATATGTAGTTTGTCGTCGTTCTTCATTCTTGTTACATCTCTTCATCTCTCCTTCTATCCTGCAGGCGTTCTGCAAATTCTTGTGCTTTCTCCGGATCCGAGAACAGTCTGTTTTGCTCCCCTGGGATAAATATTTTAAGCACCGCTGGATATCTTAATATAAATTTATAGCCTTTTTCCATAGGATCGATTTTGCTGTATTAAACTCCTTTCTCTTCTTTAGGAGTTCAAAACTTATGTCTGGGTCAAAAAATATTTCTTGACCCTTGTATTCCAATGGTTTTTTTGACTTCTCTAATTTTATTCCTTGCCCTCTCCAGATATTTTCTCTTATCGTGTATCTAAGAAATTATACTAAAACAGATCTTGGTTTTTGTTGTGTCTGTGGTTTCGGGGTTAGTGTTCTGTGTGCCCTTTCTATTTCCATTCCTTCCTGCATTTCTGGCATTTCCAGGACCTTTGGGATCCATTCTTTTATAAATTCTCCTACTGGCCACTACTCCATCTCGTGACTCTTCCCCACAAGCATTCCCAAGTCCCTCTGCACAGCAGCACACTGCAGTCTTTCACCATTTAAATAATGAGCTGATCTTCCACTTTTCCTTCATGCTTACCAACATGTTCTCCCTGTGCCAGACCCTCACCCCCCCCCCCCCCTCTACATCTCTGCACATCAGTGAAAAGTTGAACATGGCTGGAAATCTGGCACTGTTTTTCCTCTCTCCACAGATATAATCAGACCTGCAGCATACTTCTGGCATAAATTTAATTATTTTAGACATACAGTGCAGTAATAGGCCATTTCAGCCCACAAGCCCCTGCCGCCCAATTACACCCAATTAACCTACAACCTTCAGCACATTTTTTGAAGAGCCCCCAGAGAAAACCCTCACAGACCTGGGGAGAACATGCAAACTCCTTGCAGACAATGTGGGATTCGAACCCTAGTTCTGATCGCTGGCGCTATAACCGCTATGTCAACCGTGCTGCCCCTGTGCATGTAAACTAGTTTCCAATTACATTTTTGTCCCCTTTCCAATTAGGGAATTTGAAGTCAACTCTGTTGAACTGCAAATTATTTTTATATAGATTTATTTAGGGTCTCTATGCATTCATGACATTATTGTGCAGGGTGTACCATGTGTCTGTACTATGGACTGGAGATACAGTACAATGTTTTTTTGTATGACAATGAACTTGAAACCTCTCACAAAACAAAGCTAACTCGACAATACTCTATTCTTGATGTCAGGTCCATTTCCGCAATGGATAATCTCAGCAAACCCGGTGGATTCTGCTGTATTTTGTTCATATTGCAATTATAAAAGCCATTCTAAAATTCTCTCTCATTTCAAAGCATTATTGCCACAAAATTTCCCATAATTTATTCTCCCTCCTTTGTGACGGGGCGCTATGGCATGGCTGACTTGATAGGCGGGAAAGGGTAATAAAGGCTTATGTAAGAGGTGCCAAGCGACACTAACGGCGACGTTTTCTCTACCTTACAGCAGGCAGAAGGCAACTTTGTGTAATATTACCTGTTCTGTACTATTACATGACAACAAAGGAATCTTGTACTTTGTTCATCAATGGAAGGTTTTGCAGCAAAGTTTGTCCAGTTTCTCAGATGACAGGAGATCTTTGGATAGAGTCTCTTCACCCTCCAGGTACTGCAGTCTTGCTTGAGGTCATTTGACACATTGTAGACTGGAGAGAGAAAAGCCTGCTTCTTTGTTTTCCATGAAGCACTGATAACCATCGAAATTACAACAGGATGTTTGATCGTTTTTTGACCCAAAAACATCCTTTCGTCTTCACCTTCCCTTCGTGTCCATGAGTGCTTCCAGTTCTCCTACAATTCCAGTGTTTTGCTTTAATGATCCTAACATATGTTTATTGAAGAGTAATGGAGCAGTGCACCACAAAAAGGAGGCCATTCAGTCCATCATAGATTCTGTTACACACATGACAGCAGCTATAAAAATGAGCCCAGATTGTGTTATATTTAAAATAATATTTTAAATTATTAATCAACTATTATATAACACCTACTCTAATTTAAGTAACTTATTTAAACTTAACTAAATTTATCTACACCTATTTTACTATGCGCAAATATATTGAAGTGTATGGAATACCCCTGCTCAAGGATCAATTCTCTGAAGGCAGGTCAAAGTTCAGTTTTGGAAATTCATTGATGACACGTGGGTTTGAAATTGAATGTGACATGCAGGGTTTAAGATGGTCGAGACATGCAAGCTTTAAAATGAAGTTAGCAGTCCCTGAAGTGGGTGAAAGAGACCAGAAGTGACAGTAGATTACTCACGAAGCAATTTATTAAAGGTGCTTCAGAGAAATGTCCTTTTTAGATGAGTGCCTTCTTCTGCAATTAGAACCCTTTTCATGGGTCAGTTGGGTAGAGTGCAGTATTTCTTCTGTGACTTTAAAACCCTTTTTGTGGGTCAGTTGTGTAGAGTGCAGTATTTCTTCAACTTAAAAATCCTTTTCATGGGTCAGTCAGGTTGAGTGCAGTATTTCTTCTGCAACTTTAAAACTCTTTTTGTGGGTCAGTCAAAGTGGTCTTTCATCCCTCTATAAGCAAAAGGATGAAATCTGACAATTCTGTCGATAACCACACAATGAGGCCAAGTGGGTTTCTCAATCCCGCAAAGGAGTCGAAGAGCTGTTGACTCGTGCTGCTTCCTTAAAATGGCCTCTTGGGCAAAATGTCCACTGTCTTTTTTAAAGAAGCTGGTCACATGGTCTCTGCCCCTAGCTTTTCCAGGGCTGCTCCCCTTCACTTTGGAACATGCTAGTTCATGGTCACTTTCCAAAATCTGCTGGTTCTTACTAAATCTAGTCTCTTAAAGGGACAGTCCCACATAATAAAATGAACTGGAAGATGGGAAAATGTCACACTGTGCCAATATCTCATTTAAATTCAAATTTAAATTTAAATTCTCTCTGCTCTCAATTAGGATGTGATGCATGCCTTTATGGATAACATCCCTGGCTCACGATGGTCCAGGTCTTGATGTACAAGGGGCTTCCTTATTAGAGGTGTTGCACATGCAATTGTGACATTGTACAACCCGCATCAGCAAATCCCTTCTTTTCCAAGACCAGGATAAAATGGCGGCATTGTCGGAACTGGTGTGTCATCAGCACTGCTGCTGGAGCTGATGTGGGGAGGAGCAGGGTCCTACCACCCTGTCCCACACAGGCTTGAAACGGCCTGTTAAAGGAGCCAATGGGATTTTATTTAAAATCCTGCAACCACATGGCCAGTGCCCAAGATGGCAGCGCCTGTGTTCGGCAGCAGCCAAGAGGGATTGAAAACTACGTGGGAGCAGCGGACCGACGCAGGACTCCACTAACGTTGAGAACACCCTCCCCCCTCCCCTCTCCATTGAGAAGGAGAAGGAGAGGGGATGAACCCAAGGATGGTGATGACAGTAGGGGACCAGCAAAGGAGCTCTGCAGCTGAGGGACACACAAAGGCGGTGAGCTGTTGCCGACTTGCGGGCGGGGGGGGGGTGGTTGGGGGGACTGGCAATTTGAGGTCAAGGTGACTCACAGCAGGCTGGAGACTGGCTTGTCAGAACCACGTATTATGAGAGCGTGCTGAGGGCAGGAAGCGCTCCTGAAGGGCCTTGCGTGCTGAAGACTTCATCATGTTGAAAGTTTGGATCTGGATGCCGATGGTTTGAGCTGAACTTGAGTCTGTGCTACAGAGACCGTGGCAGCACTGGGCGCAAATCCATGGACATTCAGTGATTTCTCTTTCTCTGACTGTAAGGGGCAAATCTTTGTCTGCCTTATGGCAGACTGAAGGCAATTTTGTGTAATATTCAATTTCTGTGTTATGACATGACAATCAATAGGATATGATTTGATCTGATATTTTTTCAAGCTATCTCATTGCTTTGTCATGTTTGACAGCGAGTGTCACCACCCAGATCAACCAGAGGGAATCAGTCCCGAATCCTAAGCAGTCATCATGAAGAGAGACAGTCCCTGCTTGCAAAATTACACTCAAAATGCTGCCACCCAAATCCTGACGTGAAACACAAGACTCTGAAGACACTGTGATTGTAGTAAAAACACAGAAATGGTGGAGGAACTCAGCAATGTCCATAAGAGGAAAGGCTGAGGCCCGAAACGCTGGTAATATAACTTCACCTCCTGTGGGCCCTGTGAGTCCTGCTGAGTTCCTGTGTTTTTTCCAATCCTCAAATACATTTGAATAATAAAATCTTCTATAAGCTGTCACACGATGGAATGCAATTGCTTATCTTAGATCCACTGTGTACCATGTATTTGAATGTGACCTCATGGTGCTGTACAGTTGAAAATGGAAGTAAAATCATTGAAAATTACTTAAATAATGTCCATGCCAAGGGATGCTAAATAATAAGAGAGATTCAGCTTTTAGTCTGCCCTGAGTCAGCTGGTCAGACTTCAGATTCACCTTGGTCCCTCTGTCTCCAGTTCCCAATCCTATGTGGTAGGCACCAAAGATAAAATACAGGATCTGCAAAGAGCAAAAATAATACAGTAAAACCCCCAGAATTCAAGCAACTGGCATAAAAAAATTGCCAAAAATAAATAGGTAAAAAATACTGATTTAAAATTGGCGTGTTTCATCAATAGTTCGCAAATCACACAACACGCAATCTCAAGCAACTGGAAAATACACTTATCTACCACTCCCCAAAAGTGCTGGATACTAGGGATTTTTACTGTATAAATTTCCTTTTGTGATAGGATAACTGATTTACTACCAGTATGATGTAATTTGCCCAGTCCTCCAAACAAAAAGTACACAATTACATGCTTACTGAGTCATTTCTGGCATTACAAAGAAAAGTTTTGAGTGTTTAAATGGGGACATGTAAAGGAAAAGGTTGGCAGGCACTGACCTAGAAATTGAGATGGGAAAGCTCCATGGCTGAGTGAAACACAACAGGCTGATTGTAGAAAATGCACCGAGATGCTGGAAGAACTCAGCTGGTCTTTTCAGCACCTTATGGAGACAAAGATCAATTGCCGATGTTTCGGACCTGAGCCCTTCTTCAAGGGAAAAATCAGAAAAAGTAGAAGCAGGATGTATCTGAAAGTCTCCGAATTCAAACAATGGGGGAAGATGTGATAAGGGACTGGGTAGAATTTATCATGTCTGTGCGAAAGGAGACAGGGAATGGAGAGAAGAAGGGGGTAAGAAGGGGGTGGGGGGGTTAACGAAAGCCAGTGAAGTTGCTAGTAATGGCATCTGGTTGTGTCTCCATAACTGGCTGGTTATGTTGACTATTATCCAGGATTGCTGTGGAACAGTGTGTAGCATTCAATGGCCTGAGGAAGCTGAGCAATTTTCTTCAAGCAGCGCGACTTCCCCTCCACCACCATGAACTTGACCCTCACCAGCACATCCTCCACACATCTTCCTGGTCCCCTCTGCTCCCCACACACAGCAATGACAGGATTCCTCTTAGGCTCATCTACCACCCCACCAGCTTTTGTGTCCAACATATCGTCCTTTGCCATTTCTGCCACCTATTACTTGATCCCACCACTAGATCCCCTCTCCACCTTCCACAAGGACCATTCACTCCTTGATTCTCTTGTCTACTCCTCCCTCCCCACCAATTGTTCCTTTGGCACCCATCCCTGTGACTGCAGGAAATGCTCCACTTGCGCCAACACCTCCTCCCTCACCACCATTTGGAGCCCTAAACAGTCCTTCCAAGTGAAGGAACACTTCACTTGTGAATCTGCAGGGGACATCTACTGCATTCGGTGCTCCCGCTATGGTCTCTTCTACATTGGAGAGACTAGATGCAGACTGGGAGATTGCTTTGTTAAGCACCTCAGATCTGTCCACTGCAAAAGTGTGGAACTTCCAGTGGCCGACCATTTCAATGCTCCATCTCATTCCCTTGCTGACATGCATGCCCATGGTTGCAAACACTGCCAGAGCAAGGCCACCAATAAATTGGAGAAACAACACCTCATCATCGGACTGGGCACCCTCCCCATGGTTGGCATTAATATCGACTTCCCTGGTTTCCATTTATCCCCCCCCCCACTTCTTACCCCTCTTTCCCCTGTCACCTTTCTCCCAGTTCTGTCTCTCTTTCTCCCGCTTCCCTTTTCCCTCTGTCTCCTTTCACTGAGCCCAAATTAATGCTTATTTTTCCTCTTATCATATCCAATTAACACCTTTGGTTGGTCTGGACTCGTCCCCTTACCAATCTTCAGATTTTATTCCGAAGCCTGTCTGTGTTTTGTTTCTACCTTGAAGAAGGGCTCAGGCCCAAAATGTCGGTCATATATCTTCACCATCTATGGTCGCTGCGAGATCCGTTGAGTTCCAGCACGAGCAATTTTACGTCTGCCTAAACTGCAAAGCACCTCGTCGTTCTCATTGAGAAATTAACGAACTCTCAGATTGTCCATCTATCATTTTCCTCAATCGGTCATTGGTCACGATCAGCATAACCTCTGCAAAGATAATGGTAAAAAGCCACTTATTAACTCCAATGTTACTTTGGGACAAGAGAGGCTAGAATTATGAGGCTAACATTTAGCCGATTACCAGTTATTACTCCCTTATCAATTAATCTGAGCCTCTTTTGTGCTCAGTGATGGCCAAGTGAAACACTCACAGATTGTACCTTGTTAATTCTTTCCTCTGTGCTCATATCCGCTGGTCTTCCTCCCTCTTCAGGGGAACAATAGCAGCCGTTGGAGGGTGGAAGGGCATTTTCTGAACAATTGGGAACTGCTTTGGTCCATCAATGGTAATAAAACCAAGTTTAATTCTGACTTATTGAGCTAGTCGTACAAGGGTTTTCAAGTAGCAGGAATTGATTGAATAAACTTCATTCAATTCACCTCTTGTTAACTGTCTAAATTGATGTTGCTTTTGTTTGTTGGTGGTGAGTGTTAACAGCCAAATTGAACCAATCTCTAGGTGGAAATAGCTTTAGCATTGTTGTTCTTGCCAACATTAAGACACAGGAGAATAATCTTCACTGGTTATTTCCTCCACACAAAAATAAAAATCCAAATCTGCAGCAGAAAACACAGCGGACTCCAGCACACATTGTGTCGGCTTTATGGTCTCATTCAGGCTTTGAGGATCACACAGTGGGTGCCATAATGTTCTTCCAGGTTTGGGTGATAAATGCTTCGAGACTCCACCGTTCTTTTTGATAAAAGCACACCAACGAGAGGAGGAAATAGGCAATCCTTTCCGTCCCACAAACTCAGATCCTTCAGCAGCGCAACCACCCCCCACCCACCCTCCTGCTGCAACAATTGTTTTGTTTATTCACACCTATCTGTTCCTTTTGCGCTCAGGGAATAGATTAAATCCTGCAGCCTGAGAGCCCTTGATGTAAAATGACTCTCCATTAGCTAAAGTGGAAACCTCCTTGTAAAGGCTTTTAAATGTCTTGAACAGGACAGCAGATCAAAATGCAGCTAACATTCCGCTGGTCATCGCTGTGGACTCACTCAGTTACAATGCACTTAGTGGTCTTCCTTTTCTTAAATAGGATGGCACGGTTGGCATAGTGGTTAGTGCCAGCGATCGAGACCAGGGTTCGAATCCTGCGGTGTCTGTAAAGAGTTTGTATGTATCTCCGCGTGTCTGTGTGGGTTTTCCCCGAAGACTCTGGTTTCCTCCCACCATTCGAAATGTACCGGGGGTGTAGGTCAATCGGGTGTAATTGGGCCAAAAGGGCCTGTTACCATGCTGTATGACTAAATTTTAAAAAAAACTTCATTGTCCAGCAAATCATTTTGATGAGGCAATGAAATTAATTATGTGCAGCGGCCCGTGGCTGTTGGCGTAGGCCAACTCAGAAGATGCCATTCGAACACGGCAATCAAGCGGGCAGCATGAAGTGCCAGCGGCCTGTCCCCATAGGCCGCCGCAAAATGGGCTCAGCCAGCCAATCGCTGGCGTTAGATCGCGACAGGACTATTCGGGCCGACTCAGTAAATTGCTAACAGCAGGTCATGAGGACACCAATCAGAGCCTGAAGAGACACGGGTCATACCAGTCAGTCACGTGGCAGCCTGACTATATAAAAGAGAGCAGCCAGTCCATTAAATCAATGTCAACGGCACTCCTTGTTGTGCGTGTCTTATTTCCAAGCTAGAATCTCGAGACATGCTACATATGCACAGGTCTACTTTCCATAACTCTTTTAAGAACAGTAAGAGCCCTGTGAAGATTATTAGATGCCGTATAGTTTATTAGTGAGTTTTCTGGTTGACTGGGACTTACTCTTTCAATGCCTAACTAATATACCTGCATTAAGAATAAACAGCTTAAAATACAAAAATACTAAACAGTACTTACACTGAACAAACTTCACTGGCATGAATATAAAAAACTTTGAAGCATTTACTTTATTTTCAGTCACATATACTTAACCATCGCTGCATCCAGTTCCACAAAGCTGCCCAAAAGATGAACAATAACATTATAGATAATTAACGCCCCTCCCTCCCCCAAATTTACAGATAAAGCCTCTAATTGGGGTGACCCTTACCAAGCAAGGATAAGGAGACACTTTAAGAGAGTCGCCCCAACGGCGAGTGGCATCAACCAGCTCTTCATCCTGGGCGAGACCATCGCTGTTTCACACAACTTTATTCAAACAGCCACTATGAGCAAAGCCCGACCAAAGCCCTCTGCTGGCTGGATATTGGCTCCCATCTTCACCAAAGGTTTATCTGTTACTTCAGAGGACATTTACTTTTACAGTTTTAATACTTTATTAAATGTTTATTTGTTCTTATTCATGTTATCTATTTATCCATCTATCTATTTATCTATCTATGTATTTATTTATTTATTTATTTTCCTCAATTTTTTTTGTTTTGCCGATTTTGGTTGCTTGAGGTTGCTGTTTGCTTGAATTCCGGATAACAGGGGGTTTTCTGTACTCTTATCAAATAAACTGATCTAAATCCCATTTCCTCAATCACAATGTTCTTCATGCCCATCCTGAACTGTTATATAGACCGGCTATTCTCAACATTTTTTGGCCATGTTTTAGTCGGTTTCTCTCCTAGCAACTACATTGAAAACATAAACAAGATTTTATGATTTCTGCCCATGCAACCCCCCTCCCCCACCAACTCTTCTGCGCACCCACCCCCCACCCACCACCCAACCACCAAGGAGCTGCTTGGTTTACCCCCCCATTGAGAATGGATGTTATAAACAAACACTGCAAGGTCCCACAAACACCAATGACAATACTCCAAGCATCAGCCATGCATAGCAAGAAGGGGATATATCCACAGTCCATTGGATATGAGGTTATACAGCATAGCAACACAACATGAAGAATGTTAGATCATAAAGACTGTAGGCTGAATTCCCTACCTGGAAACTAAAGGACCAAAATGTCAGCTAACACTTCTGTGCATGGTTGGAGAAAGGCCCAGATGCTGAAGGGCAGAGTCCCAGAAAAAAGGTTAAGCTAAGGACCCATCTTTCCCGCTCAGTTTTTAATTTTACTCCAAAATTACACTCAACTTATTTCATACACAAAGTAAATGCAACCAGTGCACGACAATCAATTCAACACATTCTCTGACAATGGCCCATCACCTTTATAAGAGCAAGGAAACACTAAGGAGGCCTTTGAACTTGTTAGAAACCTGCCGATTCACTGACATCACAAGATCCAAGTACCCAAATGCCTGTGGCATTGCACAAGAACATTAGAAACAGGAGCAAGAGTCGGCCATCTGGCCCGTCAAGCCTGTTCTGCTATTCATTGAGATCACAGCTGATCTGATTATTGGCTCACCTCCACCAACCTGTGTTTTACCTGAATTCCTTAATTCCCCACATATGTAAAAATCAATCCAACTTTGTCTGAAATATATTTACTGAGGTTGCCCCTCCACTGCATCAATGGGCAGTGAATTCCAAAAATTCACCACCATCTTAAATTTAAATTTACTACCTTGGATCTTGAGGCGATATCCCCTAGTTCTGATCTCCTCCACCAAGGCAAACAATTTATGTACTTCAATCTTATCTATGCCTTTCATAATTTTATGTTCCTATAAGATCCCCTCTCATTTTTATAAATTTCAATGAGTACTTCCCCAGACAATTCAATCTCTCCTCATAGGCCAAAGCCTTCATCCCTGGAATCAACCTGGTGGACCTCAAAGCCAGTATATCCTTCCTGAAATAAGGAGACCAGAACTGCACGCAGTGCTCCAGATGCAGCCCTACCAGTACCTTGTACAGTTGCAGCAAAACTTCCCTGCTCCTAAATTCAATGAAAGCCAACATTCCATTTTCCTTCTTAATAGTCTGCTGCAGCTGCAAACCAACCTTTTGCGATTCATGCACAAGCCTTCCTGAGTCCTTCTGCGTGTCAGCAAGCTGCAATCATTCACGTTTTAAATAATATTCTGATCTTCTATTCTTCCTTCCAAAGGATATAACCACACACTTGCCAATATTGAACTCCTTGCCCAATCCCTTAACCTATCTATATCTCTCTATATCCTCTGCACAATTTGCTTTTCCACTCAATTTACTGTCGTCAGCAAATTTAGATACACAAACTTCTGTCCCCTCTTCAAGATCGTTTATGTAGATAATGAATAGTTGTGGGCCCAGCACAGACCCCTGTGGCACCCCATTCACCACCAAATGCCAACTTGAAAAAACTCTACTTTCTATTGGTTAACTAATCTTCTATCCATGCATCCTTATCTTATGGATAAATCTTTTATGCATCACTTTATTGAATGCCTTCTGAAGATCCAGGTAAATAATGTCCACCTAGTCATCTCTAAGAACTCCAGTAAAATTGTCAAACAGGAACTGCCTCTGCTCAATCCGTGCTGCGTCTGCCTGATGAATCCAATTCATTCCAGATACCTCACTATTTCTTCTTTAATGTTAGCTTCAAGCATTTTCCCAACTACAGATGTTAAACTCACTGGCCTATAGTTCCCTGCCATTTGTCTATACCCTATTTTGATTAGTGGCATGACATTCATCACCTTTCAATCCACCAGGACCTGCCCAGAATCCAAAGAATTTTAGTAAATTATAACCAAAGTCTCGACTATAACTTTCAGTACCCTTCAAGATTCAATTTATTATCATAATAATAAGTGTCATTTCACAGGAAATTCTGCCTGCTGCAAGGCAGACAAATTGCCCAAGCACCTCTTACAGCCAGACTTGAGGTTAGCCCTATAGTCAGCCCTACATTCAGACTTACAGTCAGACTTACAGAGAGAGAAAGAGAAGCAAAAGACAGTCTGCAGCAGCCCACTGCTTCCATGGGTTCCTTGCCTCTAGTTGACACCAGCCTGCCGCATGCACTGGTCCCTCATGTTCAGAGCCCCTCACTGCTCCACCGCTGTGGTTACTGTTCCATGGGTTTTGTCTCCTCCACCTCCCTCTCAGATGGGGGGGGGGGTGAGGGGGTGATCTTTCCAACCTCTGGTGCTCCAATCCTCCACTTCCTCAGAGTCTGCAACCCCTCATGGCTGTTACCGGTTAATAGTTGCCACCATCTACATTGCCGATGTTTCGGATGCATTCCATCAGGACTAGGAGATTTATCTATCTTTAAACACTCAGGTTTTCTGAGATGATCCCTTTAGCGATAGCTATAACATCCAAGTCCTCACCTCCTGTCACATCCATAATGCCTTTCTTTGGCATGTTTGGCGTGTCCTCAACCGTCAAGACCGACACAAAATAGTCGTTCGAAGCCTCATTACCCAATATCAATTCTCCCTTATCATCCTCCAAAGGTCCAACCTTCACTTTAGTCACCCTGTTGAGCTTTATATAATTATAAAATCTTTTACTGTCCGCTTTGTGCTAATTGTTTCTCATAGTCTTCTTTCTTTCTCTTTATTGCTTAGTTCATGGTCCTTTGATACATGTTAAATGCTTCCCATTGCTCTTAGTGACTTTCAATGCACAAGCTTTTAATTTGATGCCTTCCTTGATCAAAGGCTGATTGCCACACCCTGATTGTCCTTGCTTTTAACTGGAATATACTTGCACTTTTGTTGAGCACCATGAAAAATTGCATTGAAAATCCTCCACTGTTCTTCAACCATCCCTCTATACACCCTGCATTCCCAATCTACCCAAGTCAACTCCTCCCTCATCTCCTTGTTTCCCTTGTTTACACATAACACACTTCACTACAACTGACTCAAGGCCTTTAGCCAACAATAATGGAGCACTGAATGCTTTCTAATTTTATGATCCCAGTGGACCCCAAAACCCAGCAGCAATAGAACTACATTCAGATAAATAATTATTTAAACAAAAGTTGTTTTTAATTTTCTTTAAACATAAAAACAGGATCAAATTTTAACTTATTACCATTAACTTAACTTAACCCCCTTCTAATTCTAAGCGCACATGTATGAAATGTGTATATATGTTCAGGAAAGTTCTTTGATTCACAGTCCAATCTCACTTCTCACTTCTGCAAGTTCACCGGTATCAGACAATTCTTGTACAGTGCATAGAATTTAACATTTATGAATCTTCACCAGGGTCTGGTGCTTAAATGGTTACCACTCAGGAAGGTTCTAGTTGGGTTCAAAGAGAGATTTGTTGCTCATTGGACACACATAAATTGATTCCCTCTGATCAGCCACTTCAGTGTCTTGTCGAAGAAACTGGCCCCATCCTGGGTTTTCCAAATGATAACCTCTTCTTCCAGGTCACAACAGAGTTCCTCTTGTTTCCCTTATTTCAAGAGGAACACTCTAGTCAGCCATTCCCTTATATAAGGACCACAAGGGTTTTGAACAGGCTGAACTAAAAACTCTCAACCTGTCTTCAAAATGGGGTTCTCAACAAGCTTGGCTGCTTATCATGTTGCAGCCTCCAAAAGCCACTGCAGAACTCTCTCTCTCTCTCTCTCTCTCTCTCTCTCTCTCTCTCTCTCTCTCTCTCTCTCTCTCTCTCTCTCTCTCTTTCTCCTTGCAAAATTGCATGACCCCTCTTAGAATAGTAAACTGCAACCAGACAGATTGTGGCACTGGAACCAGTTTCTGCCTGGCCATCTGTGGGTCCAAAGACAATAGTCCATTTTGTCCAATTAACACCGACTTGTGAAGTCTCCATAGGCATTCTTCAAAGTTTATGTAAAGTCACTGTGGACATTAAGTCTCTCTTTCAGCAAAGCTCTTGCATTTCAAACCTATCTCTTTTATAATATAAAATATAATATACCCCATAACATTAAGAACAAGGGACAGCATGGTTACTATAGCAGTTAGCACAAGGCTATTACAGCACCAACGACCTAGGTTCGAATCCTGCACTTTCTGTAAGGAATTTGTATGTTCTCCCCATGTCTCTGTGGGTTTCCTCCAGGTGCTGCGGCTTCCTCCCACCCATCAAAACATGCAGGCGTTGTAGGTTGATTGGGGTATTTGGGCAGCATGGGCTGGTGGTCTGGTTACCATGCTGTATGTCTGATACACTCTATCAATGACCCCCAAAGACAGTGAGTGAGAGACCATAGGCTTTAATACACTTTAGATTGTAGCTGGTCCAATTCTATGTGCTTGAATGAAGGACAGGGGGAGGAAGGTCGATCTTTATGGCTGGGTCACAAGGGGAGGAGTTACTAGGGAGTGAGTCATCAGTGGGCAGACAAGCTACCCTTACACAGTCATGCATACATATCACCACAAGGTCTAAATTAAAAATTAAAATCTCCGTGACCTCAGTAGGTAATGGATCCACTTAATTTTCTGTTCATTTAAAAGTCAATTTGTTCCTGTTACAAATACTTTCATCCATGAATAATCTACAAGCATTCATTTCATAGAAACATAAAAAAAGGAAAATCATCTCTGTGGACTTTAGCAAATATATTAGAAAGATATGCAGGACATACTTATATGTAAATTGATAAATGATGTAACTGTTCATATGATTAGTGCATTTGCCAATAGTTCTGTTCACATGCTCTGATGCATTCAGAATCAGAATTTATTGTCATGAACATGTCACAAAAATCACTGTTTTGCTGTATAAACACAGTGCAAATATTTATATAAACTACCTAACAATAAATGAGTAAAAATAGTCAAGGTGAGGCAGTGTCTTTGGTTCATTGATCATTCAGGGATCTGATGGCAGCGGGGAGGAAGTAGTCCTTCTGCCGCTGAGTGCTTGTCTTCAGGCACCTGTACCTTTTCCCTGATGGTAGCAGAGTGAAGAAGGCATGGCCTGGGTGGTGGGGGTCTTTGAGGATAGAGGCTGCTTTTTTAAGACATTGCCTCATGTAGATGGATTGAAGGCTGGTGCCTGTGATGTTGCAGGCCGAGTTAACGACCCTCTGGAGTTCTTTTCTTCTCCTGAGAGTTGGCGCCTCTGCACCAGACAGTTTCACAATTCAATATTTACAAGAAATGGTGTCAGATTCTGGGCCTAAATTCAGGTCATGACTGTTCAAAAACTTCACAATGAGGAACTATATCAAACGTAGATTAACCATCCAATCTTTATGACAATTGGTTCACTGACATCACGAGGATTAACTGCTCGGCAACTCTGCATGTTTTGAAGGAGGCTTTGATTAATAAAAAAATCTCAAGGCTGTTAAAGTTTAACCTTGAATGATTCTTTAGCTAATTTCCAATTTGCCCTTCAAACAATGCCACATTCCAACTCAATTCATGCCAGCATTGGGGTGGGTGAATCCCAGTCCCCACACAAGCTTGAGTTTATAATGGTTTATCCTGGAGAAGGCCAAGTCAAAAGCAAAGTCAACCTATTGGGGGATGGCAAAGGGAAGCAGTTAAAGCAAAGTATTATTGTGGATTGGAGGTCAATGCACAGGACCATAAGAAGGGCAGTGACGATCACTGGAGTCTCCTTCTCCTACATTGACATGATCTCAAGTACAAGGTAATGGACACCGCCCAGGACATCACAGGTGAAACCCTCCTCACCATCAGGAACATCTACAGGGAACACTGCCATCGGAGACCAGCAGCAATAATCAAGGATCCACACTCTAAGAGCTCAGGTTCACGGTAGTCCCAGATGGACGTTATTCATTGCTTGGTGACAAAGCATGTGAAATCTTAAACCTGGTCAAGAGGGTGTGTCACGTTAACATTGACCATGCACAGGACAGCGTAGAGGATCAATTTCATAGAATACTGGATCAATTTCACGACATCTTCAAGGGGTTTGGAGTTTTACTATTCATCTATAAGATACAGTTAAAGGAGGACACACAGCCAGTAATGGATGCCTTGAGGCAGGTTCCAGCGCCACTGAAAGAAAAGCTCAAGCAGGAACTCAACGGAATGATGGCACTAGGGGTCATAAAGAAAGTGGAAGAAACAGCCAAGAATGGAAGAAGAAAAAAACCCCACAGTGTGCATAGTGAGCAACAGTCGATATCAGCAGAGAATATATGGATGGTTTAAAAGCTCCTAACACTGTAAATTGGATTGGAAATATCAACCACATGTGGAGGCTGTTTAAGCAAAAGTTTATGTTTTACCTGCAAGTGATTGCAATCGATAGCCAACCTGATACATGGAAGATTGCACTGCTACTTACTGTGGGGGCTGGGAGGGGAGGCGGGGGTGGAATCTCAAGCTCTAGAATTTTGCAACACATTTGTTTTGCTGAGGCAAAAGTCCAGGGCAAGTTTGACAAGGTTATCGAGATGTTTGATGAATGCTGTTCCCCAAAGAAAAATGAAACCTTCGAGAGGTATGTGTTTCACTTGTGCACGCAGATACAGGGAAAGAGCTTTGATACTTTTTTAATGGATTTGAAATTAAAAGCAAAAAGATGCAATTTTGGATCACTGCAAAATTTAATGATCCATGATCAAATTGTGTTCGGAATTATTGATAAGTAGGTGTGAGAGAGGTTGCTGCAAGCTTACCTTTAAGGGAACTGCGAAGATATGCCACGCCAGTGAACTCGCTCTGCAGGTCACAAAAAAGTTCAGTGATAGCATAAAAGCCAGTCAATATGAAGGCATAGTCACAGCCTGGACACACACGCAAACAAAAAATGAGATACAGCAACCAATAAAAAGATGGAAAGACATTCAATTGTAAACCTTGTGGCACTAAACATGTGGCAAAGCAACACCCAGCCTATGGAAAAGTCTGTAATAAGTGCAAAGGGCAGAAACACTACGCAAAGCAATGATTTTCCAAAAGGAAACTAAAACAGAAGTTACACTGTACACACTATAGAAGAAACTGTACACACTATAGAAGAAATACTCTCAGAGATACACTTTTTGTAGCCATGGTATTGGAGTATAGGAGATGGGATGTTATGTTAAAATTGTGCAAGGCATTGGTGAGGCCCGATTTGGAGTATTGTGCGCAGTTTTAGTCACCAAAGCATAGGAACAATATCAACAAACTGGAGAGAGTGCAGAGAAGATTTACTTGAATGTTGCCAAGGTTACAGGCTCTAAGTTATAGCGAAAGGTTAAATAAATTAGGTCTTTATTCTTTGAAGTGTAGAAGGTTGAGAAGCGATTTGATTGATTTGAGGATAAAGGTGGACGTGGAGAGTCTCTTTCCTTTAAGAAAGGGAGAGACACAAACAAGAGGACGTGAGCTGAGAGTTAGGGGGCAAAAGTTTACAGGAAACATGAGGGAGAATTCTTCACTCAGAGAGTGGTGGGTGTGTGGAACGAGCTTCCAGACCAAGTGGCGGAGGCAGGCTTGATGTTAGCATTTAAGGAGAAGTTGGTTATGTGAATGGTTGTAAACTTATACCTCTCATTTTGTTTGTTTTAGATTGGTCACAGTGTTTGAGTTATCAACGCCTGGACTGATCCCAACTGCTGAAGCGAGGCAATGACCGTATACTTGTAATAGGCCAGTAGCAGCTTCTCCAACTCCCCCGACTGGGACGTTGGTTGGACTCTAGAAGTTCTTCTTCTTGCTGAGAGACATTTCCACCCCTCAGAGAGTCTGAAACTTCAGCAGCGGGACCATGGCTTATATTACCCAAAAATTGTCTACTCATAACCCATCACCCTGAATAAATGGTTTACTTATCTTCAAGGTCTCCTGATAGTCTGCGACCAACAAAAGACAACTGCATCTCTGGGCCTCATGGTGTAAATTAGATTATGTCTGCTGATTCATATGCATCTCTGGGCCCCATGGTGGAATTTAGATTATGTCTGCTTCATACATTATTTCCAAAGTAGGTTACTGATACTTAAACTTGTATAAGCAAAAGCATGGTCTAAATCCTCCATTACAATGGTGGACAGGAAAGGAATGAAGGGTTATGGGTTGAGTGCAGGTCAGTTGGGTTAGGTGGGAGAAAGTTTTCGGACTAGAAGGGCCAAGTTGGCCTTTTTCTATGCTGTAATTGATATATGGTTATATGGTGGTACAGGATGTGAACAGAGTTGAGCAGGATAAATGGACTGAGTCATTACATGCAAATGGAACAAATATTCCTTTCAAGTTAGACACAGGGGCAAAGGTCAGTTTCATCTGTGACCGCGACATCAGGGCAATAAAGATAAAGCCATACATCCATGCAAATCCTGTACCACTCAAAGCCTACAATGGACAGGATATTCGTCAGCGTGGGTTCGAACCCCACTCCTGGTACCATGTAATTTTTCGTCTATTACAATAAAGAAACTTGGGTTCTTTTTAAAACAACTAGATTTATCAACCTGAACTAAAAACAGAACACACACATACAGACTTCTTGGGAAGGCATCCATCTTGAATCTACTAAAGAAGCAACAACATTCACAAAATGCAACATTCCCCAGATGCTCCACACTTCATCTCCGATTCCTCCTGGTGGTAGAACTATATCACTACACACATCACCCAGCACATGTTTTGTTCTCACTGCTGCCATTAGGAAAGAGGTATAGGTGCTACAAGACTCACACCACCATGTTCAGGAACAGCTGCTATCCCTCCACCATCAGTTTCCTCAGTAATAAACTCAATCAGAAGGTGCTTTTATAGTTTAATGCTGCCTTGAAGGTGGCTCAGCAAAAATCAAAAAGTTGAAATTACCTTTTTATGGAAAAGACTAATAAGGCAGATCTAGTATTGCTTTCAACTCAGCAGTATCTGAAACCATCTTCCAGAGCTGAGGGAGGCAGGGCGAGTGTTTCAGTAGCTCCTCCCATCACTGTGAAATATGGGAAAAGAAGGGCAAGCAGTCTACACTTGAAATGGTGACTGAAGAGCAGGTAAGAGCACTGGTCAAAGAGTCTTAGGACACTGGCAGATCTCCTGCACAATGCAATTAACTTTATTCCTGGGTCACAGGCTGATAACATCAGAGTGATGTCATCAGCCCACCAATTTTCCGCCGTTTTCAGTGGCATTGCCTTCAGGGAGGAGCTGGAGAGAGTTGCTCCACCTCTGACTCTACCGCTTACAAGCATTGTCTGTTGTTCGTCTTTTCTTAATAAATCCAGTTTGATCTAGTTTTACAATTTTTGGTACACAGTCGGCCAATCTGTTTGCTAATAGTTTTGCTATTATCTTATAATCTGAGTTAAGTAGAGATATATGATGCTGGTATTAGTGAATCTTTTCCCGTCTTTGGTATTACTGTAATTATTGCTGTTTTACTCGAATCTGGCATGTTTTGCATTTCTTCTATCTCATTAATTCCTTCCAAGAGAGGAGGAATTAGTAACTCTTTAAATGTTTTATAGAATTTTATTGGGAGTCCGTCCTCCCTGGCATTTTATTGTTTGGTAGCTTTTTTAATATATCTTGTATTTCCTCTATTTCAAATGGTTTTATCAATTTGTTTTGCTCCTCTTCTTGCAATTTCAGTAGTTCAATTTTAGATAGAAACTTATCTATTTTGTCTTCTTTCCCTTCGTTCTCAGTTCGGTATAATTGCTTGTAGAATTCCTTAAAGTTTTCATTGATCTCTGTTGGGTTATATGTAATTTGTTTGTCCTTTTTCCTTGATGCCAATACCATTCCTTTAGCTTGTTCCGTTTTAAGCTGCTAAGCCAGTATTTTGTGCATTTTTTTCTCCTAGCTCATAATACTTCTGATTTATTTTCATTATGTTCTTCTCCACCTTATACATTTGTAGTGTTTCGTATTTTATTTTTTTGTCAGCCAATTCTCTTCTTTTTGTTGTATCTTCCCTTGTTCCTAATTCTTTTTCTGTACTTACTATTTCCCTTTCCAGCTGTTCTATTTCCCGATTGTAATCCTTTTTCATCTTAGTTATATAACTTATTATCTGCCCTCTGATGAAGGCTTTCATTTCATCCCATAATATAAATTTATCTTTCACTGATTCCGTATTTATTTCAAAGTACATTTTAATTTGGCGCTCAATAAATTCTCTAAAATCCTGTCTTTTAAGTAGCATGGAGTTTAATCTCCATCTATATGTTCTTGGTGGGATGTTCTCCAGTTCTATTGCTAATAACAGGGGTGAGTGATCAGATAACAATCTAGCTTTATATTCCATTTTGCTAACTCTCCCTTGGATATGGGCTGACAACAGGAACAGGTCAATTCTTGAGTATGTTTTATGTCTACTTGAATATTATGAGTATTCCTTCTCCTTTGGGTGTTGTCTCCTCCATATATCCAAAAGTTGCATTTCCTGCTTTGATTTAACCATAAATTTTGCTACTTTGTTCCTTCTGCTCGTCTTTCGTCCAGTTTTATCTATCTTTGAATCCAAATTAAGATTAAGGTCCCCTCCTATCAATATATTCCCTTGCATACCTACAATCTTCAAAAAAATATCTTGCATAAACTTTTGATCCTCTTCATTAGGTGCAGAAATATTGACCAAATTCCAGAGTTCTGAATATATCTGATACTTTATCATTACATATCTCCCTGCTGGATCTATTATTTCCTCTTCTATTTTGATTGGTACATTTTTATTGATTAATATAGCTACACCTCTGACTTTTGAATTATATGATGCTGCCGTTACATCCCGTACACAGTCTCTCCTTAATTTATTGTGTTCCACTTCAGTTAGATGCGTTTCCTGCACGAATGTTATATCAATTGTTTCTTTTTTCAGTAAATTTAATAGCTTCTTCCTTTTGATTTGGTTATGTATTCCATTAATATTTATAGTCATATAGTTCAATATGGCCATCTCATACTTTGTTTACATCTTATTTCTGCTTCCTCACCACCACCTTTCCCCTTTTTCCCATTTCCATTTCTCAGTTTTCTTTTTTTGAACGCACTGTATGACAACACATCTAAAACATAAAATATTTTAACCATTCCCACATCTAAAATTCCCTTAACCCCAAGTATCTCCCCCCTCTCTGAGTCACCCCTTGTCCCATGCCGGGCAACCACATCTCCTCTCTCCATTCAGACTGCGAACCCATTCGCAAGTGTCAACTGATTTCGCAGTGACTGTTATTCTCTCCCACCCGACTCCCTCCAGAAAAAGACTTTTATCTTCACATTACAACAAAGCTCCCCCTCTTTTCTTCTCTTTTACTTTTTCTTATTTTTAACCCATCCTCTTTTTTTTCCCTTCTCCCTTACTTCCCTTTTCTTCCCTCCTTTAATTCTTACTTATACATTATTTTTACTTCTTTATATGTAGTTTGTTGTCATTCTTTGTTCTTGTTACATCTCTTCATCTCTCTTTCTGTCTTGCAGGCATTCTGAAAATTCTAATGCTTTCTGCCGATCTGAGAACAGTTTATTTTGATGCCCTGGGATAACTATTTTAAGCAACGCTGGATATCTTAACATAAATTTATAGTTTTTCTTCCATAGGATCGATTTTGCTGCATTAAACTCCTTCCTCTTCTTTAGGAGCTCAAAACTTAAGTCTGGTTAGAAATTTTTTTTTGACCTTTTTATTCCAGTGGGTTTTTGACTTCTCTAATTTTATTAATTGCCTTCTCTAATATATTTTCTCTTGTCATGTATCTCAGAAATTTTACTAAAACAGATCTTGGTTTTTATTGTGACTGTGGTTTCGGGGCTAATGTTTTGTGTGGCTTTTCTATTTCCATTCTTTCCTGCATTTCTGGCATTCCCAGGACTTTTGGGATCCATTCATCTTCCTTAAGGCCCACTATCTTTATATTGTTTCGCCTACTATAGTTTTCCATTATATCCATCTTCTGAGCTAACAACTCCTGTGTTTCTTTTTGTCACTTTCTTCCAATTTTCTTTTTAAGTCATTCACTTCCATTTCTACTGCCATTACATGTTCTTCCACATTTTCTAATCCTTTCCCTACATCTGTTATGACCAGCTCTATTCTACTCACTTTTTCTTCTGTACTTTTCATTTTTCTTTTCATTTCACTAAATTCTAGTGTCAGCCATTCTTTTAATGCTTTCATTTGTTCTTGAAAATTTTTTTTATCTATGTACTGTCCATTCATTTTACCTCCTCTTCCTCTATGCAGAGCTTGGTGTTCTTCTTCTGTGTCTGCTTTTGGGTTTGTTTCTTCTATTTCTCTTCCTTGTATCTGTGTCTCTTCTGACTTTCTTGCTGAGCTGCTTGTCTCAGTTTGTTGGGTATTTTTTTTTCCATGGTTTCTTGATGTTGGTCCTCTTTTTCTGGGCTGGTTATCTGTTGTGTCTCTTGCTTCCTTTTTTCTTTCTCACCCTTCCCATTCACGTTGCTTTCTTTATCTTCCAGCTGGGAGCCCTACTGTTGGGCCTCTCTCAGCTGTTCGTGCTGTGGAGTTTCACTCCACAGCTGGTCCCCCCTCTCATCAGTGTTCTCCTTGTCATGCGTAGTTGTGTGCCCCTGTTTGGCTCCGTAAACCAGGTTTGCAGTCCCGCTGTCGGCGGGCCGCGACCCTGCGGGGTCTCCACTAACCTTCGGGAGTGGGCTCTTCTTTCCATGGCCTTCACCTTTCTCTTCTGGCATCTTTATTTCTTATTTTCTTCCCATTGTTTTTGGCTTTTCTTTCTTCGGTGCCATTTTCTCCACACCTTTATTTCTTATTTGTTGTGATTTGTGTGTCTGGGGCTTTGCTTTTTCTTCACTTTTTTCCTTCTTTTCTGGAGAGGGCTGGTATTCTCCTACTGGCCACTACTCCATCACATGACTCCTCCCGGCCCTAGCAATGTTCAATGCACTTTATTTATTCCCTGAATGTGTGCTTCACGACCATTCCCCTTCTACTCACTCTGTTCTGAAGAATTTGCTGAGGAATAAGTTCGTTCAAATTCAGTCAGCATCAAATTTATCTCTGGGGGAAAAATCTTTATGGTGAAGCTGCTGAGTGTTTATTCTTGAAGGGAAACCCAAAGAAAATTGCAGCATTTTGTAATATAATCCATTGCTGATAAATACCAATCAATGTTTGATGTATGGCATGGGAAAGCCAGAGGTGTACGATCCAGTGATCATTGGGAGATCAGATTTGGAGAGGGTGACCAAATTTAAGTTATTTGGAGTCACTACCTCATAGGATCTTTCTTGGACCCAATGCACCAATGACACCGTGAAGAAAGCACGTTAGCGGCTTTACTTCCTCAGTAGTTTGCAGAGGTTTGGTGTGACACCAGAAACCCTGGCAGATTTCTACAGAGGTGTGATGGAAAGTGTGCTGACCGGCTGCATCACAGTCTGGTATGGAGACACCGATACTGCTGAGCATAAAGGTAGTGGATGCAGCCCAGGACATCACAGGCAAATTCCTCCCTACCATTGAGAACATCTACAGGGTACACTGCCATCGGAAAGCAGCAGCAATCATCAAGGACCCACACCACCCAGCACATGCTCTGTTCTCGCTGCTGCCATCAAGAAAGAGGTTTAAGTGCCACAAGACTCGCACCACCAGATTCAGGAACAGCTGCTACCCCTCCACCGTCAGACTCCTCAACAACAAACTCAATCAGGGACTCATTTAAGGACTCTTACTTGTGCACTTTATTGATTTCCTTTTTTATTCTCTCTATGTTGCAGTTTGTTTATATTCGTTGTCTGTTTACAGTTGTCTATTTGTTTACATGTGTACGTTGTGTACAGTTTTTTTTTTGCACTGCCAATTAGTGGTAATTCTGCCTCGCCCTCAGGAAAAGGAATCTCAGGGTTGTATGTGATGTCATGTATGTACTCTGACAAGAAATCTGAAATCAAAATCTGAAATCTGAAACTGCAGCAATGGCGATTATAGAATTCCACCCAGTAACTGCTGAACATACCATAAAGTCTAATACTGACTGATAACATTACTTCTATAGATCAGAGGATTACTGTCAGGGAAAATAAAATATTGTTTTGAATACTGAACACTCAAGATATGTACCTCACACAGTTAAAATAGCATCAGAGTTTAGGTTGATTTTCCAGGTTAGGAATTAAAATCCAGTAGCTCCAATTCAGATGAGTGATGGTCATCACCTGACAACGATGGAAGCACTATCAACATAGAGTCAGAAGGTCATAAGGTTGAGCCCCATTCTAGAGACTAAAATCCAAGCCTTTACTCCCCAGAGACTGCCGTGAGCATGGCTATGTCACCATAATGGTGAGGTCATTGAATTAGTAATCTGAGTACCACACCTCTGATCCAAAAATACTAGACTGTACTTGCACTGAACAAACTTCACTGGCATGAATTCATAAACCTTAAAGCATTTTACTTTATTTTCAGTCACGTTCTTTGAAAACATTTAACTGCTGCTGCATCTGCAGGTTCCTCCTCCTCCACCGAGCTGCCTGAAAACAAACAATAACATCATAGATAATTAACCCCACCCCCCAAGTTTACAGATAAAGCCTCTGAATGGGGGCGACTCTTACTAAGCAGGGATAATGAGACACTTTAAGAGAGTCACCCCAATGGTGAGTGGCATCAACCAGCTCTTCACCCTGGACAACGCCATTGCTGTTTCATCCAACTTTATTCAAACAGCCGCTACGAGCAAAGCACCGACCAAGGCCCTCCACTGTCTGGATATTGGCTCCCATCTTCACCCAAGTTTTATGTGTTACTTCAGAGAACATTTACTTTTACAATTTTAAATTTAGCTATTGTTTCATTTTTATTTTTTAAAATGTATTTTCCTCGATTTTTTTGCCAGTTATTTGAATTCTGGATACCAGAAGTTTTATAGTACATGAATACCCAGACCTCCCAGTTGAATCTTAAGTGCCTCTTCAAGGGCAGTTGGGGAGTCTCTGAAATGTCCAAGCTCTGTGCATGAATAACAAATGTTTATGATGTGTCATCACCTTCATTAATTTCAAGTTATTGAAATAAGATATTGAAGCCAGATGACCAAAACCATAGTTTTGAAGAGATTGGTTTTAAGGAAAGTGGATGAAAGGGAGGCACCTAGAGAGAGAATATGAGTGAGAGAGAGTGAGTAAGTGAGAGAGTGAGAGAGTGTGAGAATAAGAGAGAATGAGTGAGAGAGAGAGAGAGAGAGAGAGAGAGAGAGAGAGAGAGAGAGAGTATTCTAAATTATTTTTTAAAATTTAGACGAACAGCACAGTAACAGTCAATTTTGGCCCACGAGGACAGCTTCACTTCTTCCCCCCCCCACCCCCCCCCTCGCCGCTGAACAAAAAAGGGATCTTAGGGCCGTATGTGATGTCATATATGTACTCTGACAATGAACCGGAATCCTGAAGTTTGTGATGAACGATTAACCACAGACTTGACCTCTTTTTCCTCTTTTTCTTTCTCTTGTACTATTTTTATTTATTGTTGTAAAGTGGTTTAATGAAAAATATGCACAGTGTGATGCTGCCGCAAAATAACAATTTTCCCAACCTGTTCATGACAATAAATTACGAGTCTAATTCTGACATTCTGCTTCTGCCACCCAAAATGGGCAGATTGAGCAGGTGGTGAAAAATCATGGAACTGAGGATGAAAGGGATGGGAAAGAGGAACAGCAGGTTGAATTATCGCAAATGGTCAGAGGTTGTGAACGAATGAATTTACAAGGGATCAAGTTGTTCAGCTGCATGAATCACAAAAATGTAAATTTAAATGAAGAGATACAGCACGGTAACAGGCCCTTTTGGCCCACGAGTCTGTGCCGCCCAATTTACACCCAATTAGCCTACAACCCCTGATACATTTTAAAGGATGGGAGGAAACTGGAGCCCCCAGGGAAAACCCACGCAGACACGGGGAGAACAGACAAACTCCTTACAGACTGGGTGGGATTTGAAGCCCCCAGTCCTGATTGCTGGTGCTGTAACACTGTTGCACTAACTGCTACGCCATCTGGGCCATTCCACTGGCACTGAAGGTCTAGATAGCCAAAACTGACAATTACTGATGGAAATTAGGCTTACTAAGGGGCAAGGGTTGAAGGTGTTCGGAGGTCTCACTCCGTTGAAGATGCGGAGGGGCAAATCCACGAAGAGTTTGAAAACTTGAATTTGAGTTTCACATCCCAGATCAACAAATGGGCCATTGCATACAGACAAAAGGTTGACTGGGATTGTTGGAAAGAATTCAACCAAAGTGGGTGTGATGAAATCAGATCCGTTTTTACATCCTGTTCTTATCCAAGCTCATGTTATTGCAAGGAGCAGTCAGAACTGGAACTTCTATTTCCCTCTATGCCACTGGGCATTGAGAACATTTGTGTTTTCCTCATTGCCCTCTGACAAGAAGCACTCTCACAGAAGCTCAAAATAGACTCGGAGTTGAGCCTCCTCCAGATTTTCAGATTTATTGTCAGAATACATACATGACATCACATAGAACCCTGAGATTCTTTTTTCCTGTGGGTGTGGCAGAATTACCACTTATTGGTAGGCCAATTGTTCCCAGTGTATACATGTAAAGGTTTCTGAGTCTTTGCCGACACGAGCGTTGAAGTCGCCCAGGATGACAACCTTGTCGGCTGTAGGGGTACGTTGGATGAGGTTGCGCAGGTCGGTGTAGAACTTGTTCTTTTCTGCTGGTTCCGCCTGGAGGGTTGGAGCATAGACACTGATGAGGGTGATGTGACGCTTGTTTTGAAGTGGGAGTCGCATGGACATGATTCGGTCCGAGAGGCCTGTCGGAAGGTTTTCGAGTTTGGAGGCAATGAAGCTCTTGACCATGAAGCCTACACCAGATAGGCGTCGTTCATCCGAAGGCTTGCCAGACCAGTAGAGTGTGTAGCCCGCGCCGCGTTCTTGGAAGCTGCCTACATCTGCCAGGCGGACTTCACTGAGAGCGGCTATGTCGATGTCAAGTCTGAGGAGTTCATGTGCAATGAGGGCAGACCGACGTTCAGGTCGATGGCTGTCAGTCTTATCTAGCATGGTTCTGATGTTCCAGACAGCTCCAAGAAAAGTGTAGAGAACAAAACAAAGGACTCTACATCACCTTTGTTGACCTCACCAAAGCCTTCGACACCGTGAGCAGGAAAGGGCTTTGGCAAATACTAGAGCGCATCGGATGTCCCCCAAAGTTCCTCAACATGATTATCCAACTGCACGAAAACCAACAAGGTCGGGTCAGATACAGCAATGAGCTCTCTGAACCCTTCTCCATTAACAATGGCGTGAAGCAAGGCTGTGTTCTCGCACCAACCCTCTTTTCAATCTTCTTCAGCATGATGCTGAACCAAGCCATGAAAGACCCCAACAATGAAGACGCTGTTTACATCCGGTACCGCACGGATGGCAGTCTCTTCAATCTGAGGCGCCTGCAAGCTCACACCAAGACACAAGAGAAACTTGTCCGTGAACTACTCTTTGCAGATGATGCCGCTTTAGTTGCCCATTCAGAGCCAGCTCTTCAGCGCTTGACGTCCTGCTTTGTGGAAACTGCCAAAATGTTTGGCCTGGAAGTCAGCCTGAAGAAAACTGAGGTCCTCCATCAGCCAGCTCCCCACCATGACTACCAGCCCCCCCACATCTCCATCGGGCACACAAAACTCAAAACGGTCAACCAGTTTACCTATCTCGGCTGCACCATTTCATCAGATGCAAGGATCGACAATGAGATAGACAACAGACTCGCCAAGGCAAATAGCGCCTTTGGAAGACTACACAAAAGAGTCTGGAAAAACAACCAACTGAAAAACCTCACAAAGATAAGCGTATACAGAGCCGTTGTCATACCCACACTCCTGTTCGGCTCCGAATCATGGGTCCTCTACCGGCACCACCTACGGCTCCTAGAACGCTTCCACCAGCGTTGTCTCCGCTCCATCCTCAACATCCATTGGAGCGCTCACACCCCTAACGTCGAGGTACTCGAGATGGCAGAGGTCGACAGCATCGAGTCCACGCTGCTGAAGATCCAGCTGCGCTGGATGGGTCACGTCTCCAGAATGGAGGACCATCGCCTTCCCAAGATCGTATTATATGGCGAGCTCTCCACTGGCCACCGTGACAGAGGTGCACCAAAGAAAAGGTACAAGGACTGCCTAAAGAAATCTCTTGGTGCCTGCCACATTGACCACCGCCAGTGGGCTGATAACGCCTCAAACCGTGCATCTTGGCGCCTCACAGTTTGGCGGGCAGCAGCCTCCTTTGAAGAAGACCGCAGAGCCCACCTCACTGACAAAAGGCAAAGGAGGAAAAACCCAACACCCAACCCCAACCAACCAATTTTCCCTTGCAACCGCTGCAATCGTGTCTGCCTGTCCCGCATCGGACTGGTCAGCCACAAACGAGCCTGCAGCTGACGTGGACTTTTTACCCCCTCCATAAATCTTCGTCCGCGAAGCCAAGCCAAAGAGAAAAAAAAAATACATGTAAACAAATAAAGAACTGTAAACAGATAATGAATGTAAACAAACTGACTGTGCAAATGCAGAGAGAATTTAAAATGTCAATAAAGCACTTGAGAGTCCTTAAATGAGTCCTTAATTGAGTTTGTCATTGAGGAGTCTGATGGTGGAGGGGTAGCAGCTGTTCATGAACCTGGTGGTGTGACTGTTGTAATACCTAGACCTCTTTTCTGATGGCAGCAGCGAGATCAGAGCGTGTGACGGGTGGTGTGGGTCCTTGATGATCGTTGACTCTCTCTGTAGATGTTCTCAAGACTGGGGATGATTTTGCCTGTCATGTCCTGGGCTCTGTCCACTATTTTTTGGAGAGTTTTATGCTCAGGGGTACTGATATCCCCATATCCCATGATATAACCAGTCAGCACACTTTCCACCACAGAAATTTGCCAGATTTCTGGTGTCATATCAAACCTCCTCAATCTCCTGAGGAAGTACAGGTGCTGACATGCTTTCTTCACCATGACATTAGTGTGTTGGGTGCAGGAAAGATTCTCCGAGATAGTGACTCCCGAGAACTTAAATTCCATATTGATTTGTTGAATTGCCAGGACTTGGTGAAGGGGATGGGAGGAATAAGTGCTTTAGTTTCATTTGCAGGAGGAAATGATCAGTGACTACTGATTTAAATAACGTTTCCACTTGGGCATTCAGGACGCAATGAACGTATTTTATTCAGTGGGTTGGAATTGGCTGTTCACCATGATGGACAGTGATGGAATTTAAAACTGTGCAGATAATTTGAGCTCCCTGGCTTCCTTGAGACTTGGCCTCCTACACAGTTTCAACAAAGCCTAATTCACCACCTCATCTATGTCTAGTTGTATTTAGCCTTTGAACCTCAATATTAAATTCAACAGTTTGATGTGTCTTTGAGGAACAGACAAACTCAGATGCTGGAATCTTGAGTGAACAAAGAGAAGCTGGAGTGACTCAGTGGGTCAGGCAGTGTCCGTGGAGAGAAATGGTCAGTCAACATTTCAGGTGAGAACCCTTGTTCAAGACCCACTGACTCCCTCCACTCCATCTTCACTTTGTTCACATTTAATATATAGTAAAACCGCTGTTAACCGGAATTCAAGAAACCAGCAAAAAAAAAATCAAGGAAAATAAATAAAAAAGATTTAAACAAATAAGAATAAAATAAAGTTTGAAACCGTTACTGTAAATGTTCTCTGAAGTAACACATAAACCTTGGGTGAAGATGGGAGCCAATATCTAGCCAGCGGAGGGAGGGCCTTGGTCGGTGCTTTGCTCGTAGTAGTTGTTCGAATAAAGTTGTGAAACAGCGATGGCGACACCCAGAATGAAGAGCTGGTTGATGCCGCTCGCCGTTGGGGTGACTCTCTTAGAGTGTCTCCTTATCCTTGATTTGTAAGAGTCACCCCCGGTCAGAGCCTTCATCTGTAAACTTGGGGGAGGACGTGTTAATTATCTATAATGTTATTGTTTTCCTTTTAGGTGGCTCTGTGGAGGGGAGGAACCTGTAGATGCTGCGATGGTTAAATGTTTTCAAAGAATGTGACTGAAAATAGGGTAAAAGGCTTTAAGGTTTATATATTCATGCCAGTGAATATATGTTTTATAACAGTGAACCTTTGTCTTTTAACCTGTTTATTCTTAATGCAGGTGTATCAGTTAGCTATTGTAAGTGTAAGTCTAAAACAACTCAAAAATACATTTATCTGGCGTCTACCAATAGGTAGATCCTTGGGCTCGGCTCGCCCAGCCGTCAGTACCTGCAAAGGGCCCCAGTTATGGGCAAATAGCACATGTCAGTCTGGCAGCGGGAAACAGTTTTCCTAGCGATCTGCAGCAGCAAACTCAGTGGGCGAAGGATCCGTAAGGACAACGGCCAGCGAGCACAGTCTTGGAAAAGACCACTGCGAAGCAATCCCCCGTCACTCTGACTGTCATGCCTCGCACTCTGGCAGGCTCAGTGGTGTGGGACCCAGAGGGAGGCATTTATCCTGGGCAAGCACTCGCCTCCAAGTCCTTGCCCCGGCACATAGTGCCTAAAGCTGAAAAGCTACAAGGTACCGTGTTCATCTTCGCTTGCGAAAGGATGGGCCATGGATGGATGAATGGACCAATAGGTGACAGATATCAGGGGTTTTACTATATACCTCTGTTACAGAACTAGTCAAGTGTTGTCACAAGGGGAGATCAGGAATCCCATCCCAGGGATATTAAACTATTCCAGTTTTGGATGCTCTTGCAAATATTCTTTCCCCTGGGGCACTGAGAATGTTTGCATTGTATTCAAACCTGAAGGGATTACAGGTATAATGATCTGCAGAGCCTCTCCAGCACAAAGAATAACGAGCTTGGGAAAAATCTGTCGAAATTCAGACACGTTCAAACTTGCTCTGAAATGGAATAAAATTGTGGGAGCAGTACATAAAGGTTCAATTTGTTTCGGGAAGGAAAAATCATGCAATTCAGATCAAGTCCTGAAAAACCTGTATGTGCACTCCAAATGAAAAATGTTGGCCCTGATGCTTTATATAGATGGCAATCTTATAGTTGGGAACAGTAACTCTTGGCATTAAAGCATATCTGATCATTACTGTGAGATTGTCGGTAAATGGAATGCTTTCTACTCTGCATAGCATTTCAGCTCCAGTTTGATCAGTGTCATGGATCAATTCCAGTTTGCCTATATAGCAACAGGTGGATGCCACCTCACTGGCCCTACACAAACCCCTGGAACACCTGGACAACAAAGATGCATACAGCAACATGCTCTTTATCGACTTCAATTTAGCATTTAACAGCATCATCCCCTCAAAACTGATCAGCAAACTCTAAGACCTGGGACTCCACATCCCACTGTTTAATTAGATCCTGGATTTCCTCACCTCTAGACCACAATCAGTGAAGATTGGTAAGAACTTCTCCTCCACCATCCCCATCAGTACCGCAGCACCACAGGGCTGTGTTCTTAGCCCCCTGCTCTACTCAGTTTCCTCCTATGACTCAATGGCTTGGTACAACAATTAACACCATCTACAAATTTCCCAACCATACCACAGTAGTGGGTTGTATCAAAGAAGGGGATGAGCCAGCATACAGGAGGGAGATTGAAAACTTGGCTGGATGGTGCACCAACAACAACCTCACACAATATTACCAAAACCAAGGAGTTGATTGTTGACTTTAGGAAGGGAACACCAGAAATATATAATCCAGTGATCATTGGGGATCAGAGGAGGAGAGGGTGAGCTCATTTGGATTCTTGGGAGTTGCTATCTCGGAGGATCTTTCCTGGACCCAACACACCAATGGCATCATGAAGAAAGCACGTCAGCGCCTCTATTTCCTCAGGAGTTTGCGGAGGTTTGATATGACATCAAAACCCCTGGCACATTTCTACAGATGTGTGGTGGAAGGTGTTCTGACTGGCTGCATCAGGGTCTGGTATGGGGTCACCAATACCCCTGAGAGTAAAGCTCTCCAAAAGGTAATGGACACCGCCCAGGACATCACAGGCAAAGCTCTCCCCCACTATTGAGTACATCTAAAGGAAATGCTGCCACTAGAGGGCAGCAGCAATAATCAAAGACCCAGACAACCCAGCACATGACCTGCTTTTGCTGCTGCCAGCAGGAAAGAGGTCTCGGTGCCACAAGACTCGCACCACCAGGTTCAGGAACAGCTCCTCCCCCTCCACCATCAGAATCAACAACAAACTCAATCAGAGACTCATTTAAGGGCTCTTACTTGTGCACTTTATTGATTTTATTTTGTTCTCTCTGTATTGCACAGTCAATTTGCTTACATTTATTATCTGTTTGCGGTTCTTTGATTTGTTTACATGTTTATACTGTGTGCAGTTTATTTTTGCACTACCAATTAGTGGTAATTCTGCCTCGCCCAGAGGAAAAAGGAATCTCAGGTTTGTGTGTGATGTTATGTATGCACTCTGACAATAAATCTGAAATCTGATGTGATCTATTATTCAAACTGGGTAATTGCAGGTAGGTTAAAAGAGGAAGTAAAATCGCAATGCAGGAGAAAATCAGTGGACCAACTTTATATCGCAAAGGAAAAGATATATAACCAGCATTTCGGGCTTGAGCCTTTCATCAAGGTATGGAAAAATGTCGGCAGGAAGTTACTGATTCCTGATGCTCGGCAGTAACATTCACCTATCGTGGGATTTGACCTCAGCCAACTTGTTCCTTAAAGGTATGGTTAGCATGTCGCTAGTCCAGCACCAGCGATCCGGGTTGGAATCCCAGTTTTTTTTCTGCATGACCAATTAGTGGGTAATTCTGCCTGGCCCACAGGAAAAAGAATCTCAGCGCTGTATGTGATGTCATGCACGTACTCTGACAATAAATCTGAAACCTGAAATATTCTCTTCATCCTATATATCTCTCCGGACTGCTTCCCTGGTACAGAAAACTACCTTTTCTCAATTTTGATGCAATCTCTTTGAGCTAAAATATCAACTCTCGGTCTCTTTCCACATATTGTATGTTACTTGCCCCCCAGCACTTACCACTTTATTTCAGATTTCCAGCATCTGTGGTTTGTTTTTAATCTTCCCCTGAGAGAAGTGGGAATCCACCAGAGTTTTCATTGCCATGAGTCACAGGGTGTGGATTAAAATTCACTCGCAAGATCACAGGTTCATTTATAAACAGATTGCTCCTTTTTCTTCTCACCAATTATTTACATATTATTATTTACTTATAATTCACCCATTTTGAGACATTTAATTGAATTATAGAATATAATAAATGAGGAAATAGATACACAGGGGAAAATTTCAGTGAAGACACTTCTACAGCAGAATGAACTTTTCCCTATTACGCTTAATAATCAACTTTTGAAAATATGGGACCAGAAAGGAATTAAAATTACACAATTATAAAGCTGGTTATTTAATGTCTTTTCAAAGAATGAAAGAAAAATATGAAATTCCACAAAGTCCCCTCTTTTGTTATTATCAAATTAGAGCTTTATTACTGGATAATTTTGGACATACTTTTTAAGGTTGCCAAGACAGTCTAAATTTGAAATTGTACTTTTGGAAGGTGGGAAGAAAAAAATTGTATATGAAATGTATTTGTTATTACAGAATAAAATGCCTAAATTAGGTTTACATAAGTCTAGATTAAAGTGGGGAAAAGATTTAGGGATAATAATTGATCAGAAACATTGGAGAAATAGGTTAGTTCATTATAACTTCATATATTGGCTATATTTTACCCCAGAAAAATTAAAGAGACATAATTTAATTTCTTCAGATTTATGTTTTAGGTGTCATCTACATTCTACTTGGTTATGTGATTAGGTTAAACTTTTTTGGATACGAGAAAGTTCTTAAGAATAAATTGTTGATGGAACCAACATGATTTTTATTAAGTAATGTTAAAATGTTGATCTTGAAATTGAGATTAACTAGCTGTCAAATTGTGTTTTTGAGATTAGCTTTAGCGAGGAAATGTACAGTGATTACTTAGAAAAATCAGGTTGATTTAAATTTGCATCGATGACATATGGTGTTGAGATCGTGCATTCCAAATGAAAAGAAAACGTATAATTTGCGTGATAATTATTTTTTCTATCAGAAAGTTTGGACCCTTATTTGGATTATTTGGGTTTAAAATTTTGAACGTGTGCATTGTGGTGGTGTTACTCTTGTCCATGGCATTTAGTTACGTGATTGATGGTTTGGATCTCCTTCTTTCTCTCTTTTCTATCTTTACGGTTTGGGTTATAGGGAGGGTGAGGGGGTGGAGGGAGGGGTAGTAGGGTGGGAGATGGGGGTAGGGGGGTTGTTATATGTTCCATATGTATTTCTTTACATGAATTATTATATTTAAATGTATTTCATTATTGTGGTTTTAAAAAATTAAATAAAGTATTCAAAAAAAAATCACAGTTTCAGTTTAATCTTGTTCTGATCTGTTTCTCATTCACTGTCATTTATGACAAGTGAAAGAGATGACTTTCAGTCCTCCTGATAGAGAGCATTCTGTTGATGTAATGGAAGACTTCCAGGAAATGAAAGGCCATCAGTCATCTGCTCCAGTAATACATCATTCAGTCTCTGTGACATTGAGGCAGTTACCCCAGCCACACGGGACTTGTGAGAACTTCCAGAATTTCCTGAACAACTTACAAAGAGGCGACTTTGTACTTCAGAAACTGCTGCCCCTGGCCAGATCATGGCCAACATTAGGAGAACCAGAATGGTTGAAGAGTACTTTCCTTGGAATATCAGGTTTAACTGAGCTTAGCTGTGCATCAGCATCAAATGCTTCAACAGTCCTCTGCTTCACTCTCAGTCATAGTCAAGGTGACTATGCTACTTTAAGGTTGGGTTCTTTACAGACTAGTTCAGAAAAACAAGCTGATCAACAAGCAGTTTCAACTAACCCTCCATATTCCTGTCCATGCAGCAGTCCATCCATTTACACTGATTTACTTCTCCTTGCCTCCCTCACTCCCCCCTCTCGCATCACTCTCACTCCCTCTCTCATACTCCCCTTCACCCTCACCTTTCTCCCCTCCCCTCTCTCTCCCCCTCCCTGACTCCCCACTCACCCCCTCACTCCTCCCTCTCACAACCCTCTCACTCTCCTTCTCACACTTCCCCATCCCCTCTCTCTCACTCCTCCCTTGAACCTCCCCTCCCTCCCCTCTCCTTCCTTTCACCCCTCCTTACCCCACTTTTTCCCCCTTTCTGTGAATTCTCCTGTGTGTAAATAAAGACCGCTGTTTGTTCATTACATATGTCCAGCATTGATTCTCTTTGAACCCATCAAACCTATTCTGAACACATACAGTGACTTTTTCGAAGAAAAAGTGTATATCATGGCTAATGTGATTTATGGTGTGAAAAATAAAAAATTTAAAAAAAAACCTATTCTGAACACCACAATGTCTAAATTGAAAAAAAAAATTAAATATAAAAATGTACGTTTAATGCAGGCTTTTAAAATGGGGCAGGAATTATTGGCATACGGGTGGTCATCTCAATTGAATTGACTCATTATCTCATGTACTGAGTTGCAGGAAAAAGTTTTACTTGGCATGCTATCTGAACAAGTCATCTCATACATGGGTAACAAATAAATTAATGCATTTCAAAGTTGAAATCTATTGTCATATTTCATACATGACATCACATACAACCTTGAAGCTCTTTTTGGTGACTGAAAACTGCACTGAAAAAAAAAAATACGTGTACAAAGGAAGGAAATGTAAAACTAAGATAGAAATGTAAACAAAATAACTAAGGAATGCAGAAAAAAAAATTTGGTAATAAATAATGTGCAAAGTCAGAGTCCTTAAATGAGTCCCCGATTGAGTTTGTCGTTGAAGAGTCTGTTGGTGGAGGGGTAGTAGCTGTTCCTGAACCTGGTGGTGAGTGTCTTGTGGCACCGAGACCTCTTTCTTGACGGCAGCAGTGAGAACAGAGCCTGTGTTGGGTGGTGCTCCGACAGCAGCGTTCCCTGTAGATGTTCTCGATGGTGATACCATGCCAAGAGTAGTGCTACAATGTTGGCTTTCATAAAGAGGGGATTAGAGTATAGGAGCAGAGATGCCCTCCTGCGGTTGTACAGGGCCCTGGTGAGACCTCACCTGGAATATTGCGTCAAGTTCTGGTCACCAAATTTGAGGAAGGACATACTCGCTATAGAGGGAGTGCAATGCAGATTTACAAGGTTGGTTCCCAGGATGGTAGGATTGACATACGCTGAAAGGTTGGAAAGATTGGGCTTATATGCGATGGAGTTTAGAAGGATGAGGGGAGACATGATTGAGGTATATAAGATTATCAAGGGGCTAGACAGGGTGAAATCAGATTACATGTTCCCAATGTTGGGAGAGACTAGGACGACAGGGCATAGTTTGAGAATACAGGGAAGACCCTTTAGGACAGAGATGAGGAGATTTTTTTTTTACCCAGAGAAGTGTGGTTCTGTGGATTGTTTGCTGCAGAGGGTGGTAGGGGTAGATTTGCTGGATATGTTCAAAAGGGAGTTAGATAAGGCTCTTGTGGACAGGGATTATGGGGTTAAGGCTGGGAATGGGTACTGTGAGTGAATGATCAGCCATGATCTGAAAAATGGCGGTGCTGGCACGATGGGCCAATTAGCCTACTCCAACACCTACTGTCTATTGTCTATTGTTTATAAATAGGGCAAGATAAAGTACAAAAGCATGATTCAGGGTATAGAAAATAGTACAGATAAAAACTGCAAGTGCAATATTTTTTGCCAATGAGAGATTTATTTGAGGGTCTGACATCAACCAAAAAGAAACTATCTGTGAATCTGGAGGAGTGTTTTTTATAACTTTTCTTCCCACTCACATCCCACTTTAAGTAATCCCTATGCCATCGGTGCTCTGTGATTAGTAAGGGATTGCTTAAGGTGGGATGTGAATGGGAAGGGAAGGTTGAGAATCACTGCTCTAGACCCAGTTGCTTGAGAAATATGGTAATTGGCCCATTTCCTTTGGTGTTATGAAACCGTACACATAATAACTCAATGAGGTGTGGCAGCACACATTCTCATGGCGAACTGGCCCCGCGTGTATCGCCATGTGGCAGGGCAGCCATGGGAAGATGGCATCGTCTGAGATTCTCCCTGACTCCAGCCTCCCTTCTAGCGTGCACCCTGGGCACCGATTATGACATCACTACACACATGGTGGCTAAGCCCGTGCTGCCCTTAAAGGGGATGTGCTGAATTTGAATAAACAGTCGTTAATTACCTTGGGTGTGGTGACTGTGCTTTCTCCAGCTGCGCAGAGTGCCTCAGAGATACAATTAAAACAGTAGTTTTCAAACTTTTTCTTCCCACTCACATCCCACCTTAAGCAATCCCTTACTAATCACAGAGCACCCATAGCATAAGGATTACTTAAAGTGGTACGTGAGTGGGAAGAAAAAGGTTGAGAACCACTGATCTAAAGGTTGGTGCCCTCAAGGTCCTGCTCCTTCTGCCTGATAGATCATGGGTGGGGGGGAGGGGTGGGGAGAGGAGAGTGACCAGGATGGGGTGGGACCTTTAATATCCTGGCAGCTCTCCCAATATAGCACTGGGTTAGACAGAGACGACAGAGGGGAGGTTATTTGGCATGAAGGGCTGAGCTGCGTTAACAGCTTGCCGTAGCTTTTTGCTGACTTGGACAGAGTAGTTCAAATACCAAGCTGTGATAAGATTTGCTAATCGCGTTCGTCATTAGTATAGTGAGATTCCATTCCAACGCTGTTCATTAAGACATCGACCAGCAACAGAAGAATGGGAGACCCTCTCACTCAAGCATTTAACACTGTGAAATGGTAAATCAGAATAGATTCTTGGCAGCTGCTTCCCCTAATCCAGAACTGGGGGTAAGTTAAGTGAGGAGGGGGGAGGAGTGGGGCTGCCATCAGCCATTTGAGATTGAGTGGCAAGCTCCATGCCAAGGCTTCCAACGAAAACGGATGAGGAGGAGGTTGAAGGCATTGAATTAGATTAGAAATGCAGCACAGGTCACAAGTGCAGTGCCATCAGGGAAACCTCCCAGTGAGTCAGATGTGGCCTTAACCATTGCCAGGGACCTTCCTCCTCGCAGAAAGGCATCATTGAACTGAGACTGGTGCAATTCAGGACCAGTTTTCTCAGCAGAGACTTGCTGGCTGAACTGTTGCCCCTGAAAAATGGTCATCATAATCATTTATCAAGCTTTAGCAATTGCTCAGCAAAATGAGGTGTAAGGCACTCCTTCCATCTGACAGCCTACAGGTCAGCATTGGGCAAGGAGTTGGACCTGTTTAGCCTCCCATTCAGGGTCACATGAAGCCATGGATTTCAGGTAGTGGATGGTTTTTAACAAGCAGGTTCAACAAATTGGAATTTATAGTTGTAAAGCTAAAAATGCTGGGCAGATGAACCTGCTGATCAACGGCCAGGATTGGAACTGAAGAAGGCGTCAGGAAACCACTTCAGGATTTTACCCCAGTACAATCATGAACTCAAGGATAGAGCCTTCACCGAAGGAGAACAGGGGAGGGGCAACAACAATAATTTCGAGGGTCAGAGATTGTGACGGATGGAGAGACATGATTGCCCACGCCAAACAGCAAGGCATCTGGATGATGAATGATTATCTAAGAAGTTGCATGTTTGTCTTGGATCGCCAACATTGATGGTCATATGTAAACTATACAAAATATTTCAGTCACTGTGTTCTGATGTAATAAGTGATGTGGAAGTGAACACATTTAGAATCAAGTTATTTTGGTTATCTGCTCATTGCTTTTATTTGGCCATATTGCAAGTTCAAAATTTGTTGTCAGAATGTATATTTTTTCCTTATCTTTGTGTTGATTCCTTGCTGACACAGAATCCTATTCAAGTGAAGAGTCACCTAGTCACAGCTCACAGTGGCTGCGGAGGGTCAGTCATTCAGGCCACTTGTTTCTCGCCCAACATAAGATTTTGCAATGGGAATAAAAGGGAATGTATCAAGTATAGTTCATTTCAACGGTTAGCACAATGCTCTTACAGCGTTAGAGTTCGGGACCGGGGTTCGAATCGCGTGCTGTCTACAGGGTATTTGTACATTCTCCCTGGGTCTGCGTTTGCCCAGGGGGCTCCAGTTTCCTCCCACCACTTGAAACGTACCAGGGGTTGTAGGTCAATTGGGTGTAATTGGGCGGTACTGGGTCATGGGCTGTTGCTGCGCTGTATGTCTAAAAGGAAACCTAAAGCTCTTTTGAAATGTAAGAAACACAACCGCCTCTTTGTTCACAGTTCCCACAAAAGTCAATTAACCATGGTGAAAGAAGAAGGTTATAGATATTTGCCTCCTTTGGACACTGCAGGATCTGTTGGGTTCCTCCTGAACTTTTGTCAATTGAACATGGTCAGTCTTTACATTTTACCATGATCAAAGTAAAGGATGACTATCGGCTAGCATATTCGGGAAGAATTCCCCTGAAATACAGTAATGGGAGGACCTCAGTTTAGGGTCATTCAGTCAAAGAATGATGTTAAACTGGAACTCTCTTCCTAACAGTACACCCAGAATTCAGGGCCTGCAGTGGTTCAAGAAAGCACCTTCTCAAGGGCGAAATTTTAAAGCTAGCCCAACCTGAAACTCACGCTCCTCGAACCAATGAAAGATGTCTCCTCTGACATTGTGGCACTCCCTCAGTACTGCACAAGTGTGGACCTTATAACCACGTGAACAATTTGAAAGGCTATGGAGCCCTTGCTAGGTTTAAAAGTTTACAAAAAAATTCAAAAAAATATCATCATCAATATCATGTGTAGTTCATGCAAACAAAGGCAACATTTTATGTATTTGGTGTCAAAACAGCCCATCATTGCAGTCAAGCACTGTGCAATCTCAATTTATTATGAAAACATCACCTTTTGTGCAAGGTCTGTAAAAGTGATTTGGTTGGAGTCACCTCACAAAGTTAACTTTTCCTGTTTGAGCTTTATATAACTTGCTCCTCACTTGAGTACATCCTGCAGTAAATGATCCTGCACATGGTGTGTCAGGAGTGCTTCCTTCAGCGAGGTTTCCGATGGACCTCAGAGCTTCTTTCAGCAAGCGTGATTTTTGTCCATTGGTTTATGTGCCTGAGAGCAGCCCTTAGAATCATATATTGGAGCGACTGGCATCGAACTGGGCCAGGCACCAGTGCATCTCTCCCCTTCTTCCATATAAATGGCCCGTCAACAGGAGGTGGTGAGAGTCTCTCTCTCTCTCTCTCTCTCTCTCTCTCTCTCTCTCTCTCTCTCTCTCTCTCTCTCTCTCTCTCTTTCTCTCTCTCTCTCTCTCTCTCTCTCTCTCTCTCTCTCTCTCTCTCTCTCTCTCCCCCCCCCCCCCCACCCTGATCAGAATGGTGAGCCTCCAACTCAGTTAAAAGAAGTTTCCTACACATCTTCCTTTATCCATCTTGGTCAGTTTTAACTGATCCTTTTATCTGCCAAACCCTTGTCCTCAAAGCTCAGGGAGTTGATGCCAAATACATCTGATCTAGCTAAGGTTGGCTGGCTCATATCAGGTTGGATTTGAGTCCTTCTGACCTCACTGACTAACAGCATAACAGTGAATATTAAACCTCTTGTCCATCATAAACTGAGGGAAGCAATTTCAGATTTGTCTCTCTGAAGGAATTTAATTCCACTTTCTACCAAAATCAGAGTTGGTACATTGTTGGGTGGATCCCATTCTGATTTTTACAAATCTGAAATTACTTTGGATTTGGATTTCAGATTTCAGATTGAGGTTAGCTGAACACCTTTGCAGCGCCAGCGATCAGGGCCAGGTTTCGAATCCCACAGTGTCTTTAAGGAGTTTGTACATTCTCCCCATGTCTGCATGGGTTTTCCTCGTGGTGGAGTGGGTGTCTGGTTTCCTCCCATCATTCAAAATATAAAATGTACAAGGGGTCATTGGGGTGTAATTGGCCGGCACAGGCTCGTGGGCAGAAATGGGCTGTTCCCATGTTGTATGTCTAATTAAAAAAAACAAATAAATTAAAAATGTAAATAAAAATGACATCACATATAGCCCTTAGATTCTTTTTCTTGCCGTTGAGGCAGAATGACCACAGATTGGTTGTGCAAGAGCAACTGCACACAACATACACATGTAAACAAATAAAGAAATGTAAACAAACTGACTGCAATACAGAGAGAAGAAAGAAAAAAATTAATAAAATGTAAAAGTAAGAGTCCTAAAGTGAGTCCCTTATCATTGTTAAACAGCTGAGCCAATAATTTCCCGTCGATAATTTTGGCTCAGTAGCGGCCATTCAAACAGGAAGGACGTTTACACTAGAGTGCCTGAGTCACGGTGAAGTACAGGGTCACAGCAACGGCATCATCCTATTCATTTAGCCCAATGTAGAATACGTAGTTTGGCAAGGACTAAAATGGATGAAGGGCTTGTTTCTAACCCTTCATGGTCTATGGTTCTATGACCCATTTCCTTATTGTATGATTCAATGATTAATTCAATGATTAATGTAGAAAACACTTGCAGGTCAACAATGCATGATCTTCCTGAACAAATAATGATCAAGTGAAAACAAAAAGTGCAGTTAAACAGGAAAGTCTGCAGACTCTACAACTGCAGTGTGTAGTGTGGATTGTGGAGAGACACGTGACCTCTCCGTCTGGAGCCTAGTTGGAAGTCACCTCACCTGCCAATCAAGATAGGACTCAGCCCACCCATTACCGCACATCTGACCATTGGCCTCTTTAAATCACTTAGTGATTACCTGGGCCGGACTCCCCATCCTACTGTATGTTAAAAGCAAACCAGGTGCACCAGGTGCATCTTCTTTGCTCTTTGGTCCTGACTATGAACGCTGCTCTACACCAGGTTGCAAACTGTGGACATTGCTGGAGGAGTCATTGGTAAGGTGTGCATGACACTTAGAGCGGGACCGTAGTATTGTCTGGGAATACTTAGCAATGAATCACACCCCAATGCTATAGGGAATCGGGAATGTGTTTCCTTGTGTGATAAGAGTGTGCAAGTTTCAGAATATAACTGCACGTGTGTTATAGAGAGAGAGAGTAGGCAGCCACTGGTATCGGAGATCACTGTGACTGATGTGTCTGCTTACATTGTTCAAAGTGAATACCTAGAACTGAGGAAGAAAAAGGTTCAGAACCATTGCTTTAGGGTGTCATGCATAAGGACTCCCAAGTCCCTTTTCACCTCAGAATTTGGAATTTTCTCCCCAACTAAATAATTTGCCCGTCTATTTTTTTGACCATTTCTTCTTGGGTAGAAGAAAAAGTTATCACAAAGGAGGTTACGTGTCTGTCCCTTTAATTTTCTTCTCCTAACAATCCTATTCATGGAGAACACTTCTGGGTCATGTAAGATTTGATTTTACTTCCGTTCTGTGGGTTCTTTGAATTGGGTAATATTGCAATCTGCCATCATCTCTTCGTTCTGCAGAGATGGTTTCCTTGTCTTGGTGAGGTTCTCAGCCTCAGACTACACATTGAGGCCAGCTACCAGCTCCTTTCCTTAAGAGAAAGTGAGTCACTGCATCAAATTGTTTGACTGCTGTTTGAGCACCTGGCAGAACAAGGAGCAGAGACACAGAGCTGCCCTGCTGGATCCTACCACCCAACCTAATGCTGACAGCATTATACAGGCTTTAAATAGCCTGGTAGAGGAGCTGAAGGTGTTTTAAATTAAAATTCTGCAACTGTGGGGCCTGTGCCCAAAATAGCAGCACATGTGTTGGGCAGTGTACCACGAGGGGCCGCAGACTCGAGGGGAGCCGTGGACTGGTGCAGGGCACCATAAATGGGGAGAACACTCCCGCCCCCCTGCTGTGAAGGAGAAGCACGGGAGATCACCCTACAAGGCAGCAACCATGGCATTGGATCAGTGAGGGCCTCAGCTGCCGAAGGACCCACAAAAGGCTACAGGCTGCTGGTGACTGGATCTTGGGAACCATGCCTCGGAACTAGGACTTGAGAGGGTGCTGAGAGCAAGAAAAGCTCCCAAAGTGACCTGGTGCTGAAGGGTTCCTGACTGTATCAGAAGTTTGGGATCTGGAACTTGGGTTTGAACAGGGGCATGTGCGGCTGCAGAGGCTGTGGGAGGGTTGGAGGCGAATCCACGGACACTCAGTGTCTGAAGGGACTCTCTTTTGCTTCTCTTGCTCATATTGTTAGGGGCAATCAACAATGCTCATGGTGACTCTTTGCCTTATATCAGATAGAAGTTGAAGTATATCATGTACATTACATTTTGATGTACAATTACATGACAATAAAAGGAACGTTAAACCTTTGAAACTTTGAAAATAAAAATGGGAGAGAATGTTAAGGGCTTCACACTTCAAATCCCCAGCAAAATAATATACAATATATGACAAGGAATGAGTCCATGCAGCCCATCGAGTGTGTACTGGGTCACAGGACAATCCCATATCCCACTCCACTAATTTCCCCTGTAATCTATCCCTGCCATATTTCCATTCACTTACACAGTGGACAATTAACCAACCAATCCACATATGTTCATGATGTGGGAGGAACCCAGAGAAAACCCATAGCGTCACAAGGAGAGCATGCAAACTCCACACAGGCAGGACTGGAGTTGAGATTTGAACTCAGCTGACTGGAGCTGTGAAGCAAGAGCTCTACTCGCAGCTCCCCGGTACCTTATGTCATAACTCAGAGGCACTTTTAGAAGCTACTTCTTAACAAGTTATGCATGTAATTGGATATGGTCACAGACATTGTTTAAGTAGCCGATAATTAATTCTCTCAGGAATAAAAATCATATTAATTAACCATTAATGAATTGTCACTGGAGGAAGTCATCCGTAAATTATCTACAAGAGTCTAAGAGCCCACTGTAACAAACGTGGGCTGTCGTTCTTGATATATTCACCCCAGAACTTCAATTCCAGTGAAAATATAACATTTTCACAAGAGGACTTCTAAAAGTCATTTGGATCAGCCAAGTGTGCTCAATAATTTGAGTCAAAAAGCTTTTGAGTCATGTGCTTTATTCCTGTTAAAATTTTGCCAGAATATAAATTGACATTTTAAAAATTAAACTACTTCTCCCTCAAGATAATGTAAGCCAAAGGTTGCAAGGAAGGTTTATCCAGCTGGATGATAGTGGAATGTTTTAATGTGTTGTAAATCTGTTAATTGATGGACTAAGGGATGTTCTGACATCTTGTCTAGACAGGCTGAATAGAGAATCCATTTCATGAATAGCAATTGCTGGATTTCTGACCAGAGACCGCTAAATTTAATTATCCAAAAGATTGGTTGTCCGTCAGAGAGCTGTGCAAAGTTTAATGTCATTATTATTATTACGTCAACCACCCTTGAATCTCTCCTGTGCAAGCTTTATAAACCTTATGCATCAGCACAAGCTAACAGCATTGACCCAGAACAGACTTGAAGGTCATGCACAGTGAAGTTTTGGCTGCTGCCAAGAGCCCATGTCCTTGCAAGGAAAGGCCCTCAACAGTAATACAAACTGATGCCTCAATAAAGTGATGAAGTCATCATAACATCTTCAAGGTTTACAGGGGATGAGGAGCTCACTCAGTCCATTTGTAATTCAGTGATGCTGGAGAATGAAGGTTCATTCATACCTACTTTTGTCCGAGAACTATATATGCAGTGGATCGCTGGTCTAACTAATTGACTATTAAGTAGCACCCAACCTGCCTTTCCTGATTTGATGAAGCATGATCTCTATTTCACTCTTTTGTATGAGGTACAATGCTCCTCTCTCCCTGTCTCAACAACAGTCTTTACCACAGGAATGTTAAAGCTACAGTAGAATGAGCACTCTCCAATCAGAAGGCATCAACATTGACTTCTCCCCGTTCTCCCTCTCTTCCCCATCCCTGACTTCTTACCTCCAGCTCTCCACCCCCTTCATTCACAGGGCCTTTCCCCCCTCCCCCCCCCCACCCCTTGTTGCTGGTGTCCTCTCCCTCCCTTCTCCACCTCTTACCTCCTGCCTATGGGGGACTGTGCTCTTCCCCCTGCCCCTCCCGCCTCTACAATCCCTCCCCAATCATTTTGTTGGGGTGACTGCCTTCATTTCACTCATACCTTGGCAAAGGGTTCAGGCCCGAAACATCGGTTCTGTATCTTTATATCTTTGCTCAATAAAGGACACTGTTTGACCTGCTGAGTTTCTCCAGCATCGTGTTTTCACTTCAACCACAGCATCTGCAGTCATTTGTGCTTTTTGGCCCACCCAATTAACCTACAACCCCTGGTACGTTTTGTGGGAGGAAACTGGTGAGGCTGAATTTGGAGTATTGCATGTAGTTTCGGACTCCAACTACAGGAAGGATATCAATAAGATGAAAAGAGTGTAGAGGAGATTTACGAGGATATTGCTGCGACCAAGTTACAGGGAAAGGTTGATCAGGTTAAGACTTTATTCCCTGGAGCACTGAAGAAGGAGAGGAGGTTTTTTATGGGTTTAGATGGAGTAAATGCAATCTTTTTTTTTCCACTGAAGATCAGAGTGAGATAAAAACTAGAGGACATGGGTTAAAGGTGAAAAATGTAAAGGAAATATTGGGGAAAACCTCACAGAGAAAGTGGCGAGAGGGTGGAGGAAGTCACCAGCTGGTTTGGAGAATGCAAGCTCGATTATGATATTTAAGAAAAATTTGGACAGGTCCATGGACGGGAGGGGTATGGTGATGGGAAATATGATTCAGGTGAAGGTCAATGAGATCAATAGTTCGGCACAGACTAGAAGGGCCAAAGGGCCTGCATTTGTGCTGGAGTGTTCTGTGGTTCTATAGAAATTTTAAAAATTGCCAATAAACATTATTCATACAACATAAATTATGGCCTAACCTGCATGACAGAGGTACATCATGAAGATAAATGAGAAACAAATTCTATCACTACTCTTTTTTTTATAAGGCACGTCAATGGATCACTTGACAAATCATAAGGGTTATAATTAACATTATATTACATTTTTTAAATTTGTGAAAGATTTTAATCAGCACCACGTTTGAAAATAAGAGTGATTGTAATGGAATGAAGGTGGGATTGCCTGAGGTGGGCTTAAAAAATCAGCTATCATCTAGGTCAGTGGACTGTAAGCTTCCCATTCAAATCCATTTCCCAGCTTCTCTGCACCTGGTTATAGCATCGCAATGTCTTCATCTCCACAGTGGGGAGATGAAAACCCAGGCACAGAAAAGGGCCGAGGATTGGGACATCTTTAGATTGCAGCAGCAAAAGACAGATACTGATAATATTGATTGCTATGTAACAAAACAGAAATGTAATATTACATGAAATTGCCTATGGCAGACAAAGATTCACCATAAGCATTAGCCAGTGACCCTTACAGTCAAAGAAACAGAAACCTCCAGAGACACTGTGTCTGTGGGTTCACCTCCAGCGCTCCCGCAGGCTAATCCGGCCCACATGACCGTGCCGCCCAACTGACACCCAATTAACCTACAACCCCCAGTGTGTTTCAATCAGTGGGAGGAAACTGGAGCCCCCGGGAAAACCCACACAAACATGGGGAGAATGTGCAGACTCCTTACAGACACATGGGATTCGAACCCCGGTGGCGCTAACTATGCCACCACATTAATAAAGTTAAAATGTTGGCAGGTAGGTCCAACCAGTAGATAAGAAGGCAAGTTACATGTTGGCCATTATTACAAAGGGGTGGGAGTTTAAAGATCAGGAGAATTTGTTACAGGGTGTTGATCAAGACACGCCTGTAATACCCTGCATACTTTTGGTATCATGAACTCTGCTCCCTACTTCTGTATTCATGGTTATGACTAGAGAAGGAACATTGTCTAGCTTCAGTGGCATCTTCAAGGATCTATCCTCCTTTTACCCCAGGTTCCTCAGTTCTCCCTAAGACCCTAAATATTTGTGAGGTTCAATAGTGGTACAGTCCAGGCAGGGGTTAGGGGGAGGTTCATTGGAGCGGAGGATGTCGGGGGGGGGGGGAGGAGGAGGATATGGTGTATCAGGAAGTAGAGGGTAGGAAGGGTCCAAGGGAGAGAGGAGAAGGTTGGGAAAGTCAGAAGGTGGAAGGAGAAAGCGCCGTGTGCTCCCAGAGACAGGGTGGGAGTTTCCGACAGAGGCTCGATCCTGTGGGTCACAGGGGCCCAGCCAGCACTGTCTGTCTTCTGAGATTTCTTATTTTTTGCTCCTTTTGCTTATTCCTTGAAGAAGGGCTCAGGCCCGAAACATCGACAATATATAATATTTAGGGACGCCGAAACACCGGCTGAGTTTCTCCAGCATTTCAGTGTTTTTACAAAATGCATCAACGCCACCTGCCATTTTTTAGCTTATTGCACCCCAAATGGACAAATCCGGCCAATGGCTGATCTAACCAGCGGTCTAATCTTGGGGGGAGGCAGCACAATATGTTTGCAAAAGGCCATACAGTTTTCTTCCGCAAACACCATTGATCCTCTCTGCATTGCTTCCACTTAAGGGCCGCACGGTTGGCATAGCCCTTAACACAATGCCTTTACAGTGCCAGCGATCGGGATCTGGGCTCAAATCTCACGCTGTCTGTAAGGAGTTTGTACATTCTCCCCATGTCTGCATGGATTTTCCCCGGGGGCTCCGGGTCTCAGGGGAGCAGGTTAATTGAATGTAAATTGGGCGGCACAGGCTCGTGGGCTGAAATGGCCTGTTACTGTAAGTCTAAATTTAACATATTTAAATTTAAAATTCCACTGTCAAAAGCAATATGTCACTTCTTAAATGTTTTTTTATGAATTGGCAAGATATGTTTTTTTAAACCACGTGATGATGTCAAGACAACAATTTATTTGGTATCATAGAAAGTCGGTAGGAACATTCTGGGCATAGTTGGGCTGACGAGCCTTTCAGGCACCTCAGCATAGAAAGTGTGCCATAAGGATGGGGCTCGAGCCCAGCATGTCATAGAGAAGGCAACTCCACATTAACAATGCAAGCTGAGCAGCCAGTCCTGGCTACACCTTAGTAGCACCTTGCCAAGCTGAAGAATATAATAGTTGGCAGAAATCTGAAGATAAGTTTCAAGAGGGAGGAAAGACTGCCAAAGAGTTGAGAACAAAGGAATTTCGGCATGTGCTCCAGTCTGCCAGAAGGGGGTGCTTAGCAGGTCATAGAGTCGTAAGGCTCATCGTGTCCACGCCTTCCACGTACATCCCATATGTTAAATGTCCCACCTTACTGCCAGCTTGCTCTGGATGCCACCACTCATCTACACACTATGGGGAGTTTACAATGGCCAATTCGCCCATCAGTCCACATGACGTTGCAATGCGGAAGGAAACCTGGGCAAACTCATGTGGACAGAGGAGTAACGAGAAAACATGACACAAAAAAAAGTCTCAGACGTTAGGACTGAACCTGAGTCACTGGAGCAATGAGGCAGTGACGTTGCTGTTAGACTCAGAGAGGAATGAGGTTGGCGTTTGAGAAGTCTAAATTAGTCAAGACAAGTTTATTGTCATCTGATTGTACAAGTACAACCCGACAAAACAGCGTTCTCCAGTCCTTGGTACAAAATGCGCAGTCACACAACCAGAAATAACGCACATACAGTCAAATAATACACATGCAGGGCAAGTATTTTATCTGTGCAAATAAATGAATAAACATTGTTTTGTATAAATGAGAGTCTTGGATGGTTAACGTGAGCATTTAGCGGCCTGCAGCCCGCTCCACGGGCCAACACAGAGAACAGTCGTCGAACACGACGATCAGGGAGACAGCACATGGGATGAGACACCCACTCCCATAGGCTGCAGGAAAGGCGGTCGAATCAGCTAATCACAGTCAGTGGATCACAGGGGGTTCAATCTGGGCCTGCCATCCAGGACAACCAATCAGCAGCCAGCCTCTCTCAAGCCATGCCCCGGTGGTGTCAGTGCCAGCTGCTGATAAAAGGAGGAGCTGCAGCCCAGTAAAGTCAGTGTCGATTACACTCCCTTAGTGTGTGAGTCTTCTTTCTACCTCAAGCTATAACTGCAGTGACTCCATTGCAGTGATGACCCAACTGGTCAAATGGCACTTTGGACCCAATGATGGAGGAACAGCCTACAATCAACGCCATAACATTGAAGCTGCTGGGCTTCTGAACGTCCATCAGGCCAAGGCGCAGTTTGCCATTAGCCGGATCTCCACAGACGACATGTGTTACTACCACGTGGTCAGCGCCCTAGATCAAGACACCACAGCCCACATCATCGACTTCCTCCAGCAGCCCTCGGAGCAAGGGAAGTATATGGCCAACAAGGAGCTATTAAACCCACTTTCAGGCTCTCAAAGCACCTGCGCACTGCTGCACATCAACAGATTGGCAGACAAGGTCCCTTCTGCCCTCATGAGCAACATGTTGCTCTCAACGATGACCACACCTCTTGCCTACTGTTCCACTTTCTGGAGTGGCTGCCTGAAGATATCTGGCTGCTTGTCATGGAGGAAGATTTTGACAACCCCAGGAGGGTAGCTGCTCAAACAGTTGAGCTATGGGTGGTGAAGAGGGATGCCTGACTTCGCTTGAATAGGTGATGGTGCCTCATCATTAACGCCGGCCAGGAAGCCTGTCGACTGACCATTCAACCGACAATCTGACTGACTGACCACCTGATCGCACACCCCACCAGTGAGAAGTACTGTTTCTATTATCAATGGTGGGGACCAAGGCCCGTCGATGCCGCTCATCCTGCACATTCCAGGGAAACGTCAAGGCTGGCCATCGTTGATGGCTGTGACAACTGGCCAACTGCATAGCTTCTCCACATCCAAGACTCCCTGTCGAGCCAATGTTTCTTGTGGACACCAGGGCACAGTGCAGTGTCCTTCCCCTGTCCAGCCTAGAAGCCCACAGCGGCAAGGTGGGCCGAGAGCTTTGAGCAGCAAATGGCTCCAACATTCAGACATTTGGCACCCGTACAATTCCCCTCCGCTTTGGGGGCAGACAATTCTCCTGGAAGTTTATGGTGGCGGCCATATAACAACCATTACTGGGTGTCGATTTCCTGACAGCCAACCCGCTACTGGTGGACATTAAGGGTGTTGGCTGGTACACGCCCTGACATTTCAGGCACTCTCACTCAAGGGCACCAAACTTACTAACCCCCGTCTACACTCGATGAGTACTGCCGACATCGAATTCGCTCGAGTCTTGGTGGAATTCCCCTCCAACACTATGCCCCATTTCAACTCGGCAGAACCCAAACACAGGGTGAGACACCAAATTATTACAGAGGGCCCTCCCCTCCACATCAGGGTGTGGCTACCCCGCCCCCCCAAAAAAAACACTCAACCTGGCTATAAGCAGTCCCTTTGGTCGTTCTCACTGCCCATAAGAAGAAGCTGTTCCTCAGCCTGGTGGTGCTGGCTCTGAGACTCCTGCATCTCTTCCCCAAAGAAGTTGTACACCGTTTACATTGAAGCAAAAACTCAGCTAATCAATCAGCATCTGTGGAGTGAGAAATAAGCCAAGGTTTCCTGTCAGTGACCCACTGTCAGTGCTGGGGGGTTGGGGCAGAAGGGAGAGTGGAGAGTTTACAGTTTAAAAGCAGAGCAGGGTGGAGGAGTGAGGTTAAGAAAGGTCAAGTGATAGGGAGACCTTTCTGCAGTTCTCTTCCTGATTCAGATTCTAGCCATCTCAGTTTTATTTGGTTGCCTCAGTTTGAACAAATTATTAGGAGCAAAGGATTGAATGGAGCAGTTCGAACTCAGGTTTATTTTCACGTGTACCAATGTACAGTGAGAAAATTTCAGGAACAGGGTGCGTTTGATTGCACATCCTGCCTTTGGCTCCGTGTACAGTCGGATTTCTTGTTGGAAGCGCTCTCACAAAATTGACACCGGGCCCCTAACCATTGTACATTTCACGCAAGTCTTCAGATGCTGTAGAATTTTGAGGCACGAAACATTTCCATGCCCACTGCCACCCATAGGGCCAAGACTGGATTGTCACAGATTGTTACTGTCTAAATGATGGAGTTCGAATGCACTTCAAGTTCAAGTCCAGTTCAAGTTCCATCATCAAGGGTCCTCAACCATCTAGGCTATGCCCTCTTCTCACCGCTACCACAGGGAAGGAGGTGCAGCATAGGAGGTAAAGACCCAATGCTACAAAAACAGCGTCGTCCCCTCTGCCATCCGATTTCTGGAAGGACAATGAACCACAGATCGTACCTCACTCTTTTTTCTTCTCTTGCACAAATTTATTTATTTCTTTAGTGCATTTTACAGAAAAGTAATTTACAGCAGTGTTTGCGCCTGTGATATACAATATTTATGCTGCAAAACGATCAATTTTTCACGACAAAAGGCCCGATTCTAATTCTGAAGTTCAAGGTTATTGTCACCTGGTTGTACAGGTCCCTAATGTTTGGGACAAAGACACTTTTTCCCTTTATTTGCTCCTGTGCTCTGCAGTTTTCAATTTGCAATCAAACAATTCACACGTGATTAAAGTGCACATTGCAGATTTTATTCAAGATTATTTGTAGACATTTTGGTTTGACCATGTAGCACTTTCTATACATTTCAGGGCACCATAATGTTTGAGACATTTGGCTTCTCATGTGTTTGTGAGAACTCAAGTATGTGCAGGTAAATGAGAACGAGGCTTGCTTCTAAGATTTTGATCAACATTGGGATCTGTAGCTGCCATTTCTCAACACGAGGACCAGAGCTGTGCCAATGAAAGTTAAAGAAGCCATTATGGGGCTGAAAACCAGAATAAATCAGTAGGAGACATCCCCCCACACCTGAGGTTTACCAACATCGACTGTTTTGATCATCATTAAAATGACAGAAGGAGAAGAAGACGAAATAAACTGACCCAGTATGTAAAAGTAGATGACACAAATTTCTTGTTTATTTTCTTGTTTATTGTGTGATGACATTGTTTAATGGGTTTAATGTATCATATAGGTTGAACGTTGAGTGGGTGGGGAGGAGGGGTGAAGGAGGGAGGGAAGGGAGGGGGGAAAAAGGGGAGAAAATGACACTGTGCATATTCAAGAGGGAAATATTTGTGTGTATTTTGGTTATATGGTTCATAGTGTGAAAAATAAAAAAAATTAAAAAAAAGAAGAAAGAGCATACAATCCTTTATCCGGACATCTAAAATCCAGAAAGCTCCAAAATCTGGCAAGTGGGGAGAAAGGCGGCAGTGCGAGTCAGGCGGGCGGGTGGGGCGGGGGGTGAGAGACCGGCAGCTTGAGTCATGTGGGCGAGGGGTGGGGGGAGATGGCATCATGTCTGGAAGCGGGTGGGGGCGGATACAGTTCGGGTGGGTTTAAATCTGGCTTTCTGAATTCCGGAAAAATCCAAAATTCGGGACACACTGTCCCCCAAGGGTTCCAGATAAAGGATTTTGTACCTGTACTGGTGAGCTCAGTAATCGCACAGGGACTGGTAGGTCAAGGAAAACCTCCACTGCTGATGACGGAAGAGTTCTCATCATAATGAAGAAAAATCCCTAAACGTATGTCTGACAGATCAGAAACACTCTTCAGGGGGCAGGTATCAGTGACTTATTTGAAGATTGAGTCACAACAAGAAGAAACCGCACAGAACACATTCACGAGGAGGTTAATAATAGTAAAGTAAAAAGTGAATAGCTCATGAGTTGAATGATTGATTGCTTGTTCTTGTGTACTGTAAGGGGCACCGGGCAATACTCATGGTGACTCTTGGTTTGTCTTATATCAGGCAAAAGTTAAACTATATCTTGTATTATTACGTGACAATAAAACAAATCGGAAAACCTTGAAATTGAAAGATCTTTCACAATGCGAAAACTACATATCAGAGGATTGTGCAATTGTCTTGAGGGGGATATTGCATTAAAATGTTGTCTGTCGGTGACTGCCTGCGCCTGTCCGCACTCCTGAACTGCCTACTGCAGGGGGCGACCCACTGTAGCTGATGGGAGGTAACCTGGGAGACTGGCTCCACCTACTCCCTGCCAATTGCCGGCCCCACATAAAGGCTCACGCCACCCTCTGGGGAGGAGCAGAACACATGGAGCCAGGAAGGATACAGAGCCTGGTGTGCCAGTTTGAACCTCATTAAAGCCTGTAGTACAGCCCTTCGTTGCTTGTGCCTTTTTGTTTGCACTGCAGCGCACCACACATTGGAAAAAGAATCAATCTAATCAAAGTCACGGCAATAACAAGGGATTTGGTTTAAGACAAGGATCCTGCTTGCAGAGAGATGATTTAAAAGTGAGAATAAAAAAATTAGTAGGTTAAAGGTTAGTAGGTTTATTCGTGTAATTGGGCAGTGCAGGATGGATCTCTATGGAACAATGGATTTTATTTTGGAGGAGAAAAGCATTGTGGATGATGTCTAATTTTAACAGCACAGATCAGAGGGCGGCACGGTTGGCGTAGCGGTCAGTGCAATGTTGTTACAGCGCCAGTGACCGGGATCAGGATTCGAATCCTGTGCTGTCTGCAAGGAGTTTGTACGTTCTCTCCATGTCTGCATGGGTTTTCTCCGGGGGCACCGGTTTTCTTCCACCGTTCGCATTGTAGGATAATGGGGCGTAATTGGGTGGAAGGGCTCATGGGCTGAAATGGCCTGTTACCATGTTGTATGTCTACATTAAATTAAAATAACATTAATACAAAAGAAAATGTGATACTACACAAAATGTCTTTGAGTCTACAGTAAGGCAAACAAAGATTTACCATCAGCACAAATTGCCCAGTTCCCCTTACTGCCAGAGAAAGAGAAGCAAAAGAGAGTTTTCCCCCTCCCCCCACCCTCCTTACCTCCCCGAGTCTCATGTCTCAGCCTCAGAGCCTCTCACTAGTCCATCGCTGTGGTCACCGTCCCGCCGCCGTGGTTACTGTCCCGTGGGTCATCTCCTTTGCTTCTCCTCAAACGGGTGAGGCGGTGGGGGGGGGGGTTCTCTCCATTTTCTGGTGCCCTGCACCAGTCTTCCATTTCCCCAGAGACCACAACCCCTCATGGCTGCTCCCGATCATAGATGCTGCCATCTTGCGCCCAGACCCTGCGGTTGAAGGATTTTAAAAGAAACCACCATCAGCTCCCTTAACAGGCTTTTTATAGTGCAGAACCAACAGCAGCCGGGCTGGCGGTTAGGTCCTGCGGGGGGGGGGGGGGGGGTGAACCTCAGAGACATCGCTCCCCGTACTCCCGTGCCAGTTCCGGCAGCACCGCTGCTAATTTGGCCCAGAATGTCATTCATGGGGCAACTTAATGGAGAAATGAGAAGCAATGGAAAGCATTTCAGGAGGAACTACCCGACCTCCTATTCTTCTGTGCAGAGCTTGGTCGTCGTCGTCGTCATCGTCATCTTCTTCTTCTTCTTCTTCTTCTTCTTCTTCTTCTTCTTCTTCTTCTTCTTCTTCTTCTGATTTTCTTGTTGAGCTGCTTGTCTCAGTTTGTTGAGTATTATTTTTCCATGGTTTCTTGATGTTGGTCCTCTTCTTCTGGCCTGGTTATCTGTTGTGTCTCTAGTTTCCTTTTTTCTTTCTCACCCCTCCTGTTCCCGTTGCTTTCTTTATCTTCCAGCTGGGAGCCCTACTGCTGGGCCTCTTTCAGCTGTTCGTGCTGTGGAGTCTCACTCCACAGCTGGTCCCCCCTCCCATCAGTGTTCTCTTTGTTATGCGCAGTTGTGCACCTCTGTTTCGCTCCGTGTGCCATTTTTGCAGTCCTGCGGACGGTGGGTCGCGACCCTGCAGGGTCTCCACTAACCTCGAGGAGTGGGCTTCTCTTTCCACGGCGGGTCCCTGCTTTTTCATGCAGGTAAGGTCTTCACCTTTCTCTTCCAGCATCTTTCTTTCTTAATTTCTTCCAGTTGTTTTTGGCTTTTCTTTCTTAGGTGCCATTTTCTCCACCCCTTTATTTTTTATTTGTTGTGATTTGTGTGTCTGGGGCTTTGCTTTTTCTTCACTTTTTTCCTTCTTTTCTGGAGAGGGCTGGTATTCTCCTACTGGCCATTACTCCATCATGTGACTCCTCCCCATTCTCAGAGTACATGACGTCACATACAACCCTGAGATTCTTTTTCCTGCTGCCCAGGCAGACTTACCACTGTTAAAATAAGAGAGAGTGAGGCAATGTCTATGGCCAGCCACGAATCTGAAGGCAGCAGGGAAGAAGTTGTCCTTGGGCCACTGGGTGTTAGTCTTCAGGCTCCTGTACCTCCTTCCCAATGGTAGCAGAATGAAGAAGGCATGGTCCTGGGTGGTGGGGGTCTTTGAGGATAGAGGCTGCTTTCCTGAGACATTACCTCTTGTAGATATCCTTGATGGAGTGAAGTCTGGTGCCTATGATGGCGCTAGCCAAATTCACAACACGGGTAGCCTTATCCTGACCCGTGCATTGGCAGCTCCTTTCAAAGTGGGTTTAAACTGGGTTTAAAGTGCTGCCTGTCTTCTTCACCAATCCCACAGAGGTCACCCAATATCTCTTTCTCTGTGGAAGAAGTTGTATATGATACCAAAACAATGAGAGAATGAATTTAACCATGTTCAGTGACAGTATGAATGCACAGTAAAATCCCCAGTAGCCATCATCTATGGGGATTTGCAGATGCCAAATTAGTGAATGTTCTGGTTGCTTGGCATTGGGTGTTGTGTGATTGGCTAACTAAGAGCTTAGCCTGCCAATTTTAAATTTCTGTTTTTTTTTACCTTTTTATTTAATGTGATTTTTTTTTGTTGCTTGAATTCCAAATAACTGGGGTTTTACTGTAATACTGAGAATACAAAAATAATTTGCACGGTGCTCTTTTGTAAATAATTTTATTGTGAATTTGAATGTGCATAAATATTATTTTGGGGGGAAATTAATGACTTAATTCTTTAAAATGTTGTGTTCTTCATGCGGTGAAAGAATTCTTTCAATGATGAAACTCTGTTACAAACTTTTCTTCCCAATCTGTACTCTCAGGGGGGTCCTACTGTGATTAACGGTGTTTCCCCCCCCCCCCTTACTTCCCCACTCCCCTCCATCCCAACCGCCCCCATCTCTGAGATGACTTACCCTTTTTATGGGAAACAAGACTGTCATGTGAGTTATTCTGACTATTTTCTTCAGTGTCCAAAAGGCAAATACATTTCCGTTTTAAAAGGGAACAATACCCTGTCGGTGCTATTTAAAAGTCAGTACACTGTGTTCACTAAACAACATGATCTCCTAGGGGTACATGCCCAACCCACTGTTGTCTCGTCATGTGTGCCAACTAGTCGCCTCTTAGTGCTGAGCTTGAATTCTACAGCTGCGCTTTAAAATGATGGCACTGCTGGTGTGACCCTGCTTGCTGTGGAATGTTGGGATGCTGTCCATTCAGACTGGGCCTACAAGTTCCCGGGGAAAAGAACTGCCCATTACACTTCATCTTATCTATGCCCCTCATTTTAAAAAATTCTACGTTATTTAAAATTGTGAGTGCTGCTGTGCGAATGATTCTGACGCCAAGTCCACAGACTGTACTTTAATTAGCTTAAACTTGTACACACCCATTTCAGTATCTTTGCTGGCTCCAAATGTCTGACTGTCTCCGAAGGGGCCAGCTCGAGTCTTTATACGGGACGGTGATTGACAGCCGGCAGGTGAGGCCAGGCTCTCAGGTTGCCTACATTGTGCAATGGTTTCCCGTTGCAATTAGGCTGGTAGGAGTGTGGCCAGTGTAGTGGTTGTATGACCCCAAAAATTTAGACATAAAGCCCCTTCCAGCCCTTGACACCATAATGCCCAAACAGCACAATTAACCTACAACCCTGTTCGTTTCGAAGGGTAGGAGGAAACCGGAGCTCCCAGAGGAAACACATGCAGGAGAATGTATAAACTCCTTACATACACCATGGGATTTGAACCCAGGTCGCTGGTGCTGTAATAGCTTTGCACTAACCACAAAGTCAACTGTGTCTAGGTATCAGGAAGGGCTCAAACAGGAAACGTTAGTTATGTATCTTTATCTCTTGCTACATAAAGTGCACTGTTTGTCCAGCTGAGTTTCTCCAGCACTATGTTTTGACTCCAGGTCAAGTGCCACCTGAATCCATGGTGCTGCAGTCCATCACTGTGGTCCTGCGGAGGAAAATGTGCCAAGGCCCTTGGTATCCTGTGGGGTAACCAGGAGTGTTGGACAGCTTTGTTACCCCCAACTCATCCTTTGATTCCAGCACCTTTTTGATGAGGTCAAATTCCATTCATTCCAGACAGAAATTTCTCCTTAATCATTTGCTGCTGGAGTGGCCTCCTGTGAACTTTTGAAATATGGTTCCGTGAGAATAAGTGTTAAGGTTTACAGAGATTAATTTTGGAAACTTATCACAGGAACAAAGACAATGAATATCTATTCATTCAGCGCTATCCCTAAGGAGTTTCTCCCCGTGTCTGCATGGGTTACCCTGGGGCTCCGGTTTCCTCCCACTGTTCAAAACGCACCGGGGATTGTAGGTTAATTGGGTGGAATTGGGTAGCACGAGCTTGTGAGGTGGAAGGGCCTGTTACCGTGCTGTATGTCTACATTTAAAAAAATTTGGTTCACTCTATAGAATGTCAATGTTGGATGTTCTGGATGCACTGACTTGGCTGGTGGTTGAATAAAGCTCTATAAGAAATAATTGTCTGGGAGTAACAACATTACAGACATGAAAACCCACATTGTATTTCCAGTCTTTACCTTTATGGCCAGCACCATGGCAGCCTAGCAGATCAATTCAAGTCAGGTCAAGTCAAGCTTATGGTCATCTGATTGTACAAGTACAACCCGACAAAACAGTGTTCTCAGGACCTCAGTGCAAAATACGCAGACACACAACTGGACATAACATACATACAGACAAATAATACATATGCAGGGCAAGTATTCATATATACAAATTCGACATACAGAACTGCAAAAGGACAATTGGCTCTATAAGTCTATGCCGGCCAAATTACACCCCATTAACCTACATCCCCAGTACATTTTTGAATGGTGGGAGGAAACAGGAGCCCCCAGAGAAAACTCACGCAGACACGGGAAGAACATACAAGCTCCTTACAGATAGAGCAGGATTCTAAACCAGGTCCAGTCCCAATCGCTAGTGCTATAAAGGCATTGCGCTAATTGCTATGGTAACCGTGCCACTCTGAATAAATAAATATAGTTTCATAAATATGAGTGGAGGGTCAGTGTGAGCAATTCCTTAGGTCATTCAGCATTCTCACTGCCCGTGGGAAGAAGCTGTTCCTCAACCTGGTGGTACTGGCTCTGATACTCCTGCATCTCTTCCCCGACAGGATCAGCTGAAAGTTGCTGTTTGCGGGGTGGAAGGGGTCCTCAATGATTTTGCGTGCCCTCTTCAGACAATGATCCCACTAGATCACATGTATTGAGGTGTGGGTGGTGGGGAGGGAGACCAATGATCCTCTCTGCCACTCTTATGGCCCTGTGAATTGACCTCCAATCCATTTCTCTGCAGAAACCGTCCACACTGTGATGCAGCCGGCCAGGGTGCTCTTGATGGATCCTGACATGATGGTGGTCAGTAGCCTTGCCAGTTTCAGTCTTCTTAGGAAGGGCAGTCGCTGTTGTGCCTTCTTGACCAGTAGGGAGATGTTGTGTGTCCACAATAGGTCACTGGTTCAGATGAGAAGAAAGGGGAGAAACTCCCACTGAATCGAACAGCAGGCTCAAGACAAATGACCCCGGACTTAGGCCAGTGCAGTCAAAAGTGTGGGCAAATCCTAGGAGGGGTGTTTGAGGTCAGTGGGTTGAAATTAGTTACAAAGCAATCTGAAGACACTGGACACCTTAAAATGCAAGGGGAGCATTTGGAATCAGATGCAACTGAAGGAAATTTGTAATCTGAACGGGGTCTTGCAATGTCTGAAGTACAAGATTATTGTTAGCTGAAGAGGGACGGTGTGGGTGTGGAAGAAGATGGCTCGAGTAAGTCATACTGATCCTTGAAGCTTTGCATGTAACTCTGCCGTGTTTTGTTTCCATTTTTCTTGGTCATGATCAGATTGGACCTTAGTGCATAAGACGTGAAACATAATTGAAGAAACTCTCTGGTGGAAGTAATTATCACCTGGGATCCCTTAAAAAAAGAAACCACAAACAATAGCTGTGTAATATATGACTTTAGATAGAATCCAACAAAGGCCTTTGAAGCAGATGGACAGGAATACTTATGACACAGAATTTCTATGAAGACATTGTTCAAGCATGGAAATGATGATCATTTACAGTAGATCTTGGACAAATTAGGGGAATTCCTCGGGATTTAATGACTAACTCAATTAGCGCCAAATCATTTAAATTTAGTGGAATCGTTCAGGACGCGAAATGGAATTGCTAACCCTTTCTAAATCACTGAAATGATTGTTTCTGTTAAACATAAAGGGGGTGGGGAAGCTCTAACACCATTGAGGAGCTTCAGGTCCTTCCCCCTGCATCGAGCTCATCCTGTAATTGACCGCAGCGGCAGGGTCTTGCTAATGATGCTGCGTGATGTGTACTTGTCCACCATCGTCAGTCAATGGTATCCCAAGATTTGCTGCTTCCTTCTTTTGGGGAAACAATTCGACCCTTTCTTGGTGTGATTCCATGGACGAAGAACTACAGAAGGAAATGAATGAGCCACTGTCCTTCCCTGCTATGGCATCAGCCAGTGGAGCTCAGGATATCTGCTTTCAGCAAAGAGTTCCTCACGGTAAGAAGGAATCTCAGAAATGCGATACATTTTGCAACAGTACACATCTCAATGTAATTCCAACTTGTATCAAAAAAGTATAGAAACATGATTAAATGTTCAAGTTTATTGTCGCATGTACAGAGAAAAGGTTCATTTTACATAGTCTCCAGCAAGTCAAAGGTTCAAATTAATGTCCCCATTCAAAATGTAATATACATAAGGCAAACAAAGAGTCGCTGTGAGCACTGCACGGCACCTCTAACAATAGGAGAGGGTCCCTTCAGTCACTGAGTGTCTATGGATTTGCCTCCCGCAGCCCCTGCAGCTGCACAGGCTCCTGTTCAAACCATCGACCACCCGAGCTCCAGATCCAAACCTCCAATATGATCAGGAAGCCCGAGGCCCTTCGGGACCCCCTCTTGCCCACTATCCCCAATGCTTCTCCTTTTCAACGGGGGTGGTGGTCTCCCGATTACTGGTGCCCTGCACCTGTCTGCTGCTCAAACTAAACATAATATTCAATCTAAAGATAAATTTAAATGTAGACATATTTCGGTCCTTGAGCCTGTGCTGCCCAATTTACAACCAATTAACTTTTAATCCCTGGTACATTTTTGAAGGGTGGGAGGAAACCAGAGCCCCCAGGGAAAAGCCACGCAAACAAGGGGAGAACATACAAACTCCTTATAGACAGCACGGGATTCGAACCTCAGTCCCTATCGCTGGCACTGTAACGGGGTCCACGCCAACTGAGCCACCTTAATAAGTACAGCAAATAAAACAGCGTCACAGACAGAGACCAGTTAGAACAGAGCAACAGGAACATTATTAACGCATGTGAGATTTATTCAGGAGACTGATAACAGTCAGAAAGAAACTGTCCTTGAATCTAGAGTTGCGTAACTTTACACAATGTATCTTCTTCCTGATGGAAGAAGGGAGGTGAGAGCAGTATGTCCTTTCGTACATTGGCTTCTTTTCGAAGGTAGCGGAAAGCAAAGACAGAGTCGATGGAGAGGACGGGGGCGGGGGGTTGGTGTTGTGCATTCAGAGACTGTTCTGAGAGACTTCCTCTTTGCCGATGATTGTGCCCTGTATGCTGGCTCAGAGCCAGAGATGCAAATTCTCCAGGGCTTGTGTCAACTTTGGACTTACCATCAACTTTAAAAAGACTGAAGTCGTGTAGCTCTGTACACAACCCAAAATCACAACCAAAGGGCAGAAACTACAGACAGTGTTCTGCATTTGGAAGGCTGCGTTCCACTGTATGGGAACGTCAAGGAGTCAGACTAGCAATAAAACTGAAGTTCTACAGAGCTGTGGTACTCACTACCCTCCTGCATGCCTGTGAAATGTGGACTGTGCATAGAAGGCATGCAAGACAGCTCAACCATTTTCACAAGATTTGTCTTCGTAGAATATTAGATATCAGATGGCAAGACAAAGTACTAGACACTGAAGTTCTCTCTAGAGCAAATCTACCTTCAGTCTCCACACTGCTGATGAGAGCACAGACTTGGCGAGTAGATCATGTCATCTGTATGTCAGACAAGTACGTACCCTTTTTGGGGAACACTCTGCTGGTAGGCGCTCGCATGGAGGGCAGAAGAAACATACAAAGACACATTAAAGGCCTCCCTGAAGTCGCTTGACATAGTCACGACCACCTGGGAAATGCTGGCACAAAACTCCCCTACCTGGCGGGGCCTCATCCATATGGGCTGCCAGGGTTAGGAAGCAAGCCACACTGCTGAAGGTCAACAAACAGGAGCTGTGCCAGTTCAGAGCCATCAGCGCAACAATGGCAGCACCTACATATGTCTGCCTAACATGTGCCAGGACATTCAGTGCCCAATTGGCTTGACCAGTAGTCTTTGGACACATCGCATCCAATCTTAAAGTGACTATTGGTGCCGAGATCGTCATCAATGATGGTAGATGAATGACTCTGCAGTTTCTAGCAGTTTTCAGTAGAGTAGTTGCTGTCCCATGCACTGATGCTTCACAATAGGATCCCTTTAATGGTGCATCTGCAAAAGTTCCCGAGGGACACATGTGACATGCTGAATTTCCTCAGGCATCTGATGAAGCAGAGGCAAGAGGCATGGTATGCTTCTGAGGATGTTGTGTTCAGGTGATTGGACCAAGACAGGCCTTTGGAGATATTTACAACTACTGTGACAGAACAAGTTGTGTTTTATATTGTATATAGCTATGTTTTTGGGAGATAAATTGAGGCAGGTTTTTTGAGTGTAGGTCACATACAAACACTTCAAAACAGATCTCATTTAAAATACTGGAGCTCTGCTCAAGCTAGACATTCTGGCTCCGAGCGCCTTTGCAAAAGCTTTGGGGAGTGCCCAAGGGACTTCACTAAAGGATTGTTGTTTTGAAAAGCAACAGATGAAAGAACTCAGAGGATTAGGTTCGAGGCTGTCTGAGTGCTGCTTGCTGTTCTGAGAGGGTCATGTAGTTTTGCAAACAGAGAGTCAAACAGGTTTTTTTCTCTCTGAGAGAGAGAGGGAGAGAGATCAGTTCTGCAGTGCTACAGCCATCAGCAGCAGCAGCTGGGACTGGAACAGGACAAGTTGGCAAGCTTGTGGAAAACCCCCATTTTGGAGCCGGGTCATGAGTGCTTAGTTCAGCCTGGTCAAAGCCCTTGTGATCCATACACTTGAAATAAGATAAACAAAAAGGAACTCTGTGGTGACCTGAGAGAAAGAGGTTATCATCTGGAAAACCCTGATGGGGCAAGTTTCTTCAGCAAGACACTGACGTGGCTGATTAAAAGGGATCAGTTTGTGTCCAGGAACAACAAATCTCTCTCTGAAAACTGACAAGAACCTTCCTGAGTGGTAACTATTTACCCTTCAAGGTCACAGAGCCCTGGTCAGCTCGACAACAACGGAAATTATCATTCATTTCAGAATTTTCTACAAAAATACTACATATTTCCAGAAAAGACAATGTAGTAGCTGATCCACTGTTCCGATCTGCACCACTCGAGGTTTTGTCTGTAGATCAAGGTATTCACTACACCGTTTTAGCTGCAGCCCAACAATGTGACGATGAGACGAGTGCAATCACGAACCTGCAATTGAAGGATGTCCAGTTTGGAGTAAATGGCAAACTACTCCTCTGTGATATATCGATGATCCTACAAAACTGCTAAGGGAGACCGTAAGAAAATTGACCTCTATACCACGATCATCACAGGGAGAACACTCTTCATTTGTGCCCGAAGCTCTCAAAAACTGTGAATATGTCTTCGTCTGAAGGGGAACACTTTATAGACACCCTATGGAGGACCTTGTAGGATACTCATACAAATTAGGTCAACCTGTATTTTGGGACATTGGAGGGAAGCCACAGTTTTAACTATTGACAGGCTTAAACCTGTCTTCCCCAATGGTTCTTCACAGAGGTTGACCACCTAAAAGACAGACAAACCTTTCTACCGGTTCTGAGGAGGGGTGGAGGGTGGGGGGGGGGGGTGTTGTGGCGGTGCTATGGTGCCACTTCAACTCCCAGGAGGCATTGAACTAGCCATCAGCCCGGGTCAAGCACGTGATTCGGGCTTTTAAAAGGTTGGACAGGTGATGAAGAGTAAATCCATTTGATTCACTTTAAGAATGCCTTGTGTGGTTATTTCATTGTGTCCACTGCAATTCTTGAACTATCCTTTCGAATTAGAATCTTCATGTTGCTACATTAAGGCAGGGTCACAGCTGGTCCCAATATTTCCCTCAAAAAATGTCCTATTTGCAGGTAGCAGAAGAATGTTCTGTGGACAAATTATAGTTGTTTCTCAATTGCTCAAATGGCATACGATGATGAAAAGTTTACACCTTCTTGTATTCTGGCCCATCATTATATGATACCTAGTGCACTACTATGCTATTGTCAGCAAACCTAAAGATGGAGATGGAACAGTATTTGATTGTAAAGTCATGGATGCATAGAACATAGTAGTCCACTGGTTCTTTCCATGCACATATTACCATATATAACAATTACAGTACAGAATCAGGCCATTTTGGCCCTTCTAGTCCACAATGAACTAATTACTCTCTTCTAGCCCCACCTACCTGCACCCTGCCCAATACCCTCCATTCCCCTCCCATCCATATACCTATCCAACTTTTCCTTAAATGACAAAATGAACCTTGCTGCCACTACTTCTCCCGAAAGCTCATTCCACACAGCCACCGGTCTCTGAGTGAAGAAATTTCCCCTCTTGTTACTTCTAAACTTTTGCCCCTTAACTCTTAACTCATGACCTCTTGATTCAATCTCTCCTACCCGCAATGGAAAATGCCTATCCGCATCAACTCCATCTATCCCTCTTGTAATCTTAAATATAAATTCTCCTCTCAACCTTCTACATTCCAAAGAATAAAGATCTAATTTGCTCAATTGTTCTTTATAATCTAGATGCTGAATCCCAGGTAACATTTCTGTAAATCTTCTCTACACTCTCCCTACCTTGTTGATATCCTTCCTACAATTTGGTGACCAGAACTGCACACAATACTCTAAATTTGGCCTCACCAATGTCTAGAACAGTCTCAACATCATTTCCTAACTCCTGCATTCTATGCTTTGATTGATAAAGGCCAGCATACTAAAAGCCTTCTTCACCTCCCTATCCACATGAGGTTCTACCTTTAGGGAATGATGCACCAATATTCCTAGATCTTTGAGCTCCACTGCAACCTCAATGCCCTCCCATTTATTATGTATGTCCTGTTTTGATTATTCCTACCAAAATGAAGCATTTCACACTTATTAGTATTAAACTCCATCTGCCATCTGTCAGCCCACTCTTCTAAGCAGTCTAAATCCCTTTGCAATCTTTGAAAACCTTCATTATCCACATTTACACCTATTTACTAATCAAATTTACCACCCCAACATCCAGATCATTAATGTATATGACAAACAACAATGAACCCTGAGGCACACCACTTGTCACTGGCCTCCAACCTGAGAGTTATCACTACGACTCCCTGACATCTCCCTTCTAGCCACTGTTGAATCTCAAAATTAATACCTAATGACTGATCCTTTCGAGCTAACCTTCCATGCAGAACCTTATCGAAGGCTTTACTGAAGTCCATATAGTCAACATCCACTGCTCTACCCTCATCAACATTATTTGTCACCTCTTCAAAAAATTCAACAAGATTGGTTATACATGACCTTCCATGCACAAACCTGTGTTGAGTATTCCTGATCAGACCCTGTCTCTCCAGATACTCATATATACTATCTCTAAGAAAGCTTTTCATTAATTTACCTACCATAGATGTCAAACCTATAGGCCAATAATTGCAAGGCTTTCTCCTCAAACCACTTTTAAACAAAGAAACCATATGTGCAATACACCAATCCTCTGGCACTATACCCGTCTCTAATGACATTTGAAAAATCACTGTCCTATTTCCTCTGCTATTTCACTGTCCTCTGCTATTTCCTCACTAACTTATCTCAAGGTCCTGGAGAAAATCCCGTCCTAAGACTTATCCATCTTTATATGCTTCCTCTTTCTTAACCACTAGAGTTTCCATAATTACCCTCTTCGCTTCCTTTACCCTGCTCAATTCAAAATCCTTCTCCTGAGTGAATACTGAAGAAAAGAAATTATTCATCTCTTTTGGCTCCACACACAGTTGTCTGCTCTGATTCTCTAAGAGACCAATTTTATCCCTCAATCTCCTTTTACTATTATTGCAGCAGTCACCTACCTAGCATTTCCTTAAAAGCGTTTCGCCTTTTCAATTTTTAGTGATTCTGCATAAGGAAGATGTGATGGTCCAAGAGCCCTGTTTCTGAACTCAGGATTCAATGACTCTACAACAATGGTCTCATCCTTTTTCTTCCCACTCACATATCACTTTAAGTGCTCCCTATGCCATCGATGCTCTGTGATTAGTAAGGGATTGCATAAGTTGGAATGTGGGTGGAAAGAAAAAGGTTTAAAGACCACTGTTTTAATCGTACCTCATTGACTCATTGTGTGCACTGTTTCATAACTCCAAAGGGAATGGGCCAATAGAAAGAAAAAGGTTGAGAACCACTGGTCTACAACCAAAAGAATATCATACTAGCTGGACTGACCCAGGTTCAATCCTAACCTCGGATTCTGTGTTGATTTGGCACATTTTCCCTGTGAGTGCATGGGCTCCCTCCAGTTTCCTTCCACATCCCACAATGTGAAGGTCGAGGATGGGGGAGGGACGATGGTTAACTGGCCACTGAAAATTGTCCCCAGGGTACAGGTGAATGGTGCAATCTGGAGGGAATAGAGTGGAATGTACAGAGAATGAAAATGGAGTCCAAACATTCAGATTTATTCTCAGACTACATACATGACATCACATATAGCCCTGAGATCCTTTTTCCTGTGGGCCAGGCAGTATTTCTAAGTATTGGGAACTGTAACTGTACTCAGAGAAAAATGTAAACAAAAGAGAGAAATGTAAGCAATCTGTACAAAGACAGAAAAAAATAAATACTCATTAATATATAATGATCAATGTAAGAGTCCTTAAATAAGTCTCTGATGTAAAAATATCAAAGTTCAAAAGTTCAGATTTATTGTCAGAGTACATACAGGACATCACATACAACCCTAATATTTTTTTCCTGTAGGCGAGGCAGAATTTCTACTTTAACGGTCATGCAAAGAACCGTACTCTAGAAAAGATGCGTAAACAAAAGACAGAAGTATTAACAAAGAAAGAAGTGAAAACAAACTGTGCAATATAGAAAATAAACAGTTAACAATGTGCAAAGTTAGAGGCCTTCAATGAGTCCCTGATTGAGTTTGTTGTTGAGGAGTCTGATGGTGGAGGGGTAGCAGCTGCTCCAGAACCTGGTGGTGTGAGTCTTGGGGCACCTCCACCTCTTTGATGGCAGCAGTGAGAACGGAGCCTGTGCTGGATGATGAGGGTGTTTGATGATTGCTGCTGCTCTCCAATGACGGCGTTGCCAGTTGATGTTCTCGATGGCGGGGAAGGTTTTGCCTGTGATGTGCTGGGGTGAGTCCACTACCATTTGCAGGGCTTTCCATTCAGGGGTATTAGTGTCCCCATACCAGGCTGATGTAGAATTACCATAAGTAGGTGCTTCATGGCTAACACAGATTCAGTGGGCAGAATGGCTTGTATCAGTGGTAGATGATGCAATGATTGCACAAACAGGGAGAGTGGCTGGGTCTCCAGTCAGTGATAAACTCTGTAGGGATATCCATGGACCATCGATGAACACTGCATGATTCCTGTCCATGCAATGCCACAGCCTTCTCGTGTCAACATTAGCTCACTCAGAACATGCAGCAGCAAAAATTGGGGGTGGGGGGGGCTTTGTCTTAGCCACTCCCCAATGACTTGCAATTAACATCAGGAAGGGACAGCAAGCAAGGAAAAAGTGACAGCAAAGAGAAGGGGGGAACGGAAAAGGAACAATTGGGAGAGAAAGGAGGAAGAAGAGAGAGCAAGGAAGCAGGAATAAAAGGTGCGACTGGAGGCAGATTGAGGAAATGAGAGGGGGAAAAGAAAGGAAGGAGAGAGAAATCGTGGGAGTGGGAAGGAACGCAGGAGAAGGAGGGTGTGTTAGAGAGAAAGAAAGAGGAGAGGAGTAGAGGAAGAGGGAGAGAGTGGGAAAACAATCAGAGGGAGTGAGAGAAGGGAATGGAAGCAACAACAGACAGAAGAGAGGGAGAGAGAAAGTGGAGTAAGGGAGAGAGGGATGGAGTGAAGAATGAGAGAGCGAAATGAAAGGTGGAGAGGAAAAGCGAGGGAGAGGGGTGTTAGAGGAAAAAGGGAGATGAAATGAAAGGAAGAAGTAAGACAAGAGAAAAAGAGGAGCGGAGCGTGAAATGGGGAGAGGGAGCTAGCAGTCGAGAGATAGAGGGAAGGTTAAGTAGGACTGAGGGAAGAGGGGAAGGAAAGCAGCTATGAAGCAGGAATAAGAGAGTGAGGGAATTCCAAAGAGAAAGAGAGAGGTCTAGAAGGAGGTGGGTGAGGGATTAGAGAAATTACATAGAAATGTAGAGAGCAGGATGGTGTAGGGGCAAGAGGGAGAGGAGGGAAGATGGAGAGGAGGGAAGAGGGGAGAAGGAGAGGAGGGGAGGACAGGAGGGAGAGGAATTGGGGGAGAAGAAGGAGAGGAGGGAAGAGGGGAGGAGGGGAGGGGAGGGGAGGAAGGAAGAGGGGTGGAGGGAGAGGAAAGGTGAGAGGACAGAAGAGAGGAGGAGGGAAGAGGGAGAGGAGAGAAGAGAATTCAGGGAGAAGGAAATGAAATGAAGAGATAGATGGCAATTGAGGGGTAGAACTGAGGGAAGAGAGGATTGAGAAGGGAGGGGAGAACTAGGATAACCAACAATTCCATTAAAGTTATTTCCACAATGTTATGCAAGCTGTGATCGTATATGACAGGCCCAATCTCAGTGGAGAGTGAGGACAATCATTGCCCATTAAGTTGCCCCCACAGGTATATTTAGCCTAGCTAAATGTTGTCTGATCTTCCTGACTCAGGCATCAGACTGACCTCATTCAGACCCTCAGAGCAGTGCCAAGCTTGGTATCTCTGACTCAACATCAGATCACAGGCTGCAAATTCTATCGACTTACCCTTCATCTCCAACTAGAATTTATTTCCACCCTATAATTCCAAGATCTGCTGCGGTCATTTCAATCCAGGCAAAACTACAGGGCTGCATCAGCTGCAGCTTCCGGGGGTTAAATGTCCATCTCTGACAGCTGACATGTTGGGGCAAGGCCCAGCCCAAACCTTCAACTGCACTTCAAGTTGCTACTGGCAGCAGAGAGAAGGGAAGAAGAGGGGAAAGAGAGAGAGAGAGAGAGAGAGAGAGAGAGAGAGAGAGAGAGAGAGGGAGAGAGAGAGAGAGAAAGAGAGAGAGAGAGAGAGATTATAATCAGTCAAATTCAGAAGAATGAGAGGAGATCTTATAGAAACATATAAAATTACGAAAGGGATAGAGGCAGGAAAATTGTTTTTACTGGTAAGTGAGACCGGAACGAGGGGACACAGCTTCAAGATTCAGGGGAGTAGATTTAAGACAGAGACGAGGAAAAACTGTTTTTCTCAGAGTAGTGAATCTGTGGAATTCTCTGTCCAGGGAAGCAGTTGAGGTGACTTCATTAAACATATTTAGTGTTCAGGGAAGCAGTTGAGGTGACTTCATTAAACATATTTAGTATTCAGTTAGATAGATTTTTATATAAAAAAGGAATTAAGGGATATGGGGAAAAGGCAGGTAGGTCGAGTTGAGCCCAATGATCAGATCAGTCATGATCTTATTGAATGGCGGAGCAGGCTTGATGGGCTGGATGGCCGACTCCTGCTCCCATTTCTTGTGTTCTTATGAGAGAGAGAGAGAAAGGGAAAGGTGACAGGGGGAAGAACGGTGGGGGGGGGGGGGGTGGAATTATCCATTATGGAGACTGACCACCCATCTATTGAAGACATTTATGTCGGATACTGTCTCAAGGAAAGCCACCAATATCATAAAGAAATTCCATCACCCTGGTCAGATTCCCTTCCCTCTGCTCCCTTCACAGCACCTCCAGATTTAGAGAGAGAGAGAGAGAGAGAGAGAGAGAGAGAGAGAGAGAGAGAGAGAGACAGAGTGAGAGAGAGGGAATGAAAGTGAAAAGGGGGGAAGGAAGGGAGTGCAATACAATGTTGGCAACGTGACTTCTGTTTGGAGTGAGGGATTCCAACAGCAGGGATTGGATGCACACGTTATTCTGGTGATTCATTAGAGACTACAGGATGTAGGGTGAATGAACACCCTCAGGCTTGCAAACAGTGCAGGGATCAGGAGCAAGGCAGCCCTCTTCCGGTGAGTGGATTGTACTGGATTTCACTTTGCTGTGGTTGTTAAATATGAAAACACTGACACCTACAGACCACAAATAAAAGATGCAGGGACTGACTCGAGCAAGGAGCCTGACCTCCTGAAATGTTGGCTGCTCCTTTCCCTCTCCATCGATGCTGCCGGACACGTTGAGTTCATCCAGCCCCTTCTTCTCAGCTCAAGGTTCCATCTATCTACAGTTCTTAATGTCCCCACAGGGACTGTCTGTTTGTTAAGCTAGTTTACTAGGCTGTATCCATATAAATAGATTCTAATGCTCACAATTAATTAAAGAAAACAATGATGTGTGGCAGCTCACCACTAGGGAGGCGAACCGGCCCCACTTGTAAGCCACGCAGCGGGGCAGCCGGCCAAAATGGCGCCATCGGGGGTTTTCCCGATGGAAATGGTGCCATCAGGGGCTCAGAAGCCCGCGGTGGTTGACCACATGATGCCCAGGTGACGTCAGCGCCTTCCAGTGTGGTTCTCAGCCAGGTCCGGGCTGGGACTATAAGTGCAGCCCAGCAGCCTGCAATAAACTCGTCTGGTTGTGTGTGTTCTTTCAGGAGCAGGGTAGCTGAAAGTGTAGCCCGTTTTTGTAGGTTGTTCTTTCTCAGGAGGGGAGCAACCTGAGATCTGTTATGAAGTTAAAAGCTCACCCCAGATTTAAATTTTTCATTTTAAATTTAGACATACAGCACGGCAACAGGCCCCTCCGGGCCACAATTACATTCAACTGACCTATGAGCCCCCAAACATTTTTTGAGGGGTGGGAGGAAACTGGAGGAAACCCATGCAGACACATACAAACTCCTTTCAGAAATTGTTAGACTCGGACCTGAATCCCTGGCGCTGTGACAATAAAATCTCTGCTGATGTGGCAGCACAGGGCCAAAGGAATGTTCCACTTTTGGAGGTAGTGCCTCTCGTAAGTAACAGGAAACAGTGGTCTCTCTGGTCAATCTGAAATGTCCGCAACCATCATTTGAAAGAACGGGAACAGCTCAAGCTCCAGTGCGAGTCATGTGGCACCTCGACCTCTTTCCTGATGGCAGCAGCGAGAACAGAACGTGTGCTGGGTGGTGCGGATCTTTGATGATTGCTGTTGATCTCTGACATCCACGTTCCCCTTGTAGATTTTCTGGATGGCGGGGAGAGTTTTGCCTGTGCTGTTCTGGGCTGTGTCCACTACCTTTCGCAGTTACTGCAGAGTCCGAGCATGGCCAATTATCCCTCACCCAAGGTGGACTGATCAGATTGCAGGGTCACTATCATTACTGCTGGGTTTGAATTTGCTTTGTTTTTCAGCCTTCACTGGCTGCACTTTCTGAATTACAGCATAATTGTGTATATCTAAGGTAGTTTGATCCTGAGGTTGCAAGACACGTAAGCAAGGCTTTCTTTCTTTCTTCCGCCATGTTTGGTCTCTACACTGCTGAAAGAACAGACCATTGACTTCTGGTGTTGCGATTTGTAGGAGTGCTCATGGATATTGTGCTCTGATCCTTTATCGTCTCTGGGACTTTCTGCTCAATCTCACTCTGCTGGGATTGTTTGGCCTCAAGTACAAAAGCAGGGAATGCTGCGAGAAATGAAGTGCATCCAAACTGCCTGGAACTGGAAAATGTCCCTGAGGTGAATTTGGAGGCGATCACAACTCTGGGAGAGGTTGCGTTGCTTTCTTAATCCATGCCTATAAAGAAAACAGGGTGATGTAACCCAATGATCATTTTTGTCTTAGGACGTAATTCGTTCCATTGTTGGATGTGATGACATGTTACCTATGGGATCCTTCACTTAATTAAAATTGAATTTGAAATAAGACAAAGTTGAAACACCAAAGTCTGCAGATCCTGTGATTGTTGTGAAAACATAGAAATGTTGGAGCAACTTGACAGGAGGAAATGCTGGATGAATTAAAACCCAGAAACATGGACAAAAAAAAATCATTTAAATGGCTGGCAATATTACTACCATTTAGAATTGTGTAAATGTTGAATTTTGTAGACCATTTTTATGTTAAATTTATGGGTCTACTCTGACATGGATGCTACTTTTGAGAGGCTGAAATTCACACTATAATCAGTGGTAGAAGTTCAAATGGTCTCTAAACGAATCAAGAACAAAACCACAAGGAATTCCAGTCTGCGCATCAAAACACGTATCCGACCAAGGGGGAGGTTGGGACCACGCTAAATATCTGTGTGGTCAGAAGCGTCAGGTGGGCACCTGGGGCTGAGATGAGAGTCTGCGATCGAGGTGTTGGGAGCTCCGGTCTGTGGGCGCCCAGGGTTGAGAAGTCACGATCAAGGCGTGAGGAGCTCTGGTCTGCGGACGGCCAAGGCCAAGGCGAGAGGGTACGGTCGACTTTTACATGAGATATATGCAAAATTCCAGATTTGGGGGGCCAAAAGTAAGGGATCGACTTTAACATGAGATTGACATTTACATGGAATTGGTTTTGTGCATAAGATTGGCAGTTACTGGAGGGGGTCTGATATACTAGGGAATAACACTTTGTTTTAATCATCTCACAATAAATATTTGAAGCAGACAGTTGAAGCCCATTTGACCAAGAGGAGGGCCACAATTAATTAAACCCAAGATGTCTGGCTCTAAAGCATGTGTGTTTTCCAGGAATATTAACATATTTAAGTGTGGCAAGCTCTATCTTTCTTTGAATCATGGAGACACATTTTTATTCTCCTACATCCTTTGCACCAGCCTTTTTGGTTTTCCTCATCTGGTTTTAGGAGGCTCACACCAGAAACACAAACTCTGCAGATGCTGAAATCCTGAGCAAACACAGAGAAGTTGGAGAGACCCAGCAGGTCAGTCAGCATCCATGGAGAAAGGCTGCGGGATGCTGGAGATTGCGGCCAAGGGACTCGCACCAGGCTGTGGACTGCCTTGAAACTTGCTGAAGGGGATTGGAACCGGGCCGCCAGGGGGTGCTGAAGGTGCTGGAGGGCTTCTAATCATATCGGAGATTTGGATCTGGCGCTCAGGCTGCCGATGGTTTGGACTGGACTCTGTGCGGCTGCGGAGGCTGCGGCAGCACTGGAGGCGCATCCACGGACACTCGGTGACTCTGGGGGGGATGACTCTCTTTTGGTTCTGTTTCTCTCACTGTAAGAGGCAATTTCTGCCGATGGTGAATCTGTCCACCTTACAGCCAACAAAAGGCAATTTCGTGTAATATATTACATGACAAAAAAATTTAATCTTGAATCTTGCGAGTTCGATATTCAACGTTTTAGGTCAGGATCAACTCGCCAGACAAGACCGAAACATTCAGTCCCCATGATCTGACCTGCTGAGTCCCTTCAGCTTCCTTTTGCATAGAATGTTCACATTCCTGTGTTGAAAGGAAGGACCATCATGGAGGTCGGGCTATCCCAGAATTCATTATGCTGGTGAAAGTCCTGCATAAATACGCAGCCCACTGAAGTTTCTTTTCTGTTGATCTCAATGTACAGTGGCCCCAGCGATCACAAGCTGCTCTTTGCTAAATCTTGATAATAATACGTGTGATCACATTCCTCAGGTTTGAGATTTCAGATTTATTGACAGAGAACGTACATGACATCACATACAACCCTGAGATTTCTTTTTCCTGTGGGCCAGGCAGAATTATCACTTATTGGTAGTGCAAAAAATGTGTACACAATATACACATGTAAATAAATGAAGACATGTAAAAGATAATGAATGTAAACAAACTGTGCAATACAGCAAGAACAAAAAGAAAATCAATAAAGTGCACAAGTAAGAGTCCTTAAATGAACCACTGATTGAGTTTGTCATTGACCGCAAGCAAAATCTCAGGTTTTCTCTTTGACGTAAAATTCCCAACAAGTTGAGTCATTGTGGAAGATGCGCTAAAGGGCAGTTTTAGAAAACATTAAAAACCTTGATGTACCATAAGACTCCTCAAGCCTAGCCTGACTCCATGCCTCTCATTGTCTCCCTGCCGTGACGAATGTTGGGAGGCCTGTTTTTGATCAGTTCTGGTGTGGTTTCCAAAAAAACAAACAATAATATTGTTGGAAATTTTGAACAGCGACCCTGACGATGGTAAATTAACCAGCTTTAGAAGACTTGGCAGCTGTAACCATCAAACAAGTCACCTCAACACATAAACCCCTGGGTCAGGACATTCAGCCAGGCATACTTGGACCCAAAGTAAAATACAAAAGGCTGCAGACACCGTGGTTGAAATAAAAACACAATGCTGGAGAAACTCAGCAAGTCAGACAACGTACATACAGCAAAGGTAAAGATACATAACCAACGTATACTTAGATCCAGTTTCCCTTTGGTCTTCTGATTAATTTAGGGGTCTTTGTATTTTTGCTCAAGTAGGTGAATCAAGAACAATGAGCCATAATCCTTAAATGAGAGCCTTTTATAACCGGAATACGGAAGCAATTTTACATTGTTTAATGAATAACTGGAACTCACCAGCGAAAGACAGGGATAGTGAGGACATGGTAACTTACAAATGTAGATTTGATGGGTTGTGGTTGGGATAATCAAAAGATCACAAATAAGCTTGGAAGAAAAGGAGAGGAATGAGAGAGGGAAGGTTCAGTTTGCTGAGTAGGTTTATCGAGGTTAGCACAACATTGTGGGCCAAGAGCCTGCAGTGTACTGTAATGTTCTGTGTTCTAAGTGTTAGGTCTGCTTTGTTCATGAATGAGTGAGACAAACACCAGGCTGAGTCGAAATCAGGGTTCTTTGTTCTTTATTACCGGATTGTAACACTTGCGACTAACAAAGTTAGTCGGAGAATGCATTCTGCCGTTATCAGCAAAATGGTGATTTTTATACCCTTGGATACATGCTTAGAACATCATCATATCATTACTTGTCCAATGACTAAAACTGTTGCTATCCTTTCCCTGCTAGCTTCCTGCCTCTCAATCCATCAATGTCTCTCTTATCTTGTAAGTACAAGGATGCATTCTGTTACTCCTTAGTACTGGGTGACTCCTTCTCCGGTCCCATCTCATGATGTTTTACCTAACAGGAGTACAAGGACACCTCCCCTTCTTGTTACTGCCCTGTACAGGGTAACTCCCTACACATTCCCATCTCATGATGTTTTACCTTACATAAGTTAAGTTTAAATTTAGACATACAGCAGGGTGACAGGCCATTTCGGCCCATTTACACCAATTAACCGACAACCCTGGTACATTTTTGAAGGGTGGGAGGAATCCGGACCCCCCCCCCCACCCCAGGGAAATCCCACACAGACTCAGGGAGAACATACAAACTCCTTACAGGCGGCGCGGGAGTTGAACCCCAGTCCTGATCGCTAGTGCCTTAACAACGTTTGCCGCCAAGTTCAGGTAGCTCAAGTGGAAATGCATACTAGCCATGATTCATATGAATGAGATAACATTCCCTTTATAGGATATGCGCTTTGTTAAGATTGTCATTTATTTCCCATTCCTAATTGTCCTTGGCAAATTCAATGGCAACACTCCATCCGGTAAATGGACCAATTCCTTAACCTGTTTCTCAAACTTCAGGGATGACAAAGCTGAACCTAAAGGTGTGTACTCACAAGTACAGAGCGTGCTTTGATAGTTGAAAGAAAAGGAAAAAGTCGTCTTGTAGCGGCTGCTAATAGCAGCACCACTGAAATGAAGCATGTCCACACAACACAAGGGTGAACCAATAAATGACTTAACTTGAATTTGTCGTGCTGCTTTGAGTGGACGACCCACTTCCTGTCCGTGGCTGAAGGGAGTGACAACAGTGTGTTGTGGAGTCACTGCCTGCCCAGTGATGAGCAACCAGGAAGTGGTGACATCTCCCAGGCCACGTGTATCGCCAAACACGGGCTTCTCCTGAGAAGGAAAGGGGGGCCGCGCCATCTTGCTCCAAACCCACTGGGACAGCAATTCGCCCCGTCTAACTGTGCAGTTGCTCGGCCCACTACAGTCTGTTGATTTTTATGTCAGTCCATCTTAGAAAATGATTGATTATGTGGTCATTTGAAAATAAGCCGGTCTCATGTGGTTAATATTAACAGCTTCTCGGCAGCCAGAAAGGCCTGTGCATTTTGTGAAATGTATGATCATTTGGCCTTTCTTGATGTAATGGGACATTTTTAACAGGATTTATTTATTTTCCTTTGTGAAAGGTGCAATGCAAATTGTAATGGAAGTGCAAAGTACACATTTCTATAAGCCACAAAAACCCGACACTGGCTCTGAAGGTCATTCAGATTTCAGATTTGTTGTCAGAATACATACATGACATCACGTACAGCCCTGACATTCCTTTTTCCTGCGGGCATGGCAGAAAACAAGCACAAAGTTAACACAACTACTAATAAAGGCGACTTTATCACACCACTGCTCATGAACGCATATTACTCTAAGAACAAGTATTCTGAGAAACCTCATAAAGCCTGGGATCTCATCGATAGCAATCATTTAAGCAGAGAATCCAATGACTTCATAAAACAGATAACCATCTGCATTTTGAAGATCTTAGTATAAATAAAACATTTCAATTAAAACAATCTCAATGATGACTCAATGCTTATCAATTGGTCAGAGAGCTGGCCTGAGCACACTTGTTTGGAGCATCCTGACACCTTGGGGAAATGCAATTCCTTCCACAGCAATTCAGAACTCCCACCAAGTTCGCTGCTGAATTGCATGAGAAATTCCTGACTTATTGAAGAATTAAGCTGGTGTAACATTTGTATCTGTTCAGGCTGCATTCATTTCCCTGAGCCTCCAGAAGCTTTGAGACTGGTTCAATTCTCCCTGCAGTGTCAGAACTACAAGGAATTATTTGAACTGTTTTCTTCTTTGGCTTGGCTTCGCGGACGAAGATTTATGGAGGGGGTAAAAAGTCCACGTCAGCTGCAGGCTCGTTTGTGGCTGACCAGTCCGATGCGGGACAGGCAGACACGATTGCAGCGGTTGCAAGGGAAAATTGGTTGGTTGGGGTTGGGTGTTGGGTTTTTCCTCCTTTGCCTTTTGTCAGTGAGGTGGGCTCTGCGGTCTTCTTCAAAGGAGGTTGCTGCCCGCCAAACTGTGAGGCGCCAAGATGCACGGTTTGAGGCGTTATCAGCCCACTGGCGGTGGTCAATGTGGCAGGCACCAAGAGATTTCTTTAGGCAGTCCTTGTACCTTTTCTTTGGTGCACCTCTGTCACGGTGGCCAGTGGAGAGCTCGCCATATAACACGATCTTGGGAAGGCGATGGTCCTCCATTCTGGAGACGTGACCCATCCAGCGCAGCTGGATCTTCAGCAGCGTGGACTCGATGCTGTCGACCTCTGCCATCTCGAGTACTTCGACGTTAGGGGTGTAAGCGCTCCAATGGATGTTGAGGATGGAGCGGAGACAACGCTGGTGGAAGCGTTCTAGGAGCCGTAGGTGGTGCCAGTAGAGGACCCATGATTCGGAGCCGAACAGGAGTGTGGGTATGACAACGGCTCTGTATACGCTTATCTTTGTGAGGTTTTTCAGTTGGTGTTTTTCCAAACTCTTTTGTGTAGTCTTCCAAAGGCGCTATTTGCCTTGGCGAGTCTGTTGTCTATCTGAACTGTTTATGCATTCAAAAAATGTGAAGCTTAATTTTTCTGAGCGGACAATTTTCCTTCCTGTCCAGTGCTCTAAGTGGAACTTGAGAAGTTGCAGGGCACTTTAATCCCCCTCTCTGATGTTGGTAAGACTGAATGTTAACGTGATCAAATTGGTTCACCCCTGGGTAAGAAACAAGAACCATTTAGCAATCATTCCCGAGAACGTTCAGTGACGACCAAATGGAAGGACATCATTTGATTTTGAAATTGCACTTATACAACTGTAATGTATTTGCTCATTTTTACGTGGAATCATGTAGCTCTCTCGCTTATTATTATCACTTCATTCACTCAAAGGTTCAATGATTTTAATGGTATTTTTGGGGCATGAATTTCTGGCCATTCTTTTCTTTTACCTCGTCAGCTTTTCAACCAAGCATTTGACAATTTGCATACTTCCATATTTTGAAGACGGTCTTTTTTTTTAATCATCAGAATATTAAACAGCCATCATATTTTATAAACACACCTCCAAATAGAGGTACCAGCATCCTGAAAGAGGAACTAATTCATAGTAAAAGGTCACAGTGGCTGTTGCCGATGACTTGGTGGGAAAACTGGAAAGGGTTTGTGACATAGAACACTACATCACAGTATAGGCCCTTCAGCACTCAATGTTGTGCCAACCCCTATATTCCTACCTAGAAAAAACTAAACCCTCCCTACCCTGTAACCCTGTAACCCTCTATTTTTCTTCCATCCTCTAAAATACCCCTAATGTTTCAACCTCCACCACCACCCTTGGCAAGGCATTCCAGGCACCCACCACTCTCTGAGCAAAAATCCTAACCCTGATGTCTCCCCTCAACTTCGCTCCTCCACTTTGTACAGATGACCTCTTGTGTTTGTACTCCTGCCCTGTTCACCCTATCTATGCCTCTCAGAATCTTGTAGAACTCTGTTAAGTCTTCTTACATCCTTTTATGCTCACGAGAAAAGTCCTAGCTTTGCTAACCGTTCCTCATAAGACTTTGTTTCCCAATCCAGGCAACATCCTGGTAAATTTCCTCTGCACCCTCTCCAGAGCTTCCACATCCTTCCTAGAATGAGGTGACCAGCACTGAACACAAATCTCACCAAAGATTTATAGAGCTGCCACATGACCTCTCGACTCTTGAACTCAATCCCCCTATTAATGAAGCCCAGCATCCCATGGGCCTTCTTAACTATCCTATCAACCTGCACTGCGACCACGAGGGATGCATAGATTTGGACCCCAAGGTCCCTCTGTTCTTCCACACTGTTAAGTATCCAAACATTAACTCTATACTCATGTTTCAGGTTTGACCTTCCAAAATACACCACCTCACACTTATCCGGATTGAACTCTATCTGCCACTTCTCCACCCAACTCTGCATCCTGTCTATATCCTTTTGTAACCATTCACAACATTAATGTTTTGCAGCATGGGGTCTGCAGGCTGAGACCACCATAGAAGGAGTCCTTGCAACCCAACATGCCAGTGCTAGATTATTTGAAAGAGATATCCTGTTACTTCTGGTTGACTGATTACTTCTCTTTGATTTACAGATGTTTCCACTTCAAAGTTCCCCACCTGCCACAAACTCTAATACCACATTTCCTTCTGTGCATTGAGACCAGGGTTCATGTCAGTCTCAGTTTACTGGGCTCAGAATCATCCCAGATTGCTTCTCATTTCTGCCATTCTCCAAGATTTGCAGCTAATCGCTCTATTAGGGGGATTACCCAGTCTCCATAATTTCTGCCGTATTCAGTCATCTATTGGCAACTCAATAACTGGAAGAGTGCTCCTTGCATTGGAACGATTGTATCTGCTGATTTGAATGGTGTCAGCAATGAGAATTGCAACAACTCAAAAGGAACCAATGGTTCGCAACCTTTTTCTTTCCACTCACATCCCACTTTAATTGATCCCTATGCCATTGGTGCTCTGTGATTAGTAAGGGATTTCTTAAGGTGGGATGTGGGTGGGAAGAGAAGGTTGAAAATCACTGCTCGGGACCCAATTGTTACTGAAATATTTTGTTTGGGAGAAATTGTCATTGGTCCATTTCCTTTGAAGTTATGAAACCGTGCACATAACAAGTCAATGAGGTACAATTAAAACAGTGGTTTTCAAACTTTTTCTTTCCAACAACCAACACCGGCGCGTGTGCGCACGTGTGCATGTATAATGGAAGTTGGAGAAGCTGTTGTTAATGCCTTCTGGCTGGTTCATGCCCACTCGGAAATAACACCTTATATTTTTACATACTTTTACCCAAATACTTAAGTGGAAACTCACTGTAAGAGAGGTGATGCTAACCTATACATATTTCAAAATACCACGTGGTTGACTGTCAGAGAGATACAGCCTGGGCAAAGCATCTGAGATAAATGTCCCCAGGAAAGAAGGAAATCTATGCCTCACACCATTCCATCTGTCTAAGATTTAGCCACAGATCTCCGAAATATCCAAAAGGCCGCATAAAACCACAAGCATTAAACGGAAAACACAAGGAGATTTTAAAATGAACCTATCATGAAGATTTCTGTGTAACTATTTTTTTATTTAGGTCAGGGGTAGCCAATGGATTTGTTTCAAAACAGAGCTGCCCTTGTTTTGGTCCAGAATTAGTATAGTGTTTAGTGTGTAGCTTAGAGTCAGCAAGAAACAATGATGCACTCTTCCTCCATGAACACAATGGGCTGAAAGACTTTGTTTGGTGCTGCAAATATTTATGGTTCTATGTGCAAGGTTGGAAAAATTCTGCTCTAAAGAGATTTTTCCTGTATTTATTATTTTATGCTCAGTTCAATCAGTTCAGGAATCAATGCCTGTCAGTGAACTGCTCCTGTGTTAAGATGTGGAATGACTAAGCAGATGATTTCTCTGAAGCTACATTGACAAATTATTCTAATTGTGATGGTGCTATTTTACTCAGTGTGACTCACCTAATCAGTCAACTCGATTCCAAGAAAGAAAAAGAAGCAAACTGCAAGACGACCATATCTATTATCATGGCATGACAATGGGTGGTAGACTCCTGGCACTAGATCAAATTTGATGCAAACGAACAGAAAGCAAACTGAGAAAATACTGTGCATCTGTTGCTGCTGTCCACACACCCATGCATGCAGTCTGCCCATCTTTTGAGCCCCAGTTGGCAATCTATTTAACTGTGGAATGTTTGAGCAACAAAGCAGTTTGCAGTGTTGCAGCTCCAAGAACTCCTCTCTCAGAGTTCCAGTGACACAGGTTCAATCCTGACCCCGTCCACTACTTCTGCAGGGTTTAGACTTTCTTCCTCTGACCTCAGATTACTCTAGTTTTCTCCCACAACTCAAAGACCCGTGGAATGGTAGGTTAACTAGCCTCTACAAATTGCACTTAGAATGCATGGGGGAGTAAAACCTGGTGTTTGGGGAGGGGTGGGGGAAGGAAGTTTGATGGAATTGTGGGGGACATAAAATGGAGTTTAGTGCTGTAAATGGTTGATGTGGACATGGTGGGTCAAAGGGTCTTCTCCAGCACCCATTGACTCGATGAGTTTGTGCGACAATTTAGCTACAATTCCAATGCTATACTGGGAAAAGGTCACAGCAAAAAAAAAATATGGCGGTCTCTGGTTCAGACTCAAAAGAGCAGAGCGCGGAGACACAACAATGCTCCACAGGTTCCTAAATGGCCCGTTACAGGAGCTGACTGTGTTTATTTTAAATCCTGCACCCACCGAGGTCTATGTCAGTGCTGGGCAGCAATCCACGAGGAGTTGTCCACTCTGGGCACCAAAAGCAGGGAGAACACAACCCCCCAATGAGAAGGAGAATCATGGGAGGTGACCCTTCTGGACAGTGGCCACGGCAGCGGACCAGCGAGGGGCAGAGTAGCTGAGGGGCCCACACATGCTGCGGGCTTTTGGCAACTTGTGGTTGAAGGCTCACTCAGGCTGTGGGCTGCTGGAGTCTGGCTCATGGTAATCAGGCACCTGAGCTGGGATTTGAGAGGGTGCAGAGACCAAGAGGGGCTCCCAAAGGACACTAAAGAATTTCTGATAGAATCAGAGGTTTGGACCTGGAACTTGAGTTGCCGAGGAATTTACTTATAAATGGGATGCCAAATTATTATCTGGAAAAACAGACAGCCCCACTTTAAGACAAATTATTCGCACTTGGAGTGATATTAACTGATATTTAGGAAGAAGATTGGGGCTTTCTCCAAAAACACCCCTGACTCTGAACTGTTTAATACCTGTGACAGTAGGTAACAAGATTCTAGATGCCTGGCGTAGGAATAGCATAGAGGTCTGTTACGAACAGGGACAATTAATGTCATTGGAGCAGTTCAAATAGAAATATAATTTGTCAAATAAAACATTCCACTTCTACCTTTAGTTAAGATCTTTTCTCCTGGACAACTATGGTCCTGACAAAGCGCAGTGACATCGAGACCAGGATTTGAAGGGGGAACATGGAAATCCATTCCAGCAATGTACTTCCTGCTCAAAGCGAAAGGGCCTAAACGAGGTCTTCATATAGTGAGACAGAGGTGGGAGTCGGATCTGGGAATAACGACTGACGAGCGGTGCTGGTTCGACTTGTGTCATGTCAGCATGACCATGGTAATCAATGCAAGATACAGGCTGGTGCAATACAACCTATTGCACCAGCTTTATCTGGCACCACAAAGGATGAACAGGTCCAAGCCAGAACTCTCAGACCAATGTTTCAGATGTGGCATTGAGACAAGAACCTTTGTGGAGGTGACCTGGGCGTGTACCAAGATGAGGCTCTTCTGGGCAGAGCTAGGTGAAGTCCTAGGGAAAATCATAGGTAAAGAATTCCCACAGGATCCTGAGCTATTCCTGCTGGGTAACGTGATGGATGTAAGAGTTAGAATGAAGCTGTCCAAATTCCAAATTCTATTCATAATGAGCGTGTTGGCGGTGACCAGGAGGAGCATAGTGGTTACCTAGAAATCTGACTTTTACCAGAGCATTGCACAATGGAGCAGGTAGATGCAACCCTGTGTTCCCCTGGAGAAGACTACCTGCAACCTGAGGGGAAGGTAAGGCACCTTTCAAAAAATCTGGCACCCATACCTGAACCACAGCGCAGCTGTGAAAAGTACAATCTTGTCTTGGGGCCCGACTCACCCTAAACAGGGGGCCTGCTATAGCCCAGTCAGGAAAGGTCAAGGAACAAAGGGAAAATTGGCCTGGTTCCTCTCTGCTGCGCCGGTACTGACTCATAATTCCCCAATATGATTTAGCCCTATGTTTTGTTGATTCAATGTCTTTTATCTTACCCACTTGTCCGTGAGGTTTAGGGAATGGGATCGGGGGAAAAGAGAGGATAAGGGGTATTAGGTTTTGGACCTGTTTGTAAATTTGTAAGATATAACATGGCTAAGTGGTAATCGACTTCAACTGGTAATCTACTGCCAAGCTGTAAATTACCGTGTCTAAACCTGAAAAACTATAAATAAAATATTTTTTTTAAATGGGATTGGAACCCCGGTCCTGATCACTGGAGCTGTAATGGCACTGCGCTATCTGCTACGCCGACCGTGCCACCCACGATTTGGTCAGAACCCTTTTCATTTGCAGGATTGGCGCAAGCAGCTAGTTTTGAACTTTCCTTGCTCTGTATACCTGAAAAATCTACCAATACATCAATAAGGGAGGAAATTCAATAGCTCAGATGGAGATTTAAAAATGGGGACAATTATTGCCCATGGTGACCATTGACCAACTGTTCCCATCCTTGTGTGATAGGAACTCCATGAGAAGATCCCAGGTTTGGCCTTGCTGAAATGGTGATGTGTGTCCAAGGTCAAGATGGAGGGGAACGTGCAAGTGGCAAGTTTCTTTTAAAAAATGTAGACATACCGCATGGCCCACAAGCCTGTGCAGCCCATTTACACCTAATTAACCTAGAAGCCCCAGTACATTTCGAATGGTGGGAGGAAACCAGAGCCCCCCACAGAAACCCATGCAGACACTGGGAGAACGTAAAAACTCCTTACAGACAGCATGGGATTTCAACCCGGGTTCCAATCGCTGGCGCTGTAACTGCTGCACCAAGCAAAGAAGCTCATTTGTCAATAACATTGGGATTTTAAGTTTTGGAGGTTGCTGCTGTGCAGTTTGCAGATGGCGCAGGTTGAAGCGATGGAGCAAACGATGTTGTTGGTCATCTGGGGCAAAAATTATGTGGTCTCTCATTTCACTGAGTGATCTAAAGTTTTCTACGTTGCATGAGCTGCACTTATCTGGGCAAGTGGAAAGTGCTCCACCACTACCTCCTGAGCTGTAGGTAAAAGGATGTCACTCACTGTAGGATACCCAAACTACAATGTTCAGAGTTCAGATTAATTGTCAGGGTACGTACATGACATCACATGCAACCCTGAGATTCTTTCTCCTGCGGGCCAGGCAGAATTTCTGCAACGTGCTCTTGTATCATTACACAAGTAACTTGCCAAGACCTGAGGTTAATTGTTGAAGCAAATAAGTTGGGTTTTGTTGTATATTGAGCAAACTTTCTTGGATACAGCACACTGTGAAGAAAGCACAACAGGAGGTTTGCGGAGGTTCAGAAAGCCCGGCAAATTTCTACAGATGGCAGCATCCGTGAGTCAGGTTCGAATCCATCGCTGTCTGTGAAGAGTTTGCATGCTCGGTCCATCACCACATGGGTTTTCTCCAGGTGCTCAGCATTTTTCTGCCCTGGAACGTAGAAGGCTGAGAGGGGATTTGATAGAGGTGTTTAAGGTAATGAGAGGGATAGATAGAGTTGATGTGGAAAGGCTTTTCCCATTGAGAGTAGGAGAGATGGATACAAGAGGTCATGGGTTGAGAGTTGACGGGCAAAGGTTTAGGAGTAACATGAGGGGGAAGTTCTTTACTCAGAGAGTTGTTACTGTGTGGAATGGGCTTCCGGGAAAGGTGGTGGAGGCAGGGTCAATTTTGTCATTTAAGAAAGAGTTGGATAAGCATATGGATGGGAGGGGAATGGAGGGATATGGGCAGAGTGCTGGTAAGTGGGATTAGAGGAGGGTACTTGGATCAGTATGGACTAGAAGGGCCAAATTGGTCTGTTTCTGTGCTGTAATTGTTATATGGTTATATGGGGTTGGTAGATTAATTAGTCGCGTGGGAGTATTTGGGGCACCACCGGCTCATGGGCTACAAGGCCCTGTTACAATGTTGCCTCTCCAGATTAAATTAAATTAAATTAAACATGGAATGTGCTCTGAATACTAGATTCACCTGTCAATTTCCCAGAACTTCCTGGTAATGAGAATATGTTTGGGACTTTATTCATTGGAGCGTAGAATGTTGAGGGGGGATTTGATAGAGGTATTTAAAATTACGAAGGGAATAGATAGAGTAGATGTGAATCGGCTCTTTCCCCGAGGGTAGGGGAGATTGAAACAAGAGATTATAAGTTAAGGGTTAGGGGGAAAATCTTTAGGAGTAATATAAAAGGATGCTTCTTCACTCAGAGAGTGGTGGCTGAGTGGAATGATCTACCGGAAGAAGTAGTTGCGGCAGGGTGAATTCTGTCGTTTAAGAGGAGGCGAGATGAGTACATGGATGTGAGGGGATTGGAGGGTTATGAGCAAGGAGTGGGTAGATGGGTAGGTTGGTTTCACATAAATTGGTGCGGACTAGAAGGGCCAATATGGCCTGTTTCCGTACTATAAATTGTTATATGGTTATAAAACAGGCCAAGTGATAGTTGTTTATACTCCTGGATTCCAAGCCTGACACCTTGATTTTCCCAGTTCAGTCCTTCTTCAAGTTGGGACATGTTTTTGAGCCCTGCCTGCAGGGAGGTTCTTTTCTGAAAGGTTTGACATTGTGTAACTGGTACCTCTCAATGCAAGCCAGAAAGAAAGGCAGGTATAACCAACATGTCTTGACAATGTTCCAAAGTTCACCGAGGTGCCATGACGATTATGTTGAGGCCTATATATCCACAGCAATTGGAGGTGTTTGCTCTGGCCCCTGTTTCAACAATTTGTATTGGCCAGGAGACCAGTAGAGCTCTCCTAATTCTTCTTTGAAATTGTTCCATGGACACTTGTACATGCAGGCAGGAATTTACACAGGCCTCACTTGCTGTCACACTTGTTGAAAAGTCACACCACTCCCTCAGAAGCAGGGTGGAATGTTGATCTAGTTTTTGTTTCTGCCGTGGAACACTGTCTTTTTAACTGAGAGAGAACTGAGTGCTGACTTGTCAGATAGAATCTGGAGGAGAACTTTAAGAAGAGCTGCATGCAAATGATCTTGATATGCCTTATGCTTTCTCTTTCTCTCTTTCCCTCTCTCTCTCTCTCTCTCTCTCTCTCTCACTCATTATCCCCTTTCAAAATGAGCACCTGCACGTGTTTTTTGGGACAAAGGTGCTGGAAGCAGGGGGATCTACCCATTAAGTCGCCAACCAGTGATTTAAGGGGGATCCTGCCCCTGCAATAATGCATCATGTACTCACCCGAAATATCATCAGGTGTTCAGATGCTTGCACGCAAGCGCTGATGTTACTGGAATAAGCTGGTCGGCCATTTTCCTGTTCAAATCGGCCATGGACACAACTTGGTAAGTTTAACTGGGTTCCAATGGGTTGACCTGGTTGGAACCTTTCAACTTGTTGCATAATCAGGGCACTAACAGGGCAAATTGCCCAATTAACCCCATTTTACAAAGTAGATTGAAAGGGCCTTCTCTCTCTCACTTGCGTGCATACACGCACACTCCATCCCTCCCTCTCTCTATCTCCCCCTCTCTCTGTCTGCTGTCTCTGTTTCAGTATAATGAATGTTATAACACTATCAGATGGGTCAGGCTGATTCTTACTGTAACCCCTTGCAGTCTTAGCATACAATGTGGCTATCTACACTGTAATATTAAAAACAATGATCCTGCCTAAGCATATGTGATGCTTAGTCACTAGGAGATTTTTCTTTTAAGCTAAACTGACACCTGAAGATTATGTACTTACATTTTACGGATCCGTGCAATGCTGTTAATACAATGGTTGCTAAACATTTATTTATTATTAGCAAATCTGAAACGACATAATCTCGGTCCCTGTTGCATTTTTGAACTGAGCTGTAGTAACATACACCTGATGAGCTCCACTGTTGAAAACAGAAATTCTGAAGCTGACTTGTATGGTTAGAACAGACAAAAGGGGATGACTTTTTTTTACTTTCAAGTACCCCAGGAGGATGTAAAGCTGTTGTATTATAACCACAGAATTATTTTTATTTCACATTTTTAATTTTTAAAAATTTTAAATCTAGACATACAGGCCCTTTTGGCCCATGAGCTCATGCTGCCCAATAACTCCCAATTAACATACAACTCCCTGGTACATTTTGAACAGAGGGAGAAACCCCCTGAAGAAACCCACGCAGACATGGGGAATACGGTCAAACTCCTTACAGTCAGTGCGGGATTCGAACCCCGGTCATGATCGCTGCCGCTGTCACAATGTAGCGCTAACCGTTACACCGACTGTGCTTAAACCCATCAGTGCAAAACCTTTACCACATTATTAATGTTTTTCTGTGGTTTGATAACCAATGCAAAGATGAAAACATCCTGAAACACATGGCTTAAATTTGCATACGGTTCTTAATTTATGCAAAATATACGTGCCTTTGCAAAACATTATTTTCTTTCATTATTGCCATTATTCAATTACTTTACACACTATGAACAACCACCAGTGTTCTACACTGAACTCATAACCTCCTTGCCATTTCAGGATACATTTTAAACTCCTCACTGGAATTGGAGAATTCATGTCCAACTTGTTGCAGGGACAGGATTAGAATGAGGAATGTGCAGACATACTGTATGAAATGGCTGGTGGCAAGGCTATTACGAGCCCCCATATCATTTAGTGTGAGTGCTTTAAGGGCTAGCACAGCGGTGGAGAGACTGAGTGGTAACAGCTAGTACAGGGTCATATCCAAATTTGACAACTTTGGTGAGGAATGTGCAGACATACTGTATGAAATGGCTGGTGGCAAGGCTATTACGAGCCCCCATATCATTTAGTGTGAGAGACTGGGTGGTAACAGCTAGTACAGGGTCATATCCAAATTTGACAACTTTGGTGAGGAGGAAGGAACATGACAGCACCGGTGGTCAGGGTTGAACCTGTGCCACTGGACCTGCAAGGCAGAGGCTTTACCATCTGTGCAATACTGCACCGTTGCAATGAGCCTGTGTGCAGCCAACACCAGGCAATTTGCATGTCTTTCTTTGGCTTGGCTTCGCGGACGAAGATTTATGGAGGGGGTAAAAAGTCCACGTCAGCTGCAGGCTCGTTTGTGGCTGACCAGTCCGATGCGGGACAGGCAGACACGATTGCAGCGGTTGCAAGGGAAAATTGGTTGGTTGGGGTTGGGTGTTGGGTTTTTCCTCCTTTGCCTTTTGTCAGTGAGGTGGGCTCTGCGGTCTTCTTCAAAGGAGGCTGCTGCCCGCCAAACTGTGAGGCGCCAAGATGCACGGTTTGAGGCGTTATCAGCCCACTGGCGGTGGTCAATGTGGCAGGCACCAAGAGATTTCTTTAGGCAGTCCTTGTACCTTTTCTTTGGTGCACCTCTGTCACGGTGGCCAGTGGAGAGCTCGCCATATAATACGATCTTGGGAAGGCGATGGTCCTCCATTCTGGAGACGTGACCCATCCAGCGCAGCTGGATCTTCAGCAGCGTGGACTCGATGCTGTCGACCTCTGCCATCTCGAGTACCTCGACGTTAGGGGTGTGAGCGCTCCAATGGATGTTGAGGATGGAGCGGAGACAATGCTGGTGGAAGCGTTCTAGGAGCCGTAGGTGGTGCCGGTAGAGGACCCATGATTCGGAGCCGAACAGGAGTGTGGGTATGACAACGGCTCTGTATACGCTTATCTTTGTGAGGTTTTTCAGTTGGTTGTTTTTCCACACTCTTTTGTGTAGTCTTCCAAAGGCGCTATTTGCCTTGGCGAGTCTGTTGTCTATCTCGTTGTCGATCCTTGCATCTGATTAAATGGTGCAGCCGAGATAGGTAAACTGGTTGACCGTTTTGAGTTTTGTGTGCTCGATGGAGATGTGGGGGGGCTGGTAGTCATGGTGGGCTGGCTGATGGAGGACCTCAGTTTTCTTCAGGCTGACTTCCAGGCCAAACATTTTGGCAGTTTCCGCAAAACAGGACGTCAAGCGCTGAAGAGCTGGCTCTGAATGGGCAACTAAAGCGGCATCGTCTGCAAAGAGTAGTTCACGGACAAGTTTCTCTTGTGTCTTGGTGTGAGCTTGCAGGCGCCTCAGATTGAAGAGACTGCCATCCGTGCGGTACCGGATGTAAACAGCGTCTTCATTGTTGGGGTCTTTCATGGCTTGGTTCAGCATCATGCTGAAGAAGATTGAAAAGAGGGTTGGTGCGAGAACACAGCCTTGCTTCACGCCATTGTTAATGGAGAAGGGTTCAGAGAGCTCATTGCTGTATCTGACCCGACCTTGTTGGTTTTCGTGCAGTTGGATAATCATGTTGAGGAACTTTGGGGGACATCCGATGCGCTCTAGTATTTGCCAAAGCCCTTTCCTGCTCACGGTGTCGAAGGCTTTGTTGAGGTCAACAAAGGTGATGTAGAGTCCTTTGTTTTGTTCTCTGCACTTTTCTTGGAGCTGTCTGAGGGCAAAGACCATGTCAGTGGTTCCTCTGTTTGCGCGAAAGCCGCACTGTGATTCTGGGTGAATATTCTCGGCGACACTAGGTATTATTCTATTTAGTAGAATCCTAGCGAAGATTTTGCCTGCAATGGAGAGCAACGTGATTCCCCTGTAGTTTGAGCAGTCTGATTTCTCGCCTTTGTTTTTGTACAGGGTGATGATGGTGGCATCACGAAGATCCTGAGGCAGTTTACCTTGGTCCCAACAAAGCTTGAAAAACTCATGCAGTTTGGCATGCAGAGTTTTGCCGCCAGCCTTCCAGACTTCTGGGGGGATTCCATCCATACCTGCTGCTTTGCCACTTTTCAGTTGTTCGATTGCCTTATATGTCTCATCCAGGGTGGGAACCTCATCCAGCTCTAGCCTTAGGGGCTGTTGAGGGAGCTGGAGCAGGGCGGAATCTTGGACTGAGCGGTTGGTACTGAAAAGAGATTGGAAGTGTTTGCATGTTCCATTTTCATTAATGTGTAAATGGCAACTGAAATCTAGCATCCTCTTCTGTCCTTGGTTCACCTGGATTCTCCTCCTCCTCATATCTGCTTCCCTGCTTTGAACTCTAAATAGGTGGTCCTTAAACAACTTCACTTCACTGGTCATTTGGCTGAGCACATGGGTGGATGGGTTGGTAATTTGTGGGTGAGATTAAAATCAATGGAGCTGCAGACAGACTGGAGGGTTATCAAAGACTATAAAAAGATATAGATCAGTTGCAGATATGGGCAGATGGAGTTTAATCTGGACAAGCGTGAGTGTTACACTTTGGGAGGTCAAATGTAAGGGAGATATACACAGTTAAAGATTCAAGATTCAATTTATTGTCATGTAGTAAAAACAGTGTCGTATTATATGAAATTTCCTTTCGTCTGCTGTGCAGCAGATTTTCCATTGGCAGAAATTGCCTGAAGCGCCTCCTACAGTCAGAGAAAGAGAAGCAAGGCAGTCCCCTGAGTGCCCGTGGATTAGTGTCCAGCCCTCCCACAGCCCCCGCAGCCACACAGAGTCCATTCCAAACGATAATAATGATCAATATGATCACAATATGATTGAATTCCCACTCGACATGGAGAGTGAAGAAATTAAAACCGAGACTAAGGTCCTGAATTTAAATAAAGGGAATTATGATGTTATGAGATGGGAGTTGAATAAGATTGATTGGGTGGTATTTATGGGGGGGTTGACGGTGGATAGACAATGGAAAGCATTCAAAGATCTAATGGAAGAATTGCAGAAATCGTTTATACCGGTTTGGCATAAAAATAAACCAAAAAAGGTGACTCAACCGTGGATAACAAGGGAAATTAGAGACAGCATTAGATCCAAAGGGAGAGCATATCAATTGGCCAAAAAAAGTACCAAATCTGAAGACTGGGAACAGTTCAAGATGCAGCAAAGGAGGACAAAGGGATTAATCAAGAGGGCAAAAAAATATTACGAAAGTAAGCTTGCGGCAAACATAAAAACCAACTGCAAAAGCTTTTATAAATATGTCAAGAGGAAAAGATTGGTGAAATTAAGAGTAGGTCCCTTGCAGTCAGAATCAGGGGAATATATAATGGGGAATAAGGAAATGGCAGACCAATTAAATTCTTACTTTAGTTCTGTTTACACAAGAGAGGATACAAATAACCTCCCAAGGATGTTGGGAAACATAGAGGCTAATTCAAGGGAGGAGCTGAAAGAAATCAGTATCTCTAAGGACATGGTCTTGGGAAATTGAAAGGATTGAAGGCTGATAAATCCCAAGGACCTGGTAATCTACATCCTAGGGTACTTAAAGAAGTGGACATTCAGATAGCAGATGCTTTAAGAATTATTTTCCAGAACTCGATAGACTCAGGATCAGTAACCGTGGATTGGAGGGTAGCTAATGTTACCCCACTATTTAAAAAGGGGGGTAGAAAAAAAGCGGGGAATTATAGGCCGGTGAGCCTTACATCAGTAGTGGGCAAAAGGATGGAATCCATTATTAAGGATGTAATAGTGGGGCATATGACTAGCAGAGAAGGGATTGGATAGAGTCAACATGGATTTACAAAAGGTAAATCATGCTTGACAAATCTATGGGAATTCTTTGAGATGGTGACAGGTAAAATAGATGGGGGAGAGCCAGTGGATGTGGTGTACCTGGATTCCCAAAAGGCTTTCGATAAGGTCCCACATAAATGACTGGCATGCAAAATCAAGGCTCATGGGATTGGGGGCAAGGTATTGATGTGGATTGAGAACTGGCTGGCAGATAGAAGACAGAGAGTTGGGATAAACGGCTCATTTTCTGAGTGGCAGGCGGTGACCAGTGGGGTGCCACAGGGATCTGTACTGGGACCCCAGCTGTTCACAATTTACATTAATGATCTAGATGAGGGGATTGGATGTAATATCTCCAAATTTGCAAACGACACTAAGCTAGAAGGGGTTGTGTGCACTGAAGAGGGGGGTCAGGAAGCTCCAGTGTGATTTGGATAAATTGGGGGACTGGGCAGATACATGACAAATGCACTACAATGTGGATAAATGTGAGGTTATCCACTTTGGTAATACAAACCGGAGGGCAGATTATTATTTGAATGGCAATAGATTGGGAGATGGGGAAGTGCAGAGAGACCTAGGGGTTCTTGTGCACCAGTCACTGAAGGCGAGCATGCAGTTACAGCAGGTAGTTAAAAAGGCAAATGGTATGTCAAGAGGGTTTGAGTATAGGAATAAGGATACCTTACTGCAGCTGTACAGAGCCTTGGTGAGACCACACCTGGAGTATTGTGTGCAGTTTTGGTCACCTTATCTAAGGAAGGATGTTCTTGCAATGGAGGGAGTGCAGAGGCGATTCACCAGGCTGATACCTGGAATGGCAGGAATGACTTATGAGGAAAGATTGCGCAATTTGAGATTGTACTCGCTGGAATTTAGAAGATTGAGAGGGGATCTCATAGAGACATATAAAATTCTGGCAGGACTGGACAGAATGGATGCAATGGTGTGGGAGTCCAGAACCTGGCCATGGTTCGAAAATAATAGGCAAACCATTTAGAACCGAGATGAGGAGGAATTTCTTTACCCAGAGGGTGGTGAATCTGTGGAATTCATTGCCACAGAGAGCAGTAGAGGCATGTTCATTGAATATATTTCTTCATTACAAGGGAATTAGGGGTTATGGAGAGAAGGTGGGGACGGGGTCCTGAACTTTAAGATCAGCCATGATCTCATTGAATGGCGGAGCAGGCTCGAAGGGCCAAATGACCTACTCCTGCTCCTATCTTCTATGTTTCTATGTTTCTATTGGCAACCAGATCCGAACCTCCGATACGATTAGGAACCCTTTGGCGCCCTCGGCTCCCTCTCACGTCCCAGTTCCAATACATGGTGCCCCTCCAGCCAGTTTTGAGCCAGCCTCCAGCAGTCTGCAGCCTGGTGTGAGTCCCTTAACCACAGTCTCCAGAAGCCCACAGCCTCCATGGGTTCCTCGTCTCGAGTCACCAGCAGCCCCGTTGCCTGTGTGGTTCTTTCAGCTGCAGAACCCTTTGGTAATCCGCTGCCAAGGGCGCTTTCCTGTGGGTCATGATGGAGGACTTTTAAAAGCACTGGTGTGAAGATGTATTGAGATGGTCCAGGACCTTAGCTTTCTGAAGTAGACATGGAATTAGATAGATTGGTAAAGAAAGCCTATGGTATGCTTGCCTTCAATGGGTGGGACATTGAGTATGAATGCAAGGATGTTGCAGCTCTATAAATCTTTTGTTAGGCTATACTCACTATTGGGTGCAATTACAAGAACAATATAGAAATTTTCTTCAGCATAATGCTGAACCAAGCCATGAAAGACCTCAACAATGAAGACGCTGTTTACATTCGGTACTGCACGGATGGCAGTCTCTTCAATCTGAGGCGCCTGCAAGCTCACACCAAGACACAAGAGCAACTTGTCCGTGAACTACTCTTTGCAGACGATGCCGCTTTATTTGCCCATTCAGAGTCAGCTCTTCAGCGCTTGACGTCCTGTTTTGCGGAAACTGCCAAAATGTTTGGCCTGGAAATCAGCCTGAAGAAAACTGAGGTCCTCCATCAGCCAGCTCCCCACCATGACTACCAGCCCCCCCCACATCTCCATCGGGCACACAAAACTCAAAACGGTCAACCAGTTTACCTATCTCGGCTGCACCATTTCATCAGATGCAAGGATCGACAACGAGATAGACAACAGACTCGCCAAGGCAAATAGCGCCTTTGGAAGACTACACAAAAGAGTCTGGAAAAACAACCAACTGAAAAACCTCACAAAGATAAGCGTATACAGAGCCGTTGTCATACCCACACTCCTGTTCGGCTCCGAATCATAGGTCCTCTACCGGCATCACCTACGGCTCCTAGAACGCTTCCACCAGCGTTGTCTCCGCTCCATCCTCAACATTCATTGGAGCACTTTCATCCCTAACATCGAAGTACTCGAGATGGCAGAGGTCGACAGCATCGAGTTCACGCTGCTGAAGATCCAGCTGCGCTGGGTGGGTCACGTCTCCAGAATGGAGGACCATCGCCTTCCCAAGATCGTGTTATATGGCAAGCTCTCCACTGGCCACCGTGACAGAGGTGCACCAAAGAAAAGGTACAAGGACTGCCTAAAGAAATCTCTTGGTGCCTGCCACATTGACCACCGCCAGTGGGCTGATATCGCCTCAAACCGTGCATCTTGGCGCCTCACAGTTTGGCAGGCAGCAACCTCCTTTGAAGAAGACCGCAGAGCCCACTTCACTGACAAAAGGCAAAGGAGGAAAAACCCAACACCCAACCCCAACCAACCATTTTAACCCCTGCAACCGCTGCAACCGTGTCTGCCTGTCCCGCATCGGACTTGTCAGCCACAAACGAGCCTGCAGCTGACGTGGACATTTTACCCCCTCCATAAATCTTCGTCCGCGAAGCCAAGCCAAAGAAAGAAGATAGAAATTTTGGAAAGGAAAGATTCCAGAAGAGATGTTGCCTGGATTTGAGGGTATGGGCTATAAGGAGAGGTTGGACAAACATGGGTTTTATATTTAAATTTATTTTTAAAAATTTAGACATACAGGCCATTTCAGCTCAGAAATCCTTGCCACCCAAATACACCCAATTAATACACACTCCCTAGTACATTTCAAACGGTGGAAGGAAACCGGAGCTCCTCGGGGAAACCCTTGCAGACATGGGGAGAATGTACAAATTCTGTTACCGACAGTGCAGGATTCGAACCCTGGTCCTGATTGCTGGCGATGTAACAGCATTGCACTAATCGCCTATAAATTGTGAACCTATTGGTTGAAAGTTTTCAAGATGTGCAAAATACTTGGTGGATACCGGAGCAATGCAAAACAGCCCATGTAACTCCCTTGCTCCAGCCAGTTAATTTAACATCCATTGTTGGCAAAATGCTGGAGTCAGTCATGGAAGAAGAAATAACTGATCATTTCAGAAAGCTGATCATTATCAGACAGTGCACTTTATAAAGATAAAGATACATAGCCAACGTTTTGGGCTTGAGCCTCCTTGATACTGTTTGACCTGCTGAGTTTCTCCAGCATTGCGTTTTTGCACCCTGTGTCAAAGTTCCAGTTTATTATCATCTGACTGTCCATCTATGACCCGTTTCTCTGGACTATGGTGTGCGCACACGTACACTCACAATCAACAACACGTAATAATCACATATATACATAAAGATATAATATAGAATAAATATATAAAAAATTTGGAATAATTTACTTAGTTACAGGATGCCATTCATCAATCTCACAGCCTGTGGGAAGAAGCTGGCAATCCTGGTTTTGATTCTCCAGTAGTGTGTCAAGGTACTGATTGCTAGGCTTTATTCATGTTGATTTTGGGGAATTGTGAGGGCCTGGGTGATATGTAACCTCGCCCAGAAAAAAAAAATAGGAAGATCAATCTTTGTCTCAATCCTTCCACTGCAGGGCACCAGGACAGAACGAGAGGCACCCCAAGAGTCCACACCTGATAGATTCATTCTCAGATACTTTCTGCTTCCACATTTGGTGGTATTGTGGTGATTTATTACCGCATAATTACAGTGAAATCTTCAGTATCCAGCACCAATGTGGGATTGGTAGATACCAGATAAGTGAATTTTCCAGTTGCTTGAGGTGACAAACTGACCACTAGGGGGTGCCAAGTTTAAAACTTCTGTATTTTTTTTGCCGGTTGCTTGAATTCCTCATAACGGAGATTTTACTGTGCATATATTAAAAAAAAATTAAAATAAAGTGGTCCATTGAACTTCCTTTGGCTTAGATTTCCATCAACATCCATCAATTTTATCTTCCCATCCACGGCAGAAGCTCGGCACCTGTGAAAGCATACGATCTCAGGAAATTGACTCATCCACTTTTCCACATTCACATCTTCCTACAACAAATCCAGATGGTGTTGTTACACAAAAGCTGTGTCTCAAGTGGAGTTTATTTGTCTCTGTCCCTGAATGACTCTGTAACAGCATTCAACACCATTCCAAAGCAGTTGCTGAGGTTGCTCAGCATTTTCACTGAGTTCCAATATACAGAAAAATATTCTGAGTCTGTGGGAGAAATCGAGAATTATTCCTCTATATTTGGTCTCCCTGGAGGCTCATAAACCTTGGTGTCCTTTGGTTATATGCCCAGATTCCCAGGCCTCAAGGAAAATAGCTCACACAAGTGAGTCAGGATGTAATAGGTTTATTAGGACTGTTAGTTCCAAGGTTTTGACATAATTTATCAGTCCTTCAAGGGTTTTCACTCTTCCATTCATGCTTTCAGCTGATATTGTCTGCTCTCAGCTAACAAAAAAATATTCCATCTCTCTTGTGTTTTATCTTTTTAACTCCCTTTCTCCCTCTTTGTCTCCAGCCCTCCTTCTGTCTCGCCCTCTCTATAACTCCTTTCTCTCTCTTAAAATGCTTGGAAAGTGATAGCATTTTGCTTCTGGAGACTAATGTTTGCCAACTGATAGACCTTACAGGGCCCTCCATAATGTTTGGGTCAAAGAGACTTCCTTATTTTCCCCTGCACGCCACAGTTTTAAATTTGTAATCAAACAATTCACATGTAATTAAAGTGCACATTCCAGATTTTATCATTCTAATTGATATTTCTTTTCATGAACTCTTCTGCGGACGCTAATTGTTGACACTTCTACACCTGCCCCCTGAAGAGTGTTTCTGACCTGTCGGACAGGCATTTAGGGATTTTTCTTCTTTGTGATGAGAATTCTTCTGTTATCAGCAGTGGAGGTTTTCCTTGGCCTCCTAGTCCCATTGTGATCACTGAGTTGAGCTCCTTCTTCTTAATGATGTTCCAAACAGTCGATGTTGGTAATCTTAAGGTTTGGGCAATGTCTCTTACTGTTTTATTCTTGCTTTTCAGCCTCATAACAGCTTCCTCGACTTTCAATGGCACAAAATGGGTCCTCATGATGAAAAATGGCAACGACAGACTCCAAAGGTGATCAAGAGCTTAGAAGAAAGCCTAGTTCTCTTATACCTGCACTAATGAAGCAATTAAACATACCTGAGTACTCAAACCCCTGTGAAGCCAAATGTCCCAAATATTATGGTGTCCTGAAATAAGGGGATAATGCATAACAAGTTTCTACATGGTCAAACAAAATATATACGAGTGACCATGAATAAAATTTAGAATGTGCATTCTAATTGTTTGATTACAAATTTAAAACTGTGGAGCAAAGTGGCAAATAAAGGAGAAAAAAGCATCTTTGACCCAAACATTATGGAGGGTATTTTATTTCTGATTAACCCAGTAAAGACGGATTTTCTTTCAAAGAACAGTAATGTTATTTTTGAATTGTTTTTATTCACTGCAAAGTGGAAGTAACTGCTTGTAATATTGAAATGTTTGTGTTTAACCTTTCATTTTAACAATGGCCTTATTCCATTTTGCAAGACATCTAGTGATCACAAGCTATTCAAGCAAGGAATCTCACATGTGCTCATATCACAAGAGATTTGTTTCCACTAATTTAATCTCTTTTACAATCCTTACTTATGTTCCCTCTCTCTTACTCTCCTTCTCCTCCCATCCTATTGCACAGAATGCAAAGAATTTGCCCTTGTACAGATCTACTCACATCACGTGCACTTCATGTCACTTTCTCAGCTTTTCCCTCCTGCCCTCCTAGTCATGTCCTGTTGGCTTGGGCTCCTCCCTACTGCCTTTCCTCTCCTCTCCTTCCCCCCACCTCGATATTCTGGCACCTGCCTGCTTTTTTGCTCATACCTTGAAGAAGGGTTTTAGTCCCAAATCACTGGTAATATATATCTTTGCCTCCTGTAAATGCCATGAGACCTGTTGAGTTTGAAATGTTATTTTTTTTAAATTTAGGCACACAGCATGGTTACAGGCCATTTCATCCCATGACTCCTTTCCGCCCAATTAACTTACACACCCGGTACATTTTGAACAGTGGCAGGACACCGGAGCTCCCGGAGAAAACCCATGCAGACACAGGGAGAATGTACAAACCCCGTCAGACAGCATGGGATTCGAAACCCGGTCCCGATCGGGATTTTAAGTTGCGCTAACTGCTACACCAACCGCGTGGCCCCTAATTGAGCACGATTCCGCCAGCAAATTTATGCATTTACCACAATCACAGCATCTGAAGACTCTCTTGATTTTCCTCAGTCCTGAACAGCCTGTGGACAGTCCTGCCGTCTTCTTTTGTCCCAAAATATCAACTGTCCATTTCTTGCAACCAGTTGAGAATGTTACCTGGCTTTGCAAGCTATTTCATGAATAAGATATCTTTGCTAATCATTTAAATGTTTTATTATTTTAAGTGTGGCAGAGAATAAAGGAATGAACACTGTAAGTCTTGAAATTCTTTAAAAACTCAGCCACTGGAAATCAGACAAAACTGCAGAACAAAAAATGCCTGAAGCATTCAGCATCCACAGAGAGAGAAGAGCAAAGGTAATGTTCTAAGATCAAAGGGTTGATGAAGGATCTTCAAACTGAAATGATAATTCTCTTTCCACAATGATTGTTTCCAACATTTTCTATGTGACAGTCAGACATCTTTTCATCACCGAGGCGAGTATATGAGTTTACTCTGAGTGTAATCCCATTTGCAGTATTGAGGTGAATGGCCTGGTTGCTATCTAGACATCTGAGCACCCAAGGCAGGGGGTGGAGGGAGGGGAAGGGAGGGTTGGGAGAGTGCGGCACTGCTGGAGGTACAGCCTCTCAGATGGACCCAGGTTTACCTTCCTTCATGCTGTTCAAAGAGGAACAGTGCAGATCTCCTCCAATGCTTGATGCAAAATGGAAGTTATGGTCATGACAGCATACTGAAGAACACAACAAAGCATTTGAAATCAGATTTTAGATAGATTTTAAAAAATGCCTTGCTGTGTTCTTCAGTGTATTGCTGGTGGCAAATAAACATTCCATCTGGTGATCTACATTGGTTCAATCAAGAATCTGGTCTCATTTACATCAGAGAGATTGGATGCAGACTGGGAGATCACTTTGTTGAGCAGCTTGGCTCTGTCCACTGCAATAATGGGAATCTCCCAGTGGCTACCCAGTTCAATTCCCAATTCCATTCCCTTGCTGGCTTGTCTGTCCATATACTGCCAGACTAAGACTGCCTGAAAATGGGAGGATCAACTCCTCAACACCCAACTGGGAACCCTCCAACTGATGGCATTAATATGGATTTCTCTGGGTTTCATTAACCCCTCCACCCCACCCCCTTCTTCCCCTGTCATCTCTCCATTCCCTGTCTCCTTTCACACAAGCATGATAAATTCTCACCTAATCTCTTATCACATCCAATTAACACCTTTTATTGGTCTGGATTCCTCCCCCATTGTTTGGATTCTGAGACTTTCGGATATATCCTGCATCCGCATTTTCTGATTTTTTTCCTTGCTCAGGCCTGAAACGTCAGCAATAGATCTTTGTCTCCTATGGATTCTAAAAAGACCAATTACATTCCTCCACTGTTCCAGTGTGTTTACTACAATCAGAGCGTTTGCAGCCCATCATGTTTCACTCAGTCAAGAATTGATTTGTAAATAAATAAAATGGCAATAATAATTGTTATTCAAGATTTATCTCGACCTAAATAAATCATCTTGAGAAATAAATTTCAACTCCAAATTAATGCATTATCTTGTGAGTAACAAAGTATCTTGTGAAACATACTTGACTATTATAGTTTTATATCCCAATAGTTCAGAGCCAAACAACATGAAGGAGTGTTATTTAGAAAGTTGTGTTCACTCCTCACTGATCATCAACACAGGCGCACCCTAATGATGCATGTTCGGCCCACTGCTCTGCTCATTATGCACCTAAAACTGTGTGGCCAGGCACGATTCCAATACCATCTACAAGTTTGCCGATGACAGCCGAATCACAAACGGCAATGAGGAAGTGTACAGGAGGGAGATAGATCAGCTCATTGAATGGGGTAATGCAATGTTTCTCAACCGGTGTTCCCGTGAGAAACAGTGATAAAGAGGCTAATGCATTTTTGAGTAATTTTTGTTTAATTTTATATTCGTAATTTTACTATACACAGACGGCATATTGTAGGAAAATCTTTGATTATTATAATAAAGTCTTCAACTTCTTATATTATTAAAATTATAATAATATATTTAGCGATGTCTATATGGCGCTAGTGTGAAACCGCATTCACTGGTTAGTGGACAGGACCTGTACGTGGCGGATTCGTGTATCATTGAGTGATTCACTCTGTTTATCTTTTATTTGCTTCAACTTTATTTGTTTAAGTTTTGTTTATCAAGTTACTTATTTATTTTTTTCTTCATTTTTTCCTTAAACAGGTTACAAGTTATCCGAAAAAAAATGTTTACCACATGAACTACAATAGAAATATAAAGAGATAGATAATAATAATGGTATATAATAATTTTTAAGCAGGGGTTCCCTGAGACATGAAAGGTATTTCAAGGGTTCCACAAGGGTAAAAAGGTTGATAAATGCTGGTGTAACATCAGCAAAATCAAGGAGATGATTGTGGACTTCAGGAGGAAGTCAGGGAAACATGACCCAGTCCTCATTCAGGGCTCAGTAGTGGAGAGGGTAAAGAACTTCAAATTCCTGGGTGTCAACATCTCCGAAGATCTGTCCTGGAGCCTCCATGTTGATGCAATCACAAAGAAGGCTTGCCAGTGGCTAGACTTTGTGAGGAGACTGAGGAGAATCGGTATGTCACTGAAGACTCTCGTAAACCTCTACAGGTGTACCGTGGATTGCATCACTGCCTGGTATGGAGGAGTCAACTCTCAGGTGAAGAATAAACTCCAGAGAGTTGTTAACTCGGCCTGTGACATCACAGATACCAGACCACTCCATGGAGGACATCTCTGTGATGCAGAGTCTTAAAAAAACAGCCTCTATCCTCAAGGACCCACCCCCCCACCACCCAGGCCATGCCCTCGTCACTCTGCTACCATCGGGCAAAAGGTACAGGAGTCTAAAGATGAGAACTCAGTGGCACAAGGACAGCTTCTTCCCCGCTGCCATCAGATCCCTGAATGATCAATAAACCAAAGATACTGCCTCACTTTTCATGCAGTATTATTGTTATTAACATGGTTATAATATGAATGTTTACACTATGACGCTGCCACAAAACATTGAATTTCCTGATTCTGATACTGATTCTGATCACCTCATTATTGGAAGGATGTGGAAGCTATGGAGAGGGTGCGGAAGAGATTTACTAAGATGTTGTCTGGATTGGAAAAAAGTCTTAATTGGATAAATACATGGATAGGAGAGGTCTGGAGGGCTATGCAGTTCAGTAGGACAAGCTAGTTTTATTGGTCAGCACAGACCAGAAGGTCAAATGGCCTGTTTTTCTGTTCTGTAATGTTCTATGGTTCTATGGCAAGGCTAGCAGAGACTTTTCATTTTGGAGCGAAAAAGGATGAGAGGTGACTTAATTGAGGTCTACAAGATTATGAGAGGCATAGATAGTGTAGACAGGCAGTGCCCCTTTCCCAGGGTGTGAGTAGCAAACACCAGAGAAATTTGTACAAAGAGAAGGGAGAGAAGTTTAGGGGAAGGGTACACTTTGTCTTGTGGGTGCCTGGAATGCCTTGCCAGGGCTGGTGGAGGAGGCTGAAACATTAGGGGCATTTAAGAGATTCTTGGACAGGCACATGGATGGAAGAAAAATAGAGGGTTAAAGGGTAGAGAGGGTTTTTTTTGATAGGGATATATAGGTCAGCACTACATCGAGGGTTGAAGGGCCTGTACTGTGCTGTAATGTTCTATGTTCTATGTTCACAAACTCCTTTCCACAAAATTAGAATGATGCCCTTCAGCATAATTTACAGTGCCAGCGACCCGGGTTCAAATCTGCCACTGTCTGAAAGGAGTTTGCACATTCTCCTCGTATTCACGGGGGCTCTGGCTTCCTCCAACTGTTTGAAACATATCAGGGGGTTGCAGGATAATTGAGTGTAATTGGGCAGCACTGGCTCATATAATTTTTAAATTTAAAATATAAAATGCAATATTTAAAATGTTAAATTAATTAAAGGTTGTCTAGCTGAACTCGTCTTATATACCTGTGTTTGACGCCTATCCATATACCTGCCTAAAAGTCCTTTAGTATTGGAAAATGCACCAAACGGAAATTCAAAAATAGCTTACACCAGGAGCAATAATGTTCAAATTAATCTTGGCACATGATTTAGAATACATTGGCTGGAAGGTTAATAGCATCAAGACTGGACTTTTGTATTGATGGAGCTTTCTGTAGAGCTTGCCGTCAGCCAAGAATGAACTTCCATGCCAACAGATTTCCAGGCTTTAAAGGAGCAGTACTGTTAGGTCAACACTGTTACACCGCCAGTGATTGGGACTGAGGTTCAAATTCCATGCTGTCTGTGAGGAGTTGGTATGCTCTCCCCGTGTCTGCGTGGGTTTTCTCCAGGGGCTCCAATTTCCTCCTATCATTCGAAATGGATGGGGGTGGGGACTGTAGGTTAGTTGGTGTAAATTGGGCTCATGGGCCAAAATGGCCTTTTACCATGTTATATGTCTAAAATTAAATTTACATTTTATATTTTAATTTTAAAAAATTAAATAAAACTGTCAATAGAGATGAGATCATTGAAATTCAAGACAATGAAAGCCCAAATTTATATTACATGGAGATCATTTTCATTCATTCAATGGTATACCTCAGGCAGAGTTGGAATCAATTCTTGTAAATAACTGTTGCAAACGGGTTGCATGGCTCCCTTCAAAACTGACCCAGGAACTGATCCACCTCTGAAAGTATCGACTCCTTCAAAAAGCTAAGTAGTGATTAATATGAAAGAACCACATTTCATAAAATGGTGTTATTCCCATGCATGACCTGACTTGATATTAAGCCTAATTTAATAATGTAAAGGGACACGTTTACAAGTTCTTGGATCCGAAACTGATAAATTATTTTCACGTCAGATAGCAAACTCAGCCTCTGGAGGAACAGATTGTTGATTACACATGCTTGTCATGTTGAAAGTAAATATTCTCTCATGGGGGATATTGGGTGTGATTAATGCTGTGTTTTAAATTACATTTCCCTCAGGCAAAAGCCCACCTCAGAAATGGCAGATCTGCCAAGATATCCCATTAATTTCAAACACTGGTTCCCATTTCTTCCTCTTCCTATTTGGTAAAGCAATTCGGTTTAAACTGACTTGTAAGACCCTGACCTATAAATGTATGCTAATAAAGCAGACCCTGCCATAAAGCAATTTGAACAACTGTTCTAATTAAATATTGCCACTTTAGTGATTAAGGAACGCTTCAACTTCAAGATCGGCTCCTTCTATTAGAACAGCGCAAAGCAACACTGAAGGAAACTGACTGGACTTCCGAGTCCTTGAATTGGTAACCATCAAGCACCTATCAAACCCACCACATTGATCTGCCCTCCCTGCTGTTACGATTCAAATGCTGCTGGAGATGGTAACGGCTGGCATAGCGGTTAGCATGGCACCGCTGCAGTGCCAATGACCAGAACTGGAGTTCGAATCCCACGCTGTCTGTAAGGACTTTGTACGTTCTCCCCATGTCTGCCCAGGGGCTACGGTTTCCTCACACCGTTCAAAATGTTCCGGGGTTTTGGTGTAATTGGGCTCGTGGGCCGGAATGGTTTGTTACCATGCTGTATTTAAATGTAAAATATTGGGAGAGCACCTCTGCCCCCCATACTGCCTCGAGCAACACTGATCAAATTCCAACTGGCCACTGGTGGAAAATATTCTTCCTTTTAAACCCCTTTCCCCAACCTTATATCCTCCAGTTTTTGAATTCACTGCTCTTGGGAAAATGTTTCTTCCCACCCATTGCTCTCATGACCTTATAGATTTCAATCAGGTCCATGTTCGGGAACCAGGCGGGCTTTTACAACAATCCAAGGGAACTGTTACAGCGAGTGGCACTTTCCCTTCAAAAATTTAAGATTTATTTAATGTAAATTTACCAGCTACTATTTATTAATTTAGACATACAGCTCAGTAACAGGCCATTTCAGCCAATGAGCCCGTGCCGCCCAATTTCCACCCTATTAACCTACACCCTACAACCTACAACCTATATTTTTGAAGGGTGGGAGGAAACCAGAGCCCCCAGGGGAAACCCACCCAGACATGGGGAGAACACACAAACTCCTTACAGAGAGCGCGGGATTTGAACCCCCGTCCGATCGGTGGCGCTGTAAGTGCATTGCACTAACCGCTACGCCAATTGTGCCACCAGTAACAGGCCCTTTTGGCCCATGAGTTCATGCCGCCCAATTAAACCCAATCAACCTACAACCCCCAGTATGTTTCGAAGGGCGGGAGGAAACCGGAGCCCCGGGAAAAACCCATGCAGAACGTACAAGCCCCTTACAGACAGCGTGGTATTCAAACCCCAGTTCCTGGGGCTGTAACAGCATTGTGCTATCCGCTGTGCTAAATGTGCCAGTAGGGCATGGTCATGTCACACCAGCAGTAAGTTGCCCCTAATGTGTCGGTGAGTGGTGAAATCTGAGTGTGTGGGTGAGTGGTAGAAGCAGGGGGAATTGAGGGCAATCTGAGGAGAACAGGATAGCATGAGCACCGGTTTGGTGTAAATGGATGCTTAATGGTGTGTGCAGCTTGATTCCCTGCCTTATAATTTTATAAGTCTGTAGCACTCTTCCATCGACTTGGCTAACTGTGCCTGCTCCCGTCATTCCAAACTATGTAGAGTACACTTCTCATCTCCTGCTGATCACCATTCAGCGGTATCTTTCCAAGATAAATACCTCATGTATCTCACTTCTCTTTCTCATAATAATTCCTCTTGAGAACAGATCGTAACTTAGTATTTGAACATTGACTGGTTGTATCACCACTATGAGATGAAAATCAAAGACTGCACGCTCTGTGTTTGCTAGATTGTTTTCCCTGTTGGAGGTATTGTGAAATGATTTTCAAATGCAGCCATGTATTAATATCACGCGTTTAACTGCCTAAAGCAATCCTCAATCAATGAACTATTAGTTTGCTTATAATTAGTTGATTGGGTTGCGCACATCACTGTCACAGAAAACAGAAAATCGCACCACAGCACAGGCTCTTCAGCCTAAGACATTGTGTCAACCTACAAAAAAATGTCTCAATTAACTAAACCGACCCTACCTCGTAAACCCTCTATTTTTTATGTGCTTGTCTAAGAGTCTTTTAAATGTTTCTATTGCACCAGCCTCCACCACCAGCCCTGGCCATGCATTCCAAGCACCCACTACACTCTGTGATTATCATTTACACCAGATGTCTCCTCTAAACTTTGTACAGATGTCCTCTGGTGTTTGCTACTCATGTTCTGGGAAAATGGTTACTGTCGACCCTATCTATGGCTCTCATAATCTTGTAGATGTCTATTAAGCCACCCCTCATCCTTCTTCGCTCCAAAGAGAACAGCTCTAGCTCTTCTAATCTTGATTCACAATGCCTTCCCTACATTGGAGGGACCAGTCGCAAATTGGGCAATGGCTTCACTGAGCACTTTCGCTCCCTCTGCAAAGGTTAAAACCTTGTGTTTTTGATTTTTGTTAATTTTGTGCCTATCCCTTTAAGATAAATTATTATTTGTACTGTTGCCCTAGTGACTATGATGTCATATGCCGTAATATTCGAGTGGACTGAGAGTTTGCATGTCATTCTTCGAATAATCATGACATCTTAATTTCAACAATTCAACTTATTTTATTTCCTTTATATCTGATTAAAGTTGATTATCATTAAATCATTAGACAGTTTGCTTTGTTATTCATCATTATGAAAATCTTAATGCAAAGTTATGCAAAATATTTGTTCGTTTTATAACAAATTAAAGCTACTTATAGCTGCAACTATTAAGTTTGATTTATTGAATTCATTAGTAATTCGGAATATCTACACTTATGTTTCTCTGAAGATGACATGTTTTGAAATTGGGAAATACTAGAATGTGGAAATTCTCATCTATACCCTTCGCCTCAAGAGACACCTCCCAGTAGGCAACCATTTCAATTCTGAGTCATGCTCCTGTGCTCTCATGCCTGTCCATGGCCTTATGTTCTGACCCACCCTGACCACCCGCAGATTGGAGGAACAACACCTGATTTTCTGTCTGGGCACCCTCCAGACAAATGGCATTAACATTGTCTTCTCTGGTTTCTGCTAAGCCTGCTCGCCTTTTTTTTTCCCTCCCCTTTTCTTGTTTTTCCAGTTCTCCTCCCTCTCTTCCCCCTCCACTCACCCAGCCATCCCTCCTCCCCCGATCACTGCTGTCCCCTCCCCTCCTTTTCCACCTATCACCTCCTGCTATTTCCCCCTCCCCCCCCCCATCATTTTGTTCGGACGCCTGCCGACATTCTTCCACACCTTGGTGAAGGGATCAAGCCAGAAACATCTGTTTTGTAAAAGACCTGCTGAGTTTCTCCAGCATTTTATGTAACCTACAACAGCCTTCTACACAATCCACAATACCTCCAACCTTTGTATTTTCCACAAACTTACTGATCCATCCCTCTATCTCTTCATCCAGATCATTTATATAATCAACAAGAGCAGGGGTCCCAGAGCAGATCCCTGTGGAACTCCACTAGTCACTCACCTGCAAGCAGAACACATTCCATCTACTACTATCCTCTGCTTTCTACAGGCAAGCCAATTCTGAATCCTCACAGCCAAGGTTCCATGGATCCAATGCTTCATGATTTTCTGTATGAGTCTTCCACAAGGGACCCAGTCAAATTCCTTACTAAAATCCAAATACACTACATCTACCACCCTACCTTCATTAATTAGCACTCAGGCAGGATGTGTACCCTCCTGTTTGAAACAGGCGTCAATTGTACGAGTGCCCAAAAAGAGTGCTGTAACTTGACTACTGACCTGTGGCCCTCACATCCAGAATGATGAAGTGTTTTGAGAGGCTGGTGTTGAAGCATATCAGCTCCTGTCTGAGTGGTGGCATGGATCTATTCCAATTTGCCTACCGCAGGAACAGGTCAATGGCAGATGCCATCTTATTGGCTCTACACAAAGCCCTGGAACAACTGGACAGCAAAGATGCATACATCAGGATGCTCTTTATCAATTACAGTTCGGCATTTAACTCCATCAACCCCTCAAAACCAATCAAAAAACTCCAAGACCACCGGGCTGTGTTCTTAGCCCCCTGCTCTACTCACTATACACCTACAACTTGTGGTTCAGTACGAAAATAACACTATCTACAAATTTGCTGTTGATACCACAGTAGTGAGTTCTATAAAAGGAAACGATGAGTTACCATATTAGAAGGGAGATTGAAAACTTGGCTGAATGGTGCACTAACAACAATGTCACCAAGATCAAGGAGCAGATTGTGGACTTCAGGAGGGAAAATGGGAGGTGAACATTAGGGATCAGAGGTGGAGAGGGTGAGCAAATTTAAACTCCTGGGAGTCGCAATTCCAGACAACTTTTCCTGGACCCAATATATCAATGTCATTGTGAGGGAAGTACATTAGTTCCTTTAATTTCTCAGGAATTTGCAGAGGTTTGGTGTGACATCAGAAACCCTGGCAAACTTCTACAGATGTGTGGTGAAAAGACCGGCTGCATCACGGCCTGGTATGGGGACACCATTACTTCTGAGCAGAAATCTCCATGAATGGTAGTGGACACAGCTCAGTACATCAAAGGCAAATCCACCCCCTCTATTGAGAACATCTACAGGGAATGCTCCCATCGGAGAGCAGCAGCGATCATCAAGGACCCACACCACCCAGCACACGCTCTGTTCTTGCTGCTGCATTCAGGAAAGAGGTCTAGGGGGGTCACAAGACTTGCACCATCAGGTTTAAGAACAGCTGCTACCCCTCCACCATCAGACTGCTCAACAACAAACTCAATGTTTGTCCTGCACTGCCAGACTGAGAGCACCCACAAATTGGAGGAACCCCCTCAACTTCCGTCTGGACATCTTCCAACCGGATGGCATTATCATTGACTTTTTTTGGTTTCCATTAGAAACCCCACCCCCACCTTCTTTTCCCTGTCTCCTTTCTCTCTCTCTCTCTCTCTCTCTCTCTCTCTCTCTCTCTCTCTCTCTCTCTTTCTCTTTCCTTTTCCCTCTGTCTCGTTCCACAGAGCCAAAATACATTCTCATCTTTCCTCTTATCATCTCCAATTATCACCTTCTGCCAGTTGGTCTGGACTCCACCCCCTCCCATTCTTCCCCCTTTCTTTCCCCAGCCTTGAATTCAGACACCTGTCTTCTATCACTCACTCCTTGAGCAAGGGACCAGACCCGATATCTTCACCTCCTGTCATCGTTGCAAGACCATCCTCCAGCACCTCTGCATTTGGACTAAATGCAGTCAGAGACTCATTTAAGGACTCTTACATTGCACATTATTTATTATTAAAATTTATTTTTTGTATTGCACAATTTGCACTTCCTTCTTGTTTATATTTTTTCCTCTCTTTTGTACACATACCTTTTATTGAGTACAGGTTTTTTTTGGCTGAATCAATATGTAGAAATTCTGCCTGGCCCGCAGGTGAAGGGATCTCAGGGTGGTATGTGATGTCATGCACGTACTCTGACAAGAAATTTGAATAGTTGAAGTGAGATACTTACTTGGTCTGCATGAGGTTGATATGGAGTCACGCCCAGGTCTGATTGTTTAAGAGAGCATCGGGGTTTATCGAAAGAACATTAGTGAACTGGATGCATTTTCGCAATGTTCTGAAAGCTTTTGTTGCCATTGATGCTAATGACAATTTTTCACTTTTATGTCCAGATGTTTAACTGAATTTAAATTCCACAGTCTTCATGGAGGGATTTGGATACTGATGCAGACCTGCAGATCTGATTACATGCAGTTAATCCAACAACCACTTCTTTAAGGAAGGAAGCACAGCATCCAATCAGTGCACAGCATGCACTCACCAATAGTATCGTGCAGTGACTGGATAATTTTTATTACTGGTGTCTTTTTGAGGGAGTGGAGTAGGTAACATTATAGGGAAGTGTGGTAGTGAAGCTAGTGTTCTGGCCCAGTGATGCCAGTTCAAATTCCACCACTGCAACAAGGGAATTTAAATTAAAGTAGTATGAAGGAAGAAATTAGATCTCTAACCATAAGGCTGGCGTGTGGTGAAAGCCCATATGGATTTCTAACATCCTCATGGAGGAAAGTCTGCCAAGGCTAACTGGTCTGGGCTGCACGTGACTCCAAACACACCAAGGTGATTTTTAAATTTTTTTAAAAATTTTTCACACTATAAACCATATTGACCAAGATACATACAGACATTTTTTCTCTTGAATATATAGTGTCATTTTCTCCCCCTTTTCCCCCTCCCTCACCCCCTTTCCAATTTATTTGAAGTTCAATCTATAAGATACATTAAACCCATTAAACAATGTTGTCACTTAATAAAAATAAACAAGAAAGTTTACTGAGTCAGTTTTTTTCATTGTCTTCTCCTTCTGTTATTTTAGGTGGTGGAGGTCCATGGTAGGATTTCTCTATTGTATTTCATGTATGGCTCCCATATTTGTTCGAATATCGTGATGTTATTTCTTAAATTATATTTTCTAATGGAATACATTTATTCATTTCTATGTACTATTGTTGTATTCTCAAGTTGTCTTCTAATTTCCAGGTTGACATAATATATTTTTTTGCTACAACTAGGGCTATCATAACAAATCTTTTTTGTGCTCCATCCAAATCGAGTCCAAATTCTTTATTTCTTGTATTACTTAGGAGGAAGATCTCTGGGTTTTTTGGTATAATTCTTTTTGTGATTTTATTTAATATCTGGTTTAGATCTTCCCAAAATTTTTTCACTTTCTCACATGTCCAAATTGCATGAATTGTTGTTCCCATTTCCTTTTTACAGCGAAAACATCTGTCTGATTCTGTTGGGTCATGTTAAATAACTTGGGTCAAAGTTATTTAACTTTTGAGGTGTGATGTATAGCTTGTGTATCCAGTTATATTGTATCATGCATAAACTCGTGTTTATTGTATTTCTCATAGTTCCAGAACATAGCTTTTCCCATATTTCATTCTTTATCTTTATGTTTAGATTTTGTTCCCATTTTTGTTTAGGTTTACCGTTTGTTTCCTCGTTCTCCTTTTCTTGCAGTTTGATGTACATGTTTGTTATAAATTTTTTAATTCTCATTGTGTCTGTAATCACATATTCAAAATTGCTTCCTTCTGGTAACCTCAGACTGTTTCCCAATTTGTCCTTCAAGTAGGTTTTCAGTTGGTGGTATGCAAACATTGTATCATTTATCCTTCATTTGTTCAAAGGATAATAATTTATTTCCCAAAAAACAATTTTCTATTCTTTTGATCCCTTTTCTCTCCCATTCTCTGAAGGAAAGGTTATCTATTGTGAAAGGGATTAGTTGATTTTGCGTCAATATTAGTTTTGGTAGTTGGTATTTTGTTTTATTCCTTTCTAAGTGAATCTTCTTCCAAATGTTGAGCAGATGATGTAATACCGGTGAATTCCTACGTTGCACCAGTTTTTTTATCCAACTTATGTAGTATATGTTCAGGTATCTTCTCCCCTATTTTATCTAGTTCTAATCTGGTCCAATCTGGTTTTTCCCTTGTTTGATAAAAATCTGATAGGTATCTTAATTGTGCGGCTCTATAATAATTCTTAAAGTTTGGTAGTTGTAAGCCTCCTTGTTTGTACCATTCTGTTAATTTATCTAGTGCTATCCTTGGTTTCCCCCTTTCCATAAGAATTTCCTTATTATTTTCTTTAGCTCCTTGAAGAATTTCTCTGTTAGGTGAATTGGTAATGACTGAAATAGGTATTGTATCCTTGGGAAAATGTTCATTTTAATGCAGTTTATCCTTCCTATCAGTCATAGTGGTAAGTCTTTCCAATGCTCTAAGTCGTCTTGTAATTTTTTCATTAATGGATGATAATTTAGTTTATATAGATGGCCTAGATTTTTATTTAGTTGCATACCTAGGTATCGCATTGCTTGTGTTTGCCATCTAAATGGTGATTCTTTCTTAAACTTTGTGAAATCCGCATTATTAATTGGCATTGCTTCACTTTTATTTGTACCCCGATACTTCTTCATATTCCTTCAATTTCTTATGTAATTCTTTTATTGATATTTCTGGTTCTGTTAAGTATATTATAACATCATCTGCAAATAGACATTTTATATTCCTTCTCTTTTATTTTTATCCCTCTTATTTTATTTTCTGTTCTTATCAGTTCTGCTAGTGGTTCTATAGCTAACACGAACAGTGAGGGAGATAGTGGACATCCCTGCCTTGTTGATCTGCGTAAGTTAAATTGTTTTGATATATATCCATTTACTGTCAATTTCGCCAATGGCCCCTTATATAATGCTTTAATCCAATTAATATATTTCTCTGGTAGGCTGAATTTTTGTAGTACTTTGAATAAATAATTCCATTCTACTCTGTCAAAGGCCTTCTCTGCGTCTAAAGCAACCGCTACTGTTGGAGTTTTATTTCCTTCTACTGCATGAATTAAGTTAATAAATTTACAGATATTGTCTGTTGTTCGTCTTTTTTTAAATAAATCCAGTTTGGTCTAGATTTACTATTTTTGGTACATAGTCGGCCAATCTGTTTGCTAATAGTTTAGCTGTTATCTTATAATCTGTGTTAAGTAGAGATATTGATCTATATGATGCTGGTGTTAGTGGATCTTTCCCCATCTTTGGTATTACTGTAATTATTGCTGTTTTGCATGAATCTGGTATGTTTTGTGTTTTATCAATCTGGTTGATTACTTCCAGGAGGGGAGGAATTAATAAGTCTTTAAATGTTTTATAGAATTCTATTGGGAGTCCATCCTCTCCTGGTGTTTTATTGTTCGGGAGTTTTTTTTAATATCTCCTGTAATTCTTCTATTTCAAATGGTTTTATTAATTTATTTTGCTCCTCTGTTCATAATTTTGGTAGTTCAATTTTAGTTAGAAATTCATCTATTTTGTCTCCTTTCTCTTCGTTTTCAGTTTGATATAGTTGTTCGTAGAATTCCCTGGTTTTCATTGATCTCCGTTGGATTATATGTAATTTGTATGTCTTTTTTCCTTAATGCCAATACCATTCTTTTAGTTTGTTCTGTCTTAAGCTGCCACGCTAGAAATTTGTGCGTTTTTTTCTCCTAGCTCATAATATTTCTGTTTTGTCTTCATTATGTCCTTCTCCACCTTATATGTTTGTAGTGTTTCATATTTTATTTTTTTGTCTGCCAATTCTCTTCTTTTAATTGTATCTTCCTTTATTGCTAATTCTTTTTCTGTATTTGTTATTTCCCTTTCCAACTGTTCTGTTTCCCGATTGTAGTCCTTCTTCATCTTAGTTACATAACTTATTATTTGCCCTCTGATGAACGCTTTCATTGCATCCCATAGTATAAACTTATCTTTCACTGATTCCGTATTTATTTCAAAGTACATTTTAATTTGACGTTCAATGAATTCTCTAAAATCCTGTCTTTTAAGTAGCATGGAGCTTAATCTCCATCTATACATTCTTGTTGGGATGTCCTCTAGCTTTATTGCCAATAACAGGGATGAGTGATCCGATAATAGTCTAGCTTTATAATCCGTTTTCCTAACTCTCCCTTGGATGTGGGCTGATAACAGGAATAGGTCTATCCTTGAGTATGTTTTGTGTCTACCCGAATAATATGAATATTTCTTTTCCTTTGGGCATTGTTCCCTCCATATATCCAAAAGTTGCATTTCTTGCATCGATTTAATTATAAATTTGGTTACTTTGTTCTTTCTGTTAGGTTTTTTTTCCAGTTTTATCCATGTTTGAGTCCAAATTAAGGTTAAAATCCCCCCCTATTAGTATGTTCCCTTGCGTATCTGCTATCTTCAAAAAGATATCTTGCATAAATTTTTGATCTTTTTCATTAGGTGAGTATACATTGAGTAAATTCCAAAATTCTGAATATATCTGGCATTTTATCATTATATACCTCCCTGCTGAATCTATTATTTCCTCTTCTATTTTGATTGGTACATTTTTATTGATTAATTTAGCTACTCCTCTGGCTTTTGAATTATATGATGCTGCTGTTACATGTCCCATCCAATCTCTCTTTAATTTCTGTGTTTCACTTCAGTTAGATGTGTTTCTTGTACGAAGGCTACATCAATTTTTTCTTTTTTCAGTAAATTTAACAGTTTCTTCTTTTTGATTTGGTTATGTATTCCATTAATATTTAAAGTCATATAGTTCAACATAGTCATTTCATACTTTGTTTATCTTTCCTTTCCGTTTCCTCATCACCACCTTCCTTTCTTATCCATTTCTGCTTTCTTTTTTTGAACACATTATAAGACAACATTTCTAAAACATAAAATATTTCCACTATTCTCATATCTAAAATTCCTTTAATTCCCTTTCTGAGTTGCCTTTTGTCCCTTGAGGGGCAACCACATCTCCCCTCCCCATTTGGATTTGCGAATCTGCTCGCAAGCATCAACTGATTTCGCAGTGACTGTTATTCTTCCCCACCCAGCCCCCGCAGAAAAGATTTTAATCTTCATATATAACAAAGGTCACTCTCTTAATTCCCTCCTTACTTCCTTTCTTCCCTTTCTTTCCCTTCTTAGTTCTTACTTATACTCTATTTTATATATATATATATATATATATATATAGTTTGTTGTCATTTTTGTTCTTGTTACATATTTTCATCTCTCTATCTGTTTTGTAGTTGTTCTGCAAATTTTCATGCTTCTTCTGGATCTGAGAATAGTTTGCTTTGCTGCCCCGGTATAGCTATTTTAAGTACCGCTGGGTATTTTAACATAAATTTATAACCTTTTTTCCATAGGGTCATTTTTGCTGCATTAAACTCCTTCCTCTTCTTCAGGAGTTCAAAACTTATATCTGGATAGAAAAATTTTTTTTGACCCTTGTATTCCAGTGGTTTTTTGTCTTCTCCTATTTTTTTCATTGCCTTCTCCAATATATTTTCTCTTGTTGTATATCTTAGGAATTTTACTAGAATGGATCTTGGTTTTTGTTGTGGCAGTGGTTTAGGGGCTAATGTTCTGTGTGCCCTTTCTATTTCCATTTCTTCCTGTAATTCTGGCCTTCCTAGGACTCTGGGGATCCATTCTTTTATAAATTCTTTCATATTTTTGCCTTCTTCATCTTCCTTAAGGCCCACTATCTTTATATTGTTTCTTCTATTATAATTTTCCATTATATCTATCTTCTGAGCTAACAGCTCCTGTGTTTCTTTAACTTTTTTTTATCAGATTCTTCTAATTTATTTTTTAAGTCATCTACCTCCATTTCTATGGCTGTTTCTCGTTCTTCCACCTTGTCTACTCTTTTTCCTATTTCTGTCATGACCATCTCTAATCTATTCACTTTTTCTTCTGTACCTTTTATTCTTTTTATTTCACTGAATTCTTGCATCTGCCATTCTTTTATTGTTTCCATATATTCTTTAAAAAAAATATATCCATGTACTTGCCCTTCCCTTCATCTTCCATTTCTCTGTGTTCTTCCTCCTCTTCTTCTGAGTCCACTCCAGGATCTGTGTCCTTTACCTCTGTCTCTTCTGATCTTATTGTTGGGTTGTTTATTTTAGTTTGTTGGGTATTTTTGTTTTTAATATTTTTATTAAAGGTGTCTTGGTGTTGGTCGTCTTCCTCTGGGTTGGTCATCTGTTGTTTCTCTGATTTCCTTTTTTTATCCTCTTCCTTCTTGTTCCCATTATTTTCTATGTTTTCCTGTTGGGAGTCTTGTTGTCGTGTTGTACTTTTCTGTTTCAGCTGTGGAGATTTACTCCTCAGCTGGTTCCCCCTCCCGTCGGTGTTGTTTTTGTCTTGTGCATCACGTATGCGCGAATCCTCGCGCATGCGCGGTTGCTCACTTTTGTTTGGCTCCGTGAACCATATTTGTAGTCCTGAGTTTGGGGTTTCCACTGACCTCAGGGAGCGGGCTTCTCTCTCCACAGTGGACTTCCTCATACAGGTAAGGCCTTCACCTTCCTCTTCTGATGTCTTTCCTTCTTCTTTTCTTCCCGTTGTTTTTGGTTTTTCTTTCTTTGCTGCCATTTTCTCCACACTTTCATGTTCAATTTGTTATGGCTTCTGTGTTAGTGACTTTGTTTTTTCTCTATCCTTTTTTTACTTTTCTGGAGAGGGCTGGTATTTTCTTACTGGTCACTACTCCATCACGTGACTTCCCCACTCACCAAGGTGATTGAGTCTCATCTGGCTCAAAGCCCTGGTTTCAATCAAGCATGAACGGTCCAGGAAGATCTTCACACCTGGTGAATAAATTAGTAAATAAATGATGTTCAAGGCACCAGGAGATATGCTCCTATTTCCTCAATGACAAATAAAATACAATGCTGGAAAGTGTGTGGCCGTACCCTTTTGTTGAAGGAATATAAGAGAAGGCTGTTATTTGGAAGGGGAGAAAATTAAAAATTGGCAGATGCAAAATAACTTGGGAGTCCTCTTGCAAGATATCCCAAAGGATATCCAGGTTGAGCTGATGGTTGAAGAAGGTGACTGCAATGTGGGCATTCATAGCTAGAGGAATAGAGCAGGGATGTGTGGCTGAGGCTTTATGAGACACTGGTGAGGCTTCTCTTGGAATAGGGGTATGGTTTTGGGCTCCTTATTTAAGGAAGGATGTACTGGCATATTAGAGAGGGTTCAGAGAAGATTTACAAGAATGATTCCTGGAATGAAGATTTAGCACACAAGGAATGTTTGACAGCTCTTGGACTGGACTGGACTCCTTGGAGTTCAGAAGAATGAGGGGACATCGCATATAAGCATCTCAAATGTTGAAAGAGCTGGACAGAGTAGATGTGGCAAAGTTGTTTCCCATGGTGGCGGAGGGGAGGAAAGATGCTGTGTGTGGGGCAGGAGGGGTCCTTGATGATTTTGCATGGCCTCTTCAGACAATGATCCTGGTAGATCACATCGACGGTGGGGAGAGGGAGGGACCAGTGATCCTCTCTGCCACCCTTATGGTCCTGTGGATTGACCTCTGATCCATTCCTCTTCAGTAACCATACTCACATTATGATACAGCTGGCTGGAAACATGACAGGGGGAATGTTCCTAAGGGCTGGCGAGGTCCAGGACCTGGGCCACAGACAACAACTGGGGAACAGACACAAGACGTTGAAGATGCTGGAACCTGGAACTAAACGACAAACAGCTGGAGGAACTCTGGGTCACACAGCCTCTGGGGAGTTGGGGGTGGGGGGAAGCACAGTCTGTCATTCACTGTCCATGTCCCTCCACCAAAGAACATTGATCAACCATTTCTCTCCACGGATGATCTCGCCGAGTCCCTCGAGTAGATTGTGCTTGGCTTTGGATTCCAGCGTTTTCTGTCTCCTGGGTGTATTGAGGTCTAATCTGATGGGACTCATATGTGAAATCCTTATATATGGAACTTGTTTTAATTCTCAAGGGCACAAGAGACTGCTGGAGATGATGGAATCCAGAGCAAAGCAGAAACAATCTGCTGGAAGAACTCAGTGGCTCAGGAATTGGCTTTTGAAGAGATTCAACCAAAAATATGGCCAAGTGCATTTCACAGCACAGGTTCGGGCGGCAAGGTTAGTAATACACTGTTAAAGCACCAGCGATCAGGACCGGGGTTCAAATCCCGCGCTGTCTGTAAGGAGTTGGTACATTCTCCCCATGTCTGTGTAGGTTTTCCCCGGGGGTTCTGGTTTTCTCCCACCCTTCAAAACCTACCAGGGGTTGTAATTGGGTAGCACGGGCTCATAGACCAAAATGGCCAGTATGTCAAAACTTTTATGAAAATGTAAATATTGCTCAATGCTCTGAATTCCTCCAGTGTGTTTTTAAAAAAAGCTTTTAATTACTTTGGATTCAGAAAAGGTTTGGTGAAGCTAAGTATCTTTTCTTTCAGTTCTCCCTGTATTGCACGTCAGTTTGTTTACATTCGTATAATGAATAGAGCAGTGGGCTAAGCACACATCCTTGTGGTGCACCTGTGTTGATGATCAGAGAGGAGGAGACGTTCTTTCTAATTCTTCTGATGAGGAAATCAAGGATCCAGTTGCAGAGGGCATGGCCTAGATGGTGAGGGTCCTTGAGGATAGAGGCTGCTTTCTGAAGGCACTGTCTCTTGTAGATGTCATCGATGGAGTGAATGGAATATAGGGATTTAAGATCACTTTCTACCATGCAGCTTCCCTTGTTAACACATCCAATTGCTTGTGGACAGATAAGGAATATAACACTCTTTTGTTTTTAACTTTTGCTTCCCACATTAAAAAAGGACCCCAAGCTCTTGGCTAACCTTTTTAACAACCTCAAATTGACTGATGTAGCAACAATGAGGTGAGTTACAGCTGTGTTTCTTATCCAAATGTATAACCAAAACATCTCACTGTGCTTCTACACAACTGCAATGTCAACACACGTTGAATAATTGCCATCAGGAACTGACTGAAAATAAATTTTGAAGACATCAACCTCTTTCAAATCTATCCCACCAAAACGACTGTTGATTCTTATATCAATATCACACCAACAGAACTTCATGTGATGACAGTTTTGTTCCATGGTCCTCCAATCCTGGGTTGGAAAATTCTAGCTTCTGCCAGCCTCCAGAAAAGGCGGCAGATATAGGAAAGTTACAGTGAATATTTACTTCATGGATTGAGACATTGCCCCCGTTTTGTTTTCACAACAACACAATTGGGCTGATGAATAAAGACTGCACTTGTATTTGCAAAATAATTCAAGATAAGAGCAATGGTGACAAATATTAAGGATCAGATTAGTGACTTTTCTGCTCCTGGATGAGAAGATATGTCAGCAATATGTAGACACAAGAACCAACAACAGTAAACTGCCAATGTTATTTCATAAACCATTGGGATATCTTTTGAAATCATTCCTACTTTTACCAGGAAGTGCCTCACAAAAGAAGGTCAGAATCAAAATTTATTGTCATGAACAGGTCATGAAATTTAGTGTTTTGTGGCAGCGTCACTGCTGTACATTCATTTTACACCATCTTACTACATCACTGTCGGAAAAATAATAAGAATATTAGTACATGATATAGGAACATAGGAAGTAGGAACAGGAGTAGGCCAAAAATGGCCCATCGAGCCTGCTCCGCCATTCAATACGACCATGGCTGATCTAATTTATGACCTAATTCCACCTACCTGCCTTCTCCTCATATCCCCTAATTCCTCTATCATGTAAAATATACATGGTAAGTGAAGCAGTGTCTTTGGTTCATTGATCATTCAGGAATCTGGTGGCAGTGGGAAAGAAGCTGTTCTTGTGCCGCTGAGTGCTCGCCTTTAGGCTCCTGTACCTTTTTCTCGAAGGTCGAAGAGTGAAGAGGGCCTGGCCTGGGTCTTTTTTTAAGATACTGCTTCATGTAGATGCCCTCAGTGGGAATGTAGTCTGGTGCCCGTGAAGTCGCAGGCTGAGTTAACAAGCCTCTGGAGTTTTCTCTTGTCTTCAGAGTTGGCGCCTCCATACCAAGGCAGCAATGCAACTAGTCAGAATGCTCTCCATGGTACATCTGTAGAAGTTTACAAGAATCTCTGGTGACATATCAAATCTCCTCAGACATCTCCCAAAGTATAGTCAAAGTATAGGTCAAAGTACTTCCAGAGATTCAAGAGATTGCATATACTGGAATCAATGGGCCGAGCACTGTCAGAGTTCAGGTTCATTGTCTGAGTACATCCATGACATCACATACAACCCTGAGATTCTTCTTCCAGTGGGCCAGGCAGTATTACCATTTATAACTATGGAAATGGTGGCACTGTTGGTACTGTTGTGATGGCAGCACTCCCGCTAGTGTGGACCTGCTGGAGAGCAGAGACACATCACACCCGCAGGGTCCAACCGCCCAATCTAATTATCATCAGCTCCGCACATCCTGTTAATAGAGCTGATGGTGGTTTTATTTAATAATTCTGTCACCACAGGGTCTGGGCCCAAGATGGCGGCTCCTGTGACCGGGAGCAGCCACGAGTGGTTGCAGACCTCAGAGAAGTGGAGGACTGGCACAGTGCACCAGAAAACGGGGACACCACACCCCCTCCCACCCACCCACCCCCCCCACGCCTGAGAAGGAGAAACTGAGGAGATGACCCATGGGATAGTGAGGTGTACTGAGGCTGAAGGAACCACACAGGCTGTTGGTGACTTGCGGTGAAGAACCCACGCAGGCTGTGGCCTACTGGCGACTGCGGTTAAGGGATTCACACCCGGTGGCAGACTGTTGGAGACTGGCTCAAGATTGGATGAAGAGGTACCACGTATCGGAAATGGGATGTGAGAGGGTGCCGAGGGCGCTGAAGGCTTTCTGACTGTGTTCAGAGGTTCAGATCTGGAGCTTGGGCTGCTGATGGTTTGGATTCGATTCTGTGTGGCTGCAGGGGCTGTGGGAGTGTTGGAGACAAATCCACGGACACTCAGTGACTCGGGGGGGGGGGGGGGGATCTCTCTTTTGCTTCTCTTTCTCTGACTGTAAGAGGCGCTTTGGGCAATTTCTGCAGGTGACAAATCTGTCCGCCGTATCAAATTCTGTGTACTGCACCTGCCCTTATTACATGAGAATAAATCAAATCTTGAATCTTATTGGTAGTGCAAAAAAAAACTGTACTCAATGTACACATGTAAACAAATAAAGAAATGAAATAAACTGATTGTGCAATACAGAGAAAGAAACATCAATAATGTGCACAAGTAAGAGACCTGTAATGTGTCCCATATTGAGTTTGATGTTGAGGAGTCTGATGGTGGAGGGGTAACAGCTGTTCCTGAACCTGGTGGGGAGAGTCTGGTGGCACCTACATCTCTTTCCTGATGGCAGCTGCGTGATCAGAGGGTGTGCTGGGTGGTGTGGATTCTTGATGACGCTGCTGCTATCCAATGGCAGTGTTCCCCGTAGATGTTCTCCACGTTGAAGACAGTTTTGACTACCTTTTTCAGGGCTTTACACTCAGAAGTATTGGCATCCCCATACCAGACCGCGATACAGCTGGTCAGTGCACTTTCCACCATATCTCTGACTAAATTTGCCAGGGTTTCCAATGACGTACCAAGCCATCAGTGCTGTGTGCTCAGCCTGCTACTATGCTTGCTGGTAACTCATGACTGCCAGATCCATTTCCAACAGGATCATCAAATTTGCGGGTGATACAACAGTAGTTGGTCTCGTCAGTAACAATGATGAGTTGCACCCCAGAGAGGAGGTTGAAAGACTCGTAAAATTGTACCTCATTGACTCGTTATGTGCACGGGTTCATCACTCGAAAGCAAATGGGCCACTAACAATTTTTCTCAAGCAAAATATTTAATTAACAATTTGGTCCAGAGCAGTAATTCTCACCCTTCCCTTCCTACTCACATCCCACCTTAACTAATCCCTTACTAATCACAGAGCACCGATGGCATAGGGATTACTTTAAGTGGTATGTGAGTGGGAAGAAAAAGGTTGAGAACCACCGCCATACTCCCAAGGACAAATTGGTGCATTGTGGTGGTAAATTTAATTTTGGAAGAAAATAGAGAGCGTGGGGAGAGGGGAGACTTTTAATTGGTTGTAGTTCCATCGCTTGTGAGTTTTAAATGAAAGATTCAGCTGTTTAAATTGAAGCTTATACCCACTCTCATCAAGAGATGATTTTGTGTGGATGTGGGTCAGATTTGATGGAATATGCTAATCAATTAAGGTGATTTTAGTCAATATCATATTTGGATCATGTCAGTTTCAATCTTTAAAGCTGTTCTATGCTTTACCACTCTTTTGGGTTCATATTGTGATTTTGCTGTTCATTTTGGAGAGAATGGGTGAATTAATTCTAAATGCATTCTCCGCTCTCCTCCCTTCACCTTCACTCGCTTGTTGATGCCATTGTTCTCTGTTGACGCTGCCCGAGCATTAAGGCCTCTCCCACTTTTCCCAGACAGCTGGACTGTCCATGATCCCCCTCTCTGCCCATCCATCAGCCACTCAACTTGACCCACAGCTTGTCGGCCGCTCCACTGTGTCGAGCCGAGAACCTCTCTGACTCTGGATAGCACGCCCCCCCCCCCCCCCCATGACTACCAATGGAAGTGCAGAAGTTCCTTGATGCAAACCACAGCACGGGGAAGATTCTTCGGCTCGCCATATTCATGCTGTTTGAAGAGCACAATCTGCACTGTATGGTCTTCCATTTCATCTCGTTTCAAGTTTATCTCACTCAACATTCTTCCACTCACACACCACCTTAAATAATCCCTTCCTAACCACCAGGTACCTGTGACATCCTATGCCATACAATAGATGCTCAGTGGTTAGGAAGAGATTATTTAAATTGGTATGTGAGTGTTGAAATAAGGGTTGAGGACCACTGATCTAAATAGATCTGACACGGAGAAAGATCCTGCCTCCACCAGTTCATCCAGAAGCCAACAGTGGAGCCCCTCCAACATAATTCTCTTATCCACACTGTCAACCCCCTACAGGGAATTAAGTGTAATGGTGGACATTGGGAACAAAGGATGTAGTGAACTTTGGGAATAGTGCCACAGGGTTCAGGACATATTGAATGGGATGCTAATAAAGTCAAACAGCATGGAACAGGCCCTTCAGCCCAACTAGTCAATGCAACATGGCCTTCTGGGTCAATCCCACCTCCCTGCACTTGATCCATATCCCTCCAAGGCACAACTGAGTAAAAAATTAATACTTCAATTCATTAATGTTGTGTTCAGTGATACCTGTTCATTTGTACGTATCACGTACAACGTAATACTACGTAAGGCAGCTTTTATGGATATAATGCTACGTTAGAGCGTGAAATGATGCATTTATATTTTAACTTCAATATTTGATTAGCAATGTTGAAAGTATGATTTTTTTAAAATGCATGTCATACAAATATTTTTAATGATCCTTTAAAAACCCTTTACACAAGATAAACTAATGATAACATAAATTAAATCATATCCATATCACACATCAATTGTAAATTAGAAGCAGAACTACAACTCATTTCGTTCAGGACATCAAATTCCATAATTATAACAATTAAATGATTAAATCATAACTCGTACTTTGACCAAAAGTAATGTTGAATACAAAAATTATACAAATAATACATGTAGAATTCCTGTATATAAGATATTTTATACTTCTCTGATATGATCATGTTGTTCTGTGATATGATCCGTAATCTGTTGTTAAACTTCCCCCATTATTAGTCTTAGTAATAAAAAGGGAAAAAATATAAATTTTAATACAGATTTGCTTTCAACTGATTTGTGGGGGGGGGGGGTGGGGTGCTTTGAAAGGATTTAATTCTGAAAAGCTTTATTTGGGGGAGGGGTGGTTCAAATGTAGTTCTCTTCTCTCTTCCTGGGATGTGACAGGTCGTCCCTATTTTGCTGTGTGTCATTGATGTACACTGGCGATTTCATTGCCAACGTGAGGAAATGACACATCTTGGAAAAATAAGAATGTTTTTTTAAAGCTTGGATGATTGATAATGCCTCTTGTTTACACAAGACTTTTCCTATCTCGTAGAGAAATGAGTGGGAGTGTTTTACCAAGCTATTGACTCGTGGAGCTGGATTTCACTGTTGGTTCCTGACTGAGTCAAAACCAACCGAGCAGGCCAGGCGTCTCCAGCAGACAGGGGCAGGCCGCTGAGCTTTAAGCCTTGTATTCCATTTACAAGTTTGTGTTGTTGATTTTCTGAATCAGCCACGTGTATGTTTATATTGATTTGCGATGCATTGCCGAATGTGGTTTTATTTGTGTGTGTGTGTGTCCCTTTAACTGCGTTACTCTTCACAGGCCCGCACAGTTCCCTGGCACTGGCACGGTTCCAGCAGCAAAGGGGATTAAGGATAACTAAGGCGGTCATTTATCCCGCGTTGAGCTGCCGCCACCGCCCTGAGGGGACTCGTTGTTTTTATTTCAGTGAATAAGAGAAAGCCAATCAGCAGGAGTGTTGCTGTCCAAATTCTTCTTGAAAGCTAAAATTGAGCCCCCATTCACCACTACAATTGGCAGCTTATTCCACACTCCCACCACTCTCTGTGTGAAGAAATTCCCCCTCATGTTCCCACTAAACTTTTCCCCATTTACCCACGTCCTCTAGATTGTATCTCACCTACCCTCAGTGGAAAAAGCCCATCTACATTTACTCTGTCTAACCCCCTCATAATTTTAAATACCTCCATCAAATCTTCCCTCATTCTTCTCCGCTCCAGGGAATAAAGTCCTAACCTGTTTAACCTTTCCCTGTAACTGAGTTCCTGAAGTCCGGGCAACATCCTATAAATCTTTTCTGCACTCTTACCATCTTATTGATATCTTTCCTGTAGTTAGGTGAGAAAAACTGTACACAACTCTCCAAATTTGGCCTCACCAATGTCTTGTACAACTTTACCCTATCATCCCAACTCCTGCACTCAGTACTTTGATTTATGAAGGTCAATAAGCCTAAAGTTCTCTTTCCAACCCTATTCATCTGTGATGCCACTTTCAGGGAATTATGTACCTGTAGTCCCAGATATCTCTGTTCTACCACAGTCTTCAGTGCCCTACCATTAACCATGAATGTCCTTTCCTGGTTTTTCCTTCCAAAATGCAGCACCTCACGTTTGTCTGCATTAAATTCCATTTGCCATTTTACAGCCCATTTTTCCAGCTGGTCCAGATCCCTCTGCAAGCTCTGAAAACCTTCTTATTCAAATCAGTTTAATTTTTCCAAGTTATTGCCAGACATTTTCTAGCTACAGCTAATGCCAATCTCAAAAATGCAATTTGAAATCTATTTGATTTTAATTTTCAACTCAACCTCGTAAAATATTACCCAACAAAAATACTAAAGGACCTAATGAAAATCTCACTTTCAGAATAACTTCTAAAAATTCCTTGAGTCTATTTCAAAAAGGTTTTACTGTTTCACATGACCGAGTGTATAAAAGAACTTACATCATTATGACAGCTAAAACATAAATCTGAAGAAATAAAATTATATCTCCTTAATTTTTCTGGAGTTAAATATAATTGATGAATAAAATTATAATGAACTAATCAATACCTTACATTTATAATTTTAGTCATACTATCCCCACATAAATTCATCCTAAGTATTCCTAAATCTTTCTCCCATTTCAATCTAGATTTATGTAAATCCAATTTAGGGATTTTATTCTGTAATAAAGCATACATCTCAGTTATAAATCCCTTTTTACCACCTTCAGTTAGTAAAATTTCAAACAGACTGACTAGATAACTGGAAATTATATCCAAAATTATCCAACATTAAGGCTTCAATTTGATAATAAGAAAAAAGTGTATTTGAAGATGTATCATATTTCTTTCATTCTTTAAAAAGAAATAAAATATCCTGCTTCATAACAACCTTGCACCAATTTAATACCATTTTGATCCCATAACTTCAAAAGCTGATTATTAAGTGTTTAGAGGAAAAGCTTATTTTGATACAAAGGAGTTTTACCTGAAATCTTACCTTGAGTACCTATAACCAGTTTTTTAAATACCATAAATCTATTAAATGTTTCAAAACAGGTAAATTATAATTACTCAATAATTTAGGATTCCATCAACAAATAAACTGATCCATTTTCTTCTCACCGATCATAGGTAATTCAATATTAGCCCATATCAAAGATTTATCCATTTCAAACATCCTATTAATAAATTTCAACTGTGCTGCATCATAATACTTTTGAAAGTTAGAGAGTTGCAAACCTCCTAATTCATATTTCAGTTATTTTTGTAAAAATACCCTTACTATGTTATCCTTCCATAAAAATTTCCTCACCAAAGCATTTAAATCCTTAAAATATTTTTGAGGAATCTTACAAGGAATAGATTGAAATAAATACTGAATAACTCTTCTTATTAATATAACCAGTAAATCTTTCCATCAATTCAAATCATGCTTAATTTTAGATAATAGCAGCAAATAATTTAATTCATATAAATGACTATAGTTACAATCTACCTTAACATCTAAATCAACATTCAATAATTAAATTGGTCTATAAGACCCAGGTTTCAATGGGTCCCTATCTTTCTTAGGAATAACTATAATAACTGCTTGAGAAAAATAATTCAGAATCTCCAGAGAGTCACCAAGACCATTACCCAGTGCCCCTAACAATAAGAGAAAGAGAAGCAAAAGGCAGACCCTTCAGAGTCACTGAGTGTCCGGATTTGCCTCCAGCCCTCCTGCAGTCCCTGCAGCTGCACAGACTCCTGTTTAATCCATTGGCAACCTGAGCTCCAGGTCCAAACCTCCGACACGATCAGGCAGTCTTCAGCGCCAAAGGCCATTCTTGCCCTCGGCGCCCTCTCGAAACCCGGTTCTGATACCTTTTACACATGAGCCAGTCTCCAGCAGGCCCCAGCCTGTGTGAATTCTTTGACCGCAAGTCGCCAACAGCCCCTAGGCTGTGTGATTTTCAGCTGGAAGACCCTTTTGTCAGAGGGAAACAATAGATGCTTGTTAAGCTACAGGGAGGGTGGTGTAGTAGAACCTTTCTTACAGGGTAAAACAAGGGTCACTCTACGGATAAGCTGCAAGTATTCAGAAGATCATACAACATCTGTGGAGAGAGAAGCAGATTTGACATTTCAGTCTGATGATTGTTCTTCAAAATTGTGGGGTTATTTTCTTAAAACATTAGTTTTGTTTCTCTCTTCATGTGTGCTACTCAGCCTGACGGACAATAATTATGTTGGCCTGCAAGGCAACCACAAAGTGAGGGAGAGTTACCAGACAGGATTCTGGTCTTGACCCTCGCCTGAACAATTCCTTGGCCCACTGAGTTCCTCCAGCTGTTTGCTCTGCCCCAGGTACCAGCATCCACAGTCTCTTTTGTTATTGGAATAGATGTGGCATTGATGAGTGGAGATGGTGAGGGAGCAAGTGAGTGAAATCAGAACGAAGGTCACAGCATCCATGGATGAGGAAGAAGGAAGGTCTGGGTAAACAGAAAGGGCAGTATGTTGGCGTATTGGCTAGCGCAATGCTGTTACAGCACCAACGATCGGGACCAGGTTCGAATCCCATGCTGACTGTAAGGAGTTGGTACGTTCTCCTCATGTCTGGGTGGGTTTCCCCGGGGGCTCTGATTTCCTCCCACTATTCAAAATGTACCGGGGGCTGTAGGTTAATTGGGTGTCATCGAGCGGCATGGGCTCGTGGGCTGAAAGGGCCTGTTACTGTGCTGTATGTCTACATTTAAAGATAAGTATCTGCATAGATAAATACATTCCTAGTAACCAAGTACTCTATGCATACTGGTCCCTCTAAACTATGTGCATGTGCACACGTGTTTCACAACCAGCGTACCAAGGAAATTAATGTGCGCACAAATTACCTAAAGTAAAGTAGTAATTAATACTTATTGAAAGTAATCTCTGAGCTAACTGTTTCTGTTAACTAGTTACTCAGTCTTTCAAATCCCACATTTGCACATTGCTAATTAAAACAGTTTGATTCGCCATGAGAGATGGGTTGTGCCAAACTTGAAACAATTTCACGTTTACATTAGCACAGGATGCCCATACTTTACTCACAGGAAAAAAAAAATTGCACAACGTAAGATTTTTGTGCACACTGACTACTAAAAATTAGAGGGAACACTGTCTATGAGTCCTTGGCATTAAGATAAGCCCATAAGACACAGGAGCAGAAATAGGCTATTCAACCCATCGAGTCTGTCCACCATTCAATCATTTTCCCACTCCCCATTTTCCGCATAACCTTTGAAGCCCTGGCTAATCAAGGACATGGGGGAGTTGCTGATGCATTTGGATATGTATGAAGAAAATTAACCGAAACTCTTGCTTCAGTTTTTCGTGGTTGATGGGGGGAAAGGGATCATTCTTTATGAATGTTTAAAAAGGCTGTTTTAAATGTAAACAAAGTCATTGTAAGATGATCCCTGTTCTTCACAAGGACCCAGGGACTTTCAGTACCACATCACCTTTGACGGCCTGCTACTATTAAAACTTAATGAAGTTTTCTATCTTGCTGCAGTCACACATGAATATATTTCCACACATCTGAACAAATTGCCACCTTCTATATCTTTTAGTGCTGTAGGGCAAACTCTGTCCATCAGAGAGAAATTAATCTTTCATGTGCTGGACCCAAATCTCCATTAGAAATGACCTTCACATCCCTCCGGAAGGCTAAAATCTGGACTCAAGGTTACGGTGACAGCTAAGAAAAATATTGCACTCGTGAATCATTTAGCGTAAACAAGATATTTTGCAATTGCAAAGCATGTTTGTTTAATCTGAGTTTTCTTCTTTAAAAAAAAAACTATTTTAAAAATCTTTTGCCAGGGTGCCTCGTGCTCCCAGACTAGGCGCTGTGACGGTGACTCCTCACCTTGGACTTCTGCGAGTTCAGGTTGCTGGATGGGGTCTGGAACATTGCCGCCAACATATGGCAAGTGATATTCCCGATGGACGAAAGGAGATCTTGTGTGACAGATGCAGTCACATCTGGGGCATCTCACATTTGATGCATGAAAGGGAAACCTTTGATTGTAAGACAAAAGTAACACGTTAAATATTCAATCCAATTTGAAGTGTTTTTGCATATCTCCTCCCTAGAATATTGAACAATAAAATTAAGTGCACTAATGTGGCCCATATGATAAATTATCCACATTTGTTCAATAATTTCTTATAGACAGGGACCCAAGCACATTATATTGTCATGAGCATGCAGTACACTTCAGTTGTTGAAATATTGCAAGTTCGACCATCTTTACAGTATTGATGACAGGAAGGATACATGCAAAGGTCAAATTCTGCCTCACACTTACCTCCAAAAACTTCCAATGAGGAAGAAGAAAGGAGCTCAGAAGGAGGCTTATCATGGCAGTGTTCAAAGGTAAAATGTGAAAGCCTGCAGACACCATGGTTGAAGTAAGCACACGACGCTGGAGAAATTCAGTGGCTCAAGCAGTGCCCTTTATATAGCAACGGTAAAAGTGCATTACCAAGGTTTTGGGCTTGAGCCTTCATCGAGGTATGGGAAAATATCAGTAGGCATCCAAACAAAAGGGTGGTGGGGGGGGGGGTGGTGTAGGTGTGGTTGCAAAGGCAGGAGGTGATAGGTGGAGAAGGGAGGGAGGGGACAGCAGTGATTGAGGGGAGGAGGGATGGGTGGGTGCAGGGAGGGAGGGGAACTGGAAGAGGGAAGAGGAGGAGGGGGAAGAGGAGAGCAGGTTAGCAGAAACAGGAAAAGTCAATGTTAATGCCATCTGCCAGCTCCTTCCAATACACCAGTTGCCACAGGCTACTTATCAGGTCACGTGATGACTTTAATGAAGCTCATGATTGTTACAAAGCAACTTAGAGGCTTTTTGATTCCTATTTTAATTCATTCATTTTATATCCCTTACTCTCAGTGGTGGGGTATGATATCCAATCTTCAGCTCAGACCTCTTGTTGACTTAAATGCAACCCATGATTGCTTCATCACTGCTCATTGGGGCATGTTTACTTACTCTGTCTGAGTAAGGGCAACTTCTCCCCCCTTTCAAGGTACAAGACTTTGGAGCAGAGCTGTATCTCCGCTCTCTGCTCTCCAGCGGCCATTATAGCAGCTCCGACAGCACCACCATTTTCAAGGAATTTGTAAGCTAAGATTCATTGTGTAATATATTTAACAATGAAAGAACATTAACAGTCTTCCCAATGCTGTTTATATAAAGACCATGAAAAAATTAAAAACCTGCTCGATGCTAGCACCATCAGTTCCCTTGTGTAACACGTTGACAGGTATTGTGGATCATATTTCTTTCATCCTGCCAGCATGTATCCTCAAATCTCTGATCCGAAACACAACCGCAATTCCTCCACTTACAGGGGAGGGTTGACTAGAAATGAACATGGCCCACATTGAGGAGTGACATGGCAGAGGGATCTTCAGGGGCTGCTGATGCCTCAGGAGGCATCCTTCTTGAGAAAAGTTCCCTTCTGGCAGGAAGTTGTTGGGACCTGAGATAAGGACATGTATGAATGCCAACGCTTTGGGGAACCCTGTGTCCACAAGGCTGCGAAATGCCTCCAATTGCTCACCGGGCTGAGGTCACACTGAAGGAGGTCACTGAGCTTTTTCATTCCTTTGGTATGCAGCAAAGCGGGAGCAGCAAAAGCCACCGAAAGTTGCTGAGGTTAAGGGTGAGGGTAACCTTTGTAACCTTGGACTTGAAATTTTAAACAGCACAAATAGAGTGAATACTGTACTGAGAAAGCCTTGTTTGGATTTTTTAAAAAGTTGGATGGATACGATATTGGCTATCTTCTCTTTTATCAAATATCTTTCTCCTCCTTGATACTTACTTCTTATGGAACTACGACCCGTCCATTTAAAACAGTGGTTCTCAACCTTTTTCTTTCCACTCACGTACCATTTCAAGTAATCCCTTTGTCATGGGAGCTCTGTGATTAGTTACACTGGTATTTCACTGGCAGAGACGTTGCCGCGACTGCCACGACTGATCAGTCGCGGCAACTTGGGAGACCAACAAATGGCTCGCGCTCCCACCAAGGCGACACCAGGGCGACGTCCGAGATGTCTCCAGACAAGGTGACAACCAATTCACCTGGAAGTCACTGGGACGTCTCCGAGATGTCTTCTCAGTTGCAGCGATGTCGCCGCGACATCGCCGATAGATCGCCATGGGTCTCCGTAAGGTTGTGGAGACGTCGCCGTGACTTCTCCCTGTCGACATATACCTAGATCTACAACTAGATCTATCGTTCACTTTTCAGACGTCAGACAATCAAGAACTCTCACCATGGACATCTGCAATGAGCTGTTGGAGCAGGATCCCTACCTGGAGGGATTGGAAATAATAAATTTATTCTTTAATATTGTTGTATTTCGTTGTTAAATTAAAAGCAGCATGAAACAACATATTTCAAAGTCAAACTCTGTATTTTTATTATTGTGAAAAATAATAAAAACTACACAACTTTGTACAGCAAATATCAAATACATTTTTCATGTGACAATAAAGGCACAAGAAATTTGGTACATCAGTACACAAGTGCAAAATGGTAGTGATACTCTCTCCAATGCATTGAACATGGTGCAAACTTCCATGCAAGGAAATACAGACTTCTCTCTACGTAGTACTACACACACATTATGATTTATTCATCCTCTGTGTCACTGGAATGTCTTATTTGTGGGAACGATGTTGGAGATGAAGCTCTAAAGGGGGAGGTGGGGTGGACCTGGAAATGGTGTCAGAAACTTGGAATGAACTCTCACAGTCAATACTGGTGTTTAAAGCCCCACTCAGCAGTGCACACAGGTTGCTTGTCCCACATGTAGTGGGTGGGGGGACATCACCGTCCTCGAGCCTGTCCCCGCAGTGCTGCCACCAGATGATGCAATGTTCTATCCATTCCTCCAGGACTGGTAGAACATGGGCTGTAGGAAAAGGAACACAATTTTAGAAGGTAAAGAGGATGGCAGGAGGAAGAAAAAAAAATAAAATAGTGGATCTAAAAAAATAACAGTATTACAAGAAGAATGTCAAACATAATTCATCACTCAATGCAGTTTAAATATCCACTCACATGTATGGTAGTGACTTTAGGATCACTGAAAAAATATGCTCCCCTTCCTACCTGTTGGTTTACTTGTGTCCCATACTGCATCTGGTGCCTCCCCTGGCTTGTTGCCTGCACTTGATTGGACCTTCGCATGGACTGGTTCATTCTGCTCTGCATGAACTGGTTCCCTTGAACACAACCATGGGCCTGCAAAAGAAATGCACATCAGATAGAAATATGACATTTTCAAAAAAAGCGACGTGAACGTGAACTATTTCAACAAAGTCACATATTTCAAAATTCTTCATATATTGTTTTACATACCTGAAAATTCCTGACCAGGAACATAACCTCCAAACTACAGTTGTTAAATTGATGCTCTGGGATCTGGTCCAAAAGCTGCAACACACAGGCCAAGTGTAAGGAAATGGAGAAAGAAGATTTTAGAAAGGTGGCAAAAACATCAGTACAGTTCAACACGCTAGATTAAACTGGTGGAACAGAGTACAACAAAAAAGGATGGGGGGGGATGCATCAGATCACAAGAAGACGACAATGCAAATCATATATAAACATGGCATTTCCAAAAGAGCAATCTGAACATCAATTCACACAAGATGACAATACACTTAGCCTGTGTGTTACCTCTGCCTCGGAGACACCACCGCTTTCCTTCCGCATCTTCTTCTGCCTCCTTCCTTTGGTGCAAGTGGTGGTGCTTGTGCTTGGTCCAGGTGGCGAAGAAGATTCCACACTTGACCCGCCACTGATGGCATCATCATCAAGCTCTTCTCTGGAGTGGTGGCCTCTGCCAAACTGTAATTATGAATAATGATCCTACTGCATCACATAACACAGGGCTATATGTGGTATAAGAAAAAAGTACATTTCATGTCTATACTTACTGAATGAGTCTCATGCGCGAGATGCCTATACCCCTCAATGTTCTTCCGCAGAAATTTGTACCTCTCTATGATGAAGGCTTCCTTGGCAGAGATGGTATGTGCAGGCTGCCCTGACTTCTTAGTTGTGTATCGGTTGAATCTTGCCCTTATATTCCGCAGGTGCTAGGAACTGTGCATCTGAAAAAAATAACAGTATTACAACAATTATATTAGACATATTCATCATTACTACTTTCGCTAACATTTTTGCATGTATTTATTTTAATGCAATTAAATATAAATTCAATGCAATTTAAATATACTCACATGGAGGCAGGGGCTTCTTAATCTCCTCAAAGATGTTCTGTAATTCAACAAGGAAGGTTTCAACTGCGGTTTTCTTGTGTTAGTTATCTTTGTATCTTGCATGCGATTTATCGTAAAGTTCTGGATGATCCTCTCAGAAGTCAGCCATTGCCCCTTGACGCCCCTCTTTCCAAACATATTGTTTTCTAGTCGGATCGCCGCTGGAACCATCTTCCTCATCTTCTCTAGCATCAACTGTTGCCTCAGCATCCACAAACTGCGCTGAAGTTGCTACAACTGCTTCATCCTCCTTCTTCTTGCCCTTCCGGCCCCCACTGCTCTTGGGTGGCATGGTGGAAGTACAGTTCTACTCTGGAGTTGGAGCTGACCCCTGGCAAGACAAGATGGTGGGGCCTCTTCCAAGGCAGTACAAGGAGAAGCAGCAGCAGCAGGAACAAGTACCAGATGATGAAGACCTTGACCAGCATGTACCTGTGACTTGGACCAGGAGTGAAGGTGTCTTGTTGATGCCAGAACGCGCTCAGTCATGTGGTCTCTAAGTCAAGCAGCGTCACGGAGATATCGCCACATCGTCGCCGCAATGTCTCCTCAGTCTCCTTGGACTCCAGCAGGACTCGGAGACGTCTCCCCATGTCGCGGACAAAATTAGTCTCTGCGATGTCGCTGCAATTGATGGAGATGTCATGGAGATATCACAAAGACATCTCCGAGACCTGCTGGAGACTGGAAAAAGTGTCCAAAGCAATCGACCATGTTTGAATTTCCTGTGACTTCCCGGAGACCCGGATAGCCTCCAGGAGACGTCGTGGAGACTCAAGTCGCTACCAGGTCACTACCTAGTCACCAGGCCAATGAGATAGGCCCTTAAGGGATTACCTAACTTGGTATGTGGGTGGAAAGAAAAAGTTTGAAAACCACTGTTTTAATTGTCCCTCATTGACTCGTTATGTGCATGGCTTCATAACTCCAAAGGAAATGGGCCAATGACCATTTTTCTCAAGCAAAATAATTCAGGAACAATTGGGTCTGGAGCAGTGTTTCTCAACCTTCCCTTCCCACTCATGTACCACCTTAAGCTATCCCTTACTAATCACCAAACACTGATAGCATTGGGATTACTTACAGTGGGATGTGAGTGGAAAGAAAAAGGTTGAGAACCACTGATAAAGGCAGGGCACTACATTGCATTCATAACTTTTAACAATATGTTTAAAATGTTCATGGGTTAAATCCTTCTTGTGTCCTTGGCCTCTTCTCTGTCACTGGCACTATCATCTTCAGATGCTTGCGTTTTTCCAGTTATGCCCTCTTGTGCAATACCAGTTTCCTTCATTACCCAGCCGGCGACTGTGGAGCATGTGAATAAGTTAAACAATACATGATGGGTGCATAATGTGTGTGTGTTCACTGAGTGAGTTACAAATGATTTCACAGTTCTCTGAATCCCTTCAGCATGGAAAAGACCCTTCTCCCCAATTTGTCCATGCAGAGTTCACGTTTTACTGCATTACATGCTTGACTCAATGAACATGCAAGTCTCAGCAGAAACATCAGAATGAGTGATGGTGCAGTCCATTGTCAAATAACTTGATCGCATTCATGATAAACCTACATACTAACTCTGATGTCAACAACTCTCTGCACTGCCTGACATTAAATATTTTAATTTAAATTTTAAATTTAGACATACAGAATGCTAACAGACCATTTGGCCCAGGAGCCCATGCTGCCCACATAGCCCAATTAATCACAACCCCCGTACATTCTGGGAAGGAGGGAGGAATCTGGAGTACCCAGAGGAAGCCCACGCAGACTCGAGGAGAACGTTCAGACTCCTTACCGACAGTGCGGGATTAGAATACCAGTCCCGATCATCAGCGCTGTAAAGACGTTGAGCCAAATGCTACACCAACCATGCCACACACTCCACCCTCCCCACCAATTGTATTTGGCTGAGTGTCTTAAGAAAGCATCCTCTATCCACAGGCACTCCCACCACCCAGGCCATGCCCTCTTCACTCTGCTACCAGGAATCCAGGAGCACTCAGCAGCACAAGGACAGCTTCTTCCCGTTGCCATCAGATTCCTGAATGATCACCACCTCACCTGGTCTATGTTTCTTTATCGTGCACTATTTTCATTTACTGCGGTCAGGTGGTTTATATGACTATTTGCCCTGTGATGCTGCCTCAAGACGACAAATTTCGAGACGTGTTCCTGACAATAACTTCTGATTCTGAGTGCATGGAAATTGCCCTGGGGGCACATTGTAGCCTTAGTGCTTGGAATAAAGTCCCTGAGAGGCTGTTTTGAAAACTCTAGGTTATGTTCGGATAATATAGTACATCAAAGTAACAGGACCTTTGGCCCACAATGTCTGTACTGAAAATTCAGCCTGTGATTAATTGACAGCTCCATTATTTACTCCTCTCAGATTTGTTATATACATTGTCGTTTCCTGTAAGGCTCTAAAGTGTATTCTTGAAAAAAAGAGAAATACAGAAGGCCAATTAAACCTCAATATGTTTCCTCCTGCACAAGGTTCATAAAACACAATGATTTGTCTTTAAATATCCATCAATCCCCCTGCATTGTCAAGGCAATTGAGGAATAGAATGTACAGGAATCTATGTTGGTGTGGGTTTTATTTTTGCTGAATTCATAACAATAATTTATATTTAGGTTAATACAGTAGGAAGGATAAATCTGAGGCCAGAAATATCGCCAAAAAATTAATGCTGTGGCTCGTTGAAAGTGGCAGCAGAAAGTGAATTTGCTTTGGCTCTATTGATAAGCCCTTGCCCAGGAGTTAACTATTCGCCCGATTAGAAGTTCAACAAAGATGTTGAATGGAGAGGTTTTATTTCCCTCTTAGCTGAATGTAATATGTTCGATGTTGGTGAAAACGAACCACACACCCCTCACGTAAACTTTTTTCCATTCCGCCATCTGGTAGGAGGTATCGTAGCACTTGGGCCCTGACATCCAAATTGGGCAACAGATTTCCCCCCCAAGCCATCAGGCTCCTGAATTCTCAGAACATTTGTGGATAGGGTATGTGGACTTTTACTGTATACGTCTTAATATTTTAAAGTGTTTAACTTCTGTTCTAACTTATATTTATGTAAATATGTTCTGTGGTTCTGGAGAAACGCTACCTCATCTTTACCATGCGAGCATGGTATGATCGATAAATAAAGGTAACTTGACGACTTGAAACTACCAAATTACTTTACAGAGGCTGTGAGGCATTAAATTGTGCCAATATTTTGTATCTCCAGAATTAATCGTCTGGTCATCACACCTTGTTTTAGGAGCTTGATGTGTACACACTGGTTACAGTAATGGCACTGTTAATGGCCTAACAAACACGTTCCTTTTTCTATTTTCTATCAATGATCTATGGTATTTTAAAAATATTGTTATGGGTTATATTAGAATGGTTATGGATAAATATGTCTCTAAAAGAGATAGATTTTGTGGGTTTAGTGTAGGTCACTTCACAAACACAGAAACACTTCACAAAAGACATTTCATTTGCTGAAGCTGGACATTGAGGCCTCCGGTTGGCTTTGCAGAAGCTGATCTATTGTGTATGGGCAATAAAGTCCAGGCTCAGAAGTACTGACAAGGTCTTTCAGAGACTGGGTTTGGAGTCTTGGGAGAGGTTTTTTGTTTTTACAAGAGTGAGGAAAAAAACAAACAAGATTCTTCTCTCAGAGAGAGAGAGAGAGAGAGAGAGAGAGAGAGAGAGAGACAGAGAGAGACAGACAGAGAGAGAGAGAGACAGAGAGAGAGAGAGAGGTCAGTTCCATAGTAGCAGTTGAGGCTGCAAAATGGCAACCTGGCAGGCCTGTTAAAGACCCTATTTTGAAGATGGGTTGTGAGTTCTGAGTTCAGCCTGTTCAAAATCCTTGTAGTTCTTACAAGAGGAAATGGCTGGTTAGAGTATTTCTCCTGAAATAAGGGAAACAAGAGGAACTCTGTGGTGACCTGGAAGAAGAGGTTATCATTTGGAAAACCTATGATGGGGCAAGTTTCTTCAGCAAGACACTGAAGTGACCGATTGGAGGAAATCAGTTTGTGTGTGTCCAATGAACAATAAAATAGGAATAATTTATTGTTAAGGAAAAAATGCAAAAAGGTCTTGCTTCAGTTGTAGAACCATAAAACCATCAAATATTACAGCACAGAAAACAGGTCCTTCTAGTCTGAGCCAAAATATTATTCTGCCCAGTCCCACTGACCTGCATCTAGTCCATAGCCCTTCGTACCTCTCTCATCCATGTACCTGTCCAAATTTTCCTTAAATGTTAAAATTGAGGCTGCATTCACCACTTCAGCTGGCAGCTCATTCCACACTCCCACCATTCTCTGTGTGAAGGTTCCTCCTTATATTCCCCCTAAACTTTTCCCTTTGCACCCTTAACCCATGTCCTCTAGTTTGTATCTCACCTACCCTCAATGGAAAAAAGCCTACTTGCCAATATTGGGCATTGGTACGATCATATCTGTGATTTGTTTAAAGAAAGGCATGAATGCTTTGGAAACTGTTAGACTAGTACTGGGAGCAGGCAAGATATCTTATGAGAGGATTGACAGGCTCTGCAGAGTAGGACAGAATTTGATTGAGGCCTGTAGGTTCTTCAGGGATCTTCACATTATGGCTGTGGAAATGATGTTTGCTTTTTACAGGAGAACAAGGCGTCAATAATGAAAAGAAAGAAGTCATCCATGTCAGAGATGGAAAATATGAATTTACTTTTCACTGTAACGCTCATCTTGAAAGGGCAAAGGAAGCAGAGACTATGACCATCTTTAAGGAAGAAGCAGATAGACACTAGATGGGCAAGAGTGGTAAGGAGTTGGTACGTTCTCCTCGTGTTTGCACAGGTTTTCCCCGGAGGCTCTGGTTTCCTCCCACTGTTCAAAATGCACCGGGGTTTCAATGTCATTGGGTGTAATTGGGCGGTACGGATTTGTGGGCCAGAAGGTCCTATGACTGTGCTGTATGGCTAAATTTTTTAAAAAAAATTTGTGGTAGACAAGAATACAGAATTCAGGTTGAAATCAAGTTAGCCATGACCATGATATTGTTGAATGGTGGAGTAGGCTAAAAGGGCTGATGGCCTACTCTGCACTCTCTCTCTCTCTCTCTCTTTCTCTCTCTCTCTCTCTTTCCCCGCTCCCTCCCCCTCCCCCTCCCCCTCCATCAGTTTGAACCGACTTCTGCTGTATAATGTTAATCCATTGAGAGGGTTGGCTTTGCACATCAACACAACTTTCCTTATGGGGTGCGTTGGATGTGATAACGACCATCTTGATCTTGCCCAAGAAGTATAATGTGACTGGAGAATGAGTGGTGAATAACTTTCAAGTTGAACATTGTTGAACCATCTGAAAGGCATTTGAGTGAATGTGTAAATTCACAATTTATGGATATTCCTTTGTTTCACAAGACAAAGGAATAGATGCAGGCCATTTGGCCCATCAAATCTGCTCCGTTAAACTTCCCTGAGCTAAACTGTTCTCACATTTAGGTCCAAGTTTCCACCTTCTCCCCATATCCCATGATAACCCTGACTAATTAGATACCTATCAATCTCCCCTTAAATTCCCCCAAGGATCCTACTCCACAGCTGCATGTGGCCATGAATTCCACAAATTCACTACCCTCTACCTAAAGAAATTTCTCCTCATCTCTGTTGTGAATTGTAAATCTGGTTTCATTGGGTGAGATGTACTGTGGTTTAAAGGAACACAGACAAAATCCGGGAGATGTTGCATATACAAACTAAAACGGAAATGAATGTAATTACTCATCAGGACAGGTAGCGTCTGTGATTAGATGGCACCGTGAAGAAGTCGCACCAGCATCTGTCCATTTTTTGAGGAGATTTGGCACATTGTACAATACTCAGCCAAACCTCTTCAGGTGCACTGTGGACTGGTTGCATCACAGCCTGGTTTTGGGAATTTGAATGTCCAGGAACACAGAAGGCTTCAGAAGGTAATGTTACAGAGTTCTGTGTTGTGTATTAGCCTATGTATTATATGGTTTTATGTTAAAAAGTGACAGTTTGCCTTAGAGAGCCAAGGTGAAGGTGGACTGCTGAGAGAGTGGGAGACAGACTGGGCATGTGCAGAAAATGATCTAAAAATTTCTGGACTTGGATGATAAACCACCACTAGGTGGTGCTGTGGAGTGGAAGAAGGCCCAGAGCCTTCTGGAGGACAGTTTAGAATGTTGGGATTTCAAAATGGAGGAACATTTTGAAGGCAGCCAGAAGGATCCGGACGAAGCCAGTGGTTCCTCTCTCTGCAAGCAACACAAGACAACTTCAAATTTTGTGCTTTCTCTCTCTCTCTCAAAGATATTTTGGCTCCAGTTTACCAAACAAACTGAATTTTGTTTATGATCTTTGCTTTGGATGAGATCGAAGTTTTGTGAGTCTTGTGTGTTTTGTGTCTAAGTTTTTCTGTGGCTGGTTGGAAATATAACTTAGACTATAATTACATATGTTATATTTAGGCTGGGGAATTTATTAGTTTTATACTGTTATAGAGATTTGCATAGTAACCAGTGGGCATTGTTATAAATGGGGGGGGGGGGGGGATATTGAATTAAAGTTTAAAGGTGAATTATTTTGTTAATAAAGTAATTGTTCATCTTTACCCCTGTGTGATATACCTTTTTGGTGGTTGCTGGTTTGATCTTGTAACAGTAACAAATATAGCCGTCCATCACAAGTTCTGATCTCCAGTCCATGGAAAGATATCAATGGGAGGTGCTACATCAAGAGAGCAACCAACATCCTTAAGGCCCCCATCACCCTGGTCACAACCTCTCCTCACTGCCACCTTCGGGAAGAAGGTACAGAAGATTGAATTTCAGGAGCTCTTAAGTTCAAGAACAGTTTCTTTCAAATAGCTACAAGACTCTTGGCACATTAATCATGGACCCCTCCAACATCACAAACGGATAATCTGCATTATTGCAAAGTCACTTCTTCTTTTGCATGAGAATCTAGGAATATTTTCTTTATTTTGTATTTATTGCCTCCTTTTAATTCAATTGTTTAATATTAGAATTGTTTTGTAATCTTTAGTGGCTTTGTAAAATTATAACCATATAACAATTACAGTACGGAAACAAACCATCTCAGCCCCTCTAGTCCACACCGATTTAAGTGAACTCCTCTAGTCCCACCTACCCGCTCCCTGTCCATAACCCTCCAATCCCCTCATATCCATGCACTTATCCAACCTTCTCTTAAATGACAAAATTGACCGTGCTGCAACCACCTCTACTAGAAGGTCATTCCACTCAACCACCACTCTCTGAGTGAAGAAGCCCCCTCTCATGTTACTTCTAAACTTTTGCCCCCTAACCCTAAACTCATGACCCCTCATTCCAATCTCACTTACTCTCAAGGGGAAGAGCCTATTCACATCTACTCTATCAATCACCCTCATAATTTTATATACCTCTACCAAATCCCCCCCTCAACCTTCTACACTCCAATGAATAAAGACCCAGTCTACACAATCTTTCTTTCTATTCTAGATACTGCAATCCAGGCAACATTTTAGTAAATCTTCTCTGCACCCTCTCTACCTTATTGATATCCTTCCTATAATTTGGGGGCCAGAACTGCACACAATATTCCAAATTTGGCCTCACCAATGCCTTGAACAGTCTCAATGTCACCTCCCAGCTTATATGTTTTATGCTTTGATTTATAAAGGCCAGCATACCAAAAGCCTCCTTAACCACCCTATCTACATGAGAATCCACTTTCAAAGAATGATGAACCATTATTCCAAGATCTCTCTGTTCCTCTGCATCCCTCAATGCCCTCCCCTTCACTGCAAATGTCCTGTTTTGATTATTCTTCCCAAATTGAAGCACCACACCCTCATTGATATTAAACTCCATTATGTACTAGTTCAACAGAAGCAAATATGAATTTTGGAGTACATGTACACGCGGCACTAAACTCATTACCAACATAATTAGAGAGATAAAGTTAACATTTCTGATAACATCATCAACCTAAAATGTTAATCTTTCTCCCAGATATTGCCTATCCTGATGTGAATAACTGCAAACTTAACAAGAAGTGATTGCTGGAAATTGTACTTGTATTAAAGAGCTAAAGCTTTTAATTATCAGAGCTGCATCCCCTGGAGAAGATTACTTATAAACTGAGAAAGAAGGATGACACATTCATTGAAGTGTGGCAGCGTACCTGATGCACAGAGGGGCACAGATATGATCTATACACCACCCCCCCCACACCTTAAAAATAAGTTAAGATACAAACCATCATGACAGATAAATAAAGAGACTGAATTAAGGTTGTGGTACAGATGACGTGTTTTAATTTTTAGTTTTTAGTTTTAATTTTTAATTTAATTTTTTTTCCCTTTGCCTTTTATGGTTTATTTAATATACGGGGAAGGGCGAAAAATACTGGACTCTGTATATTACATGATAGCAAAATGTCTTATAATGTTGCTTGAGTGTTTTGAAATAAATATTCCAAAAAGAAAGAGCTAAAGTAAGATTTCTACTGACCAGATCCCTGAAACCAATCACAGGGGTGGAACCATAACCACCATGTCTCATTTTTAGAATGTTTTCTCTGCAAGTTTCCGACGGTGCTCCAACCGAGATCAACCCTCCTGTCTGACAGATGGGGAAAAAAGGGTTACTTGATGCATTTTACAGAAAGGTGAACTTTTACTTCAGTTCTTATTGTAAAATCACGCTAAAAATGCAAAAAATCTTAATATGTGGAGAGAGAAAAAATGTTTAAAGGGGAGCAGTGAAAAATGTTTAAAAATTCCAACCAGGTCAAGCATCAGGAGGGAGGTCAGATGACTGGCATTGAAATGCAAGATTCAAGAGAGTTTGCAAAAGTTAACCTTGCACTTTTCAAGTCAATAATAAATTGCTGGTGATAGAGTAAGATAAGAGATTGCATAATCTGGTTCTCCAAGCATTTAAAAGCTTTGTAAATATTAATGTTTTGTATATATTTATGTTCGTATTTTGCACAGTGTGATCATCAATAATATTTCACTGTTAAATTTAGACATAAGGCAAGTTAACAGGCTATTTTTGGCTCACAAATCCATGCCGCCCAATTACACCCAATTAACCTACACCCCAGGTACATTTTAAAGGGGGGGACGGCCCCTGGGAAAATCCACAGAGACATGGGGAGAACTTACAAATTCCTTAGAGACAGTGCAGGCATCGAACGTCTGTCCCAATCGCTGGCGGTGTAAACGGCGTTTGACTAACCGCCATACCAATCGTGCCGCCCCTAGGATAAGCTGGGATAAAAGATATTACAGGAAAACTCCTGGTATCTGACACCTACAGAGATTAGTAGATGCCGGATAAGCGAGTTTTCTGGTCGCTTGAGACTATTTCTGTACTTTTTACCCATTTATTTTCTGCAATTGTTTTTGCCGGTTGCTTGAGATTGTTGGTTGCTTGAATTCCACATAACAGGGATTTTACTGTGATTCTGTGTAAAAGACACAGAATTAGCTTATTCTGTGATTCTATTAATTTTATGTGGTAATATTTAACTACAACATCTTGGATCTACTGTGTGGGATGCTGCTTCCATGATTTGTGTGCAGAGCTGCACTTCCTAGTGACTTCCAGGTGTTCCAGTGATGCATGTGATCTATCCTCTCCCATATTAGGCTGGATGATACCCAACCTCCTCTGATGATGGTCCAGAAATGAAGCTCAGTCCCTTAAATATTTAGAGCTCCTCTATACGATTTGATTCTTTATCATGATCTAAACACAGCTGCCCTCAAAGATAGTGCAAGAAACCTTCCCCAAGAAAGTAACTTCATTCTTTGAAGTAATACCAGACAGTAAAAGCTGGATGAACTAAGCCAGCCTTGCTGCGTCCATAGGAGATCCATACCGAGGTTTCAGGCTTGAGTCTTTCTTCAAGGTACAAGTGAAATGCAGGCAGGCATCTGAATGAAAAATGGGGCAAGAAAGGGGGAAAAATGGAAGGGGGAGGAGTCCACACCAACAGGCAAAAGATAAAAAGATAATTGATTGCATATGATAAGCGGAACAGTGAGAAATAATTTTGGTTCTGTGAAAGGAGATAGAGGGAAAAGGGAAGTGTGTGTGTGTGTGTGTGTGTGTGTGTGTGTGTGTGTGTGTGTGTGTGTGTGTGTGTGTGTGTGTGTGTGTGTGTGTGTGTGTGTGTGTGTGTGTGTGTGTGTGTGTGTGTGTGTGAGAGAGAGCGAGAGAGAGAGAGGGAGAGAGAAAGACAGAACTCGAGGAAAGGAGACGGGGATAAAGATGTGAGCGAGGGTTTTAATGGAAACAGAAGTGTGGTTAAAACCCCTTGCTCACATCTTCATTCCCGTCTCCTTTCCTCGAGTTCTGTCTTTCTCTCCCTCTCTCACTCTCTTTGTCTCTCATGCTTGCGTTACTGCAGGTATGACCTCACTAGATTGGGCAGGCTGGCTCACTTTTCGTCCCTGTAGCTCCTCCCCTTAATATCCCTAATAAAGAATGAGAGCCCTAGACTCCTCCCTCCTTACCTGCCTTGGATGTGACCCAGCAGCATGTAGAGGCATGGGGAGGTTTTCTGGTTAATAAAGCCTTTGACTACTTGCTTCATGTCATTGATCATGCCACAAGAAGTCAATATTAATGCCATCCGGTTGGAGAGTGTCCAATCGGAAGATGAGATGTTATTTCTCTAATTTGCGGGTGATCTCAGTCTGGCAGTGCATGAGACCATGGACAGAGATGTTAGCATGGAAATAGGATGGGGAATTGAAATGGGTGGCAACTGGGAGATCCCTGCTATTGTGGTGAATGGAGCTGAGGTGCTCAACAAAGCAATCTTGAACTTAATTTGCTGCAATGCAATAAAACACCAATGGAACAGCTACAATCAATAAATATCAGTTAGGTCCTGTGTGCAGCCTCTCAAACACTTGATGAATACATTGCTCAAATTGACCGTATGTGGTATGAAAACCTCAATAAGTCAGGCCTCATCTGTAAGAGGAGGGATAGAGTAAATACTTCCAGGTTGGCAACCCTTTGTCAGAACTTCAAAGTTCAAAGTTCAGATTTATTGACAGAGTGCAAACATGACATCATTTACAAGGGGGCAGCACAGTTGATGTAGCAGGTAGTGCAACACCTTAAAAGCACCAGCGATTGGGAGCGGACCAGGGTTTGAATCCCACACTGTCTGTAAGGAGTTTGTACATTTTCGCCATGTCTGCATGGATTTTCTCAAGTCAAATCACCTTTATTTATCGTTCATATCATGTTTACACAGTAGAGATGAAGTAGCATTTCTCTTGGAGCATATTTACATAAAGATAAGTTAGAAGTTAAACACATTGAAACATTAAAATATTAAGACGTATACAGTGAAGTCCACGAAACATATCCACATATGTTCTGGGAATTCAGGAGCTGATGGTTTGGGGGAAAAAGCTATTTCCCAATCTGGACGTAAGGGCCCGAGTGCTGCGGTACCTTTTACCAGATGGCAGAAGGGAGAACAGTCTACGTGAGGGGTGTGTGGAGTCCTTCACAATGTTTATTGTCTTTCCCCTGCATCCAGTGTTGTAGACGTCCTTCATGGTGGGAACAGAGCCCCTAATGATCTTTCCCGCTGACTTCACTGTCCTCTGCAGGGTCTTGCAGTCTGAGGTGGTGCAGCTTCCAAACCAGGCGGTGATGCATTTGTACAGGATCTCTTGATATATCCTCTGTAGAATGTAGTGTGTATGGAGGGTAGGAGATGAACTTTCCTCAGCCTTCGCAGGAAGTAGAGGCGCTGCTGGGCTTTCTTGGCTATGGAGCTGGTGTTCAGGGACCAGGTATGATTCTCCGCCAAGTGCACTCCAAGGAACTTGATACTCTTGACGACCTCAACTGTGGAGCCAAAAATGGTCAGGGCCCTCCTAAAGTCAACAACCATCTTTCTTGTTTTATTAATGTTCAGATCCAGGTTGTTGGTTCTGCACCAGTCCATTAGCGACTGCACCTCATCTCTGTACGCTGACTCCTCATTCTTTCTGATAAGGGCCGCCACGGTATTGAACCTGATGATGTGGTTCGCGCTGTGTTTAGCTGCAGAGTCATGGGTCAGCAGAGTGAACAGCAGTGGACTAAGCACGCAGCCTTGGCGGGCCCCTGTGCTCAGTGTGATGGTCTTGGAGGTGCTGGCTCCAGGGGCTCTGGTTTCGTCCCACCATTCAAAACGTACTGTGGGTTGGTCAATTGGGTGTAAATTGGGCAGTATGGACAAATGGGCTGAAATAGCCTATTTCTGTGCTGTATGTCTAAATTTAAATTTAAACCCTGAGATGTGGGCCAGGTAGAATTTCTACTTATCAGTAGTGTAAACTGTTCTCAAGATAAAGATACATATAGAAAAGAGAGAAGTGTAAACAAAGAAAGGAATGTTAACAAACCGGCTGTGCAAATGCAGAAAAAAAATTAGGTAATAAATAAAGTGCAAAGTCAGAGTCCTTTAATGAGTCCCTGATTGACTTTGTTGTTGAGGAGTCTGTTGGTGGAGGGGTAGCAACTCTTCCTGAACCTGTGGTGTGCGTGTCTTGTGGCACCAAAATCTCTTTCCTGATGGCAGCAGTGAGAACCGGGCTTGTGCTAGGTGGTGTGGGTCCTTGATTGCTGCTGCTCTCCAACGGCAGCGTTCCCCACAGATGTTCTCGACGGTGGGGAAAATTTTGCCTGTGATGTACTGAGGTGGGTCTGCTAACTTTTTCAGGGCTTGGACACAGTCCAGTACATTACAGGCAAAACTCTCCCCACCATCAAGAAAATCTTGACTTGTTTTTAAAGGTGGGAATAAGGTCAAATGGAAAATGAGAATTTTGTTCCTCCAGGTTCTGTTGGGGTTCACTGTGGGACAGGTCAGGACAAGAGGACACACCTTGACAGGTTGGAATGGGAGTGGGATGAAGTGTTGAAGTGCCAGGCAACAAGTCGAAGATGCTCTGCAAAGTCTTCATCTCTGCTTCACTTGCAAAGAATGTTTAGTTCCCTGGATAGCGAGTAGGGAACGGCATTGGTTAGCATAGCTTACAGTGCCACTATTTGGGACTAGAGTTCGAATTCTGCGCTGTCTGTAAGGAGTTTTTACGTTCTCCCCATGGACTCCGGTTTCCTCCCACTGTTCAAAATGTACCAGTAGTGCAGGTTAATGGGGTGTAATTGGGTGGCACAGGCTCATAGGCTGAAATGGCTTGTTATTGTGTTGTATGTCTAAATTTAAATTTAAAGGGAAGGGGAGAAAGGACAAGTGTGACATCTCCAACAGTAGGAAGGGGCATCACTGTCCTGTACCACCACTGTGAGGCCCAAGAGAAGTTTAGTTTAGTTGTGTTATTTACACAACACATTTAAACCTACTCCCATTGAACAAAATGCCGTCATGATTATAAATTACATCCTAACTGGTCCCCAATGTTTAGAATTGTACATACAACATGGGAACAATCGACAATCACCTCAAAACACTTCCAAGTAAAAATACATCTTTAACCTCGATTTAAAAGAGTTGATGGAAGGGGCTGATTTGATGGAGGGAGGAATGTTGTTCCACAGTTTGGGAGCTGCTATCGCGGAAGCGTGATCTCCCCTGTGTTTGCGATTTGACTGCGGAGCAACCAAGCACCTAAATTGGCCGATCTGAGGGGTCTTGAAGTGGAGTTGGGGATGAGGAGATCAGTGATGTAGGAGGGGGCGAGTCCCACTGATGGCTTTGTAAACAAACTGGAGAACTTTAAAATCTATTCTGAGCCCTACTGGCAGCCAGTGAAGGGAGGTGAGAATAGAAAAGATATGGTCCCTCTTCCTGGCTCCTGTCAGGAAACTGGCTGCCACATTCTCCACAAGTTGCAGACGGGATCATGATGACTGACTAATTCCTGTTAGAGTAGACTAATGGGAGAAAATGAGGGCATGGATAACTTTCTCACGGTCTTTCAGTGACAGGAATGGTTTGATTTTGGCAATAATGCGGAGCTGGAAAAAGCTAACTTTTACTACCGCATTGATTTGTTTGTCAAATTGTAGGTGGAATCGAATATCACACCAAAGGACTTGACGTGTGGATTAATGAGGGTGGTGAAGTTGCCAAGGGTGTCAGAGATCATTTTGGTGGAGTTGGGGTGGGGGCAAATAGGATGATCTCAGATTTACCTTCGTTTAGTGGCAGGAAGTTTTGAGCCATCCAGCACTTTATGTCCAGACAGTCGATGAGGCTAGTTATCTTTTCTTGATTGTTGGGCTTCAGGGGGAGATAGAACTGGGTGTCATCAGTTAAGCAGTGGAAGGAGATGCCATGTTTTTGGATGATATGGCCGAGGGGAAGCATGTACAAGGAGAAGAGAATGGGGCTCAGAATAGACCCTTGTGGGACCCCACATGAAAGAGTAACAGAGGAGGATGAAAATTTGCCCATGTTGACTGAGGAAGTCCTATCAATGAGATAAGATTTAAACCTGTTCAACACCAACCCTCTGCTGGAGGCAATCTATTAAAATAGCTTGATCCACTATATTGAATGCTCTATATACCTATTCAACTTTTCCTTAAATATTAAAATCAAGCCCACATCTACCACTTTGGCCGGAGTTTATTCCACACCCCCACCACCCTCTGAGTGAAGAAATTCCCCCTAATGTTTCCCCTAAACTTTTCCCCCTTCAATCCCAATCCATGTCCTCTTGTTTGAATCTCCCCCTCTCAATGGAAAAAGCCTATCCATATTTACTCTATATGTCCCCTCATAATTTTAAATATCTCTATCAAATCACCCCTCAATCTTCTATGCTCCGGGAAAAAAGTCCTCAGCTGTTTAACATTTCCCTGTAACGCAAACCCTGAAATCCAAGCCACACTCTTGTAAATCTCCTCTGCACTCTCTCTATTTTGTTGATATCCTTCTTATAGTGACCAAAATGCACATATTATTCCAAATTTGGCCTCAACAATGCCTTATACAACTTCAACATGACATCCTGACTCTTGTACATAATACCCTGATTTATGAAGGCCAACATGCCAAAAACATTCTTCACTGCCCTTCTACATGTGACTCCACTTTCAGGGATTTATGTACAAGAATCCCTCAGTCCCTTTGTTCTACTACATTCCTCAATTGTCTCCCATTTAATATGTATCATCTTTGCTGATTAATCCTACAAAAATGTAGCACTTCATACTTATCAGTATTAAACTCCACCTGCCATCTTTCTGCCCACTCTTCTAACTGACCTATATCCTACTGCAAGCTTTGAAAACATTACTCAAACACTACCAATCCTAGTATCATCTTCATACTTACTGATGCAATTTACCACCTTATCATTCAGATCATTAATATATATGACAAACAACAATGGACCCAGTACTGATCCCTAAGACACTCCACTAGTCACCGGCCTCCAATTCGACAAACAATTTTCCACCACAACTCTCTGGAATCTCCCATACAGCCACTGCTAAATCTATTTCACTACTTCAACATTAATACCTAATGATTGAACCTTCCTAACTAACCTTGTCAAAGGCCTTACTAAAGTCCATATAGGCAACATCCACAACCTTCTTAGTAACCTCCTTGAAAAATTCTATAAGATTTGTTAAACATGATCTACCACACACAAAACCACGTTAACTCCTAATCAGTCCCTGTCTATCCAAATCATTGTATAGTCCATCAATAGAATTTACCTACCACTGACGTCAGACTCACAGGCCTATAATTACCCAGTTTACTTATAGAGCTTTTTTTAAACAGTGGAACACATAGGCTACTTTCCAATCCTACAGCACCTCCCCCGCGGCTAAGGACATTTTAAATATTTCTGTCAGAGCCCCCGTTATTTCTACACTAACCTCCCTCAAGGTCCAAGGGAATATTTTGTCAGGACCTAGAGATTTATCCACCTTGATTCTTGTTAAAATAGCCAGTACTATCTCCTCATTAATCTATATATTTTCCATGACTTCACTACTAGTTTTCCTCACTTCACCCGACTCAATATTCCTTTCCTTAGTGAATATTGAAGTAACAAATCATTTAAAATTTCCCCCATCCCTTCCAACTCTTCACACAGCCAACCCCTCTGATCCTCAAGGGGCCCATTTTTATTCCTCACTACTCTTTTACTTTTAATGTATCTGTAGAAACACTTTGAATTTATTTTTACCTTGCCTGCCAAAGCAGCCTCATATCTCCTTTTAGCTTTTCTAATTTCTTAAGTTATTTTTTGCATTTTTTATTTTCCTCAAGTACCTTATTTATTCCCTGCTGTCTACACCTATTGTACACATCCTCTGAACCAAATTCCCAATATCCCTTGAAAACCAAGGCTCTCTATATTTTCTAACCTTTCCTTTAATCCTCACAGGGACAGACCAACTCTGTACTTTCAAAATTCCCCCTTTGAATATCCTCCATTTATCTGTTGCATCCTTCCCCAGAAAATAAATTCTCCAAGTCCACACCTTCTAAATCCTTTTGCATCTCCTTGAAAGTAGATTTGTTCTAATCAAGGATCTCAACCTTAGGCCCAGCCCATTGCTAATCAATCAGGGTCAAAAACCAAAAGTTAACTAATATTACAAATTTTGAAAATAATTAAAAACCCAGGAAGAAACAAAGTTGGGATTCATTTCAGTAGTGGAACATCTAATTTTCTTCCCAAATCAAACATGCCATTATATCGGACAACCCTAGAGTTGGATGGACAGCATCTTTCCATTTCATTAATATGGCCCTTTTAGCGATAAGGGAGGCGAGGGCAACGACATGTGATTGTCAAGCAGTCAATATCAGACTGCTATATACCTATTCAACTTTTCCTTAAATATTAAAATCAAGCCCATTGTATTGTGATCACTAGACCCAAAGTGTTCCCCAACATAAAGCTCTGTCAGCTGACCTGTCTCGTTCCCTCATAGGAGATCCAATTCTGCCCCCTCTCTAGTCCGTACTTCTATGTATTGATTTAGAAAACTTTGCTGAACACATTTGACAAACTCCAACCTATCCAGCCCTTTTACAGTATGGACGTCCAAGTCAATTTGTGGAAAGTTAAAATCTCCTACAATCACCACCTGATGTTTACTACCTCCAGTTTCCCCTTCCTAAAGTCAACAATCAGCTCTTTGGTTTTGGCAATATTTAGTGTGAGTTTGTTGTTGGTGCAACATTCAGCCAAGTTTTCAATCTCCCCTTGGAGACAACTGTTGGATTTTCAGGCAATTGGATGTTATTCCTAATAGTTCCTAAAAATAACAATATTTTTTTTTAGATATTGCAAATATCAGAGTGCATTTTCCAGTAAAATTGATATGTTCAAAGGCAGTTATGGGAACCGAGTCTGTCCATTTAGAGGGGCTACAGAAACGGGTGACCTCGATGAGAGGAAGGAGGAAACAGAAACCAGGATGCTGGCAAGCAAGCCACAAGAACATGGGCCTCATGGGACAGGGCTTCAGTGATTGGAAGGGATCAGGACCCTGGAGTACAGGAACTGAACCCACAACAAGATGGAAGAAAGCACAGCCAAACATTACCAGGTGAACTGCATTCTGAACCATCAGTAATTTCACATGATTTTAAAGCATATTATCTGAAGTTCATTGCAACCCCAGGTTGTGTGTGGAGGAAACATAGCTTCCCTATCTGTCTGGGATGTGTGGATTGCTGTCTCACTGCCTGAAACTTATTTGGAAGTCACACCCGCCCATCAAGGTTGGATTCTGCCTGCCATTAGTGCACACCTTGGCGCTGGCTTGTTTAATTAACCTCGGATCATTATTGGCTAGAAGAATAGATTAGCAGTGTATATAACACCAATGCACAGCACATTCTTTCTCTCTGCCTTGCGGTCCAAGCCCTGGACATCGGTCCACACCAGATCGCTACAGTGGACATTGCTGGAAGAGTCACAGGTAAGGCGTGCACTACACTGAAGCTGAGCCGTAGTATTGCGATAGATCAATACTTGCAAAGAGCCGCACCCCAATTGGTACAGGGAATCAATTGTGTAAGAGTCCCTGTTTGCAGTGTGTGAGCACATTCACTAATGCCAGAGTCCAACCTAGGTCCGATGTGAATGTCTATATTGTTACCTAAGTATGTACCGTTTAACATTTTCCTGTTTGTCTCCTGTGTGTTAATTAAAGTTATGTGATTCTAATCCTTATGTCGAGACTCGTCTCTCTGTGAACCTACTGAATTTGATGCTCTTCCCAACCCAACACCCCATCTACAGCAGCATTGCACAACCATGCTTGCCCATTCTCACCCTTCCCCCTTTAACCCTGTCACCCATCTGAGCGAAACAATCCATGGTGTTGGGACTTCCATAGGTGTCTATGTTTGGTAGAATCATTCTCCTTCAGTGGAAGCTATCGCTGCGCTCCACCGTGGAAATCATTGCCTCTGTATAAGAAATGCTGGAGGGACTCACCCAGTCTCACTGTGTCCATCGGAGGTAAAGATATACAATAGTTCTCTCCTTATCCACGGCTTCAGTTACTCACAGTCAACCACGGTCTGAAAATATTAAATGGAAAATTCAAGATATAAACAATTCATAAGTTTTAAATTATACACAGTTTTGAATAGTGTGGTGAAACCTCGCGCTGTCCCACCCAGGATGTGAATCATCCCTTTATCCAGCATATCCACACTGTATACGCTACCCGTTAGTCACTTAATAGCCATCTCGTTATCAGATCAACTGTTGCGGTATCAAAGTGCTTGTGTTCAAGTAACTTTGTGTAGGGTTTGGTACTATCCATGGTTTCAGGCATCCGCTGGGGGTCTTGGAACATATTGCCCACGGATAAGGGGGGACTACTGTATTACCGAAATTTTTGACCTTGAGCCCTTCTTCAAGGTATAAGCAAAAGGCAAGCAGGCATCTTAAAGACGAGAGATTAAGGGGGAAGAATTGGAGGGGACAAAACAGATAAGAAGAACTGTTTACTGGAATTGATAAGAGGAAAGGTGAGAATTGATTTTGGCTCTGTGAAAGGAGACAGAGGGAAAAGGAAAGAGAGAGAGAGAATGACAGTGAGAGAGATGGAGTGAGAGAGACAAAGCAAGCACGAGCAAGCTGGGGGAAAAGGTAACAGGAAGAAGAGGATGGGAGAGGTAGTTTTAACAGAATACCATCCGGTCAGAGAGTGCCCAGATGGAAGATGAGGTGCATGAGATGATGGACATAACTGTCAGCAAGGGAATGGGATGGGGAATTGAAATGGGTGGCTACTGGTCTATTGATCATTGCTTCTGGTCTATTGATTAACACCATTGGACCTCAGTCAGGGAACAAATTAGTTTTAAAAGTTTCTTCCTTGTTTAGAAATTCTTACATGCTCAAACTCCTCCTGCCTTCCCAGCCTCCTTCAATCCTCTAAGTCTCTGGGTTCTCTGAACTTGTCCCATGACCATCCCCATTTCTCATTGCTTCCCATTGATGACATGGCCTAGATCCCAAGCTTTAACATTCCTTCCCTAAGCCTCTTTATCTGCCTATTATGTCTGCCCAATGTTCAATGTCACACAAGATTAGCTTTATGAATGTCTCTTTATATATTGAAGATGCTTTATGATCTCATTGGGAGATCAGAGGTAGAGAGGGTGAGCAAATTTAAGTTAATGGGAGTCACTATCTCAGAGGATTTTTTCTGGACCCAGCACACTAATGACATCGTAAAGAAAGCACCTCTACTTCCTCAGGAGTTTGAGGAGGTTTAGTATGTCTTTGGAAACCCTGGAAAATTTCTACAGATATGTGATGGAAAGTGTGCTGACCAACTGCATCACGGTCTGGTATGGGAGCACCAATACCCCTGAGCAGAAGCCCAGGACATCACAAGCAAAACCTGCCCCACTATTGAGTACATCTACAAGGAACACTGCTGTTGGAGAGAAGCAGCCATCATCTGGGATCCACACCACCCAGCACATGCTCGGTTCTCGCTGCTGCCATCAGGAAAGAGGTCTAGGTGCCACAAGACTCACAGCACCAGGTTCAGGAACAGCTGCTACCCCTCCACCATCAGACTCCCCAATGACAAATGCTATCAGGGACTCATTTAAAGACTCTTACTTGTGCACTTTATTGATTTTCTTTTTCTTCTCTCTATTGTAGTCAGTTTGTTTACATTTGTTATCTGTTCACAGTTCTTTGTTTGTTCTCCTTGCCCACAGAAAAAGAAATCTCAGGGTTATACGTGATGACAATAAATTTGAAATCTGAATAACTGTGACTGGCAAGTCTATTCCAACAGGATATTTAAATTGGCACTTACAAGTGAACAGGAAGAATGTGGAGTCAGTCCTTTCCCTCAGTTGTGCTTGGTCCACTTCCCAACTGGGTTTACTCATTCCTTCCAGCAACTCCGAAAATGTAATGAACTTCTCATGAAAATTCTTCAAAAAATCCAGAACTCAGAAACAAAACAACCACTGACCTCAGAGGGACCTGATGTGATGGGAATTCGTCTTTAATACTTTTTCACAATGACCAGGGGCAGGGTTTCTGTTACAAGCAATTTCAACACTCAGGGAAGCTCGAGTCATAGACAGTTCAAACTCATAACATTTCTGATCAATTGTTTCTATTCACATTACTATCATGTGTGATGGTGTCTTTAATCACAGAGTAATGCACGGAGTTTGCTCAACATGGATGATATATATATATAAATGTGTGTGTGTGTGTGTGTGTGTGTGTATATGTGCATGTATGTGTGTAGGTGTGTGCGTATATGTGTGTGGGTGTGGGTGATTATGTGTGTGAGTGTGTGTATTTATATGTGAGTGTGCGTGTGTGTGTGTGTATGTGTGTGTGTGTGTATAAAATTTGTCAACTCTTTCATAGCAGCATTACCCTGAATGCATTCCATATCATTGCAATCTACTGTCAATAGTGAAGGACTTCATGAAATAATAGTCACATAGCTGAGCCGCTTCAAGAGAGGACAAGGGAACTTGGCTGCATTCATATTAGCCCTACACTGCATAGTGAAAACTTCACAATGGGACATTCCTGTTTCTCTGAAGGTCCCCATGGCTATTCTATTTTCCCTTGTGTACTGCATTGTTTCTGAGGTTTCTTCGGAGTTGGGGACTTTGTCAACAGGTGTATCACCTGTAATTCTACTGAACTAAACTTGCTCAGGAGGCACTTGATCCCACTCTTGTTTGTACTGAGTTAGTCAACTCACCTGGGTGCTCAGACACAGGGAGAAGAGAAAGTTACCCTTGATTCCTGCTGCAATTACTTCTCAATTATTCATGGCGTGGAAGTGGCACAAAAGTCCAGTCTATGCTTCCAAAATAAAACTACTAAAATTCTCAGGACAGGTTAATAGAATCATCATGATCCAGTGGTCCACCACCAAAAGACAAGGAATTTTTTAAAATTTGACATACAACACGGTAAAACAGGCCATCACAGCCCACTAGTCCTTGCCACTCATTTGCAGCCAATTAACCTACAAACCCAGCTACGTGGGAGGAAACCAGAGCCCCTGGGGAAAACCCATCCACCACGATGAGAACGTACAAACTCCTTACAGACAGTGCAGGATTTGAACCCTGATCCTGATCACTGGCACTGTAAAGGCATTGCACTAATCACTATGATAACCGTATTGCTTTAGCAGAAGAGATTTACTAAGATGTGGCCACGTCTTGAAAAGCTGAGTTACAGGGAAAGGTTAAATAAGTTAGGAATTTATTCCCTGGGGTTCAGAAGAATGAGGGGAGATGTGATTGAGGTATTTAAGATTATGATGGGTATAGATGCAAGCAGGCTTTTTCCACTGAAGTTAGGTGAGATCAAATTTAGAGCACATGGGTTAAGGGTGAAATGGGAAAAGTTTAAAGGGTACATTAGGATGAAATTCTTCATGCAGAGAGTGGTGAGAATGTGGAACATGCTGGCAGCTGAATTGATAAGTGCAGGCTCAATTTTGACTTAAAAAAAAATGTGGACAGGACCCTGGACAGGAGGGAAATGGTCTAGGTGTAGGTCAGTGGGACTAGTCAGAAATATAGATCAGAACTGACTAGGAGGGCCAGAGGCCTGTTTCTGTGCTGCAATGTTCTATGATTTTATCTTCAGAGAAAATAGAACAGCCTTTTGCTTGCCGTAATATACCTGTACATGCCCACTGGGCTCCTGAAGAACAATGAAGTCATTTACATTTGCAGAGTAATATGTGGGAATTACAGGAACTCTATGAAATGCAATTGGTTTATTGAAGGATCTCTTCAGACAGTTCACAAATAATCAGAATGAGATCACACTTATTTGCCTCTATTACATCAGCAATGCCGGTAATCAATCTCACAGCCGATCCCATCAAAGACCTTCTATCAAAGATTCCTTTTTTAATAAGGTTTATTTAGTCTGTTAATCATTGTCAAATAACAGCTAAATATGGATTGCAAATGTTCTGAGATAAATGATATACTTTTCCTTTGATGTGTATTATAAACTGTTGCAATATCAACATTAATAGAGTGAATATTTCAGATAAGTTAAACTTTGATATATTAAGCTTTGAAGCTTTTGACTTTCTGGAAAAGCAGACTGAATTTCATTGATTCACTGAGAGAAAACCTTGAAGTTTGCAGTTAATTTGAGCCGTGTTTATCGGCAGTGCAAAATACCTTGAGGCATTAATGTAGAAACATGGAACATTACAGCTCAGAAATAGGCTCTTTCAGCCCTTCTAGTCTGTGCTGAACCATTTTTCTGCCTAGTCCCACTGACCTGCACGCCATTCATCACCCTCCATACCTCTCCCATCCATATACCTCTCCAAATTCTTCTTAAATGTTAAAATTGAGTCCACTTTCATCACTCAGATGGCAGCTCGTTCCACACTCACACCACTCTCTGTGTGAAGAAGTTCCCCCTTTCTGTTCCCATTAAGCTTTTACCATTTCACCTTTGACCCATGTCCTCTGGTTTGAATCTCACCTTCCCTCAGTAGAAAAAGCCTACCTACATTTACTCTGTCTATCCACCTCATATTTTAAATACCCCTATCAAATCTCCCTTCATTCTTCAACACTCCATGAAATAAAGTCCTAACCTGTTTAACCTTTCTTTGTAACTCAGTTTCTGAAGTCCATGCAATATCCTAGTAAATCTTCTCTCCACTCTTTCTATCTAGTGATATCTTTCCTGTAGACAGATAACCAAAACTTCACAAAATCCTCCAAATTTGGCCTCAGCAACTTTACCATAACATCTCAATGTTGTAAATGTGCATTAGGTTCATGCTGTGCACACATTGTGTGGAGTACAAGCTTCCATCTCATTAGACCAAGAGAGGAATGACAGACACCAGTGTTTTCCCCAAATCCAAAGAACAAACCCTTTTATTTACAGTTAGAGAAATATTTATAGTACTTACAATACCCATGGTCACGAGGGAACTTTCACAAGCCAGCTCACACACATGTGACTGGATGAGTTGATTGATGGCTCAAGTCCCGACAACTGGTAACATCCACTCCTGGTGACGGTGGGGTTGCTCTATTTAGGGCATCTGATCACCCAACACCTGTACTCAATACTTTGATTTATGAAGGCCAAGATGCCAAAAGCCCTCTTTACAACCCTATCTACTTGTGGCATCACTTTCAGGGAATTATGTATCTGTATTCACAGATCCTTTATTTCCTCTGTCACCCTCAGTGCCCAACCATTTACTGAGTTTCTCCTTTCTTGCCAAAACCTCACACTTGTCTGCATTAAATTCCATCTGCCATTTTTCAGCCCATATTTCCAGCTGGTCTAGATCCCTCTGCAAGCTTTGAAAACCTTCTTCATTGTCCACAACTTATTGTGTCATCTACAAACTTGCTGATCCAATTTCCCACATTATCATCCAGATTATTGCTATAGACAACAAACAACAATGGTTCCAGCATCGATCCATGAGGCACACCACTAGTCACAGGCCTCCAGTCTGAGAAGCAATCATCCACCACCACTGTCTGGCTTCTCCCGTCCAGCCATTGTCAAATCCAGTTCATTACTTCATCATGAATACCTTGCGTCTGAACCTTCCTGACTTACTTCCCATGTGGGACCTTGTCAAAGGCCTTACAAAAGTCCATGTAGATAACATTCACAGCCTTTCCTTCATCAACTTTCCTGGTAACCTCCTTGAAAAACTCTCTAAAATTGGTTAAACATGACTTACCACACACAAAGCCATGTTGACTATCTTTAATCCATCCCTGGCTATCCAAATACTTGTATATCCAATCTCTTAGAACACCTTCCATAATTTACCTACCACTGACGTCAGCCTCAGCAGCCTATAATTTTCAGGGTTACCTTTAGACCATTTTTTTAAACAACAGAACAATGCGAGCTACCCTGCAACCCTCTGGCACCACACTTGTGGCTAAGGACAATTTAAATATTTCTGCCAAAACCCCTGCAATGTCTACACTTGTCTCCCTCAAGGTCCGAGAGAATATCTTGCCAGGTCCTGGGGATTTATCCCCCCTTATTTGTTTTAAGACAGAAAGCACTTCCTCCTCCTTAATCTGTAGAGATTCCATAAGCTCACTGCTTGTTTTCCTTGCTTCCCTCAACTCATTTTTCTGAGTGAAAACTGATACAAAAAACCCAATTTCTTTTGACTCCATAGATAGCCAACCATGCTGATCTTCGAGTGGACCAATTTTGACCCCTACTATCCTTAGGATCCCCTTCACATTGTCTGCCATAGCAGCCTCATGTCTTCTTTTAGCCTTCCTGATTTCCTACTTTAGGTTTGATTGCATTTTTTTATATGCCTCAAATACCTCATTTGCGCCATGTTGTCTCTACCTGCTATACACCTCTCCCTTCTTCCGAACCAGATCCCCAATATCCCTCAAAAACCAAGGGTCTTTTTGCCTGCTAACCTAACAGGAACATACAAATTCTGTACTCTCAGAATGTCGTCTTTGAAGGTCCTCCATTTACCTCGCACATTCTTGCCCAAAAACAACTGATCCCAATCCACACATTCTAGATCTTTTCTCATTTCCTCAAAATTGGTCTTTCTCCAATTTAGAATCTCATCCTATCCTTCTCCATAATTATCTTGAAACTAATGGCATTATGATCATTGGGCCCCAAAGTGATCCCCTACATATGCTTTCTTCATCTGTCCTGTCTCATTCCCTAATAGGGGATCCAGTATTGCACTGTCCCTCGTTGGTATCACTATATATTAATTTAGAAAATTTTCCTGAACACATTTGACAAACTCCAATCTATCAAGCCCTTTTACCGTATGGGAATCCCAGTCACTATGTGGAAAATTTAAATCCCCTACCACCACAACCTCATGTTTCCTGCAGCTGTCTAGTATCTCTCTACAGATTTTTCTCCTCCAATTCTCGTTGACTACTGGCCTGTCTATAATACAACCCCATGAGTGTGGTCATTTCCTTGGCTCCAGCCATATAGCCTCAGTAGCTAACTTGCAAGGTCGGAGATGAACAAGGACTGAACCACTTACTATCGGAGGAATAGGAACTATAAAGATAAGGGAGGGTCATGGAGAATGTTGTGTAACAATTGAGTCCTGGTTGTCAGTTTGTTAGTGTTGGCAACTAGTGTTGTGGGGTTAAGGGAGAGCTATTTAAAAATGGTTTCATGTTTAACTCAAACGGACTTACCTGCAGCACTTTGCAGCCACCAGATTCCAAGGTGTGGGTTCCCTGAAGCAGGATGCCATTCAGCTACTGTACAACTGGTGCACACCATCCCTTGGCCAGTGAATGCATGAATTAACTTTAGGCCACTTTGTGTGGGTGAATGCTTCCATGACTGATCTCACTCTTTGTGTGGGCTACCCAGGAAGAAAAACTTACATTTTGTGCAGAAAATCTACAATTTTCTTTCTCCTAAAACTTTTCACAGAAATCCAATGCATGGTACATGTAAGCAGGGATGTATTTCTAGGCCATCGCAGGGAATGTTCAGGGAATCGCATACTAAGATTTTCCCTTGGAGAGGGGGAAAAGTGTTTGTTAATCAGTATTGTTGGATGACTTGACTGCTTAGCCAGCCCACAGCCTCCTCCCACTACTGGAACATGGATGACTTGCATTATATCCGCATTATATCTTGTGATTTTGTGCTTTGGTTTTTTGGGTTCTGAGGTGCCTGAAGGGGCCAAAGAGGTACTACAAAGTCTACCACTGATGGGGGCAGCAGTGCTGAAAGGGCGAGTAGATTGCAAGGTGGTGGACTCCTTCCATTGTTTATGTCAAGATCATCTGCACTTCCAGAGCAGAGCCCTGCGGTTTCTGAATGCTCCTTCTCCACTTTGCGTTGATGTGGGCTGAATATTCTCAGCAATCAGATGCTGGACCTATCAAGAAGGCACTGAGCACATCCTTGATCTATTCCTCTCTCTGGATGGAAATAGCATAGTGGTTAGTGCATCGCTATTCCAGCGCCAGCGATCGGGACCATTTCAAATCCCACGCTGTCTGTAAAGAGTTTGTATGTTCTCCCTGTGTCTGCATGGGTTTTTCCCAGGGCTCCCGTTTCCTCCCACCATTTGAAACGTACTGGAGGTTGTAGGTTAATTCGGTGTAATTGGGCAGCACGGACTCATGGACCACAAAGGCCTATAACTGTGCTGTTGTGTCTAACTTCTTTAAATTTAGTATAAAGCTAGCAATAGAATGTTTTTTCTTCTAATTTAATTCCTTTTTTAATTTAGACATACAGCACGGTAACAGGCCCTTCTGGCCCTCAGGCTTTTACTGCCCAATTACACCCAATTAACCTACAACCCCACCCCCCTCGGTATGTGTTGAAGGATAGGAGGAAACTGGAGCCCCCGGGGGAAACCCACACAAACACAGGGAGAACGTACAAACTCCTTACAGACAGCATGGGATTCAAAACCCAGTCCCAATCACTGGCGATTTAACAGCGTTTCACTCACCGCTACACCAACAGTACTGCCCAGAGAGTCCAATATCAGCAACAGTATGGAGAAGAGTGAACATAACTGGAGCCTTAGTGCTGCAGGTGGGGGCTTAGGATGCCCTGGGAAATATACTTTGTGCTGTGAAATGTGAGATCTTAAAATCAATTAAGGTGGCTCCCAATTGTGGAATGATCAGTTTGTTGAATAGCATTACTTATGCACTGGCTTTTTGGTTCAAGGTTCAAGGTTCAAGATTCCTTTGACTGTCCAGTAATAACACATTAAAAATTTACTGTACAGGATATACTTCAACTTTTGAGTCACCTTGGGCATTGCCCGGCACCCCAACAATAGGAGAAAACAGAGTCTTGTCAGAGACACCGAGTGTCCATGGATTCACCTCCAGCCCTCACGCAGCCTCTGCACCAGCATTCCCTCTAATTTTTAGTAGTTAGTGTGCGCAAAATCTTACATTGTGCAAAATTTTTGCCCTGTGACAGAAGTATGGGTGCCCTGAATGCTTGTGCAAATGTAAACTTGAAAGTGTTTCAAGATCATTTTGGCACAGCCTCTCTTGCATGGCGAATAAAACTGTATGGGCATATTTTAATGGAATGCAAGAATAATTAGTTGCTTATTTAACCAACGAAGTAGTTAACAGAAATAGTTAGCTAAGGGATTATTTTCAATAAGTAAAATGATTAATTACTACATTATTTTAGGTAACTAACCTTTTGCACTCACACTAATGTCCTTTGTGCGCTGGTTGCACATGTGCACAGATGTGGTCAGCTCAAACCATCGGCAACCTGAGCTCCAGATCCAAACCTCCAATCAGGAAGACTTCAGCACCTGAGGCCCTTCAGGAGCCCTTCTTTCCCTCAGCACAATCTTGAACCCCGGTTCTGTACAACTGGTCCACACCATCCCTTGGCCAGTGAATTAGGCCACTTTGTGTGGGTGAATGCTTCCATGCCTGATCTCACTCTTTGTGTGGGCTACCCAGGAAGAAAAACTTACATTTTGTGCAGAAAATCTACAATTTTCTTTCTCCATGAGGAGCCAGAAGTCCCACAGCCTGGATGTATCCTTCACCTGCTGAGCATATTGCTGCTCTGTGTCCATGGGCACTGTCCTGTAAGGTCTTCTCCTGCGCTTCTTCTCAATGTAGAAGGAATAGGCAGTGACTTTGGGGTTTCTGCCCTATCCTGTGCGATACCAGAATCCTAAAGTCACTAAACAGTCTTTTTTCCACAGAGTGTTTCATTTTAGAACTGGAGAGCATAGGCTTAAGATTCAAGATTCAAGATTATTTTATTGTCAAGCTGAAGCATGCATGCTACGCAAAGTGTTAAGTAAGAGCGACACACGCAGTTGAGTTGAGCTCGAAGGCTGATTTATTGCGCTGCCAGCTCTATTGATGTTCACTCCCTGCATCTGACAACAGGAGTGACGTCATTGCAGCACTGGCCTCCGACTGACTAGCATTCCCACCATTGCCCATTGTTTTAATCATCCTTCATTGACTCATTATGTGCACGGTTTCAGAACTCCAAAGGAAATGGGCCACTGTCAGTGATTCCAACCTTCCCTTCACAGCTTAGGCAATCCTTTACTAATCACAGAGCCCCAATGGCATAGGGATTACTTAAAGTGTATGTGAGTGGGAAGAAAAAGGTTGAGAACCACTGGATTAAAAGGATCTGGATGAAATACAGGTGAATGGGACTAGCCCAGAATACCAAATAGATGAGTTGGAACAAAGAGCTTTGACCATGCTGTCTGACTCTCAATAACACCAGCTGAAGCATATAACTCACCTGTCAATGCATCTGTAAAATTTCCCCATTGCGTTTCACAGCAAAGAGATGTATACTATTCCACAAAGCAATTTTTTTCAAATTTCTCTCTGCCAAAATATGTTCTAATGCCTGAGTCTGAAGCTCCCACCCTACTGAATAGGCTGATCCTATTCTAAGAAGTCAATAAGGTGTAGTGCATGTTTAAGATTCAATGCAGCTGGTAATCAAGGGGAAAGGGCTCTGTTGCCCAGGGAACAATCTCTTGGCATTGACTATGAGTTTCTTTATGATTTCATATTGCCATTGTACCTCTCCCTCTGTGATCTTAAGTATCTTTTAGCACATACGTATCGATAGAAAACAATCTTTCAGCAAAATTGAGAATATTTCCCGACAAAGAAGGTGTGTGGGGGGGGGGGGGGGGGGGGAGATTTAGTGGTGATAGCTGCACTTGAACATGTTTATAAATGAGCGAGGAACCAGTTGAACAATCCATAATGTGGCCCTGCAGACAGAAAAGTTTGCAATCGTCCGTTGTATGTGATCCAAGGGCAGCAGCAATAACTTGTGCTGTAAGTAGGGCACCGCCGCCGAGTGGCCATTGCCTGAAATTGCATGTATTTGCTTTCCCAATGAAATCAGGTGTGGACCGTGATGTCCCAATGAGCCTGCAACATCATTCTGCAAGGCCATGGTTTGTAACCCATCTTGCCAAACGCACATCTCACGCCCCAGTCCCATAACCCTTGAGAAATTGCCGATGCTGCAATCTTCAGTGAACAAAGAGAAGCTGAAAAAATTCAGCAAATCAGGAAGCATCCATGAATGAAAAGGGACAGTCAATGGTTCAGGCTGGGACCCCTTATCGAGATGCCATATCCCTTGATAGTGTTGATGTATTGTTCTCAGCATTTAGTATATTCAACACGTGAATTAAAAGGATTTACAACTTTCAATGGAAAAGCAGTCCCATGATTATAATGATGATGATGATGTTGATGGTGATTATAATGATGATGATGATGCTGATGGTGATTATAATGATGATGATGATGTGGATGGTGATTATAATGATGATGATGATGTTGATGGTGATTATAATGATGATGATGATGGTGATGGTGATTATAATGATGATGATGATGCTGATGAAGATTATAACGATGATGATGATGCTGATGAAGATTATAATGATGATGATGATGTTGATGGTGATTATAATGATGATGATGATGTTGATGGTGATTATAATGATGATGATGATGCTGATGAAGATTATAATGATGATGATGATGTTGATGGTGATTATAATGATGATGATGATGCTGATGAAGATTATAATGATGATGATGATGTTGATGGTGATTATAATGATGATGATGATGCTGATGGTGATTATAATGATGATGATGATGCTGATGAAGATTATAATGATGATGATGATGTGGATGGTGATTATAATGATGATGATGATGCTGATGGTGATTATAATGATGATGATGATGTTGATGGTGATTATAATGATGATGATGATGGTGATGGTGATTATAATGATGATGATGATGCTGATGAAGATTATAATGATGATGATGATGTTGATGGTGATTATAATGATGATGATGATGCTGATGGTGATTATAATGATGATGATGATGCTGATGAAGATTATAATGATGATGATGATGTGGATGGTGATTATAATGATGATGATGATGGTGATGGTGATTATAATGATGATGATGATGCTGATGGTGATTATAATGATGATGATGATGGTGATGGTGATTATAATGATGATGATGATGGTGATGGTGATTATAATGATGATGATGATGCTGATGAAGATTATAATGATGATGATGATGTGGATGGTGATTATAATGATGATGATGATGCTGATGAAGATTATAATGATAATGATGATGTTGATGATGATTATAATGATGATGATGATGTGGATGGTGATTATAATGATGATGATGATGCTGATGGTGATTATAATGATGATGATGATGTGGATGGTGATTATAATGATGATGATGATGCTGATGACGATTATAATGATGATGATGATGTTGATGGTGATTATAATGATGATGATGATGCTGATGAAGATTATAATGATGATGATGATGTTGATGGTGATTATAATGATGATGATGATGCTGATGAAGATTATAATGATGATGATGATGTGGATGGTGATTATAATGATGATGATGATGTTGATGGTGAATATAATGATGATGATGATGCTGATGAAGATTATAATGATGATGATGATGTGGATGGTGATTATAATGATGATGATGATGCTGATGGTGATTATAATGATGATGATGATGTGGATGGTGATTATAATGATGATGATGATGTTGATGGTGAATATAATGATGATGATGATGCTGATGAAGATTATAATGATGATGATGATGTGGATGGTGATTATAATGATGATGATGATGCTGATGGTGATTATAATGATGATGATGATGTGGATGGTGATTATAATGATGATGATGATGCTGATGACGATTATAATGATGATGATGATGTTGATGGTGATTATAATGATGATGATGATGTGGATGGTGATTATAATGATAATGATGATGTTGATGATGATTATAATGATGATGATGATGTGGATGGTGATTATAATGATGATGATGATGCTGATGGTGATTATAATGATGATGATGATGTGGATGGTGATTATAATGATGATGATGATGCTGATGACGATTATAATGATGATGATGATGTTGATGGTGATTATAATGATGATGATGATGCTGATGAAGATTATAATGATGATGATGATGTTGATGGTGATTATAATGATGATGATGATGCTGATGAAGATTATAATGATGATGATGATGTGGATGGTGATTATAATGATGATGATGATGTTGATGGTGAATATAATGATGATGATGATGCTGATGAAGATTATAATGATGATGATGATGTGGATGGTGATTATAATGATGATGAAGATGATGCTGATGGTGATTATAATGATGATGATGATGTGGATGGTGATTATAATGATGATGATGATGCTGATGACGATTATAATGATGATGATGATGTTGATGGTGATTATAATGATGATGATGATGCTGATGAAGATTATAATGATGATGATGATGTTGATGGTGATTATAATGATGATGATGATGCTGATGAAGATTATAATGATGATGATGATGTGGATGGTGATTATAATGATGATGATGATGTTGATGGTGAATATAATGATGATGATGATGCTGATGAAGATTATAATGATGATGATGATGTGGATGGTGATTATAATGATGATGATGATGCTGATGGTGATTATAATGATGATGATGATGTGGATGGTGATTATAATGATGATGATGATGTTGATGGTGAATATAATGATGATGATGATGCTGATGAAGATTATAATGATGATGATGATGTGGATGGTGATTATAATGATGATGATGATGCTGATGGTGATTATAATGATGATGATGATGTGGATGGTGATTATAATGATGATGATGATGCTGATGAAGATTATAATGATGATGATGATGTTGATGGTGATTATAATGATGATGATGATGCTGATGAAGATTATAATGATGATAATGATGTGGATGGTGATTATAATGATGATGATGATGCTGATGGTGATTATAATGATGATGATGATGTGGATGGTGATTATAATGATGATGATGATGCTGATGGTGATTATAATGATGATGATGATGCTGATGAAGATTATAATGATGATGATGATGTTGATGGTGATTATAATGATGATGATGATGCTGATGAAGATTATAATGATGATGATGATGTGGATGGTGATTATAATGATGATGATGATGCTGATGGTGATTATAATGATGATGATGATGTGGATGGTGATTATAATGATGATGATGATGCTGATGAAGATTATAATGATGATGATGATGTTGATGGTGATTATAATGATGATGATGATGCTGATGAAGATTATAATGATGATGATGATGTGGATGGTGATTATAATGATGATGATGATGCTGATGAAGATTATAATGATGATGATGATGTGGATGGTGATTATAATGATGATGATGATGTTGATGGTGATTATAATGATGATGATGATGCTGATGGTGATTATAACGATGATGATGATGCTGATGAAGATTATAATGATGATGATGATGTTGATGGTGATTATAATGATGATGATGATGCTGATGAAGATTATAACGATGATGATGATGCTGATGAAGATTATAATGATGATGATGATGTTGATGGTGATTATAATGATGATGATGATGCTGATGAAGATTATAACGATGATGATGATGCTGATGAAGATTATAATGATGATGATGATGCTGATGGTGATTATAATGATGATGATGATGCTGATGACGATTATAATGATGAAGATGATGCTGATGGTGATTATAATGATGATGATGATGCTGATGACGATTATAATGATGATGATGATGTTGATGGTGATTATAATGATGATGATGATGCTGATGGTGATTATAATGATGATGATGATGCTGATGACGATTATAATGATGAAGATGATGCTGATGGTGATTATAATGATGATGATGATGCTGATGGTGATTATAACGATGATGATGATGCTGATGAAGATTATAATGATGATGATGATGTTGATGGTGATTATAATGATGATGATGATGCTGATGAAGATTATAATGATGATGATGATGTTGATGGTGATTATAATGATAATGATGATGATGATGAAGATTATAACGATGATGATGATGCTGATGAAGATTATAATGATGATGATGATGTTGATGGTGATTATAATGATGATGATGATGCTGATGAAGATTATAATGATGATGATGATGTTGATGGTGATTATAATGATAATGATGATGCTGATGAAGATTATAACGATGATGATGATGCTGATGAAGATTATAATGATGATGATGATGCTGATGACGATTATAATGATGATGATGATGTTGATGGTGATTATAATGATGATGATGATGCTGATGGTGATTATAATGATGATGATGATGCTGATGGTGATTATAATGATGATGATGATGCTGATGAAGATTATAATGATGATGATGATGTTGATGGTGATTATAATGATGATGATGATGCTGATGAAGATTATAATGATGAAGATGATGCTGATGGTGATTATAATGATGATGATGATGTGGATGGTGATTATAATGATGATGATGATGTTGATGGTGATTATAATGATGATGATGATGCTGATGAAGATTATAATGATGAAGATGATGCAGATGGTGATTATAATGATGATGATGATGTGGATGGTGATTATAATGATGATGATGATGCTGATGAAGATTATAATGATGAAGATGATGCTGATGGTGATTATAATGATGATGATGATGTGGATGGTGATTATAATGATGATGATGATGCTGATGAAGATTATAATGATGAAGATGATGCTGATGGTGATTATAATGATGATGATGATGTGGATGGTGATTATAATGATGATGATGATGCTGATGACGATTATAATGATGATGATGATGTGGATGGTGATTATAATGATGATGATGATGCTGATGACGATTATAATGATGATGATGATGTTGATGGTGATTATAATGATGATGATGATGTGGATGGTGATTATAATGATGATGATGATGTTGATGGTGATTATAATGATGATGATGATGCTGATGGTAATTATAATGATGAAGATGATGCTGATGGTGATTATAATGATGATGATGATGTGGATGGTGATTATAATGATGATAATGATGCTGATGATGATTATAATGATGAAGATGATGCTGATGGTGATTATAATGATGATGATGATGTGGATGGTGATTATAATGATGATGATGATGTTGATGGTGATTATAATGATGATGATGATGCTAATGATGATTATAATGATGATGATGATGTGGATGGTGATTATAATGATGATGATGATGTGGATGGTGATTATCATGATGATGATGATGTGGATGGTGATTATAATGATGATGATGATGTGGATGGTGATTATAATGATGATGATGATGTGGATGGTGATTATAATGATGATGATGATGTGGATGGTGATTATAATGATGATGATGATGTGGATGGTGATTATAATGATGATGATGATGTTGATGGTGATTATAATGATGATGATGATGCTAATGATGATTATAATGATGATGATGATGCTGATGGTGATTATAATGATGATGATGATGTTGATGGTGATTACAATGATGATGATGATGCTGATGGTGATTATAATGATGCTGATGATGCTGATGACGATTATAATGATGATGATGATGTTGATGGTGATTACAATGATGATGATGATGCTGATGGTGATTATAATGATGATGATGATGTTGATGGTGATTACAATGATGATGATGATGTGGATGGTGATTATAATGATGATGATGATGTGGATGGTGATTATAATGATGATGATGATGTGGATGGTGATTATAATGATGATGATGATGTGGATGGTGATTATAATGATGATGATGATGTGGATGGTGATTATAATGATGATGATGATGTGGATGGTGATTATAATGATGATGATGATGCTGATGGTGATTATAATGATGATGATGATGCTGATGGTAATTATAATGATGAAGATGATGCTGATGGTGATTATAATGATGATGATGATGTGGATGGTGATTATAATGATGATAATGATGCTGATGATGATTATAATGATGAAGATGATGCTGATGGTGATTATAATGATGATGATGATGTGGATGGTGATTATAATGATGATGATGATGTTGATGGTGATTATAATGATGATGATGATGCTAATGATGATTATAATGATGATGATGATGCTGATGGTGATTATAATGATGATGATGATGTTGATGGTGATTATAATGATGATGATGATGTGGATGGTGATTATAATGATGATGATGATGCTGATGACGATTATAATGATGATGATGATGCTGATGGTGATTATAATGATGCTGATGATGTGGATGGTGATTATAATGATGATGATGATGTTGATGGTGATTATAATGATGATGATGATGTGGATGGTGATTATAATGATGATGATGATGCTGATGACGATTATAATGATGATGATGATGCTGATGGTGATTATAATGATGATGATGATGTGGATGGTGATTATAATGATGATGATGATGTTGATGGTGATTATAATGATGATGATGATGCTGATGGTGATTATAATGATGATGATGATGTTGATGGTGATTATAATGATGATAATGATGCTGATGATGATTATAATGATGAAGATGATGCTGATGGTGATTATAATGATGATGATGATGTGGATGGTGATTATAATGATGATGATGATGTTGATGGTGATTATAATGATGATGATGATGTTGATGGTGATTATAATGATGATAATGATGCTGATGATGATTATAATGATTAAGATGATGCTGATGGTGATTATAATGATGATGATGATGTGGATGGTGATTATAATGATGATGATGATGTTGATGGTGATTATAATGATGATGATGATGTTGATGGTGATTATAATGATGATGATGATGTTGATGGTGATTATAATGATGATAATGATGCTGATGATGATTATAATGATGAAGATGATGCTGATGGTGATTATAATGATGATGATGATGTGGATGGTGATTATAATGATGATGATGATGTTGATGGTGATTATAATGATGATGATGATGCTGATGGTAATTATAATGATGAAGATGATGCTGATGGTGATTATAATGATGATGATGATGTGGATGGTGATTATAATGATGATGATGATGCTAATGATGATTATAATGATGATGATGATGCTGATGGTGATTATAATGATGATGATGATGTTGATGGTGATTACAATGATGATGATGATGCTGATGGTGATTATAATGATGATGATGATGATGTGGATGGTGATTATAATGATGATGATGATGTGGATGGTGATTATAATGATGATGATGATGTGGATGGTGATTATAATGATGATGATGATGTGGATGGTGATTATAATGATGATGATGATGTGGATGGTGATTATAATGATGATGATGATGTGGATAGTGATTATAATGATGATGATGATGCTGATGGTAATTATAATGATGAAGATGATGCTGATGGTGATTATAATGATGATGATGATGTGGATGGTGATTATAATGATGATGATGATGCTAATGATGATTATAATGATGATGATGATGCTGATGGTGATTATAATGATGATGATGATGTTGATGGTGATTACAATGATGATGATGATGCTGATGGTGATTATAATGATGATGATGATGTGGATGGTGATTATAATGATGATGATGATGTGGATGGTGATTATAATGATGATGATGATGTGGATGGTGATTATAATGATGATGATGATGTGGATGGTGATTATAATGATGATGATGATGTGGATGGTGATTATAATGATGATGATGATGTGGATAGTGATTATAATGATGATGATGATGCTGATGACGATTAAAATGATGATGATGATGTGGATGGTGATTATAATGATGATGATGATGTGGATGGTGATTATAATGATGATGATGATGTGGATGGTGATTATAATGATGATGATGATGTGGATGGTGATTATAATGATGATGATGATGTGGATGGTGATTATAATGATGATGATGATGTGGATAGTGATTATAATGATGATGATGATGCTGATGACGATTAAAATGATGATGATGATGTGGATGGTGATTATAATGATGATGATGATGCTGATGACGATTATAATGATGATGATGATGTGGATGGTGATTATAATGATGATGATGATGATGTGGATGGTGATTATAATGATGATGATGATGCTGATGATGATTATAATGATGATGATGATGCTGATGATGATTATAATGATTATGATGATGCTGATGATGATTATAATGATGATGATGATGCTAATGATGATTATAATGATGATGATGATGCTGATGGTGATTATAATGATGATGATGATATTGATGGTGATTATAATGATTATGATGATGCTGATGATGATTATAATGATGATGATGATGTTGATGGTGATTACAATGATGATGATGATGATGCTGATGACGATTATAATGATGATGATGATATTGATGGTGATTATAATGATGATGATGATGCTGATGACGATTATAATGATGATGATGATGTGGATGGTGATTATAATGATGATGATGATGATGTGGATGGTGATTATAATGATGATGATGATGCTGATGATGATTATAATGATGATGATGATGCTAATGATGATTATAATGATTATGATGATGCTGATGATGATTATAATGATGATGATGATGCTAATGATGATTATAATGATGATGATGATGTTGATGGTGATTATAATGATGATGTTGATGTGGATGGTGATTACAATGATGATGATGATGATGCTGATGACGATTATAATGATGATGATGATATTGATGGTGATTATAATGATTATGATGATGCTGATGATGATTATAATGATGATGATGATGTTGATGGTGATTACAATGATGATGATGATGATGCTGATGACGATTATAATGATGATGATGATGCTGATGGTGATTATAATGATGATGATGATGTTGATGGTGATTATAATGATGATGATGATGCTGATGACGATTATAATGATGATGATGATATTGATGGTGATTATAATGATTATGATGATGCTGATGATGATTATAATGATGATGATGATGCTAATGATGATTATAATGATGATGATGATGCTGATGGTGATTATAATGATGATGATGATGCTGATGGTGATTATAACGATGACGATGATGTGGATGGTGATTATAATGATGATGATGATGCTGATGGTGATTATAATGATGATGATGATGCTGATGGTGATTATAACGATGACGATGATGTGGATGGTGATTATAATGATGATGATGATGCTGATGGTAATTATAATGATGATGATGATGCTGATGGTGATTATAATGATGATGATGATGCTGATGGTGATTATAACGATGACGATGATGTAGATGATGATTATAATGATGATGATGCTGATGGTGATTATAATGATGATGATGATGCTGATGGTGATTATAATGATGATGATGATGCTGATGGTGATTATAATGATGATGATGATGCTGATGGTGATTATAACGATGACGATGATGTAGATGATGATTATAATGATGATGATGCTGATGACGATTATAATGATGATGATGATGCTGATGGTGATTATAATGATGATGATGATGTGGATGGTGATTATAATGATGATGATGATGATACTGATGGTGATTATAATGATGATGATGATGTGGATGGTGATTATAATGATCATGATGATGCAGATGGTGATTATAATGATGATGATGATGTGGATGATGATTATAATGATGATGATGATGATACTGATGGTGATATTAATGATGATGATGATGCTGATGGTGATTATAACGATGACGATGATGTAGATGATGATTATAATGATGATGATGCTGATGACGATTATAATGATGATGATGATGCTGATGGTGATTATAATGATGATGATGATGCTGATGGTGATTATAATGATGATGATGATGCTGATGACGATTATAATGATGATGATGATGCTGATGGTGATTATAATGATGATGATGATACTGATGGTGATTATAATGATGATGATGATGCAGATGGTGATTATAATGATGATGATGATACTGATGGTGATTATAATGATGATGATGATGCTGATGGTGATTATAATGATGATGATGATGCTGATGGTGATTATAATGATGATGATGATGCTGATGGTGATTATAATGATGATGATGATGTGGATGGTGATTATAATGATGATGATGATGATACTGATGGTGATTATAATGATGATGATGATGTGGATGGTGATTATAATGATCATGATGATGCAGATGGTGATTATAATGATGATGATGATGTGGATGATGATTATAATGATGATGATGATGATACTGATGGTGATTATAATGATGATGATGATGTGGATGGTGATTATAATGATGATGATGATGCTGATGGTGATTATAATGATGATGATGATGTGGATGATGATTATAATGATGATGATGATGATACTGATGGTGATTATAATGATGATGATGATGTGGATGGTGATTATAATGATGATGATGATGCTGATGGTGATTATAATGATGATGATGATGCTGATGACGATTATAATGATGATGATGATGCTGATGACGATTATAATGATGATGATGAGGCTGATGGTGATTATAACGATGACGATGATGTGGATGGTGATTATAATGATGACGATGATGTAGATGATGATTATAATGATGATGATGATGCTGATGACGATTATAATGATGATGATGATGTGGATGGTGATTATAATGATGATGATGATGATACTGATGGTGATTATAATGATGATGATGATGTGGATGGTGATTATAATGATCATGATGATGCAGATGGTGATTATAATGATGATGATGATGTGGATGATGATTATAATGATGATGATGATGCTGATGACGATTATAATGATGATGATGATGCTGATGGTGATTATAATGATGCTGATGATGCTGATGGTGATTATAATGATGACGATGATGCGGATGGTGATTATAATGATGATGATGTTGCTGATGACGATTATAATGATGATGATGATGTGGATGGTGATTATAATGATGATGATGATGCTCATGGTGATTATAATGATGATGATGATGTTGATGGTGATTATAATGATGATGATGATGATGTGGATGGTAATTATAATGATGATGATGATGCTGATGGTGATTATAATGATGATGATGATGTGGATGGTGATTATAATGATGATTAAGATGCTAATGATGATTATAATGATGATGATGATGCTGATGACGATTATAATGATGATGATGATGTTGATGGTGATTATAATGATGATGATGATGATGTGGATGGTAATTATAATGATGATGATGATGCTGATGGTGATTATAATGATGATGATGATGCTGATGGTGATTATAATGATGATGATGATGATGTGGATGGTGATTATAATGATGATGATGATGTGGATGGTGATTATAATGATGATGATGATGATGTGGATGGTAATTATAATGATGATGATGATGCTGATGGTGATTATAATGATGATGATGATGCTGATGGTGATTATAATGATGATGATGATGATGTGGATGGTGATTATAATGATGGTGATGATGCTGATGGTGATTATAATGATGATGATGATGCTGATGGTGATTATAATGATGATGATGATGATGTGGATGGTAATTATAATGATGATGATGATGCTGATGGTGATTATAATGATGATGATGATGCTGATGGTGATTATAATGATGATGATGATGATGTGGATGGTGATTATAATGATGATGATGATGCTGATGGTGATTATAATGATGATGATGATGTGGATGGTGATTATAATGATGATTAAGATGCTAATGATGATTATAATGATGATGATGATGCTGATGACGATTATAATGATGATGATGATGTTGATGGTGATTATAATGATGATGATGATGTGGATGGTGATTATAATGATGATGATGATGTTGATGGTGATTATAATGATGATGATGATGATGTGGATGGTGATTATAATGATGATGATGATGCTGATGACGATTATAATGATGATGATGATGTGGATGGTGATTATAATGATGATGATGATGATGTGGATGGTGATTATAATGATGATGATGATGTGGATGGTGATTATAATGATGATGATGATGTGGATGGTGATTATAATGATGATGATGATGCTGATGACGATTATAATGATGATGATGATGTTGATGGTGATTATAATGATGATGATGATGTGGATGGTGATTATAATGATGATGAAGATGCTAATAATGATTATAATGATGATGATGATGCTGATGACGATTATAATGATGATGATGATGTGGATGGTGATTATAATGATGATGATGATGTGGATGGTGATTATAATGATGATGATGATGCTGATGATGATTATAATGATGATGATGATGTGGATGGTGATTATAATGATGACCATCATGTGGATGGTGATTATAATGATGATAATGATGCTGATGGTGATTATAACGATGACGATGATGTGGATGGTGATTATAATGATGACCATCATGTGGATGGTGATTATAATGATGATGAAGATGATGCTGATGGTGATTATAATGATGAAGATGATGCTGATGGTGATTATAATGATGATGATGATGTGGATGGTGATTATAATGATGATGATGATGCTGATGACGATTATAATGATGATGATGATGTTGATGGTGATTATAATGATGATGATGATGCTGATGGTGATTATAATGATGATGATGATGTTGATGGTGATTATAATGATGATGATGATGATGTGGATGGTGATTATAATGATGATGATGATGCTGATGGTGATTATAATGATGATGATGATGTTGATGGTGATTATAATGATGATGATGATGATGCTGATGGTGATTATAATGATGATGATGATGTTGATGGTGATTATAATGATGATGATGATGATGCTGATGACGATTATAATGATGATGATGATGTTGATGGTGATTATAATGATGATGATGATGTTGATGGTGATTATAATGATGATGATGATGTTGATGGTGATTATAATGATGATGATGATGTTGATGGTGATTATAATGATGATGATGATGTTGATGGTGATTATAATGATGATGATGATGATGCTGATGACGATTATAATGATGATGATGATGTTGATGGTGATTATAATGATGATGATGATGTTGATGGTGATTATAATGATGATGATGATGTTGATGGTGATTATAATGATGATGATGATGCTGATGGTGATTATAATGATGATGATGATGTGGATGGTGATTATAATGATGATTAAGATGCTAATGATGATTATAATGATGATGATGATGCTGATGGTGATTATAATGATGATGATGATGATGCTGATGGTGATTATAATGATGATGATGATGTGGATGGTGATTATAATGATGATGATGATGTTGATGGTGATTATAATGATGATGATGATGATGATGGTGATTATAAAGATGATGATGATGTGGATGGTGATTATAATGATGATGATGATGTGGGTGGTGATTATAATGATGATGAAGATGTGGATGGTGATTATAATGATGATGATGATGCTGATGGTGATTATAATGATGATGATGATGTGGATGGTGATTATAATGATGATGATGATGTTGATGGTGATTATAATGATGATGATGATGATGATGGTGATTATAAAGATGATGATGATGATGCTGATGGTGATTATAATGATGATGATGATGTGGATGGTGATTATAATGATGATGATGATGTTGATGGTGATTATAATGATGATGATGATGATGATGGTGATTATAAAGATGATGATGATGTGGATGGTGATTATAATGATGATGATGATGTGGGTGGTGATTATAATGATGATGAAGATGTGGATGGTGATTATAATGATGATGATGATGATGCTGATGGTGATTATAATGATGATGATGATGTGGATGGTGATTATAATGATGATGATGATGTTGATGGTGATTATAATGATGATGATGATGATGATGGTGATTATAATGATGATGATGATGTTGATGGTGATTATAATGATGATGATGATGATGCTGATGGTGATTATAATGATGATGATGATGTGGATGGTGATTATAATGATGATGATGATGTTGATGGTGATTATAATGATGATGATGATGTTGATGGTGATTATAATGATGATGATGATGCTGATGGTGATTATAATGATGATGATGATGTTGATGGTGATTATAATGATGATGAAGATGATGCTGATGGTGATTATAATGATGATGATGATGTGGGTGGTGATTATAATGATGATGAAGATGTGGATGGTGATTATAATGATGATGATGATGTGGGTGGTGATTATAATGATGATGAAGATGTGGATGGTGATTATAATGATGATGATGATGATGTTGATGATGATTATAATGAAGATGATGATGTTCTTGATGATGATTATAATTAAGATGATGATGTTGATGGTGATTATAATGATGATGATGTTGATTGTGATTTTAATAATGATGATGTTGTTGATTGTGATTTTAATAATGATGATGTTGTTGATTGTGATTTTAATAATGATGATGTTGTTGATGATGATGATTAGGTATGGAGGCGCCAACTCGCAGGTCGAGAATAAACTCCAGAGTGTTGTTAACTTGGCCTGTGACATCAGAGGCACCAGATGTTACTCCATTGAGGACATCGGCACGAGATGGTGTCTTAAGAAAGCAGCCTCTATCCTTAAAGACACCACCCCCCCCACCACCACCCAGGCCATGCCCTCTTCAATCAGCTAATTCTGAGGAAAGATAGAGGGGCCTAAAGACAAGCACTCAGCGGCACAAGGACAGAATCTTCCCCACTGCAGTCAGATTCCTGAATGATCAATGAACCATAGACACCGCCTCACTTTCCATGCACTATTTTTTTAAATTTATTTTTTTAAATAATGTCGATAGTTATAATATGAATGTTTCCGCTATGACGCTGCCACAAAACAACAAATTTTATGACTTTTTCATGACAATCAATCCTGATTCTGATTCTGATGATGATGACGGCCATGATGTCATCAACGACAATGATTCTGATGACAACACGCTGATGGTGATGCTGGTGACAATGATGAGGGAGGGCGAAGATTATTTTATTGTCATATGCACTGATTCCTAATAGTCTTGCTTGCTGCAGTTGAACAGGTACTCGTAAGAAAAATACAAGAGTAAACTAATTGAATTAAATTAAAGGAGTCAATGAAAACATCAGATAGATAACAAATATTCACAGTTATCCTCATGCAAAAACATGACTTTGTGATAGTGCAGACTAACCTTTAGTGGTGTTGGAGCAGTCTTGATTAATGTAACAAGGCAAGGTTCAAGAGTCTGAGAACCTGTTGTAAAGGAACTATTCTTGAACCTGGACATGCTGGTTTTCAGGCTTCTGTTCCTTCTGCCCAAAGGTAACAGTGAGAAGAGGTTGTGACCAGGGTGATGGAGTCTTTTATGATGTTAGCAGCCTCATATGGATGTCTGCGATGGGTGGGAGGTCAGAGTTTGCGATGTTTGCTACCTCTGGTCCCTTTTGCGCTCCTGGGCACTCAAATTGTGAAACCAGGCTGTGATGCAGCCAATCTGCATACTTTCCATAGTGCACCTGTAGAAGGTCGATAGAGTATTCAACAACATGCTAAATCTCCTTCGATTCTTTAGTCTGTAGAGCCATCTTCTTCACTACTTCCTCGATGTGCTGGCTCCATGAGAGGGCTTCTGAAATCTGGATGCCCACGAGCCCGTGTCATCCCGCCCCCATATGTTTTTGAAGGGTGGGAGGAAACCAGAGCACTTGGAGGAAACCCATGTAGATCATGTAGTCTGTAACTCCTTACAGACAGTGCTGGATTCTAACCCAGATCACAGGCGCTGTAATAGCATCACACTAACCACTACACTAACAGTGCCATCCAAATGAAACTCCATCTTCATTTTTTATCAAAATTTATAAAACAGGTTTACCAAACCAGAACACATCTGGTCTGTGATTCAGATTTCAGATTTATTGTCAGAGTACATACATGACATCACATACAACCCTGAGATTCCTTTTCCTGCGGGCCAGGCAGAATCACCATTTATTAGTAGTGCAAAAAAAACCTGTACTCGGTGTACACATGTAGACAAATAAAGAACGATAAACAGATAACAAATGTAAACAAATGGACTGTGCAATTCAGAGAGAATTTAAAAAATCAATAAAGTGCACAAGTCAGAGTCCTTAAATGAGTCTCTGGTTGAGTTTGTAATTGAGGAGTCTGATGGTGGAGGGGTAGCAGCTGTTCCTGAACCTGGTGGTGCGAGTCTTGTGGCACCTAGACCTCTTTCCTGATGGCAGCAGCAAGAACAGAGCGTTTGTTGGGTGGTGTGGGTCTTTGATGAGTGCTGCTGCTCTCCGACAGCAGTGTTCCCTGTAGATGTTCTCAATAGTGGGGAGGGTTTTGCCTATGATGTCCAGGGCTGTGTCCACTACCTTTTGGAGGGCTTTATGCTCAGGGGTATTGGCAGAAAAGTTCTATCATCTTTCTCGTCTGTTCCACTATACTATGCAATACTTTATCGTCACTCTGTTTAACTGTTTAGATTTTATACCCTAACTATTTTGCAATTTTCATTTGACTTCACCTGAATAACATTTTGAAGTCAGTCATCTTCTATGTGTAAATTTCCCCTTAACATCACTGGGGCCCCTCAGAGAGGAACGGTGTGTGCGTGAATAGATTTTAACTGAGTAGGGTTTTGGACAGGTCCAGACCCCATCCTCTTGCCATCTCCCCCTCACCCCGGATCCAGCAGGATGGTGAGGTGCAAGACAACTGGGGGAAGTTCTGTAACAGTGAATGGACAAACAAAGATGGGATGCCCTTTATGCACTTCACGGTGAGTTATGCTGTTTAGTCATCGACCACCTTAAGCAATCCCTAGGGAATATTTAAAGTGTAACATGAGTGGAAAGAAAAAGGTCGAGAACCACTGCTTATTCTTATGTAATAGCACAGGACATGTGATATTACACGAATTTGCCTTCTGCGTTGACACAGAGCCATTAATGTTGCCATGCAGTAAGAGAGAAAGAGAAGCAAAAGACAGTCCCTTCGGAGTCACTGAGTGTCCGTGGATTCTCCCTGCAGCTGCATGGACTCCTGTTTGATTCAACATGAGTTCCAGATCCAAACCTCCAACACGATCTGGAAACCTTTTTCGTTCGAGGGCCTTCGAGAGTTCCTCTTGCCATCAACGCCCACTTGAAACCCATCTCCAACACCTGGTTCCCATGAGCCAGTGTCCAGCAGCCGCAGCCCGTGCAGGACCCCCCCCCCCCACCCCCAACCCACCCCCTCCGACTGCGTTGCCACATCCTGTGTGGTTCCCTCAGCTGCAGAGCCCCTCGCTGGTCGCAGACATGTTCACCGTCCTATAGAGTCATCTCTTCTGCTTCTCCTTCTCAACTGGGAGTGTTCTAGAGTTCTCCCCATTCCTGGTTATCTGAGTCAATCTGTTGCTGCTCCGGAGTCTGTAACCCCTTGTGGGGTTTGTGGACATTAATAATCACTTTGATGTTGTCATCTATTTGAGGATTTTGTCATGTGTTTAATTATTTCCTGGGTTCCAAAGATATTGGAATGTTCCAGAGTTTGTTTGTATGGGAAGAAAGCTCATAGATAGATAGATAAATAAATAGAAAATGTGTGATAGAGAGAGGGAGAGAGAGAAAGTGTATGATAGAGAGGGAGAGGGAGTGAGAGTGCATGATAGAGGGAGAGAGAAAGTGTGTGGCAGAGAAAGGAAGAGAGCAAGAGTGTGTGGGTAGAGAGAGGGAAAGAGAGAGAAAGTGTGTGATAAAGAGTGAGAGTTTGTGATAGAGAGAGGGAGAGAGAGCAAGAGTGTGTGACAGAGAAAGGGAAAGAGAGAGAAAGTGTGATAGAGACAGAGGGAAAGAAAGAGAGGAAATGTGTGATAGAGAGAGAGAGACAGAAAGAGATGGTTGAAAAGAAGTTAAATCCAGATTCCGTGACTAAATCAGAGAAGGTAACATGCAGATGTGAGATGAGAAACAATATGATTCACTTGAGAGAATGCACAATGGAACAAATGTTGATTTGTAATTTAATCTATTTCCAGGCAGGTAACTATTTAATGAGAGAAAAAGGTAGAATGAAGGGTTTACTTACCATATTTGACTGGATGTGGCTGATAAACCAGAGCAGTCGTAAGTAATGATATAGGTGTGCAAAAAAATGAGGTTGCCAGAAATATGCAATAAAAAGAAAATGATAGAAACACTTAGCTATTTTTTTGTTGGGTGAGTTGAATCCTTTGAAAGATTTGGGATTAGACAAATTTCAGATTGCTTTTGTATATTTAGCTTTATCTGTAGCAAAAAAATGTATAGCAAATACGTGGAAAAATGTTAATGTGATTGATATTAATAGATGGCATAATGAGATGAAAACTTGTTTGGTAATGGAAAAAATCACGAATGTTTTACATGATAATTATTTGTTTTTTCTTAATAAGTGGTCTTTATATTCAGAATATTTACATTTAGATTTACCTTGATTAGATTTTAGTAAATATATTTCAGGTTTTTTTTCTTTCTTTGGCTCTCCTAAAGAGAGCTGGCTGAGAGGGGGAGGGGGGTGGTTCTTTTTCTTTTTCTTCTTTTTTATATATAATAAAAAAATATTGTTCATAATATGTACATTTTTTACTGTATGTAATAACCTTGTTGAATGAATAAATAAAGTTATTTAAAAAAATAAACACTTAGCTATTCAGGCAGCAGCTTTGAAGAAGGAAAGACTGATATTTCTGGTCAATAACCCTTCAGCAAAATTTCAAGTTTTAAAAATGTAGACATCCATCACGGTAACAGTCCCTTTCAACCCACGAGCCCGAACCACCCAATTACCCTCAATTAACCTACACCCCTGTGTGTTTTGAAGAGTGGGAGGAAACCAGAGCCCCCAGGGAGAACCCACATAGACACGGGGAGAACGTGTGATGCACCATCAATAATCACAGAAGCCTGGAGTTGTGAAATTATCGGGCTTTCATTATCTATAGTCTGAAACAGCCGACAATGATCGAAGCAGAGTGGAATGGGGAGCATGCAAGGGGCTGTGGGTAAGGTCGGTCTCGGGAGGCATGTCCAGCCAGCAGCAGCCAGTCATAGTATAGGAGTGGTTTACCACATTCACCCCTGCTTTTTAAGAAGAGTCCTGCAGGGTGAGGAAAAAAAGAGAATGAAAAAATGTATATATATATATACATTTTACATATTAACTCTGCTGCAGCGAACAACTTGGTAATGGTTGGGGTCCTGAGCAGCTTGTGGGGTTGGCCTTTCATCGCTGGTTACAGTTCATCAAGGGGAATCAGATGAGAAGGTAATGAAGCATGGTGCTGGTGCATTATGGGCAACAACAGTGGCCAGGGGTGGAGAGTGGTCAGCCGCAGGGTCAGAGACAAATAAGGTGGCAGTTGAGGGTGGGGGGGAGTGTCTGTTGATGGTCAGTGATGGTTGTGGAGACATCTGATGGCACCAGATCCTGGATTGAGACCAGGTCCTTGTGCCTGTCAGGGAAGACAACGTAGGCATACTGGGGGTTAGCATGAGGGAGGTGGACCCCTCAACCAGTCGACCGGTCCTGGGGAGATAAGCCAAGCGGGCAGCGTAGTCCCTGACATTGACTTCCTCAAGGAAGCAAACATCCGTTCATGAGGCTTGTTGTTGGTGGCTGTATATAAAAGTGAGTGGTGTGCATCTGGGAGAACTTCTTGCCATTGGGAGGCAGGGAGGCTCTGTGACCTCCGTGCCAGGATGATGGTTTTTCCCTTTCCATTTCCTCTAAGATTGTAGCTGGTGGTCCTGGTCATGGTGATGCCCCTGGCCAGCAGGTACTGCCACAGCTCATCACTCATGAATGAGGTCTTCCAGTCACTGTGGATGAAGCCGGGGTACCCAAAGAGTGTGAAGGTATGGCAGAGGGCCTTGACAAAACGTTCTGTACTCCCGCTATCAAATAAACAGCTCATAATGCACCCATTTACCTGGATGTCCATCATAGACCTAGTGAGTTCATGTGGTCCCTTTTGGTTCAGGGTGATGTAGGCCAGTATAGACTCGCTGTCTGAGTCCAATGGATGCTTACGATCCAAGATGGACACCCTTGACCCCAAAAAGGCTGCCCTTGCTATTCCTCCTTGGAGTTGTAGGCCTGAGAAGTTTGCCGCACGGTCCAAGATTATGGCTCCCATGACTCACACATGGCATTGCTAGTTCGCAGAGGAGATGGTGCCGATTGCGCTGTCTGGAGTGGCGACTGTCCACACACGGCACTGCTAGATTTCGCAGATGGTTTTGACTAGCAGACTTTGACATAATGCCCCTTTTTCCTGCACCTAGAGCATACAGCTTCCTTGGCAGGGCAGCGTTTCCTCGGGTGCTTACTCTGCCCACAGAAGTAGCAGTTGGGGTGATCCCCGCAACAGCGGCTGAGGTCAGGTCACTAGAAGAGTCGGACAGTGTGGCATTGGCATAGGATGATCCCAAGATAGTGTGCCCGCGGTGACCAAGAGGTGGCCGAGTAATCATCCGAGTTTTGGAGGGCCACCTCCAGTATCTCTGTCAGTTCACCTGCCATCTGTAAGTACCTTTTGTTCTAGGAGTCTCTGCCTTAAGTGGACGCTGGCCATGTACGCGTCCTGGGTGAGGTCCTCAGCATTCTGGGTGGCTGTCATGGCCTTACAGTCGCACACTTTACATAGGTTTTGGAGGTCCCGCAGGTACTTGGCACTTGACTCACTGGTTCCCTGCTTTCTGATGGCCAGGAGGTGCCTGGCAAAGACCTCATTAACCTTCCTGCAATACTGGGCCTTCAATACCCCCACGGTCTCCGTGTACGTTGATCATCGGGAATATCAGGGGTCCGACTCGCAAGAAGTGGAGCCTCAGTCAGTTAGCATCCGTGGTGATAACATCCGCAGCCGCCATCAGGAAATCTTCAAAACAGTGTAGGCAGAATTTGAATGTGTTTGGGGCATCAATCGAATGAGGATCAATGTTGAGCTTCTCGGGTCTCAGGTACTGCACCATCTTTCTTGAAAAACAAAAGACTGAAGTAGTGAAACGAACAGACTTTTATTAACTATAGACTGGAACAGCCGTCAACCTCATTGACTGATCAAGGCAGAGTAGAATGGCGAGCATGCAAAGGGCTATGGGTAGGATCGATCTCAGGAGGCGTGTCCAGCCGGGAGCAGCCAATCATAACATGGCAGTGGTTTACCACAACGTGCAAACTCATTACACACAGCCCCAGATTTGAACCCAGCTCCCAATCGCTGGCGCTGTAACAGAATTGTGCTAACCGCTATGCCAACCAAGCCGTCCCAGATCTTGGAGACATGAGAAAGAGGCATGTTTTAAGTTGCTGAAAGGGGACAGATAATAGGAAATAAAAAGCAAGGAGTGTCTGTGAGTGTGTGGAAACCAAAACGATTCAACGCACAAGATTTGTGATCCAAGAGACGGTTGTGAATCTTGTTAACCACAGTGGATCTGCATGAATAGAGGGTGATGAGTGTTTTACATGGAAAGATAGAAGGAATGGAAGGATGAAATTGTCAAATGGTTTTATATGGGTTGGCACAACATAGTGGGCTGAACAACCTGTACTGTGTTGTGATATTCCATGTTCTATGTGAATCATTCTTTATTCTGTGTTGAACTACCTTTACTTGAGGTTGTAGCACTCGCACTACGCGGGCGTAAAGAACGACGCGCACACCAAAGCTTTGGAAACAAGACTAGTTTATTGCACTGGCTGTTGCACTTGTGTGTCATTGGAGCACCGGCATAGGATTGGTTGGTGTTCCCGCCAGAGTCCCGCCAGAATGTACAAACTCTTTACAGACAGCGCAGGATTCAAACCTTGGTCCCGATCGTTGGTGCTGTGTCAGCATAGCGGTTAGAGATTGAGAGATCACAGTAATCTTAAAGTGACGATTAAAATGACCGTGTACACTCTTTTCTCACTGCCCCTCCAAGTGCAGAGTTGAGTCCTGTAAACTCACAGGCATTCCAGTGGTAAACCTATATGATCTGATAAGGCTCAACTGGGGTGGGAATCCCTGACTACAGTGCCCTCAGGGCTGAGAGTTTTCACCTCCGCAGGATTCCTGCAAGATTACAGTTTGTTCGTTGATCAAACACTAAACTGAATGTGTCTCCCCTCCTTACAAATGCAATAACTCTTTCAGATCTTTTTCCCTCTCCTGTCTGATATGACAACAATGTTCATGTTTTAACAACGTCACAATTTTGAATTACCTTCCAGGTGGTCAAACACAATTTCAACAGTTACAATGGGTTATATACACATTTGAATTTTGAGGGGAAAATTAGTTTTGATGTAATTTACACATTTACAACATAATTGTGCTTCAGGTCACAAAAACTTCCCACCTGCTTTCTTTTGTTGATTCAAACTTACCGCATATTGACATGAAAAGCCATGTGTAGACAAACATGTCCTTCAAACACTGTGGGATTAAAATGTCAAGGCAAAACCAAAATGCTCTTTTAAAACTCAGCAGTTTCCATCTTTAACAAAGGACTTACTGGGCACAGAATTAGACTGTTTTACTGTATGGTGAAACTTGTGCACTTGGTCATCAAAAATTATAATAAAAAAGAGTAACATTTAGCACAACGCCATTACAGCACAGCGACCTGGGTTCAACACGTTCTCCGTGTGTCTGCGTGGGTTTTCCTGGGGGGGGGGTCCGGTTTCCTCCTACCGTTCAAAGCGCACTGGTGGTTATAGGTTCATTGGGTTTACATGTCCTTTCATAACTTCTGGCCTGTTGCTCCTGGCTGTAGCCCTGGAGATACTCAATTAGGTTAAACAAGTCTCCCAATTTGGAAGGAACATTCAGGTACAATGTCATAATCCTGTCATTTATTTTCTGAAATGCAATGTGAGCAAATCTGGTTCACAAGAAGTAGATTAGTCAGCTCATCAAGACTGCCCAGCATTTAATCATGAGCTGATCCATTTCCCCACTTAGCTCCACTGCCCAGCCTTCTCCCCATAACCCTTGATGCCCTGGCTCTTCCTTAAATATACCCAATGACGTGGCCTCATCAAGTGCCTGTAGCAACAAATTCCACAAATTCACCACCTTCTGCTTGAAGTAATTTCTCAACATCTCTGTTCTAAGTGGATGTCCTTCAATCCTGAAGTTGTGCCCTCTTGTCCTAAACTCTCCCACCATGGGAAACAAATTTACTACATCTATTCTGTCCATGCCTTCCAACTTTTTCAATGAGATTTGCCAACCAATACAGGCCAAGAGCTGTCAAATGCTCCCCATATCATAACCCTTTCATTTCCTAGTAAATCTTCTTTGAACCCTCTCTAACATCAACATATCCTTTCCTAAAAGAGGAGCCCAAAGCTGCTCACAATGCTCTGTGAGATCTCACTAGTGTTTTATAGAGCCTCAACATCACACCCTTGCTCTTGTATTCTATTCCCCTTGAAATGAATGTCAGCATTGCATTGGCCTTCTTCACCACCGTCTCAACATGCAAATTTATCTTTAAGCTATTCTGAACGAGGACTCCCAGGTCCTGCATCTGGGAGCCAGGTGCAGGAACCCCTGTTGTCATGCTGAAAGTAGGATATCCTTAATGCAGGTGATCTCTTCCACCTACCTCTCGAAGTCTCTGCCAGTGAATTTGGGAGAACACCACCTCCCCCCTCCCCCCCTCCAACCACCGTCATGAATAGGTGAGACAGCTGTGGGGTAGGAAGCAGCAAACTCCAGTCACTGGAAGGTTGTTGGCAGCATCAGATGCTTGTGCCTCTACGGATCAGTTGACAAGTTCTCAACTGTGTGTCTCAGTGTTGACGGCAGAGTGAGAGGTAACTAGTTGTCCTTAACATGGTGCCATTGTGCAAAGACACCCTCAAATGCTACTGCATCCCGTGCTCCTCTACGTCAGAGAGACTGGAGATCATTTCATTGAGCAACTCGGTTCTGTCCGCCACAATAGTGTGGATATCCCAGTGACCACCCATTTCAATTCCCCACCCCATTCCCTTGCTGACATGTCTGTCCATGGTCTCATGCCCTGGCAGACTGAGACCACCCGCAAATTGGAGGAACAACACTGCATCTTCCGACTGGGCACCCTCCAACTGGGTATCATTAAAAACAACTTCTCCGGTTTCCATTGGCACCCCACCCACTCCTGTCTCTCTCTTTCCATATTCTTGTATCTCCTTTTCTCTAGCAGTCACTCTCTCTCTCCCCCTCCCCCTTCTCTTCTGTCTCCTTTGCTCCAGCTCTGCTTTCACAGTCATCCCCCCCCGATCATTTCTGACCTTTCCTCTCCCGCCCTACCGTCCATGTCCACCTATGTCTGCTGGCCTGTCCTCTTCCCCCTGCCCTCTCTTCCATCCTCCCCCAGCCTTTTCATTCAGGTACCTGCCTGCCTTCTTTTTGCTTTTACCTTGAAGAAGGGCTCCAGCCTGAAACACGGCTACTATATCTTTGCCTTCTATGGACGCTGTGATACTGGTTGATATCTCCAGCAGCTCTGTGTTTATCCTAAAATGGTCAATTTCCATTAACATTACTGAATTGCTGATCATTTATAGGGCATTATAATCATTATCAAGGAGTCAGCTTTTCCAACCTTGACTCATAAGCACATTTTATGAATGAATTTGAGTGTGATAATGCCTGGGGATCCTTTGCTGTTAAGGTCTGAGGGAAGGAACTATACAAACTCCTCTCCAAGGCCTCAGAGACAAGGCCTGCAGATAAAATGGCTTCCTATCAAACTGTGATGATGCTGGGTGAAGACTGAACCAACTGCTGATTGTTAAGGGTGCAATCTCCCACTGGATTCTGGTCCATCTTCAGCAAAGGGACATGTGGATGCTGGTGTCCCACAGTTAAAAAAAAACCTTCTTTATCCACAAAGGGAGAAATGCAGTGAGATTCCAAATTCCAAAACTGGATTCTGGACTTCCTAATGGAAAAACCACAGTTCTCTTCGGGTCGGCAGCTGAATGTTGAGGATTGTCACATAGAATACTGGCACACCTCAGGGCTGTGTGCATATCCCGCTCCTGTTCACGCTACTGACCCTCGACTGCTCTAACAGTGTCTTCAAGTTCGCAGATAACACAACAGTAGTTGGCCTCATCAGGTACAATTATGAGTAGAACTACAGAGAAGGGGTGGAAAATCTCTTGAAATGGTACAAATCTCAACGTGGACAAGACGAAGGAGATGATTGTGGACTTCAGGAGGACCTGGGATGATCACCCTCCACTACACATCAACAACTCTGTAGTAGAGAGAGTGGAGAGCACCAAGTTTCTTGGAGTTCCCTTAACCAGTGACCTATTGTGGACACTCAACATCTCCTCACTTGTCAGGAAGGCACAACAGCGACTGCACTTCCTGAGATGACTGAAGTGGGCAAGGCTACCGGCCGCCATCATATCAACCTTCTATAGGAGCTCAGTTGAGAGTGTCCTGGCTAGCTGCCTCACAGTGTGGTACGGTTGCTGCAGAGAAATCATTTGGAGGTCAATTCAGAGGACCATAAGGGTGGCAGAGATGATCAGTGGAATCTCCCTCCCCCACATTGACATGATCTACCAGAATCATTACCTGAAGAGGGCGCGCAAAACCATTGAGGACCCCTTCCACCCTGCACACAGCATCTTTCAGCTGCTCCCGTCAGGGAAGAGATACAGGAGTATCAGAGCCAGCCCCACCAGGCTGAGGAACAGCTTCTTCCCACAGGCAGTGAGAATGCTGAATGACCAAAGGAACTGCTCACACTAACCCTCCGATACTCTCATGTTTAAGGAAACAATATTTATTTATTTATTTCTATATATGAATACTTGTATTGCACATGTATTGTTTGTCTACCTATGTGTTTTGCCTGGTTGTGTGTCTGCATGTTTTGCATCGAGGAACGGAGAATGCTGTTTCGTCGGGTTGTACTAGTACAATCAGATGACAATAAACTTTACTTGACAAAATACTGACCCACCTGAACTTCCTGGACGAGATGTTAAAATCTGAGCTGATAAGTTCCCTTGATATAAAAAAGCTGTGCACACTTGAAGATCAGGGAAATTCCAACCCCCACCACCACCCCCCACCCCTCACCCCCCCAACATCCTGCAAGTTCTTATGAAACAGAAGTACGCTGGCAGACAATGTAGATTTGCATAATGCAGCATTTGACTACATTTCCATCAAGTGATTACTATAAAATTAAAGGAGTGTTTTCCTCACTTACTCAGCCAAGGAGAACCAGCTTTGGATTCAGTAGCCTGGATAAAAATTGAAATTGATATTGTAAAAGCTAACTGATAGAATGATATAAAACATAGCCGAAGAGTTGATAACTCATTTGTAAACCTGAAACAGTTGAACATTATCAGTAAGCCCAATGTTCCTGGAATTAAGGGAAACCAGAAAACCTGGGGCTGGACTCTAATAACATGGGAATTAGGTTTGTCGACCTGAGATTTGGTGTTGAGCTGAATGTTCAGGTGGTGTGGAATTTGCTCCCAATCCAGCATTTCTGGTCCATTCCTAATTACCCTTGAACAAAGGGGGCACTTCAGTGTCAGCAGTCACATATCAACCAGGAGGGACGGCCAGGAGGGATGGCCAGGTTGGTTTTTCATGACTATGTGGTGATACAACCACCAACCTACTGCAGGGGGCGACCTCTATACCTCCAGGAAGACCCCCCTAGGAGGCTGACTCCACCTGGCCAGCTGTCAATCAACCAACCTGTATATAAACCTGAGCCAGCCCCTCCTGGGCCAGTCACCATCGGGACACCATCAAGACTGAAACTGGGGTGCAGATTTTGAATGGATGTACAGTCTTTTCTGAGTTTGTGTTTGCACCACAGACTATCTGCTGCCTTTAAGGGTCTGGGGTCTCAGTTTCTATCTAAGTTAAGATTACAGCACTAAATATGAATAAAGTACTGAGGTCAGAATCAGATCAGAATTTATTGCCATGAACATGTGTCACGAAGTTCATTGTTTTGCTGCAGCAGTGTTGAGCTTTTTGCAGGTGCAAAGTTGAAATAAATTACATTTCCGCAAAGACACTATTTAAAAACAAAGAATAAATTTGTGCAAAAGAAGAAATAAAGTGAGGTGGTGTCTGTGGTTCATTGTCCATTCAGAAATCTGATGGCAGCGGGGAAGAAGCTGTCCTTGTGCCGGTGAGTGCTCGTCTTCAGGCTCCTGCACCTCCTTCCCAATCGTAGCAGAGTGAAGAGGGCATGGCCTGGGTAGTGGGGGATCCTTGATGATAGAGGCTGCTTTCATGAGACACCACCTCTTGTAGATGCCCTCGATGGAGTGAAGGCTTATGCCCATGTTGGCACAGGCCGAGTTCACAACTCTCTGTAGCTTTTTTCCGTCCTGTTCACTGGCACCTTCATATCTGACAGTGAAACAACCAGTCCGAATACTCTCCACAGTACACCTGATTAAGAGTATTTTGTGACCTAGCGGATCTCCTCAAGCTCCTCAGGAAGTATAGCCACTGGCGAGCCTTCTTCGTGATTGCATGGAGGCTGCAGGACAGATGCTCAGAGATGTTGACACCCAGAGATGTTCTTTACCCTCACCACTGCTGATCCCTCAATGAGGTCTGATTTGTGTTCTGGTTTCCCCCTCCTTAAGTCCACTATCAGTTCCTTAGTTTTACTAACATTGAGTGCAATCTTGTGGTTGTGACAGCACTCAACAAGCTGATCTATCTCCCTCTGTATGCTTCCCCATTGCTGTGTGTGATTCTGTTGACAACCATAGTGTCATCGGAGACTTTGTAGATGACATTGGAATTGTGCCTGGCCACACAGTCATGGGTTTAGAGAGAGTAGAGCAGTGGGCTAAGCACACATCATTGACGTCTGTGAGGAGATGTTGTTACCAATCCATTCTGACTGTGGTCTTCCAAAGAGGAAGTCAAAGATCCATTGCAGAGTGGGGTGCAGAGGCCCAGGTGTTAAAACTTTCTGACCACTATTGAGGGGATGATGGTGTGAAAGCTGAGCTGTAATTGATGAAAAGCAGCCTGATGTAAGTGCGATGATTGTGGTGGTAGGTGAGCTGTAGTGGGGCCAGATATTTGTAGTTAATTCTAACCATGACCAACCTCTCAAAGTATTTAATTACAGTAGATGTGAGTGCTACTGGGTGATAGTGGTTGAGGGAGCTCACCCTACTTTTCTTAGGCACTGGGACGATTGATGCCCTTCATGAAGCAGGTGGGAAACTCCAACTGCAGCAGTGAAAGACTGAAAAGCTCCCAGTAGTTGGGTGCCATAGATTTTCAGTACCCTGCTAGGTACGCCATCAGGGCCTGACATGAGCAAAGGTTCACCCTCTTGAAAGGTGTTCTTTGTTGGCCTAGGAGACGGATATCGCAAGGCAACCAGCTTCTGCAGGGATTCTCATAGGTGAGGTGAATTCTTCCTTTCAAGACAAGTATAAGAGGGAGACCTGGTCCCCCAGATTCTTCTGTACGTTGATGCTATTAAGTGTCCTGTCCTCAGCTTTCCACTTATAATGCAACTCCTTGCATTTGGTCAGTTTGAATTCCAAGGCATTGTTTGGCTCTTTCACCCAAATTTGCAGTATTCATGTAGACAAATAAATAAGTAAATAGTGTTTCAGAAATATGAGAGTCTCGGGTGGTTAATGTGAGCAGTTCCTTTGGTCGTTCAGTGTTTTCACTGCCCGTGGGAAGAAGCTGCTCCTCCGCCTGGTGGGGCTGGCTCTGATACTCCCGAAGGGAGTATCAGAGTATCTTCCCTGAAGGGAACAGCTGAAAGATGCTGTGTGCAGGGTGGAAGGGTCCTCAATTATCAGGCAATGATCCCGGTAGATCATGTTGAGATGGGGGGGAGTGGTGGGTAGGTGAAGGAGACTCCAGTGATCCTCTCTTCCGCTCCTATGGTACTGTGGATTGACCTCTGATCCATTTCTCTGCAGCAATTGAGCCACGCTTTGATGCAGCTGGCCAGGGCACTCTCGATAGAGCTCCTGTAGAAGGTTGACATGATATTTTCTTGTTTGCTTGACTTTCCATCTGATCCAGGAATTATTAGGTGACTGATTGCATCGCATTGATATTTTGCTGTGTGTGGGAAGCCTTCTACACACAAATTCATCCCGTCTCCCAAATGACAGTATGCATAAGGTTTCAAAAAGTCTTTTATTGCTTGCACATGGATGAAAGAAAAATAGAGAGTTACGAAGTAGGAAGGGTTTCGATTTTTTTTGGCAGGAATATACGATATAGGATGGTACAACATCGAGGGCCAAAAGGCCTCGAGAGTGCTGGTAGTGTTCTATGTTTTATGTTCTAATCAGAGGAAGGAAGTGACTTTCATCAGGGGGCTAAGATTATTTTTTGCACAAATAGTTCATAGTAAATATTTGCATAAAAATATACTGACATCCAGAATTTATCCAAACATAGCAACGCTTTACATATTTACAGTCAATATGCTCACACATTGCTGTCAGGCGGAAAGAAATCTGGCTTTTATTATGCCAACACTACAGGGTCTGCCTTCTCCCACATACTGTGCACAAAGAAGGTTCCCTGGGCTGAAATAGGGGTCATTTCCTGTCGATCTACTGTGTAAGCCACACCTCATGTGCACATTGTCCCTGTGATACCACTTAGATTTCACAGGCACCTACTCAGGTGTCCCAGTTCTGCCAGCCAATGAGATCTTAGCTTTTATTGATGAATTTGTTGGTAGTTGATATTGTTGACAAGGCCAGCATTCATTGAGAAGGTGATGGGCAGCGGTATTTGTGACCCACTGCAGTCTGTGTGGTTCAGGTACCTCCACATTGTTGTTCTGCAGTGTCTCCTTATCACATCAACATACCCTGGTCCTGTATCTTGGCTCCATTTATTCATTTTTCTCCCCACATCTATAAACCAAAATTTATGAAGGTGGCCCTTCTAGTCTCCCATGTGGGCCTTACTAAAGTCCATGTAGTCGACACCCACAGCCTTTCCTTCATCTACATTCTTGGTAACCTCCTCAAAAAACTCTATAAGTTTCATTAAACATGACCTACCATGCACAAAGCCATGCTGACAATCCTTAATCAGTCTTTGGCTGTCCAAATACTTGTATACCTGATCTCTCGGAACACCCTCCAATAATTTGTAAATCACAAAAGTCTGTGGACACTGTGGTTGAAGTAAGAACACAAAATGCTGGACAACCTCACCAGGCAAAATACATAACCGACGTTTCAGGCTTGAGCCCTTCATCAAGGTATGAGAAGATGCCGGCAGGCGTACATATAAACAAATAAAGAAATGTAAACAAATTGACTGCAATACAGACAGAAAAAAAAATCAATAAAGTGCACAAGTAAGAGTCTCTGATTAGTTTTGTCGTTGAGGAGTCTGATGGTGGAGGGGTAGCAGCTGTTCCTGAATCTGGTGGTGCGAGTCTTATAGCACCTACACCTCTTTCCTGATGTCAGCAGAGAGAACAGAGTGTGTACTGGGTGGTGTGGATCCATGATGATTGCTGCTCCTCTCTGATGGCAGCATTCCCTGTAGATGTTCTTGATGGAGGGTAGAGTTTTGCCTGTAATGTCCTGGACTGTGTCTACTACCTTTTGGAGAGCTTTACTCTCAGGGGTATTGGTGTCCCCATACCAAACCATGATGCAACTGGTCAGCACACCTTCCACCACACATCAGTGGAAATTTGCCAGGGTTTCCAACGTCATGCCAAACCTCCGCAAACTCCTGAGGAAGTAGAGATGTGGATGTGCTTATTTCACATTGCTATTAGTGCATTGGTTTCAGGAAAGATCCTCCGAGATAGTGACTCCCAAGAACTTAAATTTGTTCAATCTCTCCATCTCTGATTCCCCCAATGATCACTGGATTCTACACCTCTGGTTCTCCCCTCCTGAAGTTCATAATCAGTTCCTTGGTTTTGGTGACATTGAGTGCAAGGTTGTTGTTGGTGCACCATTCAGCCAAGTTTTTCATCTCCCTCCTGTAGGCTGACACATCCCTTTCCTTTATACAACCCACTACTGTGGTATCGCCAGTGAATTTGTAGATGGTGTTAATTGTCATACTGAGCCATACAGTTGTAGGTGTAAAGTGAGTAGAGCAGGGGGCTAAGAACACTGTCCTGTGGAGCTCCAGTACTGATGGAGATTGTAGAGGAGATGCTCTTACCAATCCTCACTGATTGTGGTTTGGAGTAAAGGAAATCCAGGATCCAATTACACAGTGGGGTGTTGAGTTCCAGGTCTTTGAATTTGTTGATCAGTTTTGACGGGATGATGATGTTAAATGCTGAATTGTAGTCAATAAAGAGCATCCTGATGAATACACCTTTACTGTCCAGGTGATCTAGGACTTTGTATAGAGCCAGTAAGATGGCATCTGCCATAGACCCTGTTGCCGAAATAGGCAAACTGGAACATATCCATGTCACCACTCAGACAGGAGCTGATATGCTTTATCACCAGCCTTTCAAACATTTCATCACTGTTGATGTAAGTGCTACTGGTCGATAGTTGTTAAGCCAGGCTACTATACTCTTCTTCGGCACCAGTACAATTGACGCCTGTTTCAAACAGATGGGAACCATGTCCTGCCCATCGCTCTGTACAAATTGAGAGTCCTGGATAGTTAGTGTGAGGAGTTCCTTTGGTCATTCAGCATTCTCTCTCCCCATGCGGAGAAGCTGTTCCTCAGCCTGGTGGTGCTGGTTCTGATCCTCCACAGAGACACAAAGCACCAGTTACGACTGATTATTATCCTCTGCAATAAGTGAGCTCCTGATTCCAAAATAGGAGTGTCCCTGATCCAATAATGCATGTAAATCCCAGTGGGCTGGTTGGGACAGCTGAAAAAAGAAACCACAAGGCCTTCACACTTCCCAGCACTGACGATTCAACGTGAATAGAAGGCAATGATTCAGCGCATCATGCAACTCCCTCACTCACTTATCAAACTGCCAGGATTCCTCCCGATGATAAAAATACAATAATTATGTACTTGGCTATTGTTTATTTTGGGCTTCAGGGTAATTTTCTCTCTCAAATGTGTTCCAGCCTGTACCAAAATACAGTAAAAATAAGCGATGATATTCAGACATTTCTTGTTAAGCATGTCATCTTGGGCATTGCATTTCACTTTTCTATGCCTGTCCATAATTATAGCTCATGATTGAGTCTCATTCTATTCGAACATATTGTGACCTTCTCTGGGCTGCACCTTAAATCATGGGGGTTGATTTTTTAAAAATTGCATGGCCCATCCTGTAAGTCACCACTAGTCCATTAGAGAAGCCATTATACTAATCTCTCAGACAATGGATTTGAAGGATCATCATTGAAACACCCCACCAAATCCCATCCATTTACTCTAATCTGATGTTAATCTTATGTTAATTTTATGTTAATCTTATGTTAATCTTATGTTAATTTTTAATTCTCCCTTTTAAAAATTCCATTTCTTTTACTTTTGTCCAGATTTTTGAAGATATTTTGCCTTGAAAACATGATTTTGGCCCTTTCCAGACCCTCCTCCGCAAATTTAAAACAGACCCATTTTCCCATTCTGACAAAAGATCAGCTGGGCTTTTTTTCTTCACGTTGATGCTGCCTAGGCTTCAGAACATTTTATTTTGGTGGGAGGGGGGTGTTCAAAGTGTTCTTCTCCAATCGCCAGCATCGATTTTTTTTTTATTGTGACATCTTATCACTTGTCTGACCAGTGACTGAAGAGGCAGAAGGACAGCCATTTGAGAAATGATGCACACGAGGTTGCCATCCTTTCCTCCCCATTGTAGTGATGCGCAAACAATTGCACAAAGACTGAAGTTGCTGAAAATGAAGGCTTTTATTTGCAAGAGATGGCCTAATATCCTTATGTTGGTCGCTCACACTGACCCAGACTCCAACTGGGGCCTTTATGGAGAAGAAAGGGGAGGAGTCACAAGGCAGCCAGTGAGAGCAGAGTCAACCAGGAAAGGTCATGTCATTTATATATAACAAATATGTACAATAGTGGTTTCACCACAGTAGGTATATCTTTCAACGTACATTATGTTACGAGCCCAGAGGACCTCAAAACCCAACAGCAATAGATATTCACCAGGACTTAAACAAAAGTTGCTTTTAATTATTTTTAAACATGAAAAACAGGATCAAACATTATCTTATCACTATTAACTTAACCTAACTTAACCCCCTTCTAATTCTAAGTGCACGTGTATGTAATGTGTGTATAAGTTCAGAAAAGTTCTTTGATTCACAATCTAATCTCACTTCTCATTCCTCCAAGTTCACTGATTATAGACAATTCTTATATTGTGCACAGAGTTTAACATTCATGAAGTTCACCAGGCTTTGGTGTTTGAAAGGTAAATGGTTACCACTCAAGAAGGTTCTTGTTAGTTTTCAGAGAGAGATTTGTTATTCCCTGGACACATACAACTGATTCCTTTTAATCAGCCACTTCAGTGTCTTGCCAAAGAAACTTGCCCCATCAGGGTTCTCCAGGTGATATCCTCTTTCTTTCAGGTCACCACAGAGTTCCTTTTTGTTTCTCTTATTTCAAGTGAAAAATTAGGTAGCCAGTCCTCTTCTCTTGCATGAACCACAAGGGCTTTGACCAGGCTGAACTATGCACTTACAACCCGTCTTCCAAATGGGGTTTTCCACAAGTTTGCCAGCTTGTCCTGTTCCAGTTGCAGTTGCTGCTGTTGACTGTAAAACTGCAGAACTGATCTCTGTCTCTGTCTCTGTCTCTGTCTCTGTCTCTCTCTCTCTCTCTCTCTCTCTCTCTCTCTCTCTCTCTCTCTGTCTCTCTCTCTCTCAGATAAAATCCTGTTTGACTCCCTCTCTGCTTGTAAAACCACATGACCCCATTAGAGCAGCAAGCAGCACTCCCAGACAGACTGTGGCTCTGAACCTACTCCTCCGAGTTCTTTAATCTTTTCAAAACAACAGTCTATTAGTGAAGTCCCTTGGGCACTCCCCAAAGTATCTGCAAAGTTTCTCAGATCCAGCTTGTCTAGCTTTAGCAGAACTCCAGTATGTGACCTACATTAAATAACTTGCCCCAATTTATCTCCCAAAAACATATCTATAATTTGTCACAACTAAAAGATTGTTTGAAGTTATCACAGTTTTGTGGAGTTTCAAAGTTTTAAAGTTCAGATTTATTGTCAGAGTACATACATGAGATCACATACAACCCTGAGATTTTTTTTTTCCCTGTGGGCCAGGCAGAATTTCTACTTAAAGGTAACTGTAAATTGTAAGCAAGATATATATGATTTAGTGCGGCCCAGTTGGTGTAGTAGTTAGTGCAATGCTGTTACAGCACCAGTGAGTGGGACTATAACTCTAACCACTGAGCTATTGGAGCCTGTTCTTTTATCTCAGAAAGATTTACATCAGAGAGATTGTTCTTTTACTTCAGAAAGATTGCCCAGTTGCTTCTAAAGGGCAATTCTTCTGTTTAAAATTGATTGCCCTTTACAACATTGACCAAGATTCTGATAACACACCTGCCGAGAATCTTGGTGTAGGGGACAACACATGATGTCATGAGGAACACCACGTACCTACCGACTCCAGAGGGATTTACTGAAAAAAGTACATACTAAGAAAAGTTAAAGTTACAAAAACTAAGTGCTTACCAGTAAAAAAAAGATGTCTCCGAAGAAGTAAAAAGTTTTAAAGACCACACCAAAAGAAAAAGGGGATGCCAGAAAGGAGAGAGAATTTAGGCCTACCTTGTCCTTGAAGAAGGCCATTGAAATTCGATCTGGACCCAATGGAAACAGCCCTGGTGAGGGACCGTCCTCTGGAGCCATCCCTGTGGCATTCCACAAAGATGGCCTCACTGGAAAAAGTAAAACTATACCACACATGAGCAAGGAGTCATGTATGCACACTGTAGAAGAAAAAAAATTAGAAAAAAATCTTCACAATTTTTAAAGGGCCACCCCAAGAGGGAGACATTTTCAACATGGAGGAGGACTCCAACAACTCTGCGAGTGGAGGAGAAGAGACAAGTTCAGAAGAAGGATTTAAAGGCAAGGGAAATACTTTTAATTAGAAAATGAATAAAATTGATACCAAAATTGATAAACTTTTAGATGCATTGGAAAGTAACTTTAAATTGTTAACTGTAGAACTAAAGCAAGCAAGAATTGATATGTCTAAATTAATAAATTATGTTTCACGAAGGGTTGATAAACCGGAAGAAAAAATTCAAGATGATCATGAAGAAGTGCAAAGTATCGCAGAAAGGTCAAGTGTTCCTGAAGATTCAGTTTCTACTTTGGCTTCTATAAATGAAAAATTGCTTGAGAAGGTTGATATTTTGGAAAATTACAGCAGAAGGAATAATCTTAAAATTGTTGGGATGTCTGAAGTTAAAGAAGGTCAAGACATTATTCAATTTTTTTCAAGAATGGATACCATAAATATTTGGACCAAATAATTTTGAAGATCTTGATTGAGAGAGCCCATAGAGCTCTGAGACCAAAACCAGGTCTGAATCAGAGACTTTATTCTATTTTGATTAGATTTTTAAATGATCAAGATAGAGAGAAGAGTCTTGGGTTAGCGATGAAAAGAGCCAAAGAATGTCGACCTTTCAATTTTGGAGGGGATAAAATTTTCTTTTATCCAGATTTGAGTCAATAGTGTAACCCGGTCAAGAAGGCTTTATACAATGAAGGTAAAAGATTTGTCCTTCGCTATCTAGCCATGTTGAAAATATCCTTCCCACATCCACAGAATGTGTTTCTCACCAATTATGTTCAGGTCGAATACCAAGGTTCAAACATCTGTACAAGAGGACTTGTTGAAATGAATCTTTGATATATAAAAAGGGGGGGGGGTACTCCCTTTTGCTCTTTCCTTTTTTTTGATGAAGAAATTTTGTGTGGGGAAATATTGTTGTTTTAATGGAAAGCTTTTCTCCCCCCGAGGGTCGGGGGATGTGTTTGTTGATTTCTGGTGACTACATGTTTTTGTGGCTTGATCATAACCCATTAAATGGAGGGTGGTAATGCCAGTATCTCCAGCATTTGGGTTTCTTTTATTCTTTTTTTTGTATAATAAGTTTTTTGCAATGTTTTTACTTTGAACATATTTAATGTTTGTGGAATGCAGGCACTGACACCTGGGATCAGATTAACTTGTGAGAATTCTTCCTGGATAGAAGTGATTGATAGGAATTTCTAAAAATGTAAAGATAAAAACAATGAGTAAGGCAGTTAAGATTTTGAGTTTTAATATTAATGGGATTAACGAGATCATATAAAGAGAGGTGATTTTATCTCATATTAAGAAATTAGGAATAGATATTGCCTTTTTACAAGAGACTCATTTAACTAAAAATGAACATTTGAAATTGAAAAGGGATTGGGTAAGTCAGTTGGTTTTTTTCTACATTCAATTCTAAAGATAGAGGAGTGGCAATATTATTTAAGAATAATTACCTGTTCTCATCCAAAAGTGTAACTATAGATCCGGCAGGAAGATACATAATGGTAAATTGTCTGATATTTTCTGAGGAATGAACTTTATTAAATATTTATGCACCTAATACAGATGATCAAAAATTTATTACAAGACACTTTTTTGAATTTAGTAGATGTACATGAAAATGTTTTAGTAGGTGATCATTTTAATTTTTGTTGGACAGATCATTGAGAACATTTGTTAAGTCAAAGATGGCTAAAATATTGTTATCCTTAATGAAAGACTTTAATTTAATTGATATATGGAGAAGGATGCATCCCAAGGATAGGGATTATTCTTTTTATTCTAGTAGATTTGACAGATATTCAAGAATTGATTTTTTTTTCTTTCTGCTCAAAACCAATGAAGAGTTCTGAATGTTGATTATAAAACAAGAATATTATCTGATCATTCTCCACAGTTGATTGAATTATAATTTGCTGAAAAACAACACTCAGTCTCTAGGTGGAGATTAAATTCTTTATTATTGAAAAGGCCAGATTTTTGTCTTTTTATAAGGCAACATATACAATTGTTCTGTGATACCAATTTACATTCAACAGAAGATATGTGCATAATTTGGAATTAGTTGAAAGCTTATTTAAGAGGACAAATTATAAGTTACTCTTCAAAACTTAAAAAGGAATATATAGAGGAGATAGATAAATTGGAAAAGGAAATAACATTATTGGAAAAGGAAATTCAGAAATCATCATCTGAGAATAAATATAGAAGTTTAGTTAATATAAAATTAAAACATAAACAATGGTAACATATAGAACAGAGAAAATGATATTACAGTCTAAGCAGAAATATTATGAACTAGTGGAATGTTCACATAAAGTCTTAGCTTGGCAATTAAACGTGGAACAATCTTCTAAAACAATTAATGCAATACAACAGAATAACAATGAAGTGACATATAAACTGCAAAAAATCAATGATGTATTTAAAGAATTTTATGAAATGTTATATACACAATTGTTATTACCAAATTTAGCTCAAGAAGGTAAAGATTATATAGATAGTCCTTTTACTGAACAAGAGGTTTATGATGCACTTAATACGAGATAGACAACAGACTCGCCAAGGCAAATAGTGCCTTTGGAAGACTACACAAAAGAGTCTGGAAAAACAACCAACTGAAAAACCTCACAAAGATAAGCGTATACAGAGCCGTTGTCATACCCACACTCCTGTTCGGCTCCGAATCATGGGTCCTCTACCGGCATCACCTACGACTCCTAGAATGCTTCCACCAGCGTTGTCTCCGCTCCATCCTCAACATTCTTTGGAGCGCCTTCATCCTTAACATCGAAGTACTCAAGATGGCAGAGGTTGACAGCATCGAGTCCACGCTGCTGAAGATCCAGCTGCGCTGGGTGGGTCACGTCTCCAGAATGGAGGACCATCGCCTTCCCAAGATCGTGTTATATGGCAAGCTCTCCACTGGCCACCGTGACAGAGGTGCACCAAAGAAAAGGTACAAGGACTGCCTAAAGAAATCTCTTGGTGCCTGCCCCATTGACCACCGCCAGTGGGCTGATATCGCCTCGAACTGTGCATCTTGGCGCCTCACAGTTTGGCGGGCAGCAACCTCCTTTGAAGAAGACCGCAGAGCCCACCTCACTGACAAAAGGCAAAGGAGGAAAAACCCAACACCCAACCCCAACCAACCAATTTTCCCCTGCAGCCACTGCAACCGTGTCTGCCTGTCCCGCATCAGACTTGTCAGCCACAAACGAGCCTGCAGCCGACGTGGACATTTACCCCCTCCATAAATCTTCATCCGTGAAGCCAAGCCAAAGAAAAGAATAGTTTACAAAATAATAAATCTCCAGAAGATGGGTTCCCAGTTGAATTTTATAAAGAATTTAAAGATTTATTGATTCCATTATTTGTGAAAGTAATAGAACAAGCTTTTGAACAACCTTGTCTTCCAGAAACTTTTTCCACGGCAATAATTACAGCTATTCTTAAAAAAGATATAGACCTATATCGTTACTAAATGTTGATTATAAAATTATAGGAAAAGTGTTAGTGAATAGGCTTAATGAATATCTTCCTGAATTGATGAATATGGACCAGATGGGTTTTGTTAAAAATAGACAAACATTGGAAAATATAGTAAGATAATTAAGTATAATCTATTTAGTGCAGAAGAAAGAAAATTTGAGTATTATAGTAGATTTAGATGCAGAAAAAGCTTTTGATAGATTAGAATGGGATTTTTTATTTAAGGTTTTAAGTATATTTGGCTTTGATGTATATTTTATAAATTGGATTAAGGCACTATATAGAAATCCTAAAGCTAAAATAATAAAAAATGGACAGATGTCTCAATCGTTTAATTTAACCAGATCTAGTAGACAAGGATGTCTTTTATCACCAGCTATGTTTGCTTTAGCTATAGAAACTCTCACATAAAAAGTTTGAGATTATTGACAGTTGAAAGGATTTGAAATAAATCAAACTGAACATAAAATAAGTTTATTTGCTGACGACATATTAGTTTATGTAACTCAACCACAATTATCATTGCCAAGAATTTTCGTCAGTTGTTAGAATATGGGAAAATCTCAGGGTATAAAATAAATTGGGATAAAAGTGAAGTAATGGAATTGGTAAAAGGAGACTATTCACAATGTCAGCAAAAAAAATCAATTTAAGTGGACAGATAAGATTAAATATTTAGGTATACATATTGATAGTAATTAGCAAAAATTATATAAATTAAATTATACTCCAATATTTAAAAAGATAGATGAAGATTTAAAGAGATGGGTAAATTTACCTATTACATTAATTTGGAGAGTTAATTGTATTAAAATGAATATTTTTCCAAGAATTCAATACTTATTTCAAACTTTACCTATATCTATACCCACTCAAAAAAAATTCAGGATTTAAATAAATAAGTTAGGAAATTTATCTGGAAAGGGAAATTGGTAAGGAAACCATTAGAAAAGTTAACATGGAAATATAAACAAGGGGGACTACAACCTCCTAACATTAAAAATTATTATAAGGCAGCACAATTAAGATTTTTAGTCTATGTTTGTAAAAAATAAACCATCTTTGGTGGACATTAAATTAAAAATGATAGGAGAAATTATACCAGAGGAGTTTATTTGTAAATGGGAGCAAAGTCAAAAACAATAGATAAAATTCTCTGATATTAAAACATTTGCTTAATAATTGGAACAAAATTAAGATAGAAATTAATGGAAATCTTCTTTCATTAAAAATGCCATTAATCCTTTATTAATTTTTTTCAAAATATAACTTTAAAAAAATATATGAAACAATAAGGGAATTTCAAAATTAGGAGATTGTTAAGATAATGATAGATTGATGTCTTTTGATCAATTAAAAATTAAATATGATGTTTCTCATTGTTGAGGAGAAAGAATTTCACTACTAACACCAGGGTAAAGTTTCAGAAGAGTTTATTAGAGCGAGGTATCTCGGAGAGCAGTCCCTGTAACAGCTAGGGCTCAGCTCTGAACTACACAGTTGCACACCTCAAATTTATACAGTGAAGTAAACAACCTATGTTTGTAAAGTTATCAGAATGGGTTACAATGGTAATAAGGAGTTCATCACATCCTGGGAAGTGAAGGTTGCTCAAAAAACATAGTGTGGTTAAAGTATTGATTAGAAAACAAAGAAAATTATCTAGACATATTCTTTAGCAGACTTAAATGTTATCTGGAGTTATTCTTTTGCAAGCGGCACCCAGGACCAGAGGACCTTGTGGTTTCCCCCTTGCTGACTCATTCCATTCTCACAAACAACTTTTATATCATGTCACTAACCCTTTAAGAGTTACTCTGCCATCTACAGCATCGTTCCATTTTGCAAATTTCTTCCACACTCGTAATACGTTATTTTGTTATTTTCAGTTAAGAGCCTATTTAAGAGAGAAATTAGGATCTGATATGGTTTTAAAAGATCTTTCATATTTGGAGCAAATTTTAGTTAATGGAATGACTAAGAAATTTAGTTCAATTGCTTATATTTTGTTACAAGAACAAACACCTAAAGTAGGCTTGTTTAATTAAAAAAAAAGATCTAGACACAATAATAGATCAGCAGGATTGGCAAAATCTATGCAAAGAAGTTAGGATTAAAACTATTAATGTGAGATATAGATTACTTCATTATATTTTTTTCTTTCTTTGGCTTGGCTTCGCGAACGAAGATTAATGGAGGGGTAATGTCCACGTCAGCTGCAGGCTTGTTTGTGGCTGACAAGTCCGATGTGGGACAGGCAGACATGGTTGCAAGGGAAAATTGGTGGGTTGGGGTTGGGTGTTGAGTTTTTCCTCCTTTGTCAGTGAGGTGGGCTCTGCGGTCTTCTTCAAAGGAGGTTGTTGCCCGCCGAACTGTGAGGCGCCAAGATGCACGGCTTGAGGCGATATCAGCCCACTGGTGGTGGTCAATGTGGCAGGTACCAAGAGATTTCTTTAAGCAGTCCTTGTACCTCTTCTTTGGTGCACCTCTGTCTTGGTGGCCAGTGGAGAGCTCGCCATATAACACGATCTTGGGAAGGCGATGGACCTCCATTCTGGAGACATGACCTTCCCAGCGCAGTTTAATCTTCAGCAGAGTGGATTCGATGCAGTCGGCCTCTGCCATCTCGAGTACTTCGATGTTGGTGATGAAGTCGCTCCAATGAATGTTGAGGATGGAGCGGAGACAACGCTGGTGGAAGCATTCTAGGAGCCGTAGGTGATGCCGGTAGAGGACCCATGATTCAGAGTTGAACAGGAGTGTGGGTATGACAACTGCTCTGTATACGCTAATCTTTGTGAAGTTTTTCAGTTGGTTGTTTTTCCAGACTCTTTTGTGTAGTCTTCCAAAGGTGCTATTTGCCTTGGCGAGTCTGTTGTCTATCTCGTTGTCGATCCTTGCATCTGATGAAATGGTGCAGCTAAGATAGGTAAACTGGTTGACCGTTTTGAGTTTTGTGTGCCTGATGGAAATGTGGCTGGTAGTCATGGTGGGGAGCTGGTTGATGGAGGACTTCAGTTTTCTTCAGGCTGACTTCCAGGCCAAACATTTTGGCAGTTACCGCAAAACAGGATGTCAAGTGCTGAAGAGCTGGCTCTGAAGGGGCAACTAAAGCAGCATCATCTGCAAAGAGTAGTTCACGGACAAGTTGCTCTTGTGTCTTGGTGTGAGCTTGCAGGCGCCTCAGATTGAAGAGACTGCCATCCGTGCGGTACCGGATGTAAACAGCATCTTCATTGTTGAGGTCTTTCATGGCTTGTTTCAGCATCATGCTGAAGAAGATTGAAAAGAGGGTTGGTGCGAGAACACAGCCTTGCTTCACGCCATTGTTAATGGAGAAGGGTTCAGAGAGCTCATTGCTGTATCTGACCTGACCTTGTTGGTTTTCGTGCAGTTGGATAACCATGTTGAGGAACTTTGGGGGGCATCCGAGGTGCTCTAATATTTGCCAAAGCCCTTTCCTACTCATGGTTTCGAAGGCTTTGGTGAGTTCAACAAAGGTGATGTAGAGTCCTTTGTTTTGTTCTCTGCACTTTTCTTGGAGCTGTCTGGGAGCAAAGACCATGTCAGTAGTTCCTCTGTTTGCGCGAAAGCCGCACTGTGATTCTGGGAGAACATTTTCAGTGACTCTAGGTATTATTCTATTTAGGAGAATCCTATCGAAGATTTTGCCAGCAATGGAGAGCAGCGTGATTCCCCTGAAGTTTGAGCAGTCTGATTTCTCGCCTTTGTTTTTGTACAGGGTGATGATGATGGCATCACGAGGTCCTGAGGCAGCTTTCCTTGGTCCCAGCAGAGCTTGAAAAACTCATGCAGTTTGGCATGCAGAGTTTTGCTGCCACACTTCCAGACCTCTGGAAGAGGTCCAACAGGAGAAGCCCGTGTTTGTTGCACTTGCCGACACCATGCTTGCCCAGGATTCCTGGCCAGGTTTCTGAGTCTTTGCCGATGTGAATGTTGAAGTCGCCAAGGATGACAACCTTGTCGGCTGTAGGGGTGCATTGAATGAGGTTGCACAGATCAGTGTAGAACTTGTCCTTTTCTGCTGGTTCCGCCTGGAGTGTTGGAGCATAGACACTGATGAGGGTGATGCGACGCTTGTTTTGAAGGGGGAGTCGCATGGACATGATCCAGTGTGAGTGGCCTGTTGGGAGGTTTTCGAGTTTGGAGGCAATGGAGTTCTTGACCATGAAGCCTACACCAGATAGGCATCACTCATCCATAGGCTTGCCAGACCAGTAGAGCCTGTAGCCCGCGCCGCGTTCTTGGAGGCTGCCTACATCTGCAAGGCGGACTTCACTGAGAGCGGCTATGTTGATGTCATGTCTGAGGAGTTCATGTGCGATGAGGGCAGACCGACGTTCAGGTCGGTGGCTGTCAGCCTTGTCTAGCAAGGTTCTGATGTTCCAGCATGCTAGCTTGAGTTTGTGAGCATCTTTTGAGGGGGAGGACGTGGACATGTCCTTGGGCCTGCGCAAAGGAGCTTTTAGGTGGAGTGCAGTGTGCGCAGTACTGGCCCCACCCTTTACACCCATGGTTCGTGTGCCATGGCCAAGCAAGCTGGGACGTGGCAGCGAGGTCCTTGGATCATAGGTTTTATATTGGAGTGGCCTTCTTCTATGCAGGTTTCTTACCCGGGCTGGAGGGGCCTGCCTCCCCTCCTAGGTCAGACCATACCTGGTCAAAATCCAACCTGTTGGCCTCCGCCTGCTTCTTGGGGCCTCCGCCTGCTTCACACTGCCGAGGCCGGGGCCACCGCCTCCCCCTCGCTTTTGCCCGGATTGGGGCCGCTGCCGCCTACCCTCTGCCCGGACCAGGGCCGAGGCCGCCGCTGCCTTCCCTGTGCCCGGACCGGGGCTGCTGCCTCCTTCTTTCTGCCCGGACCGGGGCCTCCACCTGCTTCGCTCTGCCGAGGCCGGGGCCACCGCCTCCCCCTCGCTTCTGCCCGGATCGGGGCCAATTGTATATCACACCTCAGAAATTGAGTAGATGGAGATCAATGCTTCAGATGTGGAAACAAAATCGGAATTTTTTTTCATTCAACATGGTCTTGTTTGAAGGTCAATTCTTTTGGAGTTACTGTTAGTAAATTTTTTGCAATGAATCACTGGAGTGATTTTTTTCCGTTAAATCCTGAATTTTTGTTGTTAGGAAATTTTGGAAGTGTTATTCCTAAATTACTTTTGTCAGATTCTCAATTAAAATTTGTTAAGTTCGTTTTAATAATAGCAAGGAAATGTATCGCTGTAACATGGAAATCTGATGTTTATTAGACAGATAATATACAAAGATTCAAAATTGCATTCCTTTAGAGAGAAAAAAAATCATTTACAATTTTAGGGGTAAATATTCCTTATTTCTATGCTCAAATTATGAGGTTAAAATTATAATTAAAAAAAAAATTCTCCTGACCAGTGAAGTTTTCCCTGAATAAATTATAGCTTTACCATACTTTTGGGATCCTTGAGTGTCATCTGATACAATCCGAATCAATCAATATGGAGTAATGATATTATGTATGTTAGTTATGGGATTAGATTAGATTTACGAGGGGGCGGGAGGGTTTTAGAAATTTTATTTTAGTTTTTAGTTTAGTTTTTTTTCTATATATTTTCAGCATATATTTGTTAACATTGTAATATGGCGATTTATTCGTTTGTTATTATTATCCTATATATGTTGATTAAATAAAATATTTAAAACAAAAAGAAAATCTTGGGGTATCCAAGGATGGTGAAAGGTGCCACATAAATCCAAGTTTTTCCATTTTAATGAAACGACAGTGGAGCCCAAGTAAAAAGAAATTGTACTTTCGCTCAACAAAATAAGTGGAACGAGGAAGCGATGAACAATCTCAAGGTTTCTGTTCTAATTTTAAAGTTCATTTAATGCAAACCCATAGGGGTTCTGCCAAATACCCAACAATATCATGACGACGAAGAAGAAAATGCCTTCCGAAGATGATAAATAAGTCAATAATTTTAAAACGAGTTATTTAGCAGGAAAGCTCAAGAATCATCTGAGCAGTTAACCACGTACAGCATGACGTACTGGAAGAAATATCACATTCCAATAACAGGGAATAGAAGGAGGACATTCAGCTCATCAGCTTTTTGTTTTATTGAATAAAGATAATCTGAGCCTCCATGGTCTTAGAATTGCTTCTTATTTTATAACAACAGATCAGCAACAATAAAACGGTAAAAAGAATGGGAAAGAAGCTAAAACGCAGAAATGGTTGTATCACTATCTGGCACAGAGGTGCCAACTCTCAGGACAGGAGTAAACTCCAGAGGGTTGTTAACTCGGCCTGTAACATTAGGGTCTCCAGATTTCACTCCAGTCGAGGGCATCTACATGAGGCAGTGTCTGAAAAAAGCAGCCTCTATCCCCACCTCCAGGCCATGCCCTCTTCACTTTGCTCCCACTGGGGAAAAGGTACAGGAACCTGAAGACGTGCACTGAGTGGCACAAGGACAGCTTCTTCCCCACTGCCACCAGATTCCTGAATAATGAATGAACCACAGACACTGCCTCACTTTGACTTTTCATGCACTATTTTTATTTATTTTTGTAAGGGGTTTTATATGAAGGTTTGCGCTGTGATACTTCCGCAAAACCACAAATTTTGTGACTTGTTCAGGACACTAAATTCTGATTCTAATATTAGGTCGGAACACCACCGAGGGCCGAAGGGCCTGTACTGTGCTACAATGTTCAATGTTCTAACCTGGTAATTACAAGTTAACTGAGAGTCCCAGTCGAATTCAGGGACCTTTCATATAAAGACATGGTAGAGTGATTGAGAAAGAGGACAACAGCCTGCCCAGGGATGCTGAGAACAATCCCCGCAGTACATTTAGTGTAGAGGGAGTACAGTTAGCCTAATGTTTAACATAACGCTGTTACAGCACTAGCGATCAAGACCGGGGGTCAAATCCTGCACTGTCTGAAATGAGTTTGTATCTTCTCATTCTCATGTGTCTGTGTGGGTTTTCCCCGGCCACTCCAGTTTTTCCACCTTTCAAAAAACATACCGAGTTTGTAAGTCATTTAGGGGTTTTGGTCAGCATAGACTTATGGGCCAAAAGGGCCTGTAACTCTGCTGGATATCTAAATATTTTAAAATTACATTTAACATTTCAATTTAAAAAATTGCGGTGCCATACCCCTAATGTGATATTTTTGTTTTGAGATTTGCCTGGAAGTTTCCTCTCGCTTCGTCTGACTGCAGGTTTCCAACATTGAACCTCTTTCTGGGGGCTTTACTGTTCCTGGGCTTTGGCTTGAAGTGAAGGTTGAGCTTGCAGCGAACCAGCCGGTGGTCAGTGTGGCATTCCGTGCTGGGCATGGCCCTGGTGTGGAGCACATCTCGTTTGTCACTTTCTCGCACCAGGATGTAGTCCAGGAGGTGCCAGTGTTTGGATCGGGGATGCATCCAGGTAGTCTTAAGGCTATCCCTCTGCTGAAAAAGGGTGTTTGTAATGACAAGCCGCTGTTCTGCGCAGAGCTCCAACAGGAGGCGCCCATTGTGAAAAGTGGCAAAGCAGCAGGTATGGATGGAATCCCCCCAGAGGTCTGGAAGGCTGGCGGCCAAACACTGCATGTCAAACTGCATGAGTTTTTCAAGCTTTGTTGGGACCAAGGAAAACTGCCTCAGGACCTTCGTGATGCCACCATCATCACCCTGTACAAAAACAAAGGCGAGAAATCAGACTGCTCAAACTACAGGGGAATCACGCTGCTCTCCATTGCAGGCAAAATCTTCGCTAGGATTCTCCTAAATAGAATAATACCTAGTGTCGCCGAAAATATTCTCCCAGAATCACAGTGCGGCTTTCGCTCAAACAGAGGAACTACTGACATGGTCTTTGCCCTCAGACAGCTCCAAGAAAAGTGCAGAGAACAAAACAAAGGACTCTACATCACCTTTGTTGACCTCACCAAAGCTTTCGACACCGTGAGCAGGAAAGGGCTTTGGCAAATACTAGAGCGCATCGGATGCCCCCCAAAGTTCCTCAACATGATTATCCAACTGCACGAAAACCAACAAGGTCGGGTTAGATACAGCAATGAGCTCTCTGAACCCTTTTCCATTAACAATGGCGTGAAGCAAGGCTGTGTACTCGCACCAACCCTCTTTTCAATCTTTTTCAGCATGATGCTGAACCAAGCCATGAAAGACCTAAACAATGAAGACGCTGTTTACATCCGGTACCGCACGGATGGCAGTCTCTTCAATCTGAGGCGCCTGCAAGCTCACACCAAGACACAAGAGAAACTTGTCCGTGAACTACTCTTTGCAGACGATGCCGCTTTAGTTGCCCATTCAGAGCCAGCTCTTCAGCGCTTGACGTCCTGTTTTGCGGAAACTGCCAAAATGTTTGGCCTGGAAGTCAGCCTGAAGAAAACTGAGGTCCTCCATCAGCCAGCCCACCATGACTACCAGCCCCCCCACATCTCCATCGGGCACACAAAACTCAAAACGGTCAACCAGTTTACCTATCTCGGCTGCACCATTTAATCAGATGCAAGGATCGACAACGAGATAGACAACAGACTCGCCAAGGCAAATAGCGCCTTTGGAAGACTACACAAAAGAGTGTGGAAAAACAACCAACTGAAAAACCTCACAAAGATAAGCGCATACAGAGCCGTTGTCATACCCACACTCCTGTTCGGCTCCGAATCATGGGTCCTCTACCAGCATCACCTACGGCTCCTAAAAAGCTTCCTCCAGCGTTGTCTCCGCTCCATCCTCAACATTCATTGGAGCGCTTTCATCCCTAATGTCGAAGTACTCGAGATGGCAGAGGTCGACAGCATCGAGTCCACGCTGCTGAAGATCCAGCTGCGCTGGGTGGGTCACGTCTCCAGAATGGAGGACCATCCCCTTCCCAAGATCGTGTTATATGGCGAGCACCCCACTGGCCACCGTGACAGAGGTGCACCAAAGAAAAGGTACAACGACTGCCTAAAGAAATCTCTTGGTGCCTGCCACATTGACCACCGCCAGTGGGCTGATATCGCCTCAAACCGTGCATCTTGGCGCCTCACAGTTTGGCGGGTAGCAACCTCCTTTGAAGAAGACCGCAGAGCCCTCCTCACTGACAAAAGGCAAAGGAGGAAAAACCCAACGCCCAACCCCAACCAACCAATTTTCCCCTGCAACCACTGCAACCGTGTCTGCCTGTCCTGCATCGGACTTGTCAGCCACAAACGAGCCTGCAGCTGACATGGACATTTACCCCCTCCATAAATCTTCGTCCGCGAAGCCAAGCCAAGAGAAAGAGAGATATTTTTGTTACTGTCATTTAGGACACTGTTAAATGAAGCTGGAATTAAAGTCTTTCAGCTTCCCCACTGGGAGATTCAGCTTCTATTCTGAACAAATAGCTAAGTGGAAGCTTCTGAACCTCCCCTTTCTGCCCTTACACTAAACTGCCCCAGGACTACAAAAAGATCTGCCTTCACCATTTAAAATGCTTCTTTTCTCACACTAACTGTAACTGTGAATACAAATTCAAGAGTCTTTAAACAGATGTAATATTACACAAAACAGCATTTACTCTGCCACAAGGCAGACAAAGATTCACCTTCAACAGAAATTGCCTGGCGCCCCTTGCAGCCAGAGAGAGATGCAAAAAATAGTCTCTTCAGAGTCACTGAGTGTCCATGGATTCACCTCCAGTGCTCTCACAGTTCCTGCAGCCACATGGACTTCATTCCAATCCATCGGTGACCCAAGTTCCAGATCCATACCTTCCAAGTGATGAGGAAGCATTCAGCACCTTTTCCAAGTTCTGATACCTGGTACTCCCTTCAGCCAATCATGAGCTCCAGCAGTCCGCAGCTTAGTGTGAGGTCTCTGACTACAGCCGCCAGCAGCCCGCAGCCTGCATGAGTTCCTTGCCTTGATCTATCTGACTATCTATCTATCTATCTGTCTGTCTATCCATCTGCCTGTCTATCTATCTGTCTGTCTGTCTGTCAATCTATTGTCTGTATCTATCTATATATATATCTGTTTGTCTGTCTATTCCTTACTATCTCCTTCGGGACTGGGGTAATTTAATAAAGTATTTACTATTCCAGATGGTGTATCACTTGTATCTGCGTAGCTGGAGTCAATAAAAATTTTGGTGCGTATGTTTATTGTTCTTACGGGTTTGACAATAACCTCATTATCATTAGGCTTCCTTCATTAGGTTAAGATGATGAGAAGAGGAACACGACACAAATGTACGATGATTCATCCGCCCCACCTGGCAATAGTTATTTTGAGGTTATATTTTGCCAGAACATCCACCAACATGACAACTGTCTGAACCAATTGTGCACTGGCCTCATAGAAGCTCTTACAAAAAGAGCTGTGCCAAAGGTTGCAATAGCGATACGATTCAGAGAGATTTAGCAAAGTGCACTGCTGGTGCGGAGTCTTTCTAGCTCATCTGTCACAGGCTCAAATTTTTGTTTTAATCCACAAAGTAATTCAATACGGCCCCAGAACCTTTACTTTGTCTCTCCAGGCGACGAACACGTCAGCTGTTTCCTCAGTATCTGGCAGCAAGATGCTGTTAAAATTCAAATCATTTAGTCAAATCAGTGGCAACTGCTACAGGTCTGAGCCACAATATTTACACTGAGTGGCAGCTGAATGCAAATCATGTTAAATCGATTGAAAATAAACATTTATATCATGGCATGAGAATGAAATGTAATTGAGGAACACATAAAAGGAATTACCCTGCCTCAAGGAGTTTTAGTTTATAAATTTGTTGGGTATTTTTCAGTGCTGCAGCTTTTTTTCAACTGGATTTGAACAATTATTGTGGTCTTCATGTTGCCTGACCTGCAGGGATCTCTTATGGCTGTGTTGGTATCTCCCACAAAGTTACATATGCTATGGGCTAGAATTCACTTGGCAAGTTGAGTGCTTCTGACCATTGTTACAATGTAGTAAAAACACAAAAATGCTGGAGAAACTCATCAGGCTCCACAGCATCTAGAGGAGGGGCGGCACAGTTGGCGTAGCGGTTAGCGCAATGCCTTTACAGTGTCAGTGATCAGGACCGGAGTTCGAATTCCACCCTGCCTGTACGGAGTTGGTACATTCTTCCCCTGTCTGCATGGATTTTCCCAAGGGTGTGGTCCATTTTACTCCCACCATTCAAAAACAGAGAGTGGGTTAATTGGGTGTAATTGGGCTGCATGGGCTCGTGGGCTGAAATGGCCTGTTACCGTGCTGAATGTCTAAAAAAAATGGATCAGGTTAGGATAAGTGCAAAAATGGCTGCTTGGTGGTTAGCAAGGCTCAGTAGGCTGTCCTCTCTCTATAACTCCGTAACAACAGAAATTGTTTCTTTTAATATCTACAAACAGTCTGACATCTAGTGCATTTTCTTTCCAATCCAGACATTCAATGTTGGCAAACTATAATCACCAAAGACCAAAGAGCTCAAGGCTTAATGTTCAGTCTGTGGACTGAAAGAAATATCAGGTTGCAGCTCTCTACAACTTTGGTTAGACCACACTTGGAATATTGTGCTCAGTTCGGGTCACCTTTTTACAGAAAGGATGTAGAAGCTGTGGAGAACGTGTCAAGGTTACAGAGCTAGCACTTGTATTTTTGGAGCGAAGAAGGATAAGAGATGACTTAATAGAGTTTGATAAGATCATGAGAGATATAGATAGGGTAGACAGACAGCATCTTTTTAAAAATCCAGTGGACATCTGTACAAGGTGAGAGGGAGAAAATTTGGGGGAGGTGTCAGGTTAAGATTTAACACAGAGATTAGTGGGTGCCTGGAATACATTGCCAGGGGTGGTACAATAGGGACATTAAAAAGACTCTTAGACAGGCACATGGATACATGGATGTGAGGTAGGGAAGGTTGAGTTGGTTGAGTAGTTTATATCGGTTGGCACAACATGATGGGTGGAAGGGCCTATACCACCTGTAATGTTCCATGTTCTACATGCAACTTTGGAACAGTTGCACAACCGGCATGAGTGGGTGCAAATAATATGAACTGAGGAAACTCATCTATTAGTACACAGTTAGTTCCAGCCAACACTTTATACAGTGACTAACCTAAAGGTCGAAAATGTTGTTAATGACAAATCATGTCAGAAATATACAGTATGTGTGTTTCAGGGCCGAACACTCAGCCTGGTCTCTTTGGACTTGCCTTTTACTTGTTATTGCAGCGTGGCTTCAGCTTCTGATTGTTGAAGATGTCTAACCCCCAGTTTCCTTCAGGAAAGTTGACTTGGGAATTAAATTGAAAGCCAGGAAGTTTATATTACAAAGGGTGTGCACTTATGCTCAGTCTTTCCTGGAATGTGTCCCACTGTCCCATCCTTTCCCAATAATTACGTGGTTCCCTCTGTTTCAAACCTTTATCCAGTTTACTTTGAAAGGCTGAATTAAGTGCTTTAAATAGAGATGGTGTAGCAGGTGACATGGGCCATTCTTAATCTTTTTTTTCCCAGCTAGAATTCATTAACATTAAGACATTAAACATTAAAACATTCCAGCACTGTACAAGCCCTTTGACTCTCCATGTTGTGCCAAACCATATAAAAGTGCTAAACCCTCCCTACCCTATAACCCTTTATTCTCCTTTCATCCATGTGCCTATCTAATAGTCTTTAAAGGGCCCCTAATGTTTCAGCCTCTACCACCACTCCTGGCAAGGCATTCCAGGCCTCAACAACTCTCTGACGACCCCTGACGTCTCCCCTATACTTCCCTCCCTTAATCTTGTACATGTGTCCTCTAGTGGTTGTTATTCCCACCCTAGGAAACAGGTATTGGCTGACTCATAATTTTGTAGACTTCGATCAAGTCCCCTCTCATCTTTCTGTGCCCCAAAGAGAAAAGTCCCAGCCTTGTCCAGACAGCCAAGGTTTCACTGATCCCATGCTGCTTGACTCTGCTCTGTTTATCGGGCCCCCTTCCCTGTAAAGCAGTCAAGTTTTGGTACTTCTCTCCTAACGACTACATGAAAAGATATTTATGTTGCATTAGGTGAGAGCGCAACAAGCCTTTTACTTAAATGTCCTGTCGCCACCCCCCCCCCTATCATCACCCCATCCAGTGGTGGGGGACTCTAGGGTCCCCTTTGAGAATGGCACAGCCCAAGCATTTATAGAACAATTCTGTGCCTTACACTTTGGGCCAACTAGAATTAACTGTGAGAACTAATAGAGTTAAAGAAAGAATGCATCTGTTTTGTTTAATAAACCATGATACTATTTCAAATGATCAGATGTTGAATCTTTGATAGTGTGACTGATAATAACCACTCTCCACAGCTAATCGACCTGTGGCTATAATTCAGATTGTACATAGGCAACCAGACAAACAGTGTTTCTCCGGACAATAGTGCACACATATACAGTGCACGCTCTGTTCCCACAACTGCTGCTCCAAACTATAAAAGCGAAGAATGTTTGCCTGGTGTTTACAGATGTGCAGTCCTTGAATGGTGACCAGGAGAGAAGAAGCTGATTTAGGAGGGTACTGAAGCATTCGGAGAGAGTCAATGTGTTGGCTGGTCAGAAGTTAGAATTGAATTCTGAAAGGCAAGCCACCACACTATCCTCGCTACATAGAAACTTAATCTGTAGATTCAGGTCAAGATGACAGCCACACTTCATAATGGAATGCACTCCTGCTCAGGAGATTCAGGATGTGATCGGTTATTTGGAAGTCAAACTCAAAGCCAAGTTCAAATTTATTGTCAGAGTACATACATGACATCTTGTACAACCCTAAGATTCCTTTCTGATCAGAAAAAAGAAGCAGCATCAGTACACAAGCTACAAGGTTCGGTCTTCGGTACAGTCGGTACACTAAGATGTCCTCGTAGGTCAGAGAAGAAATAATGGAAAGAAAGGCTCATTGTTATCTTCTTTGGTTTGAAGAAAGGTTCAGAAAGTTTTTCAGAGATCACTTGATGTGAACGTATAATTAGCATCAAGTCAAGTTTATTGTCATCTGATTGTACAAGTACAACCTGACGAAACAGCTTTCTCTGATCCTCGGTGCAAAACACGCAGACACAACCAAACATAACACACAGACAGACAATACATATGCAGGACAAACATTTCATCTGTACAAACAAACAAACAAATAAATAAATATTCCTTTGTACAAATGAGAGTCTTGGAGGGTCAGTGTGAGAAGTTCTTTTTGTTGTTCAGCATTCTCACTGCCCATGGGAAGAAGCTGTTCCTCAGCTTGATGGGGCTGGCTCTGATACTCCTGTATCTCTTCCCTGATGGGAGCAGCTGAAAGATGCTGTGTGCAGGGTCCTCAATGATCAACGATCCCGGTAGATCATGTCGAAGTGGGGGAGGGAGACCCCAGTGATCCTCTCTGCCACTTATGGTCCTGCAAATTGACCTCCAATCCGTTTCTCTGCAGCAAACGTATCACACTATGAGGCAGCCGGCCAGGACGCTCTCAATAGAGCTCCTATAGAAGGCTATCATAATAGTGGCTGGTGGCCTTGCTTGTTTTAGTCATCTCAGGAAGTGCAGTTGCTGTTGTGCCTTCATGACAAGCAAGGAGATGCTAAGTGTCCACGATAGGTCTATGGTTAAGTGAACCCCAAAGAACATGGTGCTCTCCATTCTCTCTATTGTGGAGGGTGGTCGTTCCTGGTTCCCCTGAAGACCATGATCATCTCCTTCATCTTGTCCACATTGAGACTCAGGTTATTACTCTCGCACCACTTCATGAAATTTTCCACCTTTTCTCTGTTGTGCGACTCGTTGCTGATGAGGCAATGACTGTTGTATCATCTGCAAACTTGATGACCCTGTTGGAGCTGGATCTGGCGTTGCAGTCGTGGGTCAGTCGTTTGAACAGAAGCAGGCTGAGCACATAGCCCTGAGGTGCGCCACTACTCAGCGGGATGATGCTTTCTGTTCTTCTACCAACCCAGACTGACGGAGTTCTATTAGAAAGTCCAGAATCTAGTTAGAGAGGTGTGTTGAGTCTCAGTGAGAAAAGCTTCTTCACCAGCCACTGGAAAATTATCATATTAAATGCCAAACTGAAGTCAATGAACAGCAGCCTGGTGTATGAGGCATCGTTCTCCAGGTGGGTGGAATGGAGTGAAGGGACAAGGCTATAGCATCATCTGTAGAATGTTTTTTTCTATAGGTGAATTAAAATGGGTCTAGCATCTCTGGGAGGTGTGCTTTGATGTGTTCCATTATGAGATACTCAAATCATTTCATTATGGTGGAGGGCGGTAGTCATTGAGTCCTGTTATTATCGCCCTCTTGGGAACCAGGATGATGGTGGCTGTCATGAACCCTACGGGAACGATGGACAGCTGCATTGAAGTGTTGAAGATGTCTGTGAAAACCTCCGTTAAATGGTCTGTGCAGTTCAGGTATGTTGTCTGGTCCTGACGCCTTGGATGGGGTTCTCATCATCTCAGCCGTGGCTATGAAGGGGCCCGTACATCAGGGGGACACGTCCTGTTCTTCACATCAACTGTACATGGAAGATGTTCAGTCTGTCCAGAATGGAGGTGTCATTGTCCTTAACTCGCAAGGTTGACTTGTGATCTGTTATAGTCCTGATCCCTTGCCACATGAGCCTCGTGTCGCTGGTGTCGCACAACTGGTGTGGATCTTCTGTGTGTATCCCCAATTTGCCTTCCAAATTGCATGAAGACTTCAGCCCTGGCCAGCGTTGGCACCAGAATGAATGGTAGAGGGGGGCATTTGTGTGTTGCGGGAGCTCAGTGGGGAGGGGGTGAGGTTACCATCATCCCTCCGAGAGCACTGCTTTTATGGCATCAAGCGCCATTAGCCGCTAGTGTCGCTTGACACACATTAGTGATACAGGCGGGGGTGGGTCTGATGGTGAACGATGGTCGTGACCATATGGGGGAGGCATAGCACATCACTTGCGGGTGACAATACCCACAGATGCCCCCCTGGCACCGACCCTGGCCCTGACTGATCTTAGAACCATCCTGCACCCTGTCGTGAAGGTAGCATCATGAGCTCTGAGAATGGCCCAGACCTCTGTACCCAACCATGATTTCTGGTCAGCCCTGGTTGTGAAGCATTTGATCACAGTGACATCCTCGATGCACTTGCTGATGTAGCCAGTCATTGAGCTCGTGCACTCCTCTATTTTTACGTGACCGTTGTAGGTGGCTTCCTCCCTGAAACAGCTCCAGTCTGTGGTCTCAAAGCAGTCTTGCAGCTCTGCTGTGCTCCCCCCCCCCCACTTTCCCGGCCATGTCATGATTTCCCTGCGAACTGACCTAGTTTTTTTTTGCCTCTCCAGACTGTATGCCGGAGTTAGAAGGACAGATATATGATTGAGTAACCACGGTGAGGGTGACATGCAGCCTTGAACACACCAGAGATGTTGGTGTACACCCGATCCAGGGTGTTCTCTCCTCTGGTGGCAAAGGTACCATAATACTCATCAGAAAAGCAAACAGGAATATAGGTTGGCAAACACTTCATATTACTAACGAAGATTAAGATGAGATGACATGGCTGACACCAAGGATGGAAGATACCCAACAAAAGATGCTCAAGGCAATCAACATCAGGGCAGCCCTGGAGATCAGTGTCGGTGCAAAAACCAGTAACTTGGTTAAATTTACAAATGCGTTAAATCAGATTATGATAGAGTGCCTGGCCAAAATGTTAATTTTTTCTCTTTCTACAGCTATTACATAAGTGAAACACGAAAATCTGTAGGCGCTGTGATTGTAGTAAAAACACACTGAAATGCTGGAGGAACTCAGCTGTCGTTCAGTGTCCATAAAAGACAATTGCCAATGTTTCGGGCCTGAGCCCTTCTTCAGGGAATAGGCAAAATTAGCCAGAAGCAGGAAATCTCAGAATACAGGCAATGCTTGGGCTGTGGAAGGAATCCAGACCAATAAAAGGTGTTAATTGGATATGATAAGGGATGAGGTGAGAATTTATTATGTCTGTGAGAAAGGAGGCAGGGAAGGGAGAGATGGAGTGGGGGAAAGGCAGGAGGAAGAGTGACGGTGGGGGAGGGCATTTGACAAAAGGCAGAGAAGTCGATATTAATATCATCTGGTTGGAGAGTTCGCAGTCAGAAGATGAGGTGTCATTCCTCCAATTTGCGGGTGGTCTCAGTCTGGCTGTGCATGAGACCATGGACAGACATGTCAGCAAGGAAATGGGATGGAGAATTGAAATGGGTGGCCATTTGGGTGATCCACTGGGGACATCCACTGCATCTGATGCCCGCACTGTGGGCTCTACATCGGAGGGACTGGGTGCAAACTGGCTTCGTTGAGCACCTCGGCTCTGTCTACCACAATAGTGTGCATCTCCCATTTTAATTCAAGTGAAGAGACCACAACCACTAATACCAAAACATCAACACAGCAGTTGTCAGGTGCAGCACAACAAGCTACATTACCTACAAGTGTACCAGCAACACAGAGCCCAATGGTCTCAGCCAAATCCACAGGATGGTGAAGCAACATCCTGCAGCCAGAGTGATATCGATAAGAACTATTTAAAATTAGTTGTGTAAATAAACTAGTGTCCAAATTCAATTACTTAAGTTGCACTGGAAAGAAAGTGATAAAGAACACTATTTTTTTCTTTATCTTGAGAAGGAGGAATGTTATATAGTCAGGATAATGGGAATTATTTTGCAACTGCGTAAGAATACACCCTTCTCACTGTAGTAACTATAGTACACCACTGTGGGGCATATGTATATGTGAGAGTGTGAACAGTTTCCTGAAATGGTGGAAGACGTAAGTAAAAGTCTCTTCTGCTATTTGAATCTTGCATCTCTAAGTTATTTAAGAAGCCTCCCAAGTAACACAGAGATATAACAGTATGTACATAATTCCATCATTCCTGAATAATACCGAACAGAGAAGAAAAAACATTTGCCAGCTTTTCACAGTCCTTGGCGCAGGAATCTGATGATCGCGGGGAAGAAGCTGTCCTTGTGCCACTGGTGGGGGGTCCTTGTGGATAAAGGCTGATCTTTTAAGACACCGTCTCATTTAGATGTCTTCGATGGAGTGAAGCCTGGTGCCCATGATGTCGCAGGCAGAGTTAATAACCCTCTAGAGTTTATTGTTGTCCTGAGAGTTGGTACCTCCATACTCGGCAGTGATGCAACCAGCCAGAATGCTCTCAATGATACCTTCCGAATCTCCTCAAACTCCTCACAAAGTATAGCCGCTGGCAAGCCTTCTTCATGATTACATCAACATAAAGTGTCCAGGACAGATCCTCGGAGATGTTTATTCTCTCCACTACTGACCCCTGGTTTGTGTTCTCCTGATAGGAAGGCAGGAGAGAAAAGCTGAGCATTGAATGGGGGAGGGGGCTTAGCTCTATGAATGCAGAGCTGGAGGGAAAGAGACGGAGGGACAGGGAAAGAAAGAGAGAGAGAGAGAGAGAGAGAGAGAGAGAGAGACAAGGAGAGTGGAGATGGAGGAAAAGAGACAGTGGAATAGGGAACAAGAGACATGTGGGTGGGTTGCCTCACACGGTGGTTTTCAACCTTTCTCTTTCTACTCTCATCCCACTTTAAGTAATCCCTATGCCAACGGTGCTCTGTGATTAGTAAGGAATTACTTAAGGTGGGATGTGGGTGGGAAAGGAAGGTTGACAATCACTGGTCTAGACTCAATTGTTACTGAAATATTTCGCTTGAGAGAAATTGTCATTGGCCCATTTCCTTTGGAGTTATGAAACTGTGCACATAACAAGTCAATGAGGTACGATTAAAATAGTGGTTTTCAAACTTTTTCTTTCCACCTACATGCCACCTTAAGCAATCCCTTATAGAGCACCTATGGCATAGGGATTACTTAAAGTGGTATGTGAGTGGGGAAAAAAAAAGGTTGAGAACTACTGACATAACGGAAACTGGGTTAGTCAAAGTTAAAGCCATCTGGTTGGAGGGTGCCCAGATAGAATATGAGGTGCTGTTCTTTCAGTTAGGCAGTGCATGAGACCATGTTAGCAAGAGAATGGGGTGGGGAATTGGAATGGGTGGTCATTGGGAGATCCCCGCTGTTGCAGCGCACATTGCGATCTCCCATCATTGATGTATTAAAACATTTTAAGCAACCTTGCGCTATTTTGATAACTACCTGTTAATGGTGTCAAAGAGCCATCAGCCGAGTTGGTCATTTTAACTGGAACCTCACCTGAGCTTGTTGCCCTGTATGTCAGAATTAGTCTGAAAATAATTGCCATCCTGACCTCTACAGAGTAATGATCATTTAATAATGAATTCTTTCATTCCAGGATGATTCCATTAGTATCCAATGCTCATTCCAGTTGTCCCTCACTTTTGGCAGAAGGACTGAAAGTGAGCTTCCAAGTGGCAAAATGGCACAGAAATGTATGCCACTGTCTTGTAGCTCCAATGGCCAGTGATCGATCCTGAGACCCTGCCTCGTCTGTAGCACGGTTTGTATATTCTCTCTGGTTTTCTTCCCTCCTCCCAGAGGATGAACTGGCTGATAGATTAATTAGCTTGTTGGAAATAAACTCTGGGGTAGGCAGGGCTGGACAAACCCAGGGAAGGAGGCACCAGAGAGTTTTTTTTTCCAGTTCTGGTTTACCATGGTGCAGGTAAACTAGGGCCTCACAAAAAGGGAACCCCCCCACCCCAACAATAAATGAGAAGAAAAACATATATAGGTTAACACAGGTTTGGAAGAAAACTGAATTTTTAATTTATTATTCAGCACTTAGTGAATCTTAATGTCTTGACAATTAGTCTATGGAAGAGTCAAGGGGGAACCATTGTTGAGGTGTGCTTAGGGTATCAGTTGGCCTTAATCTGGCCCTGCATGTTGGTACATGCTTGGGGAACTAGGTGAGGCAGTTGAAAGAGCAGGTTACAGGGAAATAAGTGGAGCAATGGGATTGGCAGGATGCCTCTGAGAAGCAGGATGGATTCTTGATTATTTTTCATATTTGTACAACATGCAGTGAGACTAAAGTTTGATATCAATTTCAAAGGTTGAAAGGATCCTTTGTATTGTCCTGTATTAATACTATGCATAATATATTTCAACTTTTGTCTGTCCTAATTCAAACTGTTTAGATTCACACAGCATGGAACATACAGAGAATTAAGGCTTTGCTGCCACATATTAAGGCATGAGGCCAATAGATATATTTTGCCTAACAAAGCAGCAATTATTATTCATGGGACAAGAAACCTTTGGATATATTTACTGCCAACCCAAGTGCTTCATGAACATGATGCTTTTGAATTTTCAGAGGTGTGCAGAGGCTCCGGTCTTTGACTGCAATGACACTATAAGCCCCTTTCACACTGGCAACCCACTAAATCGGCAAGTAAACAACCCGTGTTGCAGTACCGGGTTGGCCGTTCACACTGGACCATGAATTCTCTGGTACATGTGGATATCGTGGCTCAAAGGTGGGGGGAGTCCCACCTCCAGTGATGACGACCCGAGTGATGTATTATGTACTCGCAAGGCAGTGCAATCATAGAGTGATTAAAGCAAGTATGTGTACAATGTAGAAAAGACCATGGGAAAAAAACCCCACACAACTTATTAAGACATATGCACTCAATGTATAAAAGACCGTGGGAAGATCTACCACAGTGGGCTCCAAACTGTTGAAATGGAGGACAATCCTGAAGACCAGCTTGTCATTAACCCCTATACTATAGAACGTAACAACTATTTACATCGCAATACATTTGAATTAGGTATTAAAAGTAATCTTGAGATGATTTAAAGCACATGCATGCGCTGACAGCTTCACCAGCCACGCACTGACAGAACCCCACTGGCCGTGCGTTGACAGCTCCACCGCCGTTTGCTAACAGAGCCCCGCTTGCCACGCTAACAGAGCCCCAGCTGCTATGTGAAATATAACTGCACTGATATTGAAACCAGCAGACTGACACACACAGGCACTAACATCACTAACGATGCCCGGTTGAGGGGGTTAGCTGTTCACACTGCAGCCGAGTCAACTCGGCCAGGCTCTGATGCAGCCCCCTATTAACTATCAGAACCTGGTTAATTTTACCACCCACCCCCCAACAATTGTGCCTGGTTGGGAGCATTAACACTGCTAGGTGACCGGCTAAATACCCACTAAATTGCCCAGTTCAACCAATGTTATTTGGCAGTGTGAACTGAGTGTGGATAATGCCTGTTTGTGTCATCCTTTGCTGGTAGGGTCAGGTTGTTAGTCACACGGGATTACCCTCAGATTCTCATGGACAGTTGAAACAGCAGGATAATTGCCAGATGCATGTCACATTCATGGCCTTCTGCTGCCACCTGTTGTCCGACCAACCCAACAACGTAAAGCAGAGAGTGGAACAGTCTGCAGACACCTGTGGTTGTGGCAAAAACACACATGCTGGAGAAACTCAGCAGGTCCCGCAGCATCCATTGGAGGTAAAGATAGATAACCAATGTTTTGGGCCAATGTCACACTATAAGCAAAAAGCAGGCAGGCACCTGAATTAAAAGGCTGGGGGAGGAGGGAATAAAAGGGCAGGGGTTGGGAGCACAGACCAAAAGGACATAATTGGACATGGATGGGAGGACAGGAGAGGAAAGGTGAGAGCAGATTTGGGGGGAGGGGTGGCTCTGTGCCCGAGGAAAGGAGACAGAAGGATTGGGAAAGACAGTGAGAGACGGAGCTTGAGGAAAGGAGACATAGGGTTGGAATGAGAAAGACAGGAGAAGGGGGCTAACAGAAACTGGAGGAGTCGATGCTGTAATGGATAAATATTGGGAGAAATTTGGTAAGATTAGTGGGTTACATACACATTTTAAAGCAGATCTTATTTGAAAGATTGAAGAATTCATAGTATTGCAGGATCTCTGGAAAATGTGATGCACATTTCACAAGTAGGTGCTAATTGAAATGACGTCATGAAATGAAAGACCATTGTTTGTAGGAGACAAACTGGCTGTTTAAAAGTACTTACAGTGTGCTCACAGAAAGGTCACTCCTGGGTTTTGTTTATCTAAGCCAGCATCTTGACCAAAGAGAAGAACTCCTGTTGTTTGCTGAAGAAGGTGGGGGTTTTGGCAAGTGAGAGAGTCATATGGGGTTTCTGGCAGTTGGAGAGAGAGAGAGAGAGAGAGAGAGAGAGAGAGAGAGAGAGAGAGAGAGAGAGAGAGAGACAAGTTAACAAGCTCTCCCAGCTAGTGTGTGTGACACTGAAAAGCAGCTGAACAGTGCAAGCCAGGAAGAGCTGGTTGAAACTGATAAAAAGCTCCAGAGTGGTGGATGGCTGGAAGTGCTATCTGTCTAATGTTTCTCTTGGAATAAGTGGAACAGAAAGGAACTCTGTGGTGGCCTGAAAGAAAAAACCCTGATGGGGAAAGTTTCATCAGCGAGACTGAGGTGACTAATGGTACTACCTCAGTTGTGGAAATCCTGGAACAACAAATCTCTCTCTGCAAACCCTACAAGAACCTTCCTGAGCAGTAAACATTTACCTTTCAAGCACCAAAGCCTGGTGAACTTTATACATGTTAAATTCTGTGCACAGTATAACAATTGCCTACATCCAGAGAACTTGGAAGAAGGAGAAGTGAGATTGAACTGTGAACCAAAGAACTTTTCTTAAATTTACACACACATTACATACAAGTGCACTTAGAATTAGAAGGGGATTAATTTGAGTTAGTTAAAGTATAGAGATAAGTTAAAGTATGATTCTGTTTTCATGTTTAAAGTTGATTAAAAATAACTTGTTTTAAAAACCACTCATCTTAGTGAATGTCTATTGCTGCTGGGTTTTGGGGTCCTTTGGGCTCATAACAATGCTAATACAGGGTTTGCTGGGGATCTGAGATTGCAATATGCAGTGAAGAATAACAGGAAATCGGTTTGACAATGGGCACTATGGTCATTTGAGCTTGGCCCGTCATTCAGCAAGGTCAGCAAAATCCAAAAATCATAATCTCCTTTACTTTAATTGAACTGAATTTTGAATTAGATTGTCTTTTGTCACATGCACCAAGATACAGTGGAAAGCTTTGTTGCGCGTGCTCTCTAGGCAAGTCAACCCATACTTAAAGACAGCAGATGCTCTGATAATAAAACAAAGTGCAGGGTATGGCATGACAGCATCAAAAAGGGCCGAGCACGTTGTTACAAGGCACTCCCAGATATGGAGACAAGTACAGCAAGACAGTGCAGGAGTACACATTATCTTTTCACCGATGATAGGTGCATTCTATCTGCCCCACCAACTCATTTGGCACATATACTAGATTAGCACCACTCTTGCATCTAAATATCCACATTTCTGTTTCCATGTTCAGGTCCATATACTAATGTAATTCAAAATTTGAAATTTGTGTGCGTGGGTGTGTGTTTATGGGTGGGCGTGTGGGTGCGTGTGTGTATTATAGAACACTACAGCACAGTACAGACCCTTTGGCCCTCGATGTTGAGCCAACTCATATATTCGTTTAAAAATTGGGACAACATCTACCAAAATTAATACATACAGATCAGGTGGGATTTGTTAAAGGAAGACATTCCACAAGTAGTCTGGGTAGACTATTCAACTTAATACATATGGCAAGATGGATATTAATTTACAGAACTTGTATAAATCTAATTACACTCCACTTTTAGAAAAAAAAAAGAGAAAGACTTTTGGAAATGGAAAGACTTGCCGATTACTTTAGTGGGAAGAGTCAATTGTATTAAAATAAAGGTGATGACAAGATTACAGTATCTTTTCCATTCGTTGGCTATTGCACTACTTAAAAATTTCTCCATATGGACGGCCTGGATGACCGCATTCCTTCTGAACTAATGAATGAGATGCTGGTGCTCATGGACAGACACAAGCCCTGTCTGCTTTTCAAGCAACTTTTTCCTGAGCAAATGCCAGAAGACATCCGTTTGCTCCTTGCAGACTAAGACTTTAACAACCACCGTCACTTAGCAACCCGTGATGAGGAGTTGTGGCACACTAAGCAGCATGGTAGACTTTTGGTTGGGCGCAGAGCGGTGCCTTGACAAAGGGCATGTATCCTGCCCACTCCAGATAGCAGGGCGGCGTCAGACTTGACAGGGCGCAGTGCAGAGAGCTGTGGTGCTATTACCATAAGAGCTACAGCCTGCTGCCACCGCCCCCCTGCACACATCTGGGAAACACTGAGGCCGGCCGATGGTAGTGGTCATGACAGCCAGCCGCAAGGACAACCTCCTTTTCCTCTGGGATTAACACTCAGGCTGTTGGTTCTTAGTCAACACTGGACCAGAGGTTAATGTGTTTCCCTCCTCCGGCCCAGACACACGTTCAGGAAAGAAGGGCATTCCACTCACAGCCATCTGCCTCTCAGTAGCCCTGTCTGGCAAAGAATTGGCAAAAATTAAAGCATCATGATCATTCTCAAAAAACTGTGATTGGAAATTACCATAAAAAATCTTCAAAACTGCAGGGTATCTAAAAGAAAATTTATAACCCTTCCTCCAAAGCATCTCTTTAGCAGAATTGAATTCTTTACGCCTTTTAATAATTTCTTGACTTAAATCTGGATAGAAAAAAAAACCTTATTTCCCTGTCCCATCAACGGAGACTGATATCTACGCGCATTTTGGACTGCTACTCTCAAAATAGTTTCCCTATCTTGGTACTGTAAACAATGGATCAAAACAGCTTGTGGAGGTTGACCCGGATATGGTTTACTTCTGAAGCCCCTATGTGGCCTATCTAATTCCAAACCTTCTGGAAAAAATTCCAATCCCAGGGCTTCAGGGATCCACTTTTAAAATTTTTTTAATTGGATCCGAACCCTCAATTCCTTCAGGAATTCCCACTATTTTAACATTATTCCAGCGGCTTTGATTTTCCAAAGAATCTTATCTTCTTCAATAAGTCCTTCTTCTGAATTACCCATCCAACAAAATAAATGTTTCTGTTTTTTCTTTATCATCCACTTGTTCTTTACAAATTTAAAAGGCACCTTCCATTTTCTTAAAATTGTCTTGAACCGTACCATAATGAGTTGAGATCCTGTATTTATATGGAGAAAATAATTTGCATGATAATTATTTTTTTTTGTTAAGATGTGGTCCCCTTATTTGAAATGTATGAATTTAGTAATATCTTAAACTGCTGTATGTATTTTTTTAATGCTTCCCTTGTGGGGTCTGTTGAGGGTGGGGGGAGGGGGTGGGATAGATGTAGTTCTCATTTTTATATTATAAATTTTGTAAAAGTTTTGTTTTGAAAATATTAAATAAAGTTTAAAATAAAAAAAACAACAGGAGCATCTGGACCCAAGGGTCACGGACAATTCCACTCAATTTCGGCTTGTAATGGTTCAGCTGGTCCTTCATCATTGCTGATGCATCACCCTCCTGGGAGCTTATTTTTTTGTGAGCACACTCCTTTCTATTAGATCTCAAAGGTCGCTGCCGAGTTAATTCAAAGACTTTCGAGTCCCTCGCCTTGCACCCCATAGTTGGACCTAATTTGTCCTGAAGAAAGATCTTATCTGAAGGTAGCAGTGAAACGTCTTTATTTGATGAATTATACTTATTTCTAAATTGCTCAAACAGCATTAGCTGCCCCTGCTCGTAACAGTCCTCTACACACCTGACTCCATTACGACGCCAGGTGTCCAGGATCTTGTTATCCACCATCAATGGTATTAATCTATTTGGAGACAGGGGTGTTTTTTAGAGACAGCCCCACTGTGGTTCCTACATATTGGTTAATTTTATTCCAAATGAGAATTATTTGTTTTAACATGGGGCTGTCTTTCTTTTGTGATAGCAATTTAGCAATTCATTTAAAAATAAAATCCTCTGCTACCTGCTCGCCTATCAAGGGCAGGTCGATTTATGCCCAGGATGGTATACCTCCCACCTCGAAGAGTGAGGCGATATATCTTGACTGGGCTGCCCAATAATATTTTTTTAAAGTCTGGCATTCATAATCCACCCAGACTATAATCCCAGGCCAATGTTTCCAGAGACCCTAGCTGTCTTTCCATACTCTTACCCCTGAAAGTAAATTTTTGAAGAATCCCTGGGGCAATGCCACTGGCATTATCTGGAAAAGATACTGAAGCCTTGACAATGTATTCATCTTGATACAATTAACCCTGCCCACTAGTGTTATGGGCAGGAACATCATCTATTTAAATCCTCCTCAATTTTCCCAAACAAGGGAAGGGGGGGGGGGGGGCGGGGTAATATTTGATCCTATTTTGCGGCCACTTTAGTTGACTATTTTCTTGATATTGACTGTAATCCCCCTTTGTAAGTGGCATAATTTTGCATTTATCCCAATTAATCTTAAAACCAGAGATCTCCCCATAGTTCCCCAGAGTAGAGCTCAGCCTGGGCAACAAGTTTGCCGAGTCTTTCAGATATATCAGAACATCATTGACAAATAAATTAATTTTAAGCTCTTCCTGGCCTGTTCTGAACCCTTTAATTTCTGGATCCTGGCGGATGGCCTCACTGATGACTCCATGACTAGTAGAAACAGAGCTGGAGATAGTGGGCACCCCTGTCTATTTGATCTTCTCAGTGGTAAGGCTGGGGAAATTTGTCCATTGGTCATAGCTTTAGCCTTGAGTGCATAGTAAAGCGCCCTTATCCAATTTATAAAAGTTGGCACCAGCCCCAATTTTCCCAGCATTTTAAATAAAAGTCCCACTCTAACCTGTCAAATGCCTTCTCTGCATCCAGGACCACATCTAAGTCCCTCTCATTCCTGTTTTGTGCCAGGTGCATGATACTCAACAATCTACCAATGGTATCTGCCACCCATCTTTTCTGCACAAATCTCACTTGGTCCATATGTTACCTTTGGCAAATGTTTCATCAATCTATTTGCCAGGGCTTTGACCAGTATTTTGTGTAACAGAAGGTCCCATTGCCCACTCTGTATTTAGGGTTTAATTGTTTAAAGGACATGAGTTCCTTCTGTGTAACAATCTTTAATATATCTTAATTCTTTGTCATACCACACATTTAATATTCTATTGCCCATGTTCATAAGCAGTAACACACTTTTAAACAATGTGGCTTTTATTGATATCCCTACATTTTTTCCTCTGTATTAATTTCTTGCCACATTCTAATCATATGTATTAGAATTGGATTATCTGTCTTTTTCTTTAGTGATTTGTAACTCCATTTGTAGACAAAGTCCTTTGCTTCAATCTCCTCCATTGAGTCCATTCCCATTTGAACCCAAGACGGAGGGCTGTCTTCAGTTAAGAAGACTGCAAGAAATCTAGCCTGTGGAGCTAGATAATATTTTTTGAAATCTGGAAGTCTGAGTCCTCCCAGCCTGTAGTCCCATGTCAGTTTTCCAATGAAATTCTTGGTACCTTATTATTCCATAGGAACTGTCTAATTGTCTAGTAGCTTAAAAAAGTTTTTAGGTATCAGAATGGGCAGCGATTAAAAAAGGTATTGTAGTCTTGGCATCAGTTTCATTTTGATGCAGTTAACCCAAAGTGATAGGCAAGTCTCTCCATTTCTATAGGTCTCTTTCTATCTTCCAAAGAAGAGGAAGATAATTTAGTTTGTACTTGGAGGCCTTTCTTGAACACATTTGCTACCCTGCAGTCTTTTGGTACATCTGTACCTAATAACAACTCATAGCTCTTCACCAGTGCATCTGCAGTTTCCTCTTGAGCTTCACAGTGCTTTGATACATCTCCGGGCCCATGGATCTATCAACCTTCAACTCAGGGCTTGATTTTTAAAAGAAATGCAACATTCAAGATGTTTTGATTCCCAGGCAATTCTTTGTTTCCAACTTGGTAACCTATTCCCACCTCTAAAAACTGATCAGACACTTTAAAACATAGGCTCACTCTGGTTTACTGCACCTTCACAACCAGCTTCCCCCATATTATTCCACGAACCAATTTTATTCCACAAGGCACACAGAGAAAAAGTCACAGGAGTAGTGGCTGCAAGGAATGTTCATAATTGCATCTTTCACAAATGTGGACATCTAGATTCTTGAACAGGACATTTTAAACAGCTATCAGGTTCTTCATCCTAACCATAAAGTACTCTGAAACCACCAAATGATCTGTCTGCACCACTGAAATGCCACTTCTTTTTTTTCACTAACTGCAATTGTGAATAAATCGGAAAGGATATATAAATATGATCTTTCTGTCTGGCAAAGGCCATGTAGTGTGGAAACAGGCCCTTCAACCCAACTTGCCCACACTGAGCAAAATGTTCCAGGAACACCTTTGGTCCTACCTTTTATAGTTGGTGCACCTTGCATACCTCTGTGGCTGCAGCAAGCAAAATCGTCATAGCCTTTCTACCCTGTACTTGCGTCCATGACAAGTTCTCATCATCTACTCTGTGGCAGCAAGCAGCCCAATTCTCACTTTCAGCCAGAGCTGCGGAAGGTGGCTGCGTTGATGTTCAAATGGTATGCAAGCTTTTATCCACACTGTTACATTGTCAATAGACACAAGTGAAGAATTCGAACAATGATGATCACTGATTCCCTGCGCTCCCACCCCCCCCAACACTTTTTAATGTTTTGGATTTGGTGAGTTTGTAATATGTTGACAGTACTGCAGTAAAAAAAATAATTTAAAAAGCACACAATCTAATATTCTTGTGGAAAAGAAAGATAAAAGAAAAGTCTTCTCATCACTGAGGAATTATCAGTTTGTACTTTAATTGCAAAAGCTTAAAATCTTTTATACAAAAGTTCAAGGGATCTATATACTCCAATTGTATATATACTTAAAATTCTTTTTTTTAAAAATTGTGTTTACATTCAACCTTCCAGAACAATCTAGCCCAATAAACCTAATCATACTGAATATGGATTTCCACCCCTCCCACAAGTAACAGAAAACCTGCAAAAACAAATAAAAACAGCCTCATCTTGAGATTTAATAAAAACCTAAATTAACTTTCTCTCCACTTTATAATTCAAGCTGTGGAAAAAGTGTATTTCAAGTAATTCTCAGACATATCTTTCCAATTCATCAATGATGGGAAGTGTGTAGTCCGAGGTAAGACACTCCCATATTAAACAACTGTATTATGTGGAGGGTCTTTATCACAGTCAGCCACAGATTAGAAGAAAACAATCCAATGTCGGGTGCCTGTATCTCAGTCTGTTGGCTTCAATGTTTAAAAAAAACTTTGTATCAAAACCTAGAATCTACACTGTTCCACACATTGGACTTAAAGCAAACCCATAATGCAACTTACTGCAGAATGTTTAGAATTTTTTTTCCAGAATTTAGACATACAGCATGATAACAGGCCATTTCAGACCATGCCACCCAATTTACACCCTGTTAACCTACACCTCCGGTATGTATTTGAAGGGTGGGAGGAAACCGGAGCCCCTGGGGAAAACCCACGCAGACACAGGGAAAATGTACAAACTCCTTATAGACAGTATGAGATTCGAACCCTGGTCCTGATCACGGGCGCTGTAAAAGTGTTGTGTTAACCATAACATTAGTTTGCTTACTCTACACTCTCACCCAGGAGGCTTTGCCCACAGTAAATGAAGGTTGGAGATTTCCCCTGCATGGTTTCCATGGATTGTTGGCAGAACATTTTCCATTCAAAATAATGCTTTTAATGAAGAAACAGGTGTTAAATTTGATTACAAGCTAGTGAAATACTCCATCTCTCTTTCCTCTCTGTCGGGAGAGAGTAAAGTGTAAATTGGAGGTAAGGTAAGGAGTCTTTTTAAAGGCAAGGGACCTGTTGATTAAATCGAGAAGGGAGGGAGTCAGAGGTGACTGTTAGAGGAGCGAGGAGGAGAGGCTGCTGGGAAGGTAAGGCCTATAAAAAGGCTCTGACCAGGTCCTGATCAAACACTCAAGGAAGCAGAGGAAGGAAGAGGTGAGCAGGTTAGAGATATTATTTGAAGGGCTTTTACTAGGGCCAGGTTTAATTAATTCATTTGTTAACAGGTCAATTTGTTAGTGGGCCAATAAATAAGAGGGGAGGCACAGGAAGTGGGGCTTTGACTTGTGAGGCTGAGCATATCTAAATTGAGGTAAGATGGTCACATTTAGTTTAATATATATCTTTTTATATTTACACTGGTAAGGGACAGGGAGAAGAAGAATGAGTGTGAGGGCAGTTTTCTGCTCCCTTTGTCACATGTGGGAAGTCATGGAGTCTTCTAACCTCCTGGATGTCCATGTATGCCCTAAGTGGGCTCAGCTGCAGTGTCTAAGGGACTGAGTCAGGGACCTTGAGCTTCAGTTTGATGACCTTGCTTTGGTCAGGGAGAGTGAGGCTGTCATAGATAGTAGTCAAGTGGTCACACCTGGCCCATGGGAGGAGGGGCAGTGGGTTAGTTAGGAAGATGAAAGAGAAAGGTTGGGCTCCAGAGAGAGGATCTGACCCTGAAATCCTCAGAAATAGGTACTCCTCCTTGAGTACTGAGGAAGGTAATAGTCAGGCTAAGGTAGGCAGAGGTGTAGGGTCAGCCTCTGTAGCCCAGAAAGGAAGTAATAGGAAGAATAGGGTGATAGTTATAGGGGACTCGCTGGTGAGGAGGACAGAGAATTTTGTGGACAAGATAAAGAAAACCGGATGGTGGTTTGCCTTCCTGGTGCCAGGGCCCATATGGGATGTAGCTACACGAGTCCAGAACAACCTAAAGGGGGAAGGGAAAGAGCCTGAGGTTCACGTCGGTACCAACGACATTGGTAGGAAGGAAGAAGTGGTCCTGCAAAATTAATGTAAGGAGTTAGTCAGGGAGCTTAGAAGAAGGACCACTAAGGGTGTAATCTCTGGATCACTTCCTGTGCCACATGATAGTGAGGGCAAAAATGGAGTCAGGTGGAGATTGAATGTGTGGTTGAAAGGGTGGAGTAAAAGATAGGGTTTTAAGTTCTTGGACCACTGGGACCATTTCTGGGAGAGATGGGACCTATACTGTAAGGATGGGTTACATCTAAATCCCAGAATTACCAGTCTCCTGGCAGGAGCTTTTGCTAGGGCTTTAAACTAGTAAGGTTGGGGACAAGGGTTCATGTCAGGGAGGATAACAAGAACAGAGTCTTTAGGCAAAGAAAAAAGGTTTTTTTTTTTTGCACAATCTGGAGGTGGAACAGCAGCAGGTAATAAATAGTGGCCATAGTAACAATGGTAGAGAGGGTGAGAGGCAGAAAGTTAAATGTGGAAGATCTCGGAGATGCATTTATTTCAATGCAAGGTGTGGTGAACAAGGTGGATGAACTGATGGTGTGGATTGACACATGGCATTATGATGTGATACCAATTAGTGAGACATGGTTGAAGGAAGGTTGTGACTGGCAGGTGAATATTCGGGTATTTCGCACTTTAGACGTGACAGAATTGGTGGGGTATGAGGGGGAGGTGTGGCGTTGCTTGTCAGGGAAGGTATTACAGTGGTGTTGAGGCAAGATAGACTGGAGGACTCATCACGGGAGCCTCTGTGGGTTGAACTAAAACATAAGAAAGGTGAGGCTACAAATATAGGAGTATATTACAGGCCACCAAAAGAGGATAGGGAACTGGAAGAGCAAATGTGCAGGGAAATAGCTGAGATGTGTGGTAGAAATAGGGTTGTGATAATTGGGGGACTTCAATTTTCCTAACATTGATTGGGAAACACAATCAGTGAGAGGGCAGGATGGCTTAGACTTTGTACAATGTATTTAGGATTGCTGTTTACAGCAGTATGTTGAAGTGCTTACTAGAGGGGAGGCAGTGTTAGATCTATTGTTTGGGAACGGAATAGGGCAGGTGACGAAAGTGTGTGTTGGTGAGAACTTTGGATCCAGTGATCATGGGTCCATTAGCTTCAACTTAAATATGGAAAGGGATAGGTCAGGTCCAAGGTTGAAGGTCTTCAAGTGGAGGAAGGCTAGATTTGAAGAAATGAGAAGGGATGTGCAGAAAATTATATGAGCTGATTTTTTTTTCTGGAAAGGATGTAGAGGAGATTTGGAGGGTATTTAAAGAAGAGATTTTGAGGGTACCAGATCTTTATGTGCCAGTCAGATTGAAAGGTAGGGCCAAAAGCTTAAGGGAACCATGGTTTTCTGGAAAAATAAGGAAGTTGGTTTGTGATAAGAGGGGGGCATTTACTAAATTTAAGAAGCCAAAAATGGATAAGATGTATGATTATTACATAGATTGCATAAAAAACCTGAAAAAGGTAATTAGAAAGGCAAAAAGGTATGAGGTGCCAATAGGTGATAAGGTAAAAGTGAATCCTAAGGACTTTTAGATATGTGAATACTAAAAGGTTAAGGATAGAATAGGACCACTGGAAAATGAGAGCTGTGAACTGTGTGAGGAACCGTATCAGATGGGAGAGATATTAAATGATTTTTTTCTCATCTGTGTTCTCGAAGGAAAAAGACATTGGACTATGAGATAAGTGAGGCAAATGGCTGTAATGGAAAAGATAGGGATTAGTAAAGAGAGGGTTTTGGAGCTTCTAGGGTCAGTAAAAGTCGATAAGTCTCCTGGTCCTGATGGGATTTTCCCCAGGATGTTAAGGGAGCAAGCAGCGGAGGCACGGTCAGTGATTTTTCAATGATCACTGGAGGAGGATGTGGTGCCGGGGGATTGGAGAGTTGCTAATGTAGTTCCGTTGTTTAAAAAAGGCACGAGGTGTCGGCCAAGTAATTATAGACCTGTAAGCTTGACTTCGGTGGTAGGGAAAGTTATGGAGGGTATTCTTAGAGATGGAGTGTATAAATATCAAGATAAGCAGGGATTGATCAGGAGCACCCAGCATGGGTTTGTGAAGGGGGAGTCATGTTTGATGAACCTTGTTGAGTTTTTTGAAGAAGTGACAAGAAAGGTGGATGAAGATAGGGCAGTTAATGTAGTCTATCTGGATTTTAGAAAAGCTTTTGATAAGGTTCCACATGAAAAGTTAATAAGGTTCAGTCACTAGGGATTAATAGAGAAATAGAAAGATGGGTGCAGAGGTGGCTGGAAGAGAGACAGCAGAGGGTCATGGTGGACAACTGTCTGACAGGATGGAAGCCTATGACGAGCGAAGTACATCAAGGATCGGTGCTAGGTCCCCTGTTGTTCATAATTTATATTAATGATTTGGATGATGGGGTGGTTAACTGGGTAAGTAAATATGCAGATGATACTAAAATAGGGGGAGTAGTGGATAGCGAGTAATGTTTTCAGGGATTAGAGGGATTTGGTTTGTCTGGAGAGTTGGGCTGAAAGATAGCAGATGGAATTTAATGTATAGAAGCATGAGGTGCTTCATTTCAGTAAAAATAATCTAAATAGGACACGTGGTGAAGGGGAGGACATTGGGGAATGCACAAGAACAAAGATCTTGGAGTTATGGTCCAGCATTCCTTGAAGGTGGATTCCCACATTGACAGGGTGGTTAAAGAGGCATTTGGTATGTTAGCCTTCATAAATCATAGCGTAGAGTATAGGAGCTGGGAAGTGATGCTGCGACTGTTTAAGGTGTGGTGAGGCCAGGTTTGGAGTATTGTGTTCAGTTCTGGGCTCCAAATTATAGGAAGGTTTTAGATAATATGGAGAGGGTGCAGAGAAGATTTACAAGGATGTTGCCTGGCTTAAAATACCCAGAGTACAGAGAAAGATTGAAAAGGTTAGGACTTTATGCATTGCAATGTAGATGGTTGAGAGGGGATTTGATAGAGGTGTTTAAAATTATGAAGGGAATAGATGGACTAGATGCAAGGAGACTCTTCCCCCTGAGAGCAGGGGAGGTTGAAACAAGAGGACACAAGTTGAGGGTAAGGGGGCAAAATTTTAGGAGAAACATTAGAGGATGTTCCTTCACTCAGAGTGGTGACTGAATGGAATAATCTTCAGGAGGAAATAGTTGAGGCGGAGTCAATTCTTTCATTGAAGAGGAGGCTGGATATATACATGGATAAGAGGGGGTTGGAGGGTTATGGGCGGAGAATAGGCAGGGAGAGCTAGCGGAGTTGTTTGAGTGAACCGGCATGGACTTGTAGGGCCGAGATGGCCTCTTTCCATGCAATAAACTGTTATATGGTTTTGTACACTGAACAATGGTTCTAGGATGAAGCAGGAAGTGAGGATTTAAATTGGGTCTTTCCAAATAAGTTTGACTGTTACCATATTTACAGTGGTCAACAATGGCACCTTTCTGTTGGTGGAGACACTGTATGATCTACTGCCTCGGTGAGTTACAACAGTCCACTTTAAAGGGTGCTACATTTATAATGAGAAGTCTATATTGAAATACAAGACCATTAAAAAGTAACTTGAACCCCATCTCCAAAAAATAACTATTAATGTAGACAAGCCATGTTAAATGATTAAATTTATACATACATGACGATAACTGGACCTTGCAACCCACAAGCCTGTGTCACACAAACATCCTAATTAATCTACAATCAACATACTTTTTTTTTAAGGGTGGGACAAAACCAGGGCACCTGGAGGAAACCCAAGCAGGTGCAGGGAAAATGTACAAACTTACGGACAGTGCTGGATACAAACCCAGGTCACTGGTGCTGTAACAGTGTTGCGCTAACTATGCCCCATCTTTTCGATCATTGTTCCATTGAGAATGCATAATTAACTCCTGTCCCAGAGGTGTGACATTGGCACTTTCTATCATTTGCCATGTGTATTTTAACCTTTTAGCTGTTTCCTCAAATCAAATAGAAAGGAAATGCCTGGTGTCCACAGTGGACTGTTGACTTGAGATGGTCTGTGAGACAATCGCTGAGGACACAGCTGAGGCTGGATAAGCTAACTCAGCTGGAACTACTCAACAAGCCATTACAAAGAGGATGCTTCAATGTGGATGAACAAAGGGACCTCGGGGTTCAACTCCACAGGTCCCTCAATAATGCCACACAAATTGATAAGGTGGTTAAGAGGATGGGATTAAGTTCAATAGCCGTGAGGTGGACCATACTTGGGAATATTGCATTCAGATCTAGTCGCCCCATTACAGGAAGGATGTAGAAACTTTGCAGAGGGTGCAGAGATTTACCAGAATATTGCCTAGAGTGGAGAATGTGTTCTATGAAGCAAGGTTGACTGAGCAAGGGCTTTTCTCTTTAGAGTGATGAAGAGTGAGAGGTAACTTAACAGAGGTATAACATTATGACAGAGGGTGGACAGCGAATATCTTTTTCCTGGGGAAAAAGCGCCAAATACCAGACATCATTTGTTCAAGCCAAGTGGAACAAAGTTTAGGGGAGATGTTGGAGACGAGTCTTGTTTTACTCAGAGTGGTGGGTACCTGGAATGCATTGCCAGGGATGGTGCTGGAGGCTGGTACGATAGGGGTATTTAAAGACTCCTGGATTGGCACTTTGATGAAAGAAAAAGGGTTCAGGGTCTGTGGTAGGTAGGGAAGGGTTAGACTGATGTGCAGCTGGTTTAAAATAAGTCAGTACAACATAGTGACCCTGTACCATTCTATGAATGGGAAGAATTATGAATGGTGAAGATCGATCAGATTGAGCAGCGTTTTTCTGCCTTACAAACACCACTTCTTACTATGGAAGAGGATTCTGGCTGATGAAGAATCAGACCAAATGTCTTAGTTCTCAAATACAACGGAGACAGTGTGGCAATAATTGATATCTGTATTAAAGTATGAACAATAAGCAAACAACCCAGTGCACAGATAATTAAATAATCTCTCAGCTGGCAGACAGTTTCACCTGTGCTCACTAGAAATTTAATTTAATTTTAATTTATTTTAGACATACAGCACGGTAACAAGCCATTTTGGCCCACAAGCTTGTGCCGCCCAATTTACACCCAATTAAGCTACATGTCTTATGTTTTTGAAGGGTGGGAGAAAACCAGAGCCCCTGGGGAAAACTCGTGCAAACCTAGGGAGGACGTACAAATTCCTGACACACAAAGCAGGATTTGAACTCTGGTCCCAATCGCTGGTGCTGTAAAGACGTTGCACTGACCGCTAAGCCAACCGTGCCATCAAAAGGAATCACTCATTGATTAAGCTATTCACAATTTTTAATGAGAGAAAGCAATTCAGTCTTGTTCTCCCAGCAGCCCACGTACAGGGGCAAAGTGCTAGGTGCTGATATATGCTCTTCACCACGTTCTCGGTCACTGTTACCACCCTGGTGCATGCAGGGCCTGCCCAGCATTAAGTGGAAAAGAGCAATAGAATGGAGGACCTGGTGAGATCCTGGACATTCTGTTGATTTGAGCTTTTCCCAAGGAAGAGTTTAAATAAAAGAACATTTGTAAAGGTGGGTCACTGAAGTTTTCTTGCAGTAATTGCTGACTGTATGGACAGTCCAATTTAAGTTAGAAACTTTTTTTGAAAGTAAAATAGATCCCAATTCATGGCACTGACAATCTGCTGTAATACAGTTACACTGTTCCACATTAATATTTTTAGTCAAAAAATCATACTCCTATTGGTAGTAATAATGACTGGGGATAATTTCAAAATACAAGATACTGTCAGGCAACAGGGATTGTAAGAAAATGAATCAAATGCAGCTTTTGAACTGTAGATTTCGAAATTTAAAAAAAATCTTCAGTTGTCTCCTAGCCTTTGCCCTTGGCCCCAAAAATATCCTCTCCCCCATCGACCTCCCTGATCTTCAGCTTGTGGTCTTCTGCTAGGCGGCCGGACTCCAAATCCAGATACACCGCCTCTCCTGGATGGAAACCATCTGACCCTGGAGGAATGGGGAGATGTTATCATACTTTCTAGATGAATGCAACTTTTTTTAAAAAAAGCTCCAATTATAATTACTTACAGAAACTGTGGCGTAGAAAGAAAAGTTCTTCCTCCATACTCTTGAGGGTACTTAAACATGAGAACGTAGTACATATGGCCAACAAAAATGCCAACCAGCTCATCCATTATCCTGTTGGAATTACACAAAGATCAATCAACATCTGTATGGTAAAGGGTAGGTTACGGTCAACGTGGCTTGGTGAGGGGTCAATTTGATTGAGATCCAGAAGGTGACAGATGGTTGATGAGGGTAGGGCAAGTGGATGTTGTGCTACATGGACTTATAGGTGTTCAATCTGGTAGACTGATTCAGATACATGGGATCCATGGTGAGCTGACAGTTCAGATCAGTGGTTTTCAACCTTTTTCTTTCCATTTACATACCACTTTAAGAATTCTCTCTGCCATAGGTGCTCTGCGATTAGTAAGGGATTGCTTAAGGTGGTATGTGGGTGGAAAGATAAAGTTTAGTCGTACCTAATTGGCTCATTATGTGCACAGTTTCATAACTCTAAAGGAAATGGGCCAATGACAATTTTTCTCAAGCAAAATATTTCGGTCACAATTGGGTCTTGAGCCGTGATTCTCAACCTTCCCTTCCCATTCACATACCACGTTAAGCAATCCCTTACTAATTAAAGAACACTTATGGCATAGGGATTACTTAAAGTAGTGAGTGGAAAGAAAATGGTTGAGAACCATTGGTTTAGATACAAAATTGGCTAGTTCATAGAATACATGGTAGTGGTGGAAGATGTTAATCAGACTGGAGACCCCTATTGTTTGTGATCTATAAATGACAGATGAAAAAGTAGGTGGGTGGGTTAATAAGTGTGCAGAAGACTGGAGGTGTGGACAGTGTAGAGAGCTATCATAGAATGTAACAGGATGTAGATGGGCAGCACAGTTAGTGCAATGCTGTTACAGCGCCAGTGACCCAGGTTCAAATCTGGCGCTATCTGTAAAAAGTTTGTACATTCTCCCTGTGTCTGCACAGGTTTCCTCTAGGTGCTCCGGTTTGCTCCCATGTCCAAAAACCTACGGGGCTTGTAGGCTAATTGGTACATTGGGGTGGTATGGGCTCGTGGGCTGGAATGGCCTGTTACCATGCTGTTTGACTAAATTTAAAGATCAATTACAGATATGGCCAGAAAAAATGGCAGATATTGGATTTAAAAACTAAAGTGATCAGAATACGCACTAAACAGATCTCCTGCCCTTCTTCAGGATCATGAGTTTAACAAAAGGTGAGAAAATTGCGGAGGGATGTGTAGGACAAAGTGCTTGCAATATGAAAAGTAATGCAGACAAAAGACATAGGAAACTAATGACAGAAGGGGTTTGTCAAGAGTAGAAAACATAGGGGGGCACTTAATGATGGGATTTAATTCCAGGCTCTGAAATTTTAAATCTTTGGACACAAGCAAGGCAAAATTGACCCCTCACCAAAACATGGTTCCCTTTTCAAAAATGCCATTGGGAAAAAGTTGGGTGACTAGAGACCTCCGAGCTGGTCAGTGCTGCCATGATGGGCCAAATGGCCTATTTCCATGTTGCATGATTACGAATTCTAAATAGGGTTAGTTATCAGCAGATGAAGCTTCTTCATCTGTGTAATGAGCTATTAGGAAGACTTCCTTGTTACAGCAGGTAATGAAAGGGCAGCAGTGGACAGAACCTTAGCCAGCAGCAAGAACCTTCACCAAATAATTGGGCAAGTTTAAAGTAAAGAAATTTAAATATAGCGCAGAGCCAAGTTTCTGGCCAAGATATGCCCAATTTGTGGAGCCTTGGGGAAGTGATTCTATTTTCTCCAATTCTCCAATTCAAACACTGCTAACCTCAATTTAGAAAAGCAACAGATAATCCTAAACCCAACCCAAAACCTCAACTAATTCTTTCCACAGATGTTGCCTAACCTACTGAGTGCCTCTGGCATTTTCTGTTTTTATACTAGTGCTCGTGACAATTGGGGGCTTAAACCTGTACGCATTCTTAGTTCCCCTTCTCCTTAAAAGTTAGCATAAATACATTTCAGTGCGTCATATGTGTTGTACCCATGCTATATGCATTGTTGACCAGCAGGAAGCTACCTGAAACCTACGTGAATGGAGAAATGACCAGATGGTGCAATCACTGATCATTTGTATCAACCCTGTGGATGATCTGAGCTTTCAACTGCCCGGCACTTTAATTCCCCAGCCCACTTCCACTCTAATCTTTGGTAGCAGCTCCCTAACACTGTTAGGTAGCCTTGAGCAATCTTGAGGAACATCACCACATCTTCTATGTTAGGTACATCACAGCTTTCCAGAATCCTCCAACCTTGGGCAATCGCTCTTCTTTTCTGTCTTAGAGGAGGCCAGTTCTACTCGTTATCTATCTGTACCTTTTGAATTAGTTTTTCTCTTGCCCTTAGAATAGTCTGGCTTGCTGGGCACATCACACAGCACTGCTGCACCTCCTTTTCTCATCTCAGTTCCTGTTATGTCCCTGGGACAAGGCCTCGGATCATTTGTTCTCTGTTCAAATCCCTGACAGAGAAGGTAATCTTGTACACTTACGCGTTTCTCAGTATATAATTGAATATTAGCAGGGCCCATGGTAGGTAACAAGCCTGTTCAAAAGAAAATGTAAATACACATGAATTTTTTTTGACATTTTACATCCTATTATTAAATTACTATTGAAAGATGAATCCTGAATTCTGTGCGTATTGAGATTGGATAAAAGGTAACAATCCAAAGTAGAGCACAGGAACCGCATCTCAATCGTACCCTAAATGCCCACACTGAGTTCCAATGCATTACAAAATCTCTGGCAGAGTGCAGCGAATGATATTTTGCCTGTATTAAATAAATAAATAAATAGATTTCCCCCAAATAAAATTATCCAGCCCAAGATTCACAGCAATGAGGGAGTGCTACAATGCCAGAGTCTCCGACTGTGTGGTAGGACTTTCAAATGAGGTACCATGTATCAATATAGATCCCTGAGTCACAAACAATATTCAAAATACTGTTTAGAGGATATTGCTCTGTTTAGCTGCATTCTTTTATCACTAAAAATAATTCAAGGGGGAAGCAGCCCTTTAGGATGTAAAGGTCATACACTCTACAACTTCAGGATCCTGCTGCTGTCCTAATAGAGTCTGTCACCGATATACAGATTAGGGATCAGACGTGAGCATTTGTGTTCTGCATCAACAGGTCTGATGCTGCACTTTTCAAGAGCAATTGGAAAGAGAGAACTTTTTTTTTGCTTCAATGTTTAAATAAACAGCAAATAGCAAGATTTACTTACCTTAAATGTCATTCCAAACCAAAATGTCACCATCTGGTCTTTGTTCAGTTGTGCCCACACATAAACCATGGTCAGAATTAGTGGGATAAACAATATCTGCCAAAAAGGAAGGGTTATTACATAGTCATTTGCTTCAGCAATAAAGAAAATTGACCTTAATGTCAAACCACCATCTCCCTTAGATCATGCTTTAAATAGAGCCAGGACTCCATTGGTATAATCTACCTGCAGCCAACACTCCATTATACAATCACAGATTATAGTAGAGCGAAAGGTCGGGAGTTAGAATGTTTTCACTAAGTAGAATCTATTTCAATACACGTCAAAGGTCAAAAGAAAATATTATTTAATCATCTCCTTATGAAAGATTCTTATCTACAGCAGGGGGCATTATCTTTGTGAAACAAACTTTACATCCAAAGGAAACAAAAGATTAGATAGGAACAAATTAAATATATAGAACATGGAACAGTACGAGAGCAAGCCCTTCGGCCCATGTGTCTGTGGTGAACACTGTCCAAATCACACTGCTGCTTGCACCTGATGGATATGAAGGAGAAAGAATGGAATCTATCTGGAAGCCACTATTGTATCAGCTAATTCCAGGCATTCATCACTCAAACATATTTTATCTCCCTTAAACACGTCCTCTAATGTGTGAAGCTTTTGCCTTGGGGGAAAGATTCTGACTGTCCATCCAATCAATACCTTTCATGATTTTGTAAACCTCTGGTCTCCCCTCTACCTTCTACACTCTAGAAAAAACAACCCAAGTTGTCCAGTCTCTCCCCATAACCAGACAGCATCTTGATAAACCTCGAGTACCCTTTCCAAAGCCGCCACATCCTTCCAGTAAGGAGGGTGACCATAATTGGACACAGTATTCAGTGCAGCCTATGCAAACTTTAATACTGCTGCCACAACTCCTTACATTTGTACTAAATGCCCCATCAAATGAAGCCAAGCCCAGCATGCCTGACCACTTACTGTGGATCTGGACACCCCCAGATCCCTCATCAGTGCTTTTACGAACCATTCTATTAACTATATACATTCCTTTATATTTCATCTCCCAAAGTACAACAGCACATACTCTTGTGGATTAAACTCTATCTGCCATTTCTCTGATCTCCGTCCTGTTGTCTAGTGATTGATAACCCTTTACACTACCCACAATTTCATCAATCTTTGTATCATCTGTAAACTAACCCACTCAATTATTGTACTTTTTGATCCAAGAGTTTTCATCTTATAATCACAAACAACATGGGTCCCAACACTGATCGCCTCGCTGGTTTCAGGCCTCCAGCAATGAGGGGGGAGGAGGGATGGCTGGGTGGGTGGGTGGGGGGGGGGGGAAAGGAAAGACAGCAAAGGGGAAGGGAAAGAAAGGCAAGCAGATTTAGCAGAAAGCAGAGAAGTCAGTATTAATGTTGGAGAGTGCCCAGATGGATAATAAGATGTTGTTCCTGCAATCCGTGGTTGGTCAGGGTGGGATAGTACATAAGGCATGTGAGTCTGGGAGTGTGACTCAAAATTGAAATGGCTTCTGGGAGGTTACTGTCATTGCAAATGGAGAGAAGGTACTCAATGAAGAGATATCCCAGTCTGCGTTCAGTCTCTCTGATGTAGAGAAGACCACAGTCCTGTGGATATACAAGTGAAGTGATGCTTCACTTGAAAGGCCTGTTTGAGGCCCCAGACCAGCCACAGGGAAGGTGCCGTGAGGAGCAATAGGTTAGGAGGGAATTGCGGAGGGAACAGTTTCTGCAGAAGGCCGACAGGGGAGGAGAAGGAAAAATGTCTGGAGGTGTGATCCTGTAGTAAGTGCCAGTGCCAGAAATTCCAGCGGATGATGTGTTTGATGCGTAGACTAGTAGGGTGGTAGGAGAGGGTGAGGGGGATTCTATTTTGTTACATCTGGGAGCAGAGGGGGCTAGGGCAGATGAGCAGGAAATGGAGGAGATGCGGGTGAGGACTGATTTGTTAGTGGTGATGGAGAAGTCACATTTGTGGAAGAAAGCAGACATTTCAGAAGATTTGGACTGCAAGACCTCATCTTGGAACAGATGTAGCAGAGACAAAGAAATTGAGAGAAGGGGATGGAATCCTTGCAGGGGTCAGGGTGTGAGGAAGTGTACTCCAGGTAATCATGGGAGTTAGAGTTTGTGAAATATGCCAATGGAAAGCTTGTCCTCCAAGATGGAGACTGAGATCTCCAGAAATGGGAGAATGTTATTGGAGATGGACCAGGTGAGTTTGAGATCAGGAAGTAGATGACGTTGACAAGCTTCAGGCAGCCTCAATGTAGTCGTTGATATATCGGAGAAAGAGTTGAGGGGTCTTGCCTGTGAAGAATTGCACCATAGATTGCTCCATAAAGCCCACAAACAGGCAGGCATAGCTGGGACCCATGCAGGTACCCATGGCTACCCCTTTAATTTGAAAGAAGTGAGATGAGTTAATTTAGAGTGAGGACAAGTTCTGTCAAACAGAGGAAGATGGTGGTCAAGGGTGGTGGTAGAGGGTGACTGGTTGTCCCTATCAGTTACCCTCGATCACACTCTCCTCCTTTGCTAAACCCCCCCCCCCCCACACTCTCCGTCTTTACCAACACCCCCCCCCCTTTTGTTCGGACAATTGCCAGCATTCTTTCATACTTTGATGATGGGCTCAAGCCCAAAACATGGGTTCTGTATCTTTACCTCTGCTACATAAAGGACACAGTTTGACCTGCTGAGCTTCTCCAGAATTTTGTGTTTTTACTTCCATCTCTACCCTGTCTTGTGTGGACAAGCCAATTCCATAACCAAACCGTCGATGCAATGTGCATTCTATATATCTGCATCTTTGACAAATATCCTCACTAAAGTCTACTGGCCTACCTTCATCAATCAAATTGATAAGACATAACCTGCCCCTCACAAAGCCACGTTGACTGTCCTCAACTTGGCCATAACAATCCTTTCCCTAGATATGCCTTTCAGTAGTTTCTCTAACACTGATGTGAGCTTTACTGGCCTACAATTTTCCAAACTATCCTTTTAACCCTTCCTTTATGATCAAAGGCACGACGTTAGCTACTCTTCAGGCCTCTCGGACCTCTCCTGCTGCTAGTGAGACACCCTAACCCCCCCGCCACCTTTCTCGCCCCATTTCACTACAGAAGGCACTTAAGTTTCAAGTTACAGAAAAATCTTTGACACACTCACAATAAAGGAAAGCAGGCATAAATAACGATTGCTGCCACCAATTTAAAGAGCTATTAGCCAGGAGAAGAACTATAAAACATTATCTGATATCTAATAGGAGATGCAAACAATTTTTAAAACTTAATTTACAGCACCACGAGGGCAGAAATAAGTTTTATCTGTCACTCTATCCAATCAAGTATTTGTATCCTTGGATATGGCCCAATATGTATATTGGAAAATGGAGATACAAGAACAGCTCAGGTACCTATGAAGGAAAAGTGCAGAGGTACAGACTTTTAAGCAACTTGCATTGTAAAATTGTCAAGAGACCTTAGAGTAGTCTACTGTAAGGAATGAGGAATCTGGAGAGGAAATTCTATAGGTGTGGACTGTCAAGGCAGGAATCTGGGGAAGCACCTGATGAGATCCAAGATATTTTTTTCAGACGGAAAGGCACAGAGGAGACTTTCAAAAGAACTGATAAGATGAAGAAAGCTTGGGTGTCCCAGATATGAAACTGCCTCATGTGAGGAATAGACAGGGTGAACAACCAGCACCTTTTCCCCCCAGGGGAGGAATAGCAAACCAATGGACTTGAGTACAGAGTGGAGAGAGGAAAGTTTCAAAGTGACATACCGTGCATCTTGGCGCCTCACAGTTCGGTGGGCAGCAACCTCCTTTGAAGAAGACCACAGACCCCACCTCACTGACAAAAGACAAAGGAGGAAAAACCCAACACCCAACCCCAACCAACCAATTTTCTCTTGCAACCGCTGCAACCGTGCCTACCTGTCCCGCATCGGACTTGTCAGTCACCAACGAGCCTGCAGCAGACGTATACAACATACATATACACACACACCCAGAGTTGTGGGTGCCTGGAATGCCTTGCCAAGTGGTGGAGGCTGAAACATTAGGGGCATTCAAGAGACTCATAGACAGGCACATGGATGGAAGTAAAATAGAGGGTTACAAGGTAGGGAGGGTTTAGTACTTTTTTGAAAGGAATATATGGTTCGGCACAATATCAAGGGCCTATACTGTGCTGTAATGTTCTAAGTTCTATGCAACCCAAAGGCTTTCCACCATTGATGGCAAGTTAGAGAGGACAACTTTTGGGCCAGGGTTAAATTTAAAGTTCAAGAGTGACACACCAGGCATCCTCAAATTAAACTTCCTTCTCACAGAAGGAAAATGTCTGTTCATTTTTCATTAACTGGGATTCATTCTTGCTTGCTCTAGATACAAAGGTGAGGCTTACCATCTTCTCTGTGCTCACCCCTCCACCACATCCTCCCAATAACACAAAATTAACCAACAAAATAAAACAGTTGTATTATCATAAATTTTTCAATTTTTACTTTTTTTACATTTAAACATTCAACACAGTAACAGGTCCTGTCGGCCCACAAGCCTTTGCCGCCCAATGAATCTATAACAGTGGTTTTCAACCTTTTTCTTTCCACCCACATACCACTTTAAGTAATCCCCAAGTCATCTGTGCTCTGTGATTAGTAAAGGATTGCTTCAGGTGGTATGTAGGTGGGAAGGGAAGTTTGAGAATCACTGCTCTAGACCCAATTGTTACTGAAATATTTTGCTTGAGAAAAATTGTCATTGGCCCATTTCCTTTGGAGTTATGAAACCATGCACATAATGAGTCAATGAGGAACTTTTGTTTCCACCCCCATACCACCTTAAGCAATCCCTTACTAATCACAGAACGCCTATGGAATAGAAAATACTTAGTGGTATGGGAGTGGAAAGAAAAAAGTTGAGAACCACTGATCTACAACACCTGGTAAGTTTTTGAACAGTGGGGGAAAACTAGAGCCCCCAAGGAAACCCACACAGACACTGGGAGAACGTACCAACTCCTTACAGACAGCAGGCGATCGCAGGCACTGTAAAGGCATTGTGCTAACCGCTACACTAACAGTGCGCGTCCCCCCCCCCCCCCCAATATACACATGATTTGTGTGAAGTGCATTGTTCCCCTTTAAAAATACTTACAGGCATTCCAATGAGTAATGCAACAATCTGTTCGAGTATTGATCAGGAAAATATTAGAAGGTTGTTAATTCCTATTACATTATTCATAAGTATACATTTCCCAGAAGGAAAAAAAACCAGTAGTTTGCATTAGTTTAATTTTCACCCAAGGCCAGGAACAGTGCAGGCAGCAGTTCCTCAATTTCTTTTCTGGCCAAGATCAGCTACTTCAGAACATGTGTACTGCTCAGATCTGTGTGCCTTACCATTATTGTATAATATGGCTAATTCACACCCCAAATTTAGGGGGTTGCAACTAACAACCCCATCCTAGAGGTTTGAAACCAAGTTGAGCAAGACACTCCAATGTAATGTAGAGCAGAAAACAAACTGCTACAATGCAGATGCAACAAATTTAAAAGATTGGTTTGCAGAAGAGATCCTATGGTAATATTTTAAAGGGGAGATATTCTTAGTGCTTTGATTGAAATGCATTTTACATCCAAAACAGCACAAAATACTGCTTTTATCACACTGCTTTTAAAAGAAAAACATTCATACCCACAATAGTGACTGCACCAAGTATGGAGAGGTTAAAAATTTGGTACAAATACAAAATCTTTAACATTACTTTTTAAAAAATATTTTACTTTAGTTTTCACACTTACAAAATCCAATAAACAAAGTCATTCATGTACATATGTATACCCAAAGTCTGTATTTGTCCCACTTCCCCCACGCCCTCCCCACAGCAAATACGTTCCAAAAACTTATCTCAATCCCATTCATCATGAGGCACACGACCCCTATCAAGGCCTTGTTTAACTTTACTTCAAAAAGGATACCACTGTGCAAATCCAGTTGAAAAACAGCATAAATACATAGTCAGCAGTCCTTCCATCAAAGAACCCTACACATTTAAAAGAAAGTTATGTAGTACATTGGTTTCTGAGTCATTAAACAGAGCAAAATTATACAAGCAGAGAACATGGGACAACATCAGTCACTTATGGGAAAACAGTACCATTTTCTTCTCTGATGGAATTATATAAAAATATACCTAATCTCATTGTACAAACCATGAAGCAAACCAGTAGCAGAAAGTGATCCCTGCACTCATCAGAATGCAGTATTCCGATGGCTCGGCAAGTTAATACAGGAAAGAGGTCTAAGTGCCACCAGGTTCAGGAACAGCTGCTACCCCTCCAGCATTAGACTCAACAACAAACTCAGAGGCTCATTTAAGGACTCTTACTTGTCCACTTTATTCATTGTGGGTTTTTTTTTCCAGCTCTACATATTGCACAGTTGTTTATTTGTTTACATGTGTGCATTGTATACAGGTTTTTATCTTGCACTACCAAAAAGTGGTAATTCTGCCTGGCCCGTAGGAAAAAGAATCTCAGGGTTGCATGTGATGTCAACTCTGACAATAAATCTGAAATCTGATCCTGCAAAAAGCCATCAATCACATACACAAAGTCAATTCAGAAAGGACATAGTGCCAGTTTTGTCCCCAATTCCTCATTTATTAGACCACCAGTCTTAAGCTGGTTGACTTCACAAGATCACACAGATGTGGATTTGGGCCCCCTCCCAGCAACAGTAGGAGAAATGCCTCCAGGCCAACAATGTCTCTCACCTGTAATTATACTTCCCCTTCACAAAATAACATTTCAAAAGTAAAAAAGTTTCCCAAAGACATTCCTCCCACCAGACTAGCTATGTTAAAGTTTGCAACTTTTGATTATTATTCCATAATTTGTCAGAAAAGGCACAGGTCAGCACATTCAATCTTAAACAAAAGTCCCAGTTCACACCAAGCCTTAAGAGACTGAACAAGCTAACAAGGACAGATTTACTGGGATTTGTATTGCTGCAGTTTGCAGGAAAGGAAAAAGTGAGAGGCTGACATTAAAAGAACATTTTTTTTTAAATAGATGGCTTTCCTCATTACACAAGAACTTAAGAATCGGAGCAGGAGTAAGTAATCTGGCCAGTTGAGCCTGCTCTGCCATTCAGCAAGATCATGGCTGATCTGGCCGTGGATTCAGCTTCACCTCTCTGCCTTATTACAAAATACGTTCTCCTTTTGAACAAAATGCTCTGCAAGATGCTTACTTTGTAATAGTTTCTAAAACATCTTTGCCAATTTTTAATGAAATTAGTTTCCCTTTTCTTACACAAGTCAATGTTTCAAAGCAAATATAGCATGACAACCTACCTCTTTCCAAGCTTGAGGAATATGAATACAGGAAGTACAGCTGAATCAAGTAATGGAATCCCATTGGATAAAATAGGGATGCAGTCACAGGTCTCCATATCTGTATGCAAAGAAACAATGATTATTCATTAGCTCCAAACACAATGTCATTAGTACAAGAAAGAAAACAAATGTTGCACAGCATTCATAACTAAAATGCCCAGCATAAAGTCTCCACATTCCCAACAAAGGGCTCAGGCTCAAAACTCTGGTTACCTTTTTACTTTCCACAGATGTTGCATGACCTGCTGAACTTGTCCAGCTCTATGTACATCACAGGCTCCCAGCATCTGCAGATTTTCTGCTCCACTGGCAGGTCTCCATATTCCAGAGGAAGGCCTCAGGTCTAAAATGTTGACTCCATTTTACTTCCTCTGGATGCTGTGTGACTGCAGAGCTTCTCCAGCATGTTTGTGCATTTCACTATGTCCAGCATAAACTACATGACTCTGCTAATCATTTCTTTCCCTTTATTGCACAGTGAGATCTATCATTCAGGATGCTGATAAAATACATTTGCAACCTGACCCCTAACTAGAATTGGTTTCTAAATTTGATACTTTTGCATGGGCAAAGCTTTGCTTTATACATAATACATTCCTGCACAAGGACAAATCAATGCCTATTTGGCATGAGCTCTGGTTCAAACGATTCACACATGCCATACCTTTGCAGCACTTATGTTTTGATGGAGATCTTCAAATGTAAGAGTTGTATCGCAAGGAACAAGACCTTTGGCTTACTAAGACTATGTCAATCATCAATTTTTTCTTTTGCACAGAAATTCCGTGATATTGCCGATAGAAAAGCCTACCATTAAGCCAGCTTTAGTCGTTTACACTGCAACGATCAAACCTGGCATTTTTCCGGGTCAGTGGGTCATTTTACACAGTAAGCCAGCATTCCAGGAGCTAAAGAGGTGGGATGTGCAACTCAACAGTGTAAACGTATAATGTCACTTATAATACACCATATTTGACGGCATATTAGACCCACTGTTTTTCACCCTAAAAATGGCTCAAAAATATTCCCCTGGTCTTAAATGCGAGATTGAAATTTGGGTGATAATGGTAACACAAATATTAACGCTGATAGTCCCTGCACTGGTCATTGTTGTATTGAGAAAGTGTCAGGTTCATGAGACAAATCTGGACACAAGGTTTTGCTATCAAATGTTACTTTTATTAACACACAATTAATAGAAGAGCATGGGAAAATCATAGTGAGAATAAAATACATACTCAGACAATTTATAAAAGAACACAGGAAAATCTATTGCAAGTATTGATCTATAGCAGTGGATTTCAACTATTTCTTTACACTCACATACCACCTTATGTAATTCCTTACTAAGCACCACTATCTACCATTGGGGTTGGTGGCAGATGTCGGAGGAGTGGAGAGCAAGGCGGTGGCATTCAGACTATTCAAAGTGAAGACAAACCTACAGACTAGCTTGCTCACAGCACAAGGTGAGAAGAGACAGCTGAGAGTGGGGCGATGGGATCAGTGTGGGGTCTGGTCTTTTATCACAATGCCACTCCCTAACACTAATCGCCTTTCCCTTAATATCTGAAAATCAGTCAGTCTTGAATACATTCAGAAACTAGGCATTCACCACCTCCTTCTGTAGAGTTCCAGACTTAGTACCCTTTGATATATATTTTTTTATCTCATTCATGAATGATCAAGCCCTATTTTGAAAGGCAAACAGCTCAGAGGTCTTTCTTGAAGTCAACTGAAAAGTTGTGCTGAAGGTGTAAATGAATTTAGCTGAGCAGTCAATCCCAAGATACAAGTAGTCCACATCTCACCAGGACCATAATTAGAGAAGGCAGATGTTGTACTTGGTAGAGGTGCTGTACCTGACAGACATTAAGTGCAAGGCCTGTCACAAGCTTATGTGAATGTGTCGATGGTGGCTTGGAGCTTGGCCTCTGAGCATATACAAGTTAATATCACATTGGATAATATCATGGTGTGCAAGAAGTTTAAGCTGCAGCACTGGTGATATAGCAGCTAGCTCAATGCCTTTACAGTTCCAATGATCAGAACCGGTTCAAATCCCGTGCTGTAAGGAGTTTGTACACTCTCCCCATTTCTACAGGGGTTTCCTTCCACTATTTGAAAAATACCGCTGGTGTAGATTAATTGGGTGTAAATTGGGTGGCACAGACTCGAGGGCCAAAATGGCCTGTTACTGTGCTGTAGGTCTAAATTTTAAAAACCAGTAGTGAGGTTGAAAAAGGCCACACGCTGCTTCACTCTCCATTCTTCTTGAAGTCGTCTTGCTGTTCTGTCTTAAGCTGCCATGCTAGTATTTTGTGCGTTTTTTCTCCTAGTTCATAATACTTCTATTTTGTCTTCATTATGTTCTTCTCCACCTTATATGTTTGTAGTGTTTCATATTTTATTTTCTTGTCTGACAATTCTCTTCTTTTAGTTGTATCTTCCTTTATTGCTAATTATTTTTCTGTATTTGTTATTTCCCTTTCCAACTGTTCTATTTCCCGATTGTAGTCCTTCTTCATCTTAGTTACATAACTAATTATCTGCCCTCTGATGAAGGCTTTTATTGAGTCCCATAGTATAAATTTATTTTTCACTGATTCTGTATTTATTTCAAAGTACACTTTAATTTGTCGCTCAATTAATTCTCTAAAATCCTGTCTTTTAAGTAGCATGGAGTTTAATCTCCATCTATACATTCTTGGTGGGATGTCCTCCAGCAATAACAGGGGTGAGTGATCCGATAACAATCTAGCTTTATATTCCGTTTTCTTAACTCTTCCTTGAATGTGGGCTGGTAACAGGAATAGGTCTATCCTTGAGTATGTTTTATGTCTATCCGAATAATATGAATATTCCTTTTCCTTTGGGTGTTGTTTCCTCCATATATCCAAAAGTTGCATTTCCTGCATCGATTTAATTATAAATTTGGTTACTTTGTTCTTTCCGTTAGTCTTTTTTTCCAGTTTTATCCATATTTGAGTCTAAATTAAGGTTAAAATCCCCTCCCATTAGTATATTCCCTTGCGTATCTGCGATCTTCAAAAAGATATCTTGAATATATTTTTGATCTTCTTAATTAGGTGCGTATACATTGAGTAAATTCCAAAATTCTGAATATATCTGACATTTTATCATTACATACCTCCCTGCTGGATATATTATTTCCTATTTTGATTGGTACATTTTTATTGATTAATATAGCTACTCATCTGGCTTTTGAATTATATGATGCTGCTGTTACATGTCCTATCCAATCTCTCTTTAATTTCTTGTGTTCCACTTCAGTTAGATGTGTTTCTTGCACCAATGCTATATCAATTTTTTCTTTCTTCAGTAAATTTAACAGCTTCTTCCTTTTGATTTGGTTATGTATTCCGTTAATATTTAAAGTCATATAGTTAAACATAGCCATTTCATATCTTCCCTTTCCGTTTCCTCATCACCACCTTCCCTTCTTATCCATTTGCTTTCTTTTTTTGAACACATTGTAAGACAACATTTCTAAAACACAAAATATTTCCACTATTCCCATATCTAAAATTCCTTTAACCCCAATAGTCCCTCCCCTCATTGACAAACTAAAAGAACGATATTGGCATAAAGGAAAAAGGACAAACAAATTACATATGACCCAACAGAGATCAACGAAAACTTCAGGGAATTCTACGAACAACTATATCGAACTGAAAACGAAGGGAAAGAAGACAAAATAGATGAATTTCTAACTAAAATTGAACTACCAAATTGCAATCAGGAGCAAAATAAATTAATAAAATCATTTGAAAAAGAAGAAATACAGGAGATATTTAAAAAAATTACTGAACAATAAAACACTGGGAGAGGATGGACTCCCAATAGAATTCTATAAAACATTTAAAGACTTATTAATTCCTCCTCTCCTGGAAGTAATGAACCAGATTGAAAAAACACAAAACATACCAGATTCATGCAAAACAGCAATAATTACAGTAATACCAAAGACGGGGAAAGATCCACTAACACCAGCATCGTATAGACCAATATCTCTACTTAAAAACGATTATAAGATAATAGCTAAACTATTAGCAAACAGATTGGCTGACTGTGTACCAAAAATAGTAAATCTAGACCAAACTGGATTTATTAAAAAAAGACGAACAACAGACAATATCTGTAAATTCATTAACTTAATCCATGCAGTACAAGGAAACAAAACTCCAACAGTACCGGTTGCTTTAGATGCAGAGAAAGCCTTTGACAGAGTAGAATGGAATTATTTATTCAAAGTACTACAAAAATTCAACCTACCAGAGAAATATATTAATTGGATTAAAGCATTATATAAGGAACCATTGGCGAAAGTGACAGTAAATGGATATATAATCAAACCAATTTAAATTAAGCAGATCAACAAGGCAGGGATGTCAACTATCTCCCTCACTCTTCGCGTTAGCTATAGAACCATTAGCAAAACTGATAAGAACAGAAAATAAAATAAGAGGGATAAAAATAAGAGAAGGAATATAAAATCAGTCTATTTGCAGATGAAGTTATAATATACTTAACAGAACCAGAAATATCAATAAAAGAATTACATAAGAAATTGAAGGAATATGGAGAAGTATCGGGGTATAAGATCAACGGAAATAAAAGTGAAGCAATGCCAATGAATAATGCGGATTTCAAAAAAATTAAGAAAGAATCACCATTTAGATGACAAACACAAGCAATTCGATACCTAGGTATAAAAATAAATAATAATCTCGGCCATCTATATAAACTAAATTATCAGCCATTAATGAAAAAATTACAAGACAACTTAGAACATTGGAAAGACTTACCACTAACACTGATAGGAAGGATAAACTGTATTAAAATGAACATCTTCCCAAGGATAGAATACCTATTTCAATCATTACCAATTCACCTAACAGAGAAATTCTTCAAGGAGCTAAAGAAAATAATAAGGAAATTCTTATGGAAAGGGGGGAAACCGAGGAAAGCACTAGATAAAATAACAGAATGGTACAAACAAGGAGGCTTACACCTACCAAAATGAATTATTATAGAGCAGCACAATTAAGATACTTATCAGATTTTTATCAAACAAGGGAAAAGCCAGATTGGTAGATAAAATAGGGGAGAAGATACCTGAACATATACTATACAAGTGGGATGAAAAATTGGTCCAACATAGGAATTCACCAGTATTGCACCATCTGCTCAACATTTGGAAGATTCACGTAGAAAGGAATAAAATAAATTATCAACTACCAAAATTAGTATTGACACAAAATTGTTTTTCGGGAAATAAATTATTATCTTTTGAACAAATGAAGTACAAATATAATATAACTCACGATTCAAGGTTTGCATACCACCAACTGAAAACCTACTTGAAGGACAAATTGGGAAACAGTCTGAGGTTACCAGAAGGAAGCAGTTTTGAATATGTGATTGCAGACATAATGATAATTTAAAACAAACATGTATATCAAACTGCAAGAAAAGGAGAATGACAAAACAAACTGTAAACCTAAACAAAAATGGGAACAAGATCTAAACATAAAGATAAAGAATGAAACATGGGAAAAGCTATGCTCCGGAACTATGAGAAATACAATAAACACGAGGTTACGCATGATACAATATAATTGGTTACACAGGTTATACATCACACCCCAAAAGTTAAATAAATGGGACCCAACAGTATCAGACAGATGTTTTCGCTGTAAAAAGGAAACAGGAACAACATGTGAGAAAGTGAAAAAATTTTAGGAAGATCTAAACCAGATATTGGGAAGATCTAAACCAGATATTAAATAAAAATCACAAAAAGCAATATACCAAAAAACCCAGAGATCTTCCTTCTAAGTAATATAAGAAATAAAGAATTTGGACTCGATTTGGATAGAGCACAAAAAAGATTTATTATGATAGCTCTAGCTGTAGCAAAAAAATGTATTATATCAACCTGGAAATTAGAAGACAACTTGAGAATACAACAATGGAACATAGAAATAAATAAATGTATTCCATTAGAAAAAATAACATACTATTTAAGAAATAATATCACAATATTAGAACAAATATGGGAACCATAAATGAAATACAATAGAGAAATCCTACCATGGACCTCCACCACCTAAAATGACAGAAGTAGAAGACAACGAAAAGAATTGACTCAATATATAAAAGTAAAAGACAAAAATTTCTTGTTTATTTTTATTAAGTGACGACATTGTTTAAATGGGTTTAATGTATCTTATACATTGAACTTTGAATAAATGGGAAGGGGGGTGAGGGAGGGGGGGGAAGGGGAGAAAATGACACTGTATATATTCAAGAGAAAAATGTCTGTATGTATTTTGGTCAGTATGGTTTATAGTGTGAAAAAATAAGTCATCTTGCAGTGAAGATGGACAGAATTTACATTGATTTGAGGCAGTTTGCAAGGAGATAATTGTTCGGACTCTGATAACAACACTACGTGGCAATTTCCACGACAGCCATCTGTATTAATAGTGTGGACAATGAGGTCTGCTCACTGAAAAACTCTTCTCAATGTAAGTATTAGGTATCTTGCCAAAAAACACCTAAAAATTAAACCTTAACAAATGACTTAATCTGATGATCCACAAGAAAATTTTAAATCTGTTTCAAATCCTCTGAATACAATGTCAATTGAGATGGAAATCAGAACCAAGAAAAGTTTTTTTTCCCCAGTAAAACCTGTGATATTATCACACCATACACACTTACAAGATGTGAAAAGAGAGCACAAAGAATAATTCATAATCACTTACAACCAGTGTCACCATCTGATCTAGTTATGTAAGCTGTAACAGTTGCTGAATCATCTGGGCACATTTACACAGGGATGAAAATACAGTTAAACCACTGGTATACAGAATTCAAGCAACTGGCAAAAAAAAATTTTAAAAATTAAAATAAATAGGAATAAATAATAGGTAAAAATACACAGATTTAAAATTATTATAGTAAATGTTCTCTGAAGTAACACAAACTTTTGAAGATGGGAGCAAATATTCAGCCAGTGGAGGGCCTTGGTTGTGCTTTGCTCGTAGCAGCTGTTTGAATAAAGTTGTGTGAAACAGCAATGGCGTCGCCCAGGATGCCACTTGCTGTTGGGGTGATTCTAAGAAGTGTCTCCTTAACCTTGCTTAGTAACAGTTGGCCCAGTCATTGGCTTTATCTGTAAACTTTGGGGGGGGGTTTAATTTTCTATAATGTTATTGTTTGTCTTTCGGGCGGCTCCATAGAGGGGGAGGAACCAACGATTAAATGTTTTCAAAGTATGTGACTGAAAATAAAGCAAAATGTTTTAAGGTTTATTATATACACATACAAGAGAAGTTTGCTCAGTATAAGAACAGTGTAGCATTTTTGTCTTTTAAACTTTTTATTCTTAATATAGGTGTTGTCGTCAAGGCTATCCCGAGGTAGAGGATGATGGCCTTTGTTCTGTTGCCCACAGAGCAAAAATGACCGTGCGTGTATTTGTTTAATGTGAACTGCCTAAAGAAATCTCTTGGTGCCTGCCACATTGACCACCGCCAGTGAGCTGATAACGCCTCAAATCGTGCATCTTGGCGCCTCACAGTTTGGCGGGCAGCAACCTCCTTTGAAGAAGACCGCAGAGCCCACCTCACTGACAAAAGGCAAAGGAGGAAAAACCCAACACCCAACCCCAACCAACCAATTTTCCCCTGCAACCGCTGCAACCGTGTCTGCCTGTCCCGCATCGGACTTGTCAGCCACAAACGAGCCTGCAGCTGACATGGACTTTTTACCCCCTCCATAAATCTTTGTCCGCGAAGCCAAGCCAAAGAGAAGACTTGATGCTGCACTCGAAGAAGCACACTCTGCTTCACAAATCAACCAACTAGTTCCAAAGGCAATGGAAACCAGGAGGATTGGAGATGATGGATTTGTTGCAGACTTCATAGCAGTTGAGCTCAGAAAGGAGGGGGTGGGGGGGGAAAGGAGGGGGTGGGGGGGAAAGGAGGGGGTGGGGGGGAAAGGAGGGGGTGGGGGGGAAAGGAGGGGGTGGGGGGGAAAGGAGGGGGTGGGGGGGAAAGGAGGGGGTGGGGGGGAAAGGAGGGGGTGGGGGGGGGGAAAGGAGGGGGTGGGGGGAAAGGAGGGGGTGGGGGGGGGAAAGGAGGGGGTGGGGGGGGAAAGGAGGGGGTGGGGGGGGAAAGGAGGGGGTGGGGGGGGAAAGGAGGGGGTGGGGGGGGAAAGGAGGGGGTGGGGGGGGGAAAGGAGGGGGTGGGGGGGGAAAGGAGGGGGTGGGGGGGGGAAAGGAGGGGGTGGGGGGGGAAAGGAGGGGGTGGGGGGGGGAGGAAGACGGTCACCGGTCAGCGGGCTGGGGAAAAGGATGGGGGGGAAAGGAAAAGAGGGTTGCCGTTTGGGGTCCGAACCCTTCCTGGACGCATGGGCTGTGTGTGGGCCCGTGGGGGGAAGGGGGCGCGGCCGCTGCGCCCTTACCTGGAAGCTGTTGAAGAAGGGATCGGACCACAGCACCAGGGACCTGCCGCTCACCACGTTGATCCGCTCCAGCACCGGCAGCACCACGCACCCGGTGAACCAGCAGCGAGTGACCAGCGGGATGGCACGGTACCACTCACCCAAGCCACTGTCCGCCATGGCTGGGAGGGGAATGCCGGGAACAGCTCCCATGACGTGCAACAACGCCATTGGTCCGCGTCGGCGCCAGCTGGCGGACGGGGTCCCTGACAACGGGTTGCGTGACGTGCGCCCACGCTCCCGCCTGTCCTCGCGGCTGTCGAGCCCCAGAGTGGGCGCACTCGCTGAAGAAGATTCGCCGACTAACAGCTCCACGGGTTTGGAAGCTGCAGCAATCACGTGGCTGCAAACCATCATCATCATGGCCCAACCGTGCCCTCGTCAACCACCCTGTGAGCAGCGGCTCGGTCCTTCCTGTCACACCCAACGCACCGTAATCGCCGTGGTATAGGACGACTCGGGTGTAGGGGGACTCGGGCGTGGGAACAGGTATAGTACAACTCGGGTGTAGGGGGACTTGGGCATGGGGACACGCATATAGGACGACTCGCGTAGGGGACGGGCATGGGGACACGCGTATAGGACGACTCGGGTGTAGGGGGACTTGGGTATGGAAACAGGTATAGGACGACTCGGATGTAGGGAGACTTGGGCATGGGGACGAGTAGAGGGGGACTGGAGTATAGGGAGTCTCGGGTATTGGGGGACTAGGGGATAGGATAACGGGTATAGGGGAATTCGGGTATAAGATGACTTGGGTATAGAGGACTCAGATATAGGGGGACTCGGGAGTAACAGGACGGATGTTGGGCAACTCGGATATGGGGGCTTGGGTGCAGGTGGCATTTGTACTGCTCTGCTGTAATCCTGAGTTTTCAAGTTTACACAAGTTGCTGTGTTTGCTTCATTATAACAATTTAATTCACCATAGAGCATGACTTAGTGAGTACTGTCATGATAATGAATATGCATGATATGTATTAACCTGACCGGAAGTCAGATGGTATGCACTGGAGGTGGAAGGTGCAGGATGATGAAATAAGGGAAGCAGGAAAATAAAGACACGGAGATGTTCAACTGGTAAAGCATGTGGTGATGGTGTTATTAATTTCACATTTCGGGCCACAAATGTGACAAGTACCTTTTGAATTGGGATCACTTTGTTGAATGTCAAAAGATGTCCTTTACACTGAAAGCAACAAGTTATTCCATGCAATCCAATTTCTAAAGGCATGGTTACAAATCTAAAATATTTCAAATACTGTATTTTGTTTCTTTTTCGCTGCCTTCCTCCAGCCTTACTTCTCTATTTCTCTTAAATCTAGTTCACTCAGTTCTTAATTCTTCTTCCCTTCTGGTTTCCTCCCACCCTTCAAAAAACGTACCTGGGGTGTAGGTCAGTGGGGTGTAAATTGGGTGGCACAGTCTCGTGGGCCGAAATGTCCCGTTACTGAGCTGTATGTCTAAATTTAAAATAAAATTCTTGGTCATTTCTATTTATGACTGAAATTTAATTTCACTTTTTCAGTTGGTGAGCTTCTGGCAGGGTCCCCAGTTATGGATGTCGTTCAACACCAAGAAAGTATCAAATGCTGGACTGTGTAATCTTGAACTTGACCAGGCAGGATTCTATTTGTATATTGTACATTCTACTGACATTTAAAGGCATTTGGCCTCAACGATTCCCATCAGTCCCATTCCCCATTTGAAGCCTACAAACTATTCCCTCACATAAGAACGCAACAAAATAGATTGAGGGGTAGGGCATCTGGGCTATTGAGTCAGCTCTGTCATTTAATACGATAATGACTGATCTATGGACTCAGCTCCATTTCCTTGCCTGTTTCCATAAATCTTAGTACCCTACCATTCAAAAATCTGTGCTCCAACATGAGGCTGTCTCTTATTCTCCATTAGGCAGAGAATTCCACAGATCACTACTCTTTATCTCTGTCTTAAGTCTATTCCCCAATCCTCTTCATTCTAAACTCCAAAGAGCAGAACCCCAGGCTCTTCAATTTCCCCCCTCCTCCCCCCCCCGACTTTTGCCAGAGTCAACCTGGTGAACCTCCTCTGCACTGCCTTCAAAGCTAATGCATCCTTTCTCAAGTAAGGAGATCAGAATTTCACATCATACTCCAGATGTGGCCTCATCAGTATCCTGTACAGTTGTAGCAGAATTTCTCTGCTCTTAAATTCAGTCTTTCTAGTAATGAGCACCAACATCCATTTGCATTCTTGATTAGCTGCTGCAACTCTCACATGCCTTACACCTCTGCTGATTCTCTGCCACTATACTAGGGGCAATTTAGTGTTGGTTATCAAACTGATAATGCATCTTTGGGCCTTGGGAGATGAGCATGGAATCAGCACTCACACACACACTGAAGTCAGGATCAAACCCTAGTTGCTGTGACGCAGGCTGACTGCCTGCTGCATATTCTGGTGCCCTGCACAGATCTTGCAAGGATTATAAACATCTGCAAGTGTGTGAATTAATTGGGTGGAAGTGGCAACAGAAATAGTGTTTCAGGTCCTTTGACAGGACTGCACATGCCTGGAAGGCCCACACCCAGAATAATTTTGACATTGTATGCAAACCATGCTGTAAATGGTTGATCACATTCATGGATTAGGTTTCTGACCAATCTGCTTGTGTAGTATTCAAATATGTTGCACGACACGGAATAAATTCTAAACCTTGATGTTTATTGCAGTTTTTATTTTTGAACAACAATGCTGCTGGATTCTGTTCTGGTTCTCAAAGTGTGTCCATATTTTGCAACTCATGGTGCTGAAAGCTAACAGTGACCTAGTTGACTGCTATCTTGTTTGGCAAAACCTGCTTTGACTTAACCTGGGATAAGTTATTGAATATAGAGTTCAATGCTGGAACTTACATTGTAGCCCTTCAATACAGAGAATGAGTAACGGAGATTTGTTAGAAATAAATCCATCTCTGGAATACATAGCCCATTAGAGCAATCAAAATTTTAAAGTGTGCTAAGAATGTACATTTTCTGTTTATGGATGTGCCATGAAGCATGAGAGTTGAGGGAAATTGATCTACTTCAAAAAAATATATGGGGGGGAGGGTGTGGCATGATCCCATAGGAGGAAGACGTGGAAAATGCCTCTCCTGACAGAATTAATTCATGCCCGAATTTTAACATTTTTTGTTAACTTATTTACTTAAAAATCTGCTTCTAAAAGTTCCTAGATCATGGCTATGAAGAAAGCTAAAACTCAAACATAAAAAAAAACTGCAAATGAATTAACATTAATAGAAGAACCAGGGCCTACCTTGAAGATTCAGCCTCTTCAGCCCAAGACAATGAAGGCCTCCTGGGTAAGAATTCAAGAACCAGTGCTGCCCTCCTGGGAGCTGTGGAGGAAAGCACTGGAGCTCATAAAAAATAACACTCTGACCCAGCTCTGGAGCCAGTCAGCATGTACGGGACTTCACACATGCGTGTTAGTTAAATTGCCATCAGAGAAGTGGAGCACCCAACTGCACCAGTGGTTGGACATATGAGGGCTAAACAAAAAGCCCGATCGGAATTCCAGCCACTGACAACATCTACAGAAGAAGAAAGTTATGTTCAACAATCACAAGGAGAAGAGACTGAAGATGATGCTGCAGACCAAGAAGTTCAAGGTAAAAGGTGGGGGTGGCATACTGTGTCACTCCTGCTCCCCTTGACCCTTAGATTTTTGAAAAAAAAATTGATAAAATTGATTCTCGATTTGATGAAGTTAAAGCAGATTTTACTAATCAGCTGGATGCGAGTAAAGAAGAAATAACTGCAATAAAAGTAGATGTGACAAAATGTAATAAATCAGTGGATAAAATTAAAGTTCAGAAAATTGAAGATGATTTCCATGATTGGCGTATGGATGTGGAACAATGTAAAGATACAGTCAATAAAATTAAAGACAATTTTACAGCTTGGGAAGTTGTGAAAAAGAATCTGACACAGAAAATTGAGATGTTGGAGAATCAAAGCAGAAGAGAATGTGAAAATTGTTGGTCTGCCAGAAGATATTGAGGGCAATGAACCTGTAATTTTTTTTCCAAAAATGGATACCTGAAATTTTGGGAGTGGATAATTTTCCCTTGCATATCTTTTAATTGTATTTTTGTCTCTATGCTGTACAAAACTTTGTTTTAGTTACGCTATCAACTGAACTATTTAAATTATTGTAACACTTATTATTGCACTGCATGCTGTTTGAATTGACATGCCTGGATAGCACACAAAAAATCTTTATACTGTATCTTGGAGCACATGACAATAAATAATTCAATCTCAGGCTCAATCGACATCAAAGTCAATAATGGTGGTCAACCTTGTTCTGGAGAGTCTCTTGTAATTTACAGCAATAATATGACTGAGTAACTAACTCAGGATTGTTAGGTATCTCCAACTCATAGCTGGTATTAATTCACATTGTCAAAAGAATCTTATTGTGTCCTCGTACCAACTCTGTGGTAAAAATTTCCAGATAGGCTTTTCTTTTCCCAAGGAAGGTATCTACCCTCATTTTCGTCATTCTACACTTCTTATTGTCTTTAAGGATCTATGCCCTACCTGTATTGTGGTTAAGGTTTAATTTCCTTGTTTGAAAGAAGCCTTGAATCCAAACAGGTGGCACATTGGAAAATATGGCTCCATTTATCTGCTGAAGAATATATTATCTGATTGTTACAGGAGTTCATGGTGCAGTCAGATCTCTGCAGTTCTTAATTAACTCACTCGCTAAGTAGAGAGATTCAAAATTGATTGAACAAGTAATAGATGTGTCTGTTGACAGAAGGGCAAATGCTTTCCTTAAATTAAAAAGGATACACCATTGCTACATTTTATGGAAACAATCTATCTGATTGTCCTTTCAAAATGGATGGAGATGGATAATACATTGCACTTTTGAGCAGTATTGATGGAATGATTCAGTTATAGTGGAATTATAATTTCATATCCCATAATCTGTTGAAAGGATAAAGATTTAATCATACAGTGAAGCAAGTCTGAAGAAATCTATCACAAAGGGAACAAATCATTAAAATTAGTAATGATTAAACTATTTCTTTGACCCAATGGTCATTCGAGCCGTGTATGTGAGCACGAGTGTTCACAGCTTAATCGAAGCTAATACTTGTACCATAATTTCAATGTCAGCAGTATTAGAGTGTTTGAGAAATAAAGCAGAAGTTTATGAATTGAACAGTAATAATTGTGGAAGGAAATGTCCAAGGTTGTGTTTTGGAAGCAAGACAGAAAAATACTTAATAATTGTTAATTACTGTATATACATCCAGATCCAAAAAGAGAAATGGTGAAAGATGAAAGTTACATAGAACATTACAGCACAGTGCAGGTCCTTTGGCCCATGATGTTGTGCTGACCTTATATTTTTTCTTCTTTCTTTGGCTTGGCTTCGCAGACGAAGATTTATGGAGGGGGTAAATGTCCACGTCAGCTGCAGGCTCGTTTGTGGCTGACAAGTCCGATGCGGGACAGGCAGACACGGTTGCAGCGGTTGCAGGGGAAAATTGGTTGGTTGGGGTTGGGTGTTGGGTTTTTCCTCCTTTGCCTTTTGTCAGTGAGGTGGGCTCTGCGGTCTTCTTCAAAGGAGGTTGCTGCCCGCCGAACTGTGAGGCGCCAAGATGCAAGGTTTGAGGCGATATCAGCCCACTGGCAGTGGTCAATGTGGCAGGCACCAAGAGATTTCTTTAGGCAGTCCTTGTACCTTTTCTTTGGTGCACCTCTGTCACGGTGGCCAGTGGAGAGCTCGCCATATAACACGATCTTGGGAAGGCGATGGTCCTCCATTCTGGAGACGCGACCCACCCAGCGCAGCTGGATCTTCAGCAGCGTGGACTCGATGCTGTCGGCCTCTGCCATCTCGAGTACTTCGACGTTAGGGATGAAAGCGCTCCAGTGAATGTTGAGGATGGAGTGGAGACAATGCTGGTGGAAGCGTTCTAGGAGCCATAGGTGATGCCGGTAGAGGACCCATGATTTGGAGCCGAACAGGAGTGTGGGTATGACAACGGCTCTGTATACGCTTATCTTTGTGAGGTTTTTTAGTTGGTTGTTTTAAAAAAAAACCCTTCCTAACTTGTAAACCTCTTTTTCTTTCATCTATGTGCCTGTCTAAGATTGTCTTAAATGCCCCCATTGTTCCAGTCTCCCCCACCACCTCTGGAAATAAATTCCAGGCACCAACATCTCTCAGTTGAGGGGGGGGGGGGGGGGGAAGGAAACAAAAAAAAACCCTGAACCTTCCTCCCTTCACTTTGTACAGATGCCACCTGGTGTTTGCTTCTCCAGCCCTGGGGAAAAAGGTGCTCCCAGGAGTGCACTAGAAAGATCTATTGTTTCAGCCTGATCTTGCACCTTGAACATATCCCTTCCTTCCTTGAATCCATTCTTTCTCCTTTATTCATTATTAGATAATAGTACTCATTGAATATATTTTAAAGGGGTCATTATATATTTTTCACAGGCCATAGATTCTGAAATGGTGAATAAATGAAATTTAAGGATATGGAGTATTTCGGTATCAGGGAAGTCAGGTTTCTGAAGGAGTTATCTATTGTAAAGTAAATTTTAAGATTAAATGTTACTAAATGGTCACCAGTTAATACATCATGATAAACTATAAGATTGAAGTGTTAGGTATAGGTAATTTCAAATAATAAAATGCAATTATCGTGTGAGGAATATATGCCAGATGGCCAACAGACAGCTTTCATTCTGGCTTTTGTTTCAGTGAACATATAAATGTTTATCAAGTGTCTTTAAAACTCATAAACTTGATAAACACATGATAAAAATGTGGGTAGTGTGTATTGGATTCATAGATAGGGAAAGTAGTAAATTATTTGGAATGTTCCAAGCTAGCCAATTAAACTTTCTGGGCATCTGGAAGTTATCAGCTCTGGAGGCTTTCTCCTTTCTAAAGCTATCGTAGTTTCCTCCAAAGAAGAGCGATTCATTTCAGTAAGTTTAAGCAATTAAGCTTCAATATTGCTCTATCGAGCTTGATACAAATATAACTTTGAATTACATAAGAACTGCTGCCTTGAAACCTCTCTCTGCCTCAAGAAAATAATATCTATCAAATATTGGTTTTGGACCACTATTCTATGTAATCTGCAAAGTACTTGCATCAATGACAACAAATTAAAACAAGAGAGGGGATTTGTTGTCATGGAATTGATATATGGCTAATCAACTTCATAACACAGTTCTCATTTACATTCTCTAATTGTATTTGAATATTAAACCGAAAAGTTTAGATGAAGACTGAGCTGAATGTGGCATGTGTAGTGTCTCCATACCTGAATCAATACAATGGGTTTTATATATTCTCAAATAACTCCTAATTTATTAATTTATTGACAGCAAACACAAATCTCTCATGGTGTGAGGGGGGGGGGGGGGAAATAGAACATATCTCTATGATGCACAACTTCTAAACCGATGTCATTTCAAATATACCATGGTTAATATTAATTCATTTAGCGGCACAGTCAGAAATTAGATAGTAAAAAAGAATCTAGATTCCTTCTTAATGAAGCCAGCAGGAATGATGTTCAGCTGATGTGGTCTATCAGGCAGCAGGACATGAAGAGCTGGACCAATTAGTGGTAGCAGGAGCCTGCAGGGAGGGGGTGGGAGCAGGTTCAAATTATGCCAGTGATGTCTGATTCCATGTAGATTTTCACGAGTATAACGTAATCCTTTCAGTTCTAAAATGTTCTGAATTTACCAAGTTCATTTCTGGACAATCTGCCTTCCCACAGGCCTATTCATCAGGTTGTTGAAGTGTGGACCAGTCCCTAGATGCCAGTAAAAGATGCTGCAGCATTGATAAATGGGATTGGCTCGATATTAACAGACCAAAGGCTCAGGGAAATGATGGGACACCCTTCCCTAAGGCTCATGACTCATTTGCCGTTTTCCACATCTTGATTTGGCATCAAGACGGGTGTTTTGGATTTGTTTCTGGTACCTGTCAAGAATCTCACATCAAAAGTTTATCCAATTCTGATACTTGTTAGTGTTACTTGCCTTGTTGGGGAAGAACAATGACCTTTTTGTGAACTCAAGAAATTGAAATGATTATATACTGGACTGAAGACCAGGATCTGTGAAAAGTGCTGGGTGAGAGATTCAGAATTGTGTTCTGGGGTATGTATATTGTGTCTCGAATTCAGAAGGTAATCTTTCACTGTGGTGGAAATGAATCGGAATAATGTTACTCAACTCCACAATAATCTGCATCATTAATGAACTGCTAGTCACAGTTGAAGAAGAAAATCTGACTATGTGAATTTGACCTGTAGCCACAGTGCCTGAGGTAGTCAAAGAAAGATTTTGATTTTATATATAGATACAACATGTAGCCGAATTAATGTCTGATGTCTGCTTATCGAGATGAAATGATGTACCAATCAACTGTTGAGAAATACTAAGTTGCCATCTCCCTCCCCATTGACCCAAATTCACCATTCAAATAAGATTATGGCTGTTCTAAACATTGGCTTCATCTGCACATTTCCCTCTGATCTCCAAAATATTTAATAGTCTGAAGTCCACAACCCTGTCCATCTAAGCTTTGAATATACTCAATGACTCAGCATCCACAGCTCCCTGGGACTGGAAATTCCAAAGAAGTGTAAATCTCTAAGAAAAAAAAATCTCCACATGTTTTCGTTGTTTGCTTCTTATTCTGAGACTATGCCCCTGGCTCTGGACTCCACCAGTAGGATCTCCCTCTTTGAATCACCTCTGAATCTTAAGCTTCAGAAAGATCACATTCCATTCTTCAAAAGACCAGGATGTATGGACTTGTTCCGCTCAATATATCCACAGAGCATAATATCCTCGATAATGAGCTATTCAATCTCATGAACTTTAACTCACTCAATACTCCAAGGGCTGCCTCATCGAAAACTTGTATAGTTATAGCAAGATGTCTTTTGAGTATTCTCTATCGCTTTGGTGTCAAGGGAAACTTTTGTTTTTCTAATTACTTGCTGTTGTGAATGCTATCATGCATGAGTACATATACATAGGTCCCTCTGAAATAGCCTTCTTCAGGAAGTTGCATACAGTTAAAACAGGAAAGTATGCAGATGGTGTGACTGTGGTGCTGGAGAACCTCAGTACGTCATGCAAAAAGGATAGAACCAACATTTTGGGCCTGAGCCCTTAGCCAAAGAATGAGCAGAAAGCAAGCAGCCACATGAATAAAAAGGAGGGGGATGAGAGCTGGGGTAGGGGGAGAAACACCGGCCAACAAGCAAGAGTCAGAGGTGCATAAGGGTGGGAGGGCAGAAGAGAAAAAAGTGGAGAAGTGCTATAGCTCTCTAAATGGAGAGCAATGAAGCTGAGGAGCAAGAGAAAAGAAGACCAAAGGGATCAGAACAGCTGGAGGAAAGGATGGGGAAAGGAGAGAGACAGAGGAGTGGCCTAACTGAATCTGGTTGGAGGGTACCCAGATGGAATATTAGGTGATGCTCATCCAATATGCGGGGGGGGGGGGGGGTCTCAGTTTGTTGGTGCATGAGGCCATGAACAGACATGTCAGTGTGGGAATAGGGTGTGGAATTGAAATGGCTGGCCCCAGGGACATCACTGTTATTGCAAAGGACTGAGCTGATGTGCGCAATGAAATGATCTCCCACAGTGCATCCAGGCTCTTATGTAGCGGAGGCTGCAATGGGAACACTGGATGCAGTAAGTAGCCCCTGCAGATTCACAAGTGAAGAGGGATGAATCAAAGAATTTCTTTAGAGTGAGAACAAGTTATGGCAGGCAAGAGGAGTGTGCCGGGGGAGAGCGACTGGTTCGGTAGGGTAGCTGGTATCATAGTCTTGATATTAATTTAAGTTTGTTTTATTTTAAACAAATTTCCTTTAATTTATAGTAATTGTCATGGGAATTGTATCATTTTTAAGGATACTTGAAGACTTAGTGTTCTTTAGAGACTTCATAAAAATTTGCATTCTTAGAATACAAAAAAAAGTCCTTTCTGACATATATTGATAAAAATGCGATCCCATCACCAGACATCTTCTCTCTCCTCCCCTTTCAACTTTTCAGGGACTGCTCCCTCTGTGACTGCCTCATCCAGTTACCCCTTCCAACAAATCGCCTCCTTGCCATCTACCCCTCTGACCATAATAAATAATAACCCCAAACAGTCCTTCCAAGTGAAGTAACGCAACACTTGTGAATCTGCAAGGGTCATGTACTGCAACAGGTTCTCCTATTGTGGTCTCTTCTAGTTTAAAGAGATGCGATGGAGACTGGAAGATGAAGGACCTTTGCTCTGTCTGGTCCAATAACAGGGACCTTCCAGTGACCTACCTTTTGAATTCCATACCCCATTCCCACACTGACATATAAGCTGCAGTTAACCCCAACATTTAAAAAGACATTTGGTGATAGGATAAAAATCCACACATTCCAGTTCAGAGCTGGAAAATGATAGCAATAAATGAAGAAAATGGACATTGTTTTTGAACATTCAACTAATAACTTCAAGATGGCTGAGATGAGATTTTTTTAAATTTAATTGCTTGAATTTAAATGTGTTGGTTGCTCTGATGGGATTGGAATGCTTGCCTTCAAACTGATGGTTCAGAATGGATGCTGGGAGTTGACCATCATGTGACCATGCCCACTGCTTTCCAACAACCTCAGCAATAACTCCTATTACATAATTCCCTATACCTGTCATAAGCTTCCCTTTATTTCCAGGTCTAATTCTTGCAAATTAAAATCATTATTATATAACTTTGTCTGGATAATGAACAAGTTAACATGGGTCCAGTGCTTTTATTGGAGCTCCACTGTTTTTCTTGCAGTTTGTCAAGCAGAAAGTATTTGGTATATTCTTTTTTGATGTTTGACATTGTACTGTGGTGATCCAAACCTAATAACCAGATTATTCTCCCCATATCCTTGTGCTTTTGGGTTTAAGATTTTTTTTTAACATTTGCACATCCTACCTGATCAATAACCTTGGAAGTTAAATTCACTCTTTGTAAATTATATTTCAAATATAAATAATCTCTGTGACATTTTCTTTCACACAATAACATCAATACTCCCTCCAGCAGCACATATACCCTCATAAAGATTGAGCCGGCTAGATTAAAAATAAACCTGTGCAGATGAATGGAATTACAGAATCCTAAATGGATAAAGCACAGAAATGGGCCAAATGGGTCATGCTGATTGTATGTCCATCGATGCTAATCCCATTTGCCTATAGTTGAACCAAATCCCTCTAAGCCAGTGGTTCTCAACCTTTCTTTCCATTCACATACCACTTTAAGTATTCCCTATGCCATCGGTGCTCTGTGATTAGTAAGGGATGGTTTAAGGTGATATTTGGGTGGGAAGAAAAAGTTTGAAAACCACTGTTTTAATCGTACCTCATTGACTCGTGATGTGCACTGTTTCATAACTCCAAAGGAAATGGGCCAATGACAATGTTTCTCCAGCAAAATATTTCATTAACAATTGGGTCTAGAGCAGTGATTCTCAACCTTTCCACTCACACACCACCTTAAGCCATCCCTTACTGATCACAGAGCACCGATGATATAGGGATTACTTAAAGTGGTCTGTGAGTGGGAAAGAAGAAGGTTGGGAAGCACTGCTGCTGTGAGCCTTTCCTATCAATGGACATGAACAAAATTTGAGCTGCCAGAGGACCTCAGCAGGTCAGGCAACATCGGTGGAGGCTGATCATTTAGATTGAGGCTGTGCTTCAGGTGGGTCCTGATGCAGGGTCTTGAGCTGAAACGTCGGCCAATCCTTTGCCTCTGCAGGTGCTGCCTGATCTGGTGAGTTCATCCGGCAGCTCCATCTCTTGTGTCTCTACCCATGGACTTGTCCAAATTCCTTTAATAACTTGTGAGTGTACCTGCCTCTACCACACCCTTTGGGAACTTGTTCCAGGTAACGACCATCCTCTGTGTGAAAAATGTACCCTTCAGATCACCTTTTAAATTTATTCCCTTTCACTTTTGTGTGTCTTTCTGCTCTAGACTCCTCTGCCTTGGTTTTTTTTAAAAAAGGCTGTCTATCTATTTTCCCTATGGCCCTCATAATTTTATAAACTGTGGCCATAAGCACGACTAGGCATGAAAGGCCATGCTTTACTCTAGCCCTTGGCTGCGCTGCAAGTGGCGCTCATTGAACCCAATTAATAAAAACTGCCTGATACTGTGTGCCCTGTAACAGGAAAGGTTGGATGGACTCCAATGTTATGAAACTGTTGGTGGAAAGCAAGATCAGGCAGTTTTTTTTTCAAAGTAATTGTTACTCATTTTCGATTCCATGAAAGTCCACAAAGAGAATTCAACGCAAAAGACAATAAAATCTGTTGGCGCCCACATTGCAGTAAGTCCGGGTGGGTTGACGTGTAAATTGCACTCACTTGATATTTCCATTAATCATCCATTCAAGACGTTCATCAGACTAGAATGGGAGGAATAGATGCAGAATGGCTCTTATGAATCCACCCCAGCCGGATGGTTGAAAAAAGCAACCTATACTGAAGTTTGCGAATGGTTTGCCAGAGTGTGGAATAAGATAACACCAGAAATTATACGCAGTGGATTCAGAAAAGCTGACATTGTATATAATGATGGGGATTCCACCACTAATGATGAAAGCAGTGACATGTCAGTATCGACTATAGTAACAGAAGATTGGTTGCGGGCTGTTCTAATGTATTTTAATGAAGACGGTAAAGAAGACTAATAATCAAGGTCATTATTTCAGATGTTATATGGTTTTTTTGACTTCAATATGGTGTTCAGCATTTTAGGTTATATAGCTTTTGACTCCAGCATTTTTTCCATTCAAGCGATTAAAAATAAATTTTAATTTAGAACCAGTTGATGCTCAAATAAGTTCAATTTTCTATTCAACATGTAAAAAAGTTCTGGTATATTGTGCATACACAGATAATGCATGGTGGGTTACCCGGTTTGTAAAAAAGCATTTAACGTGTGTGTTATATGCTTAAAAATATGGTAAGGTGTTAAATAAATTCTGTGTCAAGGACTCCATAGCAACAATTACTTTATAAAGTAATTTGGTAATTCCTCGTAACCAAAGCTGTTGTAACTACCAACGAGGTTTCTCTCCAAGAAAACCCACTTGGTGATCCGAGACATGGATACTTATACAGGCTGGCTTCTGTAAAGTAAAAACATCATGAGATGGGACCGGAGAAGGAGTCACCCAGTACTAAGGAGTAACAGAATGCAGATGTGACCTTGTACACTCAAGATAAGCTTGGCACTAACAAGCTGATGAGCAGCAGACTAACAGTGAAGGGTAGCAACAGCTTATTCATTGGACAATGTAATGGTATGATAATTTACTAAGTATGTGTCCTGAGGTATAAAAAAACACCACTTGCTGATATCAGGAGAATGCGCCTTCTCCAACTAACACTGTTAGTTGCAAGTGTTACAATCCGGTAATAAAGAACCTTGATTTCGACTCAGTCTGGTGTCTGACTCACTCATTCTTGAACAAAGCAGACCTAACAATTTGGTGAACCCGACGTGATGGGTGAGTGAACACTAGACGACGGTTTCTGTTTTTCCTGACAATCATTTCAGCCGGCTGACATAAAGGTCCAGAGAAGCCTGTTTTAACAAAATTCTCTCATTTAAAATCTCTATGATTGTCAGTAAGAACTGGAGATCGGACAAATTAGACGATCATAATTGAAGGTCGTCACCTGCCAGGATTGTAACACGTAAATGTTTACAGACAAAACTATAAAAGTCCTTAAGGTGCTTGAGTGACATTTGATAAGTGCTTCGCCGACAAACTACTAGAGTTTAAAAAGTCTTTATTGTGTCGTTGCAAAGTCCAATAGAGTGAGAAGGTGGTCTATGAACAATTGGGGACCTGAGTTTTCTGCCCTAAACTGGTTATTAAGAGGAGAAATCTCCCACGTGAAGGTTGGGCTTTGAAAGAAAACGAAGGTTCAGGCTTATTGGTCTCAATTGTATAAAGACTGGCTTATAAATGTCCGGTAGGTATGATAATGTTTGTACACTTGAAAACTTAAGAATTTATTTCCCAAATTCACCGTGGTGGAATACCACAGCGGACATTAGAGATCTCGAGATGACAAAAAGAGTACTCAGTGATGCCTGCCTGGTGAACAAGGGCGACAACCAAAGACTGCAGAAGCTGTGTCCGGATCAGGTAGGAGATATCAATGAAAAAATTGACAGAATCTTAAGAGACACACGGTTTATTCGGAATATCTTTGACAAGTTAAATGAAGTATCACCAAGGAGATAAAGTTACGTAAATTCATAGATTGGTACAGGGAAACTGGACAAAAATATAGCCCAAAAATTTGGTTTCCTAGTTGTAATTTAACTTTCAGACCTCTTTGGGAAAACAGAGAGTGGAAGACAAGCAATCAGAGTATACAGGACAGTCTGAGGTCCACCGGAGGACCAGACTTAGAGACTGTTTCACTAAAAAATTTTTGTCATCCGGCCTGCAAAGAGACATTTTTAAAAGCGATTTTCGTTAACATAGATCCCCTAAACGGACAAGAACCTAAATTAAAAGAGGCATTAGGAAGCGACCCCACAGCAATGGCTGCACAGTTGTCTGCTAAGACCTTTGACCAAGTTATTAGGGAAATTAATCAGGAATTAGAGAAGCGAAATGCCAGTAAAGAGGCATTGGAGAAACAAAAGATTCTCCGAAAATGTGTAGATCGCTAGAGGAAGATGGGGTGGTTACCCGGGAGCGCTGAGATGTTCCTGACAGGTGAGGGAAACAAAATTCTAAAGCGTAGGGTCTTAGATAAGCTGGAAGAAACAAAAAGGGACATAGAAAGGAAAATCTTTAATCGAGAATCTGCACAAAAAAAGATGAGAGACAAGGAGATGCGTTACCGCGACGTCCTAGCTCTATTCGAAGAATTTAGTCTCCCTGATAACCCACCTATTATGGCCCCTGTAGAAATAGCTTGTAGACCCCCGCCCTATGCATACGTTGAGTCACATGATACCCCTGACACTATAGATGGGAATCAGGAGTCACGTCCCTTATATCCCGATATTGAAACACTGGGATACAGGCTCCTTTACTTAAAATAAAAGGGGGAATAATAGACATCGAGACCCCCGCAGGATCCAAGAAAATAGAAGAAGACTTAGAGACACAGAAAAGGAACATGAAAAAGGTTCAGGATAACGTTGAAAACTTAAACAAAGATGTGATTGTACTAGGGCAGATAAGTAAGGAACAAAAAGAATTAATGGTAGATGTACTGAGAGAAATGGAAAAGATAACTACAACACTGTCAGCAGAACTCCAAGCTGGAGGAATAATAATAGGAATAAAGGACGAAAAGTGTAGTACAGATGAGGAAACGAGATACGGCCCATCATGGGAGGGAAGTAGCACAAGAGAACTCGGGAAGGAGAAGAGTAGACATGCCCGCCTGGACATAGTTAGGACGAAAGGGAAAGACATGAAACCACTAGACAATGACCGAAGAAATTATCTTAGAGACAAGCGTGAACGATATACCTCCGACTCTGAGACATCAGGACCTGACGGGGACAGTGACAGTAATGACGAAGAGGTGTCTGAACAGGGAGGACAAAATAGATGTATTCCAAGAGTAAAGAGGGAACAGAAATCCCCAAAATTGAGATATCAATGCCCGTTGCTGATCACGGGGCGGGGAAATCAAAAGTATGTACCCTGGTCACGAATGGACTTAGACAGTCTAATGAAAAGACTTCCTCCATTAAGCAATGGGGCTGGTCCATGGATTTCTTGTTTTGAGCGAGAAACCTGTCAGGAACAATTAGCACTTGCAGATGTCAGAACTATCATGATAAAAATGAAGGCAGAAGGAGCCCTGAAGCAAATAGAGAGAACACTAAAAAGCGGAAAATTGGGGGATGAAATAGAATTTGACCTGCTTTGAAATAGATTTTGGGAGGCACTTAGAGAAGCATTCCCTATACCCTATAGCCTGGATGCCTTGGTAACCCTCCAACTAAAAGAAGGGGAAGGTGTGCATGAGTACCTCTCTCGAGCGTGGGATTTGTGGGAAACTGGGACTGGAGAGAGACCAGATCTTAGCCCCCTAGGAAATGCTCATTATCGAAATGGGACAATAAATGGACTACCTGGTCCAGTTCAGGCAAAATTAAGGGAACGATAGGAGGGTTATTGGCTACGGGGGTTTTAAGGGCGGCACCAGACAGCTTGTGGAACACGCCCATCATGCCTGTCCCCAAACAAGGTAGAAAAGACTGGAGGATGGTACACGACCTCAGGGAAATTAACTCTGCTACCAAGACCATCGGGAAACCAGTCCCAGACCCATATGTTGCACTCAGGGCTCTGAGTCCAGATCACGAATACTACACTGTCATTGATCTGGCAAATGCATTCTTTTGCTTAAAATTAGCTGAGGAATGCCAAAACTGGTTCGCTTTCACTTACCAAGAGAATCGGTACACATATACCAGATTACCTCAAGGTTATAAGGACAGTCCAGGACTGTTCAATCAGGCCCTTAGTGAAATCCTAGTGAAATTGAAGCTCCTGGAAGATGGTACGCTGATTCAGTATGTAGATGACCTGCTATTAGCAGGAAGAACGGCACATGGGTGCCTTATGGGGACAGCAGTTTTACTCAGGGGCCTGGGCGAGGCAGGATTTAAAATAAAGAGGTCGAAATGTCAGATCGGAAGGAGGGTGGTAACTTTCCTAGGAAGACTCGTCGGTAAAAATGGTACGGCCATGTCCGAGACTCATCGGGAAACGATATTAAGTTATCGAAAACCGACAACAGTACAAGACATGTTACCATTTTTAGGGCTCTGTGGATACAGTCGAACTTATGTCCCAGGATATGTGAGTTTGACCCAGGGTTTGAGGGAAATGGTCACGGAGATAGGTCACCGAAGGCTTAAGGAACCAGTCAGGTTGAATGTAGAACGCGAGGCGGTTTTCCAGCGTGTTAAACAGGAACTGGGGAAAACGATCAGCCTGGCTAATCCGGATTATAGTAAAGAATTCCACTTGGACGTGGCTGAAACTGGGGGCATTGTTAGCTCAGTTCTGCATCAGAAGGATAGAGGACGAAGGAAGGTATTGAGTTACTATAGTTGCAGACTAGACAATGTAGAAAGAGGAAAGGCCCCATGTCTCCGATATCTCGCAGCAGTAGCTAGAACAAATCAAAAAACCGCACATATTGTCCTCTGTCATCCCCTGGTTATTAATACAGACCACAGTGTCTCAGCCCTTTTAATGTCTAGTGCCTTCAGCTTCTCGGCCAACAGATCTATTAAGATGGAGGACGCCCTTAAGGGTCCTCACATCACCTTCAGGTCGCCAAGGGACAACTATTCCAACATGGCTAGAGGATTGAACTCGGGGTTTATGGAGACGCATGACTGTGTAGCAAGAGTCAAGATAGATTCCAAGCTGAGGGAGAAGCTATTTGAGGAACCCATGGAGGAGGTGGATTGGGAGTTATTTACAGATGGAAGTTGCCATAAAAGTTCAGAGGGTAATGTGATGGGATATGCAGTGGTAGGATGGGTGGATGATGCACCCTATCTAGTCGAGTCCTCCATCATCCCCCAACCGGCATCAGCACAATTGGCGGAAGTGATAGGGCTCATAAGAGGATTGGAGCTGAGCGAAGGTAAATCGGTTAACATTTATACTGACTCTGCGTATGCTTGGAGTGCAGTCCATATTGAAGCACCAGGCTGGATAAGAAGGGACTTTCGGACTGCAGCCGGGCAAAACGTCCAACATGATCTGGTTTTACGGAGACTTGTCAGGGCAGTCATGCTTCCCCGGGCTCTCAGTCTAATTAAGGTGGCAGGTCATTCCTTACAAAACACAAAGGAAGGGAAAAGAAACATGGCAGCTGACAGAGCAGCCAAACAGGTTACTGGATATCAAGAACCTATACAAGGGATGATTCTGAGGTCCCATGGCAAGAAAGAGGAATTAGAGGGAAGAGAAAATAGTAGTAAGTTGAGTGACCAGAAAGAGAAGGAGGGAGAGGGACCCCCACCAAATATTGAACATCTGATAGAAATACAGGAAAAAGCTAGCCCAAGTGAGAAAGAGGAATGGATGAAACGCGGTGCTACACGACAGGAGATCATCTATGACAATCAGACAGTACATGTCTGGCGCTCCCCAATAGGTACGATAGTTGTCCCCCGCCAATTACTTCCGCTATTATTTGAAGAAGCACATGGGCCGACTCACATTAGCACCACCAAAACTTATAATACGCTTAAACAACATTGGTGGAATCCCCACTTACGTGAGCACATTGATAATTTTAGAGCTGAATGTACTATCTGCAATGGGCATAACCAAAGGATCACCTTATCCCACCCACTTTTATGATTTCCAGTACCGACAGCCCCATGGAAAAAGATCTATATTGACTATACGGATATGGGTACTGACCTTAGAACAAAGGAAGGATACCGATATCTGTTAGTGACGGTAGATAGGTTCTCACGGTGGGTGGAGGCTGTCCCAACGAAGAGGGAGGATGCGGATAGTGTAATAGGCTGGCTAACACGAGAGTTGATACCCCGCTACGGGATCCCCAGCAGAATATGCTCAGATAATGGGTCCCACTTTAAGAATGAGCTGATCTGACAGGTTGAAGAATACTTAGGGATCAAACACCGTTTCGGTAGTGTCTATAGGCCTGAGAGCCAGGGGCTAGTAGAAAGGGCAAACAGGACAATAAAATCCAAATTAGGTAAGGTTTTGGGTGGGACCAGGTTGAATTAGGTCGAGGCATTGCCATTAGTACTGATGTCTATGCGACAAGAGAAGGCCAAAGATACCTTCCTGTCACCACACGAGATTCTAACGGGTCGACCAATGCCCGGTCCAAAGACTGATCCAGCCTGGGTAAAGATTTGGGAAGAAAGGGAAGTGGAACTGGACCATTATATGCAGATGCTGGGTAATATGGTTGCTTTAGTTTCACAACAGGTGGCGAATGCAAATAAGGAGAACCCGGACACTGAAGGAGTTCCAGTGAAGGAGGGAGACCTGGTGTATATCCGTAAACCTGGGAAGGTACATTGGACTGAAATTAGATGGACTGGACCATACACTGTTACTGCCGTGACAGATAGGTCGGTAAGAATTGACAAACCAGGGGTTAATAATTGGCATCATTTTGCCTTTTGCTCCAAGGCAAAACAACAAGTAGCGAGTATTGGAAAATATGATGAGACTCATGTGGACAATGCCGAGGATCCTATGGGCATTCCTGCTGATGGGTTGCCAAACAAGCCAACAGAGTAGTTCGGATCCATGCGGGGCCAAAGTTATTCTGAAGATAGATAAAGATAAGGATAGCGATTGATATGGTTCTGGCGGAAAAAGGCGGTGTGTGTGCCATGTTTGGAGATCTATGCTGCACTTCTATCTCTAATAACACAGGGCCAGATGGGTCTCTCACTAAGGGGCTGACAAAACTTAAGGCATTGGCGAAGGAATTAAAAGCCCAATCTGGAGTCTCTAACCCTGTTTTGTCCTGGTTACATGGAATGTTTGGGAAATGGGGCACAATGTTGGGACAACTTTTCCTAGGATTGTTCATTTCTGTATCCATTTTTATCACTTGTGGCTGTTGTTGTATTCCATGCATTCGAACGCTGGTCACGAGGACCATTGAGAGAGCCTTTGCCAACTGCGATGATCTGCCTCCGAAATATCAAGCTCTACAAGCTACGGAGCGGGACTATCTCACTTCAAAGGAGGCGTCAAAAAATGCTGAGATCGATCCGGAGTCTGATGAAGAATGCGACAGGGAGGAGATGTTATAAAATAGACTGTAGCACAAATGTTTACTATTATCTTAACTAATTACAAATGCTTAGAAGGGAAAGTCAGTTAGTTGCTTGGGGGAAAATGGGGAGAAAACTTGTAAATGGGCAATGGGATCGGGGAAACAGATGGGGGGTATACGCTAAAGAGGGTTGGGGGGAGCCCTCGCCCACCAGCCGAAAAAATCCCGTGAACAGAACCCGTATAGAGCTTGGCAATAATTGGCGAACTAATGTAACGTGGTGGTAGCGTAGTCAGGGCAAGATTGTCCTCTAAAGAGGACAAAGGAGGGATTGTAAGGTAAAAACATCATGAGATGGGACCGGAGAAGGAGTCACCCAGTACTAAGGAGTAACAGAATGCAGATGTGACCTTGTACACTCAAGATAAGCTTGGCACTAACAAGCTGATGAGCAGCAGACTAACAGTAAAGGGTAGCAACAGCTTATTCATTGGACAGTGTAATGGTATGATAATTTACTAAGTATGTGTCCTGAGGTAAAAAAACACCACTTGCTGATATCAGGAGAATGCGCCTTCTCCAACTAACACTGTTAGTTGTAAGTGTTACAATCCGGTAATAAAGAACCTTGATTTCGACTCAGTCTGGTGTCTGACTCACTCATTCTTGAACAAAGCAGACCTAACACTTCCTTGTTACTCCATCTTACAACCATCCTTCCTCCAATTAAACAATTCATCAAAAAATGGGATCAAAGCAATATGTGGTCAGCTCTCCTGTCCCACAGTCCTCATCAAAGTTTACCAAAATGACTACTATAAATTGTCAAGCTCAAACATCTTGTCCCTGACCTGATGTTTGCCTCTAAACATGTTTGTCACACACTTGGACATCTATCCGTCAAGCATTTGTCAACTGGGTGGTACGGTAACAACGATTAGCGCAATGCTGTTACAGTGACCGCGATCGGGACTGATGTTTGAATCCCAAGCTGTCTGCAAGGATTTTGTTTTCTGCAAGGATTTTGTTTTCTGCATGTCTGTGTGGGTTTTCCCAGGGGTTCCGGTTTCTTCCCTCTGTTCAAAATGTACTAGGAATTGTAGGTCAATTGGGTGCGATTGGGCAGCATGGGATTGTGGGCCGAAAGGGCCTGTCACTATGCTTTATGTCCAAATATAAAGAAAAAAATTAACAGTTGCTTTAATTGTGTGATTCAGAGGTTCCATTCACAAGGTGTGGTCAATTCCTGTGGCCCCACCACACACAACATGCACCCAACTATACCATGTAAAGATAAATATTTAAATGTCTTTCTTTCTGGACCCATATAGTTTACAAGAATCAGAGAAATCCCAGCTGTAAGAATACCTTAGGGAAGTGGTTCTCAACCTTTTTCTTTCCATTCACATATCACTAAGTAAACCCTATGTCATTAGTGCTCTGTGATTAGTAAGGGATTGCTTAAGGTGGTCTGTGGGTGGGAAGGGAAGGTTGAGAATCACTGCTCCAGACCCAATTGTTTTTGAAATATTTTGCTTGAGAAAAATTGCCATTGGCCCATTTCCTTTGGAGTTATGAAACCATGCCCATAACGAGTCAACAAGGTATGATTAAAACTGGTTTTCAAACTTCTTTCCTTCCACCCACATACCATCTTAAGCAATCCCTTACTAATCACAGAACACCGATGGCATACGGAATATGTAAAGTGGTATGTGAGTGGAAAGAAAAAGATTGAGAACCACAGCCTTAGGAGGAGGGGAGACCAACATTTGTTTCTACTTTCTCAAAGGATCATTCCCAATATTTTGGCAATAGGCAATAAATGATATTTTTGGATACAATCCTTCATGTATCAGTGAATGAATCAAATACAAAAATTTTATAATTCTGTGGCAGTGTATCAAACTGGAACTGACTATCAAAAATCAGTGTAAATCTGAAAATATTTTCCAGCTTCCCTTAAACATTGATCACTCCAAACAAACGAACAACTAGATCAGGTATTGTCGGTTGGAGTCTCACAGAGCAAAGGGAGAGGCAGTAAAATTAGAACCAATGAGTCATTCAAGGCAGTAATTGATTTTACAGCGCAATGAAGAACATCTGCCTGTAGGTGAGTATGTGATGATTTTGTAATAAGGACCAGGTTATTTGAATACCTGGTATTTGTTTATGCATTAGGAGGAGTGGAGAAAAGATGGTGGGTGCTGAGGGAATGATGAGGGCTGAGAAGGACACGTTGCAGTCGATGTGGATCGAAGGATCATGGGCTTGAGGTGTTTGAGAGACTGGAAGAACACGTTCTCTCCATTCCATTGGCAAACTCAAAATATTGGCCTAAATCGCAGGAATTACCTGCATTGTTCCAACTGCAGCTTCCACAACTAGCCACCAGGAAATTCACAATGGGAAACTCTTTGGAGTCACTCTGGTCTTCTGTAAATTGTGAAAATGATTAGAGGCCCTATGTTTTAGGAGGAAACGGGGTCAGTTTCTATTCAGATCCTCCAAGTGTCTCTTCCTGCATGGATTGGAGTCTCCAGCCTGCAGGTGGAAAGGTAGTGAGTTGTGGGTCACCTTATTAGACCAAAGCTTGGGATGCCCACGCTGAGCCGAAAGTATGCATGCACTTGTGCCACTCCCTGAGCATTAGTTTTCTGATTCCCAGTCCTGGGAAATTCACAGCCAATGCCAACTCATTCCTTGGCATCTTTCATTGCTGTCTGGAAATGCAAACACTTCATCCCACTTGCTGATTCCTCTGAGCCGTCAGTAGCAGCTGGGTTGCTCTTTTGGCTTCACCTTACCCACTGACACTGGGTGCTTGCATCCAGTGGTGGGGCCTGAGACGTGTGGACTGATGACTTTGCTGCAGTGACATAGAGCCAGGAGGTAGCACCTGACAGAGGAGGGCAAGTGAAAGGACAACCTATTCACTCTTCGCACTGCGTTTGTGTGAGGGTTTGCCCCTTAGTTTTACTCCACTCACTCCCGGATCTCCTGTTTTTTTATTCCTCTTCCTTACACTCTGGAACTAAGTACTGGAGTTCACTGGAGTACAGAGGAACGAAGTTACCTGCTGTGAGGATACAGAACCATGCCTTCACTCTCCTGACCTGCTTGTTCACTGCCTGGTGTGAGAATGAGTGACCACAGTCCAGGATATTCTGAGTCCAACAGGAAAGTCTGCCGATGCTGTGTGGTCAATGCAACACACCCAAGTGCTGGAGAAACTCAGCAGGTCACACAGCATCAGTAGGAGGTAAAGGGTAACCAACGTTTCAGTCATGGGAAAGGGCGGCATGGTTGGCGTAGCATTTAGCACCAGCATTCAGGAACAGACCAGGGTTCGAGCCATGCTTCTGTAAGGAGTTTGTATGTTCTCCCCGTGGGTTTTCCCCGGGGGCTCCGGTTTCCTCCCACCATTCAAAAATGTACTGGGGGTGCCAATTAATGGGGTGTAAATTCAGGCTCGTGGACTGAAATGATCTGTTACCATGGTGTCCAAAAAAAAAATTGGACCCTGACAAATTCTGGTTTCGATGAATGCTGCATCTCTACTACATGTGCAGTAGGGGGTGCTGTTTCTCTATGGTAGATTCCAGTTTAAAAGTTGAATGAGGATTAAGATGGTAATTACAATGTTCCTCAGTGTTAATACATCAAAGATATTGAAAATTTCTCTTGCTTTCTAACCATGTATTGTTCTGTCCTTTTTTTAAATCTCTGCCTCATTTAACATGCTTCAGTCAGGTTCTTTCAACAGACATGATAGGTACAAGAACAAAATAAATGACTTGGGAGGAAATCCTTGCTTTTTGTACTTTCATCCTAAAATAAAATTGTGTCGTTCCAGCTTTATGTGAGAAGACAAGAAGCAAAAGTCATCTGACCTTTTTAATGTGCTCAGCCCTGCGATAATATCTTGGATGAGTTTGTATCTCAGAGCCGCATTCTCACACTGATTATTATATCCCTCAATCCCATTTTATCTCAACATCCAGTGATCGGTCTGGCATGAACTTAAGCCACTGAAACTCCATAATCCTCTTCGATAGAGGATTCCAATAACTCAAACTTAACATGAAGAGATCTTTCATTCTTGATTGGGTGACCCCTTATTTTGAGACTTTGACCCTCGAATCACAGCCAGGGAAGCAACTTCTTGTGGGTACCCAGTCAGGCCCCGTAAGAATGTTGTGTGTTTGTTCCCATTACATCTCCTCTAGTGTTTAAACTCTGGAGAACATCGGTGCTGTCTGCTTGATCACTCTTCACAAGATTATATCCTCTATTCCAGGAATGAATCCACTAAACTCACTCAATAACAAGTATATTCTTCCTTTGGTTGAGAGATCAAAAGTGTACACAATATTCCAGAGGCAGTTTCACAAATAATATGTCTTGCCTCTTGCATTCAAATCATCTTGCAATGATTATCTTGTACATTAGCTTTCAGTGATTCATGTACAAGAAATCTCCCTATGGGTATGAACACTGTAGGAAAATTCTTTGCTTTCCAAATTTTTCTGCTATCAAAGTGCATGACTTCCCATATTTTCACTTGATGCTGCTTCTGCCACGTCCTCCTCCATTCACTAAGCCTGTCTTTATCCCACTGAAGCCCTTCTGAGCTTTGTCAACAAATGCTACCATTGATCCATTCAGCCAGATCATTGAAGTAGATTTTGTAGCCCCACATGAACCCCACAATTAACAACTTCTCAACCAAAAATGCTCATTTATTTCCACTTTATCCAAGCTAGTAGCTAGTATATTAAACCCAATGCCACTGGCACTCATTTTGTTCAATCCTGTGTGGCATTTTGTTAAAATCCGAACCATACAACATCCACTGATTTGCTCTTACCTATTCTGTTGATTGCAGTCTCAAAGAATTCTCATAGTTTGTCAAGCATGGCTCATTTTTATAAATCCATGGTGGTAAACCCACTGTTACACAGTGATTGGCTGCTAGCGATTGGGGATGCCCCCGGAGATCGATCCTACCCATAGACCCTTGCAGACTTCCCCTTCCCTTTTGCTCTGATCAGTCAAGGAGGTGGATGGTTGTTAGATAGTGTTCCAGTCTTAGCCATTAAAAGCCTGATTGTTTGAGTCCTCGGCCTTTTGTGAATTATTGATGGTACATTAATGTTATGTTCTCTTTTTGTTTTCTAAGTGGCCTATTGCCACTGAATAACTTGAGGGGACCGAGGATGGCAGTGCTGACAGAGCTGTTGTCATGGCAGTGCTGGTGCGAACCCACGGGAGCAGAATCGCAGGACTCCTGCTGGGTCCAACTGCCCAGTCCCACTGCCACCAGCTCTGTATAGGCATTAGACAGCCTGTAAATGGAGCCAAAGGTGGTTTTATATTAAAATCCCGCGCCTGCAGTGTCTGCGCACAAGATAGCGGCAGCTATGATTGGCAGCAGCTACAAGAGGCTGCAGACTCTAGGAAAGCGGTAGACTGGCGCAGGGCACCAGAACATGGGAGACCAACCCACCACTTGAGAAGGAGAAGCAGAGGATGATGACCACAGCGGCATACCAGTGAGAGGATCTGCAATTGAAGAAACTCGAGGCTGCTAGAGACTTGAGGCTGCTGGAAACTGCGGTTGAGGGATCCACACTGGGTTGCAGACTGTTAGAGACTGACTCAAGTATGGCTGAAGAAGTACCAGGTATTGGAATTGGATGCAAGAGGGAGCCGAGGGCTCTGATGTGTCAGAGGTTTGGATCTGGAGCTCTGTGTGGCAGTAGGATTGGAGACAAATTCTCAGACACTCGGTGACTCTCTTTTGCTTCTCTTTCTCTGACTGTAAGAGGAACGTCATCCAATTTCTACCGATGGTGAATCTGTCTGCCTTATGGCAGCCGAAAACAAATTCCATGTAATATTGTACTGCCTTTATTACATGACAATATCTTGAATCTTGATCTTTTCAGATCCTCCACAACAAAGATGCTGGAGCGATGCTGTCAGATTTCCTGTACCTGGATGCTCAAAGAACTTTGTAGATGTGGGCAGAGCTAGGTGAAGGCCAGACAGTGCAAACGAACTGTGAAGTATGGTTGAAGATGATTAAACTCGCACTAAACTCACACCATTCTGTGAAAAGGGATGGAATGCAAAGAATGTAGATGAGAGCTTGAAAATAGACAATACTAGCTAGTAGGTCTCTTTTTATCAGGAGCCCCAAGGATGCAAGGATCTGGTTCAGGCTGGTACAATGACCTAAGGTAGTCTATAGCTAATACTGCGCTTGCTTAATAGAGATATGAATATTAACTTAGACGCCCCTAAGGAGGGAATGAACTAATTAACGTAACATGGGATGTGTGAAGAGGGAGGAACTGAATGATACCTTTATTGATGGAAGGGAAAAGGAGAATGTTGTAAAGTGTTGGGATTCTGATTGGAAGAAGGTAAATGAAGGTGGGGTGATGTTGAGCACGGGACTGTACAAAAGAATTATGATTCTGAAACTCCGGTGTGTCTCCAGACCAGAGACACCCGACTCTGCAGACTCGAAATAAAGCTGAACCTGTTCTCCAAGACTTTGTTTCCAGAGTAGTGATTGTGAACACTTTATATTTCACAAGCTTGGGGGATCGTCCGGGATCCTCAACTCCCACCGCTTGGTGACTGGCTATCGAAGAACGAGAAGGAGCACCTCACTAATTTCAGTGGTCTCCGATTTCCTTGCTTGCCATCAGCAGTTTGAGCAAGTGATATCTGGACAGGAGTCTCAGGAGAACAGGACCTAGGAAAGCTCCGGTAGAGGGAGTGAAACAAAAGAAGAGACTCCAGTAGGAGGAGTGGTTCGGTCGGGGCAACTCTCATGTACGAGACCCAGGTAAGAAAAATTGACTATTGAGTACTACTCGGGATTCTGTCAGGAGTGAGTGATCTGACAGGGATATGGATAATAAGAGTACCTGAGAGAAGAATGGACTCCAGAGTGGGGGTCCCGGGATTGATATTCCTTCCGATAGTCCGATGGGGTGGATGTTAGGAAACTGGGGTCGGGGAAGGACCCAGGGAAAGACTAAGGAAACTATGATAAAGTTTTGTTATTACAAATGGCCTCAGACACCAATTCTGGGGACTTCAGTTTGGTGGCCCCGATTGGGGTCAGATGAAGATTGGGTATATCATGAGAAAAAGAGAAGGGGCAGATGTTAGGAAACAGACCTGTAAAAGGGTCAGGTCGGAGACCAAGGAATGTCTCCGGGGAGATTTCAGGGAACTTGGCAGTTCAGGGCTGTGGTTGAATAAGAGCTCAGGGAGCTCAGTTAAGAGTTCACAGAACTAGTCTGGTCAGTGTTTGTGTGTATGTGTGTGCTCGGGGAGCTCAGGTTTTGGGAACCTGAGGTACAATGAGGAATTGTGTAAATACAACTATCTGGAGGTTGAAAATATAATTTGAAAAGTTTCTGAGACATTAAATAAAAGACTAGGGAGAGAAGGCTGGTCGTTGGTGGGGGTACTTGGGATGATGAATTCATTAAAGAGCTCATTGGAAAATGGTACCTGTTAGCACAAGAAAGAAAAGAGATAGGCTTGCAGGTTGCCAAACTAACGCTGTAAAACTGGCAGAAGGGTGGGTGGGGGGGGGGGGGATCAGTAAATCTATGGATGTCCTCCAAAAAGAATGTGCACATAGAAAGGGGTAGGTCAAGAAAAATTAGGAAAGGAAAAAAAGCAAAGGGTAGACAGGAGAAGCCTCCTGAACAGGAGGATAAACAAAGACTACCTAGTCAAATGGAAGTCCTAAGGCTGATGGAGGAAGGAGAGCCGAGTGACCCCGAGTACTCCTCAGACCACCACTAGCATATTATCTGCCTGTATCTTGACCCCTAGCCACCAATACCCAAAGTATTTTTGGATATTGTTAGTTCTCGAACCCAGAGCCATGATAAATCACCCGGCTACTGTAACAAAGAAGTTAAGATTTAAAGTCTGTGGAAAATTCTAGAAGCTTTTGCTAAAACACGTTTGTCTGCATTTGCACAGTTTAAAAATTAAGCTGTTCTCAGTGAGGACAGAGAGAACTCAGCATAAAAAAAATAAGATGCCAGCCAGGCAAATTGGCAGGAAGCCCAGAAGAAGAGATAATGCAGCCAGTTTGTGCAGAATACTACAGAGCAAAGAACGAAGACAGCCAGGAATACTCTTAAAGGGGCCACAGAAGATACTAATTTGTTTGCAATTTAAAGTTGAGCATATACCCATGATAAAGATGTGATTTCTTAACTTAATGAGGCAGCAGATAAAGTATCTAAAGGGTTATCAGAATTGGGACCCCAAAGATTTAGTTATACTTTCCATCCAGGAGATTAGACTCCAACAGAGGGACGCCTCTGATAGAGTAAATGAGCGATGGAAATGTTCCGGTTGTTATTATATTGATGTATTTGAGTTTTGGGTAACTCCAGCAGGCAGGGTGTTACTATTGTGGGAAATTGGGATATTTCAAACAGGAATGTCCGACGCTAAACCCTCTGATGACTTTTGGGGAGGATTAAAGTTATCATGAGTTTATTCCAGGTGGGTCCCAACAAAGAGGATGCCGTTTTTCTGGTGGACACTGGCCACTAGATTATCATTAAACATTATGCCGGAGGGAGTTAGATTCACTAGTCCACAATTAAAGGTATTGGGAGTAGGGGGAGAGTCATGAAGACCCCTCTGGTCAAGGGAGTCTGTGTGAAGTATCAAGACAGGGAGGAAATTTAAGACCTGATTCTGGTTCCTCAAGCTGGGGTGAATCTGATGGGAAGAGATCTGCAAATTAGACTAGGAGTCAGTATCGCTCCAGTGGAAGGACATATAATGGTGAAATTGCACTTGTTGAGGGAAGAGGATATCCAGGACATTTGGACTGTGTCTGGGCCGGAGAGGGAAACAGGGGAGGACTGCAAATAACCCCACTCAAAATAACCCTAAAGGAGGAGTTCCAGCCAGTACGGGTGAAACGGTATCCTATTTCGGTAGAAGGACAAAGAGGCCTTCAGCCGGTTATTGAAAATTTGCTGTGAGATTGAATGCTAGAAAGTTGCATGTCCCCTTATAACACCCCTGTCCTCCCAGTATGGAAAACAAATGGGACTTTCCACTTGGTTCAGGATCCTCGAGAATTAAATAAGATTGTTCAGACATGACATCCAGTAGTCCCAAAACCCTACAACATGTTGAATCGAATTCCCCCAGAACATGAGTGGTTTAATGTTGTAGATTTGAAAGATGCTTTTTGGAGTTGCCCCTTGGATGAGAATAGTTGGGACTTGTTTGCATTCGAATGGGAGGACCCTCACTCGGGAAGAAAACAGCAGTTTCGATGGACAGTCCTTCCCCCAATGGTTTACAAAATCTTTCAATCTATTTGGACAAGTTTTAGAACAAGTATTAGAAGAACACCCAAGCACTACAGGAACGCAGTTAATACAATATGTAGACAACCTGTTGATTTCAGGAACAAAGGAAAATGAAGTTTGTAAATCCACTATTGAGTTGCTGAACTTCTTTGGAGAAAAAGGGTTAAGAGTTTCTAAGAACAAACTGCAATTCGTGGAGCAGGAAATAAGGTATTTGGGACACTTGATTAGTCAAGGGAAAAAGCGAATCGGACCTGAACGAATTGCTGGTATCACCGGTCTGCCTATACCTAAAAATCAGAAGGAGGTAAAGAAGTACCTCGGATTAATCAGGTATAGATAGATAAGCACAGAAAGTCCGATTCAACATTTATGAAGTATAAAAAAATTGGGACGCGAAAAAGAAAATGTGGAGTGGAACCTAGATGAACAGCAGGAATTTAATCGCTTGAAGAAAGACTTGATTAATGCTCCGGTCCTGGCTTTGCCTGATATTAATCAGCCTTTCCACTTGTTTGTAAATGTGGAAAAAGGAATTGCTTTCAGAGGTGCTAGCTCAGAAAAGAGGAGGTGTGAAAGTACAGACCTATCACCAATGTATATAGTTACAGTATCTAGAGTATGTAATGACTGTGCTTACAGCGATTGGCTGAGAGCTTAGCCACGCCTACTGTCTGGGCCTTAAAGGGTTGTGTCCCTGGCCAGGTCGGATCATTCCGGACTGGTCGGCCACCTGTGAAGAGCTCCTGTCTTTTGCTAATAAAAGCCTTGGTTTGGATCAACAAGTCTTTGGTTCTTTCGACGAGCTCTACAATTTTATTAGCAAAAAGAATTTTTTTTAAAAAGGGATGGAGCGTCTGACTCGGCCAGAAAAACTTGACATCGACCCACAGTCAGCTACAGCCTTCAAAGCCTTTAAATTCTGGCTGCTGAACTTTCAAAACTTCCTAAGGCTCATTGAAGTGGAGGAGGATAACTGGCGTCTATCAGCTTTGCTGTCTATGGTGTCCTTGAGAGTCTACGAGAACATCCAGGATGAGACCACTTACACCGCAGCCATAAAAGTACTGAAAGAACTGTATAATCAACTGGTGAACAGAGTTCATGCCTGGCTCGTGCTTGCATCGAGGAAGCAACAGCCCGGCGAGTCCAGCAGGGCATATTTACAAGTAGTAAAGGCATTGGGCAAGGACTGTAACTGTGTGGACAAAACTGTTGCCGAGATCACAAACGATCTCGTCCGGGATGCCTATGTGGCCGGGCTCCGATCGAACGAAGTGAGGCTGTGCTTGCTCGAACAAGGGGTAGAAAAACTAGAGGACGTGGCCTGGATTGCAATCACAATGGAGGATGCAGCCTTAAAGACAAACGAGTTCTCTAGGGACTGGACCCCACGTTCTGATGTGAGTAGAGTGCCCTTCTACCCTACCACTGACGGCCTGTCGGCTGCTGCTACACTGCCCCCTGTGAACCCAAAATGTCATTTCTGCGGGAGGGACAAGCACAGCAGGTCCCAGTGCCCAGCAAGAAAAGCCAGGTGCCAGAAGTGCCTTAAAAACGGCCACTTTGCTGCAGTCTGTAGGTCTAAAATGGCCGCCGGCAAACACAGTGCCTCGTGTGAAGCCCAACCGCCACTATCCCATTCAAACTCTTCTTCCCCAGAGCTCTTGTCCAATGAGAGCGAGGAATCCCCTGCACGGCAATGCCTGACGTCACGGAGACGCCGAACCCGGAAGGGGCAGCCCACTCTCGCAACCATGATGTTGGCCCACCTCTCGCCCCCGTGCGGAACACTCGACCCAGCCTCGGTCCCGACTGTAGTGCCCACTATTGCCACGGACACGACCACCCCCGGGGCCGATGCTACCGCTGCTGCTGCCGCTGCCACTGCCACAGCCACCCCTGGAGACAACGCTACCGCTACCACTGCCCGCTCTCATTCTGCCGCTGCCCACGCTACCGCTGGTGCGTCCACCGCGACCGACTGGGGACCCGCCGCAGCCAACCAGGTACTCGCCCTAGTGTCCGTCACTGACGATCGCTGGGGACCGACCGCTGCGACCGACGACCTGCCAACCACCATCCGCGAGCAACAACCCACACTACTTACCGTTCATCCGCCGACGCCGCCACAACAGCACCTCCGGGAGTACCTCCAACCTGCTCCTCCTGCGCTGACTGCATCTATGACATCATTCCATTGCGTTACATCAACACGCGGAACTCCCTTGTCAACAGGATCAGTGGCTGCTTCTATAACACTAAATCAGCAATGCTCTCATCCTCTCACTAAAGCAATGGATCTGATTAAAGTGCATGGACACTACACCAATTGCTTATTTGACTCTGGGTCAACTGACAGATTTATCCGGCCAGATCTGGCCCTCCATTGCAGACTTGACATTATCCCCACTACCCAGAGGATCTCATTAGCGACTAGGTCGCACTCGACCGGGATAAAGGGTTATTGCATCACCACGCTGAAAGTACAGGGCGTAACGATCACCCTCTTCAAATTATTCATCCTTCCCCAATTGTGCGCCCCAGTGTTGCTGGGATTAGACTTTCAGTGTCAGTTTCGAACGGTGTCCCTACACTTTGGGGGACCCAACGCCCCCCTCTCGGTCTGCCATCGCCCCACCCCTGAAGCACCCGCCCCCTTGCCCCGGGGCCACTCCTGCGGCCTTTCCACACTCCAGATTGCCCCGCCAGCACTCTTCGCAAACCTCACCCCTGGCTGGAAGCCTGTGGCCACCAAAAGTCGGGAATATAGTTACGAAAACAGGCAATTCATTAGGAGTGAGGTGCGTAGATTGCTGGATGAGGGCATCATCGAACCCAGTTCAAGTCCCTGGAGTGCCCAGGTGGTGGTAGCCAGACCATTAACCGCTTCTCGCTCCTGGATGCGTACCCCCTGCCACGCATCACGGATGTGGTGAACCAGATCGCCCAATACTGCATATTCTCTACCATTGACCTACGTTCGGCCTAACACCAGCTCCTGATCCACTGTGAGGACCGGCTTTCGAAGCGAATGGGAGGCTGTAACAATTTCTCATCTGCCACTATCTTTATATTGTTTCTCCTATTATAGTTTTCCATTATATTCATCTTCTGAGCTAACAACTCCTGTGTTTCTTTACTTTCTTCCAATTTTCTTTTTAAATCTTTCACTTCTATTTCTACGGCTGTTTCTCATTCTTCCACCTTTTCTAATCTTTTCCCTATTTCTGATATGACCAACTCTATTCTACTCACTTTTTCTTCTGTACTTTTCATTTTTCTTTTTATTTCACTAAATTCTCATGTCAGCTATTCTTTTAATGCTTCCATATATTCTTTTTTTAAAACAAAATTATCTATGTACTGTCCATTCATTTTACCTTCTATTTCTCTGTGCAGAGCTTGATGTTCTCCTTCTTCTTCTTCTGTGTCTGCTCTAGGGTTTGTGTCTTCTACTTCTCTTCCTTGTATCTGTGTCTCTTCTAACTTTCTTGTTGAGCTGCTTGTCTCATTTTGTTGAGTTTTTTTTATTGTGTCTTGATGTTGGTCCTCTTCTTCTGGGCTGGTTATCTGTTCTGGTTTCCTTTTTTCATTCTCACCCCTCCTGTTCCCATTATTTTCTGTATCTTCCCACTGGGAGCTCTGCTGTCGGGTCTCTCTCAGCTGTTCGTGCTGTAGAGTTCCACTCCACAGCTGGTCCCCCTCCCGTCAGTGTTGTCTTTGTCGTGCACATCGCTCATGCACGATTCCTCATGCATGCTCGGTTGTGCACCTCTGTTTGGCTCTGTGAGCCATCTTTGCAGTCCTGTGTTTGATGGGTCGCAACCCTGTAGGGTCTCCACTGACCTCAGGGAGTGGACTCCTCTTTCCACAGCGGGTCCCTGATTCTTCGTACAGGTAAGGCTTTCACCTTTCACTTCCGGCATCTTTCTTTTGTTTCTTCCCGTTATTTTTGGCTTTTCTTTCTTTGGTGCCATTTTCTCCACACCTTTATTTTTTATTTGTGATGATTTGTGTGTCTGGGGCTTTCTTCACTTTTTTCTTTCTTTTCTGGAGAGGGCTGGTATTCTCCTACTGGCCACTATTCCATCACGTGACTCCTCAGGCTCATAGAGCTTTGAGGAGAAAATCACTTCCAGGGCAAACACCAAGGGCAGTCTCGGTTCATTGTTTAAAATACCAAGAGAGAGAAATAATTTTACTTATGGTGGTACAAAAAGCACGGCATAGTCAGTCTCCATTAATGGTTCAAAATAATAGTGTTTTTTAATGCCGACTTGAGCCAAGAGGTTATTAGAAGACGATAAGAATTTAATACGGCTAAAGATGTTTTGTGGCGAAAGGGCTATAAGTTTGCTTTACGTTATCCTGCAATTTTGAAGGTTTTTTATGGAAACTTTCAATCTCAATTTTTTGAAAATGATCATGATGCTTTGGTTTTTGCTAATTCTTTGCCGGAACTGTGAAGAAATAGGTGTTTTCCACCATTGTCTCCTAAGAGGACGGTAAATGGAAATGTGTAGGGAAAGAATGGAAAGTATGGAAAGAATGGAAAGAAAGAAGAGTTGACACAAAGTCTTCTTGATATTGAAGACCCGGCGCAGTCATTGGGTTGAATATATGGACTATATCTGATTGTGTTTAATTAAATAATAAATATGTATCTGGCTGAAGGTGGGGGGGGTGGGGGAGGGGGTGGATGACACTGAAAACTTTGATAGTCATCTGCCACTAGTGGGTTCACCACACCCAGATTTTTAGGGTATTACTTCCTTTTGGTTTTTTTTTGAGAGGGAGGACTTTTTTTCTTTTTTTTGAAGAATTATAAAGGTGAGCAATATTTTATAGCATATAAATATATTAGTAGTTAAAAAGATATCTAAATTGAATTTTGCAACTTTTAATGTTCAGGGATTAAATAATCCAATTAAGAGAAAGAGAGTATTGGCTTATATTAAAAAAAAATAACATTGACATCACTTTTTTACAAGAAACACATCTGACTGAAACAGAACATTTGAAATTGAAAAGAGATTGGGTTGGTCATGTTTTTTCTCCTTTCAATTCTAAGGCAAGAGGAGTCGCGATTTTGATTCATAAAAACACCATTTGAATTGGAATCTTCTGAGGGGTATGCTGGCAGAGTATTAAGAGTGAACTGTAAAATTTTTGCTGAATCTTGGACTTTGCTGAATCTTTATGCCCCTAATATAGATGATGAGCGGTTTATTTCAGAAACTTTTTTTATTGTTAACTCAAGCTAAAGAAAATATTTTAGTTGGTGGTGATTTTAATTGTGTTCTGAAACCCCTATTGGACAGAAATCCAAAGAGTATAAGGAAATCAAAGATGGAAACACAAATTAATGTGTTAATGAAAGATTTAAATTTGGTGGATATTTGGAGAAAAGTTAATCCTACAGAGAAAGATTTTTCTTTTTATTCTTCATGACATGATTCGTTCTCGAGAATTGATTTATTTTTGGTGTCAGAACATTTACAAGGTAGAGTATTACGAGCTGATCATAAAAGTAGAGTTATATTAGATCATTCATTATTACTTTTTTCTTTTGAAATTTCAGAGGTAGTACGTCCGTCATATAGATGGAGGTTTAACACAATGTTACTGAAAAAAAAAACAGAGTTTGTCACTTTTTTAAAAGAGCATATCTCTTTATTTTTGACTGAGAATATTAATTCTGTGGATAGTCATTTTGTAATATGGGACTCTTTAAAGGCTTATTTGAGGGGGGAGATTATTAGTTATTCTACAAAAGTTAAGAAACAATATATGGCAGAAAGTTTAAAGTTAGAAAATCAGATTGCTGAGTTCGAGAAAGATTTTCAGAAATAAGTAACAGAAGATAAAAAAAAGCCGCATTAGCAAAGTTGAAATTACGTTATAATAATTTACAAACTTATCAGTTTGAGAGCTTAATTAATCAATATAAACAACGTTATTATGAGTTGGGGGAAGGAGCTCATAAGGTACTTGCTTGGCAATTGAAAGCTGAACTGGCATCTCAGACTATTAATGCCATTAAGAAGAATTCAAAAATTACTTATAAGCCTCAGGAAATTAATGACCAGTTTTATTCATTTTATCTAAAACTATATACTTCTGAGGGGAAACAGGATAATGGTTCTATTTACTCTTACTTATCTAAATTAAAGTTACCGGTACTAGATGGGAAACATGTTCAGGAACTGGAATCTCCATTTACAGATTTTGAAATTAAGGAAGCTATTCAGGAAATGCCTAATGGAAAGTCCCCAGGGGATGATGGATTCTCTGTGGAATTTTATAAACTTTTTTTGTGATGATTTCTTGAATGTATTTGGAGAAGTGTTGAATCAAGTTATTGAAGATCGGAAGTTACCAGAATCTTGCTCAAGAGCTTTAATAACTGTTATTCCAAAAAAATGATAGAGATCCATTAAAAGTGTCTTCATATAGACCTATTTCTTTATTAAATGTAGATTAGAAAATTATACCGAAAGTATTAGCTAATAGACTTGCTAAATACTTACGCAAATTGGGACATATTGATCAAACAGGTTTTATTAAAAATAGAAATGCATCAGAAAATATATTTTGATTAATTACCTTGGTCAACGCATACTGAAAGCAACCAACCATTAGATGCAGAAAAAGCTTTTGATAGGGTTGAGTGGGATTTTTTATTTAAAGTGTTAGAGAACTTTAAATTCGACCCTGTTTTTATTGGTTGGGTTAAGGTTTTATATATGAACCAGATTGCTAGGCTGGTGACAAATGGACAGATTTCTTTACCGTTTAAATTGACTCATTCAACTCGGCAGGGCTGCCCATTGTCACCAGCCTTATTTGCATTGGCTATTGAACCATTAGCTCAGGCTATTAGACAAAATGAAGAAATTAGAGGGATGAGGGTTAAGAACGAAGAATATAAAATTAACTTATTTGCAGATGATGTGTTGGTATATTTGACGGATCCAGAATGATCATTGAAACAATTACAAGAGTGTTTGTTGAAATTTGGAGAATTATTGGAATATAAAGTTAATTGGGATAAAAGTGAAATTTTACCAGTTGGAGTAGGTGATTATTCTGAATTTAAAACTATTACAAATTAAGTGGACAAGTAAAATTAAATATTTAGGTGTGTTTGTTGATACTAATTATTAATCATTATATCAATTAAATTATGTGCCTATATTAAGACGGATTAAAGCAGATTTGATTAAGTGGAAAGATCTTCCATTAACTTTGATTGGTCGGGTTAATTGTATTAAAATGAATATTTTTCCTCGAATTCAATATTTATTTCAGTCAATTCCTTTTTTACTTCCAAAGGGATTTTTTCAACATTTGAATAAAGCAGTTTGAGAGTTTTTATGGAAGGGTAAACTAGATCAAGTGGCGTTGCATAGACTTGCATGGAAGTATGCATTGGGCGTACTACAGTTACCACATTTTCAAAATTATTATGAAGCGGCCCAGTTGAAGTTTGTTAGTAGATTGATGGATTTAGATGAGCCTCCTAGCTGGGCTAAAGTGGAGATGGCATGTATTTCTAGGGTTGAGATACATGAATTTATATTTTGTTGGAATTTGATTTTATTACAGGAATATGATATGCCGATATTGAAACATTTGTTAAAGATTTGGATTTTAAAAAATAGGGTGTTAGGGTTGAAAGATAAACTATCAATTCTAACTCCACTGTATAATAATCAACTTATTTCTTTTTCAATGTTTAATAATCATTTAAAGATTTGGGACTCTAAAGGTATAAAGACAATACAGGATTGTTTTGAAGAGGGGCAATTTCTTTCTTTTAATCAATTGAGAGAAAGATTTGATATACCTGAAAATTCTTTGTTTGCGCATTATCAACTTAGAGCTTTGATAAAAGATAATTATGGTAGAGAGATGACTTTACCTACTTTGTTGAGATTTGAATCTTTGATTTCCTCTTTACCTCCTCACTGAGAAGACCGCAGAGCCCACCTCACTGACAAAAGACAAAGGAGGAAAAACCCAACACCCAACCCCAACCAACCAATTTTCCCCTGCAACCGCTGCAATCATGTCTGCCTGTCCCGCATCGGACTTGTCAGCCACAATCGAGCCTGCAGCTGACGTGGACTTTTACCCCCTCCATAAATCTTCGTCCGCGAAGCCAAGCCAAAGAAAAAGAAAAGTATGGATAAGATTGGGAGAAATCTAAACTTAAATGGGAGAGTGATTTAGTATTTACTTTTCCTGAAGATGATTGGGTGACTATCTGTCAGGATAATGTAATTATATTGAATAATGTAAGATATGGAATTGTGAATTATAATTTTTTACATCAATTATATTTGACCCTGGAAAAGCTAAAAAAAAATATGGGTTTAGCAATTCGTATTCTTGTTTCAGATGTGGCTCATGTATTGAAACTTTTTTACATGCCGTTTGGACTTGTATTAAAGTTCAATAATCTTGGCAAGGAATTAAAGTAGTTCTGGAAAAATTTTATAATTTTATATTACCATTAGATCCAACAAATTTTTTTGTTGGGTAATTTGTATTCGTTAAGGGGAATGGGATTGGATAAAATTCAAATTGCTTTTGTACGTTTGGTGTTATCAGTAGCACGTAAATGATAGTACTTGGAAAGATAATACTGAGATTAATATATTATGCTGGCACAATGAATTGAAAGTATGTATCGTCATGGAAAAAAATACCTATAATTTACATGATAATTCTTCTTCTTTTGTTAGTAAGTGGTCTCCGTATTTGAAATATATGCATTTAGATATACTTTGAAATGTTTTTAACATTTATAATATTCTTTTTTTACATATATAATCTATATTTTTTGCTCCTCTTATTAAGGGAGCTGGCTGAAGTGGGTGGGATGGGATTTCTTTTGGATTAAAATTTTTGTTTAAAATATATCTTTGTAAAATCATTTTTTTATTATTATTAAACTGCATGTTATTCTTTTAAATAAAGTTTGAAAAAAAAAGGTGTTCTGGAAGGACTCTCAAAGAATAGCCGTTCCAGACAAAATCAACATCGAGCTCTGAATGCAAGTTTTGCAAGTGTCTGTCAGGCATTCAATAATACCCTTGCCCTTTCAAGAGGGAAAAGGTGGTGCACCAGCAGAATAATTCGCTAGCAAAAAGTGGGTGTGGCTGAATTATCTTGTTCCTTTGTAGAAGTGGCCTAAAGCTGGCTTTGTCCTCCTCCCTGATATGGATCAGAAGTTATGTTGATTGGTCAACTGCAGATGATGTGAAAATGCATCTCACCAACACACTTCACATGAGGCATGACGCATAGTTTCTCCATTCCAATAACCAGGAGCTTCAGCCTGACCTGACAGTGCCAATAGAGCATGGGACGTGGGCTCATTGCCCTAGAGATTGCTTCTGAGATCCGCATTAACTGGGTGGCCCATATCCAGGGCAGGGGTCAGGGATACTGGAGTTCTAGTAAAAGGATCTTGGAGGAGGACGAGACTGAAGTCCTCCCTTCTGCACCAGTTCCTTAGCCACACATTTAACTGTGCTATCTTCCTATTTTTTGCTTCGCTAGGACATGGTACAGGGAGTAATCTTGTTTTCAATAGAGATCTTGTCTTTTAACCTGCTCCTATTTCCCTAAATTCATTTTCCAGGATTACCTCTTTCCTCTGTCTATGCTGTTGGTTCTGATATGGACCATGCTGTCTGGGTGCTCACCCTTCCCTTTTAGAATGTCCTGAATCTGCTTCGTGACCCTGGCATCAGGGAGGCAAACATCATTCTGGAATCATGCCTGTGGCCACAGAAATGCCTCAGTGTGCTCCCTGGCTAATGGGTCACCCATTATTATTGCCTTGGCCTATCCTGCTTTATACTAGAGGCAGTCATAGTGCCCCTGGTCTGGCTTCTCAATTTTGGATTTCAGATTTATTGCCAGACGACATACTTGACATCACATACAACCCTGAGATTCTTTTTCCTCCGGGCGAGGCAGAATTACCACTTATTTGCAGTGCATTAAAAAAAAACTGACTCAACATACGCATGCAAACAAATAAAGAAATGTAAACAAACTTTGCAATGCAGAGAGAAAATAAATCACCAAAGTGAAAAAGTAAGAGTCCTTAAATGAGTCTCTAATTGAGTCTGTTGTTGAGGAGTCTGATGGTGGAGGGATAGGAGCTGTTCCTGAACCTGGTAGTGTGAGTCTTGTGGCACCGAGACCTCTGATGGTAGCAGTGAGAACAGAGTGACCTGGGTGATGTGGATTCATGATGATTACTGTTGCAGATGACACTAAGCTAGGAGGGGTTGTGTGCACGGAAGAGGGGGTTGTGAAGCTCCAGTGTGATTTGGATAAATTGAAGGACTGGGCAGATACATGGCAAATGAACTACAATGTGGATAAATGTGAGGTTATCCACTTTGGTAATACAAACTGGAGGGCAGATTACTATTTAAATGGTAATAGATTAAGAGATGGGAAGTGCAGAGAGACCTAGGGGTACTTGTACACCAGTCTCTGAAGGCAAGCATACAGGTACAGCAGGTGGTTAAAAAGACAAATGGTATGTTGGCCATCATATCAAGAGGGTTTGAGTATAGGAACAAGGATACCTTACTGCAGCTGCACAGGGCCTTGGTGAGACCACACCTGGAGTATTGTGTGCAGTTTTGGTCACCTTATCTAAGGAAGGATATTCTTGCAATGGAGGGAGTGCAGAGGCGATTCACCAGGCTGATACCTGGAATGACAGGAATGACTTATGAGGAAAGATTGCACAAATTGGGATTGTCCTCGCTGGAGTTTAGAAGATTGAGAAGGGATCTCATAGAGACATATAAAATTCTGGCAGGTCTGGACAGAATGGATGCAGATGGGTTGTTTCCAACGATGGGAAAATCCAGAATCCGGGGCCATGGTTTGAGGATAATAGGCAAACCATTTAGGACCGAGATGAGGAGGAATTTCTATACCCAGAGGGTGGTGAATGTGTGGAATTCAATGCCACAGAAGGCAGTAGAGGCAGGTTCATTAAATATATTTAAGAGGGAATTAGATATATTTCTTCAGTATAAGGGTATTAAAGGTTACGGAGAGAAGGTGGGGACGGGGTACTGAACTTTAAGATCAGCCATGATCTCCTTGAATGGCGGAGCAGGCTCGAAGGGTCGAATGACCTACTCCTGCTCCTATCTTCTATGTTTCTCTCTAACAGCAGTGTTCCCTGTAGATGTTCTCGATGGTGGGGAGGGTTTTGCCTGTGATGTCCTGGGCAGTGTCCACTATCTGTTTCAGGGCCTTAGCCTCAGGTGTATTGGTGTTCCCATACCAAACCATGATGCAGCCAGTCAGCACACTTTATACCACGCACCTGTAGAAACTTTCTAGGGTTTCCGATGTCATACCAATCCTCCGCAAACTCCTGATGAAGCTGAGGCACTGATGTGCTTTCCTCATGATGCCATTTGTGTGTTGGGTCCAAGAAACATTCTCCAAGATGGTGACTCCCTCTCCACCTCTAATTTCCACCAATGATCACTGGATTGAACACCTCTGACCTTCCCGTTTTGAAGTCAATAATCATGCCCTTGGTTTTGGTGGCATTGAAGGCGAGGCTGTTGATGCACCATTCACCCAAGTTGTCAATCTCCCTCCTGTTCCTGACTCATTGCCCATTTTTATACAGCCCACTACTGTGGTCTTGTCAGCGAATTTGTAGAAGGTGTTGCCATACCAAGCCACACAGTCATAGGTGTATAGCGAGTAGAGTAAGAATACAGACGCTCTGGATCATTCTATTTCTCATTGTAAATGCTGGCATAAAACAGCAACTGTTGAAGAACATAGGGCTGAACATGCTAACACTCTGAACTTTCCTTCAGGACAATAGCCATGCCCATACTAACATTGGATGGATGCATAATACAATTGTCTGTGGCTTCTGGCTCAATGAGGCAGAATAAAGCTTGACCAGCAACCATCCCTCAGCTTGCAAACTACTAAGGGCCCTCCTCTATCCAGAGCTCCCTTGGAAAAAGGGGCAAGGTTGGCAGCAGAGCATCTCCTCCTTTCAAAACTGATGGAACTTTGTGATCGTTCTTTACTGACTCTGACAGAGATAGTTCATCAATAATAACTCATTAAAACCACTTACTTTTGTCTTCTGATCACTGGTCAGGAATTCACATTGAAATGATTGGGAATTCTGATTCTGTGCCAGAATCAGTTGGGAGAAAGGTGCAGATTTCCAAGCATAATAGCCTGGAATCCCAACATGTTGGGAGATCTATCATTGCTCATGTCCAGGAAGGACCTATGTAAGAGCAGTCAATCTGTCATCCAGTGCCAGTCTGATTCACTTGAGTGAAACTTGGAGCAGATATTTCGTCAAGTAAGGTCAAACACTGAAATATTCCATGAAAATCTGAAATCTGATTCCATCTTTTCTATGGAGTTGAAAATTAGGAACAATTCTATTTCAGAAAGATTGTTTTTGCAGGGAGACATGATGTAATGATTTATTGATTTAACCTGTCCAAATATTCTTAACAGTATAGATGCCAATGTAGAACAAACTATAGCTATTTGCAATCTAATTGGTTTGTTTATAAATACACAAAACTTCTCATTAATATTAGATTCAATGATATAACACTTGGGACTAGCTGTGGCTTGTAATTATTTCTTTAGATTTGCATAACATTTTGACATTTCTGTTGGGTGAGAACAAGTTGAAATTAGGGTGAGAAACGGTAACAGATATCCTCACTAGCAACACTGCCATCTCTCATTGGTGTCTGGTGGCAGGATGTCGGGGAGGGGAGTGGGGCAGTGGGATCAGTGTGGGGACCGACAGTGGGCTTCCAGAAGAGTGCGAGGGAGCAGGACTAGTGCAGGGACCGACATTGGACCGCCAGGAGAGCTTCCCAACAGCCTGCCCCCACGCTGATTCGACTGGCCAACTTCCCCCAACAACCCTCACCAGTCCCCACACTGATCCCTCCACTCTGCTGCCCTCAGCGGTCCACCACTAGATCCCACATTGATCTCACTGCCCCACTCCCCCCGCTGACAGCCCACCACCAGCCCCTACACTGATCCCGTTGCCCTACTTCCCCTGACAGCCCACACTAGTCCCCACATGGAACCCACAGCCCTGCTTCCCCCCCCAGCAGCTGATTAGCGCATTCCAGGCTGCAGGAGAAAGTGCTGAGTAACACACCTGAGGGTCTCTGCTAATGGGGATGTTTAGCAGATTAAGCAACAGATGTTTTAATTGCCATTGTAGGAGGCTTCACATTGATAGAATCATAGAGTTATATGCATAGAACAAGTCATTTGGTCCAACTTGTAATTGCTAACAAAGTTGGCATTCTGGCGCATCCCAAATGCCTTCACTTGGTTCATATCCTTTTAAACCCTTCCTATCCATATCTCCTTATGTCTTTTGAATGTCATAATTGCACTTTTTAATATTTTAATTTTTCCACAACTCATATGAAAGTTTAGCCCTGCCAAGGTACAACAAATACAACCAAACCACAAAGTACAACACACAGAATTTATTAGAGTCACGCCAGAGGGAATGAGTAGTAATTCGAGTTTGGTAGGCAAGCTCACCTCCCTAATACTATTGAACCTCATTCAAAGTACAAGGTTACAGAGTACAATATTTAAGGCATTTTTACTACATATGATTTGGTAACTATTTCCTTGAGAGTATTGTTACAGGCTAAGGGGTTACAGTCAGTATTTGATTGGCTTTTTATATGCACATGATATTATTAAAAGATATGAATTTGTGCCATACATGATGAAGGTAGTTTAAAAGGTCCTTTAAGACAGTGCAGAACTGTTAGCCTGGCTCTTAGCACATGTAAATGGTTGCTTCCCCAGCAATCTCTTCATATTCATTATCTTTAACAAGGTAGCTGAATTCTAAATAACTGAAACAAAGCTTCTGTAGACCCATTGGCGCCATTGGTTGTTCTGCAGGTTTTTGACATTTCCACATTCTGCTTGACAAGCTTGTAGTGCCATCAGCAGTTTTTGGGCAGGAAATCGTTATGAATAGACTGCGCTTAACAACTCGTTATCTGTTATATATGTCGTTATGTATGCCATTGTCATACCCACGCTCCTGTTCAGCTCCGAATCATGGGTCCTCTACCGGCATCACCTACGGCTCCTAGAACGCTTCCACCAGCGTTGTCTCCGCTCCATCCTCAACATTCATTGGAGCGACTTCATCTCCAACATTGAAGTACTCGAGATGGCAGAGGCCGACAGTATCGAATCCACGCTGCTGAAGATCAAACTGCGCTGGGTAGGTCATGTCTCCTGAATGGAGGACCATCGCCTTCCCAAGATCATGTTGTATGGCGAGCTCTCCACTGGCCACCAAGACAGAGGTGCACCAAAGAAGAGGCACAGGGTCTGCCTAAAGAAATCTCTTGGTGCCTGCCACATTGACCACCGCCAGTGGGCTGATATCGCCTCAAACCGTGCATCTTGGTGCCTCACAGTTCGGCGGGCAGCAACCTCCTTCGAAGAAGACTGCAGAGCCCACCTCACTGTCAAAAGACAAAGGAGGAAAAACCCAACACCCAACCCCAACCAACCAATTTTCCCTTGCAACCGCTGCAACCGTGCCTGCCTGTCCCGCATCCGACTTGTCAGTCACCAACGAGCCTGCAGCAGACGTGGACATACCCCTACATAAATCTTCATCCACGAAGCCAAGCCAAAGATGTGTAACAGCAGGTAATAGCGCTATTGTGTACAGAGGACCAGGAGTTGGCTTTATGGAAGAGGTGATAATGGATTGTTGTCTGGAATGTTAGTTGAAGAAAACCTTTCTGTGTGGATGTTTTCTTGACTAATGCCTAATTCTTAGAGTCACCAACAATTGTTTAAAAATCTACTCTACCTTTACTTAATACAGTTACAATAGTTGTTTCAAATTATCCAACATATTAACTCTATTACACTTATATAGCACCTTTATTTCATGACATTATCAACCAATATCACACTCCTATTGAACATTATTACATACATCATATAAATCATATACATCATATACATCATATACATCATATAGTATTTTAAAATTAGAGTTTCACCCCCCCCCCTCCTAACTGCTAACATTTAAAATAAACAATTGTCCAAAAAGGAAGGGCTTCATTAATTGGTCCATAACTTGATCTTAAGGAATTCATCACTACTAATCTAACTATATTATTTAAACCTTTGCGGAGAAGTTAATTTTATCCTTAAGCCAGAATTATTCAAATAAGCTTGCCATGCTTTAACAAACATGTCATATTTCTTTCTAAGATTATAAGTTATCTTTTCCAGAAGGGCACAACTTTGCATTTCCATATTCCAGCGAGTAATAAGTAGGGGGGAGTTGGACTTCCGTGTAACAGCGATACATCTCCTGGCCACCGCTAGTGCAAAACTCATAAACTGTATTTGATATGTTGCGAGTTTTGTGCCAATAACCATAAGATTGGTCATTAAATACAGTTATGGTTCCAATGGAAAATCCACTTCTATAATTTGTGTCAAAATTTCTGCCAAGTCATAATAGAAGGATCTTACTTTCACGAAGAGTCAGGTTGAATGTATAAATGTTCCCACCTCTATACAACACATAAAACACGAGTTTGGATTTTCAGATTTTAAACCGTGTAAAATTTTGCGGTTCAAGGTATAATAGGTGCATAAAATTGTATTGTACCGATCTATATCTAATTAATAAATGTCATATTATCAGAACATCGTTTTGACCAATATTGTTCTTGAATCCTTTTCCCCCAAAGTCCATTTCCCACCTTTTCCTCAATTTGTGCAAGCCCGGTTTCAGGTTAATGCTTTGCAATAGGAGATATATCTTCGATATAAATTTACTTGTGATCCCCTTTGGAAGTAGACCCTTCATGTCATTACCCAATGGGACGGTCATGGCTGGTCCTAAACTAACGCTTATAAAAGATCTTAATTGCACTTTCTTCTCTACTTGTTTCCCCTAACAGCTTGTTCTAAATACGGACTATCCTCCAAGTGCAAAAGTTTCATCACGTTCTTGAATCTCTCTCCTCTTACCTTAAACCTTTGCCCTCTAGTTTTAGAATCATCTACCTCTTTAACATCACTCCTCCATCTCCAAGGTTCCAGAAATACAACCAATCCAGCCTCTGTCAATAACTGGAGCCCAAAATTGGGAAGGGTTGTGGCTGTCACATGACAGCACTGCCCCCTACCTTGTTGGAGAACACATCAGCTGGCGATCAAGATTTGGTTCTGCCCCACCTATTAGTGCTGTTGGCAAATTACCTGGTCTGGACTCTCCAACCTGCCTGCATTTGACCTTGGGCTATCGGCTGTTGTAATTGAATTAACCCTCCTGGCACCAAGCCATTAGCTCCTCCTAACAACCTGGGATGAAACCTCCAGTATTATAAAGATGCCATGTGTTCCTTTTTTTCCACTCTCCTTGCCAGCTTGGGACCACCCTGCTTCACTCCAAGCCTAGAAATGTGGTAGGGTGCTGGAGAAACTGTTGGTAAGATGTGCACTGTTAAAGAAGTTGGGAGTGTTTCATTAGGGTCCCTTGTGGCATAGATCCATGCCTGCACTGAGTCAAGAGGTGGTGGGGGCATCGTAGTAATTTTTCCTTGATCATTTTATGTACCAGTTCATTGTATGTGTGTGTATTTTGTTCGCATGCTATTTTCCTCATGTTTGTTATTGTCCGCTATTACTTTCCATGTCAGCTGTAAACTGTGTGCGCGTGTGACATCTGTTACCATTTCCCACACTTGCCTTCTATAAATAAAATCTTTCCCCATCAAAACTGCATTCAGAGTCCTTGCCTTTGAGTCCTCCCAAACCGATTTCCTCGCTCACAACAAGCCCATGACCTGGTAACAACCTAGTCCATTGTTTCTGCATTCTTTCCAATCTAATAATGTCCTTCCTCTTGCTGGGGGACCAGTAATACCCTCAGTCCTCTGTGTGGCCTAACCAATGATATGTGCACTGTGTCAGGATGTTAAGAAGAAGTTTGACATTTCGGATGATCTGGACTGGAAGACCTCATCTTGGGAACAGATGCAGAGGAGACATAGAAATTGTAAGAAGGGAATAGAATCCTAGCAGGGGACAGGGAAATTGTGAGAAGGGAACAATAGGAATTCCTATTGCTCTGTCCACATCAATGACAGGGACCTCCTAGTGGTCAACCATTTCAATTCTGCATTCCCATACTCACATGTCTATTCATGGCCTCAAGTACTATCCCATCAAGACCACCTGTACATTTGAAGTACAACACCTGATTTTTCAGTCTGGGCACACTCAAGCCAGATGGCGTTAGCATTGGCTTCTCTGGTTTCTATTAAACTTGCTCTCCTTTCTCCCTGCCTTCCCTTCCTCTGTCTTCTTTTCCTCAGCTCTCCAAACCTTTCCCTTTCTATTCAGCAAGCTATCCCTCCTCCTCCTCCTCTTGCTTGCTGTTATGCTTTCCCTCCATTCTCCACCTATTACCTCCTTCTCTTGGGACCATGCTTCTCCTTCCACCACTCTCTTCTTCCCCTCCCCCTTTACCTTTTTGTTTGGATGCCTGTCAAAATTTTCATACCTTGATGAAGAAGGGCTCTCATCTGAAGCAATGTTTATTTATCTTTATCTTTGTATATAAAATACACTGTTTGGCCTGCTGAGTTTCTCCAGCAATGTGTTTTTACTAACTCCAGCAATTTATAGTGGGGGATGTGACAAATTTCAAGAAATGTCAAATGTTGGTTGAAAAGATGCACACACTTGAACATTTACACAGACAAAACCAAACTGTACTCAAGCAATGGACAGACTCATACATATACACCCTCATGGCAGATCTGCATATTCTTTAGGTCAGTGGTTCTCAACTTTTCTCTCTCCACTCACATACCACTTTAAGTATTCCCTATGCTGGAGATGCTCTGTGATTAGTAAGGGATTGCTTAAAGTGGTATTGGGTGGAAATAAAATCTGAAAACCACTGTTTTAATTGTACCTAATTGGCTCATTACGTGCATGCTTTCATAACTCCAAAGGACAATTTTTCTCGAGCAGAATATTTCAGAAACCATTGGGTCTTGAGCAGTGATTCTCAACCTTCCCTTTCCCACCCATCTCTCACCTTTAGCCATCCCTTACTAATCACAGAGTACCGATGGTGGAGGGATTACTTACAGTGGGATGTGAGTGGAAAGAACAAGGTTGAGAACCACTGGTGTAGATGCTAACATGTCAGACATACTGCAGCACAAATCAGGATGCCCACACATGAACATGGATGAATGAAGGCAATAAATGTTAAGGGCATGTAGAGCTCATCGAAAGAACCAAAGGCTTGTTGATCCAAACCAAGGCTTTTATTAGCAAAAGGCAGGAGCACTTCACAGGTGGCCGACCAGTCTGGAATGATCCGACCTGGCTAGGGACACAACCTTTTAAGGCCCAGACAGTAGGCGTGGCTAAGCTCTCAGCCAATCACTGTAAGCACAGTCATTACATTCTAGATACTGTAACTATATACATTGGTGATAGGTCTGTACTATCAAATTCACCCCTTCTTGGAGAACTGACCCTGGGGTGGAAGGGCTGAAGAGGGAGAAGGGAAGGAAAAAAAAATGAGGGAGAGAATGATAGGAAGGTGTAGGTTAAGGACTGTAGCGGTCAGGGGGTCTGACCATCTGGCGTGACCGCCGTGGTGCTGGGATTGGGGTCACTGGAGTGGTGTCGCCAGTGGGCTCATCGGGTGTGACCGTTCCTTCGCTCAATTCCCCAGCCGTGTTGTGGGCAGGGTGGCCTGGGTCGTTGGGGTGCTGTTGGTCATTCTGTTCCGGCACGGGGCCTGGGGAATAAAGAGTTGGGGAAGGTTGGGTTGGGGGGGGTTGCTGGGCCTACCGCGTCCTGAGTTAGGACCCGCACCGAAACAGTGTCCTCCCGCCCGTCTGGGAACTCAACGTAGGCGTAATGCGGGTTCGCGTGGAGTAGAGTCACTCGGTCGACCAAGGGGTCGTTCTTTGAGTGCCGGACGTGGCTTCGCAAAAGGACGGGGCCAGGGACGGTGAGCCATGCCGGTACAGTGGTTCCTGATTCGGATTTCCTCAGGAAAAGGAACATCCTTTCATGGGGGGTGGCATTTGTTGCGGTACATAGGAGGAAGCGGATGGAGTGTAAGGCACTAGTGAGAACCTCCTGCCAGTGAGAGATGGGGAGACCTTTAGACCGGAGAGCCAGTGTAACTGCTCTCCAGATGGGTTATAGCTGGTGGTCCTGCTTGAAGCGATATCACACTCCAGAAGGTACTGTTGCAGCTCTGCGCTCATGAATGAGGACCCCCTATCACTGTGGATGGAATTGGGGTACTTGAAAATGGGGAAGATACTGTGAAGGGCCTGTATCACTGTGGTGGCGGTGGTGTCTGGGCAGGGCACAGCGAACGGGAAGCGGGAGTACTCGTCGATGGCCGTAAGGATGTAGTTATTATGGTTGGTTGACGTTAGGGGCCCCTTAAAGTCTACACTAAGACGCTCGAAGGGGCGAATGACTTTGATAACGTGGGAGTTCCCCGGACAGAAGAAGTGGGGCTTGCATTCAGCGCACACCGAACAGGCTCGGATCATGGAGCGAATCTCCTCAATTGTGTAGGGTAGGTTGCGCGCCTTCACAAAGTGGGCAAACCTAGTGACCCCTGGATGACAGAGCACCTCATGGAGTTTCTGTAGTCTGTCCATCTGTACGCTGGCGCATGTCCCCCTGGAGAGCGCTTCAGGCAGGTCGTTGAGCTTACCAGGCCGGTACAGGATGTCATAGTTAAAGGTGGAGAGTTCAATTCTCCATCTGGCGATTTTGTCGTTTTTTATCTTACCACGCTGGGTGTTGCTGAACATGAAGGAGACCGCGCGTTGATCAGTCAACAGTGTAAAGCGCCTCCCAGCGAGGTAATGTCTCCAACGACGCACCGCTTCAACTATGGCCTGGGCCACCTTCTCAACCGAGGAGTGTCTACTCTCTGGACCCTGGAGGGTTCTGGAGAAGAAGGCTACAGGCTGACCGGCCTGGTTCAAGGTGGCTGCCAGGGCGAAGTCGGATGCATTGCTCTCAACTTGAAACGGGACAGACTCATTGATCGTGTGCAGCGTTGCAGAGGCGATGTCGGATTTGATTTGATCATAAGCCACTCTGGCTTCGGTCAAAAGGGGAAAGGAGGTTGTCTTGATAAGAGGACGCGCCTTGTCGGCGTAGTTTGGAACCCATTGGGCGTAATATGAGAAAAAGCCCAGGCAGCGTTTGAGCGCTTTCTGGGTATGGGGGTGGGGGGGTTAAGTCCATTAGGGGACGCATGCGGTCAGGATCTGGTATCACTACCCCGTTCTCCACCATGCCACCTAGAATAGCGAGTCGTGTGGTGCGGAAGACACACTTGTCAAAATTGTAGGTCAGATTCAGCCGACCGACAGTTTGAAGAAATTTGTCCAGGTTGGCGTCGTGGTCCTGCGTGTCGTGGCCACAGATGGTGACATTGTCCAGATATGGGAAGGTAGTGGTTAGCCATTCTGGTCCACCATCCGGTCCATTTCCCGCTGGAAGACCGCGACACCATTCGTGACCACGAATGGTACCCTGAGAAATTGATACAGCCTCCCATTCGCTTTGAAGGCCGTGAACAGTCGGTCCTCACAGCGGATCGGGAGCTGGTGGTAGGCTGAATGTAAGTCAATGGTGGAGAATATGCGGTATTGGGCGATCTGGTTCACCACATGCGTGATGTGTGGCAGGGGGTATGCATCCAGGAGCGTGAAGCGGTTAATGGTCTGGCTACTGTCGACCACCATCCGTAGCTTTTTCCCGTTCTTGACAACCACCACCTGGGCTCTCCAGGGACTTGAACTGGGTACGATGATGCCCTCATCCAGCAATCTATGCATCTCACTCCTAATGAATTTCCTGTTTTCGTAACTATATTGCCGACTTTTGGTGGCCACAGGTTTCCAGCCAGGGGTGAGGTTTGCGAAGAGTGCTGGCGGGGTAATCCAGAGTGTGGAAAGGCCGCAGGAGTGGCCCCGGGGCAAGAGGGCAGTTTGCTCAGGTGTTTCAGGGGTGAGGCAATGGCAGACCGAGAGGGGGGCGTGGGGTCCCCCAAAGTGTAGGGACACCGTTCGAAACTGACACTGAAAGTCTAATCCCAGCAACACTGGGGCGCACAATTGGGGAAGGATGAATAAATTGAAGTGGGTGACCGTTATGCCCTGTACTTCTAGCGTGGTGATGCAATACCCCTTTATCCTGGTCGAGTGCGACCTCGTTGCTAATGAGATCCTCTGGGTAGTGGAGATAATGTCAAGTCCCCAACTGAGGGCCAGATCTGGCCGGATAAAACTGTCAGTTGACCCAGAGTCAAATAAGCAATTGGTGTAGTGTCCATGCACTTTAATCAGATCCATTGCTTTAGTGAGGGGATGAGAGCATTGCTGATTTAGTGTTATAGAAGCAGCCACTGAACCTGTTGACAGGGGAGTTCCGCGTGTTGACGTCACGCAACGGGATGATGACATAGGCGCAGTCAGCACTGGAGTTGCAGGTTGCAGGTACTCCCAGAGGTGCTGTTGTGGTGGTGTCAGTGGATGAACGGTAAGTAGTGGTGTTTGTTGCTCGCGGTTGGCTGTGGGTAGGTCGTCGGTCGCGGCTGACAGGCCTCAGCGGTCGTCAGCGATGGATGCTAGGGCGAGTACCTGGTTGTCCGGGGCGGGACCCCAGTCGGTCGCGGTGCTCGCACCGGCAGCAGCATGGGCAGCAGGGGAGCGGTAGCGGTAGTGTCATCTCCATGGGTGGCTGTGGCGGTGGCAATAGGGGCAGCAGCGTCGGCCCTGGGGATGGTCGTGGGTGTGGCAATAGCAGGCGCTACAGTCGGGACCAAGGCCAGGTCGAGTGTTCTGCATGGGGGCGAGAGGTGGGCCAACATCATGGTTGTGAGGGTGGGCTGCCCCTTCCGGGTTCGGCGTCTCCGTGACGTCAGGCATTGCCATGCAGAGGAGCCCTCGCTCTTATTGGGCGAGAGCTCTGGGGAAGAAGAGCTTGAATGGGATAGTGGGGGTTGGGCTTCACACGAGGCACTGTGTTTGCCGGCGGCCATTTTAGACCTACAGACTGTAGCAAAGTGGACATTTTTAAGGCACTTCTGGCACCTGGCTTTTCTTGCTGGGCACTGGGACCTGCTGTGCTTGTCCCTCCCGCAGAAATAACATTTTGGGTTCACAGGGGGAAGTGTAGCAGCAGCTGACAGGCCGTCAGTATATTGGGGTGTGGTAGGGTAGAAGGGCACTCTACTCACATCAGAACGTGGGTTCCAGTCCCTAGAGAACTCGTTTGACTTTAAGGTTGCATCCTCCATTGTGATTGCAATCCAGGCCACGTCCTCTAGTTTTTCTACCCCTTGTTCGAGCAAGCGCAGCCTCACTTCATTCGATCGTTTGTGATCTCGGCAGCAGTTTTGTCCACGCAGTTACAGTCCTTGCCCAACGCCTTTACTACTTGTAAATATGCCCTGCTGGACTCGCCGGGCTGTTGCTTCCTCGACGCAAGCACGAGCCAGGCATGAACTCTGTTCACCAGTTGATTATACGGTTCTTTCAGTACCTTTATGGCTGCGGTGTAAGTGGTCTATTCCTGGATGTTCTCGTAGACTCTCAAGGACACCATAGACAGCAAAGCTGATAGACGCCAGTTATCCTCCTCCACCTCAATGAGCCTTAGGAAGTTTTGAAAGTTCAGCAGCCAGAATTTAAAGGCTTTGAAGGCTGTAGCTGACTGTGGGTCGATGTCAAGTTTTTCTGGCCGAGTCAGACGCTCCATCCCTTTTTAAAAAAAACTCTTTTTGCTAAATATAATTCTAGAGCTCATCGAAAGAACTAAAGACTTGTTAATCCAAACCAAGGCTTTTATTAGCAAAAGACAGGAGCTCTTCACAGGTGGCCGACCAGTCCGGAATGATCCGACCTGGCCAGGGACACAACCCTTTAAGGCCCAGACAGTAGGCGTGGCTAAGCTCTCAGCCAATCGCTGTAAGCACAGTCATTACATACTCTAGATACTGTAACTATATACATTGGTGATAGGTCTGTACTATCACAGGGCATAACTGGGGGGGATGTTCCTACTCTAATTCACAAAGTGGATCAGAATTTAATGGCTGCATGAACAGATAAAGCAGTGAAAAGCAAGTACAAACCAAGTTCAAGTTTATTATCATCTGGCTCAACATACACAATCAGTCTGTGGTGCACACACATGCACAGGACAGAAAATCACATCGATACATGAAGATGTAATGTAAAATAAGTATATATAGTATTCTATGATGAGTTACTCGATTACAGGATACTGTTCATTTATCTCTCAGTCTGCAGGAATAAGCTATTTCCCAGCTTGGCAGTTCTGACTTCTCCGGCTTTCGTTTAATCCCCCCCACCCCCGCTTTCCCCTCTGTCTCTCTTGGTGTAGAGCCAGGCGAACGAGAAAACAGTCGCTGGGAAAACTAAGTAGTGAAGAGTTTTTGAAATTTTATTTCAAATGTCAAAGCTAAGGTTGGGTTAGGGACTACCGTGCAGGTGCATGACATCAGTCGGGAGGCAGATTTAAAAATGTAGAGCAGCTTACCTTCTTTCAGCTGGTTTTGGAACCATTAAGGGTTAAACAGTTAAGTGATTTATTGCTGTTGAGTGTTGAGCCTGTGATTGGATCATTGAATACAGGTGTGAGAAATTGTGACAATTGTCTAGAGCTGCACAGTAGTTGTGTTGATAGACTTGAAGTAGTGATTAGTGAAGTTTGGGGATGTGGATAGTGTCTTTGTTGAGCAGTGACTGAGGAGAGCTTCTTGCTTGAAATCAGGGATGTAAGACCAGGTAAGGAACTTCCTCATAAAAGTTAATGGAGTGAGCTAGGGCTGGAGATTGCTCCAGCTGTGGGAGATCTGGGAAGGTACACTTGTCCCTGACAAACAAACCTGCAGAAAGTGTATTCAGATCTGGATACTTACAGTCTGGGTTTGGCAATTGGAGTAGTTTGGTTGAACTGCAGATTAATCAGGAGGCTGAGGCAGTCATCAAGAAGAGTTTCAGGGAGGTAGTCACTGACACATTTGTGGCCCGAAATGTGAAGTTAATAAAACATTAAACTCAAGTTTATCAGGTAAACTTCTTAGTGTCTTTTTATTCTCCGGTTTCCTTTGTTCTCCTGCTTGTGTTCTTATCTCTCTCTCATACCACGCGATTTCCGGTACATCTCATACATAGTCATTATCATGACATCCCTCCTTTAATCAGAAATAAACTTTACCTTCACTTACCAATATCCCTCGGACACATACAAACATCGTAACTAATGGTAATACTATAACTCAACTACATAAAATTTACTTCCTATAGCATTCATACATGCACTTTATGATATAAGATTAAAATACTGTCCCAAAGTTCTTATTAAAACTATGGCATAAAGTCTTCGTATCGTTTGGGCGCTTTCCGGTTTCGTTTCGGCCTGCCTGCGATATTGTCGTCGCTTCTCGGTTGTTCACTCTCGGCGTCGGAAATACTGCTCACCACGGCTTCGGGTGTTTCTGGCGCTCTAGTCACTTCATCAGGAGTGCTGGTAACTGCCTCTGGAACATCATCAGGTCTCTCAGTTTCAGCATCTCGTATTGGCCTTTCAACTTCTTCGCTCGATGTATCTCTGGACTGGTACCTTTTTACACTTGATACATTTCTCTTATACAGGACTCCAGTCGGAGACTTGACTGTCACCATACTGCCACTTCTGGATACGACAGTATAGGGTTGATGGTAATAAGGTGTGTCTAGCTTACCACCAGTTTCATGCCTCACTAGAACATTATCTCCTGGCATGATGTCTGAGTACTTGGCTCCACGTTTTGAATCTGTGTACAGCTTTGCTGCACCTTTCTTTTCAGCATCGTGGTCCCTCATCTCCTGGTCGTCTCGGATTTCCTTTATTTCTGGCATTTTTGTGCGGATTTTTCTCCCAAAAATGCTTCTGCAGGACTTTTTCCAGTGGTTGCATGAGGTGTTGCTCGATAGACAGCCACATAAGATAGCAATGCTTCTCGCCAATTTTGTCGTTCTGCGTGTGCAATCCTCAATCGTTTTTCAATGGATTGATTTTGTCTCTCTACTTCTCCGTTGGATTGCGGCCATTTTGGAGTTACTTTATGATGGTGGATACCTGTGGTCCTCATGTATTCTGCAAATGTCTCTGAAATGAATTGTGGACCATTGTCAGAGTATAATGTAACAGGTAATCCATATCTTGCGAATATCTCTACTAACGCTTGTATTGTTTTTTCAGTGGTTGTGGACTTCAACACCACGTACTCATAGTATCTGCTGTAGTAATCTATCACTACCATAATTGATTCACCCGTCGGTAAAGGTCCAAGAAAATCAACAGCTACGTCGATCCATGGTCCTATCGGAAATTGCGTACTCCGGATCGGTTCTGGCGGATTACTCCTACTTGTGATTTGACATCCATGACAAGTTTTAACAAATTTCTCTGCGTCTTTATCACAACTTGGCCACCATACCTTGGTCCTGAGGTTTTGCTTGGTACCAACAATACCTAGGTGTCCTTCATGCGCTAAGGATACGATCTTCGGTCTCGATCTTTGTGGTATCACCAATCTGCAACCTCTTAATACACACTGTCTGATGCAACAAAGTTCGCCTCTAATGGGAATGTAAGCCTTGTGAGTACACTTGTCTCATTGTCCACTCTGTATGCATTCTCTTACTTCCATGAGTTCTGGATCACGTTCAGATTCTCTCTCGACTTCCTTCGTAGTCACAGCTTTCGGTGTTGCCTGAATAGCTATGAAGCGTACAAAGCTCTCTGTTTCAGTTCCCAATTCTGACTTGGAATGTGGACCTCCATTCTTCACCAATCTGGACAGCGGATCTGCAATGTTTGCTTTCCCTGCAATGTGGATTACTTTATATTTGTAAGGTTGTAGTCTGAGTACCCATCTCTCTATTCTGGCACATGGTTTGGATCTAGGTGCATAGATCACCTCTAATGGCTTATGATCTGTGATGAGTTCAAATTCAATGCCGTATAAATATGCATGGAACCTCTCACAGGCCCATACAAGTCCGAGCGCTTCTTTCTCTGTCTGAGAGTATCTTCTTTCCACATCAGATAACGATCTGCTGGCATAGGCAATGATTCTTGGTCCTCCATCATGCATCTGGACCAACACAGCTCCTAAACCAACTGGGCTGGCATCCGCTATGACTTTGGTTGATGCCGCCGGATCGTAATATCCAAGAGTTTTTGCATCTGTCAGGCTTTGCTTCAGCGCTGTGAACGCTTTCTTCTGCTCAGATCCAAAATGAAATGGTACACCTTTCCTGGTTAGTTTCCTTAGTGGTTCTGCCACTGTAGCGAAATTAGGAATGAACTTTGCACAAAAATTGACCAATCCCAGGAAACTCCTCACCTCTATTGTGTTCTGAGGTGCACGTGCCTCTGCAATAGCTTTCACCTTGGCCTCTGCAGGGTTTAGTCCTTCCCGTGTAAGTTTGTATCCCATGAAGTCCATTTCTGACACACCGAACTGGCTCTTGTTTCCATTCACGGTAAGGCCTGCCTCCTGTAGTCTAGATAGTACACGCCTCAACCGTTTGTCATGCTCTTCCTTCGTTGGTGCATGGACTATGATGTCGTCAGAAATGTTGGCAACTCCAGGAATGCCTTGAATCACTCGATGGATTTCATACTGGTAGATCTCCGAAGCTGCATTAATTCCAAATGATAGTCTCTTGTAACGATACAATCCACAGTGAGTCACAAATGTTGTCACATCTCGGGAACCTGGATCCAGCTCTAATTGATAATAGCCCCATTTCAGATCAATTTTTGAGAATACCTTGCTGGTAGTTAGTTCTTGAATTATTTCCTCCACTGTTGGTATAGGATGTCGTTCTCGAATTATAGCTTCATTGGCCATTCTCATGTCAACACATAGTCTTATGTCACCCTTTGGTTTGGGCACAATTACTACGGGACTGACCCATTGTGTCGAATGTTCCACCGGTTCTATAATGTCTTGTTCGATCAATTCTTTAATTTTGGCTTCGACTTTCCCACGAAGTCCAAACGGAGTTCGGCGCATTGGTTGTGCCTTAGGTTTGACTGTTTCATCTACCGCTAGCTTCAATTGTCGACCTTTCAGCTTTCCTACTCCTTGGAAGACTGCGGGGAATTCTTGCTTCATATCCTCGAATGACTGAATTGACACAAGCTCCAATATGAAGTATTGCCAAGTCTTGCGCTGTGCTTCTACTCAGCAATGGTTCTCCCCTCTCTTCTATGACCATAAACTCTGCTTCGGTGTACTTATCTCCAGCTTCAACAGTTGCAGTAAAACATCCAATGGTCTGCAATGGTTTGGTTGCTGTGTATGGATACAGTTTCTTGGAACACTTCTTTGAGGTACAGATGATCTTTTTCCTTTTCAACTTCTCCCATAAATATCGATCAATCACATTACTGTCACTGCCTGAGTCTACAATGACCTGAACTGTCACTCCACCAATGATCACTGGGACTTTCTCATGACGTACTTCATTCAACGTAAATTGGTAACAACTCTGTCCCTCCTGGGTATCATCATCGTCACCGTCTATCTGGCGAATGGTATCTTTCTTTCCAGGATACTTTCCTTTCCCCCAGGCTTTGCCTTTGGAAGTTGTACTCTTCCTCTTCTGGTCTGCATTGGACTTGCTTTTGCACTTTTTTGCAAAGTGGTCCTTACCTCCACACTTTTTGCAAACTTTGCCTTTGGCCGGGCAATGTGGGTCTTTTCCAAAGTGACCTCGGTTTCCACATCGATAACACTCCACGTCCTGTGTCAACGTATATCTTGGCTGATTATGGCGATGTGAGAGCCTCTTAATTTGCTGGCTTGAGTGGTCTTTCAGGGTCATGGTATGAAGTTGCCCTTCAACAGCCTCTAATGCAGTAGCAATTGTTAAAGCATCGGTGAGTTCCAACTCACTCCCTCTTTCCAGTAGACGTCTTCTGAGTTTATCTGATCTGCAGTGCTGTACAACTTGATCTAATAATTGGTTGTCCAAATCAGCTGGCATGTAATTGCATCCAACAGCTAGCTGGCGTAGTCTCGTCACGTACTGAGCAATTGTCTGGCCATCTTCTTGTCTCGTTCTCCGAAACAAATGGCGTTGAAATGTAGCATTCGGTGTCACTACATAGTGTGCATTTAATGCTTTCCGGTACTCATCTTTTCTTCCAGTATTCAAAAGTGTCTTAAATGTTTCCCAAACTGCAGGTCCAGCAGTGAAAAGAAGTAACGCCCTTCTCTGCACTTTTTGTTCAACTGTACCGGTATCTAGAAATAGGCCACGACTGTCGGCGTAGTATTCAAATTCTTCCAGCCATGCCTTCCACTTCACACTTACAGTGCTTGCATCACCCGTTGGGTCAAAATGAACAATTCCACTATGCATTAGAAAGTCACTGTCTGCCCCAGCCATGAGGAAATATTCTAGCCCCAAAAGTACTGAGCCAAATATAAAATTCTTATCACCTTGAAGTTGTCTGTAAACCTCTGTAATCTTGTTTAGTCTTTAATTTTCTTCAAGCTTCTTTCATCCTCGTCGCCAATGTCACATTTGTGGCCCGAAATGTGAAGTTAATAAAACATTAAACACAAGTTTATCAGGTAAACTTCTTAGTGTCTTTTTATTCTCCGGTTTCCTTTGTTCTCCTGCTTGTGTTCTTATCTCTCTCTCATACCACGTGATTTCCGGTACATCTCATACATATTCATTATCATGACAATCACCCCAAGTAGACAGGACGCAGGTAGCTGAGTGACTATCTGGGGAGGAAAAAGGAAGACCCAGGGAGTGTAGAGGACCCCTGTGGATGTTCCCACAATACGATTTGGGATATTGTTGGTGGGGATGATCTACCAAGAATAAGTTAAGGTGGTTAAGTCTCTGGCACAGAGGCTGGGACCTTAGCTCAAAAGAGAAGGCCTGAGAAGAGGAAAGCCTTAGTAATAGGGATTCATTTGTTAAGAAGGTAGACAGTGTTGGAATATTGCCTCCCAAGTGCCAGGGTCAGGGATGTCTTAGTGAGAAGCAGAAGTGCCTTCACAAATTTCACTCGAGACAAAAATTGAGAACAAAGAACATTTATTTTACAACAATGCAAAGTTGGGTGCTTCCCCTTACCCTGGGAATACACACACATACTGGGGCTTACCCAACTTTTTATACATTTCATTTCAGTACAGAGGTACCTCCCCCCCCTTAACATTCTTCTTCCTCCTGGATTGATTTAGCATTGGGTAATTCTGCCTACGTGCAGTTTATGTGCCTTTCTGTAAACTTGTTTACCAGGAAGTGTCATGTCTTTGTTCTTATTTCATTAATCTCAACCCCCAGGACTTGATAAATCTATCTACTTGCTATAAGACCCCTATTCTATTATACTTGCTTAACCCTTTCTCACATTCCATTCTTACTTCACCCTTATTTAACCCATCATAATTCATTCCCAATTAGCAATTGCTTGACTCCCCATATTCCATTATCCCTTACAATCCACCCTTTTTCTTTACACTTAGTAAACCCTCATTCGGACAGTATTCTTTTAAGCTTGGTCTTTTTCCCAGCGAGTGAGTAAACGAACTGCGGCCTCAGCATCATCAAACGGAGTTTAGGAAGCATACATCATTTGGGTTGCAGTGACCTGGCGAAGGGCCCGTTGAATTAAACAATGCACATAAGGCATTAAGCAGGGAATTATTATAAGGACTAGAATAAAAAGCCCAGCCCCTATAAGGGCTGTATGTATCCAGCTCCAGTCGCCAGTAAAAATTTTAGTACACCATATACCGGACCAAGGATGCCAAGTCTGGACCGGGACATGGGAAAGTTTTAGAATTCCTGAAGAAATATTTTTTTACTGCCTGGCCATTGTAATCAATCTTCAAGCAACAATTGGTAAGGTTCAATTTTCCACAGACGCCGCCCTCAACAGCCAACAAGTAATCGAGGGCCAGGTGATTTTGATAAGCTGTAGCATGTATCTCTCGCTGCTCTTCAGCCAATAAATCTAAGGCTGTCGCTGTCTGATTGGTGATAATTTCCAAAACTGCCTGGAGTCTGATCAAATGATTTAGTAAATAAATGGGGGTTCGATATCCCCATGATCCATCCTGAGCCCAAGTAGCAGGGCCATAATATGAAATAATATGTTCAGGGGGGCAGTCTTCACCCCAATTTCCAATCTTAAGTTCTCTTTTTGGACGAGTATCCTGAGGAGATTGTGGGATTAGGCGCATATATAGCTTGGTGGTCCATCGGGCACACAAAACTCAAAACAATCAACCAGTTTACCTATCTCGGCTGCACCATTTCATTGGATGCAAGGATCGACAACGAGATAGACAACCGACTCGCCAAGGCAAATAGAGCCTTTGGAAGACTACGCAAAGTTTGGAAAAACAACCAACTGAAAAACCTCACAAAGATTAGCGTATAAAGAGTTGTTGTCATACCCACACTCCAGTTCGGCTCCGAATCATGGGTCCTCTACCGGCATCACCTACGGTTCCTAGAACGCTTCCACCAGTATTGTCTCCACTCCATCCTCAACATTCATTGGAGCGACTTCAACTCCAACATCGAAGTACTCGAGATGGCAGAGGCTGACAGCATCAAATCCACGCTGCTGAAGATCAAACTGTGCTGGGTAGATCATCTCTCCAGAATGGAGGACCATCACCTTCCCAAGATCGTGTTGTATGGCGAGCTCTCCACTGGCCACCGAGACAGAGGTGCACCAAAGAAGAGGTACAAGGACTGCCTAAAGAAATTTCTTGGTGCCTGCCACATTGACCACCGCCAGTGGGCTGATATCGCCTCAAACCGTGCATCTTGGCGCCTCACAGTTCGGCGGGCAGCAACCTCCTTTGAAGAAGACCGCAGAGCCCACCTCACTGACAAAAGACAAAGGAGGAAAAACCCAACACCCAACCAACCAATTTTCCCCTGCAACTGCTGCAACCGTGTCTGCCTGTCCCGCATCGGACTTGCAGCCACAAATGAGCCTGCAGCTGACGTGGACATTTATCCCTTCATAAATCTTCGTCCGCGAAGCCAAGCCAAAGAAGAATGTGAGTGGAAAGAAAAATTTGAAAACCACTGTTTTAATTGTACCTAATTGACTCGTTATGTGCATGGTTCCATAACTCCAAAGGAAATGGGCCAATGACAATTTTTCTCAAGCAAAATATATTTCAATAATAATTAGGTCTAGAGCAGTGATTCTCAATCTTCCCTTCCCATTCACATACCATCTTAAGCAATCCCGCACTGATGACATAGGGATTACTTAAAGTGATGTGAGTGGAAATAAAAAAAATGTTGAGAACCGCTGGTGTACTGTATCTGTTTGCTGATAACATGGAATTGAGTGCAAAAGCAAATTGTGCAGAAGATATGGCAAGTCTGCAGAGAGACAGATTAAACAAGTGAATGGGTAAGGGACTGGCAGATGGAGTACAAAATTGGTAAATGTGAGGCAATCCACTTTGGAAGAGAAAATGGGTTAGAGTAATATTTTAAATGGAAAGTGATTGCAGCATGCTGCCTTGCAGGAGGACTTATGAGTGCTTGTCCATTAATTGCAAAAGAATGTTGACCTGCATTGCTAAAGAGATTAAATTTTGGAGCAGGGAAGTTATGCTGCAACTGTACAAGGTACTGTTGAGGCTTTATCTAGAGGACTGCATACAGGTCTGGTCTCTGTACTTGAGGAATGATGCACTGACTTTGGAGGTGGTGTAGAGGAGGTTCACCAGATTGATTCTAGAGTTGAGGGGTTTAGCTGAAGAGAAGAAACTGAGTCATCTGGAACTGTGCTTGCCAGAATTTAGAAGAATGAGGGGATCTTGCAGAAATGTATAAAATTATGAAAGGCATAAATAAGATGAAGGTATTGTAGGTAAATTGATTCAATTGGTGGAGAAGACTAGAACAAGGTGACATAACCTAAGATTCAGGGAAGTAGATTTCAGATTGAAGAGGAGGGACTGCTTTTCCCAGAGGGTGGTGAATCTATGGAATTCACTGCCTGTTGAAGCAGTGGGGACTACCTCACTAAATCTATTTTGGATAAGTTTGGATAGTGAGAGAATTATGGGATGGGGGGGAAGGGCTGGAAGGTGGAGATGACCTAATCATCAGATCAGGCTGTGATCTCATTGCAAGGTGGAGCAGGCTTGATGGCCCGGATGGCTAGTCCTGCTCCTATTTCTTATCTTCGAAAAGATGGGAAGAATATCTTGAAAACGAAGTTAACAGCCTGTAGCCAAAACTACGGACTACTTTACGACTTGAAATTCAGCCAGAACAAATGCTTTGGTGTAGCTCCAGCAGGACCTATGCACGAATAAGCTGCAAGTGAGGATCTTGCAGTGAAACCTCAGACATGGATGAGGACCTCTTGTTGCCCCATTCCTGAGCCCCACAGATGGTTGGTAGGCATCACATTTCACTTTTTGTAAATGGGCCTTGTTTCATCTTGTATTCGTATGTGTGAGTTCTTAGGCAACACATGGATAAAGCAAAAGAGTCTTTACTTTAAAGTTGTTGTAAACAGCCCATGAGGCAGCAAGCCTCCATAACAGATCTCTCATTCAGCAGTCTCTCTTTCTATGTCAGCCCCCTACTGGCAGCCAAGTATCATCAAACAGGAACTATAATCCTTAAGACCACACTAGTAGCCAATGCAACCATGATCAATATCATGACAGGCCTCACATTGGATAAAGAGTAGAACTCCTGGTAGGTTAAAACACGAGGTCAACCAGCACACAATGCTGTCTAGAATATTGTATCAAGAAATAATACAATTCACTTTCAAGTTGATACTTGACATATCACATTTATGAAGCCTCTTGCCCACATCTAAATAAACTTTCCTTAATTATCTCTGCTGGAGTTTCGTGTGTGTGTGTGTGTGTGTGTGTGTGTGTGTGTGTGTGTGTGTGTGTGTGTGTGTGTGTGTGTGTGTGTGTGTGTGTGTGTGTGTGTGTGTGTGTGTGTGTGTGTGTGTGTGTGTGTGTGTGTGTGTGTGTGTGTGTGTGTGTGTGTGTGTGTGTGTGTGTGTGTGTGTGTGTGTGCCGCTTTAGTTGCCCATTCAGAGCCAGCTCTTCAGCGCTTGACGTCCTGCTTTGCGGAAACTGCCAAAATGTTTGGCCTGGAAGTCAGTCTGAAGAAAACTGAGGTCCTCCATCAGCCAGCTCCCCACCATGACTACCAGCCCCCCCACATCTCCATCGGGCACACAAAACTCAAAACGGTCAACCAGTTTACCTATCTCGGCTGCACCATTTCATCAGATGCAAGGATCGACAACGAGATAGACAACAGACTCACCAAGGCAAATAGCGCCTTTGGAAGACTACACAAAAGAGTCTGGAAAAACAACCAACTGAAAAACCTCACAGAGATAAGTGTATACAGAGCCGTTGTCATACCCACACTCCTGTTCGGCTCCGAATCATGGGTCATCTACCGGCACCACCTACGGCTCCTAGAACGCTTCCACCAGCGTTGTCTCCGCTCCATCCTCAACATCCATTGGAGCGCTTTCATCCCTAACGTCGAAGTACTCGAGATGGCAGAGGTCGACAGCATCGAGTCCACGCTGCTGAAGATCCAGCTGCGCTGGATGGGTCACGTCTCCAGAATGGAGGACCATCGCCTTCCCAAGATCGTGTTATATGGCGAGCTCTCCACTGGCCACCGTGACAGGGGTGCACCAAAGAAGAGGTACAAGGACTGCCTAAAGAAATCTCTTGGTGCCTGCCACATTTGACCACCGCCAGTGGGCTGATATCGCCTTAAACCGTGCATCTTGGTGCCTCACAGTTCGGCGGGCAGCAACCTCCTTCGAAGAAGACCACAGAGCCCGCCTCACTGACAAAAGACAAAGGAGGAAAAACCCAACACCCAACCCCAACCAACCAATTTTCCCCTGCAACCGCTGCAACCGTGTCTGCCTGTCCCGCATCGGACTTGTCAGCCACAAACGAGCCTGCAGCTGACGTGGACTTTTTACCCCCTCCATAAATCTTCGTCCGCGAAGCCAAGCCAAAGACTGTATATGTATATGTGTGTGTGTGTATATATATATATATATAGTGTGTGTGCGTTCAGATGTAAGAGATTTACTTGAATTAGAAACAGAGAATGCAAGTCAGACAGCATCTGTCTAGAGAGAAACAAACTTAGTCTGATTGAACCTCACAAATGGTGGAGTTGCTGACTGAGAAAGAATGGTGAGAGCCTATTAATCCCAGTGCATCTGCACCATTTTTCATCATACTCCATATACATCTCATCCAGGCAGGAGGTAGAAAACAAGGGATCCTAAACTCAACAGTTTTCCTAAATTTAAAATGAAAGAAAATGCTGGATATTCTCAGTTCTCAGCAACTGTTGAGATTTAAAAAAAAATGATACTACAGATTGATGGGCTTGCATCAACCTGGAGAGGTCGGGCTCTTAAAATATTCAGTTTCTCCAAGTCAGAAGATTAGAGGTTGTTTCTCAAATTTACACTGATTTTCTTAGAGCAGTGTGAGTGGCCAAAGACAGATACAAGAGTGCGAAGCAAGTGGATTAAAATTAAAGTGACTGGCAACTGGGAGCTCAAGGGTACACATGCAGCCTTGACAGAGGTGGTGATAACCTGTGCTGGTTTCTCCAACGTAGAAGTGGTGTGAGCACTGTTCACCAACACTGAATAAGAATAATGTATTTGAATTGTTATGTGCCCTGTAAATGTTGCTGTTTTGTTTTGATCCTTAATGTTTGTAGCCACATAAAATTATTATTATTCCTTGGTTACCATGGTATCTAAATGTTTAGAGAAGGACACTGGAGAGGGCAACAATATTAACAGCGCTCATTAGCTCTGCCAAGTCATTCATTACAATGTTTGGTAGGTAGAGGAATTGCCCACCTGAGAATATTCATATGATACTTTATTTTTAGTAAGCAGGAATGAAACCTGCATGCAACGACAATTTAAAACTATGCCAGAGAAAATACAAAAATAGTTCATAAATTTTATCTCTTAGGACCTTGGTTATGTTGGCAATACAATTTCAATTTATAAAAAAGAATCCTGTTGTGGAAAATTCAGGACATATTGTAAGGTCCACAGTTTTCCTTTGTGGGCCTTAATTTATCTGCAACATCACTGAATAGACCCACCCAGATGTGGAATACAATGTGCACTTTGATGCCATTTCCATTATTTTGATCCTCTCCTCGAGAAGCAAGCTTTCACAATGCTTGAGGCCAGCTTCCATGTGACTTCACGACCTAACTGATCCTGGGCCATAGTGTGCCTCTGGGAACCTCACTTGTGTATAAACTTGATTTTTTGGGAAGGTCATGCTCTGGATTTCCCAAGTCATCCTGGCCCAATCGCACTGTGCATCACCCACCTTTCCGATCCTCCATTCCTGAGCTCAGCTGGCATTCTCCCACCTCTACCACTAGGCAACCTCCATACAGAACATGCCAAGGAAAAGACTTGAACAGTGTTTCATTTGCAAGGGCCTTGTGTGTGTGTGTGTTTTTTTTAAAAGTAAAAACAAAACAACATGCAGTGAAACCTCAGACATGGATGAGGACCTCTTGTTGCCCCATTCCTGAGCCCCACAGATGGTTGGTAGGCATCACATTTCACTTTTTGTAAATGGGCCTTGTTTCATCTTGTATTCGTATGTGTGAGTTCTTAGGCAACACATGGATGAAGCAAAAGAGTCTTTACTTTAAAGTTGTTGTAAACAGCCCATGAGGCAGCAAGCCTCCATAACAGATCTCTCATACAGCAGTCTCTCCTTCTATGTCAGCCCCCTACTGGCAGCCAAGTATAATCAAACAGGAACTATATCCTTAAGACCATGCTAGTAGCCAATGCAACCATGATCAATCTCATGGATGAGATGTATATGGAGTATGATGAACAATGGTGCAGATGCACTGGGATTAATAGGCTCTCACCATTCTTTCTCAGTCAGCAACTCCACCATTTGTTAGGTTCAATCAGACTAAGTTTGTTTCTCTCTAGACAGATGCTGTCTGACTTGCATTCTCTGTTTCTAATTCAAGTAAATCACTTACATCTGAACGGTATATAAATATTTTTACTGTTGCAGAATTTATATCTATACACACACACACACACACACACACACACACACACACACACACACACACACACACACACACACACACACGTGTATATATATATATTTTTTTTTCTTTCTTTGGCTTGGCTTTGCAGACGAAGATTTATGGAGGGGGTAAAAGTTCACGTCAGCTGCAGGCTCGATTGTGGCTGACAAGTCCGATGCGGGACAGGCAGACACGGTTGCAGCGGTTGCAGGGGAAAATTGGTTGGTTGGGGTTGGGTGTTGGGTTTTTCCTCCTTTGTCTTTTGTCAGTGAGGTGGGCTCTGCGGTCTTCTTCAAAGAAGGTTGCTGCCCGCCGAGCTGGGAGGTGCCAAGATGCACGGTTTGAGGCGATATCAGCCCATTGGCAGTGGTCAATGTGGCAGGCACCAAGAGATTTCTTTAGGCAGTCCTTGTACCTCTTCTTTGGTGCACCTCTGTCACTGTGGCCAATGGAGAGCTCGCCATATAACACGATCTTGGGGAGGCGATGGTCCTCCATTCTGGAGACGTGACCCACCCAGCGCAGCTGGATCTTCAGCAGTGTGGACTCGATGATGTCGGCCTCTGCCATCTCGAGTACTTCGATGTTAGGGATGAAGTCACTCCAATGAATTTTGAGGATGGAGCGGAGACAACGCTGGTGGAATCGTTCTTGGAGCCGTAGGTGATGCAGGTAGAGGACCCATGATTCGGAGCCGAACAGGAGTGTGGGTATGACAACGGCTCTGTATACTCTAATCTTTGTGAGGTTTTTCAGTTAGTTGTTTTTCCAGACTCTTTTGTGTAGTCTTCCAAAGGCTCTATTTGCCTTGGAGAGTCTGTTGTCTATCTCGTTGTCGATCCTTGCATCTGATGAAATGGTGCAGCTGAGATAGGTAAACTGGTTGACCGTTTTGAGTTTTGTGTGCCCGATGGAGATGTGGGGGGGCTGGTAGTCATGGTGGGGAGCTGGCTGATGGAGGACCTCAGTTTTCTTCAGGCTGACATTTTGGCAGTTTCCGCAAAACAGGACGTCAAGTGCTGAAGAGCTGGCTCTGAATGGGCAACTAAAGCGGCATCGTCTGCAAAGAGTAGTTCACGGACAAGTTTCTCTTGTGTCTTGGTGTGAGCTTGCAGGCGCCTCAAATTGAAGAGACTGCCATCTGTGCGGTACCGGATGTAAACAGCGTCTTCATTGTTGAGGTCTTTCATGGCTTGGTTCAGCATCATGCTGAAGAAGATTGAAAAGAGGGTTGGTGCACACATATATATATATATAAACATACAAGAAACTCCAGCAGAGTTTGGGTCACGTGTTTGAGACACTTTGGGTCACATGTGTAATAAGATTTGCGCAGCTTGGGCTCTCAAACCAAATTTTCCTTGGTTCTCTCCTACTTATGAATTAATGTAGTTTACATATCATTAACTTGAAAACATCAAATAAAGCTTCCAAAGTTTTAATTTCATTACTTTTTTTTTTCTTAATTCTACCAATAGCTCTAATTTTAATTGCTCTGTTCCCTGTCATAATCTTTTTGAATAAACATGTTAGTCCTAAACATAAACCAATAGGTTGCAGACTTGGAATAGACAAGGATTGGTAGTAGAAAGAACAGATTCTTCAACTTCATTGATCTATCACTCTCCATCTGGAAACCAGGGGAAGATGGGCAATGTTTTCTCAGTCTACTTCAGTGGCAGAAAGAGTAAACTTGTATCAATGCACATCTTTTGGGGTTGAGATAATCTTCCTGCAAGGGTGATGGAAGGAGGATTTCTATCAAAATTGAGAAACATCTGAATGAGCACTTGTGTTAATAACCAAAACTTTGCAAGTTAAGGACCAGTTACTAGTAAATTAGATTAGTGTGGATAGGTCGTTGGTTGGCAGAGACGAGTATCAAAAGGTTTGATTCTATGCTGTATGGCTTGGTGACGATGACTTTATACTTCATCATTGACATCAGGACTTGCCAATCTTTTTAATTTAGCCAGACAACACAATAATGGGCTGTTTCAACTTGAGAGTCCATGCCGCCCAATTAACCTACACCCCCAGTACGTACTTGTGCCAAAATGGTTGTAACTGTGCTGTTTGTCTAAATTAAAAATTAAAAGATTGGCCACCTGGGTATGTGAAAGCAAAATTTTGAAAATCTGGAATCCTAATTATGTATGTTCAGTCATTTCAGTCTAGGGTCATGGAAGGTTCACACAAAAGGAATAATCTCAGTAAAAAGAGAAGCACGAGAGTTTGTAGATTCTGAGATTGTAGTAAAAACACAAAAATGGTGGAGGAACTTGATGGGTCTCACTGTGTCCCTAGGAGGTAAAGACAGACTGTATAACCAATGTTTTGGGCCTGAGCCCTTCCTCAAAGTCTGTGCAAAAAGCAGGCAGGTGCCTGATGCATGATCAATTAACCCAAAGACTGAAGGACAGGAACTGAAGGCTTTTATTAGCTGGAGATAGGCAGCATCTCTTGAGTTGCTGGCTCACACTGACCCGGGCTCAAACTGGGGGCAGGGTTGTGGCATGACCGCCTTTATGGGGAATAAAGGGGAGGAGTCATGACCCGGCCAGTGAGAGCAGGGTCGAATACAAGGTCAAGGTATTTACATACACAAAGTGGCTTCACTACAGTGTCTGAATAAAATGACTGTGGGAGGAGGGAAGTAAGGCAGGCAAAGGAGCACAGACCAGCAGTCCAAAGGGGATAATTAGATGTGGAGAGAAGGATGGATAAGGAGAATTGATCAGGGGAGGGTTTGTTTTGTGAATGCAGTGGTGGAGGAATGGAGAGAAAGGGAAAAGGAATGAGAGAAGTATGGTTATTATATAGCCATTGCATAACTGGAAATTTTTGTAAATTTCCCACAAGACAGACTGTAAAAAGTTTGAAACGGAAATGAGCGACTCATTCCTGTTCCAAAACTTTTCCTGTGGCAGCCCTGGACATTTTTGTCTAAACTGAAGTGCAGGTGATTTGCAACAATGGGCTAAATGAATAGGATGATGTTGACACTGTGACACTGTACATCACAGGCAGGGTTTTCATCATGGTTGACGTTGACTGGCGTCCAGCCTTCAAAATCACTGTGACTCGGGTATTTTAGTGTAAACGTCCTTCCTGTGTGATCGGCCACTAAGGAGGGAAAGTGTGAAAATTATTAACAAGAAATTATTTCAAAGGCTGTGTTTATATAAAAAAAAAACCATAAAGGAGAGAGAGAGAGAAACACACACAAACAGGGCTAGAGGAAGGAGAAATGTGGAAAGAGTGCAGATGTGGGATGGTATGGGGTCGGTGGGGAGGGTAATAGAAACAGGAGAACTTGATGTCAATCCCATCTGACTTATAGATGTCCAATTCGGAACACATTTACCCACACATCTGCCCCAATGCATAACAAAAACAGGATTTCCCTTGACCTTACCTACCACTTCACCAGCCTCCACATCCAGCCTATCATCCTCTGTCAATTCTGCCACCTACTGCTTGATCCCACCATCAGATGCATCTTCTCTCCACCCATCTCTGCCTTCTGCAGACAAGACTTTGCCTGTGACTCCCTTGTCCACTCCTTCCTTCCCACCAATTGTACCCTTGGCATCTATCCCTGTGTAATGGAGGATTTAGACCAGCTTATGCAAGAATGTATACATGTGAATCAGATGACATAATCTAAATTCCACCATGGGGCCCAGAGATGCATATGAATCAGAAGACATAATCTAATTTACATCATGAGGCCCAGAGATGCAGTTGTCTTTTGTTGGTTGCAGACTGTCAGGAGACCTTGAAGATAAATAACCATTTATTCAGGGTGATGGGCTATGAGTAAACATTTTTTGGTAATATAAGCCATGGTCCCACTGCTGAAGTTTCAGAATCTCTGAGGAGTGGAAATGTCTCTCAGCAAGAAGAACAACTCCTAGAGTCCAGCCAACGTCCCGGTCGGGGGAGGTGGAGAAGCTGCTACCGGCGGCCCGACAACCTAATACAAGTGTGCAGTCATTGCCTCGCCTCGACAGTTGGGACCAGTCCAGGCGTTGATGAGTATAATTGGGAAGGGCTTGCATATTGTAGTTTGAAATCAGCTTTTGAATTTGTAATAAACATTTGTATAAACTGAACTGCTCTCAGTGTGTGTGTCTATTTTCTTTTGGTAGCTCAAACACTGTGACCAATCTAAAACGAACAAAGTGAGAGGTACAAGTTTACCCCAAGACACATTGTGACAGCAAGAAATGCTGCGCTTGCACCCACACCTCATCCCTCACCACTGTTTGAGCCCCAAACAGTCCTTCCTTCACTTGTGAATCTGCAGGGATTATCTACTGAATTCAGTGCTCCTGTTTTGGTCTCCTCTCTATCGGTGAGACTCTTTCAGACTGGGAGATCACTTCATTCCGAACCTTTTTTCCATCTGCAGCAATAGCGGGGATTTCCCAGTGACAACCCAATTCGATTTCACATGTTGATATTGTCCATGGTCTCATGCCCTGCCAGAATGAGACTACTTGCAAATTGGAGGTGCAATATCTGGGCATCCACCGACCAGATGCCATTAACATAGACTACTCTGGTTTCCATTAGCTCCTCCTCCCAACCCCCTTCACCGTCCCCTTTCCTAACCTCTGTCCTTTCCTCTTGCTCCATCTCTCCCTCTTTCGCTTTTGCCTCCTTTCCTCCAGCTCTGCGTTCACAGAGCCACCCCGATTAATTCTCTCCTGCCCTCCTACCCATGTCCAAATTTATCGTGCTTGGCTTAACCCCCTACTCCTCCTTCCCCAACCACTTTATTCAAGCACCTGTCTGCTTTTTGCTCATTCCTTGAGGAAGGGCTCAGGCCCAAAATGCCGCTAATATATATATTTACCTCTTCTGAACACTATGTGACCAGCTGAGTTTCTCCAGCATTTTTGTTTGCACCATCTCTCAGAAGGTAACTGATTTTCCCGTGCTTCATTTGCTGACATTATCAGTTATTCTCAAAAATCCTTGGGAATATTGGCTTCATGACAGACTTCATTTGTTCAGAGACTATTCTCATTACATGTTATCAGTCTTAAACAGATGCAATATTCTGGGAAAGGTAAAGTATAATCAGTACTTTAATGATCATTTAACCATTAAAATCTCACAGTTATTTGTGGTAATTAATCCACAAGTGAATTAAATTTATATTCATTTCACAGCTGATGATTAGCATTTAAAATGTTCATCAATACACATTTTGTTCAATGTTGAAATGGCAATTGTTCTGCTTGTTTTTTTTTAATTAATTGCAGCAATTCATCTTGAAATGCTAAAAGATGTACAAATTAGGCTTCGGCTTGTGAATTATTGAAAACTTATCTATCATGTTGTGATGAAGAGAATTATGGGCAGCTGTTCTATCCTTGGTGGTTAATCACAAAATAAATACATTCCAATGAAGGGTGAGTTGGAATTTCTTCACCCAGAGAACAGTGAATTGCTGTCTAATTGGGCTGAGGAGGTTCAGTTACTAAGCATATTCATGAGAGAGATCAAAAAATGTTTAGATCTAAAGAAAATGAAGAGAAATGTGGTTAAGGTAAGAAAGTAGCTTTGAAGTACTAGTGGTCTCGCCTAAAACGGGTGCAGTGGTTGGGAAACGATGGATCGATTTGTGATGTGCCCTAAATGAACTGAAATCACAAGACTTTGCATCTCGCTGTGCACCATGCAAAACTGTTGTTGGGTCTCCTGTTAATTACTGAAAATATTTTGTATAATAAACGTATTGACCACCAGCTCCAAGATCCATATCCACTTGCAGAGGTTCATGGAAGAAATCGGCATTTGTCTTGAGGAGAGAGCATAAGATTTGCAGGCACAGAAACTGAGGTTTGGATACATTGAATATTCAGTACATCGTTGATATTTCCATGTGGTTCTCTTTGTAAACCTGAAGTAAAGTGACAGGGTGAACATGTCCTAAAAAGATACAGCTCCAAAACAGGCCCTTCAGTGCCTTGACCATCCAGCATCCTCTTTGCCTAAAGCTACATTAATATCTAGTTTTTATTCTTCTTCTTTGGCTTGGCTTCGCAGACGAAGACTTATGGAGGGGTATGTCCACGTCTGCTGCAGGCTTGTTGGTGACTGACAAGTCCGATGCGGGACAGGCAGGCACTGTTGCAAGGGAAAATTGGTTGGTTGGGGTTGGGTGTTAGGTTTTTCCTCCTTTGACTCTTGTCAGTGAGGTGGGCTCTGTGGTCTTCTTCAAAGGAGGTTGCTGCCTGCTGAACTGTGATGCGCCAAGATGCACGGTTGGAGGCGATATCAGCCCACTGGCGGTGGTCAATGTGGCAGGCAACAAAAAATTTTTTTTAAACAGTCTTTGTACCTCTTCTTTGGTGCACCTCTGTCACGGTGGCCAGTGGAATGCTCGGCATATAACTCGATCTTGGGAAGGCGTTAGTCCTCTATTCTGGAGATGTGACCCACCCAGCGCAATTGAGTCTTCAGCAGCATGGATTCGATGCTTGCAGACTCTGCCAGCTCGAGTACTTCGATGTTGGTGCTGAAGTCATTCCAATGAATGTTGAGGATGGAGTGGAGACAGTGCTGATGGAAGTGTGCTAGGAGACGTAGGTGATGCCGGTAGAGGACCCATGATTTGGAGCTGAACAGGAGCATGGGTATGACAAAAGCTCTGTACACGCTGATCTTTATGTGTTTCTTCAGTTGGTTGTTTTTCCAGACTCTTTTGTGTAGTCTTCCAAAGGCGCTATTTGCCTTGGCGAGTCTGTTGTCGATCCTTGCATCTGATGAAATGGTTCAGCCGAGATAGGTAAACTGATTGTTGACCGTTTTGAGTTCTGTGTGCCTGATGAAGATGTGGGGGGGGGGGGGGGGGGGGCTGGTATTCATGATGGGGAGTTGGCTGATGGAGGACCTCAGTTTTCTTCAGGCTGACTTCCAGGTCAAGCATTTTGGCAGTTTCCGCAAAACAGGATGTCATGCGCTGGAGAGCTGGCTCTGAATGGGCGAATAAAGCGGCATCGTCTGCAAAGAATAGTTCACGGACAAGTTGCTCTTGTGTCTTGGTGTGAGGTTGCAGGCGCCTCAGATTGAAGAGACTGCCATCCTGCGGTACCAGATGTAAACAGCGTCTTCATTGTTGAGGTCTTTCATGGCTTGTTTCAGCATCATGCTGAAGAAGATAGTAAAGAGGGTTGGTGCGAGGACGCAGCCTTGCTTCACGCTGTTGTCAATGGAGAAGGGTTCGGAGAGCTCATTGCTGTATCTGACCCGACCTTGTTGGTTTTCGTGCAGTTGGATAACCATGTTGAGGAACTTGGGGGGGGCATCCGAGGCGCTCTAGTATTTGCCAAAGCCATTTCCTGCTCATGGTGTCGAAGGCTTTGGTGAGGTCAACAAACGTGATGCAGAGTCCTATGTATTGTTTTCTGCATGTTTATACACTCCCACCAACTCCCCACATATTCTACATGTGAAGATCACCAAAGCTCAGGATTGAACCTAGGCTGCTAAAGCTGTGAGCTGTACATGGCTCTGCCCCTGCATCAATGGGCATGCCTTATTGCATGAAATAAAATGCTTAAAATAAATCGTCAGAGTTTTCATCATTTTCTCCATACAGATAAATGGTAGTTTGGCAATTGAACTGGGATTCTGATCAACTGAGAATGGGTAGATTACAGGACAAATTTAAAAATTTTTTTTGGCATGATTTTGTGAAATCCTACAGATCTCTGAGAAAACCTGATTTCATTTGGCCATTTGATTTCATATTGGGGAATATAATTTTTAAAATGCACTTTATGTAAGTTTGGCAGTCAGGCTACACAATATTTTAAATGTGGCACTTAAAGCTGTTAATAACATGACATTAATATTTCGAGAGGAGCTCTAGTGAAAAGATTTCTTTCATAGATTAGAAAATAGTTTTTTTTATATTTTGCAGTGAAAGTGAGCTTAATGTTCTTATCGACAAGAACTATGTTTGGACACACAGGAAATGCAAGAGATTGTTTTTTTGCACTAGATTTCAATGTTGACATTCTGCTGAGGAATTCAATGTGTCAAGCAGCATCAGTGTGGGAAAACCACTGAATTTCTCCAGCGGATAGTTTTTTTTAATTCCAGGGTTCTGTGACAAATTAGTGAAGTATGAAGCGTAGTGGGCAACTTGACATGGCAAACTACTAGATAGTTTATAAACCACATACTCTGCATTCCCATTGGGGGAAATGAGATGCTCAGTATGTTCTGGTACAAGAAATTAGCATGGTTAATCTGAATTTAAAAATGACTGACTTGTTTGTACATTTCAAATATTGCTCAGTGCAGATATCCTCTTTTTTAAAAAAAACCCTCCGTAATCAGAAAATCACAGTAAACTTATCCCTGAAACTTGGCCTGAAAACTCACTTGTGGCAAATGTAGAAAGGACAATGAGATTAGAGTTCCCATTCATATTTTGAATAGCTAGACAGCACATTAGAATACATGAGAATTTCTGGATTGGTGTATCAACTTTATTAAGGCCTTTGCAAATGCTGATGAAGTTTCTAACTTTTACTTTCTTTTCCAATCTTTTTATTATTATTATAATTTATAAACACATACAGTTCAAAGACATGAAAAATACATAGTAAATAACAAATTAATACAGAGATATTAAACAATAATATTGCAGAATAAAAATATATCATAAAAATTTTTTTTAGATCAGTTTAGAGTATGAACTATCTCTAAAAAAAGATATAATTAATAAAAATATATAAAAAAAAAAGAGAAAAAAAAACCCCAAAAAGGAAGAAAAAAACAAATCTGAATTAAAAACTGTTTCTAACTTTTAAAGGGGAATTGATTGGCACATGAGAGAGATTCAGGTTGAAAGAAGGCCTGGATTAAATATAAAGTAAAATAAGCACATGCTCAGGACACCAAGGGTATGGGCCACATGGTTATTCAAACTCTCTCTTCCAGCTTCCAATATTTCCCATTCTCAAGACGCGTCATCTTCCAAGAAACATTAGCCTCGATATTCCAAATAGCATCTTATTCATCCAAGTAAATCACGCTTCTTAATTGCAGCAGTAAATTGCTTTTATTTTCATTAATAGAAGCGAATTAACATTTTTATAGCTTTGCACTTCATTATGATGTCAAACAAAACATATTGTGAATGATAATGTTCCAATGAAATATAAATGGATTAAAATAATACTAAACTATAAGAATAATGATGAATTCAAAGTTTCTCAAGTGAGCTTACTTTCCTTCCATTGTTATTCCAAGAATGAGAACTGGTTCCTTTTCAGCTTGGATATTAGGACAAATGATGTCATAGTAACTAAGGTAACTCTGCAAAACAATTTATCCTTGAAGGGATAGTACAAAATTGCTAAAAATTAAAAATACAAGGTTTTAACTTCTACATCTGGATCCTAATTATTATAACATACAATGATTAATAACTACTATTACAGATAAAATAAAGTAAATATGGCAATTATAAAATTAAAAATCAAAATGTTCCGCTTCTTGTAAAAGATACAATTTAGTAATAGGTCGATTTAAGTAACTAGTCTTGGTTTTAATCCGCATATGTGGAACAAAAACTTTTTTGTCCAGAACTGTATCCATGATTTTCCCCAGCAACCAAGAACTTCTTGGTGCAGATTCGTCCATGATTATTGCAATGTCTCAGCAGACAAAATTGCGTTAGCTTTAGACCATTTTTATCTTGTAATAATAAAATGATCTTTAATCTATCTTTTCCAGAATAAATCTGCACTTGTCTCCATCTGCACCTTGCATAAATATTTTCTCTCTGAAATTGACCTGGAGGTATTAAAGGTTTAGATTTAAGAAGTAAGAGATGATTTGTTATAAGTGCTTCAATGTCATTTGAATCGATAGAAACTTCAGTTATTGCACAACTATTTAAAATAGCTTCAATCTCACAGAATACTGTCTGAAGATTGTCATCATTCAGTATTTGATTATTCAAAATAGGATTAAGAATGTTCTTCCTTGATCTAATCATTCTTTCCTGAACACATCCATGATGTGATCCTGTAGGCGGTTTAAATATCTAATTAATCTCCTTTTGAAGTAATGAATTCGATGTTGATTCCAATTTTGAACTGCTTTTTATATCTCTAGTTAAACTCCTGCAAAATTAGATTCATTAGTGTTTTGGATTTCTAGATCCTCTACTGAAAATTCTTTTAACTTGTCTGGATTTTGAGGCCAATTTTTTTGAGATTGCAAAAGAAATTAAGGATTGAACACCCAAGTGTTGGCTCATTTCAATTAAACTATTGAACTTTTGATCCTTGTGAAGCCATGTCAGCTGGATTATCCACTGTTTTAACATTATCTCCATTGATTAGCATACAAAACCTTCTCGATCTCATTAATTCGGTTAGTTACAGAAGTATGAAACCTCATGGCTTTGTTATTAATGTATTTAAGCACTGATGTACTATCAGACCAAAACAGAATCTGCTAACTCCATCTGTAATTCTCTTCTTAACACAGTGTCCATTTTGCTTGCCATTTGTAATGGCAGTCAATTCCATTCAAGGTATGGTGACTGGCTTTAATGGAGCCATTCTGGCTTATCCCATTACCATTCCACAATGTATTCACTCTTGGTTATTTTGCAGTAGTAAATAACTGACAGAACCAAAACCACCTTCGCTTGCACCAGCAAAATGGTGTAACTGAATAAATGCGTCAATTCCAAAGTCTGTTGCTTTAAAACATCTGTTGACTTCAAAACTTTCTAACATTTTAAGACTCTCAATCCAATTCATCGAATCTTGTGCAATGGAATCTGGTATAGCTTCATCCCATCCAAATTTTCTTCTGCACAATTCTTGCAGAACTTTCTTGGCTATTAATACTATTGGCGCCAATATTCCCAAAGGATCATATATCAAGCTTACGATCGAAAGGATGCGTCTTCTTGTCAAAGGCCGTTCCTTCAAAACAATTTTGAATTTGAAAACATCAGATTTAACACATCATTGCACCCCTAGAATTTTTTCAACTGGTTGAATATTACAATCCAAGTCGAGATGTTTTATCTCCTTCACTCTTTCTGCCTCAGATTAGCAACACATCTCAACTGTTGCTAATCCATTTCGTAAGGAAGAAATCTCCTTTATTACAGATCTCCTTTAACTCGTGATTGTGATCTATTGCTTTTTAACCACTGAAGCAAGACAATCATCAACAAGGAAATTATTTCTGATGATGTTTATAGTTTGAGAACTAAAGTGCTCTTCTTCATCTTCAACACGTTTCCTGAGAGCAAAAATTGCACAACTCGGTGATGAAGTTGCTCCAAATAAATGAACTGTCATTCTGTATTCAATCATATCTTTGCTGAAATCGCCATTAGGCCACCGTAACAATTGTAGAAAATCATGATCTTCTGATGGTACTTTCACTTGAAACATCACTTCAATAATCTGCTGCAATCACAAAAGGTTATTTACAAAATCTTATCAGAACGCTTATTACAGTACTGGTTGAAATGATGCTCCACCATTAAATACTACACATAGTTTTTCCTTTTGTGGATGAATCCATGATGAGGTAAATACCATTTTCAATCATCTTTACATTCCAAGATATCTTCTGATATCTTTTCTACGTCACATTGGTATATTCCAAATGAAAGGAAGGATTTCTTAATTTTTTTTCTTCAAATTCAGCAAATGCTGTCCTGCAATTATTTTATTCTCTGGCATACACATTTTTTCTCAAAGGTAATGCTATACAGTAATGACCATTAAGATGTTTCACAGAATTTGAAATCCATTCCAGAAACTGTTTATCCTTCTTTGAGGGTTCTTGATTAACTGTGACATTCAGGGAAATCAATTTTAAACTGTTGTTCCCACAGATCATAAGGTTTGTCAAATGAAATTCTGTTGACATTAACATTTGACAGCTCCTGATCATTATTCATTTTTCCTACCAATGATCCATTAATTGTCCATCCGAGCAACATTCTCACAGCATAAGGTCCATCATTTTGACTCCTTATTACTCCTAGAGGTTCGAGAGCTTTTGGTACGTCTAATCCAATCAAAATCTCTATTTTTAGCATCAATCTTGGGTAAACAAATATCTTTTAGATGATCCCACTGTTTGATATCATCCTGAGATGAAATATTCTTCCTATTCACAGGTATTGTCTTCTGAGTATATACACTTGGAAGATCAAAAAATTAATTGCTATTCAATTCGGCAATCTGTAAACCTGAAACCATATTAGTTTCAATGTTCTTTTAATCATTCATTGTATTCAACAAAATTTGATATTTTACCATGAAGATTAAATTTATTCATTAACTCAACAGTACAAAATTATGTACTTCCTGGATCAAGAAACGCACAAGTTTTCAGTATGAAGCTTCCTTTTTGAGCTTTAACCTTTACAGGAACTATTGAGAGAGCTTTGTCACTGGCCCCAATAAGACTATTTGTCTGAACTGAAGCATTCTCTGTGACTGTGTCTTTAGTCTTGGAATCAAATTGTTTGTCATCCATCTCAATGTTTGTCATCCATCTCAACTTTACTTCGTTGAGTGTCCAGTAACGTAGGATGTTTTAACTGCATATATCACAACTGAGTCACTTGTTACAAGTTTTGTTGGTGTGTCCTTTGCACAAGCAACTGAAACTTATTTCATTCTTCTTTAAGGTTAATTTCTGGTCATACAATTTTTTTTCCCTCTTGTGAACATTTTTCTAAAGCATGTTTATCTTTGCAATACAAACATCTTTCCTGAACAGTCTGATTTTTTTTTTTCCTTTTCCATTGTTTCCTTGTTCTTTCCTATATCTGACACAGCAGTAACAAAGGTACTTCCCTTTGGTTTCTGTTAAGACGATGATTTAGACTTCTTTACATCCTTAGGAACTATTGAAGTATCCTTAATATTTCCAAATGCTGGTATGGTGTGAACATGCACATGCCATTCCAAAAACTGTACAGCATCCTCAAAGGTAAAGTCCCTTCCGGAAAGCATCTTAACCTCTGCAACTTTGGTTCTCCATAAGTCCTTCAGCTTATTAGGTAATAACAATAATCATCAAATTAGGAAGCAAATTCAGCACTTGCAAATGTACAGTACTTCCCATTGCATTACAAGATCTTCTCAGAAAGAGTGCATATACTTGTGAACCCTTTGTGTCCTCTGATTTTATTGTGGACCAAGAAAGAATGTTGACTATAATGAAAGAATGTTGTCTATAATGGGCCCTTGAAATTTTATGCTAATTGCCATAATGCTGATGAGATCATTCTTTTGCCCTTTTGAAACCTTGGTCTGGATCCATATATTGGCAACTTTTGATTAACTCTTTCACCTGTCCTCCAGTATAACACTGCTCCAGGTAATACAGACAATCTTTGGTGGTTTTAGTATTACTTCAGTGTGATGTTCAAAGGAATTCATGAATGTCAGATATTGTAATGGATCACTGGAAAACTGGAATTTCTTTCTTAGATAAACCATATTAACATTGTTGCTGCGCTAACATAGCAGAAATTTCATGTTTTGCCGTGAGTGATAATGTATCGTCTTGTCCATCATGGCTTGTGACTAGTTGGCTTGTCAATGGAGCTGGCTGAACTTGAACTGGTATCATAGGTGTTGGACCTTGATATGTAAGTGATGTCATTTATAGGGTTCCTTGGTATGGCTGTGATGGTATTGGTGGAGATCCTTGACTTGTCTCCAGTTCTTCAGCAACACGAAGAGACATTAATTGTTGAGTATGATCAACTCGCATGGTTGAACCTGGTTGAAATGTTCTTCTTTTGGGAAGTTTTGTAAATTGTGCGCTCAGTAAAGATAGAATGTCGCTACCGCTTTCCACAGAGTTGGTCATTGACATTCGAACACTAGCAGCACCACCCATGGATCCTTGCTTGAGTATACTAATTTCTTGTGGCTGCAGTACCCTTTGACCTACTGGTGGCTCCTTGGGTATTTCACTTTTTCACTGGCTATCTTCATAGCATGTTTATTGTTTCTCAAGCTCTAGACTTCTCTCTATTCAATAATCTTTTGTTCTTCTTGCTGAATCTTCATTTCAGCTTCTTCCATTAGTTGCTGATTCTTCATTTCAGCTTCTATGTCTTCTAAAGTATGTCTTTTCACAAACCACTCATGTTGTGCACAGATAGTAGCTAAGTCTGCTTGCGCCTTAGCATGCACAGTTGATATGCTTATAGCAAGCGAAGCTGTACTTGCTCTAGATGCTTTTGAAGACTTTGAAGATCTTCAGTGCTCATAACCTTGGAAATAACTAGCCTCATGATTCACATCTGAACATTCAGATATCACTGAGTCTCTAATCTTCAGCATTTTGCTTGGTACAGCATGTACATTCATCTGTTTCAGTTCCACTAATCTCCTAAGTCAGCAAGTGAGGTCTGTAGTGCCTTGACATACTCTTCTTCCTGCTTGGATTGAAACCACTTTATGTTTGAGGTCCCCTTCTGTTGTAAATTACGACAGCCACAACATCAGTGCAGACTAACTCAATGCTTTTAGTATGCAAGTAATAAAACATTACTACGAAGTGATCAGCATAAATCAGTTCCCCACGCCATTGCGTACACATAATGGTGTCATATCCAACACTCTTCCCTCTTCCCCCACCCAGCATACATAGTCTTTGAAATATTCCGGTTGGTGTTTGATTTGTTTGGATCTACGGAGATGGATGGTATCAGTCGGGGCACTTTGTTGTTGTAAAGGAGCTCTAGGCATGATCTGTTCTGGCTCACGGTTCGGGATATAACTGGGTTGTGGAGATTATGATCTTGAAGGTCTTTTCGGAGTTGGGGTGTGAAGTCCCAGCAGGCTGCTCACCTGGTCTCTGGTTTCTGGTGCCCTTCTTGATGGCATCTCCCTGGTCGGTAGTCTCTGCCCTTCTCGGTGTTCATTGACGTGTGGTGGAGCCGCTTCTACTAGTAGCTGGGTCAGCCCCTCACTGAACACAGTCCTTTCCGGCTTCTGATGTCATTGCGTTGTCCACTGGTCTTGGGTGGTTGACGTGTCTTTTTCACATGTCCCCCACTATGATGTGATATGAGTATGGGCTGAGTTTTTCAGGACTAATCCCCGCACACATGGAGCTTTGTGAATGTGGTAGTCTTGCGCCAATACTTGGGTCTCTCTTAGCGGAAGCTCTGTTGAAGTCTGAGGCTGATATTTAGATGTATTGCTGACAGTCTGGTCCTTGGATTTCTCCCAAACATCAGCTCTGCTTTTTAAACATTTTTAATTTATTTTTCACACTATGAACCATATTAACCAAAGTACACACAAACATTTCCCTCTTGAATATACACAGTGTCATTTTCACCCCTTTTTCCCACCTTCCCACTCCCCTCCCTACCCATTAAACATTCAACATATACAATACAATAAACCCATTAAACAATGTCATCAAACAATGAAAATAAACAAGAAAATTGTGTCATCTACTTTTACACACTGGGTCAGTTCATTTCATCATCTTCTCATTCTATCATTTTAGGGGGTGGAGGTCCGCGGTCGGCCCTCTCTGTTGTGTTCCGTGTACGGTTCCCAAATTTGTTCAAATACTGTGACTTTTTAAAAAATTGTTATTTTGTCCAATGGAATACATTTATTCATTTCTATGTACCATTGCTGTACTCTCAGGCTCTCTTCTGATTTCCAGGTTGACGTTATACATTTTTTTGCTACAGCTAAGGCTATCATAATAAATCTTTTTTGTGCTTCATCCAAATCGAGGCCAAGTTCTTTACTTCTTATATTACTTAGAAGAAAGATCTCTGGATTTTTTGGTATGTTGCTTTTTGTGATTTTATTTAATACCTGATTTAGATCTTCCCAAAACTTTTCCACTTTCTCACATGCCCAAATTGCATGCACTGTTGTTCCCGTTTCCTTCTTACAGCGAAAACATCTATCTGATACTGTTGGGTCCCATTTATTTAACTTTTGGGGCGTGGTGTATAGCCTGTGTAACCAATTATATTGTATAATGCGTAACCTCATGTTTATTGTATTTCTCATAGTTCTGGAGCATAGCTTTTCCCATGTTTCATTCTTTATCTTTATGTTTAGATCTTGTTCCCACTTTTGTTTGGGTTGACAGCTTATTTCATCATTCTCTTTCTCTTGCAGCTTGTTGTACATGTTGGTAAATCTTTTAATTATCATTGTGTCTGTAATCACATATTCAAAGCTGCTTCCTTTTGGTAACCTCAGTCTGCTTCCCAGTTTGTCCTTCAAGTAGGTTTTCAGTTGGTGGTATGCAAACATTGTACCGTGAGTTATTCCATATTTGTACTTCATTTTTTCAAAAAATAATAAATTATTTCCCAAATCAAAAACAATTTTCTATTCTTTTGATCCCTTTTCTCTCCCATTCTCTAAAGGAAAAGTTATTGATTATGAAACGGATTAGTTGATTTTGCATCAATAATAATTTTGGTAGTTGGTCATTTGTTTTTTTTTTCCTTTCTACGTGAATCTTCTTCCAAATGTTGAGCAGATGGTGCAGTACTGGTGAACTTCTATGTTGCACCAGTTTTTCATCCCACTTATAAAGTATATGTTCTGGTACCTTCTCCCCTGTTTTATCTAGCTCTAATCTGGTCCAATCTGGTTTTTCCCATTTGATAAAAATCTGATGGATATCTTAATTGTGCTGCTCTATCATAATTTTTAAAGTTTGGTCACTGTAAGCCCCCTTGTTTGTATCATTTTGTTAATTTATCTAGCGCTATCCTCTGTTCCCACCCCCCCTTCCATAAGAATTTCCTTATTATTTTCTTTAGCTCATTGAAGAATTTCTCTGTTAAGGGAATTGGTAATGATTGAAATAGGTATTGTATCCTTGGGAAGATGTTCACCTTAATGCAATTTACTCTTCCTATCAGTGTTAGTGGTAAATCTTTAACATCAGCTTTGCTTGTGTTCTTTTGGCAGTTGAGTGTGGTGTATTCCATTCTTTGGCTTGGCTTCACGGACGAAGATTTATGGAGGGGGTAAATGTCCACGTCAGCGGCAGGCTATTATTATTATTATTAAATCAGCAGGAAATCAGCTTTTTTTTAAAGGGACAATGATGAATCTGAATTTTGTCTCATTTTCATGGCTTTCTTGAAAGTTTGTATGAAACATTCTTCTTCTCCATTTGTACTGGGATGGTCTGGTGCAGACATCATGTGATGAAAGTTATTGTGTATGAAAGCTTTAAATTCTGCTGATACCATTTGTGGGTCATTGTCGGAGACAAGTTCAATGGGTAATCCATATGATGTGACCCGCAGGCATTTATTACATGTGGATTGACTACTATCAGAAAATTCTTTCCCATGAATGGCCCTGCAAAGTCTACGTGGACCTGATGCCACTGTTGTGATGGCCATTTCAATGGGTTTGCTTCTGCCTGAGGTGCTTTGGGTTGTGCCTCCTAGCAGGTACTGCACCTCCTGTCTGTGTGCTCAATAATCTTTCCCTATGGAAGGCCACCAGATGTACATCCTGGCTAGTGCTTTCATACGCACTATCCCTTGGTGGTTATTGTGTAGTTTGTCCTGGATATCGTGCTGCCACTTCCTGGGAATGACGGTCCGGGTTCCTCATAATAGGCATCAATCTTCAATGGACAGTTCGCCACGTCTTGTAATAGGGTTTAATTTCCTTTGACATTTCCTCATCTTCTGGCCAGCCATTGTTTGTGAAATAGAATGCTCTGGACAGTATTATCTTTCTGGGTTTCCTTACGGATCCCCTTTGCTGTTATCGGAAGTTGATTCAGTTGGCCTTGAATTATTTCTGTTCCTTCTGATGTCCATTTTACGTTTTGTTCTGCTCTGTATCTGGGAGTGGTCGGAGGGAGAGGGCATCTGTGTGGTTATTCTGTAGCGCTGGTTTGTGTTTTAAATCAAAATCATATGCTGCCAATAGCATTGCCCACCTTTGAATTTGGGCTGCCGCCACTATTGGTATTCCATTTTTAAAAAATCCAAATATTAGACTCAGTGGTTTGTTGTCTGTCCCCATGTAAACTTGCATCCGTACAGGTATTTGTGAAATCTTTTTACCCCGAAGATGATGGCTAGTCTTTCTCTTTCCAACTGAGCATAGTTCCACTCACGAGCCGTTGGTGATCTGGAGGCGTATGCCATGGTTGGTCTCCCTTTTCAGTTTTCTGTGACTGTACAGCCCCCAATCCTACGGGTGATGCATCTACAGCCAGTGTTAGTTTTTTGACTGGATTGTAATGCATTAAGACGCGGTTATTGCTTGTTAAAATTGTTTTTCGTTCATCAACAGCTGGCTTGGTTTCTGTGTTCCAATACCATTTCTGGTGCTTAAGTAGTTCATTCAGGGGATTACATAACAGACATGTTTGGAATGTGGCGGAGATAATGGTCTACTAGACCCAGAAATGATTGTTGTTTTGGTCAGGTGGGGAGCATTTCGTACAGCTTTTGTACCCTTGTCGTCCATTTGTACCCTCTTTTTATTGATGGGGAAACCTAAATAGGTCACCAATGGTACAGTGAACACACATTTGTCTTTTCATAGTCGGACGTTTGCCTGTTGTAGTCGATTCAGAATGATATCTCAGGTAGTTAGATGTTCTGTGTCATCCCTGCCGATAATGATGATGTCGTCTAGCAGCCTACATTGAGTCCTTGCAGTAACTTGTCCATAATTGCTTGGAATATGGTTGGTGTTTCTGATGTTCCGTACGGCATACGGGTATATGTAAATAATCCCAAATGTGTGTTTATGGTCACATATTTCTGGAAGCTGTGGTCTAGCTCCACCTGTTGGTAGGCTTGTGACAGTTCCAGTTTAATGAAATTTTGTTCTCCGGTTAATGTTTGGAATAGTTCATTGGGCTTCGGAATGGAGTGTTCCGGAATTGGTAGTGCTTGATTGATGGTCACTTTGTAATCACCGCAGATATGTATTTCTCCATCTGCCTTGCTTACTGGTATGTTTAGGGTTGCCCAACCAGAGTACTGGATTATTCTAATAACCCTTCTTTCTGATTTTTTTTTTCTTTATTGCGAAACGTACGGCTCTGGGTTTGCAAAATTTGGGTTGTGCTTCAGGTTTCACGTGTAATTTTGCTCATACCCCACAAATTTTTCCCAAACCATTTTCGAACACTGTGCTGTAATGTTTTAAAATTGGAGCCAGTTTGGGGGTCTGTGGTTTGCTGCAGGAGTTCATCCTGCTTTTCTTTGTTCTTTTGGCTGATTATCTTCCCTATTTCTTGCCAATCCAGGTGAAGGCTGCTTAACCAATTGCGACTGAGCAATTCTGGCACTTCAGTGTCCACGACATAGAGAAGCAACTGGTTAGATTGATCCTGGCACTTAACGTGTACCTTGCACTTTCCAAAAACTTGTATTTCCTCCCCCATAAGTTTTTTTAAGATGGTGTCCATTTGGAGCATCTTTGCATTGTTCTGGACATTAGGGAAACCGCTGCGCCCGTATCTAGTTCCATCCATATCGATTTGTTAATGTGGACATGGATGTAAAAATTTGGCCCTTTGTGGCCCAGTCCACATATGTGGATTACTTGTATAACATGTTTATTTTTGTTTGGTTCCTTCTGATTTATTGGTATCCGTGTTGTCGGTATCTGGTCTTTCTCCTGTCTCTTGTGCAAATTGTATTTTTATGGAGCCTGGCTGGTAATCTTTCTTTAGTTTAATCATTGGGCTCCTTGCTTTGATATGCCCCTTCTCATTGCATTTGTGGCATTTGGCTATTTTGAAATTGCAATTATTAGGACTGTGATTCATCTTCCTGCAGCGAAAACATTTTTGCCTCGGTCTCAGCAGCAGTAGCAATGTCTAACACCACTTCAAGTGTCAGATTTTGTGTTGCAATTAGTTTTTCTCGGGTAGTTTGTTCAGCTAAACCCATTACTAATTGATTTCTTAACAAACTGTCTCTGAACGATCCAAGTGCACAGTATCTAGACAGTTTATGTAACACAGCCATGAAATTTGGAACAGACTATTGTTGCTTACATTAGTAAAATTTGTCTTTGTTATTTCTGGAGGTTGGGGCTTAAGGTTTTGACTGATAGCTTGACAGATTTCAGCACATGTTTTCGTTGAAGGCATGTATGGGCTAGGTAGCAATTTTAAGAGCTCATTGGTGCCTTCTTCCATTGCGGTTTAAAAACAATGCCCATTTTTTATTCAATGGAGGATTTTCAGTAATACAATAATTGCCTCGATATTCCAATAGCATCTTATTCATCCAAATCAATCAAACTTTGTAATTTCAACAGTAAATACCTTTAATTTTCGTTGAAAAAAGTGAATAAACATTTTCATAGCTTTGCACTTCATAACAATGAGTAAAGCAAAGCATATTGTAAATGATAATGATACTCCAAACAAATAAAAAAACAAAAGGATAATAAATGATTAATTATGAATTCAAAGAAAAGTTTCTAAAGTGAGCTTATTCTCCTTCCATGGTTATTCCAAAATTGAGAAGGGCTCCTCATCCGCTCAGATACTACGACATATGACGTCATGATAACTGTACAAAATTGATCTATTATTTCACATTCAGCACTTATTGAGTCTTAATGTCTTATCAGTTAAACAGTTAAATAATGGAAGGGTCGAGAAGGACTATGCTTAGGACATCATTTGGCCTTAATCTGGCCCTGGATGAAAGGAATATTTGGTGGACTGAGACTGATGGGAGTGTTCTGATAAACAGCATACATTCAATGGAGTGAAGAGCCTCCTATGTTTTAAAAAATGCATGATATGATGTCTGAAATCAAGAATTTGAACTGTCACAATGCTGTGGTGGGTTGGGGTAAGGGGGAAGAATAAGTCTAGATTGACACAAAATAATGAAGAATGACAATGAATTTTCATGTAAAGATGATGTGAAACTTAAAGGCGAACCTCAAGGTGGTGGTGTATCTGCTGCCCTGGCCTTGTTCCACCTTGATGAAGAGGTCACAAGTTTAAAAAGTTCTGTCAGCAGTCTGGGTGAGTAAATGCATTCCACACTGAACCCTTTGCCGATTGAGCCAGGTGTTGTGGGGATGCACCCATCTGGAGATTATTCCATACTGATTCTGACTTGTGTCTTGTGAATGGTAGAAAAGTATTGTCACACACTTGTACTTGGACCATGTTACCAGGCCAATAGGTGATTGGAGAATAGCCAACCTGTGACATGCTCTGATAGGTTTTACACTCAGTTGTTTGTTCAATAATGAGGTCAATATATTGATGGTGATGCACATCATAATGGTAATGCCATTGAACATCAAAAGTATATCATTGGATATGCAATACACAGAAGTGATGGAGGAACTCACCAGGTCACGTAGGATCTATGGGGTAGAATATTTTTGAAAATGGATAATGTCTGATATTTCAGTGGCACAAATATTGCCTGCCAGTAATTAGGCAACACCTGAATGTTCCTCAGTCTACTAAGGAATCGTGAATAGAATTAAACATTGTTCAATAATCTCAAGATAGAAAAAAAACCATTGGTGAAGCAAGTGAAGATGGTTGGACATATAGTAAGGTGCCACCTTGAAGACCTTCTACATGGAGCTGAAATGACTGACATCCAACAGCCACAACCCAATTCCTTTGTGTGAGGTGTGACTCCATTCACTAGAGTATATTTTCTTTTGATATTTACAGTACTACCGGGGATCGTTTTATTCGTTTTACCGGGGATCCTTGACATCAGCCTTGTCCAACTCCTGCTTTAATGTCAAAGACTGTTGCTCTTCCCTTTTCTGAATTTCAACTCTTTGCTTTTGTTTTAATTATGGCTATGTGAAGTCTGAAACACAGTTGAACCAGCGACACCAAAATTGGGCAACACTGGACAACCATTTTTTTCCCCAAAAGGTTTGGTTCCTGAAATAAAATTGGGGATTATGATCAACAACTTCTAGCTGAAAACCGGGAATTTCAGAGTTGCGGTATCACATTGGAAGTTGGAGAAACATTAACTTGAATTTAGCTTGTTTAATCACATAATGTACTTTCCGAGCCAAGTAGCCAGGTTGACTGCACATGATGCACAACATATGTAAGGAGCCCACGGTTTGTTTTGGTTACCAATTTTACAACCAAAGTAGAACTCATAGGCTTTCTTAATAAGTGTAGTCATACTGCATCTTTGAGCCTTAAGTGTATGCCCCATGCACCTGAATGTATCGCAGCTCTTGTGACATTGATGAGACACTTCTGCTGTATTGAACCTTCTTGAACACAATTAATGCTTTTTTTTAATTAAAAGTTTATTTAAGAATTTTACAAAACAAAAAAAAACCAATGTATAGTCTAAAACTACCCCCCCTACAAAGCTTAAATTAAAAAACTCAATAACATCATGTCTTAACAGGTTGCTGTACAGTGTGCCCTCTATTTACATCTTTCAACACATATAAGGCTTTTACCTAACATCTAAACCCATACATTCCAAATACAAACTCCACATCTTAATAAAGAGAATAATTATTTTGCAAATTATACATTATTTTCTCTAAATAAATACATGATTGAATTTCATTGGCTATCTTTGTATGTTCAATTCGAATTCATGTTTCCAAGTTACAGCTATACGCTTTCTAGCCACCACCAAACCTAAACGAATAACTGCAATTTGAGGCTTCTTCAAACGTAAATTTGCCATAATTGTATTCATGTATCCCAATAAGCATACCCATGGATCCACATATAAATTTGGAATAAATCTCGCAAAAATTTGGTGACTTTTTTTCTAAAGGGTTTAATCTTTCTACATTCCCAGATGGAAAGTTTAAAAAAAAAAAGTACCTGTCTGATCGCCACATCGAAAACACAAATCTGACCCACTAAATCCATACTTTTTCAATTTTTATTTGCTTATTATCAAGTACGAGATTTATTATTAGAATGTTTTAGTAGAGAAATAATATTACCTGGGCAAACAGAATTTGAGAGACTAATTGTGGATAAGGGGGAAAAAAATGGATTTGTTTCATAGATGTATTTGTTATTGCAGGCAAAGATGAAAAAGGTAGATATATTTAAAATAAAGGATAAATGGGAGTAGGATTTATCTATTCCTATTTCTGGGGAGGAGTGGTTGGATATGTTTGAATAGTGTTACGAAATTAATTAATGTACAATATAGTTTAGTTAATTATAACTTCATCAGTTATTTAACTCTGGGGAAATATTGAAAAAGTGCACGATTAATGCTCTTGTTAAGTACATTCTCTTGGCTATTGCCTGAAGAACATGTGCATCAACATGCGTTCAATCAATATCAATGTAATGCACTGCATCTGCTTATGTGAGCTGTTTTTAGAGCCTGTCTGCATCTATCCTGACTAAGCATGCCCAGGCCTAAGACAACATCTGCATAGCACCTGCACTGAGTGCATACCCAGGGATGTTTGGACTGACCAAAAAAGCTTGCCTTGAAATATGACAGGAAGTAACAACAAATGATATATCTATAATAATGGCATGTGATAGGAAAACCTACTGTGATCAGCAACCAAAATCTATAAAATACACCCAAACGTGTTCATGAAGCAAAATCATTGTTGTCCTGTGTATTGATAAACAACTGCCAGTTGGTGACCAATTCCACCAATTTCTGATGAAGGGGTAGGTTAAATTGGACAATAGTTAGCCGGTTGGATCTGTCTTGCTTTTGGTGAACAGAATACATGGCAGCAAGTTGCCAATCTAGTATTTGTAGTGAAGTAAATGCAGTTTAAAAACTGATATTTGTTCTAGCCTTAGCATTGAGTAAATTCAGAAGAAATATTTAATTATCTCGTGTGTTGATAACTTGATTATCATTGTAGTTGAAATGATCTTTTACATGTATTTCTCAAATGAATAACTTTAGCTTTAACTTTTTGAAGCTCTTTGCCATCGAATTGAAGTAAAAGAAAGATTTTCATAAACAAAACCTCTAACAATCCCAGGAGATCTAAATGGGTTTCTAAGTCGGTTGGACAATTTTCAAGAGATGTTAGTCATTTAGGTAATATAGCCACTGGTTCTCACACGCAAAGCACCATTGAGCATCCTAATGTAATTATAAACACAACATTTATTTTCATTAATATTTTAATTTGGATTAAGGGACTTTCTTTGCAAATGTGCCTTGCAATTTTTTTTTAATCCATTTGAGATTGCAGACAGATACTTCTTGGTTCAATGTCTCAGGTAGATCGGACTCTGACGTTATAGGTATCTTTCATGCTGCAATTTACATTCCGGCCTGGATTTTGCCATTATTTCTTGGGAATGGATTGTGAAACGGAGCTAAGCATGTTACTTTTTGACCCATGGCTGACTCAGATCATGACTGATTGGTGCCTCAAATCCATTTACCTGCTTTTTATTCTCTCTCTGTACACTTGTACTTAAATCTGAATAATAGAAACTTTTTTTTGTTAACAGCTACTTAAGGAGATGCCTAAATTTCCATTAACCTTTGTATTAAAATATAACATCAGAACATCAATTAGTTTTTGAGTATACCCCAATTTTAAGGTTGTATACTTTATCGTTGACCATTCTACAACAGACGAAACTACTACTTTCCATTCTAACCTTTACTTGATTTTTAAAAACTCCAATTAATTTAGCATGTTGTTTTACCTTCTATGGAATTAAAGTGCAATCAATGCAAAAATGTTAGTTAAGTATGTGGAGATTTGTTTCTGTCATTTGTTCATTTTTACTTTGCGAGTGGGCTTGATTAGCTGCAACCCTTGGAGACAGGATTCTATCATTCAGAAATAAAACATGGCCTAAAGCAGATAAAGGTTGGCTTGAGGATGGAGAGCAACATCCCTGAGGATTGAAAGCATCATAGGATGCTTTGTAAAATAGAACAATTATTTCCTCTAATATCAAAATGTGCTTTGAGCTTGTACCTGCATTGTTCTTGTGTATTAGAAGTTGGTTCACGAGAGAAGCAGCTAACATAAGATGGTAATGATAGCTGGAGCTGTATGTGGACTCTGGTGAGGTGCTCATAGTGTTGGTTCATTGAACAAGAGATGTGATGACTGTATAATCATGAAGTAGATCTCTGTATCATATGCCTGCAAATTTCCCCAATCACAAACAAAATTTTTCATAGAACAGACTTCAAATTAACATTTGCAATGAGATGACAATGACTCTGATAAAGAAAATGACCTCAAAGACAGAGTAAAATAAAGGTGATTTTTGCAGAGATTAGCCAGTAAATGCAGGATTCATGGAAGAGGCTGCTTTCTGTATTATTATTATTATACCCACTTATAGTGCCAATACCTTTCATTATCACAAAATAATCATGTGGAAAAACATTAAAAATTTTGTTTTCTCAGCTTCTGATCTTTCCTGATCTCCATGTCTAGCAATCTCGCAAATCTTCAACCAATTCATCAACGACTTCTCAACCTGTTGCACACTGAGCTTGTCAACCTTCTTTAATGACCACCATTCTGCTGACCTAGCTGACCACATTGGCTACTAATGATCCTTATTTTCAACCCTGTAACCAAAAACTTACCTGAGGATTAGCTCTATTTGCTGACAACTGGCCTTCCTCCCAACTACTACTAACCCACGCTGTTAATTTTGATCAAATATAAAGAAGTGTATGACAATCAATACAAGAACAATACAACTTTATTAGCTTTGCAAAATGGGTGCTCTGTTACATGAGAAGACCATATGCAGATGGGCACAAGCCTTTTTATATAGTATAGCTTCCAATTTTTACAGCCTGTCTGCATCTATTCACATGACATGTAATCACTTGTACTTTGCAGACTTTATCAAAACATCCAGCATGAGTTTTGAGAATAGCATGGGTACAAAAATAAACCCCATCTGTCACAGATGTCATTTCTGAAGGTGGCTTCCCTGACTCGTATGTTTTGGTCCTGCCCGTCCCTGGAAAAAAAATACTGGAAAGATATTTTTGTTGTTATTTCAGCAGTTTTGCTCATTGACCTACAACCTCACTGTTACTGCACTTTTTGGACGACCAATTTTGGACTCTGGCCACTTCTCTGCTTCAGGTTGTTGTGCGATTGCATTTGTTTAATAGCCATGAGTTCCATTCCACTGAAATGGAAAGACCTTAAACCACCACCTTCCTTTCAATCATTTTCCCAAATTATAGCACATTAAAATTTAGAAAAAAATTCTGGTTCCATTTGAAGAAACATGGAGACCATTTATTCATCATTTTAATATGATGCAAGTTGATTCTTTCCAAATCCTCCTCGACAATTTTTTGTTAGTGTAGAGGAGTGAAATTAGCCACAAAATAATTGTGTAACCACAAACTTTTTTGTTTTGTTTCTTCGGGGGATATTTTTCTAATAAAAATTGATTCATTTTCATGTTTGGCCTTAAGAGATTGGGAGGCTTGGTTTATGTGCATTGCTCGATGTCTGTGTTTGTACATGTTAACTACTGTTGATGCAATCCTGATCTCTCTATATCTTTTTAAAAAATATTTTATATTTTTGCACAAGCTTGTACAGCCATATACAGTGTCCTACCAACAATGGCAGTTCACATTCAAATATACATATGTTCATTCTCTTTATGACGTGTGTGTGTGACCTGCCTAGATCATTGGCATTGATTGTATAAAAATAAATAAATTAACAATCTGTTTGCCAGAGTCTAAGCAATAATCTTAAAATCTGTATTCAGCAGGGACATTGCTCTATGAGAAGAAGGCAAAAGCAAATTGTTACCCTTCTTTAACATAGCCATTATGAAAGATTCTAGGAAGGACCATATTACCTTTGGCTGGTCTATCACTATCAATAGTGAATCCTTAAAATCTCAATATAACTCTGGTGGGAATCCATCCTCGCTTGGAGATTTGCCAGCTTGTAGTGCACTCAATGCTTTCCCTAGCTCCTCCTCTGTAAGAGTAAGATCTAGTCCCTCCTGCTCCTCTGGGCTTAAATTTGGGAGATCTAATCTGGCCAGAAACTTGTCCATTCAATTAGAATCCCTAGTCCATTCAGATTTATACAGTCCTTCATAAAATTCTCATTAATTTCTTTTGGCTTATACGAGAACTGGCAATTCGCTGTTTATATTGCATTGATTGTTCTAGAGCAGTGGTTTCCAACCTTTTTTATACCCTGCACTCCTAAAAATTTTTAATATGTTCTCACATCCCTGAAACTATTAATTTATTTAAGAATAAAGGTGACCAAAACAAATTTGTCTAATTATTTTTTAATAATATATAAACAAAAATGAAACCTATGGAAAAGAAAAAAATATATTACAACAAATTAAAAGTTGCATAAACCCTACAAAAAATTATATCTTCATCCATGCATGAAATTTCTTTAAAAAAAATTAAAGAACTAATGTTCAAATCTTCATAAGCCAATTTAAATTTAATGACTTGTTGTTTATTGCTTAAGAGTTTTTCAAAACGTGGCACTTTGTTGATGATAGCAGTCCACATGTCTGCCTGTGCATCCAAGCGATTTCTAGATTTTGTCTTGATTGACCAAAGGGCATGAAATCCAGACTCGCATAAGTATGTCATCGCGAATGGGATGAGCACAGTTAGTGCTTTTTCACTAAGTCTTGGAAACATGTCCATTGCCGAACACCAATATTGTTCCAAAGTTTTGCTTTCAAACTGCATTTCAGGAACATGATTTGTGCGCAGTTCAATCTTCCTTTAGCTCTTCATCATCTTACATGTTATCCAAATTGAAGGAATATGGATTTATAATCCATTCTTCAGAAGTCAAATGACTTTGACAGTATTTCCAAATGATCCACAATTTCTTCACACACACTTCGAATTAGGGACTCATCATCATCAACTATTTCTTCGAGTGATGGAAAATTTGAAAGATTCCCTCATTTAACTCATCGACACCAAAGATGTAAATTTTCTTTGAAAGCTTTTCACTTTTTGCAGCATTTCAATATGTTTGTTTTTCTCTTGAGATACACTCAGGTCATTCATACACTCAAATAGGCTAGTATTTGGTTAAATTCTTGTGATTCCATTTCTCCGGGCAGATAATAGTCATGTTCCTTCAGAAAAGCTTCGACTTCCTCTCGCAGTTCGAAGAAGCGAGTTAAAGCTCTGCCACGTGACAGCCAGCGGACTTGCGTGTGGAAATCCAAAACTGAATGCACACTTCCAAAATCTTCACAAAGCGACTTGAAGAGGTGGTGGTTCAGAGCATGACCCCTAATCCTGTTGATGGTCTTCACAGAAGTGTCAAGGACCTTTATCAACTTTGGAGGCAATGTTTTTGATGCCAGAGCATGTCGATGAAGAAAACAGTGGGTACCTTGCAAGTGTGGAATCTCTTGATTCATCAGTGCAAAAAATCCTGATTTGTTTCCTAGCTTAGCAGGGGAACCATTGGTACACAAAAAACCAATAATTTGGATATCTAAGTCATATTTTGCAAAGAAGTCCTTCACACATTGGAAGACATCTTTTCCTTTTGTGGTTGTTTTCAGATCTTCACAGAACAGGAAATCTTCTATTATGACACCATCATGGACATAACTCACTAATGCGATGAGTTGACTGCAATTTTCAACATCAGTTGTTTTGTCCAACTGAAGAGAGACTTTCAAGGGACTAGCCCTAATATCTGCGATAACTTGGTCCAAAATGTCCAAACTCAAATCACCAATTTGGCTCTGAATAACATTATTTGATAACGGCACTAATTTAAGCTTGTTTGAGGCTTCTTTTCCCAGAACAATTGTTGCCAGTTCTAATGCACATGGTTTTATCACCTCTTCTGCAATTGTATGGGGCTTCTTGGATTTGGCTACTTTATACACCACGTGGTATGAAGCCATCAGCAGATATAAAACTTAATTTTGGAAGGGTTGCTCGAGAATCAAAGCGGACCCTTTTAGCTTTCGATGATTCAACATCATGGACTTCAACATCTGCTCCACCATGCCGGTTGTTGAAGTATTCCTGCAGCTTAGATGGCTTCAAAATTGTGTTTGAAAAGACAGCGTCACAAAGCATGCACTGGGGTTTTTGCAGATCCTCAGTTGTTCCGGTGCAAGTGAAACCAAACTGCACATAATCATTATTCCATTTCCTTTTCTTTGACATAATGAAGGGTTCATTAATAATTTACATAACACAAATAAATAATAAATAAAAATCGAATGTAATTCGCTACAAAACATTAAACAACAAGTTTGGCCCCCATTTTAAATGTCCCGATTTTTATTTATATATATATAAATATAATATTTATATTTTAAAAAATTATAGGGCGATGTCATTTAAAAGGAAACAGCTCGTCGAAACGCACTAAAATTCATAGAGAATCTCATTCTATTGAATAGAGAAAAAGAGGACATCCCCATCTTCAATTTGGACTTTAAAAAAAAAATGATATTTTTATCTTGAATATATAGGACAGTATAAACAAAAAAACTGAAATGTTATCTCGCATCCTTGGTTGGGAAACCCTGTTCTAAAGGCTTGTTCTCCCTTTAACTGCCAAGCGAAGAAATTGTGAACTTTCCTCCAACTCTTAATACTTTTGCCTTGACCTTGCAAGGGACTTCTCCATACTATACGTCTGAAGCATATTATATTCCAATTTCTTGATTGTCAGAGCTCTCTAGTCGTCCTCTAAGCCTGATTTCTCAAAATCCTTCTCTAATTGGGTAATGTCCTTTTCTAATTCCTCCACCACCCTCATAATTTTTCTTGACTGTCTTTGTGTACCCAATTATATGCCCCCTCAAGTATTCCTTATGGATGTCCCATAGAAGGAATTTATCTATAGTAGAGGGGCAGTTGGCCTCACAAAACAAGGCTATTTCAACAACAGGGTTTTAAGATGCCACCTGTATGCTGTGTCCTGCTTATCTGGCATTTCTATTGTCAAAACCATGGGGGATTGGTCCAAGTGAAGCCTTGCCCCATATTCAGCTTCCATGATCCTACCCTATATATGGGCTGAAGCCAAAAAAAAGTATATTCTAGAGTAGGAATCATGTTGCTTTGAGTAAAATGAGTAATACCTCTTTCTTGGATGCTTTATCTGCCACTCATCTATCAAATTCAGCTCCCTCATGCTTTCGCTATTCCCGTCTGAGTTATTCATTTTGTGGATTTATCCAGCAATGGATCCAGATATCGACTGAAGTCACTCCCCATGAGAATATTTTCATTTGCCTCTGCCAATCATAGGGAATGTCCTGTATACATTTTTCATCATAATTGGAGGTGTAGATATTCACTGAGGTCCAGGGTTCTGAATATATCTGACGGTGCACCATAACGAACCTTCCCATTTTGTCTGCAATCACCCTCTGCACCTGCACTGGAATACTCTTCCTCACAGAATTGATAATACCTTGCCTATGGAGGGTATGACATTACCCACCCATCCCCTTTTTAACCTTCTGATACTCCTGCATCTCTTGGAGGAAGGCCAGATCTATCCTCATCTTTTTAATGTGTGCCAAGACCCTTTTTCGTTTCACCTGTCTGTTTAAGCTGTTAACATTGAAAGTAGCATACTTCACACTTTAAGCCATTACACCAGTGCTCCCTCCCTAAATGTTTCCGCTCCATCTCCGCCATCACACCCCCACAGACCCAATCTCTTACCATTTGCCCGTTGATCCACTCGGTCCAAGTCATGGCAGGCCCTGGGAGGAAAAAAGGATGCCACAGACCCACTCTTCCACAGCATACATACCCACTCACAACCATATCCTCCAAATAATAAAAGGGAACACATTCCCCACACACATCATACATGAGTCTCAGCTGCCCTCCACTCACACCTCTGGTGGTCACTCTCCTCCTCTCACTGTCATTACCCCTTACCATGCAGTCACCATGACTCTCCATTCTCACCCTCCACCCATCCAGTCCCAGAATGCCCCAGACCCTTATAACATCTTTTATCATCATTTTATTTGAAATCAGAAAACTTCCAAAAGCCCATTCTTTTATATAACACAGAAATCCATGTCCTCGCAGTCTATCAGGTTTAATAATTTTTTTTAAAGTTATTGCTCCGTTTCTTCTTTTACACTTTGTCCACCATTTAGTACCAGCAGTGTATTTATAAACTGACATGCTTTTACTATAAATATAAAAAAAAATCCTCCTCCCCCCACCAACCCTGGCAACATAATTTTCACGGTAGCGGGATGACGTAGAAAACAATCATAGCCATTTTGTTTGCCGATCGCTTAACTTGTTCAAAGTCTTTCCAATCCTTGAGCAGAGCTGCACTAATATCTGGTTAAAAGAACACTTTTGACCCCCTGTTCTCCAAGGGAGTCCCCTCTGAATTTCCCCTTTTGCCGCCACCCCTAATATTTTCTTCATAATCTTGAAAATATTTTAACTTTATAAGGATTGACTGGGGTCTTTTTCCCAGTCCTGGCTTTGAGATTTGGCCTCTAAAGGCTCTTACTATTTTAATGGGGGTTCCCAGCACCTCCTCTCCTAGTGCTTCAGTGGTGATCCATTTAATTAGGAACTCTGTAAGATACCTCCCCTCAGAGTCTTCTTTCAATTCCACTATTTTAATGTTGCAGCATTTTGTGAAGTTTTTCAGGAAGTCCAGCTTCCCCCATAACTCATCTCTTTCTTTGAGGAGACCTTTAATTTCTTACTTCATTGTGGCAATCTATCCTCCCCTGGCCCAACCTCTCCTCTATCTCAGTCACCCTGCTGGTTATATTCACCAGGGCCCCCTCTATCTTGTCTAATTTTTCTGACATCTCTGGTCCTTCTGTCCACTACCTTCTCCAACCTATTTTCCATTTGGGTCAGAGTCTGTAAAATGCCTCTTAAGGAGGGCTACGGGTCCCCCTCCTCCCTTTTCTGTAGCAGCCTGGCCTTCCAGCTTCTGGCCTCGTGGCTGGGTCCCTCGCACACTCGACCGCCGCCATTAGCATCGCACTCGCCTTGCTGACCCTCGTCTCTGACTCGATCCTCACGATTGCTGTGATCGCTGTCCTGGTTGACCTCCTCCTCTGAGCTCATTAGTCCTGAACTCCCTTGCTTCTGTCCACCTGCTCCAAGGCTCTACCACCTTCTCTGCCATTCAGGACCATTCCTCCGCTCTGGGCACAGCCTGTTTGTGGAACTCCCATTGGTGCTGGGGTTGGGGGGAGGGTGGTTGTGTCATCTTCATTGGCTCTTGGGACAGCACTGCCATTACTCCTGACACGAGGCCCCTCCACTTGCCTTGGATCCTTGTCAGGCTGCCCATTTCCTCGCTGCATTTTTGCTTTTTTTCTTGTTGATTGAAGCTTCCTCATCCTCTTATATTCAGACAGGATTTTGTTTTTTTTGTCCTGGATTTTAGAATTTTAATGCTGTTTTCTGGTCTAGGTCTGGGAGCTCTTAGGATCAGTATCTTCTGAGATTCTCACCTTCACGTGACCCCCTCTTTATATCATTCTTATGTTTATTAATCTGAAACTTAAACAAATTGAAAAAGAAAGACGAGACATTAATATCTTCATATAAAAATTATCTTTTTAACCATTTTCTTGATGCTGAAATTTATAAAAAGAAGCAAATAAAGCAAATCTATACAATCCATGCTATAATCTATCAGCACCTCCAACTAACCCTTGATCTGACTTTTCTGCATCCATCCGAGCCTTTGATCTTTATTCTGAACACCTCCCACTCTTTTGGGCTGCTTTTTCCCTCCAACAGCTCACTCCACTGTGTCACCCGACCTTGTTCTTGGGAGGCAACCTTTATCTACTCTGTGATTGTGGTCTCTGTAGAAAAGGCCTTGCATCAGCAGATGGCTCTCTGGGCCTCATGTGGCACCGAGCTTCCATTAGTTCTTGAACAAAACATTTATTGTCCACCCCTCCACACCCTCTCCATACACCAACTGTTAAGCATCTGGAACGTGAAGGGACTGAACGTTCTGTATTTATTTATTTTTTCCCTGATATTCTCCATTATGTTAAACACTACTTATGATTACTTTCATTCCTTTATCATTATGTTCTTCGTGGCCAGTGCTTCTTTTCATTTAAAATAATATTTTTCAACTCTCCAATTTATATGAGCCTTTAAAATTTCCATCTTTTCCAATAAAATCTCCCTGTGGATAAACCTGAGGACTTTATAGTGGTCTGAACAAAAGAGAAACTGCATCAGACAAAATGTACAATTCAGAGAAGTTGCATTAATCAAAGAACTTCAATGCCTTCTAATGCCTGCCTCAACCATAAGAACAAGGAAGAACCACCACTGTGCACTCCCATGTTTCCTGATGATGCTCTCCTCTCCCTATCCGATGATGTGAGGGCTGCCTTCAGGAGGGCAAATCAGAGGAAAGCATCCTGTTGGGATGGAGCACATGGCCAAGATTTAACATAGGAACATAGGAAGTAGTAACAGGAGTAGGCCAAAAATGGCCCATCGAGCCTGCTCTGCCATTCAATACGATCATGGCTGATCTAATTTATGACCTAACTCCACCTATCTGCCTTCTCCCCATATCCCCCAATTCCTCTATCATGTAAAAATTTATCTAACTGAATTTTAAATATGTTTAATGAGGCAGCCTCAACCACTTCCCTGGTTAGAGAATTCTAAACATTCATTACTCTCTGGGAAAAACTATTTTTCCTCATCTCTGTCCTAAATCTATTTCCCCGAATCTTGAGACTGTGTCCTCTCATTTTAGTTTCCCCAGCCAGCTCAAAAAACCTTCCTACATCTATCCTATCCATTCCCTTCATAATCCTATATGTTTCTATAAGATCTCCTCTCATTCTTCTGAACTCGAGCGAATACAATCCTAGACGATTTAATCTTTCATCATAAGTCAACCACTTCATCCCAGGGATCAACCTAGTAAACCTCCTCTGGACTGTCTCCAAAGCCAGTATATCCTCCCTCAGTTATGGAGACCTGAACTGGACACAGTACTCCAGGTGCGGTCTCACCAGTACCTTATACAGTTGCAACATTACCTCCCTACTCCTGACTTCAATTCCTCTAGCGATGAAGGCCAACATTCCATTTGCCTTCTTAATAACCTGCTGCACCTGCAACCTAACTTTTTTGCGATTCATGCACAAGCACTCCCAAGTCCCTCTGAACAACAGCATGCTGTAATTTTTCACCTTTTAAATAATATTCAGCTCTTTTATTTTTCTTGCCAAAGTGGATAACCTCACACTTACTAACATTGTACTCCATCTGCCAGACCTTTGCCCACTCATCCAGCTTAACTATATCCCTCTGCAGACTCTCCACATCCTCATTACAATTTGCTCTTCCACTCAATTTGGTGTCATCTACAAACTTGGCTACACCACATTTTGTCCCCTCCTCCAAGTCATCAATGTAAATGATGAACAGTTGTGGGCCTAACACTGACCCCTGCAGCACCCCACTGACCACTCTCTGCCAACCTGAAAAACTCCTAATTATCCCGACTCTCTGCCTCCTGTCAGACAACCAATTTTCAATCCAGGCCAATATACTTCCCCAGACTCCACTTTCCTGAAACTTACTGATGAGTCTCTTGTGCGGTACCTTATCAAACGCTTTCTGGAAATCCAAATATACAACATCAACCTGTTCCCCTCTATCCACCGCACACATTATATCCTCAAAGAATCCTAACAAGTTTGTCAAACAAGATCTTCCCTTTCTAAAACCTGATTGAACCATTACTTTCCAAAAGTTTCACTATTTCATCTTTAATGACGGCTTCAAGCATTTTTCCAACTACAGACATCAAGCTAATTGGCCGATAATTTCCAGTCTTCTGCATACATCCCTTCTTAAAAAGTGGCGTGACATTTGCTGTCTTCCAGTCTGCCGGGACCTGCCCAGAATCCAAGGAATTTTGGTATATGACCACCAATGCATCAGCTATAACTTCTGCAATTTCCTTCAGAACCCTTGGATACATATCATCAGGACATTAAAAATCTGTGCTGTCCAACTTGTCAATGGATTCATGGATATCATCAACATCTCACTCCAGCAGGGTGTGGTGCCCACCTGTTTCAAACAGAAGATAAGTGAGACTAATTATAACCTTCGTGAGGCAAGCACAGATGGACCTTCTTAAGCTGTTAGTTTCATTCATCCGACGCACTCAAATCTTGAAAGATTTCTCGAACTGAGGCTAAACAAATGAGTTTGTAATTTTCAGCATTTGCAACCTCTTGGCTCTCCAAATATCATTACACCTTGCTCACAGCCAATATCACAATCATTTGAGACAGACCTGATCTGGAAACTAATTGAGGTTTACAATTGAAATTATTATCAGGGGCTCCATAACATTTGAAGAAACATGGACAGGTGGGTGAATTGGTTCAATTATGCTGGTGGAAAGGACATGCTTTATCAGGAGTCCTGGAATAACAGATTTGATTCTCACATGAAAACTGACAGCAATACCAGTGAGTACTGGGAGATCCGGAGCAACAGATTTAATCACTGTCTGAGTTGCATACAGCGGTAAAGAATATCAAAGTCCTAAAATGGCACAAGAAGTCTCTGGGTTGCATTCTTGAGAACTGGCTGTGAACTGATTTCTTCGTAAGTACAAATCATTACTTTCTACAGTGACCCGTGTCATAGCACTCTACAAACACTTGCTACAGACCATTTTCACTGAATCATTGAACATAGAGTGGGGATAGGCCCTTTGAACCACATGTCTGTGTGAAGCTTGATGTCCAAATCAAACTAATACTCTGTTGCTTGCACCTGATGGATATCCTTCCATCCCCTTCATTTTCATGTCTATCACGAAACTTCCTAAATGCTACTGTTGTATCTGCTTTCCCCCATTCCCGCTCCCCCATTCCCGCTCCCCCATTCCCGCTCCCACATTCCCGCTCCCCCCCCGGCCCGCTCCCCCCCCGGCCCGCTCCCCCCCCGGCCCGCTCCCCCCCCTGGCCCGCTCCCCCCCCCGGCCCGCTCCCCCCCCGGCCCGCTCCCCCCCCGGCCCGCTCCCCCCCCCGGCCCGCTCCCCCCCCCGGCCCGCTCCCCCCCCCCGGCCCGCTCCCCCCCCCCGGCCCGCTCCCCCCCCCCGGCCCGCTCCCCCCCCCGGCCCGCTCCCCCCCCCGGCCCGCTCCCCCCCCCGGCCCGCTCCCCCCCCCGGCCCGCTCCCCCCCCCGGCCCGCTCCCCCCCCCGGCCCGCTCCCCCCCCCGGCCCGCTCCCCCCCCCGGCCCGCTCCCCCCCCCGGCCCGCTCCCCCCCCCGGCCCGCTCCCCCCCCCGGCCCGCTCCCCCCCCCGGCCCGCTCCCCCCCCCGGCCCGCTCCCCCCCCCGGCCCGCTCCCCCCCCCCGGCCCGCTCCCCCCCCCCGGCCCGCTCCCCCCCCCCGGCCCGCTCCCCCCCCCCGGCCCGCTCCCCCCCCCGGCCCGCTGCCCCCCCCCGGCCCTGGTTTGACAATGAGTTCAGCCGGTGCCGAACCGTGCGCCCGCGATGTCGGGCATGCAGGCGACCCGGCTGAGAGAAGAGTCCTTGAGCCTGAGCTGCCATCGGATGGGCTGGCGATGTGCAGAATGGTGTCAGAAGTCACACCTGTCCAGTCCCTGGCCTTTCCGGGCATGCGCGGTGCTTCAAGGGTCAGGGACTTGTTGGATCGCGTGTGGGCTGTCTCGGGTGTACAAACTCACAGCTGCACCAGGAGGGGACCGACAATGCTGGAAGGAGAAGGCCTACCTTTACTGAGCAGCTTTCAGGAACAATTGTAGGTGGAAACCAGAGAAGGTAGGCCTCAAAAAGTGGAACTGGAATCTGGAATAGAGTCTGTGTGTACAGTCCTGGAAGGATTGCTTGTCAAATGGACAATATGTTTAAACAAATGACTCAAAGATTTTTAGAAGTAACAACCAAAATGACTACTATCTCTGAAGATATGCCTGCAGTTAAGATTGATGTTAATAAGTGTATTAAATCAGTGGATATCGTGCAAAAAATTAAAAAAAAATTGTAACAGCTTTTCTTGAATGTAAAAATCAAGTTGAATGTAATAGGGAAAAAATGGAAGATTCCTTTGTGGACTGGGGAATTCATAAGAAAGACATTGAAAAAAATTGATTCATTGGAAAATCAGTCAGAAAAATAATGTGAAAATTTTTGGTCTCCCAGAAGATATTGAAGAGTCCAATCCAACAAATTTTTTTAAGAACTGGATTCCCGTGGTGTTGGGCAAGGAGATTTTTTTCGGAAGGCCTAGAATTGGAATGGGCACATAGAACGTTACGAAAGAAACTGTTACCGGGACAATCGCCACGGGCAGTTTTAATTTGTTGTTTGAAATACCAGGATAGAGAAATGAAACTAAGGTTGGTGGTGCCGAAGGCACGACAAAGTCAAACTCCAATGATGGTCCAAAATAACAGAGTATTTTCTGTGCAGATTTGAGTCAGGAGATTATTAGGCGATGTCGGGAATTTAATTCAGCTCAAGAAATATTGTGGCAGAAGGGTTGCACATTTGCTTTTCGTTACCCTGCAGTATTAAAAGTTTTTAATGGTAATTTTCAACCTCAATTTTTTGAAAATGACCATGATGCATTAATTTTTGCTAATTCACTACCAGATTTGCGAGGATATGGAAGATCTTCGCCACAGTTTCCTAAGAAGAAGGCAAATGGGAATGGGAAGAATGGGAAAATGGGAAGAATGGAAAGAAAAGTTCTAACACAGTCTTATTGATGTTGAAGATCCAGATCAATAATTGGGAAGGGAGTCACTGGGTTGAATATATTTACAGTATTTGATTGTGTTGATGTGAATAATGTATTTCTGGCAGTGGGGGTAAGATGGATAGCACTGAAATCTTTGATAGTCATCCGCCACTAGTGGGGTTTACCACAGTTTTATGATGTTACTACCTTTGGGTAGTTTTTTGGGGGGGATAATTAATATTCCTTTTATTTTTAACATTTTCTTTAAATATCTAGGGGAGGGATATTTCATAGTGGAGATTATATTGTTAATTTATAAGGATGTCTAATTTGAAATCTGCAACTTTTAATGTTCAGGGGTTAAATAATTCGATTAAGCAAAAGCGAGTTTTGGCTTGTATTTAGAAAATGAAAAATGACATTGCCTTTTTACAAGAAACTCACTTGACTAAAAAAGAACATCTGAAATTGAAGAGAAATTGGGTGGACATGTGTTTTCTTCATTTAATTCTAAGGCAAGAGGTGTACCAATTTTAATTCATAAGAATTTGCCTTTCGAATGACAAAATATGGAAGGAAATGTTGGACGGGTCTTAAGGGTGAATTGTAAAGTTTTTGATGAACCTTGGACTTTGCTCAATGTTTACACATCTAATGTGGATGATGAGCGTTTTATTTCTGATACTTTTGTTGTTAAATCAAGCTAATGAAAATATCAAAGCTGGGGAGATTTTAATTGTGTTTTGGATCCTTTACTGGATAGATCTCCAAAAGGTATAAAGAAATCAAAGATGATGACTCATATCGGGGCCTTGATGAAGGACTTAAATTTGGTGGATATTTGGAGAAGGATTTCTCTTTTTATTCGTCCCGACATGATTCATTTTCCAGAATCCTTTTTTTAAAAAGTATCGACACATTTATAAGGAAGAGTATTACAGGCGGAATATAAAAGTAGGGTTATAATTGGATCATTTTTATTATTTTTCTCTTGCGTAAGTTCAGAAGTGGTACATTCATCTTATAGATGGACATTTAATACAGTGTTGTTGGGAAAAAAAAACAGTATTTGTTACTTTTGTTAAGGAACAGACTACTTTGTTTTTGACTGAGGATGCTAATTCTGTAAATAGTCATTTTGTATTATGGGATGCATTAAATGCTTATTTAAGAGGGTAGGTTATTAGTTATACTACTAAAGTTTAGAAACAGTATATGGTAGAGAGTTTGGAACTGGAAAAGCAAATTGCTGAATTGGAGAAGGAATTTCATAAAGATGTGACAGAAGATAAAAAGTGGCTTTGGCTAATTTGAAATTATGTTATACATTGCAAACTTATCAATTTGAGCATTTAATTAATCAATCTAAGCAACATTATTATGAGTTGGGTGAGAGGGCACATAAGGTACTAACGTGGCAATTAAAGACAGAACAGGTTTCATAGACTGTTAAAAAGAATTTAACAATTACTTGTAAACCTCAGGAAATCAATGACCAGTTTTATTCATTTTACAAAAAATTGTATACTTCTGAGGGGAAACAATTTAGTGGTTCTATTGAATCTTATTTATCTAAATTAATGTTACCAGCATTGGAATAGGAGGATGTTATGGAATTGGAAGCTCCATTTACAGAATTTGAGATTAAGGAAGCTATGTTGGAGATGCCAAATGGGAAGTCACCAGGGGACGACAGATTTTCTGTGGAATTTTATAAATTTTTTAATGAAGATTTATCCTCTATGTTTGAGGAGGTAGTACAAGAAGTAATTAGAGAGCATGAGTTGCCAGAATCTTGTTCTAGTGCTTTAATTACTGTAATTCTGAAAAAAGATAGAGATCTGTTGAAAGAGTCTTCGTATAGACCTATTTTTTTACTGAATGTAGATTATAAAATCATAGCGAAAATGTTAGCAAATTGACTTGCCAAGTATTTACTTAAATTAATACAAATTGATCAAACAGGTTTTATTAAGAATAGAAATGCTTCAGATAATATTCTTCGATTAATTACTTTGGTCAATGCATATTGACAGCAGCCCTTGCTCTTGATTCCAAAAAAGCTTTTGACAGGGTTGAATGGCATTTTTTTATTTAAGGTGTTGGAAAAGTTTAAATTTGGCCCTTTTGGTTGGGTTGAAGCTTTATATACATACCCGATTGCCAGGGTGGTGACAAATGGTCAAGTCTCATTACCGTTTAAATTGACATGTTTGACCCAACAAGGGTGTCCATTGTCACCAGCCCTGTTTGCATTGGCTATTGAACCATTAGCTCAAACAATAAGACAGAATGAACAGATAAGAGAGATGAGAGTTATGGATGAAGAGTATAAGATTAATATATTTGCAGATGACATTTTGATATATTTGACAAATTCAGAACAATCATTGCCACATTGGTGGGAATATTTATTACAATATGGAACATTATCTGGATACAAGGCTAATTGGGATAAGAGTGAAATTTTGCAAGTTGGAGAAGGAGATTATTCAGAATATAAAAATATTATTAAATTGAAATGGTCTGATAAAATTAAATATTTAGGAATAATTGTCAATTTTGATTATCATTCTTTATACAAGTTAAATTACGTTCCTTTATTAAAAAAGATTAAATCAGATTTAATTAAGTGGAATGATCTCCCGTTAATTTTAATTGGCCAAGTTAATTGTATTAAGATGAATATTTTTCCTCTAATTCAATATTTATTTCAATCAATACTGTGTTCTCTTTCAAAGGGATTTTTTCAGGATTTAAATAAAACTATGAGAGAATTTTTATGGAAAAGACAAATTACCGCAGGTAGCATTATATAAACTTAATTGGAAGTATGCATTAGGTGGCCTTCAATTACCCCATTTTCAAAATTATTATGAAGCAGCCCAGTAGACTGATGGATTTGGACCAATCCCCGAGTTGGGCTAAAGTTGAGATGGCTTGTATTTCTGAAGTTGAGGTGCATCAATTTATATTTTGATGGAATGTAAATTTGTTGTGGGAATATAATATGCCAATATTAAAACATCTATTAAAGGTATGGACTAAAAAAAATGATTTTAGGATCAAAAGGTAAATTGTCAATTTTAACCCCATTATATAATAAGACCGCAGAGCCCACCTCACTGACAAAAGGCAAAGGAGGAAAAACCCAACATCCAACCCCAACCAACCAATTTTCCCCTGCAACCGCTGCAACCGTGTCTGCCTGTCCCGCATCGGACTTGTCAGCCACAAACGAGCCTGCAGCTGACGTGGACATTTACCCCCTCCATAAATCTTCATCCGCGAAGCCAAGCCAAAGAAAAAGAAATATAATAATCAGCTTATTCCTTTTTCAATGTTTAATAATCATTTAAAGAGTTGGGATTCTAAGGGTATAAAGATGTTACAGGATTGTTTTGTAGAAAGATAGTTCTTTCTTTCAATCAATTGAATGAGCGTTTTGATATTGCTGAAAATTCTTTGTTTGTCTATTATCAACTTTGAGCTTTGGTGAAAGATGTGTATGGAAGAGAGATGATTTTACCTGTATTGACAGAATTCGTGTTTTTTATTTCTTCTATACCAAAAAAGGGTTATATTTCTGTTATATAACAAGTATTACAAGACAATATGGATAAACCGGAATGGAAGAAATCTAAGCTTAAATGGGAAAATGATTTAGCTTTTCTTTTTCCTGAAGATTATTGGGCAGATTCGTGTCATGATAGTGTTACTAAATTGACGAATGTGCGGTATGGAATGGTTAATTATAATTTTCTACATCAGTTGTATTTAACCCCAGAGAAATTGAAAAAAAAATGGTTTTGGTAATTTGGACTGTTGTTTTAGATGTGGTGTATGCATTGGTACATTTTTTTTACATGCTGTTTGGTCTGTGTTCATGTACAACCATTTTGGCAAGAAATTATGTTAACTTTGGAAAAATTATATGACATTAAGTTACCACTAGATCCATCTTTTTTTAAAATGGGTTACATGATTCCTTTAAATGGATTAGGGTTGGATAAATTTCAATTTGCATTTGTATGCTTAGCATTGTCTGCAGCTCCAAAATGTGTAGCAAGTACTTGGAAAGATAACATAGTGATTAATATAATGGAGTGGCATAATTAATTGAAAGCTTGTATTATTATGGAAAAAATTACATATAATCTGCATGATAATAATTTTTTTTGTTAATAAGTGGTTACCATATTTGAAATATATGCATTTAGATGTATTTTGATTTATTATATATTCTTAGTTTCTGTTTATAGATTTTTGGCTCTCAAGAGAGCTGGCTGATGGGGTGGGAGGGTGGGTGGAGACTCATTTCAAAAAAATATATGTACACTTATACAAAATTGTCTTTATGGAATGTATGCTGTATTATTACTAATGATCTTTAAAATAAATAAAGTTTAAAAAGGAAGTAGGTTTGGATGTGTCAATGACTTTTGTTGACAGGATTTCATGAACAGAAATACAGAAGCTAAACTGAAAGATGCAAACCACTAATTGGTCACAGAGGGGATGCCAAGAAGCACAGGTATCCCCCACTATCCAAAAGTAGAGTCTTCCTGTGACACCATTCGCAAGCCAAAATGGTGCAAATTTAAAAAGCTATTACCATTAATTTAAACAGGAAAAATTTTTGTAGGTTCTCCGCGCTTTCCCGATAGCCCATAATCAGTCCCCAAACTGATCCCATTGCCCTGTGCTCTCCAAACAGCCCATTATTATCAGTCCCTACACTGATCCTACTGCCCTATGCTCTCCCAACAGGCTGCTCTCAGTTACCACACTGATCCCACTGCCCTGTGCTCTCCCAATAGCCTGCTATCCATCCTTACATTGATTCCACTGCCCTGCCCTCTCCTGACAACCCGCTGAATGCTATTTTCACTATTCGCCTTTTTTCATAAAAATGACAAGCATCCGGATTTCTTTCAGTTCGCAAATAAAGGCACTAATGTAGGTCTTTCATAAAAATGAAGTGGCATAAAGTGAACATTCAAAGTGGGGTATAACTGCATTTAAAAGAGCCTGCAGAATTCTGGAAAAGGTCTTGTGGACAGATGAGACCAAGATTAACCTGTATCAGAGTGATGGCAAGAGTACAGTGTGGAGGGGTCAAAGAACTCCCCAAAATCCAACACATACGGTTTTTGCCATGGTTTTCATCTTCTCTAACTTTCTCATGAATGACACCCAATTTTCCATTCACCTGAACTCCCCTCTGTAGCATCTATTTGGAAATTAAAGAAGCAAAAAAAAACCTGGTATAATAACTGCATCTATTCCTCCTCCCACTGTAGATGTTGGTGAGAATGAAATTATGCAATATGCAATTGTTTCACGACTGATCTGCCATGTCATTATTTGGGGCAGAATGACTTTTGCTGTATCCAAATTGCCCAGATATTCATTGACCATGTAATTGTTAATTCTGTCATCCAGTCACATTTATTGTTTCAGTGGCTCAAATATGGAGTGTTTGATGATCTTGGTCTCAATCGTTTCACAGACATTACTTTTTTTCCTTCATATTTCCTCCTCTGTTCAGCATTAATCTCCTCTTTTTCCCCCTCAGTTTTCCACATCTGATGAAGGATCATTGACTGAAAATGTTAAATTTCCCTCAGGGTAATGAAATTTCATATGTCACCAAAGACTCTTGCAAATTTTTATAGGTGTACCATGGTGAGCATTCTAACTGATTGCATCACTTTCTGATATGGAGGTGCCAATGCACAAGACAGGAAAAGGTTACAGAGAGTTTTAAACTTGGTCAACACCATGATGGGAATTGGGGTATCTCCATTAATGATAACTTCAAGAGATGGTGTCTCAAGAAAGCAGCCTCTATCCTCAAGGACCCTCACCACCCAAGCCATGTCGTCATCTCAGTTCTACCATAAAAGAAGGAGGTACAGGAGCCTAAAGTCAAACACCCAATGCTACAGAAACAGCTTCTTTCCTTCTGCCTTCAGATTTCAGAATGGACAATGATCGGCAGACATGAACTTTTTTCCCTCCTTTTGCACTAATTATTTATTTTTAAATTGACTATTTAAATAAATATAGTTTATAGAAATTTTTGCACATACAATACTCAATACTGCAAAACAACAAATTTTGTGACCCATATTAGTGACAATAAACAGATGCAGTCTGACCTGCTGAATATTTCAAGATCTTTTGGCTTTGTATCAAAAATTATGTCAAAGTGGAGGTCGATGTATTCAGCCCCATGTTATTGTTCTAAGTCTTCAGGTTAGTGTTGCGGCCCAACAACCGACAGTTGCTTCCTTGATGCCCTTTCTATCAAAACATCTGAAGGGGCAATGATTGCACAATGTTCAATTCCATTCACAGCTCCTCTGAGAGTGAAGTGATTGATTCCTGCATGTAGTAGGATCTGGACACTTTCACGTATGATCCGAGGCTACACCCCTCTCAAATAAGTCTCCCACTTTGGATACTGTTTGGCAGAGGAGTGCAGTGGTGTCACCTCTCCGAGGAACATCACAGTAACAGCCACATCTGTGGCACCACAAAAGGATTGACTGTTCAGGAGAGTTGGCTGAGGACCAGCCAACTGGGAAGGGATTCTTTAGTTAAGGGCGCAGAAAGGCATTTCTGTGACTGCAAGCGAGACTCCACGATGGTGTGTTGCTTCATTGCTACAGGGTCAAAAATGTGGTTGAGAAGGTTTGAGACATTCTGAAAGAGGAAGGCAAGCAGCCAGAGACTGCATTCCATATCAGGACATCAAAGGTCCATAGACAAGAAGAGAGATGAGATTCTGCAAAGAGAGCTTAAGGAGCAAGACAATCGATTGAATGCAGAGGCTGGTACGGTGGAAGATGAGGATCAGGGGAACTCCATCCTTGTTCTGTCCCGGAAAACAGGAAGTGAAAGTAGAAGCACAAGAAATAGTTGAGATTTAGTCAATGACCCTGATGGGAGAGGGAAACCCAGTAATCTTAGAGAAGGAAGACAATTCAGAGACACCTGTTACATCATTGGAGCAAAAGTAACAGAGACAGAGGAACTGGGAGAATGGAATAGAATCTTTAGAGATGGCATGGAAATGAAAAGAGTAGTTGAGATAGCTGTGTGAGTCTGTTGGCTTTAAAAGATGATAAGCCGCAACTTATCCCATTTGCACGTGTTTGGCCCATAACAGTCTAAACCTTTCCTATCCGTAAACTTGCTTAAATGTTACTATTGTACCTGGAGCTCATTCCTTCATTGAAAAGGTGCCTCTCCGGTCCCTTTTAAATCTTTCTCCTCTTACCTTAAATTTATGCCCTCTGGTTTCAGGTTCCATCCCCTGAGATAAAGATTATGACTGTTTATCTGATCTATTGTCTCATGATGTTATGAACCTCTACAAAGCTCCCCCTCAGCTTCCGATGCTCCAGGGAGAAAAGTCCAGTTTCTCTTTATATTTCAACCTCCAGTCCTGATTAGATTTTTGTGAATCTTTTCTGCACCCTTTCCAGCTTAATATATTTCCTTTAGCCGTGTAACGAGAACTGGATGCAGTCCTCCAAGTGCGGTCTCATCAATGTTTTATGCAGCCGAAACATGATTTTCCTGCTCTTGTACACAAAGTCCTGTCGGATGAAGGCCTGCATACAACATGCGTTCATCACTATTTTATGGCCTCACCCTAATCCGTGTCCTCTACTGCCAAAGGTGATGTCACCGTCTTTGGTTTCATCCTTGAGATGTATTTCCCAAACTTTTATTATTTTGACAGGATGACATGACAATTCATTGTCCACCTTTTGAATTTATTGGTTTTAACAAGTGGTTGACTTAACACGATGCTATCAAAGTAAAATATAAATTTATTGTGGACTTAAAAATTCCATGCAACAACAGGTTTCATTGTTATAGAATCAGGTATTCTATGTCCCTTTGGAAGGTTTTGCATAATGCAGGTACAATTTGCCTTAGAAACCTTCTCAATGGATTAAGCAGTATATATTCCAATAGGACAAGAAAACAAATGCAACTTTTCTGGAAGAATTGTGTCAAAAATGTCATCTCGTGCCATTTCACAGGAATGTGTGATAGGTATTAGAGTTGCAGTGCCAGATTGGATCAGTGGCAGTAATCTTGCCCCCAAATTGTAACCATCTTATTTTTTTAAAAAAAAGGAATTGAGTGAATCTCCCGGACCAGACAAAATGTTCCCTAGGACACCCAGGGAGGCTAGTGGACAGTTAGTGGGGCCATTAACAGAGATATTTAGGATGTCACTGGCACGGGGGTGGTACCAAAGGATTGGAGGGTGGTGCATGTGGTTCCTCTGTTTAAGAAAGGGTCCAAATGCAAACCTGGGAATTATAGGCCTGTAAGTCTGACGTCTGGTGGGCAAGTTGATGGAAAGTGTTCTGAGGGATGCTATTTTCAAATTTTTGGAGGTACAGGGATTGATAGGGAGTAATCAGCATGGTTTTGTCAGGGGTAGATCATGCTTGACAAACCTGATTGAGTTCTTCGAGGGGGTTACAAAAAAGGTTGATGAAGGGAAAGCTGTGGATGTTGTCTATTTGGACTTTAGTAAAGCTTTTGACAAAGTTCCCCACAGGAGGTTAGGAAAAAAGGTGGAGGCATTAGGTATAAATAAAGAGGTAGTGAAATGGATTCAGCAGTGGTTGGATGGGAGGTGTCAGAGAGTAGTGGTAGAAAATTGTTTGTCCAATTGGAGGCCGGTGACTAGTGGAATTCCTCAGGGTTCGGTCCTGGGTCCACTAGTATTTGTTACATATATTAACGATCTGGATGTAGGGGTGGAGAATTGGATAAGCAAGTTTGCGGATGACACAAAGATTGGTGGTGTTGTGGACAGTGAGGTAGATTACCGTAGATTAAAAGGTGATTTAGGAAGGCTGGAGGTGTGGGCTGAGAAATGGCTGATGGAATTTAATACAGATAAATGTGAGGTGCTACATTTTGGAAAGGCAAATTTAAATAGGTCATATACATTGAATGGTAGACAATTGAGGAGTGCAGAGCAACAAAGGGATTTAGGAGTTATGGTAAATAGTACCCTCAAGGCTGATACTCAGGTCGATAATGTGGTGAAGAAGGCATTTGGAATGTTGGCCTTCATAAATCGGAGAATTGAATTCAAGAGTAGGGAGGTTATGATGAAATTGTACAAGGCATTGGTGAGGCCAAATTTGGAGTACTGTGTACAGTTTTGGTCACCAAATTATAGGAAAGATATAAACAAAATAGAGAGAGTGCAGAGAAGGTTCACGAGAATGTTGACAGGATTTCAGGGTCTGAGTTACAGGGAAAGGTTGTGCAGACTGGGGCTTTTTTCTCTGGAGCGTAGAAGATTGAGAGGTGTTTAAGATTTTAAAAGGGACAGACAGAGTAAATGTGGATAGGCTTTTTCAATTAAGAAATGAGGAGATTCAAACTAGAGGACATGGTTTAAGATTGAAGGGGGAAAATTCTTTATGCAGGGGATGTGGAATGAGCTTCCGGCAGACGTGGTCGAGGCTGGATCATTGGTTACATTTAAGGAAAGACTGGATCGTTACATGGATAGGAGGGGACTAGAGGGGTATGGACCGGGTGCTGGTCAGTGGGACTAGGAGGGTGGGGATTTGCTACGGCATGGACTAGTAGTGCCGAACTGGCCTGTTCTGTGCTGTAAGTAGTTATATGGAGTGTATAACATGTCGGTGTTGCAAGACATTTTTTAATTGGTGGAGTATTAAGTTGAAACATCTCTTCAGTTGGGTTGCAATCATCCTGCTGTAAATTTGAGATTGACATTGCTGCACTTGAGATGCTATTGGCCTTTTCAACACAGTGAGAGCATGAAGCCAAAGGAATCTGATTGGGGAATTTTATGAAAGTGTATGATGACTTGTAGAGTAGAGTGATGTGCTCAATTGCCAGCACCTATTCTCATTACCAGTCTAATTACTATTGCTTTCCTTTGCTAAATGGATAGGAAGGGTTTAGAAGGATATGGATCAAATGCAGACAAATGGTCTTAGTCCAGAGTGTCAGCACCGGAGTTTGTGCTAATTAGCCACTGCATTACCTTACAGAAACCAGAATGGTGTCTATCAAAACTGATTGATTAACAGTGACTTGTATTGAGATATTCTGAGATGGATGAAGTAAGTTCTTTCATTTCATGAATGTTTTTGATTTTCTTGTTGGGGGTCTCTGGTAGTGGTGCTCGTGAACCTGGTAGAGCAAGTCTTGTGGCACCTCTACCTCTGTCCTGACGGTAGCAGTGAGGGCAGAGCGAGTGATGGGTGCTGTGGATCCTTGATGTATGCTGCTGCTCTCTAGTGGCATTTTTTTTTAAATTTTTTTTAATTTTTCACACTATGAACCATTCTGACCAAAATACATACAGATATTTTTCTCTTGAATATATAGTGTCATTTTCTCCCTTTTTCCCCCTCCCTCCTCTCCCCCTTCCCATTTATTCAAAGTTCAATCTATAAGATACATTAAACCCATTAAACAATGTCGTCACTTAATAAAAATAAACAAGGAATTTTTGTCTTTTACTTTTACATACTGAGTCAGTTCATTTTGTTGTCTTCTCCTTCTGTCATTTTAGGTGGTGGAGGTCCATGGTAGGATTTCTCTATTATGTTTCATGCATGGTTCCCATATTTGTTCGAATATTGTGATGTTATTTCTTAAATTATATGTTATTTTTTCTAATCGAATAAATGTATTTATTTCTATGTACCATTGTTGTATTCTCAAGTTGTCTTCTAATTTCCAGGTTGACATAATACATTTTTTTGCTACAGCTAGGGCTATCATAATAAATCATTTGTGCTCCATCCAAATCGAGTCCAAATTCTTCATTTCTTATATTACTTAGAAGGAAGATCTCTGGGTTTTTTGGTATATTGCTTTTTGTGATTTTATTTAATATCTGGTTTAGATCTTCCCAAAATTTTTTAACTTTCTCACATGTCCAAATTGCATGAATTGTTGTTCCCGTTTCCTTTTTACAGCGAAAACATCTGTCTGATACTGTTGGTTCCCATTTATTTAACTTTTGGGGTGTGATGCATAACCTGTGTAACCAATTATATTGTATCATGCGTAACCTCATGTTTATTGTATTTCTCATAGTTCCAGAGCACAGCTTTTCCCATGTTTCATTCTTTATGTTTAGATCTTGTTCCCATTTTTGTTTAGGTTTACAGTTTGTTTCCTCGTTCTCCTTGCAGTTTGATGTACATGTTTGTTATAATTTTTTTAATTTTCATTGTGTCTGTAATCACATATTCAAAACTGCTTCCTTCTAGTAACCTCAGACTGTTTCCCAATTTGTCCTTCAAGTAGGTTTTCAGTTGGTGGTATGCAAACCTTGTATCGTGAGTTATATTATATTTGTATTTCATTTGTTCAAAAGATAATAATTTATTTCCCGAAAAACAATTTTATATTCTTTTGATCCCTTTTCTCTCCCATTCTCTGAAGGAAAGGTTATTTATTGTGAAAGGGATTAGTTGATTTTGTGTCAATATTAATTTTGGTAGTTGATAATTTATTTTATTCCTTTCTACGTGAATCTTCTTCCAAATGTTGAGCAGATAGTGCAATACTGGTGAATTCCTACGTTGCACCAATTTTTCATCCTACTTATGTAGTATATGTTCAGGTATCTTCTCCCCTATTTTATCTAGTTCTAATCTGGTCCAATCTGGTTTTCCCCTTGTTTGATAAAAATCTGATAGGTATCTTAATTGTGCGGCTCTATAATAATTCTTAAAGTTTGGTAGTTGTAAGCCTCCTTGTTTGTACCATTCTGTTAATTTATCTAGTGTTATCCTCAGTTTCCCCCCTTTTCATAAGAATTTCCTTATTATTTTCTTTAGCTCCTTGAAGAATTTCTCTGTTAGGTGAATTGGTTATGATTGAAATAGGTATTGTATCCTTGGGAAGATGTTCATTTTAATATAGTTTATCCTTCCTATCAGTGTAAGTGGTAAGTCTTTCCAGTGCTCTAAGTCGTCTTGTAATTTTTTCATTAATGTCTGATAATTTAGTTTATATAGATGGTCGAGATGATTATTTAGTTGTATACCTAGGTATCGAATTGCTTGTGCTTGCCATCTAAATGGTGATTCTTTCTTAAACTTTGTGAAATCCACATTATTCATTGGCATTGCTTCACTTTTTTTTGCTTTGATCTTGTACCCGGATACTTCATATTCCTTCAATTTCTTATGTAATTCTTTTATTGATAGTTCTGGTTCTGTTAAGTATATTATAACGTTATCTGCAAATAGACTGATTTTATATTCCTTCTCTTTTATTTTTATCCCTCGTATTTTAGTTTCTGTTCTTATCAGTTCTGTTAGTGGTTCTATAGCTAACGTGAACAGTGGGGGAGATAGTGGACATCCCTGCTTTGTTGATCTGATTAATTTAAATTGGTTTGATATATATCCATTTACTGTCACTTTTGCCAACGGTCCTTTATATAATGCTTTAATCCAATTAATACATTTCTCTGGTAGGTTGAATTTTTGTAGGACTTTGAATAAATAATTCCATTCTACTCTGTCAAAGGCTTTCTCTGCCTCTAAAGCAACTGCTACTGTTGGAGTTTTGTTTCCTTGTACTGCATGGATTAAGTTAATGAATTTACAGATATTGTCCATTGTTTATCTTTTTTTTAATAAATCCAGTTTGGTCTAGTTTTACTATTTTTGCTACACAGTCGGTCAATCTGTTTGCTAATAGTTTAGCTATTATCTTATAATCTGTGTTAAGTAGAGATATTGGTCTATACGATGCTGTTGTTAGTTTATCTTTCCCTGTCTTTGGTATTACTGTAATTATTGCTGTTTTGCATGAATCTGGTATGTTTTGTGTTTTTTCAATCCGGTTCATTACTTCCAAGAGAGGAGGAATTAATAAGTCTTTACATGTTTTATAGAATTCTATTGGGAGTCCATCCTCTCCCGGTGTTTTATTGTTCAGTAGTTTTTTTTTAAAATATCTCCTGTATTTCTTCTATTTCAAATGGTTTTATTAATTTATTTTGTTCCTCTGTTTGTAATTTCGGTAGTTCAAAGTTAGTTAGAAATTCATCTATTTTGTCTTCTTTCCCTTCGTTTTCAGTTTTATATAGTTGTTCGTAGAATTCCCTGAAGTTTTCGTTGATCTCCGTTGGGTTATATGTAATTTGTTTGTTCTTTTTCCTTGATGCTAATACCGTTCTTTTAGTTTGTTCTGTCTTAAGCTGCCATGTTAGTATTTTTTGCCTTTTCTCCTAGCTCATAATACTTCTGTTTTGCCTTCGTTATGTTCTTCTCCACCTTATATGTTTGTAGTGTTTCATATTTTATTTTGTCTGTCAATTCTCTTCTTTTAGTTGTATCTTCCTTTATTGCTAATTCTTTTTCTGTATTTGTTATTTCCCTTTCCAACTGTTCTATTTCTCGATTGTAGTCCTTCTTCATCTTAGTTACATAACTTATGATTTGCCCTCTGATGAACGCTTTCATTGCATCCGATAGTATAAACTTATCTTTCACTAATTCCGTATTTATTTCAAAGTACATTTTAATTTGTCGCTCAATTAATTCTCTAAAATCCTGTCTTTTAAGTAGCATGGAGTTTAATCTCCATCTATACATTCTTGGTGGGATGTCCTCCAGCTCTATTGCCAATAACAGGGGTGAGTGATCCAATAACAATCTAGCTTTATATTCCGTTTCTTAACTCTTCCTTGAACGTGGACTGATAACAGGAATAGGTCTATCCTTGAGTATGTTTTATGTCTACCCGAATAATATGAATATTCCTTTTCCTTTGGGTGTTGTTTCCTCCATATATCCAAAAGTTGCATTTTCTGCATCGATTTAATTATAAATTTGGTTACTTTGTTCTTTCTGTTGGTCTTTTTTCAGTTTTATCCATGTTTGAGTCCAAATTAAGGTTAAAATCCCCTCCTATTAGTATATTCCCTTGCATATCTGCGATCTTCAAAAAGATATCTTGCATAAATTTTTGATCTTCTTCATTAGGTGTGTATACATTGAGCAAATTCCAAAATTCTGAATATATCTGACATTTTATCATTACATACCTCCCTGCTGGATCTGTTATTTCCTCTTCTATTTTGATTAGTACATTTTTATTGATTAATATAGCTACTCCTTTGGTTTTTGAATTATATGATGCTGCTGTTACATGTCCTACCCTATCTCTCTTTAATTTCTTGTGTTCCACTTCAGTTAGATGTGTTTCTTGCACAAATGCTATATCAATATTTTCTTTCTTCAGTAAATTTAACAGCTTCTTCCTTTTGATTTGGTTTTGTATTCTGTTAATATTTAAAGTCATATAGTTAAACATGGCCATTTCATACTTTGTTTATCTTTCCTTTCCATTTCCTCATCACCACCTTCCCTTCTTATCCATTTGTTTTCTTTTTTTGAACACATTGTAGGACAATATTTCTAAAACATAAAATATTTCCACTATTCCCATATCTAAAATTCCTTTAACTCCAATAGTCCCTCCCTCTCTGAGTTGCCCTTTGTCCCTTGTCGGGCAACCACATCTCCCCTCTTCATTTGGATTTGCGAACCCGCTCGCAAACGTCAACTGATTTTGCAGTGACTTATTCTTCCCCACCCAGCCCCCCCAGAAAAGATTTTAATCTTCATATATAACAAAGCTCACTCTCTTAATTCCCTCCTTACTTTCTTTCTTCCCTTTCTTTCTCTTCTTAGTTCTTACTTATACTTTATTCTTCTTTATATATAGATTGTTGTCATTTTTGTTCTTGTTACATCTCTTCATCTCGCTGACTGTTTTGTAGACGTTTTGCAAATTCTCGTGCTTTTTCTGGATCCGAGAACAGTTTGCTTTGCTGCCCCAAGATAACTATTTTAAGCACCGCTGGATATTTTAACATAAATTTATAATCTTTTTTCCATAGGGTTGTTTTTGCTGCGTTAAACTCCTTCCTCTTCTTCAGGAGTTCAAAACTTATGTCTGGATAGAAAAAAATTTTTTGACCTTTCTATTCCAGTGGTTTTTTTGTCTTCTCTTATTTTTTTCATTGCCTTCTCCAATATATTTTCTCTTGTCATATATCTTAGGAATTTTTCTAGAATGGATCTTGGTTTTTGTTGTGGTTGTGGTTTAGGGGCTAATGTTCTGTGTGCCCTTTCTATTTCCATTCCTTCCTGTAATTCTGGCATTCCTAGGACCCTTGGGATCCATTCTTTTATAAATTCTTTCATATTTTTGCATTCTTCATCTTCCTTTAGGCCCACTATCTTTATATTGTTTCTTCCTTTATAGTTTTCCATTATATCTATCTTCTGAGCTAACAGCTCCTATGTTTCTTTAACTTTTTTATCAGATTCTTCCAATTTCTTTTTTAAGTCATCTACCTCCATTTCTATGGCTGTTTCTCGTTCTTCCACCTTCTCTACTCTTTTTCCTATTTCTGTCATGATCATCTCTAATCTATTCACTTTTTCTTCTGTACCTTTTATTCTTTTTATTTCACTGAATTCTTGTGTTAGCCATTCTTTTAATGTTTCCATATATTCTTTAAAAATTTTTTAATCCATGTATTGTCCCTTCCCTTCATCTTCCATTTCTCTGTGTTCTTCCTCCTCTTCTTCTCAGTCCACTCCAGGATCTGTGTCCTTTACCTCTGTCTATTCTGATCTTCTTGTTGGGTTGTTTATTTTATTTTGTTGGGTATTTTTGTTTTTAATATTTTTATTAAAGGTGTCTTGGTGTTGGTCGTCTTCCTCTGGGTTGGTCATCTGTTGTTTCTCTGATTTCCTTTTTTTATTCTCTTCCTTCTTGTTCCTGTTATTTTCTATGTTTTCCTGTTGAGAGTCTTGCTGTCGTGTTATACTTGTCTGTTTAAGCTGTGGAGGTTTACTCCTCAGCTGGTCCCCCCTCCCTTCTGTGTTGTTTTTGTCTTGTGCATCGCACATGCGCGAATCCTCGCACATGTGCGGTTGCGCACTTTTTTTGGCTCTGTGAGCCATCTTTGTAGTTCTGTGTTTGGGGTTTCCACTGACCTCAGGGAGCAGGCTTCTCTTTCCACAGCGGGCCTCCTCGTACAGGTAAGGCCTTCACCTTTCTCTTCTGACGTCTTTCCTTCTTCTTTTCTTCCCGTTGTTTTTGTTTTTTTCTTTCTTTGCTGCCATTTTCTCCACACTTTTATTTTTAATTTGTTATGGTTTCTGTGTTTGTGGCTTTGCTTTTTCTTTACTTTTTTTAACTTTTCTGGAGATGGCTGGTATTTCCAGTCACTACTCCATCACGTGACTTCCCCGTACTGAGCTACACAGTTGTAGGTGTATAGTGAGTAGAGCAGTGCACTAATAACACAGCCCTGTGGTGCTATGGTACTGATGGAGATTGTGGAGGAGATGTTCTTACCAATCCTCACTGATTGTGGTGTGGAGGTGAGAAATTTCATAATCCAATTACACAGTGGGGTGTTGGGGCCCAGGTTTTGGAGTTTGCTGATCAGTTTTGAGGGGATGATGGTGTTGAATGTCGATCTGTAGTTGATAAAAAGCATCCTGAAATATGCATCTTTGCTGTCCAAGTGTTCCAGGGCTTTGTGTAGTGCCAGTGAGATGGCATGTGCCATGGACCTGTTGCTATAAGTCTGATAGGCAAATTGGAATAGATCCATGTTGTCGCTCACACAGGAGCTGATATGTTTCCACACCAGCCTTTCAAAACTCCTCAGGAGTTTGTGAGGTCTGGCATGACATCAGAAACACTGGTAAATTTCAACAGATGTGTGGTATAAAGTGAGCTGAGCGAATGTATCAAGGGGACTCCAATGCCCTGAGCATAAAACCCTGCAAAAATTAGTTGCTTCAGCCCAGAATATCACAGGTAAAACCCTCCCCACCATCAAGAATGTCTATGGAGACTGCTGCCATTAGAGAGCAGCAGCGTACATCAAGGATCCACACCACCCATCACTCGCTCTGCCCTCACTGCTACCATCAGGACAGAGGTACAGGTGCCACAAGATTTGCGCTACCAGGTTCACGAACACCACCACCAGAGACCCCAACAAGAAAATCAAAAACATTCATGAAATGAAAGTACTTACTTCACCCATCTCAGAATATCTCAATATAAGTCACTGTTAATCAATCAGTTTTGATAGATGCCATTCTGGTTTCTGTAAGGTAATGCAGTGGATAATTAGCACAAACTCCAGTGCTGACACTCTGGACTAAGATCACTATCGACGTGAGTGCCACTGGTCGATTGTCATCTATGCAGGTTAGCATATTCTACTTGGGCACCAGTATGATTGATGCCTGTTTCTTTTAAACTTTATTTAAAATTTTATGACATGAATAAAATAAAAATTACATTTAAAGAAATAATAAAAAAATAAGATAATAAAAATTAGAATACTACATCATTAAACTACTCAAATTAAACCCCCCCAATAATTATAACACAACATTAATCATCTAATTTAAAATTAGTCCAACTCCCCCAAATAAAGAGTGAAGAATTAATTAACAATGTTATCAATAAAATAGAAAAAAATCTCACTTACAAAAAAGATAAAACTTAACAACAAAAAAAATTATTAACAACAAAAAAATATCAATACTAAAATAATACCCTTAAACATATATTTAAATCAAATATAATACATGTATTTAACAAATGAAATCCACTTTAAAACTAAGTTCAAATATTAAAATCATATATCAACCACATATCTGTTATACAAAAAATCATAATTAATAATACATAAATACAGAATTTCCATTAATACCAAGTTTCCTTTATAATTCATCGAGAGAACAAATACATCCCTTAGAAAAATAATCAGATAAACTTTTTATTCCCTTCCCCTCCCCTTATATAAAAAAAGAAAAAAAGAAAAAAGTTCAAACATAAAATTCTCCATATTTTTCATTTATAACATCTTCAAAATTCTCTATCGAAATTAACTTAATTTTATTAAACTCTTCTCCCTCAATGTATTTGTACTTAATTTTCTTCTTTTTCTTCTTATCACCTTCCCCTCATCTTTCTCTTCATCTAATTCAACATCCTCAATTTTTGACTTATTATCTTTTGTGACATCATCCTCTTAAAAAAGAAAGAAAAAAGAGAAACCCCCCAAAAAAAGAGAAAAAAAATGAGAGAAAAAAACCCTCCTAATTCCCTCTCAATTACAATCAGAAAACAAACAAAAAAAATTATTTATTTAAAAAAAATAATAAAAAAAAACCTTCACTTCTTAACCCAAAAATTAAAAAGAAAACAAAACAGGTCGGAGGTCACAACTACCTCCTCCTGTTTAAACCACCCAAAGCGGTAACTCCCCCAAAATATTGGGTGTGAGATAACTCACAGGTAGCTGATGACTTCTGGAAACTAGTGCCCACCCAGTTCCCTCTCCCAACTCCCATTTCATTAAACTATCATCATTATTTAAACTATTTAAACTCTTCTCAAAAAAAAAAATAAAAGATTTATTTTTTTAAATCAACGTTACCACTTCGGTCACCATTGCTTCCATTTCTTTTAAAAAAACTGGATCCCACCTTACATCTCTACTCTCTTTCGAGACCTTGAAGGACTACATCGTTCCTGAAACTGCATGATTGATAGAGACTGAGCAAAGTCCATAACCTCTTTAGGATTGTCAAAGAACTTTGGCTAATTTCCATCCTAAAAAATCTTCAGTACTGCAGAATACCTGAATGTTGCCTTATGTCTTTTTTTCCACAACCGTTCTTTCACAGAATTAAATTCGCGTCGTTGAAACATAATTTCTTGACTCAAATCTTGATAGAAGAAAACAGGATTATTCTGAACCATCAAAGGAGATCTATTTTGCTGGGCATTTCTAATAGCCGTAGGTAAAATTGTCTCTCTGTCGCAATAGTTTAAACAACGGATCAAAACAGATCTTGGATTCTGTCCTGAAAAAGATTTTCTTCTTAAAACTCTATAAGCACGTTCCAGTATTAAACCTTCAGGGAATTTATCCTGTCCTAACACTCGTGGAATCCATTCAGTAAAAAAATTTCTTGGATCTGGTCCTTCTATGCCTTCTGGCAAACCAACAATTTTCACGTTGTTCCGTCTAGATTGATTCTCCAAATAATCAACCTTTTTTGCTAAATTTTTATTTTGGATCTGCAATGTTTCAATTATTCTATTTTCATCTTGCAGTTGATCCTGTGCATCGACTAAACCTTGATCACACATTTCAAATCTTTCAATGGTTTCAAGCTTAAAAGCTCCATTAATGACTTCCACCATCGCATTAATCTTGGAAATAAACAGGTTCACAAAATTAGCTAAGTGACTCGATACAGAATATATCTTATCTTCAAGATCCTTAACAGACATTTCAACAGAAGTAGATTCAGGCATAATGGGGTCTTGCTGTTCCTTAGAGACCACGGGATCTTCTGTCCCTTCCCTTAATTTAGTATCTTTTCTAGCAGTTTGACTTCGTATAAAAATCCCTCTCAAAGTCCCCCCAGCAATGCCAGGAGACTGAAGGTCAGGGTTATCTTTAAGCCAAATCTCTTTAATGATCTTCACTGAATCGATGTCTGGAAAAACCGTTGTAATTGAAGATGCATTTTGCAGAGCCACCACTGTAGCAGTCGAATGACAACTCTTTAACTGTCCAGCTGGTGGCCCTCCAGCTGATTCAACTGTCAAAGCCTCAGCAACAACACCCACAGTGGCCACCGTGCGAAACACTGGCACCCATCCAGCCCCTTGTTCTGAAAGTTGTTGAGTGCGACCTTCAGAGAGCCTCACCGGCTTAAAACGAAGCTTCAATGCCGAACTCTGTACGTCCTCCTCTGGATCCATTCTACGCTGAGTCCTGGCTTCTTGTAAACAAGTAGGCTCAGACAATTTCGGAAAATGTAGTTTTTTAACAGTCTGTTGATGTTTTCTTTTGCCTTTATTTTGCATATAAACCATTAAGCACTAATCCAACACCTCTTATTATTTATAAACTTTTAAAAGAACTTTAACGGGCACTTAAAGACAAAACAATAAATCAGAGTCAGGAGAGGTCTGGAAGGCACGTCTGTTCCCTACGCCATCTTGCCACGCCCCCGATTGATGCCTGTTTGAAACAGGTGGGGTCCTCAGCTTTAAGAACTGGACATTTATTTATTTATTTATTTTAAAATTGTAGAGTCATAGGATGCTCTGTAGTTAGTTATGGATTATTTAAGATGGTATGTGGGTAGAAAAATACAAGATTGAGGACCCCTGATCTAGACATTTGGCCATTGGCTTTATTTTCATGCCTCCACTGATCGGCCCCATCTCCAAACAAGATTTATTATTTTAGATCGAAATCTTTTCATCTTCAAATCCTCAGTCAGGTCACTTTTGAAGGTGCAAACTTCTCTCACTTCTCCTTGTAGCTGAAGGCTCTTCACTTACTGTGATGTTTCTGATAACTTTGTGCTAAGCCTTCATCATGCCCTTGCTGTCTTTCTTAAATGGAAGTGCCTACTATTGTACATTATACAATCCTGAGGCTGAAATGATGGATGAGAAAATTCTTGCAGTATTTCATCGCCATTATGTTTTATTCTATTACATCTTATGGTCCCAAGTGACCCATTTTTGTTGCTCACGTTTGAAGTAAGCGCACAAATTTCTCTCACCCAGCCTTTTTATGGCGCAATGTCGGATTAAAGCTGGCTCAGCAAAAAGAAAAGGTGAATTTGCCTTTTTATGGACAAGGCTGATCCAGTGTTGCCTTCATAGAGCAGCAGCGGGAGCCGCCTTCCTGAGCTGAGGGAGGCGGGTGAGTGGTGCAGTAGCACTACCCGTCACTGTGACATCATCATAGGGCAAGTTAAAAATTAATATCGACATTCCCTCCCACCCAAAATTCTTACTGCAATCAAACAGGTACTTAGTTTAAAAAAATAAATAAATCCACAATAATATACATTAAGTATCTGAACTGAGTGCTTTAAAATTCGTGGGGTCATGGGCTGACGACATCATTGTGATGTCATCAGCCTGCCCTTTCACAGGCACTTTTAGGGGCATTGCCTTCATGGAGGAGGTGAAGGGAGTTGCTCCACCTTTGAGTCTGTCCCCCTTGGCGGATTGGATTTCAGCTGCTGAAGCTTTCATGGAGTTAAGTGAGGTGACGTAAAGGCAGAAAATATCTGCCTTTGCCTTCACTTTTTTCTCCCAGTATAGATAGGCCTACTATCTGGAACTCCGTTAATCCAAAACAAATCTCAGCAATGGCATCTCAGGCCATTTGACCGCTCAATCCAAACAGATTCAGTACTTGCACAACCTGGTAAACATTTTCCACTTAGAACTGCATCATTGACCTTAATCCATATTCAGCAACTGGTCAAGTAATTAAAGGTTGTATCCCCTGGTTTCAAAAGATCAAATAATTTAACCTTCATTCATGAAATAATTTCATTGCAGATTATACTCACAATATAGGAAGTGGATGGATTAGTGATGTATTTTCGCCTCCACACTTGCATTTAGTATACTCAGTGCTATGTACTGTATCATTCAATACAGCAAGGCACTATGTTGTTGGCATTACTTTAAAGTAAATGGAGCCAACATGGAAGTCAGATCTGAATGCCTTCAAACATTCACCACAGAGTTATTTTGTTTTTGATTAGTTGATGCCTTTGCAATATGAAACCCACGTTCCTCTGTTTTCAGTTCCCTGATCTAATAGCTTGAAGCCAAATTTCCAACCAGCTTTCAGATGATAGGGATGTGAAATAGGATGTTAGAGATGCAAGCTCCATGCTGATTAAGTTGCATCTGGCAGGGTTGCACAGAAACATTTCTGAGCTGTAATGTTGGAGCTCTATTTCTCCATAACTTTTATTTACAACAAAAATGGAATTGTAATTTAAAAATATTATAATTTTTGTCAATACCAAATTAGACATCTATTTTGGAGAGGAATGCATTCCTTGAGGGGATGAAATTAATTAAAAGTCAGGGCCGATAGATTAACTTTTTAGCCACCTCATAGCTAATGTGCAGCAAGAATACATTTAACCCACAATTACCCCAACAATGATCAAATGACCAGACTAGTATGACGTGAAGAATCGAGGGATGTTCATATGAACTTTTAAAAGCCGCTGTGAGCTGACAGAAATGTTGAAATAACCTACTGGCAGCAGAATGCTGCGGCACCTTAACTGGTTGTATCCCTGTCATGTCATTCTCAACAAGATGTATCAAATTTTCATAAGTGTCACCCATTGTTCCACCAAGTCTCGATTGGTCTCCAACAAATTGACAACTAGAGGAAAAACTCATTTATAAGCCTAAAGTTCATAGGAACTTTTAATAAACTCAAAATCATTTTCCTAATGAGAAAATGATTGTTAAAGAAGAAAGACACTTCACGACGAGACCAATTAATGGACATACAGCAAACACACATTTTAAATGTGGTGCAATAAAAAGGATGGGAAGAATCCACAGCCATCAAATTGCCGCTTATAATTTTTACATGAGGAAATAAAAAAATGGCTGAGGGCAAACTACATCAATAGATGCAGACAAAATTGATCCCCTTTTGATATGGGAAGAGACCCTTCCTGGTGATGGAGAGGATAAGTTCTGTTTGAAATCGTTGTGAAATGTGCATGAAGACAATAATTAAAGGTAAAGGGCAGCTTGCAACAAATCTGCTGACAGGGGTGATCATCTCTGTAGATCAGAATGGGTTCCTTTAAATCACACATGTCAAACTCTGGCCCGCGGGCCAAATTTGGCCCGTGATATAATTATATTTGGCCTGCAAGATCATATCAAATATGTATTAGAGCTGGCCCGCTGGCCGCCGCGCCATTATAGCACATGCACAGCTAATACTACAAATCCCAGAGTGCTTTGCGAATGCATTGGCGCCGGCCCGTCAGCCCGCTAATCGCCCCCACCTCCTCTATTTACTTTCATTAGCATCTGTGACCTGTCGCCCAACTCGCACGTAATAAACCCCTTACGAAAAATGGCCAAACGAAAGACAGAAAACAGGACCTTTCAAGACAGGTGGGAAGCAGACTATATGTTCATCATTTTAAAAGACAAACCTGTTTGTCATTGAAGCAAGTTGTTATTTTTTTGACTTGTTGGCTTGTGAAAAAAAATACATTTAAAAGGAGCTTAAAGGCTATAGAGAAATATTATTTATTGAATATTTTATTTCTCATTTGTTAATGCTTCTTCTGGAAAGAGTTTAACCATAACTATTATTAAACATTTATTTTAATAAGAAAAAGTTTAACATTACATATGTTGAAAGAAGAGAAAACATGCAGATTGTTGTTGAAGATTTTCAATAAATATTTAGTTTGGCCCACAACTTAGTCCAAGTTTTTAATTTTGGCCCTTTGTGAATTTGAGTTTGACACCCCTGCTTTAAATGATCACTATACAGTAGTGTGTTACACTCACCGTCCCAGTTAAAGAGAAATACAGGGCAGTTTAACCTACACTTAGACTTAAACGTTAGAGCTGTGCAAAGTTTAGTACAGAGACTAAATTTGTGTTGAGCATTTTGCAATACTTTATGTATTGTTCGGCTCCGAATCATGGGTCCTCTACCGGCATCACTTACAGCTCCTAGAACGCTTCCACCAGCATTGTCTCTGCTCCATCCTCAACATTCACTGGAGCGCTTTCGTCCCTAACGTCGAAGTACTCGAGATGGCAGAGGCCGACAGTATCGAGTCCACGATGCTGAAGATCCAGCTGCGCTGGGTGGGTCACGTCTCCAGAATGGAGGACCATCGCCTTCCCAAGATCGTGTTATATGGCGAGCTCTCCACTGGCCACCGTGACAGAGGTGCACCAAAGAAAAGGTACAAGGACTGCTTAAAGAAATCTCTTGGTGCCTGCCACATTGACCACCGCCAGTGGGCTGATATCACCTCAAACCGTGCATCTTGGCGCCTCACTGTTCGGCGGGCAGCAACCTCCTTTGAAGAAGACCACAGAGCCCACCTCACTGACAAAAGGCAAAGGAGGAAAAACCCAACACCCAACCCCAACCAACCAATTTTCCCCTGCAACCGCTGCAACCGTGTCTGCCTGTCCCGCATCGGACTTGTCAGCCACAAACGAGCCTGCAGCTGACGTGGACATTTACCCCCTCCATAAATCTTCGTCCGCGAAGCCAAGCCAAAGAAGAAGATGTAATCACTAGTGGTCATTTATAATTTATATGCAGTATTTGTAGTTATATTATTTCACTTGTGTGTGCTCAGCCTTGATAATTTATTCACGGACATCTTCAGCATCACCCTGTGGTACCTGTATGTTTCAAACAGACCTTAATTGTACAGGGCCCAGGAAAAGCATGGCGATCTGCCTATAAATTACTACCGATCAGTGGCCCTCATATTCACAGTGATAAAGTGTTTTGAGAGGCTTGTGTTGTAGCATCTCAACTCGTGTCAGAGCAGTGACATGGATCCATTCCAATACCGCAGCAACAGGTTTACGGCAGATGACATCTCACCAGCTGCACACAAATCACTGGAACTCCTAGACAGCAAATATGCATACATTAGTGTCTTTAATCGACTTTATCTTCTACATCTTTATTGACCACAACTTGGCATTCAACACCATCATCCCCTCAAAACTGATCAGCAAACTCCAAGACCTGAGCCGCAGGAACCGACTGTGAAATTTGATCCTGGATTTCATTACGTCCAGACCACAATCTGTGAATATTGGTAAGATGATCTCCTCCATAATCTCCATCAGTACTGGAGCACCACAGGGTTGTGCCACTGCTTGACTTGCTTTGATGATACCACACTAGTGCATTGTATAAAAAGGGGTAATGAGTCAGCCGACAGAAGGGAGTCTGAAAACCTGGCTGAATGATGGACTAACAACGATCTCCCACTCAATGACACCAAAGCCAAACAGCTAATTGTGGACTTTCAGAGGGGAAACCCAGAGGTGTACAATTCAGTAATCTTTGAGGATCAGAGGTGGGGATGGTGAGCAAATTTAAAATCCTGTGAGTCACTATCTCAGAGGACCTTTCCTGGACTCAACACATGAATATCATTGTGAATAAAGATCAGCGGCTTGACTTTCTCAGGAGTTTGTGGAGATGAGGCATGATATCGAAAACGTTGGCTACTTCTACATATGTGTTGTGGAGGCTGGTATGGGGGCACCAATACCCATGCAAAAGCCCTGCAAAAGGTAGTGGGCACAGCTCAGTATATCACAGGGAAAACTCTTCCCACCATCGAGAAAAACAACATGAAATACTGCTGTCAGAGAGCAGCAGCAATCATCAAGGATCCGTCCCACTCAATCATCAAGGATTCAGGCCACCCAGGGTGTGCTCTGTTCCTGCTGCTGCCATTATAAATAAAGTATAGGTGCCACAGGACTCGTACCACCAGGTTCAGGAACCCCTCCACCATTGGACACCTAAACAACAAACTCAATCAGAGACTCGTTTAAAGACTCTTGCTTTGCACCTTATTTATAATTAAATATGTATTTTCTGTATTGCACAGTCACTTTGTTTATGTCTCTTGAACAGTTTTTTGCCCTACTGATAAGTAGAAATTCTGCCTGGCCCACAGGAAAAAGAATCTCAGGGTTGAAAGCAATTGTGGTGGAACCTGGTACTGCAGGCATGTCTTCACTGGGCTGGGGAGGCTGGCCCACCTCCTGTACCTGTAACCCCTCCACATAAGATCTCTTAATAAAGGCTGAGAGCCCTAGTCTCCTCCCTCATAGCTGCCTTGGACGTGAGCCAGCAGCATGTGGAGGCAGTCTGGGCCTTCTGATCAATAAAGCCTTTGACTACTTGCTTCATGTCTGCAAGTGGTCATTGATCATGCTACAGTGATGTCATGCATTCACTCTGCCAATAAATCTGAACTTTAAATTTTGAACTTTTTAAGCCTTCTGAATACGTATTGCTCTTTTGAACTTTGACTTATTTTATTCTTTCTGGAGGGGTTCAGAATGAGTGTAGATTACAAATGTAAAAGACAATTACACTTTCAAATACTTTTATCAACAAATTGATTTCTGATTTCAATTTTTCAATAGTTTATTCATTTACATTTTTCTGAAAGTCTGTCATAAATTATTTGTAATTGCAAAATGAAAATTAAGATGACTATCAATATATTTGTCTAAAAGGGTCCATTTAATTTTATGCATAACAGCTCTACAAAGCAGTATTTTTGTTTAAATATTAAACTACAAGAGTGAGACCGTTGCTTCATCGTTGTTGAAGATCTTGTATCATTTGAAAATAGCTCACAGAAATTAGTGGAGAAAAGAAATTCAAAATTACATTTAGTGAATCCATTTTCTCTGTCGGCATCTGGTTTTCTGCTCCACAGGTTGCAAAGTCAGACGCCATCTACCACCTCCACGCAAGCAGCCAGTGTTTCACAGTAAAGAAAGCTCACTAAGGGCAGCCGTCCCACTCTGATCTAATGTCACATTCACACAATATCGCAGTCATTAGATACCAGCCTGGAGCTCTGGGTGTTTAATTTTTAATCTCATCATTTTTAGACAGAGTTACAGGATTAATGGAGATTACTTCAGTGCCACTGGCGTCACTAGGGGGAAGTGGACCACACCAGGTTCCCCCAACAGAGGGGGTGACACCACACCAAAATGACTGTCTATAACATTTTTGTGCAGTGTTTCAGCAGAAATTTATTATTTTTTATAAAAATATCCCTGTAGTTATAACAAAAACATTTTTTGTTAGCCAATCTTCCATGTATCAATTTACCTACAAGGCTAAAACTCTATGTTAATTGACTCTTTGAACCTTCTAATGTCACCCCCCACCCCGGCCCAGCTCAGTGTCACCTCCACCACCACACCAGATATACAAGGAACACACGCTCGGTCCATGGGGGGTGGAGGGAGTGACACCATGAGTTACTGCACCAGGTGACACTAACCCTAGTGACACCACTGTTCTGTGTTATTTGTTACAAAGCTGTAAATACATTAATAAATACTATGGTTACAAATTTGGCAGAAATAGACATCAGAAGAATAGTTATGTTAACAAGATGCATGATGTTTAGTCGTTTGAAATAAAAACCAGGGAATAGAATCAAATATTTTGACAACTGTAGTTTGGTTCCAACACTGCAGGTATTTATTTGATGCATTATACCTCTATAATTGGGCAGAATGATATTTGATCCTCTTCCCTGCATTTTCGGCACTTACATTTTATTATCCTCATAGCCAACTGAGTTTCAAGCCTTGTTACTGCAGCCATTTCATCAAGTAGATGTGTGAGAGCTTTCAAGGCATTTTCAGGTAAATCCTGAGTCTCCACTCCTCAATCTGATAAAGTTTTAAGAAATTGTTTTTTTCAAAAATGTTTTTTTTTACTCCTTCTAAATCTCAAAATAAAAAAAATACATTTAAAACAGTTAAAATGCAGCATTTATGAAAGATTACATTAATATCACATCAGAATGTTTTATAAAACTCTGGTTAGACCACACTTGGAGAATGCGTGGAGGACATTTACCAAGATGTTGCTTGGATTAAAGAACATGCCATTTGGAGCAAGATTGATAGACCTGGGCATTTTCTTTTTGAAAGGTGACTTAATAGATGTATACAAGATTATAAGTGGCTTAGATAGGGTGGTCAGCCAGCACCTTTTCCTTGGGTGACAATAGCAAGTACCAGAGGATATCAGTTTAGCGAAGATATCAGAGAGAAGTTTTTCACTCAGAGTGATGGTGGAGGTTAGTACAACAGGGACATTCAAAATTCTCTTACATATGAACATGGATGTAAGAAAAATGTCAGGTTATAGGTGAGGTGCAGAAAATGAGATTGTTGTGGAGCAGGTTTTCATAGGTTGGGACAACATGGGATGAAGGGCCTGTACAGAGCTGTAATGTTATATGTTCTAATTAATAAAAAGCATTATAATTGAGATAAAGCAAAAGAAACAAACCTGTTTTCAATCTTGGTGTGATAGTCCGCACTGTCAAAATAGAAAAATATACACAGAACCATAGAGCATACAAAGCACATTTAGAAAGTCATGCTCGTTGGAATGATGGATATTGATGTCAGGTTGACCTTTCACCCTTGTCAATATTGAATCTCAGTCAAAGATCACAGTGAAACAGCACAGTATTTATATAATTTTGACATATCTCTGACAAATTGATCAGCATTTCTCATTGAATTTGAAGAATAATATGACAATTCCTTGCTAAGACCACACATTGTCCTTAAGAAATGCAAATGATTGATGCCAATCTGAAATTCACATGTACAGTCATTAATCAATATAAGTTGAAACTTCATATCTTACAAACAGAGGAACACCTGTCTAGAAGGTCTTGTCTTTTAATATACTGTAATATCCGTGTCTAATGCATATGTTTCAAGGTATAATTAACACATTAAATTGGAAGTCTCAGGAATTAATTGAGTTCTTTAAGACACATAGAAAGGGAACTTTTGCTCAGGTTCAAAGAGAAAGACCATTATCAGTGTTTCATACTGCAAAGTTTATGCCTTCTGTTGTAAGCTTGACAGATTATTATTGGTCAGCTGTTAATCAAATGGGAACAGGTTCTGTCAGATCGCTCTAAACTGTTAATGCTCCTGTCAACTTGTTGAACAATTCATTTAGGAAGTGGCTTTGAAGAGTTAATTTAAGTGCTAATTTGGTAGACTGGTTATCTTAATGTGCAAAGTTTGTGCCTCTTGAAATCCTGAAGTAATGCGGGGAGTCTTATTAATTGTTGCTTCTGGATGACTCAAAAATAGAATATTTTACATTGGTTGCACACCCATTTTCAAAGAGTCTCCAGCCTTTCAAGTCAGCATGAATGAGCTTCAGCTCTGAACTTATTGGTTTGAGTAGTGGAACAGGAGTCAGATGTACTAGCATCTGACTTCCAGTTTGTTTCTGACATTATGTTGCATTGTGTCCAAGAGGTTCACACAGACAAGCACATTGCAGTTACAGTCACTGCAGTTCTCCATAAAATCACCAGTGAGGGATCAATGTGATGCAGCATATAATTACTTCACAAATGTTTAATATGTTGCATCTTTTTTAGATTTCTGCTACATAATGACGGACACAGAAGGATTTATTTTACAAATTAATTCAATGGGAAATTGCATTAAGGATATTCTTCAATTCACAATCCGAGTGAGGACATTTCATATCAGGATTTTGAATGCAGGTCCTGCAGGAATTTCCATATGTTAACATTAATAAAATTAACAACGAGAAAATCCTGCAAGTTGCTGAGATGTATTTGTTCACATTCTTGATAAGTGTTCCTAATGGACGAGGATCTACAAAAGGAGATTTAATTTATAAAGCTATTCCATTAGGTCATTTCAGCTCTTGCAACAGTGTTATCAAATGCTTCTAGGCTTGGAATGCTCTTACAAATGTTTTTTTTTCTTTCCATGGACAAATTGGCTGCAATACCTTCTGATTTTCAGAGAGACATTTCAGGTTATTTTTCCAAAGCTTTTATGCGTTATTGCTTTTTGCTGAGATTTCTAGACATTAATATAAACTGTTCATGGTCTGATTTTAAAAATAAGACCCAGTGAATAAAATAGGTACTTCAGTTTTATATTTTTCTTTGTTCGCTGCATCTCATTTGAAGTTACCAGCTCATTTGGAAAGGAGTCAAAAACTATTTCTGATTTTTGGATGACTGAATTTGAAACAGCCTTCATTAAATAACAACAGTCAAATAAGAGTTGCAATTAATATTAAATTTATTGTCACTGGACAATTATAAATTTGTGGTGAACTGAATGTTTATGATTTTTTTTTACCATATCTCTTTCCATACTGGGATAATTTAAGGCATACCATTGCAGTTTTATAACCAAAATACTTTGCATTGCAGCAAGAAACATTTATTGGGCACATGTGCATTATACTTGTGTGTATGACAAAAGTCATTATCATTTTCATTAAAGTAGTCAAATTCAGAAAAGAAAATGCAATTCCTTAACATTAAACAAAAAAAAAGAAAACTGAAGCAATGGTAATGTTATACAAACCTGATACTTTAAATTGAAGGACTGTATTGAGAAAAGAAATCCTGAAACAAGTTCACAATTTCAGATTCCTTAGATCATGGGTAACAAGCTGATGGCAAATGTGCAATAGACATAAAAGCAAGAAAATCAATGGGAAGGCAACATTTATAGAAATGAGAAACATCCTAACGAGCAAGAAAATAGCAATTGGCGTCCACCTTAGAACTCTCATTGCTACATTCTTCCTATGTTGATGTATGGCTTCCAGTCAAAGACCATCACAAATGCAATGGAATCTATGTCAGATTTCTAAGTTATAGCTGTATGCTTCCTAGGAATGGCAAAAGCAATTTGTACAAACTCAATTTGATACACAGTTAATTTCAAATTAGGTCTTATAGTCCTAATATTACCCAACAAAAATAACATCGGATCCCGTGGGAACCTAACCCCTGTTATTCATTCCAAAAAAAATGTCCAACTTCCAACCATAAATGTTTAGCTTGAGGACACTTCCAAGTAAAATGCAAAAAAAAATCCAATCTCTTGACCACATCTGATAATGTAGGGTTCAATTTAAAAAAAAAAAATGAGTCAAATCAGTAACTGTTGCAAAAATTTATATTGAACCAACTGATATCTAAAATTATTATTTTTTGTCATATCTCTAGATAATTCCATCTTTCTCATCTCTGGGATGAGGGATGGAGAGATGGCATGTGGAACTTCACATCTGTATTCCACTTGAGAAGATTACTTATAATTTAAGAAATAAATATGAGATATTGTGGAAAATATGGTACCCTACTTGCAAAATGTGGGTATGAATGTTTAACAGACTCTTTGAAGACCCCCATCTCTTGATAACCTCCAGTATTATAATTTTTATTATTAAAAACATCACCAAACACAATTTATCACCTTGACACTCTCCAATTATTTTTTTCTTTTATGTTGGGGGGGGGGGGGTTGTTGTTTTTTATACCACATGTAATTTTTGAAGTCTCTTATTGAATGAAATTTACTTACCACTGTGATTTAAAAATCATTAAATAAAATATTTCAAAAATGCAATGGAATAGATGTGGTTTCTCAGAAGAATGCTGTGCATATCATATATGGACAGGATAACCAATGAAGAACTCCTACAAAGAACAAAAACAAAACATTCATTACTTTAAAGAATCAGAAAATAGCAATCGAAATTCTTTGGACCCATCACGTGAAGAGATACATTAGAACATTTAGTAACAAATGGAAAGCTGGAAGGAGAAAGAAGCAGAGGACGACAGAATGAAAATAAGAGATGGATTAACATCACCGTTAGAGACAGGGGAGTTAACACCTACAATTCAGAGGGTCAGAGACCACGACAGATGAAGAGACATGATTGCCCACGCATCTGAATGAACGAATTCCATTCAGTCCATCTTCTCTGGACTTCCTTCAAATTTTTTTTCTCATGTATTATATATTAGGGATGGTTTCATTAGAATTGGTGTTTCAATTCATATTCTTGTTTTGTACTTTAAAAATGATTGCATTTCACAACTTAATGATGTCTAATATTCATGTAACACCCTATTGACTAAAGCTACTATCAAAAATAAAATATCCAAAGATGGAAATCTGTCTACTCTAGGCAGCCGTAAATCAGGAATACAATAATGGCTGCATATTGTACTCCACTGACAAAACTTAATTATGTTGGGGAGAATTTAGGAAGATATATCATTATGAGTTTGATTCTAGAATATTTCTCCTGTTTTGCGGAAACTGCCAAAATGTTTGGCCTGGAAGTCAGCCTGAAGAAAACTGAGGTCCTCCATCAGCCAGCTCCCCACCATGACTACCAGTCCCCCCACATCTCCATCGGGCACACAAAACTCAAAACGGTCAACCAGTTTACCTATCTCGGCTGCACCATTTCATCGGATGCAAGGATCGACAACGAGATAGACAACAGACTCGCCAAGGCAAATAGCGCCTTTGGAAGACTACACAAAAGAGTGTGGAAAAACAACCAACTGAAAAACCGCACAAAGATAAGCATGTACAGAGCCGTTGTCATACCCACACTCCTGTTCGGCTCCGAATCATGGGTCCTCTAACGGCATCACCTACGGCTCCTAGAACGCTTCCACCAGCGTTGTCTCCGCTCCATCCTCAACATTCATTGGAGCGACTTCATCCCTAACATCGAAGTACTCGAGATGGCAGAGGCCGACAGCATCGAATCCACGCTGTTGAAGATCCAACTGTGCTGGGTAGGTCACGTCTCCTAAATGGAGGACCATCGCCTCCCCAAGATCGTGTTATATGGCGAGCTCTCCACTGGCCATCGTGTCAGAGGTGTACCAAAGAAGAGGTACAAGGACTGCCTAAAGAAATCTCTTGGTGCTTGCTACATTGACCACCGCCAGTGGGCTGATATCGCCTCAAACTGTGCATCTTTGCGCCTCACATTTCGGCGGGCAGCAACCTCCTTTGAAGAAGACCGCAGAGCCCACCTCACTTACAAAAGGCAAAGGAGGAAAAACCCAACACCCAACCCCAACCAACCAATTTTCCCCTGCAACCGCTGCAACCGTGACTACCTGTCCCGCATCGGACTTGTCAGCCACAAACGAGCCTGCAGCTGACGTGGACATTTACCCCTCCATAAATCTTCTTCCGCGAAGCCAAGCTAAATAAGAAGATTTCTCCTCCGCATTGGTTTTAGATTTTACACATTGTGTATGTGGACTAAAACCTCTATCTATTTTCAATCAACCATTAAAAAAAATTGGCTATGCTTGGACATTGGACTCATCACATTATATCATCCCTGGACTGGGTCCTTACTCCACATTGTTGTGATATACAAAACTAAAAGTCTGTGCTAGACCCAATGGGTTCTTTCTCTTGCATGGAACAGACAATTATCTATGAAATGGCATCAATGAACTTTCATGACATGGATATGATTGGTATATTTGCCTTTAGAGGCTTTTAGAGGTCAGAGATTTACCTTCATGGAATTATGAAGCATTGTTTACATTGGTCACTGAACAAATGTCAGAATCCAGGTAGGAATGAAGATAAACTATTTGCAACAGTGGAGTGCAATATGTAGCCATTATTGTATTCCTAGCTTACTGCAACCAAAGAGATTAGCCTCCAGTGCAAAATTTAAATTGGTAAAGCATGAAGCTTAATACACCAAGAAAATGCCTATGTCACTGCATTAAATTCAAATTAAAATATGTGGTTTTGACTATGCATGCTGCTTAACAGCCTTGGGGTGAATATGTTGCATTTGCAGTGACGTGACAAATAAAGATTAAAAGCCTTTGCAATTTCCTGATCTCGTAAAGAAGTTTTCTATTCTTTCTAACAGCTTGACATCGATTTGATCAATTATGTTTTGCTGAAAATTTCAACTTTTAAACCATTGGGATATTCAAAAAAAGCAGCTCTGTAAATGGAAGCCATATATTGTAGTACAGTAGTAAAACATGAAAGTCTACAGACACGGTGGTTGAAGTGAAAAACAATGCTGGTGAAGCTTAGCTTGTCAAATGCTATACTTTATATTACAAAGATACATGACCAATGTTTTGGGCTTGACCCCTTCATCAAGGTGTGAAAAAGTGTAGGCAGGCTCCCGATGCCTTAATCTCGGCTGCCCGCCCTCCAGAGCTACCAACTTCTCTTATGCTGACTCTTACCTGGGCCCCATCCACCCTTGGGCTGTAGCTTCCAATGCCAGCCCTCACCACGTGGCTCCCGAAAATGCAGAGACTTACCGTGGTCCCAACTTCACTGCTGGATACTACAGTACCATTATCTCCCCCCACCTTTACTCCTTATCCTTCTCCATCCCCTTACACCTCTCCTTTATCTACCCATCTCCCCATCGGAGCTTTCCATTCCTTCTCACCCTCAGACTCTCTCATCTCCTCCCCTACTCTCTACCTCCCCTGTACCCAACCTGCTCTCTGACCTCCCAAACCCTCCATCTGCCACAATGGACCTCCACTACTTGCCCCGCTGAACTTCCCTACTCCCCACCAATTCCCTATCCTCAACCTCCCCCCTTTGATCTCCCCATTCCCCCACAACCCCCTGACATCCCCATCCCACCTCCCCAACACATCCCCCCTGACCTTCCCAACCGTCCACCTCCCCCCTTTGACTTCCCTTACTTTTCATCTCCACTCTCTGACCTTCCTAACCCTCCACCTCCCCCAATACCCTCCACCACACTGACTCCCTTTCTGATTCATGCTTGGTCTTTACTATCCACTCCAACCTTCCCTTCTCTGGGATTGGGCACTTGGCTCGCACCCTCTGTCCAGACATTAATGAATTCCGCGCACGCCATGATGCTGAACTCTTCTGCCATTGCATCCAGTCCTACTTCCACAACAGTGACTCCCCACACCCCACCCAAGATCCTTTCTCCCACTTTAAGCTGCCTTGCTGCCCACTCTGGATCACTTTATTTCCAACTGCTGCCAAGACATCAACCATCTCAGCTTTACCACTCCCCCCTCTCATTCCAATCTCACTTCCTCCCAACACTCATCCACCACTGTCTCTGAAACAATCTAAACCTTACTATCAAACCTGCAGACAAGGGTGGTGGTGCTGTGGTCTGGCGCACTGGCATCCATCTTGCTAAGGCGAGACGACAGCTCTCAGACACCTCCTCCTACTGACCCCTTCCACAGGACCCCACCACAGCACATCAAACCACTGCTCCGACGCTGTCTCCAACCTCATCACCTCTGGTCACCTCCCTCCCATGGCTGCACTGCCCAGTTCTACCTCTTACCCAAAATACATAAACCCAATTATCTGGGTAGACCCATTTTTCCACTTGCTCTTGCTCCACCAAACTAGGGGCAGTCTTACCTCGACTCCATCTTTTCTCCCCGGTCCAATCCCTCCCCTCCTGGAACGTGATACCTCATATTTTCTCCATCAATTCCTTCCAATTCCATGAAATTGTCCTCCTCATTTTCACTATGGATGTCCATCCATTTTCACCTCCACCCCCCATACAGGAGGTCTCAAAGCCCTTTGTTTCTTTCTTGACAAGAGATCTGACCAGTCACCCTCTACTACTACCCTCCTCTGCCTGGCAGAACTTGTTCTCACTCTAATAACTTCTCCTTTGACTCAACTCACTTTCTTCAATTCAAAGGAGTAGGCTGGGTAGCCACACGAATCCCAGCTACGTGCCTGATTTTGGGCTTTATGGAGCAATCCATGCTGCAAGCCAACCCAGGAAAGACCCCTCTACTCTTTCTCCGCTATATTGACAGCTACATCGGGGCTGCCTTCTGCATCTGTGATGAGTTTACCAACTTCATTCACTTTGCTGCCAACTTATACTCCAATCAAAAATTCACCTGGTTTTACTCTGGCAACACTCTCTCTTTTTTTGATCTCTCTGCCTCCATCTCAGGAGACAAGCTTTCCACTGACACATCTTACCAACCCACCACTACCTCGGCTACACCTCTTCACACTCAGTCCCCTACAAGGATTCTATTCCCTTCTCGCCATCTCTGCTGCATCATTTCCCAAGATGAGGTGTTCCAGTCCAGATCATCTGAAATGTTCGCCTTTTTCCACAAATGTGGCTTCCCCTCCATCAACATCAACTTAGCCTTCATCCGCATCTCCACATTCCCACTCATCTGCTTTGGGTCTCTCTGCACCCAGAGTACACAGGATTCCCTTTGTCTTCACCTACCTCCCTACTAGCCTATGCTTCTAACACAAACTCTGTAATTTCCACCACCTACAATGTTATCCCACTACAAGACACATCTTCCCCTCTTTCCCCCTCTCTACCTTCAATAGGAACCAGCTCCATCCGAGACTTCCTTGTCCACTTAACCCTTCCCTTCTGGCCGGAGGAAGTGCCACACTTGCGCCCCCATGTCTTCCTTCACCACCATTCAGGGGCCCAAACAGTCCTTTCAAGTGAAGCAATACTTTATATGTACATCCCCCTGAGTTACCAACTGTGTCCGGTGCAGTTGCTTTGACCTTCTTTACTTCAGAGAGACTGGGAGCAGACTGGGAGATCACTTTGCTCAGCACCTTCTGTTTGTCTGCATCAGTGCCCAATTACTTCATTTCTACACCCTGCTCCCATGCTCACGTCTGTCCTTGGCCTCATGTACTATTCCCCCAAGAGCACCCTAAAGTTGGAGAAACAACACTTGATTTCCATCTGGGCACTCTCTAACTGGCATTAATGTTGACCTCTCTGGTTTCAGCTGTCCTAGCTCTGTTCTTTTCCCTTCCCTTTCCCTTTGTCTTCTTTCTTCCAGCTCTCCACCTCTTTCCCTCTCAATTCAATGAGCTATTCCCCCCTCCCCCCCCCAGTTTGTTTGCTGGTGTGCCGTCCCTCCCTTATCCACATATTACCTCCTGTCTTTCTGATCGTGTTCCTCCCTATGCTCCTTCCCGGCCCCTGCATTTGCCCCCCACCCACCACCATTCTGTTGGCTGCCTGTCTACATTTTTTCACACCTTGATGAAGGAGTCAAACCTGAAATATTGGTTCTTTATCTTTGCTACATAAAGTACATAATTTGACCTGCTGAGTTTCTCCAGCTTTGTGTTTTTATTGTATCACAGAGGGCCTCAAGGTATTTGGTGTGAGTACTGGTTGGAAATCTGTTGACGTGAAGTATCTATTTGCCACTTTATTTTGAAATGAATGGCTTTTCTATCAATGATACTTCTTCCTCAGATCATTCAGTGAGGGAACCAGGCCTCCTTTCTCCTTTGACCTATCCATCTATCACAGCCACCTTTTGCAGAAAATCAGATATATTTATGGGAAATATTTCCACTGAGATGAAATCACTATTAACTCAATAATGTATTCTTATCCACGCACACAAAATTTCTTGGGATCTTTTAAATAGCAGTAAGAAACCTATTAAATGAGAATAGAAGAAATGGACCCTTTGACCTGCCAGAGAACTTGGAAGAAGGAGAAGTGAGATTGAACTGTGAACCAAATAACTTTTCTTAAATTTACACACACACATTACATACACATGCGCTTAGAATTAAAAGGGGATTAATTTGAATTAAAGTAGAGAGATAAGTTAAAGTTTGATTCTGTTTTCATGTTTAAAGTTGATTAAAAACAACTTTTGTTTTAAAAACTACTTGTCTTGGTGAATGTCTATTGCTGCTGGGTTTTGGGGTCCTTTTGGCTCGTACCAATAGTAATTCAATATAGTAATAGCTATTCCCTCACGTTAAGAAGAGCAATATTGCAATATGAAACCAGACCACAAGGTCTTCCTTTAAATTAAAATGCATTTGTGATACAATTCTGCATATCTAACAATATGATCATGGAAAATTCAATGATGACAGTGTCAGTAGGTGAATTTTCATGATGTCGCAGCAGGAAAATGGTCTTATCATGGACAACAATATCTGCACAAGACCATAGACAAAGTGGAGGTGTGTGGCAAGATGGAATAGAAGAAAGTCATGTATTCCACCTTTCCCCAGCTGGTTCACTAAATACCCGTTTTCCCGTTTTTTTTTAAAAGCATAAAAGTGGTTAAAAATAATATTTACAGTTGTTTAAATAACAGTGATTTATGATGGCATCTAATGTGAAAAAATTTAAACCTCAACTTCAGAAAAAAATTACCATACAAAAGTGCAGAAGAATTGAGGCCTACATGCATAGCTGAATCCATGGAATCGTCATTGGGAGTCTCCAAGCCTCAGAGGACTCCAGCCCATTCGAGTTTGACTCCGGTGCCGATCCTGCCTCCGCATGATGGCGCCGACACCTTGGTCAGCTCGGCCGTCGAGGAACTTACCTTATTAGAATTTGTCCAGGAGGAGAAGCCTGTAGATCCTGTAAAGGAGGTAGATCTCAAAAAATGGAAGTGGAATCTGGAATGGATTCAGTGTTATCTGTTTTGGAAGGGATTGCTTGTCAAATGCATAATATGTCAAAACAAATATCAACTCAAGTGAATCAAGGATTTATGGAGATGAAATTAAAAATGAATACCCTGTGTGATGAAATGTCAACTGTGAAACAAGAAATGACTATAGTTAAGAGTGATATTAATAGATGTATAAAATTAGTTGATACTGTGCAAGTGCAAGTTTAAGAAAATTGAAACAGCCTTTTCTGAATGTCAAAATCAGGTAGAATGTAATAGAAAAAAAATGGAAAAAGTGGAAGGTTCTTTTGTCGATTGGGGGATTAAAAAATGGGATTTAATGAAGAAGATTGATTTGTTGGAAAATCAAAGCCAAAAGAATAATATGAAAATAGTGGGTCTTCCAGAGGTGCTTATCCTATAAATTTTTTTAAGCACTGGATCCGAGAGGTGCTGGGTAAAGAGCTTTTTCCTGAAGGCTTGGAACTGGATAGGGCTCACAGAGCTCTGAAAAGAAAACCACTTCTAGGGCAAACACCAAGAGCAGTCTTGGTTTGTTGTTTAAAATACCGAGATAGAGAAATGATTTTACGTATGGCAGTACAGAAAGCACGGCAGAATTGATCTCGGTATAACAGAGTGTTCTTTTATGCTGATTTGAGCCAAGAGGTTACAAGAAGATGATGAGAATTTAATATGGCCAAAGATGTTTTGTCGCGAAAAGGCTACGTTTGCTTTTCATTATCCTGCCATTTTGAAGGATTTTTGTGGAAATTTTCAATCTCAATTCTTTGAGAATGATCATGATGCTTTGGTTTTTGCTAATTCTTTGCTGAATTGTGAAGAAATGGGCGTTCTCCTCTGTTGTCTGCTAAGAGGAGGGTAAATGGAAATGGACATGGGAATGGAAAGAATGAAAAGCATGGAAAGAAAGAAGAGTTGACATAAAGTCTTGATGTTGAAGATCTGGAGCAGTCATTGGGTTTGGAATCATTAGGCTGAATATATGGACTATATTTTATTGTGTTTGATTAAATAATAAATATGTATCTGGCTGGAGAGGGGGTGGGTGACACTGAAAACTTTGATAGTCATCTGCCGCTAGTGGGTTTACCACACCTATAGTTTTAGGGTATTATGACCTTTGGGTGTTTTTTTTTGTATTTTTCTGCTTTTTATTTATTTTTTTGGAGGGTTTATTATGGAAGAATTATAAAGGGGAGCATTATTTTATGGTGTGTAAATATATTAGTAGTTAAAAAAGATGTCTATATTGAATTTTGCAACTTTTAATGTTCAGGGATTAAATAATCCAATTAAGAGAAAGAGAATATTGGCTTATATTAAAAAAAAAGAAAATTGATATTGCCTTTTTACAAGAAACACATTCGACTGAAAAGGAACATTTGAAATTGAAAAGATTGGGTTGGTCATGTTTTTTCTCCTTTCAATTCTAAGGCAAGAGGAGTAGCGATTTTGATTCATAAAAAATTACCATTTGAATTGGAATCTTCAGAGGGGTATGCTGGCAGAGTATTAAGAGTGAACTGTAAACTTTTTGCTGAATCTTGGACTTTGCTGAATCTTTATGCCCCTAATATAAATGATGAGTGGTTTATTTTAGAAGCTTTTCAATTGTTAACTCAAGCTAATGAAAATCTCATAGTGGGTGGTGATTTTAATTGTATTTTGGACCTTTATTGGTTAGAAATCCAAAAAGTATAAGGAACTCAAAGATGGCCACACAAATTAATGTGATAATGAAAGATTTAAATTTGGTGGATATTTGGAGGAAAGTTAATCCTACAGAGAAAGATTTTTCTTTTTATTCTTCATGACATGATTCATTTTCTAGAATTAATTTATTTTTGGTATCAGCACATTTACAAGGTAGAGTATTAAGAGCTGAATATAAAAGTAGAGTTATATCAGATCATTCATTATTACTTTTTTCTTGTGGAAGTTTGGAGGTAGTATGTCCATCGTTTAGATGGAGGTTTAATGCAATGTTATTGAAAAAAACTAGAGTTTGTTACTTTTGTTAAAGAACATATATCTTTATCTTTGACCAAGAATGTTAATTCTGTGGATAGTCATTTTGTAATATGGGATGCCTTAAAAGCTTATTTGAGGGGGAAGATTATTAGTTATTCTATGAAAGTTAAGAAACAATATATGACAGAAAGTTTAGAGTTAAAAAATAAGATTGCTGAGTTAGAGAAAGATTTTCAGAAAGATGTAACAAGATTTTTAAAAATTACGTTATAATACTTATCAGTTTAAGTGCTTAATTAATCGATCTAAACATTATTATGAGTTGAGTGAAAGAGCTCATACTCATAAGTTACTTGCTTGGCAATTGAAAGCTGAACAGACATATTGGATTATTAATGCTGTTGAGAAGAATTCAAAAGTTACTTATAAACCTCAAGAAATTAATGACCAGCTTTATTCATTTTATTTAAAATTATATACTTCTGAGGGGAAACAGGATAATGGTTGTATTGACTCTTACTTATCTAAATTAAAGTTACTGGTATTAGATGGAAATGAGGATCAGGAATTGGAATCTTCATTTATGGACTTTGAAATTAAGGAAATTATTCAGGAAATGCCTAATGGAAAGTCCCCAGGGGATGATGGATTCCCTGTGGAATTTTATAAACTCTTTTATGATGATTTTTCTAATGAATTTGAAGAAGTGTTAAATCAAGTTACTGAAGATCATAAATTACCAGAATCATATTCAAGTGCTTTAATAACTGTCATTCCAAAAAAAGATAAGAGATCCATTAAAAGAGTCTTCATATTTCTTTATTAAATATAGATTATAAAATTATAGCAAAAGTATTAGCTAATAGACTTGCTAAATACTTACCCAAATTGGTACATATTGATCAAACAGGTTTTATTAAGAATAGAAATGCATCAGACAATATATTTTGATTAATTACTTTGGTCAATGCATATTGAAACGACCATCCTATGGTGGTTGCATTAGATGCAGAAAAAGCTTTTGATAGGGTTGAGTGGGATTTTTTTAATTTAAAGTGTTAGAGAAATTTAAATTTGGCCCTTCTTTTATTGTTTGGGTTAAGGCTTTATATACGAACCCGATTGTTAGGGTGGCGACAAATGGACAGATTTCTTTACCATTTAAATTGACTCATTCAACTCAACAGGGATGCCCATTGTGACCAGCCTTATTTGTGCTGGTTATTGAACCGTTAGCTCAGGCTATTAGGTAAAATGAAGAAATTAGAGGGATGTGGGTTAAGAATGATGAATATAAAATTACCTTATTTGCGGATGATGAATTGGTATATTTTCCGGAACCGGAACAGTTGTTGAAACAATTGCAAGATTGTTTGCTCAAATTTGGAGATAAAGTAAAAAGGTGATTTAGGAAGGCTGGAGGTGTGGGCTGAGAAATGGCTGATGGAATTTAATACAGAGAAATGTGAGGTGCTGCATTTTGGAAAGGCAAATTTAAATAGGTCATATACATTGAATGGTAGACAATTGAGGAGTGCAGAGCAACAAAGGGATTTAGGAGTTATGGTAAATAGTACCCTCAAGGCTGATACTCAGGTAGATGGTGTGGTGAAGAAGGCATTGGAATGTTGGCCTTCATAAATCGGAGTATTGAATTCAAGAGTAGGGAGGTTATGATGAAATTGTACAAGGCATTGGTGAGGCCAAATTTGGAGTACTGTGTACAGTTTTGGTCACCAAATTATAGGAAAGATATAAACAAAATAGAGAGAGTGCAGAGAAGGTTCACGAGAATGTTGACAGGATTTCAGGGTCTGAGTTACAGGGAAAGGTTGTGCAGACTGGGGCTTTTTTTCTCTGGAGCGTAGAAGATTGAGAGGGGACTTGATAGAGGTGTTTAAGATTTTAAAAGGGACAGACAGAGTAAATGTGGATAGGCTTTTTCAATTAAGAAAGGGGGAGATTCAAACTAGAGGACATGGTTTAAGATTGAAGGGGGAAAATTATAAGGGGAACATGAGGGGAAATTTCTTTACGCAGAGGGTGGTGGGGATATGGAATGAGCTTCCGGCAGACGTGGTCGAGGCGGGATCATTGGTTACAATTAAGGAAAGACTGGATCGTTACATGGATAGGAGTGGACTAGAGGGGTATGGACCGGGTGCTGGTCAGTGGGACTAGGAGGTTGGGGATTTGCTATGGCATGGACTAGTAGGGCCGAACTGGCCTGTTCTGTGCTGTAAGTGGTTATATGGTTATATGGTTACATGGGATAAAAGTGAAATTTACCAATTGGAATGGGAGATTATTCTGAATTTAAAACAATTAAAAAATTAAGGTGGACAATAAAATTAAATATTTAGGTGTGTTTATGGATACAAATACAATCATTATATCAATTAAATTATGTACCTATATTAAGACAGATTAAAGCAGATTTGATTAAGTTGAAAGATCTTCCATTAACTTTGATTGGTTGGGTTAATTGTATTAAAATTATTATTTTTCCTCATTCAATATTTATTTCAGTCAATACCTTGTTTACTTTCTAAGGGCTTTTTTCATGATTTGAATAAAGTAGTGCAAGAGTTTTTATGGAAAGGTAAATTAGCTTGAGTGGCATTGCATAGACTTACATGGAAGTATACAATGGGTAGACTACAATTACCACATTTTCAAAACTATTATGAAGCGGCCCAGTTGAAGTTTATTAGTAGATTGATGGATTTAGATCAGCCTCCCAGCTGGGATAAAGTGGAGATGGTGTGTATTTCTAGAGTTGAAATATATGAATTTATAGTTCGTTGGAATTTGATTTTGTTACAGCAATATGATATGCCGATATTGAAACATTTGCTAAAGATTTGGTAAAAAAAAAAACAGGGTGTAAGGGTCGAAAGATAAATTATCAATTTTAACTCCATTGTATAATAATCAGCTTATTTTTTTTTCAATGTTTAATAATCATTTAAAGATTTTGGATTCTAAAGGTATAAAATCAATACAAGATTGTTTTGTAGAAGAGCAATTTCTTTCTTTTAATCAATTGAGAGAAAGATTTGATATACCTGTATAATCTTTGTTTGCGTATTATCAACTTAGAGCTTTGATAAAAGATAATTATGGTAGAGAGATGATTTTACCTACTTTGTCAAGATTTGAATCTTTGATTTCCTCTATACCAAAAAATGGTTATATTTTAGTTATGTATAATTTGTTACAAGATAGTATGGATAAGACAGATTGGGAGAAATCTAAACTTAAATGGGAGAGTGATTTAGTATTTATTTTTCCCGAAGATGATTGGGTGAATATGTGTCAGGACAATGTAATTAAATTGACTAATGTAAGATATGGAAAGGTTAATTATAATTTTTTTACATCAATTTTATTTGACCCTGGAAAAGTTTTAAAAAAAATATATGGGTTTAGTAATTCAGATTCTTTTTTCAGATGTGGCTCATGTATTGAAACTTTTCTACATGGTGTTTGGACTTGTGTTAAAGTTCAATCATTTTGGCAAGGAATTAAAGTAGTTTTGGAGAAATTATATAATTTTATATTACCATTAGATCCATACATTTTCCTGTTGGGAAATTTGTATCTGTTAAGGGGAATGGGATTTGATAAAATTCAAATTGCTTTTGTATGTTTGGTGTTATCAGTAGCACATAAATGTGTTGCTGGTACTTGGAAAGATAATACTGAGATTAATATTAGCACGTTGGCATAATGAATTGAAAGTATGTGTTGTTATGGAAAAAATACTTATAATTTACATGATAATTCTTCTTTTGTTATTAAGTGGTTTCCATGTTTGAAATATATGCATTTATATATACTTTGAAATGTTATTAATATTTATAATATTTTCTTTTTATATATAAATCATTTATATAACTCCCCTTAATGGAGTTGGCTGTAGGGGTGGGACTGTGGGATGGGTGTTAATGCAAAACAATTTTTTTCATTATTTCTATATTGTATATTTTTTTAATTATCTTTTAAATATACCTTGGAAGACCCTAGACAAAGAGCAAAAGGCCCTGAGAAACTTCAATCCCAAATTTATTTTAGTGAATTCTTAATACAAGGCAGAAAACAAGCAGGCAAATGTCGACCTTCACATGCAAATGATCATTTTCTCCATAGATGCTTCTGATTTAGATCCATCCCAGCATTTTGCTTTGTAACTAAGCAGAAACACATATTTAGCAAAGAGCCAATTATTTATATTAATTAAATATACACATGAGAATTTGAGATTAATCTTTTCTAAATATATTAGTATTATAAATCTCTTAGGTATTTATTTTTTCTGGTGCAGTTCTCAGCATAATTGAAATATTGTAGCCTACAAATTACTATGAAGATGCATTAATGGCTCTTTGATATCACCTTCAATCTCAGTTAATTGCCCATGAGTGCATTCAAGTCACCCAGTTAATCTGTCACTGAAATCATTCATGTTGGTGAATGCATCAGGATGGGGAAGGGATTATGGGGTTGTGGAGAGTTTGGTGGGAGTGTAGAAAGGAACGGATGAATGGGGAAGATAACGATTCTCAAAGGTGACTTAGTTGGTCTGTGTTTTAAGTCATTTAAAAAATAAACAAATGAGGCAGCTTTCAGTATGCAATTGGACGCATGGTGATTGATCAGGGAAACTGTCTATTTACAATGTAACTCTTCCCCTTTGCAAACCATAATAACATGAGATATGAATGACATGGTGATATGCCTTGAAGCTTATGTCACTAGGGTGCATATCTTGGAGAATATGTTATGGTATCATTTACTTTTCATTTCATTTCTCCTACCTATACTTAGAAGGTCATATTATTATGGCAAAATCGCTTTCTACCTAAAATTTCTTCTGCGGAGTATGTAGACTATGCTCATTTAACTAACCATTAACAGCCTAAGTTTTTTTTTGGCAGTGTCCCCTAGATTCTCCACAGACATTCTCCTACTAGAATAGACCTTCAGGCACTCTGCCAAAGTGGCCAATTCTTCAAGTTGTGCGAGACAGCTGAATCCCACTCTGCTCTGTTGCTTGAACATGTTAACTTCCCTGCAGGAGTTTACAAACAATGATTAGAAGTAGAAATATTGGCTTACTTCCATTTGCCTCCTCAATCGAACTGAAGGCAACTATGGTCATTCAGTTTATTATCAATACATCCAGCACAGAGGCCCAGAGTTTATTAACACTGCATGACTGCGCATCGGGTCATGCCCCATGGCTCTTTGTGTAACCTTCAGACTGAGAAATAGTGAATAAACTCAGAGCTCAGTCCGACATGGCTGCTTTCTCTCAAGGCCTCCCAGACTTGTTCAGCAAATCTCAACAGATCGTTTTAACAACCTAGGGAGTAGTCAGTCATGCTCTTGATGATGCAATTACCCTCGTAATGAATAGTTTATAGTTTTTAAGCCAAAGACAGAAAATGGCAGAAGCACTCAGCCTGACTGACTGAGAGCTCCAGCATTTCCGGCTTTTGTTTCAAATTTTTTCCATCTGTAATTCTTTTCTTCATTTAGTAAGCCACATGATAAATTCAAATGACTAAATCAACACAAAGATATTAAATTATGATAAAATGCTTGTGGTTTACTCCATCAGTTAAAACCAACATTATTTAATTCGCAATGATTGTCCAAGTGAAGGGTTCATCTTAATTGTCAATGACCTGGGCTCTCTATGTTTTTATCTTGTAAAATGTTTAGAGAAAGTGAGGGTCACCCTCTTTAAGTAACTACTCCTCCAAAACAAGGGAATTACATTATGTTTTGTACCTAGCTTGCAAAGAACAATATATATAATTTAATGTGTATCAATTTTAATATTGCTTGCGGCCAGGTTGCAACTTAAAAACAGTTTAGTTACATCAGTCATTTTCAATCTCTCTTCACACATTGACAATGCTAAGTCTAATTTCACTTATAATCATCCATGTCCCATCAGTAAGGTGAAGTGTGGGATTGCTGTGGGGGAGACGGGTGCTCGAACCCCTTCCAAGATCACTGATGGGATTTTGGTTTTGTTGGTAAAGTGTTTTTAAGAATTTTGTTTGCATTATAAACAAATTTCCAACCTTGCTTGACGCCTTGCTTGTTTTTGTTTTACAAGAGTAATATTTGATTTCACTTTATTGCTGTGCACATCCAGTAATAAACCTATGGTCAACCGATGGCCCACAGACTGCAGGTTGAGAAATACTGAGATATGCAATGAAAACAAAAAGTGCTGGACACACTGTCATGTGACACTCAGGAAGCACATGACATTAACGCTCTGGAAGAAAATGTTATATTTACCAATATACCCAGAAATGCATGGCTGATTCACGAGTAGGAGAACCACAGATGATGTTAGATTTAGTAAATGCCAAATTTATTACAGTGTTTCAATCTCATTGGGTATCCAAAGATGTAATCAATCAATATATAGGAGCATATTTGATGTATAAGGACTATTAATAATGTCTGCAGTGCACTCTTCTGTGCATTACCACTAGATGTCCTCCCTGCTCCATCTTTTAAAATAATTTTCTTCTGCATACCATGCAAATGGCTAAGATGTAAAAGCAGTCCACTTGTAACTTAGAAAAATGATCCGAACTTGCATAGACACATATATATATATGGAAATGATGTGCAATAAGAATTGACCTCTAATATGAAATGGAAACTGGGAATCTACTCGATATACACCCATGCCTGCGTGGCCAGGCCCAATTCCAATGCCACCTACAAGTTTGCGATGACACCACAGTTGTCGGCAGAATCACAAGCAGCAATGAGGAAGTATCCAGGAGGGAGATAGTTCAGCCTGTTAAATGGTGTGACGACAACAACCTTGCGCTCAATGTTAGCAAAACCAAGGAGATTATTGTGGACTTCAGGAGGGAGTCAGGGGAACACGACCCAGTCCCCATCGAGGCCTCCATAGTGGAGAGGGTCAGGAACTTCAAATTCCTGGGTGTCGACATCTCCAAGGATCTGTCCTGAAGCTTCCATGTTGATGCAGTCACAAAGAAGGCTCGCCAGTGGTTATACTTTGTGAGGTGTCTGAGGAGATTCAGCACGTCACCAAAGACTCTCGTAAACTTCTATAGGTGTACCACGGACAGCATTCTGGCTGGTTGCATCACTACGTGGTATGGAGGTGCCAACTCTCAGGACAAGAATAAACTCCAGAGGGTTGTGAACTCGGCCTGTGACATCACAGGCACCAGACTTCACTCTATTGAGGACATCTACATGTCTTAAAAAAGCAGCCTCTATCCTTAAAGATCCTCACCACCCAGGCCATGCCCTCTTCACTCGGCTCTCTTTGGGAAAAAGGTACAGGAGCCTAAAGACGGGCACTCAGCGGCACAAGGACAACTTCTTCCCCACTGCCATGAGATTCCTGAATAATGAATGAACAAAATACTGTCTTACTTTTCGTGCAATATTATTATTTTTTGATCATAATGTTGTGAGATGGTTATAATATGAATGTTTTCACTCCTGATGCTGCTGCATCAGAGTGAATTTCACGACTTGTTCATGACAATAAATTCGGGATCTGATTGTGAAACAAGGAGACTAAAGAAGGGCTTATTGTCTTAAAGGAGAGAAATAATGCTTCCTGTGGCATTGTTCACTATTTACAAATATAAATACCTTGCTCTGTATTTCTGTGGATGAACCATAAAATATCAGGTTGTCAATTTAGATGCATCGCATTTTTCACGATAACTTTAAAAGGGGAAATAATATTTAGCTTAAACTGAAGTTGAAATCCTGAAAGATGGTGAATCTCAGTGAGTAGAGTTTTGCCAGTGAATTAGGTTTTAATTTAGAATGACGATTTGAAAGACATTAGTTATTATTCATTACCTCTGTGGACATGAATTGACAATATTTGCAAATTCAGGCTCTACAAAAGATGCCTTTTCTGGGTAATGAGCTCTTTACTAACTGATTAAGGAATGCACATGATTTACCATATGTTCTTTCTCAGAATGACAGAAATCTGATGTCCATTCTATCAACATTTACCTGGCTATCATGACTTTTTCCAAATTACAGTCCAAATTTCCAAATGCAATTGACTGCAGATGTTGGAAATCTGAAATATAAAAAGTGATGGAAATCCTGTAGGTTGGTGACCGATCATCAGATTAGTCTTTTATTGTTTCTCTCCATGTTGCCTGGTACAATCATTGCCATATGTGCTAAAACAGTTGTTTATACATCTGCAAGATAACAACACAGCCTTTTATGCATATGTCTCAGGGCACCTTTCAGTCACTTTGGCATGCGTTTGGTAGAAATGCTGCAAATGTGCCTACTCTGTGCTTGGAATCTGGACTACATGAAACCTTGGACTGACAAGTGACAGACAAATATTCTGCCTCTGCATGACTGCTAGTGACCACTTAACAAGAGGAGTAAGACCAGCCCTCATCCTGTGATCTTCAGCTGCACTGCTATCCCTGAGCTCCCCATCATTTATGTAGTGAGGTCATCACTGACCAGGAACTGAATGATATTTGGCAAATCAGCTCTAAGGGTGCAACAGCAGGGCAGTAACTGGACACTTTGAGGCTCATTTCCTCATCCGTTGAGTGCTCCACTGTTTAGAAAGCTCTATTTATCTCATGGAACTCGAGAATATGCGTAAAATTTGACACCATCTACTAATCATCTTGGCTGCGGACTATCACTGTGATGTGTAATTCAACAAGGCTATTTTGTTAATAACTCTCAGCCTTGTTCCCAACCACTGAGAAGGTCAAATGCAGCATTGCCAAGGGAAAAACTAACAAATAAATTATTCTCCAGAGCACTGACTGATCGTTTTCTTTGCCTTCCATCATTACTGTCATATTAAGATCCTGACTGAATCATCCTATTGTGGAAATGCCCTCAGTGTAATTAGTCAGTTGTCAAATCGAGAACTCACTACAGCCTTTCTATTAACTTCAGCAGCCAATAAAAGGGGCACTGCTTGCTTCAAACCTCTTCAATTCATTCTTGACATTTTGCAGAGTTTTTCTGTGGTTGATTGACAGACCATGCAGTCTCCACATAGATTCCACTGATCTGTTGGTGAAGTCACTGTAGAAGATGAGGATCACCCAGCAGAAATTCATGGCAAGATTATTTTGCTTTATGTCACCTGTTTCAACTCTTCCTCTCTCTTGAGCTCTTGGTTGCTTGAGAATTTTAGTCATTTGAGTCACTTGACTTCTTCCTGTGGCTGTATCTCTGATTCAACGAGAACTTGGAAATGGCTGGAGCTGGTTGAAATTTGAAATAAAAGCAGGAATGTCAGTGGTACAAGGTGGCCCATTAGTTTTTGGATGCTGGCTTTTAGAGAGAAATGGAAGACATTATTAATGGCAACTTAAATATTTGTCGATAAAACAAGTTAATTCAGAGCAAAAATGGATAAAGATTATATTGAATCACAGACTGGCCCTGAAATTTCCAGACAATTTGACAATCATAATAATCATGGAAAGATCAATAAAGAAATGGGATAATTTGTGACTTAATGGCAAAAATATATTTGCTTAGTTTCTCTGGGGTATTTTGCTAAACGTGAATGATGTGCTTGTAAATTTGCTACAGATGGCAGAGGAATCTCCTCACAGGATCCTGGAACTAATATAGCCGACAGCACCAATTACCACCTCGTGTCTCCCAAAAACAATTTGCCTGTGTCTGGAATGAAATTCAGAAATCAAAAGAGACATTGACCATGACTATATAATCCCTTACTTCATTTTCACTTGTAATTTGTTGCAGACTACACTGAAAATGCCCCGACAGTCTTTGCCAGCTCTGACTGGCTCAATTGCTCAAATGCTTATGGCGTAATTTAACTAAAAGACATCAAGAGTGATAATACCAACAGCAATGATTTCTACACTCTTTGGTGTAAACTGTGAGACTGAAAACTTCTCATTAAAACTCACACTGGTACTTGTATTTTATCAATATTGGTCATGTTCCCAAACTGTACACCATATAGAACAAAGGTTAATGTTGGTCAACTGTACTGATCTTTTTTCTACTGCCAAATATATCCCAAAATCCATTAATCTCTTCTAAAATGTGTGTTTTAATCTAGTATTTTCATTTAAAAAAATTTACGGAGAATCTATTATTGAGCAAAAACAAAATTCAGGAGGTAAACTGAACGGAGGAAAATATTTTATATGTACATATATTGAGATGATCCTTTAAAGCAAAGTCTTACATAGGATGGAAAATTTAGAACCCTGACTGCATTACTGACAATGAACACTAACCACAAACACCACTAATAAGAGACCGAGGATTCACTCACCTCTCTGTATTGATGGGACAGAGGTGGAGAAGTTCAGAACCTGTAAGGTCCTGGGAGTCCATATTCCTGGACTCAGCACAATGAGGCAACCATGAAAAAGGCCCACCAACTCCTCTACTAACTAAAGAGTCTGAGAATATTTAATATGTCATCAGATACTCTTATCAAACTTCTACAGGTGGATTATGGAAAGTATGCTGACTGGTTGCATCACAGCCTGGTTTGGTAAATCAAGTGTCTAGGATTGCAGGAAGCTGCAGAAGATAGCAAACATAGCCAGGACCATAACAGGCTCCAATATCCATCCATTACCGATATCTATATGAGGGGCTGCCTCAAAAAGATATCCAACATCATAAATGACCCCACCCATTGGTTCCTCTCTAGTTAAGATGCAATCTGTCCTGCTTAAAGCACCTACCTTCCCCTGAAATGCTCACAATAACCCAGGAACCTTATTTATAATGGCATAATTGATGGACCTCCTGAAACTTTATTTATTCATGGTTTTGGATGCAATTTAAAGAATACAATCTTTGCGGCCCTGTTCTTTAAACTGGCTCCTCGCTTCCTAAACTCATGCTGCAGAACTTCATCCCTTCTCCCATCTCCTAACATCCTAAATTCAAAGGAATATGCACAACATTTACAGCACTAGAATATTTAATCCCTTGATCATCAGTACAATTTTGCAATGTAATTTAACCTTCTTTCAGTAGTCTGGAGTGGGGTCTATTTGTGGCTTGAATAACTGAAGCAGATCAACTTAGGTCTGCATTCAATCGCTTTGGCTTAGAACTAATAATCTATTAGCAATTTCAATTACTTTTTTTTTTCACCTGGACTATAGAGATTAATGATTTGTATACATGGGAGCTTTCGTTCTTCCAGAGGCCCCCAGGTCCTCACTATTAGGAAAACATACTAATTTGTCTTCCATTAAGTCAACAAGCTTAAGCTTTGCTATACTGAAAAAAAAATCTTGGTTACTTCATCTTTCCATGTTTGTTTCTGTCATTAACTCCACTGTATGTGATACTTCAGAAGATTGAAACATCTGTAGAAGAAAAATGATCCTGCCAACTTTTCTCATATTTCTGATAAAAATTATCCTGGAGACTTAAGGATAACAAGGACCTAACCTTTGGCATAGACTTTGAAGAGTGGAAAGGTTTCACTTGAATATTTATGTTTCTCTAGGTCTTATAAGCAGTAAGATGCAGCTAAATTTGCATAATTCATATTAGAATCATTGACCAGCCTATAAACAACTTCCAGTGAATATCTGTATTGTCTGTTTGAACCACTTTTCTTTTATTAATACTTACAAGTCGGAATCAACTTTGAAATTGCATGATGGATAAGAGGACAGGAGAGGTGAGAATTGATCAGGGGAAGGGGTGGCTCTGTGAATGCAGAGCTGGGGGAAAAGGAGACAGAGGGAAAAGTAAAGAGAGAGCAAGAGCTGGATGAAAGGAGAAATAGGAATAGATGCAGGAGTTGGGGGAGGGGGGGGTTGACAGAAACTAGAGAAGTCCATGTTAATACCATCTGGTTGGAGGGCGCCAAGACAGATTATGAGGTATTGTTCCTCCAATTTGCAGGTGATCTCAGTCTGGCAGTGCATGAGACCATGGACGGACATATTGGGAAGGGAAATTGAAAGGGATTATCACTGTAATCCCTTATGGCTGGAAATGCAGCTGTAATGTTCCCATAGAGGGTGTGCGGCCTTGAAAGCTTACCGAGGTATTTAAACCGATTCCTAAACATGTATATGTGGACAGATATACTTGTTCAATGTTGGGATATGGCAAATTTAATATGACCATGAGGTCTTGCTCACAGGTATAGGGAGTACAATGTTGGGCACAGCAAGGTTCGTTCATTTAGGTGCCTTGCCGTTTGGTGTGGCCGATCGTATCTCTCCATCCATCACAGTCTCTGACCCTCTGAATGGTAGTTGTTGCCTCCGCTGTTTCTAACCATGATGTTAATCCATCTATCGTCTTCATTCTCTGTCTGTCCCTGCTTATTTTTCCTTCCAGATGGTGTCTGATGTATATAATGTGTCCATAGAATTTTGATTGCTGTTTTCTGATTCTTTTAAGTAATTAACGTTTTATTTTTGTTCTTTGTAGAAGTTCTTTCTTTCTTATCCTGTTCATATATGATATACTTACCATTCTTCTGAGAAACCACATCTTTGCTACATTGATTCTTTACATTTGTGATGGTCCATGACTCCCGCCCAAACATCATTATAGGAACAACGTAGCAGCTGAGAGTTCAAAGGCAGATGTCAAATGTTCATTAGGATGTTTCTCATTTCTATAAATGCTATTCTTGCTTTTATGTCTATTTCACATTTGTCATCAGATGTTACCCATGATCCAAGGTACTTGAAGTTGTGAACTTGTATCAGGATTTAAATTCCCAATATGATCCTACAATTTGGAGTATCAGTTTTCTTTGATTTTACCATTACTTCAGTTTTCTTTTTGTTTAAAGTTAGGCCAAATCTTTTGCTCTCTGTGTTGATGGTAGATACTAATTTCTGTAAATTTACTTCTGTTTGCTGTATCATCTGTATAGCGGAACATGCTGATATTGTGACCTCCTCAACTTATTCCAGGTAGGTCTTGTATAGGTCTCATGATGTTTTCATGGTACAGGGAGAACAGGTTTTGGGATAGAACACAACCCTGCTTGACTCCTCACTTTATTGGCTGATATTCACGACTCTCGTTGTCTATCCGTATGGCTGCACTTTGTTGACAGTAGTGATACTTGATTATTCTAAGATTTTTTTTCCATCGATATTAATATCTTTAAGCATTTTCATGATGACTTGATGTTTCACTGTGTAGTCAATGAAAGAGAAGGATAGGTCTTGTTGTACTTCTATTGACCTTTTGATGATAGTCCTGAGAATATCAATGGCATTTGATGTTTCCTTACCTTCGACAAAGCCGCACTATTCTTTACTGATCTGTGGTTTCATTTTCCTTCTTATTCCAATCATGATAAATCTAAGTCGACTTTATGTGAGGTTGTGTTGTCCACACTCTGTTGCATCTGGTTTCTTTGGCAGTGCAATGAATAATATCTTTAAAAGATCTTCTGGTACTTTCCCACTGTTATATATTCTATTTAAAATGTTTGTTAATTTTTCTACACCAAAATCTTCATACAGTTCAATGTTATCTGGTCCTGATGATTTCTCCTTTCACATTTTCTTCAAAGCATGTTCCACTTCTTTCAATATTGCTGGGCCCTTGTTGTTTCCAATATCAAAGTTGTCCTCTTGGTCTTTGTTGTCCTATAGATCATTGATGCATTTGACCATCTTTGCATAATTTTTTTTTCCTTTTTCCAGGCAAAAACCAGCCTACAAACAACTTCCAGTGAATATCTGTATTGTCTGTTTGAACATCTTTTGCTTTTATACATCCTGTTGTTGCCCCACTTTCCTTCCAATTTGTGACCTCTTTCGTGCACACATTTACTGATGTTGGTCTATTAACTATTTTTAACTCACATTTGTTCTTCACCCATGTTTCTTTTGCTTCCTTGCACTTGGTTGTTATCTGTGCGTGCAAGGATGCGAAGGCTTCTTCATTTTCCTGACATTTTCTTCTTTGTTCCATAAGATTCAGAATTTCTTCTGTCATCCATTTCTTTTCTTTCCTCTTGTTTTGGAATCACCTCTTAAGCTGCTTCTGTTATGCTGTCGTTGAGGTTTTCCCATTGCTGTTCTAATAGTGATGTTTGGTAGAGCCTCAAATTTGTTTTTCACTGTTATTTTTTTGATGTCAGTGTTTTTACTCGATAGTCCCAAATTCAGCTTTGGCTTTAATCTTGGTCTTTTAAACCGTCTGAGTCTCAGGTACATCACACGGATTATTGGCACGTGATCACTGCAGCAGTCTGCATGTTTTGCATGATTTCAGAGTATTTCTATACCTTCTCCTTATAAGCACACAATCAATCTGGTTTCTCATGTAATCCCCAAGGCTCTTCCATGTCCATAGTTTTCTCAGGTGTTGTTTGAAGACAGAATGACCAATTATATACTCTTTTTCAGTGACCTACAGACTTCCACCTCTCATTTCTCTCACCTATGCTGTTACGCCCAATATTGTTTTCGACCCTGGTCCTTCCTACTTTTGCATTAAAGTCATCTTGAATAATGGTATTTTATGAGCTTTTACATTGTCTTAATGCTGTTTCTAGCTCATTATATAATTGATAATGCTGTCTGCTCTTGGGGGACATAAACTAGAACAATATTAATGTCAAAACATTTTGCATGTAGTTTCACAAGTCACATTCAATCTGATATTGTCCAATAGCCTTTTAATGATTTTGCATGTTCTTCATCTAACATAATTCCCATATCTTTCTCGTGTATTTCTCCTCCTGAATAAACAATGCTATATCCCTCTGAGCTTGTTTTACCACCTCCTTTCCCTGCACATTCCCAAGATGTTGATTTTTAATCTTTTTCATTTCCTGTTTGATGTTGTCTAGTTGACCAGGTTGGTTAAAAGTTCTTACATTCCAAGTTGCTCGTCTGATCTTCTTTGCTTTTAATCTGCTGACAGTCGCTGGATAGCGGTTGAGGTTCACCTGTGGCTCATGAGATCCTCCACCAGATGAAGCTTCTTTGGTGAAACCTCCATTCACATCTTTGAGCTGAGACTGTAGTCGATGTTGAATTCATGATTATACAAGGGAAAAATACTGAAGTGGTTTCCCATTGCCTTCTTCAGTGTCCATACTGGATGGGTAACCTGACCATTGATCAACAGATTCATCTGCCCAGTGTTTTTAGTTTTGCAACCATAAATTCAAATTTGTGGAATTTGCTTGTAAAAACCATCCACCATCTGCAATCCATGGGTTCATGTGACCCTGATTGGGAGGGTAAACAGGTACTGCAGCTTCCCCAAGGGTGACCTGTAGGGTCACCTCACACCTCCTTTTGCTAAGCAATTGCACAGCACCAACACAAACAACAGCAGGGTAGAAAGGCTATATTGAGTGAAACACACATTCTTCAGGAACTTGAATGTAGTAAAAACACAGAAATGCTAGAAGAACTCAGTAGGTCTCGCAGTGTCCATAGGATGTCAAGATATCCAACTGGTTTCAGGCCTGAGCCCTTCTTCAAAGTATGAGTAAAAAGCAGGCATGCACCTCCTTTGAAAGACTGGGGAGAAGGAAGGAAAGAGCACGGTGAGAAGCACACACTAGCAGACAAAAGATGATAATTGGGATGGATAGGAGGACAGGAGGGAGAGATGAGAATTGATTGGGGGAAGGGGTGGCTCTGTAAATGTAGAGTTGTAGGAAAGGAGACAGAGGGATGAAATGAGACAGGGATAGATGGTGGGGGGGGTAATAGAAACTAGAGAAGTTGATGTTAATGCCATCTGGTTGAAGGGTCCCCAAGGAGAATATGAGGTGTTGTTCCTCCAATTTGCTGGTGGTCTCATTCCGGCAGTGTGTGACAGACATATCAGCATGGGAATGGGCCAGGAAATTTAAATGGGTCGTCACTGGGAGAACCCTCTGTTGCCATTGTGCTCAATGAAGCAATCTCCTAGTCTGTGTCCAGACTCTCCAATGTAGAGGACACCACACCGGGAACAATGGATGCAGTAGATGAGCCCTGCAGATTCACCTGGAAGGACTTTTTGGGGCCTCGAATGGTGGTGAGGGAGGAGGTGTGGGTGGGGGGGAGTTTAACACTTCCCTGCAGTCATAGGGTAGGAAGGGGCCATGAGGTTTATTGGTTTGAAGTGAGGTGTGGACGAGGGAGTCATGGAGGTAGCTGTCCCTGTGGAAGGTGGAAAGGGAAGGAAAGGGGAAGAGATGTCATGTCTGGTAGTGGGATCGTGTATTAGATGGCATTGTAGGGCTATATTGATCAGATTCCAGTCAATCTCTTTGAGGGACCCATGAACCACTAAGATACCAAGCAACGGTGCACTAAAAGATCAGGATAATGGAAATAGATGAATATACTGTGAGAAGGTGTGGAATGCACTTACCATAAATATTCGAGTATAATGCGAAAAAAATTCCCCCTTTTTCCCCTCAAAAATAGGGGGGTTGCATTATACTCGAGAGTAAAATTTAAAAATGTTTCTCTGCAGGTGAGCGGGCACGGTAGACGTCAGCGCGACTCGGGCCATCGGGCGGGTGAATGTCAGCGCAACTTGGGCAAACGGGCGGGCGAGCGGCAGCACGACTCAGGTGAGCGGGCGAGCGGCAATGCGAATCAGGCGGCCAAGAGGAAGGGGGGTGGTGAGAGACGCCAGCGTGACTCGGGCAGATGAGAGGAGGGGGGGTTCATATTATATATGGGGGTAAAATTTTACCCCCTTTTTCCCCTCAGAAATGGGGGGTGGCATTATACACGGGTCGCATTATACATAAATATTTACAGTAACACATGAAAACAACTATCCATAGGAACAAGTTGTGAATGAACAAGGCATTTTAAATTTATAGCATATGGCACTAAAGAATCACAAATGCAAAGAGTGGTGTTAAACAAGAAAATCTGTGGATGCTGGGGTCAAGTGCAATTCACAAATGTGCTGGAGAAACTCAGCAGGTCATGCAGCATCCATAGGATGTAAACGGTAATCAAAATTTAATTTGGGCAGATCATGGGATGTTCCTGATAGCTCCCCTGTAACCTTGCATCACAAAACTGGTTTTGATCTGTGAATCACTCATCAATTACCATTCCATCTCACCATTATCAAATTCATTGTACTCTGAATCTTGGGAAGATGTTGCCATGTTGCCCTGTACGTATGTTTTTACTGAGAGATATCGAACAGAAATCTTTTATATTTACAGCTCCTATCTCCAAGAGCTCTTTTACATCCACAGCAGTGATTATTGATCTTGCCCAACATTCCAGGTACTCTGCATGATATTAGCAATGGAATCATAGTCTCCCCAAACTTTCAAGCAGAATATTTAACAGTTGTCTATTGTGCATTTTACACAATTGCTCAAAGCCCAAATTGTGCTCAGCTGAATGAACAAGCTTCCAAGAAAATATTTTTAAATTTGTTATTCTGTTTTGAACTAGCTGCTAGCTACTTCAACCATCCAAATCGAAACAGATGTCAGAGTGCCACTTTTCATTACGGACTGGCAGTACATGCAAGTCAAATACATTTCCCCATACTGACATTCAATGTTATCTTACCAACCTGCCCAAGACAAATTTCATAATTCATACAGAAGTGACCTGTAAAAATGGAGTCTCTCTGCCCAACAAAAAAATATCAAAGTGATCTGTAATCAACAATGTTAAAATTAAGGGAAATTTCTTTGGCAAAACTGTCATTTCCATGTTAGAATGTTAGTGAGAAGGGTTGCTCATCTACTCTACATCAAATCAGAACTTGTAAGTGCGCTCTTTCATGTTTTTATGTTACAATGGAAAAAATAACTATATATAATAAGGCTAAAATGTATCCATAGCATTCTAATATGTGTTTTGGCACATAAGCAACCACCATCTGTGGTTTCCATTTCAAGTGACACTCCACTCTACTTGGAAAAACATCACCAAAACTTTATCGTCTTTGTGAATAAATTTAAAAAAAACCTTTTACCCAACAAAATATGTAAACCATCTTGAGAACGTGATTTCTCAACGGCAATGAAAGCTGGCCTTGCCGACTAAGCTCACATTCCATCACTGAATGAAAGAAATCCCAGCACTGAATTGGATGTCCCTTGAAGTCCTCATTGAGTGATTGAATTAGGCTGCTTTATGCTTTTATTTATAATAATATTTTTTCAAGATGGATTGCAGCAAGCTCTCTGATAATACAGGGAGGTGAGAAGTAATGGACTGGATTTGGGGTGCAGTGAACTCAATAATAGGACCAAGTTTGAAACAAAAAATAACACAATTTCCCACTGCCAACCTACAATTCATTTCCAGTGTAGAATTTGTCACCTGGGGAGATGAGGAGGTGTAAGGTCTGGGTTAGTCACTGGAAGCCGGGAGTGTGAGTCAGATACTCTCAGGTAGCAGCACACGATCTGCTGGGAGAAGTCAGAAGATCGAGCAGCATCAGTCGGAGAATGCTGTCGAGGTTTTTTTTCCCCTCCCACTGATACTGCTCGATCTGCTGAGTTCCTCCAGCAGACTGTGTGTGGCTTCAGATTCCTGCATTGCATTCTCTCATGTGTCTCCAGTCACCTCAAATCTGCATTCTTTCCAGTCACCTCAAGGATTTGGATGTGGGAGGATCAGTGATGGGCAGCAGCTGAGAATATTCAACTGTTAGGATTGTTTAAGAGAGAGGCACTTATTTTCAGAGGTCAGGAGATTCATGGACACCAGGCAAGGCTGTTAGCTGGGGTGGTAGATGGGGTTGCAAGAGATTAATTTTGACAGATTTTGGATGGGTCATTTATAAATATCACATGAGCATAGTGAGATTGAGGGAGTTTGGATGGATCGTTAGGATGGTGTGGGAGGTGGATGCTGAACAGATTTGCAAAGATCTTGAAGCAAATTGAACATATCCCAGGAAGTATTGGACAGAATGGGAAGGGGTGATGGGTGCAATACACAGAAGAAATGCAGCAGATCTTGCAGGATCTGCAGAAAGCAAAAGGCCATCAATGTTTCCTCCCTAAGCCCTTTGCCAGGAATGTGGATTTGAGGGTGATAGGTGGCAGATTTATTATCGAAGGTGGTTGATCAGCTTATGAATGGATGAGATGGACAGTTTCCATGGGGATGGCCTGGATGGATTGATGGGAGTGAGTGCATTTGGGAAGATTGCAGGGAGGCAAGGGATGGGATTGGTAGGGAGTATTGCATCTATTATTTGGGTGTTCTCACCTAGGTGGTAGGCGGGGTTGAAAATATTTTCTGTTTGTGAAGGTGTGGGAGCTGTCAGGAAGACTGCAGGTCAGACTGATAGTGAGAGGAAATGTTGGATGGATCTTGGGATTTTAGAATTTTGTTTGTTGGGATGGCAAGAAACTCCTGGATCTCAGCTGGAACAATGAAAGTATTACCCGTGCAGATCTGACCTTTCACCCTTCCACGCAACAAGGTGCTGGAAGCAGAATGATCACTCATCCTTCTTCTCCATAGCGAGTTAAACTTGAAGTAGACTGGATTGGAGATGGGTTGAACCAGGTTAACAACTCGAACATTTTTAACAATTCACCTACCTGTTTTCTCAACTGATTAGTCTTTTTGCTGTAGTGTCTAATTGTGTGATGAAATAAACTTTAATACACTACAGAGTTGTTAATAAGTCTTTGCATTCATTAGTTTCCTGTAATAAATTACCCAGGAATCAGTGCAAGAAAAAAATCAATTTAAACTTGCAGAAGAGAGTATATTGTTCTCTCTACAATGTAAGTAAACCCAAACTTATCAAAGTATATAGAGTTTTATGGGCCTTGTATCCAACTAGTATGTGCCAATTAAAGTTTGGTAATATGTGTAAATCATTGTCGTTCATGGGTTAGAAAAAATATTTGATCAAATATTTTTCAACCATTCTAAAGCAACAAACGTTTCATCATCAGAAAAGAAAAATAATTCATTTATTGGCCAGCATTACACGTGGGCATTTTTGGCTCTATATTGGTGATGCTTGCAAGTAATGGAAGATCAGAAATGAGTTCTGAGCAGATTAGGACCTGAGGGAGGCAGGATTTTGTGCTGAGATCAAAATACTGTAGACACCCTGACAAAGGTGTGGTTAGCATTTGTTAGCATCCTGGTTTAAGTGCTTAATAAAATGAGAATCGGACTGCTTTATGAAGTAAAAGTTAAAAAGCTGGTGAGATATTCTCAGATTTGTTTCCATTAATGGTATCTGTGGCAAATGGAGTGCAAAGTGACCACGTCCTTCTTTCATTTTCCAAAATTATGAAATGCACTGTATACCTGATTCAAGTGCTTGAAGAGGATGAAGAGTTGGAAAAATGCCAGCACTGCAGTTTGACAGCTCCTGGCAGATGGAAAATTAAGTTAATCAGAGATTTATGAATATGATTTACGTAATTTGTAGAACAGCAGCTTCAGAAAATGTAGGGCCTATGTCAGCATTGTTGAAGTACTCACTCAAACATAATTAGATAGCATAACACTTGTGTATTTCCAATGATCTTAAAGTCCACCGAGAAATTGTGATGGAAAATTAAAGAAAGAGGGAGCATTTGGGCTGGTGTTCTTCCTGTATACAAAAATGGACACCCATGCTCTCAAGGGCGAATGTGAATACAGCCTTGAATGGTTTGTGTGGGAGGGATAAATGGAGCCAAGTAACTGCAGGCTAGGAGAAGTCTAGCTTGCCTCTTCAAGTTGAGAGGGCACCATGCCTCTGTAATAATTAAAAATCCAGAATCTCACCATTTTAGTGGTGGTCTCTAAAAATCATAGAACAATTCAGCACAGTACAGCCCTTTGACCCTTGATATTATGCCAACCCTTATATTCCATACAAAAAAATACTTAACCCACCCTCCCACAGAGCCCTCTATTTTCCTTTCATCCATATGTTTGTTAAATGGCCCTAATGTTTCAGTCTTCACCATCATTTGTATATGGGGTTTGCATTGCTCATGGCTCCAAATGAAAGTTGTGTCTCACTACTGCCAACCATTCAGGTCCTCCCACTCACTTTCCCATACTTAATTAATCGATCTTACATAGCATGTCCTGTATCCAGCGTTCCATCTGGCACGAACAGATCCTGCGAGGCCTACCTCCAGCTTCACAAACTCTATGCATTGTGCCCTGCTTCATTTCAGATATGATACAATGAGAGGCTCGGACGTTGTTTTTGTCTAATTTCAAGAGAAAGCTGCATGAACAGAATAATAAATACAACATTAAAAGAAGCAAAAATGTGGAGTTTTTCTAAAAATTAACAATTAATCATTTTGCATGTTTAGTCATGAAATTGTAGGTATTTGCCCATTTCATTAAAGCGAAAAATGTTGCATTATCTATCATCAGATCACCCTTCAGCCTGTCAAAATTGTTTTTCTGCACACAGGAATATCAGAATTCAACTGGATCAATTGATAAATCAAAGGATAACTTGATCTGAAGAAACTTTTTTTTAACAGAACATGCAAGTGATAAATATCCGAAAATTGTTTTGTGCTAAAAATGTTTTGGTCATTTTTATACGGACACTGGAGAAGAAACACTAGACAAAGATAATATTCTTAATTATAATAATTTGCCAAATTAAATTTACAAAGAATTTCCACTTTTACTTACCAATTCAAAAGAAGAAATTTTTAAAATGTGCAGTTATATAAAAATGTAATTTCTTCTTTTTCTTTCTTTGGCTTGGCTTCGCGGACGAAGATTTAAGGAGGGGGTAAATGTCCACGTCAGCTGCAGGCTCGTTTGTGGCTGACAAGTCTGATGCAGGACAGGCAGACTTGGTTGCAGCGGTTGCAGGGGAAAATTGGTTGGTTGGGGTTGGGTGTTGGGTTTTTCCTCCTTTGCCTTTTGTCAGTGAGGTGGGCTCTGCGGTCTTCTTCAAAGGAGGTTGCTGCCCGCCAAACTGTGAGGTGCCAAGATGCACGGTTTGAGGTGATATCAGCCCACTGGCGGTGGTCAATGTGGCAGGCACCAAGAGATTTCTTTAGGCAGTCCTTGTACCTTTTCTTTGGTGCACCTCTGTCACGGTGGCCAGTGGAGAGCTCGCCATATAACACGATCTTGGGAAGGCGATGGTCCTCCATTCTGGAGACGTGACCCACCCAGCGCAGGTGGATCTTCAGCAGCGTGGACTCGATGCTGTCGACCTCTGCCATCTCGAGTACTTCTACGTTAGGGATGAAAGCGCTCCAATGGATGTTGAGGATGGAGCGGAGACAACGCTGGTGGAAGCGTTCTAGGAGCCGTAGGTGATGCCAGTAGAGGACCCATGATTCGGAGCCGAACAGGAGTGTGGGTATGACAACTGCTCTGTATACGCTTATCTTTGTGAGGTTTTTCAGTTGGTTGTTTTTCCAGACTCTTTTGTGTAGTCTTCCAAAGGCGCTATTTGCCTTGGCGAGTCTGTTGTCTATCTCGTTGTCGATCCTTGCATCTGATAAAATGGTGCAGCCGAGATAGGTAAACTGGTAGTCATGGTGGGGAGCTGGCTGATGGAAGACCTCAGTTTTCTTCAGGCTGACTTCCAGGCCAAACATTTTTATATAAAAATGTAATTACATTACAAATAAACTTCAGTTAGAAAGAGAAATAACACAAAGCTGGAGAAACTCAGCAGGTCAAAAAATGTTCTTTATATAGCAAAGATAAAGATACAGAACCAATGTTTTGGGCTTGGAGCCCTTCTGCAAGGTATGTCAACATGTAGGCAGGTGCCTGAACAAAATGATGAGGGAGGGAGGGGCAGGGGTAGGGGAGGAGTGCAGTGCCACAGACAGGAGATAATAGGTGGATGAGAGAGGGAGGGCACAACAGCAAGCAGGAAGGGGGGGAAAGATATGTGCATGGGAAGGAAAGGAGGTGGAAAGCTGAAGGAATGAAGACAACTTTGCTGTCGTGACATCAACCATCTCAACATTATTCCCCTCTCTGATGTTCAGCCCTCCACTCTCTCTGCAACAATCCCAATCTCATGATCAAAACCTCAGTCAAGAATGGTGCTGTTGTGGGTCTGGTGCACTGATGTCTACCTTGCCGAGTCAGACAATAGCTCTCAGACACCTCTTCCTATTTATCCCTTCCACAGGACCCCACCACAGCACCTCTAGTCACAGTCTCCAACACTATCTCCAACCTCATCACCTGTGGTCACCTTCCTCCCATGATGTCCAACCTCAGTTTTTCCCCATCCCTGCACTGCTCAGTTCTACCTCTTACCCAAGATACACAACCCAATTATCCAGGTAGATCCAATGTTTCTGCATGCTCCTGCCTAATTGAACTAGTATTGTCGTACTGTGACTCCATCTTTTGTCCCTTGGTCCAATCCCACCCTACCTGCATCCACAATACCTTAAGTGCCCTGCATCTCTTCAATGACTTCCAATGCTTGACTGCCTCATTTTCACTATGGACGTCCATCCATTTCCACCTCCATCCCTCATGCAGAAGGTCTCAAAATCCTTTGTTTTTATCTTGACAAGTGACTGAACAAGTCACCCTCCACCACCACCATCCTCTGCCAGGCTGAACAACTCCTTTGAATCATCCCACTTTCTTTATATCAAAGGAGTAGCCATAGGCACCTGCATGGTTCACAGCTATCCCTCTCTGTTTATGGGCTTTGTGGAGCAATCCATGCTGAAAGCCTACATAACTTTTACTCTTTGATATGGATTACATATCCATATGTGCTGCCTCATGCACTCATGTGAGCTTGTCAACTTAATTCACTTTGCTGCCAACTTCCATCCAAATCTCCAATTCATCTGGTCCATCCCCTGCAATTGTCTCCTCTTTCTTGATCTCTCTGTTTCCATCTCAGGAGACTAGCTTTCCACTGACATATTTTGCAAAGCCACTAATTCCCACAACTTCCTTGACTAGTCTTCTTCACGCACAGTCCACCTGAAAGGATTCTATTCTTTTTTTTCCCAATTTCTCTGTCTCTTCCTTATCTATTCCCAATATGAGATCTTCCAGTCCAGATCATCTGAAATGTCTTCCTTCTTCCACAAAGTGACTTCTCCTGCACCACCATCAACTCAGTCCTTACCTGTATCTTCTTCATTTCCTGCTCATCTGGCCAGGCCCTCTCTGCCCCTAGATGTAACATACACAGGATTCTCCTTTTCCTCACTTATCACCTACCAGGCTTTGCATCTAGCATGATCCTCCATGATTTCTGCCATCTACAACATGATCCCACCACCAAGCAATCTTCCCCTCTCCTCCCCTCTCTGCCATCTGCAGAGACCACCCCCTCTGTGACTCCATAGTCCACTCATCCGTTCCCATCATTTGCCCCCTTGGCACCTTTCCCTGAGACCACAGGAAGTGCCACACCTGCGCCCACACCTGCGCCCACCCCTCCTCTCTCACCACCATTCAGGGCCCCAAACAGTCCTTTCAAGTGAACCAACACTTCATTTGTGTATCTGTGGGAGTTATCTAGTGCACCTGGTGCTCCCACTGTGGCCTTCTCGACATCGGAGTGACTGGACGCGGAATGAGAGATCACTTCGCTAAGCACATTCACTCTGTCCACATCCGTGACAAGGATCTCCCACTTCATTTCCACACCCTTCCCCCACACAGACATGTCTGTTCATGGTCTCACGTACAGTCCCACCAAGTCCGCCATAAATTGGAGGAACAACACTTAATTTTTGCCTGGCCAAACTCCAACCAGATGGCATTAATATCGACTTCTCTGGTTTCTGCTAGGCTACTCTCCATTCTTCCTCCCTTCACTTTGCCTTTGTCTTCTTTCTTCTAGCTCTCTTCCCGTTCCCTCTCCATTCACAGAGCTACCTCTCCTCCCCCTGCTTGCTGGTGTGCCCTCCCTCCTCCCTTATCCACCTTTTATCTCCTGCCTTTGGAACTGTGCTCCCTCCCCCTTTTACTCCCACCCCCCCATTCTGTGTAGGCACCTGCCTACATTTTGTTTATACCTTGATGAAGGACTCGTGCCCGAAACGTTGGTTATGTATCTTTATCTTTGCTACATAAAGTACACTATTTGACCTGTTGAGTTACTCCAGCATTGTGTTTTTGCTTCAATCACGGTGTCTGTGAACTTTCATGTTTTACCAATATTTAGAAAGCAATTGTCTCAAATGAATGATAATCCAACATTGACAATTGATTGCTTTTGAACTACAATCCCTGCTGTTAACATGTGAAAACAGTGATCAGTTTGCACAGTAGGGGATAATAAGCAGATAATTGATCATTTAATATTACTGTGAATATAAAGCATTGCTTAATGCTTTGAATGATTCCTACTTCTCTTTCAAGAGTCACAGGACCTTTTACATTTACTTGATGAGATGCGGTTTAATGTCTTGTCAGAAATCAACATCTAACACTTTGCAGTGCTCTCAGAACTGAAATGAGGTATTAAACCAAATTGTGCACTAAAGTTCAGAATTGAAATGGTAATGTTGCCATCAAACTAAATCAAATAAACTGAATTTAAAATGAATGCAGTTTTAATATGGTCACATGCAAAATCCACTGACTGTCTTTGGAGCTCAAGTCGTCCTTCACACCAGGCTTTACATTTTGACTGCTTGGCTTCACGCATTTGCTGTGGAAATGTACTTACAGAACTCTTGTTGAAAGAAAACCGGTAGTTGAAGGGGGTTTGAATGCTTCCTTGTTCAGAAGGTTGACCTCCAAGCACTAATTTTCATTTGGTGCCTTTTATTGCTACAGCTGATGTAGCCTCCTTCACATAGAAAAACCACATAGTAACTGTATGATTCTTCACCGCTGATCACCAGGGCAAAATTACTCCTCTCACTTGGCTTGCTGAAGGAGGGTCAGCTATACTCCTGTCACGGTCTTCCTGAAACTTCTCATGGCTTGACCAACTTGATGGCAAGGTGGGAGGACCACTGCTATTTCTCTTCAAATAATAATGAGTTTAGGGGGAAAGCTTTGAATGCAAGCCTCCAAGTAATATAGGGACGAGAAATTGTGGCTCCATTCAGCCTGCATCTGTATTATGATTTCTCTCCTTGTGTTAAATATTCAATGGCTGATCAAGGTCTGCATGTGTTGAGAAACAACTATTCCTGCATGACATCATGAGGTCTGGCCCAACTCGTTTTGTAGATCCTATTTTCCAAAAGTCTAACATCACCTTGACTCTCTGCTCCTTGTTCTCAGGATATGTTTGGCCATGACATTTTATGATGTTAGTCTGTCTTCAATATGATATTGACATACACTTTTATTTCATGGTCCACAGTTATGAAGACCGTAATACAATTTCCTTTTCGTTTTGAAATAAAAACAGTAAATATGGTCAGCATTCAGCAGATGAGACTGATCTGAGAAGTTGTGTGACTGAAAGGCGGACTTTATTTCTCCGTACACAGTTGCAGTCTGAATACTTCCATCTGATTTTACATCAGATTCCTAGCATCAGCATCATTATTGAATTTCTTGATGAATCCGAATAAATTTCACCTTAATGTGCAGTTTTTTTTTGGAAAAAGGTTTAAATTTTGTTTTGTGCTTCAGGTTGTCAAGATAGTTCTCGACTTCTGGTTGGATGATCATGGGTTAAGAGCAGCAGTCTAACTCTCCTACTTACTTTACACTTCTTCCATCTGCTCATCTCTTTATTGTACAACTCTTCTTTCTTTGGCTTGGCTTCGCGGACGAAGATTTATGGAGGGGGTAAAAGTCCACGTCAGCTGCAGGCTCGTTTGTGGCTGACAAGTCCGATGCGGGACAGGCAGACACGGTTGCAGCGGCTGCAGGGGAAAATTGGTTGGTTGGGGTTGGGTGTTGGGTTTTTCCTCCTTTGCCTTTTGTCAGTGAGGTGGGCTCTGCGGTCTTCTTCAAAGGAGGTTGCTGCCCGCCAAACTGTGAGGCGCCAAGATGCACGGTTTGAGGCGATATCAGCCCACTGGCGGTGGTCAATGTGGCAGGCACCAAGAGATTTCTTTAGGCAGTCCTTGTACCTTTTCTTTGGTGCACCTCTGTCACGGTGGCCAGTGGAGAGCTCGCCATATAACACGATCTTGGGAAGGCGATGGTCCTCCATTCTGGAGACGTGACCCATCCAGCGCAGCTGGATCTTCAGCAGCGTGGACTCGATGCTGTCGACCTCTGCCATCTCGAGTACTTCGACGTTAGGGATGAAAGCGCTCCAATGGATGTTGAGGATGGAGCGGAGACAACGCTGGTGGAAGCGTTCTAGGAGCTGTAGGTGATGCCGGTAGAGGACCCATGATTCGGAGCCAAACAGGAGTGTGGGTATGACAACAGCTCTGTATACGCTTATCTTTGTGAGGTTTTTCAGTTGGTTGTTTTTCCAGACTCTTTGTGTAGTCTTCCAAAGGCGCTATTTGCCTTGGCGAGTCTGTTGTCTATCTCATTGTCGATCCTCGCATCTGATGAAATGGTGCAGCCGAGATAGGTAAACTGGTTGACCGTTTTGAGTTTTGTGTGCCCGATGGAGATGTGGGGGGGCTGGTAGTCATGGTGGGGAGCTGGCTGATGGAGGACCTCAGTTTTCTTCAGGCTGACTTCCAGGCCAAACATTTTGGCAGTTTCCGCAAAGCAGGACGTCAAGCGCTGAAGAGCTGGCTCTGACCCGTACTCTATATTACGCGTCTTTCTTTTTTCTACTTATCCTTCTATTGAAATGACTACAAGAAGCAAATTCGGGAAGAAAGAAGAAATGTTAATGAATCTGACCACAGAGCATATACTGAGGTGCTTAATCAGCACAGAAGGACGATAACTAATGATCTTAAAGAAGTCTTGGGTCAGATTAACGCTAAACTTGAGCAAGTCCAAGAACTAACTGAAGAACATGGTGAACAATTGAGGATGAACTAAGCAACTTAATTCAACATATTGATAGGTGCAAAATACATGCTCTGGATTACGTGACAGTAATCTGAAACTAATGAAGAAAGTTGTCTATCTGGAAGGTAGGAGCAGATGACAGAATTTGCATATCCTCGGATTGGCTGAATCCACAGTAAGTGGGCGAAAAGGAGTCTTTGATCTATGAAGCCCATCGAAGAGGGACACTTGAATATCACAGTCAACATAGAAGAATGTAAAAGATTACTGTCCTTAAGTCACGAAGCAGCACAGCGAATACAAGAAATAATGTCGGAGCTATATAAACGTGGCTTAAAGCTTTCCCTGCTATATCCTGCTCGTCTCCATATTACATTTTCTAATAATCAGAGGAAGTTGGTGCATTCTGCTGAAGAGAAATTACCTAGAAGAAATTATTACTACATCATGTCCTGCAGGAACATCTACTTGAGGTTTGAAGGTGATTGACTATTTTTAACTTTAAGGTTTTCCAACATTTATAACATGACATTTATTGATCGTGTATTGGTTGGTTCTTTCTGTCTGGGCAATTTTTCTCATGTATTTGTTTTTATTTCTGGGATAATAGAAATAATAGGGTTGTATTTATGCAAGTAAGTTTTTTTCCCCTTTTTCTTCTTTTATTTATATATATATACTAAGGAATATATATTCACTTCTCTTTCCATAATATTGGTTCAATATTACTTGAGTATTTTTATTCTTCTTAAATTTATTGAATTACTTATTTTACAGGGAAAAATATTTGAGAAATTTGTAAAGTAATTATTGTTTTGATGTAGCCAAGATAGAAAAATTATCATTTGGAAGAATAGCTTATATTTAAATTTATAGTAATGGAGCTAATGTTAACAAATTCCAGCTGGGAGAATTAATTGGGTGTGAAATGATTTGTTTGGATAAGTTTGTTGTAAAATCCCGAGCATCTGTCTGGGTTCAGGAAGGGAGGGGTGTTGGAGGGAGGGGGCACACGCCAGGTTGTGGGTTTTTCTTTTCTTCAAGGTTGCTATGACTTTAGGAATATGTTCAAACAGTGCCTGTATAATGAATTTTTACAACATAACACCATTTTCATATTTTTACTTGAAGGCTGTCACCTGGTGGCCAGATATTAGTTGTTCAGATCAATTTACATTAATAAGGGAAAATTATGGATAATTCTATTAACTTTCTGATTTGGAACATTAAAGGTGTTGTAACGGGTTATATTATTATGGTTATGGATAAATATGACTTTAAAAGGGATAGATTGTGGGGGTTTAGTGTAGGTCACTTCACAAACAGTAACACTTCACAAAATACATCTCATTTAAAATGCAAGAGCTTTTCTGAAGCTGGACGTAGAGATTCTGGGTGATTTTGCAGAGACAATGGAACTGCTTTGGAAAGAACTTCAAAAGGAAGTGCAAATGGAACAGAGTCCAGCCTCAAATACTGATAAGATCTTTTAAAGATTGGGTTTGGAGTCTTGGGAGAGGTATTTGTTTTTTACAAGCAGAGAGAGGAAAAAACAAACAGGATTCTTCTCTGAGAAAGAGAGAGAGAGAGAGGCTGCAACATGGCAAGCTGGCAGGCTTGTACAAAAACCCCATTTTGAAGAAGGGTTGTGAGTTCTGAGTTCAGCCTGTTTAAAAAAAAAACTCTTGTAGTCCTTACAAGAGGAAATGGCTGGCTAAAGTGTTTCTCCTGAAATAAGGGAAACAAGAGGAACTCTGTGATGACCTGGAAGAACAGGTTATCATTTCTAAAATCCACAATGGGGAAAGTTTCTTTGGAAAGACACTGAAGTGACTGATCGGAGGAAATCAGTTTGTGTGTGTCCAGCGAGCAACAAATCTCTCTCTGAAACCAACAAGAACCTTCCTGATCAGTAACCATTTAACTTTTAAGCACCAGAGCCTGGTGAAGTTTCATAAATGTTAAATTCTGTGCACACTATAAGAATTGCCTGATACCAGTAAACTTGGAGGAGTGAGAAGTGAGATTGGACTGTGAATCAAAGAACTTTCCTAAACATATGCGCATTAAATCCATGTACACTTAGAATTAGAAAGGGGTTAAATTAGATTAAGTTCATAGTAATAAGTTAAAATTTAATCTTTTAATTATGTTTAAAGAAAATTAAAAGCAATTTTTGCTTAAGTAACCATCGTCTTGGTGAATTTCTATTGCTGCTGGGTTTTGGAGTTCTCTGGGCTTGTAACAGTAAAAATTATCTGATTAAAAGGAAAAAAAGTATTTTCACATAATAAACAGCTTAAAGCTAATATTGTATTTTATACAAGAAACACATATTCATAGTTTCAATAATTTCTGCCTTATGATAAAGTGGAGAGGACAACATTTTCATTCCTCCTTCCAGGCTAAAGCCAGGGGTGTCTTGATTCTTATTCCTTTTGTCCACCACAAAGTCATATCAGATACATATGGTCTAAATATCATTGTTTCAGGGAAATTGAATAATAAAATGGTAGTTTTAGCTAATATTTATGCCCCTAATGGAGATGATGTGGGTTTTTTTTTAACTTTTTTCTTCCTTATCAGATTTATATACCTAATGGGGATTTTAATTGTTGGTTGGATCGTTATTTTCTCAAACCCCCGCAATGAGAAAATCTACCTCATTAATTCATTCTTTTTTATCAGATTATGGCATTTCTGATTGGCATTTTCTTTACATTTTTTCACCTATTCATCAAACTTATTTGCAAATTGATTATTTTCTTATTGATAATCAACCGATCCCTCTGACTTGGTCCTATAGTTATCAAACTATAGTAATATCAGATCATCTCCTCGATGTGTTAACTATGATTTTTCTCAAATAAAAAGACTTTGGTGTTTCAATTCGAGTTTACTATCAGATAATGACTCTGTGAAATTTATGGAGAAGCAGATAACCTTTTTCTTTGATACAAACAATATATTGAAAATTCCCAGTCAGATTGTTTGAGATGCTATGAAAGCTTATCTGAGGGATAAAATTATTTTTTACACTGTGAATTTAAAAAAGGAAGACCAATAAAGAAAGATTAGGATCAGTAAATCAAATTAAACAAATTGACCAACAATATGCTCAAACTAAAAATCCTGAGTTATATACAAAGCAAGTTGAACTTCAAACTAAATTTGATCATCTTTCAATGTATCCAATGAAAACCAATTATTAAGGAATAGGAGTCAGTTTTGTATCCATGGTGATAAATCAGGCACATTCTTAACTAATGAGCTAAGAGGTTTTGCAGCCATGTGGCAAATTAAAAGGATACAAAAGGAGGATGATAATTTTACTACAGAATATTCTGAGATAAATGAGACATTCAGGAATTCTCAACTTTATACCTTTGAATTTACAAATAATAGCAATTCTATGGAATTTTTTCTAGATTGTTTAAATATTCTCATGCCTTCTTTGAATGAACAAACGAGACTAGATGAGCCTATATTGTATGAGGAAATAGTTGCTGCCATTTCATCACTAAATTTTGAAATATCACCAGGACCTGATGGGTTCCCTGTGGAGTTTTTCTAATCTTTCTCTCAGCTACTTTCACCTCAATTAAATTCAGAGTTATCACACTCGTTGAGGCAAGGTAATCTTCTGACAACATTTAATGAAGCATGCACATCTCTTATTTCTAAGAAAGGTAAACCCCCAATAGAGTGCTCCTATTACAGACTAATTTCTGCCAAATTTTGGCCTATAGATTGGAGAATATTTTACCATCTATCGTCTCTGAAGACCAGACCAGTTTTATTTAAAACTTTTATTCTTATTTTAATATACGTCACTTATTGGATATTTTGTATTTACCTTTGAGTATGGTCCCCAAAATATGTTCTTTCCCTTGATACAAAAAAGGCATCCGATCGAGTTGAATGGAAATACTTACTCACAATTTTAGAAAAATTCATTTTTGGATCAGGTTTTATTTCATGGATTAAATTATTGTATTCAAACACTATGGCTTCAATTCTCACCAATTTTAAACATTCACAATCTTTCAATCTTCAAGGGGGAACCCATCAAGGGTGTCTTCTTAAGTCTATTATTATTTTATTTTATCTTAGAGCCATTAACGATTGCATTTCGAGAGTGTAGTGACATTTCAGTAGAAAGGGAATTAAAGTTTCCCTTTATGCAGATTATCTTCTGCTCTCTTGATCAAACACTGGAACTCCTTTACTGTCCATGTTGTCAATACTTTCCCAATTTAGTAAATTATCAGGATATAGATTAAATTTGCATAAAAGTGAACTTTTCCCTTTGAACACACCTGCATCACTATATGCCAATTTCCCCTTTAAGATTGTGGAAGACCATTTAAAATATCTTGCAATTACAGTTACAAAAAATAATAAATTCCTTTTTAAAGAAACATTTCTTATATTAAGAAACCAAGTGAAACAGTCTCTAACACAATAGTCTCTCCTCTCTTTATTACTGCTCGGTCATATTCTATTAAAATGAATGTCTTACCTGAATTCTTATACCTTTTTCAGTCTATAGCAATTTTCTTTCCTAAATCATTTTTTGATTCACTTGATTCAATTATATTGTCTTGTTTATGGAAGGGTAAGCACCCTCTTCTAAGCAAGGTTCATCTTCAAAAACCTAAAAGGAACGAAGATATGGCTTTACCTAATTTCAGATTTTACTACTGGGCAGTTAATATACACAACTTTATGTTCTGGTTACATTTTCATAATCGAGTGAACAGTTCAGTATGTGTAGCAATGAATTCTGCTAAAAACCTTTCCATTCCAGCTCCTCTTAGATCATCACTTCCCCTCTCTTTAAATAAATCAAATGATAATCCTACTGTCAGATATACTGTTAGAGTTTGGGTGCACTTTGGACTTCATGGTTTTTCTCTTTCAAGCCTGATTTTATCCAATCATCTTTTTCAACCATTACAAAATCCTGTTTTTCATGATTGGTTCAGATTAGGGATTGAACATTTCAAAGATCTTTTCATTAATAATAGTTTTGCATCAGTTGAACAGTTCAATTTACCAAATACTATTTTTTTTTCAGGTATTTGCAAATCAGACATTTTCTTAAATCTCAGATACTGGATTTTCCTTGGGCACCTAATGCGAACATTATTGATGTGTTACTTAAGCTACAACATTTTTGCACAGGTTTAATATCCATTATTTATGATAAACTGGTGGGTTTGAGAAATGCCCCTCTAGTTAAAATTAAAAATGCCTGGGAACAGGATTTAAACCTGACATTAACAGGTGAAGTTTAGGATCAAATTTTTAAGACAGTTAATTGTATTATGTGCCCGTCATAGTTCATTACAATTTAAAGTTGTACATAGGGCTCATATGCTAAAAGTTATATTATCTCGTATCTTCTCAGTCATAAATCCTTATTGTGATAAGTGTAAGAGAGAAGAGGCTTTTTTAATTCATATGTTTTGGACATGTCATAGTCTTGAAAAGTACTGGAAGGTGGTATTTCAAACTTTAATTCTAAATGTAAATTTAAAGCCTAATCCTTAGGTTGTTCTTTCTGGTCCATCTGGAGAAGATGATATTCTTCTATCTCCATTTAAATGTCATACTCTGTCTTTTGCATCTCCCCTGGCTAGACGTGCAATCTTGTTTAGATGGAAGGATGCTGCCCCATGTATGCTCAATGGCTGAGGGATATGATGTCCTGCTTAAATTTAGAAAAGATCCATTATTCAATTAATAATTCAAATATAAAGCTTCAAAAGCTATGAGGAGCATTCTTGAATTACTTTAATAACCTCGAAACATTGTGTTATTTAAATTTTTTTATAGTTGCCATTATATTTTATGAACGAAGTACATATTTTCTTTAGTCATACACCATGGGATCGGGATAAGGTTTAGAATGCTGTAGGTGAAAAAAAAATTCTTATTGGTGTAATTTGGAATGATGGTTACTTATGCTTTATAGCTTGATGACTTAAAAAGTTGTCATTTATTATTAATATTATGTATTTCACAAATGTTTTCTATGTACATGCTTATCTATGAAAATCAATAATAATATTTAAAAAGAAAAAAAAAGAGAATCAGGCTAGTTTTTTCTTTAAATTTTGTGCTTGACTTTAAGATGCCAGCAGCTATGTGAACTACTGTGGAGCTCTCTCTTGATTCCTGCCTTTACTACATGTTCATGTAGAGGTTGTTATGAATTTTAAAAGCACGTTTATTGCAGAAACTCTTTATAAAATGTGATAGCATTAACATGGTAACAAATTTAGAAATTCACAACATATGCAAGTGCCCTTGGTTTATCAACATAAGTGCCTGCAGTGGGAATGAGTTTCAAAATGCATTATAATATGAAAATATTACAATCCTGTGCACAACTCATCTGTGTTTTATTATATGAGAGTGAAATGTACTTTGAGCATACTGGATTTCAATCAAAGTACCTTTGGTGATAATGGAAGTCTCAGCCAACTCTTGATTTGATTGAATCTTAAACCTAATACATGGCCCTATAATAGATTTTCAAAAAATGTGGGAAATCCAGGCTTGTGCCAAATAATCACTCAAAAAGCAGGTTGGGAATGTGGCAGTGGGATGGGAAGAGAGGTGGTAATGATGATGTGGAATTATATGTTTTCAAAGGATTTTATATGTTTACCCTCATTCACATGTCTCAGACTGAGATGATTCATAAAAGAAAACCCATTCATTTGTGCAGAAGCTCTTGAACAAGTAGGTTTATTCTGGTCCTGTCCATTGGAAGGTATGCTCAAGTGAAGGCTAAACTATATTCTAACAACCCAAAAATCTTCCAGCAAATTATAGTACAAGCTTTGCAATGGTTACAATATTCAGATGCTGCTTTTAAATTTCTGCGCTAATTCTCAGGGAGTGGACTAAGTCAGAGTGGTAAGGCTTTGGCTCAAGAGGCTTCATTGAGCAGAGGCTGAGGACAAACTTGATCCCAATAAGGTAAGATCTTTAACTTTAAATTAGGAAGGGTTTATGGAATCAGCAGCTAGGGCAGTCGAATGCTTCAATTGCAGGATGTAGGAAATCTGGGACAGCACAATTGTCCCTGATGACTACACATGTAAGAGGTACATCCAGCTGCAGCTCCTGTGAGACCTTGTTAAGGAGCTGGAGCTGGATGAACTCAGGATCATTCAGGAAACAGAGGCAGTGATAGAGAGGAAATTCAGGGAGACAGTCACCCCTAAAGGTCAGGAGACAGTTAACTGTGTAACTATTAGGAGAGGGAAGGGGAAGAGGCAAACAATGCAGAGCACCCTCTGTGGTCATTCCCCTCAACAATAAGTATACTGTTTTGGATTCTGTTGGGGGGACAATCTACCAGGGACGTTTTGGTGGTCATGTCTCTGGTCAGAGGCTGGCCCCTTGGCTCAGAAGGGAAGGGTGGGGGGAGAAGAGGAGAGCTATGGTGATTGGGAGAGCAGATAAGAGGTTTGGTGAATGAGATCGAGGCTTCAGGATGGTATGATTCCTCGCAGGTGCCAGGGTCAGGGATGTCTATCATTGAGTTCATAGCATTCTGGAGGGGGTGGTTGAGTAGCCAGATGTCTTGGTCCTTGTGGGGCCCAATAAAGTAGATAGGATAGGGAGGTGGTCCTGAAGAGGGAATAAAGGGAGTTGGGAAAGAAATTAAAAAGCAGACCTCAAGGGTGGTAATCTCAGGATTGCTGCCTGTGCCACGTATCAGAGAGGACAGGAACAGGAAGTTGTGGCAGATGAATGCAAGGCTGAAGAGTTCAGATTTGTGGATGTTTGGGATCTCTTCTGTGGAAGGTCTGACCTGTACAAAAAGTATGGCTCAACCTGAACTGGAAAGGGACCAATATCCTGGTGGGCAGGATTGCTTGAGCTGTTGGGGAAGGTTTAAACTAGTTTGGCAGGGGGGTGGGAATCAGAATGTGAGTTCAGAGATTAGGGTAGAAGGACAAAAGCATGATGCTATGTTTTCTAAATTGGTGAGGTTGGACAGGCAGGGGACAAAACATAAAGGTAGCCAGTTAGAAGGGGTGAAATATATCTATTTCAATGCTAGGAATAAAGGGAATGAACTTCGAGTATGATATTGTGGCCATTACTGAAACTTGGCTGGAGGAAGGGCAGGATTGGCTGATGAAGATACTGGGGTTTAGGTGTTTTAAAAGAATAGAATCGGAGGTATGAGGGGGTGGAGTAGCATTACTGGTCAAGGATATTATCATAGCTATAGAAAGGGGTGGATGCTGCAGAGGGAGAGTCCGCTTAGTTGGTGTGGGTGGAAGTCAGAAATGCAAAGGGAGCTATCACTGTACTGTACTGGGAGTAGTCAGGTGGCGAACCTCTTGATGGGGGAGCATTTTGTGAGAGTGACTTAAACTCCTTTAGCTTCAGCATAGCTATGGAAAAGTATAAAAAGGCTGCCCTCGTTAATGAGATACTTGTTTATTTCTTGTTTAAATACTCCCAATGATCTGGCTTCCACTGCTGTATGTGGCAGTGAGTTCCACAGATCCACGGCCCTCTGGATAATCTCTTCCTAATCTCTGTTTCATGTGGATAACTTCTAATTTTCAGACTTTGACCCCTTGTCCTCGATTCACCAACCAAGGGAAACATCTTACCCACATCCACCCTATCTAAACCTTTCAAAATCCAAAATGCCTCTATGAGATCTCCTCTCATTCTCCTATACTCCAATGAATACAATCCAAGAGCTGCCAAACGCTCCTCTTACATTAGCCCTTGCATTCCGGGAATCATCCTAGTAAATCTCCTCTGCACCCTTACCAACAATATCACATCCTTTTTAAGATAAGGGGCCCAAAACTGCACACAGTACTCCAAATGAGGTCTCACCAGTGCCCCATAGAGTCTCATCAACTCATCTTTACTCTTGTACACTATTCCTCTTGAAATGAATGTCAATATAGCATTCGCTTTCTTCACTACCAATTTCGCCTGGTCATTAACTTTTAGGTTTCCCTACACGAGGACATCCAGGTCCCTTTGCACATCTGAGCTCTGAATTTTCACCCCATCCAAATAGTATTCTGCCTGTTTATTTCCACTGCCAAAATGTACAATTGTACATTTCTCTATGTTAAATCTCATCTGCTATAGTTTTGCCCAGTTTCCTAATCTGTCTATATCCTTCTGCAACTTTACGGTTTCTACTATACTTCCTGCTCCGCCACCTATCTTGGTGTCACCCACAAATTTGGCCACAGAACCATTAATACCACAATCAAAATTCTTAATATAAATTGCAAACTGCAGCGGCCCCAATAACGACCCCTGCGGAACACCACTAATTACAGGCAGCCATCCAGAACAGGAACCCTTAATTTCAACACTTTGCTTCCTGCCTATCAGCCACTTTTCTATCCAGTTTAATAACTTACCTGTAATTCCATGGGCCCTCATCTTATTTAGCAGCCTAATATGCAGCACCTTATTGAAAGCCTTTTGAAAATCTAAATCGATAACATCCACAACCTCTCCTTTGTCTATCCTACTTGAGATTTCTTCAAAAAATTCTAATAGGTTGGTCAGGCAGGATCTACCCTTTAAAAAACGATGCTGACTTGGATCTACCCTGTCATGCATCTCATGGTATTTCATAACCTCATCCTTGAGGACCAACCCTAATATCTTCCCAACCACCGATGTCAGACTAATGAGGTATGGGAACAGTGGAACCTGTATGGATAAAAAATTGGCTTGCAGGAAGAAAGCAGAGAAAAGTAAAGGAAGAAATGTATTCTGTCTGGAGGTCGGTGACTAGTGGATTGCCACAAGGATCTGTTCTGGGACCCCTGCTCTTTGTGATTTTTATAAATGACCTGGATCAAGAGGTGGAAGGATGGGTCAGTAAGTTTGCAGATGGCATGAAATTTGGAGGAGTTGTGGATAGAGCTGAAGGTTTTTGTCAGATACAAGAGGATACAGACAGGATGCACATTTGGGCATAAAGGTGGCAGATGGATTTCAATCTGGATAAGTGTGAGGTGATACATTTTGGAAGGACTAACTAGAAGGCTGAATACAGGGTAACTTAAGAGTGTGGATACACAGAAGGACCTTTCGGTTCAAATCTCTACATCCCTCAAGATCACGACACAGATTGATAGGATACTTAAGAAGGCCTATGAGATGCTGGGCTTCATTAATAGGGGGATTGAGTTCAGAAGTAGCGAGGTCATGTTGAAACTCTACAAATCTCTGGTAAAATCACACTTAGAGATTTGTGTTCAGTTCTGGTCACCTCATTACAGGATGGTTGTGGATAGGGTACAGAAGAGATTTGCCTGGAATGGGAAACAACACATGAGGCAGGGTTAATAGAGCTGAGATATTTCACTTTGGAGAGTAAAAGGATGATAGGAGACTTGATAGAGATCTACAATATTATAAGATGCATAGATAGAGTGGACAGTCAGCACCTGTTTCCCAGGGCAGGATCAGCAAACACTAGGGAACATCTGTACAAAGTGGAAGGAGGTTTAGGGGAGACATCAAGGGTACGTTTTTTACCACAGAGAGTTGTTGGTGCCTGGAATGCCTTGCCAGGGATGGTGGTGGAGGCTGAAACATTAGAGGCATTTAAGAGACTCTTAGACAGGCACATGGATGGAAGAAAAATCGAGGGTTACAGGGTAGAAAAAGTTTAGTTTTTTTTTAAAGGAATATATGTGTCAGCACAAGGGCCAAAGGGCCTGTACTGTGCTAACCAACTTTCCTTTGTGGTATTTGCAGTGGCTTATCTCTGCTTAACTGTTGTGACTTGACTTCAGATTGGTAATATTTTCTCCCCATTCTCTCTATAATTGATGTACTTGATTTTATGGTATTGTTTTGCTCATCAAGTGGTCAACTCTCCTGCATTGAGTCTACATTCCAACCTTTACATGTTTCTTGCTAGCTGAGCCTTATCATCTGAGTATTTTCTTAAAATATTTTGACAATGAATCTTTGAGTCACCTTCTCATGAGGGTCCATGTTTGCCATGATCCTTTTCCAGTATGTGTAGCTTCTAGATTGACAATATTACATGTTCCCAGTTCACTTATTCTTTCTGGAGGTTCCTTCTTCAATGTGCAAAGCCTAGAAGCAAGGTAAACTAGACAGACATGGAATTCTATTTACAAGTTTGGCATTGATTGATCAGTTGTGAAGATCACCAGTTTGTGGAGAATCCAAAAGCCTGTTCAGTGCTGAACCTACAACGTGAGGATAACATTTTGGGAAATCGGAAGAATGGTTGCATAGACAAAAAGATTATCAAATGGTCAGGTTATCAAAAACCACTGCACCTTGTGCCCACATCACCTTCCACCCACTGCCCCAACTAATGCTCTCTCTTTTCACAATGCCTCTCTTGGTACACTGTATTTAGCAGTGAGGTCTTGGAGAGGGATCCGTTCTACTGCATTTGAACAAACCACCTGCTGTCATAAAGAAAACCTAGTTGAAAGAGGTCCAGGAATCAGAAGTCGATTCACTGCAACACACTCCTGCATTTAGTGCATGATGTGATTGAATGACCTAATGAGGTCAGAGATGGTGGGCATAATAATACATGCACCTAAATTCCATTCATGACAATCAATGAACCCCCAATTTCCTCTGTTTCACCAGCCTTAATCCATCTCACTAATTATCACAAACGTTTGGTTCTCAAGCAGGCTGGTCCTTCTCATTTCATGCACACCTGGACATTTTTAGCCATTTCCAGCTGCCACTCACTCTCATCCACATACAATCTCATGCTTTTCCTGATCATCAGCGTCAACAAGTGCACAACATGCATTAGGCAAACTTCCATCATTACCCACTAGCTTTTTTTTGCAATGAAGAGAACATATATGACAAGCAAGGGGACAATGGCTCATCACCGATCTTACAGTTACTGACTCTTTGGCTTGGCTTCGCGGACGAAGATTTATGGAGGGGGTAAAAGTCCACGTCAGCTGCAGGCTCGTTTGTGGCTGACAAGTCCAATGCGGGACAGGCAGACACGGTTGCAGTGGCTGCAGGGGAAAATTGGTTGGTTGGGGTTGGGTGTTGGGTTTTTCCTCCTTTGCCTTTTGTCAGTGAGGTGGGCTCTGCGGTCTTCTTCAAAAAGGAGGTTGCTGCCCGCCAAACTGACTACATAAGAGGAAATACTGGAGATCAGCATCTAAGTCTGGCAGAGAGTGACACAGGGATCTATCAACTATGTGTGGACCAAATTAAGTATCAGTGACTGATGTTTAATGGGCACCAACAGTAAATGGCTTTAAAAAGATTTATGTATCACTTTCTTCACCACTTCAGGATATTTTGAAATGCTTCATTGTCAGTCTTTATCGTCAATTAAGTATTGTTTAAAGGAGAATCACAATTGTAAAGTGGGACCTCTTGTATCAGCCAGAATGCTGAAATGGTGTTTCAGCTGAGAATAACAGCTGAAGATCAATAATTTTGACAGTGTATCAGTATCTCAGTGCTACATTGAAGTTTCAACATGAACTTTTACACAATTCTCTTCATAAAAATAATAGGAAATATTCTTGTATGTCTGTCTTCGTTCCTATATTTCCCCCCAGCAGCCATTTCCCATGTAGAACAGTGCCAATCACCCTAGAGTGTTGCAAACTACAGAAAAGTTGAAGGTCGATCTGTGGATACATCATCACAGCTCTTGTCTTTGTTGTGTGCGCCGCATACACTTACGCCAGTTGGATTTTCACTTTGTGAGTCATGTTCTGAACTGTGGACTGACCCTTTGGACTGGACTGTCATCATAAAGGATGGAATTCTGCTGGGAAATCTGTGTGACTTGTCGTGCAGCTGAGCCGAGCTGCAGAGACAGAGAAACAATGGAACGTTTCAAACGATAGTTGGAACAGCAGTTGGAGCAGCAGAACTGCAGTTGGAGTGGTGGAAACTAACTGGAGAGCTGTGTGAGGGGCACATGCCTCATAAGTAAATAAAGGGTTAAAAACCACAATTTGAGAACAGAGGGAAGTCATCGAAAGAAGCCATAATCTTACAGCAACTTAACATCAGTCATTTCTCTCTCCAACATTCAATACGGCACCCTTTTTATTCAGTTAACTGAATTTGGACATTGAGCTTTGGGACTGAATTATGTGGACTGTGTTTTCAGACTGACTGACTTGACTGGCTGATCTGGGTTTTTTTTTGGGATGAATTTTTCTCTTTTTTATGTTGAACACAGACTATTAGGGTCTGGGTTATTTTTTTTATTGAGCACAGACTGTTAAGGTCAGGGTTATTTTTTACATATACACTGTTTATAAATATATGACATCTGCATATTTGTTATAGATACTTATAGTGAGGTTAATTGGGTTAAGATGTTATATTGTTAATAGTTATTAATAAATTTACAGTTAAAATTGAACCCTTTTTAATCGTGTCTTCCGTTGTTGCTGGTTTGAGACGTAACAAAGTGGGGATTCGTCTGGGATCCGACAGATTGAGATGTAACAGTCACATTTCACACATGAGAATACCAGAATGTGGTGAGAGAGACAGAGTTGGAGAATTCAAATGAGTGTCATGCTCACTCATCTGCTCAGCTGGACCTGCTGGTTATGAATGCTGTAACCTGGAGACCATTGACTGAACCCTGAGCTCAGTCTCGGCAGCTGCAAGCTTTCCACCAGGTTGCTGGTTCCCTCAGTTCCTGTTGGCCTCATGGAACCAGGATCAGGATTAAGTCTGAACAGCAGACGTCCAACCAGGCCACAGATGCCAGTGGCTCCCAACGGGAAATCGTGACCAGGGGTGGAGGAGACAGAGAGCAGGCAGCTGGGTACGGGGGCTGGGGTTCAGCTTTTGGAGGCTCACTGCTGCTGGAACAATGACAGGAAATAGAGGCAGCTATGCACTGCGAAACAATATGATCGTTGACCACTTGACGTCCACGAAGGGACTTTCTTCATGACTTGTTTTGTTTTCTTCATAATGTCACCTGAGCAAGGCATCTCTTTGCTCAGCTTTAAATGTCATGCAAAAGAAAACTTTTCACTCTGCACATGGCTATACCATATCTTAATTACAGTCCTAGAGAACCAATGACAAAATCTTCATTGGCACTGGCCACACCCACAGAGAAAATGGAGGAATATGACTCAGGTGTGATTGAGGGGATCAAGTGTTACCATCAAAGGAGTCAATGTAATTTGAGATTAAACAAGAAAGTCTCCAGATGCTGGGCTCAAGCGCAAAACACGAACATGTGAGAGAGACTCAGCAGGTCACACAGCATCTGGAGGAAGTGAAGAGGCACCACTGTTTTGAGCCTGACCCTTTTTCAGGAAGAAGCAAAACCAGGCAGGGCCTGGAATAAAAATGTGAAAGTCAGGGGGAGGTGAAGAAGAGAGGAGGGAGGAAGCAGCAGGGGGAGGAGTTCAAGCTCTTGTCTGAGTGGCCACATCAATCCATTTCAATTTGCCGACCACAGCAAAAGGTTGACAGCAGATACTACTCCACAGGCTCGACACAAAGCCATGGAATTCGTGGACAACAAAGATCATTCATCAGGATACTTTTTAGCTTTCAACAACATCTTTGTCTCAAAACTAATCAGCAAACTCCAAAACCTGGGCCTCGGTTCCCCACAGTGCAATTGGATCATGGATTTCCTCATATCTAGACACAATCACTTACCATTAGTAAGAACATCTCCACAATCTCCGTCAGTACTGGAGCGCTGCAGAGTTGTGTTCTTCAATCTCTGCTTTACACCTCTGACTGTGTGGCTCAGTCCAACAACATGGAGCTGATGGTCGACTTTAAGGAGTGAAAACCAGATGTTTGCAATCCAGTGATCATTGGGGGAATCAGAGTTGGAGAAAGTGAGCAAAATTAAAATTAAGTTCCTGGCAGTCAAGATCTCAGAGGACCTTTCCTAGACCAAACACACAAATGTCATTGTGAAGAGTGCCTCTACTTTCTCAGTTCACAGACATTTGGTGTGACATTCAAAACTTGGCAAACTTCTCCAGATGTATTGTGTAAAGTGTGCTGACGAGCTACACCATGGACTGGAATGGGAGCACCAATACATCTGAGTGGAAAATGGGATAGACACAGTCCAGTACATCACAGGCAAAACTCTCTCCACCAACGAGAAAATCTACATGGAATGCTGCCATGGAGCACAGCAGCAATCATCAAGGATGCTCACCAGCCAGGACATGCTCTGTTCTCGCTGTTGCCATCAGAAATGAGATATAGGTTCCAGAAGACTGACACCACCAGGTTCAGGAAGAACTGCTACTCTTCCACAATCAGACTCCTAAACAACAAATTCCATCAGGGACTCATTTAAATACTCTTGCTTTGCAATGATTTATTACTGAATATTTATTTTTTGTGCATTGTACAGTCAGTTTTTTTATGTTTCTTTCTTTGTTTACATTTTTATTTTTGTATGCATATCTTTTTTTCTTGAATTCATGTTATAGGTTATAGGTAGAAATTCTGCCTAGCCCACAGGAAAAAAGAATCTCAGGGTTCTATGTGATGTGATGTATGCACTCTGATAATGGATTTGAACGTTGAAAGCTAACGGTTAAGAGATCATAGGTGGATATAGGTGCGAGGGTAGATCAGGAAAAAGCTGAGATGTTAGGGCAAGAGGGTAGCTCTCTGATAAAAGGAAGGAAAGGGGTACTAAGTTGGATGAAATGGTGCAGAGGGATAGGAAAAGACAGAGATAGGGGAGGGGGTTAATGGAAACTAGCCTCGCCCTGCAACACCCCCACCCCCTCATTAATAAGAAAGGTGCAGCAGTGCCTACATTTCCTGAGAAGTTTGAGGAAGGCTACTGACCCCCGATTTGACAACTTTTCACAGGAGTACAATTGAGAGTGTCCTGTCTGGCTGCATCATTGTGTAGTATTGGTATCTGCAAAGCATCAGACCAGAAGTCAATAGAGAGGATTATCAAAATGGCTAGAAATTCACTCGACAACATTTACCAGGAGTGTTGTTTGCATAGGGCTCAAAGAATTTTCATCTAGCAGTATCTTTGATGCAGGTACAGGAGCATTAAAATCAGCCTGAAAATCAGCTACTACCTGCAGGATGTGCGATTGATTAACTGTTACCGAGTAAATATTTTGGTGCATCAGTCAACCCCTGAAATCCTCAAAAAGCACTTAAAGATCAACGTCGTCTTATACACCATACACAAAAATAATCTCTTAAATTCATCAAAAACAAAAGATACTCAATGTAGATTTGGCATATAAGACAACCCGAGACACCAAAGACAGCATTGTTTCTTTGGTATTTTTCTTAAAGCATCTTCATTCTTTCTCCAATCTTTTATCGAATTCACACTCATCTCAAATGTCCTTGCAGTTGCGCATATGGTAGATTCCTTGACCACTTGTCTGGTTTTTAACTTAAAACTTGCTTCATACTTTCATCGTTTTGCTGGCGACTCCATTTTAACAACCACCTTCCAGCCATGCCCAGCAGCTCAGTCAATGCAATTTGGGGGAGGGGAGGAGTCATCTTATACTCCCGATTTATGATAAAACCATCTCTTGCTGTGATGTTTGGCCAAATGCTACTTTGATTCCAAGGACAGTCATTCTTTGCTCACCTTCAGAATTCAGCTGTCACTGTGATAAGGTCCAGAGTTGTATGTCCTGATGAATTCAAAACTGTGCATTATTTTTCAGATTATTGGTGATTAGGTGAAATTTGGTAGCATCATTAATGACAACTTTTGTTGCTTTCCTCATGATAGAAAGTAGAATGATTGGATGATAATTTGCTAGATTGGATTTGACCTGCTTTTTTGTGAACAGCACAATCTTTTCAACGTTATCAACTTCATACCAATGCTATAACTATTTTGGGGCTGATTGACTCGAGGTGCAACTGGAGCACATATCTCCATTAATATAGTTCGGGTGGTCTTGCTGCGGAGCAGAAGAATTTCTTATGCAAATCTATTCTCACGTCAAACAAAATCTGATTTATTTGATCAATCTTCTGGAGGGAGAGAAGCCTAATCACATTATAGGTGTGACCCGAAATACATTTTTTTATGTACATTTTATTGCTGGAGTTGTTGCAGTCGTGCACTTACCTTTTTCGGTCGCCGTTGATGACATCAGTGATGCAATGCGTGGGAGTAATAATTCACATTCTTGGGTGAGTTAAGCGGGTGAGGAGGAGGAGAATGAGTGTGTCAGAATCACCTGTGTGGCAATGAGAGGCTTGGCTGTGTGGTGTTTGGGGAGTTGAAGAATGCAATGTTGTGCCTAGTGTTAGGTCTGCTTTGTTCATGAATGAGTGAGACAAACACCAGACTGAGTCGAAATCAGGGTTCTTTGTTCTTTATTACCGGATTGTAACACTTGCAACTAACCATGTTAGTCGGAGAATGCATTCTGCCGTTATCAGCAAAATGGTGATTTTTTATACCCTTGGATACGTGCTTAGAACATCATCATATCATTACTTGTCCAATGACTAAAACTGTTGCTATCCTTTCCCTGCTAGCTTCCTGCCTCTCAATCCATCAATGTCTCTCTTATCTTGTAAGTACAAGGATGCATTCACATCTTGTTACAGCCCTGTACAGGGTAACTCCTTACACATTCCCATCTCATGATGTTTTACCTTACACTAGTGAATAATAAAGTAAATAGACTTCATGGTGTGCGAAAGAAACATGTGAGCATATCCTTTGTTTGTAAGCTGTGGTGAGCCAGTGCTGTTACAGAGTACAATAATTCCATCACTATACAGAGGTTCTGTGATCATTTTCTAACCATTCCAAACTGACTCCACTTTCCTCACAGGATTCAGTTGTACATTGGAGATCTGTGGCTCTGTTTAAAATTGGACCAAATCAATCTCATCCCCTTCATTTAATCAACGTCTGAAATCTCTAACCACAATTCCTCTGAGGTTACTGGTGCTCAGCAGGTCTGTCACCTTCCCTGCATCTCATGTACATGATTACAGTTCCTTTATTTTTCCCCAGGAGTAATTGATTTTTTTTCTCTATTAGTTTTAGCAGCTTCATCCTATAAACCAACCAGTTGTCCCCTTTTCAGCCACAGCTATTCTAGTGCCTGATGAATTTGAGACAATAGGTCAAATAAATCTTTCCTTTATTTATACAACTGATCTCTTTCAATCAATTATACACTCTCTAACTTTTGTGGGGGAGAAATATGCTTTGCTTGGCCTGATGATGTTTTTACACTATGACACATAACTTAAATATATCATAGCATGCGTCCTCGTCATTTCCCAGTAGCACATAGAGTGAATCAATTTGGATGAAGCCGGTGTTCTGTGATGGTGGAGAGTTTGGCAGGAAGCCAAACATAATTAGCCATTTGACACTTCTGAATGAAAGTGGTTGCAAATGCATCATTCTTATCTTTTGCTTCATATGCTGGGTCCGAGCACTGATGAGAAAGGGATGTTCTTGGAACTACTCTCCTAGGTGGCGTTAATGGTCCATTGGCTGTAATAAGAATGCAGATCTTTGTTCTGATCTATTGATTGTGAGATTACTCAAGCTCAATCTACTGCATATTATTTTTCCAGTTTGACCTACATTATTTTTAATTTAGACATATTGCGCAGCCACAGGTGCTTTCGGCCCATGAGCCCATGCCGCCCAATTGCACCCAATTAACCTAAAACCTTGTACATTTTGAAGGGTGGGAGGAAACTGGAGTGCCTGTAGGAAATCCACACAGACACGGGGAGAACGTACAAACTCCTTCCAGACAGTGCTAGATTCGAGGCCTAATCGCTGCCGCTGCAACAGTGTTGCCCTACGCTAACCGTGCAGCTGTGATAACTGACACCTTGTCACATTTGATACTTCGACGTTGGTCCTTCCTATCATTGTGGAACAAAACCCACCAAGCATTGGATTGGTCACACACTGATGGGTAACATGAGACCGTGTAGTTGCAATAGTAATCCTGCATGTTGGGACGTTTGGTGTATGTGCCTGGATGAGGAATGAAAGGGGTAAAGCTATCACCTGTGGGATTGTGACATAATGCATCAAAGTCAGAATCCTGCCCTTAAGTTATGTCTGGCCAGTATCTAACATGCAATCTTTCTTAATCCAGTATCCCCTGGCTTGACAGTAATGACAGGGTGAGGGATATGTTGGGCCATGAGATGATGGAATGTATGTATTTCTCCTGTAGCTAATGATCCTCAGCTCATTTATGAACTGTCTCATCTGTTCTGGGCCTCTACTGCAGGATTGTACAATGGAGCATATCCTCAATGTGACCTCAGAATAGCTCTTTCATGAGGACTGTGTAATAGTCACTTCAACCAATGTTGTCAGGTCGGGTGAACTGGAGCAAATAGAGCAGGCATAGGGATATGGACAAGGTCATGTAAGTTTAACTCTATGTTGGTTCACTCATGACCTGCTATAGGACAATCTACTAACTTAGTATTTCAAAACACAGCCAATGCAGTCAGTGCTGATGCTACCAATCCACTCTCGGTGGTGGATATTGGAATCTTGAGTGTACATTCTGCTTTTTGGCTTCTTTCAGTTTTCTTTCCAAGTGTTGCTCATCATTTCTTTGCTTGAGGAACAGTGGTAGATGACACTAAAATGATTGAAAAAGCAAATTGTGCAGAGAATGCGGAGAGTCTGAAGAGAGATATAGATAGGTTAAGTGAGTGAGCAAGGGTCTGGCAGATGGAATGTTGGTAACAATGTTGGTAAATGTGAAGTGATCCACTTTGGAAGGAAAATGGAAGATCATATTATTATTTAAATGACAAGCAATTGCAGAATGCTACTATGACGAAGGACTTGGGAGTGCTTGTGCATGAATCGCAAAAGGTCAGTTTGCAGGTGCAGCAGGCTGTCAAGAAGACAAATGAAATATTAGGCCTTCATTGCAAGAGGGATTGAATTCAAGATTCAAGCTTAAATTTATTGCCATGTAATAAAGATAGTGCTATATTAAGGCAGACAGATTCGCCATTGGCAGAAATTGCCTGAAGTGCCTCTTACAGTCAGAGAAAGAGAAGCAAAAGAGAATCCCCTCAGAGTCATTGTATGCCCATGGATTTGCCTCCAACACTTATGCAGTCCCTGCAGTTACAGTCCAAGCTATTGGCAGCCCAAGTTTCAGATCAGAACCTTCACATGATCAGGAACCTTCGGCGCCCGCGACACCCTCTCGCATCCCAGTTCTTATATGTGGTACTTCTTCATTCAATCTTGAGCCAGCCTCAAGCAATCTGCAGACCGATGTGAATCCCTCAAATGCAGTCACCAGTAGCCCACAGCCCGCACGGGTTCCTCACCTCAAGTTGCTAACTGCCCCCAGCTTGTGCGTTATTTAGCCACAGAGCCCATCACTCTGCTTCTCCTTTTCAAACAGGAGGTGGTGTGTTCTCCCCATTTCATGGTCCTCTGCTTCCACGGAGTATGCCACCCTTTGAGGCCGCTGCCGATCATTGACACCGCCATCTTGGGTGGTGGTCACAAAATTTTAAATAAAATAGCTCAATTTACAGGCCATTTAAAGCCTGTGCCGAGCTGACAACAGCCAGAATGGATGGTTGGACCTTGCAGGATTGCTGTGACTCTGCTCCCTGCTCTCTGTGAGTCCGCACCAGTGGCAGTGCTGCCGATACAGCAGTTCCTGCAGCGCCACCATTTTTGAATTTAGCAGCAGGGAGGCTATGCTTCAACTGCACCAGCTACTGGTGAGGCTGCACCTGGAGCACTGAGTCCAGTTCTGGTCTCCTTACTTGAGGAACGATGCTGGCTTTGGAGATGGTGCAGAGAAGGTTCATGAAGTTGATTCCAGAAATGAGGGGGTTAGCCGATGAGGAGAGATTGAGTCTTCTGGGACTGTACTCATTGGAATTTAGAAGAATAAGAGGAGATCCTATAGAAACATATAACATTTTGAAAGGCATAGATAAAATAGAGATTGGTAAGATGTTCGCAATAGTGGGGGAGAATAGAACTAGGGGACATAGCCTTAAGATTCAGGGTAGTAGATTTAGGTTGGAGATGAGGAGGAACTGCTTTTCCCAGGGGATGTTGAAGCAGTGGAGGCTATTTAAATATATTTAATACAAGGATGGATAGATTTTTACATAGTAGGGGAATTAAATGATATGGGAGAAAAGGCAGGGAGGTGGAAATGAGCCCATCATCAGATCAGCCATGATCTCATTAAATGGTGGAGCCAGATGGTCTAGTCCTGCTCCTACTTCTTATTGTTTTATGTTTTTACAGTATGTCATCAGTCCAAGATTCCAATTCTTCTATTTGTGCTCAGGAATCAATGCCGAGTCCTCCTTCCCTGTCTCTAATCCCAATGAGATGATAGGGCAGAACATATTGAGGGACCGTGATGGAAGCCTGTAGCCCTTTGGCATTGAGGCATAATCCTGTGAGTGTGTTTTTGATTCCCAGATTCATCTGTGGGACAGTCTTCATAATTCAGGTGGCAGTTCTCTAATGTTTGAGAGGAGGAGTTTGCAAGGTTATCTATGCTGGGAGTGACTTTGCCATGTCCAAGCTCAATGTCTAAGCTATCCAGGTTGTTTAAACATAGTTGATCACATGAGGTCAGTCTAGACTCATAAACTAGCCAGAATATTTGCACTCCAAGTCATGCTGTATTAATCATTAGGTGGGGTTTTTGGTGTATTGATCATTAGGTGGGGTTGTGGAACCACAGTGGTGATTTCTGTGTTGTTTCTCCAGTGCTAATGTTTTCCCTCCTCCCTATGCCAGATTATTAACTAAATTCATATTCCACATCCATCATGGGGAACATTGAACATGAATATCTTGATTATTAGCCTAGTCATTTATGGAACCACCACTATACCCTTATGAGGATGGATGCTCTCTATCTCTTTGGGAGAAGGATGCAGAAATGTGAGGTGGATTTCTGGGAAAATTATCTTAGGAACTTCCTCAAGGAACTGAATAATCGGCACAGGCAGGTGGAAAATAAGAGTCGCCAAATGTATAAAGAGGAATAATCTCGGCATTGACCCTCGCCCCCACCTTGATGATTTGCTTATTATTCCTTCACTTACTCCTTTCTTTGCACCCAAGTTCTCAAAGAGAGGCAGGAATTATTTTTCTATTCCTGCCCTACCATTGCATCCACAATGCAAAGGGAATGGATAGTCTTTTTGTATTCATAATACACAGACTGTTTGGGAACAGTTACAAAGGCCAGAGAGGGAGTGTAAAGTTTCAGATGGAATCGTGGAAGTCTGGATTTTGTCCTCAATCTGTGGAGTTTTGACTTCATAGTGAATTTCCTTGGACCTGGTGGGATCCTTGTCTGGAGGTTTAGCTACCAATGGTGGCATAGCCAATGCAGATTTGCTCATGTACATGGGGGAATTGTAACTGCACGATTGCATTCAGATTGATAGTGTAGGATGATATGTTATCAGAATTAGATCAGTTCGTTGGCATAATTAAAGTGGGCACAATTGTACTGTTGAAAAAAACCTTTGAATGTGAATAGGAAAGGTTGAGAGGGATAGGGGGGTGAACACAGACAAATGGGATTAGCTTGGGTAGATGCCTGAATGGCCTGTAAGTACGCTATAGAACTCTGTGACTGATAGTGAAAAGCCAAGAGTGAGAGATTAAAAAAATACATATCGCAGAGTATTAGTCTCTGCCAAGTTAGAAATCATCATTTTAGGCTACGTTGTAGTTTCAGCTCAGAAATTACGCGCTGCATTTTGGAAATCATTAATATTCTGCTTATGACTGGAAGCAAAGAGAATCTAAACGGGCAAGTATATGATGGCCATTATTCTGCCACATTCCTTATTACCTTGGAATGACTCTAACCTCTCCTGCATTATCCTAATCATTATAAATTAAAGCGTACAACCGATCTCAATTCCTATCATTTATAGGAATGGCAACCTGTAAACACACATGAATAAACTAAACAAATGGGAATTATTTCCTCAGGGACAATTTGAAAACAAACACAATAACAATTTTAACAGCCATAACCAGTTTAGATTAAGAATTTAAATGATAATTCTAAAGGATAGAAAACCAATTTTGTAAGGCTGTTTTGTCCTTGCAATAAATGTATTTTATCTGCCATACTAATTTTTGTCTTCATTACAGTCTGCTGTGTTGTTCCCCACTTGGCTCCCTCTCACATTCCTACAAAATGATGGAAAGCAGGAAAATTTCCAGTGATCCCTCTTTTGAAACACATTTAAATTAATTAGATAGGTTCTGGAGATGAACTGTGGTACTGTTTTAAGGGGGAACATTCAGGCAAGCTTCCTACTTCAAGTCCTATTCAGTGACCTCTTTTGGAAAAAAAATGTATACAATGGTAGGGGTTTTCACTCACAGTGATAATGGTTAAATGTGCCTTCTAAATATGAGGTTATTCATGAGCAGTGTGTTTATTGACGACCGCATTAGCAATAAAATAGTGGTGGGAAGTGTCTGCTGTATGGCTGGCATCAATGCAGTAAGGTCACTAGGTTTGATTGAAAAGGGAATTAATCAATTATCCCATCCAGCTGGGATTGGCATCACTTTTGCACACCTTATATCGTGTGGCACCTCATTTGTTCAGAACAAAATATCAGGAAGCTGAATGCTTGCTGTGCACAGTTTTTGTTCAATAATGTGTCATGACTCACAGAATATATGTTCATCTTGACACCTCACAAGTATGTTGTGGAATCCATGTGTAGAAGTAAGTATCTTATGGCATTATCTTTCTTTAATCAATTTGGATTCAAGTTAAATATGCAGTTCTCAGATAATACACCTTACTGAGAGAATAAATTAATTATTTTTTCATAATTTGTAAAATTAAAACAAATTAGACAAAATGTTAATCAAGTTGTGAATGTCAAAAGTATGATTATTATTACAAGTGCAAGCATTAAATTATATGCTATTTTACAAGAGATTTGTGTCATTATCTGTAGATAGGGATAAGCCTATATTTTTTGAAATTCTACTTGTGCTTTGACACCACAAAAATGTCAGTAGATTAATTAAACTTGCAAAAGGTCCATGATATTTTTCGTCTTCATTGACGAGATTGTCTGCTGAGTTTATCTGGCATTTTGAGTGTTATTCCATTTTTCCAGCATTTGCAGTCTTCCTTATTTACCTCTGGCTTTTATTGTCTATTTAAACTAAGGAGCTGATTGCTGACTTCAGGAAAGGCAGAAATGTACAACCACTGATTATTGGGGGATCAGAGGTGGAGAGGGAGAGCAAGTTGGTGTTATTGCGAGTCACTGTCTCGGAGAATCTTTCCTGGACCCCCAACATGCTAATAGAGAAGAAAGCATGTCAGTGCCCCTACTTGCTCAGAAGTTTGTGGAGGTTTGGTTTGACCCCAGAAACCCTGGAAATTTCTACAGAGGTGTGGTGGAAAGTGTGCTGACGAACTGCATCACAATTTGGTATGGGAACACCAATACCCCTGAGTGTAAAACCCTCCAAGAGGTAGTGGACACAGTCCAGGACATCACAGGCAAAACCCTCCTCACAATCAAGAACATCTACCGGGAATGCTGCCGTCGGAGAACAGCAGCAATCATCAAAGATCCACACCATCCAGCACCCGCTCTGTTCGCATTATTGATCCTGCATAATCTGCAATTTTGCATTCAGGAGTTTGAGCTCATACAGTTCTACATCTGGATTAAAGAGTAACCATGAAAAGCAATTTGACAAGGTGACTCTCAACACCGGGGGGGGGGGTTAAGGTGATATTTCAACAATAAATATGATGATCCGTGGTATTAATGAAACCCCCAATATTGTCTGGTTTCCATCTAAGAATTCTAAACAGGTGAGTAGATTGTAGATATCATAACTGCGCTCTTCATGCTTTCCCTTGGCTATGAATTTTCAGATTAGAAAGCTTCATTTATTGTATTAAGAAACACAATTGGGGCAATCCAAAAAATTATAGACCAGATCATTTAACTTGCTTTATTTAATCCATAAAAAAAGGATAAGATGAATAAAAACTTTTAAAAAAAGACCAGCATGTTTGTAAAGGTTAAGGCGTTCTTGACAATTATGTTTGAGTTGTTTGAAAATGTCATTGAAGTAACTAGAATGAAAATATCTGCAGATTTTAATTGTGAGGCCTTTCATAATGCATTCGATAAAGACATGGGGAAAACGCACAAACTCCTTGACACCAGGCATTGTGTATCCTGGTCCCGATCTCTGGCGCGGTATAAGCATTGCGCTAACCACTCTGCCAACCATGCCAAATTTAGTATGAGAAGTGATCCCACTGAAATATAGAAAATTATTTTAGGTTTGCTAGGGCAGGCATAGGGACAAATGTTTGCTCCAGATGGAATGACCAGAGCCAAGGGCTGTAGTCTCAAAATAAGGATCAATGATTCAGGACTAAGATGAGAAGAAATGGGTTTCAATTTGGCAGCAATAATAATCCCACTATTACTGTGAAGGCAACTACTGAGTTTATTAAAGACTTCAAGAAGGCTCTTGATAGAGTTTTGGATTTTGGGGAAATGATGTTAGTCAAATAAAGAGGGACTGATGCAGAAGGTCAACCATGATCTTATTGGATGTTAGAGATATTGTCAGGAGTCGAATGACTTACTCCTTCTTCTTCTATTTCTAGTGTTTAAGTTCCTGAAAGGACTAAGGGTTGGGAAGAAATATTAATTAATTGATCAGTAGTGAATCTCGTAGGATGATGTCCTGCCTGGAGTTGAAAGGAATATTGGGGAAAAAAAATGGCTATATTTGTGTTCAGCTTTGAGTTATCAGTATTGCGGGCAGAGGAGCATACAGTTTGATTGATACATAGTGTGAGAGCTTTCTTAGTAACTCAGCAGGTGTCCAGTAATGAAGCAAAATGAATGCCTGCTGCTATGAGACACTACCCTTTTTGTATATTATCTTCTTCTTTCTTTGGCTTGGCTTCGCAGACGAAGATTTATGGAGGGGGTAAAAAGTCCACGTCAGCTGCAGGCTCGTTTGTGGCTGACAAGTCCGATGCGGGACAGGCAGACACGATTGCAGCGGTTGCAGGGGAAAATTGGTTGGTTGGGGTTGGGTATTGGGTTTTTCCTCCTTGTATATTATAGTCCTGACTTAATCACATTTCTGCATCCAATCATTTATAACCTCGTATCTTAACAGGACATCATCCCTTGGCTCACCACAATTATTTTTGTTATTCTCCACCCATTAATCTAATCATGTTTAGAATCACGTGTTTCATCATCTCCTGCTGCCTTCTATTCATTACTGTGGCATTGTGTAGTAAATACATAATGGATTATTACTTTTGTTACACAGTGTGTGTAAATGGTTACCTAGCAATGAATTGTGGTTCATGTGGTTTATTTTCCATATATTCCCCCCTTTCCAACTTAAATGGTCTCACAGAGAGAGAGAAGATAAAGAACCACACCCAAAAGGTCAAATTAAACCAGCCTTATGAAGGTCGTACCAGTCCGTAACCTTATTCAGGCTTCTATTTTGTGTTTCAATCCACTTTGATACTACATTCCTTTTTTAGATTTGTCTTTTGGTTTATAATTTTTAATTAGCTAATATCACAATTGCATGTAAGATATGTGATCCCCATGACCCTCCAAATATTCAGGTTAGCCAAGCAAGCCATCCATCCATTCTGTCCACCCAGTCCCTGTCGAAAACTGCCTAGCTGATTATGTCTATCTTGTATTGCCTTAGATATTGAAGGATTCATCTGTAACCTTTATAATGCCCTTATCCCCTACAATCAAGCATACCCCACCCTGGGTAGTGAATTGATAAACCACCACATACCTGGTTTGTTGTGCGAAAAGCCTCAATTATACCAATTCTCAGTTAACAGCCTCCAACCCTGCCACTGTCTCATTGCCCAATGTTAAGCCACAGATGAATTGATTCTTGGCAGCCACCACCCCATCTGATATGGCAGGAAGCTGAGGACTCCCCATCCGATGTCAGATCCTACGGTAACAGGATTGTTATAGTCCGCACAAATTCCTTTGACACTCCTCAGCAATAATCTGTCTTCTGACTCTAGCATGGGACAAGAGGTCCTAACATCCTAATGGCAGGGAGGCAGTTTCCTGTAATACATAGCCTTTAACTGATAACATGCAGGTGGGGTCTCGATACATTTGTTGGTACCGATGACGAGGATCTTTATATTTATATATTAGCAAAATCAAGGGTGGTCTTTTTCCTACCCTTACTTTATTTTTCCCCATTGTTCTTCCTAGCAGCATCCCGACAAACCACTCGAGTTCCTCCAATTTAATTCAAACATTCCTTCCTTAAACAAGTGCATGAAGAGTGTCCTTCCTTAATCTCACATTCGTGTTCCCAGCAAGGCAAATCATTTTTCAATTCTACTATCCTACATCCCCATCTCAGATCATCAAAATACACGGGCTAACTGTTATTTAGGAAATATGTGGACTGTGCTAATACAGAAGTGATTGCTTTCTGAAAGGGTGTACCCTGCAACCTCCTCCAGGTATGCTATCTATCTGATCAATACAAGTGTAGCTGGCTTTCTATGCACCTTCCTTTAGCTGCTTGGAACCACTTAGCTGATTCATTAGCCAATAGCCCTAACTTCTGATTGGTGCTATAAACATTCATCTTATCAACATATAAGTAAGACATTTAAAAAGATATTATGCTGTCACCAAAAATTCCTCTTTTCACTTACGACTCCGGTATTCAGTTCAAATGTCAAGGTGAAAAGAGGCATAACAATAAAATTCTCATGTTGTAGGTGGGTCTCTTTTTTCCCCCCCAGTCTGTTATAATAAAATTCTTAATGTCTTAGCTGGGCCCTTTTTCTCAAGTCTGTTTGGTGTATCTAGTGAGGTTGTCCTTCAAGCTTTATTGCAGTGTTATTACCAAGACCTGGAACAGCCCTTTCCAGTGAGTTCCCAATTCCTTCTGATCCCAATTCTTTACCAGAACATAATTCTCAGGTTTAACATCAGGATATTCACCATTTTGATCTGTTGGATCAGCCTCCTTTAGGAGTGCTTGTTGTACCTGTGAACAAATCTCTCAAAATTTTTAATTAAATTACTCAAATATTAGCTTATGTCATCACCTAATGGGAATAAATCCACCCTTACTGGCTGTGCGGGCTTTGCTCCCCAAGATGTCAGTCTTGGCTGTCCATGGACCATCTCTGCAGCAGATTGTCCCGACTTAGCCTGTGGTATCATCCGCATTTAAAACAATGCTAGAGGTAGCACTTTTTAGCCAATTTTAGCACTGTTTCCTCAGTCAATTGAGCCAGTTTATTTTCATTTGTACATTCCACTATTCTTGCTGCCTGGGGTTAATAGGAGTTGTGGAACCACTGTAATCCCCAATTTCTTTATCCAATTCAACCCAGTTTCTGTTGACAACTTAGTCAATTTATTCTTTATGGACCCAGGCAAATGAAGAATAACAATACTTATAGTTACATATCAATTCTATAAAATCAATCCATATACACTCAAATGGGAGGCATTCAATTTCTTTACCAGGATTATTTTGTAGGCAGATAATACATTCCTTCCTTTGGAAGGTCCTACTTTCTTAGATTAGTGATGTGCCCCTCCTATGCCACTTATCCTTAGTTAATCTACACTATTGTGTGTGTATGTGTATAAAATTAATTAGTTCAAGTAAAAGAAATTGCATTTGGTACAGAAATTTGATTCTGGCACACCCCTACTGTTTACAGAGTTTAATGAAATGGTAGGAGCATCCTCCTGAACTTATGCCTCATCCCCATATCAGGCAAGACAATTCTATACAAGCAGTCAATCACTTTCAGAATAAATGATGAAGGGACCTTCTATAACCACAGCTTAATTTTACATCAGAAATGACCTTTATCGTAACTAGTGAGATGCAGGTCTGGTCACTGTGGCTGTTGGGGTACATATGGGGGGGTGACTTTGCCCTCAAGGAATCTTTTGTTTCCTCCTTCTCATCATTCTACAGGAATAGGGTCGCCCTGCCTGACATCGGGTCCCTGTGGTTTTATTCGTTCACCTTCTGTTTGTTAACCATTTGGCACCTGAAGGAACGGGTTACCATTCTAATCATAATTATCATATCTTTAATCTGAAATGCTCAATCAGTTTCACATTCTGTAGTTGGTGCTGGTCTGTTTCTTATTTAAATTTATTTTTTATTTCACATCTTAAGTGGAGAAAAGTTTAATTTCAGCCTTAATTTCCCTCCCTGCCTGTGCAGGGCGGGAGCTGGCAATCATGATCAACTTTGATGTGCCAGACATGTAATTGAGATCCCCAAAGTTTCCTCCCCGTGTCATATCCTGACGTCAAATAAAGTTAAGTTCAAATATGCTCCATTTTATTCCACCATTACTGTTTTTTCACTCCCTTGTGGTCCTGTGCAACATGTCAGCCATTACAAGCAATAACCAATCTATATTATCCTGCAAGGCATTATAGTCGATAACCAAACTATATTACTGATCACTCCGACACTCTGTGGCTCCCATCATCTCTCCAGCTCTTCTTTTTTCCCCCCACATTAGCTGTTTTGCCACAGCTGAATTACTATTATAAATTCTTTCTCCTGCTTCGTGTAATTGGAGAATGGATGGGACCGATCCCTTTTCTGTTCAATTCCTACCTTTTTCGGAGTTGTGCAACTCACTGTCTAATTTAAATGTCTACCATACTTCAGATATAAATAACATATTGGCTGTTCCATGGTCCCCACATCACTCATTTCTGACATTTTACCCATAGGTGTGTTTACTCCTGATTGTCCCATGTTGTCCTTTTGTTCCTCTACGCCCACTTCAGGGTCCTGACCTTTGTGTGGGGGGGGGGGGAATTTCCCCTCTGAACAAGCAGTCTAACGCAGGGCGTCAGAACTAAGATAACATGTTATGTTGGACAGTACTTTTTATCCCCTCACCAGGCAAATCTTCAAGGCCTTATACTCTGTGTGCTCGGGATGCAACACTTAGTTCATCTGGAGTGTGCTAGCTATCGGGAGGGAGGGATCAATTGATCCAACACCATAAGAGAAGAACCAGGAAAATGTCCCGTGGGCCCGTTCTTTAGTCTTCAGATGCTAGTTCAGCTGTTTACTGACACCATCCACTAAGTGCTGTTGAGGTACAAAGCACACGTTTATTTTGGGGATGCAAACAAGACAACAGGGTCAATATCCTAGGCAAACCTCTAAACACACAATACGCAAGGGATAAATATACACTTTGCACAATGAGGGAGGAACTGACAGAGACTGGGGGAAATTGCATGAAAATATACATTCAACAGACAGGATCCACCCCTTGACCGGTACGGACTCTGCTCTTGCCACCTGACCTCCCTCAAGACTCACCCCAACCCAGTGTGAAAGGTGTTACTTACTGACATAAGGAGTTCAAAGAGGCAGAATAAAGGGACACATGGTCATTTATAGTTCTGCAGACTGTACTGGGGGGAAAATCACTCAGAGGAGGCTGGGCTCTGTTGGCTGCTGTGGCCAATGGCTCAAAGCCAAGTGCAGGAGCTCAGCAGGGGTCAGCTGAGGTGATTCACTTGGGCCAATTGGGTGAAGGTCAGGGCAGAGTCTGGGCAGGCTGCCTGGAGTGCAGCACCTGGTGATTTATGTGGGCCAATCGCAAGGGTCACCTTGATGGCTTGGGGCGAGTCTTTGACCTTGATTGGCCAGCAGTGTGTCCTCTGAACAGTAGCGCAGCAGCGTCACCAGGTGGTGGACACTGCCTGACCATTACAGTAAGCATTCCTCAATCTTGGACTCCTGGCTGCTTAGCCAAATGTATTGAAACTGCAACTTCCCGATTCAAAGAACACAACACACAGAACTGGTCCAGTTAACTCTATTGGTCACCAAGTTAACCTGAGAGAACCCTTATTGCTTTCAGCCTTGAAAGCAGTCTCTGGCAGTCTCCAACAAATGGATCCATCAAGTTTTATACACTCAAGAAAACAAGATGAACTAAAAGATAACATCATTATTCTATATACAAGGTCAATCACAGCCTTTGTTGCCCCTTCCCCTATATCCCGGTTTCAAAGTTGAATACTAAGTACATGGAGTTACATTTACTCCACATAATGTAGGTTTTTTTTCCTGATTCTCCTCCTGTTCATGATTTGATTTATTTTATTTTATTTTTTCTTTCTTTCATTATCCTCACTGCCTGACATGCTTTCCCCAATCTCTCTCCTGTCCTGTAAAGCTTCAGTATCTCCACCTCCAATCGTTTTTAGATACTGGGAACTTTTTACTTAATGTATCAACTGCAGTTGTTTTATTTATTGCACTGTTTTGTTCAGCAACTTCATGAATTAGTTCAGTCCTGGTCTTTGTTTCTGTCCTGTCCACTGTTGTAATCACTATTCTATATTATGCTACTTCTACTTTTTCCATTAACACTTAGTGGTTTTATATTATCCAATTGGTCCCAATTTTATCTAACTTACCTGTTCTGCCCGTGTAGACCCCTAATCACTTAGGGCGGTATCCACAGAACATCTCCTGCCCATGCAGACCCCTACTCACTAAGGGCAGTATCCACAGAACATCTCCTGCCCATGCAGACCTCTACTCACTTAGGGCGGTCTCCAAGAGGACATACCATCACTACATGGAATTTTTCTTCAATCACACTTCCCCCTATTATAACTCACGCCACTGCACAGTTTTCCTGACCAATTCTCCGAGCCTCCTTTCTGGTTAATTTGTCAGCAGATTCTTTGGATCGGAGAGACACTCTGACTGTCGTTTGGCACTTCTGTATCCCTGGGAGACCTCCCGTTCCCAACAGATTTTAGTCCAAATTTAAAGCGAAAGCCACTTACCCTTTTTTCGTGTAGCCACCCTTTATCAGTTGGTTCCGATAGGATCTCCGAGGGGTTGGGAGGCACTCTTGACCAGCCATCTCCTTTCTGAGGAGTCTCTTTCCGATCCTGCTCACAGCACCAAATTCTGTTGTGGTTTTTCGATGTCTAAAAATGAGTCAGGAAACGCGTTGAATTCTTCAGAAAAGTTTAAGCCTTTATTTGCAAGCAGAAGCTGAGACAAATCAAAGCCTGGACTCTGAAATGCCTGTTGCTATGAGACACTGCCCTTTTTTTAATACTATAGTCTTGACTTAATCGCATTTCTGCACCCAATCATTCGTAACCTCGTATCTTAACAGGACATCATCCCTTGGCTTGCTACAATTATTTTCATTATTCTCCACCCATTAATCTAATTATGTTTAGAACCACGCGCTTCATCATCTCCGGCCACCTGCTGTCTTCTATTCATTACTGTGGCCTTGTGTAGTAAATGCATACTGATTACTTTTGTAACATAGTGTGTGTAATTGTTACCTAGTAATGGATGACAGTTCATGTGGTTTGTTTTCCATACCTTTTGCTCCTTATGCAATTGTCATCTTACAATCTTCAACTCTAATTATGATAAACCTCACAACCAGAATAATTGGAGCACCCAGTCAGAAATCTTAACCTGATTCTTGTGATCTCTTCAGCTCTTAGATTTTCCTTTGTGTCGGAAGGTGCAGGTTGTGCTTTAAATAACTGAAGTATCGTGTTCTCCTCCAGTGAATCTTGGACTTCATATTGTGACCATCATTAACTTTACTGCCGAGTACTTGTAAAGTGCAGATTGCTTCAATCTGTCCTTGATCTGCCCTTGGAATTCATCGGTTCTGTCCTTCCTAAATTTGATTCTTCACCTGAAACAATCAGGAAAGGAAGCATTTCACTTTAATCACTTTTTTTTAAACTTCACACATCACTATCCCCAGTGAAAGACAGTAGATGATCCTTAGAGATTCACTGTCCCATCCGGCCAATGTTATCATACAACATCAAAACATTCCTTCAGTCCACTCTGTCTATGCTGAGCACCAAGTATCCATCTAATCTATACCAATTTTACCAGCAATTAGTCTGCAGACAATGGTGCCTTGGCAATTCCAGAGCTTATCTAGATACTTAAATGTTGTGAGAATCTCTGCCTCAGCCATTCTCTTAAGTCTTATCAAGCTCTGGGTGCTTTCAGTGTGAAAATATTCTTTCCTTGTATCCCCTTTAAATATCATACCACTGGCCTTGAATTTGTTGCTTCGTGTTACACACACTTCACCCATTGGAGAAAGATGAAAACCTCCATAATGTTGGAAAATCCATCTTATTTATGCCATTTGCAATTCCATACACATCTATCAGGTTCCCTCGTTAGGCTTCTCCACTCCAAGGAAAACAAACCCAATCTATCCTGTCTCTCATACGGAGACACTCGATCACAGACCACACATTGCTTCTCGCATCCTCAATATTGCACCACATTTGTCAGCTTCCATTGACACGCTTTTTGGTAGATTTGGGTTGAACTTGGATCCCATTAAATGGGTATTCTTGCCTGGAGATGGGGGTTCTTGTGACATTTTTCCATGGGTGAAATCAATATGGATTTCTTCCATTTTGGAATCCCATTGGCAATGAAAAAAATGACATTTCTAAAGATTTAGTTCCTAACTTGGCTAAACTATTGAAACCATGTAAAGACCCAGTAGTGGTAATCTTAACAATATGACATAATTGATGAAATTAAAAAGATGAAAAAAGTGAACGTCAACGGACTCTCACTTTACCATGATGCTCGTCTGGTCCAGAGTAAGAGTCCAATCTCTTGAAAGGCAACCGTCAGCCCAGTGGTTAGCTCAATGCTGTTACAGCACCAGCGATCAGGATCAGGGTTTGAATCCAGCGTTCTTTGCATGTTCTCTGTGTGGGTTTTCCCCGGGGCCTCCCACCGTTCAAAGCATACTGGGGATTGTAGGTCATTTGGGTGTAGTTGGGCAGCATGGGCTCATGGGCCGAAAGGGCCTGTTACTATGCGACGTGCAAATCATAGCTGCACTATTCCACGTGTTTAAACAGCATTAGAAGGACACAAGCAATCAACATGTGTTGCTGTGTGAAAATACATTTTTGTGCCCTCCACCAGTGACCTCTCCAGAGACCTAATGTCTGAACAAACCTCACCTCTAGTCCTTCAGTAAGGCAACTTCTTCACCTGTTCCTCAGCTTCCTATCTAACAACCCCCATCAACCAGACTGAGTCCAGGGCAACGATCCTGTTCTTTTAAAATGAAACTGGGTTGGAGGATGAGAAAATAGGAACTGAAACTTCATAACTATTTGTTTATCTTTTGTGATTTCTATCCACCTGTATGCTTCACCCTATATCAATTTAATTTTTTTTTTCAGTTACACAGTATCTAAAACAGAAATGTGACCCAAAAATGTGAAAAAAAAACTGCAGATCTTTTGTGGTCCTAATAAAGTTAGAAGAAAATTCAAAAATATGGATCACTTTGTTTAAATAAATCCGCCATTTTATTGGCAGTACGCGTTAAAAACAAAATATTGTAAAATATATTAAAATTGCTGACAAAACTTCTCCACTCACTGCATATGTTGCAGTTCCATCTGTTACTGTGTTGTCAGCATTCTCACTGCTGAGTCAGAAGTTTGTGAATTTGCATCTCACACCAGAGACCTTCACACCACATCAGCTATTACATTAAACAGTGGTGTTAGAGATGCTGCTTTTCAGTGAGTCCCTCAGTTGCATGTAAAGGATCCCATCTACTATTTCAAATATGAGAGAGCTACATGTCATTCTTCTTTCCTTAAACTATATTGCCAAAATAGATGATTGACACAATGCTCTGAGTCAGATCAGTACTGATAAACACAATGGTCACATTTCCAATGCAAAAGAAATTGCAATTTAAGAAAAGCCTCTCATCTGCTACAAGGTGCTTTAGGAAATGCTGAGATCTTGAATCTTTGATCAAAATGTATGTTGTTCTTGTTGCAGGATTTGTGAACAAATAATTCGGTAATGCTGGAGTACATTTCCAGGATAGGGTGATGATAGGCAATGTATGGTTTGAAAATTGTAATTGGGGATCTAACCAATGCTGAGAGACATTGGAATGAGTTATTGCCTTTCCGTTCTTCACAAAAAGTGATAGATCTTTTCCCTGCATGTCAAAGTTCAAGTTTATTATCAGAGAACATACACGACATCACATACAACCCTAAGATTCTTTTTCCTGCGGGCCAGGCAGAATTTCTAATTACTGGTAACTGTAAACTGCACTCAAAGAAAGTAAGAAATGTAAACAAAAATGAAATATAAACAATCTGTGCAAATACAGAGGTATAAACATTCAGTAATGATATCTGTACAAAATGAAGGCAGGAAGATGTAGGGTGGCCATTCCAAAGGAGGACTTTGTCATAGGTTACTATATATATATATATTTAAATTAAACAGTATTGCAAAAACAATTAATGTCAACACACGCACATCTATATGTGTGTATGTGTATACAGTAAAACGCTGATGATCCAAAATTGGATTCTCCAAAATCCTCATTTATCCAAAATTTTTTTTGGAGCCGAACTGACTGGGGACCTCAGGCTCCCAGCGGTGGCAGCAGTGGACCTCTGGCTCCCAGCAACAGTAGGGACCGCAAGCTCCCAGGCAGGAGCAGGACTCTCAGGCTCCCAGAATGAACAGGGCTTCGGTGGGGAAGTGTCAGTGGGCAGCTTTTTTTTTTGAGATAAAAACATAATTTTAATGCTTAAAAATCCTTACCATGCTTGAACACGGTTACAAGTGATTTGCTGTTGCTACTGGGCTGTTTTTTTTTTAAAAATGACATGTGTGTGCATGCATACGTTACACAGTCACCCTGTGGGTGTCTGCAATGCATTACCAAGGGTAGTGGTGGAGGCTGGAACATTAGGGCCAATTAAAAGACTCTTAGGCACATTATTGAAAGAAATGGAGGGTTATGAGGGAGGGAAGGTTTAGTTTTTTTTTAAATAGTTTGTCACAATGCACTCTCTGTAATGTGGTATGTTTCATAAAGAATGAGCCAAGTAAGAGTATCTATTATGGCTGCATGCCAAGTGTTGACACATTCTTTGCATCATTACTTCTGTCACCTTATGACTTCAGTTTGCATTCTTCTGGCCTTCTTCCTTCAAGATACACATATTACATGTTATGGATAGGAGGGTTGCAACAAACCTTCCACTCCTATGCCATGCTTGCGTGATTGCATTGACTCAATCAATGGACTTTAAAAGGGTCATTTTTCCCACTCTCCATGTGTGGTCTAAGGTGCCCATCTGCTTTATCACCATAAAACTACAAGTTGCTCCAAGTTAAACAAGTCTGAAGATGCTGTGGCTGTAGTTCAATACACAAAACTGCTGTGCTCTTTATGCAGCGAGGATATGTAACCAATGTTTTAGGCCTGAGCTCTTCATCAGAGCCTGATCAAAAAGCAGGCAGGTGCCCAAATAAAATGGTGGGGAAGGGACAGGTGAAGGAGTGCAAGATTTTATTTGGAGGCCTACCAACATTTTCCCAAACTTGGATGAAGGGCTCAAGCCCGAAATGTTGGTCATGTATTTTTTTTTTAAATTTGCTATACAAAATACACTGTTTGACCTGCTGAGTTTCTCCAGCATTGTTTTTCACTTCAACCACCATGTCTGCAGACTTTCGTGTTTTATTTCTGCCTAGTCGAGGACATAGGTGGATATTGATGGAAATGCAGAAGGGAAAAAAAAGCTGGGTAGTGATGGGGGACAGAATAGATCTCTGAACAGCGAGGGAAGGTGGAGCAAAGCTGAGAGAGAGAGACAGAAGAAATTGGAGAAGTTAACGTTACTGGCATCTGATTGGAGAGTGCCTCAACAGACTATTAATTGATTCCTCCAATTTGCGGGTGGCTTCAGTTTGCCAATGTATTTGGGGCCATGGGCTGACATGTCAGAATGGGAGTGGGGTACAGATTTGAAATGTTTTGCCGCAGGGAGGTCCCATCTATTGCAGAGGCCAAAGTGAAGATGGTCAACAAAGCACTCTCCCATTCTGCATCCAGTCTCCCCAGTTTAGAGGAGACCACAACGGAAGCACTGATGCTCCAAGCCTCTTTCTCCTCTGACCTGCTTCTCCCACTGAGTCATTCTTTTTATTTTAAATTCAGTCACAAAGGGTCAAACCCTTCAGAATTTTCTGCCCAGTAATTTGATGCTTAGCTGTTCCATCAAGTTGTCTGGAAGGAAAAATAAAAAATTTAAAAATAAAAAAAAATTGTCTGGAAGGCTATAAAAGGAAAAGGTCCACAGGTTGGGGGTTAATTGGGGTTTTTGTGGAGCACTGGTTCTCGTGCCTCTAAAACGTGGATGAGACAGTCAATTGAAACTTGTGAGCATCCTGTTAGAGTAATGCCTCGCTCTTCAATGCAGTGAAGTCTGGGAAATCCAATGCTGGAACTGGATGACAAGGCAGCCAAGATTTATTTACACAAGAGAGTGTGTTTCATAGGTGGTTTCTGAAACTGCAATTAATGTTAGCATCATGTTTAAAAAAACCAAGTGCAAAATATCCATCAGGGGTACCTCTTAAAATATCATTACTGTTGAAGTTAGCAGCTATTAGGTCTGCTTTGCATTTGTATGCTCATGAAAGCTGGAAGGTTTAGCTACAAGCACACCAGCATAAGAAATATATTTTAAAGGACTGGAGGAAAACCAGCTTATTATAACCCGAATTCGTGCCCCAAGCATGGCAATCGTCTTGAGCAGATTAAATAAAACTGGAAGTATGCCATGGCTAATGTGAAAATTTATAATCACATTGACATGTCTGAGATATAACATGCCCAAAACAGATTGGATGTATAAAGTTATAAAAAGGTCTAAATCCTTTGAGGATGTTGTGATCTGCCATTTGATTTGATTTTTATCTTTTTGGAAGCTTCCTAACATTCACATTGCTTTGTTTTGATAAGTACCTTTTCCATGTTAGTTCAAAGATCAAAGGTTAAACTCTATGTGCACCAAGTATTCATGAGAAGAGGAACCAATCATCTGGGGAAAAAAAATCAGCACTGTTATGGCCGCACTGCTCAGGAGAGTAGACAGTCGTGTGTCTGTGGAATACGAGGAGGGAGCAGCCCACCGAAGGCAAGGCTTTGGAGGTGGCACTGGAAGTCCAGCCCTGAGGACTGGGGAACAGAGCTGGGGCATGACAGGAGCCTGAACTCTTGGTATGTTTACCGTCATCCACCACCCCCCCCCCCCCATCAATTCCACTGAGCAGCGCCCAAGGGCCGTGATGGGATGGTCCTGGGCAGCAAAAGCAATGGAAAGGTTTGTGGGATAGATTTTGACTTGCCTTGCTGGCTCCCCATATGACTGGTTCATGAGGGGCTGGCTCAGGTTTATATTCAGGATGGCTGATTGATAGCTGGCATGGTGGAGTCAGCCCCTTAGGTGATCTTTCCGCAGGTACAGAGATCACACCCTGCAGAAGGCTGCTGGTCATATCACCACAAGAAGAGACTTATTTACTGATGCCTTTCACCATCTCAGGAAACTGTATATACACACACATGCCCCACAGTGGTACACTGCAATTACTACAATGAGAAGAGCATATTCTTACATGGTGACAAAATAGTTCACATTATTCCGACTATATAACATAGAATATCTAACTATAAAAAAGCATCAACAGAAACACACCACTAAAAAAAAGAAATGATTTCCACAGAAGTACCTGCCAGGCCATGCCACACAGTGGGGGCAGACTTGTTCACTGAGAATCAGGAGTGGTACTTAATAGTAGCCTGTTACTACTCTAGGTTTCCATTAGTCGAAAGTGTGAAACTGAGAGGATCAACTACCACCTCAGAAATGAGAGCGCTCCTTGCTGAACAAGGAATGCCTGAGCAAGTAATATGTGACAATGGAACACACTTCACATCACAAGAATTCAGAAAGCTGGCTCAAAAGTATGGGTTTGTTATCACTAATTCATCCCCATACTACCCCAAAGGTCAAGGGTGCATTGAAAGACCAGTGGAAACTGTGAAATGCACACTAGTTAAATGTCACAAAACAAAAGAAGTCCCATACCTTGCTCTTCTATTATTATGAGCAACACCTTTAAGGGCTGACATGAATTCTCTGGTAGAACTAAATGGCAGGAAATAGAAAACAACTCTGCCAAGCAAAATACACCCTCCAAAAGACCAGGAGGAAACCAGAAGACTGGCTGACACACAAGAAGAGCGCCAGCATTATAATAAACATGCACAAACGTTGCCAGAACTCTTCGGGGGCAGCATGTGCATATTCAAGAGCCGATGTTGAAAACGTGGACCCAAGCAAAGGTCATCAGAGAAGCTGAGACACCAAGATCATACATTGTCGAGACAGGCTCTGGCAATCAGCTAAGGAGAAACAGAATTCACATCCGGCCGACACAAGATGTGATGAAGCAGAAAGCTTTAATACCAGCAAAGCCTACAACACCAATATCAAGTGAAGAGACCACAACCATTAATAACAAAACATCAACACAGCAGTTGTCAGGTGAAGCACAACAAGCCACATTACCTACACGTGGACCAGCAACACAGAGCCCAAATGTCACAGCCAAATCCACAAGATGGCGAAGCAACATATCGATAAGAACTATTTAAAAATAGTTGTGTAAATAAACTAGTGTACAAGTTCAGTTACTTAAGTTGCACTGGAAAAAGTGATAAAGAAAACTAAATTATTCTTTATCTTGAGAAGGAATGATGTGATTATAGTGAGGATAATATGAACTATTTTGTAACCGCATAAGAATACAGTAGTAACTGTGGGGTGTATGTATCTATATGTGAGTGTGTGAACAGTTTCCTGAGATGGTGGAAGGCATCAGTAAGTAAAAACCTATTATTTGAATCTTGCATCTCTAAGTTATTTAAGAAGCCTTCCAAGTAACTCAAGAGACAGAGCAGTGGGAAGCAAGATTAGTGTAGTGGTTAGCACAATGTTAAACAATGCCAGTAACTCAGGTTCAAACCCGACACTTTTTAAGGAGTTTGTAGTTCTCTCCCATATCTATAGGCGTTTCCTCTAGGAACTTTGGTTTCCCCTCATGTTCAAAAGGCACTGTGCCTTTTGGGGAAGCACAGGCTTGAAGGCCATAAAAGCAATACTCCAAACTTTAAAAAACCCACTCTCTTTTGACTCATCTCATGGCCCTCCAAATTACCAAGGAAACTCACATGGTCCTCATCTATCCCTGTCTTTGCATTGTCTATGTGGAATGGTCCCTGGAACAAACCTTGCATGATGCCACTCCTGAACTTTTTCCCCCTCTATATCAATTTCTGCATTGGGGTTTCTTCCTAAACCTGTGTGGAATGTTCATTGAAAGCACCTTTGTTGATAAGAAAAAACAGTGCTGGAGAAACTCAGCAGGTCAAACAGTATCTTTTATATAGCAAAGTTAAAGATACATAAGCGACATTTCAGGCTTCAGCCCTTCACCAGACCTTGATGAAGGGCTCAAGTGTGAAATGTTGGTTATGTATTTTTGCCTCTGCTATATCCACCTCAGGAGACAAGTTATCAAGTGAAATTTCCTTTAAACTCACAAACTCCTTCAGCCACCTAGACTGCAATTCTTTTCACCATGCCTTTGTTCAGTTGCAATCCCTTTCTCCCAGTTTCTCTGTCTCTTCCACATCTGATCTCAAGATGAGTTCTTCTATCCCAGCACATTTGAAAATCTTCCTTCATTTCTCCCAGCCTCAATGCAATGTGTGGGCAGGTGAAGGCACTTAATTACCAAAGATTATTATGTTATTGGCTTGTGAATGATTTATATATGGTGTTAAAAAAACTAAGTTTGTTAATGTTATAATTATCTTAATTAATTGTCAGGTGTTAACTATTTGGTTGATGTGCTACCTTGCCACTCCATGTCTAACTGAGTTCAGAAAAGTTCCAAGGTAAGAGCATTAAAAAAAAACAATATGTTATTCTGGTGTCAAGAGTTGATAGTCTATTCCTGGAGTGGTCTGGTGAACTTTCTCTCTCTCCCACTGTGGTCAATGTCTGTCAAGCTGCCTGTCTCCCCTCTAGCGAGCCTTGCTGTATGCCGAATGGAAGAAAATACATTAAAACTGACTGAAGGATGAATATCTCCAGACTATAGTAAGATGTAGCATTTAATCTGCCTGTTGTGATGGGAGTTGAATTGCACTGGATCAAGATCTCTGAGGGGCTGGGTTTAAAGTAGGCCGTGACTAACCTTTCAAAATATTTCATGATGATGGGTGTCAGGGTCACATGGTCACAAGGTAGCACTAGCATAATGGGGGGCTTTTTAAACAGGAGGAAATTTTAACTTGTATGAGTTGACTTGCTGGGTAGCAAGTTTGTTAGTCATTCAGTTTTGTTACATTTTGCTTCAGTTTGATAGAGGGCTGACTGCAGTTTTAAAGATGGATGACCTTGACACTCCACATCTAAATGAGTTTAGAAAAATTCCACAGTATGAGAATCAATGCATTTATCGATAAAGCTTTTCCATTGCATCTTGGTACACGCGACAATGGACAAGAATTCATTTCAACATGTGTAAAAGAGTTGAAAGCCAAGATGGCAGAAATGGAACAAATTGGGTCAATTAGGTATCTTGGAAAAAATGACACATTGGGAGCTGCATTTGTCATTTACCTTGAATGAATGGGCATATTCTTTAAAGCCAATAATGTGGTAAGAGTTTCAGGCAAAAATGGAAAAGGAAAAAAAATGCAGTGCTACATACTATTAGTGAAAGTGGGATTGGGGAAATTAAATGACACACATTAATTTCTTGGGACTGCTGTGCAAATTTCTTCTGTTTTGGCATGATATTTAAAACAAATTGAGTCTCACTTACAACCATTGCCATCTGAAATATTTAAAAGCTACCAAATTAATACATATAATCTGATGCCAGTGGAGGAAATTGGCAAACACACTGCAAATTTGAAAGACCCACTGAGACCTAATTGTGCAACATTCTGGCAACTGCCAGGAAATGACAATTTACTTTTGGATCAGCTGATGAATGAATTAAGACCAACATCATTAATGTTCTGTAATTTACCCATGAAATAGTAAATAGAATTGTTACATAAATTGAAAGAGCACTTAAAATTTTGGTCTGATGAGGACAAAACTGAAAGCTTTGTACAAGGAACAAAGATAGTAATGACCGAATCAATTTTGCTATTTTTCTGGGCCCTGATCATATGAAAACCAAGGACTAGCTCTATGGAAAACCAACAAGTCACCTCGGCACAAAAGGCAGGAAACTTGATTGCAAAAGTGGCAGGTCCTTTCAATAATGTCAGGGAAATCTGAGCAGATCGCTGGTTTATTTTACAAAGTAGGATGCCCTGTACAAGTTGACAAAAGCCAGAAAATATCTCCAATGTTGAAAGATGTAATTCACAAGCTGGTAAAGAATCAAACATAGAGGGCAATCGTGGAGGCGTGTCTCTAATGCAAGAGTCTGGTGGCGTGATAGCACCACAAGTAGAACCACTATCTCACAGCATCATAGATCTGGGGTCAATTCTGACCTCAAGTTCTGATCTGTGTGGAGTTTGCAAGTTTCTAGTTAATTAGTCACTGTAAATCAGACTAAGTATGTAGGTGACTGCTAAATGCTTGGTGGAGTTGATGAAAATCTAAAAGAGATTTGTGTGCATTGGTGTAAATGAGCAGTGGAGGCAATGAAAACCAATGCAAAGATGGTGTGGAAACTATTGCAGAAGGTAAAGTACAAATAGCAGTGAGGACTGCACTGAGGAAAGAGTTATGCAAACTTTGAAAATAGTCAAGTTGGATGATCAAGTTAAATTTATTGTCATCTGATTGCACAAGTACAACCAGATGAAACAGCTTCCACCACTCACTCCTTGGTGCAAACATGCAGACCCATAGCACACATACAGACAAGAAATACAGATACAGGACAAGTATTTCATCTTTACAAATAAACATTGTTTCATGAGTATGAGAGTCTCGGATGGTTAGTGTGAGCAGTTCCTTTGGTCATTCAGTGTTCTCACTGCCCATGGGAAGAATCTGTTCCTCAGCCTGATGTTGCTGGCTGATGTTAACTGGAGAAGTAAATATTGTTGTAAGAAAATATTGGGATGATTTGGTCACTTTTCAGTACTCCTGTATCTCCAATGGGAGCAGCTGAATAATACTGTGAATGGGGTGGAAAGGGCCATCGATGATTTTGGGTGTTCAGGCAATGATCCTGGCAGATCTTGTCAATAGGGGAGATTCTAGTGATCTTCTCTGCTGGTCCTGTGGATTGACCTCCGATCCATTTCTCAGCAGCAACTGTATCTCACGATGATGCAGCTGGTCAGGACACTCCCGAGAGAGCTCCTATAGAAGGTTAACATAATGGTGACCAGTGGCTTTGCCCGCTTTATTCTTCTCAGGGAGTGCAGTCGCTGTTGCGCCTTCCTGACGAGATGTTTTGTGTCCACGATAGGTCACTATTTAAGTGAATGCCAAGGACAAGTGAATTACATGGATTAAATAAATACATCTTAAGTGATAATTATCCAAAAACGAGTGTGATTTCCTAAGGTTCATTGGAATTCAGGTGAAGGAAAAAGTTCAATGGTTTACAGAAATCAGTGCGATCCTTCTCCAAAAACAAACGACTTGGTTGTGGTTTCCCCAAAGTGAAATGGGTGGAAAGTCTGTATATATTTTGAAACTCAATACTTAAATTTCAAGTTCAGATTCATTATCAGAGTACATACATGACATGACGAATAACCCTAAGATTCTTTTTCTGGGTGGCAGGCAGAATTTTTAATTACTGATAACTTTAAACTGTACTTAAAGGAAGAAAGAACTGTAACAAATGGTGCAAATACAGAAACATAAATGAGTAATAAATAATGAGCAAAGTACGAGTCTCTGAATAAATCTGTTTTTCAAGAATCTGAGAGTTGTGGGGCAGTAACTATTCCTGAACCTGGAGATCTGAGATCTGTCGAACCCATACCTCCTTACTTATGGTGGCAGTGTGAACCAAGCAAAAGTTGAAGGTAACTGGAGAAGTAAATATTGTTGTAAGAAAATATTGGGATGATTTGGTCACTTTTCAGTATCTGGGCACAACTGTGAAGCTCAGAAGAATTGCCAACTCATTTCCCTGGAGATGCTGGTGGGGAGCAGCTGCAATTCTTCGAGTGAGACAATGCAATTAGATCATGAATTCCAGGATCTGGACTCTGTGACGACCAAGCAATGTCAATGTGGTGCTTGACTTGCGAGGAGAACCTGTAAATCCATGCGGCTGAATCCTTTGTCCTTTTTAATGCTGAAATTTGTGGGTTTGGAAGGGAGTGTCTGAGTAGCCTATTACTGTAACTGCAGTGCATTTTGTAGATTGGACATGCCCTACTCTGCACTAGTGATGGAAATAATGACATTGGGTGGGTTAGCAATCAATCAGACCATATTATGTTGGATTGTAGCATGCGTGCTCTACCAAGTGCGACACACACATACACACACTCTGACGACAGGAGTGATGTCATCGCAGTGCCGGCCTCCGACTAGCTGGTGTTCCTGCTGTTTCCTGCCGTGCAGGAGGTCACAAGGGACGATGGCCTTTGGTCCCTACGGGGCCCTTGTTTGCCAATTTTGTGAGCTGAGTCACGACTTGGTTCGCAGGCCACTGCAGGATGCTGTTTTGTTACTTTTATCTTCTTGTGTCCATCATAATCCTGATTTGCTTTTTAAATAGTAGAAAAACACTGGAATGTGAGAAGGTGAGTCACTCACTGTAAATCACTGAGTCTTTGGCTGACACAACTTCATACTGAAGTGACCCAAATGCAAGAATTTAAATGAGTTGACAAGAGACGATATATTTGGATGACCAGCTTGTAATCATGAATTAAGGAATGATCTTCAACCATTTGATAATTTGCATTATTTATCTGATATTTTGGAATCCTATGTAATGGAGAAATTGATATGGAGGTCTGCACTGTTTGAAAAGTCAACAGTAGGGGTTGCAACTCACTTGGGGCTTGGCTAAATCAGTCTAAAGGAGATTTGCTTGTGATTGTACGAGTTAAAGCAAAATCACATTAAATATCCAATTTCAAATGAAGTGTTTTCCTCAAAACATGCTAGGTTACTGAATAGACAGTTGTCTTTCACAAAGTTTTTGGTGATCATGAAATGCTTCAAAAGGTCAACCAGCTAAAAGTAGATTTGGGTAAATGATGAAGAAATGCTCAGTACTATGACAGCAGTGTTGGGTCAAGTAGAGCAGCTAAATGTCAACGAGATAGATGCTGGAATATCATTGATGGTGTTCCTCAGGTCAATGCATGATTAATGTGTGTGAGAAGGAATTTATTTGAAGTTGTCGTCCAATTAAAAATTTAGACATAAAGCATGGTAACAGGCCCTTCTTGTCCATGCCACCCAATTACACCCAATTGACCGCCAACTCTGGTATGATTTGAAAGGTGGGAGGTCACCAGAGTATCCAGAGCAAACCCACACAAACACAGGGAGAAGCTAGCCTCCCATGGTGGGACTTGAACTCTGGTTGCTGGTACTGTTGTAGTGTTACGCTAACCATGAAAGTAATACACTTTTTTGTAATTTTCATTTCCATTACAATAACTGATCTAATGCAATCCTTTTAGATTATTCATTTATTTTGAGTATTGTTTATTGTGTGCCCAACAATTGCAACCAAAAAGTAAAATATTTCAGATGCCAGAAATTTGAAGTCCACCACCTGCAGTGGAAAGATGCAAGACAGAAATGTTCTGGATTTGCATCCTGCAGTTATGTCTTCCTTCAACAATGGCCTTTTGAACAATGTTACTTTGAGTAGTCGAGCCATAAAGTATCCTGAGAAAATTTAGTTTTGACTTGCAGATGTCATGCTACAAGGTAGTGAAACTTGGCGTGTGTCAATTTCTCTCCCTCATATTTTACCAAACATAAAATTGAAGGAATCCTGCCCATTTTATGCAGATTTTATTTATTTTTGATACTGAGCTGTGATTGTATAACCTTGTGATGGCACATCAAATCAATCAGAAACTCAGCTTGGGAGATGACATCGGTGGAGACAGTTAGATAAACCTCTGAGTAGAATTTTGAGTTTATGGTGTTGGATTTATCTTGAAGTTCATCATTTTGTTAGAGGAGTGATTTTGGTGGTGTGGGTGAAGCTCTGAGTTAAATTTCAAGAGTTTGGTGTTGGATTAATCTTATTTTTGGTGAGAATTAAACATTAATGTTTAAACAGTCTTCCCTTGTTGTTTAAATGCTGTTACAAGTGATTTGCTGTTGCTACTGGGCTGCTTTTTAAAAACAAAAGACCAGTTATCCAAAAATTCTGTTTATCTGAAATAGGCCTGGTCCTAACTATTTTCGATAATCACAGTTGGACCGCAGCTTCAATGAGTGGGATGGAGAAGTTAATTGACTTGGAGTGCTAGAACCTATCACATAATTCTCTCCAGACAAAATTGTTTTTCCCTGACAATTGTAGAATGTGCCTGCTCTTTCACATCAGGAGAGGAAAACCATTTGAAAATGTTGTCAGGAAGGAGGGGTGAATGCCCCAAAATCTGAGATGGTAGCCAAAGACCTACTGAATTTTTGAGAATTAGCCTTGTTTTTTCAGGAAAAGGCCCATAAACAGGAAGGGTGTGCTCAGACATTGTGATTTGGACTAGTGATAGTTGAGGCACTTGTACTGAACAAAAAAGAAGTCATGTTGTCAAGGGAAGCTTGATGGAAGGGAGAGGAGCATAAATCCTCATGGAGAGTTTGGGGAGCACTCCTGCTCCTTCTAACCCAGTGGTTCTCAGCCTTTTCCACCCACATACCACTTTAAGTAATCCCTATGCCATAGGTGCACTGTGATGAGTAAGGGATTGCTTAAGGTGGTATTTGGGTGGGAAGAAAAGTTTGAAAACCACTTTTAATCCTATTGAATTGGCTTGTTATGTGCACGGTTTCATAACTCCAAAGGAAATGGGCCAATGACAATTTTTCTCAAACAAAATATCTCAGTAGCAATTGGGTCCAGAGCAGTGATCCTCAACCTTCCCATTCACTTATCACCTTGAGCAATCCCTTACTAAACACTGAGCACTGATGGCATGGGGATATGTGAGTGGAAGGAAAAAAGTTGAGAATCACTGGTCAGGTCAATAGGGAGGAGTTAACCTGTGGAGTCAGCATTGCCAGGTATTCCAACACTTGGAAAACCTGCAGCCAGTACTGAAGTTTAAACTGATTGAAAGATGTCTCAAACTCTAATATCAACTAATGTAGATAAAAGAAAGTAAAGCTTTGTGGAAATCCTGTTCAAGTCTTGGTGCATCCAACCAGGTCAAAGAAATACCTACCAACAACCCTGATACATTTCCAAGATGTTTTATCGTGTTCCCACCTCATTGGGGGAATCTCCCAATGGCTGCAGCTAGAGTAGGGGGAATTTTGCTGATGGTCTTGGAGGATGATTTCCAGTGACCGTGAGTTCCTCTGTTTTGTGGAAAGCACAGACGAACAGAGTAAACCTGCTCGTGACATCATAATATTGGTAGACTCAGTTCTTAAGTGCAAATTTGAGTCATTCAGGACTACTGATTTTGATCCTTTTGCACAGTGCATTGGAGGACTGCCTGGCTGCCCGGGAAACAGTAGTAGCAATGACAGAGTGCCAGCAAGGAGAACATCCTGAGAGTGGACATTATTTCATACACGTTCTCTACTCAGCATCTGAGATGTTGTCTTTTTTTTTTTGACCGATCAAGTGCCAAAAGCCCTCTTTTCAGCACATTTCACAGTCACCACAGTCCTTGGCCATCAGAAATGGTAGGGTTTTTGTGAGTGGAGCAGACAAGTATCTGCAATTTGCAAACCTGAAGTAAGTTGGGGGGGTGGGGGGGGGGATTCAAATTGAGTGAAATGTGAGGATGTTGGTTAGCCCTGACAACACTCACAGATTCTGGAGAAAGCACTTTGGCCTGATTTGGAAGGATACGGACCATACAAGTCCTGCTAATTTCTGACTGTTACACTGAACTGACATTTTACCAGCAAGAATGTGGAAATCTGTTGCACACAATTTTTGTGAGTGATCCATCTGCTAGCAGTGTGTTCAGACTGTTGTTGATAGCTTTGATCTTGCACTATACAAGATTGGGTTTCCAATCCTACTAATATTTCCTTGTGTTTAGAAAGCTATTAGCACAGGGTAGTTGATTAGCAGTTTGGGAGACTGCTGCCTCAGTTCAATACTAACCTTTGGTGTTCATTTTGCACGTTCTTGTGACTTATGTGTGGAAGATACTTGACCTCCCTGCCTGCCTGCAAGATGTAGATTGTGGGTGATCATGTGTCCTCCCTATCTGAAACTTATTTGGAAGTCTCATCACCTGCCAATCAAGGAATGACTCTGGCCACCTATTTGAGCACACCTTGCTATTGGCTAATTTAAATCACCTATTGGCTAGAAGCACAGATTAGCACTGTAGAAAACATTGGGGCACAGCACATTTTTCCTATTTGTCTCATGATTCAAGCCCCTGACATCGCTTCATGCCAGGTCGCTTCTGTGAACATGGCTGGAATTGTCACAGGTAAGATGTACACTACACTGAAGCTTGCCCATAGCACCGTGATGGATCAATACATTCAAGGAGCCACACTGCTGTTGCTCGGTGTGTGTACCAAGTGGTGAGTGAGTCGAGTAAATGTTCAGTATTGTCGAAGACTAAACTAGGTCCATATTGTTGCATAAGTAAAATGGTAATTAAATACTATTTGATGTTTTTCTCCCCACTTGTGTTAATCAAAGTTGCTTGTGATTGTGACACTTCTCTCTGTGAATCTAATGAATCTGACACTTCCCAACACAACACTGTGGGTATCTTCCTTCAGTCTAAAGAGGTGCTGATTGATAAGATGATTATAATCTCAGGCCATTAATGAGAAAATGGGAAGATGGGAAGATTAAAATGGTTAGGGCAGGATTAAACTTCTGAATGGTTGGTATGGTGATGGTCCAAAAGGCCTCTTTCTGCTTTGACATTCTCAATGACTCCATGGCATGTGAAACCCCTTCTTCACTGATGGCCAGTTTGAGATTGTTAAAATTGAACCCTGTTGCAAGGCATTTGTGTAAGAATGTTGACTATTAGAGATGGCTCCATGGCATCAGGACTTTTGACTTCTTTCTTTTTCAGCTGAGGAGAGAGAAAAACAGAGTCAACAACAGAATTGGTGAAGGAACATGGACCAGAGATGTTGACTCCCTTTGTCTCTTCACGGATGCTAAAGTATGCTCCAACATTTTGTTTGTTTCATATTTACACTATCTGGAGTCTTACTTTGATTTTCCATTTTCACTAGCAGTTACTTCAATGTGGCCCTTCCACCTTTTTCTTTCCATTCACATCCCATTTGAAGTAATCCCTGTGCCATCGGTCTCTGTGATTAGTAAGGGAAGGTTGAGAATCACTGCTCTAGACCCAATTGTTACTGAAATATCTTGCTTGAGATAAATTGTCATTAGCCCATTTCCTTTGGAGTTCTGAAACCGTCAATGAGGTACGATTAAAACTGGTTTTCAAATTTTCTTTCCACCCACATACCACCCTAAGCAATCCCTTACTAATCACAGAGCACCTCTGGTGCAGGGATTACTTAAAGTGGTGTGTGAGTGGAAAGAAAAAGGTTGAAAACCATTGCACTGGACTGGTCACTTTATTCACCCTATGGGGAAATTGACAGATGCAGATATTTCTTCAAATCTATTAATTCAACAGAGCCAAGGGTGGAAATTTGAAACTTTGGCATCCAATGGCTGAAGATTATTTGTCTGTTTGATAGAGACATTGAAAATTGATTCATTCTCTCCTATTAATTCATTAATAATATTTACTGTACTATAAATAATGAGCAGCAAAAATATCAAATGTTCTTTGAGATGATCATTTAGTACACATTGTCTTCAAATGTTCACTGCATGATAAATTTCCATTTAATATTTCCTTCCTGAAGTTGAAGAAATGATTTGTATTTACCATATGTTGAAATAGGAAAATTAAAATTCATGTAATAAGGGTTTATTCCATTTTAATACTTTTTTAAAAGTTTGATAAGTTTCATATTGGTGTGGACTCTAATAACAACCAGTAAAGTTTCCATCCACTCAAAATTCTTAAAAGAGATAAAATCTGTAACTTATTTCCATCAGATTTTATTACTGTTTATCTTAATTTCCTTAGTAATTTGCATCAATTTGAACATGATGTGGAGAACTACCCTCAACTGAACTTGTGAATAATGACAGAAATCACTGCAAGCAAAAAAAAAATCCCATCCCCCTTTACCATAAAAGTAGAAATGTGCTGGGAGTGAGTTAGGGAAGAAGATGAGGAGCAGGAGGGGGGTGGGGGAGTAGATGGAGAAGGATGGTAGAGGGAGAAGGGAGGGGAAAGGTAGCAGGGGAGGAAGAGGTGGAGAAGGGGAGAGGGGAGGGAATGGGGAGAGGTAAGGGAGAGAGGGGAAGGAAAAGGAGAAGTGGAGAGGGAGGGAAAGGAGATGTGGGGAGAGGGAAGAGATAGAGGGAATCGGGGAGGGAGAAGGGGAGAGGGGAGGGATGAAGGGAGGAGGGGAGAGGGGAAGGCAAAGGGAGAAGGAGGAAGGGTAGGGATAAGGAGAAAGGTAGAGGGAAGGGAGAGGATAAGGGAATGGAAGGGAGAGGAAAAGGGAGTGGTGATATTACCACCAGCATACTGCAGGGGGCAATCTCTGTTCCTGCAGGAAGCCCACCTAAAGGGCTGACCTGAATGAAAAAGGTTGAGAATCATTGGTCTACTGCAGGGGTGTCAAACTCAAATTCACAGAGGGCCAAACTAAATATTTATTAAAAATTTTCAACAACATCTGCTTGTTTTCTCTTCTTTCAACATATGTAATGTTAAACTTTTTCTTATTTTAAAATAAATGTTTAATAATAGTTTTGGTTAAACTCTTTCCAGAGGAAGCATTAACAAATGAGAAATAAAATATTCAATAAATAATATTTCTCTATAGCCTTTAAGCTCCTTTTAAATGTATTTTTTTTCACAGGCCAACAAGTCAAAAAAATAACAACTTGCTTCAATGACAACAGGTTTGTCTTTTAAAATGATGAACATATAGTCTCCCTCCCACCTGTCTTGAAAGGTCCTGTTTTCTGTCTTTCGTTTGGCCATTTTTCGTAAGGGGTTTATTACACGTGAGTTGGGCGACAGGTCGCAGATGCTAATGAAAGTAATGAGAGGAGGTGGGGGCGATTAGCGGGCTGACGGGCCGGCGCCAACGCATTTGCAAAGCATTCTGGGATTTGTAGTATTAGCTGTGCATGGACTATACTGGTGCGGCGGCCAGCGGGCCAAATATAATTATATCACGGGCCAAATTTGGCCCGCGGGCTTGAGTTTGACATGTGTGGTCTAGAGAAAGTATAAACTTGAAATTGTTGAACTCAAATGTTAAGCCTTGAGGCAATAAAATCTTTGGCTGAAAGACAAGCTACCATTCCTTGTACTTAAAATTCTATTAAATTGATAATAACCGAACAAAATACAGAAATATGCACATGTGCACCACTGAATTTGAATCCTCGTGATTTGCGGAGGCAAAACTACTTTCTCTTTTGTATGTGCTTTGATCCTGTTAAAACCCACATTAAAGATTATTTACTTTTGCCCTTCCTAGCGTCATCCCCTTAATACTTCTGACAAATATACTTATTGATGACGTGCGTGGTGCAGTAGGTTCACAATGTAAAGCAATCTCAGCTAGCTCTGAACACAACCATTAAAAATCCAATTTAATATTTATAACTGGTGTCACAAATAATTTAGCAAGTCAATTAGCTTTCAGTGCTCAGTATAATTTGTGATGACAACACAGGGTACAGTCAAGTTCAAAGCAAAAATAAAGTAGTGCTAAATGCCAATAGTCAACCTTTTTAATTCGTGTCACCTTTCACAAATACATGATTTCCAGATTAAGACTCTTTGTATTTCTTGTTAGATTCTTTTTCGATAATATCTTCATTTTTTAATTGTGGTTTATTACTTTTTTCTAATAAATGAAATGTATAAATGTGTGTGTGTGTGTGTATATACATATATTTATATGTGTGTATATATATGTATGTATGTATGTATATATATGTATATATATCTGTATGTGTGTGTCTCTGTGTGTGTGTATCTCTCTGTGTGTGTGTATCTCTGTGTGTGTGTGTATCTCTGTGTGTGTGTGTATCTCTGTGTGTGTGTGTATCTCTGTGTGTGTGTGTATCTCTGTGTGTGTGTGTGTATCTCTGTGTGTGTGTGTATCTCTGTGTGTGTGTGTGTATCTCTGTGTGTGTGTGTGTATCTCTGTGTGTGTGTGTGTATCTCTGTGTGTGTGTGTGTATCTCTGTGTGTGTGTGTGTATCTCTGTGTGTGTGTGTATCTCTGTGTGTGTGTGTGTATCTCTGTGTGTGTGTGTGTATCTCTGTGTGTGTGTGTGTATCTCTGTGTGTGTGTGTGTATCTCTGTGTGTGTGTGTATCTCTGTGTGTGTGTGTGTATCTCTGTGTGTGTGTGTGTATCTCTGTGTGTGTGTGTGTATCTCTGTGTGTGTGTGTGTATCTCTGTGTGTGTGTGTGTATCTCTGTGTGTGTGTGTGTATCTCTGTGTGTGTGTGTGTGTATCTCTGTGTGTGTGTGTGTATCTCTGTGTGTGTGTGTATCTCTGTGTGTGTGTCTATCTCTGTGTGTGTGTCTATCTCTGTGTGTGTGTCTCTCTGTGTGTGTGTCTCTCTGTGTGTGTGTCTCTCTGTGTGTGTGTCTCTGTGTGTGTGTGTGTGTCTCTGTCTGTGTGTGTGTGTGTCTCTGTGTGTGTGTGTGTGTGTCTCTGTGTGTGTGTGTGTGTGTCTCTGTGTGTGTGTGTGTGTCTCTGTGTGTGTGTGTGTGTGTCTCTGTGTGTGTGTGTGTGTGTCTCTGTGTGTGTGTGTGTCTCTGTTTGTGTGTGTGTGTCTCTCTGTGTGTGTGTGTGTGTGTCTCTGTGTGTGTGTGTGTCTCTGTGTGTGTGTGTGTGTGTCTCTGTGTGTGTGTGTGTCTCTGTGTGTGTGTGTGTGTGTCTCTGTGTGTGTGTGTGTGTGTCTCTGTGTGTGTGTGTGTCTCTGTGTGTGTGTGTCTCTGTGTGTGTGTGTGTGTCTCTGTGTGTGTGTGTGTGTGTGTCTCTGTGTGTGTGTGTGTGTGTCTCTGTGTGTGTGTGTGTGTGTCTCTCTGTGTGTGTGTGTGTGTGTCTCTGTGTGTGTGTGTCTCTCTGTGTGTGTGTGTGTGTGTGTGTGTCTCTGTGTGTGTGTGTGTGTGTCTCTCTGTGTGTGTGTGTGTGTCTCTCTGTGTGTGTGTGTCTCTGTGTGTGTGTGTCTCTGTGTGTGTGTCTCTGTGTGTGTGTGTCTCTGTGTGTGTGTGTCTCTGTGTGTGTGTGTCTCTGTGTGTGTGTGTCTCTGTGTGTGTGTGTCTCTGTGTGTGTGTGTGTCTCTGTGTGTGTGTGTGTCTCTGTGTGTGTGTGTGTGTCTGTGTGTGTGTGTGTGTCTCTGTGTGTGTGTGTGTCTCTGTGTGTGTGTGTGTCTCTGTGTGTGTGTGTGTCTCTGTGTGTGTGTGTGTCTCTGTGTGTGTGTGTGTGTCTCTGTGTGTGTGTGTGTGTCTCTGTGTGTGTGTGTGTCTCTGTGTGTGTGTGTGTCTCTGTGTGTGTGTGTGTCTCTGTGTGTGTGTGTCTCTGTGTGTGTGTGTGTCTCTGTGTGTGTGTGTGTCTCTGTGTGTGTGGGTCTCTGTGTGTGTGTGGGTCTCTGTGTGTGTGTGGGTCTCTGTGTGTGTGTGGGTCTCTGTGTGTGTGTGGGTCTCTGTGTGTGTGTGGGTCTCTGTGTGTGTGTGGGTCTCTGTGTGTGTGTGGGTCTCTGTGTGTGTGTGTGGGTCTCTGTGTGTGTGTGTGGGTCTCTGTGTGTGTGTGTGGGTCTCTGTGTGTGTGTGTGGGTCTCTGTGTGTGTGTGTGGGTCTCTGTGTGTGTGTGGGTCTCTGTGTGTGTGTGGGTCTCTGTGTGTGTGTGGGTCTCTGTGTGTGTGTGTGTCTCTGTGTGTGTGTGTGTCTCTGTGTGTGTGTGTGTCTCTGTGTGTGTGTGTCTCTGTGTGTGTGTGTCTCTGTGTGTGTGTGTATCTCTGTGTGTGTGTGTATGTATACACACACACACACACATTTATACTTCCGATCATTTTCAATATCCTGCTCAAAGGAAATCTTGATTTCTGAGTGTAACTCTGCATGCCAGAATGACACAAAAATTTGTGCTCAAGCCTTGAGGCTTAGATTTAGTTTGTATTTCCCCACAATTCAAAACTTCCTGAAATTCTGTGTGGCCAAGTCTGAGGTGTGCTGGAGGTCATTTGTCATCGAGTCCAGTGGTGAAACATGTGCCAGGTGAAGAGGGGGCAACAAAGAACTTTTTCAAGTGGCCACTCATCTTCATACCTGTGAGAAGTGACAGAGGGAAAATAAGCTCAACAATGAACCACGTCGTTTGAATCATTTTACTTTCTTTTCATGTTTCATTAATTTGTTTGTGCTTAATATGTTTTAATTAAAGTTAATATTTCAATATTTTCACCCTTCTGCTTTTAAAACTTTAAAAGACTGTCATTTACTAAAAACTCTTGGGGCGAGAATGCTGAAGTAGAACACCGAAAAGTTCTAGTCTGTTTCTGGTCTGGTTTACTGGCTTCAGATTCTGCAGTTATGTCATGAGAATACGATGTTTGCATTGAATTAGAGAAGAAAAGCTGGTGGATACTCTGTTATTCTATCTGTTTTTCATCTTCCATGTATGCTCGCTCTCCTGTCTACAGTTATCTCCTTCAACGCAGTAAATAAAATACAATTATTCAAAATATTTTTGTTTCTTTATGACCTACCTTGGTTTAAATATGCATTATTTCACCAATATTAGTTTATTTTTCTTTCCTGTTCGCAGAAAATGTTTTTTTTTTACATAATTATCTGGTTGAAATGATTATTCAGAACATGAACAATTTCAAATTTTCCTTCAGTTTTCACTTTGAACAACACGTCATCAAACCAAGGGCTGTGAGAAAGCCACAGTGAAATGTCTAAGATTATTATTCTGAGCAGAGCTTCAACAAGTTTACCACATAGTGATTCCAATCATAATGCTGTACAGATATTACCCTAGAGTCAACTACAGTGTCACAAAACAAAATAATAAAGAAAGATTGGCATATTAATAATATAGTAATATATTCAAAGTGGTAAAATCTTGTACTCTACAGTTTCTGAAAAATGTGGATCATTTTGTTTGTCTATTATTATACATAATAAAGTAAAACAACTGTAAATTCAATTGAAGATTATTGGATCCATTGAAAGAACAACATAGATGACACTCTCCAAATTCTAATATTTCCCAATTTCAAAGAAACATGAGGGACGATATTCCAAATTACTATCTTATTAATCCAATTAAGAAAACGTTGTAGTTGCAGCTTCAATTTGTTGATGAAATGGATCAACATTTTGCATAATTTCACTGAGATTTTCTTCACGATAAATAAACAAAGTAGACTGAATAATGATATTCAACTTTAAATAGAAGAAGAAATAGACAAATTAAGATGAATTCGAAGTATCTCGAGCTCACATCTCTTGTCATGATTCTTCGAAGAATAAGATGCAAACTCTCGCTCCACTCGTATATTACGACATGTGATGTCATATGGTAACACTACAAATGATTTTTCTTTAAGGGATGGGCACAAAATTAACTAAAATATTTAAAAAAACACAAGGTTTTAACTTTGACAAACAATACTGCAGACCAAGTAAACTGTTGGTTGATAATACTGATTACCTGTTTACTTTTGGAAGCTACTCTTCAAAAGACAAAATGTTACGAAGGGATTGTAGAAACATGCCCGAATGTTAAGAACAATTATGTCATGTCTTCTAAAATTGCAATTCATATAAACTACCAATTGCCATTCTACCTGCATACATTCAAGGGCTATGTTATTGTTCTGTAATTGAGGACCCAGATTTGGATCTACAATTCATTCCACATTTCAACAAAATTACCTTCTCTGAAACCATCCTGATACCAGCATCAGTTCTCTAAAATGTTTTTAAAACGTAAGAAAGGGAGGGGGGGGGCGTGGCAAGATGGCGTAGAGGACAGCGTGTAATCCCACCCTTCCTCAGCTAGTTTTTTAAGCACACATTTTTAAAATTTTTTGGAACATTAGTGGATTACAATGGCTACTGATGTAAAAAAAAAAATGAAAACTCAATTGCAGAAAAAACTACCTTTTAAGAGTGCTGAAGAATTGAGGCCTATCTGCTTAAATGAAGCCACGGAGTCAATTTTGGGAGTTCCTAAAGCACAGAGGACCCCTGCCCAACTGAGTATGATGCAGGTGCCGATCCTGCCATTGCAAGATGGCACCAGCTCGACGATGAGCTCAATTGGTGCTGACCCCATGCCCATGATGTCGGTTGCACAGGCGACTGCTGAGAGAGGAGCCCATGAGCCCGCGTTGCCTTCGGGCGGGCCAGGGATGCCCAGGGTGGTGTTGGAAGCTGTACCTGCACTGTTCTTGGGTTTAGCAGGCATGCATGGTGCCTCTAGGGTTCAGGAGTTGCTGGATCGGGTGTGGGCTGTGGGGAAGGTCTGAGTGGCGGCGTCCTGATGTGGTCGGGGTGCCATCATCGGGTGTTCAGATGCACTACAACACCAGAAAGGGACCGACAACATCTGAAGAGGAAGAAGACTGGGCAGCACGCAGAAGCAACTGGAAGTGGAAACTAGAGAAGGTAGGCCTCAAAAGGAGGCTCTGGAATGGAGTCTATTTGTGTTGTTTTGGAAGGGATTGCTTATCAAATGGATAATATGTTTAAACAAATGACTCAAGGATTTTTGGAAGTGACAACTAAAATGAATACTATGTCTGAAGATATAACTGCAGTTAAGATTGATGTTAATAAATGTATCAAATCAGTGGATACAGTGCAAGAATTTTTTTTTAAAATGAAACCACTTTTTTTGAATGTAAAAATCAGGTTAAACATAATAAGGAAAAAATGGAGAAAGTGGAAGATTCTTTTGTGGATTGGGGAATTCAGAAGAAGGAATTATTTTTAAAAATTGATTCACTGGAAAATTTGTGTTTTCCAGAAGATATTGAAGGTTTCGATCCAATAAAATTTTTTAAGAAATGGATTCCTGAGATGTTGGGTAAGGAATTTTTTTTCGGAAGGCAGAGAGTTGAACCAGGCACATAGAGTGTTGTGGAAGAAACCGTTTTCAGGACATTTTTGAAAATGACCATGATGCATTAATCTTTGCTAATTCACTACCAGAGTTGTGAGGAAATTGTCGATTTTCGCTGCCGTTGCCTAAAAGGAAGCCAAATGGAAATGGGAATGAGAAGAATGAGAAAGATGGGAAGAATGGAAAGAAAGAAGTATTAACTTAATCTTATTGACACTGAAGACCCGGAACAATAATTGGGACTGGAGTCAATGGGTTGAATATATTTACTATATTTGATTATGTTGATGTGATTTCTGGTGGGGGAGGGGGGTGAATGGCACTGAAATCTTTGATAGTCATCTGCCACACCCATGTTTTTTTTTTAGGGTGTTACTACCTTTGGGTAGTTTTCTTTTGGTTAATAAAAATTTTTGTTTTGCAATTTTAAAAAAAAATTGAAATATTTAGGGGAGGGATAGTGATTTTAAGATATTATAAGGGAGTGGTTTGTAGTGAGTGATCATATTGTTAATTCATAGGGATGTCTAATTTAAATTTGCAACTTTTAATGTTCAGGGGTTAAATAACCCAATTAAGTGAAAACAAGTTTTGGCTTATATTAAGAAAATGAAAATTGATATTGCTTTTTTGCAAGAAACACATTTGACTGAAAAAGAACATCTCACATTGAAGAGAGATTGGGTTGGTCATGTGTTTTTTTTCTTCATTTAATTCCAAGGCAAGAGGTGTAGCGATTTTAATTCATAAGAATTTGCCTTTTGAATTACAATCTATGGAAGGAAATCCTTTAAGGGTTTTAAGGGTGAATTGTAAAATGTTTGCTGAATCTTGGACTTTGCTTAATGTTTACGCACCTAATGTAGATAATGAACATTTTATTTCTGATGCTTTTTTGTTGTTAAATCAGGCTAATGGAAATATTTTAGTTGGGGGAGATTTCAATTGTGTTCTGGATCCTTTATTAGATAGATCTCCGAAAAGTATAAAGAAATCAAAGATGGCAATAAAAATTTGGGCCTTGATGAAAGACTTAAATTTGGTGGATATTTGGAGAAGAGTCAATCCTACGTGGAAGGATTTTTCCTTTTATTCATCTCGACATGATTCATTTTCTAGAATAGATTATTTTTTAGTATCGGCACATTTACAAGGAAGAGTATTACAGATGGAATATAAAAGTAGGGTTATATCGGACCATTCTTTATTATTTTTTTCTTGTGTAAGTTCAGAAGTGGTACGTTCATCTTTTAGATGGAGATTTAATACAATGTTGAAAAAAATAGTTTGTTACCTTTATTAAAGAACAGATCACTTTGTTCCTGACTGAGAATAATAATTCCATAGATAGTCGCTTTGTGTTATGGGATGCACTTAAAGCTTATTTAAGAGGACAGATTATTAGTTATACTACTAAATTTAAGAAACAGTATATGGCAGAGAGTTTAGAATTAGAGAAGCAAATTGCTGAATTGGAGAAGAAATTTTGGAAAGATGTAACTGAAGATAAGAAAGTGATTTTGGCTAATTTGAAACTACATTATAATACATTGCAAACTTATCAATTTGAGCATTTAATTAATCAATTTAAGCAGTATTATTACGAGTTGCGTGAGAGAGCACATAAGGTACTTGCATAGCAGTTAAAGACGGAGCAGATTTCATGGATTATTAATGCTGTTAAAAATAATTCAATAGTTACCAATAAACCTCAGAAAATTAATGACCAGCTTTAATCATTTTATAAAAAATTATATACCTCTGAGGGGAAACAGATAGTGGTGCTATTGAATCATATTTATCTAAATTAACATTACCAGCATTAAAGGAGGAAGATGTGGAATTGGAAGCTCCATTTACAGAATTTGAGATTAAGGAAGCTATACAGGAGATGCCAAATGGAAAGTCATCGGGGGACGATGGATTTCCTGTGGAATTTTACAAAATTATTTATGAAGATTTATCCTCTGTGTTTGAGGATGTATTACAACAAGTAATTGAAGTGCATGAGTTGCCGGAATCTTGCTCCAGTGCTTTAATTACTGTAATTCCAAAAAAGATCAAGATCCGTTGCAAGTGTCTTCATATAGACCTATTTCTAAACTGAATGTAGACTATAAAATTATAGCAAAAGTGTTAGCAAATCGACTTGCTAAGTATTTACCTAAATTGATACATATTGACCAAACAGGTTTTATTAAGAATAGAAATGCATTAGATAATATTCTTTGATTGATTACTTTGGTCAATGCATACTGACAGCAGCCCAACCATCCAATGGTGGTTGGTACTTGATGCAGAAAAAGCCTTTGATATGGTTGAATGTGAATTTTTATTTAAGGTGTTGGAGAAGTTTAAATTTGGCCCTTTATTTATTGGTTGGGTTAAAGCTTTATATACAAACCCGATTGCCAGGGTGGTAACAAATGGTCAAGTTTCATTACTGTTCAAATGGATGCATTCAACTTGACAAAGGTGTCCATTGTCACCAGTCTTGTTTGCATTGGCTATTGAAGCAGTAGCTCAAAAAATAAGACAGAATGAACAGATAAGAGGGATGAGAGCTATGGATGATGAAGATTAATTTATTTGCAAATGTTGTTTTGATATATTTGACAGATCCAGAACCATCATTGCCGCCTCTCCAGGAATGTTTATTGCAATATGGAACATTATCTGGTTAATTGGGATAAGAGTGAAATTTTGCCAGTTGGAGAAGGAGATTATTCAGAATATAAAGATACAAAATTGAAATGGTCTGATAAAATTAAATATTTAGGAATAATTGTAAATACTGATCATCAATCTTTATATAAGTTAAATTATGTTCCTTTACTAAAAAAGATTAAAACAGATTTAATTAAATGGAAAGATCTCCAGTTAACTTTAATTAGTTGAGTTAATTGTATTAAGATTAATATTTTTTCCTCGAATTCAATATTTATTTCAGTCAATACCGTGTCCTCTTTTAAAGGGATTTTTTCAGGATTTAAATAAAGCCGTGAGAGAATTTTTATGGAAAGGTAAATTATCGTGGGTAGCATTACATAAACTTACTTGGAAGTATGCATTAGGTGGGCTTCAATTACTTCATTTTCAAAATTATTATGAAGCAGCCCTTTCAAAATTTATTAGTAGATTGATAGATTTGGACCAACCCCCAAGTTGGGCAAAAGTTGAGGTGGCTTGCATTTCTGAAATTGAGGTGCATCGATTTATATATCGATGGAATATAAATTTGTTACGGGAATATAATATGCCGATATTAAAGTATTTATTAAAGGTGTGGACTAAAAGAAATAAGATTTTAGGATCAAAAGGTAAATTGTCAATCTTAACCCCATTATATAATAATCAGCTTATTCCTTTTTCAATATTTAATAAGTATTTAAAGAGTTGGGAATTTTTAAGGATATAAAGACATTGCCGGATTGTTTTGTAGGAGGTCAGTTTCTTTCCTTTAATCAATTGAGGGAACGTTTTGATATTGGTGAAAATTCTTTGTTGGTTTATTATCAACTTCGAGCTCTGGTGAAAGACATATATGGTAGAGAGCTGACTTTACCTGTATTGACGGAATTTGAATCTTTGATTTTTTTTTTATACTAAAAAGGGGCTATATTTCTGTTATGTATCAAGTGTTACAAGACAATATGGATAAACTGGAATGGGAGAAGTATAAGCTTAAGTGGGAAGATTATTTAGATTTGGTTTTTCTTGAAGATTATTGGGCAGATATGTGCTACGACAGTGTAACTAAATTGACAAATGTACAGTATGGAATGGTTAATTATAATTTTTTTACATCAGTTATATTTAACTCCAGAGAAATTGAAAAAATATGGTTTTAGCAACTCGGATTCTTGTTTTAGATGTGGTGTATGTACTGGTACTTTTTTACATGCTGTTTGGTCTTGTGTTCATGTACAACCATTTTGGGAAGAAATTAGGTTAACTTTTGAAAAATTATATAACATTAAGTTACCATTAGATCCATTTATTTTTTTTAAATGGGTTACATGGTTCCTTTAAAGGGATTAGGGCTGGAAAAAAATTTCAGATTGAATTTGTACGTTTAGTACTGTCTGTAGCTCGTAAATGTGTAGCAAGTACATTGAAAGATAACACAGTGATTAATATAATCCGATGGGATAATGAAATGAAAAGTTTTTATTGTTATGTAAAAAATTACATACAATTTGATTGATAATTTTTTTTGTTAATAAGTAGTTACTGTATTTGGAATATATGCATTTAGATGTACTTTGATGTATTATATATTTTTCCTTTTTTTTAAGCTCTCCCTAAGCTGGCTGATAGGGTGGGAGGGGTATATATTTTTTTCTTTGTATGTTTTAATTTTTATATATATATATAATTATATAAAATTACTTATATTGGACTGTATATTTTTTTCTATTAACGATTTAAATAAATAAAGTTTAAAAAAAAACCGTAAGAAATATAAAATCAATGAAAACATATTTTGATCATTAAGATCATGAAGCAAAATACAAAATTGCAAAGAAGTCATGGTTTACCCTTCCCTATACCTTCAAATTTCTTTTCAAATCATTGTCTGTGGGTCTTTTGACAGGGGGAATAAAGCAGGATCCAAGGGAAGCTGGTGTAAGTTCTCGGCAAGCTTCAACTGCATAGAGAGTTGAGCAGTTGAAGACAGCTGTGAAATCATCAAGTCATATCTGCCACTAAGTTCAGCACTTCTGCACTTGTCTCAAATCTGCCTGCAGCCAAACTGCTGATAACACTTGGCAAAATTCAGGCAAGAGTCATTGAACGCAGTAGACAGTGGAGTAAGGCAGATTTGTCAACATTCATTTCACTTGTAACCTGCTGCAGAATAAATTGGGGATAATTGATTTCTATCTCCAAAGGTTACATGTTAAAACTCCCTTTCAAAAAATCTTCAGTTTCCAAAAGACTTCTAATTTGAACTTCTTTCCATTACCCCCACTTCCAATCATAAGTTGAAAGATCTGATTCCCTTAATGGCTTTCGTTAAGATGAACACACATCATCTTAATCATGTGGGTTAATTTCATTGGTCAGTCTTTCAAATAACTGCAGGCCATCTGACCACAACTGAGCTTGATCCTCAACTTTAAATATGTCTCATCTACAAGAATAACAATCAAGCTGTTCAATAAAATCTGGACTTGGAATTCTGGTTGATTTTCACTTTATTGAACAATTTCCTCTTTAATTCGACCTTTAGTTAAAAATCTTCCTAAGAATTCCTCGTAAACTTTGTCACTTAGAGGATAAATTAAGCACCTTTAAATTGAATTCTGGGTTGATGAATTAGGGTATCTCATTTACCAATAATCAATTGTATAACATTTCTGTCAATGGTGAGCGAAAGAAACCTGCAGATGCAGAAAAATCGAAAGCAAGCGGAAAATGCAGCTTACACTCAGTAGGTCAGACTGCATCAGTGGTGAGCGAAATAATTAATATTTCAGGTTGAAAGCAATTCAAATTGAATTGCTAATTATATTTCCTGTTTGAGATGCTGCCTGACCAGCTGAAGGTTTCCTGTATTTTTTAGGTTCAACAGACTGCTGGGAAATGATGACTGAAATATTAATGTCTGTGAAGAAAGTTGTGTTTATGAAATATTATCTTTTTGTGTTTTCAAGCAGTCATTTTAATAATTTAAAATAAAAATACAATGCTTGTTTCAAAATGCATGTTTAATCTGTTTTGCTTTATTTTAAAATATTCTACCCATTTCTAACCAAAATAACACAGCCAAGGTTTCAAATGGTTAAATCATTTAAGTTGACAGTCACATTCTCAGAATATTCTTTTTGTACTTTTCTACAGCCGCTGATTTTTTTTAAAGCTCATTGCAATCAGATACACATAATATGTACAGGTATTGTCAATAAATAAGGAAATGTATCTATCCCAGTTGACTGCAGTGAAGGCAAATGCGTTTTTCATTATGCTCAATTTTGCCATGGGGTCTTTATTCTGCAAGCAAGATCACCTTGTATAGTCAAGAATGATCTTGATTATAAATAGCAGAAATGGTTTTCATCAATGATTTTTGATGTTCCCTGGCAGATCAAACCAATGTAAAATAAAATGTTTGATCTTTTATATAAATTGGATTGCAGCAGTGAAATTTGTCTTGCATAACACCTCTACATTTCACAGAGCTGAAAGTTTCTCTGGCCCATCTCTAGTAGGAACAGCATGTTCAAATTAAGCATCAGTTCACTTGCACTGTGCACAATCTAATATCTTGTGTTCAGTGTTCAAAATATAGTCTCCCACCAGAGCATTAGAAGTAAATCAACAACCCTGACCTCACCCTTTGAGATATTCCCCTTTTTCCATTCATTCTTCCCCACCCTTTCTTCATCAGTTTTGATGAAGAGTCTTTATAATGACCACAGCTTCTCCTTCTGTGAATACTACATGGCCTATTGAATGTTTCCTGGTATTAGCAGGAATCCATTGAGGATTCTTGCTGAATTGCCCAGGGTACCATTCTCCAACTGTGATCTCATTAATTGACAGAACATGAAGTATTTGCTCTTCCGGGTAGATGTTGATATGCCATTCAAAACGTACTGTAGGTTAATGCGGGGAGGGGGGGCTAAATTGGGCAGCATGTACTTGTGAGCCAAAATGGCCCGTTACCGACTGTATGTCTAAAAAAAAAATATTAATTATCATCCATGGGCCATAGTCACAATTGTAACATCAGAGGAAGGTGGGGATTGGATTGTTCAAAGTGATAGCCGCAATGATGTTAGGAATTTCTAGTTTTATACAGCATGACAAGTTAGATCTTCCACTCCATTACCTGGGTGCAAATGCATTCTGAAGCAAAATGCAATCTGCTGCAGAAACTTGGATGATCGAGCAGCAATGGCAGGAGAGAATGAATGGTCAATGCTTTAGGGCAAAACCCTTTGTCAAGACTGTGACGATGAAGAAGAGAAACTGGTGTAAAGAGGGTAGGGTGGGAAGGGTAGGACAGAGGCCAATGTGGGATTGGTGAATTACAGAATGGTGAAGCACAATGGAAAAGGGACAATGTATCGACAGATGCCAGAAAACGGGAGAGAGAGGCAAGAGAAGCAAAGGGGTCATGTGGAGGAATGCGAGTTGTATAAGGTGGATTGTATGATGCTAAAGGTTGTTATTGGTGGATTCCAACAAAAAGAGAAAGTGAAAATGATGGTGTAAAGTGGGAGGAGAAATCAGAAGAATTTATTGGGAAGATGGAGTGGAACCAGAGGCTGGGGGATGAAAATGGGGTAAGGGTGGGTAGGAAATATGATTTAAAAATGGGGGAAATGGAAGGGGAAAGAGAAAATCTGATATGGATGAGGTACCAGCCCTTTGGGCTCTAAAACTTTCAGGCAGAATACGTTTTTCATCCCATTTACATTAGGTCGGTCTCTACTGGTGTAGAAGACCCAGCAGAGATAGGTCGATGTTGGAAAAGGAAGACCAGTTGAAATGATAGGGAGCTGGGAGCTCAGGTTAATCATAGCAGATCTCGATGTAAAATTGCTCCAGCAGATTATGTTTAGCTTCAGATTCCATTATCTAAAGTTTACTCTCTACTACCTCAAGGTTTCTGCTTTTATTGCAATGAAGACTTTCCCTAATCAGGCCACTGGTACCCAATGTTTAAACATGTGTCAATCTTGACTCTCAGCTCTCTTAAGCCAAGGCCAATTTTGGGCTGAACGTTGCCTGCATGGAATCTTGTCATGAGATGTTCACATCATGACATCTTGCTCCTCCTAATACCAGACAAGCTGCAGTGCTTTATTGGCCAAAGGAAGAAAGTCAAAGAGTTACGATGCGGAGGAGAGAGAGAAAAAATTAAATATGCAAGGTTACATTTTTGTCTGAAGAAATTGCAGGATGAAAAGAACTGGATTTCTGTAAAGGAGTCGCTCTTGTGAAAAATCAATACTTCATATAAATTCCACCTCACCACAAGGTAAGGCCTCTGAGATTGTCTGTCTATACTGTCTCCCTAATGGAAAATAAATTATTTCAGTTCTCCTTTCTACTTTTGCAGAATTCTTGCTTCCTTTGGTTGTGCATCGCCTTGAAAGAGAAAGCACGAATATGAAATTTTATTGTTCATTTCATTGGTATAATTTTTTTAAATTTAAAATTTAGACATACAGCATGGTAACAGGCCCTTCTGGCTCATGACCCCATGCTGCCCAAATGCTCCAATTAACCTACAATCCTTATAGCTTTTCTTTGATGGGTGGGAGGAAACCAGAGTACCTGGAGGAAACCCACGCAGACACTGGGAGAACGTACAAATTCATTACAGACAGCGCTGGATTTGAACCTGCGCCGCTGGGGCTGAAATAACGTTGCACTAATTGCAATGTACAGATGCCTCAAAGTTCTTGCTGCAGCGACACAGGTACAATAGATCACAAGTATGTAAGATACACCAAGTTCAAGAGAAAAACTTAAATTCCCATAATGTGCCAAGACAGAGACAGAGATACGAAATATAAAGGGGTCGATAAATAAATATTCAGTTTTAGTTAGTGCCTAAACAAATGTGATATTGGAATAGTACAGTCTGATATTTTGGTGGTTCCAGACAAGTTAGGATTAGGGTAGTATGGGGAAGTTCCAGAGCTGTTTGAAAATAAACTGCTCTTGAATATCGAGGTGCTGGACTTAGGTTACCCTACCCTCTGCCCGAAGGTAGCAGTGAGAAGAGATTGTGACCTGAGTGATGGGAACCTTTTATGGTAATAGCTCCCTTTTTGAGGCAGTGCCTCACACTGATGTTTTTGATCTATGTGTGGTTGGTGCCTCTGGTGGACTGGGCTTGGTTTTCCATTTTCCGCAGCCTTCTGCTTTGCAAGGCACTTGAGCTTCCAAACCAGTCCATGATGCAACCAGCCAGTCTATTTTGCACACTATATTTGAATAAGTTCCACAGAGTGTTCAATGAGATGCTGAATTTCTAAAGAGTAGAGGTGTTGATGTACTGTCTTCACAGTGGCCTCAATATGCTAGCTCTAGGCGAGATTGTCTAATATATTGACTCCTTAGAACATGAAGGTTATAACCCTTTCCACATCCATCTCATCAATGAAGACAGATGTGTGGTCCCTCAGCCTCCCCTGACTAAAATCCACAATAAACTAAATGCATATGTTCTTGTGGTTCAGGTGATCTAATGTCGAGTGGAGGGCCAGCAAGATGGCATCGACTGTTAACCTGCTGTGACGGCAGGGTAAATGAAGCAAGTTCAGGACCTTCCTCAGGCTGGAGTTGACTTGCTTCATAACCAGTCTCTTTTAGCATTTCATCATAATTCACTATCTGCTGGTCACTATGCATTGAAGTTGGTCACTTTGCTCGACTCCAAAAACAGGAATGTTGCAAATTCATTAGAGACCAAATAAAGTTGTTCTGTGAGATAAACTGCCCATCTGCTGCCAATAACTTTATTCTATGGGACACATTAAAAGCCCACCTTAGGGGACAGATAATCTCATATACAAAAGGTATTAAGAAGAAATACATGGCGCACATAGAACTGGAAACAGAAATTCAGCAGTTAGAAAAGGAGTTTCAACAGTTCAGCTCCAAAGTTCTTGGAAACAAAAAACTCAAGTACAACACATTGCACACATAAAATTGAAAAAAAAAATTCTAAGAACTAAGTAAAGATATTATGAACTAGGAGATAAAGCACATCATGTCCTGGCAATTGAGAGCAGAGGAGAGTTCAATTCAGACTGAAATGGGCTCGGTTTCTCATAACCTGACAGAAATCAATGATACATTTAAACAGTTTTATACCAACCTATATAAATCAGAGTTCCCAGAAGTCCTAAGATTGATGACTTCCCAAACTTAACCAAGAAGATCACATAAATTTGGACCTCCCCTTTACTTCAAAAGGAATTGAAAAAGCTTTGGGCTCACTACAGTCCAATAAATGACTATGGGAGGATGGTTTCCTGCTGCCAGAATTTTACAGAGAATTTAAGGATCTACTTTTACTTCTCATCTTGGATACAGTCAACTTGGCATCTAAAATCCAAACTCTACCTGAATTATTTTCTATTGCCATAATAAATGATTCATATAAAAAACAGGGACCATTGAAATGCTCCTCAATTTAACCCATTTCATGTCTAAACAGATTATAAATGGATTTCTAAGGTGATGGCTAATGGGCTTGGCCAATACTTGGTGAAATTAATAAATCCAGACCAGAGTGGCTTTATTTTGAAACATCGGTCAGTCAACAACCTATGTAGTCTCTTCAATATTATCCGCTATGCAAAATCTAAGGCTGAACTGAGTGTCGTGCGGCTCTGGATCTGAGAAAGCATTTGACAGGCTGGAAAGGCTGTATTTATTTAGAGTCTTGGCCAAGATTGGATTTGGGACACTATTCATTAATGGGGTTAAAACTCAAAGCTAGGGTTGCCACTAATGGACAGATCTCGGTAGCATTCCCTTGGAGCAGATTGTGCCGATAGGGTTGCCCCTTCTCCCCAGTACTTTTTGTCTTGGCTATTGAGCCTTTGGCAGAGGCAATTAGGCAAGATCCAAAGATAAAGGGTCTTATGGTGGGTCAAACAAGGCACAAAATTTATCTTATGGCAGAGATATAATCCTGTAATTCCCTTCCTAAATTACAGTTTCTATTAAAATCTTACAGCATAGTTTTAGGATACAAGGTAAACTGTGGAAAAGTGAAATCATCCACTAACAAATTTTGATCACATTGAGTATCAGAGAACGTCCATTCAAATTGCCCTCGGGTGGAATCAAATAGCTTGGAATAATGATGAATGATGATCTTCAGAAATGATACAAACTCGATTCCCTCCCACTACTTAGTAAAAGTGAAGAAGACTTGAGTAGCTGGACAAATGTACCCATTACTCCAATTGGCGGGGTCAACTATGTCAAGATGAATATATTACCAAGATTGCAGTACCTTTTCAGTCCTTGCCCATTCCACGACCTCAAACCTTTTTTAAAACCCTTAATAAGCACATTGGGCGATTTGAACAGTAGAGTACTGAGAATATCCATGGAAACGTTAACGTGGGATTAGAGGTTAGGAGGCATCCGGTGGCCTAGTTTCAAAAAGTATCATTTGGCTGCCCAAATGAGATTCATTTCTTCATTTTTTCAAGATGAGTGACGATACCCCTCCTGTGTACAAATTGGATTGTACTCTCTAAAGAGAAGATGTATAATGATTTCACATATCAACGGAATTCCAGAAATTATAGTCAGCAGGACAGACAACCCTATTTTAAAACATTTGGTTAAAATATGGTGTGAGACCTGTGGAGGCTCTGGACTGAAAAGATGATTGTAATCAAAGACACCTTTAAGACATGCCTTCAAACAATAACATTTTTGAAACCTTCTATCATAGAAGGATACAATGTCTGGAGGATTGTTACGGAAAAGGACAAATATGATTTGTCAATAAGACCTTTTTTTGTTTCCTTCAGTTTTGATCCTTCCTTAGGGCCAATTTGGGGCCTGAAATGACTCTACAGGAATTCACTAAAAAGGAGAAACTACTCCATGAAGGAAAAATATACCAGTTTATTTCTAGAATGTACTTTTTTTGTATAAATAAGGTTTGTATAAATCTAGGGTGAGATGGAAGTCAGACTTAGACACAAAAATTGACAAACTACTCTGGTCAGATCTAGGGAAGTTTGTTGGCTACTATCAATGCCAGGTATAGATTGGCCCATTATTATTTTCTGTATCTTACCCTGTAAATTACATCAATATAAACCTGAATTGTCAGAGATGTGCTATAGGTGTGGTATGGAGGTTGGTTCCTTCTTACACTCTACCTGGCTTCACACAAAGTTGAGCCCCTTCTGATATGACTTCGATGACAACCTAACCAAGATCATGGGAGTCACCTTCCCAGTAGACCCATAGCTTTGTCTTCTGGGGAACTTTTATCACGGTTGGTTAATCACTAATTCATCCTCAAATTAAATTCACAGAAATTGCCTTATGTGGCCAGGAAATGGATAGCAGTAACATGGAAGCCTGACTCCCATCTACTCATGGATAGGTGGTCTTCGGAGATTGAATAGCTGCATCGCACTTGAAAAGGCCATGTACATTCTCAGGAAGGGATACAATACCTTTCTAAAAATCTGGCAGCCTTATATAGAGCACCTCACTGGTGCCAATATTGGGCTACAATTGCTACTAGCTAGCCAGTAGACCTCTGTAAGGATTTTAACAATGTGGTAATATTGTGTCTCCATATGTTTTACTGTCCGCATTGACTATGGGGGTGGCCTTTTTGTGTTTCTTTTTCTTCATTCTTTCTCTGTTTAATAGGACAGAGGAGAGGGATGGAGGGATGAGTTTTCTTGATGTATTGTATTTAGTGTGTGGTGGTAAAACATATTTAAAATGATAAATAAAATATTACAAAAGATGACAAATATATATCCACTACAAAAGTAACACACTGGTAATGCAATACCCATAGGGCTTTGGAAAAACCAGACTATGCAGTTGGATGCTACTCCTATGAATGTTCCAACACAATTTTATTGCATTTTTTTGCATGTGAGTAAAGAAAAATTGAGCTTAAGCCAAAACCCACAAGCACTCCAGATTCGCCTTCAGTCACCTTCCACCTTCAGGGTATTCCTGATCCTGGCCACATACTTAGCCCACATTCTGGGCCTCTGCTCTCATTGTAAGGGAAAGCAATGATGCACCCTCAAGCTCTCACAGCCCCACAGTAACCCAGTGCTTCCTGTCCAAATATTCAAGAGTGAACCCTTTGGGTGTATCTGGTGCTTGGCTGCATCCTTAAAATCATACAATCTTGCAACTCACTTAAGCTGAATTAATTCCATTTACAGATAACCAATCCAACATAATCTTCAGAGTTCAAATTTATTGTCAGACTACACAACTAACATCATGTACCACCCTGCAACTTCTTTTTTCCTGTGGGCCAGGCAGAATTTCTACTTATTGGTCATGCAAAAAGGTGTGCACAAAAAAAAGATGTGCTCGCAAGAGAGAAAGAAATGTAAACAAACTGTGCAATACAGAAAAGAAAAAAAAAATCTGTAATAAATAATGTGCAAACTTAAAAGAGTTTCTGGTTGAGTTTGATGTGGAGGAGTCTGATGGTAGAAGGGTAGCAACTGTTCCTGAACAGTCACTTTGTGTTGTTTTGAATAGAAAAACATTAAATTCCACAGTTTATAATGACCAAGAAAGCAACAACAAAAACTATATACGAAAGTAGAAACCTGGAATGTAGGATCAATTTTCTTAAAACTAAGCATCTCACAGCTACATTTAATAAGGAGAGCTTTCATTATATTTACAATTTTTAAATTAAAAAAAATTAAGATACAGCGCGGTAACAGGCCCTTACGGCCCATGAGCCCTATCCGCCCAATTGACCTACAATATTTCAAACAGTAGGAGGAAACCAGAGCCTCTGGTTTAAACCCACGCAAATGTGGGAAGAATGTACAAACTCCTTACAGACAACATGGGATTTGAACCCTGTTCCCGATCACTGGCACTGTAACAACATTGTGCTGACCACTGCATTCACCGTGCTGACCTGTGCTGAACCTGCCACCCTCTGCCGCCCATATGCACTCATATAATCAACTAAACAATTCACCTGAACCTCAGGCTTGTGGGAGGAAACCAGAGCACCAAGAGGAAACCCACACAGTCATGAGAAGAACATATAGACAAGCAGCTGGTACTGTAATAGCATTGAACTATGCGAATCATGCCACAAATTTCCATTGATAAGACACATTCCAGGTTTCCAACAGGATTGTGAACAAAATATTCAATATTTGTGTATAATTCGAATCCCTTTTATCTTTTTCCTTACATGATTGGCACAATTGAAGGTCAAAGAGTAGACATCAGGAGCCTATAAAACCAAGCCACCTGAGATTACAGAAGACCTCAAATATCTGGCAAAATATTGCTGCTACAGAGATTACTCTTAATTTCTCGCTAAACATTTGAATTCTGTGGCAAACCTAGAAAAGTGTGGGTTAAATAATTTGCAAACTGTGAGGTGGGTATTGCACGTAGCTGGAATCTTGTTTGCTTAAGATTCCAGCACCTGCAGTTTCTTCTCTCTCTCTATACTGCTGTCTCTTTGCATTTTATAATTGTGTCAATCTCCTAAAAATACAACAGTTGAAAGAGTGCCACATTATAAACTGGGCATGAAGAATGAAAATGATGGAAGAAGAAGGCCAATAATAAAGTGGATTAAAAAAAATGCCTGTCAAAGGAATTGGAGATGAAAGTGTAAAATTTCCCCGGATGCCAGTATTAACTTTTCTTAAAACACATATTTAGAACTGGCAAATGGGCATGGAGTTCAGAATTTCAAAGAGATCTAGAGAGGGTGATGGCAAATTAAACTTAATGTGATTGAATGCATTAAGTTCAGAAGAATGAGAGGATACAATATAAACTAAAGAGCACAATTCCAAATAAGGCATAAGACACCTGGTTGTATATGTGCAGGACTCAGGCTGAGGCTGTAAAAAAAACTCATGAAATTTAAAGTAATCTAATATCACAAATAAAATTATGGATCCAAGGTTATGTTTTGACTGCTGCACAGACCCAAATGCAGTAAAAAAAACCCTGTATCCAGCACCTAAGGAGATCGGTAGATGCTGGATAAGTGAATTTTATGAATGCTTGATTGGTGAACTAACAGCAAGGCATGCTAATATTAAACTACCATATTTTTTACCTATTTATTTTCCACAATTTTTTTTTGCTGGTTGCTTGAATTATGGATAATGGGGGTTTTTACTGTATATTAGTAAATGAGCCTTATAAAATCACATAGCTATTTCTTGCTCCATGTACAGGGTAACAGGAATTATGGAGTATATATCGGATAAGTATGTCAAAGATGAGAAAAAAAGGTCATGGGTATTTGCACAAGGGGTGCTTGAAAAGGATTTGCCAATAACTAAGATATCCTTTCCGATTTCACAATAAATTTTGAACGATCAGGAAACCATGGAAGAGACAGGGAATTCAGGTCAGGAATTTATGGGTTTTGTAGCGATTAGCAGTGTGGGGACTGCATGAATATCACTGAGCACATGTTGTGGAATTAGCTAACTCTGAATACTGTCATAATGATACAAATTGCTTAAAAAAAAATCTAGAGGGGAAAAAGTACTTGTGTAGAGTTTACATTTCAATTTATTGACCTTGCAGCTGAATGACGCAAAGTTTGAGATAGTTTGTTTTATGCAAATATTCAGGAAGTAAGAGGGTAAGAATAGTTTGGGGTGAACAATGGAACGATGATAGATGTTAACTGCAATTATATCTAAGGGTGTTTTAAAAGAAGGATGTGTCTTTTATTTGGGGTCTGATAGAAAAGTATTGGTACAACAGGTTGTATCTACATATTATGATGTCATTATGCTTTATCCCCTTTATATGTTTCCCCTACACGAGTGCAGCATATAAAGGAGGAAATAACCTTCACAGCAACATCTTGGTCACTAACTCTTTTCCATCTGATGACATTTTCAATATTTTCCAGGCTAGATACACTTAATATATGACTACACTAACCATAATGCATGCACTTCAAGAGCTGCAAGGTAGCTTTTAGCATTCTAACTGGCTCCATCCAGCTACAATATTGTTGACCTGTGCAACCAATCAAACAGAATGGCTAATGCTGCATTCACACAGAAATAATTATAGCCTGCAGGCTGCAAGATGTTGCAGGCTGATTGAATTGCATTCAATGGGCGTTAGTTAATTGGACATTGTGGACCTTGTTTTCATAAACTATCCAATTACCAATGCCCAAACCCACAAAGGTGCAAGCATTACCTATTAAATGAAGCTTGCTAATGGGATGGGCTGAAGTTAGCATGCTTTACACGCTATTTGATTTTGTCGAATCAAAGAATGATGCAGTGCAGAATGAAGTTATTTGAATTAGTGACGTCTTGTTTGGAGAGCTTACTATTTTTCCCCCCGTGTCAAGCAGTTATGCAATCCCTTTCTGAAAATTTTGGTTGGATCTCCTTCACCCTTTCTTCGCAATTTACTTCAGATTACAATAATATGCTCGCAAATAAACATTTTTTGATCCGTCCACTGCTCTTTTGCCAATTCCCTAACTGACCCTTGAACAGAGAATAGTTCATATTTTTTATTCAAATGTCTCCATGATTCAGAAACAACACAATTTTTTTACTCTTTCCATGTGGCTGATTGAGGTATTTGAGCAAAATATTTATGCACCAATAAACATCTTTAATAAACATTGTTTATTACCAGTTATCACTATTTTTTCAGCTGCCCACAACTATTTGCCCAACAGCATTCCTGGGAGACTACATTCCTGTCAACCTTTCAGATGACCTCAGTTATTACTGCCACTCCTGTTTCACTGTAACAAACATCACTTTGGAAGCCTCTGGACTGAATTTTGCTTGAATGTTTCTGCACATTTTAACATTCATTCAATAATCTCTTGGTATCCATCATTAGGTTTTATTTATGTACTGCAGCATTTCCTTCACTAATCCTCTTCCTAAAATCTATGTTAATTTTATATCATGCTCTCTTAAATCAAATGGCACTTGCTGTTCAACAGGACAAAATGATTCCAAAAGGAGCTTGAAGCATGTAAAAAGCTACATATCTTTACCTCCTCAGGACACTGAGACTGGCTGTGTTCCTCCAGCAGTTCTGTATTTTCACTACAATCTCAGCCTCTGCAGACATTCATGTTTCACTCCAAGATATGATTGGTTGTTTAGCTAGCGCTGATAATCTGGTAGATAGAATTGTCGAGGAGGCTGAATGGTGAATTGTGGAGGAGGCTGAATGGTGAATTGTTGAGGAGGCTGAATGGAGGAGGCTGAATGGTGAATTGTGGAGGAGGCTGAATGGTCCTTAAAAGTTTCTGGATGTTACACTTCAAGTTTCCAATAGTTGTTTTCTTTGAAAACAGAGGGGCTTCTGGACCCATCAGATTATGGTCATTTGAAACTTTTTGCTCAGGCGATGAACACTTGGAACCCTGTGAAGTTGTAGAGGATAGATCATTGCACATATCTAAAGAGAACGTCTCTACATTTTGGATCTTACACTTCAAGTTTCCAATAGTTGTTTTCTTTGAACAGCTCTGGGAAATTGACACAAAAGAGGAGGTGCAGCCTGGGGAAGATCAGTCATGATCATATGGGGCAGGGTTGCGGGGCTGAATGGACGAATATTGGTCAATGAACTTGCTTATTTCCCTCAGCTGAAACAGGATGGCTCAGGCCTTGGGTTTTTTATTGGCCAAGCTACTCTGCAATGACCAGTCCAAGACTGGCACTAGTGTGAATGAGGTTTAAATTTGAAAATTATGCTTGCTTCTGCATCATGGTTGTTAAGAAGCCCTGACAGCCTTTTGTTCAAGATTGAAAATGCAAATCAATGATGAATAAAATACAATGTGAATAAAGTGTGTCAACAGACCTGCTCTTGTTCATTCCTGCTGGATGACTGAAATTAAAAAATGGACCTTTCTTTCTAATGGGTTCTGCCTCAAGAAATCAGCTTCTCAGATATTCCTTGTTCACAAATCACTAATCCACCTGGAAAATTACAGGGGAGCACAGTTTAAAAAAAATCTGAGTATATATTTCTGACGCTAGATTCTTAATTACGAAGTAGGATCCATCTTTATGTGAGTTTCACCCCTTGAACTTTTTTTATGACGCTTGACACAGCTGCTGATACAATATTGTATTGAACAAAATCTAAAATGTGGTGATTTAAGTAATTTGACAATAAAATATACTCTATCTGTACATTTTAAGATTAGAGCATTACAATAATAACACATAAAAATTGGAAATGTCACTGAGTAAATGACTCAACTTAGACCACCTATATGAATCCTTCTTGTATCTACATTGACATGACATTAACTTGTGCTCACAACATGGTGCTGTTATAAATTTGCTGACACTCCCAACACTCACATCTAATGTGCCATCATTCCTGTGAAAGGCTTTGATTTAACTCCTGTTTTGTGGATGAAAGTATATGTGAGATGAGTAAATATCTACTTTTAAACTTCTCCATTGAGAAGGGTTTGTTTCCATGCTGTATAAATCAACGACTATGAAGTTAAAATAATGGCTATTCACAGCATTTAAATAATGCAATTTATGTAACAGATAAACAGTGCAAGATCGAGAGTGCACATTAAGCAAAAGATCAAAAGAAACAAGCAGAGAAAGATGAGTGAAAGCAAGGCAGGATTTTCTGTTGAATGGCAAATGCTTGAGACGAGCTAATGATCTGACTGTCCTTATCAATTGCAGAAAGAGAAAGAAAGGTAAAGCAAGGCTTGGAAGGAGAAAGGTGTAAATTTAGAGTTAAATGCGAGAATAAGCTTAATATATAGTTGAGTAGATAGTAATGATTTGGAAAGGAATTTGAATTTAAGATATATAAAAGAACAGCTCTGCCTCAATAAAATTACAATTCATCTAATTTTGACCAAATCTGCTTTCTTGCTCAGCACTCTTGAATTTCCTGCGGTGCAAAAACCTGTTTACCTTCAAAAACTCTGCATTTATACTTTTTTTTTATGGACCAGGGCATTTCTAAGATTCACCATTCACGGAAGGAAGACAGTTCTCTATTAAAAAATGCTTATGTGGCAGACTCTTTGATTTGTCAACCATGTACCACTCAGGGAAACATTGAGGATAGAATAATAAATTCTTGTCCAGTTTACTTCCTAGAGGTCTGTATAATTTCTTGGCTGTCTTTAACACTAATGTCTGAAGACAGAACAGTGAACTGTTGCGATCAGCTCCTGAATGTGTGAGAGGTGAGAGTAATTATTGGTTGATGCATTTTCAAATGCTCTGACATTTGAAAGACACCATCACTATGTTCTTTCCATACATTCTCTTTTATATGCAATTTTACTCAAGGCACAATTGAAAGAGTGCATTGGGAATTTAAAATTATTTGGAAAATAGTCACTACATCTTTCAAAGTTATATTTTCCTTTAGCTTTATCCTCAATTCCATTGCCACACACTATAAATACAATGGTTTTTGTCTTGAACCTATTCCTATTGAATAAGTCTTTGAGGGTTACCAAGCAACACAGCAAATAACTAGGCATATTGACTTTTTTTGTGCAATGTACTTGCAATCAATTTTTCTGATTTGCAACAAATATCTCCCCCACTTATAAATGACCTGCAAAATAAAAGTTGTTGTGCTAACTGTGTTTGAGTCAATTTTACCTGATTGTGAGCAGCGTTTGGCAATGTGAAATTGTGTGGGGTGCTACAATTGGCTCAGGAGAATCAGATGTGTCCCAAAGCTGCAATACACAAAAGTTCTGGAGAAACTCAGTAGGATGGAACAGCTATAGGCAGAGGTGCAGTTCAAATTTTTTAGGTGCCTGAGTTCACCAAAAACAGCGACAAGGAGGTTGGCCATGGCTGCTGCCATGTTGTATTTGGTGTTGTATAATTGACAGCAAACTATAGGACTACGAAGTAGGATGACCAGTTGTGGAAAAAAACAATTTGTCCAGTTTAGAGAATAATGCTTGGGGGGGGGGGGGGAAGATCCATTGTACATCGGGTTATCTTATATGCCCCCAACACCTTGAGCGGGCCCATTAGGTGCCAGAGCAGCCGCAAAATGGCCTGATGAGGTGCCAGAGCAGCCTGATGAGGTGCAGTACCAAGACACAAAGTACAGCAATAAAACCCAGCACAGAACTATAGAGAATGATCGTTTAGGACAGAGAAAAGCCAACTGAATGAGGTTCATTCAGGAGTCTGATAGCAGCAGGAACATTCTTGAATCTGGTGATGCATGATCTCACATTGCTGAATCTTCTTCCTGATGGAAGGAGGGTGAAAAGAGTGTGGCCGGGGTGGTCTTCAGTTTAACTACGTTAAGGGCTTTTCCAAAGCAGTGGAAAGTGTAGGTGGAGTAAATGGGGCATGGGGGGGGGGGAAGAAATTGGATTGGTTGATGGTCTGAAGTGTGTTCACAACTCAGACTTCACAGCTGGATGTTCCGCACTTGGTGCAAAGTTAAAGTAGATCAGAGGGATTGGAAACAATGTGGAAAAGGAGAGAAATGTTGGGTTTTTAATGATCCATTTTGTCCTGTGGGTGGGTAAGGGGTTTGATCACATGGGAGAGCTAAATTAAAGAAAGACATCTCTAAGGGTAATCATTTTGGGATCATTGCAGTTCCATACACACTACATTGAGATAAAGATAGGCACATCAAAAAAAGTGAAAGCACTGTTGAACATGGTCAGGACTAGAGACTAAATACCCAAAATGTAAAATGATCTGAGAAATTTATTAGAGAAGACAGATATACAATAGTGCACTCCCCATAAACTGAAGATCTAATCAAAGGAATTGACAATTGAAGGAATGAGGCTGAATTCAGTTAGACTGAAGGTACAAATCTGAAATTCAAAGATGCAAAGCCCATTTGCAAATCATGCCTAAAATCACTTTGGTGCAGGTTTGAATATACTGTATATGTGTCCCTTTCAACCTCTCATTGGGAAATTGGACTAGATTTTTCTGGATGTGGTTCACCTTGATGTGGCTGATATTTTCTTGCCGTCATTTGTGCACACATTGATGCTCGAGCCTATTTTTGCCTTACTGGCAAAAACTGTACTGATAATGTGAAAATTTCTTTTTCTGACACAATCAAACTAGGGAGCAAATCCTGTAGTTGGCTATCAAATAGATGTGAATGAAAGTACTGTGACTGAAACATCAATGTTTTGCTTCATTTGTGTGCCTATTTACTGTTCCATGCATTGCAAATGCCATTTTGGGATCTCATGATGCTTAATCAACAAAATTGAGCATAAATGCATGCTGCTATGTCTACAGGGTTACAACATGTGTTTCTGTATGAAAGGATTTACGATCACAGAGCAAGAAAGAGCATTTGTCTTCATTGGAGACCTCTCTAGAACGCAGCATTAATCAATGTTCAGATAGTTCCTTAGTGACCTCCTGCCAGGATGGGTTGGCTGTAATTCTGGAGGGTTTCCATTGCTTCCATCCACAATGAACATGCTACAACAAATGTTCTAGTCTCACTGACCCCTTGGGAGGATCATCTCAACCAATGTTATCACTTCCATACCCTTTTAGTCAGTTGCAATCTATCCCTTTCCTCACAGTAAGAGATTTGAAAGAAGGAGTAATGATGTTGGGCTGCAGACTGACAAATGAAAACCTGTAGGGAACACTGGAATGAAACTGAAAATTCAGGTGAACCAAATGGTTCTGAAAGCATGGTAATTTTCTTTCTGTTTGTGCTACTTTCACAAACAGCTTATTGTCATGGTTTACTGCATTAGTATGAATTGTGTCTCTTCTGTCATCTTGCTTTCTTAACACAAAAGGTGGAGAAACCGTATCTGCTCCCCTCTGCCCATAGATGCAGCAAGCACAATGAAAATTCTCCTCGTCTTCACCAACAACCCACCAGCGCCTGCGTCCAACAATTTCCGTCACCTACAATGTGATCCTACCATCAGACACATCTTCCTCTCTGCCTTCTTCAGAGACTGCTCCCTCTGTGCCTCCCTCATCCACTCATTTCTTCCCACTAATCACCCCCATGGTACCTACCCCTGTGATGCTAGGAAGTGCTACACTTGTGCCCACGCTTCCTCCTTCACCAGTAGTTAGGGCCTCAACTAGTCCTTTCAAGTGAAGAAATACTTCACGTCAATCTGCAGGGGTCATCTACTGCACCCAGTGCTCCCGTTGTGGCCTCCTTTACATTGAACGCAGCCTGGGAGATCATTTCATTGAGTACCTTTCTGTTGCAATAGCAGGGATCTCCCAGTGACCAATGTGACAGATTATAGATATGTTTTTGGGAGCAGTGAGTTTTTTTAGTGCAGGTCACATACAAACACTTCAAAACAGATCTCATTTAAAATACTGGAGCTCTGCTCAAGCCAGACATTCTGGCTCTGAAGGCCTTTGCAAAAGCTTTGGGGAGTGCCCAAGGGACTTCACTAATGGATTGTCGTTTTGAAAAGCAACAGATGAAAGAACTCGGAGGAGAAGGTTCAGAGCCGTAGGCTGACGGGGAGTGCTGCTTGCTATTCTAAGAGGGTCATGTGGTTTTTTTTGCAAGCAGAGAGGGAGCCAAGCAGGCTTTACTCAGAGAGAGAGAGAGAGAATTCAGTTCTGCAGTTTTACACAGCAACAGCTGGGAAAAACCTCATTTGGAAGACCGGGTTGTGAGTGCTTAGCTCAGCCTGTTCAAAGCCCTTGTGATTCAAACAAAAGGAGAGGACTGGCTGTCTAATATTTCATTTGAACTAAGAGAAACAAAAAGGAACTCTGTGGTGACCTGAAAGGAAGAGGTGATCATCTGGAAAGCCACGATGGGACAAGTTTCTTTGGCAAGGCACTGAAGTGGGTGATCGGACAGAACCATTTTGTGTCCAACGAGCAGCAAACATCTCTCCAAAAACCGACAAGATCCTTTCTGTGCGTTAACCATTTACCTTTCAAGCACCAAAGCCTGGTGAACTTCATAAATGTTCAATTCTGGGCACAGTATAAGAATTGCCTACAACCAGTAAACTTGGAGGAATGAGAAGTGAGATCGGACTGCAAATCAAATAACCTTTCTGAACTTCCAAACACATTGCATACACGTGCGCTGAGAACTAGAATCCGCCACAGTTGTGCAAACCACTACACTAAACATGATGCAGTAGGATACACAGCTTCTCACCAGGATTAGTAGTTGCTGTAAATATGTGGCGTGGAAATGAGTTTCTGAATGATAAAAATGTCCCCCAAAAAGTATCTTGTTTAAGTTCAAGCACAAATTGTTTATCAGCTGACTGTACATATACAACCTGACAAAAAGCCTCCCCTCCCTATCTCTCCTCATGTTTCCTTTCCTGTAGCTCTCTCTCATTTCCCTCTGTCTCCTCTACCCCAGCTCTGGATTCACAGAGCTAAAGCACCCCCTCTCCCCCCAATCAATTCTCCCCTTTCCATATCCAATTATCACTTTTTGCCTGTCCTCCTCTCCCTGCTCTTTTTTTTTGTATTCAGGCCCCTGACTGCTTTTCCTCACATCTTCAAGAAGCGCTCAGGTCCAAAATGCTCAGAACGCATCTTTACCTCCGAGACCTCGAGCATTTCTGTATTTTTATCACAATCACAGACTTTCATGCTTCACTCCACGATTCGCAAGTTTGCTGACGATTTTAATTTGACAGGAGATGTTTGCGGAAGGATCCGTTTGACTCTTTAATATTATTCCGTTTGGCTCTTTGATATTAATGGAAAGCAGCCTGGTCTGAAGCAATGCTGTGGAGAGAGCTGGAGAATATCAGAGCTAAGAGGTCTGTTGGTGCTGTTTGACTAGTGCTAGGGTACAGTGTCTCATTCTGTTCACCACACTGTAGTCAGAATGCTGAATACACTATAAAAGTTGACAATAATATTGTCTGGGCTGGAAAGTTGTAGTCTTTAGAAGAAAGTGTCTTGGCTGAATATGAAATAAGGGAGAATGAGAGCTGATTTGGTTAAGGCGCCTGAACTTGCAAGAGATTAATAAGATGGATGTAATTCCCTTGGTAAAGCTGTTGATAATCAGGAGTTAATCAGGTGAAATATTAATGGGTGATGAAATGAAAATTCAGTTTGAGGTCTGTGGGCATCTGCATGCTACTGAAATTATTGGAGCAGGCAGAATTCACATGCACTTAAATTCAGTGAGTAGTTCTGCTTCGCATCCTATCCAGGCAAATCAACACCTACCGTGTACACCTGGTAGTGCAATGTTAAACCAAATGCAGCGTGCCATCTTGTGAATGTTTAATCTTTTTAATCAGGGTTGAGATTGGGGAAGCGAAGAGAATGGGATCAGGCAGGAAAATAGTTGAGAGCAGAGATCAAATCAGCCATGATGTTAATCGACAGCAAAGGTGACTTGTGAGCCTGCACGACCGAGCCGAGCTCCTGTTGGATAAGTTATCCCAAGTAATTTCTCATTTCATATTTACATGAGTGTTTCATTGAAAGCTTGTGTTGCGAGACCCTGAAGAGAACTGTCAGAAATTCAACATTATTTTTTTCCTCATTTCCAGACACACAAATGCTGCATGTCGCTGAGATTATAAAGCAGTTCAATAGCTTTGAAAATAGGAGATCTATTTGAGAATGCATGATAGAATCAGTTCCTTTGGCCCATCTAGTCCTTGGGAAACTATTATTCTGTCTAGACCCATTGACCTGTATCTGGACTATTCTTGCCCCTCCAATCCATGCACCTATCCAATTGTTTCGATCTAAAACATTTAAAACCCCTCAACAATATCATTTCTGTCCTAAATAAAATGATTAAATGTAAAGTGGTTAAGTTTCCACATGGGGTCAGTAGAAGCACATCGAATTGAACACAACAAAATCTGCTGGAGGAATTCTAAGGGTCAAGCAGCTTTAGTGGGAAATAAAGAATCATCACCATTTTGTGCTGTAACCATCATCAAGGCTGGACACCATTTAGCACCCAGTTAAAGCTTTTTGTGATGTCCTGCCATGACTCTAAAAATTTGGCTTTTGTTTCTTCATCGGTATTTTCATTTCCCATTTCTGAAAGCTGGACTGCTGTTGTAAATAATAGTTATTGATGTGTGTGTCTTGGCAGTGAGTGTTAGCCATCTATTTTTACCAAAGGCAGCTTCCAGGCTAAGCCTAATCCCATTCTGCCCTGAAATCCAAAGATCACAGTCAGGAATAGAAAATCCATTCTGAATTTCATTTCCTGACTCCAACATTGACAAGGTCAGTTTGAAAAATATATGCTCAGATGTTGATCTTTGAAATAAAAACAGAAAATGCTGGAAACATTCTGAACAATAGGCAACACCTGTGGAAAGAGAAAGAGGTTAATGTCTCGGCTGAAGATTCTGTCTGACCACTGAAGAGCTTATTGAATTTTCTGCTTTTTCATATATTGCACTTTCATAGTTTTGAATTTCCTGAAAACTTGAGTTGCAATAAGGATACATCATTAGTACAAAAAAAATCCTGGTATCCAGCACCTGGATTGGTAGATGCCGGCTAAGTGAATTTTCTGGTTGCTTGAGATTGCACATTGCGTGATTGGTGAACTAATGGTGAGGCTCACCAATTTTAAACTTCCACATTTTTTACATATTTATTTTCTGTGATTTTTTTTGCTAGTTGTTTGAATTCCCGATACAGGAGTTTTACTGCATTTACAAAAATAATTAGAACTGTGACTTGGTGTGTACAATATTATACCGACTTTTCTAGGCCTCACATGAAACCCTCATTGAAACTGCTCATGGTTCATGATCACAGTTGATTGACTTTTCCTCCATTGACGCCCATTTACTTGTGGCAGACAGCCCAACTGGGGGAAAAAAAATGGTGTGAGTGTCGTGCTGCCGATATACTCCTGGTTGTTGGATGTCTGTCAACTTGAGGTGAACAAAAGGACCATCAGAGCTCAGGAACCTCAGCAATGTCATCAAGAAATGGTTCTTGGATTTTCCTTTCTCGTTGTAGTTGCTAGTTTCGCTATTTGAACTCTTGCATGCCCAAGGACAATATTTTCAAGAGACTTAGCTTATAGATGTATTTAAATGATTAAAGGATTGTGTAATCAGAAGGTAACTTTTGTTCCCTTGCCCTGCTATCTTTTGAGGGTATTTGGTGAGAGAAAATTCAAGTATAAATAACCTGGTTCTGTTTCACATGTCCAGACAATGCTTCACCGCAGAGATAAATAGCCATTGCAAAGCATTGGAGATCAGCTGGGATTTATCTTTTGTCTTGGGAACCATAGTGAGAATTGCCTTTGGTTTTAATAGCTTTGGCTCATTATAGAAGAGTTTTATGCAACATCAGCTCAGAAGTTATGGTGACTCCACTCACCATGACAAATACGATATATTAGTGTAATAGTTGACCCCATGTATTTATCAACCCCCTTTTTGGCCAAGAAATTGCATGTTTTCAGTATGACCCATGTAAAAGTCGACAAACCCCCCCCCCTTATGTTTTGCCCTGACTTGCTGCCTATCTGAGATCTTGATGCCCTGACCACGGATCCTCACCTCGGCCACCCACATCCAACTTCTCCACATAGGACCTGTTAAGAGGGGCCATAGGTCTTCAACCCAAGGTCTTTTTCTGCCTCTTTCTAAAATAGCTCTGAAAAAGGGCATGTTCAGAAGGTACAGGAACATTAAAATCAGGACTGCCAAGACAGGGGAATAGCTTCTTCCTGCAGGCTATGAGAATGATGAACAGTATCCTGTTCATCCCAAATATTTAGATATATTTACTTTGATTAGGTGTGTGATCTTAAAGGACCGTCTGTCTTTGTGCATGCACCATGGTCCAGACAGACACTCTTTCTCTTATTGTTAGGGACAATGTTAATGGTGACTCTTTGTTTGCCTTATGGCAGGCAGAAAATACATTTTGCGTAGATTACATTGTCTGCATTATTACATGAAAATAAAATGAATCTTGAATTACTTGACGATCATTCGCCAGCAAATTTTGAAAAAAAATGTGAATTACAATGATGGATCAGGGCAATTCCATGAGTTATTGCAATATTCACAGCAACGCTGGCATCAATTTTATTTGACTAAGTCAGTGGATAAAAGTTAGTAAAAATATTTGTAATCAATTGAGAAATAAAATTATTCTTTTAAACATTGGCATTTGTAAGATAACTTGGTGAATAGTGCAGCTATCAGCTGATATTTATCCATTCCTTAAATTGCCAGCAAGTTCCAGGACATATTTTGTATCTTTCACATCGTTCGGGATTTACAGATGAATTTAGATTTTGGAATCAAATTCCAGATGATGATATATAATTATAACTGGCTGAAAAACCCAGTTTGTTGATGCCTCAATAAATTTATGAAACAACTCAACAGTTTTATCTTTTGCCTTCAGTCCTACATTGAGCTTGGCCATTTAAGTTTTAGTTTCAAGATGATCCATGTGATAAATGTGAGGGATGTTATTCATCCATTGGTTCAGAAAGAGGCTGCATACACATGGAAAAGGAGATCATGTCCCGTCAAAAGTGTTTACTGATGCAGCTATTAATTAGTTCAATAAATTGAGAATGACCTGTTTGTGTGTGCTGGAATAATCAAGTATTCCTGAAAGCAAAATGATCACAGTTTGCTGGGGTAGATGATGGAAACCTATTTTCTGAATTGTACTTGATTGTATTCACCAATACATTAGAGAAGCCTTGTTATTTTAGGTCAGGGAACTCCATTATTTTGGAGCATTTACTTGTAGTTGGTTAATCCCTAAGAATATTTAAATTGTTAATGACATTTGTGTGTTTTACAGAATATGTCTTCTTTCTCTTCCTTTCTTTCTTGCAATTTACCTTGTAAACGGGATCAAGAACCAAAGAGAAGTGCTGAAATTTTGCTTTAAGCAATGAATGACTAACTTGGTATTTTCAATTAAGATAATGGTAACACTCGGCCTTTTCACACTGCAGTGTAAAATGAAATTTTCCCAGGGACCCTCCTGTGAACTTGGGAATTTTAAATGGGTCCACAACCCTATCTTGTAGGTGGGGCCGTAGACCTGGGTAATTTTCCTGGACCATCCTCTCCCTGCAGGGTGAAAAGGCAAATGGCCAAGCAGGGAAGCCTCGGATGTCAATGCTTGCATGCTGCGTAACGTAGGCAATTAAAATGAATAGATTCATACCTCGTGACAACAGTATAATGCGGGATGAATAGCTGTCCTCGCTAACCATAGGCCCTCACACAACTGGGACCACTCTGAATTTCCCAGAGCGGTTCCAGCTGCGTGAGGGATTATGGGAAACAAAGTTAGTCATTCATCCCACATTATGTTGCCATCATTATGTGCCAAAGTTGCCCGAAGTGCGGAGGGAGTGGGGGAAGTTGGAGGGAGAGAGGGAACAAGTGGGAAGTTCACGACTGACGTGAAGGGGGGTCTTATTGCTATGAATGCATAACACTTCATCAGTTGGGGGAAGGACACCCCTCCTAAATTGCCAGCGAGGGCAAATTCCCAGGAATTTGGACCGTGGTGTGAAAGGCCCAGGAGGTCATGCATTCCCGGGAATTTCACCGTGTCCAAGTAAGGTCACCGCTCAGCCATGGTGTGAAAATGGCTAATGTTGCCTTTCTCCATTTTAATGAAGGAAGTCTGACTGCAGTTCTGAAGTGAGAGTTAAACATAAACGTCTAAACAGGTTTTCGGTGTTGGGGTGCTACAATATTACAAGATTTTCTGGTGTATTTCAGGTATTAAAGCAATGTTTTGTCTGCAAAGCACTAAAAATATTAATCCTTGTTACACAAGTTTAACTGTCCATTCCCAAATTTAAATTTCTCAAGTTTTCTGGTCTTCAAACACTACTGGTAATTTTACATGGGTCAATTAAACATTAAAAATGAATGGAATTTGGGTATGCTAATCTTGTATTTTGTTGGAGTTTGCTTGCGATATTATAGTTTATACTTTCAAATATGATTCATTCTGATCTGTATTTGGTCTTTATTGAAATGTCACCATTTTACTTTACATCATTCAGGCTCTGAGAGTTTTGAAATCTGATTAGCTACTCAACGTCACTGGTCTGGGGTGTTGGAGAATCATCTAAAGCAGCCACGTTAGCCCCTGTGACCCAGGTACGATCCCACCCTCCGGTACTGTCTGAATGATATTTACACATCTCCTGGTGACCATGAGGGTTTCCTCTCACCCAAAGATGGGAGGTTAATTGGCCACTGTAAATTGACTGTTTGGCTGAAGAGCAGTAGCATCTCGGGAGGTGGGGGGGAATAACAGAGAAATGGTGGGAGAATTAAACAGGACCAGGTAGGATTAGTTGAATTAGACGCATTATGGTAAGCATGGGATCAAAGACTCTGGTTTTGTAACAGGGAAAATGTGAAATTTCATGCAGTTATTTTCCTCTTCTCTGCTTGCATCTTGTTCCCCTCTTTAAAGGGTGGTTCCCCCTGATAATTTTGCTGTCATGTTTCTCCCCTAAAGTTGTCAGCAATACCCAACACATCCAAAATTCCTTGTTACTTCCCCTGACAGCTCGGTGAGAGCAAAGAAAACAGCATTAAAAATAAACAAACTGCAAAAATACAAATTGTCATGGGATACACAAGTAAGAACAACTTTCTTTTGAATTGTTCATCCAAATAGATGGCTGTGATACCACATTGTTCTTTCTTTGGCTTGGCTTCGCGGACGAAGATTTATGGAGGGGGTAAATGTCCACGTCAGCTGCAGGCTCGTTTGTGGCTGACAAGTCCAATGCGGGACAGGCAGATATGGTTGCAGGGGAAAATTGGTTGGTTGGGGTTGGGTTTTTCCTCCTTTGCCTTTTGTCAGTGAGGTGGGCTCTGCGGTCTTCTTCAAAGGAGGTTGCTGCCCGCCGAACTGTGAGGCGCCAAGATGCATGGTTTGAGGCGAGATCAGCCCACTGGCGGTGGTCAATGTGGCAGGCACCAAGAGATTTCTTTAGGCAGTCCTTGTACCTTTTCTTTGGTGCACCTCTGTCACGGTGGCCAGTGGAGAGCTCACCATATAACACGATCTTGGGAAGGCGATGGTCCTCCATTCTGGAGACGTGACCCACCCAGCGCAGCTGGATCTTCAGCAGCGTGGACTCAATGCTGTCGACCTCTGCCATCTCGAGTACTTCGACGTTAGGGATGAAAGTGCTCCAATGAATGTTGAGGATGGAGCGGAGACAACGCTGGTGGAAGCGTTCTAGGAGCCGTAGGTGATGCCGTTAGAGGACCCATGATTCATTAAATGCATTGCCCTTGCCTGCTATCTATTCAGGATCATTTACATACAGTAAATCTGCCGCAGTCCAATCAATTTTCTGATGATTAGTTTTAAAAGGGTTTTTTGACCAGAAGGCGAGTTCTGCAAAACTTATCCAATGACATTTTATCACATTAAAACATCCCCAAGTGATTTTTGAAATTTGGTAAATGCCCTTGAAAAGCATGTTGATTATTGACTAATCCATTTTGTTCAATTTTCTTTCCTGTGTTTTGGTTTTGAATTGGGAACAATTGGAAAGTTGGATGTCACAGATAGAAAATACCCTCTACCAGCACGATACTACAATATGAGGGAACTGCAGAAAAAAAGTTGTAAATTTTCTACTCAAAGGCTGCATGTAGTGTGGAATTCCAGTCAAAAAGTACTGACTGTCTAGACTGCTAAGTTGAAGTGAATTAATGCCACCCTATGTCACATGTTCCCTGGATCACTTGATCTATTGCCTAATCAACTTCTTGCTGATCTGAGCTTTTCAAATCCAACTGCCTGAGTCACCTGTCTCCAATTGCCAGGTGCAGCCTTCAGATAAAATCCCTGTAGTCTGCAACAGACCTAAAAGATAAATCCTCGATTTGCTCATCTACTGATGGTTCTTTTATTTAATAAATGTTTTGCAAAAGGATACTAATCTGCTGTTTTGGAAAATGCAATGTTGTGGAAAGATATGTTGAAATTGACTCGTTATGTGCATGGTTTCATAACTCCAAAGGAAATGGGCCAATGACCATTTTCCTCAAGCAAAATATTTCAGTAACAATTGGGTCTAGAGTAATGGTTCTCAACCTTCCCTTCCCACTCACATCCCACCTTAAGCAATCTCGTACTAATCACAGAGCACTTATGGCAGAGGGAATACTTAAAGTGGGATGTGAGTGGAAAAAAAAGGTTGAGAACCACTAATTTAAAGGATAGATGCTAGGCTGCTGCCAGATTTTAATCTTTTCTCAATCCAAATGTATGCTTGCGTAAGTCTACAGTTGGGTGGCTTTGCAGATTGGCACACGCACAGTTTGTTTACGTATTGGAGTTCGGTTGGCAAATGTGCGAGAGTTAAGGGTGCAAATTCAATATTGTCAGACCATTTACACCATCCGAACTCCAATGCGCAAACATACCGTGCATGAACCAACTGAACTCCAATACGTGAAGCCACTGTGCGTCAACTGAACTAATGCCAAACACACCGTGCATGCACCAACTGAAGACTCACGTGTGCACATAGGAATCAAGATGGCTGTGCCAGTCTATGGACACTGGGACACCAACTAACAAGTACACACATTTATCTTGGTGAATTTCTATTGCTGCTGGGTTTTGGGGTCCTCTGAACTCATAAGAGTAGTGACAGTATATTCTGTTAGGGTGAAAGGAAAGGTTAAAAATTTTAGGGAGCTTTGGTTTTCAAGGGCTATTGGAAATATAGTTCAGAAAAAGAGATGCGTACACAAAGTCTAGACAGCATGAAGTAAATGAGATGTTAGAGAATGTAAAAAGAATCTTAAGAATGGAATTAGAAAGGCTAAGAGATTATGAGGTAACTTTGTCAAGTAAGGTGAAAATAAATCCAAAGGGTTTCTACAGATATATTAGGAGCAAAAGGATAGTGAGTGATAAAATTAGACCCCTAGAGGATGAGAGTGGACAGCTATGCCTGGAGCCAAAGAGGGGGAAGATATTGAACAGTTTTGTTTTTTAAACTAAGGAGAAGGATATTGATCTGGGTAAAGTACAGGAAATAAGTAGGGAATTTATGGAAACAATGATGATTGAAGAGAAAATATTGGCACTTTTGAGGAAAATAAAGGTGGATAAGTCTCAGGTCATGACAAGATATTCCCTCGGACCTTAAGGTTAGTGTAGAAATAGTAGGGGCTTTGATGGTCTATTTAAAATGTCATTAGGAGTGGGAATGGTGCTGGAGGATTGGAGGGTAGCTCATGTAGTTCCAAAGATTTTCAAAAAGCTGCTAGGAGTGAACCGAGTGATTATAGGCCTATAAATTTGACGTCAGTGTTGAATAATGGAAAGTATTCTGAGAGATGGTGTATATATAAATATTTGGATAGACAGGGTTTGATTAGGAACAGTCAATATAGATTTGTGAGGGGAAGATCATATTTGACAAACCTTATCAAATTTTTTGAGGAGGTTACTAGGAAAGTTGATGAGGGTAAGGGAGCGGATGTTGTATATATGGACTTTAAGGCCTTTGGTAAGGATCCTCAGGGAAGGTTGGTTAGGAAGGTTCAGTCATTGGGTATTAACATTGAAGTAGTAAAATGGATTCAACAATGGTTGAATGGGAGATGCCAGAGAGTAGTGGTAGATAACTGTCAGATTGGAAGCCTGTTACTAGTGCCTCAATGTTCAGTATTGGGTCCATTACTATTTGTCATATACATTAATAATCTGGTTGATGGGGTGGTAAATTGGATTAGTAAGTATGCAGATGATACTAAGATAGGTGGAGCTGTGGATAGTGAAGAAGGGTTTCAAAACTTGCAGAGGGATTTATGCCAGTTAGAAGAGTGGGCTAAAAGATAGCAGATGGAGTTTAATGCAGATAAGTGTGAGGTGTTACATTTTGATAGGGCCAATGAAAATAGGACATACAGGGTAAATGGTAGGGCTGTAGAATTCGTGCTACATGAGCATGGAGAAGAATGACACGCACACCAAAGCTTTGGAAAACAAAACTGGTTTATTGCTCTGGCTGTCGCGTTTATATGGGCCCCAGGTGCTGACGTCCGGGCCCCGCATCATTGGAGCGCTGTCCTGGGATTGGCCAGCATTCCCGCCAGAGTTCCCCATTTTCCTGCCATGCAGTGGTCACCTGGGATGATGGCCATTGTCATCCCCAGGTCCGCACGGTCATTGGCCATTTTGCGGGACTGTCCATGTCTCCGCATGCGGGCTGCTACTGGACATCGAAGAGTACAGTAGAACAGAGGGATCTAGGAATAATGGTACATAGTTCCCTGAAGGTGAAGTCACATGTGGATAGGGTGATGAAGAAAGCTTATGAAATGTTGGCCTTTATAAATAAAAGTATTGAGTATAGAACCTGGGATGTTATGTTAAAATTGTACAAGGCATTGGTGAGGCCAAACTGTTTTGTGTACAGTTTTAGTCACCAAAGTATAGGAAATGTATTCACAAATTTGGGAAAGAGAAGATTTACTGGTGTTACAGGGTCTAAGTTATAAGGAAAGGATAAATAAGTTAGGTTTTTATTCTTTGGAGCAGAGAAGGTTAAGAGAAAGTTGAGGTATATTTAAAATTATTAGGGGTATAGATAGGAGTTGACATGGAGAAGCTATTTCCTTTAAGAAAGGAAGAGATACAAATGAGAGGACATGAGAGTTAGGGGGAAGAAGTTGAGGAAACTCGGGGGGGGGGAGCTTCTTCATTCAGAGTGGTGGTGTGTGAAATGAGCTTGCAGACGAAGTGGCAAAGGGAGGCTCCATATTAGCATTTAAGGAGAAGTTGATAAAGGAATGAATGGAGGGTTATGAGTTGAGTGTTGGTCAGTGGGGTTAGGTGGGAGAAAGTGTTCAGCATGGACTAGAAGGGCCAAGTTGGCCTGTTTCTATGCTGTATTTGTTATATGGTTATATGTTCATATATTTTGATCTCATAATGAAGTTAGTGGTTATTCAACAAGCATATTATCTGACCTTTTCTCAGATATTTTTAAACCACGCTTGGATCACTTATTTCAGTTTTCATAGAATTATATAACAGTATGAGGTTATCCACTTTGACAGGAAGAATTAAAAAACGTTGTTTCAGCAGACACTGTACAGAGAAAAAAAAATGAAAATTTGCATCCAGGTAATAGCTCATAATTAGAAGGGCAAATGGAGCGTGGGCCTTCATTGCAAAAATAGCCAAGTTGCTCAAATTATAGAGGAAGCTAAGGAGACCACAACGAGAGTCATTCGATTCGTGTAGTTTTGTTTTCTTTATTTCAGGAAGGATATATCACATTGACACTGACCAGAGAAGGGTTATCAGGTTAATTTTCAATTGATTGTTTTATAGGAAAAGGTTGAGCATGTTGGACCCTGAAGAATCAGAGGTAATCTGCTCAAGGTAAAGGCTAAAAGGATGCTCTCCTCTTGGGAGAATCTCGAATAAGTGGCCATTGTTTTGCAATAAGGGTTTACCACAGAATTAAGGAGGAATGTCCTCTCTTGGATCCTGAATCTTGGCAATTGTCCACCCAGAGAACCCAATAATAAATGCTTCCTCTTTGCAAAAATTTGAAACAGATTCAAAATTAACAGATTGCTGGTTTATAGTGGAGACAAGGGCAATGAGAACAGGTAGTTAAGTACCTGTTTTTTTTTTAAACCTTCCCTCTTCTTGTACAAATCAAAACCTGTTTCTTCTCTCACTTTCCCCAGTTCTGATGAATGGCCATTCACCTGAACTGTTAATTTAGTTTCTCTCAGCACAAGTGCTGCCTGACCTGCAGAATAGTTCGAGCCTTATCTGTTTATATTTCAGATTTCCAGCATTCTTTACTTTTGCAAAATAATTTCTCAGCATTTATCCTGTCAAAACAATTTGTAATACTTGTCACCTCTATTAAATCAACTCTTCACCTCTTCTACACTAAACAAATCAACTTTAACTTCTGTTTCTCTGCATGACTGCTTTCAAGTAAGTAATATCTGCATCCCTCTGTGGCCTTCAGAACCTTTCAAAATTGAGGATTTTTTAGAGCTAAGCCCAATGCTCCAGCAGTAATTTAGAAAAACAACTTTTTTTTGTTCTAACATCTGTTTAGAACCATAGTGAAACAGCACAGAAACAAGCCCTTCAGCCCCTCTAGTTCATCCTGAACTATTATCCTCCCAGTCCCTCTGATCTGCAAACATCCATACCCTTCCAATCCATGTACCGGACTTGAAAATTAAAAATGAGTCCACATTCACCACTTCGGCTGGCAGCTCATTCCACACTCCCACCACTCTGTGTGAAGTTCCCCTGAACCATTCCCCTTTCACCCTTAACTCATGTCCTCTGGTTTGTATCTCACAGACCCTCAGTGGAAAAAGCCTACCTACATTTCAATCTGAGATGAAATCATCCACTACCACTTCCTGGCTTCTCTTGTGTAGCCTGTGTTGTATCCAGTTGACAACATCCCCATGAATACCTAGTATCTGAATATACCTGACAAACCTCCCATGAGGGACCATGTCAAAGGCCTTAAAGTCCATGTAGACAACATCAACATCCTTTCCTTCAACAACTTTCCTGGTAACCTCCTTGAATAAATCTTATAAGATTGGTTAAACATGAGCTACCACACACAAAGCCATGTTGACTATCCCTAAGCAATCCTTGGCTATCCAAATACTTGTACATCCAAAACCTTCCAATAATTTACCTATGACTGACATCAGGCTCACTAATTATAATTTTAGGGGTTACCTTTCAAGCCATTTTAAAACAAAACAGAACTACATGAGCTACCCTCCAATCATCTGACACCACACCTGTGGCTAAGGACATTTTAAATATTTTTGCCAGAGCCCCTGCAATTTCTACATTAGCCTCCCTCTAGGTCCAAGAGTGTATTTTGTTAGGCCCTGGGGATTTATCAATCCTCTTTAATCTTTTAAGATTCCATGACTTTGGAGCTTGTTTTCCTTACTTCCTTAGACTCTGTGCCCTTTTCTTCAGTAAATACTGATGCAAGAAAAGCATTTAAGATCTCCCCCATCTCTTCTGGCTCCAACATAGCCACCCAGTCTGATCATCAAGGGAACCAATTTTGTCCTTTACATCCTTTTGCACTTAATATACTTGAAGAAACCTTTAGGATTTTCCTTCACATTGTTTTCCAAAGCAATTTCATGGCATCTTTTAGCCTTTCTGATTTATTTCTCAAGTTTTCTCTTCTCGAATACCTCAATTGCTCCGTTGTCTATGCCTGCTATACTGCTCTTCTTCCGAACCAGATACCCAATATCCTTCAAAAACCAAGGCTCCCTATACCTGTTAACTTTGCCTTTAATCTTAACATGAACATAGAAAGTCTATACTCTCAAAATTTCACCTTTGAAGGTCCTCCACTTATATCGCATATCCTTGCCTGAAATCTACACATTCTAGATCTTTTCTCATTTCCTCAAAATTGGCCTTTCTCCAATTGAGAATCTCAACCCAAAGCCCAGACCTATCCTTCTCTAAAATTAACTTGAAACTAATGGCTTTGTGATCAATGGACCCAAAATGTACAAACTTTGATCACATGCCCTGTCTAATTCCCTAATAGAAAAACCAAAACCAATATTGCACTGTCTAGTTGGTACCTCTACAAATTGATTTAGAAAAATTCCTGAACATATTTGATGAACTCTAAGCCATCCAGAGCTTTTACAGTATGGGTATTGCAGTCAATGTGTAGAAAGCTAATATCTCCTATCACAACTTTGTTTCCTGCAGCTGTCTCTCTCCTGATTTTCTCCTTCAAATTCATGATTGGATGGTTTATAATATCACTCCATGAATGTGGTCATACCTTTCCTGTTTTGCAGCTTCACCCATATAGCCTCGGTAGACAAGCTCTCTAGTCTGCCCTGTTTGAGCACGGATGTGATATTTTACCCGATGAGCAATGCCATTACCCCCACCCCCTTTCATTCTCCCCATTCTATTGCATCTGAAACAATGGAAATCTGGAACATTGAGCTGCCAGTCCTGCTCCTTCTGCAACAAAGTTTCACTGATGGCCAGAATGTGCCAATGTAGGCTCTAAGCTTGTCTGCCTTTCCAAAAATACTTCTTGCTTTGAAATAGATGCACCTGAGGAAATTGCCAACACATACAACCCTTTGACTTGTGACATTATATGCAATCTTAAATTCATGCTTTTCACCCTCCACTCCCTTATCAACTCTAGCAGTGGTTTCCACCCTACAGCCAATCTTGTTTAAACCCCACTTGAGCAACATTAACAAGGATATTAGTCCCCCTCCAGTTCAAGTAATATCAACTCAACATTTTCTGCCACATTCACGCCTTTGTCTCTCTGATCTTGTTACTTTTTAAAATGTTACCAATTGGTTTATATTTCATTATTTTTCTTCCAAAATGTGTTCCATTGTGTCAATTTGCTCCTACATATTTTATTATTTGTTTTTATCCTATAGAAGCGTACCAATTACTTTTTTCTAAGATCTGTCTCTATTGCAGTCCCTCCAATTATGTATTTTACATTAAGAAATTCTTTGTCATGATGCCCCATTTAAATCCTCCAGTCTGAAAAACAAAGATTCAAACTCCAGTCTGCTTTTTATCTGCTCATTGGTTTCAGATTCACCTGGCACTTGCCTTTGGTCCCTCATTGTTGATTTTTATTAATCTTTCCTTTTATTGTAGGATGCCCCAAAAACCTTTGTTGACAAGCAAAAATCTTTGTAGTACAGTCACATTTGAAACAAAACTTGTGGTCACTGTATGAATGTAGCTGACAAACACATATTAATGAGGTGATATTCATTTCAGTATTAATGAATGAGGGATAAATATAGGCCAGGACACAAGGATTAACAAAGCTTGTTCTTCAAGTCTCAGGATACGTTTTCTATCCAACTGCCTGAGAGGCATGCCTTGTTTTAACATCTCTGGTGATTTTTAGGCATACAGCATGGTAACAGGCCTAGGCGGCCCCATGAGTCTGAGCTGGTCAATTTACACCCCATTAACCTACATCCTAGTACGTTTTTGAAGGGTGGGAGGAAACTGGAGCCCCTAGAAAAAAACCCACACTGACACTAGGAGAATGTACAAACTCCTTACAGACAGTGTGAGATTTGAACCCAGCTCCAGTCCCGATAGCTGGCGCTGTAAAGGCATTACGCTAACCATGCCATCCCTATAATTAACAATTATAGTGAGAATTAGCTGCTGCCTGTGGAACAACTAATCTACATCCTAAAATTGTGAAGGTTGGTCAGTAATTTGGTCACTGTCTATTGTCTGTAACTCGGAGGTTGATCTGGGGAGGAGTTGATGGGAATATAGGAAAGTAGCATTGGTTTGTGCAGGATGAATGTGGTTGACTGTTGGCACAGATTCAGTGGGTGAGAGGCCTGTTTCCATACTATATGTCCCTAAAGTCTACAATTCAACCGCACCTTTAACATTACAGTAAATCTATGATGCTAGACTGGAGTGCCAGCTGGATTGCTCTTCTTAAGTCCCTGTGTGATAGCCATACATGCCATGTGCTCACTCAGAAGTGACAACTACATCACCCTGACACGATAAAGTTCGATCCATTATGTAGAACTTTCTGAAAATACTTTGAAAAGTCTACATATACAGCATCACTGTTCTACTCTCATCTACCCTCATCCTTTAGCAAAAAGTTCAAATCAGCTCGTTGAATATGATTTGCCTTCTATTAATTTGCACTGTCTCAACTCCCTCCCCTTTTCTCAATCATTATCATCACAAGAAAAAGGAACAGAAGGAGGCCATTCATCCCATTGAGTCTGCTCCACAAATCCACCCTGAGCTCAACAGTTTTCACGTCCAGATCCAAATTCTGGCCTTTTCCCCATATCCCTTGACTAATTAGGTACCTATCAATCTCCCTCTTAAATTCGCTCAACGATCTGGCCTCCACAGCTGTATGTGGTAATGAATTCCACAAATCCATGATGCTCTGGCTAAAGGAATTTCTCCTCATCTGTGTCTTAAATGGGTACCTTCTAATTCTAAGTCTGTGGCCTCTTGTCCTGGATTCACCCACCAAGGGAAACATCTTATTCACATCTACTCTGTCCAATCCTATCAGTATTCAAAATGTTTCAAAGAGATCCCCTCTCATTCTTCTATACTCCAATGAATTGAGTCCAAGAGCTGCTAAGCGTTCCTCATACGTTAGCCCTTGCATTCCTGGAATTATCCTGGTAAATCTTCTTTACTCTCTCCAACATTATTACATCCCTCCTAAGGGGCCCAAAACTGCACACAGTCCTCAAAATGAGGTCTTAACATCATGTTTCCCAAGGTGGGAGAGTTGAGGACAAGAGGCCACAACTTCAGGATTGAAGGGCATCCACTTCGAACAGAAGTGCGATGGAATTACTTCAGCCTTGTAAATTTGTGGAATTTGTTACCACAGGCAGTTGTGAAGGCTAGGTCATTATGCTGATGCAAGACCAAGATTGATAGGTCTTGATTAGCCAGGCATTAAAGGTTATGAGAAGGCTGGGCATTGGGGCTGAGTGGGAAAATGGATTCACTCATGATTAAATGACACAGCAGACTTGATGGGCTGAACAGCCTACACATGTTCCCTTAGAACAAGTATTGAGAGAACCACTTTTATTTCTATATTTCATGCCCTGAAAAACTGGTGAAGAATCAGCTTGCATCCCACTGAAGAAAACCTGTCATGAGCAGCCAGCATTTCACTCCTTTACTGTTGTTGGCCATGGAGTCATTGTCAAACAGGCTCTTCAGTCCATCACATGCACACTGCCCACGAATTACCAATCTATACCAAAGTCGTTGACTAGCATTTTTGTTCATAGTTAAGCAACTCATGCTCATACAAATACTTCTTCAATGTCATGAGGGTATCTGCTTTCACAACTTTCTCAAGTGGGTATCAAATCACAACCACCCTCTGAGGTTCCTTTTCAGATCCCCTCTGAACCCCTCATATAACTGTTGCATCTGAACTCAGACACCACTGTCATGGGGAAAGTTTCTTAGCATCTATCCTAACTTTTCCCCTCAATTTCTCTCTATCAGGACTCCTCTGCATTGTCAAACAAACTCAACCTGACATGAAGGTGGAGCATATGGTTAATGGCAAGATTTTGTAGCAGTGGAGAGCATCATACAAGTTAATAGGGTAGTTGAGAAGGCATATGGTATTTTGGCCTTCTTCAGTCAAGGAAGGATTCAAAACCACAATGTAATGTTGCAGCTCTTTGAAACACTGGTGAGACCATACTTAGAGTATTGTGTTCATTTTTGGTTGCCTTGTTATAGTAAAGATATGGGAGGATTTACCAGCATTCTGTCTTGATAAGAGAACATGTCTTATAAGGAAAAGTTAGCAGACTTTTCTCTTTGGAGTGATGGATGATGAGAGGTGACTTAATAGAGTTATATAGAATTATGAGGGGTCGAGATAAAATGGATGTTCTTCAGGATGGCAATGGTCAATATCAGAGGACACACACACACACACACACAATCAAATAATCAAGTGTAAGGCAACTATTGGAATTTAGGATTCTACAGATGATAAAAAGGGAAAAGATAATGCAAGAGTAATCTAATGGGAAACATAAAATCATATATAGCCAGATATCTAAAAGTGACCAACTCTATCTGCAATAACAGGACCAGGTGGCTGTGGAGTGGTGGAAGCTTGTGGCCCACAAATCCAAAACTTGCCCGTGACTTTGGGTGGTATCCTTTGTTCCCAGAGTTCAGAGCCTCACAATAGGTCAGATTTTAACTTTCACCTCCAGTAAACTGATGATACCGATGAGCTGTCTATTTTAATTGCATTTTTTGTGACCAGCTGTTCAAAACAGTAGGGTCCTTGGGAAGATGGAATCTGTAGGACTGGGGCACATTGATGGCACAATTTGCTTGGAGTTTGTAATTTGACACATCCAAAGGAAGAAAGCCAATGCTTACTTCACCATGATAGACTGCTTGGAAATGCATTGCAGCCAATGGAATACTTTTAATAACTTTAGGCATACAGCACAGTATAGACCCTTCTGATCCAGGAGCCTGTGTCCCCAAAATACACCAACTAATCTACAATGCCCATACATCTTTGAAGGGTGGGAGGAAACCAGAGGACCTAGAGAAAACTCCAAGCAGGCACAGGCAGAACATATGAACTCCTTCTGGAGGGGAGCCATATCCCAACCTGTGCCTCTGGCATGGTAAGAGCATTGCACTAACTGCTATGCTAACGGCACTGCCCAATTGCCCAAAAGATTGACGCTTTGCTTGCATACCCTTTTATAGTATAGGAAACATGTTGGCCGTCAGCCGATTAGCATACCCCCATATATAGTGACAAAAGAATGATCAAAAGACCTGTGTTGCAGCATTGGCTGAATGATAAATATTGTTAAAGATATCTGAGGTACTCAAAGTTAAAAGTTCAGGTTTATGGTCAGACTGCATACATTGCATCACATACAACCCTGAGATCCACTTTTCCTGTGGGCCAGGCAGAATTCCCACTTATTGGGCATCCAAAAAAAAATCTGTACTCCCTACTTCAAAATAGGGACAGGGAATGTTTTGTTTAATAGAATGAAGTAGGTCACATTTTAAAGTGTTACCCAAATATGGAGATGGAAAATGCTCTTATCATTCAGTAAAATTGGACCTGGCAGTGCATTTGCAATGTGTGCTTTTACTTTTGCAACAAAAAAATGTTGCACTAGGGATTGCAATTGGGCCCCAGAAACACAAAATAATGCACATTGTGCAGTATAAAAACAATGAGATATTAAATGTATTATTAATATAAGGGTTAATTGTTTCTTGCTGTTTTGGGTTAATTGTATAATATGTCATCAGCAATAGGATGGAGTGTTACACCGAGTCGTTGCTACCTGGTTCAGGCAACTTTATGGTGTCATTTGGGAGTTCAAGCTAGCATCACACTTCCCAAAGGAGAAAAAAGCTGGAGATAAATTAAGTCACTGAAATGAGGAGCAATCAATCAAAATAAGCCCACTCTTCTCCAAGATGGCCCCAGAGAACTTCCATGCCTGAGGCATTCCCAGAAGATGCAGCCTTCACTCAGATCAAAGCCAGGATCCCGGCACTGATCTTGCAAAGATACAGAAAAGTCTGGTGGTATCAGTGTGGAAATGTTCAGTTCAAGCTGTTTGAACAGAGATTATTTTTAGCAGCCTTATTATTATTTACCAAGGAGAAAGTTTGTGTATGTCCTTGATTCATAATCATTGCAATTGGTAGAAAAATATATAACAAAGGACAATTATCATGAATGAATAAAAATATATTTCATTTATTTGCCTCCAAAAAAGTGAACCTCAGGAAGGGGTTTCACTCCATTACATTGGTTTCATTAAAGTTGACATGCTTCATTCTGAATGAATTTGCTCCAACAATATGGTTTTGTGGAAGGAATTTTCATCAATTCCAAATAGAGAAGGTGTGATGGGTACTACTTTGAATTCTTCTGGAAGTTGAATTAGCTCCATACTTAATTACCATTTATTCATCACTGATGGCATCTAATTGTATGGTATGGTTCTGAGAAGGCTGGTGGGCTCTTCGATGTCACCAAATGACCATCCTTCATACGTGAAACTTCGTGGTGAACAATGGGAAGGAATTCATGGAAGACACCACAGCTCCACTCAACCATGCCCCATTTGAAAAATTAAGGCATGTATTCCAGAAAGCCTTGACAAATGGAGTGCGCAAAACACTCTCCATCAGCTGATTAGTCAATGCTTTTAATTTCTATGCAGAGCTACATGGATGCTGAGTGCCACTCCTTTCAATGGCAGATCATTGATCTTGACAGCAGAATCGTGGAGAAACATGTAATGGCATTCTTCATGCACAAACATCTCCCAGCTTATCTCTAGTAATTCCATCTGCTCCCCACTGTTATTTCTCTGCCTCAGGGTTCATAATCATTCTCCTTATCTCTATTGTTGACAGAAGAGCTATCTGTGATCTAGAATCATTGAGCCTTTCCTTAAATTCTTCCACTGAACTACTCTACTTATGTCTCTTTCACCATTAAAAGTCTGTCAGAAACTTATACTTGAAGTCATGCTTTAGTCATCTCGACCATCTCCCCAATTACTATTTCTCCATTGTAAAACAGCTGGACAGAGACCAATTTAAATTAAAGTTTGATCTATAGATTGATGGAATGAATCAATACTGTGCAATATACACTTTTGTCCAAGCTTAAAATAAATGAACAATGTTCCAGACAACATTTAGATGCTAAATATTGCTCTCAGTAAAACCAAATCAAATGATATTGTGTTCACTGGATCAACAGAACACAGTTGCAGAATTGCCAATGAGTAATGCAACCCGATACACATTTCTAACAGAATTTGAACTGAAAGTCTTTTGTAAGCCTTGCGATAAAATACATTATCCCCCAAATTACCATCCCTTTGCACCTCATACATCCGTCCATTACAGCTCCAGCAATCGGGATTCAATTCTGGCATTGGCGGTAACAAGTTTGTACGTTCTCCCTATGTCTGTGTTGGTTTTCTCCGGATTATCCAGTTTCCTCCCACCCTTCAAAACATACAGGGGTTGTAGGTTAATTAGGGTGTTTTGGGGGCATGGGCTCGTGGGCCAGAAAGGCCCGTTACCGTGCAGTACGTCAAAATTTAAATGTAAATTTAAATTTGAAATATAATTTTAAATTCCCAGCACATGTACCCAAACTAAAAGATTAGGCATTCTCAATACAGGTATCAATCTGAAAAGCAAAAGATTGGTAACTTAACTGGTCAAGTCAAAGTTTGAGGAGAGAGAAACACATTTAAAAAGTGGACTTCATTAATATCTATATTTCTGAATTGAATAACACCAGGCATATGCATCAAGTGCTTCACAGAGAAGGCAGTTCATGTCTTATCATATGCAACTTTGATTTGGTCCCAACACTGTCAGTGCTTCAGTTAATGCATTCCCTTACATTATTGATCACGTCTTAAGCAGCATGAAGAAACTTGAGAAATCCATTTAAGGGTAAGTCTGGAAGGTTAATGGCTGACTGATGTTTTATGGCTTCATTCTACAAGTGTTTGATGTTTTAAATTCTAGCTTCAAATTCAGGGAGTCGTTTGGCAAGGGCATCCAATGATTGCCTGCTGTCATGGGTCAATTAGTAGACATTCTCTTGAATGACGGAGGTATGTGCAGAAGAAAGACAGAACAGGAATATATATAACTACATTTCATTCTCTCCTACTGCAGTCAGCCAGAACATGCAATTCTCAACTGAAACAAGTCTAATTTTAATAGGATGAGACAGGAACTTGCAATGAGTAATTGAGAAAGACCATAAGCAAGTAAAGGGACATCTGGCAATTGGAGGCTTATAAAAGTAGGAGAGCGAGGTCAGAGGAAACATGTTCACATCAGAGAGAAGGGCCAGACTCACATGAGTAACCCAGGCTGACAAGGGATATTTAGGCTCTAGTCAGGAAAGAGGAGACATAGGTCAGGTGTGGGCAGCTAGGATCAAGTGAGTCCTTTGAAGAATATGTGGGATAATAACAATACAAAGGACATCAGAATGACGAGGATCTTAAAAGAATCAAAAATTTTATTGAGCAAAAGTGTAACTAGGGGAAAAAAATAGTTTCTCTCTCTCCTCCTCTGCAACCCCCCCCCCCGGAAGTGTTGTCATCTATTGGGAAGCCATAGGAGATGGATATGGTCTGAAATGAAAACTTGACTGCTTACCCCGTGGAGGCAAGGTAGTTTAGGGCAGAACACACTGATGGATGAATTCCTGCAGCCTGAGTAATGTACCCCAGGATGTTGTAGGAAGCACAGGAGAAACGGTGGGGACTGGCAGAAATTTATACATCTTCCTAAGCTCAGGTGAGGTATTGGAAGACTGGGAGGTGGTCTAATGTTCTGTCCTTATTTAAGTAAAGGTAAGCCTGTGGAACTCAACATCTGTAGTTAGATAGTTTCTGATGGATATTCTGAAAGGTGGATCTATCTACATTTTGAGAGGCAAAGACTAATTAGGAATAGTCAGAATATGGGTTTGTTCATGGGGGATGGTTTCAAAAATTTTTTAATTTTTAAATTTTTTTTAAAAAGTTGACCAAGAGGATTGATGGGGGTAGTGTGTTAGGTGTTATCTTTATAGCTTAATAAAGTCAATGTATAAGTCGTGTTATATGGCGAGCTCTCCACTGGCCACCGTGACAGAGGTGCACCAAAGAAAAGGTACAAGGACTGCCTAAAGAAATCTCTTGGTGCCTGCCACATTGACCACCGCCAGTGGGCTGATAACGCCTCAAACCGTGCATCTTGGCGCCTCACAGTTTGGCGGGCAGCAACCTCCTTTGAAGAAGACCGCAGAGCCCACCTCACTGACAAAAGGCAAAGGAGGAAAAACCCAACACCCAACCCCAACCAACCAATTTTCCCCTGCAACCGCTGCAATCGTGTCTGCCTGTCCCGCATCGGACTTGTCAGCCACAAACGAGCCTGCAGCTGACGTGGACTTTTTACCCCCTCCATAAATCTTCGTCCGCGAAGCCAAGCCAAAGAGAGAAGAATAAAGTCAATGTAGACAAGGTCCTGCACGGTAAATTTGTTCAGAAGGAGAGATCACGTGGGATTGAGGGTTCTAGTTAATTGGATACAAAATTGGCACTGCCATAAGGACTGAGAATGAGAGAACCATAGAACACTAAACACAGAAACAGGCCTCTTTGGCCCTTCTAGTCTGTGTTGAATTATTTTTATGCCTTGTCCACAGACCTATACCTAACTCTATAGACCTCTATGCTGCTCCCATCCATGGAACTGTCAATGTTAAAATTGAGCCTTCATTCACCACTTCAACTGGGAAGTTGTTCCATACTCCCACAACTCCCCTAAACATTTCCCCTTTAACCCTTAATTCTTGTTCTCTGGTTTATATCTCACCTACCCTCAGTGGAAAAACCTAACCATATTTGTTCTGTCGATCCCCTCATAACTTTAAATATCTACCAAATCTCCACTCCTTCTTCACTCTGGGGAATAAAGTCCTAACCTGTTTAACCTTTCCCTGCAACTCAGTTCCTGAAGTTTAGGCAACATCTTAGTACATCTTTGCTGCACTCTTTCAATCTCATTGACTACTTTCCTGTAGTTAGGTGACCAAAACTGCACACAATACTCCACAGTTGGCTTCACCAATATTTTGTACAACTTTACTATAACATCCCAGTTGCTCTACTCAATACTTAGCTTTATTAAGGCCAATATGCCAACAGCTCTTTACATCCCTATCTACTTGTTCCACCTGTTTCTCAGATCCCTTTGTTTGACAATTCCTCATGCATAACCATTTACCATGCATGTCCTTCCAAAATGCAACACCTGTCATTTACCTGCATTAAATTCCATTTGCCATTTTTAAAGCTGTTTCCAATCTCCCTGCAATCTTTGAAAACCTACTTTGCTGTCCATAACAACTCCAATCTTGGTGTAATTTGTAAAATTAGTGATCCAATTTACAAATTATCCAGATCATTGATATAGATAACAATAATAGTCCAAGTACCAATTGCCAAGACACCACAAATCACAGGCTTCCAGTCTGGCTACCCTGGCTTCTCCTTTTCAGCCATTGTTGAATCCATAATATCACTTCATCATGAATACCGAGTGTCTGAACCTGACTGATTGACTGACTAACCTTCCATGTGGGACCTTGTCAAAGGTCTTACTAAAGTCCACGTGGACAACATCCACAGCCTTTCCTGGTAACCTTCTCAAAAAACTATCAGATTGGTTATATATGACCTACCATGTACAAAGCCATGTTCTCTATCCTTAATCAATTCCTGGTTCTCCAAGTACTTGTATGTCTGATCTTTTAGATGACCTTCCAATAATTAAGCTACTAATGATGTCAGGCTTGTCAGCCTTCAATTTCCAAAAAAAAAACTATGCAACAACACAAGCTACCCTCCAATCCTCCGGCACCTCACCTGTGGCCAAGGCAATTTTAAATATTTCTACTAGAGCCCTGCAATTTCTACACTAGCATCCCTCAAGGTTCGAAAAAATATGTTGTCAGGCCCTGGGGATATATCTACCTTTGCTTGCTTTAAGACAGCAAGCACCTTCTCCTCTTTAATCCTTGTAGATTCCATAACCTCACTGTTGGTTTCATTACTTCCCTCAACACTTAGTTTCCTGAATGAATACTGATGCAAAAAACCCAATAAGATCTCCCCATCTCTTTTGGCTCCATACATAGATGACTAACCTGATCTTAAAGGGAACCAATTTTGTCCCTTACTATCTTTTTGTAATATACCTGTAGAAACCCTTAGGAGTTTCCTTCACATTTTCTACCAAAATAACCTTCCAAATTTCTTTCTTGATGTTTATCTTGTGTTTTTTTTTTAAATATTCCTCAAGTACCTCATTTTCTCTTCAGAACCAAATCCCAATATCCTTCAAAAGTCAAGGGATACCAACTTTGCTTTTAATCCTGTCAGGAAAATACAAACTCTGTACTCTCAAAATTTCACCTTTGAAGGTGAAATGTACCACTTACCTCACGCATCCTTAGCTGAAATCAACATCCAAATCCATGCATTCTAGATCCTTTCTCATTTCCTCAGAATTGGCCTTTCTCCAATTTAGAATCTCATCCTGAGGACCAGATGTATCTTTCTCTAAAATTAACTTGAAACTAATGGCATTGTGATCACTGGAGACAAAATGTTCCCCTACACATACTTTTGTCACCTGTCCTGTCTTATTCCCCAATACAAGATGCAGTATTGCCCTCTCTCAAGTTGGTACCTCAATATTCGGATTTAGAAAACTTTCCCGAATACATTTGTCAAACACGAAGCCATTCAGTTCCTTTTACGGCATGGGAGTCCCAGTCAATATGTCAAAAGTTAAAATCCCCTACTATCACAACCTTATGATTCCTGCAGCTGTCTGCCACCTCTCTACAGATTTGTTACTCCAATTCTTGTTGACTATAAGATGGGCTGTACAACCCCATGAGTGTGGTTTTACTTTCTCAATCCTCAGCTCCAACCATTTAAGGTTCTGTAGATGAGCCCTCGTCAGTCCTGGCTGAACACAGCTGTGATATTTTCCCCTGGTGAGCAATGCCATTTCCCCCCTCCCCCATCCCCATTTTCTATTACTTCAGAAGCAACAAAGCCTGGAATATTGAGCTGCCGGTCCTGCCCCTCCTTCAACCAAGTTTCACTAATGATCACAATGGCTTGTCTGTATTTCCTGCAATTCTCCTTGCATTAAAATGGTTGAACCTGAGAACCTTTCCACCACATACAACCCACTGATTGCTAATGTTTTCATATAATCTTTTCCCTCCTAATTTTCTCAGGCACTCTGTTTCTCCTCCCCCTGCAAATCTAGTTTAAAACCCACTGGAGCAGCACTAGCAAGCTTTCCCTCAAAAATCTTATTCCCTCTCCAGTACAGATGCAAGCTGTCCCTTGAAACAGGCCCCAGCGTCCCTGGACGAGACCCAAAAGACCCTGAAATCCAAAGCTCACCCTCCTGCACCATTTCTTTATTCATATGTTAAGCTGCAGTATCCTCCCATTTCTATTTCTAACCTCACTGGCAAATTGCACAGGTAGCAATCCTGAGATCACAAGTCTGAAAGTCTTATCCTTCAACCTAGTGCCCAACTCCCTGAAGTCTTCTTGCAGGACCTCCTCACCCTACTCATATTATTGGTCCAAACATGGACCATATCATCTGGGTGCTCACCATCCCTCTTGATGAACTCAATCTGTCTCAGACCCTGGCACCAGGGAGGCAACATACAGAACCACCTTGGATTCTCAGTTTCTTCTATAGAACCTCTTATCTGTTCCCTAAACAATGGAATCCCTGAGCAGTACAACTCACCTCTTCCCTTCATAACTACAATACCAGACCCCATGCTGGAGACCTGATCACTGTGACTGGTCTCTGGTAGGTCATCCCCCAAACATTATCCAAAACAGTATGCTTTTTATTGAGTGGAACAGCCACAAGGGTTCCCTACATTGACTGCCTGCCTGTACCCTTTTCATCTCCTGACTATCACCCATCTGCCCTCCTCCTAGGTGTAATAGGATCCTTGTAACTCTTGTTTATCACCCCCTGTGCCTCTCAAATGATCTGGTCCACATCCAACTCCAATTCTTTAACTCCTTTTATCAGGAGCTGCAGTTAGATGCACATCATGGGATGAAGTCATCAGGGATACTGCTGGCTTTCCGGACTATCCATATTCCGCAAGAGGAGCATTTCCCGGTTCTAGGTGCCATTCTCATTAGAGAAAAAAAAATGATATATAAAACCTGCCCTTACCTGTGCCTATATGTTGAATCCTTTCTGTTCCTTGAATAGAATGGCCATGACTTACTTCAACTCATGCACCACCACCTCAGCCCTTATTCAGTGAAATCCCTTGAGCCAAATCCTGTTCACTCCACCAATGATCTCTATCTCAATGACTGCACCACTGCCCAGTTCCTCATTGTTAAAGAGATGTTTGGGCCACCTGACATTGATTGCCCAATCAGCTGCCAGCTCATCTCATTTAATAATCAAGCTATCTCCATTCACATCCTTTAGATCAGTGGGTCTCAACCTTTTTCTTTCTACTCACGTACCGCTTTAAGAATTGCCTATGCCAGAGCTGCTCTGTGATTAGTAAGGGATTGCTTAAGGTGGTTTGTGGGTAGACCCACTGATCTAAAGGGACTTGGAAGGCAAGTTTTTCACAAACAGGGTGGTGGATATATAGAATGAACTTTTAGTGAAAGGGTTGAGGCAGGAACAATTACAACTTTGAAAAGGACACTGCACAGGTTCATGGGTGAGATATGAGCCAAATGCAGGAAAATGGAACTAGTTCAGGAAGACGTGGCCAAGTTGAGCCAAATAGCCTAATTATATTGCTGTCTAACTCTATGAATCTCTGGCACTATTTGGCACCTAATCAGGAACACATCAATGCAATGTCATAAGGCTTCTTCAGGTGCATTCTCCGCTTAAGATTCCACCTGAAGTAGAGGAAGTGGCCCTTTGAATTGTCGTTCAGGTGGCAGCGCTAAAAGTGCAGCACTGGCCACATGAAGGGATAGCTGCACGGGATGTACCTCTGAGCACACTCCGGCTCCTGTCCCTTCAGGCTGTCAGATTTGGGATAGCTGGCTGTCAGAGTTGGGACAGCTGGCATAGGCTATCAGCGTGGAGATGTCCCCACACCGATCCCATTTCCCACTCTCCCATCAGTCCCCACACTCGAGGGGGGCCGGCACAGGCTGCAGGAGTTGGGGTGGGAGGCATGGGTTGGAGAGGTTGGAGAGGCTGGCGCAGGCTGCAATGGTTCAGGTGGATGGCGCGGGCTGCAGCGGTTCAGGCAGCTGGTGTGGGCTGCAGCAGTTCGGGTGGCCAACAATGGCTGCCCCACAGTGTGGAGACTAATTGCAGGCTGTTGGGAGAGCGGGGCAGCAGGATCAGTATAGGGATGTCCCTGCGCTGACAGCCTATGACGGCTGCCCCTGCCCTGACGTCCCACGCCGGGGAGCAGGGGCAGCTGGGAGGGGAGCTGTCGGGCGCTGCCAGCTGACTGTCATCCCCTGAGCAGCCGCTTTCAGGTGGCTACATTCAGATGGCTGTGCTGCAGCGATTATCCCTCTCGGAGGATGGTAACAAAGTTCGGTTCGCAGGCGCCTCCTGTCAAGTGGCCTCCCAACAGCTGCATATTTTCTACGGCTTTGCAAGCTGGGAATATGACCACCTGAAAGTGCCTATAGTCAACCAGCTAAGAGGTGTTTTTTTTAAAAAACTTTGGCCAAATGTCAAACCTTTCAAATTCCAAATGATCTGCAATCTTTGGTTCAATTATAACTTTAGAAGGACTCAGTGGATCAGGCACCATCTGCGGAAAAGAGCTAACACAGGAACTACTTGAGAATAAGGGGCAAGTAAGAATGAAAAACATTGACAGTGTTACTCCCAGTTGAGAGATGGCAATGAAAGCTTGTTAATTACAGCTCAATGGTCTGAAGGAGATCTAATTGGAAGAAGTAATGACCCTTGGAAATTCATTAATTGTGTTCTTTTATGGGCAATTAAAGTGGTTGTAAAATTTATGATCGTTCCTTTATATTCATTGTTCAATATTACTTTTCTTGCCTTGAAAGTCTTTGTATACATAATGATATGATAAATATATAGGCCAATTCTCATTCCAAATGTTTTTGTGAAAAATCTCAGTGCATGCAGTTCAGATCGTGCTTATTAAAATCCAAGAAAGGAGGACCAATCTGTGGTGCACAAAGCTCGAAAGACTGTACAATATGCTTTATTCCAGTCAAAGTCTGAACACCAGTTCATGCCTTGGTGGCTCTCCGTGTGACTGGCTCAGGAGGGATCAGCTCAAGTCGATATCCAGGTTAGCTAATTGCCAGCCAGCCAGGTGGAGTCAACCCCTTAGGTGGTCTATTCAGGTTGGCTGATTGACAGCCAGCCAGGTGGAGTCAGCCCCTTCGATGGTCTTCCTGCAGGTACAGAGCTCACCCCTTGCAGTAGGCTTGTGGTCATATCACCGCATTCACCCGCTTCTTAAAATTGTCCGGGGGGGGGTGTGTAAAAGAGTGCTGGGTGGAATTTACAAATATAGATGGTTCCGTGGCCGCGTCGGAATCTCTGGGACCATTGCAGGGTTGGCTTCTGGTCAACGAGGGAGTGGTTGCTGCCTGAGGGTTGGCTGGGTCCAGCATAGCCATGGCGGGCGTAGGTGTGGGCAGCAAAGTGTCTGCACGTCTGTCTGTGGTTGGGTGGGTGTGGTTCTCCAGGAGTGGGTCTCTCTAGAGGGATGGAAGGAATGGTACGGCCCCCGCATCCTGGGTGACCAAGGGCACCCATGGTGGGGATGTTGGTTCAGGTAGTCATGATGCTGGGGGGGGTGGGGCCCCTGCTGGTGCCAGATCCCTGGTCGAGACATTGTCCTGATGGCCACTGGGGAACTTGAAGTTGGCATAGTTGTGGTTGGCGTGGAGGAGGAACACTTGCTTGACCAGCGGGTTGGCTTTGTAGGCCTACAAGTGTTTGCGGAGGAGCACCAGTCCTGAAAATGTGAACCAAGCTGGGAGTGAGATTCCAGTCACCGATTTCCTGGGGAATGAGAAAAGGTGCTTGTGAGGAGACTGTTTAATAGCTATGCACAAGAATGACCTCAGGGATGGCCTCTTGCCAGTAGTCCATTTACCAGCTTTTGGACTCAGGGCCAGGAGGACTGCCTTCCAGATCACTCCGTTTTCACAATCCACCTGCCCATTGCCCCTCGGGTTGTAACTAGTTGTATGACTAGTCGCAATGCCTCGCGCTACCAGGTGCTGGCGCAGCTCCTCACTTATGAAGCTGGACCCCAGCTCACTGTGGATGAATGCTGGGTATTCAAACATGGTGAAGAGCTGTGTCAGATTCCCTGATAACGGTGGCTGTGGAGGTGTCAGGGCAAGGAATGGCAAAGGGAAAACGGAAGTATCCGTGTACGACCGCGAGGAAGTGGATGTTCTTGTTCGTGGAAGGCATGGGGCCCTTGAAGTCAATGATAAGCTGTTTAAAGGGCTGAGTAGCCTTGACGACGAGGGCCTGTGGCGGGCGGAAGAAGCGCGGTTTGTCCTCCGCACAGACCCTGCATGACAGTCATGGTCCTGACTTCTTGTACAATGAAGGGGAGCTTCCGGGACTTGATGAAATAGTACAGGTGCATGACAAAGGGTGTCGTGCAGTGCCTGCAGTTAATTGGACTGCACTGCAACCCAGGTCCGGGACAGGGCATCAGGGGAGTCGTAGGGGAGTCGTAGAACTTCCCCGGTCTGTTCTGGATGTTGTAGCTGAACGTGGTCAACTCAACTCTCCAGCACAAGATCTTATTATTCTTGATCTTGGCCTTATGGGTGGTGTTGAACGTGAAAGCCACTGCACACTGGTCGATGAGGAGGGTGAACCTTCTGCCTGCCAGGTAGTGGCGCCAGTGGTGGACCACTTCCACGATCTCAAGGACTTTCTTTTCAATGGCGGAATGTCCGATCTTGGAACCATGGATGGTCCTGAAGGAAAAAGCCATGGGTTACCCCCTTGGTTGAGCATGACTGCGAGAGCAACATCAGAGGCATTGTACTCGACCTGGAATGGGGTGTCGTTGTCCATGGCATGCATCGTAGCATAGGTGATGTCCTGCTTGATGTGAGCAAAAACTGCTTGCACCTCGGGGTGAGAGGAAAGGTGGTAGCTTGGGCCAAGAAATGGGGGACCCACTGGAAGTAAAAGGAGAAAAGTCTAAGATACTTGTGAAGGGCCTTGAGGAAGTGGGGGAGGGGCAGTTCCTTTAGTGGGCACTTACCTTTGGAGTCAGGACCAATGACATCATGCTCCACGATGTACTCCAGGATGGCGAGGCCAATGGTGCTGAACACTTATTCTCTTTGTAGTAAGTGAGGTTCAGCTCCTTGGCCGTCTAGAGAAATCTCTCCAGGTTGCCATCGTGGTCCTGCTGGTTGTGGCCACAGATGGTGACGTTGTCCAAGTACGGGAAGGTCACTCTTAGATTATGCAGGTCTACCATGTGGTCCATCTCCCACTGGAAAACAGAGATCCCATTTGTGACCCCCAAACAGGACTCGGCGGAACCAGTAGATGTGCCCGTCTACTTCGAAGGTGGTATATGGCTTATCTTGGGTATGAATAGGGAGCTGCTGTTAGGCCAACTTTAGATCAATTGTTGAGACCTTATAACCTTATATCGGTTGGGCGATCCAGTATGCGCCCATGTTAACCACATTGTCCTGTTGATGTGCCGTCGGGGCCTGGCTGGCCCAAGATTGCGATGCTCGGTGGACACACATGGTGTCAGTGTGGTCGAGCAGTGAAGCGGGGGGTGAGATCATCCGAGCGAGTGGAATTGATGTCTTCAGTGTGACCATAATTCGTCTGGAAGAAGATGGCGGCACCCGAAGTGAGCACACTGCAGGGGTGCAGGTCAGTGGCTGGGCCAGAACTGACGTCAGCAGTGTGGGTGGAAGTGGTGGGACAAGTGGTGGCGTTGGCCAGTTCTCGCACATGGTGATGTTTGGGAGAGCTCCCAGCTTGTCGCAGAGGGCCGCAGCGCTCCTGACAGGCCTGGATAGGCACACCTTCACGAAGTGGCCTTTCATCCTGCATCGGGAGCAATATGGTTTCCTCACTGAGCAGCCTTCGGGAGATTGCTTGTCTGATCCACACCAGGATCCACAGTACTTACAGGGGTATGGGGTGCAGGCAGGTGCAATTGTATCCTCCACGTAGAGGCCTTCAGCGATGGCGATCATCTGCATCTGCCAGTCGGGAGGTTTGGGGAGTCGGGCATCGAAAGCCTCAGCATGATGAGCTGCAACCTCCAGGGAGTGGACCATCTCCTTTGTCCTGGCAAGTGAGGCAATGTTTTCTTCTAATAGTTTCTATTGGACGCTCCTCAAACACAGCCCTCACACGCAGGTGACCTGGATCAATCACTCCACTTCCCCTTCAGTCACCCCGGTCTCAGCCAGGTACAGGTGGGCTAACTCATGCAGGGCGCCCAGATAGTCATCTGCCGTCTCACCTAGCTGCTGGGACCTGACGCTGAGCAGGTACTGGGCATAGACCACGTTTGTCGGGGGCTTGTACATACTCTCCAGGACATGGCCATTGCAGGTTTGTAGTCCGTGCAGTCCTTGACGGCCTGGAAAGCTCATGTGCCCAGCTTGATGTGGAGCACCATGAGCCATTTCTGGTTTGTGTTGATCACCTCCGCCTGTGTTAGTATGATTGCCTCAATCGCGTTTCTCCAGATCTCAAAGTGTGCCTGGGCTTCTGGGTGTCGGGGGTCGATCTCCAGGCTCCTGATCGTCAGAAACTTCTCCATGGTCTCTCTTTAAAATTTTTACTGGAATAAATTGTGATGCGTTGAGGTAGCAGCAAGCAAGCAGTCAAAATCGGAACACCTGTTCGTGCCTTGGTGGCTCCCCATGTGACTGGCTTAGGAGGGGCCAGCACAAGTCTATATCCAGGTTGGCTGATTGACAGCCAGCCAGGTGGAATCAGCCCCTGAGGTGGTCTTACTGCAGGCACAGAGATCGCCTCCTGCAGTCAGCTGGTGGTCATATCACCACATTATCACAATGTTTACCTTCTTGTCAATATTTTGACTTGTTAAGTGGGGGAGGAAAATCATTCCTTTATTTAAATTTAATGAAATTGATCTCAATCCCTGCGAATCTGGAATTTTCTTTACTTATCAAAGCAAGGACTATTCATAGGTTATCAAGAGATATGATGCAAAGATAGATGAATGGAGGTACAACCCCCGCCACCCCCCCACCAAATTAATTGAATGGAAGTACTTGGAGGATCAAATATTTGTTTTTCCTTGCATAACATATCCACTCTTCCAAGATGTAACAGAAAATCAATGCACTTTCTTCATCACAAAGAGTTAATTCAAATGTAATTTTTGTGATTTCAATGAATTGAGAACAAAATCCTTACCAAATGATTTCAATTATAATTAGTAAATAATGAGGTGATTAATGCAAAATGTTTTCTCTTTTCCACTTAGCTATTCAAAACCTTAATTTTGTGCTGATTTGTTTCACTACCTATTACAATTGTATTTATATGATGTAAAAGCTACTCACATTCCCTAGTTTATGCTTAATTGGTCCATTGATAAATTCTGATTTGTGTTTCAGCCTTTTCAAGCCATTTATGATTTGTGTGAATAACAGATGTTCTGAATTTGACTCTTGTGAAGTCACTTTCAAGGATTTGGAATTTACATGATCTTGTCGTGGTCCGTGCCTCAGGCTGAGACAGGAAATGGCCGTCGAATGCGGTGACCAGCAAAATATTGTGCAGGCTGAAACGCTCGTTTCCATAGGCCTCTGACAGAGCGATGTAATTGGCCAATCACTGCCATTGGATCGCAGGGGCCCGGAGGTAACCACGCAAGCCACGCCCTGGTGGTGACGTGGCCGAGCTGACTATAAAGGGCAGAGCTGCCACTGAATGTGTGTGTGTGTCTCTCTTCTCCTGCAGATTTGAGCTTCAGCTATAACTGAGAGCTTTAACTTAGCAATAGCCATAGCAACCTCACCACAACTTTTAATTTGTAGCTAATTAAAAATGATTTTGTCCTTAATACATGAATCAATGGGAGCAATAATGTGGCATCACATTCCTCAAACCTATTTTATTGGAACATCGGACATGTGTGGTGGATCAACCAAATCAAATTTTCAACCACACCTGCTCATTGTTAACAAATGTAAAAATTAATATCAGAAATGAAAACAAATGTAACTCAAAGTAGCTGGTTGAAAAGCAAGAATCTGTCTGAATTTCCTCTGATTGATAACAAGAGCAGCAGCCTTACAATATTCACTCTACTTTAAACAATAATGGTAAGTTCCTTGATCTTCTCAAAAATAATCATCTTCCCCACCTTTTAATCAATAATAATCTGAAGTAGAAACCTTCTTGCCCTTCCTCTCAAAGGGAACTAAGAATGAGGACATTGCTGAACTTCCTCATAATAATCATGTCTTTTGGTGTCTGCTACAGCAGCGCTACTAAATCAATGCACCAGGCACTGTAGCTGGTCAGGAAGAACGTTTATTCAAGCTTGCCTCTCTTTTTAACTCACATCTGGCCTGGACACCCAGGACTGGAAGTGATGTCATCATGTCCCCGCAACGCCCTCCAAGAGCGGGGAGGGGGGGCTTTAAGTTGAGATGATGGAATCCCCGTGCCATCTTATGTGTAAGTCCCTATCTGCCCTGTGTGCTGTGATTCCATGGTGTTATGCACTGTTCAGCCAGCTGCACCAGCGGTGATCAGGCCTGTGGTGTTGCGTGGCTGTTTGGCCAGCTGTATGGGTGGCAATTCGGCCCATTACGTTACTCTGCCACTTGGCCCATTACAGTCTGAACTTATCAGACAAGTTGCATTGAAATTTGAAAAATTTCCAGTCATAATTTCAAACAAATTATACCTATATCACTAATTAAAAAAAATTATGGGGCAAAGAAAATTTAATTTTAAAAATATTTTGTACACAAAAAAAAAATTTTCACATGACCAAACTGAATGTGAAAAAGTCCCCTTCTCCTGACATCGAAAACGTAAATAAAAAAATATCAGATTATATCTTTTTAATCGTTCTGGAGTTAAATAGAATTGATGTATAAAATTATAATGAACAAATCTATATCTAACATTATTAATCTTTGTTAAACTATTTTTACAAATGGTTTGCTGATTATCTATATTAAATATTTTTCCCATTTTAATCTTCACTTATGTAAATCCATCTGAAACATATTTTGTTGCAGTAATTTATTCATTTCAGATATAAATCCTCTCTTTCCACCTTCCCGAATTATCACTTCAATTTTTGATTCCTTTGGATGCTCCAAATTACTTGCTTAAAAATCAAGTAACATTGATTTAATTTGATAATAACAAAAAAGTGTATGGGTTGGTACTTGATATCTTTCTTTCAATCTCTAAAATGAAACATATCGATTTCATTCATAACAATTATTCATTGACTTAATACCTTCCTGATCCCAATGTCTTTAGTGATTGATTATTAATCATAAAGGGAAAAAGCTTATTCTGATACAAAGGAGTATATCTAGATATTTTACCTTGAGTACCAATTTCCTTTCACTTTCTCCCATATTCCTATCAAATTAGACAAAATTGGTAACATATGAAAATGACAACTTTTTGTTCCATTTAAACACAAATTGATCCCTTCTATTTTCATTAATTCATTTTAACTCTGTGTCAGCAAATTAGCAGAATCAAACATTCTATTAATAAATTTTAATTGAGCAGCTTTATAATAATTTTGAAAATTTGGAAGGTGTAAACCTCTTAATTCATATTTCCACATTAATGTCTGAGTAGATACTCTTACCATTTTATCTCTCAATAATTTTTTAAAATCACTATTACATTCAAATATTTTTTAAAATTTTAGGTACTTTACATGGGATACATTGAAAAATATATTTAAATATTGGAAATATATTCATTTTAATACAATTCAATCTTTCTATTAAAGTTATTGGTAAATCTTTCCATCAAAGTAAATAATTTTTAATTTTAGAAAATAATGGTAAATAATATAATGCATAAAAATTATTTATATGTCTATCTATTTTGATGCCTAAATATTTAATTTGATCAGTCAATTTAAATTATGCAATATCTTTACAAGAAGAACAATCTGCATCAGATAATGACATTAATTCACTTTTCTCCCAATTAACTTTGTATCCAGATAATTCCACATATTACCTTAATCTATCCTGTAAAACCTTCAATGACTTTCTTTGTTCTGTTAAATAAATCAACACATCATCAGCAAATAAATTAACCTTACCTTCATCCAGACCAGTTGTTATACCCTTCATCTCATTATCTTGCCTTATTAACTGTGCTAAAGGTTCTATCACCAATGGAAATAATGCAGGTGACAGAGGACAACTTTGCCTCACTGATCTCTCTAACCTAAAAGATTCAGATAAAAGTCCATTTGTCTCATCTCAAGCCAGAGGCTGTTTATATGTTGCCTTAATCCAACTTATAAATATTGGTCCAAGTCTAAACTTTTCCAATACCTTAAATTACAAACACCATTCAACTCTATCAAATACTTTTTCAGCATCTAATGATAAGACCATTGGCAATTTGGATTTCTCCTGTGAAACATTAATTAAACTGATTAACTTAATTATATTAACCAAAGAGTAATGATTTTTAATAAATCCTGCTTGGTCAATATGAATCAGCATCAGTAAGAATTGAGCTAATATATTAGCTAGAACCTTAGTCACAAGTTTATTATCAACATTTAACAATGAAATTGGTCTATAAAATCCTGTATTCAAAGGGTCTTTATTAAATATAAAAGTAATTATAGCTTGTGAAAAAGAATCTGGTAAAGATTGTACTTCTCTTGCTTGTTCTAAGACTTCACTAAACAATGGAAATAATAACTTCTGAATTTTTTTAAATAAAATTCTGTAGTAAACCCATCATCTCCTGGTGATTTTCCATTTGGTTTTGATTTAAGAGCTAAAGAAACTCCCTTAAGATCTAATGGATTCTCCAAATCCTCTTTTATCCAATCATTTAAAATGGGTAGCCACAGTTTATTTAAAAATCTATCAATTTTATCTTGGCCCTGCTCAACTCCTGAAGTATACAATTTCTTATCAAATTCTGTAAACTCCTCATTAATGTCCAGAAGTATATATAAAATTTTCAAAATTTTTCCTAATAGCATTTATTGTCCTAGATGTTTGTTCAGATTTTTACTGCCACACTAATGCCCTTTCTCCCAATTCATAATATTTCAGCCTAGATCTTGTTAATAAATGTTCAAATCTTTAAAGTTTGTAATGTATTATATTTCCATTTTTTACAAGTTAATTGCACTTTTTTCCTTCTTTCAAATTGATTTCTTTGTCATTCTTTTTCTAAAATGTTTCTTTCTTTCTCTAATGCATCTGTTTCACAAAAAAAATGCTTCTTAAGTTTAAATGTAAAACCAATAATTTGACCTCTCAAATATGCTTTTAAAGCATCCCATAATACAAATTTACTATCTACAGATTGTCCGTTTATATCTAAAAACTGTTGTATTTGTTCAATAATAAAATTACAAAATACAGAATTTTTTTAATAATAAAGGATTGAATCTCCAATGATATAATGGAATTTGTTTTTTTTTGTTTTTGTATACATCAGTAAAACAAGTGAATGGTCTGACAAAATTCTAGACTGATAATCAACTGATACCACATTACCTTGTAAGTGAACTGATTTAAAAAAAATCAATTCTAGAATAAGTATTATATTGAATTGAATAATATGAATACTCTCTCTCTTTCGGGTTTAATTTAGTCCATGTATCCATCAAATTCACTTCTTTTATCAAGGTTATCAATTTTTTAGCCACCTTCATTCTCATTGTTGCTTTCCCCAGTTTATCCATTAAATGATCTAAACAATGATTAAAATCACTTCCAATCATAATTTGGTCATAAGATTGTGCTAAATTAAGAAAAAATTCTTGAATAAACATCTCCTCATCAACATTTGGTGTGTAAATATTCACAAGTGTCCAAGAGTCCGAATATATTTTACAATTTATTATCAAAACTCTTCCACCTGACTCATATACAGATTCTAAACTAAATGACAAATTTTTATTAACTAATATTGACACACCTCTAGCTTTTGAACTAAAATAAGAAGCAAAAACCTGACCAATCCAATCTCTCTTTAATTTTTGATGTTCCTTTGCATTTAAATGTGTTCCTTGCCAAAATGAGACATCTAATGTTAATTTTTTAATGTAAACTAACATTAATGTTCTTTTAATCATATTATTGGGCCCATTCATATTAAATGTTGCAAATTTTAAATTAGCCATCTTATTTTACTACCTTCCAAACCCATTTAGAAGGAGCCCCATCCATGTTAAACATACAAAATTTAATTTGCATCTCCTCAATAAAGTAATCAATAGAAAAAAAAAGTAAAAACCCTCCCACCCCTTCAAAAGTACTTACTTGTACTATTCCCCTCTACTGTATAGGTAGTGGCCTAAGCCACTAAGTGACCAATGGGTTCGGTTAGAGATACAATGAGATGTTGCATCTCTCCCAAACAGAATTAATTAAACACTGTTTAATTCCAAGAATTATTCACTTGATCATCATCAATGAATATCTCTTCAGAATCACTACTCTCCTTTTGTGACTTATCCTTCTGATCTTTCAATATTTTCTTTCTTCCCTCTTTTCATGCTCCATTATCCTTTCCAGAAACTCAATTTGATTTCTGCATCTGAGAAGATGGAGACTGTACCTTTGGGATTTAATAATCCCTCTCCCTCTCTCTCTCTCTCACACACACACACACACACACACACACACACACACACACACACACACACACACACACACACACACATATTACCTGCGCATAGTGGGGTTTAAAATTAAAATTAGTAAAGTTTAGAGATAAGTAAGAATTGTTATATTATTAATTGTTTAATAAAACCTATTATTATGAATTTGCCATCTTGAGGTGAATTTTCCATTGCTGTTTTTTTGTTAGTACTAATAATATTTTATTAGTTCCTAACACCAGAAGCACAGAAGGCCCCAGTAAGTAACAAATATAGCCAGATCCATCATGGGCTCCATCACCTATCCATTCAGATATCAGATTTATTGTCAGAGTACATACATGATATCACATACAACCTTGAGATTCATTTTTCTGCGAGTGTGGTAGAATTGCCACTCAGCATGAACATGTAAACGATCAAAAGAACTGTAAAGAGATAACGCATGTAAAAAAAATTGACTATGCAATACAGGGAGAGCAAAGAAAATCAGTGAAGTGCACATGTAAGTCCTTAAATGAGTCGTTGATTGAGTTTGTTGTTGAGAAGTCTGATGGTGGAGGGGGTAGCAGTTGTTCCTGAACCTGGTGGTGTGAGTCTTGTGGCACCTCTACCTCTTTCCTGATGGCAGCAGTGAGAACAGAGCATGTGCTGGGTGGTATGGGTCTTTGATGATTGCTGGTGCCCTCCAACGGCAGCGTTCCCTATTGATGTTCTCAATAGTGGGGAGTGTTTTACCTGGAGGACTTTATGCTCAGGGTATTGGTGTTCCCATTATCAGACTGTGATGCAGCTGGTCAGCACACTTTCCACCACACATCTGTAGAAATTTGCCATGGTTTCTGATGTCATATCAAACCTCTGTAAACTCCTGAAGAAGTAGAGACGCTGACATGCTTTCTTCATGATGCCATTAATGTGTTGGGTGCAGGAAAGATCCTCCAAGATCGTGACTACCAAGGACCTAAATGTGCTCACCCTCTCCAACTCTGATGTCCCAATGATCACTTGATGGTATACCTCTGCTTTCCTTTCCTGAAGTCCACAATCAGCTCCTTAGTTTTGGTGACATTGAGTGCAAGGTTGTTGTTGTGCACCATGCAACCAAGTTTTCAATCTCCATCCTGTATGCTGACTCCTTATATAACCCACTTCCATGGTATCGTCGGCATATTTGTAGAGGGTGTTACTGTTTCATTCAATACATCAATGTGAGACACTGACTCAGGAATACAGCTGACATCACCCTGGTCACAGCCTCTTCTCACTGCTACCTTTCGGCAGTTTATTTCCAACAGTTATTAGTTTCTTGAACCTCCCTTTATTGCACTAATCAGAGAGTGCTCTATTATCACAAAAGGACTGTCTGTTATTTTTGTTTGCATGAGGATAACTGTGCCTATTTATTATCTATTTATTTGTAATTGTTCTCTCTTTGTAATGCAATTTAAATACTTTATTAGTTGTTTTTGCAATTGTTTTGTTTTTACTAGGTTTTTACTAGGTTCAGCTGCAGCAAGAAAGAATTTTGGTACAAATGTCCACTAAAATCCCCATTATCTGGAATTCAAGCAATAGTTAAAATGTACTAAAGTTTATAATTAGGTGCTCTCTAGTGGTGAGTTCCTGTACCTCCTTCCCGATGGTAGCGGAGTGAAGAGGGAATGGCCTGGGTGGTGGGGGTCCTTGAGGATAAAGGCTGCTTTCTTCAGACACCACCTTCTGTAGATGTCCACGATGGACTGGACACGGATGCCTGCGATGGTGCTGGCTCAGTCCACAACTCTCTGTTGTCTTTTCCTGTCCTGTGCATTGACACATCTTTGCCTGATAGTGATGCAACCAGAATGCTCTCCACAGTACACCTGTAGAAATTTTTGAGAGTCTTTGGTGACATACCAAATCTCCTCAAACACATCACAAAGTATAGCTGCTGACGAGCCTGCTTCATGATTGCATCGAATGGATGCTCCAGGAAAAATCCTCGGAGATGTTGACACCCAGGAATTTGAAGTTCTTGACCCTATCCACTACTGAGTAGTCGATGAGGACTCCTGACTTCCTCCTAAAGCCCAAAATCATCTCCTTGGTTTTGCTAACATTGAGTCCAAGGTTGTTGTTGTGACATCACTCAACTAGTTAATCTATCTTCATCTTGTATGCTACCTCATTGTTGTGCGTGATACTGACAATGACTGTGATGTCATTGGCAAATTTGTGCCTGGCCACACAGTCATGGGTGTATAATGAGTAGAGCATGGTCAAAGCATGCATTCTTGAGCTGTGCCTATGTTGATCATCAGTGAGGAGGAGATATTTCCAATTTGTACTAATTGTAGTTGACCGATGAGGAAGTCAAGGATCCAGTTGCAGAGGTGCAGAGGCCTATGTTTTGGAGCTTGTTGACCAGAACTGGGGGTAAGATGGTGTTGACACCTGAGCTGCAGTCAATGAAGAGTAGCCTGATGTATGTGTTGCCGTATTCAATATATTTCAGAACTGAGTGGAGAACCAATGATATTGTATCTGCTGTGGAGTGATTGTGATGGTAGACTAATTGTAGTGGGTCCTGATCTCTACTTAGGTGTGAGTTAATTTGGGCCATGACCAACCTCTCAGAGCATTCCATCACAACAAATGTGAGTGTTACTAGATGATAGTCATTGAAATAGCTCACCCTACTCTTCTTGGACACAGGAATGATTGATGCTCTTTTGAAGCAGGTGGGAACTTCCAACTGTAGCAATGAGAGATTGAAAATGCCCGTGAATACCCTGGCGAGTTGGTTGGTACAGATTTTCAATACCCTGCCAGGTACGCTGTCAGGGCCTGAAGCGTGGCTGTATATCCTTCCTCTACCAGAATGCTCAGAATTGATCCCAATGATATAACCAATTTTATCATGCATTAGAATGATAACACACTTGTCTTTATATTCAGTCTCCCCATATTGAAAGCTAAAAGTTTTGTACCCTCTTCTCCCTGCATTCCAACATGTCTGTCAGTCTGGGGTCAGTAGTTCTTGACTTTGCAATTAAGGTTGACTTAGTATTATAGCATTGAGAAGGCTTTGCACTTTCAGTGGGTCTGTATTACTGATTGGACACAAAATGTATGGTGCATCTGTATGTAGAAGATCAGGTATAAGCTTTCATGGTATTCTGACCAGCAACTTTCCCTCTGCATAGAAATGTTTGGAGCACATTTTCAATCATGTTCATTGACGTTATGACAGTGACCGCAGTTCACAAATACTTCATTAGATGTAAAGCGATTTGGGATAATCTGAAATTATGTTACTGCATATTCCTCCATTGCTTTAAAAGTATCCAAAATAAAATTTAAAACCTTTTTTTCCCCAGGTATGGATAGTATTTAATTACATTCATGTTCTAAACTTCTGAATTGAACTTCCCACCCATTTACCCACTCCACTAAACAAACCATCTTCCCCTCTGCTCTTCATCATGCCCTTTTACCCGTCCACAAATTACTTATTAAAAGCAGTCAATGGTTGCAATAGTGAAAAAGACCACATTACTTTCTACTCATAAAGACATAGTATATTCCATCGCTAAATCAAAGGACTTATCTTCCTAAAACCACCTTCAATTATTTTCTTGAGTTACCTCTTCTTAATTATGATTTGCGGCAGCAAACTTTCTGGGCCCATGTTAGACAAGGAATGCCAGGTAACATCTAGTAATCCTTGGTTGTTATAAGTCTATACACAGTTGTTAGAATCAGTCGTGTTAAGTCCGATGTGACTGATTATACTGAGATTTGTGTTCCCCTTACACATGTTTTAATAAAGATCCTTCCTGTGTCCAGATGCATTACTCTTTGAACCCATTGAACATTTCCCTTCCCACATAACAGACTGAATTCCAATGTTATGAAGACAGGCAGTCTTAATGCGAGAAATACAGAGTTAGGGAAATTCAACCCAGTGCTTTCATTTGCATTCTTTACATCATGAGCACACTGCATTGGAGATCATCTGTGCTCTTCACTTTGGAGCAAAGACCACTCAAGCATTGGGGACAGAACCAAGAGAACAGGGAAAGAAGGGCTTGTCTCTGAAGAGCATATCTATGATTAGAATGCAAGGATTCATATTCAAATTATAGTTCAATCCAGAACTGTGAATGAACTGACTTATTCTAAGGTGGTACTAGTCGAGATACCACCTGTGCACAGGGGTGCAGCCATTTGTCCAAGCTGTTCCATTCATCAAGGTCAGGATCACTGTTCTCCAGAACTTCCAGACTTCCAGTTTCTTTGAAGTGGAGGCAACCTATCCATGAAAATATTGAGCATAGAACCAAGAAAAATGCAGCATAGGATGGCCCATAATGTGTGTGCCAAACATGATGCCAAACTGATCATTATCCCATCATCCCCTTCAAATTTATTTGACTATCTCGAAGTCTCTTAAATTATATGTTTTTGACTTCCTCCACCACTACCCTTGGAGGCTGTACCAGGTGTCTACCATTTTCTATGCTAAAATATTTATGTCACATATCTCCTTTAAAATTGTCCCTTTCACCTTAAATGCATGCCTTCTTTCACTTGATTCAGCGCAGAAGCTGAATAATTACACCAGGGTGGATATAGACTTTATCAAAGCTGCTGTGGGCAAGTGTGTTCCCATCAGGTCATTCAGGGTTTTCACTAAAAAGAAACCCTGGATGAAAAATGCAATTTGAAACCTGCTGAGAGCCAGATCACAGGCATTCAAGTCCGACCTACAGAAAGTAATCTCCAAGGCAAAATGGAGAACCTGAACGAAAATGGAAACAAAAAAGGAAACCTGTCAGCTGTGGCAGGGCCTAAATGCCACAACCTGCTATGAAACCAAATTTGGTACAGTAGGAGACAGCAAAGCTCCACTCCCAGATAAACTCAATGCCTTCTACAACTGATTTGACCACCCGAACAAGGAAGAACCACCGCGTATCCCAATGTCCCCAATAATCCTTAGCTCAGAGTATCCAAGGATGACCAGCGGGCTTCTTCAGGAGAGTGAATTCAAGGAATGCATCTAGTCCCAGATGGAGTAACCAGTCAAGTACTGCAAACCAGTACTGACCAACTTGCAAATGCATCTCACTCTGGCAAGGCATGGGTCCCATCCATTACAAAAGCCTCAATTGTACCGGTGCTGAAGAAGAGTGCTGTAACCTACCTAAATGACTATCGACCAGTGGCATTCACATCCACAGGGATAAAGAGTTTTGAGTGTTAAAGCACATATCCTATTTGAGCAATAGATGGATGGCTCTACACAAAGTCCTGGAACACCTCAACAGCAAAAATGCATAGATAGGATGCCTTTTAGCAATAGAAGTCCAGCATTCAACCCTTTCAACTGATCAGCAAACTCCAATTGGGCCTTAATACCCAATTGTGTAATTGAATCCTGGAAGTCCTCACCTTCAGACCACAATCATTTAGGACTGGTCGGATCATCTCCTCCACAATCTCCATCAGCACTGCATTGCACCACAGGGCTGTATTCTTAGCCCCCTATTCACTTATGGTTGTGCCTCAGTACGACAAGAACACCATCTACAAAATTCGCTGACAATACCATAGTTGTATAAAAGGGGTAGATGAGTCAGCAAAAGGGAATGAAATTGAAAACTTGGCTAAATGGTCTACTAACAACAACCTGACACTGAATGTCACCAAAATCAAGGAACTGATTGTGGACTTTAGGATGGGAAACCAGAGGTGCATGATGCAGTGATCGTGGGGTATCAGTGGTGGAGAGGGTGAGCAAATATAAATCCCTCAGAGTCACTATTTCAGAGGGCATTTCGTGAACCCAGCACACGAATGTCATCCTGAAGAAAGCATGTCAGTGCCTCTACTTTCTCAAGAGTATGTTGAGGTTTGATATGACATTGGAAACCTTGACAAACTTCGACAGATGTGTAGTGGAAAGTGTGCTGACTGGCTGCATCAGAGCCTGGTATGAGGACACCAATAGCTCTGAGTGGAAAGCACTGAAAAATATAACAGACATAGCCCAGCACATCACAGGCAAAACCATACCCCCCATCGAGAAAACCTATATGGAACACCACCGTCGGAGAACAGCAGCAATCATCAGTGATCCACACCACCCAGCACACCCTCTGTTCTCACGGCTGCCATCAGGAAAGAGGTGTAGGTGCCACAAGACTTGCACCACCAGGTTCAAGAACAGCTGCTACTCCTCCACCATCAGACTCCTCAACAACAAACTCAATCAGGGGCTCATTGAAGGCCTCTTACATTGCACATGGTTAACTATTTATTTTCTATATTGCACAGTTTGTTTGCATTTCTTTCTTTGTTAATACTTCTATCTTTTGTTTACGTATCTTTTCTAGAGTACAGTTCTTTGCACGTCTGTTAAGTAGAAATTCTGCCTCGCCTACAGGGAAAAAAAATATTAGGGTTATATGTGATGTCCTCTGACAATAAATCTGAACTTTTGAACTTTGATATTTTTACATAGGGGAAAAAGGATTCTGACTGTTTACCCACTCATCAGTTTATAAATGTCTGAACCCAAATTTGTCCAACCTGTACCCATAGCTCATTCTCTAATCCAGCCAGCATCCTGGTAAATCTTTTCTGTACCCTCACATCTTTCCTGCCATGGAGTGACTGGATTTGACTACAATATTCTTTTATAAAAATTCTTTATTTCTTGCCCTACGAGTCATATCAATAACAACATCCACAAATGATCATTATTAATATATACATAGTGACATTTCTTCTTTTCCCAACCTTTCATCCCTCTCCCCTTTCCCATCCCCTTTCAAAAATCAATAAATAATAAAACACATAAAACAAAGAAATAACCAAAAGCAAAAAAAAGAAAAAGGTCGTATCATCCACTTTCACATATTTTAATCTTATTGTGGTCATAATTATGTTGTTTTAAGAGATGGAGGTTGTGGTCGGAGTTCTCCGACATATTTTATGTCTGGTTCTCAAATTTGTTCTAATAATGTACACTTGTCTTTCAGATTGTATGTATTTTTTTATATAATGGAATACACTTGTTTATTTCTGTATACCACTGTTGTATTTTAAGGCTTGTTTCCATTTTCCAGTTTGTCATAATACATTTTTTTGCTCTTGCTTTCCCTATCATAATAAATCTTATTTGGGCTCTGTCTAATTTTAGTCCTAATTTTTTGTCTCTTATATTATTAAACGGAACATTTTTTGGATCTTTTGGTATTTTTTTTTGTGATTTTGTTTAATATTAGGTTTAGATCTTCCCAGAAAGTTTTTACTTTGTTCAAATTGCATGTAATGTTGCTCCAGTCTCTTGTTTACAACGAAAGCATGTATCCGATGCTGTTGGGTACCACTCTTTTAATTTCTGAGGAGTGGTATATAGTCTACGTAGCCAGTTATATTGTATCATACGTAATCTAGTATTTATCGTGTTCATCATGGTTCCTATACATAATTTTTCCCATGTTTTGTTCTTTATCTCTGTGTTTAAATCTTTTTCCCAACTTTGTTTCAGTTTATACTTTGTTTCATCCTCTTCCTTATATTGTAATTTGATGTACATGTTGGTAATAAATATTTTAATTACCATTGTGTCTGTGATTAAATATTCCAAGTTGCTACTTTCTTAGGCTATTTCCCAGTTTATCTTTTAAATAAGTTTTCAATTGGTAATAATGTAAACATTGTACCTTGTGTTATTCCATATTTATCTTTTAATTGCTCAAATGTTAATAAATTATTTCCCAAAAAGCAATCTTCTATTTTCTTGATTCCTTTTCTATTCCATTCCTTGAAAAATAAATTAACTATTGTAAAGGGGATTCATGGGTTTTGTGCTAATATAATTTTTAGTATTTGATCATTTATCTTTCTTTTTCTTCCAGGTGTATTCTTTTCCCTAATTTAGGTATGTAATGTAGTACTGGTGAATTGTTATATTGCACCAATTTTTCATCCCATTTATAAAGTATGAGCTCCAGGATATTTTCTCCCAATTTGTCTAATTCTATCTTAGTCCAGTCTGGTTTTTCTCCTCTCTGATAAAAATCTGATAAGTACCTTAACTGTGCAGCCCTGTAGTAATTTTTGAAGTTTGGTAGCTTTAACCCTCCTTGTTTGTAATTCCATGTTAATTTTCCTAGTGCTATTCTTGATGTCTTACCTTTCCATAGAAATGTCCTTACTATTTTATTCAGTTTTGCAAAAAAATTCTCTCTCAGGGAAATTGGTAATGTTTGGAATAGATATTGCACTCATGGGAACACATTCATATTAATTCAGTTTACTCTTCCTATTAAAGTTGTTATCTATTCTGATACCTTGGTATCATAATATATATTAATTATATAAATTAGATTTGACGACAATATTCTGAGTCTTATTACAGCCCCAACATGACTTACTTTAATATTCAATGGCCCACTCAATGTGGGCATTCATGCCATATCTTTCCTCTACCATCTTACCTGCTTGGTAGCCACGGTTTGTCATGGCAAGGGAAGTCTTGGTTTGTTGAGCACCGTAACATGATCCAAGACCATCCTGTTTTCTTGGGTTATTAGCAGGCTAAATGGAGAAGCAAGCTTCCTTGGTTGAGAGAGTGAGAGGTCAATGCCATGCACTGCTTTCAGCTCCCATTGAAAACCTAGATCTCCTGTGATTCACTGGAATTACCGTTATCTTATTTTGAACACAAAGGTCATGGGTAATTATATGAAACAAAGGTACCATGTCAACTGCTCTGTTTTATGTGGATATAAATTGTTTTTTTTAATTCTTGAGCTGTCATTGTTGTCGACTAAATTTCAACTGATGTATTGCATAAAATCTTGCACAGGTTTCATTCTCTCCTGGCTTCATTTCTGGTTCTGCTTCATGGCTCCCTTTGGTGGAGCAGGTTTCTTTAATTTACAGTTGCTGCAGGAAAATCATAAGCTCTATGATAATACATTCCAGGTCCTGAAGATGAGATCCCACTGTCTGCCGTGTGTAGGAAGGTGGGATGTTTTGCTGCTACGTGCTTCATCCTCCATTACTTCAACAGGTGGGCTTGGTTCTTTGCCTGACGTTCTCCAGGACAAGCAGGAGGTGCAGGGGCGAGAGGTGGAGGTGAGGAGAACAAGGTGGTGGTGGAGGCAAAAGGTGTCAGCAGAGGATGAATGACATTCTTTAAATATTCAGCGATTTGAAAAGCAGACTACTCAATGGGTTTGGTGCCAAGTTAGAAGGTAACACAGGGCAATAAATTATTACCACCACACCACATATCTTTGATATTCAAGCTTATAAGGGGCCGCGATTGAGTAAATAAGAAGAACCTATTTACCATATCATAATGGTTAAAAATCAAGGACAGAGATTCAATGAGATTTGTGGAAGGAATAGCTGAACTATCTGTTCACACAGCTTATGGTGGGGGGGGTCTGCAGCTTGTTGTTTAAAAGGAGGACACCAGAAGGAATAACCATCATTACGTTTAAAATGTTGTTAAATGTACACTTGAAGGGCCGTGTCTCCAAAGTTAAGCTAAGTTTGGAAGTCGGCTGAGGATGAGCAGTTCTTTCTGGATTGGCAAATACATGACGAGCCAGATGGCCTTGTGCTTTGTAAATGTGATGTTGGACCTGTAATGTCAAAGGCAAATCAATAATATTATCATGCTTAAGGTTTTAATCCTCTGTACCTTCTTGGTTTGCAGGTTTTCCCTCTTTTAGTGAGTGCCCTCAGTGCTCCTCCACTCCCAGCACTAATGGCTTTCTGTTGCTGCAGTCAGGGTACTAGTTTGCTGCTTCCTATGGGTTGCTCCAGCTGCAAACGGCTGTGATGATACGTGCAGCCAGCAGGGCCAAAGGGGAAAGTTCCTTCAATGGTCTGAGGCGAAGCCATCTTTCCAGCTAACTGTGGGGGATGGGTGAAGGAAGGCATCGGTGGGAGGACTGTTGCTAACATTGCAAGAGAGAACATCAATATCCAACCTCACCGTATCTCTCCCAGGGGTAGGTGTACACGCAGCTCTGAATCTGCTATCATCACACACTTGCAATTGCCATGAATGTCCCAGATCCTAATGATACTGATGATTAGCTCCAACAGGGCAGCAGTATTTTCACCGGTGAAAATTCCAATTCCTCATTGATATTTCACTGATTTTGAAGAACCACTGTTCCGAGGGGCCAGCAAACAAAACATTAATTGGAGCAGTCTGAGATTACTTGGAGGTGAGAAGACCTGGCATTGGCTTTATTTGTGCCAGCATTACATCTCTTCGTGCTTGTTTTATGTTCTGTTCCTGAACAGGGGTCTGATGGTGTCAGGCACAATAACCCCTTCTTCTCATTTGTGGTGTGATGTTACAGTACCTGGGAGTGGTGTTCACTGGGCAGATTGAAGGAAACATTAAGACAGAATGATAAAAGAATAGCATGGATGGTCCTGTCAGGAGGAGATTTTCCCAGCACTTATATAGATAGATGTGCAAAACATGTATTACTATGTATTTCCTGTATGGCAATACAGGAAAAAAAGAATATTCAGTCATAAGGAGACAGCTTAAAGGTCCTATTGATCTTCTCCTCCAGCTATGATGAGATAAGAATATAATAGATAAGAGCCGGAGCATGATATCTGCCCATAAAGTCTTCTCTGCCAGTTAATAAAATCAGGATTGATCTGGTCATAGACTCAGTTCCATTCCTCATAACTCCTCATTCCTTGATTGTTCAAAAATCTGTCTGTGTCTTGAATACAATTTCCTCCCACCTTTTGAAGCCATGATGCAACTGGTCAGCAGGCTTTCCATTACATATCTGTAGAAGTTTGCCAAAGTTTCCAATGTTGTATCGAACCTCCACAAACTCACGAGGAAGTAGAAGTACCGTCATGGTTATGACATTATTCTGTTGGTTCCAGGAAAGGTCATCGGAGATAGTGACTCATCCAAATTTAAATGTGCTCACCCTCTCCACCAGTGATCACTAGATCATACACCTGTTTTCTCTTCCTAAAGTCCACAATTGTCTCCTTAGTTTTGGTGACACTGACCAAGAGATTGTTGTTAGTTCACTCTTCAGCCATTAGTTGCTTTGCTATTTAATTCTACAAAAAGCACATTTTTTTAATCATATGATCAGTGTTAATTGACCAACAATGGACTTTTCTTACATTCTAAAACATTCTAAAATTTTTCGTGATGAAATAAACAAGAAAAACATTTAGAAATTAACAAAAGTAAAACCACTTAAAATATTTGAACAAAAAATTGCTGCAAAGCAAGTAATTTTAAAATGTACATCTCTCCCTGTTAAAGCACCTTTCACGATGTGGGATCTTCCGAACTCCTGCTTCACCAATGCAAAATCACAATAGCAAAATTCAGTCAGGGAATTTAGGACATTGTAATTTCCACAGGAATCCTAAACCTTCTGGGTAAAGATATTCCACACTGGGTCTGAAGTCTTTTCCACTGGTAATTACTCTTACAATCCCCTGGAACTTAAATTACAATGAATATTCAGCATGCTGCTTTTATGACGGTATGTGTGGTGTTGTCCCTTGTAATAATTGGCATGATGTTATAGCCACTAACATGAATCTTCATATCGTCATTGCTGCAAAGTATTGTCAATCAGACCGAAAAGCCCAGTGGCAATAATGAATCATATGTATGTGAATACATACATGGCACTTGACTAGAAATTTTGGTTGTCGCAAGGATAATGTTATCTGCCAATCCAAGCAGACAATCTTTAATGTGAGTTTATTGTCAAACACATAATTGCAATGTACAAATGATAATGCACAAATGCACCAAAATTCTTACTTGCTGCAGCCAAATAGGTCCATAATATACACAAAAAATTGAAAGACCACAATGCAAGACAGAAATAAAGAAGATAATAAATAACATTTCGATAGATAAATACCCATTTTATAGTTGCAGTTGGTGGAAGAAAATAAAAAAAAGTGACATTTCAGTCATGGAAGATGATTTTTTTGGTGATCCTGGGATAGTTTCTGGTTAGGCAGAGGAGATTGGGGTGCTCTAAGAGCCTAATAGCTGTTGGATCAAGGCTGTTCTCTGTTCTTGAATCTGGAGTTGCTCGACCTCAGGCTTCTGCACCTTCTACATGAAGGAAGCAGCAAAAAGAGATTGTGATCCAGGGCTCCTTTATGATGTTTCCAGCTCTTTTGCAGCAATTCCTCATGGATACTTTTGGCGAATGGGAGGTTGATGCTGTGATGGAATTTGCTAAGTCGCCATTTTCTGCAGGCTTCTGTGTTCCTGGGCACTCAGGCTTCCAAACCAGGCTGCCATTTAACCAGTCTATACATTTTCCACAGGCCACATACAGAGGCTTGATAGAGTATTCAATCACATGCCCAATCTCCTCAGACTTCATCGACAGTTGCACCTTTTTCACGGTTGCCATGATGTGCTGGCTCCAGGAGAGGTTGACCTTTATGAGCACTCAAAGGAAATTGGAAGATACTAACCTTCCCCACTACCATCCTGTGAATGAAGACAGGTGCAACAGCTATTTGCCTTCCTGTCCTTGAGTCCACACAAAAAATATCTCTTTGGCTTTGCTGACATTGAGAGCAAGATTATTGTTTTGGCATCACACAACAAGATTATGGACTCCATCCCATATTCTAACTTATTATTTCCAGCAATTAGGCCAACAACATTTTTTGCAGCTGATCATGGCAAAGCAATGAAGAATGTAGAGGCAATAGAGTAGGGGACTAAGCACTTATTCTTGAGTTGTGCCATGTTGATGATCGATGAGGGAGAGGAGGTGATGTCAATTCGCACTGACCCAAGGATCATCAAAGAGAAAACTCACAAAACTGTTACCTCGAATTATGATTTAATATATATGAATTTCACCCACATGCAATGGGTAACAAAATACAAGTGAATTTTGTGAAAAGGAAGCTGAATGTTAATGCTAATATGTCCCATTTTCATGTGTGTATTCAGGAAATCCGAGACTTACCAGAAATTGTTTCAGTCATTTTGGCAACCTGCCAATCTTGTTGTACCTCCAAATGCTGCTCCTTTATTGTCTCCATTAAATTTCAGGCTGATTGCCTTCCTGGGAGTAAAGTTCATGGTGGCCCAGGGGAGTTGCTTACCAATCAGCTCAAAGGATCTAAAAAATAGAACATACAGATAGAACGTAAAACATTACTGCACAGCACAAGCCCTATGGCCCTCAATGTTGTGAAGACCTCTATGTTCCTACCAAAAGGAAATACTAAACAATAACCATCCCCAATCCCCTTGCTTGCTGCACTGTCCTCCATCCCTTCTCCACCTATTACCTCCTGCCTTTGTAACCACACCTCCCCCTTACCCTTTTATTCAGACGCATGCCAACATTTTTCCATACCTTGATGAAGGTAAACAGATGCTGGCTGGCCATCCTATCAATGCCTCTCAAAATCTTGTAGACCTTTATCAAGTCTCCTCTCACACTCCAAAGAGAAAAGTCTGAGCTCCGCAAACCTTGCCTCAATCCAGGAAACATCCTGGTAAATCTCCTCTGCACCCTCTCCATAGCTTCTACATCCTTCCTATAATGAGGTGACGATAACTGAACACAATATTCTAAGTGTGGTCTTACCAAAGATTTGTGTAGTTTGAACATGACCTCTCTACTCCTGAATTCAATCCCCCATGAATGAATCCCAGAATCTCATAGTGGTTCACCAAACCCAAGAACAATTGCAACTCAGCACGATTTGATAGGCAAGGTGCATTTTATGGTTTCGGTGCTAGTTGTATTCATCCTGACTCCTTCAGGGCCAATTGTAAATCCCAAATACATTAGTGAGATTACCATAAATACACACCTAACCTGCCGAAGTTGGACTTTAGCTTGTTCTAACCTGGCTAAGATCTTTTCCAGGTTTGTTAGATGATCTGCGTCATCACAACCTGCAATGATGATGTCATCGAGGTAACATCCAATATTTAGTCTTTGCAATAGTTTTTCCATAACAGCAGAAATATCGCTGGAGCTGATGATATTCCATATGACATCCTGGTATAATTGATCAATCCCAGGTGAGTGTTGATAGTAACATACTTCCTCGATTTGGGATCCAATTTGACTAATTGATACTCTTGTGATAAGTCTAATTTTGTGAACTTTTTCCCACCATTGAAAGCTTGAAATAATTCCTCCACTCTTGGAGTTGCATGTCCGAGGACATGCAGGGCTTGGTTAATTACGACCTTATAATCACCACAAATTCATGTTTTACCACCCATTTTTCTGACCGGTACAATAGGAGTTGCCTGTACTGTACTGAAGTTTCTCGATTATTCCTTCCCCTTCTAATCTGTTAAATTCAGTCTCAATTCCCTTATTGATAGCTAAAGGTACCACCCCTGGCTTAAAGAACATAGGCTTTGCTTCCGATTTCACTTGCAATTTGATCTGGACTCCCTGAATTTTTCCCAGGTTTATCCCAAACACTGTCTGGTACATCTGAAGCACCTGTGGCAGCTCTCATTGTTTTTAATCAACAGTTTGTACATTCTTCGCCGCACCGATTTCCTTTCAATCAAGTTGGATGTGAAACAACCAATCCTTTCCAAACAAGACAGGCCCTTTTGTATCTACAATGTGGAGAGATATTCCTTCCTTTGTCTATCCTTAATACTCAATGTCCACTTTACACTTCTCTAGCACTTACTCTCCTGTTACCGTCTCCTGTAACACAATGTCGGACTCTTTCATTTTATGTTTGAGCAGCAGTTACTCCCCCAACCTCCCACTTTTTGAGAAATTTTTTAGGGTTTCATGACTCAACTTATATGCCAAAGTATACGGTATGTTGACAGGTGAGTGTGTGCAGAAAGGGGGTGGGTTACCTGGAACTGGAAAATTCAATGTAAATACCTTTTGTGGTGATACAACCACCGGACTGTCTGTGACTGCCTGCAACTGTCTGCATTTCTACCTGCCAACTGCAGGGGGCGATCCACTGTACCTGCAGGGAGGTAACCTTGGAGACTGGCTCCACCTTCTCCTTGTCAATCAGCAGCCCAACATAAAGGTTCACGCCAGCTCTTGCGTAGGCAGTAGAGCACATGGAGCCAGAAGGGAGACTGAACCTTGTGTGCAAGTTTTAAGCTAATTAAAGCCTGCAGTATAGCCTTTGTAGTTTGAACTTGTTTGCTTGCAGTGCAGCTCATCACAATTTAATTAGCTTAAAAGGGTAGATCAAAATGACAAGATCTTGCGCTAGAGAATCAAGCTGGCCACGTTCAGCTACAACATTCACTATAGGCCAGGGAAGCTCAATGACTCCCCCGATGCTCTTTTGCGGACCTGCGCCAGTGCACAGTCCAATCAAATTCAGGCGCTGCACGACACCCTTTCCTACCCGGGCGTCACACGCCTGTACCATTTTGTTAAATCCCGAAATCTCCCCTTCACTGTGCAGGAAGTCCGGACAATAACCAAGTCCTGCCGGGTCTGTGTGAGTGCAAACTACGCTTCTTCCATCCAGCACAGGCCCACATTATAAAGGCCACTTGGCCCTTCAAGTGATTCAGCATTGACTTTAAGGGGCCACTATCTTCCATGAACAAGAATGTCTATTTCCTCTCAGTTATAGATGAATACTCCCATTTCCCATTCACCATCCCTTGCCCCAATACCTCCACTGCCTAAGTTATCAAGGCTGGTGCAGATTTTTACCATGTTTGGATACCCGGCATTTATCCACAGCGACCTGGGGTCCAGCTTCATGAGTGAGGAGCTGCACCAGTACCTGGCGATGAGAGGAATTGCATCTAGTCACATGACTAGCTACAACCCCAGGGGCAACGGGCAGGTAGAACATAAGAACGGGTAATCTGGAGAGCAGTCCTCCTGGTTCTTAGGTTGAAAGGATGGTCCACTAACTACAGGCAGGTGACCCTTCTCGAGGCACTACATGCCATATGGTCACTCTTATGTACAACTAATAACCAGATCCCTCACAAACCCCTCTTTTCCTTCCCCACGAAATCGGCAACAGGGTCTCACTGCCACATGGCTGATGTCTCTGGGATCAGTCCTCCTCCGTAGACATGTGAGGACATAAATCTGTCCCCTGGTTGAGCAGGTGCATCTTCTCCATGCCAGCCCACATTACGCCTACGTGGCATACCCCAATGGATGTGAGGACACCACCTCGACTCAGGACCTGACACTGGCGGGAACCCAGATCCCCCATCCCAGGCACCCCTGGCACCTCCAGTACCCTCCAGTAGCCGAGATCCTTCCTCCCACCCACCATCAACCATGGGACCCAGCTGCCCGCGGACCCACCCCAGACCTACATCTGCTCATTGCACTGCTGGCTGCCCCAATCACTCCTGATGCAGCCAACCTTCAGGCGGCCCTGTCCCCGCCAACTATTGACCAGGAACTTGTCCTGCAATAGTCCCAAAGACAACAATGACTACCAGATCACCTGAATTTCTCAATCTGTAAATATGTTTTTCTCTCCCAACTACTCTGTATCTGGCGGACAATCAGCATGAAAACATGGTGGATACTTTTTTTCCCCTTCCAGGGACTCATTTTAAGAAGGGGGTGAATGTGGTGATACAACCACAGGACTGTCTACGACTGCCTGTGCCTATCTGCATTCCTATCTGCAGGGGGCAACCCACTGTACCTGGGCAGTGAACTGGAATTCACTATCTATGTATTGTTCAGATGGCTGGCTCCTCCCTTGGCTCCATCCTCACCCTCCCCAATATAAACCCTGGTTTTCCTGCCATACCTCTGATTCACCTGAGGACTATTGTCTCTACTGGCCATTGATTGTAAGCTATTAAAAGCGTGTTTGTACTCCTCACTTATCTCTGAGTGCAATCAGTCATGTTACAACCTGCAGAGAGGTAACCTGGGAGGCTGCTTCCATCTACACCCTGCCAATCACCAGCCTCATGTAAAAGCTCACGCCGGCCCTTGTGTAGGCAGTAGAGCACAATTAAAGCCTCTAGTACAGCATTCATAGTTTGGGCTTGTTTGTTCACACTGCAACACGTCAAATCTATCTCAGGGGACTAAGAGATGCAAGGTATTACCCAGATATAAGGCAGTTGTGCTTAATGCCACTGACCCAATCTATATTTGTGGAAAGCCACAAAAATATATATGTGCAATGCTGATATTGTGGCATTTCAATAACCTGTGCTAATAAAGTCATGAAACACAGACTGAAAATATCACTTGTTGGTTCGCAAAGTTTTTATCACCTTTGATAATAACATTATTAAACATCAACTGAAAATGTCACTTGGCTCTCAATATGATTCTAGAGACATTAATATTGCTAATCACTTCCTGCCATTGTTCTTGGCGTTTCTGTATCATTCTGCCTTCCAAATAGGATCCCTCCTCCCCCTGCCCACTCTTCAGATGATTATGAATGCTCTAATTAAGAGAGAAGTCCTGGACTTCAACAAACCCAGAGGCTTAGCTCGTTTTCTGGGTACTCATCAGAGGATAAGTACATTTTTGATCCATGCCTTCCTCCCATCCAAAAAAAAAGGAGTAATGAAACCACCTCTTTGGCCTCAATACAAAACCCACCATGAACACATCAATGACATGACGACTGTATCCAATTCATCTACCTTCCAGTCAACATGCCATCATTACAGATACATCAAAAACCCCTTTGTCAACTTTGAAAGTTAAAAGGTGAGTCAGGTCATTAATTTAAGGCTGTTTACTTTAAATCTTGTCTTCTTAAATGATGAGAAAGTGCAGTAATAACAAAACATGCCTCACTGGCTCAAAAATTGAATTAGTGGAAGATGCATTGTCGCCACCTTCATCTATTACAAATTAATGATTTTATTTAAACCGTGCTAATATATATTGTTTTACCCTTGCTGAATCAGCCTGAAAAATCCAATTGTCTGACTAATTCATATTTGACCCAACGGTTTCTGGTAAATGGTTCCACAGTCTCTGATGCAATTAATCTACAATTAATGATACAAGGTTGACATCACACTGATCAATAATTCCATTTTTATTTGTTAATGGCTTTAAGTCCCCACAAAGACTCTGGTTCTCCACCTATTGTGAATGACCATGAAAGGTTTGCACCAACTTTAATAAAGAAATATTGGAATTGCTGTGCATTATCTTGATTAAAGTTAATTTCTACCAGTCATTCTTAACAGTTTCCATGCCATTTTTCTTCCTATTCAGTAATTAATATTTATAAATCAGGACAAAGCCATTAAGCCTATCTTTCTGAATTTTTGGGGGGGGTCTTCATTGCAGCAACAATGAAACGCTCCATGCTGATTGCTATTATGGAGTTCCAGCCACTCATTTTAGTTGAGGATGAATCATGTTCTGTTGGATACATGTTAATATGCTTATTGTTGAACTGCCTCCTTATTTACCTTCCTCTGAACAAAGAATCAATGGAGAAATCAAATTGCATTGCCGGCACTTAACAGCTTAGTCCAAATTCATAAAATTAATCAAGTTTTAACTCTGCATTTATCTTGGGAATGGCCACAAACCCATTTAATTGCAAATTTATTTTATCTTTTTATTGAGCGGGCCTTTGAGAGGCATGGTTACTTTACAGTGGATGATTTGCTGTTAAAATCATGTGAATTTAAAACATTCAGATTATACTGGACAACAATTTTTTTTTCAAAAGGTTTACTTCTGGAAAAGAAATTAGGGATTATGATAGGCAATTTCAACATGAACACAAAGATAATTTCAAATTTGTTGTGTCACATACGAAATTGGAGAAACATTAAATTAACCCTTGATTGAATTTAGCATATTTAATTGCAAAATGATGCCGACACAATGCAGTAGTTTAACTGTCCTAAAAATTTTTTGCCATTGATTTTCATTTGTACTCAGCATCTGATGCCTCTCATGTCAGAGACCAACAATAGTTGACCAGCATTGATGGATTCCAGTTGCCCTGATACTGCTTTTCTGTGGTCGCAATGTTCATCACTGATGTTCGTCACTGACTGTGCCAAGATCAGTGGGGAAGAAGTCTAAGTTCAAATGCAGAAAATGAATTTTCAATAGCATGTTATAGCTTTGTGGTTTTGTATGCTTGAAGTAGACTTAAAATATGGCAGAAAATCACACAATAAGTTATATCTAATAAACAGTATGTGATATGAAAATTTTAAGGAGATTTTCGTGAATAGCCCAAAATCCATAAAATGCATAAAAGTGTTAAAGGAAGCAAAATTTTCATTGTCCAATGTTATCTGTATCTCTGATAACTTTAATGTCTTAGGCTAAATGCTTTAACATTCAAATTTCTCTGTGAAAACAGTGAAATCTGTGTGTCTTTTTATACTTAATAACAAAGTTAAACCATTCTGTGCTGAAATCAATGTAACAGTTCGTGTTGAGAAATATCATTAGTTTTGTCTGAAGAACTGATATTTTCTCCATTCAGGTTCTACCAAGGGGGAACTTCCAAAAACAGCTGATTTCTATTCTGTGCAGAAATGGTAACTGTCCATTGTTGGACTATTCAATAAAGACCAGCATACCATAATGTTACTGAGAAACTCTTTAACCTATGCCAACTACACCAGAACAAAGCTTACCCAAGTAGATGGCACTTGAGTTTGTACATACTCAGAAGCTGAGTTCCAGGCGATTGTTGCCTGTTTACTCAAGCATATGAAAGGATAGCCCTTGCAACTGCAGCAAGTCAATGGCCCTCTAACAATCTGCCCTTGTTGCACCCCACTGTCCTCCAACAATAAGCCTATTGGTGGGAATAATGGAAGAGTGGAATCACATTCCATATCTCAGCATCAGTGAAAAAGTTAACGACCACTTTTAATGAGTGATCACAGCCTTTGATCAATTGAGGAAAAGAGTATTTAAACATTAAGAGTTTGGAAATGGCATAAAACTCGCAGCCAACTGGGTAGCAGAAATGCCTGCCCTCTTGTATACCTCTGAAACCTCATCTAAGCCCTTCTAGTCAATGAAAAGGTAGCTTAATGTTGCCTCTATAATACTCCAAATTTATGGAAGAAAAAAGTGAACCAAGTATCCTCAGACAACCCTGAGGCCTAGTTTTACTCCTTTATCTACATTATGTTGTTTGCCTACCCAAAACAGATTCCCTTTATGGACACTCTGTTCTGACCTCGGAGATTTCCAAGTGGTAAAAGATTTAATGGTGTACTCAAAGATTCCTTGAAAAATGCAAAATTCCTCTTGACTGTTCAAAGTGGAAAAGAAGTGAATGGAGAATTTTGAGACCATGGCCCTGCATAAGTGGCGGTAGGAGAGCACTATCTGGGCTCAGCACAACAGGTTTCTTCAGCTCATGTGTTGCGGAGTCTGCTGTTCCCTCATCAGATGTCCCAGAGCTCACAAAGCTGGGGAGGAGTCAAGTCCTTCTTGTCCTGATAGAGGGGGAAATGCTTAAATCTACTTTTCAGATTTCGGATGTCATATTTATTGTCAGAGTACATACGTGACATCACATACCACCCTGAGACCATGGAAAATAACATCTTCCTGCAGTCTATATGATTGAACAGTATCCTGTAACCAAGTAAATCACACCAATAATTATTATAAATGTTTGTTTTTAATTATATCTATATGTACAGATATAATTATTATGTACTCTGCATTGTACTGTATTTAGATATATTTATTTTAAATTATGTATTTCTGTAAATATGTAATTATTATGCACTGTGTGTGTGTGTGTACGCATGTTCTCTGTGGTGTGGAGAAGCACTGTTTATTCAGATTGTCAGATAATAAATGAACTTGAGAAAGTTTGAATTAGAGGTTACGAAACAAAGTTAACACACAGGGATTTGGGGTGAAAGGCTGGCATGGATTGGGGATTGTTTAAGAGAGAGAACAGGGAGAAGGAATGAATGGTTCCTTTTCAGGCTAGCTGACAGTAACTAGTGGAGTTTTGCAGCAGTCAAAGTATGGCTGCAGATATTCAGAATCTATATCAGTGATTTGAACGGTGAGAGAAGGTGGTTGTATAAGTTGTGAGGAGGATGGAGAGAAGCTGCAAGAGGACAGAAACAAGTAAAGCGAAAGGGCAAGTTCGTGACAGAGTAATTTGGAAAATTGCAATGTCTCCACTTTAACGGAAGAATGAGAAGATAGAGTACTTTTCAATAGGGAGAGATTAAAAAGGTTTGGTGTCTGGAGGAGCCAGACTTTAATGTAAAGTAAAGTACAACAGGACACGAGAACAAAAGTAAAAATATCTCACTGAAATCATTCAAGACCCTGGTGAGAAAACATCTTAAATATTATATACACCTGCTTTCCCCATTTATGAAAGGATGTACTCACAGGACTGCGTTTGAGTCCTGGCATCAGAGAATAGTTTATTGACTCTGTAGAGTTCAGATTTCTGAGAGGTGGTCTCACAAGTGGCATCACTAGGGTTGGTGTCACCCAATGCAGTAACTTATGGTGTCATCCAACTCCCACCCCTGCCATGGTTGAATGTATGAGTGTATGTATGTATGAAACAGGTGTGTGTGTGTGTGTGTGTGTGTGTGTGTGTGTGTGTGTGTGTGTGTGTGTGTGTGTGTGTGTGTGTGTGTGTGTGTGTGTGTGTGTGTGTGTTCCTTGTATGTCTTCAGTGGCAACTGCACAGTGCTGATCTGAGGGGGGGTGGGGTTGGGTGGGCTCTGACCGGACACCATTAGAAGTTTCAAAAAGTAAATTAACAGAGTTTTAGCTTGTAGGTATATTGATACATGTAAGCTGGGCTTATGAAAAATGTTTTTGTTATAACTAACTACAGGGATATTTTTATAAAAAAATAATACATTTTTGCTGAAGCACTGAATAAAAATTTTATAGACAGTCATTTTGGGGTCACCCCCTCTGATGTCTGTCACCCAGTGTGGTCTGCACCCTCTAGTGACCCCAGTGCGTCTCACTAAACCCATGAGATTTGATTTAGTGGAGGCATCGATGATGACTCCCTTGACTGGAGTGCCTTGAAGAAAGGTCAGAGATTGAGGTTGGACAGAGATAGGATTTTTTTTCATCCAAAAGGTGGATTCTTTACTCAAAAGTGTTTTAATCACTGTGTATAATTGAAGATTTATTGATTATCTTTTATAGACAAAAATCTAACCATATTAGATTGGTACAGTAAAGTACCACTGAAATATTGATCTTAAAGCTTGCTGGAGCAGATGCAAAAATCTGCATCTATGCCTTCTGTTTGAAGTAGTAATCTTTGAGATTAATGATAAATAAATGATGAGGTTGGCAAGCAGGCAATGGGGATTTTATGGATATACTAAGAAATATAGAGGTCCTGTTTAGGGACAAAAATTATAGATGGACACTTCCGGCTTCTATCTGTATAGACTCATGTATGCAGCTAAAGTCTGTCAGAAATTTACAAAGCAGGCAGATCCTGATATCCGGCAACATCCAAACCTGATTTAAAATCATGGGCAGAGATAAGCAGCCTAATTTATTTATTTATTTGTCCCGAGTAGCTCAACCTCACATCAAGCAGTTCTATTTAAAAGTATCTTCAAATAATTATATAAGTGCCTAATTTAATTGCATCTGGTTGTTGTTGTAATTCTTTAAGTGGTTAGTGATTTCTGTGTTCAATAGAAGTAAGTGTGGTAGATGCAGAAGGATTTGTTGATGACTGCAAACCCTCCATGCAATTTGCTTGTTTGCCGACTGCTGTGCACTTGGAGTTATTTGAAGGACAACAATGAGGCCATTCAGCCCATCAGGCCCATAATGGCTCCCAGGGCAGCAATGTCATTCATGTATTTTCCCTCTGCCTGTTTTCCTGTACTTTATTCTTTCTCACACATGCTCAGCAAATAGCCTTTTGATTTACTGGAACAGTCATTTTCATTTTACACATTTGTCGATCTTTAGACAATGGGATAAAATTGGAGCATGTGAGAGTAAATTTTAAATTGGATAGGTACATGGATGTGAGAGGACTGGACGGTTATGGAATGGGAGCAGGTCAGTGGGAATATGGAGATGATGGTCAGCACAGACTAGAGGGGCCAAATGGCCTGCTTTCTGTGTTGCATCGCTCTGCGATTCTATGGTGAGGGAAACCCTGATGTTCTCAGAAAGAACATGGAGGTCTATATAGATCAAACCAAGGTTCCTGGAGCTATGAGACAACAGCAAATTATATTTATATATCCCCCTTGAGCATAATGCCTGAAGAGGGCGCACAAAATCAGTGAACCAGTGCGGACTCGAAAGGCCAACATGGCCTGTTTCCGCTCCGTAAATGGTTATATGGTTATATGGTTATATCTGATTAGAAGATTGAAAAAAAGGATGATCTATCAGAAGAAAAGGGTCAAAAGAGGGATAAAACTCTCACCAAAGAGTTATATACACTCAAGGAGAAAGTATCCTTCCAAAATCTCAGCAAAATACAGCCTGCCTGATGCCTGCATTTCAACATATTCAACCTGACTGAAGTCTACCACCTGTTGCTGCTGGAACTGGGAGCCCAGCAGAGGACCGTGGCATAACATTTCATGCAGTCCGAAGCCAGAGGTATTTACATCATCTCACAGCATCATCTGCTTTAAGGGCAGGGAGATCAGTAAGGTGCTCCATTCATAGAGAGCCAGCTGCATTTCATTCACTCTTGTCAGAGATTAGGGGGCAGAGAGATTGCAATCTTCCCATGGAGTGGAGTGGTCTAGGCTGTCTGTATGTCACCATGTATCTATTCTGGCACACATTTGGTCGAAATCTAGGTAGCTTGAGGGAGGTAAAGGAAGTACACCTGCTTGGTACTGTGGCTTTTGTCATTTTTGTGGTAGTCAACTGCAATTACCAACAAAGCGGAGAAGATAATGATGATGTGTAAAAATATAAGAAAGAATGGAACAGTCAACCAGCTTTTCTGCTTTATCATTCAATAAAATAATTATGTTATCTCAGTGCCCCTTGCTTGTATTTTTCTTGTACTTTGGGATAATTCACATTGCCATGTTCAACTAGTCCGCATCGAACTAGGTGGTCAATTGAACAGCACTCAATAGAGTAAAGAATAGACCTCATGGAGCCTGAAATTCAACGATATCACTCTGACGGTGCTACTAGATAGTAGATTTGCGCACATACTGTGACTATATCATTGGATCCTGGTTGTCTAGAGGACCTGGCATGTTTCCCCATTAAAACATTATATCTCCCTATCAAAAATTACAATAGCAATTTCACAATATTTGCTGAAATGTGATCCTGGGTGTATCCACAAGGGAGACAGTTCAAAGAATCTGTGTACACCAAAATGTGAGTGATCCGTGTCCTTATCAAGATGAACTTAATTAGTACCACAAAGACTTCTGCAAGTTATCTGAAAATATAACTGTTATGGAAAGTGGACCGAGCAAAGGATTCAATGATGTGTTCAAACATTACTAGAAGAAGAGCAACTTGCTCATTGATGCCAGAAAATTTCTGGATTGATAGTATTGAGAATCTGGAGTCCATATATTAGGAGCATCTCAAAGTCCTTAGAAGCAGCAGAAGAAGTGCACCATCTCACAAACTATCCACCTACCGAACAAATCAATTATATCCAGTCCCATCTGTGGATGAGCCTGCAATTCCTCATTAACCACCTAGAAAGTGCATAATTGGAGTGGAATCAAGGTATTACAACCCTTGAGGGGACAGATTGAGGGGAAAGAAAAAGCAGGTGAAAAAGTGAAGGTCAATAACAATTCTTAAAATTAGCTATTGCTCAAAGGTCCTCCAACAAATTGAGAGTGTCAAAAAAGATTGATTTTAGAACACAGCAATCCAACTTCCCACAGAACGTCTTGACCACCCAGATGTGGCGGTGTAACAGCGTGATAGCTAATATTTTTTCACCTTAACCTTCAAATAAAATATATTTATCTTCAGGGCCAGAACAACTCCATGATAAACTGGAAAATCATTCATTGCTGGTTCAGATGACATATTCAAAGAAATGATTGAAGCAGATTTATTGATAATGTTACTTCGATATTTTTAAGGAATTGGTCTGATCCTCATGAAAATAATTTCTTACGTGGCCTTGGAGATATATTTTATGGTGACATCTTAGCTTAGATAGATAAATTTAATGTAATTTCAAGTTTATTTCACTTAAAGCAAAGAAAGAAGAATATGATCCTTCCTGTTTATATTTTTGAACTATTACTCTATGCCCTTAAATAAAAATCAAGTGTTAACAAGGAAATAATTTATATACACACATAAGCATACTAATATTTTACAACAGACCTAAACATTAAGTATTTGAACACATCGTTTCAATAAATCAATTATCCTTTGAAAGAAAATGAGAACTTAATTAAGCACATATGAAACAGGCAGATGGTTGTGATGCAGAATCAATCCAAAACTCTGGGCAATGAAAGGAGAAGGCTTAACGTTTCTTGATATTGTAGAGCTCGTCGAAAGAATCAAAGACTTGTTGATCCAAACCAAGGCTTTTATTAGCAAAAGACAGGAGCTCTTCACAGGTGGCCGACCAGTCCGGAATGATCCGACCTGGCTAGGGACACAACCCTTTAAGGCCCAGACAATAGATGTGGCTTAGCTCCCAGCCAATCGCTGTAAGCACAGTCTAGATACAGTAACTATATACACTATGTACATTGGTGATAGATCTGTACTATCACAGATATGCACTTGGTGCAGAAGGTCGAGATGTGGAGCCCTGTTCTTCAACTTTGAGCCTACACTCAAAAGAACAATCAACATTCAGTTTCCAAAGAACTGATTGCAGTCCCCTGAGAACTCTGGTGTCACAAATGTCGTCAAACCATATATTCCACCAGATGCACCAAATAATGCATAATACGCCTTCACACATCCAGCTCCATTCTATTAATTAGAGTTTGGCTTTAAAACTTACATGTTGTACTGCAACGTCACACATTTATCACCTCTGTAAAACTCATGTCCACACATCACGCACACTCACATATCAGGCATTCAAATATGAAAGAAACATAAGGATTCACCGACTTACTTTACCATTTCTTACTACATAACATAAAGTGAAACCAGCAGCATAACTTGATGGGAACATAGGCATATCTACAGTATGGCAACTAGGGCACATGCCCTGGGTGCCACTTGCAGTGGGTGCGACTGTCCTTGCCATGCCTGCCCAATATCCGAGTCCCTAGCCCAAAACAGATTCTCCATCCCACTTGAGCACCCTGGAAGTCTGGTCCGGGCCGACATCTCATCAGGCTGCTTCATGGCCACAGCTGCTTCAGGGCTGTTCCAGCATCTCTTTGTGGTGGTAGCTCAATGAGAGATCAATGGGAAAAATGGCAATCTTCCTTACCCATAATCCCCCACGCATCTGGAATCACTCTGCCAGTTCCTTTATCAGGGAAATACAGTGTTTCAGCTGTGTGGGGGATTATGGGTAAGGAAGATGGCCATTTAGCCCATTGATCCTGCATTGAGCCGCAGTGAGGTGCCCGAGCGGCCCTGAAAGCCGAAGCAGCCCGATGAGATGCTGGAGCGGCCTGGTGAAGTGCTGACCAGGGACATTCCAAGTTGACCGAACCAAAGTTATCAGGACCATAGTAGATGGGGGTCCTCCTGCGGAGGCTGCAGCTTCCAGCCGGGAATAGTAGGTAATAAACACAAGGCTTGGGACACTTTAATGCAGGCTGGAGCATGGAGTGCCCCACATCTTGGTGACTGGGAATAAAAAATGTACTATGTCGTGGTTAGTAATTGAGGGTTCAGTTAATGGGGGGGAGAGCCAGGGAGAGCAAGAAGAGATTGGGTGAGAGTGAGAGGGGGGAGCGATGATGGGGGAGTGAGAGGATGAGGGGATCGAGAGGATGGGGGAGTGAGAGGATGAGGTTAGCGAGAGGATGGGGGAGTGAGAGGAAAAGGGAATGAGAGGACAGATGAGCGAGAGGATGCGGAAGTGAGAGGATGGAGGAGCGATAGGATGGCAGATCAAGAGGATGGGGGGATCGAGAGGAGGGGAGCTAGAGGATGGGGAGCGAGAGGACAGGGGAGTGAGAGGATGGGGGGAGCAAGAGAATGGGGAGATGAGAGGATGGGGGAGTGATAGGAGGGGGAGCGAGAGGAGGGGGAGTGAGAGGAGTGGGCGAGCAAGAGGATGGGGATCGAGAGGATGGGGAGTGCGAGAGGATGGGGGTGCAAGAGGAGGGAGGCCTTTCCTTTACTAAACCTCAGCCTAATGACCCGGATGGGACTTAATTCACTGGTTCACTTCTAATAAATTACAACCCAATGTGTGAAATTTACAAGGGTATGTCAGGCAGCACGGGTGGCATAGTGGTTAGCGCCAGCCCAATTGTGTGTGAAAATTGCCCACATAGATACCCAGTGGCGTATCTATGTTAAAGAGCACCCAGGGCAAGCACTGAATCTCCCCTGCTTGCATCACCTGATCTCCTTATTGGCAAGAGCATTTTCTTAGTTGAATCCTTTTATTCTTGCCATTATCTTTCATCTCCCATAGTCTTCTGATTCACAAATTGTAGAGACTGTAAGCTTGTAACATTTACTTCCTCTGAATTCCCTCATTGCATCCTTTCTCTTATGCCTTTTTCCTTTTAGGTAACTGAGCCCACCTCACTGACAAAAGGCAAAGGAGGAAAAACCCAACACCCAACCCCAACCAACCAATTTTCCCTTGCAACCGCTGCAATCGTGTCTGCCTGTCCCGCATCGGACTGGTCAGCCACAAACGAGCCTGCAGCTGACGTGGACTTTTTACCCCCTCCATAAATCTTCGTCCGCGAAGCCAAGCCAAAGAAGAACTGAGATGTACAATCTAAGATGGCAATGAAAGAGAAGATAGAAACTGAAGATGAAGAAATCACCATTAATCTTCCCTGCCACCACCTTGGATATTGGCACTGCAAGAATCTTATGGACTGTGGTTCAGAGCTGGGTCTGTGGATGGTGTGTCGCCATTGAGAAGAGTTTCCAACTAGGGCAATGGAAAAGAGTTGTTTGAGATTGACAGTGAGTTCTACAGTGGATTTATATCAAAACTTCAATGGAGTAGTCAGACAAGAATGTTGCTGGGTATTTTATATTCTCAAAGTATATAAGCAGACTGGAAGAGTCAGAATTTAAAGTCCCCAATTATTGTGACGGTGGTGTGGAAGGTTATTCCTGAATGATCGTTAACTGTATTGTTTGGGAAATGGCTTCAAACTTCGAATGAGCAGTGGTGAAACGATGAAGATACATTTCCCAGTCAGGATGGTATGTGACATAAAAGGGATTTGGAAATGACGTTTTACCATGCACCTACTGTCCTGAACATCAAGGTGGTAGAGGTTATGGAGGCACAAGAGATTGCAGAAGCTAGATTCTAGAGCAGAAAAAAAACTGGTGGAGGAAAGCAATAGCATCTGTAAAGATAAAGGGAAGAGATAATGTTTTGGGTTGAGACCCTGCATCAGGACTGTTTTATCAGGACTGCAAGATTAATGTGATTGGTATGTGTAGAGCTCGTCGAAAGAACCAAAGACTTGTTGATCCAAACCAAGGCTTTTATTAGCAAAAGACCGGAGCTCTTCACAGGTGGCCGACCAGTCCGGAATGATCCGACCTGGCTAGGGACACAACCCTTTAAGGCCCAAACAATAGGTGTGGCTTAGCTCTCAGCCAATCGCTGTAAGCACAGTCTAGATACAGTAACTATATACACTATGTACATTGGTGATAGATCTGTACTATCACATTCACCCCTTCTTGGAGAATTGACCCTGGAAAAAAAAACAAAAACGAGGGAGAGAATGAAAAGGAAGGGGTAGGTCAAGGACTGTAGCGGTCAGGGGGTCTGACCATCCGGCGTGACCGCCGTGGTGCCGGGATTGGGGTCGCTGGAGTGGTGTCGCCAGCGGGCTCATCGGGTGCGACTGCTCCGTCGCTCAATTCCCCAGTCGTTTTGTCGGCAGGGTGGCCCGAGTCATTGGGGTGCTGTTGGTCCTTCTGTTGCGGCACGGGGCCTGGAGCATAAGGAGTTGGGGGGTTTGCTGGGTCTACCGCGTCCTGAGCTAGGTCCCGCACCGAAACAGTGTCCTCCCGCCCGTCTGGGAACTCCACGTATGCGTAATGTGGGTTCGCGTGGAGTAGAGTCACTCGGTCGACCAAGGGGTCGTTCTTTGAGTGCCGGACGTGGCGTCGCAAAAGGACAGGGCCAGGGACGGTGAGCCATGCCGGTACAGTGGTTCCCGATTCGGATTTCCTCGGGAAAAGGAACATCCTTTCGTGGGGGGTGGCATTTGTTGCAGTACATAGGAGGGAGCGGATGGAGTGTAAGGCACTAGTGAGAACCTCCTGCCAGTGAGAGGTGGGGAGACCTTTAGACCGGAGAGCCAGTGTAACCGCTCTCCATATGGTGGCATTCTCCCTCTCGACCTGGCCATTACCGCGTGGGTTATAGCTCGTGGTCCTGCTTGAAGCAATACCACACTCCAGAAGGTACTGTTGCAGCTCTGCACTCATGAATGAGGACCCCCTATCACTGTGGATGGAATTGGGGTACCCGAAGATGGTGAAAATACTGTGAAGGGCCTGTATCACTGAGGTGGCAGTGGTGTCTGGGCAGGCCACAGCGAATGGGAAGCGGGAGTATTCGTCGATGGCCGTAAGGATGTAGGTATTACGGTTGGTCGACGGTAGGGGTCCCTTAAAGTCTACGCTAAGACGCTCGAAGGGGCGGGTGGCTTTGATGACGTGGGAGTTATCCGGACGGAAGAAGTGGGGCTTGCATTCGGCGCACACCGAACAGGCTCGGGTCATGGAGCGGATCTCCTCAACAGTGTAGGGTAAGTTGCGCGCCTTGACAAAGTGAGCAAACCTAGTGACCCCTGGATGACAGAGCGCCTCATGGAGTTTCCGTAGTCTGTCCATCTGTATGCTGGCGCACGTCCCCCTGGAGAGCGCGTCAGGCGGGTCGTTGAGCTTACCAGGCCGGTACAGGATGTCATAGTTAAAGGTGGAGAGTTAGATTCTCCATCTGGCGATTTTGTCGTTTTTTATCTTACCACGCTGGGTGTTGCTGAACATGAAGGAGACCGCGCGTTGATCAGTCAACAGTGTAAAGCGCCTCCCAGCGAGGTAATGTCTCCAACGACGTACCGCTTCAACTATGGCCTGGGCCTCCTTCTCGATCGAGGAGTGTCTACTCTCCGGACCCTGGAGGGTTCTGGAGAAGAAGGCTACAGGCCGACCGGCCTGGTTCAAGGTGGCTGCCAGGGCGAAGTCGGATGCATCGCTCTCGACTTGAAACGGGACAGACTCATCGATCGCGTGCAGCGTCGCAGCAGCGATGTCAGATTTGATTCGATCGAAAGCCGCTGTGGCTTCGGTCGAGAGGGGAAAAGAGGTGGTCTTGATAAGAGGACGTGCCTTGTCGGCGTAGTTTGGAACCCATTGGGCATAATACGAGAAAAGGCCCAGGCAGCGTTTGAGAGCTTTCTGGGTATGTGGGGGGGGGGTAAGTCCATTAAGGGACGCATGCGGTCAGGATCTGGCATGACTATTCCGTTTTCCACCACACAACCTAGAATAGCGAGTCGTGTGGTCCGGAAAACACACTTGTCCAAATTGTAAGTCAGGTTTAGCTGACGGGCAGTTTGAAGAAATTTGTCTAGGTTGGCGTCATGGTCCTGCATGTCGTGGCCGCAGATGGTGATATTGTCCAGATACGGGAAGGTAGCGGTTAGCCCGTTCTGGTCCACCATCCTGTCCATTTCCCGCTGGAAGACCGCGACACCATTTGTGACCCCGAATGGTACCCTGAGAAATTGATATAGCCGCCCATTCGCTTCAAAGGCCGTGAATGGTCGGTCCTCGCAGCGGATCGGGAGCTGGTGGTAGGCCGAACGTAGGTCAATAGTGGAGAAAATGCGGTACTGGGCGATCTGGTTCACCACATCCGTGATGCGTGGCAGGGGGTACGCATCCAGGAGTGTGAAGCGGTTAATGGTCTGGCTATAGTCGACCACCATCCGTAGTTTTTCCCCATTCTTGACAACCACCACCTGGGCTCTCCAGGGGCTTGAACTGGGTTCGATGATGCCCTCATCCAGCAATCTACGCACCTCACTCCTAATGAATTGCCTGTTTTCGTAACTATATTGCCGACTTTTGGTGGCCACAGGCTTCCAGCCAGGGGTGAGGTTTGCGAAGAGTGCTGGCGGGGCAATCCGGAGTGTGGAAAGGCCGCAGGATTGGCCCCGGGGCACGGGGGCGGGTTGCTCGGGTGCTTCGGGAGTGGGGCGATGGCAGACCGAGAGGGGGGCGTGGGGTCCCCCAAAGTGTAGGGACACCGTTTGGAACTGACACTGGAAGTCTAATCCCAGCAACACTGGGGCGCACAATTGGGGAAGGACGAATAATTTAAAGTGGGTGACCGTCACGCCCTGTACTTCCAGCGTGGCGATGCAATACCCCTTTATCCCAGTCGAGTGCGACCTCGTCGCTAATGAGATCCTCTGGGTAGTGGGGATAATGTCAAGTCCCCAACGGAGGGCCAGATCTGGCTGGATAAAACTGTCAGTTGACCCAGAGTCAAATAAGCAATTGGTGTAGTGTCCATGCACTTTAATCAGTTCCATTGCTCTGGTGAGGGGATGAGAGCATTGCTGGTTTAATGTTATTGAAGCAGTTGACAGGCGAGTTTTGCGCGATAACGTCACGCAACGGGATGACGTCACGCAACAGGATGACGTAGTCAACGCTCGAGGAGCAGGTTGGAGAACCTCCCGGAAGTGCTGTTGTGGCGGGTGAATGGTAAGTAGTGGGGTTTGTAGTTGCTCGCGATTGGCGGTCGGGCCCTGGCGGTCGTCAGCGATGGACGCTAGGGTGAGCACCTGGTTGGCCGCGGGGGTGGCTGCGGCGGCGGTAGCGTCGGCCCCGGGGGTGTCTGTGGCGGCGGCAGCAGCGGCGGTAGCGTCGGCCCCGGGGGTGTCCGTGGCGGCGGCAGCAGCGGCTGTAGCGTCGGCCCCGGAGGTGTCCGTGGCGGCGGCGGCAGCGGCGGTAGCGTCGGCCCCGGGGGTGTCCGTGGCGGCGGCAGCAGCGGCGGTAGCGTCGGCCCCGGGGGTGGCTGTGGCGGCGGTAGCAGCGGCGGTAGTGTCAAGTGTTCCGCACGGGGGCGAGAGGCAGGCCATCACCATGGTTGCGACGGTGGGTTGCCCCTTCCGGGTTCGGCGTCTCCGTGACGTCAGGCGTTGCCGTGCAGGGGAGCCCTCGCTCTCATTGGACGAGAGCTCTGGGGAAGAAGAGTTTGAATGGGATAGTGGCGGTTGAGCTTCACACGAGGCACTGTGTTTGCTGGCGGCCATTTTAGACCTACAGACTGCAGCAAAGTGGCCCTTTTTAAGGCACTTCTGGCACCTGGCTTTTCTTGCTGGGCACTGGGATCTGCTGTGCTTGTCCCTCCCGCAGAAATAACATTTCGGGTTCGCACGGGGCAGGGTAGCAGCAGCCGACAGGCCGTCAGGGGTAGGGTAGAAGGGCACTCTACTCACATCAGAACGAGGGGTCCAGTCCCTAGAGAGCTCGGTGGACTTTAAGGCTGCATCCTCCATTGTGATCGCAATCCGGGCCACGTCCTCTAGTTTTTCTACCCCTTGTTCGAGCAAACGCAGCCTCACTTCGTTCGATCGGAGCCCGGCCACATAGGCATCCCGGACGAGGTCGCTAGTGATCTCGGCAGCAGTTTTGTCCACACAGTTACAGTCCTTGCCCAATGCCTTTAATACTTGTAAATGTGCCCTGCTGGACTCGCCGGGCTGTTGCTTCCTCGACGCAAGCATGAGCCGGGCATGAACTCTGTTCACCGGTTGATCATACAGTTCCTTCAGTACCTTTATGGCTGCGGTGTAAGTGGTCTCATCCTGGATGTTCTCGTAGACTCTCAAGGACACCATAGACAGCAATGCTGTTAGACGCTGGTTATCCTCCTCTACCTGAATGAATCTCAGGAAGTTTTCAAAGTTCAGCAGCCAGAACTTAAAGGCTTTGAAGGCTGTAGCTGACTGTGGGTCGATATCAAGTTTTTCTGGCCGAGTTAAACGCTCCATCCCTTTCAAAAAAAAATTCTTTTTGCTAATAAAATTGTAGAGCTCGTCGAAAGAACCAAAGACTTGTTGATCCAAACCAAGGCTTTTATTAGCAAAAGACCGGAGCTCTTCACAGGTGGCCGACCAGTCCGGAATGATCCGACCTGGCTAGGGACACAACCCTTTAAGGCCCAAACAATAGGTGTGGCTTAGCTCTCAGCCAATCGCTGTAAGCACAGTCTAGATACAGTAACTATATACACTATGTACATTGGTGATAGATCTGTACTATCACAGTATGTCACACACGTGGTCCACTTGCAGCGGAGGGAGAGTGATGAAGTTATTATCAAGTTTATTCTCAAGAAGGGGGGGCGTGCCAAGATGGCGTAGAGGCAAGACGTGTAGTTCCACCTTCACCCAGTTAGACTTATAAATACCCAATTTTAAAACTTGTGAAAATGGTTAAAAATAGTATTTACAAACTTTGGAATAGTGGAGGATTGAAATGGCTACAAACGTGAAGAAATCAAAAGCTCAATTGCAAAAGAAATTACCTTATAAAAGTGTTGAAGAATTGAGGCCTACCTACCAAGTTGAAGCCACGGAGTCGTCGATTGGAGCTCCCAAGCCTCAGAGAACTCCTGCTCAGCTAAGTATTACACCGGCGCCGATCGCGCATTCGCAAGATGGCGCTGGTTCAATGACGAGCTCGGCCAGCCTTGACTCACGTACCCATGAACCCGGGCATGCAGACGGATCAGCCGAGCAAAGATAGACTCGCAAGCCCACAGTATTGTCTTGTGGTCCAGGGGCACGCAGTATAGTGTCGGGCAATGTACTTGCGCGGTCGGTGACTTTGCCGGGCATGCACGGTGCGTCGTGGGTACGTGAGTTATTGGAAAAGGTGTGGGCTGTGGAGGAGCCCGAAAGACAGTGAGCTGACAAGGTCAGCGCGCTGTTGACGGGTGTCCAGACCCGCAGCCGTACTGGAAGAGGAGCCACAGCGTTAGGGGAGGAAGAGAGCTCAACGATACTGGAATTAACACAGGAAGAAATGGGGACTGAGACCAGAGAAGGTAGGCCTCAAGGGGAAGTGATGGAACCTGGACTGGATTCTGTGTTTACAATATTGGAAGGGATTGCTCATCAAATGGAAAATATGTCAATGCAGATGTCTACTCAGATAAACAAAGGATTTATGGAAGTGAAAACTACTATGAATAATATGTGTGAAGAGATGACTTCTATGAAGAAAGATATGACTGTAGTTAAAAGTGATGTTAGTAGATGTATCAAAAGAGTAGATACTGTACAGGATAATTTTAAAAAATTTGAAGAAGCTTTTTTTGAATGTAAGAATCAAGTGGAGTGTAATAGAGAAACAATGGAAAAAGTAGAGGACTCTTTCATGGACTGGGGGATTCAGAAGAAGGAATTATTGAAGAAGATTGGTTCATTAGAAAATCAAGGTTGAAGAAATAATGTAAAAATAGTTGGTCTTCCAGAAGATATGGAAGGCTCAGATCCGGTAAAAATTTTTAAGAAATGGATTCCTGAGGTACTGGGCAAGGAATTTTTTCTGGATGGTCTTGAGTTGGATCGAGTGCATAGAGCATTGAGGAAAAAAAACACTTCCAGGTTAACCACCGAGGGCAGTTTTGATTCGTTGTTTGAAATATTAAGATAGAGAAATGATATTACGAGTTGCGGTTCAGAAGGCACAGCAAAGTCAGACTTCAATGATGGTTCAAAATAACAGAGAGTTTTTCTATGCGGATTTGAGGCAAGAAATTATTAGAAGGCACCAAGAATTTAATTCAGCTAAAGAAGTGTTGTGGCAAAAGGGTTACAAGTTTGCCTTTCATTACCCAGCTGTACTTCAAATTTTCATGGAAATTTTCAGTCTCAATTTTTTGAAAATGATCATGATGCATTAATTTTTGTTAATTTGTGGCCAGATTTGCGAGGAAATGGTTGGTCGCCAGTATTGTCACCTAAAAGGAGGGTAAATGGAAATGGGAATGGAAAGAATGGGAAACATGGAAAGAATCACTGGGTTGAATATGTCTGAATAATTACTTTGTGAAAGTCTGATTGGGGGGGGGTGGATGACACTGAGACCTGATAGTCGTCTGCCACTAGTGGGTTTTACCACACCAAGATTTTTAGGGAGTTACTACATTTAGTAGTTTTCTGAGGGGAAGTTTATATATTTATTTTTACTTTTATGGTATTTTTACATGGGGGGAGGGTTTAGAATATTTAGAGAATTAGAAAGGAGAGTAATATTTTATAGTAGAATATTTACTGATATGTCTAATTTGAACTTTGCAACTTTTAATGTCCAGGGATTGAATAATACTATTAAGCATAAACGGGTATTGTCTTATATAAAAAAAAAATGAAAGTCGATATTGCTTTTTTGCAAGAGACACATTTGACTGAAAAAGAACATATGAAATTGAAGGGAGCTTGGGTTGCTCATGTATTTTCTTCTTCTTTCAATTCCAAGGTGATAGGTGTAGCAATCTTAATTCATAAAAAATTACCGTTTGAGTTAGAATCCTTTGAAGGTAGTACAGGGAGGGTTTTGAGGTTGAACTGTAAAATTTTTGCTGTATCATGGACTTTGTTAAATATTTACATACCTAATGTGGATGATGAAAGGTTTATGTCGGAGGCTTTTTTCTTGTTAAATCAGGCCAAGTAAAATATTTTGGTTGGGGGAGATTTTAACTGTGTTTTAGATGGTCTCCGAAAAGTATAAGGAAATCAGATGGCAATACAAATAGGGGCCTTGATGAAAGATTTAAATTTAATTGATATTTGGAGGAGAGTAAATCCTAGAGAGAAAGATTTCTCCTTTCATTCATTTAGACATGATTCATTTTCTAGAATAGATTTTTTTTGGTATCGGCGCATTTACAAGGTAGAGTACTCCAAGCCGAATATAAAAGCTGGGTCATATCGGATCATTCTCTGTTGTTTTTCTCTTGTGCAAGTCCAGAAGTGGTGCAATTGTGGTGGTTTAATAGAATGCTATTAAAGAAACCAGAATTTGTTACTTTCGTTAAGGAACAGATTGCTTTATTTCTAGCTGAGAATATTAATACAGTATGTAGTACTTTTGTATTATGGGACGTTTTGAAAGTATATTTGTGAGGGCAAATTATTAGTTATACTATGAAAGCTTTTTTTTTAAATGTGGCGGAAAGCTTAACTTTGGGGAAACAAATTACTGAGTTGGAAAAGAATTTCAGAAAGATGCTACAGAAGATAAAAAGGCAGCTTTAGCGAAGCTGAAACTACATTATAATACATTACAAACCTATCAGTATGAGCATTTAATTAATCGATCTAAGCAACTTTATTATGAATTAGGTGAGAGGGCTCATAAGGTGTTAGCATGGCAATTAAAAACAGAACAGACATTGCAAATTATTAATGCTGTTAAAAAGAATTCAGTAATTACCTATAAACCTCAGGAAATTAATGACCAGTTTTACTCATTTTATCAACAATTATATACTTCTGAGGGAAAGCAGGAAGCTGGTTCTATTGATTCTTATTTATCTAAATTAACCTGTTTTAGGAAAGGAGGAGGTTAGGGAATTAGAAGCTCCATTTACAGACTTTGAGATTAAAGAACCTATAAAGCATTAAATCTGTGTGTCTGTCAGAGTTGAACTATAAGAAGTGAAGACTATTCCATCACATATCTGACCTGTAAATTGTAGAAAGAATATACAGAATCATCTATTTGCAACAGAATACCCAACAGCTGACCTACTCTTGCAGTCACAATATGTAGACGCTGTTTATTACTATCTAGTTCAGTGCAAGGTTTGTCGTCGATAGCAACATAAAGGATGGAAGGGGATTCAATGATGATAAATCTAAACAGCAAAGGTCGACACTTGTTTCAGATGGTAATTGCTTGGTACTTGAAGGGAATAAATGTTGCCTGTCAATTATCAGCCCACACCTAAAATTAGTCCAGACACAGCTGAATATATCTCTATCTCCCTCTGGCACTTGCTATTTTAAATTTAAATTATTAGCATTTGCAGTTTCTGTTTTTTTATCTCTAAGAAATTTCAAATGGTATTAAATATTACACATGCAGAATCAAATATATTAGCAAGCCTCCCAGAAAGATTGTGTTCAATGGATAACAAAGGAGCTTTCTCTCAATCTGGCAATAATGAAAGTTACGAACATAGAAACAGGAGTAAGTTCCATGGGTTCTATTCAGCTGTCTAGTTTCAAGCTAATCCTATTTCTAAAGTCCACCTTAGCCTCTTGATCACTATTATGTATTTATCGGTGGAACATCCACAGTCCCCTTTGTTATATTGGTCAGGAATGGCCAATCTCTTATTCTGGGACTATGCCAAAGATTTCCAGCCTCCACTTGGATGAAGCAGTCTCTCAGCCCCCACCCAGGCCAATGGTTCTCAGCCTTTTTCTTTCCACTCACATCCCACTTTGAGTATTCCCTATGCCATTGGTGCTCTGTGGTAAGTAAGGGATTGCATCAGAGGTGATATGTGGGTGGGAAGGGAAGGTTGACCCAAATGTTACTGAAATATTTTGCTTGAGAAAAATTGTCATTGGCCCATTTCCACTAGAGTTATGAAACTGTGCACATAACAAGTCACTTGGGGACAATTAAAATAGTGATTTTCAAACTTTTTCTTCCCACTCACGTATCCCTTACTAATCACAGAGCATCTATGGCATAGGGATTACTTAAAGTTGTATGTGAGTGGAAAGAAAAAGGTTGAGAACCACTGATCTCGGCTCTTGAAACTTCAAGTTTTGCATCTGTCAGTGAGATCAGTATCTCTTCAGCTCTAAATAAACAGATTTGGCCTCTTCTGACCCACATACCTCCCCCTCCTCATAGTCAGGGTCCATTACACCATATGAACCACAGACCCACCAATTTACCTAATTCCATGAGGCTTCCTGCAGTGCTGATGGCTCCACATGGTGTCTGAACCATCTCCCAACATGCCACCACCACCCCCACATTCTCCTAAATACTAATAAATCCAGTGAGCATCTCAAGAATATGCTGGAGTCCAACTGCCCTTCCTTTCTCAACTTTCTAAACTTGCATTACAAAATCCCCCCAATCACATTTCACTAGCCAGCTCCACACCTCCCCCTATCTTCTTCTGACCCTCCTTCCTTCCTCTAACCCAGGGGTGGCCAACTTTTCAACTCTTAATTTAGACATATTCCACAGTTACAGGTCATTTTGGCCGACAAGTCCATTCTGGGGGTGTAGGTTAATTAGGCAGATGGACACGTGGGCTGAAATTATGTGTTTCTGTGCTGTATGTGTAAATTAAAAACTAAAAGGTTGGCCATCCCTGCACCCATCACTTTAATCCCAACCCCTCCATCCACAGATCACCTCCACTATTTTCTGACCCCACTTCTGATTCTGGCTCCAACTCTTACTGTGTCTTTATCATTCCTTCAGACCTCCCCCTCTATAATGCTGTGTCATCAGTAAAGGTCTCACCTCTGCACCTCCACACCCACACTTCAATGCATCCGATAACTGCTGTGATTCTTGACAGTTCTTCAGAAACCTCCTCCTCCATGTCTATTTCTTGAATAAGGAATCTGAAACCACCACTAATGGTCCTTTCATCCATCTCCAACAGCCATCCTCTTATTGAACACCCACCTTCTAGAAAGTTTCCTGCTTGTGACCTTTGGTTTTCCAATTGCCGAGAGGACATAAACTGTTAAGACTTTCCACCCTACTCACCCACCCTAACTGCAGCGCCCCTGAATGTACTGCTCTCCACTCACTCTACACCAAACCTACTTAATCTGGCTCGAAGCCAAAGGAGGCACCATGGTGGTCTGGTATACAGATACACAATCCTTTATCCGGAACACTTGGGGGACAGTGTGTTTGAATTTTATTAGGATATCATCTCCAAGATCATCAAGGACGTTATCACTTCAGGTGATCTCCCTGCCCCAATTTGATTGTTTCCCGCACCACCCTTTTCAATCTCCTAAGGAAAATTTACAAACAGCACTGCTTTGGTGGACCCATTGTTTATGCCTGTTCCTGCCCCACCAAACCTATCTCCTTGTACCTCAACAATATCTTGTCCCCCACATACAGTTCCTTCCCATCAATATTTGAGACACCTCTCACACTCTAAACCACTTTGAAGAATTCTAATTTTCTGGCTCCCACTGCTTTAATCTCTTTAGACATCCATTTCCCATCAGAATGTCCTCAGGGCCCTCCACTTTTTTTTAATAGAAAACTGTTCAGTTCCCATCTATGAACATTTTCCTGTACAGCGGAACTTGTCCTCTCAATTCCTCCTGATGCAGGCAGTAGTCATGGGCTGATGTATGGGGATGAGACCCATACATGCCCATGCCCTTTAGTCAGATATGTGGAGCAGTACCTGTTCCAAAGCTACTTGGTTACTAACTCTTCCTCCTCTGTATCAATGACTGCATTAGCATTACCTCTTGTACATGTAGAAATTGAATTAAATTGACCTACCTTGATGAAGGGTTCAAGTTGGTTATGTATCTTTATCTTTGATATATAAAGTACACTGTTTGACCCACTGAGTTTCTCCAGTTTTGTAGTTTTTCTTAAATTTACCTGGACTCTCTATCTTGCCATATCAAGAGTCAAACAACCATGGACATTTATTACAAATCAACAGATTTCCACAGCTACCTGTACTATGCCTCTTCCCACCCTGTCATTTGTAAAGATGCCATCCATTTCTCCCATGATGAAATCTTCCACTCCAGGACATCCAAACCTTCCACTCCTCAGTCAATTCCCACTGCAATCGCAGAAAATGCTAAACCTATGCCATATCTATTCCCTCACCTCCATCCAGGGCCACCAATAGAACATATGGGTGAGGCCAAGCTTTACCTGCACTTCATCCAATCTAAAGGACTGCACTCAGAGTAGGGATACCAGAGGCAGATTGGGTGACCACTTCATCGAACATTTGTGCTGTCTGTGTGTCAAGGCTTCAGCAGCCTGCAGCCAACCATTTCAAATTCCCTTCAATATTCCCACACAGATAAGTATGTTCTTTGGCCTCATCCATTGAAAGGATGAAGCAAGACCTAAACCTGAAGAACAACCTGAAACATAACATGAACTTCAATGTTTCTACTTTTAGGAAACCCCCGCCAACAACAGATTCTACTGTTTTCATCCCTTCATCACCTATTGCTGCTTTTGCATTTCTCTCTAACCCTCTACCTGAATAATTTATCCCTCTACCTGTCTCGTCAGCTCTCTAGACTTTTGTCCAATACTCTATTGCATTTTGCCCCCTTCCCGAACTTTTCACTTTCATAAATGTAGTATCACTCCCTTTTTATTTTAATCTCAATAAAGGGTTCTGATCCAAACCTTGACCATTCATCCACATGGATGCTGCCTGCTGAGTTCCTCCAGTCATTCATTGTTTGCTCAATATTCCAGCATCTGCAGCTTCTGTGGTTAAATGGTTGAGCTCCATTATTAGCACTGTCGGTGTTCAGACAGCACTTCAAGCTGAGAGCAAGAACATTTAATGCCAACATCGTATTCAACATGGGGCTCAGTCCACAACTCACCACCATATTGGAAACAAACTGTCACCTAGAACTCTCAAAACAATGAGTGGAGCATAACAATCCCCTGCACTCAGCTTGTGAATCATCTCCACAAGATGTCTCAAGGTCCCAGTTTGCTTCAGTTCTTTTATGGATCTGTGAATTTGTTATGGCTCCCACAGTATAGCGATGAATACATTTCAAAGGTAATGTTTTATTTACTGTGATATGCTTAGGGACTGAGATTAAAAGGTTTCCCTTTTATGCATTGTTTCTGACAGTTACTCATGGCAATAGCCTTGAGGTTATATACTTTTGTTTCATTGTGATGTATTCTCAAATGTACTTGAAGTTCAATGCAAAAGAAAGTGAATTATTAACACACAGTGATGCCTTCAGCCTAGCTTTTACTGCTACCGCACTCTGAAGAGACAATGTTAACTCTGCCAGACATTCATAATTTGACTAAAATATTACAATTCCTATTTTTAGCCATAATGACTTATTTTCCTGACCAAAGAAGCCTCAGCATTTTGCTGACCTCAAGTGGAGAAGGGTACTTTTGACATAGAGGTTTAATTTAGGTAGGTGCAATTTCGATCAAAATGACAATGGAGATGTTTTGAACCCACAAACAGCTTCAAATCTTTTTCTAGGTTGGCTTCTGTTATAAAGAGCTAATTAGCATCCATTGCAGCTTCACTGCATTTTGGAAAGTGAAGGCTGACTTTAAGTAGAGCCAGATCATTTCAAGTGGGCTTAGCCTGCCGTGCCACTTGGTACACTGCCGAAGCACATTGAGACTTATTAGGGATGGTTGACACTAGCTTCATGCGACTCAGTAAATGAGCTCGCAAACTGCCTGGACAGATACCATATGCATGGGATAATCATCTATTAGACTCCCATTTTGGGGTTATTCATAATTTGACCACCTTTATCATTATTATTTGAACTGTAGTTTTGATTTCATTCCTGACAATTGTCCCCAACTTGACCTACCTAAATTGAGTGATTTGTTCTGATAATCTAAGTGATAGAATATGATTGATTGCAGCCAGTGTATTTTAGGTGCAGCTTACAGATGTTCCTTGGAACTTGAGCATCAAGTCAACATATTGGGCTTGTTTACGGTCTGAATTGACACCCAAAGACCATGGGAGATTTTGAATCCCACCATATTCAAGGAACATCATTATTCACCTACATTTCACAGCTCACACATATTCTTTTTGAGCAATTCAGTCTTTTCCTCAGCTGCTTGAGTCAGTAGTATTTCTTCATTGTATATAATAGAAAGTTCAAGACATTTCACAAGAAAAAAACTACCGTGTGTGCAAATCTGATGGTTTTTTTTGTTTTGCTTTCTCTCTTTTTCCACATGTACCATCTGTTTGGGACATTTCAGAAATAAACTGACAATTTTGTTTGGATGAGAAAAGAAATAAACCTTAGGTTCCAATATCTGGTGTGTTTGCATCGTTGAAAAGTTAATGGTGTGAAGCTGCCATCTGTGGTATTATTACTGTGCATCTCAAAATCAGCATTTCTTCTACCATGATCTTATGATCTGCCTTAATTAAATTACCAGTTAACATCATTTAGTGTTGAATTATGAATGTATTTGTGATATGGACCTGAGCCCACTAGCAATTTTGTTGACTTTGGCCAAAGTATTTAATTTATGAGTCTCATAGAATCAGATTAAATTTGGTTTGGAGACAATGACATTGTTGTAGTTTTCTTATCAACTGACCTTATTACTGTTTTCCTTTAAAACATTCAGTTAGAAATTCCAAATTAAGTTTTTACATGTGTGTATATTTTATTCATACGTTTTCAAGCAATTCTGGACTCTGCTTTTCAGGAATGGTTTAGATTAGGTATTAAACATTTTTATGATTTATTCTTTGTTAATAATCTTGCTACATTTAAGCAACTTTCAACCAAATTTAATTTACCCAATTCTCATCTTTTTTAGATATTTGCAAATCAGGGACTTTCTCTATTCTCAATTATCAAACCTTTTCCAGGCTTCTGTTATGAATTTGATTGAACTATTTAAGATCTTCAGCCATCTCAGAAAAGATTAATATCTGTTGCATATGACGCTTTGTTAAAATTAAGGCAAACTTCATTGAACAATATTAAAAAGACATGGGAGCAGGACCTTCATATTTCAATTTCTGAAGATCCCTGAAATTCTATTTTTATGTTGATTAATAAATCTTTTCTATGTGCCCCTCACTTGCTACTACAATTTAAAGATGTGCATAGACATTATATGTCAAAAGTTAAATTAGCTTGTATTTACCCTAATATAAGCTCTCTTTGTGACAAATACAAGAATGAGGATGGTTCATATCTTCTGGACTTGTCTGACCGTAGTCAAAAATTGGGAAGAGGTTTACCATACCTTTTCAATAATTATTAATGAAAACTTAACACCAGATCCATTCATAGCCTTGTTTGGGATGGTTGAACAGAAGATAGTGAAATTGTCTTCATCTTGCTTCTCTTATTGCAAGATGAGTAATTTTGATCAGATGGAAAGATGCTGTCCCGCCATATGTTGCCATATCTAACTTGGGAGAAAATAAATGTCCAACAAGTGTTTTAAATTTAAAATTTTCTAATCTTTGTGGCTCCTTTTTGAATTATTTTCATGCCCTTTAATGGGAATAAAAATTATATCATTTGAGATTCTTGTGGATTTGAATTTCCTCTTAATTTCAATAATAGTGTCCTTTTTCTTAAAATTGCCCCGTAATTTTGGAATGATTTAGGGCTTGGATTATATAATCATAATTTTTCTTTTCATTTTTCAATACATTCTTGAATTGATGATGTATAAGGTATAAAAAAATCTGTAAACGTGTTTGCTTACTTTGTTACAGCTGCATCAATATTATGTATCAATCTTTTTTCTGTATGTATGTATTATATAAAATCTTAATACAAAGGTATATACTTAGAATATGAATTATGGATATGATTTACAATTTTTGTATGTTAGTGATATATGGAAAGTCTTTAGTTTACGTAACTGTCCGTATCATCTCATTTTCTGTTTGTATAAATACTTTATTAAAATCAATAAAAATATTTGAAAAAGAAAAGAAAACAATAAAAATATTGAAAAAGGAAAATAAACATTTTTAAAAGGTGATCAAAAGAATCCCAAAAATTTTTCATTGGCTTGGCTTTGCGGATGAAGATTTATGGAGGGGGTAAATGTCCACGTCAGCTGCAGGCTCGTTTGTGGCTGACAAATCCGATGTGGGACAGGCAGACACGGTTGCAGGGGAAAATTTGTTGGTTGGGGTTGGGTGTAGGGTTTTTCCTCCTTTGTCTTTTGTCAGTGAGGTGGGCTCTGCGGTCTTCTTCAAAGGAGGTTGCTGCCCGCCGAACTGTGAGTCGCCAAGATGCACGGTTTGAGGCGATATCAGCCCACTGGCGGTGGTCAATGTGGCAGGCACCAAAAGATTTCTTTAGGCAGTCCTTGTACCTTTACTTTGGTGCACCTCTGACACGATGGCCAGTGGAGAGCTCACCATATAACACGATCTTGGGAAGGCGATGTTCCTCCATTCTGAAGATGTGACCTACCCAGCGCAGTTGGATCTTCAACAGCGTGGATTCGATGCTGTCGGCCTCTGCCATCTCGAGTACTTCGATGTTAGGGATGAAGTCGCTCCAATGAATGTTGAGGATGGAGCGGAGACAACGCTGGTGATGCCGGTAAAGGACCCATGATTCGGATCCGAACAGGAGTGTGGGTATGACAACGACTCTGTATACCCTTATCTTTGTGAGGTTTTTCAGTTGGTTGTTTTTCCAGACTCTTTTGTGTAGTCTTCCAAAGGTGCTATTTGCCTTGGCGAGTCTGTTGTCTATCTCGTTGTCGATCCTTGCATCCGATGAAATGGTGCAGCCGAGATAGGTAAACTGGTTGACCGTTTTGAGTTTTGTGTGCCTGATGGAGATGTGGGGGGGCTGGTAGTCATGGTGGGGAGCTGGCTGATGGAGGACCTCAGTTTTCTTCAGGCTGACTTCCAGGCCAAACATTTTGGCAGTTTCCGCAAAACAGGACGTCAAGCGCTGAAGAGCTGGCTCTGAATGGTCAACTAAAGCGGCATCGTCTGCAAAGAGTAGTTCACGGACAAGTTGCTCTTGTGTCTTGGTGTGAGCTTGCAGGCGCCTCAGATTGAAGAGACTGCCATCCGTGCGGTACCGGATGTAAACAGCGTCTTCATTGTTGAGGTCTTTCATGGCTTGGTTCAGCATCATGCTGAAGAAGATTGAAAAGAGGGTTGGTGTGAGAACGCAGCCTTGCTTCACGCCATTGTTAATGGAGAAGAGTTCAGAGAGCTCATTGCTGTATCTGACCCGACCTTGTTGGTTTTCGCGCAGTTGGATAACCATGTTGAGGAACGTTGGGGGGCATCCGGTGCGCTCTAGTATTTGCCAAAGTCCTTTCCTGCTCACGGTGTCGAAGGCTTATAAACATTTTTAAAAGGTGATCAAAAGTATCCCAAAAATATATCACATTAAATAGCAAGAACAACTCTCCATGGATGGCACAACATCTATGAAAAATAAATCAGGACAGATCTGGAGAAAAGAAAGCCGTGCAATAAATGTAACATAGGATACAAAATGATTTATGAAAAATCTTAGGAAAAATGTCTGAAAAACAATTAAGAAAACAAAGAAAACATATGCAATTAGATTCTAAGCACGTATTTAAAAAATGCCGACAAATGAAATAAATTCAGAAAATATTTGCAATTATCTATAGAAAAGAAAAAAAATAACTCTAAAGACAAATATTAATTTTGTGCCTCGCTCCACAGACGCTGAGCTTTTACAATATTTATTTACCATATGTTGCTTTTATAAAAGATGAAGTTATCATCAGGAAAGACAAGCAACAAATGGATGTTGCAAGATCACAGGGAAATGGTCGAAGTATAAAATTTTTACATAATTTTATTGGAGAAAATTTGTAGTTTGGGCAGATATAAAGGAATAGTATATTGATATACATTAATAAATGGAACAGATTGTTTATTTATTTTAAATTCAATTAATTGATAAGGAATACAAGGAGATGAAAAGAGATTAATATGAGGCTTTGTAAAATGAATTCCTTAAATTCTTAAGTCAAATGTTAATTGAGAGACATTAACATTTTTTATAATGATCCTCTAAGAAATATATAGATATTGTGCTGTCAAAGGTACTTCTGGGGTAATCTTTGCTTTCTTTTTTTGCGATATCTATTCTTTTTTGGGGATTTTAAGGGGGTTTGGGGGATTAAACATGATGTAGTTTATACATAATTAATGTTTAATGTATGTATTTACAACCTTGTAATTGACTGCATTGTGGATGAAAATTTTAAAGTAAAATATTTTTTTAAAATGTACACTCTTATCTACATACAAGGTACATTAATTTGGAAAGATAGATATATAGAAACATAGAAAATAGGTGTAGGAGTAGGCCATTTGGCCCTTCAAGCCTACACCACCATTCATTTTGCTCAAGTCAGTACCTGCCTTCTCCCCATACCCCTTGATCCCCTTAGCCACAAAGGCCAAATCTAACTCCCTCTTAAATATAGATAAGGAACCAGCTTCAACTACTTCCTGTGGCAAAGAATTCCACAGATTCGCCACCCTCTGAGAGATTTTTTTTCCCTAATCTCAGTCCTAAAAGCCCTTATCCCCAACATTGGGACTAACCTTCATGCATCTAACCTGTCCAATCCCTTAAGAATTTTATACATTTCTATAAGTTCCCCCCCCAATCTTCTAAATTCCAGCATATAAATCTAGACAATCCAGCCTTTCTTCATATGGAAGTCCTGCCATTCCTGGTATCAATCTAGTAAACCTTCTTTGTACTCCCTCAAAGGCCAGGATGCCTTTCCTCAGATAAGGAGACCAAAACTGTACACAATACTCCAGGTGTGGTCTCACCAGGGCACTGTACAGCTGCAGTAGAACCTCTCTGCTCCTGTACTCGAATCCTCTTGTTATGAATGCCAACATACACACAAACACATATATACAGGAAAGGGACATACACAAGAAACTGCAGCTCCTAGAAGCTGATGTAAAAAGTAATCTCCTGAATGATCTCAGTGGGTCCAGCAGCATCAGTTGTCAAAAAAGAATGATCACCATTTCAGGATGGAAACCTCCATGAAGAAGGGTAATCAAACTTAAAGATGCTGATCAGGATCAAGTTAAATGATAGTTTTAAAAATGTTTAAAAATTGATAATAGAACCATTAGTACTTATATAAATAGAAAGATTAAAAAGTAGTTCCAGAGGCTTAACAAATAGTCTGTGCAAAAACAAACATAAAATGTCCGTGGAAACCAACATCAACTAGTTTAAAGTCAATGGCGCAAAAGATTAAGGTCAACAGCTTTTATTTATTGTTGGAGTCAAGTGAGGAGCAGGAATGTTGGTGCAATTAGGAGAGCAGATCATACCTTTTGAATGTGATTGATATTTTAAGCATCAGATGAAGATTATTATTGAGGAATGCACAGTAAATGTTCTCAAGATGGACTACAGCAAGGATTTGACAAGGTCGTTCATGGTGGACTGTTTGAGAAAATTAGTATATGTGATCCATGGGAACTGAATTCAAAATTGAGTTGACCATAGAAGTCAGAGAGCAGTGATGGAATTATGTGATCACTTGAGTTCCACAGGGGTCAGTGTTGAGTCCTCTGCTGTTTATGGTACACATAATAATTTGAATGACAATATAGATAGGTTAGTTGGTAAGTCGGCATAAAATCTGGTGGATACCGAAGAAGGATGCAGCAGGATGTAGATCTGCTGGAGATATGTGCAGACAAGTGTGAAGCATTGTACTGTGCGAGGTTAAATGCCAGGGAAAAGTAAACAGTAAATACCATAACTGATAGGAGGATCCTACAGAGGGATCTTGGGGTATAAATCCATTGCTCCCTGAAAGTGGCTACACAACAGATAGAATAGTAAAGAAGGTGTATATAAGTTGAATAGATATTCGACAGCATCGAGTCCACGCTGCTGAAGATCCAGCTGCGCTGGATGGATCACGTCTCCAGAATGGAGGACCATCGCCTTCCCAAGATCATGTTATATGGCGAGCTCTCCACTGGCCACCGTGACAGAGGTGCACCAAAGAAAAGGTACAAGGACTGCCTAAAGAAATCTCTTGGTGCCTGCCACATTGACCACCGCCAGTGAGCTGATAACGCCTCAAATCGTGCATCTTGGCACCTCACAGTTTGGCGGGCAGCAACCTCCTTTGAAGAAGACCGCAGAGCCCACCTCACTGACAAAAGGCAAAGGAGGAAAACCCAACACCCAACCCCAACCAACCAATTTTCCCCTGCAACCGCTGCAATCGTGTCTGCCTGTCCCGCATCGGACTTGTCAGCCACAAACGAGCCTGCAGCTGACGTGGACTTCTTACCCCCTCCATAAATCTTCGTCCACGAAGCCAAGCCAAAGAAGGAGATATTCAGAATCTTTTTTCCAGAGTAGAAATGTCAAATTCTAAAAGTTACTTTTTTTTTAAGGGAAATGTTTAAAGGAGATTTATTAGGAAAAATATCTACACAGAAAGTACTTGATGCCTGCAATGCACTGCCAGAGGAAGAGTGATAGAAACAGCTATGAGTGTATCATTTAAGAGGCATTTGGTCAGCCACATGTACCTGAAGTGAATAGAAGGATATAGATCATGTGCAACTGGATGGGATTAGTTTCATTTGACATTATATTTTTATCTTTTTTTAAATATTTTATTCAAAATATAAGCAACCATAATTAAACCAATAATACAATAATATCCTTAAATTTAACATGGTTTATATATATTAAAAAAACAAAAAAAACATCTATCCACCTCTAACCCCTACCATAATACCCCCCCCCCCCATCGCTAATCCTACCTACCTCAATTAGTCCCTGAAATAAAAGAAAATGAAAAGGAAAAAAAAAGGAGAAAACCAAGACAAGAATACATTGTGGAATAAGACATCCAGATCAAAATTTTCAAATTTTTCCAATTAAAATCATCCAAATATGGGCTCCAAAACTTCCCAAAAATATAATATTTATCTCTCATATTATACATGACCTTCTCCAACAGAATATAAGGACCGTAATTCTGAATCCCATCTCTGTAAGTAAGTTCTGTCTGATCTTTCCATGAACTTGCTATACATTTCCTCACCACTGCTAATGCCAGTCTCAGAAAAGCTATTTGAAATATATTCAAATAACATACCAAACAAATTCCACTTGTATCACCAATTTAAAAAAAAATCAATCTAGCGCAAGTTTTGTTTTCAAAATATTCTATAAACAATCCTTAACACAAGACCAAACTGAATGTAAAAATGTACATTCCTGACCATTACATCAAAAACACAAATCAGAAGGAATCAAATTATATCTTTTTAAATGCTCTGGTGTTAAATATAAATGATGTATAAAATTGTAAGTTACAAGTCTAAGGGACATTTATAATTTTTGTCACACTATCAATACAAAGTTTTCCAATGATCTCTACCCAAATCGACTCCCAAATCTTTCTCCCAATTAAGTCTTGATTTATGCAAATCAATTTTAGACATTTTCTGTTGCAATAATTTATACATTTCAGATATAAATGCTTTCTTCCCTCCTTCATAAACCACCATTTCAAATTTTGATTCTTTTGGAAGAAACAAATTCTTCCCAAAGGAATGATACAACATCAATTTAATTTGATAATAACAAAAAAAGTCTGAATTGGTATTTGATATATTTCTTTCATTCCTTAAAATGAATTAATTTCAATTATTTACTATTTTAATCCCTTTCTGATCCAAAATCTTAAGATTGTAATTATAACCATAAAAGAAAAAAGTTTATTCTGACACAAAGGAGTATATCTAGATATTTTGTTACCTTGATTACCAATTTCTTTATTTATCCCATCCCAAATGAGATAAAATTGGTGACTTTTAAGAACAACATTTTAGCATTCCATTTATAAAGAAGTAGATCCCTTGTATCCTCACTAATTCTGTTTAATTTTATATCTGCTCAAATCTATCAAGATCAAACATTCTAGTAATAAATTTTAACTGAGTGGCCTTATAGTAATTTTAAAACATTGGAAGTTGTAATCCCCCCAATTCATATTTCTATGGTAACTTATAAGTAGAAACTCTTGCCAATTTATTCTTCCATAACAATTTCCAAACTACTGTATCCAAATCTTTAAACAACGTTTTAGGAATATTACAAGGAATAGTTTAAAAAAATACTGAAGTCTTGGAAATACATTCACTTTTATACAATTCACTCAACCAACTAAAGTTATCGGCAAGTCTTTCCATTTAATTAAGTCATCTTAAATTACAGAAAATAACAGAAAATAATTTAAAGCATATAAATGATTTGTATGTGTATCTATTTTAGTGCCTGAATATTTAATTTGATCAATCCATTTAAAACATGCTACTCCTTTACAAAGAGAATAATTGGCTTCAGACAATGACATAAGTTCACTTTTATTCCAAATCATTTTATACCCTGATAATTCTCCATATTATATTAACTTTTCCTGTAAAACTTTCAATGACTCTTGATGTTCCGTTAAATAAATCAACTTATCAACCGCAAATAAACTAATCTTAAATTCATCCAATCCTGTTTTAATACCTTTTCCTGCCTTATTAATTGTGTTAGAGGTTAAACGACCAATGAAAATAATGCTGGTGACAGAGAGCAACCCTGTCTAGTAGATCTTACTATATTAAAAGATTCCGATAAAAGCCCATTTATCATAACTTTAGCTTTTGTTTGTTTATATACTATCTTAATCCAACTTATAAACATTGGTCCGAACCGAAATGTTTCCAACATTTTAAATAAAAAAAACACCATTTCACCCTATCAAATGCCTTTTCAACATCTAATGAAAAGACCATTGGTAATTGGGATTCCTCCCATGAAAAATTAATTAAACTAATTAATTTAGTTACATTATCAGCAGAATATCTACTTTTAATAAAACCTGCTTGATCAATATGAATTAACTTAGGTAAAAATTGCACTAACCTATTAGCTAGAATCTTAGTCAAAATCTTATAATCAACATTTAATAAGTAATTGGTCTATAGGACCTAGGACTCAATGGGTCCTTTATCTTTTTTTATGAATAACTGTTATAATAGCTTGCAAAAAAGATTCTGGTATCTCTAGCCTGCTTTAAAACTTCACCAATAACAGAAGTAATATTTTTTGAAATATCTTATAAAATTCCACAGTAAAACCATCCTCTCCTGGAGATTTACTATTTGGCATTGAATTCAGAACTAACATAATCTCTTTAAAATCTATTGGATTCTCCACTTGTTCCTTAATCCAATCATTCAAAATAGGTAAATGTACCTTATTTAAAAATCCATCTATTTTACTTTGATCTCTTGATGCACTTCTGAAGGATATAATTTTTTATAAAATTCCTTAAACTATTTATTAATATCCTGGGGTTTATAAGAAATTTTCATATTTTTTCTAACTGCCTTTATTGTTCTAGATACTTGCTCAGATTTCAGTTGCCATGCAAAAACTTTATGTGCCTTTTTCCCAAATTCATAATATTTTGTTTAGATCTTTGCAATAGGCATCCAACTCAATAAGTTTGCAATGTGTTATATTTCAATTTCTTAGAATCTAATTGTACTTTTTTTCTTTATCAAATTGATTACTCTGTATCTCTTTTACGAAAACATTTATATCTTTCTCTAATATATCTACCTCAACTAAATGTAGCTTTTTAAGTTTGACAGTAAAATTAATAACATGATTTAATTACATTTTTAAACCATCCCATAATATAAATTTACTATTCATAAAACTTCTATTTGTATCTAAAAACTGTTGTATTTGTTTGTTAATATATTTACAAAATTCTTCATTTTTAATAATAAAAAATTAAACCTCCAATGATATGTAGAACCCATTTTTTCTGTTATTGCATATATCAATAATACAAGTGAATGATCTGACAAAATTCTAGGCATATATTCAGTCAATACTGCATTATCCATTAACTGAGTTGAAAATTTAAAAAAAAATCATTTCTAGAATAAGTATCGAACTGAGGTGAATAAAAAGAGTAGTCCCTCTCTTTCGGGTTTAATTTAAACCATATATCAATCAAATTAAGTTCCTTCATCAATAATAATAATTTTTTTAGCCCTCTTGTTTCTCACCATCACCTTACCAGATTTACCACTAAAGGATCCTAACCACAATTAAAATCACTCCCCATCATAATATGATCATGAGAATATGATAAATTAAGTAAAACGTTCTGAAAAAACATCTCGTCATCAACATTTGGTGCATAAATATTTGCCAAAGTCCAAGATTCAGAATAAATTTTACAATTTACTAACAAAACTCTCCCTCTTGATTCATATAATGATTCCAAAATAAATGGCAATTTTTTTATGAACCAAAACTGCCACCCCTCTAGCTTTAGAATTAAAAGAAGAATAAAAGACTTGACGCATCCAGTCTTTTTTTAAAAACTTTTGATGTTCAATTTCGGTTCAATGAGTTTCTTGCAAAAATGCAATATCAACTTTTAATTTCTTAATATAAGTTAACACGCTATGTTTAATCGTGTTATTGAGCACATTCACATTAAACGTAGCAAATTTTAAATTGGCCATCTAATTTCATAAAGATCCCAATGTGTACAGCAGGGTCTCCATCCACATAACAATTATAAAATTAATCCAAATCTCCTCAAAAGAATGAAGGAAAAAGAAAAAAAAATCAAAAGCATGCCCAAAACAATATATTAAAAAAACCCTCTCCCCTTTCCCCTCTTAAGTACTAAAGTACTACTCCCTCTACAACACGGGGAGTGGCCTAAGCCACTAAATGAGTGATGGTGTCAGTTGAGCTACAATAAGATTTTGCATCTCTCCTGAACAGCAATAACAAGAATATGTTAACAAAATGTTCAGAGATGATAAGCTTCTTCCATGTCTCTATTCACTTGCTCATCATCAAACAAGATCTCTTCAGAATCACTAGATTCCTTTTTTTTACCCATCTCCTCCAGTAGATCTTTCTGTATTTTCTTCTTTTCTCCTTCTGGACACCATTACCATTTTTCTTAACAACTCTATTCAGTTTTTGCAATTGAGAGGGTGAAGCCTGACCTTCTTTAAGGTCGGGCAAAGAATTAGCCAAAATCAATGCCTTGTCATCATCTTCAAAAACTGAGATTCATATTCCCCATTTTTAAAAAAACTTTTAAAACAGCAGGAAATCTGAAAGCATATTTGTAACCCTTCTGCCAGAGGATTGTTTTTGGTGAGTTGAATTCTTTATGTCTTTTAATAATATTTTGACTGAGATCCGCATAAAATAAAAATCTTCTGTTGTGAACCATCAATGGGCTTCCATGTTGCTGTGCATTTTGAACTGCCAATCTTAAATCACTTCTCTATCCTGATATCGTAAGCACCTGACAAAAACAGATCTAGATGGTTGACCCGGCAGTGGTTTCCTTCTGAGTGCTCTATGGGTCCTATCCAATTCCAATCCTTTCAGAAACAAATCGGAACTTAAGACATCAGGTATCCATTTTTGAAAGAATTTTACTGGTTCAGAGCCTTCAAAGTCTTTTGGCAGACCCACTATCTTCACATTACTCCTCTGGCTCTGATTCTCCAATGAATCAGTTTTCTTGAACAAATCATTTTTCTCTATCCTCCATCCAGTAAAAGAATCATCAAAAGTGTTCAACTTCTGTTGGCACTAATCAATATCACAGACACAATCCTCCAGCTTATCTTCCATCTTCTTAACCTTCTTAATCTTCTTATCATACTTTATCCACAACCTTTGCATATTTTACAACATCATCTTTAACAGTTGCAATGTCCTCCATGACATTTGAAAACCTATTATTAACAGGTGTAAAAGCTAAAGAAATCTGCTGAGACATTGCTTGAAATTGTTGCTCAAAATAGTCTTTAAGTTAATGTAGATGTTGACCCTGAGCTGCAATAGGTTTTTCTCGTATTTCTTCTTGTTCACTAATTGAAATTCTTCTTCTGAACTTGGCTCTTCAAACTTTTCCATTGCTCCTGCTCCCAGATCTTCTGCATCCATCACCATAACTATTTTACTCCACCCCCACCCCAGGGCTTAGTCCGATCCTCCACCGATCCAGACTCACTGGGTCAGCGAGTGCAGCCCACCCTCACCCCCCACCCCCCACCCAAGGAGAAAAATTCTAGACATGGTGCGGATGCGCAAAGACTCCAGCTTCTGTGGAAGAACATCGCTTCCTTGGAGTAGCCGGCTGTTGTCACTGGGAGCCAGGAGGAATATTACCTGAGATGCCTGGATCCTGCTCCAAGGTAGGCTTTATCTCTTCCAAGCTCAATGATTGCATTAAAATCAGTTTTTTCATTGTTTGAGCCCTGCTTTTTTTTTCATAGTTATTTCAGGTTGTTCCAATAGTACTCTATTAAAATTCATATATTTAAAAGGGCATTTCAAAATGGGTTTTTCACAAATCTGTCGTGGGAGATGACTACACACGTCTCTCTTTGACGCCATCACGCCACTCCCCCCCCCCACTTCATTTGACATTATGGTCAGTATGGATATCACGGGCCGAGTAGCTTGTTCCTGAGCTGCACTGTTATGTGTTCTATCATTTCCCCACTGCAGCATGGGAAGCCCTTCCATTTAACCTGTACCAGTTCAGACAGCCATTGATTACAAAGGGAAGACATGGCTGCTGAATGTGGGGTCAGAACAGCACATTTCTATTCTTATTTAATTAAGCATTTTTAATTGATTTCCAAGTACCCTTTTATGTATTTTGTTGTTGTCATAAGAGAGTTCAATTTTAAATTGCTTATGAATATTTTTGAATGTCAGACATACTCAATTTCCTTGACAGATTAGACAGCTGATAATCAATGGGTCTTAAGCAGCTTTCAAAGCACAGCTTCAAGTAGAAACTGTGGGTTTTGACCATCTATCAGCTGGGCATTGGCTTCCTAGAAGAATATTGTACTCAATCAGCCACTCCAAGTAAGAATAAGCTTCAAGGTCATGCGACCAGTGAGCTTGAGTGAATCACCATTCAGCAAATGATCTGGGTCAATAGACTTTTACTTTAAGATGTAATATTAAGAAACTGCCTATTGTCAGAGATCAGTCAGCTCAGACAGTGAAAGGCTGCTATTTGTCATTGGGAGATGGTTTTTAAATTTAGACATTCACACGATGACAGGTCATTTCAGTCCATGTGTCCGTGCCACCAAAATGACACCCAATTAATCTTCACTCCTGGTATGTTTTAAATGGTGGGAGGAAACCAGAGCCCACAGGGAAAATCCATGCAGACATGGGGAGAACATACAAACTCCTTACAGACAGAAATATTTGTCAGAAGTACAGTAAATCACAAACATCTGCAGATACTGTGTTTGAACTATGGTGTCTACAGATCTTCGTGATTTAGTTTTGACAACAAAGTGTTTACATGACTTTGGTGATTTACTCCTTACAGACAGCACGGGATTGGAACCCAGGTCCTGATCGCTGGCGCTGTAAATGCATTGTGTTAACCGTTACACAAATCATGCTGCATTGAACCATGTCCAATCATTTTTGAAGGCAAACTTGAGCAGCTGTGTACCTCATAAGTCTGGTTAAAAGGCACAATCCAGGTGTGGGAGATGGCAGACTGGGCTGGCTAAATTGACATGTAACAGCAAGTTCACTGAACACAATCACTAAGGAAGAATAGAACAAAATTGTGCTCCACAGATCCACTGCCACCCTCCTGAGAGATAATTAACCTTCTTGCAGTCCTGTCTGCATGTCTTTGGGGCTTGACTCCTTCCACTAATTTCCTGGACTGCCAACATTGCATTTTGAGCAAGTGTCTGATGAGCCTACCTTTCGTATTTGAGACATATTTGCCATTTTCACTCTCTTCAATGCTCCAAACCAATGTCTGCAGTCCAATGGTGTATCATTCTTCATTAGTTCCCAATTACAGAATGATTGGTAAGAGCTCACATTCTTTTTAATGTACCAATATAAGCTAATATTAAATGAAATATAAAAGGATGCAGAGCATGGTAAACTACTTCTGAGAAATCTAATTGGAAGTTGCTGATGTTGTCTGATAGATACTTTCTGTGCCAGCGACTTCCTGTTCATTATTTAACATGTAAGCAGTTCAAAAATCTTACACAGATTTGCATCAATATTTAGTAAAATGAAGAGCAGGTCCGGATTTACAGGTTGAGCGAAACACTCAAAGTGTGTGTGTTCTGATCATTCTTCGAGGTTCTAGTTCTCAATAATGGTTTTCAATTTCTGGAAAGGTATAATTGCAAGAACCACCCTTTATTATGATAAATGATATGAGCAGCAGAGATTCAGCCAACATTCAGAATACTGGCGATGCTTTTGTGTGCATGTGAGCATACAATGAGATAAAATAAATGTTTTTCTTATTTTCTTCATGATTCATTATTAAAGGTTTTCTGGCTATTATGGTGAATTGTACTACAGACCTGCCAATTGTTATCTGCCAACCTTGTTCTCTAGTAGGTCTCAGGATTATAGTCATTGTCTTCAATGTGGTATTTGCATTGATGATTTTGTGACAATGGAGCTTTATTTTAAGGCAGATTTGTGCCATTAAATTATTCAGCAATTAAATTAAGCCTGCCAAAATAATTGAATTTAGCACTCTTAATGACTACCAGGGCTGTTCAATCTGATGCTCAGATTTCATTCAAATTTGAAGCAGATGTTACAGCATAATATTCAAGCAATTTCACTCAAAATGGCCAAGAGTAACTTTAGATCTCACTTCAAATAATGGACGTCCCTCATATAGCCATTTTGAAATGGTGAAATGTTACATTCAAATGATATTGAAAATCAAAACTTTCTTTTAAATTGTATTTTATCTTTTTCCCATTGGATTATTAAGAACTTCAAACATACAGTCAAGGTCACAACATATCCATGTTGATATTTATACTGTACATGATGCTTCTTAGTCTTTAATTCTAATGTGGAAAATATAATAAAATCAGAAAATGGTGGAAATACTGAGCATGTCAGTCAGCATCTCTTTAATTTATAAAAAAAATAGACTTAAGACACGGTAACCGATATGGAAAAGGCACATCGACCAGTTAAGAGCAGTGGAAAGTGCTATGATACCAGAGGCTGAGGCAGTAGATACATCCACAGAAAGGCCAACCCTGCGAGCGTCTCCACCACTCACCGACATTCATAGAGAGAAGCCCGGATCACCACCTGAAAAGAATACCTTCAAGAGGGGCACACAAAACCAGAGACCAGGCAAGCAGTTCTCTGGACTTTCACGCTCCAACACTGGAAAGGCTCTTAAGATCATCTTCACCACAGCCCAGCTATATCCTACCCGATGAACTGGAACCGGAACAGATCAAGCCAAAAGCTGATGCCATCCCACTCTGTAGATCCAAAACAGCCAGACACCCGCCGGAACAACTGAAAGACTATGTGCCATAACCAGTAGATTAAAATAAAAGGGGGGTTTTGCACTGTTCAGTATGTTTTTTTCTTTTCCAAGGGATGCTTCTAACCCAATATACTCGGGATCCCGCTATATTATGCATGTTTCCTTAATTTTTTTTGTGGGGAGGGGAAGAGTGTTGGGTATGACGCCACTACATGTACGTGATGACGTGGGGACACTTTGATATAGATGTATGCTTGTCAGAACACCATTTTAGAATGTTGTAAATTATCAATGAATCAACAGCCTGCTGTGTCTTTCTTATTATGAAGCGTGCTAAACACAATGGTGACAGGTCCTTCCGCCACATGTGCCCATGCCCTCCCAAATACACCAATTAATCTACAATCCATGTACGTTTTTGGAAGGTGGGATGAAAGCACCCAGAGGACACTCATGCAGACAAGGGGAGAATGTCCTTGCAGACAGAGCTGGATTCTAAGCAGGATTGCTGCTGTAATATCATTCCGCTACCCGTTACTTTAACAATAGAAATGCAGAGTGAATGTTTCAAGTCACAATTTCTTGACCCATCTTTAAACTTGAAAAGTTAACTTTTTGGCTCTTGTTCTCTTTCTACATGTGCTGCTTGACATGTTCAGTATTTCCTGCACTTTTTTTTTTATTTCTGAGTGCAACAGAGCTTTTCTTATTTTCAAAAATTAACAGGTGCTTCTATTCCACATTCACTTCTCTAATTCCCCTCAGAAGGAGCTAAAGTTATCGCTCAAAATGACCCTGAATGATACTCCTGACTCAATATCAGGACTGAGCGACACATTCATTCTCTAGTTTACCTCTATCCTGTTTGCATTACGCCTTTCCTTTCCTTGATATGCACAAGCCTGAACGTCATTGCAGACAAGCCAACATCACTAAATTAATCTTATGAAATGGAATAATTGAACACAAACAGGCTCTTTGCCCATTGACTCATGTCGAACTGTTATTCTACCTAGTGCAGTATTTCTCAACCTTTTTCTTTTCACTCACATACCACTTTAAGTATTCTCTAGGCCAATGGTGCTCTGTGATTAGTAAGGGATTGCTTAAAGTTGGAAAGAAAAATTTTGAAAATCACTATTTTAATTCGTACCTCATGGACTTGTTAATGTGCACAGTTTCATAACTCCAAAGGAAATTGGCCAATGACAATTTTTCTCAAGCAAAATATTTCAGGGACCATTGGGTCTAGAGCAGTGATTCTCAACCTTCCTTTCCCACTCATATACTACCTTAATCCATCCCTTACTTATTACAGAGCACCAATGGCATAGGGATTTCTTAAAGTGGTATGTGAGTGGAAAGAAAAAGGTTGAGAACCACTGACCTAGACCTATTGATCTGTCCCCAGACCATACCCCTCCATACATTCTCATTCATGTATCGATCCAAATTTCTCTTAAATGTTGAAATTGAACACATGACCACCCTTTCACAAGCAGATTGTACCACACCACCCCCTGAGGAAGACGTTTCCTCAATGTTCCCCTGAAACAATTTACCTTAACCCATGTCCTCTCATCCTTGCAAGTAGGTTTGAAGTGAATATCAATAAATACGATTTCCTAAAACTGCACGAGAGAAGTATTAGAAATTTTCCAAGTAAATTTGAGGTGGAAATTAATAGCAAAGTTAATGAACGCTGGATGAAATGCTGGAAGCAGCCCTGATTCAGTCATTGATACAAAGAGAAAGTGTTGGGGTGATGAAAAATATGACAGCACTGCCAGAGCTGTTGTAACAGCGGTGCTGCCATTGGTGCTGACCTGGGAGAATGGGAAGTTGAAACACAGAGCTGCTCTGAAAATTTCAACCATCCGGTTCCAACGCAGGAAGCTCTGTACAAGCTTTAAATGGCCTGTTGAGGAGTCGACAGGGTTTGGAAGTAAAATCCTGCAATTGCGAGGTCTGTGCTGAAGATAGCACTGCCTGTGCTTGGTAACAGCCATGAGGGGTTGCAGATTCCAGGGAGCCTTGGGCCAACAAGGCATCAGAAACAGGGAGAACATCCCTCTTTGAGAAGGAGAAGCATAGGAGACACCCCTATAGGGCAGTGACCAGCAAGGGTCTCTGCAGCTAAGGCACCCACACACTGCAGGCAACATGGACAGGGGACCTGCACTGGCTGCTGGACACTGGCTCATAGGAACCAGGTATCAGAGCTGGGACTCGAGAGGGTACTGTGGTCAAGAAGGGCTCCTGATGGGCCTGGACACTGAAGCCTTCCTGATCATGTTGGAGGTTTGGATCCGGAGCTCAGGTTGCCGATGAATTGAGCAAGAGTCTGTGTGGCTGCGATGCTGCAGGAGTCCTGGAAGTGAATCCACAGACACACTCAGTAACTCGGAAGGGTCTCTCTTTTGTTTCTCTTTCTCTTGTTCTGTAAGGGGCACTGGACAATACTAATGGTGACTCTGTCTTACAGCAGAGAAAAGTTAATCATGTATATTATATAACAAGAAAAGGAACCATGAACCTTGTTTCACCCCTACTCAATGGAAAAAAGCTTGCCTGCATCTATATTCCTCATGATTTTGTATACCTCGATCAAATCTCACCTCATTCTCCAGAAAATAAAGTCCTAATCTATTCAATTGGATCATAGATTTCATCACCTCCAGACCACAATCAGGGAAGATTGGTGAGAACATCTACTCCACAATCTCCATCAGTACCGGAGCACCACAGAGCTGTGTTCTTAGCTCCCTGCTCTACTCACTTTACACCTATGACTGTGTGGCTCAGTACAACATTGACACCATCCACAAATATGTTGATGATACCACAGTAGTGGGTATATAAAGAAGGGGATAAGTCAGCATACAGGATAGAGATAGAAAACTTGGCTGAATGGTGCACCAGCAACAACCTTGCACTCACTGTCACCAAGGAATTGATTGCTGACTTCAGGAAAGGAAAGCCAGTGATCATTGGGGGATCAGAAGTGGAGTGTGAGAACAAATTTAGGTTCTTGGGAGTCACTATCTCGGAAGATCTTTCCTGGACCCAACACACCAATGGCACGTCAGCACCTCTACTTCCTCAAGAGTTGTGGAGGTTTGGTATGACACCAGAAACACTGGCAAATTTCTTCAGAGGTGTAGTGGAGAGTGTGCTGACCAGCTGCATCATGGTCTGTTATAGGGCAGATACACCAGAGTGTAAACCCCTCCAAAAGGTAGTGGACACAACCCAGGACATCACTCTATTGAGAACATCCCACCATCGAGAACATCTACAGGGAACTGTGCCATTGGCGAGCAGCAGGAATCATCAAAGATCCACACCACCCAGCACATGCTCTGTTCTCACTGCTGCCATCAGGAAAGAGGTATCGGTGCCATAAGACTCGCACCACCATGTTCAGGCACAGCTGCTCCCCCTCCACCATCAGACTCCTCAATGACGAACACAATCAAGGACTCATTTAAGGACTTTCGTTTGTGCACTTTATTGATTTTCTCTTGTTCTCTCTGTATTGCACAGTTTGTTTACATTTGTTAACTGTTTACAGTTCTTTTATATGTTTACATGTTTTACATGTGTACTTTCTTTTGCATGACCAATAAGTGTTAATTCTCATGATATTCTTGACCACGTTTGATAATTTCTACAACTCCCTGGGTGCAAAAGTTTCCAATCCAGGCCATGGTGCAAACAGCAGACCTTCTACCGAACTCTTGTAGAAGTTCAAGAAAACACCTGATGATAATCTTTCCAAACTTCTTTGAAAGGATGGTGGTTAATGCACCTTATTCATGGTTTGTTCAATATGCAGGCCCCTGAAGTGTTTCTCTGATTCAAAATTCAGATTTATTGTCGAAGTACAGATATGGCATTCACATGCATCCCTGAGATACTTCCTCCTGCAGACTACGCAGAACTTTTACTCATTGGTATCTATACTCAAGAAAAAAATGATATGCATACAAAAGAGAGAATGTAAATGATGCATAAATGTAAACAAATTGTAAGGAGGCATTACAATCTATGCCGAGTGAAAAATCGCCTGGAGAAGACTGATTTACATTGGAATTTTATAAAGAATATTATGATTTGTTATTTCCTGTAATATACAGATGTACATAAATAAGCCACTGATACAGGTTTATTTCCAGAGTCATTTTCAAGGGAATTTATAACAGTTATACGAAAGAAAGGAAGAGATCTATTAAAAGTAGCTTCGTATAGACCAATATCTTTATTGAATATCGATTACAAGATTGTAGCAAAGGTATTAGCAAACAGACTGGCTAATTTCTTACCGAAATTAGTACATGTGGATCAAGCTGGATTTATCAAGAATAGGTATTCAGCTGATAATATTACTAAATTAATTACAATAATTAATGGTTCAAGACAGCAACTTGGCAGGCCTCTCTGTTGTGATCCATGTACGGCTCCTAAATTTGTTCAAATAATGTGACTTTATTTTTTTAATTATATGTTATTTTTTCCAATGGAATACATTTATTCATTTCCATGTACCATTGCTGTACTCTCAGACTCTCTTCTGATTTCCAAGTTGACATTATACATTTTTTTGCTACAGCTAAGGCTATCATAATAAATCTTTTTTGCGCTTCATCCAGTTCAAGGCCTAAATCTTTACTTCTTATATTATTTAGAAGAATGATCTCTGGATTTTTTGGTATGTTGCTTTTTGTGATTTTATTTAATATCTGATTTAGATCTTCCCAAAATTTTTTTCACTTTCTCACATGCCCAAATTGCGTGCCCCGTTTCCTTCTTACAGCGAAAACATTTATCTGATAATGTTGGATCCCATTTATTTAACTTTTGGAGCGTGATATATAGCCTGTGTAACCAATTATATTGTATCATGTGTAACCTCGTGTTTATTGTATTTCTCATAGTTCCGGAGCATAGCTTTCTCTTTTTTGGTCGGGTTAAGGCATTATATACTAATCCTTCTGATCGGGTGGTGATGAATGGACAGATTTTGCCAGTATTTAATTTGTTCAGATCAGCTAGACAGGGCTGTCCGCTGTCACCAGCCTCCACCCCCTAAAATGATAGAATGAGAAGAAGACAAAATGAACTGACTCAGTGCGTAAAAGTAGATGACACAATTTTCTTGTTTATTTTCATTGTGTGATGACATTGTTTAATGAGTTTATTGTATTGTATATGTTTAATGTTTAATGGGTTTGGAGGGGGTGGGAAGGAGGGAGGGAAGGGAGGGGGGAAAGGGGAGAAAATGACACTGTATATTCGAGAGGGAAATGTTTGTGTGTATTTTGGTTAATATGGTTTATGGTGTGAAAAATAAATGATACGGGGTAATTTCGGGTTATAAAGTAAATTGGGATAAAAGTGAGATATTTCCAATATTGGATGAAGACTATTCAGATTGTAAACAGCTTATGAACTTTAAATGGTCCAATAAAATTAAGTATTTAGGAGTAATAGTGGATAAAGAATATAAAAATTTAAACAATTTAAATTATATGCCTTTATTAAACGAGATTAAATTTGACTTAAATAGATGGAAGGAGTTACCCTTAACACTGACTGGATGAGTTAATTGTATTAAAATTAATATATATCCTCGTATTCAGTATTTATTCCAATCCATTCCGACTGCTGTACCGGGAAAACTTTTTAAGGAATTAAATAAAACAGTTCATTTGTTTTTATGGAAAGGTAAATTTTCAAGACTTTCTATGCAAAAGTTGACATGGAGGTATGACTTAGGAGGTCTTCAACTACTACATTTTCAGAATTATTATGAAGCAGCACAATTAAAGTTTATTAATACATTGTTTGATATTGATCAACCTCTGGTATGGACGAAGGTGGAGTTGGACCAGATTCAGGAAAGAAATATACATCATTTTATATGTAAATGGAATCCATCACTTTTACAGCAGTATAAATTGCCAGTATTGAAATATTTGATGGAGGTATGGTATAAATGGAATCAAATTACAGGATCGAAAGGTAATATTTCAGTTAAGATGCCATTATATCAGAACCAGAGAATCCCATTTTCCTTGAATAATACTTATTTGAATGATTGAGAATCAAAAGGTATGATATTAGTGGAGGATTGTTTTGAAGCAGGTCTATTTCTTTCTTTTAATAGATTTAGAGAGAAGTTTGGTATATTACAAAATACTTTATTTTCTTATCAAGTATGAGATTTATTGTTAGAATGTTTTGGTAGAGAGTTAGTATTGCCTTGTCAAATGAAATTTGAGAGATTAATTGTTGATAAGGGGAAAAAAGGATTTGTCTCAGAAATGTACATGTTACTACAGGAAAAGATGAAGAAGGTGGATATATTTAAAACAAAAGATAAATGGGAGAATGTCTTATCTATTCCTATATCTGTAGAGGAGTGGTCTAATATGTGTCTTGACAGTGTTATGAAGTTAATTAATGTATGATATAGTTTGGTTAATTATAATTTTTTGCATCAGTTATATTTAACTCCTGAAAATTTTTTTAAAAATATGGATTTAGTCTGTTAGACTTGTGTTTTCGGTGTGGTGAACAGACTGGTACTTTTTTACATTCAGTATGGGAATGTACAAAGATTAAGCACTTCTGGGAAAAAGTAATTAAATTTTTGCGAGATTTATTCAAGATAGGTCTATATGTTGACCCATGGGTATATCTATTGAGATATATGAATACATTAATAACAGGTTTGCAATTGGAGAAACCTCAAATTGCATTTATACGTTTAGGATTGGCAGTAGCTAGAAAATGTATAGCTCTTACCTGGAAAATGATGTTGAACTGGGTATACAAAGATGGTATAATAAAATTCAATCATGTATTTATTTCGAAAAGATAATATATAATTTGCGGAATAATTATTCTTTTTTTGTTAAAATGTGGAGTCTGTATTTGGAATGTATGGGTTTTGATGTTAAGTAAAAAATTTATTTGTGATGAAAGATGTAAAGGATGGCACACCAAACAACAACCCATTATGACCTGATATTATTGTGTTTTTTTAAAAAAGAGGTCCAAAGGGGAGAGGGTTCTGATCGGGGGGGGGGGGGGGGGAAATAGGTGGGAGGGGTGGAGGGGGATAATAGGGGTTAGTTTTAGATTATATTTTGCTTTTTTGTAAAACCCTTAAATAAAATTTTCAAAAAAATGTAAACAAACTGCAAAACAAATACTCATTAATAAATAATGTGTAAAGTAAGAGTCCTTAAATGAGTCTCTGATGGAGTCTGATGTGTAGGAGTCTGATGGTGAAGAAGTAACAACTGTTCCTGAATCTGGTGGTATGAGTCTTGTGGAACCTCCATCTCTTTCCTGATGGCAGCAGCAAGAACAGAGCATGTCCTGGGTTTATTGATCTTTGATGATTGCTGCTGCTCTCTGATGACAGCATCCCAGGTAGATTTTCTCAATGGTGGAGAGAACTTTGCCTGCAATGTACTGGGCTGTGTCCACAATATTTTGCAGGGCTTTTCCTTCAGTGGTATTGGTGTTCCCCAACCAGGCAGTGATGTGGCCAGTCAGCATGCTTTCCACTACACATCTGTAGAAGTTTGCCAAAGTTTCCGATGTCCCGCCAAACCTCCTTAGGAAATAGAGTAGTTGATGTGGTTTTCTCACAATGATGTTAGAATTTTGAGTCCAGGAAAAGTGATCCAAGATAGTAACTCCTAGGAATTTAAATTTGCTCACCATTTCCACCTCTGATCTCTCAATAATTGTACATCTCTAGTTTTCTCTTCCTAAAATCTACATTCAGTACCTTGGTTTTCATGATATTGAGTTTCTAGTACACCATTCAGCCAAGTTTTCAATTTCCCTCCTGTATCCTGACTCATCAACCATTTTATACAACCCACTACCATAGTATCGTCAGCATATTTCTAAATGGTGTTTTTGTAGTACTGAGTCACACAGTATTAATGTGTAAAGTGAGTCGAGCGGGGGGCTAAGGACACAGCCTCTAGAGCTCTGGTTATGATGGAGATTGTGGAGGAGATGTTCTTTCCAACATTAACTGATTGTGGTCTGGAGGTGAGGAAATTCAGGATCCAGTTATACAGTGGCCTAGGTGTTGGAGTTTGCTGAACAGTTTTGAGGGCATAATGTTGAATGATGAACTGTAATTAATAAGGAGAATCCTGATGTTTGCATCTTTGCTGTCCAGGTGTTCTGGGGTTTTTGTAGAGCCAATGAGATGGCATCTGCTCTAGACCTGTTGCTGTGGTTGGAAAATGGATGCTTTCATGTCACTGCTCAGACAGGAGCTAACATGGTTCAACACTAGCCTCTTCATCCCGGTGAATGTGTGTGTCACTGGTCAGTAGTCATTTAGGCAGGTTACTGGATACTTCTTGAGAACTGGTACAATGCAGGCCTGTTTGAAACAGGTTGACACTACACCTTGTCAGAGTCAGCTGTTGAAGGTATCCATGAATATATTGGCCAGTTGGTCAGCACATTTTCAGTACTCTGCCAGGTTCTTTCCAGATGGGGTGCTTCCCTTGGAATCGTTCTCCTGATGGCAGCCCACATGTCATCCTTGGATACGGACCCTAGAAGATTGTCAGGAAAGGTGGGTGTGCTCAATAGTTTTTACTTGTTCTGGTGGTCAAATCAGGAGAAGAAGGCATTGAACTCACCTGGAAGTGAAGCTTTGCTGTTTCCTATTGCACCAGATTTGGTTTAGAAGCAGCTTACACCATTTAGGCCCTGCCCCAGCTGCTGGCCATCCTTCACTAATTCCATTTTTGTCTGGAATCTCCACTTCACCGGGGAAATGGCTTTCCGTGAGTCATACCTGCTCCTTGTGTAATATTCTGTGGATGACCATGAACTCGAGGGCATCAATCATCTCTTCCACCATCCTGCCAATGAATTAATGAGGTCCTTCAGCCTCCCTTTTCTAAAGTTCAAAATCTGATTCTTTGACTGGACCAAAGGGGAATGCCTCATCAGCAAGCCCATATCCGGAGAATGGCTCCCACAGCTACCACTGGGGTCCTACATTATATGATAGCTGCATGCAGTGAGGCTTGAAACAATTACACCGTATTATGTAAATTAATCAATAGATTTGTCTTCTAATAAACAGACCAATGAACATTAGACTTGCACTGGGACTCATAATTCTTGTCCCATTAAACGCTGCTGTTGTTTTTTTTTGCAATGTCTTAAGAGGGTTCTTCTGCATTGCAGCAATGCTTCAGAAAGTTAGTAGGAATCATGAACATAACTTTCCTATTTCCGAGAACAGACTATTTATATCTCTGCAATCTCCATAATGCATTCAATCGCATTATTTGAAATACTGCAGATTTCCTTAGATAATGACCAGTACTACATTTCAAGCACATAGTATGTTAGATGAATGCACAGAGCACCATCTTTCGATCTGCCTCACTGTTCAGCGTAATTTAATGGTCCACTTTTCATTTTGAAGAATGATAGGCTGGTCTTTAAATCTGCTACAGACCCAGGCAACACTAGAACATTTAGTTTATCTTATCCCTATCACAGGAACTTTCTAATTAAATCAGACATTTGGAAGAAGCATTGAGAATTGCAGTGTCCATCAGTGCGATTGGCTCAAGACAAACCATTCAAGATTGAGTTGGCTGGGTCCTGTAGGACACGCCAGCCAGTTTGTGTCTTTGTCAATTTGAGACGCAAACAACACAAGAGATCGACTTACCTCAGCTCTTCCTTGCCAATTTATTTCCAGAAACAACAGTCTAGTACAGCTTTGTCCGAATTGCCAGCACACAAAGTCCTCCTATGGGTTGTGTAATAAACCTTAGAATATGCCTTGCAATTCAAATATTTGCATTAGTGAGAGAGGATAGGAAGACCTGTATTGTTCTACAATCAATTACGCAATGGTTGTACATGAACTCACCAAACTAGTTGACAAAATTTAATTTACTGAGACCGTTGATGAAAGTGCCTCAACTAGCACAAGATTTTAAGATTTAGCTGAAACTCCAGAGCCACCCACTTGAATGTGAATAACCGAAGAAACTTATTAAAGTGGACCTTCTACTTAATGACTTGATATGAGCCCTGCAAGTCTTGCCATATCTGATTATGAATGATGATAGATCATTACATTAAGGCAGGAAGGACTCCACGGGCATCACTATTATCACGGGGAACAACACAATAGCAAATCCTACACATTGAAAATGGCGGAGTGGAGAGTCATGTGATGGAGTAGTGACCGGTAGGAGAATACTAGCCCTCTCCAGAAAAGAAAAAAAAATCAAAGCCACAGACACACAAACCACAACAAATTAAAAATAAAGGTGTGGAGAAAATGGCACCAAAAAAAAGCCAAAAACACGGGAAGAAAAGAAGAAGGAAAGACGTCAGAAGAGAAAGGTGAAGGCCTTACCTGTACGAAGAGGCAGAGGCCCACTGTGGAGAGAGAAGCCCACTCCCTAAGGTCAGTGGAAACCCTGAGCTCAGGACCACAAAGATGGCTCACGGAGCCAAACAGAAGTGCGCAAACATGCATGCGCGACTCCTCGCACATGCACGATGCGCACAACAAAAACAACACCGATGGGAGGGGGGACCAGCTGAGGAGTGGATCTCCACAGCTTCAACAGACAAGAATGACCCAACAGCAGGGCTTCCAGCAGGAAAACACAGAAAATAAAGGGAACAAGAAGGAAGAGAGTGAAAAAAGGAAATCAGAGAAACAGCAGATGACCAACCCAGAGGAAGAAGACCAAAACCAAAACACCTTTAATATAAACAAAAATACCCAGCAAACTGAGATAAACAACCCAACAAGATAGTCAGAAGAGACAGAGTTAGAGGACACAGATCCTGGAGTGGACTCAGAGGAAGACGAGGGAGAACATCAAACTCTACACAGAGAAATGGAAGATGAAAGGAAGGGACAGTTCATGGATTAAAAAAAAAATCAAGAATATATGGAAGCATTAAAAGAATGGCTGACATGAAAATTCAGTGAAATAAAAATAAGAATAAAAGATACAGAAGAAAAAGTGAATAGATTAGGGATGGTCATGACAGAAATAGGGAAAAGAGTAGACAAGGTGGAAGAACGAGAAACAGCCATAGGAATGGAGGTAGATGACTTAAAAAAGAAATTGGAAGAATCTGATAAAAAAAAGTTAAAGAAACAGAGGAACTGTTAGCTCAGAAGATAGATATAATGGAAAACTATAATAGGAAAAACAATATAAAGATGGCCTTAAGGAAGATGAAGAAGGCAAAGAATTTATAAAAGAATGGATCCCCAGGGTCCTAGGAATGCCAGAATTACAGGAAGGAATGGAAATAGAAAGGGCACACAGAACATTAGCCCCTAAACCACAGCCACAACAAAAACCAAGATCCATTCTAGTAAAATTCCTGAGATATACGACAAGAGAAAATATATTGGAGAAAGCAATGAAAAAAATAAGTGAAGACAAAAAAACCACTGGAATACAAGGTTCAAAAATTTTCTTTCACACAGACATGAGTTTTGAGCTCCTGAAGAAGAGGAAGGAGTTTAATGTAGCAAAATCTACTCTATGGAAAAAAGGTTATAAATTTATGCTTAAAATAGTTATCCCGGGGCAGCAAAGCAAACTGTTCTTGGATCCGGAGAAAGCACCAGAATTTCCAGAACATCTACAAAACAGACAGAGAGATGAAGAGATGTAACAAGAACAAGAATGACGACAAACTATATATAAAGAAGAAGAATAAATATATGTAAGAAGTAAGAAGGGAAGAAAGGAAGGAAGGGGGTAATTAAGAGAGTGAGCTTTGTAATATGTGAAGATAAAAATTTTTTCTGGGGGGCTGGGTGGGGAAGAATAATGGCCACTGCGAAATCAGTTGACGCTTCTGAGCAGGTTCGCAATCCAAATGGAGAGGGGAGATGTGGTTGCCCGACAAGGGACAAAGGGCAACTCAGAGAGGGGAGGGACTATTGGGGTTAAGGGAATTTTAGATGTGAGAATAGTGGAAATATTTTATGTTTTAGAACTGTTGTCTTAGAGTGTGTTCAAAAAAACCCAGAAATGGATAAGAAGGGAAGGTGGTGATGAGAAAACAGAAAGGAAAGGTAAACAAAGTATGAAATGGGCATGATGAACTATATGATTTTAAATATTAATGGAATACATAACCAAATCAAAAGGAAGAAGCTGTTAAATTTACTGAAGAAAGAAAAAATTGATAGAGCATTCGTGCAAGAAACACATCCAACTGAAGTGGAACACAAAAAATTAAAGAGGGATTGGATAGGGCACGTAACGGCAGCATCATATAATTCAAAAGCCAGAGGAGTAGCTACATTAATCAATAAAGATGTACCAATCAAAATAAAGGAGGAAATAATAGATCCAGCAGGGAAAGGTATCTAATGATAAAGTGTCAGATATATTCAGAATTTTGGAATTTGCTCAATGTATACGCACCTAATGAAGAAGATCAAAAATTTATGCCAGATATCTTTTTGAAGATCGCAGATACGCAGGGGAATATATTAATAGGAGGGGATTTTAACCTTAATTTGGACTCAAAGATGGATAAAACTGGAAAAAAGACTAACAGAAGATCAAAGTAACCAAATTTATGATTAAATCGATGAAGGAAATGCAACTTTTGGATATATGGAGGAAACAACACCCAAAGGAAAAGGAATATTCATATTATTCAGTTAGTCATAAAATATACTCAAGGATAGACCTGTTCCTGTTGTCAGCCCACATCCAAGGGAGAGTTAGGAAAATGGAATATAAAGCTAGATTGTTATCGGATCACTCACCCCTGCTATTGGCAATAGAGCTGGAGGACCTCCCACCGAGAACATATAGATGGAGATTAAACTCCATGATACTTAAAAGTCAGGATTTTAAAGAATTCATTGAGCGACAAATTAAAATGTACTTTGAAATAAATACGGAATCAGTGAAAGATAAGTTTATACTTTGAGACGCAATGAAAGCATTCATCAGAGAGCAGATAATAAGTTATGTAACTAAGATGAAGAAGGACTACAATCGGGAAATAGAACAGTTGGAAAGGGAAATAGCAAGTACAGAAAAATAATTAGCAATAAAGGAAGATACAATTAAAAGAAGAGAATTGGCAGACAAAAAAATAAAATATGAAAAACTACAAACATATAAAGTGGAGAAGAACATAATGAAGACAAAACAGAAGTATTATGAGCTAGGAGAAAAACACGCACAAAATACTAGCGTGGCAGCTTAAGACAGAACAAACATCAAGGAAAAAGGACAAACAAATTAAATATAACCCAATGGAGATCAACAAAAACTTCAGGGAATTCTACGAGAATCTATATCGAACTGAGAACAAAGGGAAAGAAGACAAAATAGATGAATTTCTAACTAAAATTCAACTACCGAAATTGCAAACAGAGGAGCAAAATAAATTAATACAACCATTTGAAATAGAAGAAATACAGGAGATATTAAAAAAAACAACTGAACAGTAAAATGCCAGGAGAGGATGGACTCCCAATAATATTCTATAAAACATTTAAAGACTTATTAATTCCTCCTCTCCTGGAAGTTCTGAACCAGATTCAAAAAACACAAAACATGCCAGATTCATGCAAAACAGCAATAATTACAGTAATACCAAAGACGGGGAAAGATCCAGCATTGTTTCGAGCAATATCTCTATTTAACACAGATTATAAGATAATAGCTAAACTATTAGCAAACAGATTGGCCAACTGTGTACCAAAAATAGTAAAACTAGATCAAACTGGATTTATTAAAAAAAGATGAACAACGGACAATTTCTGTAAGTTCATTAACTTAATCCATGCAGTACAAGGAAACAAGACACCAACAGTGACGGTTGCTTTAGACGTAGAGAAAGCCTTTGAAAGAGAAGAATGGAATTATTTATTCAAAGTACTACAGAAATTCATCCTACCAGAAAAATATATCAATTGGATTAAAGCATTATATAAGGGACCATTGGCGAAGGTGACAGTAAATGGATATATATCAAAACAATTTAAATTAAACAGATCAACAAGGCAGGGATGTCCACTATCTCCCTCGCTGTTCGCGTTAGCTATAGAACCACTGGCAAAACTGATAAGAATGGATAATATGATAAGAAGGATAAAAATAAAAGAGAAGGAATATAAAATAAGTTTATTTGGAGATGACGTCATATTATACTTAACAGAACCAGAAATATCAATAAAATAATTACATAAGAAATTGAAGGAATATGGAGAAGTATCGGGGTATAAGATCAATGCAAATAAAAGTGAAGCAATGCCAATGAATAATGTGGATTTCACAAAGTTTAAGAAAGAATCACCATTTAGATGGCAAACACAAGCAATTCGATACCTAGGTATACAACTAGATAATAATCTCGGCCATCTATACAAACTAAATTATCAGCCATTAATGAAAAAATTACAAGATGACTTAGAGCACTGGAAAGACTTACCACTAACACTGATAGGAAAGGTAAACTGTATTAAAATGAATATCTTCCCAAGGATACAATACCTATTTCAATCATTACCAATTCACCTAACAGAGAAATTCTTCAAGGAGCTATAGAAAATAATAAGGAAATTCTTATGGAAAGGGGGGAAACCGAGGATAGCACTAGATAAATTAACAGAATGGTACAAACAAGGGGGCTTACAGCTACCAAACTTTAAGAATTATTATAGAGCAGCACAATTAAGATACCTATCAGATTTTTATCAAACACAGGAAAAACCAGATTGGAGCATTACAGATAAAATAGGGGAAAAGGTACCTGAACATATACTATATAAGTGGGATGAAAAGTTGGTGCAACATAGGAATTCACGTACTGCACCATCTGCTCAACATTTGGAAGAAGATTCACGTAGAAAGGAATAAAATAAATTATCAAATACCAAAATTGATATTGACACAAAATCAACTAATCCCTTTGACAATAGATAACCTTTCCTTTAAAGAATGGGAGAGAAAAGGGATCAAAAGAATAGAAAATTGTTTTTCGGGAAATAAATTATTATCTTTTGAACAAATGAAGGACAAATATAGTATAACTCATGATACAATGTTTGCATACCACCAACTGAAAACCTACTTGAAGGACAAATTGGGAAACAGTCTGAGGTTACCAGAAGGAAGCAATTTTGAATATGTGATTACAGACACAATGATAATTTAAAAATTTATAACAAACATGTACATCAAAATGCAAGAAAAGGAAAACGAGAAAACAAGCTGTAAACCTAAACAAAAATGGGAACAAGATCTAAACATAAAGATAAAGAATGAAACATGGGAAACGCTATGGTCCGGAACTATGAGAAATACAATAAACACGAGGTTACACATGATATAATATAATTGGTTACACAGGCTATACATCACACCCCAAAAGTTAAATAAATGGGGCCCAACAGTATCAGACAGATGTTTTCGCTGTAAGAAGGAAACGGGAACAACAATACATGCAATTTGGGCATGTGAGAAAGTGGAAAAATTTTGGGAAGATCTAAACCAGGTATTAAATAAAATCACAACAAGCAACATACCAAAAAATCCAGAGATCTTTCTTCTAAGTAATATAAGAAGTAAAGAATTTGGACTCGATTTGGATGGAGCACAAAGAAGATTTATTATGATAGCCTAGGCTGTAGCAAAAAAATGTATTATGTCAACCTGGAAATTAGAAGATAACCTGAGAATACAACAATGGTAAATAGAAATGAATAAATGTATGCCATTGGAAAAAAATAACACATAATTTAAGAATTAACATCACAGTATTCAAACAAATATGAGAACCATACATGGAACACAATAGAGAAATCCTACCGCGGACCTCCACCACCTAAAATGGCAGAAGGAGAAGACGACAAAATAAATTGACCCATATGTAAAAGTAGAAGACACAAATTTCTTGTTCATTTTTATTTTGTGATGACGTTGTTTAACATGTTTAATGTATCATATAGATTGAACGTTGAATGAATGGGGAGGGCGTGAGGGAGGGAGGGGGGAAAAGGGGAGAAAATGACATTGTGTAGATTCAAGAGGAAAATGTCTGTATGTATTTTGGTCAGTATGGTTCATAGTGTGAAAAATTTTAAAAATTTAAAAAAAAATTCAATTTTAAAAAGCATAATATAAATGCTAAAATGAAACTACAAACATTAAAATAAATGTTTTTTGGAAATTTTTAAACATTATTTTCATATCTATGAACTGTAATGTTTAAATATTAATAGTACTTGCAATTCTTTTACAGTAGTTTAAATATATATATATTTTACAACCAGAAAACAAAATGTAGAAAACAAAATGGGGTCTGCGCCCAAGATGGTGGCGCCATGATCGGCAGCAGCCATGAGGGGTTGCAGACTCCAGGGAAATGGAGGACTGGTGTAAGGTACTGCAAAACGGGGAGACCATCCCCCATCTGAGAAGGAGAAGCAGAGGAGATGACCTACAGGACGGTGACTACAGCGGCAGACAAGTGTGGCGGTTCCGTAGCTGCAAAAACTCACGCATGTGGAGAGCTTGTGGCGACTCGAGGCAAGGAACCCACAGAGGCTGTGGGCTACTGGAGACGGCTGTCGGGAGACTTGTGCCAGGCTGTGGACTGCTGGAGACTGGCTCAAAACTGGTTGAAGAGGTACCAGGTATCAGAACTGAGATGCGAGGGGGTGCCGAAGAGCTCAGTTGCCAATGGTTGGACAGGATTCTGCATGCTGTGGAGATGAATCTATGAGCACTCGGTGACTCTGGGAGGACTCTCCTTTGCCTGTCTTTCTCTGACTGTAAAAGGCACTTCAGGCAATTTCAGCCAATGGTGAATCTGTCTGCCTCACAGCAGGCAATAACATGACACTGCTTTATTACAATGACAATAAATTGAATCTTGATCTTGAAAAAGAATTGACTGAATTGTTTGTCAAAATTTCAGTGGAAGTACCATGTAAGGGATCCAACTTAGCAATTCGTGAAGTCCTCACCAACAACAAGGCATGTAACTTGTTATCAAGAAATCTCCATTCAGATGGCAAATGCAGGCAATAAGATACCTAGGTGTACAAATAAACAAAAATCTAGGCCAATTATATAAACTCAATTACAATCCACTAATGAAAAAATTACAGGACGATTTAGAGCATTGGAAAGATCTACCACTAACACTGATAGGAAGGATAAACTGTATTAAAATGAACATTTTTCCAAGGATATTATACTTATTTCAGGCATTGCCAATACAACTGACAGAAAAATTCTTCAAAGAGTTAAAGAAAATAATAAGGAAATTTTTATGGAGAGGGAGGAAACCGAGGATAGCACTAGATAAATTAACAGAATGGTATAAACAAGGAGGCTTACAATTGCCAAACTTCAAAAATTATTATAGAGCCGCACAATTAAGATACCTATCAGATTTTTATCAAACAAGGGAAAAACCAGACTGGATGAGATTAGAATTAGATAAAATAGGGGAAAAGATACCTGAACACATATTATATAAATGGGACGAAAAATTGGTACAACATAGAACTTCTCCAGTATTACATCATCTCCTCAATATTTGGAAGAAGATTCATGTAGAAAGAAATAAAACAAATTATCAATTACCAAAACTAATATAGATGCAAAATAAGCTACTCCCTTTTACAATAGATAACCTTTCCTTTAGAGAATGGGGAAAAAAAAGGGATTAATAGAATAGAAAATTGTTTTTCAGGAAGTAGATTCTTATCCTTTGAACAAATGAGAGACAAGTACAATATAACTGGAGATACAGCGCTGGCATATTACCAACTGAGATCCTACTTGAAAGATAAATTAGGAAGCAATTTGAGTTTACCAGAGGTAAGTAATCTTGAATATGTGATTACAGATACAATGTTAATCAAAAGATTTATAACAAATATGTATATTAAACTGCAAGAAAAGGAGAATGAGGAAACAAATGGTAAAACTAAACAAAAATGGAAACAAGATTTAAATATAAAGATAAAAAAGGAAACATGGGAGAAATTATGTTCTGGAACGATGAGAAATACAATAAATACGAGGCTACGTATGATACAATATAATTGGTTACACAGACTATACATTACACCGCAAAAGTTAAATAAATGGGACCCAACAGTATCTGATAGATGTTTTCGATGTAAAAAAGAAATGGGAACAACATTTCATACAATCTGGACATGTGAGAGAGTAGAAAAATTTTGGGATGATCTCAATCAGATATTAAATAAAATAACAGAAAACAATATACCAAAGAATCCAGAGATCTTTCTCCTAAGTAACATAAAAAACAAAGAATTTGGAATTGATTTGGAGGATGCACAAAAAAGATTTGTTAAGATAGCCCTAGCCGTAGCAAAAAAATGTATTATGTCAACCTGGAAATTGGAAGATAATTTGAAAATACAACAATGGTATATAGAAATGAATAAATGTATTCCATAAGAAAAAATAACATATAGTTTAAGAAATAATATTGAAATATTCGAAAAAGTATGGGAGCCTTACATTAAATACAATAGCGAAAACCTACCGGGGACAAACATGACCTAAGTTGATGGAAGGAGAAGGAAAGAAAAGAATGGACTCAGTAGAATTTCTGGTGTATTTTTGTTGAATGACAACATTGTCTGACGGGTTTAATACAACCTAGATTGTATACCTAAAATGGATGAGGGGGGGGTGGGGGGGGGTGGCTTGGGAGGAGGGGGGGGGAGAAAAAGTCGCTGTATATGTGTGAAAAAGAAAAAGTGTACATCATGGCTAATGTGATTTATGGTGTGAAAAATAAAAAAATTTTAAAAAAAAGAAATGACTTAGTGAACTGAGTTTAAGGAAGTTGGTTGGATGCATTGCTGAACACTAGAACTCCAGAACTGTCAACATTGTTTCAATCCTGATATAAAAATGTCCAAGTGCCAGTTCAAGTGTATTGTTAAGTGAACCAAGATGCAGTGATAGAGGATATTTTGTGAGCAAGCCAGCAGACATCTCAAAATTAGTGCAAATGTGAGACAATACAAAAGTGCCCTGAGTTTACAGAGAGAGATTAATTCATATGGTGTAAAGGGAACATTCTTTATTTTATATTTTGGGGTTCATTCAAGAGTCTGAGAGTGGCAGAAAAGAAGCCATCCTTGAATCTGGTGTTGCATGATCTCACACTTGTGACTCTTTCTCCTGATGGGGAAGAATGCATAGATGTGGCCGTGGTGGGGTGAATTTTTAGATATGTTGGTGCTTTAACAAGGCAGCGAGAGTTATATATGGAGTCAATTAATGGGAGGGGAGTATATAAGATAGCAATGAGGTATGTTCACAACCCTTTGTAGCTTCCTGTAGTCTTGGGTGAAGCAGCTCCCGTATCATGTGATAATGCAGCCTGATAATGGTGTTCCTGTAAGCCAGTAGTTCTCAACCTTTTTCTTTCCACTCACATACCACTTTAAGTATTCCCTACACCATCGGTTCTCTGTGATTAGTAAGGGATTGCTTAAGGCAGTATGTCAGTGGGAAGCGAAGGTTGAGAATCTCTAGACCCAATTGTTACTGAAATATTTCGCTTGAGAAAAATGATCATTGGGACCAATGGGCATTTCCTTTGGAGTTATGAAACTGTGCACATAACAAGTCAATTAGGTACGATTTTAAAAATGGGTTTCAACCTTCCCTTCCCACTCACATACCACCTTAAGCAATCCCTTACTAATCACAGAGCACCTACGGCATAGGGAATAATTAGTGGTATGTGAGTGGAAAGAAGGAAGTTGAGAACCACTGCTGTAGAAGCTGTTAAGAGATGCCAGTGACATGCCAAATTTCCTAAGCCTTTTGAAGAAGTAAATGTCTATGCACTTTCATGACCATTGCATCGATGTGGGTGAACCAGGACCAGTCACTGTAGATGTTCACCCCAAGGAACCTAAAGCACCATAGATTCCCATCCCTGGAATTCCAGAACCAACTCTTTGGTCTCCTGACAATCAGCAAGAGATTGTTCTCCCAGTATCAAGATATAAGTAACTTAGTTTGTAGCCCAATAGGCTTCCTGCTGATACACATTTGTAAAAATAAGGTTGAATTGGGTGAGCACCAAATCATAGATAAGTGAGATTTTGTCAAGGTTAATCCAATTTTATACAATGTACAGGGAATATTGTAATAACTATATGGATCAATAGCAAAAAGGCTACTTTACAATATATTTCCATCAATCTGACACAGAAAATTTCTTCCAGAGGTTATATTTAGATCAACTTTACTCAGAATTCGGAATACCATTCTAGATTAAAACTGACATCTCAAAGTTCCATATATGAAGTAATATTCTGCTTCAAGGTGATTAATGGAAGAAAATTTTCAGCTGTTCAGTCACAAGGCAAGTAACGTTTTCTTCCCAGGCATTTGGAATTAAGCTTTTGACTATTATATACAAACAAATATACAGACCAATATATTTCAGACGGCAATTTTATGCACAGAAATACATGCTTTAAAAATAAATACAAACATCGGTTTAACACTATCTTACTGAATGTTAGGATGAATTAAAATGAAAATGGAACATGCTCAAAAATTCAATAGGTCAGACTCCATAAAAAGCAGCAGGACCAGATAACATAACTGGTTGGGTGCTGAGGGACTGTGTGAACCAGCTGACTGAGGTCCTAACTGACCTCTTCCTCCAGTGGTTTCAATGCAGGCACCATCATCCCAGTGCTCAAGATAGTGATGGTAGCTGGACTAAATGACTACTGTCCAGTGGCACTGACCTCCACAATCATGAGGTGCTTTGAGCGACTGGTAATGGAATACATCAAAGCGCAACTACCAGTGGCAAAAAACCCATTCTAGTTTTCATTTTGGCTAAAACAATACACAGACAATGCAAGCCTTAACCCTCCACTGTGTCCTGACCCACATGGAGAACAATGCATTATTTGCCAGTCTGTTGTCCATTGACTTCAACTTGGCATTCAACACAATCATACTTCAGAAGCTAGTGGATAAACTGTCCTCGCTGGGACTCAGTACTGCTCTCTGCAACTGGATTCAGGACTTCTTAATTGAAAGACCTCAGCCTGACCTGGTTGACAGCAAAACATCAAGACCCATCACACTGTCTCAGGCCACTACCATTCTCACTGCTAACCGACGACTGTACTGCCAGGTGCAGCTCCCAGAAAATCATCGACTGTGTGGATGACACAATGGACTCATCGGTAACATTGATGAGTCACCTTACAGAGAGGAGGTTGAAGGTCTTGTACAGTGGTGCCAGAGCAACAACCTACGTTTCAACATGGAAAAAACAAAGGAAATGATCGTGGACTTCAGGAGGAAGAAGGCCTACTTCCCACCACATATCAATATCTGTGTCATAGCAAGAGTGGAGAGCACAAAATTCCTTGGCATTCATCAAAGGATGACCTATCCTGCACCCACGACACATCCTCATTAATCAGGAAGACACGACAGCACCTACAATTCCCAAGGAGGTTAACAAGGACACCATCCTAACTCCACTCTACAGGAGCACAATAGAGAGTGTCCGAGCAAATGATCAATCAGCATTTTGGGTTGGGACCTTTAGTCTCTATAAAGGGATTTGACCCCCAAAAATGACTACTTTATCTCCATTATGCTGACTGACCCATTGAATACTTTCAGATTTGTAGATGGTGTTGTAAATACGAGCCACAATGTTAAAAGTGTAAAGTGAGTAGGAGGCTAAGTATGCAGCCCTATGGTGCTGCAGTTCTGATGGAAAGGTTTTTGCTTGACTGGTGAGGAAATACAGGACCAATTATACAGTGGGGTATTGAGGCCCAAGGTTACAAGAAATTGTCTTTCGTTTCTGCATTTGATAATTCCAATGCTTTTCTGATTAAACTCCTACCTCTGCCCTTTGTCAGAATCAAGTAAAATAAAAGGCAGATGGAGGAAATCCAAAATAAATAAAACACAACATGTTCAGCAGGTCAGATAGAATCTGTGGAAGGAGGAACAGAGTTGAAATTTTAGTGTGAAAGTTTTAAGTTGGGGGAGTGGGGGAGCAGATTGTGCCAGAGATACCTTTGATTGTAACTTTGTGAAAGTCCTGGAGAATCTGATACACACAGCTTGGAGAAACCCTATAGATATTTTTGGCATATATATTGATCTAATTCAATCTCACTTAAACTTGTTATTGCTGTTGTTGCCGCCCAACTGAGATCAGTTACAGGCATCGGCCAATGCACTGACAACACAGAGTTCTCATTGCTAGAACTAAAAGAACAGTACTAAATCGATCTTCATGGTACTAAAGCTTTTTACAAAGCTTTTAGCCTGTGTCATTGTGACTGCCTACGCCTGTCTGCATTCCTGCAGGGGGCGACTCACTGTACCTATTGGGGGGGTAACCAGGGAGGCTGGCTCCACCCACTCTCTGCCAATCATCGGCCCCATATAAAGGCTCACGCTGGCCCTTGTGTCGGCACTAAAGAACATGGAGCCAGAAGGGATACTTAACCTAGTGTGAAAGTTTTAAGCTAATTAAAGACCGTATTTTGAGCTTGTTTTTTTTTCCCACTGCAGCACATCACAATTTAATTAGCTTAAATTTAAAAGAACTATGGAGAAGTTTCTCAGAATAGAAGAGATAGATATTAACCCCTAACGCCCAGAAGCTCCAGCCCACTTCGAGATCTTAAAGCATGCGTTTGGGGCAATCATCCGCACTCAGACTGAGGTAATCAATTCAGACCAAAAGAAACTCATGGTACTGCACATGAAGCTGGGTCCATTTATTTTCCAGGCAATCTGTGACTGCACTGAATATGAACCAGTGATGGCCATCCTGGAAAACATCTACCAGCCTCCAGCGAACATACTCTGCTCCAGGTAACTGCTTAGCATCAGGCTACAAGTAACTAGATGAGATAGTAGAGGCTTACCTTGGAACTCTGAGTGAACTGGCGCACCTGTCCATGACCAAGACCGGGGTGACTGCTGGGGAAGTGGAGCGACTCATCCGGGATGCGTGTGTGCGAGAATTGCGAATGAAGGTGACCCGACAGAAACTGCTGGAAGTAAGCAATGCTTCCCTCGTGATGGTCATTGATGTGGTCCATTCTCTGAAAGTTGCAGTACACCACACAGAAGCCTTTGATGCTTGCCTGCCGTCTCTCCCAATCTGGTTGACACAGATAACCGCCACCACTGAGGGACCTACTGCAGAGGAGTTACTGCTGCCACCAATGCATCATACCGCTGTAAACACTGTGGGACCTGGTATGGATACAACAGACATTCCTGAAATAAATGCCCCATGAAGAACTCACATTGCTCCCAATACAGTAAGAAAGGCCACTTTGTCAAAATTTGCCCCTCCAAATGTGTTGGGAGCACTGTGGCCCTCTGTGAACATTGGGAAGCTACCCTCAACCCTCTGGGTGCCTCCACGTGCGATTATTGGGCAGTGCCATTAATCTGCTCATCACTTCCTCCTGATGTAATTTCCGACTCGGCCATTGAACCACGCTGCTGCCATGTACTCCACATTGCTTCCACCATCTTGGAATGTCCGACTTCTGCCTGCACTGAATACGTCACTGCCGACCCAGCAACATGGTCAACATGTGCACGCACAAACAGTCCCAGTCAGCGAACTCATTGCACCCCACGGCGACACACTCTGCATACGGAATGATGATGCCTGCATCTATAACTGTTACTTGCCGCCGCCAGCTTGGAGCAGCGACTCGGACCCTGAGTCAGTCCTAGCGTCCACACGCTGTCGGACAACATCCTCCATATACTCTGGCACTCAATGATGGACATTACTGTCAACAGAAAGGTAATAAAATACCTGTTCGACAGCTGCAGTTGTGAGGGCTTTCTGCACGCGCTCGAGGTCCATAAGCTTGCTTTCCAAGTACACCCAGCGAACTTTTCCACCACTTTTGCAGCCCAGGACCATTCCATCACAGTGCTGGGGTGCTGTTCTGTAAATTTGACTGTGGGAGAGGAAATGTATAAAGGGTTCAGGCTCCTGGTCATGCCAAAACTCTGTATCCTGGTTATCCTGGGACTAGATTTCCAGTGCCATCTCCAACAGTAGCTTTCGATGGCCCACTCCCCCTACTCACTGTCCACAACACCAAACCTAGCTATTGCCCCCGCCCCACCTGCAGACTCTCCACCCTATGGGTACTCCCTCCCTCCCGCTTCAACCACTGACACCAGCCTGCAAGCCCATTGCAGCCAAGAGCAGGTGATACTGTGAAGTCGACAGGGCCTTCATTAAGGCTGAGGTTCAATGGCTTCTGGTGGAGAGGGTAATAGAGCCCAGCACTAGCCCTTGGTGAGCCCAGATCCTGGTGGTCAAAGGGAGCAGTAAACCAAGGATGGTCATCGACTATAGTCAGACCATCAATGGTGCACCCAGCTGGACGCCTACTCACTACTTCGTATTGTCGACATGATCAATGAGATAGCTCAGTACAGGGTTTTCTCCACAATTGACCTAAAGTCGGCCTACCACCAGCTTCCCATCCATGCCCGGGATAAACCTTATACCGCCTTGGAGGCAGACAGATGCCTCTACCAATTGCGCTGTGTCCTGTTTGGGGTCATAAATGGAGTCTCTGTGAACCAGAAGGAGATTGACCATACGGTAGACCAACAAAACCTAAGGGTGACCTTTCCTTACCTGGACAATGTCACCATCTACGGCCACAAGCAGCAGGACCACAATCCTAACCTGGAGAAGTTCCTCCAGATGGCAGAGGCATTAAATCTCACCTACAATAGGGAGAAGAGTGTGTTCAGCGCTACCTGCCTTGCCATCCTAGGGTGCATTGTGGAACCGATGTCCCTCTGATGGAATTTCCAGTCCCCCCACACGCTCAAGGCCCTGTGCAGGTGCCTATGGCTGTGGATCCTCCAGTTCTCAGATAAGGTCCGCCCAATGGCTCCAGCCACCACCTTCCCCACCAAGGCACAAATGGCCTTTGCCCGCATCAGAAAGGATATCACCAAGACCATGATGCATTCCATGGAGGAAAACACCCCATTTCAGATGGAGTTCGATGCCTCTGATGTTGCCATCGCTGCCACCTTCAACCAAGAGGGCAGACCCATGGCCTTGTTCTCCCAAACCATCCAAGGCTCAGAGCTCGGTCATTTCTCCATTGAAAAGGAGGACCAGGCAATCATGGAAGCGGTCACAGACAGCGCGCAGTGGCATTCATGTTCAGCACCACCCACAGAGGCAAGATCAAAAATGACAAGATCTTGAGTTGGAGAGTCAAGCTGGCCACTTTCAGCTATGACATTCAGTATATGACTCCCCTGATACCCTGTCCCAGACCTGTGTACTGCACGACACCCTTTGTCACCCAGATGTCATGAGCTTATACCATTGTGTGAAATCTCCCCTTCATTGTCCAGGAAATCTGGACCATAACTGAGTCCTGCTGGGTCTGTGCAGAGTGCAAACCACGCCTCTTCTGTCCAACACAGGCCCACATAATAAAGGCCACTCGGCCCTTCAAACAACTCAGCACCGACTTTAAGGGTCCTCTATCTTCCATGAACAAGAATGTCTATTTCCTATTGGTTATAAACGAATACTCCTATTTCCCATTCACCATCCCTTGCCCCAATTCCTCCACCACCTCAGTTATCAAGGCTGGTGCAGATTTTTACCATGTTTGGCATTCATCCACAGTGACCTGGGGTCCAGCTTCATGAGTGAGGAGCTGCACCAGTACCTGGCGATGAGAGGAATTGCATCTAGTCACATGACTAGCTACAACCCCAGGTAGAACATGAGAACAGGGTAATCTAGAGAGCAGTCCTCCTGGCCCTTATGTTGAAAGGATGGTCCACTAACTACTGGCAGGAGGCCCTTCCTGAGGTCAATCTTATGTACGACTACCAACCAGATCCCTCACAAATACCTCTTTTCCTTCCCCAGGAAATCAACAACGGGGTCTCACTGCCAGCATGGCTGATGTCTCTGGGACCAGTCCTCCACCATAGACATGTAAGGATTCACAAATCCTTACATCCTTCTCCATGCTAACCCACATTACGCCTACATGGTGTACCCCAATAGACATGAGGATACAGTCACGATTCAGGACCTGGCACCGGTGGGAACCTAGCCCCCTCCCCATTCTGGGCACGCTGGCATGTCCAGAACCCTCCCCTCGCCCACCATCAACCATGGGACCCCACCACCCTTGGACTCACACCAGACCACACACCCTTACTGCCATGCTCCACCCCATCCACACTGCCGGCTGCCCCGAACACCCCTGATCCAGCCAACCATCAGGCAGCCCCGTCCCCGCTGACTATTGACCAGGAGCCTGTCCTGCAATAGTCCCGAAGGCAACAGCGACCACTAGATCACCTGAATTTGTCAATCTGTAAATATGTTTTTCTCTCCCAACTACTCTGTATCTAGCGGACACTCGGCGTGAAGACGTGGTGGACATTGTTTTTTACTCCCCTTCCAGGGACTCATTTTAAGAAGGGGTTGAATGTGGTGATACAACCACTGGACCGTCTGTGATTGCCCGTGTCTGTCTGTATTCCTACCTGCCTATTGCAGGGAGGTAAGCTGGGAGGCTGGGCCCACATCAAGGCTCATGCCAGCCCTTGGGTAGGCAGTAGGACACAAGGAGCCAGAAGGGATACTGGACCTTGTGTGCAAGTTTTAAGTTAATTAAAAGCCTGTAGCACAACGTTCATAGTTTGAGCTTGTTTGCTTGCACTGCAGCGCATCACAGTCATATTGCTGATCATTAGAGATCCCCCAGATGTCAGCCGTGCTTGGCTCAGATGGTCATGGACCCTCATGCACACTCAGCCAGGCATGGAGATACAAGACAATCTGAAAATCAGTTAACTTCTCGCTCTGTCACTGGACTCAACTTTGACTTGAATGATGGAGTACTCAGATGCTGGAGATGAAGGGGTTGTTATTTATAGCTTTATATCAGCAAGGGTTATCACAGAAGTGGCTTCCCCACTCATTTAATAGGAGTTACCTACAAAATTGATAAAGCTATGAGCTTAAATTATTTCCTTTATTTATTGTATATTTATTTGATCGTATTTTAATTATGCAAGTTCATTCTCTATTTCTTATTTTTATATCTATTTTGATAGTTCTTTCTATATAATTTCTTCTTTGGCTTGGCTTCGCGGATGAAGATTTATGGAGGGGTATGTTCACGTCTGCTGCAGGCTCTCTGGTGACTGACAAGTCCGATGCGGGACAGGCAGGCACGCTTGCAGCGGTTACAAGGGAAAATTGGTGGGTTGGGGTTGGGTGTTGGGTTTTTCCTCCTTTGTCTTTCGGCAGTGAGGTGGGCTCTGCAGTTTTAAAGCACAGTGCCTCGGCGGCACATCTGGCAGTGGACCTGTTCCAGCAAAGCATTCTGCAGTGTGATAGATGTAGTGGGAACTGCAATTGTAAGAAATCATAACTATTCTTAAGCAGGGTTTTTTTTTCTCCATATCTCATAAAAGAAAAAGAAAGCCTGATTCAAGAAAGCTGACACTTTAATTCCTTTAACAACATATTCAGTACTTTTGATTTTCTAAACTCCACTAATAGAAGCTGATGATGGTCAGAGTACATTTGAAAATGAGGTTTCAGCCCTGAGTACACTATTCAAGATGCATTAAACAAACAGGCAATTGCTGTGATTAGCAGGATAACCATGGGTATGAATACTAATTATATTTTAAGTACGGAGGCAATCTGAAAATCCTTTGCAAGTGGCATTTTAATCTTCAGGAGTAAATGAAAGGACAAACCATGCTTAGATCCTAAACATGACAAACTCTTTCAGACAATCTGCCAAAAGTTTGGAACTATTGGATAATACAACCATTAGATGATGAGAAATTAGATTTAATGTTCCCATCTTTGTCAGGAGTTGTATGTGATATGTTTAATAGTTCTAAATTGTATTTGTATTTAGGTTAGATGAAAAATTTATATTTCAACAAGAATATTTAAGCCAGTGCAAACAATGAAAATTGTAAATTTTTTAAAATGACCATTTTAACTCTGAATGAACATTTTAAATAATTATTTATCAATAATAATGTTTTTATTAATTCACTATTAGGTTAATTTGAGATAGTCGGTTATAACAATGAACATTTTGTCTGCTTGCACAACAAAAATATTGTGCAAAATACCTCTCTAGGTATTACTAAAGCAGGTACAGCACTTAAAATTTTAATTTTAAATTTACACATACAGCATGGTAACAGGCCATTTCAGCCCACGAGTTCATGCCGCCCAATTTACATCCATTAACCCACACCCCTGGTACGTTTCGAATGGCGGAAGGAAGCCAGAGCCTCTGGGGAAAACCCATGCAGACATGGGGACAATGCATAAAACTCCTTACAGACAGCGCAGAACTCAAAGCCGAGTCCCCACTGCTGGCGCTATAAATGTTTTAACGCTAATCACAACACAGCAACCGTGACTCCATTACTGGTCTTGCGGCAGATTATTTTTATTAGGAGTCCTAATTTCCATCCTAAATGTAGATTTAGGATGGTCCATTTGAGCAGAAAATGTCAAAGATTTGGATTGAATTTAATAATGGTTTGATTTAATTCTTTGTTTTCAAAGTGTTTAGATAAGCATTTCCCAAATTGAGTTCCTTGGAACCCCTGGGTTCTGCAGAAAGGCGCAGGGGTTCCGCAAACGAAATGGGTAGTAATAACTAAAACTTGTAATAATGGTTTTTATTTCAATTACTTTTTACATTTGTCTTTAAATCACTGTGTTTCTGTAATGGCAGCAAACAGTTGCCTCAATGCTAACAAAAATAAATGGCATATTGAGTTTTTTTTTCCCCACTGATAAAATGAAATATGAAAAACCTGGGAAGAATAAAGTAAAGGATTTAAATATGCCTCATATTGTACCCTTGTCTGTTAATTATAGGCTGGAATTGAGTTTCGGGACCCATTCCTCCTCACTCCAAGATAATATAGGAACATAGAAAATAGGTGTAGGAGTAGGCCATTTGGCCCTTCAAGCCTACACCACCATTCATTTTCAACATGGCTGATCATCCACTCAGTACCCTGTTCCAGCTCTCTCTCCATACCCCCTGATCCCCTAGTCACAAGTACTAAATCTAACTCTCTCTTAAATATAGCTATGGAACTGGCCTCAATCACTTTCTGTGGCAGAGAATTCCATAAATTCACCACCCTCTGAGTGAAAAAATTCTTCCTCGTCTCAGTCCTAAAGGACTTCCCCTTTATCCTTAAACTGTGACCCCTGGTTCTAGACTTGCTCAATTGAAAATAGCCAGAGACTGGAAATTGCTTACAGACCTGGGCTCATTTTTCCACCAGAAATTTCCAGCACCAACCTAAGGCCAGATCTGGTACTCTGATCCAGTTCTTGTCAGATTGTCTTCATTACTGAGCTGAAAGTTCCTTTGGAGGGTACCATGGACGAGGCACAAGAACAGAAGACACCACGATCTACTAAAAGAGCGAGGCTGGAAAGTTAGTGTGTGCCTGGTTGTAGTTGTTTGTAGAGGATTTGTTGCCAAATCCATAACCAAGCTTCAGAAAGAAGTAGGGATCACAGGGCAGGCCCTCAGAAAGTCAATTAAATCCTTCTCCAACTCAGCTGAAACAAGCACTCACTGCCTCTGATTGAAAAGGAGGGATCCTATTTGGTCTCCAAATGACCTCTAGGAGAAACAGATTTGTGACACACACCCAGATCTGATCAGCCTGTGGTGGGCTTGCCTTGGCAGAGGGTGTCTTGTGCTTAAAAAGCTGAAACACCCATTGATACTTGGGAATACAACTAAAGATGTGTCCGATTCTGAATTATATTCTCAAGTGGTCAATCTGCATTATTGTAATTGAGGCAACCGACTGCACTAACTCTATGAGAGATGTTCAATCTAACCAATACTGAAATATCAGGGATTGTAACACCTAGTTCTATAATTCAACCTGAACACCTGGAATAAACCAGTGACTGCTGTGAAAGGGCAACTGACAACCTAGAGATGGGCAGGAGAGACCACTGACAGGAGGAAATCGACCCCAAAGGTGCTGGCATGGGCTAGCTACCCATGACAGCAGAAGACATGGCTGAAGATTATGTGGGATCCACCCATTAGTGGCCACAAAAGTGTCAAAACAAAGAATATCCCTGGAGTCAGCGAGAGCAGGGCACAAGATAAATCAACGGTGGACCACACGGCAAAAAAAAGGAATGGAAATGACCACGAGCCAGATGATCACTATAGGACCTGATAGATCAGCCACTCTGATAGGACAGAAACTCCAGAGTTGCATCTGTGGCTGGACAAAGGTAACCTTAGAGAGGTGCCTTAAGATCCATCAAGACAAGAAAAAGTGCTTGAGAGAGCTTAATGAGGGACCTCGCATTGATGGCTTCTTTTTAAGAAATATGACAAATCAGTCGAATGAAGCCCAGTGGCATGAGAATCCCACCCCCACCCCACCCTCATAGCCCACAGGGTATCAATATCCCACCACGAGCGAAACTCAAACAATTGCAGACCCAGCAACAACCAGGTGTCCTGAGTCCAACCAGAAAAACCCAGCAACAGAAAGAAGATCGACAGGTGCATGCTAGAAAAATTGTGGCCCACGTTCTGCAAGAGACAAGAAAGGATGTTCATTGCCACAGACCTTGTTCACCTGCTAAAAGGGATTAAGGGATCTTTGGAAAAGAAGGTGGAAAAGATGGGAAGCATCATATAGATTTGTGGAAAGAATTGGAGTGAGGGAAAAGAGAAGGGGGATATAGAAGGAGCTAAGTCAGCTCAACTCAAAAAGACAACAGGAAATAAGAAAAAGGTAGCAACTGAGGAATCAATGGAAGAAGACATCAGAGGAGGTAAATGGAGGACTCAATGCGTTACAGGAAGAGATAAAGAAGCATCTTGCCACTCTGCAAAGAGCAGAGTGCCTGAGAAGGCAGCATCGAAAGAAAAATCAGGCAAGACCATACTTTTACAAAGATCCTTATTAGAAAAGTATGGGACACTCTTAGCACTCTGTGTGGAACTTGATGAACCCTTGAAGAGGACCCATGCAGCTAGCCTGAGGAATGATCCAATTAACATCCTCCCTGATACGCCACCAAATCACCAAGCAGAATATCAGCTGGACAAGAGACCTCTCATATGGAAAGAGGTGAAGAACATGGTGCAAACGATACAGTGGGCGAAGATAGCATTAGGCCCAGGGCCCATGGAATTTCATACACTTGGATAAGAACACCCCTGGTAATCTGAAATTCCTTTGGAATCTGATGAGAGTGGCTTAGAAGAATCATACCCAAGGCATGGCGGAGTACAGGAGGGATCTTGATTCCTAAAGAATTCTTCAGCCATCAACCAATTCCAACAGATCAGCCTTCTGAACATGGAAGGAAAGATTTTCTTCAGCATCTTGGCTGAACGACTCTCAACGTACCTGGTGAACAATAAGTTTGTTGACACAGGCAGGAATACGGATGGTTGGAATGTAGGCCTTTGTTGATGCTAATGTGGTCATGTCATCCATGTAGACTGTAATTGGAGGAAGATGCACCCTACTCTTCAGGCGCTCCCCTCCTAACACCCAATGTGATGCATGGATGATGACCACGTTAATAACAACCAAAGGATGTATCATCTGGCACCAGATTCAGCCAAGAGGGAAAACAAAGACTTGCACATAGTTTTTACGTCGAGACAATGCCTTTGGATCAATCCCTCAGAAGGTGCTTTGGACAGCCTTCAATTTCTTCAAGGTTCAAAAGGCAATCACGCATCTCATCCAAGCATATTTTCAGGATCTTCAGTTCTCCATTATAACACAGTAATACACCGCTGCTTGACAGCACCTTGAAATAGGAGTAATGGCAGGTTGCACCATCTCTCCCCTTGTTTTCACCATGGCAATGGAGCTCATCATCCATGCATCACATTGGGTGTTAGGAAGGGAGCACCTGAATAGTAGGCTAAGTCTTCCTCCAATTAGATTATACATGGTTGACAGGACCACAATAACCACAAAGGCCTGCACTAAGTATCTCATCGATAAGCTTCATAGCAACATTAAATAGACATAAATGGAAATTAAACCAAGAAAATCTCATAGTATTTCCATTGTCAAGGGCAGTGTTGCATTAATGAAGAACCAATGCCAACCATCCTGGAGAAACCAATCAAAAGCCTCAGACATTGGTATAATGCAACCCAAAAGGACATTGAGCAAGTTGAATAACACAGGTGGATATATGTGATGGCCTTAAGCAAATTAACAACATTGCTCTGTGGTGTCTCCAGTTCGGCCTGCTACCTCGACTCATATGGTCATTAACAATACACAATGCATCTCTATCAAACATTGAGAAAATAGAGAGACTGATTAGCTCGTTGGTGCACCATCAATAATCACAAAAGGCTGAAGTTGTGAAACTATCAGGCTTTTATTAACTAAAGACTGGAACAACCATCAACCCCTGACTGATTGAAGCAAAAAGCAAGGGGGAGTATGTAGGGCTATGGGTAGGGTCGGTAATGGGAGGCGTGTCCAACTGGCAGCAGCCAATCATGGCATAACAATGGTTTACCACACTCAGGTGTGGCATCAGAGGAGGTAAATGGAGGAATCAATGTGTTACAGGAAGAGATAAAGAAGCATCTTGCCACTCACTTGGCTCAGGCTACCCAGATTTCTTTGTGAAGTAGGGATTTATGGGGATGGAATCCTGTCGTTGCCACTGTCTAGCCTTGTGGAAGAATACAAATGTGCCAAAGTACGGATGGAGATGATGTTCAGAGAATCATGGGACCTCTGCACAAGAGGTGTTGCTCCAACCTATCAACAGGCAGAAAATGGACTCCAGCTGCAGCAGTGCCAAATGCAAGTTCAGCACTCTGACACCGGGACATAGTGGGCAATGTGCCACAAGGTAGAGGGGGCTTTGGATTAGAAACCAAGAGACCCATCTGGCAGAAAGCAAATCCATCTGAACATTGGCAACTGGTGGTGGAGGAAGTGCGATGACAAGAAGAAGCAACTAGGTTTGCCAACATCATATCTCAACCAAAACAGGGGCAATGGACAAGATGGGAGGGCATTGAAAGGAGGAGACTAAGCTTGAAGGGCCTAGGAATAAGGAGTCAAATAGAACAAGCTTTATTATCAGAGCCGCATATGATATCCTGCCCTCTCTCACAAACCTAAATCTATGGTTTGGAAAGGACCCAGCAAGTCCCCTTTGCACAGTTCTTGCTACCTTCAAGGACATTTTGATTGGATACAATATCATTCTCAACCAAAGCCAATATAACTGGTGACTCCATCAAGTGCTGAGATGTCTACCAGTTGAACTTGAAGAAAAGAACTTCGAATGCCCCGAGGTCAAACACCCAGAACCCAGACACCCTCCCGTGCCTAACACCTTTCATCCTGGAGGGAATGTCACAGGATCCACTCCTCCTCACTCTGAGATTTAGGCCAGATTATCACAGCAAGAGGATGGAAATTGCTTGCAGACTTCAGCCAGTGTCTCATCTTTCCACCAGAAATTGGCAGCACCATCCTGAGGCCATATCTGGTACTCTGGTCAAGTTCATGCCAGATTATCTTCATTATTGATCTGATGGCTCATTGAGAGGGTACCGTAGATGAGGCACAAATCATTATATTCTGCTAATCTTGTGAAGAAGCAGAAGAGCGAGGCTGGAAAAATGAGGGTGTGCCCGGTTGAAGTCAGTTGTAGAAGATTTGTGGCCAAATCCATAAGCAAGCTACTGAAGGAAGGAGGAATCACAGGGCAGGTCATCAGAAAAGCAATTAAATCCCTCTCTAACTCAGCTGAAACAAGCAGTCATTTGCTCTGGCTGTAAAGGAGGGATCCTCTCTGGGCTCCAAATGACCATTAGGAGAATCGGATATGGGACACAATCCCAAGTCTAATCAGCCTGTGGTGGGCCTGTCTTGGCAGAGGATGTCATGTATTTAAAAGGCTAAATCACCCATTGATACTGGGGAAGATGTATCTGATAGTGGATAATATTCCCTAGTGGTCATTCTCCATTATTGTAATTGAGGCAACCAACCATTCTACTGTATCTCTGGGAGATACAATCAATCTATCCAATACTGAAATGTCAGAGTTTTTAACACCTAGTGAACAAATGCAGAAAACTGATTACACTGGACAACAGTTTTCAATCAGAAGGTTTGCTTCTTTATATAAAAAAATAGGGGATTATGATAGACATTTTCAAGCTGAACACAAAAAATAATTTCAGATTTGCTGCATCCCGTAGGAAATTGGAAAAATATTTAATTAACCTTGACTGAATTTAGCATGTTTAATCGCTTAATGATGCTGACTCATTGCGTTAGTTCAACTGACCCAAAAAATGTTTTGCCGCTGATTTTCATTTGCACTCAGCCCCTGATAGTGTCGGTGTCCAACAATAGTTGGCCACCATTGTTGGATTCCAATTGCCCTGATAACACTTTTCCATGGTTGCAATGTCCTGGTGAAACCTTTCACCATGTTCGTCGCTGACTGCACCAAGATCAACAGGGAAGAATGCATGTGCAAAGGCAGAAAATGAATTTTCAATGACATGCTGGACTTCATAGATTTGTATACTTAAAGTATACAATGTAGTTTGGTAAATATGTTATATCTTAAAAAGAAATGGGTTCACCTTGATTTTTGCTTTATTCCCAGGGTTTATAAGATTTGATTCCTGGGTGAGAGGTCTGACCAGAGTGCTGCCTATGTAATTGAATTGGAAGTTGTATTTACATGTGTTCTGCAGAAGAAAATGTCGATTTGTTTCCTTTGCTTGGATGAAACATTCTTTCTTCATTAGGGAAAAAGGGGCCAGATGCAGAACCAACATTATAGTGGTCCTAAATAACTTGCCAAATAGCCTATTTATTATGCCTTCTGGGTTTTTTTTACACTGACAGAGTCAAAGACCTTTATCTCATGTCACAACTTTCTGAAATTCCTTCTCCAATTCTGCAATTTGCTTCTTCAGTTCTAAACTCCCTGCCATATACTGTTTCTTAACTTTAGAAGTATAACTAATAATCTGCCCTCTTAAATAAGCTTTTAGTGCATCCCAAAACACAAAATGACTATCTACAGAATTATCTTTCTCAGTCAAGAACAAAGTAATCTGTTCTTTAATAAAGGTAAAACTCTGTTTTTTTTCAACAACATTGTGTTAAATCTCCATCTATAAGATGAACGTACTACTTCTGAACTTACACAAGAGAAAAATAATAAAGAATGGTCCAATATAACCCTCCTTTTATATTCCACCTGTAATACTCTTCCTTGTAAATGTGCCGATACTAAAAAAATCTATTCTGGAAAATGAATGATGTCGAGACAAATAAAAGGAAAAATCCTTCTCCGTAGGATTGACTCTTCTCCAAATATCCACCAAATTTAAGTATTTCATCAAGGTCCCAATTTGTATCGCCACCTTTGATTTCTTTATACTTTTTGGAGATCTATCTCATAAAGGATCCAGAACACAATTGAAATCTCCCCCAATTAAAATATTTTCATTAGCCTGGTTTAACAACAAAAGAGCATCAGAAATAAAACACTCATCATCCATGTTAGGTGCTAAACATTAAGCAAAGTCAAAGATTCAGCAAACATTTACAATTCACTCTTAAAACCCTCCCAGCATTTCCTTCCATAGATTGTAATTCAAAGGGCAAATTCTTATGAAATAAAATCACTACACCTCTTGCCTTGGAATTAAATGAAGAAAACATATGTCCACCCAATCTCTCTTCAATGTGAGATATTCTTTTTCAGTCAAACGTGTTTCTTACAAAAAAGCAATATCAATTTTCATTTTCTTAATATAAGCCAGAACTCGTTTTCACTTAATCGGGTTATTTAACCCCTAAACATTAAAAGTTGCAAATTTCAGATTAGACATCCCTACAAATTAACAATATAATCATTCACTACAAAATATCACTCCCCTTATAATATCCTGAAATCACTATCCCTCCCCAAAATATTTAAAAAAAAGAGAATTTAAAAAAAAATTAACTTCAAAAAAAAACTACCCAAAGGTAGTAACACCCTAAAAAAAAACTGGGTGTGGTAAACCCCACTAGTGGCAGATGACTATCAAAGATTTCAGTGCCTTCCCCCCCGCCCCAGTCAGAAATACATTGTTCCCATCAACACAATCTGATATAGTAAATATATTCAACCCAATGACTTCAATCCCAATGATTGTTTCGGGTCTTCAATGTCAATAAAACTTTGAGTTAACACTTCTTTCTTTCCATTCTTTCAATTTCTCCCATTCTTCCCATTCCCATTGCCATTCCCATTTACCTTCCTTTTAGGCAACGGCGGCGAGAATTGACCATTTCCTCGCAACTCTGAAAGTGAATTAGCAAAAATTAATGCATCATGGTCATTTTTTAAAAATTGAGATTGAAAATTACCATAAAAGACTTTTAACACTGCAGGGTAATGAAAAGCAAATTTGTAACCCTTCCACCACAACATTTCTTTAACCGAATTGAATTCCCGACGTCGCCTAATAATCTCCTGACTTGGATCTGCATAAAAAATTACTCTGTTATTTTGAATCATCGTTGGAGTTGGACTTTGTCGTACCTTCTGCACCACCAACCTTAGTATCATTTCTCTGTCCTGATATTTCAGATAATGGATTAAAACCGCCCATGGCAGTTGTCCCAGAAGCGGTTTCCTCCGCAACGCTCTATGTGCCCGGTCCAACTCTAGGCCTTCCAAAAAAAAACTCCTTACCCAACATCTCGGGAACTCATTTCTTAAAAATTTTTATTGGATCGGAACGTTCAATATCTTCTGGAAGACCCAAAATCTTCACATTATTTCTCCAACTTTGATTTTCCAGTGAATCAATTTTTTAAAATAATTCCTTCTTCTGAATTCCCCAATCCACAAAAAATCTTCCACTTTCTCCATTTTTTCCCTATTATGTTCAACTTGATTTTTACATTCAAGAAAAGCTGTTTCAATTTTTTTTTAATTTTCTTGCACTGTATCCACTGATTTGATACATTTATTAACATCACTCTTAATTGCAGTTATATCTTCAGACATAGTATTCATTTTAGTTGTCACTTCCAAAAATCCTCGAGTCATTTGTTTAAACATATTATCCATTTGATAAGCAATCCCTTCCAAAACAGCACACATAGACTCCATTCCAGAGTCCAGTGCCTTCTCTTGTCTCCATTTCCAGTTGCTCCTACGTGCTGCCCAGTAAAGGTAAGACTTCTTCCTCTTCAAATGTCATCAGTCCCTTTCTGGTGCGGCTGCGGGTCTGAACACCCGACGACTGCAACCCGACCACGTCGGGACACCGCTGTTCGGGCCCCCCCACAGCCCACACCTGATCCAACAGCTTCCGAACCCTAGAGGCACCGCGCATGCTCGGTAAGGCCAGGGACTGCGCAGGTGTGTCTTCCGATGCCACTCTGCGCGTCCCCATCCCACCCAAAGGCAGTGCGGGCTCACGGGCTCCTCTCTCGGCCAGGTCGCCCGTGCACCCGGCATCACAGGCGCACGGTTTGGCACCAACTGAGCTCATCATCGATCTGGCGCTATCTTGCAGAGGCAGGATCAGTGCTGGTGTCATACTTAGCCGGGCAGGGGTCCTCTGTGCCTTAGGAATTCCCAAAGTCGATTTTGTAGCTTCAGTTAAGCAGGTAGGCCGCAATTCTTCAGCACTCTTAAAAGGTAGTTCCTTCTGCAATTGAGTTTTCATCTTTTTTTACATTAGTAGCCATTATAACCCACTAATGTTCCAAAAAGTAAAAATACAATTTTTAATCACTTTTATAAACTTTAAAAATGGGTACTTAAAAAACTAGCTAAGGAAGGGTGGAATCGCACGTCTGTCCTCTACGCCATCTTGCCATGCCCCCGAGTTAAAGACCTCTACAAAACGGAAATGAATCATTGACTCGTATATCTAGACCAAGCCTTTTGCCCATCTACACGAATTCCATTTGCCCATGCAAACCTAGATCAGATTCATGCTATTGATAAACATCAGGTAAGAAATGAACCTTAGGTTGCTTTGTTATTTAAACCTACTCTGGACAAGCTATAACATATTGTACAAGACTTAGAGACAAACAAATAACACATTTCTGTTCATGACTGTAAAAGTTGGCATATCCCTTTTTTTTAAAAAATGGTACAGATTCATTCAGCACTTCCTTTGGGAACATCCGCAACACAGCGAATGAGCCATGGATACAGAAGACAACAGATATGGGAATCTGGAGCAACAAAAAATCTGCTGAATGAACTCAATGGGTTGAGTTGAATTGGTGGTAGGATGGTCAATATTTCAGGTCAGAACACAGCCAACAAGTCAGCTAAATCTCCCCTGAAGAGGTTAGGAATCTCCATATGATAGGAATGCTGCAGAGCTTATCTATTGCAGGATTTCTTCATGGCCTAGCATTGAAATAATTGTTCAGATCCACCATGTGCACTGAATTTTCAAGTGCTTCAATAACACCCACATTACTCTAAAGTAAAACTTCTTAATTACAGCAATAGAAGGCACTGCAGGATGTGGTCACCACAGCTTTCAAACTGTTTTTTGATTAGTAATCAAGAAAGTCAATGATAGCGCATGTGCAAATACAGTAAAGAACCCTGGTATTCGGCACCTACGGGGATTGGTAGATACCGGATATCTGAACTTTCCTTGAGACTCACACTTACAATGCCAACCTAATAAATCTGCACTAAGAATAAATGGTTTAAAACACTGAAAAATATTCACGCACGAATATATAAACCTTAAAGAATTTTACTTCATTTTCAGTCACATTCTTTGAAAACATTTAACTGTCACTACATCTCCATAGAGCTGCCCAAAAGATGAACAGTGCATTTTAGATAATTAACCCTCCCTCCTCCAAGTTGACAGATAAAGCTTTACTAATATGCTTAATAATATACTAATAAAGATAAAGACTCTTAATAAGCAGAGAGCGAGTCTCTTACTAAGACTCTTACTAAGCAGAAGTCAATGGTGAGTGGCATCAACCAGCTCTTCATCCTGGGAGACACCATTTTTTTCAAACACAACTTTATTCAAACTTTCTTCAAACAGCTGCTATAGCAAAGCACAACCAAGGCACTCCACTGGCTGAATATCTGCTTCCAACATCATCAAAGTTTCATGTATTACTTCAGAGAACATTTACTTTTACAATATTAAACTTTCATTGAAATTTTTTAATTTATTCTTAATTATTAAATTGATATTTATCTATCTACCTATTTATTTATTTATTTGTGTGATTTTTTTTGCCGGTTGCTGGTTACCTGCTTTCTGGATGATGGGAATTTTACGATAGTTACAAAATCAAATCTGACACAAGAAACACTGGCTTCGGGGGATGTGGCAAGATGGCGTAGAGGGCAGACGTGCGATCCCACCCCTCCTCAGCCAGTTTTTTAAGCACCCATCTTTAAAGTTTATCTAAGTGAATAAAAGTTATATCTTTATTTTTGGGAACATTAGTGGGTCACAATGGCGAATAATGTTAAAAAAAACAAAGGCTCAATTACAGAAGAAATTACCTTTTAAAAGTGCTGAAGAATTGAGGCCTACCTGTCCAGTTGAAGCCATGGAATTGTCGTTTGGAACCTCCAAGGCACAGAGAACTCCTGCCAGGCTGAGTTTTACACTGGCGCCGACCTTGTCTCCACAAGATGGCGCCGGCATGTTGACAAGCTCGGCTGGAGTTCATTCACGTGTTCGCGATGTCAGATGTGCGGGCGACCCGGCTGAGAGAAGGGCCCTTGAGCCTGGACTGCTATCGGGTGAGCCGGGGATGCGCAGAATGACTTTGGAAGCTGCCTCTACGCGGTTTCTGGCCTTGCCGGGCATGCGCAGTGCCTCAAGGGTCCGTGAATTATTGGACCGTGTATGGGCTGTCAGGTGTGCAAACCCACAGCCGCACTGGGAAGGGCCTGACAACGTTGGAAGAAGAAGAAGACTTACCTTTAACGAGCAGTTCACAGGAACAATTGGAGGTGGAGTCTAGAGAAGGTAGGCCTCAAGATGTGGAACTGGAACCTGGAATGGAGTCTGTTTGTACAGTTTTGGAAGGGATTGCCTATCATATGGACAATATGTCTAAACAAATGACTCAAGGAATTTTGGATGTGACAACTAAAATATCTAATATGTCTGAAGATATATCTAATATGTCTGAAGATATAGCTACACTTAAAAGAGATGTCAATAAATGTATTAAATCAGTGGATAGAGTGCAAGAATTTTTTTTAAAAATTGAAACAGCTTTTTCTGAATGTATAATTCAAGTTGTACATAATAAGGAAAAAATAGAGAAAGTGGAAGATTTGTTTGTGGATTGGGGAATCCAGAAGAAAGACTTACTGAAAAAAATTGATTAATTGGAAAATCAAAGTCGGAGAAACAATGTGAAAATTGTGGGTCTTCCAGAAGACATTGAAGACATTTTTCAAGAGTTGGATTCCTGAGGTGTTGGGCAAAGAGTTTTTTTTCGGGAGGTTAATATTGGAGAGGGCACATAGAACATTATGAAAGAAACCGTTACCGGGACAACCACCACGAGCGGTCTTAGTTTGGTGCCTGAACTATCAAGACAGAGAAATGATACTACGGTGGGCCGGACAGAAGCCACGACAAAGTCAATCTCCAATGATGACTCAAAATAATAGAGTTTTTTTTAACACAGATTGGAGTCAAGAAATTATTAGGCGACGACAGGAATTTAATTCGGGTGAAGAAGTGCTGTGGCGGAAGGGTTATAAATTTGCTTTTCGATATCCTGCTGTGTTAAAAGTCTTTTATGGTAACTTTCAATCTCAATATTTTGAGAATGATCATGATGCATTAGTTTTTGCTAATTCATTACCAGATTTACGAGGACATGGAAGAGTTTCACCATCGTCGCCCAAAAAGAGGGCAAATGGAAATGGGCAGAATGGGAAGAATGTGAAAAATGAAAACAAAGAGGTTTTAACACAAAGTCTTATTGGCATTGAAGATCCAGAACAATCATTAGGAATGGAGTCATTGGGTTGAATATATTTACAGTATTGAATTGTACTAATATGAATGATGTATTTCTGGCTGGAGGGGTGGATAGCACTGAAATCTTTGATAGTCATCTGCCACTAGTGGTGTTTACCACAACCAGTTTTTTAGGGTGTTACTACCTTTGGGTAGTGCATTTTTTTGGGGGATAATTAAAATTTTTTCTAAAAATATTTTCTTTTAAAAAATATTTAGGGGAGGGAGAGTAGTTTTCATTTATTAGAAGGGGAGCGATATTTTGTAGTTAGTGATTATATTGTTAGTTTGTAGGGATGTCAAATTTGAAATTTGCAACTTTTAATGTTCAGGGGTTAAATAATCCGATTAAGCGAAAACAAGTTTTGGCTTATGTCAAGAAAATGAAAATTGATATTGCCTTTTTACAAGAAACACATCTGACTTAAAAAATAACATTTGAAATTGAAGAGAGGTTGGGTTGGGCATGTGTTTTTTTCTTCTTCATTTAATTCTAAGGCAAGGGGTGTAGCAATTCTAATTCATAAGAATTTGTCTTCTGAGTTGCAAACTATGGAAGGGAATGCTGGAAGGGTTTTAAAGGTGCATTGTAAAATTTTTACTGAATCTTGGACTTTGCTTAATGTTTATGCACCTAATGTGGATGATGAGTGTTTTATTTTGGATGCTTTTTTGTCATTAAATCAAGCTAATGAAAATATTTTAGTTGGGGAAGATTCTAATTGTGTCTTGGATTCTTTGTTGGACAGATCCCCAAAAAGTGTAAAGAAATCACAGATGGCGATACCAATTGAGGCCTTGATGAAGGATTTAAATTTGGTGGATATTTGTAAAATCTACAGAGAAAGATTTTTCTTTTTATTCTTCATGACATGATTCATTTTCTAGAATAGGTTTTTTTTAGTATCGGCACATTTACAAGGAAGGATATCACAGGCAGAATATAAAGGTATATCAGATCATTCTTTATTTTTTTTTCTTATGTAAGTTCAGAAGTGGTATGTTCATCTTATAGATGGAGATTTAACACAATGTTGTTGAAGAAACTAGAGTTTGTTATTTTTGTTAAAGAAAGGATCAAGGTTGTGATTATTATCAGAGTTGGGAGAATTAGAGGTCAAAGAAAGAGAAATGAGAAGTGTATGCCTATCGATTATTTAATGCTGTCTGGCAAAGAAAGCATTGAACATACCTCGCACAGCCCTGTGTTGAACATGATGCTGAAATTAAACTATCTCTAATCTCTAAAAGAAAAAGAACTCCATGCGGAGGAGCTAGTGGAGTTGTTCAAGTGAACCGGTACAGACTTGAAGGGCCAACATGGCCTGTTTCCGTGCTGTAAATGGTTATATGGTTAACAGATTACTTTTTTGTCTGAAAATGCTAATTCAGTAAAAAGTCATTTTGTGTTATGGGATGCGTTAAAAGCTTATTTAAGAGGACAGATTATTAGTTATACCACTAAAGTTAAGAAGCAGTATGTAATGCGTGTCAAAAGAACCAAAGACTTGTTGATCCAAACCAAGGCTTTAATTAACTAAAAAACTGGAGCATATCACAAGTAGGTTGACCAGTTCAGAATGACCTGGTCTGGCTAGGAGCAATCCTTTAAGATCTGCCAGTAGGTGTGGCTACATTCTCAGCCAATCACAGTCATCCTACACTACCATCTGTACATATACACATATACACATTGGTGATAGAATCTGTACTATCACACAGTATATGGCTGAAAGCTTTGAATTAGAAAAGCAAATTGATGAATTGGAGAAGGAATTTCAGAAGGAAGTGACAGAAGATTCAAAAAAGTGGCTTTGACTAAATTGAAATTGTGTTATAATATGTTGCAGACTTATCAATTTGAATGTTTAATTAATCAATCTAAGCAGTGATATTATGAGTTGAGTGAGAGGTCACATAAGGTACTTGCATGGCATTTAAAGAAGGAATGGGTTTCACGGATTATTAATGCAGTAAAAAAAAAGAATTTAACAGTTACCTATAAACCTCAGGAAATTAATGACCAGTTTTATTCATTTTATAAAAAATTATATACTTCTGAGTGGAAACAGGATAGTGGTTCTATTGATTCTTATTTATCTAAGTTTTTGTTATCAGCATTAGAAGAGGAGGATGTTATGGATTTGGAAGCTCCATTTTCAGAATTAGAGATTAAGGAGGCTATGTTGGAAATGTCCAATGGGAAGTCACCAGGCAATGATGGGTTTTCGGTGGAATTTTATAAAACATTTTATGAAGATTTATCTTCAGTGTTTGGGGAGTTATTACAACAAGTGACTGAACAGTATGAGTTACCAGAATCTTGCTCTAGTCCTTTAATTACTGTAATCCCGAAAAAAGATAGAGACCTGTTGAAAGTGTCTTAGTATAGACTTATTTCTTTATTGAATGTTGATTATAAAATAATAGCAAAAGTGTTAGCAAATTGACTTGTTAAGTATTTACCTCAATTGATACATCTTGATCAAACATGTTTTATTAAAAATAGAAATGATTCAGATAATATTCTTCGATTGATTAGTTTGGTCAATGCATATCGACAGCAGCCCAACTGCTGATGCGGAAAAAGTCTTTGATAGGGTCGAATGTGATTTTTTTATTTAAAATATTGGAGAAGTTTAAATTTGGCCCTATTTTTATTGGTTGGGTTAAAGCTTTATATACGAACCCGACTGCTAGGGTGGTGACAAATAGTCAAGTTTCGTCATTGTTTAAATTGACGCGTTCAACTCGACAAGGTTGTCCATTGTCACCAGCTCTGTTTGCATTGGCTATTGAACCATTAGCTCAAACAATAAGGCAGAATGAACAGATAAGAGGGATGAAAGTTATGGATGAAGAGTATAAGATTAATGTGTTTGTAGATGATGTTTTGATATACTTAACAAACCCAGAACAATCATTGCCACATTTACGCCAATATTTATTACAATATGGAATATTATCTGGAATAAAGTTAACTGGGATAAGAGTGAAATTTTACCAGTCGGAGAAGGAGATTATTCAGAGTATAAAAATATTATAATTTGAAATGGTCTGATAAAATTAAATATTTAGGAATAATTGTAAACACTGAATATCAATCTTTATATAAGTTAAATTATGTTCCATTATTAAAAAAAAGATTAAAGCAGATCTAATTAAGTGGAAAGATTTTCCATTAACTTTAATTGGTCAAGTTAATTGTATTAAGATGAATTTTTTCCTCATATTCAATATTTATTTCAATCAACACCGTGTTCTCTTTCAAAGAGTTTCTTTCAGGATTTAAATAAAGTTACAAGAGAATTTTTATGGAAAGGTAAACTACCATGGGTAGCATTAAAAAAACTTACTTGGAAGTATGTGTTAGGTGGGCTTCAATTACCTCATTTTCAAAATTATTATGAAGCAGCCCAGTTGAAATTTATTAGTAGATTGATGGATTTGGTCCAACCCCTGAGTTGGGCTAAAGTTGAGATGGCCTATATTTCTGAAGTTGAGGTGTATCAATTTATATTTTGATGGAATGTAAATTTGTTGAGGGAATATAATATGCCGATATTAAAACATTTATTAAAATTATGGATTAAAAAAAAGATTTTAGGATCAAAAAGTAAATTGTCAATTTTAACTCCATTATATAATAATCAGCTTATTTCTTTTTCAATGTTTAATAGTTATTTAAAGAGTTGGGATTCTAAGGGTATAAAAAACATTACAGGATTGTTTTGTAGAAGGACAGTTTCTTTCTTTCAATCAATCAAAAGAGCGTTTTGATATTGCTGAAAATTTTTTATTTGTTTATTATCAACTTCGATCTTTGGTGAAAATTATGTATGGTAGAGAGATGATTTTACCTGTAATGACAGAATTCGAGTCTTCTATACCAAAAAGGGGTTATATTTCTGTTATGTACCAAGTATTACAAGACAATATGGATAAGTCGGAATGGGAGAAATCTAAGCTTAAATGGGAAAATTATTTAGCTTTTGTTTTTCCTGAAGATTATTGGGTAGATATGCGACATGATAGTGTTACTAAATTGACGAATGTGCAGTATGGAATGGTTGATTATAATTTTCTACATCAGTTGTATTTAACACCAGAGAAATTGAACAAAATATGGTTTTAGTAATTCGGATTCTTGTTTTAGATGTGGTGTATGTACTGGTACATTTTTTACATGCTGTTTGATCTTCCGTGCATGTACAACCATTCTGGGATGAAATTAAGTTAATTTTGGAAAAAAAATTATATAATTTTAAGTTACCATTAGATCCATCTATTTTTTTAATGGGTTGTATGATTCATTTAAGGGGATTAGGGTTGGATAAATTTCAAATTGCATTTATATATTTAGCATTGTCTGTAGCTTGAAAATGTGTAGCAAGTACATGGAAAGATAATATAGTGATAATATAATGTGATGGCATAATAAAATGAAAGCTTATAATGTTATGGAAAAAATTACATATAATCTTCATGACAATTATTTTTTTTGTTAATAAGTGATTACCATATTTGGAATATATGCATTTAGATATATTTTGATTTATTATATACTTTTAGTTTCTGTTTATATATTTTTACTCTCCTTAGGAGAGTTGGCTGATGGAGTGGGGCCTTCATTTATTTTTTTTATTTTATTTTACTTTTTTTAATATATACTCATATAAAATTTTCTTTATGGAATGTATTTTGTATTACTATTAATGATTCTTCAAATAAATAAAGTTTTAAAAAAAGAAACATTGGCTTCAAACTTCATTAAATTATAAAAGACGGGTCCGCCATTCATATATTTTTCAAAAGTATCAGAAGGTACCAAAGCAAATGAATCCAAATGTCTCTGAGCCGCAACTTCTGATAATGTAGGAAACTTAGCATAACATTTGAATGATGCAAGATTCTACAGCTGCATTGTGATAATGACCAGATGGTTCGTTTAAGAGAGCGCAGTACAGGCCCTTATGCTCCACGAGCCCGTGCTGTCTGAAAGCACCAATCGAACTACAAACCCATGTATTTTGAAGGATGGGAAGACATAAACACGGAAAAAACCCACACAGACATGGGGGAAGAACATACAAACGCATCACAAACAGCGCTGAATTCAAACCTGAGTCGCTGGTGCTGTAATAGCAACGCACTAACCGCTAAGCAAACCATGTCTCCCGAAATTAATGTTAATTTTAGGATAAATGTTATTCAAGCACAGCTCTTATATTCATGGTTTAGCAATGGAACATATTAGCACATGATCCATTTATTCACCCAATGAGTCCTTAAAAAGATAAAGGATTCTCTAAATAACATGGTTTGATCGTGTTGCTCGATCAGAAGAAGAGATGCAGAATGTGTTGCTTTACACAACAGGACAATGCAGAAAAGGCGAAAAAATGAACTGCAGGAAAAATAGAATAGAACACTTAAAGAAGCCGGTGGAGAAGATGGAGCGTGGATAAGGTGATTAGGTTTCTCTGCCAGCTGTCAGGTATTTAAATTGAGAAATTATTGATGGGGCAACCTCCACTGAATAAAGTGGTACTCATAAAAACATGCCATAAAAACGATTTCTGTTTAGTCAAATAATATTTGCAATTATAACAGCATTAACTAAAGATGAATAAGGAAAGAGAATTATTATGGGTAACAATAAAAGAGTACATGAGAAGTTAATTCGTGGAATATGGACATTATCTGATTGGTCATCTTTATTGGCTATCCTTGATTGTCCTGGAAAAGGTAATAGCCTTGAATTGCTGCTGTCCTCTGAGTGAAGATACTTCTGCAATGCTGTTGGAGACGGAGATGTGGGACATCGATCCAGTGATAAAGAAGGCCCAGTGACACAATTTCCATATCAGGATCTGATATAGAGGAAATCTTGCAGGTGATGGGGGCCCCAAGTACAAAGTGCCCATGGGTGTAGAGATGGTGAGTTTTGGAGGTGCTCTAGGAGAAACACATACAACTAACTGCAGTGCAGGAAATGAGACTTCCAGACAGTGATGACGAAACTTCACTGAACTATTGAACTTCAAACATCATGTGAATAAAGACATGCCATGCTTTAACCAGTCATGGATATCCCTCAGTGCCAAACTGAAAAGGTGAAAGTTGCAATTCTCTGAGCTCAGCTGTACTTATGAAGATTTTGCTTTTTTTTTTCCCCTGAACTCTCCCCCTGCCCTGAAATAACCAAACAAAAAAGATGAAAGCATTTCAGACATGGCCTAAAAATGATGCTGGGAGTATTTCAGAAGAGATTTTGCAATTCTTCCTAATTGTAAAATTGTGCTCAGTAACCCTGACCTCCCACTTTGCATGCAGAAAATAATTCACACACAAGGTCGATAAAAGTTGGTGCACGGATCTGAATGACACACGAATGAGAGAGCATCATCAAATTAAAGGGAATAGAAGAATAAATTATCAAGGGTTTTATAAACATTTTCAAAACAGATTCAAGACTCAAGACTGCTTTATTGTTATGTAATATTACAGAACATGCTATATTACATGGTATTGCCTTCTGGCTGTTGTAAGACAGTAAGTCACCTTCAGTGTTGCCCAGTGCCTCTTACGAAACAAGAGAAAGAGAAGCAAATGCAAGTCGCTTAAGCATCACTGAGAGAGAGCCTGTGAATTCATTTCCAGTGCTATGTAGCCAATGCAACTGCACAGACTTCTGTTCAATCCAGTGGCAAACCGAGCTCCAGATCCAAACCTAAAATACAATCAGGAAGCCAAAGCCTGAGGCAATTCTGGAGCCCTTCTTGCTATCAGCTGCTTCTTGAATCCTAGTTCTAATACCTGATTCCCATGAACCAGTCTCCAGCAGCCCATGTGGGTCTCCAGACCACATGTTGGCAGCAGCCTGTGTAGATTCCAAAGCCACTGAGCCCCTCGCTGGTCCACCACTGGGTCACCATCCTGTAGGTTCATTTTCTCTGCATCTCAACAGACGATATTCTCCCCATTTATGGTGCCCTGTGCCAGTCCATTGGCCTCTAGAGTCTACAACCCCTCATGGTTACTGCCAAGCATAGGCTCTATCCTCTCGACTACAGACCCATGGTTGCAGAATTTTGGTTTAAAAACACTGTTGCCTCCTCTAACAGGCAGTTTCACACATGTATGGAGCCATTGGCATGAGGATTGGGCTCTTGAACATTTTGGAGCAGTGCTGTGTCTCTGCTCCTCACTCCCCCAAGTCCACACTAGCCACAGTATTGCCATTACAGCAGCAGATAAACTAAGGTCAGATCACTCAAAAAGTGTGAAGCAATAAAGACACAGCAGAGATATTAAATTCTTTTGTATCCATTACAAATAATCGTAGATGTAAAAAGGCAGCTGTGCAGTTGTGAAGAATTGGTGAAGAAATAAGATTCAAAACTTTATCAGAATTCAGTGTAGATAATTAAAGGCTACGTTACAATCTTAAAGGATGCACCCAAGGCAATTGCAAGAACTCAGTGACAATAAATTCTGGACTGCACGCCATGTATCAGTCTTCCTCATATGCACATATTTAGCAAGAGGACTGGAAAATAGGCAATGAAATGTCATTTTTAGGATGTCAAAAAAGCTCCCGAAACATTTATTGAGAATAAATCTGTAAGGAATACTTCCTAGCCCTTTCTCAGTTATCTTTGGAGAGTGTGTTGGTCATTGGATTTAACAATGACTTCTTCTCAATCCTATGGGGTGGCTTTTGCTTCCCTCATTGCTAGAAGGACCATTTTGCTGTCCCTCTCAATCAGACTCAAGTCAGATATGATGGAACGTGTTTCTCTAGAAATAATTAGATGTTCTACTACTACAGTGGATATCTCTTTGGGTTCTTTTCTCAAATAGTTTCAAAATTTATAGATCAATTATTATTTTTTCCTCAACTCCATTGTTATTATTAGTAGTCCTCAGCTTGGCCAGCAGCCCTCACTGCATGGGGCTAGATTCTTAGTTTAGCAATATATGATTTTTTTTTTTCTTTCCATTTTAATAACATGGATTCATATGTACTTTGTTCACTGTAATTTGATATTATCATTATTATCACATATACCTCTGTAATTAAAACCAATTAAAAGATGGAAAAGAAAAGAAACAAAATACAGATTAAAATTAGAGGGATTTCCAATTGAGATACTATTTTTCTACTTAAGTGACTGTGACTATTTAGAGGTGGTAGTCCATCATCTTCCACATATTTTTCTTTGCTTGTCTTATCTTATAGAACTCCCATCTGTTTTTCGCTTGAGCCCATGCTCCAGGACCTGGGATAAAAACTTCAACGACGAACACTTAATCCAACCTGACACTTGAGTGTAACACTGAAACAGATTGTGAAAGGTGCTGTCTTTTGGAGGAGATAACTCAAACATTTTCTGCTTGTTTTGCTTCTCTATATGCATGTTAAATGAAGAGTAGTGAATGTCTGCTTCAAATATTAATTTTTTAAAAATCACTGATCAATCCACTTGTTGCCTTTTAATAGAATTTGAATCCACAAAAAAGTTGTTTCACTTTCCGGTTTTAAACATGCATGAATTCCCCTCCATTTATTGGAGTTTGGAATTCAGTATAATAAATAACTCGATCAAAAATTTCAGGAAGTATTTTCTTTACTTAAAGCCAGATATAAATTATGTAAAATGTCAAAAGAAAATGTACAACAAGGAAATATTTATTAAGTTATTTTTAGTCATACCTGATTATTGCTGAGCATACAGTAAACTACTTAAGGACCAATAACGTACATGCATTCACACCAGTGAATGGCTAGTTTGACTGTAATTAGCAATTATTTTTATTAAATGGCAACTGACCAGCACCAAATTTAGCTTTTATATCCTTACCAATCAAAATCAGAATCAGAATTTATTGTCATGAACATGGAGCGACAGGGGATGAGGAGGTCAATCAGCAACCAGAGAGTCAAAAGATGCAGGTCAATTGTTTGTGTTGAGACTCCGCTTCAGGACTGAGGGGAAAGATCGCCATCAATAGGAGGAGGGATTGAAGAACCAAGAGAAAGTAGAGTTAAATAAATTAGAAGAAAAAAAAACAACAGGGCAACAGCAACTGCGGTGATGCTAAAATGGATAAAACTGTTCAAGTACTTAATGACAAGGTGATTTTGAACCGAACAGTTGAACAGATCACTGCTCATTATATGTATGCAGAGTTGGCAGGAACAATCTTTTTTTTAAACCAAACATCAAATTGCACAATCATCCACTCATCTGCAATATGGACCCAAAAATATCTGCTGATATTTTACTGTCAGCTTTTGTGAAATTGTCTGAAAATATTTAAAAAAGTGTTCTCAACCTTTTTCTTTCCACTTTAGGTAAACCCTATGCCAGTGTTCTGTGATTAGTCAGGGATTACTTAAGGTGGGATGTGAGTGGGAAGGGAAGGTTGGGAATCACTGCTCCAGACCCAATTGTTACTGAAATATTTTGTTTGAAAAAAATTGTCATTGGCCCATTTCCTTTGGAGTTATGAAACCATTCACATAACGAGTCAATGAAGTACGATTAAAACAGTGGTTTTCAAACTTTTTCTTTCCACTCTTGTCCCACCTTAATTAGCAATCCCTTACTAATCACAGAGCATCTATAGCATAGGGAATACTTAAAGTGGTATGTGAGTGGAAAGAAAAAGGTTGAGAACCACTGATTTTAAAACTACAAAGGTCAAGCTTCAACAAGATGCAATTAAGATCATGTGCTAATCATACAACTGAAGGAGAAAATCTTAAAAAGTTGAAAGTATTTAGGTTATTATGCAAATAAAATAGAAAGCTCAAAAGAAGCAAGTGTGCATTTGCACAGAAAGTAGCTCATCTCTATTTGACAGTTTATGTAAATGCAATCACTCAAAGAAGAAAAATAAACAATTGTGAAGCAAGCAAATGTCATTTCTAAGCATTGTATGGGTTTGTACTAAATTTTTTGTCATACTGTAAGTTCCATTAGTTATTGAAGATTGGAAATTTTGTCAGTAGATTCTGGGAAGTGAAGTAATTGTTAGTGTACTCTGAAATTACATACTATACGTCTTGAAATTTGAAATATAAATTGGGATGTGCACTCAGTCTTGTCATGAATAATGCTCAAGCAAAAACAATCCCATTGCCATCAAGTACATTGGCCATGATTGAGAGAAACTCTGACTAGATTAAGAAAGAAAAATTCAGAATCATCTTAGACAAAGTTTTTGCCATCAGAAAGGACCCTAATCCTTTATTAGCAAGACTGACAGTTAAGAATCCATTAACTTTTCCCTATAAATTTATATTAATGCGTATAACAGTTTAAAACAAAATGTTATGCAAAGGCATTATTAAAAATTACCATATGACAGATGAAGTGTTAAAAAATTCACATAGAAAATATGGATAATTTTCGCAGAGCAAGAGACTGAATATTCTGATATCGTACAAAAGAAGTCAATCAACAGAAACATTGTTTGTTGGCCAGGATTGGATAAGGATCTTGAATAGCCTGTTGACCAGTGTATGTTAAGCTGCAGTGTCAAACCAGCAGAAATTCCTTTACCGAGGTAAAAACAGGACCAACCAAGACCCAATGTTTGTTTTGAAAAGGGGATCGACAATTTCACAGACAGTGACTCCAAGTACTGAGGCCAAGAGAGTGAGAGGGGACACTGTCAAAGAAATGAGTTCTCATGGCTTATCTGTAAAGTTATGATCCTCAGTTTTGTTTATTTCTATTTGAGTGCTTTACGGAAAAAAATATGAAGTACAAACTTAACGTATCAAATGGTTTTGTATCAAGTAGCGTGCCTGTGAAATCAATGAAAACTGGCAAAGAATCTCAGCAAAAACAAATACTAGTGGTCTGCATAATTTTGACAATGAATTATGATATCCAAAAATTTTAGCTTTACTGCAGAGTAATATTCCACAAAAGGTTATGTTTCAGAAATCTCAGAAATGATTGAGAGTTCAGCCAAATACCAAAGGCAGAGAGGAAGAGAGGCTGTTAAGACAGAAAATATGTTATTACTCAATTCAAGGAAAAGAACACTTCAATGAACACTATAGAGTTGATGTGTGAACACCATCTAGCAAATCTGACATTGGAAATTAAACTTCGGAGAGAGAGTTGAAATGTGTGCTGCAAAGAGTCATCTGATGAAAATAGGAGAAAAAATGAATAGGCATAAATCATGATTTGTGCAAGATATGTGCAAAAGAATATCCCATTGTACTTCTGTGGCTGTGAAAGTATTCCTGAAGTTGACCCAGTGAAACAATGAATTTAGTTGAATTGGGGCACTCTCATCAAATGAGTACAATGCCAACAACATTAACAATGGAACAACAAAATGGATTAAATTTGCAAATTGTGAATTAGTCTTACTTTTCAAATGGGTGAATGAAATATGGCATGTTCCTATGTGCATATGTGGAGTGGAGTCAACAATAAATAGTGCATGTTCTGACAGCTCTTTTCTGTCTCATTATTTTGTTCTATGCTTCCTGCATTACAGGGGGTTTGAAATAAGATGCATCCATACACACACACTCATACACACACCATACAAAACATTATATATACTCTCAAAATTAAGTTGTATTTTCTTTTCTTGCATTTCTGATGTTGAATGCATTGGTATTGTTGGGTACACAATCCTTTATCCAGAACCCATGGGGGTCAGTGTGTTCCAAATTTCGGATTTTTCCGGATTTCAGAACAAAAGCCAGCTGCCCCAGATTTAAGCCCACCCAAATTGCGCTGCCGTCTCCCCCCTCGCCCGCCCGAGACACGCTGCCGTCTCCCCCCTCGCCCGCGTAGTGCTGCCATCTCTTCCCCTTTTGCCCCCCCCTTGCTGGTTTTTGGAGCTTTGCAGATTTTGGATGTCCGGAGAAAGGATTGTGTACCTGTATATTGGATGTTGAAAAAAAAGCTTTTAGATTTAATACAATTAATAATGCCTTTGTATACATCAGCTTTTCAATGGATCACAAACACTATTTGGAGAATAGGCTACATTTCTAATTTCAGCCATGCACTCAGCTGTAACATAAATGCAATACCTAATTGTTTTATAGGAATGTCTGTAAATTCTATTATCAATGTGATACAATATTACATTATGGGAAAGGATCATATTTGGCTGAGTGAGGGAAGAGTTTTAAGGACAAGCAAACAGACATAAGTCCTGCCTGTTTTCAATCACCTTAGTATTTGCACTAAAGTTGTCAGAATTTGAAATTGTTTGTATCTGTGTAAACGTCTGGGCTGGAGTCTCGAGGAGAGAACAGTTAATAGCAGAATGTTGAAAACAGAGTTTAAAAACTTTGCCAAATGCATGAATGAATTCCTATACAATTTCTATTTTGAGATAATATATTGGTAATGTCCAACTTAACTGTCAGAGGTTTGCAAATAATTTACTGTCAATAAATAGATGAACAGTTATATCAGCATCAACCCAGAGGGCAGGTTTTAGGAACCAACTTGTTCACTGTATGAACAACTTCATTTTGGGTTACATGTTGAATTGACTGCAGAAAGCAAACAAAAATAAGGCAAATAATAGAAGCTAAAACTGAACAATGAATGAACTCTCAATATTATTATACCCCTCAAATGAAATGCTCAATGAGCTTGGCTGGGATGCAATCCCATGTCAGAAAATAAATTTCACTATTATTCATCAGACATTAATTTTGAGTGACCCATTACACTAGTCAACTGAAAAAAAAAATCGATTAAGAGAACAAAGGATTGTCTGCAGCCTTCACCCAACAAAACAGATTTAAAAATTTTAACATCATAAATTTGGCCTTTGAATATAGTACAATGAGTAAATGCAGTCTTAAACGTTAGAAGGACTTGAGGATGTGGTTAATCAGGCCAACTATTGATTTGATGAGATTAAAATAAAGATGATGGAGGCCAAAAGCTCCTTTAAATTCAGTCAATGGGAAGTTTTAAACATTATTTTTTATTGTGGCATGGTTGGCGTAGCAGTTAGTGCAATGCCTTTACAGCACGAGCAATTGAAACCTGGGTTCAAATCCCGTGCTGTCTGCAAGGAGTTGGTACATTCTCCCCGAGCCTGTGTGGGCTTTTCCCAGGGGCTCCGGTTTCATTCCACAATTCAAAGCATACCGGGGTAAAAGTTAATTGGGTGTAAATTGGGTGGCATTGGCTCATGGCCTGAAATGGCCTGTTTCCATGTTGTATGTCTAAATTTAAATTTAACACATTTCTGCCATATAAAGGTGTCTAAACTAGATTGACCATAAAAATAAATTTCTGATTGTCCAGCACAATTTCTGTACAACTATCCATTGTAGAACAGTCATCAAATCATTGTGCTCACTCTCTTGAGGGGCTTAATTAGTGTAAATCATGCATTTTATTTTTCTGCATGTGTAATCAGTGAGCCCATTATTATTATTACATTCTATACCTGTTTCAAGTATTCCTGTACTAACGGAACCAATAGCCCCATTTCCACTTTAGCTCAGTAATTAACTGCCAATCTACCAGTTAACATGCCAGTGAACACTTGTGAACTGGCACGGAGGCGTCAGATTACCCCAGGGATGAACAGCTAAAGGAGAGTGCAACATCACAGATTCTTTTTGAATCAGCATAATGGTTCGTCCAGTGTGAAAGGGACGGGGGTGGGGGGCGGGGGGGGGAATGCAGGATGTCACTGTTAGAGGATAGGCACCCATTTGCTCTGCAATAACGGGTTGTGAGTCTGAAAGGGCGCAGAGAACTGGTTAACATCGGTAAAATTGCTATTTTGAATCAGTTCATTAAACTGCTAATTTACTGGTTAGCCAATGTGAAAAGGGCTCAAGAAAGATGTTCTGTAACAGCTTGTGGTGCAAGATTAATACAAAAAAGAGAACTAGTTGCTGCATGTAACAGGTTCAGGACTCCAGCATGAACACGAAGGCAATGTGTCTGCTTGTCAAGCTTCTCTGAAGATATTCCAGTGCCCTCAGGTTTTGGAGTCCTTGTGCCAAACAACATTCCATGACCTGGTGCCAACACCATTATTCAAGTGGTCTTTGCACAATTTCTGATGACTGATGAGCTGCATCCATAATGAATGATCAAATAGTCCCTCCAAATATTCCTGCTCACATCCTATATCTCCATCATGGATGCTCTCCTAAAACCATATTGGAGACCCAGCTTGTAACTTTGTGTTTGGATTAGTGATGTGTAATTTGAAAACAAAGCTTCTGGCTCAGAATCAGTGCAACCAGATGAGCCTTAATGAAGATATATTGTCCCATCACCATTTATGTTGTCCTACTGAGTCGCCTGAGATCTTCATCATTATGCCAGTACAATCACATTGATAAAACTGCAACAGGAGTAAAAAGGAATAACTAAAAAGAGATGAAGAAAACAAACATTAAAGAAATGTATGATGAAGCCCTTCAATGAGATATTGCATGTTTTATTTATACGTTTGGTTTGCAGTGCATGTTCTAAGACACGTACAGTATTTGCATCAAGGGAATGATACAATATTTTACGACAGATGGATTTTGAGAAGAGTTGGTAAGTTGGACAGGTGGAGGAGGGGGATTTTGGATTGATGTTACTGGTCTCGAACTTGGAATTACTTTTTCAGGATTTCCAAATAGAAAGGTTCTGTACAGGTTGCCACCATCCTTTTTCTTCCTTTTCATCCTTCTCCTTTTGCCCTTGCCCATCAATTCCTCATGGTAGGTAAATGTAAAGGTTGTTCCCTGACTTTGGCCAGTCACAAAAAATTTGATGAGCACGGCTGCAGGAAAAGCAAATTCATTTTTTCCCAAATCTGACGATGGGTCTTAGACCTGAAACATTAACTGCTTGTCTGTCCACAGATGCTGCCCGACTCTGATGAGTTTTTTCCCCCCAGTATTTGTTTATATTTCATATTTCAAACATTTGCAGTTTTGGTTTTTTTTGCCAGAACACATCCACTCTCTCAATTACTTCACAGCTTCAGAGTAACCCAGCACGACCATACATTTTGTGGCAGCAGGAGAGTGTGGGCATGTGTGTCTGAGAGTGTGCGTACATCTATCAGCCATATTGTGAAGACTATCCTTATTGTTCAGAAGCCACTCGAGTTTGGTTATGAGGTGAACAATGAAGCTGGTGTGGTGATATGTAATTACACCACTAAGTCACCAGGGGTCATCCTGGTGACCTTGTATATAAAGCAGTCCAGAGCTACAGTCTAGCCTTCCAGGTTCATCTTGCAGAGAGACAAGACCTCATAGTGTACATATTAGTTTATTAAAGCTGTTTTATACTCACACTGCTGGTGTGGTTATTGTCAGTACAGCTGGTACTGTGGAAAGCAGGAGATTAAAGATGTCATAATTATCGTAAGGTGTTCAGGCATTGACCTGTGTGATGCACCATCTTCAATCACAAACCACTTGGATGCCAGGGAGTGGAATCCCCTTAGTTTCAGTTCAAAACAGAGTTGATATAAGACGAAGCAAGACATCCAGTCTCTGACGTACTGCACTGTCCAAGATGCCTCCGTACCTTACTAGCCCTCCTAGTCATTCTGCCCAACAAACAAAAGTGAAGCTCTCTTTCTCTCTACAAATATCTCTCTTACTATCCCTGCACATAATACCAACTCATCTCCCACCAATAGGAGCACAATACCAGTTTTTACCAATTTTTCCACTTGCTTAAGTTAATAATCCTTGTCAACTCCACAGTCTTATCCTGCTGGGAGAAAATACTTGGAACTGCAGCAATTGGCAGTTTTTAATTGAAGATCTCTACGTATTTCCAGACAGCTAAATCACTGGTTGTCATTCAGGTACAGTAGAAAACATGCCCCCCCCCCCCAACCCCGGGCATCTCAGGTAGGTGTGGTCTTTTGCAAGGAGCCTTGCTCCCCTTCTTTCTTCATTTCCCTCTTTTTATTGATGTGTGCTGCACTGTATGCCTCATTTGTCCTGTTAATTTCCACACTAGCCTGAAAGGAAAACGCAGTTCATCCTCTTTCCCATCCCCCTACCACCTCACAACCCTTTAACAATTGAAACTGTTTTTGGAAACCAACAAAAATCAGTTGCAACAACCACAGGAATTCAGCCTTCAACTCAGAAGTTGTTAAGGTTAAATCTGCAGGTGTTGGGGTCAAGTACACAGTACAAGTGCTGGATAAAACTTGGCAGACCACACAGCATCCACAAGAAGCAAAAGGTTATCAACATTTTGGGTTAGATCCCTTCTTCAGGAATGTAGGAAAAACAGGCAGGTCTGAATAAAAAATGTGGGGAGAGGAGGGAAGGAGGAGAGGAGAGGTGGGAGCTCTAAAGAAGGAGGGTATCTCAGATCTCCTGGAATGGAAGGACTAGGAGCAGATGCAGTAGAGATGAAGGAAGGACATCTGAGATGCCTGAAATTTCACTTCCTATAGATGCTGGGTGACCTGCTGAGTTCCTCCAGCAATTATGCATGCTACACCAACATATTATTGTCAATGAAAAGTTAATTTAACTTTTTAAAAAAGTGCTGACAGAAATTAATCCATGTTACTTAATATATGCCAGCATTGTGAAGTTAAGGCAGGACAACAGATAAGAGTCTGGAACCCCGGCATCACAAGAGAGGTGCCAAATTAGCACATAGTTTGACATTCTGATAAAAGAGTGATTTCCTTTCTCATGCATTCATTCAGATCCTAAAGATTTCTGAATCACGCAAAAATAAAATGTTAGTAAGATTATCAATTTCCTTATGTGCAATAACAGGGAAGCGCACCAGCATGAAATTCTGTTTTTCCAGTTTGATAGAATAAACTTAGTCTTTTATAAAAATCAAAGAATTTGGAAGAATAACATCATGAATGAAGTATACTTTACAGATGTGATAAACAGATGAACACTTGTTCCAACTATCCTTACACTGAATTATTTTTAATCTTTGGATTACCAGTAAAAGTTAAAAGATGCCATTGAGCTATTCAAAATATTCCTGTAAATTTATCTTGGTGCATAGTTAGTGGATGATTAATCCAAAAGTTGGAGTAAGACGTTTCCAAAAGATACATGGACATAACCTGTAACAGTGGGATTAAGATATGCCTTTTATTTCCATTCCACTAATGAACTATTCTACAGATATTATACTGGATGAACCTTGACATTAGTTGTACATATTTATTTCTTTTCTTCAGTTACTATTCCCAATATTGAGGATTTGGTTCAAAGAATCCATTTCCTGGTGGGGCATAATATTCTGTCATATTTCTGTCGTGCAAGTCAAATTGCTGTGAGGCACCCTGCTGGCATTTTGATACATTTACATATGATTTAAACATTAATAAAGCTTCAGATTTTCCAGTGGAAGAAAAATTGTGCTAAGAATGCATTTAAAACTGTAATTTGTGTGGTACAATTTATTACATTTATGCATTATTGAAGAAATGTGTTTCACTCAAGAAACATTATATTAAAATTGCTCTCTTGATCCAGTCTAAGAAAAAGAATCAGTAGCAAGTAATACACATTTTTGAAAATACTTCATTTTTTAATACTTTTGTCGATTACTGCAATTCCAGTGTAGGTAAATGATCTTAGGGATGGGAGAGAGAGATGTGAATTCATCAATACTGAGGCATCAAATAACCTATAGCACCATTAAGCCCTGCAAAATTAAATGTATTCTCACAGGCTGGATTCATATCCAGCATAAGGTTGGATGTTTGATGTTGCTGGAGGCTAATCAACTCAGGCATTGGAAATGGTTTGGGTATTCCTCCGGACAGTTGTTTCAAAAGAACTTCTGTTAGTTGTTTCATCAAATACCATCGCTCGTTTTAACATTAGATACAAAGTTATGCAATAAACATTGATTTATTCTGTTCATAATTCCTCAGATAGTAAATCAGAAAATTCTCATGCAGCAATATAATGATGTGCTCAGGACAACATCAATGTTGTAGGGAAAACTAATTTCCAACAAAAAGGATTCTTACCATTTTGCACTTACATTCTACAGTTCAACATTTATTGAACCACCAACAACCATTACAATTGGAATATTCACTGGAACAGAAACAATAATAGATCAGCTCAAGCAAGTCAAAGATGGGTGTCCAGAAATAGGATCTATTAAGGTGAACAATCTTTTCTGTCAAACAAAAATGTGTACACCATGCGTTCTGCATTTACATCCAAGTCATATACATGCTAGAGGAACTCATTGGTTTGAGCAGCATCAGTGGGAGAAAATGAACAGTCGATATTCTGGGTCAGAATATTTCATCAAAATTCCAGCAAGTCTCCAATAAGTAAGTAGAAAAGTTCATCTCAGTGCATTGTTTATTTTTCATACAAACCAAATACTTGATTCACTTTCATAGATTAACTGCCAACCATCATTTGTTGTCTTTCTCTAGAGATTTTAGCACAAAGCCTCATATTAATCAGTAATATAGCACTGCCTGATGTGTGGTTCATCAGATAAGACTTGAAGCTGAAACTCTATTTATGCTTTCCAGTGGATTCAGGAGATAAAATGACAGTTCAATGATGATGAACAGGTGAGTTCTCCATAGATCAAGCTAATATTTATCCCTCTAACAATCATGAACATTGCAGATTATCTGGTCACTATTACCATGCTATTTGTGGGAAAATCCCATGTTAAAACTAGTTGGTTTAAGACCATAAGATGAAGGAGATTAATTAAGCCACATGGTCCATCAAACTTGCCATTTGATCATGGTTAATTTATTTTACCCTCTCAACCCCAGTTTCCTGCCTTTTCCTCATAGCCCTTGACGACCTTACTCATCAAGACACTATCAGCCTCACTTTAATTACACCCAATAACTTGGTCTCCCCTATCATCAGTATCAATGAATCCCATGGATTTATCACCCTCCTGCTTAAGAAATTCCCCTTCACCTCTGTTCTACAAGGTGATCGCTTCATTGTGAGGTAGTGTCCTCTGGTCCTTGTCTCTCCCGCTTTTGGAAAGTGGTCTCCATGACCACTTGATCCCAGTTTTTCAACATTCAATATGTTTCAGTGAGTCCACCCGCCATCCTTTTGAATTCCAGAAAGAACAGGTCCAAAGCCATCAGATGCTCCTCATACATTGTAAACCTCATGTGGGCCCTCTCCAATGCCAGCCCATTCTTCATCAGATATAGAGGTCCAAAACTACTCATAATGCTCCAGATATGTTCTGACCAACTCCTGATAAAGCCTCAAAAATACATATTGCTTATATATTCTAATCCTCTTGAAGTGAATGCCAATTGGCCTTCCTTACTACCAACTAATCCTGCAAGTTAACCATTGGGGAACCTTGCACAGGAACTTCCAATCACTTTGCACCTCTAGTTTTTTTAATTCTTTCCCCATTTAGACAATAGTTTGCACATTTATTTGTTTTTACCAAAATGCTATATTTCATTGGCCACTTCCTTGCCCATTTTCCCAACATCCTTCTGCAGACTTCATGCTTCTTTAACAATACCTGCCCCTCCATCTATCTCTGCTTCATCTGCAAGCTTGACCACAAAGACATCAGGGCTAATAATCCAGATCATGACATTATTCTTGAAAGTCGCAAACATTACATTGACCGCTTCCAACCAGAGAAGGCCTCTTTTATTCCCTCTCTTTGCCTTCTGCCAGTGAGCCAATCTTCTATCCATGCCATTACTTTTCCTGGATTAAAATGGATTCCCACCTTGCTTATCAGCCTTATGGGTGACACCTTGTTAAAGTCCTTTTGAAAATCCAAGTAAACAACATCCATTAAATCTCCTTTGTTTAATCTGGTTGATATTTCCACAAAGATCTCCAAAAGGTTTGACAAGCAAGAAGGATGACTTGGGCCTCTTTTGTGCTTCCAAGTACCCTGAAACCTCATCTTCAATAATAATCTCTAAAATTTCTAAGTACTGATGTCAGGCTAACCTGCTTTTTGCCTCTGTCCTTCTCAAAGAGTGGAGTGACATTTGTAATTTTATAGTCCTCTGGAACAATTCTTGACCTCAATGATTCTTGAAAGATCACCAATAATGTGTTCATAATCTCAAAAGCTATCTCTTTCAGAACTGCTGGGTGTCGTTCATCTGCTCCAAGAGACTTGGTCACTTTCAGGAGAGGGAAAGGGAACAGGCAGTCAGTGCAGGGCACACCTGTGGCCATTCCCCTCAATAACAAGTATACAATTTTGGATACTTTGTTTGGTTGAGGGAGGGAGGTTGGGGGAAGGAAATATCCTACTAGGGACAAGCCCTCTGTCACAGAAACTGGTCTGGTGGCTAAGGGAAGGGAGAAGAAGAGATAAGGTGTAGCGATGGGCGATTCCATAGTTAGGGGGACAGATAAGAGTTTCTGTGGAAGAAATCAAGGTTCCCAGATGGTATGTTGCATCCCTGGTGCCAGGGCCCGAGATATTACAGATGGTGTTCATGGGATTCTCAGAAGGAAGGGGGTGCAGCCAGAGGTTGTGGCCCTTGTAAGGACCAATGATGTAGGTAGGAAGGGTGATGAGGTCCTGCAAAGAGAGTTCAGGGAGTCAGGCACAAAGTTGAGGACAGGACATCTAGGGTTGTGATTGTAGGATTGCTACCTGTGCCATATGCTAGTGAGGTTAGAAATAGGAGGATAATGCAGCTAAACATGTGGCTAAGACATTGTAAAAGACGGGGAGCTTCAGCTTTCAGGATATATGGGGTCTCTTCTAGGCAAGGAGGGACCTATTCTGATAGGACAGTTTGCATCTGAACTGGAAGGGGATGAATATCCTTGCAGGAAGGGTTGCTAGTGCTGCTCTGGGGGGATGGGGAGTGGGCGGAAGGGTTTAAACTTGATTTGCAGAGGTTGGGAACCAGAATGCCAGGGCAGAAGGGGGAGTGGAAGAGGGAAAATTGCATGTTATGTCAGAAGTCAAAGGAATGTACATGGTGAAAATGTACTCAGGTGCATCTATTTCAATGCAAGAAGTATTGAAGGAAAGGCAGACAAGCTTAGAGCATGGATTTGCTCATGGAATTATGAGATTGTGGCCCTCAGTGAAATTCGGTTGCAGGAGGGGCAGAACTGGCAGCTCAATGTTCCAGGCTTCCATTGTTTCAGGTGTGATTGAATGAGGGGGGGGGGGGGGGCTGGGGGGATGAAAGAATGAGTGGCATTGATCGTCAGAGAAAATATCGCAGCTGTGCTCAGACAGGAGGGCTCATCTACTGAGATTATATGGGTGGAGATGAGGAATGGGAGGCAGGCAGTTGAGGGAAGCATGAAGTTGTGATAGTAGGAGATTCTTCACCAGATTAAATTCTTTCCTTTTCTTCAACAATTCAAAAGTAATATCAGGATAAAAGAAGATCTTACTGCCATTATATTCCAATGGGCCCTTTCCGTCCTTGGCTAGCTTTACTGCAAGTTCTAACACTTTTTCTCGAACCTGGCGATAAGGAAACTTTATCAAAATAGGCTGTAGTTACTGGACTGGTAATGGCCGTGGTCTTATATGTGGCTTTCTATTTCACTATCTCCTTGAAATTTATCCTGTCCAAAGATTCCTGGAATTCAACATTGAAGAAACGGTTTTGATATTGTTTTTTGTACTATAGTTCTCTAGTAAATCCACTTTTTCACACAATTTCTTATTCATAATAGCAAGTGCCTCAGTTGAATTTTGTGTATTGTGCCTTGACCCATCTCCACACCAAATTGCACATTTTAAAGTCTCTCTTCCTTATACTCAATTTTTTTTGGCATTTTATTTACTAGCTATATCGTACATTTTCGTAGATTTTTCATCTGATTTTTTTTTAAATATCCAATCTCACTTGTTTTAGCTCTTTCATTATCATAGTTTCCATACTTCACTTATGAATTTTTATTGGGTTTCTTAGCTTTACAACCTCTATTAGCAGCAGCCCTTTCTTCTAATTGCTGCTGTCCTTCCTCTTCGCCGCTGGCTTGAAGTTCTGCTAGGTATTCACCTTGTGCAGGCATAAATTCAAACAATCTGCCTTCCTCGGCGATTTCTTTATCTCCTCTCCATCTCCACCTTCTTCATTCTCGTCATTCCTCCGTAGCTGCAGCCGCGATCACGCTGCACCTCACTGCATAGTCACCTTAGGGGCCCTTACCACTCGACTAGGAGCCTTCACCACAGCCCCTGGATCCATCTGCAAAGTCGGCCTTTCCTCTTGACCTTGCTGTTTTCTTTGTTGCACTCCCGATGGGCCAGCGATGCTTTTATCCTTTTTATTGGTGACATTAGTAAAATGTTCTATGCTTGTTTATGAACAGTTTCCAACAGTTTAATTTCAGTTTCTTCACTTTTTTTTTAAACTACAACTTTTTCCTTGGGTGAGCCAGATTCTTATGTCCTGGTTCTACCTCATCATGTGGCATCCCCTACCTTAACCACTGTTATCAAATCTGGTTCATTGCACAATACTAAATGCAGAATTTTTCTACAGGTCAGATGAACTATTCTTAACAGACAAACAATTCTTGATGTTCATGATAGATAAATTTGTCTATTCTCCTGACTACAGTATATTATCCCATATTATTACAATATTTTTATTTCCTTTTCCTCTCTCTTGAATGTCTCCAAACCATGGTGCCACAGTTTGATTACTCTCCACTTGTCTATATTGTAGCGGTGATAATGCTTAATAGAAAATAACTAGCATTAAAATATCTCATCACTTTATCCCTTTTAAGGAGAAAAATCTTTCTTTTGGCTATAAAGCTTTCTGTCGCACCATGAGAAACGTTTGGCATAACTTATGAAGGCAATAGAGTGACTTTATTCAAAATACAATTAGGTGTCATGACAGGAAACAATGTTCTCGAGACGGTACCTTCAATGGGCTCAATTGCCTTTTCTCATCACTGTCATTTCTTATAATCTTCACAAATCCTATACTCCAGAAGGTTTAGCTATTTATTCCTGAATTATTTATTTGTGCAAAAAAAGTCAAGGTTAAATTGAAAAGAAGATTGAATCTAAATTTCAACATTACTCTGTGACTTTTATTCTAAGTGATAAAATTTGTGCCTTGAATTGATGTATAACAGCCAACTTTCTTGCATTCAACATTTGTAGCTGCAATGGTCTGTCAATAGTTCAATCTCATGGGAATAAACATGCTCATGACATGAGTCTCTAATTGGTGCCTTCCTAAGTACAGTTGCCATGGTGCATCAGCCATAGAAATAAGAATGGCAAATTGAAACGTCAGACTACACATCTTGAACACAATTATTAGAAATGTTCTCTCTGGAGATGGATCAATAACTAGTTCTATTTAGGGAATAACAACAGATCTATAGTAATATCACTCTCAAACCTAAAGCAGTAGGAACAAACAAAAGTGATTCAGATATATTCCCATTTTACCAAATTGGTTAAATCATGTAGTTATTCATGCTTTTTTTGTTACAATAACATTGAAATAAATATTATTAGTAACATGCCAAATTTAGGTCATGGCATTCAGAATGAAAGAATTTTGTAATTCACAATGTCATTCAACTGAGGAGAAGACATTAATCCCAATATTTCAGGCCCATAATAAAGGAAATTTGATTAAAATCTCGTGCTTTTCATGAAGTCAGATCTAATTTCGAAGGTTAAGGTCTTACAGTGTCAGACAGTTCACAAGATATCTGAGCCATGTTTTTCAAATCCTAGGACATTTGGCTGAAACAAGCATTTGATACTTTGTCTATGATGGAGCGTATTTAATTTTATGATGATCTAAATGATCAACACCCAAATCTATCCCAAACCCTTTTCACAAGGCATCCTTTGACTGAACACAAATGCCATGTCCAGCCCAGCCTCCATCCCCTCCCTTCTCAAATCCAATCCCCACCTGATCTGAAACTCAATCCTCCCTCTGCATTTGGTCTGACACCTTCCTGGCCCCAAATTTTGATCCTCACTTTGCCATAACCTATCTTCTAATTCCATGCTTCCCCAATATCTACTTTTCCAATTCAGGATAAAAAGGGAGGCTGGTGTGGAGAATTAACAAAACATGTATGAGGATTTCTGCATCTGCTCCAAAAGGTGCCCCACAGAGGTTCATGGCCAGGTATGGAGATGGTGATTAAAAACTACCACTTCATCTTCTGATCACCATCTCCCTTTTAAGACAAATTTTAACATTCATCTTTTAACTGAGCTCAGAACAAAAATATTGTTTGTTTGGAGTCCCATTTGCCAACCTTAAAAGCCAAATCCCAGAGATAAGATTATTTCAGCATTTAGTAGCTGTGTACTTTTACAAGCCCAGAGGACCCCAAAACCCAGCAGCAATAGATACTCACTAAGACAAATGGTTACTTACACAAAAGTTGTTTAATTATCTTTAAACATGAAAAACACAATCACACTTTAACTTTATCACTATTAACTTAACTAACCTAATGTAACCCCCTTCTCATTCTAAGTGCACATGTATGTAATGTGTGTGCATAAATTCAGAAAAGTTATTTGATTCACAGTCCAATCTCACTTCTCATTCCTCCAAGTTTACTGGTTGCAGGCAATTCTTAATCTGTGGACAGAATTTAACATTGATGAAGTTCACCAGGCTTTGGTGCTTGAAAGGTAAATGGTTACCACTCAGGAAGGTTCTTGTCGGTTTTCAGTGAGCGATTTGTTGTTCGCTGGGTACCCACAACGGATTCCTTGTAACTTGCCACATCAGTGTCTTGCCGAAGAAACTTGCCCCATCAGGGTTTTCCAGGTGATAACCTCTTTCTTTCAAGTCACCACAGAGTTCCTTTCTGTTTCCCTTATTTCAAGTGAAGTATTAGGTAGCCAGTCCTCTCCTCTTGTATGAATCACAAGGACTTTATCCAGGCTGAACTAAGCACTCATAACCCATCTTCAAAATGGGGTTTTTCCACAAGCTTGCCAGCGTGTCCCAGCTACTGTTGCTGACTGTATTACTGCAGAACTGAATTTCCCCCCCCCCCTCTCTCTCTCTCTCTGTTTTACTCTCTTTGCTTGCAAAACCACATAACCCTCTTAGAGCAGCAAGTTCTACTCCAGAGAGCCTGCGGCTCCGACAAGTTCTTTCATCTGTTGCCTTTTTGTAAACATCAATCCATTAGTGAAGTCTCTTGCACACCGGCCTGTCTAGCATGAGCAGAGCTCCAGTATTTTAAATGAGATCTGTTTTAAAGTGTTTGTATGTGACCTACACTAAAAAACCTGCCCCAATTCATCTCTCAAAAACATATCTCTATATAATACAAACACAACATGATCTGTCACAGTACCCACTCCAATACAAGCTTTATGTCTGATATTGGAAGATGCAAGTGGGGTAAATAAGGACTAGAAGTCCTTATCTGCCTGGCTCTAAAATGGGCCAACTTATCTCAAAGGGATTTAAGGTCCCATGGAATCAATTAGCAATAAATTTCAGGATAAATAAACTGATTGAAAGTTAACAGAGGACAATTTAATTCACCAGGTCGTATCATCTCTCGTCTTTGGGGACAGAAAGCTAGGTCGGATTCCTGAGTTTTCCTGGGGACCCCAGGGCATGACCTGCTTTCAAAGTAGAGGTTTGAGCAGAAATCAGGTCTGTGTTCGCAAAAATTAGAATTCGAAAAGGTGTGAAATAGCAGACTGAAAAGCCCAGATGATCAAATATACAGGTGGTAAATAAAGCCCAGAAGGCCTGATTAAATAATGTCCATTCAAAATGAATGGGTCCAAAGGGCACAAATGCAGAGCCAAAATTCATAACCTGGTGATTTACATTCTGAGCAGATAACCAAGGATGATGCTTACACAGCATTCCTGCTTTACAGACAGGGAGGATCTGACAGGCTATAAAAGATGGGTTTTAATTTCCTCAAAATGAATGAGTGGAGTCAAGTCAGCTCTTAAACTTTGACTCCCTGTCTCTTGTTCACTCATTTTCAGGTATAATTAAGGTGGGACAGACAACAGGCAGCCAATCAGTTCCCAGGCAAGCAAGCTGGCAATGTAAATATTTTAATAAGCCTGACATTCTCTAATTTATCCAGCATTGTAGATTTAGTGGTGATTGACTATGTATTTTGGGTATCTATGGGAAAATTAAACAGTATCAGGAAGAAATTGTTCTGGATTATAGCCAGGCGGGGTGGAGGGCAGTAGCGCTTCCCTCAATGCCTGCTATCAAGAAGTCCCATCACAAAGACCCACTTGAATGTTGGGCCAGACTCCTACCTTGGATTGGATCTGCCAATATCTCAGCATTGTGGATCTCGCCAAACTGGAACAAAGGCCAGATCGAGACATCCCTGAGAAAAGTGGTAATGATATCCATTCACCACAGAAGGAGCAAAGTGTAAAAATACAAAAAGAAACTTTGCTGCAGGTGGGAAAACCTGGGATTATCATCCACCTCCTCTGTGCAGCCCACACAGTTCATTCCTTCTAATATTCAAACCAAGGTTTCTGAGAAACTTGAGAGGATATTTATGAAGCAGGAACATTTTGATTTAATTTGAATACAATTAATTTGGGAAATTGTTGGGTAAGTTTGAAATAGCTGAAACATTCTAAAATATCAAGGTATATGTTTAAAATATGACAAAAAAGGCAGATTTCTTTGTCTAAGAGGCTGAAAGGGTTTCCTGTTTTTCTGTTTCACACACACTCTCACTGTCCTACTCCCTCACTCACTCACTCTCCCACCCCTTCTCCCTCCCTCCCTCCTCTTCATTTCTTTTCTCTCTCTCAAAATTTGTAATTCAAGGATATGAATGGGGCCTGGAGCCCTCCTTGCTATGCAAGAAGGTACATTATCCTGTCAACTGGAAACTGTCAGTTTCCTAATAATTGGGCACAAAGGCAAAAGGTGACAATTTTAATCACGGTCACACCCCCACAGGATTGTAGGGTGACTGTAGGTCTATGATGTTGACTGCTCACAGAATATATTAAACGTCAATGAGCTGTTGCGTTATTATGTAGCTACGGTATTTAAGTATTTCCTTCATCAGTATAATGAGAAGATTTATTGACAGGTTCAAGAATACACTGAAACCTCATTAGAACACGATTCATTAATCCGTAGTATCACTTATAGCGTGGGTATCTGTGGACCCCAAACTTTGTAAATTTTGAAAGATAGATGGATGGAAAAAAGGATGGGTTTAACAGATTATTGATATGCGTTTTGCCCTCAAAATCCGTTTCAAAATCCGATCAAAATCACAAAGTGAACCAACTGAAATTATAAATTAAATACTTAACTTATTTTTAATAGATGCACTTGACTGACATTTTGTATATTTACAGCTTGATTCAGTTTGTTTGAAGGTGTTAATTTGCATAAATTACCTCTATTATCACGAGTTGATTTACTTCTCACCTATTTAACACTGTGCTTGATCAAATAGTGCCGCATTAATTCCGTTCTTTTTGTTTGGCTCAACTTGTGAAAATTTTAACTGCAAGTATGATCAAGAATCACTCTATAAAGCCCTGGTGCTGGAAGTCACATCATCAAGTGCTCAGAATCTCATCAGAAACATCAACAACAATGTGCAGAAATACAAAATGGGCAAGAAAAAGTGCTTCAAGATCAATAAAAAGTTGGATCTGGTTGACAGGATAAGGAATGGAGAGACACAGGCAGGCCAAAGTCTGCAGGGAGACTGAATACCTGAATCCACACTGCAAAGCTGGTTGAAAGAAGAGGACAAACTCAGGTCATTTGTCCATACAATCAGTGACAGTGAGGGGCTAGCCAGGAAGGGAGCCCCAACAGCTACAGATGCACCCCGAGATACAGCTGTGTGCAACTGATTTGTACAGGAGAGATCAGCTGGGATCCCCATGTCTGGGTCCATAGTCAAGGCCCAGGCAGGAAAATTCAAGCAGCAGATGCATGGACAGTCCACAGACTTTGTTGCTAGTCAGGGTTGGCTACAGCGCTTCAAAAGAAGACATGGCATCTCCCAGGTGAAGATCTCAGGTGAGATCAGATCTGCTGAATGTGAAGCTGCTCACACCTTTCCAGAGCAACTCAATGCCTACCTAGAAGAAGAGGGTTTCTCCAAAAACTGGTAATATTTGGATTTGACTATCCATGGGCACTCTGTTCCATGACTCGGCTCTAACGCGGTATCAAATCTTGGACCCCAACTACCACGTTCTAACGAGGTTTTACTATATTTATCCTCCATTGTGCAAGGGGCTTTTATGCAATTCTATATAACAGAGGAGATTTATCACATGACATTTGGAACAAAGACCTCTTGTGGGTTTTTTTTTGTTTTAAGTTTACAAAACTCTATTGGCAGGACAAGAGTGGTCCAAACAATCCTGTAGTGATGTTTATGTACAATGGTAAACAATAACGCATCAAGAAATTTCTAAACTATGTCCCAATATTTTTATGCTTATAATTAAATGTAAGACTCAATTCACAGTAGTGAAACAGGTAAGTCTGCAGACACTATGACTGTAGTAAAAACACACCAAAATGCTGGAGGAACTCAGCTGGTCTTTTCAGCATCCATAGGAGACAAAGATTTATTGCCAACATTTTGGGCCTGAGCCCTTCAAGGAATAAGCCAGAAGCAGGAAATCTCAGAAAGTCTCAGAATTCAAACTATGGGGGAAGAGTCCAAACCAACAAAAGGTATTAATTGGATGTGATACTGGACAAGGTAAAAATTTATCATGTTTGTGCAGAATGAGATGGACCGGAGAGACAGATAGGGAAAAGGCTACATGGGAGTGTAGAAGATAGAGGGGTGATTTGATAGAGAAATTTAAAATTATGAGGGGGTCAGATAGAGTCAATGTGGACTGGCTTTTTCCATTGAAAGAGGGGGAGATTCAAACAAGAGGACATAGATTGAAATTGAAGGGGGAATAAGTATAAGGGAAACATGAGGGGTAATTTCTTCCCTCAGAGGGTGGTGGGACTGTGGAATGAGCTTTTAGCCAAAGTGGTAGATACTGGCTTGATTTTAATATTAAAGGAAAAGTTGGATAGGTATATGGACGAGAGAGGTATGGAAGGTTATGGACTGGGTGAGAGTCAATGGGACCAGGTGTGAGAAGGTGTTTGGCATGGACTAGAAGGGCCAAACTAGCTTGTTTCTGTGCTGTAATTATTATATGGTTAAATGGGAAGGAGGAGGTGGGGAGGAGTTTAACGAAAGCCAGAAAAATCACTATTATTGCCATCTGGTTGGAGAGTGCCCAGTTGGAAAATGAGGTGTTGTTCCTCCATTTTAAGGGTTGTCTCAGTCTAGCAGTGCTTGAGACCATGGACAGACATGTGAGCAAGGGAATGGGGTAGAGAATTGAAATGGGTGGCTGCTGGGAGATCCATGTTATTGCAGGTCTGTGCTTATGTTCCATGTTAAAAGATAATGCAAGAGTAGATAGCTTTGGGTTACAAGAATTAAAACAAGGGTCAGAGCTTCTCTTAAGGAGTGGCATGTTTATCATAGCAGTTAGTGCCATGCTGTTATAGCACCAGTGACCGAGGTTCAAATTTGACGCTGATTGTCAGAAGTTTGTACGTTTTCCCTGTGTCTACGTGGTTATCACTGGGTGCTCTAGTTTCCTCCTACCATTCAAAAAGCGTACCATGGTTGTCGGTCAATTGGGTGTAATTGCCAGCACGGGCTCTTGGGTCAAAAGGGCCTGTTACTCTGCTATATGTCTAAATTTAAATTTAAAACCCAATAAATTCATCTGAGGTTCCCTTTTATTCAAGCTGTCAGGAATGATATCATTGCCAGAGAACTGGGTATAAAAATTCATGAGGTGTCATGCTGTTACCAGGTAAATGATCTTTGGTAAGTGAATTAGGAACTGTGAGGTGAATTAGAAAATCTGCAGTTAGAATGATATCTAGGATTCAGTCTTGGATGAGTTATTAAAAGTAAATTACACTGCAGATGATGGAAATCTGAAATTAAATAAAATTGCTGGAAACAGTCAGCAGGTCATGTAGCATTTGAGGAAAGAGAAAAAGTTAAAGTTTTTGGCCCAAAACTCTTCATAACTGGAAAAGAGACAATGGTACTGAAAGTTGCAGAATGGGTAGTGGGAAGAATAGCTATGAAAAAGTATTATCTATGATCAGGTGAGAACAGGGTTGGCATGGAGATAAATAGTCTAGTCAAACAGGCTAATAGAGGCAGTTTAAAAATTACATAGACATACAGCACGGTAACCGGCCATTTTGGCCCACGAGTCCATGCCCCCCAATTTACACCCAATTAACCTACAGTTGGTTTTGAATGATGGGAGGAAATCAAAGCCCTCTGGGAAAACCACCAGGCATGGGAAGAATGTACAAACTCCTAATAGACATCTCAGGTTTCTAACCCGGTCCCAATCGCTGATGCTGTAAAGATGTTGCACTAACTGCTGGCCATAGTTAGTGAGTTAAAACACAAAGAAGCATAATGCCTTGCTAATGGCAAGACTGTGGAACATGACCCACAGTTAGAGTTAATGAAAGAACCTAAAGTACCAATTGGAATGAGAGGAACAATGTTTTACTGATATGTTGGCAACTCTACAAACCTTATTTTGGACCAGAAATCCATAAATATCTCCACTAGGAGTGGCAGCTTTTCACTGGTCTCCTTCTCTCCCCTTTAGCACAATTTTATCACTTGGGAATTGGAGCTAATATTTTGAGCTGCATATTGTATGTCTACACGTCTGATATATAATAGTCAATAGGAATCTGAACATGTCAATTGCTAGAAAAATTAGCTATTAAGGCTGGGAACCACAGCACATTGAAGTAAAAGCCTTGCTTTCTTTTCAATGGATGTAACATTTTTTTTAAATGTTTTTTCGTGTATGTAATCAGTAGGAGAGAAATATGGAAGATTCCAAAAGTTGTCTGCTTTACAGGGAAGGGGGGCCCATAAATTCTGAGCAGAGTCCTGAGACGGCCATTGCCCCCAAGAAAGGTTGAGAATGGCTGCACTTGATAAATTGCATTCTGTACTTTCATAAAATTATTAGGTCTGATTTTGTTTTATTTTTCCCTGACAGCAGAATTCAAATAAAGTTCACGAGGCAACTTCGCTATCAACACCACTCCTGGGAAGCATCAAGTTCAGTTTTGGTTGTTTGAACAGGTAGCCAAGAAATTTGCATGAAGTCAGAAAAGCCTTTTTCATCTCCAGCTTGGTCTCTTATGACATGATTTGGTCTCATCCACATTCTTCATTTGTGCCTAAAAAAATTGACCATCTGTACATAACTAAGAACTGATCTCCAAAATTTTCTTGAATATCAGCATGAAGCTTTTCACTAAAAGTTCTGAATAGACTGAAACTTTTGTTTAAAAAAATGTTATCATGATTTGAGAATTTCCTTTTAAATAGGTCAACCGAATCTTACAAGGAGTCAGAGGCTGAACAGGCCTGACAGAATCAGAATTCCATGATCATTTCCTCTGGGAGTCGTGACCTCTCATCCATCCCCTCCTCTTACTCTTGAAGGTACCATTCCATCCTCATCAGTAGATCCCCACAGAGGTACAATGATTTAGCGGCAACACAGCTCAAGCAATTTATGTTTGATCCTGTCTGCCAGGACTGCATGAATGTGGAATCTGCCTCCTTTCCCTCACATACTCCAGTTTCTTCTCACAGCCCAAGGATGTGCTGATTGACAGGATAATTGGGCATTGTAAATTCCCTTTGTTGCTGGTGGATGGGAGGGAGGAGAATCAGAGTGGGGTTGATGGGTATGTAAGAGGGAATAAGTTACATGGAAACCAATCCTTCATCCCACTGTTCAAAACTGAGCAGGGGTTGTAGGTCAATTGGGTGTAACTGGGTGGCATGGGATCATGGGCTGAAATGGCTTGTTACCATGCTTTATGTCTAAATTAAAAATTAAATTAAAATAAATAGGGGAATTGAATTAATATAACTTTTATGGGAGAAAGCAAAGATTTGATGGGCTGAATGGTCTCCTTCTCTAATAATAAAACAAATGAAATAATGCAATTCCATTTATAGTGCAAAGGGATTCAATATAAAGGTTCCAGCCACATTTTGTGTGAAAATACTTTGAAGTAAGAATCTGTCTTGGATTTTGCAGCATTCCTATAGGTGGTCGGTCACACTAACTTAAAAGTGGTTGCGTGCCTTTTCCATTTCATTTCTTTTCCTAAGGAAGAACTTTGTCATTATTGAACAGTTTGCTTTCATTACAAATCGGAATTCTCTTTATCATGTTGAATGTTTCTCTCATGCTCTTGCCAATATTTTTATTGAATTACATATATATGCTCATACATGGGTAATAACAAGAATGTATATCCAATAAAGTAAATGTAATATTAACAATAGGTGTAAATAACCTATGAAAGAGACATATAAAAAACAAAATGTATACAAAACTATTTTAGTAATCTAACCCTTCCCTTGTGAAGTTCTGATTAAACATGTACATTCCATTAATGCATGAAAGAAAGGACATCCAAACTGTAAAATGGGATCCAATAATCATAAATTCTGTAAATAATTAAGGAAAGATCTGCCTAAATATAGAAAATTAAGATTTATTACATTAGTCTAAATTTTTTCCAGAGTCAAGTGTGCCACCAACTCAGATAGCCATTGAGTATGTGTAGGAGGGACAGCATCCTTCCATCTTCTGGGAGTCACGTGATGCTGTCACGTTGGGAAGATGTGCCTAGAGAGTTCCCACTTAAAATCTTTTAAAACAGGTGGGAAAAAAAAGGTAAAAAAAAAAAGAAACCAACTTACCCATGCTGAGGCAACATGGGCAAGAAGAGCAGGAAGCAGGCAATAGAGGAATGAAACCAGCCAGAAGCACTGGAAACATTGAGTGAAAATTCACATGACGCTGGTGACCTGTGCTAATGGTGGGGCACAGAAAGCACAAAGGCAAAACCTGTGATGTCGGTTCACCCAACCAAGATATTCTGGCAGCAGTGCAGTAGCTAGCGACCCAGATCGGAGGTCTGGAACAGCGACAAGACACCAGGCTAAAAGAAGTCTCAGAAGGCCTGCTCAACCTGTGCACTTCGATCAGCATCCTGATGAATCGAGTCTGGAACCTGGAAGACAAGTTGGAGGACATCTAGGACAGACAAAAAAAAAACTGGAGACACAGCCGATACATGGATTGTCGAGAAAAAGAAACTGATAGATAAGTTGGAATATTTGGAAAATTATAATCGGCGTAATAATATTAAACTATTGGGCCTGAAAGAGGGGGAGGAAGGGAAGGACGCGGTGGAGTTCTTCCAACATTGGATCCCCGAAGTGTTGGGGAGGGAATGATTCAGAGGCCCCCTAGCCATAGAAAGGGTCTGTTGGACATTCGGTCCCTGCCCCACCCCAAATCAATGACCGAGACCGGTTCTGATACGATTCATTAGTAGCCAGGACAAGGAAACAGTGCTAAGGGCAGCAATGATCCAATCAAGGGAGACAGGAGAGCTAATGGAATTTCAGGGGGTGGGGGGAAGATTGATGTTCTTCCCCGACCTCAGTTCTGTGCTGCTAAAACAAAGAAATTTTGACCAGGTCAAGAAAATACTAAGAAACAAAAAAGTTGAATATGCAATGCTGCTCCCAGCCACCCAAAATGTTGTGCTGCCTGGAGGGGAGAGGAAGCATTTCAAAGAGACACGGGAAGCTATGCGATGTGCATGGGAGCTACCAGAAAACGTATAAGCCTGCAAAACACAGGTTAAACTGAGCCTTCTGAAGTAACTATGGACAGAATGCTTAAGTAGCCACGAGATAATGGGGGCTCACTACAGCTCCACAATTAGACTCATTAAAAAACAATCAGGACAATTATGGACATGGCTGGACAAAGTAACTAGGGTTCGACAAAGTTATCTCATGGTTGGAGGGAATGGGGAATTGCATACATTTACCTTTCCATGTTTTATTTTTTTTAAATCTGTAAATAGGAAAAAATAATGGGAGCTCGAGGTGGAAGAGACTGGGCAAGACTACAATGCAGATCGAGCACGAAAGAAGATGGCACACGAGAAGACTCATAGTAGGAGGGGAAATGCCGCAAGAGTAAGGAGGAGAAGTGCAAAAGCAGAATACGGGATTATTTTGAATGTTTTTTTTTAACCTTGATATACAGGGTTTTTTTAAGGTTTGTTTTATTTTATGTAGTCAAGTTTATGGGGAGGGGGGAGGGGATTATGCTACTCTTCTGTCTATCTTCATTTTCTTTTTCTTGCTGATGTGGACGTCGGCATGGAGAGACCACAAATGAGCGAAAGGCACGAGGAGACTGCCAATCGACTATCAAACGAAGGTGCTGTGAAGGTGAAATAGTGAGATATAGAAACACAAATGAATAAGACTATCAAATTTATCAATATTAATGTGAATGACTTGAGCAACCCCATATAAAGGAAGAAGGTCCTGGCTCACCTCAAAAAACTTAAAGGAGATATAACAGTCTTACAGGAGGCACACGTGATGAAAAATGAACCTGACAAACATAAAAGGGACTGGGTGGGGCAAGTATTCTCCTCCTTCTTTGGCTCCAAAACTGGGGGGGGTTAGCCATTTTAATACACAAGAGGGTTCTGGTGGTGGTGAATGGTGAGGTTACAGACCTGGCCGGGAGATTTGTAATGGTGCACTGCCAATTATATTCAGAACCATGGACACTACTAAACCTCTATGCGCCAAACTTTGATGATGATCAGTTTATGCAAAGTGCTTTCCTGAGGGTGCCAGAGGTCAACAGAATACATTGATGGGTGGAGATCTAAATTTCTGCCTGGACCCCATTCTAGATAAGACAACAAAGACTTAGTTCCAAAGCTGCGAAAACAACTCTGGCCTTTACGAAAGAACTAAACTTGATGGACATAAGGAAACAGAAGAACCCACAGGCCAGGAACTATTCCTTCTATTCAAAACCCCATGATTCCTACACCAGAATTGACTACTCTTTGGGAGAACAGAGTCCTTGAGTTGTTATACTTAGCAAGACTAGTATCAGATCGCTCACTGCTAACTCTATAGATAATAATGCCTGAAAAACAGGCAAATACATATAGATGGCACTTTAATGTGACATTGTTGAGAAATCCAGACTTTTGCTCCTTTATAAGAGGACAAATTGTCCTGTTCTGTGAAATGAATGGCCCCTCAACGGACAACAATTTTTTTTATTATGGGATGCACTAAAGCACACAAGTCAAACTCAGGCCCGCGGGCCAAATTTGGCCCGTGATATAATTATATTTGGCCCACAAGATCATATCAAATATGTATTAGAGCTGGCCTGCTGGCTGCCGCGCCAGTATAGCGCATGCACAGCTAATACTACAAATCCCAGAATGCTTTGCAAATGCACTGGCGTCAGCCCGCTAATCGCCCCCACCTCCTCTCTTTACTTTCATTACCATCTGCGACCTGTCGCCTAATTCACATGTAATAAACCCCTTACAAAAAATGGCCAAACGAAAGACAGGAAACAGGACCTTTCAAGACAGGTGGGAGGCAAACTCTGACCCCAGAGTTTGATGAACTTGCATCTAAGAAGAGATGCCAAGTATCTGGTGCATCAGAGTAAATCACTGTGTAGCAAGCTAAGCTTGGATTCATATTTTCTTTGGTTAACTTTGGACTGTTCATAGTTGAAAGATTGGATTTTCATTGAAGCAAGTTGTTATTTTTTTTGATTTGTTGGCTTGTGAAAAAAATACATTTAAAAGGAGTTTAAAGGCTATAGAGAAATATTATTTATTGAATATTTTATTTCTCATTTGTTAATGCTTCTTCTGGAAAGAGTTTAACCAAAACTATTATTAAACATTTATTTTAATAAGAAAAAGTTTAACATTACATATGTTGAAAGAAGAGAAAATATGCAGATGTTGTTGAAAATTTTCAATAAATATTTAGTTTGGCCCACGACTTAGTCCAAGTTTTTAATTTTGGCCCTCTGTGAATTTGAGTTTGAGACCCCTGCACTAAAGGCTTACCTAAGGGGGCGGATAATCTCATCCACCGATAGTATTAAAAAACACCTAAGGGAGCTGGAGACACTGGAACAGGACATCACAAAATTAGGAAAAGAATACCAAAATTTGGGATCAAATGAGATATATCAGGTATTGGAAAGCAATAAACTTAAATATAACACTCTGCAAACATACAGAGTGGGGGAAAAAACCCTCTTGCAAACCATGCAAAGATATTTCGAATTAGGTGAAAAAAAACACACAAAATACTGGCATGGCAACTGAGAGCAGAGGAAACTCTAAGGACAATTAATGCAGTTCAGTCCAGTCCAGACTCAGTAACACACAACCCAAGAGAAATTAATGATACCTTTATAACTTATTATGAGAAATTATACAAATCCAAGGTGCCAAAAGATATGGATAAAATTGAGGAGTTCTTGGCGAGGATTGAGCTGCTGAGACTGGCTCAAAAGGACCAAATGGAATTAGATGCCCACCTCTCCAAGGGGGAAATTGAACAGCCCCTGGGAACCTTACAAACAAATAAGTTTCTGGGAGAAGATGGCTTCCCCCCCCCCTCCTACCAGGAGTTCTATAAGGAATTTAAAGACTTACTGACACCACTGTTAATAGTGAGCCAGGCAGTGGGGACGTAAACTCTCCCGGAGTCTTTTTCAACAGCCATCGTTGTGGTGATACAAAAAAAAAACCGGGACCCAAATAGAGACTACAAAATAATAGCCAAGGCACTGGCCAACAGGTTGGGTCAATATCCCCCAAACTAATAGACCGGGACCAAGTGGGCTTCATCAGCAAAAGACACTCCACCAATAACAAATAGACTGCTTAACATTATACATTTGGTACAAACAAAGCAAGATCCAAGTATAATAGTCTCACTGGATGCAGAAAAGGACTTTGATTGGGAAGAATGGCCTTTTCTCTTTAAACTTCTGGAAAAATTTAGAATGGGACAAACATCTGTTAACTGGATAAACACATTGTGCAGTAAACTGCAGACAAAAGTCAGTACAAATGTACAAACATTGCCAACATTTCCCCTTAGTAGATTCAATGGGCAGGGGTGTCCTCTGTCGCCAGGGCTGTTTGTTCTCACAAATGAACCATTGGCAGAGGCTATTAGAAAAGATCCATTGATAAAGCAATTCAAAGTGGGTCAATGTGAGCACAAAATAAACTTAATGGCAGATGATGTATTGTTGTATTTGACAGTCCCGGCTGGGTCCTTACCAAAGTTGCTCGCCACACTGGAGGTCTATGGTACAAGATCGGGCTACTAGGCCAATATAGAGAATAGTAATATTATACCATTGAATAAATTCAACTATGAAGACCACCAAAAAACAGTAACTTCAGTTTGCAGACAGGAGCCATAAAGTACCTAGAAATAAAGATAGATAACAATTTGGAAAATCTATATAAACTTAACTACCCCCCATGCTTGAGAAGATTGAGGGAAATTTGATGAGTTGGAGGGACCTGCACATCACTTTAATGGGAAGGGTCAATTGTATAAAGATGAGAGTTATGCCAGGTCTTCAATACCTCTTCCAATCCTTGCCAATTCCACTCCCACAATCCTTTATTAAAACGCTGAATGGAAACATAAGAAAATTTATTTGGAATGGGAATGTACACAGAATAGCCTTAAAGAAACTGACATGGGACTACATACAGCCTGGGAGGGCGAAGATTACCTGATTTTAAGAAATACTATCTCGCAGCCTCATCAAGGTTCCTCACATCACTCTTTGAAGAGGGACAACCACCCAACTGGGTGCAATGGGATTACATGCAATGGGGGAGAGGATGGTGAAGGATTTTATATACAGAGAGGACCCTAAATTATTGGCCAAAAAAAAGGACAATCCTGTACTGAAACACCTGATTAAAAATTGGTATGAAATTAATGAAAGCACGGAGAAAAAAGTGGAAATATTGTCTAATGCACCACTGATTCATAATTAATTCAGGCCCATGAATAAGGGCAATAAAATCTTGGCAATTTGGCACTGACAGGGGATCTGATAAATCAAGGACTGCTATGAAGGTAGACAATTTATGTCCTTCGAGCAGCTAAGGGGAAAATACGATTTGTCTTATGGAACCTTTCACTGTTTCCTCCAATTAAGATCATTCCTGAGGGACAGGTGGAACTCCTCAATGACCTCACCTGTGCCTAGTGAAGTTCAGAGGTTGCTTCAACAGGGAAGCACACCTAAATTTATATCAAGAATGTACTTGGTATTCCAAGCTAAAAGCCCAAAACAAGAGCTATACAGATCAAAGGAAAGATAAGAGTCGGACCTGGGCATTACAATTGATGCAAGATGCTGGTCAGACTGGTGCAAGGACAGTGTCACAACAGTTATTAACTCTAGATACAGATTGGTTATGTACAATTTTTTGCACCAGCTCTATCTCACACCACAAAAAAAAATCCACAAAACAAAACCAGAGGTGCCATAAACGTGCTTCAGATGTGGAGAGAAGCAAGGAACATTCTTCATGCAACCTGGTCCTGCGTAAAGGTATCCCCATTCTGGCAAGATTTGGTCAACATACTAACCAAAAAACAAAGGTAACCTTCCTGCCGCACCCAGCACTATATCTACTAGGGAATCTTATGGATATAGGCTATATTAACAAAAAAAAAATCCAAATCCAATTCAATTTATATCTCTAGCCATAGCAAAAAATATGTATAGCGATGACCTGGATGTCTGACTTTCCTCTTCTCATCAGCTACTGGGCTACCGAGAAGCACAGCTATATTCCCATGGGGAAAAAAAAATCATCTATAACCTTAGGAACCGACACAGCACCTTCATTGGAATATGGCAGCCATATCTGGATACACGGGAGCACAAATGTAGCCACTCGCCAACAAAAAGGTTTACAGAGAATTACTAACAGATAGATTAAGGAAAGTGCCTACACAAAGGGGTGGCCCCACGGTTTCCATGGACACACATTGGAAGCACTGATGCCACATCCAGCCTCTCGTTTCTTCTTCTTCTTTCTTTTCCTCTTTTCCTGTCATGTCTATCTCTCTCAGGGGGAGGGGTAGGGTGGGTGGAAAACAGGGGAGGGAGAGACATCATATATAAGTAAACTACTGGATGAAAATGACATGGTCTCTAACAACCAGTGATGTACTCTCCTGTTTAATATTGGAAAATCAAAATAAAATATTTCAAAAAAAGTATATCTTCTGGCAATAAGAATAGAATATGTTTGTCTCATGCTAGAATCCCCATTATTTGTTGCTCATTTGAGAGTTTATTTCAAATGTTACATCAATCTCTGATTCAGTAGTCATCCCAGGCCCAGAGTGACATTTGTAAAATTAAATCACGATTATCAGAATTAATTTAGAATGAACTTTAGTTCTGCAATATCTTCTTTCTTTGGCTTGGCTTCGCGGACGAAGATTTATGGAGGGGGTAAAAAGTCCACGTCAGCTGCAGGCTCGTTTGTGGCTGACAAGTCCGATGCGGGACAGGCAGACACGATTGCAGCGGTTGCAAGGGAAAATTGGTTGGTTGGGGTTGGGTGTTGGGTTTTTCCTCCTTTGCCTTTTGTCAGTGAGGTGGGCTCTGCGGTCTTCTTCAAAGGAGGTTGCTGCCCGCCAAACTGTGAGGCGCCAAGATGCACGGTTTGAGGCGTTATCAGCCCACTGGCGGTGGTCAATGTGGCAGGCACCAAGAGATTTCTTTAGGCAGTCCTTGTACCTTTTCTTTGGTGCACCTCTGTCACGGTGGCCAGTGAAGAGCTCGCCATATAACACGATCTTGGGAAGGCGATGGTCCTCCATTCTGGAGACGTGACCCACCCAGCGCAGCTGGATCTTCAGCAGCGTGGACTCGATGCTGTCGACCTCTGCCATCTCGAGTACTTCGACGTTAGGGATGAAAGCGCTCCAATGGATGTTGAGGATGGAGCGGAGAGAACGCTGGTGGAAGCGTTCTAGGTGCCGTAGGTGGTGCCGGTAGAGGACCCATGATTTGGAGCCGAACAGGAGTGTGGGTATGACAACGGCTCTGTATACGCTTATCTTTGTGAGGTTTTTCAGTTGGTTGTTTTTCCAGACTCTTTTGTGTAGTCTTCCAAAGGCGCTATTTGCCTTGGCAAATAAATTGATCAACAAAGACCCTCACCAAAGGAAGCACTAATAAATTTTCCTGAGAAAAGTTTTGTTAGAATTTTCCAAATAGGGATAGTTGTGGTTCTATTGTCAACAAGCAAAATGATCCCTCTGACAATTATTTTTATTGATTAATATTTTCCCTGATGATAATTTATTCAAGGACATTCTATGTGCAAGAGTGGGTATAATTCAATGGAAAATGTCTGCTTGCCATCTCAATCACCATTTTACTTTGAAACCTTGTCAACTGACAATAGTTAACCTTTTGGCTCAGTCAGCACGACATTAAATCTTGATCATTTTTCCCAAATACCTTTCCTTCAGTTCATGATGAAGCTTCACATCAGTGCACTACATTTTCTGTTCGCGCCTCAAGGACCTTTTGTTCTTCCTACCTATTGTTTTTGAGATTAATCAAAATGATAATTTTTACATTATGGTTGACATCCCCATAATTTCATTTGACCTTCGAACATAAATTTTGCTGGGTTAATATCTGATTCTGCCAATTAATTCAATTAGCTGCCACTATTAGCTCCCTTACTATTCAGTGGAGAGGATTTTACATTTACAACAGCAGGGGAAGGATAAACAGAATGGGTAACATTTGCAAATGCTCCATTTCCCAATCAGTGGAAAATATGCATCCATGCATCATTAACCATGCATGATTAAGACTTGAGGCTATGTTTCTGATACTATCCAAGGAGACAATTATGATTAGAATCTGTTTCATGGACTCCATTCTTCAAAGCCTGGCTGTTATTTGAATTTAACACAGGCAAACCAAGCTTAGGACACAGACAGCTTAAGGGTAGTTGAACAGTGGTGTTCATTGATAATTGCTTTCTTGCAGGCTGTTTGTGGGCTACAACAACCAACACTGGTTCATTAAATTACACAAGCAAAACTTCTGCAGGATCACCCAAACACTCTCAGCCCTTTAACCGAAAGAATCCTGCTACATCTCTTGGTTTATATTCCAGATGCTTGTCCAGCTGTTTCCTAAGCACTTATCCCAACCGGTGATGGTATCCATAAGCTGAGGAACAATTCTCAGCTGGATAGTGCAAGATTTTCTACCAGGCAGATAGCTAGTTTGTGAAATGCAAAAACTCTTTATCCACAATATATGACCAATGCAGAGATTGACTACTCTATGCTAAGCAGCCCTTATGGCATTGCCAGGAGACTGAGAAAGAGATCCAGAGGTATCTGTCTCCATTTAGAGCATTTCATCTAAAGCAGCCTTACATTGGGACAACTTCTCCATAACCTAATCTCCCTGCAAAACTGACTTTAATTCCCTGGCAGCACAATTTCTGCTCCACCTCCTTGCAAACATATGGGTCAATGTCAAAAAGCATGACAAAAATGACCTCAGCATAATGTGGCAGTGCCAAGCTTTGAATTGGCCATGAACATTACTTCAGAGTTAATAAAACAGCAGGAATTTCCATTTACATGGGGCCTTAAATAAAATTAGCTTAAAAAGAAATTGAAATAAACAAAAAATAGACTTCTCAACAGATGATCAAATGCTTGATTAAAGAGGAAGGTGCAGGTAGCATAAAGCAGGAGAGATAGGTCAGGTCACGCAGAGAACCAAAGAGATTGCTGTGGAGTTTAAGGTTGGAAAGCTGAGGTGCTAATGTGACAAATAAAGGATGAGCAAGAGATCCAAAGTGAACCATCTTCACAGGCTTATAGCTCTCGTTCTGGAGGACACATGGGGGAAATCGGATGCTCGTTCAAATATAGCTTTATGAATTTCAATAATTTATGGCGAAATTGTTATCAGCAAATGTGTCGAGGCTTGGTTGATGTGTCAATTGGGTGGAGCGGAGCATCCCAGAAGTTATAAACACACACCAAGCACTGGAGGAACTCAGCCGGTCTTTCAGCATCCATAGGAAACCATCAAGGTTTTGGTGAGTTTTTCCTCCATTCACAACATCTGCAGACATTCACTTTTCACTCACCCCAAAGTATTATCAGAAACCTTCATTTTTATATTTTCTGCTCTGAATAGAACATTAAACATTTTTTTTCTTTTGGACAAGGATTGTTTCCATCATAAACCTCACTTGATAGTGACAGCTCTGCTGTGCCCCTCCCTCGACCTCCGGCCATATCCTAATCTCCCTGCAAAACTGACTTTGTTTGTGTGGTGATATGTTTCCTCCATTGTATATAGTTATTGTTGACTACTGTTTATATGGACCTGCCCTGCCCAGTGATGACTCATACCCTATGATTGCCCCCCCCCACCCTTCTTTGTCCTGGGCCATGACGGTTGAGCCACTTCTCCCTTCCCTCCATTCTTATACCTGGATCCCGGCCAGCAAGATTCTTCTGTATATTAAAGTCCATCACTCCCTCAGTCTCATCCCTGTGGTTACTGGTAGTGCCTAACAATTTAATGTACACAAATTATCTCTCCAGTAATGGAGAAGCTGCTGCGCCCCGGCCCACAATCTCCAGGAGCATCTGAATAGGACGAGCAGTGGATTAGCTGCTTCAGCAACTTCCTCGAGGCCGCTGCCAACCTGGTCAACTCTGATGAAAAGATCAAAGTTCTGCGAGCAAGAGTTGGCCAGAGAGCTTTCCAAACCATCAGGAGCTGTGCTACTTACACTGAGGCGATGACTGAGCTTCGGGCCCTCTACAAACTGAAGATCATGTATTCGTGTTACCTCCTGGCTTCCCGAAAACAGCAGCTTGGTGAGTCAGCTGAAGAGTCTATTCGTACCCTGCTTATGCTGGGGAGAGACTGTAGGGGTAGTTCCATGGCTCCTGTACCAGTAGCCCAGTATGTCGAAGACCTGGTCCGGGACACCTGTGTGTTGGGGTTGAGGTCCGACTACATAAGGCAGCGCCTGCTCGAAGAAAACCAGTTGCCACTGAAGCATACCATACTGCTGGTAAGGACTCTAGACTCGGCCCAGTGCCACATGGAATCGATCGCGGGCAAAAGCCGGCCCTCCATGTGCGCACCAAAAATGTCACTATCTTGGGGGATGGCATCGGGAATGGCCAATCTGACCATGGCAGCTGTGGCGACTGAACATGCGAAGTGCTATTTCTGCGGGCAGAGGAAGCACCTGTGATGACTCTGCCCCGCGAAGGGTGCTAGCTGCTCAGGCTGCGGAAAGAAGGGACATTATCTGCGAGTATGTAAACCCAGAACCTCCCCACAAAGCAGCATGGCGTGTACAACCAATGAGCGAGCCCTGTCTAAGTTCCAGTGCCAACCGCGTGCGCGGTGAGAGGAGCGCCATCTTACCTGCTGCCGCCTTCAACCTCTGTATGGACAGCGCAGCTGCAGCCCGCTTCGCTGATGCAACTTCCGCCTTCTTCCTCAACCTCGGCAGCCACGACTGCATGGTCAACATGGAAGCTGCCATCTTGTGCATCGGGCTGCCCCCCCGACAACGAAGATGACAATCCGATCCTGGCATCGATTACATTGAACCAGGCCAGCCCTCATCCAATCGCCCACTCCATGATGCAGATCGAGGTGAATGGTCATAAGATTAACTATCTCTTCAATTGTGGCAGTACGGAAAGCTTCATCCATCCTGATATGGTCCACAGACTCTCGCTTCCAGTCTGGCCAATGGGCAGCTCCATTTCATTGACATCAAAAGATCATCAGACTGATATTAGTGGGTTCTGTGTGGCGTCTTTGATGGTGGGAGAGGAACGTTATTATAATTTTCCTTACTGGTCATGCCCCAGCTCTGAGTGGTGATCCTCCTGGGCTTCAACTTCCAGAGTCAGTTTAGGAGTGTGACGATGGCATTCAGAGGCCCTCAACTGCCCCTCACAGTAAGCAACCCACAACTCCCGAATCCCTCCTCCTGCTCCCAGCCCCGGCCTGCAGTCTCACCACCCTTCGAATGTCCCCTCCGTCAGTATTCGCGAACTTGGCCCTGGAGTGCTGCCCCACAGCTACCAAGAGCAGGCACTACAGCGCCGAGAATAAGGCGTTTATCTGGGCCAAAGTTCAGCAACTCCTGGCGGAAGGGATCATCGCCCCTAGCTCCAGTCCCTAGAGAGCCCAGGTCATGGTGGTCAGGGGTGGGAGCAAGCCCTGCATGGTAATTGACTATAGTCAAACCATTAACCACTTCACCCAGCTGGACGCATACCCCCTTCCCCAGAGAGCTGACATGGTCAATAAGATCACTCAATACTGGGTATTCTCGACCATTGACCTCACGTCTGCCTATCACTTCCAGAAAGTGATGGTGGAGGAGCATAACTTGGCAGCGACGTTTCCCTATTTGGATAATGTCACCATCTGCAGCCATGATCAGGAGGACCATGACCCTAACCTTGCTAAATTTCTGCGGACTGGAAAGTCCCTGAACCTCACATACAATAATGAAGTGTGTCTTTAATTCCAATCATCTGGCTCTCCTTGGATGCGTTGTGGCACATAGTGTCATTGCCCCAGGCCCCAACCTCATGTGACCCCTGATGGAGTTCACAGTCCCAAAAACCCTGAAGGCACTGAAGAGGTGCCTGGGGCTGTTCTCCTACTATGAACAATGGGTGTCCAACTACGCCAATAAGGCCCATCCCCTCATTAGGTCCATAACTTTCCCATTATTGGCAGAGGCCCAGACTGCATTCCATCAAATCTGAGGAGACATCGCAAAGGCCACGATACATGTCGTGGATGAATCCATCCCCTTCCAGGTGGAGAGCGATGCCTCCGACTTTGCACTGGCCACCACACTCAACCAGGCAGGCAGGCCAGTAGCATTTTTTTCATGTACCCTTCATAGCCCTGAGACACGGCATTCCTCTATCGAGAAGGAGGCTTTGGCATCACTACCTGGCTGGAAAAAGATTTACCCTGATGATGGACCAGCGTGCCATCGACGTCATGTTAAACACAAAACAGTGGGGTAAAATATAAAATGACAAGATACTCAGGTGGAGAAATTCTCCACCTGAGTATCTTGTCATTTTATATTTTACCCCACTGTTTTGTGTTTAACATGACGTCGATGATATCTTGTACTGGCCAGGTAAACTCAATGATCGGCCTGATGCTCTATCCTGGGGGACTTGCCAGCATGCACCTTAACATCTCCAAGCCCTTCACAAAGCCTTTTGCCACCCCGGAGTTACAAGACTGTTCCAATTCATTAAGACTCGGAACCTCCTGTACTCCGTTGATGATGTCAGGTCCATGAGCAGACGCTGTCGGGTCTGCGCTGAATGCAAGCTGCAGTTCTACAGACCCGACAAGGCCCACCTCATAAAGGCCACTCGCTCGTTTGAATGACTGAGTGTCGATTTCAAGAGCCCTCCTTCCCTTGTCCAACAGGAACATTTATTTCCTGAACGTGAACGACGAGTACTCCCAGTTCCCCTTTGCCATTCCCTGTCCGGATATGACCTCGGCCTTTGTGATTAAGTCACTATGCAGTATCTTCACTCTGTTCGGGTACCCCGATTACATCGACAGCGATCAGGGGTTGTTGGTCATGAGTGAGGAGCTGCGGCAGTACTTTCTGGCCAGAGGCATAGCCACCAGTAGAACCACCAGCTATAACCCCAGGGGTAATGGCCAGGTGGAAAGGGAGAACGCTAACGTTTGGAAGGCTGTGCTCCTGGCCCTGAAGTCCAAGGACTTACCAGTGTCTCGCTGGGAGGACATCCTGCCAGAGGCATTACATGGCCATCTGATTGCTCCTAAACATCACTACAAACACCACCCTGCACGATTGCATGTTTGCCTTCCCCAGGAAGTCGGCAAATGGGTCCTCAGTGCCCCCCTGGTTGGTGACGCCAGACCCGGTCCTGCTCTGGAGACATGTGAGAGGGACATAAGTCTGATCTGTTGGTCGAAGAGGTGCACCTCATCCATGCTAACCCTCAGTACGCTTTTGTAAGGTACCCCAATGGCCATAAGGACATTGTACCCGTCCGGGTTCTGGCACATGCCAGAGAGCCTAGGACCACTCCACATACCCCTGACCACCCTGAGTTTAACACCACCCCACAATGGGACTCACTGTTATGAGCAGACTCACCTGGGCTACCACACCCCACGGATCTCACTCTTACAGCGCTAGCTCCCCTCAGGGCACTGACCCCCCCCACTCCATCCCATACCGCTTCTGACATCACCTCAACACAGATAGCACCCTCTCCATGTAGTCAGGCGGTGACCCCATTTCTTGACACCCGGCCAGTGGAACAGCAGACCACCCCCACCCCTGCTCCCCGCAGGTCCCATAGACAGAAGGGGTCACTGTTGCGACTGAATCTTTTAGTCTTGGCAGTTTTGTTTTTTTTTTCAAAGACTGAGGGGGTTCCTGCTTTAAAAGGAGGGGTGAATGTGGTGATATGTTTCCTTCATTGTATATAGTTATTGTTGACTACTGTATATATGGAGCTGGCCCGCCCACTGACGACTAATACCCTATGACTCCTCGCCCCGTGATCCTGGGCCATAAAGGTCGAGTCACCTCTCCCTTCCCTCCATTCCTGTACCTGGATCCAGGCCAGCAAGATTCTTCTGTATATTAAAGCCTATCGTTCCCTCAGCCTAGTCTTGGTGGTTACTGGTAGTGCCTAACAGTTTGTTTTATGAGCATTCTGTGTGCTTGGGTTAGCAGGATGGATATGTGGTCAGGGTAGCCAAGGTGTGGGTGAAGAGCAGCATTTTATGCACTGGGGGTGTTGGTGTACAATTGATCTTGGATTTTCTTTCCTATGGTGGCTATTTGACATGCTGTTGAAACAGTGGTAGAACAGTTTTCATGTTGGTGTGGTTGAAATCACCAGCTACAATCATGCAACTATCAGGGTGAGACATCTGTGCTTCACAGATGGCATCCTAAAGTTTCACCTTCATTTACCAAATACGAAATGCAAACTGAATTCCCTGGACAGTTTGAAGGGACTGCATTTCACCATCACATTCTCTATCTCTGCTGAGCAGAAGGTCTTTACTACATGGCCATCTGTTAAATTAAAAAGAAACAATAAATACAAAAAATAGATGGAAGATGGACACACACTCACTTTCCTGTCTCCAAGCAAAGCTCCCAGCTTATATCAAAGCTAGAACCTGATAGTTCGTCAAAATGGAGAGAAAAAGGGAGATTAAAGATGAACTATAGCTAACAAAGAGGAAAGGTGTCACAGAGAAGCAATGATGGCAATTTTCCTGTAAGAATTAACGTGGGTATTATTAGAACCAGGATTGCAAATACATTTTACAGCTCTGTAATCAAACGAACTTCCATATTGCAAAATTCCAGTGACTTAAACAATGGAGGGCTATCAGGAGTTTGTACGTTCTCCCTGTTCTGCATGGGTTTCCTACAGATCCTCCAGTTTCTACCCACCTTCAAAACTTAAGGGGCTTGTGTGTTAATTGAGGTATTCGGACGTGACAGGCTCGCGGGCAGGAAGGGCCTGTTACTGTACTGTATGTCAAAATTAATTTTAAAAATAAACTATTGGACTGAATTTAGTGACTGAATCCATAACTTATGTCAAAGTCAAAAACATTATTGAAAGGCTATTTTCTGATGTAATTATATAATAATGAAAAAAGTTGATGAAGAGTAACTGAAATTTTTTTCTACCGCATAATTCTATTTAGTTTTATAATCTGTGCATGACTATTATTCTTTCGGGTATCTTACCTGAACGGAGGATTGTTTTTTTTCTTTTTTTTGGCTAGAAATTCATTCATCCTATCAAAACAATATGTTGCCATGCTGTTGCAACTTGGGAAAACAGGATGCAATAACGTTCAATGTATTTCTGGGGACTTTGGCACTCCTTTACAAATACAACTCCTTATTTTTGGGGGGCAGGATTTTCACTTTCTTCAACACTTTTTATTCCAGCATAAAACTTACCAAAATACATCAATAGCAATGCAATATGAAAAATTCATTTTCTATGAGATCAATCACTCTACTTCCCTAAAACCATGTGACTTAAAAGTTAATATTGAACCGTGAGCTTTACCTTCACCAAAATTGTACATCTTGATTACAACCCAAAAAGAGCACCTTGATTCCTTTGCCGGTGAAGGTGGAGCCACAGTCATTTTCAGCATCTCAGCCAGTGGTTCTCAACCTTTTTCTTTCCACTCACATAGCACTTTAAGTATTCCCTATTCCATAGGTACTCTGTGATTAGTGGTGGGATGTGGGTGGGAAGAAAAAGTTTGAAACCCACTGTTTTAATCGTCCTTCATTGACTCATTATGTGCACGGGTTCATAACTCCAAAGGAAATGGGCCAATGACAATTTTTCTCAAGCAGAATATTTCAGTAACAATTGGGTCTTGAGCAGTGATTCTCAACCTTCCCTTACCACTCAAATATCAATCACAAAGCACTGATGGCATAGGGATTACTTAAAGTGGTATATGAGTGGGAAGAAAAAAGTTGAGAACCACTGATCTAAACCTTATTTTAGTGGCAACTACTGCTTTTTACCATGCCTTACAGATTGCTGCTCACTGCGTCATGGAGGTCGCTCAAACTCCATACTCAGAGAGGAGGCTTCAGCATCAGATACAGTCAAGTGCACAGAAGTATTGTCCTGCATTGTACATTGTTAAGTCAGTCACAGAGTCATAAGCATGAAAGAGGTCCTTTGACCAACTTTTCCATGCTGTCTCTGGGCCTCTGTACCCCACCCTGCAAGTGGATCCTTGACTTTCTCATCAGAAGACCACAGTCAATATGAATTGTGAGCAGTGTCTCCTCCTCAATGATTATCAGCACAGGTGCACCCCAAGGATGAGTGTTTAGCCCACTGTTCTACTCATTATACACCCATGACTGTGTGGCCGGGCACAATTCCAATAGTATCTACAAGTTTCCTGATGACATCACAGTTGTCGGCAGAATCACAAACGGCAATGAGGAAGTGTACAGGAGGGGGATAGATCAGCTCTTTGAGTGGTGTCACAGCAATAGCCTCGTGCTCAATATTAGCAAAGCCAAGGAGATGATTGTGGACTTCAGGAGGAAGTCGGGGGAACACAACGCATTCCTCAGTGAGGGCTCAGTAGTGGAGGGGGTAAAGAACTTCCAATTTCTGTCCTGGAGCGACCATTTTAATTCAATCACGATAAAGGCTTGCCAGCAGCTATACTTTGTGAGGTGTCTGAGGAGATTTCATATGTTACCAAAGAAAACTTCTACAAGTGTACCATGGGGGACATACTGGCTGGTTGCATCACTACCTGCATGGAGGCGCCAAATCTCAGGACAAGGAAAAAGTCCAGAGTGTTGTTAACTCAGCCTGCAACATCACAGGCACCGGACTCCACTCCATAGAACACATCTACATGAGGTGGTGTCTTAAAAAAGCAGCCTCTGTCCTCAAAGACCCCCACAACCCAGGCCATGCCCTCTTCACTCTGCTACTATTGGAAAAAAGGTACAGGAGCCTAAAGACGAGCACTCAGTGGCACAAGGGCAGCTTCTTCTCTGCTGCCATCAGATTCCTGAATGATCAATGAACCAAAGACACTGCCTTATTTTACATGCACTAATATTTTTATTTTTTGTATTAATTGATATAAGATGGTTCATAATATGCTGCAAAACACCAAATTTCGTGACTTGATCATGACAAATTCTGATTCTGATGAAGATGGCTTTCTGAGCTGGTCCCATTTGCCTGATTTTTTGCCATATCCTTCTCAGTCCCTCATATCCATGTATCTATTGAAATACTGTTTTAATGATGTAATAGCATCTGGTTCTATAGTTTTATCTGGCATCTCTTTCTAGATGTAGATGACCCTCTGACTGACAAACGTAGCCCCTCCAGTCCCTTTAAATCTCTCTCCTTTCACTTTTAACCTGCACCTTTTTACTCTAGAAGTGTCTACTCCAGGAAATAAACTATAAGCGTTATATTTATACTGCTCGTGTTTTATAAACCTCCTATGCTCTATAGGACCCAGCCTATCCATTTTCTCTCTTTAATCCAAGCCTTCTAGTTCCACTAACTATCATGAATCTTCGTGATGAATCTCCTGTTCATCTTTTCCTATTGCTGAGCTATCAGAGAGACATACAGTGTGGATTCATCAACACATTGAAATGCTGTATCAATTGCAGGTTTTTATGGGCCTCCTGCCAGACCAAAGTCTATGCTGACCCTGGTGAGACAGTATATAGAAGTGTTTGGGAGATAAATTGGGAAAGGTTTGTAAGAGCAGGTCACACACAAACACTTTAAAACACAGAATTTTTGTAGGAGCTTTTGCAAGAGTGCTCAGAGACTCATGATGGACTGTCATTTGAAAAGGCAACAAATGTAACAACAGGCAGTAGCTGGTTTGTCTGGAAAAAAACATTTACTGTCTGGAAGGTCATGTGATCTTTGCAGGCAGAGAACAGAAAGAAAACAGGCTTTGCTCTCAGAGTTGAAGGGAGTGAGAGAGAGAGAAAGAGAGAGAGAAGAGAGAGGGGACAGACACAGACATCGGTTCCAGAGGGACAAGCTGGCAAGCTTTGGAAGATGGCCTGCTCAAAGGAGAGGACTGGCTGTCCGGTGTTTCCCTTGGAATAGGAGAAACAGAAAAGAACACTGTGGTGACCTGAAAGAAAGAGGTCATCATCTGGAGAACTCTGAAGGGGAAAAGTTTAGTCTGCAAGACACTGGAGTGACTGATAAAAAAAGAATCAATTGTGGATGTCCTGGAACTAGAAAAACTCTCTGACAGCCAACAAGAACCTTTCTGAGTGGTAACCATTTACCTGTTAAGCACCAAAGCCTGGTGAACTTTATTACTGTTAACTTCTGTGCACAGTACAAGAATTGCCTACAACCAGTGAAATTGGACTCTGAACCAAAGAACTTTGCTGAACTTACACACACACATTACACACACGTGCGCTTATAATTAGAAGGGGGTTAAGTAGGTTAAGTGAGTCAATCGAGATAAGTTAAAGTTTGATTCTATTTTCATGCTCAAAGATAATTAAAAGCAACTTTTGTTTAATTAACCCTTTGTTGTGGTGGATATCTTTTGCTGCTGGGTTTTGAGGTCCTCTGGACTCATAACCAATCCAATTATCCTTCTTTAAATCTGAAATTGCTAAAATTCAGCATCATAAAATTAGATGGATTTATATTTACCTACGCGGGATTAATTCTTGCTTTGAAATGCAAATCAAACATTGTTTTCTTGTTTCTTCTGCACAAATGCACTAACAGATTTGCATGATGTAGAGCAAGATCTCCACAATCTGCTCACTGTTTCCAGTGTTCTGGCATTCATCTTAAGCTGAGAACCTTGGAATCAAAAGTAGATCAAAACTGCTTGATCTTACTCTTCCCCTAAAACATTTGTATCCACTCAATCTCAGTGTTTGGAAGTAATTCACGAAAATCTGTAGACACCGTGGTTGAAGTAAAAAAAACCCCACAAAATGTTGGAGAAGCTCAGCAGGTTAACCAGTGCCTTTTATGGAGCAAAAGGTAAAAATACAGAACCCGCGTTTCGACACAAAAATATGTAGACACTGTAGTTGAAGTAAAAACACAAACATGAAAATCTGTAGACACCATGACATCAAAGTGTGTAGACATCGTGATGAAAATGTCCCGAAGCCCAAAACACCAGTTATGTATTTTTACCGTTGCTAAATAAAGGGCATTGTTTTGACTTGCTGAGCTCTCCAGCATTTTGTGTTTATACCCCAATCCCAGAGTGTTATCTTGACAACAAAACATCAGTAGATGTCACTGTTGCACTGTAAATACTGCACATGTAGAGCTTCAAGATTATTAATGAGATATCTGATGACAGACAGACCCAAAACCTTTTGGGCAAGGACAGAAATACAGTTAATTTATCAATGAAGAATAATGGTGAATTCAGCATGTTTATACTTACACCAATGAACTGTTCCAGTTCAATATGTTCTTAAGTAACTCTGGCTTTTGGTTTAAGATTACAGATTCTTTGAAACAACTATCCGTTAAATGGGATGAAATATTGCCAGTTAAACATATACATTATCTGTTAGATGTCACAAGATTCAACCATAATAACCATAGCCAGCTAATTATTTGGATGGAAAGTCATAATTAAAATTATTTTTGTATTATTACCTTCTGTATTTTATTAGTTTTTACTGAACAGTCTGAAAGGTGATTGATAATGAACTAATGCAATACCCTTGAAACTGCAAACATGGCCAGTATTCTGAAACTAAAATAAAAATCTTGATGGGTCATGTTCCGCTGTTTTCAATAAAGATGATGCCAGTGGCCAGCATTATAGACAGCAAACAACTCAACATCAGCATTTCTCACATGCATTAATTGTTAAACAAAGCAGAATTTAATTGCATTAAATTACCAAATTAGATTGAATGTTTTTTTCTCTCTCTCATTTTGCTCTCTTATAGTCTCATATTTTGTCACATGTCAAAAGATGAGGCCATTTGATATGAGCATTCAGATCAATCCTATCAGTTCGATGGATTCCCCAATCATTTTCCTGTAATCAATTATCGCGTATACGCTCAAACTCCACCGATTCTTCCACCATCCCATCTATATCGGTGGCCAGTTAACTTACACTCGTGTATCTTTGGAGTGTCAGTGGATGGAAACCAGAGCACTCAGGATACCTCACACAGTCACAGCATGAGCATGCAACTCCACACAGCCAACACCAAAGGATAGGTTCAAATCTGGGTGGATGCATGAAGTAGTAGATCAGGAAAACAAGAGACTCATTGTCAGCCAAAAACAAAAATTAGGCAGGACAGCTATGAGCAAAAGTGAGATAACAAAGAGATCAACATGGAAAGATTTCACCTGGTGGACATTGGGTGCAGTGGTGCAAAGCCTGGGAGACTGAAATGCAGTAAATTTCTGCCAAATATGATTGAATGACATTAACTGCTTGGGGCACAGTGATTAATTGTAATTTGCTGCATCACAATCTTTGCATGAACTTAAGCATTTCTGCGATGGCGTCTGAGTCAACGCAACATCTTCGACTTGGAGGGATCGATTCCCCAAAGCACTTTACATGCTGCTACCAAGTGCTGAGCACTTCCATTCAATGATTGCACCCTTATTTAGTCGGGTTTGTTATGACTTTATAACTCTAAGTATGAGATAGCAGTACTACTTGCTGTGGCATTACCCCATCTCTCCCTGAGTACTACACGACACCACACAATGAAGGAGATTTAATTGGACTTTCTATTGAAAATTATTATTGGTCCAATAAATCTACATCTGCAGCCCTTCAAACTGCTTGGGTCAGTGGTTATCACCAAGCAGCATTTGGAGCCACAGAGTTTTAGAGCTGGGAGGTGCAGAGAGGTGGTGACACCACAGGTTCAGACAGGTAGACTGGTGACCACAAGGAGAGGAAGGAAGATCGTGCAGGAGTCTCCAGTGGCCTGCTCTGAAGCAAGTACACCATTTTGGATACAAATGGAGGAATAGTCTCCCAGGAGAAGATAGTCTCCCAGCTCAGTGACACCATTACTGGCTATTATGTTTTTTCAAATATGAATAATGTTATTTTTTTTCCCATCGTCAATTTTCACACACGCCTTCTGGAGTAGCCATTCACACAGAATGACCTGTATACAGATATCACCCGCGTGTCTAGACTAAATGCCCAAGGAGCGGCATGTAGGTAAGCTGGACGTGGGTTGACGTTGCCTGTTGCATCATCATTACCTCATATTCATTAGCCCATTTTTGCGGACCGCCTGGAGTACAGTTTAGACTGCGGGCAGTCCACAATAATATCTGAGGGTGTCACTCATTTTGATTCTGATCTTTTTGTACAGATTAAATTCTGGGAATTTGGGAATAATTTCCCGGAACGCAGCTGCTGTGTAAAAAACATATACTGTCAGGAGCATGATCAAAGACCCCATGAACAATAGTAATAGGGAATTCTATAGTCAACAAGGAATGGGGACCGGGCTGAAAGTCAATACAGAGGATAATTAAAATGACGGAGAAGATCACTTTTCTCTATTGATAACATTCACCAGGAACTTTGCTCAAATAGAATTCAAAAGAATTACTGAGGATCTTTTCCAACCAACATACAGTATATTGGACTTTCTATCATCAGGAAGAAAAATTAAAACCAGGGCTGCCAGGCTGGGAAATAGCTTCCTGCAGGCTGTGTCTTGTAACCAAGTAAATTATTCTAAAATACTTTATATAGTCTTTATGTGATTATTATATGCTATGTGTTATGTTTGTATGTGCACTGTATTCAGAAGAATTGCTGTTTCATCTGGTTGTTTATGTAGATTCAGATGATTACAAACTTGAGATCTGAAGCTGTTTTTAACACATTAATGTGCCTTGAATATGCTGTCGAGGAAGTGGTAGAAACAGCAAGATTTAAGAGGAATTTAGACAGGCACATGTTCAGCCAGGGAATAGAGGGAAATAGACTATGTCCAGGCATAGAGGATTAGTTTCAATTTGCATCACGGCTAGAAGAAATATCATGGACCAAAGGGCCTGCTCCCTTGCTGGAATGTTTTGTCTTTAATGTTCTATACTGTTAATGGGATAGACTGGCAGCAAGATTTTGATTATTGATGAAAAATCTGCATAACTTGAAGGCTTGTTTGACCCCTCAAGATTACACCTTTGGCAATGTCTAAAACCTCATTTAATAAGCACTTTATCTCAACTATTTAACTTAATAAGGAATACATGTCAAATATGATTCCCAATGACAATGAATGGAAGCTTCAGAACATAAATCCATCTCCAAGCTTTAGCCAGTCAATGCTCTAGTACTTCATAAATAGCACATTTCCTGCCTCCTGTGACACTTTTGATACACTAGATCTTACAGAATATCTTTTATCTGTCTTCTCAGTTTTTTTGTCTTTAAAATGAAATTGTTAAAATATGTCGACACATCAAATCCCTGTGGAGACAGAATGGTGGCTTTTAAAATAGATCAGATTTTTTTAAAAAATAAATGGTGAAAGTTTGCTGCAGATGGACGACAGTGCTTGTGCATGAATGACTAAAGATTAGTTGGCAGGAGCAACAGGTACTGATAATCAAACAGGCAAATGGAATGTAGCCATTGCTGGATGGATTCAGTTTAAGAGCAGGAAGGTTCTGTTGCAGTTGTGTGGGGTCATGTGGGGATGTACTCATTGGAATTTAGAAGAATGAGAAGGGTACTGACATAAACCAAAAATTATGGATGGGACAGACAAGACAGAAGTAGGAAAGTTGCTTCCATTGGTAAGTGAGAATAGAACTGAACGATTATGGCCTCAGGATTTGAGAATGTAGATTTAGGACAGATGAGGAGGCAGGAGCTCCCTTTCCCAAAAAAATAGAGCATCTGTGGGATTCTCTGCCAAAGGGAAGCAGAAGAGGGTGCCTCATTAAATATATCTGAGGCACAGTTAGATCTTTGCAGAGCAGGGATATTAAAGATGATGGAGAAAAGGCAAGCAGAGTCCTCGACCAGATCAGTCATGATCTCATTAAATGATGAAGCAGGAGGCTTCCTCCAGCTCCCACTTCTGATACTCTTATACCTACACATTAATCATAATCTGTGCTTATCAGTCCATTCCTCAGAATGTGCAAAGACTGTCTGCTCGAATATACAGCACTTTTTTTCCCCTCTGCAATATAACCCTGATTAAATCATCCCTCAATATCTTTTTCTCCATAAAAAAATAATTTAGTTCAGTGAGTCACTCCTCAAAATCTAATTTAAAACTCAAAGTTCCACATTCATACTTGTCATTACTTTTGAAGGCTGGGTGGGTGCCAAAATTTATACAGAATGCTCCTTGTATGACGACTTCATTGATCTATAGCAGAATAATTTTAAACCAGTCAACTGCCTTAAGATGAATTCTTGTGTTTGTTAGATTAGTTGAAACCAAGTTTCCTAGTGACTGAACTTTTTTGTAACCAGCGCTAAGTTCATCTTTTCTCATATTCATTGTTGAAATGAATATTGTTTTCAATGTATAAATATTATGTTTTTCCAATTCGTCACGTTATCAATAACACTACATATAATTCCCAATAAGATCCATTTACATTTCTTTAAATTTCTCTAAATGTTTAATATTGTTCCATTCAGATGACCATCTGCAAATATTATAACACTACAAGAATAACATAAAAATTAGTCCTCAAAAAATGGATTTTACCCTTCACTATTTTCCAATATTGTCACCTTTTGCTCTGCATTGTCAAAATGGTATCTGTCACTACTTTACTTTTGAGTTGTAGCAGGCAAAGAATGAAATCATTCATTCAACCACGTTTCTTCTCGTTCATGAGAGCAATTACACATTCCAACATTCCATTCTTCCCAAGGAGCACTGGAATAATTTCCCTTCAAAAAGCCATTCATTTCCCATTTGAAAGCTCTGATTGAAACTGCTTCCACCATCCCTACAGCCCAGATCATAACCATTCTATGAATTTAAAGGTTATCCTTGTGCTCACTTTATCTTTTACCTTTTGCTTTGAATCTATGTTCTTGGTCTCAAGAGATTGTGTCATGGGAAGAATTTCTTGCAAATGATCCTACCTATATACACCATGATCCTGTGAACCTTTATCAAATTTACCTACAATATATTTTTTAAAAAAGCACACAAGAACAATAGAAAAGTGATCGCAAGAGCAGTGATCATTGTGGATTTATTTCAACTATTATCCTCATAGTCAAGGATGACTTGCTTCTATTCTGGTTTTGTAGGTTCTTAAGTGACTGGTGAGGACAATGTTGGACCTGAAAATTCTTCGACACATGGAGTGATCAAGTTATGAATTGGTTGTTCCTTCTGGCACTTACATATGGGTTTTTCTGCCTTTCTATTCATGATATCAACATTTCTAATGTTCCTTCTCCCAGATGAGTTTTCATTGATCAGCTTCTCCCAGGAGTCAATGGGCATATTGCAGTTCTTCAAGGAAGTTTTGAACAGATCTTTGATTCCCTCCAGCAGGGCTCTCAGGTCACTTTAAAATACCTGCAATGCTGTTTCTACAAAAGCATCTAATTCACTGGAAGGCTAAGTCAACCAATGTCAACATCCTCTTCTCCCCTATATTGCCTCTATTGAGGCCCTAGATACTCTCCAACTGCTAAGATTAAGCTTATTTTCCACATTATACCTCGTATAGTGAGAAGGATTCTTCTGCAAACTGGTTATTTCTAACATTCATACAGCCATGTTAATTTACAGAATATGGAGTTTCACTGAAAAGAAAGATGAATTTGTGCCAAGGTAGGAGATAGCATGATAGCACTGTAGTGTGGTTTATTCAGGAGCCAGGTAGCTGTGGAAAAGAAATTGTCCTTAAGCTTTGCATTTGTAATGGGTTCACATAGGGTGTAGAAAATGTTTTCCAGCATTTATTCACACACTTAAGAAGAAAAAAAAGAAACAACCATTGCCTTATGAGTTTTATTCCTTTTCTAACCCTTTTCTCCCTTAGCAAGTAACAAGCGGTGTCTTCATTCTTTTCCTCAACTATATTCAGATACTTAATTTTAACATCTCAACTGTGTACACAGTATTAGCTAATAACTTTTAATATATGCCCAAAAAAGCATTTTGCATTTTAAAATTCTTTCAAACTATATAGAAACTATATATATATATATATATATATATATATACACAAAGTGAAAACAGTGGCACCCAGGGGGCAAGTTAAAAACAGCATAGAGAAAATAACTGGCCAAAATCATACATTTAATAAAGAAATTCTGTACCTTTAGAAGACAAAATAACACAACCATTACCTTCTGAGTTTTCATTTCCTTTTCTGCCTTTTTTCTCCTAAGTATACAAAATAACAGAATTTACACAGTGAAATCTCAGCAAAGCTATATTGATCACATGACCAGCACATGGTAACAGAGCCAAAACACCAGTAAGATAAAGAAAAACCATAAAACTTACATTAATGGTTAAAAGCAATATAACATCAATTCTAAAACATAATAATATTAGCAATGAACAATATGCATCAAGATTGATAATATAACCAATTAATTTTCCAAAGAAAATATTAAAATAGCCCAGCAGCTAAGTTCCCCCACATTTACCCTTAGCAAGTAACAAGTAGTGTGAAGAACAGAAAGGGAGGGGCTTAGGAGGCACAGAAGAAGTATGCACTTCAAAATTCATTCTCACCGGAAACACTATTAAAATGACATTAAGTACAAATTCTTCATTGAGATGAAATTTACAATATAGAATTGAGGATAAAAATTATTAAAAAACCATTTTTAACTCTGTTACACACTCTTCTGCCTTCTCCCCAATGGAAAGTGAGAGGGGAGATTATAACTGGGGTGTCATGGGTCTTTCAGTATGTTGGCTGCCTTTCTTGGGCAGCAGGGAATGTCGATGAAGTCCATGGATTGGAGGGAAAGCTACGTATTATTTTGAGCTGCATTCACCACCTTCTGCAGATTCTTCCGATCATGAGCAGAGCAGCTCCTGTATCATGGGTAAAACAAAGGATTCTGTTGACACTGTGGTGAAGTGAAAAAAAACACAAAAATGCTGGAGAAACTTAGCAGGTCAAACAGAGCAAATGTAAAGATATGTCACTCATGTTCCCCCACACCTTGAAGAAGGCTTAAACATTGGTGATGTATCTTTACCTTTGCTCCATAAAGGCACTGTTTGATCTGTTGACTTTCTCAAGCATTTGTGTGTTTTTTCAGCTCCTGCATCATGTCTGATGGATCCAGTAAGTATGCGTTCAATGGTGCACCTGCAGATGTTGGACAAGGGGTATATGCTGAATTTCATTTTCTAATAGAGGTATTGGTGCACTTTCTTGACCATCACATCGACATGCATGTCCCAGGTAAAGTCATAGTTAATGTTTACTGCTAATAACTTGTTAGCTATCCACACTTTCCCCTTCAAAGCCATTAATGTGGACAGGGGTATAGTGTCTTCCTAAAGTCAATCATCATTCACTTTTGTGATGTGAGAGGGAGGCTGTTGACACCACGTCACTAAATGTTCAATCACTTTCCTGTCTTCCATCTCATTGTAATATGATTTTGGCCATTTATTTTCTCTATGCCGTTTTTAACTTGCCCACTGGGTGCCACTGTTTTCACTTTGTGTGTATATATATATATATATATATATATATAGTTTCTATATAGTTTGAAAGGATTTTAAAATGCAAAATGCTTTTCTGGGCATATATTAAAAGTTATTAGCTAATACTGTGTACACAGTCTATTTGAGAGTGGTCATGCAGGATATGTTGAGGAGGATTGGAGGGTAGCTCATGTTGTTTCACTGTTTAAAAAAGGCTTCAAATGTAAACCAGGTAATTATGGGCCTGTGAGTCTGACGTCGATGGTAGGTGATATGCTCTATCAATAACACCAAAGACTGAGTGAGGCGAACGATAGGCTTTAATAGACATCAGATTGTGCTCGAATGGAGGATGGGGCAGGGAGGTCAACGTTTATGGCCAGGTCACAAGGCGAGGAGTTACTAGGAAGTGAGTCATCAGTGGGTGGGCCAGCCACTCGTACAGTATATACATATCACCACAGTAGGTAAAATTAATGAAGTGTGTTCTTAGAGATGGAATATACAATTATTTAGGTGGACAGGGATTGATTAGGAGAATTCAACATTGTTTTGTGCATGGTAGATCATGTTTAACAAATTCCTCGAATTTTTCGACGAGGTTACCAAGAAGATGGACAAAGGGAAGGCTGTGGATGTTGTCTATATCGACTTTAGTAAGGCCTTTGAAAAGGTTCTGTATAAGAGGTTAGTTTGGAAGATTCAATAATTAGGTATTAAAGTTGAAGTAGTGAAGTGGATTCAACACTGGGTGGATGGGAAATGCCAGAGAACAATGGTGAAAAATTGTCAAATCAGAGGCCGGTAACTAGTGGTGTGCCTTAGGGATCGGTACTGGATCCGTTATTGTTTGTCATATATATTAATGATCTGGATGATAAGGTGGTAAATTGGATCAGTAAGTATGAAGATGATACTTTGGTTGATGGTGGTGTGGACAGTGAAGAAGGTTTTCAAAGCTTGCAGTGGGATATAGTCTAGTTAGAAGAGTAGATAGAAAGACAGCAGATGGAGTTTAATACTGAGAAGTGTGAGGTGCTACATTTTTGTAGGATTAATCAGCAAAGATCATACACTTTAAATGGCTGACAATTGAGGAGTGCAGTAGAATAAAGGGATTTAGGAAATCTGGTACATAATTCCCTGAAATTGGAGTCACTTGTGGATAGGGTGATGAAAAAAGATTTGGGCATGTTGGCTTTCATTAATCAGAGTATTGAGTACAGGAGTTGGGATGTCATGTTGAAGTTGTATAAGACCAAATTTGGAATATTGTGTGCAATTTTGGTTGCTGAATTATAGGAAGGATATCAACAAAATAGGAGGTATAGAGAGAAGATTTACAAGAATGTTTCCTGGGTTTCAGTGTTTGAGTTACAGGGAAAGATTAAACAGGCTAGGACTTTATTCCCTGAAGCATAGAAAATTGAGGGGTGATTTGATAGAGGTATTTAAAATTATGGGGTGGGACAGTTAGAGTAAATATGGATAGGCTTTTTCCATTAAGAGTGGGGGATATTCAAACAAGAGGGAATGGATTGAGATTGAAGGGGGAAGAGTTTAGGGGAAACATTAGGGGGAATTTCCTCACTCAGAGGGTGGTGGGGGTATGGAATGAACTCTGGCCAAAGTGGTAGATACGGGGTCGATTTTAATATTTATGGAAAAGTTGGATAGGTACCATAGTGTAATATTTAGTTGGAATTAAATAGATTGTTACAGTTTTTCTGAGATTCATAAAATGAAACTAATCCTGATATCATCTTTTCGGATCTTTATCAACTTTTCTCAATCAGATCTATTTTAAGGCACAATGACCAAGAAACTGCATGCACAGAGCTTATCAAATTTGACGGACAGCTGGACAGAGGTAGATAATAATGCTTGCAATAATTCAAATGAAATAACTTGTAAGTCAATGAAAGAAAGGTCTATGAAAATGAAATTCATTTTGTTCTGACATCGGGCCTTTGCCCAAAATGTTAACTCTGTTACTTTTCTCACAAAGGCTGCTTGACCTGAGTGTTTGGAGCATTTTTTTTGCTTTTATTAAGGTAAGGTTTATATTCACTGTTTAACACAAGGTCACTTGAAATATTATGTGAAAAACTTGGTATTTTTTTTGGGGGGGGGGGTGCATGGAAAGAGATAATCAATGCTTTTGATTGAGACTTGCACTGAATCCTGTTGCAGATTTTTGACCCTAACCATCTCTTTTCCTCCACAGATGTCCTTTGGCCTACTGAGTTCCTTCCAGCAATTTACTACTTAAAAGGTAAAGGTTTCATTATTGTCACGTAATACTACATTTAGAATGGAACATACATGAAATTCTTTAACTTTGTTGACTGCAAGGAAGACAGAGTGTCGCCACTTTGTCATGTGCTCCTCATTGAAATGAAGCCCCAGCAAAAAATGAACTCTCAGCCCCTGGCTTCCAAGACCACTCTATCAGAGCCTCTCCGTAATTCAGAATCTACAGTCTTTTCTGTCTTCAATTGAAATATTATGTTGGGGGGAGGGGGCGTGGCAAGATGGCGTAGAGTCAAGACGTGCAATCTCGACCTCTCTGGCCAGACTTTTAAATACCTGTTTTTTAACCCTTTGTTTTCAAGTTTAAACTTTTTAAATTTTAGTTTAAAGTATTAAGGAATTATTATGGCCACTAATGGTAAAAAGACTAAACCTCAAGTTCATAAGAAGTTACATTTTCAAAGTGCTGAAGATTTGGGGCCTAGATGACTTGATACAGCCCCAGGCTCAATTACTTCATTGTCTAAACCCCAAAGATTGCCTGTGGGGGCTGAAAAAAAAACACCTATTACTCACCAAATGAAGGATGGCGCTGGAATTACCCATTCTCCAGAAAAAGGTGTCTGTTCCCAAGTGTACCCCGATTTGGAAAACCTTTCGATTTCAATGGATGAAGCATACAGGAAGACAACTCCATTGTTGGAAATGCATCAGGTAGCATTTCAATCTGAAGAAATCATTTTTCTTTGTGAATTGATGAAAAACAATGAGATAAGGGGAGAGTCCTGCAGTGACTCCCTGAGGAAGTCGGAGTGCCATCACTGGGAGTCCAGACCCGCGCTAAAAATTTTTAAATGCTTTCTATTGAGTTGCAGCAGGAGCTGCAGTTACCTTGTCTGCCACTATGTCAAAGAGAGCAGAGTTGAGCTTTACTGAATTACAGTGTTGCAATTAAATGAAGTTATTCAAGCTGTTATAAAACCTTTGTTGACATCTCAAATGAACGAAATGGCTCAAATGAATGCTGGTATAAGTTCAGAATTAAATATGGTTAAGACACGTGTGGATGCATCTTCTAAAGAATTTTTAAAAATTCAGACTGCTTTTTTGGACTGTTTTGGACTGTAAACAACAAGTGACTTCTGACACAGAAAAAGTGTTGAAGGTGGAAAATCAATCATAGAATTAGGAGAACGTGAGAAGGAGCTAGAAAGAAAAATAGATTACTTGAAGAATCAAAGCAGAAGGAATAATGTGGTTTGCCATAAGGTATAGAAGGACAAGATCCTCTTCGTTTCTTTAAAGACTGGATTCCGCAAATATTAGGGCAAGAATTTTTTCTCTGGGGGATTGGTAATGGAAAGAGCCCATAGAGCTTTAAGAAGAACACCCTCAGCTGGTCAACCAACGAAGCCGGTAATAATTTGATGTTTGAGTTATTTGGACAGAGAACCAATACTTCGACTTGCAGTACAAAATGCGAGACAATGACAAACCCCATTATTGATTCAGAATAGCAGAGTCTTTTTTATCCTGATTTGAGTCAAGAGGTCATTTAACGTTGACATCGATTTAATCCAGTTAAAGAAGTTTTATGGCAGAAAGGTTATAAGTCTACTTTTCATTACCCTGCAGTGTTGAAAGTGTTTTATGGAAACTATCAATTTCGGATTTTGAAACTGATCGTGAAGCAATGATTTTTGCTGATTCATTGCCAGATATAAGAGGAAAAAGACGTAGTCCACCATTATCTCCTAAAGAAAAATTTAGTTGCTCTGGAAATGGAAGAAATGGCAGAAATGGGAAAAACGGGAATGGAAAGAGTCTACCTCCTTCTGAAATGGCATCTTCGAGATTGGAATCTTCTGGATGAAAAGAAGAATTTTCTTATTCTATTTTTTCTTTTGTGATTATGATATTTTGATGTTATTGACTGTTTGGCTGGGGAGGGGGAGATCTGCACTAAGTTCTTTACTAGTCATCAGCCACTGGTGGGTGATCCACACCCAATTTTTGTTTAGGGGATTACTATCTTTTGTTAGTTTTTTTGGGGGGGGGATTTTCTTTTTTTTCATTATTATTTTTTAATTTTTTTTAGTTTTCAATTTGTGTTTTTTTTTATTGGAGGGCCTATATACATTGATTTGAGTTTTTATATAAAGATATTATTGGCATTTAGTAATAATAGTAGATATGTCAAAGTTGAGGTTTGCTACTTTTAATGTTCAAGGATTAAATAGACAGATTAAACGTAAGTGAGTCTTAGCATATATTAAGAAAATGAAAATTGATATTGCCTTTTTACAAGAAACACATTTGAATGTGAAGGAAATCATGAAATTAAAAAGGGACTGGGTTGGGCATGTATATTCCTCTTCATTTAATTCTAGAGCTAAAGGTGGAGCAATTTTGATACATAAAAATTTATCTTTTGAATTACAATCAATGGAGGAAAAGCCAGGATGTATTCTTAAATTGAATTGTAAGATTTTTAGAGAATTTTGGACTTTACTTAATATTTATGCCCCAAATGCAGATGATGAAATATTTATTTCAGATGCATTTTTATGTTTGGGTCAGGCTAATGATAATATTTTAGTTGGTGGTGATTTTAATTGTGTTTTGGAACCTTTATTAGATAAATCTCCGAAGAAAGGTAAAAAATCCAAGATGGCAATTCAGGTCCAAGCATTGATGAAAGATCTTAATTTAGTAGATATTTGGAGACGTCCTAATCTGACAGAGAAAGATTTTTCCTTTTATCCATCTAGACATGAATCGTTTTCAAGTATTGACTTCTTTTTAGTATCGGCACATTTACAAAGGAAAATACAACAAGCGGAATATAAAAGTAGGGTGATTTCAGATTATTCTCTGTTATATTTTACATATGAAACCTGAGAAAATTCAAATAGCTTATCGTTGGAGATTTAATACAATGTTGTTAAAAAATATGGAATTTATTGATTTTTTGAATAAACAAATTAATTTTTTTTTAAAGAAAATTCTAATTCTGTTCAAAGTAAGTTTGTATTATGGGATGCTATGAAAGCCTATTTGAGGGGACAAATAATAAGTTATACTTCTAAAATAAAAAAGAATCGATTAAATCAGAGTCTTGAATTAGAGAAACAGATCGATGAGTTAGAAAAGGAATTTCAGAAAGATGCTACAGAAGATCAGAAAATAGATTTATCTAGGCTGAAATTGAAATATAATACTTTGCAATCTTATCAATTTGAATGTGTGATTAATAGGACTAAACAACAGTATTACGAATGAGTAGAGAAAGCATATAAGCTATTGGCATGGTGTAATGGAAGATTTAAACCGTGTTTTTTACTTTTACAGCCTTTGCTTCTGCAAGGCTGAGAACCTGCTTGTTTTTTTAGAATCAGCAGACATAACCTAAATTCCACCGAGGGGCCAGAGATGCAGTTATCTGAAGAAAGGACATCTGTGTGCCAAGAACATTTAATCTTCCTGCTTGTTTTGTTCACAGACTGTCAGAGGCCTAGCCTTGATGCAAAATAAACCATTGTATTCAAAGTGATAAGCTGAAAATTGTTATTTAATAGAAACCTTGCATGCTAGTTTGCTCGCTTATCTTTCTTGCTGTGCTGGGAATAGGTGCTTGGGTAAGCAGTTTTTGGGTAATATAGCCATGGTCCCGCTGCTGAAGTTTGAGACTCTCTGAGAGGTGGCAACATCTCTCAGCAAGAAGAAGAACTCCTAGAGTCCAGCCAATGTCCCAGTCGGTGGAGGTGGAGAAGCTGCTACCGGCGCCCAGTCGTTGCCTCGCTTCGGCAGTTGGGACCAATCCAAGCGTTGATAAGTTTAGTTGGGAAGGGCTTGCTTATTGTAGTTTGAAATCAGCTTTTGAATTTGTAAAAAAACATTTGTATAAACTGAACTGCTCTCGGTGTGTGTGTCTAATTTCTTTCGGTAGCTCAAACATTGACCAATCTAAAACGAACAAAATGAGAGGTATAAGTTTACCCAAGACACATGGCAATTAAAGAAAGAACAGATATCGAGGACTATTAATGCTGTTAGATGGAATTCTCTTATTACTTATAAACTTCATGAGATTAATGATGAATTTTATTCATTTTATAAAAAGTTATATACATCTGAAGGAAAACAGGAAACTGGATCGATTGATCTTTTTTTATCAAAGCTGGATTTACTGATATTAGAGGATGGAGATAAACAGGAGTTAGAAGAACCATTTACTTATTTGGAAATTAAAAAACCTATGCTGGGAATGCCGAATGGTCAATTGAATGGTGATGATGGATTTTCGGTTGAATTTTATAAAATTTTTAATGATGATTTATCTACAGTGTTTGGGGATATATAATGTCAAGTTGGAGAACATTATGAATTACCAGAGTCTTGTTCTAGTGCTTTAATTACAGTAATTCCTAAAAAAGATAAAGATCCTTTGAAAGTATCATCATATAGACCAATTTAATTGTTAAATGTAGATTATAAAATAATAACTACAATATACAATACTACAGGGTGCTAATAGGGGTGTATTACAGACCACCAAATGGGTCAAGAAAACTATAGGAATAAATTTGTAGAAAGATATCGTATATGTGTGTGAATAGAAACATAGAAACATAGAAAATAGGAGCAGGAGTAGGTCATTCGACCCTTCGAGCCTGCTCCGCCATTCAAGGAGATCATGGCTGATCTTAAAGTTCAGTACCCCGTCCCCGCCTTCTCTCCGTAACCTTTAATACCCTTATACTGAAGAAATATATCTAATTCCCTCTTAAATATATTTAATGAACCTGCCTCTACTGCCCTCTGTGGCAATGAATTCCACAGATTCACCACCCTCTGGGTCAAGAAATTCCTCCTCATCTCGGTCCTAAATGGTTTGCCTATTATTCTCAAACCATGGCCCCGGGTTCTGGATTTTCCTATCATTGCAAACATCCCATCTGCATCCATTCTGTCCAGTCCTGCCAGAATTTTATATGTCTCTATGAGATCCCTTCTCAATCTTCTAAACTCCAGCGAGTACAATTCCACGTATCAGCCTAGTGAATCGCCTCTGCACTCCCTCCATTGCAAGAACATCCTTCCTTAGATAAGGTGACCAAAACTGCACACAATACTCCAGGTGTGGTCTCACCAAGGCCCTGTACAGCTGCAGTAAAGAATCCTTATTCCTATACTCAAACCCTCTTGATATGAAGGCCAACATACCATTTGCCTTTTTAACTGCCTGCTGTACTTGCATGCTCACCTTCAGAGACTGGTGTACAAGTACCCCTAGGTCTCTCTGCACTTCCCCATCTCTTAATCTATTGCCATTCAAATAGTAATCTGCCCTCCGGTTTGTATTACCAAAGTGGATAACCTCACATTTATCCACATTGTAGTGCATTTGCCATGTATCTGCCTAGTCCCTCAATTTATCCAAATCACACTGGAGCTTCCTGACCCCCTCTTCCGTGCACACAACCCCTCCTAGCTTAGTGCCATCTGCAAATTTGGAGATATTATATCCAATCCCCTCATCCAGATCATTAATGTAAATTGTGAACAACTGGGGTCCCAGTACAGATCCCTGTGGCACCCCACTGGTCACCGCCTGCCACTCAGAAAACGAGCCATTTATCCCAACTCTCTGTCTTCTACCTGCCAGCCAGTTCTCAATCCACATCAATACTTTGCCCCCAATCCCATGAGCCTTGATTTTGGAAGCCAGTCATTTATGCGGGACCTTATCAAAGGCCTTTTGGAACTCCAGGTACACCACATCCACTGGCTCTCCCCCATCTATTTTACCTGTCACCATCTCAAAGAATTCCAATAGATTTGTCAAGCACGATTTACCTTTTGTAAATCCAAGTTGACTCCATCCGATCCCTTCTCTGCCAATCATATGCTCCGCTATTACATCCTTAATAATGGATTCCATCATTTTGCCCACTACTGATGTAAGGCTCACCGGCCTATAATTCCCCGCTTTTTCTCTACCCCCCTTTTTAAATAATGGGGTAACATTAGCTACCCTCCAATCCATGGGTACTGATCCTGAGTCTATCGAGTTCTGGAAAATAATTCTTAAAGCATCTGCTATCTGAATGGCCACTTCCTTAAGTACCCTAGGATGTAGATTATTAGGCCCTTGGGATTTATCTGCCTTCAATCCCATCAATTTCCCCAAGACCATGTCCTTAGAGATACTGATTTCTTTCAGTTCCTCCCTTGCATTAGTCTCTATGTTTCCCAACATCCTTGGGAGGTTATTTGTATCCTCTCTTGTAAAAACAGAACTAAAGTAAGAATTTAATTGGTCTGCCATTTCCTTATTCCCCATTATATATTCCCCTGATTCCGACTGCAAAGAACCTACTCTGGATTTCACCAATCTTTTCCTCTTGACATATTTATAAAAGCTTTTGCAGTCGGTTTTTATATTTGCCACAAGCTTACTTTCGTAATTTATTTTTGCTCTCTTGATTAATCCCTTTGTCCTCCTTTGGTGCATCTTGAACTGCTCCCAGTCTTCGTTTGTGGTACTTTTTTTGGCCAATTGATATGCTCTCTCTTTGGACCTAATGCTGTCTCTAATTTCCCTTGTTATCCACAGTTGAGTCACCTTTTTTGGTTTATTTTTATGCCAAACCGTTATAAACGATTTTTGCAATTTCTCCATTAGATCTGTGAATGCTTTCCATTGTCTATCCACAGTCACCACCCAATCAATCTTACTCAACTCCCATCTCATACCATCATAATTCCCTTTATTTAAATTCAGGACCTTAGTCTCGGTTTTAATTTCATCACTCTCCATGTCGAGTGAGAATTCAATCATATTGTGATCGCTCCTACCCAAAGGGCCTCGTACAACAAGATTGTTGATTAGCCCCTTATCATTGCATAATACCCAATCTAAAATGCCCTGCTCCCGAGTTGGTTCCTCGAAATATTGGTCTAGATAACCGTCCCGTAAACATTCAAGGAATTCCTCCTCCTCAGTATTTTTACTAATTTGGCTAGTCCAATCTATATGCAAATTAAATTCTCCCATGATGACAGCTGTTCCCTTATTGCACGCTTTTCTAATTTCTCTTTTAATGCCTTCCCTCACCTCTATACTACTATTTGGAGGCCTATATACCAGCCCCACTAACGTTTTCCGCCCCTTGATATTCCTCAGTTCTACCCATATAGATTCCGCATCTTCCGAGTTGATATCCTTTCTGTCAATCGTGTTGGTCCCTTCTCTCACCATCAATACTACTCCACCCCCTTTTCTTTCTTGCCGATCCCTCCTAAATATCGTATACCCCGGGATGTTAAGTTCCCAGGCTTTCCCACCCTGCAGCCATGTTTCTGTAATCCCAATCAAATCATATTTGTTTATCTCAATTTCCACAGCTAATTCATCTACCTTGTTCAGAATGCTTCTTGCATCAGGATATAAAGCCTTCAGATTTGCTTTTTTCACCCTCCTTGCTCTTTCTGATTTTTTACTTTCGCTGACTAACCTAACTTTTCCTGTTTTATCTTTTCTGTCCTTTGCCCTATCATACAGGTTCCCACCCCCCTGCCAAATTAGTTTAAACCGCAGTTTAATAAGGTAGTGATCATGGGAGATTTTAACTTCCCTCACATTGATTGGGATACCCATACAGTTAGAGGGCTGGATGCGCTAGAGTTCGTTAAATGTGTTCAAGATTGTTTTCTGAATCACTTAGTCGAAGAACCGACTCGGGACAGTGTAATACTGGATCTCCTGTTAGGGAACGAGCTAGGTCAGGTATCAGACATTAATGTTGGAGATCCAATTGGGTCTAGTGATCATAATTCTGTTAGTTTTAAGGTAGTTTTAGGGAAGAGCAAGGAGGGGCCTAAAGTTGAGGTTCTTGATTGGAGAAGAGCAAATTTCAAAGGAATAAGAAGGGATTTGGGGAGTATTGAGTGGGACAGGACATTTTCAGGTGAGGGTGTAAATGAAAAATGGAGGATATTAAAAAAAGAAATTTTGAGGGTACAGAGTAGTTATGCTCCAGTAAGGATCAAAGGAAAGGCTTGAAGTCATAGGGAGGCTTGGTTTTCGAGGAATATTGGAAATTTGGTTAGGAGAAAAAGAGAGGTGTACAAGAGGTATAAAGAACAGGGAGCTGACAATTTGAAGGAGGACTACAAGGCGTGTAGAAGGAATCTTAAGAAAGAAATTAGAAAGGCCAAAAAAAGGCATGAAGAGGCTTTGGCAGACAGAGTAAAAATAAATCCAAAGGGTTTCTATAAGTACATTAAAAGTGAAAGATTAGTGAGGGATAAAATTAGACCCCTTGTAGATTATGAGGGTAGGCTGAGTGAGAAGTCAGAGGAAATGGGGAAAATTTTGAATGATTTCTTTGCCTCGGTATTCACTAGCGAAAAAAAATATTGAACCAGTTGAGGTAAAGAAAAATAGTGGGGAGATAATGAAGGATATAAGGATAACCGAGGAGGTAGTGATGACTGTGTTGAAAAAGATAAAGGTGGATAAATCTCCAGGACCGGACAAAATATTCCCAAGGACACTCAGGGAAGCTAGTGGACAGATAGTGGGGCCATTAACAGAGATATTTAGGATGTCACTGGCCACGGGCGTAGTGCCAAAGGATTGGAGGGTGGCGCATGTGGTTCCGCTGTTTAAGAAAGGGTCTAAATATAAACCTGGGAATTATAGGCCCGTGAGTCTGATGTCTGTGGTGGGCAAGTTGATGGAAAGTGTTCTGAGGGATGGTATTTACAAATATTTGGAGGTACAGGGATTGCTAGGGAGTAATCAGCATGGTTTTGTCAGGGGTAGATCATGCTTGACAAACCTGATTGAGTTTTTCGAGGGGGTTACAAAAAAGGTTGATGAAGGGAAAGCTGTGGATGTTGTCTATTTAGACTTTAGTAAAGCTTTTGACAAAGTTCCCTACAGAAGGTTAGGAAAAAAAGGTGGAGGCATTAGGTATAAATGAGGAGGTAGTGAAATGGATTCAGCAATGGTTGGATAGGAGGTGTCAGAGAGTAGTGGTAGAAAATTGTTTGTCCAATTGGAGGCCGGTGACTAGTGGAGTTCCTCAGGGATCGGTCCTGGGTCCACTATTGTTTGTTATATATATTAACGATCTGGAAGTAGGGGTGGAGAATTGGATAAGCAAGTTTGCAGATGATAAAAAGATTGGTGGTGTAGTGGACAGTGAGGAAGATTACCGTAGATTAAAAGGTGATTTAGGAAGGCTGGAGGTTTGGGCTGAGAAATGGTTGATGGAATTTAATACAGTTAAGTGTGAGGTGTTACATTTGGAAAGGCAAATCTAAATAGGTCATATGCATTAAATGGTAGGCTATTGAGATTTTCAGAGCAACAAAGGGATTTAGTTGTGGTAAATACTACCCTCAAGGCTGATACTAAGGTAGATGGTGTGGTGAAGAAGGCATTTGGAATGTTGGCCTTCATAAATTGGAGTACTGAATTCAAGAGTAGGGAGGTTATGATGAAATTGTACAAGGCATTGGTGAGGCCAAATTTGGAATACTGTGTACAGTTTTGGTCACCAAATTATAGGAAAGATATAAACAAAATAGAGAGAGTACAGAGAAGGTTCACGAGAATGTTGACAGGATTTCAAGGTTTGAGTTACAGGGAAAGGTTATGCAGACTGGGGCTTTTTTTTCTGGAGCGTAGAAGATTGAGAGGGGACTTGATAGAGGTGTTTAAGATTTTAAAAGGGACAGACAGAGCAAACGTGGATAGGCTTTTTCAATTAAGAGTGGGGGAGATTCAAACTAGAGGGCATGGTTTAAGATTGAAGGGGAAAATTATAAGGGGAGCATGAGGGGGAATTTCTTTACGCAAAGGGTGGTAGGGATGTGGAATGAGCTTCTGACAGACGTGGTTGAGACGGGATCATTGGTTACATTTAAGGAAAGACTGGATCGTTACATGGGTAGGGGAGGACTGGAGGGGTATGGACCGGGTGCTGGTCAGTGGGACTAGGAGGGTGGGGATTTGTTATGGCATGGACTAGTAGGGCCGAACTGGCCTGTTCTGTGCTGTAAGTGGTTATATGGTTATATGTTTATATGGTTATATAAGCAAATAGATTGGCTAAATTTTTACCAAAGTTGATTTACATTGATCAAACAGATATTATAAAGAATAGATATGCTTCAGATGACATTTTGCACGTGATTAGTTTGATTAACAGATTTCATCAATCTTTAGATCATCTGATGGTGATATCCTTAGATGCAGGAAAAGCATTTGATAGAGTTGAATGGAATTTTTTGTTTAAAGTTTTGGAGAAATTTAAGTTTGATCCTTCCTGTATTGGTTGGATTAGGGCTCTATATAGTAAACCGGTAGCTAGAGTATTGACGAATGGTTTGATTTTGGAATCTTTTAAGTTAACTCAATCAACTCGTCAAGGTCGTCCTTTATCATCAGCTATGTTTGCGTTAGTGATTGAACATTTAGCACAGTTGATAAGACAAAATACACAGATACAATGTATGAAAGTTTTAGATAAGGAATATAAAATTAATTTATTTGCTGATGAGGTATTGGTGTATTTAACAAACCCAGCTCAGTCACTTTTGCATTTGAAGGAATGTTTAATACAATATGGATGTCTTTCTGGATATAAAGTTAATTGGGAAAAAAGTGAAATGCTACCGGTAAGTGAAGGAGATTATTCAGTTTATAAGAATATTATTAATTTGAAGTGGACTGATCGAATTAAATATCTGAGTATAATTTTGAATGTAATTATCAATCTTTATATAAATTAAATTATGCTCCATTAATGAAAAAAATTAAAACTCATTTGATTAAATTGAAAGATTTACCTATTAATTTAATGGGAAGGATAAATACAATTAAGGTGAATATCTTTCCATGTATACAATATTTGTTTCAATCTATTCCGTATTTACTTGATACATATTTTTTTCGAGATTTGAATTAAATGGTTAGGGAGTATTTATGGAGGGGTAAATTTTCAAGAGTAGCTTTGAACAAATTAACTTGGAAATATGAGTTTACCACATTTTCAAAATTATTATGAGGCAGCCCAACTTAAATGTATTAGTTCATTGATGGATTTGGTATGGCCTCCTAGTTGGGCTAAAATTGAGATGGCAAGTATTTCTGAATTTGAAATACATCAATTTTTGTTTAGGTCGAATATAAATTTGTTACAACAATATAATGTGCCTATACTAAAACATTTAATGAAGTTATGAATAAAGAAAAATAAAATGATAGGCTCAAGGGGTAAATTATTGGCTTTGACTCTGTTGTATAATAATCAACTTATTTCTTTTACAATACATAATCAAAGTTTATTGCATTGGAGATTTAAAGGTGGAAAAATTTGGGAGATTGTTTTAAAGAGGGTAAGTTTTTATCTTTTAATCAGATGAGGGAAGATTTTGGTATTGATAAGAATTTATTATCAAAATCAATCTTTGGTAAAATGTATGTTTGGTAGAGATATGATTTTACCTAAAATGACTAAATTTGAGACTTTTCTTATGAAGGTACCAGAAAAGGGTTATATTTCATTTATGTATCAAATATTACAGGATGGTATGGATAAAAAGGGTTGGGATAGATCTAAAATTAAATGGGAAGCAGATATTGGTTTTACTTTTTCTGAAGAGGATTGGTTAGATATCTGTTATGATAGTGTAACTAGATTGATAAATGCATGTTATGCAATGACTAATTACAATTTTTTACATCAATTATATTTGACATCTGAAAATTTTTAAAAATTGGATTTAATGATCAGATTTGTGTTTTAGATGTGATACGGTTGGAACATTTTTTCATGCTGTTTGGTTATGTATACATATACAATCTTTTTGGAAGAAAATTCAATCGTTTTTAGAATACCTGTATAAGATTAAAATAGTTTTAGATCCAACAGTATTTTTATTGGGTAGTTTGCAACCTCTGAAAGGTTTGGGATTAGATAAATTCCAGCTTGCTTTTGTATATTTAGCTTTATCCGTAGTGAAAAATGTATTGCTAGTACGTGGAAAGATACAAATATGATTGATATTAATAGATGGCATAATGAGATGAAATATTGTTTAATAATGGAAAAAATTACATATGTTTTGCATGATAATAATTTTTTTTATTAATAAGTGTCTGTTATACTTGGGATATTTACATTTCAATTTATATTGATTAGATTTTAATATGTATATTTAACTTTTTTAAAAATATTCTTTCTTTTTTTTCTATGGCTCTCCTTAGGAGAGTTGGCTGAAGGGGGAGGGAGTCTTCTTTTTTTTCTATATATATACGAAAACCAACAAGGTCGGGTCAGATACAGCAATGAGCTCTCTGAACCCTTCTCCATTAACAATGGCGTGAAGCAAGGCTGTGTTCTCGCACCAACCCTCTTTTCAATCTTCTTCAGCATGATACTGAACCAAGCCATGAAAGACCCCAACAATGAAGACGCTGTTTACATCCGGTACCGCACGGATGGCAGTCTCTTCAATCTGAGGCGCCTGCAAGCTCACACCAAGACACAAGAGAAACTTGTCCGTGAACTACTCTTTGCAGATGATGCCGCTTTAGTTGCCCATTCAGAGCCAGCTCTTCAGCGCTTGACGTCCTGCTTTGCGGAAACTGCCAAAATGTTTGGCCTGGAAGTCAGCCTGAAGAAAACTGAGGTCCTCCATCAGCCAGCTCCCCACCATGACTACCAGCCCCCCCACATCTCCATCGGGCACACAAAACTCAAAACGGTCAACCAGTTTACCTATCTCGGCTGCACCATTTCATCAGATGCAAGGATCGACAATGAGATAGACAACGGACTCGCCAAGGCAAATAGCGCCTTTGGAAGACTACACAAAAGAGTCTGGAAAAACAACCAACTGAAAAACCTCACAAAGATAAGCGTATACAGAGCCGTTGTCATACCCACACTCCTGTTCGGCTCCGAATCATGGGTCCTCTACCGGCACCACCTACGGCTCCTAGAACGCTTCCACCAGCGTTGTCTCCGCTCCATCCTCAACATCCATTGGAGCGTTCACACCCCTAACGTCGAGGTACTCGAGATGGCAGAGGTCGACAGCATCGAGTCCACGCTGCTGAAGATCCAGCTGCGCTGGATGGGTCACGTCTCCAGAATGGAGGACCATCGCCTTCCCAAGATCGTATTATATGGCGAGCTCTCCACTGGCCACCGTGACAGAGGTGCACCAAAGAAAAGGTACAAGGACTGCCTAAAGAAATCTCTTGGTGCCTGCCACATTGACCACCGCCAGTGGGCTGATAACGCCTCAAACCGTGCATCTTGGCGCCTCACAGTTTGGCGGGCAGCAGCCTCCTTTGAAGAAGACCGCAGAGCCCACCTCACTGACAAAAGGCAAAGGAGGAAAAACCCAACACCCAACCCCAACCAACCAATTTTCCCTTGCAACCGCTGCAATCGTGTCTGCCTGTCCCGCATCGGACTGGTCAGCCACAAACGAGCCTGCAGCTGACGTGGACTTTTTACCCCCTCCATAAATCTTCGTCCGCGAAGCCAAGCCAAAGAAAGATATATATATATATAAAAAACATTCATGTTCATGTTTAATTGCTGTATATGTCATATATTATTTGTTTTTTGAATGAATAAATAAAGTTTTTAAAAATATATATTATGTTAGATAGTAAAGTTAATCCATGGTTTCTAAAAAAAAATTACAAAATAATTGAGGATATTTTAAATTAGATGCTGGAAAATAATGTATGTACTTCCAGTCTACAGTCTAAGCTCATTATTAAGCAAATTAAAGGCTGGGTGTAGATAAACACAAAAATGTTATAAAGAATATCATGAATGCTTAATTAAGATAAGCTGAAATCTTTAGTTTTTATTTTAAAAGAAAAGCTTTTGATATCTTACCCACTTTCTGGTATATCAGCACCGTTTAGACAAGATAATTCAGCAACACATTTAGATTCATTTGAGTTTGTTTTTTGTCCTGTTTCTGAAAAACTGAGGGATGACTTGCATCATATTTCAAATATGGCTTAATACTGACAGTAATGCTTCAACAAATTATGATTGGTTAAGCGTAAAATTGTTGCACATGGAAATGCATGGTGAATTTGGACTGTGAGCTGGGTCGAGGGCATGGCAGAGTGAGTTGAAGTCTTTGATGTGGGCCAGGAGAGTGAGGCAAAGCTTTAAATTATCAAGGCACTAGCACAGTCACCACAGAGAAACTATCTAACCCAATTGTTTCAGTAGTACCACCAGCTAGAAGGATAGAAGTGACATTGAAATAAAGCCGCAGACTTTCAGATTGACAGTAAAATGTGAAGAAGAACAAATCCCTGTAAAATTATCTGTAGGGCAGATAGAATGGAAAAAAAAAAGGAGCACAGGGAGGGGGTAGGGGTTTATGGCAACAATAAGAATTAAACATTGAAATGCTGCTTTTTGAATGATGTGATTTCTTTTTATGCCCCATTAATAAGCATTTTAAATGCATTGCATCTTTTTGATTTAGTTTCTCTCATGTAATCTCTGAGAGCAGCAGCAATCATCAAAGACCCTCACCACCCAGCACATAGCTGTTCTCACTGCTGCCATCAGGAAAGAGGTACATGTGCCACAAGGCTCACAGCACCAGATTCAGGAACAGCTGCTACCCCTCCACCATCAGACTCCTCAACAACAAACTCAATCGGGGACTCAATTAAGGACTCTTACTTGTGCCCTTGGTTGATTGTTTACATTTGTTATCTGTTTACAGTCCTTTTGATTGTTTACATGTTTATGCTGTGTACAGTTTAATTTTGTACTACCAATTAAGGAAGGAATCTCAGGGTTGTATGTGATGTCATGTATGTAGTCTGACAATAAATCTGAAATCTGAATCTGATGATGCATTTTTTTTGTCATTTTCTTGGGTCAGTACCTATGAGCTAAGATAATTAATATTGAAATCTGGCCTCATCAAAAGAGATCGGATTTAATTAAACAGAAATTGGGTTTCTGAGCTGCATCGGATCCTTGAATCATGTTGTTAGTTGGGTGTCTATCAGTGGAAGCTGTGTCTGCCTTAGCTTCAGACAGTGAGACCACCACATCTGCCAATATTGAGGAGTCTCCCTTTGCCAGTCCTTTGGACTGTCAACAACTTCAAGTTACAGATAACATCCCCTTCAATCCACTTTTTATATGACCATAACTGAAAAAATTAACAGTATTCAGCTCCACTTGAGGAGTTGATGGACCATTGGTTGATTATGGAGGGGTAAGAGGAGTTGGTTGTGGAAGTCAAGTAAATCAATGCATTGACCCTTGTGTTGCAATGGGCCTTCCCTGCAGCTAAAGTAAATTTAAATACAAAGTGCATAGGCCTCCAATTAGCCCAAAATTCACCAATGGAGTTACAGCAATAAATAATAATGGCAGCTCAATGATAGAAGATAGTCACAAGATCTCTAATTGTTATTTATCCAACACAGGTGTACAGGTGGAGATCAGGTCATCATAACAGGGCTTGAGACTTAGAAGAAAGATTACATGAAGAAAGCAAGCTGAAAACTGGATCTGACTGTAGCATAGATAAAAGCTCTCACATGACTGGAGGGAGAACAAACACTTTTATTAGCTTTCAACAATGGACGGGGTTCAGAGAGGTTCTAGGTTTAGGTGGGAAACCAGGGTTATATATGGGTAAATGGGGGTGGAGCTGGGAGGTGGGGCCAGTCATTAATACAGCACTCTCCCATTTCACTGCACTCATCTATGGTGCATATAAAATCAAATAAATGAAGACGAACAGACCTATCAGAACCTCATGTAAAATCACACAATGCTGGAGAGATTCAGCAGGTTAAACTGTGTCCTTTAAGTAGCAAAGGCAGAGATACATATCTGACATTTCAGGCTTAAATCCTTCATCGGCATATGAGAAAATGCCGGTGAGCGTCAGAATAAAAGAATGGGAGGGGGAAGGGGGTTGGCATGGCAGGAGATGATAGTTGGAAAAGGGAGGGAGGGAACCGCAGCATGGGTGGGGTGGGGGTGGAAAGGGAGGGCTGTGTGGGTGAATGAAGTGGAAAGGCAGGAAATGGGGGAGGGGGGAGAAAAGGTGAGCAGGTTTAATGGAAAGCAATGAAGTCAATGTTAATACCTTCTGGCTGGAGGGTGCCCAGACAGAAAATAAGGTGCTGTTCTTCCAATCTGCAGGTGGTCAGGACAGTACATAAGGCCATGGACAGACAAGTGAGCACAGGAGAATGACCTGGAATTGAAGTGCAAGTTGTAGAAACAACACCTTATTTTCTGTCTGGGCACCCTCCAGCCAGATGGCATGAACATTGACTTCACTGCTTTTCATTAAACCTGCTTGCCTTTTCTTCCCCCTTCCCCATTTCCTGCCTTTCCATTTCATTCACCTTCAAGGCCCTGCCTTTCCACCCCTCCCCCACCCAGTGTGCTGTCCCGTCCCTCCCTTCTCCACCTATAATCTCCTCCCCTTCCACTCCCCCCTTCCCCCTCCCACTCTTTTATTCTGACGCTCACCGGCATTTTCTCAAACTATGATAAAGGGTTCAAGCCTGAAACGTCAGTTACTTATCTCTGCTTCTGCTACATAAAAGACACTGTTAGACCTGCTGTGTCTCTCCAGCATTATGTATTTTTATTTCAACCATGGTGTCCACAGAATTCTATCATAACCTGATCATACATAGTGCCTGCTTGTAAGTAATATTCTGTCAGTTATTTGTTAACTTGGAATATCCTTGTAGTGTCTGAAGCTAAGAAGTTGCTTGAAATCTTTTGCTCGGTTCTGTTTGTTCCAATGAAAGTCTCAGAATTTGGAGCCTCAGAGAGACGATAACAAAATATAAGACTTTTTGTCACAAATAAGGCTAACAAGGTTAAGACCACAAGAGCAAGTAGAGCTGGATGCCCCCTTCACCCCATTGGAGGTGAGGGAGGCATTGAGCTCATTACAAAGTAATAAATCTCTAGGAGAAGATGGTTTCCCACCTAAATTTTAAAAATAATTTAAGGATTTGTTGATTCTTCCTTTTATGGAAGTATTAGACAAGGTGGGATAACACATACCACCCAGAATCTTTTTGTACAGCAATAGTAATGGTAATACCAAAAAAGACAGAGATCCTTAAAACCAACATCTATTTAATTGTTAAATGTAGATTATAATTGCAAACATTTTAGCTAATAGATCGACAAATTTTTACCAAAGTTGATAAATGTGGATCAGATAGTGTATGTAAAAAAAGAAGAGACAATCTGCAGATAAAGTAACTGAATTATTTAGTATAATACATTTGGCACAAAAGACGGGTGATTTAAGTGGAGCAGAGGCTTTCGATGCAGAAAAAGCATTTGATGGGATGTTTTGCTTAAGGGTTTTGAAAAATTCAGGATGGGACAGATATTTGCAAATTGGGTTAGAATCTCATATAATGAATCTAAAGCTAAAATTGTAACAAAAGGGCAAGTTTCAGCACCATTTCAGTTAACTAGATCTAGCAGACAAGGACGCCCACTATCACCTGCTTTATTTATTTTTGATATGGAACCACTTAAAGAACTGGTTTGATCTGATTCTGATATTAAAGGATTTAAAGTTAATCAAGAAGAATACAAAATTAATTTATTTGCTGATGATGTTCTAATCTATTTGACAGAGCCATTAGGTTCATTGTGTAAATTATACTTAAGACTGGAGGAATATGGAAAAGTATTGAGTTAGAAAATAAATTGGGATAAAAGTGAAATTGTGCCCCTCACTTTCGGGGATTATACTCAGTGCCAAAAAGATACACATTTTAAATGGCCAATAAATGGAGTAAAATATTTAGGGCTGTGGGTGGATAATCAATTAAATTATTTATATAAATTGAATTATTTATATTTACTTAAGAAAATTGGAGATGATTTGAATAAATGTATGATATTGCCAATAACATAATTGGGTAGTTAATTGTGTTAAAATGAATATATTTCCTAGAGTACAATATCAATTTCAAACCACCAATAATGTTACCACAAAAGTTTTTTCAAGAGTTAAAGAGATACATAAGAATGTTTCTTTGCAAGGATAAGATGCCGAGAGTTTCTTTAGATAAACTGAAATGGAACGTTGAGTTAGGAGGCTTACAGTCACCAAATTTTAAAAACTATTATAAGGAAGCTCAAATGAGGTTTCTTGCTTCATTGTTTGAAGAGGGAGAGAAGCCAGCATGGATTAAAATTAAAATTGATAAAATAGGAGAGAGAATATTGGAAGGCTTTGTAAATAAATGGGAATCAAAATTAATATCTGGGGAGAGGGAGGTACGTTCGTTGAAATAATTAATATCTGGAATAAGATAAACAATGAAATTGGAATGATTGGGCTGGGTAGGTGGGGTTGTCCTGCCCAAAATGCCATTGATATAAAATTGAGTTATTCCATTCTCAATGGATAATCAATTTTTACACATTTGATATATAGAAGAATGTTATGAAGAAGTTCTTTTAATGTAATTTGAACAATTTAAAAAATAAATATGGGACACAAAATAATACACTTTTTTGTTATTATCTATTAAGGGCTTATTTAAGAGATAAACTGAGTCCAATGATGTTATTACTAAAATGTGGTGATGTGGAAATGCTGATTGGCAATAGACATATAAAGACATTTATTTCAGCCATGTACACTTCATTTCAGAAGGGGACCCAAACAGAGGATACATAGGTCCAGACAGTGATGGGAAACAGATTTAAATATTAACATTGACAAACAAAATTGGCCAGAGTTATGTTGAGATAGTATGACAACATGATAAATATTAGATACAGATTAGTTCAATATAATTTTTAACATCATTTATATCTCACACCACAGAAGTTAAGTAGATTGGAATTAGACCAGTGTTTTAGATGTGGCCAGGAGATAGGTACATTTTTTTACATTCTACTTGGTCCTGTCCTAAAATGAGACCTTTTTGGTTAAATTTGGCAACATTTTTAGAACAGGTTACAGGTATTAAATTTCCACAAAATCCCATGTTATTTTCATTTGGTAAATATTGAAGGGATAAGACAAAAATTGAAATTATCTATATACCAAAAATAATTTGTAATGATTGCCTTGGGAGTAGCAAGAAAATGTGTAGCAATAACGTAGAAATCGGACCCCCATTTGGGTCTGGAGCGATGGAACGCAGAAATGAATAGCTGTGTTCCTCTTGAGAAGATTACATATAACCTGAGAAATAAATAGGAGGTATTTTTGAACATTTGGTTCCCATATTTACAAATTGCTGGAATTAATAGATAGATATTTTTTTCTTAAACCCAAAATCTCGTTAGCCTCCTAAAAGAAACAAATGGTAAGACCTGTGTAGTGAGGGCTGTCCTCTAGCAACCAGGTTTCCATTCTTGCTTTTCTTTATTTCTCTTTCTTTTCTTTGAGTTTTGTTAAGGGGGGGGTATTGGGGTTTTGTTCTATCATGTATAATGGACTCAACATTAATATTTGATTATTGTATTTTATATTTGGCTCTAATTACATGTATGGATACACTTTTTATATAAAACTTTTTAAAAGTCTCAGAATTTAATAATGTAGTAGCAACTTAAATCATCTCCATTCAGCATCTTTATTCATTGAAAATTTCTCATCATAGTCTGGCAGACCTGAGGGGTACTTTTTTTTGTTCAATATCAATTTTAATTTTAAACAGGCATGGTAGAATTACGATTTCTTGTGAAAATGATCTGACGCAAGGCAAAGCCCTTCTCAGAGGTTTAACTCTGGACACATTGATGTGCATCAGTGTTTTCTACTGTTTTGGAATCCTTTCCATGACTGTGCCCACAGAATTCTACACAGCACTTCAACTAAGTTTATTCCAGCATTTGTCCAAATATGAAGTTACTTTACTGTTCCATCCCATACCCAGGTTATAACATTCTCATTTTATTGACTTTATCTAAATGGACTTGCATTTTCAGGTATTGAAATTACATTTCTTTCTCATCATTCATTTCCTTGTGTTTTCCCATTGAATTACTTTGTAATTTTTTTCATTTCTATCTGGATCTTGAAATTCATGATTGGTTTTTGTTCTTTTTCTGTTAAACCCAAACAATCCATTTTGGCTTCAAAAGGCAAAGATCTAGACCAGTGGTTCCCAACCTTTATTTTTTCCACTCGCTTACCACTTTAAGGATTCCCTATGCCACAGGTGCTCTGTGATTAGTAAGGGATTGCTTAAGGTAGTATGTGGGTGAAAATAAAAAGTTTGAAAACCACTGTTTTAATTGTCCCTCTTTGACTCATTATGTGCATGGTTTCATAACTCCAAAGGAAATGGGCCAATGACAATGTTTCTCAAGCAAAATATTTCAGTAACAATTGGGTCTGGAGCAGTGATTCTCAACCTTCCCTTCCCACTAACATACCACCTTAAGCAATCCCTTACTAATCACAGAGTACCGATGGCATAGGGAATACTTAAAGTGATAATGGAATTGGAAAGAAAAAGGTTGAGATCCACTGGTCTAAACTTTGAGACAAGCAAAAGAGACCTGATTGTAATTATGTCAAGTTGAAAAAAAGTTTCTCTATATTTAGAGCTAAGACTGTGCATTCAGTCCTACAATAGCTTAAGGCAGGAGTATATTTAAAAAATAGTCGATGTACATTTATACTATTAATTATGACTTTCATCAAATAATTCGCATGTAATAGCTCCAGTTGTCAATACCCTGTCATTGACTAAATCAATAAGAAATACTCAGCTTTTACTTTAAAAAGGCTGCTTGAGGCTCTCACAGATTGAATTCTGAAATAGACAACAGGATACCAACTGACCCTTTCTTATGGCTACCAGAAAACAAATCTATCACAGAAAATATGAAAAGAAGCCAGGATTTTTTGTCAGCTGTGAAGCAAAACAGCAACTGACTGAATTGCTTGCATAATTATTTTGTCCAATGAAACAAACTTTTCATATGTATAATATGAGAAGATTGCCAAAATGCAAATGAACACAATGGAAAATGGAAAAAAAAAGTTTTAAGTTTACTGGATTTATCGAGCCTGTAGAGGATTGGTATTTGGTATACCCTGTCTGGGTTCTTGGGGGAGTGGGGGTTAATAGTTTACTCCCTTGAGAAATGAAAGACTCTGACTTGTCATTTTCAGCCAATTCCCTTTATTTGATTCATAGGCTTGTAGGAGGTCTGCCATCTCTGTAGAGGATCAATGAGCTCCTTGAACATAGGATGCATAGAATGTATTCTCCAATGCTACCCAACACTAACCAAGCTCAAAACAGTCACCTCCTTAGTGGCAAGCATTAAGCTATGCAATGCTCATCTACATGTTGGCACATATTATGGACCAATCACAGAGATGTGTCCCCCTCCCTTCCATTATTGTTCACAATTTTAGCTTCCCTAGCTCTTGTAAGTCACATGTTTTTGGAGAAATCAGGGCTAATGTGGATTTTTTTTATCAGTGAGGTTGTCACGTCCTGAGAACCCCTGCCCTCCCCCCCACCCCACCGTCCACTGTCCATGAGTATCTGCAACCACCCCTGAATAAGCATCAATCAAGTTTTATTAATGTATTCATATTTTTCTTAATTAATGTGTTAATTTATTTGGTGCATTAATCAACATCAATCTAAATTAGAAAGACGCTTACTTCCACTTTTCCCCCCCTTTGTGATTTTTACAATCTCACATGATATGGTGAACATTAAGTGTTTCAAGCAGTCAGCCATCTAAAATAGGGGAAAAGATACCTGAACACATATTATATAAATGGGACGAAAAATTGGTACAACATAGAACTTCTCCAGTATTACACCATCTCCTCAATATATGGAAGAAGATTCATGTAGAAAGAAATAAAATAAATTACCAAATACCAAAACTAATATTGACGCAAAATAAGCTACTCCCTTTTACAATAGACAACCTTGCCTTTAGAAAATGGGAAAAAAAAGGGATTGAAAGAATAGAAAATTGTTTTTCAGGAAGTAGATTCTTATCCTTTGAACAAATGAGAGATAAGTACAATATAACTGGAGATACAGCGCTGGCATATTACCAACTGAGATCCTACTTGAAAGATAAATTAGGAAGCAACTTGAGTTTACCAGAGGGAAGTAACCTTGAATATGTGATTACAGATACAATGTTAATCAAAAGATTTATAAAAAATATGTATATTAAACTGCAAGAAAAGGAAAATGAGGAAACAAATGGTAAAACTAAACAAAAATGGGAACAAGATTTAAATATAAAGATAAAAAAGGAAACATGGGAGAAGTTATGCTCTGGAACGATGAGAAATACAATAAATACGAGGCTGCGTATGATACAATATAATTGGTTACACAGACTATACATTACACCGCAAAAGTTAAATAAATGGGACCCAACAGTATCTGATAGATGTTTTCGATGTAAAAAAGAAAGGGGAACAACAATTCATGCAATCTGGACATGTGAGAGAGTAGAAAAATTTTGGGATGATCTCAATCAGATATTAAATAAAATAACAGAAAACAATATACCAAAGAATCCAGAGATCTTTCTCCTAAGTAACATAAAAAATAAAGAATTTGGAATTGACTTGGAAGATGCACAAAAAAGATTTGTCAAGATAGCCCTAGCCGTAGCAAAAAAATGTATTATGTCAACCTGGAAATTGGAAGATAATTTGAAAATACAACAATGGTATATAGAAATGAATAAATGTATTCCATTAGAAAAAATAACATATAGTTTAAGAAATAATATTGAAATATTCGAACAAGTATGGGAGCCCTACATTAAATACAATAGCGAAAACCTACCGGGAACAAACATTACCTAAATTGATGGAAGGAGAAGAAAAGAAAAGAATGGACTCAGTAGAATTTCTGGTGTATTTTTGTTGAATGACAACATTGTCTAACTGAATTAATGCAACCTAGATTGTATACCTAAAATGGATGAGAGGGGGGGGGGGTGGGGGGGTGGCTTGGGAGGAGGGAGGGGGGAGGGAGAAAAAGTCACTGTAAATGTGTGGAAAAGAAAAAGTGTATATCATGGCTATTGTGATTTATGGTGTGAAAAATAAAAAATTTAAAAAAAAAAAAAAAAAAAGCAGTCAGCCATCTACTTCCAGAGAGGTGTATTACCTTGAACTCCCTAGATCAGGGAGAGGTTGCTACTGTAGTACTGAAATCAAATAAATGGAGAAGTGATATCTAAGATGCGAATGCTGAAAGGATTCTGGGTCTAGTGGTATTATGTCTGGTCGATTTCCGAACATAGGATTGGTCTCCTTTCTTCCATCTGTATAATCACACAAGCAGATGAACCTCCTTATACCTTCATCCTGTTGAATCATCATACCCCCTCCACCTAACATTATTCCTACCCAGCAGGCCAAATGGCCTTTGCGCATGTCAGATCTATGGTACATTCACAAGCAGCAATGCCCCAACTTCAGCGACGGGGATCAGGATTTACACTAGAATAGCTCCCTAGGGTCCTAAATAATCAGTGAGCCATCCTGAGAATTACTATTTTGCATGTTTAGAAGGGCCAAATGCACCCTAAATGTTCTCAATGCATCAATAACATTGGTTATGTTCCCTTGAGGGTCCAGAATCAAGGTGACATGCAGAGTCCACCTTATCTTGCTGAAATATAGTCTTGTGCCAACTCATGCTTCAGGAGGGTTAGTCTGTGGTTTTTCTTAGTAGCTATCAGAATCTGAAATCCTTTAATGGTCTTGCTTTTGTGAATGCTGACATCATGTTTTCTATGTGATCCGGTAGGAACGTTATTCTACATGAGGGGAATGGCTCAATTCCCCATTTTTATCCTCAGGAGATAAAAGTGAAATTATTCAATATTATGGAATTTAGCATTTCTCTATTATTTTGTGATAGCCCTGAGAGCGAGTCTTCCTTTATCTGTGAGATTACTGCAAACCTTACGTTAGTTGCTGTGAAATCTACTGGTCTTCAATATCCTGACCAATTCCTCGGCAGGAACCAGTAGGGTTATTCTTTGCAGAACCAGAGTCCAACCAAAATGTATACTATGTTTGGTTCACTGACACCTTTTACCTTTTCATTATCATGTCTATGTCCGAGTGAAGCTATGCTTCATCTGGGAACTCATGGTTTCAGTCTAAGTATGGATTTCCATTGTTTTACATTCCCTTTAAACCTTAAGTGCTCCTTCATGACCTTTGGTTCCTTTTTAGCCCTTCCATAATTACCAAGCAGATGTTCATTTTCATTTCATCTCATAAAATGGAGACTTCATTTTCTGCACTAAACCCCCAGGGAATTCCATTCTGTCCCTATTTTCCCTTTCCCTACTAGGGTTTCACACCTACCTTCCATACCCAATAAGAGCAAAAATCTTTAAATTAGAACAAAATACACAAATTTAAGCAGAGACTTATGTTTCTGTGTTTTCTGCAGTGTTTTTGTTTGTGCAACCTTTTTCTTTTTTTCTCAGGCTGGTGGGATTGTCCAGCAATGATAGAGATGAACACATAGTCCTGTTTCCTTTATCTTGCCGTGTGTGTGTGTGTGTGTGTGTGTGTGTGTGTGTGTGTGTGTGTGTGTGTGTGTGTGTGTGTGTGTGCTGGACATTTTTAATCATTGCCAATTTGGATGCTAGCTTCATGGCCTCAAGCAATGCATGTTTCTAAAAGGGAATCCCTGAAGACCCCTCTCCCAGCCCAAATCATACCCCAGTTATGAATTACTACTTCCCCCCCCCCCAACTAGCATATGCAGAATCAGTGTTGATGTTGGCTGTTTGCCTTTCATACACTCTGTAAGCCTCTGCAAATGCTGAGAATTCAGCTTGTGCGCTGTTGCCTGAATTCAGTTTTTTCTTCCACAGTCCAGTAATCCCAGGTGTTTATTTGTTCAGCCTTTCTTACCCCTGCCGCTTGGTCGATAAAAGATGATCCATCCACAAACAAAACTGTCTGGATCTTGCAGGGGGGCTGTATGCAGGTCATCTCTGGCTTGGAAATCATGTTCCACAATTGCCTGGCTCTCGTGCTCTTCTTCATTGTCTGGTGACATCATCAATTTTGCAGGGTTAACAGCCTTACATCTCACAATTTTCGGTCCCGGTTATGTCAGCAGTAGCCATAGCTCATAAACATCCTGTGTGTGAGAGATGTTTGCCTCTGTTCAATAGTGCTTCCACTGCATGTGATACATATAGGGTAAATTTATGTCCAGCTGTTATTGGGATGGGTTTATCCACTGCAAATGCAGTTGATGCTCAGCCTCTTTCACATGGATATAACCATAGAACATTGTAACTTTGTTTTTTTTATGTGGGAGTAGTTCAGCTCAGGGAGTTGGCTTTTCCAATGCAGAAGTCTTGGAGTAGTATCAATCATTTCACAGTCACAAATCCATTACATTCAATAATGTGTCATTCCCAAAAAACTTTGCATTTCCTTTACCAACCTTGAATGTAGAAACATTACAATGGCCCCAATTTAGTCTTGGGAGATCTGCTTGACTCCCTTCTTTAGTCATGCCCCAGCGCAACTGGAGGTTCGCTTTGAACACTTTATGTCCTTTCTCGGCCAGCAGTTTGAGAAGAGCCTTGCTATCTTCCCTGCATGCAATACGAGATTAGTTTTACAGAGTTGGTCATCTACTTACTGGATAAATGTGCTGAAGTATGGTGGTGAGTAATCTGCCAGGTCTGCCCTTACCATTCTATTAAATAGGCTTAGTGACTCGACATATCCTTGGGGGCAGCTGGGTGGAAGTGTACTACTCCCTCAGTGGGAAACATGAACAGTTATTGTAACTCTGGATGCAGTGGAATGGAGTAAAAAAGCTAAGCTCAGGTCAATCATGGTAAAGCACTTTGTAATGTTTAAGATGTTAGTCAAGATTATGGATGGGTCCAGGAACACGGGATAATGATCTGCCATTACCTGATCATTCAGCGGTCTTCGGTTTTGAACCATTCTCCATTTCTGATCGCTCTTCTTAATGGGTAGGATTGGGCTGTTGCAGAGACTGGTTGTTGGATTGATCATGCTCGCTTTCAGCAGTTCCTGAATTGTCTTGTTGATGCGTTCTTCTGCTTTTTCATTAAACAATTACTGCCTGACCCTTGGACCTTGCTCTCTTGGATTTGGTTGGATTTTTACCAGTCCTGTAGATTACATTCTACCTGCATCACCGCTCACTTCTCCCCATAGAATACTGGCATGTCTTGAAGGTGTGCTTCTTCTTCCAAGGTCAGAATCATTATAGCCTCTCTTTTTATTTCTTCCTTCTTCATAGTAAAAAAAGGTAATCATCTTGCCTGAGATGAGCCCCTTGCCTTCTTTTGGCCCTTTTAGGAAATCTGGAACATTCAAAGTTAAGCACCAGTATTCACTTTATCATGGGACCTATATCCTCTGCTATGAATGCCATGTGGGGCTGCTTTGCCAACCATTTTGGACCACATTCAGAGGGCATTGTTCAATCCCTTAGCATCACTGCTGCCCCATGCATTCATTTCCAATGTCCTTCTCTTCAAAGCCTTCTTCAAAGTCTCCACTTTTTTAAATCATCATCGCTCAATAGATCAAAGCAGTATTTTGGACTTTTCCACCATTCCTTGGCTGGCCTTTTGTACCGCAGGACAGGTGGCACCATTCATGTAAGTTGTATAATTCGCATAGCCTTGCCCAATATATGACGGGGTTGCCATCTGAGCCATTGATCTGTCCTGATATTTCAGGGAATGTACAGATTACACAGTCTGGTGTGCACCCAGTAGATGCTTTAAATTTAAATAGCAAGTCTCAACCCAGCAGATTCATCAGGGTGTTGGTTGCGAACAAAAGCTGACCCTCAACTCTCTTGTCTCCTGAATTCACTGTCTGTAACTCAACAAATGGGACCGTTTATGTTACCTCAGAGCTCATCTTGTGTTTTGAAGCAAGCTGCAGTCCCTTCCCATTCACACTACTGCAGAAATGCTATCAAGAAGAAAACTACATCTTTCTTCTGATTACATGTTAATTTTTGGTTCAGTCAATGGGTGTGGAAACACAACTAAAATCATTTGCCTTGCTTCATCCACTTTTCATAGGGTTTTTGGGTTCAAAACTGTTCCAAGAACAGTTTGGAACCTTTTACTTGCATCAAATGGTTTACCCATGTTGGTTAATCAGGCCTCCTGCATTCTGTCAATAAAGTCGAGAATATCCTCACCTTCTCAGATGTTCAAATAGATTTTAGATTCTGAGTCTTGAGCCAAGTTTGCTCTGTGTGTAAAACTTTTCTCAAAGCTCCCCACAACTCACTTTGTGATTTGTTGAATGGTGCTCTGTCCCATTTGTTGGTTCCCATAGGTCTCTTCAGACCTATTTCCTCAAATATTTCCTTAATTTGAAGACCTGTTCACTTTGCTAGCAATTACTTCATGCCACTGATACTCAGCATCAGATGACTGGTACATTTTGCTATCCATGGTCCAGCCCCTTCTGCTACCTGTGACAATCCTTTAACCAGGCCTGAGGTGCAACCTGCAATGGAACCATGGAGACAGTTTCCTTCTTGCACTCCTCAGTACACACTGGATAAAATGATGAAGATATGCATTTCTCAAGCTCCTTCCTCATTCTTTGGGATCTCCATAATGCTGCTGTTACTCATTCATGCGCCTCTCAGTTCTCTGCAACCTCTCTTCTTCACAACTAAGGTGCAGGCTGACAGCTAGCTCCAAGGTTAATTTTTCAATTCATTCAAGTCCACACCTACTCTCGTCTTCCATCTATTCAGCCATCATCATCTATTCGACCTCATCTTCACGATGATGAGGCACTCTTTTCTGTCTCTATAATCGGATTGCTTATTAATGACTGAAGGCTTACTATTCCGCTTACAATCTGTTCTACACCAGCATCACTTCCCGATATTCTGTTGCACCATCTATTCACAATCAGTTTCCTTGTCTCCCTCTTTTTTGTACCTGTCCTTTCCACTCTCTTGTCAGATCTTCTAGCTCCACTCCTCAAACTCCTCAAGCAACTCACTGTTACCTGTGGTGCCAGTGACATTGTTGACTTTCAGGGAGAATCTGACACTTCTGCCCGCTTTCTTACTGGACTCTCCTTCACATTTCTTCTCCCTTCAGGCCCATTCCGAAGCCCGTCCTTGGGGCATTGATCCTTGTTTAGCTTCTCCTGCACCATCTGGGGTCTTAACTGGGCTGTGCCTCCTCTCCTTTGACTTTCAGTACTCCTCTCACTTTGACTTGCTCATCACTCATACGTATGCATTCTGCTGGTGGGTTGGCTTACCACTCCTCGATGTCTCTTCTCCTTGGGCTACATAAACTCTCAAAGTTGCATTTGGTTCATTCATTGGCACTGGTGCGGTGTAGGGTGGTGGTGGTTGCTCTGGATCCAATGTGGAGGCAGGGGTCGAGGCCGACAATGATATTTGTTTCTCCTCATTGTGTACAGGTAATCCATCATCCAGATACATAGCCTTGTCTGCCCTCCACAATCATCACGTACTGGAAGGCACTGTTTCCCCTGATTCAGGTGTGTCTGTGTGTCTTTAATTTGCCTTTCTGTCTTATTCTGGTGTTAGCTTACTTGCTGCAATGGTGTTAATGCACTACATACGTCCCATCCTCTGGCCAGAGATTCAATCCTTTCTCAGGCCATTTCCTCCACTTATTCATTTTATGACCACATTCTATCTGGAACAAACTCTTCAGGTGCTCACTGGGGGTTATTGGTTCTAACTTTTCCTGATTTATTTTGCCTACCAAATTTTTTTTAAACAAAGCATTGTGGCAGAGACTCACATCTCAAGCACTTAAATCATATACAATGGTCAACAGCCCTCTCAACACTGCAAGACCTCCTAAAGTATTTTATCCATTTCCAAATCTCCCTTAACCCTTTCTTGTTCAGTAATCTCTTTTATTTTACTCTCCCCTCTTTTCCTTCTTTCAACATCGCTGTTTAATTTTGTTTTATGTAAGTTCAGTCACGGACAGTTCCGATAAGATATCTGCATGCTCACTGCTTCTATGTGGCCCACAATTTGTCTCTTTTCTAAGTCTATTTCAGTGGTGGATAATGGCTAAGTTCATCCCTTGCGTTAATTCAGTAGCCAGCTCACCCCACTAATGGTGGCCAACAGCTCATGGTGTGGCGGATACACCCCACGAATGGTAGCCAACAGGTCACGGAGTAGCAGGTACACCCCACTAATGGTAGCCAACAGCTCATGGTGTGGTGGGTACACCCCACGAATGGTAGCTAACAGTTCATGGTGTGGAGGGTACACCCCACGAATGGTAGCCAACAGGTCACGGAGTAGCAGGTACACCCCACTAAATGGTAGCCAACAGCACATGGTGTGTAAGGTACATCCCACGAATGGTAGCCATCAGATCATAGTGTGGAAGGTACACCCCACGAATAGTAGCCAACAGATCATGGTGTGGTGGGTACACACCACGAATGGTAGTCAACAGCTCATGGTGTGGTGGGTACATCCCACGAATGGGAGACAACAGCTCATGGTGTGGCGGGTACATGCCACGAATGGTAGTCAACAGCTCATGGTGTGACGGGTACACCAAAAAATGGTAGCCAAATGCTCATGATGTGGCTGGTAAACCCCACGAATGGAAGCCAACACCTCATGGTGTGGCTGGTACACCACACAAATGGTAGCCAACAGCTCATGGAATGGTGTGTATACCCCAGAAATGGTAGCAAACAGCTCATGGTGTGGCAGGTACACCACATGGATGGTAGTCAACACCTCATGGTGCAGAAGCTACACCACACAAATGGTAGCCAACAGCTCATGGTGTGGTGGGTACACCCCATGAATGGTAGCCAACAGTTCATGCTGTGGAGGGTACACCCCATGAATGGTAGCCAACACCTCATGGTGTGGCAGGTACACCCCACAAATGGTAGCCAACACCTCATGGTGTGACGGGTACACCCCACAAATGGTAGCCAACTGCTCATGGTGTGGCAGTTATACCCCACGAATGGTAGCTAACAGCTCATTGCATAGCAGGAACATTTCACAAATGGTAGCCAACAGCTTATGATGTGTCAGCTACACAAAAGGAATGGTAGCTGACAGCTCATGCTGTGGCGGTTACTCACCAAGAATGGTAGCCGTCAGCTCCTGGTGTGGCAGGTACACCCCACGAATGGCAGACCACAGCTCATGGTAGGATGGGTACATCCCACGAATAGTAGCCAACAGACATGATGTGGCAGGTAATCCCCACGAATGGTAGACATCAGATCATGGTGTAATGGGTACATCCCATGAATCGGAGACAACAGCATATGGTGTCGTGGGTCAACAGCATGAAAGGTAGCCATCAGCTCATGCTATAGCAGGTACACCACACTAATGGTAACCAACAGTTCATGGTGTGGTGGGTACAACCCACAAATGGCAGCCAAATCCTCATGGTGTGGCGGGTTCACCCCACGAATGGTAACAGTGCATGGTGAGGTAGGTACAACCCACAATTGGAAAACAACACCTCATGGTGTGATGGGTACACCCCACGAATGGTAGCCAACTGCTTATGGTGTGGCGGTTATACCCCACCAATGGTAGTTCACAGCTCATTGCGTAGCAGGAACATCCCACCAATGGTAGCCAACAGCTTGTGATGTAGAAGCTACAAAAAAGGAATGGTAGCCGACAGCTCATGCTGTGGCTGGAACTCGCCAAGAATGGTAGTCAACTGCTCCTGGTGTGGTAGGTACACCCCATGAATGGTAGCCAATAGTTGATAGTGTAGAGGATACACCCTACGGACGTAGCCAACAGCTCATGGTTTGGCAGGTAATCCCCACGAATGGTAGACATCAGCTCATGGTGTGCCAGCAGCAAACCAAAATGGTTGTCAACAGCTCATGGTGTGGCAGGTTCATCCCATGAATGGTAGCCAATGGTGTAGTGAGTACATCCCACGAATCGGAGACGACATCCTATGGTGTCGTGGGTCCAGAGCATGAAAGGTACTCAACAGCTCATGATGTAGCAGGTACACCACACTAATGGTAACCAACAGCTCATGGTGTAGCAAGTACACCCCACGAATGGTAGCCAACAGCTCCTATTGTGGTAGGCATAGCCCATGAATGGGAGCCAAAAGCTCATGGGGTGGCAAGTACACCTCACATTGATAGCCACCAGATCATGGTGTGGGAGGTAAACATACGAATGGTAGCCAAAAGCTCAAGGTGTGGCAGGTACAACCCACTAATGGTAGCCAAAAGCTCATGGTGTGGCAGGATCAGCCCACGAATTGTAGCCAATAGCTCATGGAGTGGCAGATACATACCACGAATGGTAGCCAACAGCTCATGGTATACCAGATACACCCCACAAATGTTCGCAAACAGCTTATGGTCTGGTGGGTACACATCACGAATGGTAGCCAACATTTCATGGTGCGGCGGGTATACACCATGAATAGTTGCCAACAACTCACGGTGTGGAAGGTACACAAGACAAATGGTAGCCAACAGCTCATGGTGCAGCAGATAAACCCACCAATTGTAGCCAACAGGTCATGATGTGGTGGCAACAGACAACCTCATGGTGTGTTAGGTACACCCCACGAATGGTAGCCAACACCTCATGGTGTGACGGGTACACCCCACGAATGGTAGCCAACTGCTCATTGCGAAGCAAGAACATCCCACAAATAGTAACCAACACCTTATGATGTGTCAGCTACACAAAAGGAATGGTAGCCGACAGCTCATGCTGTGGCAGGTACATGCCAAGAATGGTAGCCACACAGCTCATGGTGTGGTAGGTACACCCCACAAATGGTAGCCAAAAGCTGATGGTGTAGAGGATACACCCCATGGACAGTAGCCAACAGCTCATGGTTTGGCAGGTAATCCCCATGAATGGTAGACATCAGCTCATGGTATGGTGGGTGCACCCCACAAATGGTAGCCAACAGCTCTTTGTGTAGTGTGTACATCCCACAAATCGTACACAACAGCCTATGATGTCGTGAGTCCACAGAACGAAAGGTAGCCAGCAGCTCATGATGTGGTAGCAGCAATGCACAAATCGTTGCCAACAGCTCATGGTGTGGCAGGTACACCCCATGAATGGCAGACAACAGTTCATGGTGTGGTGGGTACAACCCACTAATGGTAGTCAACAGCTCATTGTCTGGCGGGATCAGCCTACGAATGGTAGCCAATAGCTCATGGTGTGGCAAGTACATCCCAAGATTGGTTGTCAACAGCTAATGCTGTGGCGGGCACACCCCACTAATGATGGCCAACAGCTCATGGTGTGGCGGAAACACACCATGAATGATAGACAACAGCTCATGGTATAGCAGGTACACCCCACGAATGTTGGCAAACAGCTTATGGTCTGGTGGGAACATATCACGAAGCAAGCCAATATCTCATGGTGTGGCGGGTACACCCCATGAATGGTAGCCAACAGCTCATGGTGTGGCAGTTATACCCCATGAATGGTAGCTAACAGCTCATTTTGTTGCAGGAACTTCCCACAAATGGTAGCCAACAGCTAATGGTGTAGCAGGTAAACCTAAGAATTGTAGCCAACAATCATGGTGTGGCGGGATATACCCCACGAATGGAATCGAACAGCTCATGGTGTGGTGGCGACATTCCACGAATGGAAGACAACATCTCATGGTGTGGCAGGTGCACCCCACGAATGGTAGCCAACACCTCATGGTGTGATGGGTACACCCCACGAATGGTAGTCAATAGCTCATGGTGTGGCAGGTACACCCCACAAATTGTAACCAACAACTCATGGTATGGCAGGTACACCCCACAAATGGTAGCCAGCACCTCATGGTGTGGCAGGTACACCCCACGAATTGTAGTCAATAGCTCATGGTGTGGCAGGTACACCCCATGAATGGCAGACAACAGTTCATGGTGTGGTGGGTACAACCCACTAATGGTAGTCAACAGCTCATTGTCTGGCGGGATCAGCCTACGAATGGTAGCCAATAGCTCATGGTGTGGCAGCTACATCCCACTAATGATTGCCAACAGCTCTTGATGTGGCGGGTACTCCCCACGAATGGTAGCCAACAGTTTTTGGTGTGGGAGGTACAGCCCACAAATGGTAGCTAACAGCTCATGGTGTGGTTGGTACACCGCACAAATGGTAGCCAACAGCTTATGGAGTGGTGGGTACACCCTACGAATGATAGCAACAGCTCATGGTTTGGAGGGTACATCCCACAAATGGCAGTCAACAACTAACGATTCATCCTAGTGGGGATAGTCTAGTGGCATCCTCTAGCTCACTATTCAGCTAATGTTCTTAAAAACACACTTTTTCTCCTTAAATTTTTTTTTTAATTTAAATTTAGACATACCACACGGTAACAGGCCTTTATGGCCCATGAGTCTGTGCTGCCCAATTACACCTAATTAACCTACATCCCCTGGGAGGATTTTTGGAGGGTTGGAGGAAACTGTAGCTCCCAAAGGAAACCCATATAGTCACAGGAAGAACGTACAAACTCCTCACAAACAGCACAGGATTCGAACCCCGGTTCTAATCGCTACACTCACCGTACTGTTCATGCTCTTATTCTTCATTTATTCTCTACATCATCCATTCCCTCATCTCACATACTATTCAACTTTTCACAATTAAAACCCTCTAAATTTTAATGCACTGGATGTCTCTCAGCCATTCACTCCTCAACTTGTCGCCTGACTTTTCAATTCTCAATTAGGCATTCACCAATGAGAGTTTGTCATTCGCACAAAACTGTACCCAGAACCACCAGACCACATGGAGCCTCCTTCACAGTCTCTTATGAAAATGTGTCTGCTTACCTTATTCTAATTTGGGCAGTTATCTACCAGAGGAATCCCTCATTTCCTCAGATATTTCCATGGACTTGCACAGACATTGGATGATTTGTGAATGATTCGTATCAATACCTCATCCAGATTCTGGGGTGAGATCTCAATCACCAGTTTACTCCCTTGAAGAGTGAAGGACTCAGATATCCAGGCCTATGGGATGTCTATCACCTCTGTGGAGTATTAAGGAGTTGCCAGAAGGTGACAAGTATTTGCAACAAAAATAATTTCATTGATATACACAGTAAATGGTAGAACCCTGATGAGTATTCTAGAAGAGTGTTATAAGAGTAAAGGTGTATAGTTCTTTTGTAATGTGATTCAGCTGAACAAGATAGTGGACACCCATAGTGCCTTTAATTCCACCGGGAATGGCGAAATGCATCAAAGACTGATTGATTTGGAAGTGCAAGGTGATGAAGAATGTGTTTGAAAACCTTTCCTTCATGGAGTGGCATATTGAGTACAAATATTGCATAATTTTGGTCATCCAGTTTGATGAAGGATTTCATTAAATTGTAAAGGGTGCAGATGAGATTCACCAGGATGTTACTTTTACTCAAGGGCTTCAGGTATCGAGAATTGGAAATGTTTAGAAGGGTATGGGTCAAATGTAAGAAAATGTGATGAGCCCAGTAATGCTAACTTGGCATGTGAACAAATTGGGCCATATGATCTGTTGCCTGGTAATATGGCTTGTGGGTCTTTCTAGTTTAGAATTATGCTGATTAATACACAAAATATATTAACACATTAATTAACTAAAATATTAATACAACTTGATTAATGCTTCTGCTAGGACAGTTGCAGATACCCAAGGACTACAAGGGGGCCCCAGTGCATGCGTTGACCGGCAAAGACAGCCTAGCAGATAAAATTCCACATTAGCCCTGATTTCTTCAAAAATCATGCGCCTTAAAAGTGTACGGGGAGCTAAAACTGTGAACAATATGCTACTCATATATTAACATGCCCAAAATTGGATTTAAAGAGAGAAATATTTGAAAATATGCTCTATTCTGAATTGTTTTTCCTTTTATTTGCTCATTGGCAGTGTTTTGGAATTCATTAAACATTGTGTGGCCACTAAATCAAATGCATTTGTTAACTTCATGAGTCTATTTCTGTATTATGTTTTAAACTTTGATTAGTCTCAATGGATCACAGATACTGTTCCATTCCTTTGAAAATAAGGTGTTCCTTAAAGCACAAGCTGAAGACTGTCATAGAAGGATACAATCCAAGACATCAGAATTAGTTAACACGATAAAACCTTCATTTCGACTGGGTGTTGTTAAATACTTCAAAGGCTGATTAATTATTAAATGCAATGTCATTGCCAAATAGAAAGGTATAGGAGCCAATTTACACAATACAAAGTTCTGTAGAAATTTTCTAACAAAGTAGATCATGAGCCTCTTTACCATATGTGTTTGTTTCCTAATGGGCATGAATGTACAGAAAGCCTTCAACAGAGCAAAGTGGTCCACAAGATGTGGCTGGGCTTCAGCGGTTAAATTCTAATGTCACACATTCTGACAGGCTCAATATTTTGACAGACATTACTTTCAAACACCTCTGGTCTTCGGCTTGGCTTCGCGGACGAAGATTTATGGAGGGGGTAAAAGTCCACGTCAGCTGCAGGCTCGTTTGTGGCTGACAAGTCCGATGCGGGACAGGCAGACACGGTTGCAGCGGCTGCAGGGGAAAATTGGTTGGTTGGGGTTGGGTGTTGGGTTTTTCCTCCTTTGCCTTTTGTCAGTGAGGTGGGCTCTGCGGTCTTCTTCAAAGGAGGTTGCTGCCCGCCAAACTGTGAGGCACCAAGATGCACGGTTTGAGGCGATATCAGCCCACTGGCGGTGGTCAATGTGGCAGGCACCAAGAGATTTCTTTAGGCAGTCCTTGTACCTTTTCTTTGGTGCACCTCTGACACGGTGGCCAGTGGAGAGCTCGCCATATAACACGATCTTGGGAAGGCGATGGTCCTCCATTCTGGAGACGTGACCCATCCAGCGCAGCTGGATCTTCAGCAGCGTGGACTCGATGCTGTCGACATCTGCCATCTCGAGTACTTCGACGTTAGGGATGAAAGCGCTCCAATGGATGTTGAGGATGGAGCAGAGACAACGCTGGTGGAAGCGTTCTAGGAGCCATAGGTGATGCCGGTAGAGGACCCATGATTCGGAGCCGAACAGGAGTGTGGGTATGACAACAGCTCTGTATACGCTTATCTTTGTGAGGTTTTTCAGTTGGTTGTTTTTCCAGAATCTTTTGTGTAGTCTTCCAAAGGCGCTATTTGCCTTGGCGAGTCTGTTGTCTATCTCATTGTCGATCCTTGCATCTGATGAAATGGTGCAGCCGAGAAAGGTAAACTGGTTGACCGATTTGAGTTTTGTGTGCCCGATGGAGATGTGGGGGGGCTGGTAGTCATGGTGGGGAACTGGCTGATGGAGGACCTCAGTTTTCTTCAGGCTGACTTCCAGGCCAAATATTTTGGCAGTTTCCGCAAAGCAGGACGTCAAGCGCTGAAGAGCTGGCTCTAAATGGGCAACTAAAGCGGCATCATCTGCAAAGAGTAGTTCACGGACAAGTTTCTCTTGTGTCTTGGTGTGAGCTTGCAGGCGCCTTAGATTGAAGAGACTGCCATCCGTGCGGTACCGGATGTAAACAGCATCTTCATTGTTGGGGTCTTTCATGGCTTGGTTCAGCATCATGCTGAAGAAGATTGAAAAGAGGGTTGGTGCGAGAACACAGCCTTGCTTCACGCCATTGTTAATGGAGAAGGGTTCAGAGAGCTCATTTCTGTATCTGACCCGACCTTGTTGGTTTTCGTGCAGTTGGATAATCATGTTGAGGAACTTTGGGGGACATCCGATGCGCTCTAGTATTTGCCAAAGCCCTTTCCTGCTCACGGTGTCGAAGGCTTTGGTGAGGTCAACAAAGGTGATGTAGAGTCCTTTGTTTTGTTCTCTGCACTTTTCTTGGAGCTGTCTGAGGGCAAAGACCATGTCAGTAGTTCCTCTGTTTGCGCGAAAGCCGCACTGTGATTCTGGGAGAATATTCTCGGCGACACTAGGTATTATTCTATTTAGTAGAATCCTAGCGAAGATTTTGCCTGCAATGGAGAGCAACGTGATTCCCCTGTAGTTTGAGCAGTCTGATTTCTCGCCTTTGTTTTTGTATAGGGTGATGATGGTGGCATCACGAAGATCCTGAGGCAGTTTTCCTTGGTCCCAACAAAGCTTGAAAATCTCATGCAGTTTGGCATGCAGAGTTTTGCCGCCAGCCTTCCAGACCTCTGGGGGGATTCCATCCATACCTGCTGCTTTGCCACTTTTCAGTTGTTCGATTGCCTTATATGTCTCATCCAGGGTGAGGACCTCATCCAGCTCTAGCCTTAGGGGCTGTTGAGGGAGCTGGAGCAGGGCGGAATCTTGGACTGAGCGGTTGGCACTGAAAAGAGATTGGAAGTGTTCTGACCATCTGTTGAGGATGGAGATCTTGTCGCCTTCAAACACCTCTGAACTAATATTAAATACCTCTGATGCTCAGAACCATTTACGTGTTACATTCCAAATTAAAATTCCACATTTTCCTCCAACAAAATTCAATCTTTGATCATCAAGGTCTCTGGATACAGGTTGTGATGTTGGATATGCTGACACAACCAACACCTAACTCTATGCTGGATATGCCCATTCAGTTCAGTGGCACAGTGTCGAGTTAATTCACTTTAGCTCTGAGGTTGGTGCATTAGTGAAAGGGTGTTGAATACACCAGTAGACTGGAGGGCAAGAGTAAAACAGAAAATAAATACTCATCACATTATTTCGTCCAGACAGTGTGGAAGTTTAAAATCCTAGATCTGCAACACAAACTCTCATCCAGATTTCATTTTCATTTCATTCTCCATGTGACCTGCAATCATTAATCGGTCTTCCATGGAGCTGCTAATTACGAAGACTGTTTGCTTCCCCAAAAAACCCTGTTGAATTTGTTCCTGTGGTTTTTCATAACAAGCAATTTAGTTTGATAAATTAGGAAGAGAATGTATCCATGAACATTTGGTACAAGAGTTCAGGATATATTTTCAAGACACCCATTAACAACATAAAGTAACAGGAACTCGAACAACACCAAATGAGAATAACATCTTGTTTCATGTATTTTAGTATTTTTTTTAATTTACTTTTTGCAAGCCAAAGAAAATAAAATATTTGCTGAGATGAGTCAATTCTTCTGATTGGCTTGTGGTTACACTGCTCTATTATCAAGAATGACAGAAATTTTATTCTGAATCCTGGAAGAAGTTATGTTTTTGTTGTTTAGGTCTGGAAATGAAACAATAACAATAAATAGCTTTGTTTGGTTTCAATATTGCTCAGAATGGTGAAACAAGTTATGGAAAAAGTACAACTTCCAACAGATAATGCCAATCAAGGTCTGAAATAGTTTTATTTTCTGATATTGCTGTCGTATCAAACGTTTGTGATGTAAAAATTCTCTGTGCAACAAAATTCTTACAAATAGGGTTTTAAACTTTTTAAAAATTTTTTTTAAATCTTGTGTTTATAAAATTGTAATTTATAGTCATTTCACAGCTTGTTCTGCACAATACTGCTGCCACAAAACAACAATCCCCTTCCCACCAGCCTGGCTACTCAAGTACGTCCATATTACCATGTGAGTCATTGTGGAGAAGAATGTTTGCACTGAAGGTTAAGAGCCCAGTGTCAGCATCTTTCAGTCACCAAGCCAGTGGAGCAGAGTCCATACCAACAAGACTATTGTGTCCTTGTCACTGTCCCACCTTCCTACATGTTTTCCTGAGAGCAATGGTCTTTTACCAGAAGCTCCTTTTAACCAGAAGTATAAAATTTTTAAAAAACAGAATAGCTGGAAATACTCAGCAGGTCAGGCAACACCAATGCTGTGAGATACAGACTTAACATTTTAGGTTAGTGCCTTTCATCAGAACTGGAATCTCGATGCAGATTCTACAAAATCAATCAGATGGAATGGAATTTAGATTCCAGAGCTCATTTTAGGTGCGACCCTAATTGAGAATGTTGAGTGGAAGAAATAAGCTAGCTGCATTTCTTTCTTTCTTGTTATAGAACATATAACATTACACCACCATATCGGCCCTTCAGCCCTCGATATTGTGCCAACTTATATATTCCTAACAGAAAAAAGTACTAAACCCTTCCTACCTCATAACCCTCTATTTTTCTTTCATGCATGTGCCTGGTCTAAGAGTCTCTGAAATGCCCCTAATGTTTCAGCCTCCACCACCATTCCTGACAAGGCATTCTAGGCATCCACACTGTATAAAAAAAACTTACCCCTGATGTCTCCCCTATACTTTCCTCTCTTCACTTTGTAGATGTCCCCTGGTGTTTTCTATGTTTGATCTGGGGCAAAAAAAGCACTGTCTGTCCAGCTTATCTATGCCCTTCAGAATTTTGTAGACCTCTATTAAGACTCTGCTCATCCTTATTCACTATAAAGCAGTGGTTTTCAACCTTTAACTTTCCACTCACATGCTGCTTTAAGTAATCCCTGTGCCATCGGTGCTCTGTGATTAGTGAGGGATTGAGTGGGAAGGGAAGGTTGAGAACCACTGCCATAAAGAGAAAACTTCCAGTTCTGCTAACTTTGTCTCATAAGACTTATTTTCCAATCCAAGCAACATCCTGGTAAATCTCCTCTGCACCCTCTCCAGAGCTTTCACATTCTTCTTATAATGAGGTGGCCAGAACGGAACACAATATAACAAGCATGGTCTCCTAGAGATTTGTAGGTTGAAACATGACCTCTTGACTATTGAACTCAAACCCCCATCAATAAAACCCAACATCCCATTGGCTTTCTTAATTATCCTATCAAACTGCATGGCAACCCTGAAAGATGCATGGATTTGGACCCCAAGGTCTCTTTGTTCTTCCACTCTGTTAAGTATACTACCATTAACCCTATATTCAACCTTCTGGTTTGACCTTCCAATATGTATTATCCCATACTTATTTGGGTCAAATTCCATCTGCCACTTTTCCACCCAACTTTACACTCTATCTATATCCTTTTGTAACCTATGACAACCTTCATTCAGCACTATCCCCAACTCCTCAAACTTAGAATCATTCACAAACTTATTGACCCATCCTTCCATCTCTTCAAGTAGGTCATTTATTAAAAGACAATGACAAAGACCAAGGGTCCTAGAACAGATCCCTGCAGAACACCTTTACTCACTGACCTCCAGGAAGAATACTTATGGTCCACTGCTACTCTCTGCTTTTGACATGCAAGTCAATTCTTAATCCACACAGTCAAGTCTCCATGGATCCCATGCCACATGACTTTCTGAATGAGTCTCTTATGGGGAAATTTGTCACATTCCAAAATCCATATTGACCACATCTACCATCCTGCTATCATCATTTTTTTTTTACCCTTCCTTGACAAAAAAAATTCAATTAGACTTGGGAGGCATGACCTTCCCTTCACAAACTCATGGTGACTACCCCTGAGTAGCTTGTACTTCTCCAAACTATAATAGATTTTATCCTTAAGAATGATCTGGAGTTTATCCAGCTCTCTAAATCAGTCTCTAAGAAATGGCAGCTCTTGCAGGTGTAGTCAGCAGGGACAATTGCACTGTCCCAGATTTTCCACACCTTATATTCAGAGCATTCCACTGCCCTTTCACCTTTTAAACATCCTGCAAACAAAATTGATCTCCCAAATTCGACTACTTTAGCAAGGCAACTATTGATACATTTTCCAGCATCTTAGAGAGTCGAATGTGGCTTCAGTGCTGTTAGTGATTTGCTACAAGCTAAGAGAAACCTACTGGAAATTACAAAAGGTGGAGATTTAAGGTTGAAACTAACAAAATTAGTCCCTCGAATCAAAATATCCACAGCCAGCATCAGGGGAAAGGTTCCCACTGAAGTAACGACAGTTGTTGAATGTGTGTTTGAGATGGTTGAAATATTGAAGTAGTGGTTGAATATGAAATATGTGTTCCAGTGTGTTCCCGATCTTAATTGCATTGAAATACACTTGCAGTAAATTATTTAATTAAAATTCTTTTGAATATATAACTTTTTTCTGCCAGTGGTGGGGTGTACGATTTTTGGAAAAATTAAAGTGGGGCCGAGGCAAAAACGGTTGAGAACCACTGTTCTAGAGGTTGTCGGGCCAAACAAAATACATATCTAATGTTTTACTTCATTAATCCATGCTAACTACAGTTTCAGTTTACATTTTAAACTTCCTTAAGATTCATGCCCATGTTACAATTATGAATTCAATGCATTTATTAAGTCTTCAGTGATAGTCAGTGATTGGAAATACAAAGTCTATATATTAAACATAATGGAAAAACAATTGACAAGTCTCCTGCAATAGCTGATGAGAAATCATTACGTTAAGTATGTAAAACATGTTTTGAATTTTAATAACTACCTTCAGATTAACTAGATTTCAATACAATTTTTTTTGTAAAAAAATAAATTGAAAAATTAATTGGTCTGTTAAGGGAATATTTTAAAATGCTTTTACTCATGACAGTTGCAAAAAGTTTGATTTTCATCTATCAACCTATAAATGATTATAATAATAATAGCTGGCTACTGATCAGTGTTGTGGTATTCTTCATTCTCGTCTGTTGTTTATTTCAATTGTTTAACTAGAACTTATGAATATTGTTAAGTTATGAAGCACCATGCACTCATGATTAATTATTTATCTCCAAATTATTTATCTATGACTGTCAAGACATTCATCCCATGTTGACAGTACTAAACATGCCATAGAATAGTATCAGAATGTTGTTCCTCATTACCAAAATTCATACTCTATTGACTTGGATGGAATTAATTTCAGATGGACAATCCAACAGACTGACACAATAGCATAGGATGTTTAATGCCACTGACCAGTGATATTAATCTTTACTGGATGAGATAGTTATTTTTAAAGTTTTACCTGATCTAAGTAATTAAATCAGTTCACTAAATAATTCCTATCCTTTGCATCTGTCCCTACTGTCAAGTAAAGCACACAGGTACATTCAAGATACGAGTGTTTTCCATTTATTTAATCTATATAGTAATGAACTTAATTAACTTTTTGACCAGTGCCTATTATTGATGCTGCAGTCCTACACCGCAGCTAGTTGATCCTAATCCTGTCAATCTTTGCACCCAGGGAAAAGGCTCGTGAAATTCTAATTTAAATAGCATAGTTAGTTAGTTCATTCAGTCATTCTCTGATAGAAAAATAAATGGACGGCTTATTTTTCTTAAGCTTTGTTGTAGCAAAATTTCTAATTTCTCAAATAGTTTCACACATGAATTATAAAGAAAAGATTCTTTTACACTTTACCAGTTAAACTCTCAGCCAAATGCATTATTGCTTAGATATCCCAAACTTAATTGAGTGTAGCAATACTCTTAAGACGATTCCCTGTGCATTTGACTTTTCATTCCAGTTTGGGCTCTGGTCAAGCTGGAAAGTACATTTATAAATACAATCCGAAACACAAAAGCAAAGAGCAGCATTGAGTCCCTGCTTGAATTCCCCTATCTGGACTGTCAATCAAGCTCTGATGGGATTTTGATGGTGAAAGGGTTCTACTGATTTCCTGGAAGCATTGCCACTTTCCTGGAGCTGAGAAATCTGCTAGGAGAAAGCAGAATTGGAATGTTCCAATCTTTTTTTTAAATCTCCTGTCTACGATGGTTGAATGCAGAGCCAAGATGGAAGGCGGCAGAGTTCCCAGTCTAGTTGATGACCTCTGCCACCAGATATAGCACCAGCATGAAAATGTTGGTGAGCTGGGAAACTCTTCCAAGATCATGATGATTAGCTCCCAATATGCTTGCATGGCTGAATAACTCAATATATCAGATGTAAGATGACCTTGCATTTAGTGACATCAATGTGTTCTATATTCCTCCCATTGTAGAACATACTCACATGAGACGTGGTTAATCCTATGTGTTCTTTATTTAATCTAAACTATTCTTACTGTGTCCCACTATACAAACCTGCTATCTGACGTCACACGCATACATGTTCCATAACACTCTCCCCCCCAAAAAAAACTAAAACTAAACTAAGAATACAAGTAAAATACTAAGCCCCGTACTTCCCAATCTTTTTTGCAGGAATTGGTTGAAAGCATAATGCACAAATTGTGGTCCATTGCGGGAGAGCAGTTCTATTGGCAAATGGTACATTGCAAACTACTACTCAGTCTCTCAATTGTTTTTTTTTACCCTGTTGTCTGCATTTTGGATACCATAGGCCAATTGGAGTGTGCATCCACCACAATCAGAAAGTTTTTGCCCACAAATTGGTCAGTGAAATCAATGTGAATGTCACATATTTTCTCGATTCAGAATACAATTCAACTTGCAGATCGGTCTGTGTTAAATCCAATTTTGTAAACTTCTTACCACCATTCAATGTTTGAAACAAGTCATCTGTTCTGGGAATAACATGCTGGGGTACTTGCAGAGTTTGATTAATTGCATTGTTTGAAAATTTTACTTTATTCGTATCTTTCATACATTTCAAATGAACTTGCAATATCATTTCATAATAGATACTAAATAATTTTCAATTTTCACTCCACCCCCACACCTCCCAACAGATAGAAGAAAAAGATAGAAAAAAAGAAAAAGTACATATTCATCATTAAATTAATTAAACCACATTAATAATACTGTAATATATTTCTTGATCAAAATACCATATTTTTTTGGGGGGGGAGGAGATTAGATTAGAAGCTCTGAATTAGTCTATATTCATAAATCTCATATAAGGCTCCCAAATTTGACAAAATTTATCATAATCAACTATCATATTAGAAATATTTTTTCCAATGGGAGACAATATTTTATTGCATTAAACCATTCTTTTATTTTTACATTACTTTGCAATTTCCATGTTTTAACTACACATTTTCTCACTTTTGCTGTTGCTAGACTCAAAAATCTCTTTTATATTTATCTAATTCCAACTTAATGTCTTCATCATATATAATACCCAACAAAAAAAATCTTGGACCTAATATCTTCTCCAACATAACGCATAATTCTTTCCAGAAATCTTTTACTTTTTCACACAACCATACTGAATGCAAGAAATTATCAACCTCTTTTTTACATCTAAAATACTGAGCAGAAAAATTTAAATTAAATTTATTCAACTATACATTTGATGTAAAAAATTATATTGAACCATTTGATATTTAACATTAATTGTATTAGTTATATCATCCATATTTCTTCTTCAATTTGTGTATTTAAATCCTGTTTCCACTTCAATTTATTTTTATACAAATATTTATTTTCCTTTATTTCTTGGTAATGTTACAGGCAGCACAAATTCGAATTTCACCATTGGGTTTTCTAACAGGAACTCTACAGCCCAATTGCTGTATTGCAATGATTTCTCAATGATTCCTTCCTATTGAAGTCTGTTGAATTCAGCTTCGATTCCCTTCTTTATCGCAAAAGGAACCATCCTTAGTTTGAAGAATTTGGGGTTGGCTTCCAGTTTCAAGTGCAGTCTGGGCTAGACTCCTTGGACTTTCCCCAGGTCTTTTCGAAATACTATCTGGTACTTTTGGAGCACTTGCTCCAATTTTGCTTTTTGTTCTGGCTCAGTCTGTACAGTTTTGTTTTATAATTGCCTCAATGTCCTTCCAATCCAATTGGATTTGTGGCATGCAATCTTTTCCAAACAAAGCGGGTCCCTTTGTGTCCGTGATATAAAGTGGTAATCTTTGAGATGCCTGTCCCTTGTATTTGATGTCTACCTTGCATTTTCCCAGTATTTCGATTTTCTCTCTGGTGACTGTTTTCAACACCTTGCCAGATTGTCCCACTTTGAGATTGCGTAATACTCTTGTTGTTAAGCTCTTTGGCATTTGACACCACGGCCCCAGTGTACAGTTCCATCTGAACTGGTTTGTTGTTAATGTTAACGGGAATCAAGATTTCCGAATTGCATTTTTTCATATTATTAACATAGATTACTTCCATTGCCTTATTCTCTTCAGAGCCACTTGGGTCATTGCTCGGACCTTTGTCAGAACTTTTCTCTTCCTCCTTGAGGTTCTCACCTTGTATGTTTTTTTTTTCCTCGACTTCTGATTTCCCTTCTTGGGGTGACTCTCTTTTGCTTATTTTTCCTTTTCATTGGGCATCTGGAATTAATGTGCTCCTCTTGGTAGCATAGGTAAGATTTGGCTTTTTTGAAGGAACAGTTATCCCAACATTTTCCACAGCAGAAACATTCTTGGCATTCCATTTTCTTTATTTGATGTTCCTGCTGTTCTCCTGGTATTATACCCTAGTTGGTGTTGGTTGTTTCAGAACTCAGTGCTGCATCATATGCATTTTCAATGTCTAATTGTCTTTTACTTAGTAATCGTTGTTGAGAGTTGCGGTTGGCAAAACCAATGAGCAGCATGATATTTATGGCTTAATTTAAGCATATTCCAAACTCACAGATTTTTGATGGCCTTTGCAGTTCAGCCATATATTGGATTGCCAATATATGGTTTGCCTGGTTTCTGCTTTTGTTCTTGTCCAAAACTGATATCTTTCTGCCATTCCTATTGGAGTTAGGGTCAGATTTCCTCCCCCAAGGGAGTGGTATGTGAAGTGCCAGTTGATGAAGTAGACAAAGACAATGTGGTCAAACAATAATTATGGCTTTTATTAGCAGAAACTCGTGGTACAATAATGAAGGACAATAGATGCATATACAGTTATATCCAAGGGGAGAGTCGTTAACAGTAGAGAAAATGCACAGCCAATGGTCGTACAGCAAGGCTCGCCAGAGGGGAGAAAGGCAGCTTGGCAGGCATTCACCACAGTCTCCCCCCAGTAGAAGAAGGGCTAAAATCAAAAGGACAGCTGATAGGAAAGACTGAAGCAAGCGATACATGGATACCATGTTTGGCCTTGAGATACTCTAACAGCCCAAATATGCCAGTATCTAGCAAGCAATTGAAATATAATGAGATGTTTTATGAATATGTCAGCCTATCAGATTGTTTACGAATTCTGGTGCTTCGTCTCAAAATAGGTGGCTCCTTTGCAACCTTGGGAACTGGTACAGGTCCTGGGTCTGTAGTGTGGGAAGGATTGGCTTCTGGACCCACTCCAGAATCACCAGCATGAGGCAGTGGAGCCTCAGCATGGCCATCTAAAAGCTTATTGGGGGTCAAAGGCTGGGGGGTTGAGTACAATCTCTCAGGCTCATTTTGAGTAGGGGTGCGAGGAAGGGGCAAAACAGGCGAGGCCAGATCTCTTAGGAGTACAGTGTCAGTACTCCCGTCTTGGAATTTAACACGAGCGTAGTTGTGGTTAGTATGCAGTAGAGGAACTGGTAGAACTAAGGGGTCTGTTTTACGCGCCAGAACGTAGCTCTTCAGCAGCAAGGTTCCAGGCTCAGGAAAACAGGCTGGCAAGTCCATCACAGTTCCTGATTTCCAAGGAAAGGCAAACATACATTCATGAGGTGTTTGATTTGTTGCAGTACACAATAAAGATTGAATAGAACATAGTGCCTCAGGCAGCACCTCCTGCCACTGGGTAACAGGGTACCCAAGTGTTTTTAAATCAAGATAAACAGTCTTCCAGACTGTAGCATTAGCCCTTTCAACCTACCCAATGCCCTGCGGGTTGTAGCTCATGGTACGGCTAGTGGCAATCACCTTTTGCAGCAGGGCTCGCCACAGTTCAGCGCTCATGAATGCTGAGCCTCTATCGGTATGAATGTAATGGGGAAATCCTAAAATGCTGAAAATTCTGTCAAGTGACTTAATGACAGACACTGATGAAATGTCAGGGCAGGGTATCGCAAAGGGAAAGCTGGAATATTCATCAATTACAGTAAGGAAATATACATTTTTGTTGTTGGAAGGTAACGGCCCTTTAAAATTTAAGCTAATCCACTCAAAAGGTTGGGTGGCATTGATGAGAGTGGCCTCTGGAGCTTTGAAGTATTGCGGTTTGCATTCTGCGCAAACGGGACAGCTTTTAGCCAGTTTCCTGACTTCTTCCAGAGAGTAAGGAAGGTTGTTAGCCCTTACGTAGTGGAAGAATATCGTGACTCCTGGGTGGCACAGTCTGCTATGGATCTCTTTCAGCCCCTCCAGCTGAGCACCAGCAGCAGATCGTGACAATGCGTCAGAGGGATGATTTAACCTGCCCGGTCTGTACTGGATCTTATAATTATAAGTTGAGAGTTCTATTCGCCAGCGTGCCATCTTATCATTCTTGATTTTACTTTTGTGTTTAGTACTGAACATGTAGGCTACAGATTTCTGATCAGTGACAAGAGTACATTTTCTGGTGGCTAGAAAGTGTCTCCAGTAGCGAACAGCTTCAATAATAGCCTGGGCTTCTTTTTCAATGGCAGGATGTTTAAGTTCAGGTCCGTGTAACGTGCGGGAGAAGAATGCCACAGGTCTGCCCTTTTGATTAAGGGTTCCTGCCAAGGCACAATCTGAGGCATCAGTTTCCTCTTGGAATGGAACATCCTCGTCATGGACGAGAGTGCAGCTTTGGCAATATCAGCTTTAATTCTCTCAAACGCCTTCAAGGCCATTGGAGAGAGAGGAAAAGATTTAGTGTCAAAACAGAGGGCGTGTCTTTGTGGCGTAGTCCCAAAACCATTTGCAGTAGTAGGAAAAGAATCCCATACACCTTTTAAAGACTTTTGCTGAGTTTGGGGGTGGTAACTTTTTAAGGGGGCCATTCTTTCTGGGTCGTGGCGGATTTCACCCTTGCGTACAATGTAGCCCAGAATGGGTAGCTCTGTCGCGTTGAACACACATTTGCGCTTGTTAAATGTAAGGTTGAGTTCTTTAGCTGTTGTTAAAAATTTATTTAAGTTGTTGTTGTGCTCAGCCTGTGTTTTCCCACAGATAGTGACATTATTCAGATAGGGAAACGTACCCTGTAACTCATACGTCCTAACAATCTTATCCATTTCCCTCTGAAACACTGACACACCATTAGTGACTCCAAAAGGTACCCTTTTAAACTGGTATAACTCCCCATCAGCCTCAAAGGCTGTATAGGGTTATTCTTCTTTTAATGGAGAGTTGGTGGTAAGCTACTTTGAGGTGGATAGTGGAATATACTTAGTATTGCGTTATCTGATTTATCATTTAATTGTTGCTTGGCAGGGGGTAGGCATCCAGGTAACGGTTGATTGTTTGGCTGTAGTCAATAGCCAGTCATTTCTTAGTGTGATTTTTCACAACTACCACCTGGGCTCACCATGGACTCTTACTGGGTTCAATTACTCCCGCTTTAAGCAATCTCTGGGTCTCAGCTTTGATAAACTCACAATCCTCTTTGCTATAAGAATAGCTCTTAGTGACAATCGGCCGACATTCGGGGGATAAATCACTGAAAAGGGAGAAAGATTTGATCTTTAATGTGGACAGACCGCAGTAACTAGCGCGGGGGATGGTAAGTGTGGGTAGTGGCCCACCAAAATTTAACACTACACTGTTCATCTGAGATTGAATATCTAACCCCATTACCACAGGGGTGCAGAGCTCCAGCATAATAAAGAGCCACACATCAGCCAGGCAATGTCCCTGCAAATTTAAAGTATCTTTACACTTGTCCTGTCCAGTTTTTGTAAGTTCACTACAAGCCATCGATATCTTTCAGTTTACTGAATACCTCCGCAAATTTAAGGCTCTGGTAACTGTCTCATGGATGTAGCTGTCAGCATTCCCCGAGTCTATTAGACAATCAAGAGTCTCACCATTTACCTCCCCCTTCATAGTAGACCATTCCAGTCCGTAACATCCCCCAAGCTTTGGAGTCAATTGAGCTATCACAGGGGATCTCACCTTGCCGTCACTTGAAGTCGATTCAGCCTTCTCGTCTGAAGATTCCCACTTTTCACAGTTGTCTTCCATTCCTGCAGCTCCAGGATGCATTTTCTTGGTGCTTCTCTTCTTCTTATCAGAGGGAGTACTTTTCTCCTTACACGCTTTAGCAAAGTGGTCGAGTTTCCCACAATAGCTGCAGGTAGCAAATCGAGCCAGTCATTTCTGTCTGGGATGCCAGCTCTTAACATAGAAGTAGCATTTTTTAGGAGTTCGCCTTTTTCTTTCCTTTGGGGTTCTAGCACTCCTGGATGTTTCCTTTTTGGTTTCTAGCATTTCACTGGACCGCATGGGACTTCTCAGTGTTTTGGCTAGAGTGACTGCCCGGTCATAGGTTAAGGGCTCTGTTTCCAGCAGCCTCTGTCGGATGTAACTGGAGTCAATCCCGTTGACTAAAGCATCCAGCTTCAAGGCATTGCGGAGTTGTTGCACATTGACTGCCCTGACATCACATTCATGAGGTGATCACTTTCCCTGGGTTTCTGGCATCTTGACAGCAACTGGTGTTGAGCAAGCACCACATTCCATGGGGCTGTATAGTAAGCAGTCAGACGCTCCCAGGCTATAGCTAGAGTGGTAGCTCCTTGCATTATGGCGAAAGGGACCTCACTCAGCAGAGAGTTCAGGTGGCACCACTGTATCACCTCATCGATCATGTTGTTTTGAGCCATGTATTAATCAAAATAAGCAATCCAATGGTTGAAAATTTCTCTGGCCCTCGGGGCAGACTGATCGATTATCAGACACTCTGGCTTGAGTTGTGTATCCATTTCTGTTAATAAAATTGAAGTGCCAGTTGATGAAGTAGAGAAAGACAATGTGGTCAAATCAGCCAATGTTAGTACAGCAAAGTTCGCCAGAGGGGAGACAGGCAGCTTGGCAGACATTCACTAGTCTTGACACCAGTTGCAGACTAGGCGGCAGAAACTCGGGGAAAGTGACGCTGCCTATGCACTGGCTCTCAACTCACTGGCAAATGAATGTGATGTCAGGGCACTCAATGGGCAACAACACCGCAATGCCTTGAAGCTGGATGCTTTAATCAATGGAATTGACTCCAGTTACATACGACAGAGGCTGCTGGAGATGGAGCCCTTAACCTACGACCGGGCAGTTACACTCGCCAAAACACTGAGAAGTGCCATGCGGTCCAGTGAAATGCTAGAATCGACTTCAAGTGCTGGCGATGTGAGATCCCCTGTGATAGCTCAATTGACTCCAAAGCTTGGGGGATGTTATGGACTGAAACTGTCGACTATGAAGGGGGAGGTGAATGGTGAGACTCTTTATTGTCCAATAGACTCGGGGAGTGCTGACAGCTACATTCATGAGAGAGTTGCCAGACCCTTTAATTTGCGGAGATATCCAGCGAACTGAAAGATATCAATGGCTTGTAGTGAACTTACAAAAACTGTACGGGACAAGAGTAAAGATACTTTAAATTTGCAGGGACATTGCCTGGCTGATGTGTGGCTCTTTATTATGCCAGAGCTCTGTGCCCCTGTGGTACTGGGGTTAGATAGTCAATTTCAGATGAACAGTGTAGTGTTAAATTTTGGTGGGCCACACTTACCATCCCCTGCGCTAGTTATTGCGGTCTATCCACATTAAAGATCAAAGCTTCCTCCCTTTTCAGTGATTTATCCCCAGAATGTCAGCCGATTGCCACTAAGAGCCGTTCTTACAGCAAAGAGAATCATGAGTTTATCAAAGCTGAGACCCAGAGATTGCTTAAAGAGGGAGTAATTGAACCCATTAAGAGTCCGTGATGAGCCCAGGTGGTAGTTGTGAAAAATCACACTAAGAAAGGACTGGCTATTGACTACAGCAGACAATTAACCATTACACTAACCTGGATGCCTACCCCCTGCCATGCATCAATGAAATGATTAATCAGAAGATAGCACAATACAAAGTGTACTCCACTATCGACCTCAAAGTAGCTTATCACCAAATCTCCATTAAAAAAAAAGACCAACCCAATACAGCCTTTGAGGCTGATGAGGGTGTTATACCAGTTTAAAAATGAAGGTGTTATACCAGTTTAAAAGGGTACCTTTTTGGGTCACTAATGGTGTGTCAGTGTTTCAGAGGGAAATAGATGAGATTATTAGGACGTATGAGTTACACGGTACGTTTCCCTATCTGGAAAATGTCACTATCTGTGGAAAAACACAGGCTGAGCACAACAACAACTTAAATAAATTTTTAACAACAGCTAAAGAACTCAACCTTACATTTAACAAGCACAAATGTGTGTTCAACGCGACAGAGCTACCCATTCTGGTCTACATTGTCTGCAAGGGTGAAATCCTCCCCAACCCGGAAAGAATGGCCCCCTTAAAAAGTTACCACCCCCAAACTCAGCAAAATCCCTTAAAAGGTGTATGGGATTCTTTTCCTACTACTGCAAATGGTTTTGGGACTACGCCACAAAGACACACCCTCTGTTTTGACAGTAAATCTTTTCCTCTCTCTCCAATGGCCTTGAAGGCGTTTGAGAGAATTAAAGCTGATATTGCCAAAGCTGCACACTCGTCCATTGACGAGGATGTCCCATTCCAAGTGGAAACTGATGCCTCAGATTGTGCCTTGGCAGGAACCCTTAATCAAAAGGGCAGACCTGTGGCATTCTTCTCCCGCACGTTACACGGACCTGAACTTAAACATCCTGCCATTGAAAAAGAAGCCCAGGCTATTATTGAAGCTGTTCGCTACTGGAGACACTTTCTAGCCGCCAGAAAATGTACTCTTGTCACTGATCAGAAATCTGTAGCCTACATGTTCAGTACTAAGCACAGAAGTAAAATCAAGAATGATAAGATGGCACGCTGGCGAATAGAACTCTCAACTTATAATTATGAGATCCAGTACAGACCGGGCAGGTTAAATCATCCCTCTGACGCATTGTCACGATCTGCTACTGGTGCTCAGCTGGAGGGGCTAAAAGAGATCCATAGCAGACTGTGCCACCCAGGAGTCACGAGATTCTTCCACTACGTAAGGGCTAACAACCTTCCTTACTCTCTGGAAGAAGTCAGGAAATTGGCTAAAAGCTGTCCCGTTTGCACAGAATGCAAACCACAATACTTCAAAGATCCAGAGGCCACTCTCATCAAGGCAACCCGACCTTTTGAGAGGATTAGCTTAGATTTTAAAGGGCCATTACCTTCCAACAACAAAAATGTATATTTCCTTACTGTAATAATGAATATTCCAGCTTTCCCTTTGCGATACCCTGCCATGACATCTCGTCAGTGTCTGTCATTAAGTCACTTGACAGAATTTTCAGCATTTTTGGTTTTCCCAATTACATTCATACCGATAGAGGCTCAGTATTCAAGAGCGCTGAACTGTGGTGAGCCCTGCTACGAAAGGTGATTGTCACTAGCTGTACCACGAGCTACAACCCGCAGGGCAATGGGCAGGTTGAAAGGGCTAATGCTACAGGCTGGAAGACTGTTTATCTTGATTTAAAAACACATGGGTACCCTGTTATCCAGTGACAGGAGGTGCTGCCTGAGGCACTATGTTCTATTCAATCTTTATTGTGTACTGCAACAAATCAAACACCTCATGAATGTATGTTTGCCTTTCCTTGGAAATCAGGAACTGTGATGGACTTGCCAGCCTGTTTTCCTGAGCCTGGAACCGTGCTGCTGAAGAGCCATGCTCTGGCGTGTAAAACTGACCCCCTAGACCAACCAGTTCCTCTACTGTATACTAACCCCAACTACGCTCATGTTAAATTCACAGATGGGAGTACTGACACTGCACCCCCAAGTGATCTGGCCTCGCCTGGTTCGCCCCTTCCTCGCACCCCTACTAGAGTGAGCCTGAGAGGTTGGACTCACCCCCCCCCCCTCAGCCTGTGACCCTTAGTCAGCTTTCAGATGGCCATCCTGAGGCTCCACTGCCTCATACTGGCGATTCTGGAGTGGGTCCAGAAGCCAGTCCTTCCCACACTACAGACCCAGGACCTGTACCAGTTCCCAAGGTTGCAAAGGAGCCACCTATTTTGAGACAAAGCACCAGAATTCATAATCAACCTGATAGGCTGACATATTCATAAAACATCTCATTATATTTAGATTGTTTGCTAGATACTAGTGTATTTTGGCTGTTAGATATCTCAAGGCCAAGCATGGTATCCATGTATCGCTTGCTTCAGTCTTTCCTATCAGCTGTCCTTTTGATTTTAACCCTTCTTCTGCTGGAAGGGACAGTGGTGAACGTCTGCTAAGCTGCCTGTCTCCCCTCTGGCGAGCCTTGGTGTACGAACATTGGCTGTGCATTATCTCTACTGTTAAGGACACTCCCCTTGGATATAACTGTATATGCATCTAGTCTTTCATTATTGTACCATGAGTTTCTGCTATTAAAAGCCATGATTATTGTTTGAGCACATTGTCTTTGTCTACTTCATCAACTGGCATTTCAATTTTATTAGCAGAAACTCATGGTACAATAATGAAAGACAATAGGTGCATACAACAGATCTTTTATTTTAACATTTCAATATGTACTCCACTCAGCTTACATGGTATTAACCGAGAGCTTTTAAGATTTGCCCAGCAAATCATTTTGCATTTTAAAATCCTTTCAAACTATATAAAAAGGAACCCTCTTTCTCTTTCTCTCTCTCTCTCTCTATATATATACACTAAGCAAAACATGGAACCCAGTGAGCTAGTTAATAATTGCCCTGAAAAACTAACCGGCCACAAGAAAAGCCTATACTTTTTCAAAAATTTTATTTTTTACACTATGGACCATATTGACCAAAATACACATGAACCTTTCCCTCTTGAATATACGCAGTGTCATTTTCTCCCCTTTCCCCCACCCCCTCCCTTCCCTCCCTCCTTCCCACCCCCCTCCCCAACCCACTTTTGAAGACAAAATAATACCATTTTCTTCTGGGTTTTCTTCCTTTTCTGCCCATTTTTCTCCTGAGCATTCAAAATAACAGAATTTACACTGTGAAATCTCAGCAAAGCTATGTTCATCACATGACCAGCACATGGTAATGGAGTTAAAACACCAGCAAAAACATCCATCATACTTACATTAATGGTTAAAACAATATAAAGCTAACAATATAATAATATTAGTAATGAACAAAATACATTAATATTGATGACATAACCAATTCATTTTCCAAGGAAAACATTTAAAATAGTCCAGTAGCAATCTTATCCCCCACTTACCCTTAGCAAGGTAACAGCAGACTGAGAGACAGAAAGGGATTGGCTCAGGAGGTGCACAAGAGTTGTGCACTGCCAAACTCAGTCCCACCAGAAATATTATTATGATGATAGTAAATACAATTAACTTGTAGTAAATACAATTAACTTGTCGAAAAAAAACAAATTAGTTGTGAATTTTGTATTCAGTGCTGCATGTAGAGTGTAGAGCTCCATTCAATAGTTCCATCTCCAGACTGCTGAGTTGAAGTGAATTAGAACTCCTTGTGTCACATTCATGAAAAAAATCAGCTTCCTGCTGATCTGAGCTTTTCAAATCCAACTGGCTGAGTCACCTGACTCCAATTTCCAGGTGCACCCCTTCAGATAAAATCCCTGCTGCAAACTCATTAAGATAAAATTCACAAATATAGAATTTAGAATAGAAATTATTAAAACCCATTTTATCTCTGTTACGCTGGCTTTGTGCAGCACTGACTGTGCCAGACTCCTCACCAGCTAGCCACCCTTTTCACCAGATTTTCCAAGGTTAGTGTCAGTAAACAGTCTGCCTGCATTACCATTGTTGTAATGGATTCCGAAAGACCCAATGCAATTGTGTGCTAGATTTTCGTGTTTGTGCCAGAGAAACCTCAAAGTCCTTTGTGCACAGCTCTCTGCAGCTTTCCATATTTAAGCCAATATTATAATCATATGTTCTTCTTGCCAAAATAAACAATTTCTCATTTTCCCACATATGCTCCAACTGCCAATTGATTTTCCCACTCATTTAATTAATAGCTGCCTTTAACTTTTAACTAATATCTGCAACTTATTCACTTACTTATGAGTTATCCACAGATTTGGCAGCTATACAATTGCTTCTTTCCTCCAAGTCATTAGTACATTGCCGACGATTCCCTCCTCTGCATCAGTGAACAAGCCAAAATGACTTGGAGCTCAGCATCAGAATCCGTCCATTAACTATCATGTTTTATACTGCAGCTCGATGAAGTCACATCGAAGCACTAAAGCACCTTTTTATTGTGCTGCATTTCAGAGCAGGATTTTTAAAATTAATTTTAGTAGGAGGTTGGAAAGAGAAATATTCCTTGCACTGTGATGGTAGGGGTGGTTAGGATGAACGGTGGTGTGTATGTGGGTGATTTCTGTACAGCAAATCATTGCCAACAGAAATGAATTATGGCAGGTCGCATGGAAATTTCACAACCTCCTCATTCTGCGTGAAAGACACTAGGTGTCATCCAGCAATTCAGGAATTATTTGAGCTCTTAACTTAGCCCTTGTATGACAAGCAACTTTACTCTCTTTGATAAGGACTTGATAAATCATTTGAGCTCAAAACCTCGATCATTCTTTTTCTCACTGCTTATCCCACTGGAGAATGGGGTTCACTATAGACAGGTACTCCCTGACATACATCCTTAATTGGGATCGAAGGATCGGTCGTATCTTGAAATGGATGTCAGTCAGAATTTTGCCCATGTGTGTGGAGTACTGAAGTCCTTAAAGCAAATTTTTTAATCAAATGTTGTATTTGACAAACTATAACAGGGATACAGTACATGTAAGAGCAAAATGTTCATACTTACTTTGTCAGTCAGCAACCTGGGGTCCATAGGCTGGGCACGGCCATTTTGATTCCTGTGCATATGCACAAATATTCAGTTGGTGCATGCACAGTGGGTTAGCTTATCAGAATTCAATTGGTGCATGTTTGAGAGTTAAGCATCTGATGATATTGAATTTGCAACCTTAACTCTCGTGGATGCGCCAACTGAACTTCAATACGTGAACCCAACCAGAGCCTTGCGCATATTCACAGGTATCAAAATGGCCATGTCCAACCTATGGACCTTGCAACACTGCCTTATAAAGAAAATACGCAGGTTTGGGCTCTTACATCCCCTGTGTCGCTGTTATAGTTTGTCAAATACAACATAAACCACATAAATTATATATCTTTTCAAAAATTTAGTCATATGTGTGGATGGACGTAAGCTGCATATGTCACAAGTCAGGGAGCACCTGTTGTAGCTTGACTGGACAATCTTAGTCTGTGGCAACAATCCTTGAAGCATAAATCAAATTCAAACCAGAGCTTTTCAGAGAGATTGAAACCAGCAAGAAAAACAGTTTAGACTACGGATATTGAGAATTCTATTCCCAGTATGAACAGGGTGTCAGTCAAGCATACTGTAAGTAAATTAAATTCATATTATGCACAAGTTACATATAACTCACCAGGACTTTAAGCATTTCCAGTTGTCTGGGAATGAAGATACTTAAAATGATTGGGGTGGAACAAATCAAGAATTCCACCACAGAAAGATGTTATTAGATATCAAAATCCAAAGATTTGAAAAGTTATTAGAAATCTATAGGAGTTGATACTTTTTCCATGGACTATTGAAAGCTATACAACAAGGATCAAAAAGACTACTCTTAAAAATGTATTTTACAATGTTGAAAAATATATTAATTGCTTGTTAAATATATTCAAATTTAGGTGAAATATTCCTATCAGACCTAAATACAATAATTTGCATAATTTACCTGGTATCCTACTCAGTTGGTGGTGGTTGGGTACATTATTTGCATCCCAGAGACAGACAGAAATTGTAGATGCACAGAGAAAGCATCAACATGGTCATTGGTTTGCTGGGACATTTGACTTGGCTATAATTTGTGCGGTGGAGGGTAGACATTTCAGAATAGTCCATATCCATTTGGGCAAGAAGGGAAAAAACATCCCATTGCATAAAATAATTTAGTATCAGATTGTGCAGCACATTTAAAGGGAGGTAGATTAATGCTTTAGTTGTTAGACTTCAATGGAACCAATGAACTTGGCCTTGAAAGATTTTGACTGTTCCTTCTCTGATGCTGTTTGTTTTGGATGTACTTTTGGGGATTTATTTTGATATTTTACATTGCTGTCTGTTGTTTTTCCCCTTTTTTAATCAACTTGGCCTACTACCTCCCATATAACCTAATGAACTAAGGCATCAACAAGATCATTTAAACTTGCAACAGGCTGGGAAATAAATTATGAAACTGAAAAGGTTTTGCTAAAAAAAATGGTAGAACTAAAAGACCTGTGCTTGCTTGATAGAAGCAAAGTATCATGTCTGGAAGCTTCATGTATTTTAAAATGCTGCTCATTGTCAATGGAATTGTCATCGTGAAGAAACTGACCTTGTGCTCTGCTGCCAGGTGTCTTTGAGTGACAGGCTACGTGATAGCCTAAGGAATAGAATTTTTGTTTGCTTTATTTCACATTCATCAAAATGAATTATCATTCCATTCAGCAATGTCCTGTTGCAGTCAGACAACTGCCATCAGCCACCTCACCAACTGATCCCAGCCCATCGCTGTTCATGAAATCTGATGCTTTCATGATCACTGACATATTGCTGGTTATGTTTTATTTTACTTCATCCACTTTTACAGGAATATGGAATTTTTTATGTCTTCTTGATTTATGAACGTCTTGATTTTTGTTCTTTTAGGAATGGTATGGTGAACAAAATTAATGAGCAATATTATCACGAATAAAATAGAGGTTGTAGTAACGGTCATCAAACACTGAACGAGTGGACATTTAATACAGGGCCTGTTTAGAGTCAAAACATTTACACTTGTGAATAAGAATGCACATTTTTATTAGACTGAGGTTATTAGACTGAAGCATTTCACTGAAAAAAAACTGTTTGAAGTGTAGAACTGGTGTCATTTAGACAAATCTAATCTGGAAGTCGTTCATGGTGCTGATTTACTCATCTGATTTACTAATTCACTCCTAATTTGATCATCCCTTATCACCCACCAAAGCCAGACATATCAAATAGACTAGTCTCAAAAGATGAAATTACTGACAAGAAATAGGGAGTTCACCCTTTTTGGTGTCTGTCTCACCAGTGTTTATTGGTCAAAATGAATCGGGAAAGTAGGAAAAATATGGTTAAAAATAATTTGGCCGACATCCTGAATCTAGACCCAAAACTTCACCAGATGTTTCCTTCCCTTTTTAAAATATTTTTTTATTGTTATTGATTATAAAGCAGTAGAAATATAAAAGTTCAAAAGGCAATTGTGGAATGCCAAGTGTAAATAATAGATAAAACCATTAAAATATACTGAAATCATCAGACATAATCCACAATTCATAAACATATTAATATTTATCCCAATTAAAGGGAAATCCATACCCCATTCCTACTTTATTTAAAATGAAAACAGAGAGAGAAAAAGATCAAGTATTATATTAAAGACTAAGAAAATGACTCATAAATGACCCCCACAGCATTTGAAATTTTGTTTCTGAATTATTAATTGAATAACAAATCTTTTCTAAATTTAAACATGACATAATGACTCTTAGCCATTGAGGCTGAGTGGGTGAGGCAGCATCCTTCCATCTAACCGAAAGAGAAGCAAAGGATAGAGTTCAACATTTAATTGAAGTCAAAAGAACATCATCCTTTCCCGTTGTACTGAAAAGAGCAACCAAAGGATTCCATTCTAAATTTATGTTAAGAATTAAAGATAAAGTATGGAAGATATCTCTTCAGTATTTTTCTAGACGAGGGCAAATCCAGAAAATATGAATTAAAGAAGCCTCTCCACTCTTACATTTATCACAGCAAGAATTTATATCTGGATAAAAATGAGATAATTTAGCTTTGGACATCAAGTAAATCACAAAATTCTGGAGATTCCATGCTTGAAATTTTTTTAAAAAACACAAAATGCTGGAGAAGCTCAGCAGGTCAAACAGTGTCCTTTATGTACCAAAGGTAAAGATACATCGCCGACGTTTCATGCTTGATCCCTTCATCAAAGTATGAGAAAATGCCAGCAAGTGTGCCCCATGTACAATTTTAAATTGTAGTAAACAATGACGAGCGCATAACGATGACCAACTTAAAAAATTAAATCCTGAGCTTCATCTGATATTGAAAGGTTTAAATTCTGTTCCAAGGCATTTTTAATTTTAAATAATGGGGACAGTCTTAAACATAATAACTTATTATAAATTATAGATATTAAACATTTACTAGAAAGCTACAAGCTCGAAAAAACTCATCCACAAATTTCGTAACAGGAGCTCCAAAGAAATCAGAAATCTGAGATAGAAGAAAATGGCTAATTTGCAAATATCTAAAGAAATGAGTGTTTTGGGTAAACTAAACTTTTTGGAGAATTGTTTGAGCAATACAAAGCTGTTGTCATTAAAAAGATCTTTAAAACATTGAATGCCCACTCTGTGGTCTTCCTGAGAGATAAAGCTATTGTAAAGAAGGTTGGAAAAAATTATTAGACAAAATAGGACTTGAAAGAGAAAAACTGAAATCCAAAATGTTTTATATACATTTTATAAATGTTTTATATTCTCATAGAATGCTTAATAATAGGATTATTAATTAACTTAGCTGAAAGAAGTGGAAGATCCAATAAGTGCTAAATTCAAATTTGTTTTTGGTTGAATTCAACTTCATTTCTACCCATAATGGATGGTCAACACAATTATAAAAATGTGACCAAAACATAAGGTAATGTATATTGACCACTCAATAATAACATATGAAATTAGGTAGTGTCATACCTCCATTTCTTTTAGGTTTTTGCAGATGTACTTTACTTAAATGGTGCTTACCCTTCCATATTTCAGACAATATAATCAAATCAATTTAGGGATAAAAATTGGACGATTGAAAAAGATAAAAATTTGGGTAAAGTATTATTTTAATGGAATTAATACAGACAACCAAAGGTGACCACAATGATGACTGTTTTAACAAAGTAATGACATTTTCCTTCAAAAGATGATTATGATTCTTTGTAATTGTAATACTAAGGTAAGTGAATTGATTTCTAACAATCTTAACAGGAGAGCTAGCATACAATAATGTAGGCATGTTCAAGGTAAGAAGCTCACTTTTATGCAAATATAATCTATAAACTGAAAAATGACTAAAATGTGAAAGTAATGACATCATTGCGGAGGGGTTAAGGAGGCGTCAGAGCTTGAAATGAAAAGTAAAAGATCATCTGCGCAAAGTAAAAGAAAATTACGTTCAATTCCCTTCCTCCATATCCCTGAAATATCCTTGCAGTCTTGAAACGCAATCACTAGTGGCTCAAAAACCAAGTCAAAAAGAAATAAACTTAAAGGGCATCCTTGGCAAATACCTTGTTGATGATTAAAAGGTTATGACTCTGTAAGTTAGTAAGAATTGAAGCAGGAGAGCATTAATACAATAATTTAATCCATGTAATGAAACCAGAACCAAATTTGATTTTTTTTTAAGATCATGAGCAAATACAACCATTCTACCCAATCAAACACTTTTTCTGCATCTAAATCTGCAAAGAACAGATTTACGAGCTCACCAGAGGGAAAATACAGAATATTCAATAAGTGACATATATTAAAATATGAATAATGATTTTTAATAAAACCCATCTGATCTCCAAAAAGAATTAATCATTAAATATTCTCCATACTATTGGCCAAAAGCTTAGCTAGAATTTTAACATCAACATTCAATAAAGAAATTGGTCTGTAGAAGGGGCATTCACTTTTATCTTTACCTTTCTTCACTATAAGGCATATTCATTAAATTATTCTGGAAGTTTACTCTGCTTGAATGGGTCAGATAACCCCTAACCTAAGTGAGGCGAGAGCAAATGAGAAAATTATTTGAAAAACTCCACTGGACACCTATCAGGTCCCAGAGTCTTTTCAGATTGTAATAAGGAAATAAGCAGCAATTATTTCCTTTTGTGATATAGGCTCATTTAATTTTATTTGATTATCCAAGGAGATCATAGGAATATTTAGCTGATCTAGGAAATTCATCATCAAACTATTATCATTTGTACATTCAAAGGCATAAAGTTGAAAGTAAAATTTTCTAAATTATCATTTACTGAAATGTTAGCATTATCCTAACAAATCTTTGTAATTTGTACTTAGCTCCAAATCCTCTCAATTAGTTGGCTAAAACTTGCCAGATTTTGAGACAAAGTCAATAAAACTTCACCATCATCAGATAATCCAAATAGAGCAATTAAAGGGCAAGATAATTAAAGGCAACTTTGAGAATCATTGATAGTGTGTGAAAAATATCTTTCTGAATTTTCTGAACAAGGTATATTGGATAGGAATGCTGTCCCAGTAAAGTGGAAAGGTAATATGTAGATGGAAGGGAATTAATTCAACAAATATGGGGCAGAGAATGTCCTTTGCTAGTGGAAAAGGGAGATTCTTATTGTACATTATCTAGTTTATGCCTGGATAAAGAGCATCTCAAGGTAGGAATAGCATATAATAGCAGGGATGTGATATTGAGACTCTATGAACCAGTGGTTAGACCTCACTCGGATATCTGTGTACATTTTTGGGTGCTGTATTTGAGAAAAAGATATATTGGCATTGGAGGGAGGCCTCAAAGCAGATTTACCAGAATGATACCAGGAATGATAGGGTTAGATTATGAGGAATGATTGTCAGCACTTGGTCTGTACTCATTGGCCTACATAAGGATTGGGGGTGGGGGGGGAGATCTCATAGAGGCATTTTGAATGCTGAAAGGCCTGGACAGGGACGATGTGGCAAGGATATTTCCCATGGTAGGGTTTCTAGGACAAGAAAGCATAATTTCAAGATAAAAGGGGGTCCATTTTAAATAAAGATGCTGAAAAAATTCTTTAGTCAGGGAGTCTTGAGTCTTGAGACTGTGGGACTTATTGCCACAGGTGGCTGTGGAAGCAAGATCATTGGGTGTATTTAAGGCAGAGATTGAGAGGTATTTGCTTAGTCAGGGCATCAAGGGTTATGGGGAGAAAGCCGGGGAATGGGACTGAGTGGGAGGATGGTGTGGATACTTCCCACACATGGTTTGTTGCAAAGGTTTTGTTGCTGTTACAGTGCTGTGGTATTTCTGGGCATTTTTATACTTCAATATTTCAGCAGGTTTTCCCAGATTCACAATACATATATAACTAAATGAGAATCATTGCTGTGTTATGAAGATATAAAGAAATTTATTTCAGTATGTATAAGTTACTACAAAAGAAAGTCTGAAAAGTAGGGGATCATAAATCTAGACAAACATTCAGATACAGGTTATTGGTTCTGCCACCAGTCCATTAGCGACTGCACCTCATCTGTGTATTCTAACTCCTCATGATTAGAATGGTGGGGGCAGATTTGATGGGCTAATGGGCCTACTTCTGCACCTATATCTTGTGATTTTGTGGAAAAAACATCCACATCATTGTCATTGAAGAGCTTCCTGATTTTGCTTTTGAAGGGCCCCACTAGAATCTTTGATTTTTTCCTCCTTGTTCTGGATTCCTAAATCCTGAGGAAATAGTTTCTCTGCATTTACCTCATCAACTTTTTATTATAATTTTAATTGACCAAGTTAGATCACCTTAGTCATTAAAGCACAAATATAGATGATGCCTTTTCTACTATTGTGTCAAATACACATGGGAAAAATTAACTTTGGTATGGGGATACATACCCCATGTTTCTCCATGAAGTCAATTGAAAATAAAAGGAGTTATGCATAACTGACAACTGACCCAAATTTGTGAGTCCACATCTTGGCTGTTGTTGGTACTATATCTGTCTGAGAGATGAAATGATGACAGCAGTGGTTCTCAACCTTTTCTTTTCACTCACATACCATTTTAAGTAATCCCTATGCCATCAGTGCTCTGTGATTAGTCAGGGATTGCTTAAGGTGGGATGTGGGTGGGAAGGGAAGGATGAGAATCACTGCTCCAGACCCAATTTTTACTGAAATACTTTGCTTGAGAAAAATTTTCATTGGCCCATTTCCTTTGGAGTTCTGAAACCGTGCACATAATGAGTCAACGAGGGACGATTAAAACAGTGGTTTTCAAATGTTTTCTTTCCACCTACATACCACCTTAAGCAATCCCTTGCTAATTACAGAGCACCTATGGCATAGGGAATACTTAAAGTGGTATGTGAGTGGAAAGAAAAATGTTGAGAACCATTGGTTTAGAGTTTATTTTTGTACACATAAGCACAATGTACAAATGCACTGGAATTTTTCTTGCTTGCTGAAATAACACTGGTATGTAAAATAACGAAGAAACAATGTTTAAATTTTAAAATATATTTAAAAGGATAGATAAATATTCACAGATGCAGTTAGTGCAGATAAAAATGTGATATTACAATAACGTGGACAGATCTTTGGACTTGCAGAAATATTCTAGTGAAGATGGGATGAAAAGGTTAAGGAGTCTGATAACTGTTGGAAAAAAAAATCTGTTCTTAAATTGAGGTGGGGAGGGGGGTGAACTCAGACTTTCATATCTTCTGCTTGAAGATAGTAGAGAGAAACGGGCAGGTTCAGAGTGATGCAGATAGTTTATGACATTAATTGCTTTCTTGGAATCAATGACTGCAATGTACATGACATTGATGGTCACAATGGGCATGGAAACGTTTGCCACATTCTGCCACCTATTGCTTTCCACGTTTCCAAACCAGGCTGTGATGCAACCAGTCAGTTCATTTTCCTCAGTGCACCTGTGCAAGCTTGATGGAATGTTCAATCACATGCCATATTTCTTTAAATCTGGAGATGTTGGTGTCCCTTCTGCATGTTCCCTTGATATGCTCACCCCAGGAGAGATCCTCCAACATGTGGATGACCAGAAACTTGAACCTAGAATCCCTGTCCACTGTCATCCCCAATGAAGGCAAGTATTTGATCCCTCAACCTTCCCACCCTAAATTCCACAATGAGCTCCTTGGTTTGATGCGTGTATACTCAATGACCAGGAGAATAAGATTACTTTATAAACCTGTTAAATGCAAACCTTTGCCATCAGATGCTTGGTAAGTATTGCTTACCATGCCAAACCTGTGTGACCTTTTTGAATGGCACAGCATGGCAAAAGGCCCTTTACCCCACTGTCGAGTTTCTGCTGAGTACTCCCAGCATTTTCTACTTCAATTTTAGATTTCAAGCATCTGCAGATTTTTGAAAAAAATCATGTCAAAAATGTTTCTATCTGCCTTGTTTGCGGTGAACTCCAATAGCATTTTTCCTTGGTTGGACATTATTTGCTTTATGCTCCTTTGCATTCCACCCCTTAGGGATTATTTTCTTTATTCATCTCATCAAATTAATAGTTTGATTGAATGCCTTGAAAAGTATCATGCACTGTTGCCAAATCAATGTGGCTTAGCATTTTTTATTATCAAAATGGTTCAAAAACTTTAACATTGCTTGCAGAGACAATAATTTTTTAAGTGTCATTTTCCCACACATGGTTTGTTGCAAAGGTTTTGTTGCTGTTACAGTGCTGTGGTATTTCTGGGCATTTTTATACTTCAACATTTCAGCAGGTTTTCCCAGATTCACAATACATATATAACTGAACTAGAATCATTGTTGTGTAATGAAGATATAAAGACATTTATTTCAGTGATGTATAAGTTACTACAAAAGAAAGTCTGAAAAGTAGGGGATCATAAATCTAGACAAACATTCAGATACAGGTTGTTGGTTCTGCCACCAGTCCATAAGCGACTGCACCTCATCTGTGTATTCTAACTCCTCATTCTTACTAAGAAGGCCCACTACGGTCATGTCATCAGCAAATTTGATGATTTGGTCACAATTGTGTTTTGCTGCATAGTCACGAGTCAGCAGCGTGAACAGCAGTGGACTAAGCACGCAGTCCAGGTGGGGGGTGGGGGGGGGGTGAGGGGTGGGATCCTATGCTCAGTGTGATGGTCTTGGAAGTGCTGTTACCAATCTGCATTGCCTGAGGTCTCCCCGACATGAAGTCAAGAATCCAATTGCAGAGGGAGGTGTTTAGACCCAGCTGGCACAACCTCCTCATCTGGTAGTGAGGTATGTTTGTGTTGAATGCCGAACGGAAACCAATAAACAGCATTTGAACTTGTGTGTCTTTGTTTTCAAAGTGGGTGAGGGCTGGATGGAGAGCGGTAGCAATGGCATCATGTGTAGAGCAGTTGGATCTAAATGCAAATTGCAAGGGCTCCAGTGACAGGGGCAGCAGAAGCTTGCTGTGGTCCATGATAAGCCTCTTGAAGCTTGATGGTAGGTGTCAGTGCGACAGAGTGGTAGTCATTGAGGCAGGACACAGACGACTTGTTCGGCATGAGATCTTCTAACCTTCATCAATCGACACTTGGTAGAAGCATCAGTTCATGATATTGTTGGCAGAAGTGAGCTCCTACTAGTCCTTGTGGAGATAATGTCCTATCAGTACAATAAAGATCAGGGCCTACTGCTGGCAGTTTAAACTGGGGATCCATGCAAGGTTGTGATCTATCAGCAGAAGTTAACACAGAATTTCCTTTAACATCTCTTTACTGCAAAGCTAGAGGATCAATCCTGATTTAATGATCTGAATCCTCTTCAGTTTGCTTTTTATCATAACAGGTCAATGTCAGATGCCATCTCACCAGCCCTCTACTCTGTGTTAGATCTCCAGATCGCAGGAACGCCTTTGTCAGACTGTTACTCATTGACTAGAGCTCCGCATTCAGCGCCATCATACCAGCTAAATTTATGACCAAACAAATGGATCTAGGTCTCTCTTCAACCCTCTACAGCTGGATCCTCGATTTCCTCATTTGCAACTCCCATTCAGGGCAAATCAGCAACATTGCCTTCTCCACACAGGCCATCAACACAGGGCACTGCAAGGCTCATTAACCTACTCTACTTCCTTACATTTAGGACTGCATATCCAAATTTGGCTTCAATTCAATCTGCAAAGTTGCTGATCACATCGCCAATATTGGTCAAATTACTGGAAGTGATGAGTCAGAATACAGTATGGAGGCCAAAAATCGGATTGGGTGATATTCTCAACATCATAAAGACCAAGGAGCATGATTTTTGGAAGGAGGGACCAAGGGTCCATGCACCTGAATGCCTTGACAGGACTGATGAGGAGGGGATTAGAACATTCAAGTTCATGGGAGTCAATCTTCCAGATCTCTCTCGGAAACAACACATCGAAGCAACCATGAAGAAGACACATCAACGCTTTTATTTTCTCTGACTTCTGAGGAGATTTGGCATGGCATTGAATTCGCTACCAAGCTTCTACAGCGGTAATGTGGAAAGTATACTGACTGGTTGATTCGCAGCCTGGTTTGGGAATTTGACTGGGACCAGTAATGCATAAGGCTCCAAAGGTAACAAACATAGTCAAATCCATCACAGGCTCCAACATGTCATCTATTGAATGCATGTACTTGAGCCAACGTCATAAAGGAGCCCCATCACCCTGTCCACAACTTATTTTTCCTGCTACTTTTGGGCAGAAGACTAGTAGCCCTCGCTTCAAAAACAGCTTCTTTCCAATAGCTATCGGGATCTCAAACCTCCTCGTTTCAATAATCAGGACTGCTTTGGCACCACAAAAGGATTGACTGATGGCTGGCTCCACCCCATCTACCCATATCTAACCCCGGTTTCCTGCCTAAACCCTGAACCCCTTTGAAGACCCTTCTATGACTCTACCCTCAGTTATAAGCAAATAAAAGCATATGTTCTCCCTCCAGTCGTGCAAGCTTTAATTCACGCTACACAAGGTCACTTTTTTTCTCCCGCTTGGGTAATTAAATATTTATTTTCTATCTTTTTTTGGATTTATTGTCTCTTTCAAACCAATTAAATATGCTATTGTTGTAATATTTTTGTTATTTCTGTCATTTTTTTATCAAGTGCCTATTCAGCTGTGACAAGTAAGGATTTCAGTGGATATGTACACACCAATAAATTCATTATTATACAAACCGAAAGCAGATCTGGGCATCCCAAAAAGGAGTAGTCACAATAGTGGAGCTATCAATGACGACTGACTACATGTGCACTAATAACCCATGTGGAAGGGATGAAGCTTAACAATTTACAGCCAAGAGATATGAAAGTTCTGTCGCTGCATCTGGTTGTGTAAAATGGTGGACTCTTAAATGGGAGGAGGAGTCTCTAAGAACTTTTCTACCTTCAATAATGATGGGGCCAGCAGTAGCTGCTCAAGACAAAAGTGAATCTCTCACAACAGTAAGTGCTGATTGATCAAAGCTTCCTCTTGAGATCTACACCATCACAAAAGCCACCCTTTAGCCTATTCAATTCATCCTACATAACACCAAGTGACTGAAAGCACTGACAGTTGAGTGTAATAAATCAGACAAAATTAAACCTGTAGTAATGATCGATATTCCACATCCAAGTTATCCCTCCCGTCAAATGGTGCCAGGGCAGGAACAAGACAGGCATCTGCCTGACAGTCCTTTCTGACCACGGTTTATTTCCAAAGGTTATCAGGCTCTTTGTATTGTGGAAGCAACAAGAGCATCAAAATTATGACTGCCAGGCTGGGAAATAGTCTCTTCTGACAAGCTGTGTTTTGATGAAGAGAATACTGTAATCGAGTACATTATACCAAAATATTTAGACATGTTTACTCTAAATGATATCTTGATATGCAGTGTTTTGTGTGCGTATGTATGTGCACGATGGGCTGGTGAAAGATTCTTTCGTCCTGATGTATATGTCTTTCTTTGGCTTGGCTTCACGGACGAAGATTAATGGAGGGGTAATGTCCACGTCAGCTGCAGGCTCATTTGTGGCTGACAAGTCCGATGCGTGACAGGCAGACACGGTTGCAGTGGTTGCAAGGGAAAATTGGTTGGTTGGGGTTAGGTGTTGGGTTTTTCCTCCTTTGTCTTTTGTCAGTGAGGTGGGCTCTGCGGTCTTCTTCAAAGGATGTTTCTGCCCGCCAAACTGTGAGGTGACAAGATGCACGGTTTGAGGTGATATCAGCCCACTAGTGGTGGTCAATGTGGCAGGCACCGAGATTTCTTTAGGTAGTCCTTGTACCTCTTCTTTGGTGCACCTCTGTCTCGGTGGCCAGTGGAGAGCTCGCCATAGAACACGATCTTGGGAAGGCGACGGTCCTCCATTCTGGAGACGTGACCTACCCAGCTCAGTTGGATCTTCAGCAGCGTGGATTCGATGCTGTCAGCCTCTGCCATCTCGAATACTTCGATGTTGGTGATGAAGTCGCTCCAATGAATGTTGAGGATGGAGCGGAGACAACGCTGGTGGAAGCGTTCTTGGAGCCGTAGGTGATGCTGGTAGAGGACCCATGATTCAGAGCAGAACAGGAGTGTGGGTATGACAACGGCTCTGTATACGCTAATCTTTGTAAGGTTTTTCAGTTGGTTGTTTTTCCAGACTCTTTTGTGTAGTCTTCCAAAGGCGCTATTTGCCTTGGCGAGTCTGTTGTCTATCTCATTGTCGATCCTTGCATCTGATGAAATGGTACAGCCGAGATAGGTAAACTGGTTGACCGTTTTGAGTTTTGTGTGCCCGATGGAGATGTGGGGGTGCTGGTAGTCATGGTGGGGAGCTGGCTGATGGAGGACCTCAGTTTTCTTCAGGCTGACTTCCAGGCCAAACATTTTGGCAGTTTCCGCAAAACAGGACGTCAAGCGCTGAAGAGCTGGCTTTGAATGGGCAACTAAAGCGGCATCGTCTGCAAAGAGTAGTTCACGGACAAGTTTCTCTTGTGTCTTGGTGTGAGCTTGCAGGCGCCTCAGATTGAAGAGACTGCCATCCGTGCGGTACCGGATGTAAACAGCGTCTTCATTGTTGAGGTCTTTCATGGCTTGTTTCAGCATCATGCTGAAGAAGATTGAAAAGAGGGTTGGTGCGAGAACACAGCCTTGCTTCACGCCATTGTTAATGGAGAAGGGTTCAGAGAGCTTATTGCTGTATCTGACCCGACCTTGTTGGTTTTCGTGAAGTTGGATAACCATGTTGAGGAACTTTGGGGGGCATCCAAGGCGCTCTAGTATTTGCCAAAGCCCTTTCCTACTCACGGTGTCGAAGGCTTTGGTGAGGTCAACAAAGGTGATGTAGAGTCCTTTGTTTTGTTCTCTGCACTTTTGTATATGTATATATATACAACCCTCTTTTCAATCTTCTTCAGCATGATGCTGAACCAAGCCATGAAAGACCTCAACAATGAAGACGCTGTCTACATCCGGTACCGCACGGATGGCAGTCTCTTCAATCTGAGGCGCCTGCAAGCTCACACCAAGACACAAGAGAAACTTGTCCGTGAACTACTCTTTGCAGACGATGCCGCTTTAGTTGCCCATTCAGAGCCAACTCTTCAGCGCTTGATGTCCTGCTTTGCGGAAACTGCCAAAATGTTTGGCCTGGAAGTCAGCCTGAAGAAAACTGAGGTCCTCCATCAGCCAGCTCCCCACCATGACTACCAGCCCCCCCACATCTCCATCGGGCACACAAAACTCAAAGCGGTCAACCAGTTTACCTATCTCGGCTGCACCATTTCATCAGATGCAAGGATCGACAATGAGATAGACAACAGACTCGCCAAGGCAAATAGCGCCTTTGGAAGACTACACAAAAGAGTCTGGAAAAACAACCAACTGAAAAACCTCACAAAGATAAGCGTATACAGAGCCGTTGTCAATCCCACACTCCTGTTCGGCTCCGAATCATGGGTCCTCTACCGGCACCACCTACGGCTCCTAGAACGCTTCCACCAGCGTTGTCTCCGCTCCATCCTCAACATCCATTGGAGCGCTTTCATCCCTAACGTCGAAGTACTCGAGATGGCAGTGGTCGACAGCATCGGGTCCACGCTGCTGAAGATCCAGCTGCGCTGGATGGGTCACGTCTCCAGAATGGAGGACCATCGCCTTCCCAAGATCGTGTTATATGGCGAGCTCTCCACTGGCCACCGTGACAGAGGTGCACCAAAGAAAAGGTACAAGGACTGCCTAAAGAAATCTCTTGGTGCCTGCCACATTGACCACTGCCAGTAGGCTGATAACGCATCAAACCGTGCATCTTGGCGCCTCACAGTTTGGCGGGCAGCAACCTCCTTTGAAGAAGACCGCAGAGCCCACCTCACTGACAAAAGGCAAAGGAGGAAAAACCCAACACCCAACCCCAACCAACCAATTTTACCCTGCAACCACTGCAACCGTGTCTGCCTGTCCCGCATCGGACTTGTCAGCCACAAACGAGCCTGCAGCTGACGTGGACTTTTTACCCCCTCCATAAATCTTCGTCCGTGAAGCCAAGCCAAAGAAAAAAAAAATATATATATATATATTATATATATATATATATATATATATATAATATATATATATGTATATATGTGTATGTAGTCAAATGGTAATAAACTTGAACATGTTACACAAATCATGAACTGCTCCAACACCACAAGAGGATGGCCCACACTTTTGCAACGTCACCTTTTGCTCAGGGATAACTATGTCTACGGATTATCCATCTATCTTTTGTATTTATTGCCTCTTTTTTAATTCAATTTTGTGAATTATTACAGTTGTTTCACTAGCAAAGATCTTCAGCTGCTGTAGCAAGTTAGAATTTTGGTGCGTATGTTACAATGTACAAGATATATAGTATCTCAATAATTTCCATTATCATTATCACATTGTGGAAAATTGACCACAAAAAAGGACAATTCTAACATGGCTAATTACTCCACCACCCCAGCCCAAAAAAACAATCTCCTCTCAATCATCGGCACACAGGTGGATGATGCTATTAAAAGTATGATTAAGCAGCACTTCCTCTCTAATTCTATTCCCATAAATATCCATGTTGATGAAATGTTCTCTCAGCAGAGGTACTCCATTCCAGACTTCATCACAGCCATGGATGAAAGTTGAACTGGCACCAGAGCAGTGTTTGTGTAAGGCATCAAGTTTAACTATTATATATAATAAATTGAAAGAAATAAAGGATAATAAAGATTTGTATAAAACTAAATTGGAGTGGGAACAGGGTTTAAATATACAAATTCAAGAAGAGATATGGATGAAACTGTGTAGAGATAGTGTAACTAAATACAATCAGTGCAAGATATCAAATGGTTCGATATCATTTTTTTACATCAAATTTATTACACACCCTGTAGTTGAATAAATTTAATCTAAAATTTTCTACTCAATGTTTTAGATGTTTAAAAAAAAGATTGATAATTTTTAGCATTCATTGTGGTTGGGAGAAAAGATAAAAGATTTCTGGAAAGAATTATGTGTTATGTTAGAGAAGATATTAAAAGTGAAGTTTAAATTAGATCCAAGAAATTTTTGTTGGGTAATATATATGTTGAAGATATTGTTGGAATTAGATAAATATAAAAGAGATTTTTGAGTCTAGCAACTGCAATAGTGAGAAAATGTGTAGCTAAAATGTGGAAATTAGAAAGTAATGTCAAAATAGAAGAATGGTTTAATGAAATAAAATATTGTCTCCCATTAGAACAAAATATCACCTATAATATGAGAGATGATTATGATATGTTTTGTCAAATTTGGGAGCCATATATGAGATTAATGAATATTCTTTGTTTTTCTATCCTTTTTTCCATCTGTGGGGGTTAGGGATGGTCGGAGGTGAGGGGGAAATTGAAAATTATTTAGTATCTATTATGAAGTGATATTGCAAGTTAATTTCAAATGTATGAAAGACACAAATAAATAAAATTTTCAAAATAAAATATTTAACTAGTGATACTGGTCAATGGGATTAAGGGGAAGACAACCCAAAATTTGAAATTCTACCTCACACAAAGAACAAAAGCCGTGGCTGTTGGAAGTCAATCATTTCACCCTGGGACATCAGTGCAAGAGTTCCTTCCAGTCATAACCACCTTCAACTGCTTCATTGCTCTTCCAGCCATGATGTCAGAAATGGGGATGGTGCTGATAATTGCTGAATGTTCCATTTTATTCACAGCTTCTCAGCAGAATAAAATGCTTCCGCCAAAGCCCAGACAACAATAAGGCACAAGCTATTAAGAGACAAATTATGTTGGTGGCATTAAAGCACCACGCAATGAACATCTCTGCAAAGAAGGAGTCTAACCAGCTATCCATTTGTTCAGGACCTACGAGTCCCTCACTGTCAAAATCCTGATGATTAAAGTTGAACCAGAACTCAACTGAATAAATGCCATGGTCAAAGGAGTATTTCAAAAACTGGGTGATTCATCCTGAACTCTTTTCCATCATCCACAAAAAAACACATCAGGGTTGTGTTGAAACTCATGACTTCACCTGATGAGTAGAGCAGCAATAATTCTCTTGGAGTTTGAAACTATTCGGGGTAAAGCAATGTACCTGAATGACACACCATCACCCACCTTAAACATTCATTTCCCCCATCACGATACACAGTGGCTGCCATGTGTATCACCTATAAAATGTTTGCAATTACTCCTACGGTTCCTCCCACATCCATGACTTCCGCAAGCAAAAATGAGTGCAGCAGTTGTTGGAGATCACCGTCACCTGCACATCACCCTTCTTCAATAACGCATTCTGATTTGGAAATGATTCCTCACTGTTACTGGGCCCAGACCCTGCAACAACTTCCCCAATATCACTTTTGGAACAAATTTTCCAGAAGGCTGTAGCCCTTCATTAAATCCCTTACCACTTTATGGAGAGCAATTACAGAAAATTCAGTACATATGTCCTTATCGATCTGTGTAGTTAGAAAGTGCCTGCATGTATTTAGACCAGTTCCCCAACCTCTGCAGAAAAACAAATAAGAGACCGATTTGTAACAAAAGTGTCATTGCCATCCCTGTCTGACTTGCCCAATAAATTAGAGACAGAATTGATTAATGCCCATCTGATGAGGATATATCTGCTAGAAGGCATTATGACAGCCTCGTTATGGCTGTGTAGTGGCAGTGAGGGGGAATTGACGTCACTGCCAACTGGCTGGATTTCTGCTAATCCCATGACTTCAGAGTGAAACATTGATTCTATTCCTGGCTGTTGCCTGGTGATTCCCATGACTTTTTCATTAATTTCCACACCATGTCTCTCCAAAACAAGAGCAACAGGAACATTCATGTCAGATGAACTAAGAGCATGGTTGGAGAAGCCTTTCCCAAACCACCTTTACAGTGCCATTGATTGGGTCCGGGGTTTGAATTCCATGCTTTCTTTAAGGAGTTGGTACCTTCTCCCCCATCTGCATGGATTTTTCCCGGGGGCTCCAGTTTCCTCCCACTATTTGAAACTTTAATTGGGTGTAAATTGGGCATCACGGACTCATGGGCCGAAATGACCTGTGACCGTGTTGTATGTCCAAATTTAAACATTTAATTTAAATTTGAATTTAAAATTAACAACCTTGCACTCAATGTCATCAAAACTAAGGAGCTGATTATTGACTTCAGGAAGGGAAAGCCAGAGGTTTACAATCCAGTGATCATTGGGGGAATCAGAGATGGAGAGGATGAGCAAATTTAAGTTCTTGGGAGTCACTATCTCGGAGGATCTTTCCTAGACCTAACACATTAATAGCATCATGAAGAAACCACGTCAGCATCTCTACTTCCTCAGGAGTTTGCGGCAAATTTCTACAGAGGTGTGGTGGAAAGTGCGCTAACTGGCTGCATCACGGTCTGGTATGGAGACAACAATACCCCTGAGCATAAAGGCCTCCAAGAGGTGGTGGTGACAGCCCAGGACATCACAGGCAAAATCCCTCCCCACCATCTAAAGAGAACGCTGCTGAGGGAGAGCAGCAGCAATCATCAAGGATCCACACCACCCAGCACAAGCTTTGTTCTCGCTGCCACCATCAAGAAAGAGGTTTAGGTTCCACAAGACTCACACTGCCCGGTTCAGGAACAGCTGCTACCCCTCCTCCATCAGACTCCTCAACAACAAACTCAGTCAGAGACTCATTTAAGGACTCTTACTTGTGCACTTCTTTGATTTTCTTTTTGTCATCTCTATATTGCACAGTCAGTTTGTTTACATTCGTTATCTGTTTACAGTACTTTATTTGTTTACATGTATATGCTGTGCACAGTTTTTTTTTGCACTATCAATAAGTGGTAATTCTGCCTCGCCAACAGAAAAAGAATCTTAGGGTTGTATTTGATGTCATGTATGTACTCTGACAATAAATCTGAAATCCAAGCATGCAGTGAAAACTTTTTAGCTGCCGGAGCTCACAAAATATCGTGACAAAGAGGTGTGGAGCTGCCCCATGAGGTGCCTGGTGCAGCTCTATGAGGGACTGGAGCTGTCCCGTCCAGTGAGCACCGGCAACACTGCACCCCTGCTGAAATCTTAAATCAAACACTCATCCCTGTAGCCAGCGCACCAACACTCTCCAATAAACTCTTTCACCAAAGCGAGGTTGCTGAATTCTGCCACTTCCCCCAGACAGCCTTCAGCAGTCATGCAAAGATCGAAGCCACTGCAGAATACATTCCAGCTGCAGCCCAAGCTCTCATTTTAAACAAAGACCTTCTTTAGATTGGCTGACTGCTCCTGTCACAGCAGTGACTGGTTCCTCACTGTTAGAATCAAACCAGGATTCACCCTACAATTCAACCATAAGACTTTACTCTGCAATACCTTGGTATCGAATTGGTGTGAATTATAATTGGGGTATCATTTTTTTTTGTTTATTTCATTTTAAAAATATTTTTATTAATTTGATAGAAATATTACATGTGGATATTGTTTAGATATTAATTAATTATGTAATTTTATAAAATACAATACAGAATCGGAATCACATATCAATTATACATCGTCTTATATAATTCTCAAAAAAAGTGAAATAGAAGAATTTCACCTCATATTCTAACACTGAGTTTTACATTGAGATTATCTCAACAGATCAATCTTTCTCATTGTAAAAAAAATAAGACCAATAGAAAATAGGACCCCCCCCCCCATGCTAATCTAACCCTTCTCACTAAACACGGCCACCAGCAAATAGGAAAAGAATCGAGTCTCAGCTTTTGGCCATCAGATAGAAAACCCTTAGAGCACCCCTGCTGAAGTCATCAAATTATAACCATCGTCCATGAATGGGCCCCATATCTTGTGAAATCCAACCCTTATCGTTAACAGTAGATTTAATTTTCTCCAAACTCAAGCAAGGCATAACATCCCGTAACCATTGCACACGAGCTGGTGCTCTGCTGTCTTTCCATCTGATCAAAATTGCTCGTCTGGGCCATCAGTGAAGTAAAAGCTACTCTTCTTTTTGGAGTTGAATTCTCTTCTAGAGAATAACCAAACAAAGCAATAGAAGGACACGTTTCTAATTTAATCCCAAGAATCTGTGATAGTTTTAAAGAAGTGTTCCCAATATTCTTGTAGTTCTGGACACATGAGTCAGAGAGGCCTCAAAAATTTTACATTTGTCACATAGTGGATAAAAATGAGGTAATCTAACTTTGGACATATGTATTCTATGTACAAGCATGTTCTCATCTGAATCTGAATTCCCATCTGAAATTGATGTATTCAAATCTCGTTCCCATTCTTTCTGGATTCCCATCCCTGAACATATTCTTAGGTCCATCAAATTATCAGTAATTGCTATTGATCCACCAAGGGAGAACTTAAAAACAAAAAAATAAATCAAGAACATTGGTATTAGGAATTAGATGAAAATTAGGGAATTTAGACTAAGACATGTGTCTAATTTGTAGATAGCTAAAATTATGCTGATTAAGAAGGTTGAAGTGAACTGTTAATTGTTCAAATGAAGCAACATTGCCTCAAGTATACACATTATTCCCCATCCAACAAATTCCATAAAACCTCCATCCAAGATAGAAAATTGAAAAAGATGATTCTTTATAAAAGGGCTAGAAAGAGAAACATCAAGATAGCCAAAAAATTGAGGTATCTTTTAAGAATTTCTTTTGAGAAATTGATTTTTTTCCCCCTTATTGCTATGAAACTTAGTAAAATGTGGAAGTAGGGCCATCTGGTGATTCTTCAAAGAACACGCCCAGGCATGGTTTGGCCTTCTTTGCTCTTTCATTTCATGACACCATTGGACAAAATCTCATTGTAATATTTTGGATGATTAATGGGATTTTGAAAGCATCCTGCACTCTGTTGTTGCACTATTGTGTAACAATAGTCTGTGGCTCTGAACCTACTCCTCCGAGTTCTTTCATTCGTTGCTTTTCAAAACAACAATCCATTTGTGAAGTGTCTTGGGCACTTCCCAAAGCTTTTGCAAAGGCCCTCATTGCTGGCCTGTCTGGCTTGAGCAGAGCTCCAGTATTTTAAATGAGATCTGTTTGAAGTGCTTGAAGGTCTTTGTACTCAAGTGTCAGTGGTGGGAAATTGAACTCATAACCTACCAGTTGAAAGGTGCTGCCAACTGAACCATGGCTAACACTGCAAGTTCAGGTACCATACAGTATAAATTATAGACTGCATGAAGAATATACACTAGTGGGAAATTGTGTCCTCCTCCCTCAGCCCCAACAGTCTCTATAGTCGAATTACTCTCTGTCCAAAATAATCGTAATAGGATCTAAAATTTCCTTCATCATCTTGAACAGTGGCATGACTTTTTCTGGGATTCACTGGCAGTTATGATTTTAACATCATAATGCCAGCAAATTCAGCATGGATGCAGAGTTCCAGACTTTTTTTTAGTTTAGGAGGGACATGCATGACAAATATTTTCCAAAGATAAATGATAAGTACCTGGAATGGGCTGCCAGGGGTTGTGAAGTAGCAGATATAATAGTGGCATTAATAGATACATTAATATGATGAGATAGCTATTGTGACAGATTATGTTGTATTTTGTATTGTGTATAGACATGTTTTAACGGAGATAAATTGTGGCAGCAGGTTACTGAGTGTAGGTCACTTACAAACACTTCAAACAGATCTCATTTAAAATACTGGAGCTCTGCTCAAGCCAGACAGGCCAGCTCCAAGAGCCTTTGCAAAAGCTTTGAAGAGTGCCCAAGAGACTTCACCAATGGATTGTTGTTTCGAAAAGCAACGAATGAAAGAACTCGGAGGAGTAGGTTCAGAGCCACAGACTATCTGGATGAAGGTTGCTGTTCTAAGAAGGTCATATGGTTTTGCAAGCAGAGAGAAAATAAAACAGACTTTTCTCTGAATGAGTGAGAGAGAGAGAGAATTCAGTTCTGCAGAGCTTCAGCAGCAGCTGGGACTGGAACAGGACACGCTGGTGAGCTTGTGGAAAAACCCCATTTTGAAGATGGGTTGTGAGTGCTTAGTTCAGCCTAGTCAAAGCCATTGTGGTCCATACAAGAGGAAAGGACTGGCTACCTAATATATCACTTGAAATAAGAAAAACAAAAAGGAACTCTGTGGTGACCTGAACAAAAGAAGTTATCATCTGGAAAACCCTGATGGGGCAAGTTTCTTCAGCAAGACACTGAAGTGGCTGATCTAAAAGAATCAGTTTGTAAACTTTTCTAAACTTACTCACACATTACATACACGTGCGCTTAGAATTAGAAGATGGTTAAGTAATAGTAATAAGTTAGAGTTTAATCCTGTTTAAAGTTAATTTAAAACAATTTTTGTATAAGTAACCATTTGTCTTGGTGAATATCTGTTGCTGCTATGTTTTGTGGTCCTCTGGGCTCGCAACACTATCAAGTGCAAATAGCAAAGTTTTAGTTGGATTTGGATATCATGTCCAGCACAGACACATGGGCTGAAGGGCCTGTTACTGTGCGGTTCAATGCTCAATATTCTATGGTATTTAGTCCCCAAGTTCCTTGTCAAGCCCCACCAACCACAGTTCTGTTTGCAGTGTGACAGAGTATTTTGAGATGGATTGGGAGGAATTGCGAGAGCAGCTTGCACACACACATTTTAAAGCACAAGAATTTTTGCAGGACTTTTGCAGAGTGCTCTTTGCAAAAGAGCAATAAAGTATCAACATACAGCTTGCTAGGGAGAGCATGTGATTTTTGCAGGCAGACAGAAAAGTTTTGGTCTCAGAGAGGGAGGGTGTGAAAATAATGAGAGAGAGGAGACAAATCAGTTCCAGAAGGTCAAAGCTGGCAAACTTTTGGAAGACTGTCTGGTCGAAGGATAAGGCTGTCTGTCTGAAAGGTGACGTGAAAGGAAGAAGATCATCTGGAGAATTCTGAAGGAGGCAAGTTTTGTCAGCAAGACTGATTGGAAAGGAATCAATTGCGGATGACCTGGAAAAGGAATCTCTCTCTGAAAACCAGCAAGAACCCTCCTGAGTGGTAACCATCTGCCTGTTAAGCACCAAAGACTGAACTTTGTTAATGCTAACTTCTGAGTACACTACAAGGGATTGGATCCAAAGAAATTTTCTAAACGTACATCTGCACTTAGTATTAGAGGGGGGATTAAGGAGGTTAAGTAATAAGTTAGAGTTTAATTCTGTTTTCTTATTTAATTATAATTAAAAACTTCTTTTGTTTAAGTAACCCTGTGTTGTGGTGCATATTCATTGCTGCTGGTTTTGGGGGTCCTCTGGACTCCGTAACAGCAGCAATTCCTTTGATAAATAAAAGGGAATTTTAAGTGTCTTACCTATTTGTAATCCTTTTTAAAATGTGCAATAACTTTTAATTGCTTGTACCATTTCAAGAAGGTTTTAGATGTTTCTGAATGTCAGGCATATTTAGATGCAGTGAAAACCTTGACAGCTTTGATAGATGGCAAAACAAAGAGAGAGCCTTTGTTGTCAGTGAACATTCACTTGACAGGGCTTGTTCTTCCTGCCCTGGGGGTCTTAGATACATAATGAAAGACCTCGCTGTCACTCACACCTTCCCACTGGACTCTCAAACAATCTCCACATGTAGACAAGGTAAGTTGATGTATTACAGTGAGGGAAGCAGTTGGTACTATTTAGCAAAACTGTGGACATTGTAACCTCTCATTTTTTTTTTAATTCAAACTCAAAAGCAAAGTATTTGTCAGGAGAGAATATAGTGTCTATTTCATCTGAAGGTGACATGCAGAATAAAACAGGCTATCCTAAAAGAGCAGGAAATTTGAAAGCCAATATGAAGAAATATCTAATGCTAAATGAAAATCTGAAACCCTCTCCCCAAAGAGATTGAGGCTGTCAAATTTCTAAACAAAGATTTTTTTTTTGTTTGACACAAATATTAAACATTATGGCAGAGGATAAAACAAGACAGAGATCAGTTAATGAACAGACTCAAGGAGCTGATTGACTATTTTAGACCTTTGCTGCCATGTTTCCAGAAGTAGAAATATTGACAGGGCAAACATGCCCAGCTAATCCTTTCCTGGAGCCTATTTTCATGACATGATAGCATGCCACACGATTTTCACTTTAAATAATGTCATGTAACTTCCTGCATGAACAACTCCTTTTCATGCACATCATTTGCAGAAACAACCACCATTATCCATGTAATGTTACTTTATTTTTGTTTTTTTTCCAGGGTACTTGCACTAGTAAGATCAGGTCAGATATTATTTATTCTTTGGCTTGGCTTGGCTTCGCGGACGACGATTTATGGAGGGGGTAAAAAGTCCACGTCAGCTGCAGGCTCGTTTGTGGCTGACAAGTCCGATGCGGGACAGGCAGACACGATTGCAGCGGTTGCAAGGGAAAATTTGTTGGTTGGGGTTGGGTGTTGGGTTTTTCCTCCTTTGCCTTTTGTCAGTGAGGTGGGCTCTGCGGTCTTCTTCAAAGGAGGTTGCTGCCCGCCAAACTGTGAGGCGCCAAGATGCACGGTTTGAGGCGTTATCAGCCCACTGGCGGTGGTCAATGTGGCAGGCACCAAGAGATTTCTTTAGGCAGTCCTTGTACCTTTTCTTTGGTGCACCTCTGTCACGGTGGCCAGTGGAGAGCTCGCCATATAACACGATCTTGGGAAGGCGATGGTCCTCCATTCTGGAGACGTGACCCATCCAGCGCAGCTGGATCTTCAGCAGCGTGGACTCGATGCTGTCGACCTCTGCCATCTCGAGTACTTCGACGTTAGGGGTGTAAGCGCTCCAATGGATGTTGAGGATGGAGCGGAGACAACGCTGGTGGAAGCGTTCTAGGAGCCGTAGGTGGTGCCGGTAGAGGACCCATGATTCGGAGCCGAACAGGAGTGTGGGTATGACAACAGCTCTGTATACGCTTATCTTTGTGAGGTTTTTCAGTTGGTTGTTTTTCCAGACTCTTTTGTGTAGTCTTCCAAAGGCGCTATTTGCCTTGGCGAGTCTGTTGTCTATCTCGTTGTCGATCCTTGCATCTGATGAAATGGTGCAGCCGAGATAGGTAAACTGGTTGACCGTTTTGAGTTTTGTGTGCCCGATGGAGATGTGGGGGGGCTGGTAGTCATGGTGGGGAGCTGGCTGATGGAGGACCTCAGTTTTCTTCAGGCTGACTTCCAGGCCCATTCAGATATTATTTATTGCCATCTAGTAAAACACATCCGTAATATTAGACAAAATTACCTTTAGCCAGCCAGAAAGCAGACAAGAATTCAACATTAGCATTAGCATTACTTGATGCCCCTTCCAGTCAGAGAAAGAGAAGCAAAAGAGGGTCCAACCAGTCACCGGGTGTCTGTGGATTCGCCTCCAGTGCTCAGCTGCTTCTGCAGCCGCGCAAGATGCCAATTCAGTTCAAACCATCGGCAGCCTGAGCCCAGATTCAGACCTCTGATACAATGAGGAAGCCTTCAGTGACCAGTGGTTCTCAGGAGACCTCCTTGCCCTCGGCATCCTCTGGAATCTGGGTTCCAATACCTTATTCTCATGAACTCATCTCCAGCAGCCTGCTGATTGGTGTGAGTCCTTTGACCTCAAGTCACTAGCAGCTCGGAGGAGTCACGTGATGGAGTAGTGGCCGGTAGGAGAATACCAGCCCTCTCCAGAAAAGAAGAAATAAAGTGAAGAAAACACAATGTTCAAGAAACACTAAACACAACAAATAAAAGATAAAGTTGTGGAGAAAAGAAAGAAAATGGCACCCAAGAAGGAAAAAGTAAAAACAACAAGAACAAAAAAAGAAGAAAAGACACTGGAAGAGAAAGGAGAAGACCTTACCTGCATGAAGAAACAGGGAATTGTCGTGGAGAAAAGAGCCTGCTCTCCAAGGTGGGTGACGACCCCGCAGAGTCATGACCTCCCTTCCGCTGGACTGCAAAATTGGCTCTCTGAGCCAAACCGAAGTGCGCCACTGTGCATGCACGAGGAGTCGCGTGTGCGCAATGCGCACACTAAGGAAAAAAGAAACACCGATGGGAGGGGGGGCCCAGCTGAGGAGCGAACTAACACAGCACGACCAGCTGAGGGATGCCCGACATCAGGGCTCTCAGCTGGAAGAAGAGGAAAGCGACAGGAAAGGGAGTGACAGGAAAGAAGAACAGCAACTACCCCCAAAGAAGAGAACCAACAGCAAAAAACCATGTAAAAAAACGCCCAGCAAAGTGAGGCAAGCAGCTCAACAAGAAAGTCAGAAGAGACACAGATATAAGGAAGAGAAGTAGAAGACACAAACAGAGGTGCAGACACAGAAGAAGAGGAAGAAGAAGACCAAGCTCTGCACAGAGGAATAGAAGGTAAAATAGATGGACAGAATATAGATTTTTAAAAATTTCAAGAACAAATGAGAGCATTAAAAGAATGGGTGACATTAGAATTTAGTGAAATGTAAAGTACAGAAGAAAAAGTGAGTAGAATAGAGCTGGACATGACAGAAATAGGGAAAAGATGATAAAATGTGGAAGAACAAGAAACAGCTGTAGAAATGGAAGTGAATGACTTAAGAAGAAAATTGGACAAAGTGACAAAAAAGTTAAAGAGTCACAAGGGTTGTTAGCTCAGAAGATGGATATAATGGAAAACTATAGTAGGCGAAACAACATAAAGATAGTGGGCCTAAAGGAAGATGAAGAAGGCACAAATATGAAAGAATTTATAAAAGAATGGATCCCAAAGGTCCTGGGATTGCCAGAAATACAGGAAGGAGTGGAAATAGCCCCGAACACTAGCCCCGAAACCACAGACACAACAAAAAAAAACAAGATCCGTTTCAGTAAAATTTCTGAGATACACATCAAGAAAAAAATATATTGGAGAGGCCAAGGAATAAAATTAGAGAAGACAAAAACTATTGGAATACAAGGGTCAAGAAATATTTTTTGACCCAGATATAAGTTTTGAACTCCGAAAGAAGAGGAAGGAATTTAAGACTGCAAAATCGATCCTGTGGAAAAAAGGCTATAAGTTTATGTTAAGTCACTAGCAGCTCACAGCCTGTATGGGTTCCTTGCTCCACAAATCAGCAACAGATTGTTGCCTGTGTGTGCCCTTCAGCTGCAGAGCTCCTTGCTGGTCTGCCACAGTGCTTACCATCATTAGGGTCATCTCTCTGCCTCGCCTTCTCAACAGGGGGGGCTCTCCCCATTAATAGTGACCTATGCCAGTCCACTGCCACCCCCACCTTCTCAACAGGGTGTGTTCTCCCCATTACTAGTGTCCTATGCCAGTCCACTGCCCTCCCCACCCCTCGCCCTACATGTCAAGAGTTTGCAACCCCTTGAGGCTGCTGCCACATACAAGCACCATCATCTTGAGCCCAGACCCTAGGGATCACAGGATTTTAAATAAAACACCATTCTCTCCTTCAACAGGCTGTTTAAAGCCTACCGGGAACTGTTGGCATTTGGATTGGGCAGTAGGATCCTCCTGTGGAAGGCTGTGTGTCTGCACCCTGCTCTCTCTGGGTCCCCACCAGTGGCAGCACTGCCGTGAAAGGAACTCTGTCAGCACTGCATTACTTTTACCTATCCTAAATACAACAGATCTCCTCACTTGTCAGGAAGAGGCAACAATGACTACTCCTCCTGAGAAGACTGAAGTGTCTATCCCTGTCAACTTTCTACAGGAGCTCTATCAAGAGCATCCTGGCTGCTGCATCAGATCAGATGTCAATCCACAGGAACATAAAAGCAGCAGAGAGGATTGCTGGGATTTACCTGGATGAGTTGCTAAAGAGAGCTCACAAAATCAGTGAGGTCCCCGACCACCAATTACAGCATCTTTCAGCTAATCCCATCAAAAGAGTGATACAGGAATCTCAGAGCCAGAACCACCAGGCTGAGAAACAGCTTCTTCCCAGGGGCAGTGAGAACGCTGAATGACTGAAACCTTCTATGACTCAACTATTTATCTAACAAATATTATTTATTGATTGGAATATTTGTTAAAAAGTTCTGTGCATTGTTTATCTCTGGGTGTCTGTGCGTGTGTTTACAATGTGTTGCACTGAGGACACTAGAATGCTGTTTTGTTGAGTTGTACTTGTACAATCGGATGATAAATAAACTGCATATTAATGTACTCAGTAGGACTGATAATCTTTCTGTCCTCTCTGTTTATTTCTCCAAGGGCATTCTCTGGCCTGCTAAATATTCCCAGTATTTTTAGATTTTTTTCAGACTTCCAGAATCGCAAGATCTTGCTCCCAACCCTCCCCCCTCCTCCCCACCCCCCCCCCCCCCACCTGTTGAGATACCTGTGATTATTATGTTGCCAGGAGCATGAATACTGTAATGGCCATATCACACTCAATAGTGGTACCCGTGCACAGACGCATAAATGTATTGTTACGCACGGCAGTAAACATGGCATAATAACAAGAGAGTTAGCTGTACATCGCGCCTTCCGAGTACTTCATTTTGTCCTCCCACTTACAAAATGGACACGGCGCCCCCACTACTTCCTCTGAGGCACTTTGGAAAAGATACATTTTGACCTTTTCCCTGATAACAGGACTGACATTATTAGAATCATCTTAGGTTTTTAAAAATGTATGAGAGTGTGGGCAAAAAAGACCAAGAAGAAAAGAAAGAATATGAAGTAGGAATAAACACCTAAATTGCTGTTATGTCCGCCTTGTCCTGAAATAGCATTAAATAAGAAGTTCTTCAAAAGAGGTTCACATTTTGAATGATTACTGCATTGCTGGATCCTGATCCCAAATTAAACCTGGGCAATTAACACAAGTTGCCGATGTATTAGTTTGCCGAGGGTTAACTTGGGAGAACGAGAAATGCTTTACTGTGAACCATCGTGGAATCATCCACTTTAATATTGCAACATGGTAAGGTTGAGTAATGAACAAAAAAAACCTCATGTTCCAGAGTTCAGAAGACAAAATTACTCACTGCAAAGGAGTTAAGTGACGAGCATTTGTTAGGAAATTACATGAGCATAAGAAATCAAGAAGAATGAAAAAGTTTTTCATGAACAAATTAGGCCTCAAACAACTGCATCATTTTAAATACTCCATGTATGGAAGACAGAGTTAGGATTGGAAGGTTTGTCACAATGTGGGGCTGCTTGGACTTTGACTGGTAATATCAGGCTGACAATGTTCTTCTCTGAGTTTTGTATTACAATTCATTCATGAGCTGCGTGTATCATTGAAAGGCCAGTATATATTGCCCATCTGCACCGACTGCGAGAAACTGATTCCTCACTCATTTTGCAGCCTTTAAAGGTCAAAGTGTCATCAGTCATGTTTGTGTTCAAGTAGTGTAGAATTGTTTGGTGCTGCATTGGAGTGTCAGCCATTACTTTGGTGCTCGAGATTCTGGAATGGGACGTACACAGAACATTCTGAATTAGAGGCACGTGAGACTCCCACTGAGCCACGTGTGAAAATAAGAATTAATAATATATGCAACGTCAGTTAGACCCAGTTCTTGAAAAAAAAAAGCTTGTCAGAGTTGACAATCTCCAAAATATCCTTTGTCAACAGCATCTGGCTTTTGGAATCAGTGATATCTCGAATGAAAACTGCTCCATCTGCAAGTCAGGGAAAGAAAATTTGTTGAATCCAGCCTCCTTTTCCACATTCAGGCCCATCCTTCTCAAGTCAAATTTATTGTCATCTGATTGTACAAGTACACCCACCTCTGGCCCTTGGTGAAAAGACATGCAGGCATACAATCAGATATAACACACAAACAGAGAAATGATATATATGCAGGACAAGTATTATATCGATAAAAATAAAGATTGTTCTGTACAATTGAGAGTCTCGGTGTTTAGTGGGAGGAGTTCCTTTGGTCGTTCAGTGTTCTCACAGCCCATGGGACGAAGCTGTTCCTCAACCTGGTGGTGCTGGCTCTGATACTCCTGTATCTCTTTCCCGACGGGAGAAGCTAAAAGATGCTGAGTGCAGGATGGAAGGGGTCCTCAATGATTTTGGGTGGCCTCTTCAGACAACGATCCTCATAGATCATGTTGATGTGGGGGGGAGGCGGGTTGGGGGAGGAAGGAAATTACAGTGATCCTCTTTGCCACTCTTATGGTCCTGTAGATTGATCTCCGATCCATTTCTCTGCAGCAGCCGTACTGCACTGCAATGCAGCCAGCCAAAACACTCTTGATGGAGCTCCTATAGAAGGTTGACATAATGGTGGCCCGTAGCATAAGAGTTCTTGATGTATAGTGGGGTGTGGTCGTTCCTGGTCCTCCTGAAGTCCACAAGCATCTCCTTTGTCTTGTCCATGTTGAGACTCAGGTTGCTATTCTCACACCATTTCAAGAGATTTTCCACCTCTTCTCTGTAGTGCGACTCATCGTTGTTGCTGATGAGGCTGACAACTGTTGTGTCATCTGCAAATTTGATGACATTGTTGGATCTGGCACTGAAGTCGTGGGTCAGTAGAATGAAAAGGAGAAGGATGAGCACAGGGCCCTGAGGTGTGTCAGTGCTTAGTATAATGGTGCTCAACATTATGCTACCAACCCAGACAGACTGTGGTCTTTCCATTGGGAAGTTGAAGATCCAATTACAGAAAGGGGTGCTAATTCCCAATGAGGTGAGCTTCTCTACCAGCTTCTGGGGAATGATCTTATTAAATGTCAAGCTGAAGTCAATGAACAACAGCATGGCTTATGAGGCATCATTCTCCAGTTGGACCAGGACAGAGTGAAGCGACAAGGCTATAACATTGCCAATGAAATGTTTTTTTTCAATAGGTGAATTAAAATGGGTCAAGTGTCCCTCGGAGGTCTGCTTTGATGTGTTCCATCACCAGATGTTCAAAATATTTCATAATGGTGGAGGTCATTGCCACAGGGCAGTAGTCATTGAGGCCTGTTGTTGTCACCATCTTGGGTACCAGGATGATGGTGGTTGTTTTGAAACATGTGGGGATGATGAACTGCTGCACTGAAGTGTTGAAGATGTCTGTGAAGACCTCCGTCAATTGGTCTGCACAGTCTTTCAGTACCCAACCAGGTATACTGTCTTGTCCTGCCACATTGTGTGGGTTCACCTTGGATGGGGGGACCTTCATCAGGGGGATATGGAGCTTTCTTTGGTATCTATCTGTTCTTCTCAAATCATGCATAGAAGATGTTCAGTCTGTCTGGAAAGGAGGCGTCATTCTCCTTAATTTGCAATGTTGACATGATCCATAACAGTCTTGATCTCTTGCCACATGCACCTTATGTCGCCAGTGTCACACAGCTGTCTGTAGATCTTGTGTGCATACCCTTGCTTTGCTTTCCAGATTGCATGGGAGAGTTCAGCCCTGGGCGATCTTAGTGTTATCCCATCCCGTTTTGAAGGCAGGATCACGAGCTCTGAGAACCTCTGCATGCAACCAGGTTAGCCCTGGTTGTGAAGTGTTCAATCTTGGTGACATCCTGAATGCACTTTCTGATGTAGCCAGTTACTGAGCTTGTATACGTTTCTATGTTTACATGACCACTGTAGTGGCCACCTTCATAAAACAGCTCCAGTCCATGGCTCCCTCCCACCACCACCATCCAACTCCCCCCATCACCCCCCCCCCCCCCCACAACCCCACCACATCCTGATCTCCTTGCAAATTGACCTAGTTTGCTTTGCCAGCCATACTTTAAAGCAAATACCCTGGTTGACAGCACAGCGATAGTGTAGATTATAAGCTAGAAGTGAATGTACAATTGTACTCACCCTCGTGCTGTGGTTAGGTCATTGAAGCATTTTCTGTTTGGCCTCCATGAACATGCCTCTGTGTTTTCACTGCTGACCTTCTCTATAGCCACAAACACTGCATCTTTTATTTCTGCTACTGGCTTTTCTCCTTTCAAACCCTGGAATATTATTTCCCTCCAGGTCCATATCTGGAGGACAAAAGTGAATCTTGGCTCTAACCTTTCAAAATTTCAAACCAATTAACCAGTTTCTCCGCTCTTCTCAACTCCACTTCCTCCAATTTACATTGTGAATTGGCCCTTTATGTGCCAGTCTTGAGTGGCTCATCACACTGTGCCTAGAAACAGCACGACACCAAGTTGTGGTGAAAAGAAGTTACTGATAGACATGCTGAACAAGCTTCAGGATATCTCACTGTTAAGGAGAGGAGATTCATAGTCAGAGGGTGTATAGTTAAAGTAGAAAGCAGTGATATAAGCAAGAACCACTCTTCAAACTATTTCCATTGAAGATATTGACACAAGCAGTGACTGGTTTTCAAAGCATACGGTGCAATGCTATGGGAAATGGCAGCTGTAATGTTCTGTAGCCAGCAACTGCTTGACAGAATTATTTGGAAACTGATCACAGTATTTACAAGACAATGATTGGCTTGTCAATGTTACATGTTTATGCATATATTCTTTCAGTATTGGGACAGAGCAAGTGTGTGACCTGACTGTGAAGTGGACCATGTCTAGAGAGCTGAGACACGAGACTAAGTTAAATTGGATTCCAATTAATTGTTTGAATGACACATTGAAACTACAAGCCATGAGTTCAGGATAAGGGTGATCAATGAATTTTAGAGAGGTGTGGAATATACAAAATAGGAAGGGATGAGTAGACAAGAGAGTCCTGGAGGAGGCAATCTCTAAGGAAAATGGAGAATGGAGGGGAAGATGTGTTTCATGGTGGGAACTTCCCACTAATCGCCCACTGCTGCGATCACAAGAAGTACTGCACTTGTATTTAAACCTCCTCCCACACCACTATTTGGGGCCCCAAACAGTCTGTTCAAGGGAAGCAACACTTCATTTACTGCATCTGATGCCTCCTGCATATCGAGTAGACTGGATGCAGATTTCATTGAGCACTTTCACTCTGTCTGCTGCAATGACCTTCAAGTGGTGAACCATTTTAATTCCACACACCATTACCACACCAATATGTCTGCCCATGGCTTCATCTACTGCCAAATCAAGGTCGCCCACAAATTAGAGGTGCAGCAACTTATATTCTCTCTTGGCAGTCCCCAGCCAGCCAGCATTAATATAAAATTCTCCATTTTATGTTAACCCCCTCCTCCAGTCTCTTGCTTTCCTTCATCTCTCTGTCTCCTTTCCTCTTGCTCCCCACCCCTATTATTCCTTCTCTTATCAGTGAGAAACTCCCTTCCCATCTTAGCTTTCACCCTTCCACTCGCATGTATCTAACCATTACCTCTTACCTGTTAGTGTGTATTCCTCCCCTGATCCTTGCTCCCTCCTTTCCTCTTCCCCCTTCCCTCTACCTAGCTTCCCTTATTCTTTGAAACATGAGTTATCTTTTATCTACTGTGGATGCTGCATGACCTGCTGAGTTTCTCCTGCACAATTGTGTATTGCACTCAACACCAGCGTCTGCAGAAAATATAAGTTATTTCTTTTTCTGTCTTGCATTTGTGTTAATTTAACTTTTTACTATTGTAGTTACTGTATCTTATGTACCTGTTTGGCTGCAGTAAGTAAGAAATTCAGTGAATCTGTGCATTGTACTTCTATGTATGACAAAAATTGTATTTAAAATTTACCTAATCTTTACAAAGGTCCCTCCACCTGATCTCTTCTGTCCATTTGTTTGGACCAGATAAAGTCCTGCTTTATTTATAGATTCAGGCTGTGAATGATTTTTCAATCACACACCACATTATCAACACACTTCTGTCATCTTCTCTGACAAACAACACCCATTACGCCTCAGTAAATAACAAATCCATGCTCATCAATTGAATGTTTCAAAAATTTCTCATGTTAAATACAAACTGTTAAATCAAAGTAATAATGTTTGGTCCACCTATTGGACTCTTTAAGATTGTTCTCAATATCAAAAGATCAATGGGTGGCTTTGAATGCACTAATGTCCGGGCCCTTTATTTAAAACTTGATCCATTGCACATCTATTCACTAAGAGGAAGTCAATGTTTTATTTATAATGTTATGAACCACATGTAACAAGCAGCAATAGATAATGAACCAGCCTGTGTTTGATATATAGTCAGGATAATGTGTATTATTTTGTAACCATGTAAGGTTACACCCTTCTCACTGTAGTAACTGTAGTGCACCATTGTGGGCCGTATGTATATGTGCATGTGTGAACAGTCTCCTGAGATGGTGGAAGGCATTAATAAGTAAAAGTCTCGTCTGTTATTTGAATCTTGCATCTCTAAGTTATTTAAGAAGCATCCCAGGTAACCCAGAGACATAACATGGTGGCATCGTTATAAGAGAACTAGAATAAAGTTGATTGTAAGTCACTGAAATACAAAGGGGAAGAAGAGAAAAAACATTACTGAAAAAAAATGGCTGGAGCAACAGCAGTTCACCCAGTGATGGACGGAAAGGCTGAAGACATTGTTGAATCGTTTAAAATGTTTCAGCATAAGTGCAGTTTTGCATTCAAAAGCTAATGCAACAACAGAGGAGAAGATCAGTTATATACTTCTCTGGACAGGGGAGCAAGGCCTTGACTTATTTAATTGCTGGGAGTTTACAGAAGTGGAGAAAAATGATGCAGAGCAACTATTTGTCAAGTTTGCTTCTCAACTTGAACCCAGGTCTAACCATAGAATTAAATGTGATGAATTTCAAGGCTTAATGTAAGAGACTAATGAAACTGTTGATAACTTCCTCACTAGACTCAAAATTGTTGCTGAAAATGCAGATTTAAGGATATAGAGGAAAGATTAATTGATCATCTAACATGGGAGAGTGTCCATCCTCAAGTACAAAATACCCTGAAGCTGGCCAAAGCTATAGACACAGCCAAAGCCTTCAAAGCAATGAGGACACAAATGAAATCCCTATCTATGCAGACCCACCCACAGCAAAGAGAAGGAAGGGTTGATGCTATAAAGAACACAATCATAAAAGTGCAAACCCCCTAAACTTGCAGGAGTTGTGGCAAACAACACCCCTTCGATGACTGAAAAAAATGCCCGCATACGGTTCTGAATATAGAACCTGTGATAAAGTAAACCATTGGGTGAAGATGTGCAAGTCTGCTATAAAGAAAACAATATTCACCACATAAAAGGAAACAACAATGAGGATTATGAAACCCAGATATTGGACATAGAATCCATACACCTTCACGAGATGCTGGGTGAGATGAAAGAAGGAAGCGAGTTGCACACAAGAATCCAAATACAGAGGACAATCCAGAACAAGCCTACGATATTTAACCTAAAGGTGATGCTGAACACTGGATCACAAAGCAATGTCCTTCCACTCAGACTCTACTGCCAGATGTTCCCAGAGAACATAAATAAAGGGTATCCAAAAGATGGTCCATTAGAAACAGCAAATGTCACATTAACGGCCTATGGTGGACCCATGATCAAACAGCTAGGGAGAGCTAAGGTCAATGGCTACCATAAGAGAAAGAACAACCTCTGTACGTTCTACATGGTAGATGCAAAAGGACCAGCAATTCTAGGTCTAGATAGCTGCCAGGATTGGCAATTATGAGATCCAGACAATGAAGACATCCAAAAGGATCAACAGAAACACACAAGAGAAAAGATTTCCACAGAACTACTTGCCAGGCCATGGCACACAGTGGGAGCAGTCTTGTTCACCAAGAATCAAGAGTGGTATTTAATAGTAGTCTGTTACTACTCAAAGTTTCCATTCGTCAAAAGGGTGAAAGAACTGAGACCATCAACAGTCACCTAAGAAATGCGAGCGCTCCCAGCTGAACAAGGAATACCTGAGCAAGTTATATGTGACAATGGAACACAGTTCAAGTCACAAGAATTCAGAAACCCGGCTGCAGGGTATGGGTTTATTATCATTACATCATCCCCATACTACCCCAAAGGTCATGAGTCCATTGAAAGACAAGTGCAAACTGTGAAACAAACACTAATTAAATGTCGTGAAACAAAAGAAGACGCAGACCTCGCTCTTCTATCATTATGAGCAACATCTTTAAAGGCTGATAATGAAGTCCCTGGCAAAACTTCTAAATAGCAGGAAATATAAAACAACTGCCAAGCAAAATACACCCCCCCCAGAAGACCAGGAGGAAACCAGAAGAAGACGAACTGACAGTCAAGAAGAAGGACGCCAGCATTATAACAAACATGCAGAAACATTGCCAGAACTCTTCAGAAGGCAGCATGTGCATATTCAAAAGCCGATGTTGAAAACACAGACCCCAGCCAAGGTCATCGGAGAAGCTGAGATACCAAGATTATACATTGTTGAAACAGACTCTGGCAATCAGCTAAGGAGAAACAGAATTCACATCCGGCCGACACAGACATGATGAAGCAGAAAGCTTTAATACCAGCAAAGCTGGTGACACCAATATCAAGTGAGGTATCAAGTGAAGAGACCACAACAAGCCACATCATCTACACGTGGAACAGCAACATAGAGCCCAACGATCGCAGCCAAATCCACAAGATGGACAAGCAACATACTGCCGCCAGTGCAATATCGATAAGGTGTATGGATTCTATATCCAATATCAGGGTGTCAGAGTCCTCATTGTTGTTTCCTTTTAAGTGGTAGATCTTCTTCTTGTCTTTTATCTTCACTGGTATTACTGTTTTCTTCATAGCAGACTTGCACATCTTCGCCCAGTGGTTTGCTTTTCCACAGGCTCTACATTCAGAACCATATGCAGAGCATTTATTTTGGTCATCAAAGGAGTGTTGTCTGCCGGACTTCCTGGAGGTCTTGGGGGTTTGCACTTTTCTGATTGTGTTCTTTATTGCATCAACCCTTCCTTCTCTTTGCTGTGGGTGGGTCTGCATAGATAGGGATTTCATTTACATCCTCGTGGCTTCAAAGGCTCTGGCTGTGTCTGCAGCTTTGGCCAGCTTCAAGCTATCCTTCCCTATAAGAGACTTTTGCACTTTGGGTTAGGCTTTCCCCCATCTTAGTTGATCAACTAATCTTTCCTCTATATCCTTAAATCTGCATTTTCAGCAACAATTTTTAGTCCAGTGAGGAAGTTATCAACAGTTTCATCAGTCTCTTGCATTAAGCCTTGAAATTCGTAGCATTTAATTCTCTGATTAGACCTGGGTTCAAGGTGAGAAGCAAACTTTACAAATATCTGCTCTGCATCATTTTTATCCGCCTCTGTAAGCTCCCAGCTATTAAATAAGTCAAGGCCTTGCTCCCCCTGTCTAGAGAAGTATATAACTGACCTTCTCTGCTGTTGCATTTTTTAAATAGCTTTTGAATGCTAAATTACACTTCCACTTAAACTTTTTAAATGATTCAACAATGTCTTCAGCCTCCCAGTCTATCACTGGGGGAGCTGCTGTTGCTCCAGCCATTTTTTTTCAGTAATGTTTTTTCTCTTCTTCCCTTTTGTATTTCAGTGATTTTATTCTTGTTCTCTTATACCACTCTCACCATGTTATGTCTCTGTATTACTTGGGAGGCTTTTTAAATAACATAGAGATGCAAGATTCAAATAACAGAAGAGACTTACACCATCTGAGGATACTGTTCACACGCACACACACACACACACACACACACACACACACACACAGTGGTGCACTACAGTTACTATAGTGTATTCTTACGCTGTTACAAAAAAATTCACATTATCCTGACTATATAACACAAGCATAGGCCTTTTATATTTGATGCCCAGAATTAGTGTTGAACTGATGGGAAGACTGGAGTTGTGGCTGCTACAGACTTACAATTTCTCATTGTATTACCTTTGAAGGAATGTCCATCCACACGAGCTGTGGCCATATCACTCCTGGTCCTTTTCTAGGCGAGACTCGAACTGGGAAGCTTCCACAAAGCTTCCAAGACCCTGGGACTAGTCTCTCTAAGTGACCGACACTATTAGTCACACTCAAAATGAAGCACTTTGCCTCGCAAAAGACCCTCCTGGCACAGGTCAAGCCATGAAAAAGGCCCAGTCATTCACAGAACATGCTTTGCTCTGAATTCCACAAAAATGGCTGGCCCCAAACACTGCTTCAAAAAGCTGCTTTCTCTCCAGTATCAGAATAGTTCTCCCTTTGCAAAATCACAATGTCTGCAAGTGTATTGAATTCTGGAACAGACTGTGACAAACCTTCCCTTAGTTCTTCCAATGTATCAAATTATCGCTGGGCTGTGACTTGTGTTGTTCTTCTGTGAAATGTTAAATGTGACCATTCAGTCCTTCCTGTCTATACTATCCCTTACAGTGGTAATCTCATTTCACTAAAACAAGAACTCGTAATAATAATAATAATTTAGGTATTTTCTAAGTAAATGATCTGAAGGATTGTACCTCAAATTCATATCAACTGTTATTTATTTGGTTATTTCCACTGCTGAATCTTGCATCTTTGTAATTCAGAAACAATGCAGCTTAGGTAAATGTATTATTTATTTCAATTTAGATCATTAATACTAGTGGTAAATAAACTAATTAAATCACGCAGAATTTGAATATGAATTTGACACTGATGGAGCATAGATCATTGCAGCTCAGAAACTTCATGAAGCCTGCTTCTGTTTATCCTTGAGGATGTTTGAACAATGACTCAATAGTACATGCATAGAGCTGTCATCAACTATAATTCAATTGAAAACTGCTATGAGAATTCAATTGTAACAAGGCATGAGTATGGTTGCAATAGTAGATGGAACAATCAAATTAGAAGTGGCTAAAATATATTGCAAACTGGAAATCTACCCAAAAGTGTTCTGGAGGTTTTCATAAATATTCTTTTCCCCTGACATATTCCCTTCTCATTTGCACTCAAGGTAGCTGGCCAGTATAACATTTCTGGGTTTTTTGGTTCCAATTTATTTATTTGTTTTTAAATTCCTTTGACTTAAGATTGTAACACCACTTTATTGATTTTGTTTTGCAATTATTGCTATGTGAATTTGCTAGATAAATTAATCATATCCTTGTCAGAGAAAAAGATAGCACTTCAGCATAATTTATCACAAAAATTGTGAATTATCTACTGATTTATGTCAATGTGCATCAGATTATAAATTATTTGACAAAAATGTCCTTTTGAAACTGAGATAGAGCCACTCCATACATCTGATTGATAAACATCAATTGGTATTTATGAAGCACATCGATGAGAAACCTTCCCAAATACTAACTTATATTGAAATTTTCTGAAAATACAGATCCCATCTGTCAGGTAATGTGCCAGATCGAAAGAGAGTTCTGGACTTGAATGGATGAGTATGCAAAGTTGATTTCTGGGGAAGAGGAAAGGAAGGAGAAAACAAGGCAGGGGAAAAACCTGGGAGAGTGCCACCTATTTGTATTTGGAAATCTCATTTAGGGTCCTTTGATCATCAATGGATCGGGCCAGTTTCAGTTGCTCCCTGGGGACCCATCTGAGAAGCAGGTCGAAAATGGAACAATTGAGAATGAGAAAAACTTGGATTCCAAGTGCTGAATCATTCCAATCAAGCAGTTAAAGTCAAGGCGAGAAGTTAGCAGAAAGCAGAGGAGTCAATGTTAATGCCATGTGGCTGGAGAGTTCACAGTCTGTGGGTGGTCAGGGTGGGATAGTACATCAGGCCATAAACAGACATGAGAGTCTGGGAGTGTGACTCAGATTTGAAATTGTTGGCTACTGGGAGGTCACTGTGAATGCAGATGGAGAGGACATGTTCAGCGAAGCAATCCCCCAATCTGCAACCGGTCTATCCAATGTAGAGAACACCACAAATGGAGCACTGGATGCAGTAAATTAGTTCTGTGGATGTAGAAGTGAAGTGTTGCTTTGCTTGAAAGGCCTGTTTGGGGGCCCCAGTCCTCCTGCAGCCACAGGGGAAGATTCTGGGATGGGGAGATGGGCAATAGGTTGGGAGGGATGAGTGCACAAGGGAATCACCGAGGAAGAAGTCCCTATGGAAGGCCAGGGAAGCAGAAGGAAAAATGTGTCTGGTCATGGGATCTTATAGTAAGTGCCTGAAACTGCAGCAGATTATGTGTTGGATGCAGAGGCTCGTAAGGTGGTAAGTGAGGATGAGGGGGATTCAATGTACATTGCATCTGGGGCAGAGGGGCCAGGGCAGATGAGAAAGAAATGGAGGAGATGCAGGTGAGGGCTGAGTTGATGGTGGTGGAGGGAAAGCCACGTTTGTGGAAGAAGGCAGACATTTTGGAAGATCTGGACTGGAACCCTCATCTTGGCAACAGATATGGCAGAGACAGAGAAATTGAGAGAAAGGGATGGAATGCTTGAGGGGACAGGTGTGAGGAAGTCTAGTCAAGGTAGTTGTGGGATTTGGAGGGTTTATGTGAGTGGAAAGCTCATTGCCTGAGATGGAGACAGGAACAGTAAAGTATAGAAGTGTAAAGGAACTGGCCGAGATCCAAACCATATCACCTCATCTGTGAAACATGGTGGTGGGAGTGTTCTGGCCAGGGCATGTATGGCTGCCACAGATACTGGTGCACTTATCTTCATTGATTATGTAACAGCTGATGACAGGAGAAAAATGAATTCTGAGGTTTATAGAAACATCTTAACTGCTCAAGTTCCAGCAAATGCCGTTCAACTCATCTGTTGGTGCTTCATCCTACAGGAAGACAATGATCCCAAACATATTGCTGAAGCAACAAAGGAATTTTTCAAAGCTAAAAGCTGGAAAATTCTTGAATGGCCAAGTCAGTTACCTGATCTAAATCCCGTTGAGCGTGCCTTCCATATGCTGAAGAAAAAACTTAAGGGGACAAGCCTCTGAAACAAGCAGGAGCTGAAGATGGCTGCAGTAGAGGCCTAGCAGAGCATCAGCAGAGAAGATAATCAGCACCTGGTTATGTCTGTGAAACAGAGACTTCAAGTAGTTATTACCTGCAAGGGATATGCAACAAAGTACTGAACATGACTACATTAATATATACACCATTGCTATCTCCTGAATATTATGGTGCCCTGAAATGAGGGGAACTATGAATAAAAAAAGTGCTGTAATTTCTACATTGTCAAACCAAAATGTATACAAATACCCTTGAATATAATCTGGACTGTGTACTTTTTAAAAAATTATATTTAACAAGTTTAAATCCCAACAGTAAGCATATTTCATTCAATAAAAAGACTTTAAAAATGACGCATATGGTATCCAACCCCTCCCTCCCTCCCCAAACCCCCAAAAAGAGAAAAAAAAAGACTGGAGAATGTCAAGGGGATAAATTGTATATGGTGAAGATTTTAATAATAATAATTATGCTGGAGGTTACCAAGAGATGGGGGTCTTCAGAGAGTCAGTTAAACATCCATACCCACAGTTTGCAAATATAGGCGCTCTATTTTCCAAAATATCTTTTGTTTATTTCATAAACTATAAATAATCTTCTCAAGTGGAATACAGCTACGAAGTTCCGCATGCCACCTCTCCATCCCTAAATCCATGTCCAATTTCCAAGCAACAGCTGCACACTTCTGAGAAAATGCTGAAGCAATTTGTACAAATTCAATTTGATACATCGTTAATTTCCATTTAGGTCTTATAGTCCTAATATTACCCAACAAAAATAACATCGGATCCTGTGGAAACTTTACCCCCGTTATTCGTTCCGAAACATTTCCAACTTCTGCCCAAAAATATTTAACTTTAGGATATTTCCAAGTGGAATGCAAAAAAGATCTAATCTCTTGACCATCTCCAAAACATAAATCTGATAATGTAAGGTTCTATTATTTCATTTTTATTTTTTGAGGAGTCAAATATAACTGATGTAAAGAAATGATATTGAACCATTAGTAATTTTTGTTATATTATCGCTGCACAATTCCATCCAGTCTTTGTCATCTATTTGTCTATTTAAATCCACTTCCCATCTTAATCTTGACTTAAGGTCCCCTATTTCAGGGGCTTTCCTTTGAAATAAATTGTACATTACAGAGTTAAATTTATTTACATTACTATTACAGATCAATAATTCCAATTCACAATGTCAAACTCCAATGCATTTCATCAGTCAAAAAAGCTTTAACTTGATAATAGCAGAAAAAGTATTATTTTGCACATTAAATTTATTCTTCTTTTGTTCGAATGTTATAAATCTTCCAGCTTCAAAACAATCCTCTATTCTCTCAATACCTATCCACATCCAAGTATTCAAAAATTGATTATCCTTTGAAAATGGAATAAGTCTATTTTGACAAAGATTTTTTTCCTGAAATGAAACCTTTCACACTGATTTCATGATCAATTTTATTCCATAATTCAATCAGATGTTTCAAAACAGGTGCATCTCTACTTCCAACCAACAATTTTGAACACCACATATAAATAAAATTCTGTATATTAATTTCTCCTATTTTACTAAGTTCTATATCAGTGATTCTCAATCTCCCCTTCCCACCCACATCCCACTTTAAGCAATCCCTTGCTAATCACAGAGCACCCATGGCATATGGATTACTTAAAGTGGTATGTGAATGGAAAGAAAAAGGTTGAGAACTACTGCTCTATATTAACCTAAGCAGGAATCTTATTTACACCAAAAAATGCATTAATAAATCTCAATTGAGCTGGAATCTGTACTTTAATCACATGTCAATTGTTTGATTACAAATTTAAAACTGTGGAACATCGGGGCAAATAAAGGTAAAAAAGTGTAATTGTCATTCTGGAAGGCACTCTATACCATCTGAACAGGTAAAACATATGTGGCAGAGTTAAGTAGTGGTTAATGAATCATTTTTCTGGATGTATTCAGGGTATCGCTTTAGAAAATCTCAGACATTAAGTAGTTTTGAATGTCATTATTTGCTCGCAAATTACGTCAGTAGTAGAAAAATAAACCATTGTCACAATGTATTGTTGGGATACAAAGGTGAAATGAAATGAAGAATGATTGACGAACATTTAGAGGAGAATAATTTCTCGACTGGGTAATCATGTGGACAGATGATTCATTGACAATAAAGATTTTGATCATGGCAGGATGTTGGAATTGATTCCCTTTAACAATATCAATGCCTGACAAATAAAACAGAGAAAGCCTTGCTTTTCCTGGATTCTCTTCTCAGTTTGCCTAATCACTGCAACAAAGACTTGTGAATTCCTCCCACCGTAAAACACACTCACTTGAGATGTGGTTAATCCTTTGTGTTCTTTATTTTTTTTTTTTTTTAATTTTTTATTTTTCACACCATAAATCACAATAGCCATGATATACACTTTTTCTTTTCCACACATTTACAGTGACTTTTTCTCCCTCCCCCCTCCCTCCTCCCAAGCCACCCCCCCATCCCCCCCCCCCCTCTCATCCATTTTAGTTATACAATCTAGGTTGCATTAATTCAGTTAGATAATGTTGTCATTCAACAAAAATACACCAGAAATTCTACTGAGTCCATTCTTTTCTTTTCTTCTCCTTCCATCAACTTAGGTAATGTTTGTTCCCGGTAGGTTTTCGCTATTGTATTTAATGTAAGGCTCCCATACTTGTTCGAATATTTCAATATTATTTCTTAAACTATATGTTATTTTTTCTAATGGAATACATTTATTCATTTCTATATACCATTGTTGTATTTTCAAATTATCTTCCAATTTCCAGGTTGACATAATACATTTTTTTGCTACAGCTAGGGCTATCTTAACAAATCTTTTTTGTGCATCCTCCAAGTCAATTCCAAATTCTTTATTTTTTATGTTACTTAGGAGAAAGATCTCTGGATTCTTTGGTATATTGTTTTCTGTTATTTTATTTAATATCTGATTGAGATCATCCCAAAATTTTTCTACTCTCTCACATGTCCAGATTGCATGAATTGTTGTTCCCCTTTCTTTTTTACATCGAAAACATCTATCAGATACTGTTGGGTCCCATTTATTTAACTTTTGCGGTGTAATGTATAGTCTGTGTAACCAATTATATTGTATCATACGCAGCCTCGTATTTATTGTATTTCTCATCGTTCCAGAGCATAACTTCTCCCATGTTTCCTTTTTTATCTTTATATTTAAATCTTGTTCCCATTTTTGTTTAGTTTTACCATTTGTTTCCTCATTTTCCTTTTCTTGCAGTTTAATATACATATTTTTTATAAATCTTTTGATTAACATTGTATCTGTAATCACATATTCAAGGTTACTTCCCTCTGGTAAACTCAAGTTGCTTCCTAATTTATCTTTCAAGTAGGATCTCAGTTGGTAATATGCCAGCGCTGTATCTCCCGTTATATTGTACTTATCTCTCATTTGTTCAAAGGATAAGAATCTACTTCCTGAAAAACAATTTTCTATTCTTTTAATCCCTTTTTTTTCCCATTTTCTAAAGGCAAGGTTGTCTATTGTAAAAGGGAGTAGCTTATTTTGCGTCAATATTAGTTTTGGTATTTGGTAATTTATTTTATTTCTTTCTACATGAATCTTCTTCCATATTCTTTATTTAATGTAAAAATGGTTCTACTGTGTCCCACAATACAAAGCTGTTGTAGACAGCCACTCCTATTTTGGCTGTCTGCACCCGCTGCAGCCACTGTACTTGCCACAATGCTATTGCGCATGCCCAAGTCCCCGCAAAGCGCGCTAGTTTAAAAAAAAGAAATCAAGCTTGGCTGGTGGTGGACGCCATTCCCAGGGGCTCCCATTATACAATGTATTGCTGCATTTCTTCTTTTCTTTCTTTGACTTGGCTTCGCAGACGAAGATTTATGGAGGGGTATGTCCACGTCTGCTGCAGGCTCGTTGGTGACTGACAAGTCCGATGCAGACAGGCAGGCATGGTTACAGCGGGTGCAAGGGAAAATTGGTTGGTTGGGGTTGGGTTTTTCCTCCTTTGTCTTTTGTCAGTGAGATGGGCTTTGCGGTCTTCTTCAAAGGAGGTTGCTGCCCGCTGAACTGTGAGGCACCAAGATGCATGGTTGGAGGCGATATCAGCCCACTGGCGGTGGTCAATGTGGCAGGCACCAAGAGATTTCTTTAAGCAGTCCTTGTACCTCTTCTTTGGTGCACCTCTGTCTCGGTGGCCAGTGGAGAGCTCGCCATAGAACACGATCTTGGGAAGGCGATGGTCCTCCATTCTGGAGACGTGATCCACCCAGCGCAGTTGGGTCTTCAGCAGCATGGATTCAATGCTTGCGGACTCTGCCATGATGTTGGTGATGAAGTCATTCCAATGAATGTTGAGGATGGAGCGGAGACAGCGCTGATGGAAACGTTCTAGGAGCCGTAGGTGATGCCGGTAGAGGACCCATGATTCGGAGCCGAACAGGAGCGTGGGTATGACAACAGCTCTGTACACACTGATCCTTGTGTGTTTCTTCAGGTGGTTGTTTTTCCAGACTTGTGTAGACTTCCAAAGGTGCAATTTGCCTTGGCGAGTCTGTTGTCTATCTCTTTGTCGATCCTTGCATCAGATGAAATGGTGCAGCCGAGGTAGGTAAACTGGTTGACTGTTTTGAGTTCTGTGTGCCCGATGGAGATGTGGGGGGGGGGGGAGTGGGTGCTGGTAGTCATGGTGAGGAGCTGGCTGATGGAGGACCTCAGTTTTCTTCAGGCTGACTTCCAGGCCAAACATTCTGGCAATTTCCGCAAAACAGGACGTCATGCACTGGAGAGCTGGCTGTGAATGTGCAACTAAAGCGGCATCGTCTGCAAAGAGTAGTTCACGGACAAGTTGCTCTTGTGTCTTGGTGTGAGCTTGCAGGTGCCTCAGATTGAAGAGACTCCCATCCGAGCGGTACTGGATGTAAACAGTGTCTTCATTGTTGAGGTCTTTCATGGCTTGTTTCAGCATCATGCTGAAGAAGACAGTAAAGAGGGTTGGTGCGAGGATGCAGCCTTGCTTCACGCTGTTGTCAATGGAGAAGGGTTCAGAGAGCTCATTGCTGCATTTAACAGTAAAGCATTCGTCAGAGGTTGCCACTTTGTGTTGTCTGGTTATTTGATGTAAAAACAAGCATGGTGTATTGTGGAGAATGTTGCCACGCAGATGACCAACACGACTGTTTTTATTTTCAGTTTTAGACGCAAAAAATTCCTTCTGGCAAATCAAACTTGACAACAAGTCATCACTGCTGACCACATTCAGCATGAGTTTTGGCTGATACAAATTCCTGCGAATGCCATGTGGAATCAAATCAGCCAGTGAGGTTATTAAAAGATATATAAAGCACATCTTTGCAGGGTATCCCTGTGCCATCATTGTTGATGATGTACTTGTAGGTGGAAAAGATGTGAAAGAACACAATGCACATTTTAAAAAGGTACTTGACAGAGCTCGGAAGGTTAATCTTAAACTCAACCTCGGAAGTGCAGATTTTGGCTGAACCAGGTCGGTTATGTCGGCGATGTTTTCACAGGAGAAGGCCTGAAGATGGACCCTTCAAAGATTAGAGAAATCAGTGAAACGCTAGTACTAACAGATGTGACATTGCTACAATGTTTCCTGAGCTTGGTCAACTACCTGAGCAAGTTCATTCCGAACTCCATTTATCTTATTGCTCCACTAAGGCAGCTGATGCATAAAGATGTGGTTTGGACCTGGAAGGAGCAACAACAAAATGCATTTCACACATTAAAAAGGCATATGTCATGCCCACCTGTTCTATCATACTACAACGTATAAAAACCAGTCATGCTAACCTGAGATGCATCACAGCACGGTCTGGGTCCAGCATTCCTGCAAGACGGACAACCAGTGGTGGACACATCCAGGTCACTCACCGACACGGAAACCAGATATGCCCAAATAGAGAAGGTGGTGTTAGCAGTAGTTTTCACCTGCTCAAAATTCAACAAGTACATTTATGACAGGCCAGTGACCATAGAAACAAACCATTTATCTCTAGTCATAATTCTGAAAAAGACAATCCATGCGGCTCCTGCACAATTACAGAGAATGATGCTCAGGCTTCAGAAATACAACGTGACTTCAGTTTACAAATCCGGAAAAGAAATGCACTTAGTCAATGTGTTATCTCACGCTCCCAGGAAATGCACAATCAGATGAGCTGAGGAAGAGGACACGTTATGGTTCTCAAGTTGCATCCAAATATCGGTTCTGCCAGCATGCATTTTGTTGTCGAGTGTGGGGTTGTCCTGTATCATAACAGAAAATTTGCAATCCTGTGATGACACATTATGTTTGACAACTTCTGGCCTTCATAGCTGTTTTAAAAGCCTTTGGTATTCAGATGATAGGGTGCTGATAAAATGAGTCTTATATTTTTTTTGTTGTTGCATGAATTGGTTGAAAGCATCAGACAGAAATTGTGGTCCATTGTCAGAGACCAGCTCTATTGGCAAACTGTACGTTGCGAAAATACTCCTTAGTCTCTCAATTGTTTTATCTGCTGTTGTTTGCATTTGGGACACCATAGGCCATTTGGAGTGCACATTCCAGCACTCTCAGAAAGATTTTGACCATAAATGGACCAGCAAAATCAATGTAAATTTGGTGCCAGGTGTTTGAAGATTTTTTCAGGGATTAGCTTCAGCTTGTGGTGCTTTAGGTTATATTTTTTGGCCAATGTGACATCTTCTCATGGTCTATTTAATGTCCATGTTCATTGATAGCCACCAGACATGCATGCGAACTAGGGACTTCATTCTGACCATCCCTGTGGAGTTCAGTTGACATGGTTGCTTGCCGTTTCTTTCTTGTTCCCTGCAATAAACAACCCTCTTCAATTGACATCTCATTGTGTCGCCTATAATAAGGTTTTAATTCAGGCCTAATCTTCTTGGCCTCAGGCCATCCATTTACAGTGAAATACAGGATCTTTGATAAGGTCACCTCATTTCGTACCTCTTTACTGGTAGTTTTTGCTGTAATTGGCAGTTTTCCTTCCCTGGACTATGTTTTAAATCGTAATCGTATGATGCAAGCTGCATTACCCATCTTTGAATTCTTATGGGCACGAATACCAGAATGCTTTTCTTCAGGCCCATGATTAAAGTCAGTTGTCTGTCACTAAGGTGAACTTTCTACAAGAATCTTTTGACACCAAAAATTATGGCTATTCCTTCCATTTCAACCTTGTGCATAATTCCATTCACAGGGTATTAAAGAGCCAGAAGCGTAACCTGCAGGTTGTTCTTTTTTTCTGTGACCTGTGACAATATTGCTCCTAACCTACTGGTGATGTATCGACCACCAGGGTTACTTCTTTGCCTGGGTCATAGTGAATGAGAACATTACCTTTTTAGGTCAGCATTTTGTTCAACCACTCGAAAATGTTCTCTCTTTCTGTAGTCCAACACCATTGTCTAGTAGTTGGTTAAATGGGTTGTTCAATGTGGACATATTGGAGATGTGTTTTCAATAATGGGTTCACCAAACCTAAGAATGACTGTAATTCCACTCAATTTGTAGGACAAGGTGCCCGGCGGACATCTTTGGTACCCGCTGTGTTCATCCAGACTCCCTCACTGTCAAGTGTAAATCCTAAATATCCTAAATATGTAACTGATGTAGTCTGACCTTGGCTTCCTTCAATTGGGTTAGTGTTTTTTTCCAGGTTTGCCAAGTGCTCTGTGTCGTTGCAAGAGTAGTGATAATGTTGTCTAGGTAACATCCCACATTTATTCTGTGCAACAACTTATCCATTATCAATTGAAAGATCACAGGCACTGCTGATACTCCATGTGGCATTCTGGTATATCTAAACAATCCTAAGTGAGTATTGATTTCTACATATTTTCTTGACTCAGAATCCAATTCAACTTGCTTGTGATAAATCCAAATTCATGAATTTCTTACCATCATTCAATATTTGGACCAAGTCTTCTGTTCTGAGATTTGGATGTTGGGGTACTTGCCGAGGCTGATCAATGGCAACCTTATGGTCAGCACAAATCGAATTTCACCCCTGGGTTTTCTAACAGGAACTATGGGGATAGCCAAATCACTGCAATGCAGTTTCTCAATGATTCCTTTGTTCAACTTCGATTCCCTTCTTTATCGCAAAAGGAACCATCCTTAGTTTGAAGAATTTGGGGTTGGCTTCCAGTTTCAAGTGCAGTCTGGCCTGGACTCCTTGGACTTTCCCCAGCTCTTTTCGAAATACTATCTGGTACTTTTGGAGCACTTGCTCCAGTTTTGCTTTTTGTTCTGGCTCAATCTGTACATTGTTTTTTATTGCCCCAATGTCCTTCCAATCCAATTGGATTCGTGACATCCAATCTATTCCAAACAAAGTGGGTCCCTTTGTGTCCATGATGTAAAGGGGTAATCTTTTAGATCTCTGTCCCTTATTTTTGATGTCTACCTTGCATTTTCCCAGAACTTTAATTTTCTCTCTGGTGACTGTTTTCAACACCTTGCCGGATTGTCCTACCTTGAGATTGGGTAATACTCTTGTTTTTAAGCTCTTTGGCAATAAGACAACAGGGTCCCAGTGTCCTGTTCCATCTGAACTGATTTGTTGTTAATGGGAATCAAAATATCTGAATTACAGTTTTTCACATTATTAACCGACATTACTTACATTGCCTTGTCCTCTTCAGAGCCACTTGGATTGTTGCTTGAACTTTTGTCGGAACTTTCCTCTTCCTCCTTGAGGTTCTCACCTTGAATGTATTTTTTTCCTCGACTTCTGATTTCCCTTCTTGGGGTGACTCTCTTTCACTTGTTTTCCCTTTTCTTTGGGCACCTGGACTTAACGTGCTCCTCTTGGTAGCATAGGTAAGATTTGACTTTTTTGAAGAAACAGTTATCCCAACTGTGATTACTTTTTCTGCAGCATAAACATTCTTGGCGTTCCATTTTCTTTATTTGATGTTCCTGCTGCTCTCCTTGTATTATACCCTGGTTGGTGTTGGCTGTTTCAAAACTCAGTGCTGGTCCATATGAATCGTCAATGTTTAATTATCTTTTACTCAGTAATTGTTGTTGAGCGTTGCAGTTAGCAAAACCGATGAGTAGCGTGACCTTTAAGGCTTAATTAAGAATATTTCAAACTCACAGGTTTTCGATAACCTACTCAAGCCAACCATATATTGGTTCACTCTTTCCCCTCGTTTCTGGTCCAAAACTAGTATCCCTCTGCCGTCTCTATTGATGTTGGGGACAACAGAATTCCTCCCACTAGGGCACACAAAACAGAATATGACATAGAATCTGGCCTTGCAGACACCGCGAGGGAATTTATCAGGCTACATGTCCTGATTCCTACCTCACTTCAAAATGTTGCCCACTTTCTTAAATGGCCCTCTGTATCTCCTATTCACTGGGTGGTACAGAGCAAATTGAACCTTTCAACATACTCATCCCAGTTTTCTGATTCCTTGTGCTCTTCACCTTTGTCAATGAGCTTCAGCAGCTCAGGGTCATTGCAGTTTCAGTTTAAAGTCTTCTGTTCTTCCCCCACCGATATTTGGAGTGTGGGATAACATTTATTTTGATCCTTGTCACCATTCTGTTGTATATTCCTCCCACTGTAGAACACACTCACACGAGACATGGTTAATCCTTTGTGTTTTTTATTTATTCTAAAATGATTCTACTGTGTCCCACAATGCAAAGCTGTTATCTGACATCACACGCATGCGTGTTCCAAAATGCAGTGCAATATTTTCTCAATGTTTTAAAATATTTATACCATTACCTGGAAGAGAGCAGCAACAAAGATGATTTAACTTACCACATCTTCAAGACACGATATTTCCCTGTGTCCAATTTATTTATTTTCTTTGGTGAACCACTGATTCAGTGCTGATAGTAGGGTGACAGGCTTCTAGATTATTAGCAGGATCCCAGCATCCATAGTTCTCCCTCATTTATCACAGTGAGGAACATCAGCTAATTTTCAATTTAGCTTTGGGGTAATATTAATGTGAAACTGCATTTTTAATCCTCACTGAGATCTTTGACCGAGTACAATCCTAAATTCAACCGCATTGGTTGAATTTATGGCATATCGAATGCTCTGCCATGGTGGCTATTCTCAACTTTAAGAACATTGCAGACCATTGCTGCTGACCTCTGCCACACTATTCACTGCTGCATGCAACATTTAGGAAGTCATCCAACTACTTATTTAAGAAGATTTTGTGGAGAAAATAGTTTGGACAGAGACATTAGCTTGCATTCATAAACTGCATTTGCATCACTTCAGAGATCTCTTTCAACATCAGGCAACGCTGTTTGAACAAAGTCATTCTCTCCAGATCCCTCTGTCCTTCGGGGGAATATTTTCCCACAACCACTCCTCTGTCCTCATTCCATATCATGTCACAAACAATTCACTCAGCATTAACACCTCATTGGGAATGGAAGAGTGTTCCTACACGAGTTGACTGGAAATGTGGCTTCGGCCGGGAGACGTGTTTATTGTCACAAACATTGTAAGTGAGAGAACAGGCAAGATAGTGATGAAACTGGAAATGACCTTGATTGACACAGAAAAACTGCTCTGAAAACTACACATCTGAAGACCTTGCTCCTATTTTCATGAACAGTGTTAGGGTAAACCTGTTGAGTTGATTTGGTGCCATACAACTATTTAAAGTCAGTTCCAGAGCTCCCATGAGCTTTGTTATGATGGCTTGATGGTTCAAACCAGAAGCTGCTTTCAGGTGCAATCACCAGGAGAATGTGGCTCTGGAGTGGCTGCAGGCATCTGTGAAGAGATGTTCAGGTGGCAGCACTGAAGGCGGGGTTCTGCCACCTGAAAGGTCTGGAATGGGGAGAGGTGCCAAGGAGCAAATGTCGGCTCCTGAGTTGGGGCAGAGGCAGCCGTCTGATAGCTCCCCTCCTTGCTGCCTGACAGCCCCCCCGGCGCGGGATGTCAGGGCTGGGGCGGCCTGCGCAGGACTACAGGGCTGTCATCAGCCTGCCCCCTGCTAGGCACCTGAAAGCTGCTAGCCTTTGCCTTGCTGCTTTCAGGTGCCTAGGGCGAACACTCCAAAACTAAGAATATACCTCCCTGAGGTGGGTTGAGTAAGTGCTCCTCGGGGAAGGGTTCTCCGCTTTCAGGTGGCCTCCCGACAGCTCCATTCAGGTATTTTAGGCGGCTTTACATTCAGGTATTCTGGCCACCTGAAAATGGCTAGAGTCAGACTGGGAATGGGATGTAGAATTAAAGTGATGTGTTCAAGATCCCCTTGTGGATAGAATGGAAGTGCATATCAAAGCTTAAGTTGGCTCCTTTATATTGCAAATAGCAAACAAGAAATATTAAACATGAATATGCAACTGATATGCTAATTCACCTGGAAGGGGTGTTAAAGATGTGTTACATTTTTGATGCCCATCATATCTTGTCTCTTTTAATTTCATCCCTCTCTCTCTCCCTACCCCTCTGCATCTCCGTGTTCCTTAAAGACCATTGCACCCCTAACTTCTCCACTTCTAATGAAGTCATTAATCTGAATCAGTGATTACATTACTGCACAGATGTGTCCCTCACCTGCAGAATATTTCCAACATTTTCAGATTTTCAGCATCTCACGATATTTTATGACTGATTTATTGTATTTACATTTATTGTATTTATTGTATTTACATGTGAATACTGTTGAGGAGCAGGAGTAAGGATTTTAATCAGCTAGTAAAATGTCAGCTCCAACTACAATTATTTAACTGTCCAGATCCATCAGCTACAATAAGGAAAATGATGAGACAGTTGGACCTCCATGAAGAATACACAAGCCCTTGAATAATTTCCTGATTCTGAGAGAAAGACACAGCTCTAAGCCTCCCAGTCAGACTCAGATCTCGAACACTTTGTTTCATGACTGGGAGATCCTGCTGTCACCTCATTTTCACGGAAAATTCCACTTGAACATCACATGCTCATGAACTTTTGATTGGTCAATTGCAGTTAACAAATTTTGAGCACATTGTTCCTTCTGGCTTATTGCTCATTGCTAATCTCAGCATTTCCAGATCGAGCTGGAAGATCAGACAATATAAAATATGAGGAGGGAAGATTAAATGGTTTGTACCACCTGGTCCCAAAGCTGCACAATACAACAGCAAATATTTTGATATGTGGCTTGATTGTTCCTGGTGATATAGACAACCACATTTTCAAACGCATAATTTAGTTTGAATTTTTAGTAAATTAGACTTGGTGAGGTACTCAGTAAATCAGTGGTTCTCAACCTTTTTCTTTCCATTCACATACCACTTTAAGTATTCCCTATGCCATCGGTGGGTGCTCTGTGATTAGTATGGGATTGCTTAAGGTGGTATGTGGGTGGAAAGAAAAAGTTTGAAAACCACTGTTTTAATCGTACCTCATTGACTTGTTATGTGCACTGTTTCATAACTCCAAAGTGAATGGGCCAATGACAGTTTTTCTCAAGCAAAATATTTCAGTAAGAATTGGGTCTACAGCAGTGATTCTCAACCTTCCCTTCCAACTTACATAACACCTTAAAGAATCCTTTACTAAGCACAGAGCACCGATGGCATAGGGATTACTTAAAGTGGTATGTGAGTGGAAAGAACAAGGCTGAGAAACACTGAAGTAATTAGAGAGGATCCTTCAAAAAATACAGTGAAACACATGATTCTGGGCCTGAGTTGTTTGGATGCAGGCTCATGGAGATTAATGTACATACATTGCAAGCATGATAGAGATGCACAGTTTGCAAGTGTTTAAAATGTTGAAAGGTAAAGATGATGTGAAAACAATAAGCAGATAAAATGGGAAAATGAAATAATGAATAAGGCCAGAGAAAAATCTGTATGGTTGAATGTTTATTTAGAATTGGTTGTAGTCCACAGCTGGAGTAATACCCCACTCAAATTCATAATTCCCAGTAGCATCTATCTCTATAAACAATCATGCTTCACTTACACCCTGATCAGACCCTCAGTTCCTTCACCACAAATTGATGACACTCTCTCCTCCTAATTCAATTGCTGACAAAGTTTCTCAAACATGCAGTGCTCATCAAGGTCAAATTTTCCAAATGACATCAGATTTCTGGACTCTTCGATCTGACAGCAGATACAGGTACACAATTCTTTATCCAGAATTTCTGATTTTTCCAGATTTTGGAAAGCCAGATTTAAGCCCACCTGCTGCCGGTCTCCTACCCTCGCCCGCCTGACTTGCGCTGCTGTTCTCCCCCTCGCCCGCCCTACTCACGCTGCCGTTTCCCCCACCTCGTCCGCCTGAGTTGCGCTGCCATTCTCTCCCTTGCCCGCCCGAGTTGCGCTGCCATTCTCCCTCCCGCCCGTTCGAGTCGCACTGCCGTTCTCACCCCTTTGCCTGCCCGACTCACGCTGCCTGTCTCTCCCCCTCGCTCCCCCCACCCCACCCCCCCGACTCACACTGCCATCTCTCTCCCCACTTTCCGGATTTTGGAGCTTTCCGTATTTTAGATGTCCGGATAAAGTATAGTGCACCTGTACTTGAAAAGATGCAGGGGGGTTCCTGGCTTTACATTTGACAGGCTTTCTGAGAAAGACCTACTTCAGTTACTGGTCATTGAAATATCTCATCCCATCTTAGTCTATACCTGCCTCATGTTGATGACTATATTACCCACTTGTGGGAAGTGAAGCAATCATCATCATTACCATCATGGCCCATCCCTTCGTGACCGAAGATTAACATGGGGCCTTGTATCTCTTCTGCCCTCACAGAACATTTTGTAGTTGTTGGCATATTGTGATGTGCCACTGCAAATCATGGAACACCATGCAGTGTGATTTTTTGCGTGTTCCTCCCAGTCAGTATAGTTGACATGGAATAACTGGAGATCGCGCTTGATTACATCTTTGTAGCGAAGACGTGGGCGGCCAACAGGGCGGGGAGCATCTGGTATCCCACCAAAGAGGACATCTTTGGGAAATCAGCCATCCTCCATATGGACAACGTAGCCAGCCTACCGCAGGCAGTGAGCGCAAGAATCTAGTCTTCTCCAGGACTTGGAGGTCTGTGACTCTGATGTGCCATGAGTGTCCTAGGATGGATCTGACACAGTGGAAATGGAATGCATTAAGGCGGTGTTCTTGCTTTCTGTACGTGACCCAGGATTCACAACGTAGAGAAGGATACTCAGCACGCAGGCCTCATACACTCGGATCTTTAACTTGGTGGAAAGATGGAAGTTATCCCACATGCGGGCACAGAGGTATCCCAGGCGCGTGTCCAGTTCTGCGTCGAGTGAGTTCGTTGTTGTCATGGTAGAGCCCAAGTAGCAGAATTTCTCTACGTTGGGGTTCACTGATCCATTGATGGTAATTGATGGAGTGTCGTGGGTTTGTTGGCTTAAGACAACTGTCTTGCCCAGGCTAATTTCAGACCAAATTCAATGCAGGCAGATGCAAACACTTGCAGTTCTGGCTGGGAGTGTGCCATGAAGGCAGCATCATCTGCATACAGCAGTTCTTGAATCATAACTCTTCTGATTTTGTTCTTGGCCTGCAGCTGTGACAGATTAAAAAGTTTTCCTGAGCTCCTTGTGCGCATGGCTATGCCTGAAGCTTCCAGAAAGGCACGGCGCAGAAGAGCAGAGAAAAAAATGCAAAACAGAACTAGAGCGAGTACGCAGCCCTGTTTTACGCCACAGCGGATTGGGAACACATCTGATCTCAGCCGTCAAATTGGACAATCAAGTGAAGCAATCATGATATGATGTTAACATCTGGGAGTGGTGGCAGATGGTTGATTCATAAATTAATTGTGTGGACTCCAAACATAACTATTTGCCAAAGTTACCGTAAAATCAGAAGCAATATTTTGCTTTGGCTGTTAAAAATTTTCCTGTCAGTGAATGAGCTGAATAGTACCTGTATTTGTCACTGGTAAAGAATAGAGGGTGGGGGTGGGGGGAATAGGGTGGGGAAGGGTTGGGAAGAGGATCAAGAACTTCAAATTCCTGCATGTCAACATCTCTGAGGATGTGTCTTGGAGCCTCCACATTGATGCAATCACAAAGAAGGCCCGCCAGCTGTTATACTTTGTGTGGTGTCTGAGGAGGTCCAGTATGTCACTGAAGACTCTTGTAACTTCTACAAGTGTACTGTGGAAAGTATTCTGACTGGTTGCATCACTGCCTGGAATGGAGGCACCAACTGTCAGGACAAGAATAAACTCCAGAGGGTTGTTAACTCGGCCTGTGACATCACAGGCACCAGACTTCACTCCATCGAGGACATCGACATGAGGTGGTGTCTTAACAAAGCAGCCTCTATTCTTGAAGACCCCCCTCTACCCAGGCCCTGCCCTCTTCACTCTGTTACCATTGAGGAAAAGGTACAGGAGCCTAAAGATGAACATGCAACAGGACAAGGACAGCTTCTTCCCCACTGCCATCAGATTCCTGAATGCCTTACTTTACATGCACAATTATTATTATTTTATTTTATTTTTTATAGTCATGTTGTAAGATGGTTATAATATGAATGTTTACACATGACGCTGCTGCAAAACACCAAATTTAATGACTTGTTCATGACATTAAATCCTGATTCTGATTGGTGCAAGATGGTGTTTTATTGACTTGATCAGAAAATTACATTTTATCTTTTACTTCAGTGATAGTCAGATGTAGAATATTGATCAAATGGAAGGATAACTCTCCACCTACATTGGTTAAATTATATCATGTCCTGTTTAAGTTGAGAGAAAAAAATAGATATTCCATTAAAGATTCAAATACTAATTTTTTTTTAAGGACATGGGGTCCTTTCATGGACCATTACCACAATTGAAAGTTTAAAACTCTTCTAAACTCTGAAGCTGTATTGTTGGTGTCGTCACTTGATACCCACATGTTAGTTTTTTCTAACTTTGCTAAATGGAAGGGGTTTTGGTCATATGGTTTTTTTCTTTTCTTTTTCTTCTGCAATTGTATCCTTAAATATAACTGTATGGTTTAATTTTGTATAATTGTAAATTTCAATAAAAATATTTTTTAAAAGGGATTGGTGCAAGGGTTGTAAATAGACCATTAATTCCAGTAAAGTAAAATCACCACAAACGATGCCTCTAGATCTGTCCTCAGACAGGAAGTGTAAAGGTTAACACCTTGTGTTTTTGATTTGTAGTTAATTTTATGACTATCCCTTCAAGTAAGAATTAGTGTTATCATAATTACTACGATGCCGTATGTCATAATATCCAGGCGTACGGGGAGCTTGCTCTCATTCTTCGGAGAATCGTGACAGAGATGTAAGGTCTCAAGATACTTTTCTTTAAATTCATCTTATTTCGTCTTAATCATTTATCGTTTTATATCGTTATGTCTTTAAATATATCCGAATGCTTTGTTTATCCATTGTTATGCAAATCTCAGTGCAAAATTATGCAAAATGTTTTATCAACAAATTAAAGCTACTTACAGCTGCAAATACAAGGTTTGATTTATTGGAAATAAGATGGTAATTCAGAATATCGTCGCTTATGTTATCGTGAAGATGCCATGTTTTGAAATTGGGGAAGTGTCACCTACCGGGAGCATTATGGTTTCTTTTGTTGATTTTCCTCCTGGTTCACAAGACCAAAACGGAGGAGATAACCGACTATTCTGGACCACTTCACATCATGTTGCTTGCTCCCAAAAGATTTATCAATATAGAAGTAATGTGCCTTCAATTGATCAGGCCTCAATTTAAAATCTTCGCTCAGATTTCATTCAACATCACCCAATACGATTTAACAAGAATCCTTTCAATCTAGAGAGTGGCCCTCCCATTTACAATTCAAAGTTACAGTCAGGCAACTTGAAGCAGGGGATGAGTAAGTTTTTACCCCATTTTGACTCTTTTTCTGCTTGAATGGGAGGATGGAAGGAGTTCAATTCCAGCCCCACACAAAAATATTGGTTGACGATAAATTGGACGCATGATTGTTCTAATATTATTCATGTCATACTTGACATTTAATTTTGCTTCAGATATATGTTTGATTTTATGTTTCGTATTTTACACTTTCCAAAGCTTCTTTGCACTTCATATATTTGTCCATTGAGTCGCATGGTTTAAATGGCCAGAATAGGCCTCTACCCTGCTGTAAATAAAATAAAATATAAATTTAAATTTACTTTATCACGTCCTCAAAAAACAAGAATGGGAATGGGTCTGTTTTGGAACTTTTATTCCTTTACAGCAACAAAACCACATTTCACTCACGTAACATGGCAGTGAAGTGAAACTGGGATTCTCCAGAAGTGTGCTGTACTGACAACTGGTCCCGCCTCCCGGCTCCACCACCTTTGGCCCATATGTAACCCTGGTTTCCCACCTAAACCCAAAACCCCTCTGAAGCCTATCATGCACCCTACCTGTGTTGTAAGCTAATAAAAGCATTTGTTCTTCCTCCAGTCAAGTGTGAGCTTTTATCTACTTCACGGGCAGATAATTCACGCAGGGCAAACTCCATAAACCGCAATGGGCTAACGAACAGACAATTTGCTTCAGTAATGTAAATGAGGGCTAAGGGTTGTCTAGGTCGCTGTGGTAACTCACCTTCAGGTCCGTGGATTTCTTTGATCCGATTTGAGAAAGCAGTAATCCCTTGCTGTATCTCTGTTACATAGCTCCGAAGTCATGAGGTGATATTTCTATTGTATTGCACTGATCATTGACTGAAAAATGAACAAATGGAAGGATTGCTTTCATCATTTACTTTCCAACCATTTCTGCATCCAGACATTTGTTATTGGCCCTTGAATTGCCCATGAAATGAGTAGGTAGCTAAGATGTGGTTAACTTTTACCGACAAAGAACTGAATATTTCTTTCTGTATCAAAATGAGTTTTAAGAAAATCAAATAATATCAGGATTCCATGATTGAGACAAGCTCTTTTTGAAGCTCCTGATTTATTTAGATTTCAGATTTAAAACGTATGTGGTCTAATTTCACTGCTGCCATGGTGGGATTTGTGTTCATGACTTTGGATCTATGATCTGGACCTCTGACTACTTGTTCACACTATTTCTATTCCAATACTGCTACTCATGTCCTTTGATGTCTGCAAATGTCCACTTGTGTTTCTTTGCATAATAATCCTGCGGCTTTTTGAGTGGTTGTCATTCTCCACAGAACTATTCAGAGAAAAATAAGGGTTTTCTCCCAGTTCCTGGGATGGTAATTCACAAAGTTTATCACCAGATTTCATACTCATTTTGAAGGTGGAAAATTGATCCTTACTGTGTGTGTTTTGAAAGGGAAATCTTGACATATTGCATATCTATGTCAGTAGGTGTCAGTGTTGCTTTGCAAATATCTCACAGGTGTATGAGGTAAAATTAAGAAAGCAGATATCATCAGACATTAATGGTGTTATATAAATCTGATTAACAAATAAATGATGTATCATGACTCATTGTTTTTCATTTCAATACATACAAGGAGACATAAAGTAGGGAAATATGGCCATGCCTGCATTTAAGTGGGAAGAGATATGAGAGACAGGCAGTGGGATGAGTTATATTTTTAGTGTGAAAGGCGGCTTTTAAGTGCAGAGCAGTGCTATTGGGCTTTGCTTTATTTGGATACTTCATTTTTTTTACCATTATAGGAAATTCTTCAGCTAATTTCTCAGCTTTGGTTTAACATATTTTTATTTTCCCAGAACTCCTAAAGGTACACAAAGCAGCAAAAAAATCAAAAGTAAAATAAAATTGACAATTTGGACAAAGGATCACTGTTTTGGAAGTTGACTCTTTAGTGTGACCTTACCCAGTGTCCACGGATGGCAGTCTCTTCAATCTGAGGCGCCTGCAAGCTCACACCAAGACACAAGAGAAACTTTTCCGTGAACTACTCTTTGCAGACGATGCCGCTTTAGTTGCCCATTCAGAGCCAGCTCTTCAGCGCTTGACGTCCTGCTTTGCGGAAACTGCCAAAATGTTTGGCCTGGAAGTCAGCCTGAAGAAAACTGAGGTCCTCCATCAGCCAGCTCCCCACCATGACTACCAGCCCCCCCACATCTCCATCGGGCACACAAAACTCAAAACGGTCAACCAGTTTACCTATCTCGGCTGCACCATTTCATCAGATGCAAGGATCGACAACGAGATAGACAACAGACTCGCCAAGGCAAATAGCGCCTTTGGAAGACTACACAAAAGAGTCTGGAAAAACAACCAACTGAAAAACCTCACAAAGATAAGTGTATACACAGCCGTTGTCATACCCACACTCCTGTTCGGCTCCGAATCATGGGTCCTCTACCGGCATCACCTACGGCTCCTAGAACGCTTCCACCAGCGTTGTCTCCTCTCCATCCTCAACATTCATTGGAGCGCTTTCATCCCTAACGTCGAAGTACTCGAGATGGCAGAGGTCGACAGCATCGAGTCCACGTTGCTGAAGATCCAGCTGCGCTGGGTGGGTCACGTCTCCAGAATGGAGGACCATCGCCTTCCCAAGATCGTGTTATATGGCGAGCTCTCCACTGGCCACCGTGACAGAGGTGCACCAAAGAAAAAGTACAAGGACTGCCTAAAGAAATCTCTTGGTGCCTGCCACATTGACCACCGCCAGTGGGCTGATATCGCCTCAAACCGTGCATCTTGGCGCCTCACAGTTCGGCGGGCAGCAACCTCCTTTGAAGAAGACCGCAGAGCCCGCCTCACTGACAAAAGGCAAAGGAGGAAAAACCCAACACCCAACCCCAACCAACTAATTTCCCCTGCAACCGCTGCAACCGTGTCTGCCTGTCCCGCATCGGACTTGTCAGCCACAAACGAGCCTGCAGCTGACGTGTACATTTACCCCCTCCATAAATCTTCGTCCGCGAAGCCAAGCCAAAGACCCAGTGTCTGAATTTTCTTAATACTGTTGGTATAAACATATTGCACAAGTCATTTAATCACACTTGTTTGGTTAATCACAATTGAGACAAATGGTTTTTGGGTGAACATGACACTGAGAGCAATGTCATGTTAAAGTGTCAGCTTGGCTTAATTGACAACATTTTCACAGAAGGGTAAGTGTTCAAGTTCCAACCTGGGTTCTAGTTCTTACTTAGATGATAACCAGTAGTGACATATTGGTTTAAAAAGGTGCTGCACAGTCAGCAATGAATACATTGAAAGGCCAAAGCTCTGCACTTGTCCCAATAATTTGGTTAATTTTAAAGATTTAATGGCATTATTTGAGGATGAACAGGGAATTCACCTGATGTCTTGACCAATCTTGACACAAAATTTATATCAGACAGGTGGATACACAATATCTATCGCTGCTCAGTTGAGAATATCCTTGCACTTGAATATACGGCTCCATTTTTGAGATTCCAGCAACTTGCACACAAGCTTTCAGGCAGAGACTCGAGCAGTGCACTGAAGCGATTCAGAACTTGCTAAGGGGGGTTGTAATTTGAACAAGACTCAGAACTTGCTTGCATGGCTTAAGGAGATCCACTTTGAAAATTAGCAGGGGAATTATCTTCACATGCATTGATGTTTCCGTTCAACTCAGAAAGGCAGGATATCTAATCATTCAAGACTGCTGTGTTCAAATGGGCTGCTGGGTTTTTTTTCTTGACAACAACTGAATGCTGTTCAAAACTAGCTATCACATATATTTGGCATATCCTGTAAAGAATATTAAAGGTATGGTTGAAATACAAACCTTTCTTTCTATAGCCTTTGGCTCATGTCATTACATCTGGAGAAAACATTATTGACATGCCTTCTGTAGCAAACCTAATAGAATTTTGTATATTTCAGTGGGATTACTTCTCATATTAAACTTGGGGTTGTTGGCATAGTGGTAGCGCAATGCCTTGATAGTGTCAGCAATCAGGATTGGGGTTTGAATCCTGCGCTCTCTTTAAGAAGTTTCTACATTCTCTTCGTTCTGTGTGGGTTCTCCCCAGGGACTCCAGTTTCCTCCCACTGCTCAAAATGTTCCGGGGATGTAGGTCAATGGGTAAAAATTGGGCAGCATGGATTTGTGGGCCTAAATGGCCAGTTACCGTGCTGTACGTCTAAATTTAAAATTTATATAAAGCTGAAAAGGAAGGCTAAAGTGAAGGTTGGTCCCTTGGAGGATGAGAAGGGAAAACTGACATTATTAAGAAAATGGCGGAGGCTTTGAACAACTATTTTGTGCCAGTCTTCATGGTGGAGAACACATCTAACATGCCAAAGACAGATGTTATGGATGTGATGGGAGGAGAGGACCTGCATCACTAAAGAGGTAGTACTGAGCATACTTGAGGGTCTAAAGCTAGATAAGCCCCCTGGTACTGATGGAATACATCCCAGGGTACTGAAAGAAATTGCCTTGGTAATTATTTACCAAAATTCTCTGGGCTCTGGGCAGTTTCCGGGAGATGACAAATTTTGCACTACTATTCTAAAGGGTCTGGCAGATGGAGTAAAGTGTTGGTAAATGTTATCTACTTTGAAAGGGAAAATGGAAGATCAGATTATTACAGTAAAATCCCCATTATCAGGTACTCAATCAACCAGCAAAAAAAAAAGCACGACTGTATAAGTTTAATAAATAAGAATAAAGTTTAACATAAAAGTTTAAACTTGTCAAAGTAAATGTTTTTGAAGCAACACACAACCCTTTGGGAGCAGGTATTCAGCTAGAAGAGCACCCCAGTAGCACCCTGCCTGCAACAGCTGTTTGAATAAAGTTTCAATAAAGTTGTGTTTGAATAAAATGGCAGTGCCCAGAAGGAAGAGCCGGTCAATGAAGCTCACTGCTGGGGCAACTCTCCAAAAGTGTCTCCCTATCCCTGCCTGGTAAGATACTTTATTGGTAATATTATTAAGCATATTATTAAGGCTTTTTCTGTAAACTTGGGGGAGGGAGGTTAATTATGATGGTGGCACAGTTAGCGTAGTGGCTAATGCAACATTGTTACAGTGCCAGCAACCGGGTTTAGAATTTAAATTTTGTAGTGTTATGTGCGCAGAGGACCCATAAACCCAGCAGCAATAGATATTCACCAAGGCAAATGGTTTCTTAAACCAAAGTTGCTTTCAGTCATCTTTAAACATGAAAACAGAATCACACTAACTTATTACGATTGACTTAACCCCCTTTTAATTCTAAGTGCATGTTTATGTAATGTTTGTGCGTGTGTGTAAGTTCAGAAAAGTTCTTTGGTTCACAGTCCAATCTCACTTCTCATTCCTCCAAGTTTACTGGTTCCAGGCAATTCTTATACTGTGCACAGAATTTAACATTTATAAAGTTCACCAGGCTTTGGTGCTTGAAAGGTAAATGGTTACCGCTCAGGAAGGTTATTGGCAGTTTTCAGAGAGAAATTTGTTGTTCCAGGACATCCACAACTGATTCCTTTTTAATCAGCCACTCCAGTGTCTTGCTGATGAAACTTTCCCCCTTCAGGGTTCTCCAGATGATAACCTCTTTCTTTCAGGTCACCACAGAGTTCCTTTTTGTATCTCTTATTCCAAGTGAAACATTAGACAGCCAGTCCTCTCCTCTTGTATGAACCAGAAGGGCTTTGACCAGGCTGAATCAAGCACTTACAACCCATCTTCCACATGGGGTTTTCTACAAGCTTGCCAGCTTGTCCTGTTCCAGTCTCAGTTGCTGTTGCTGGCTGTAACACTGTAGAAGTGATCTCTGTCTCTGTGAGAAAAAGCCTGTCTGACTCTCTCTGCTTGCTAAACCATATGACCCTCTTAGAACAGCAAGTTCCTCTTCAGACTGTCTGCAACTCTGACAAGCTCTTTCATCTGTTGCCTTTTTGTAAACATAAATCCATAATGAATTCTCTTGGGCACTCTTCAAAGGTCTTGCAAAGACTGTTGCGACCAACAGGGGAGCCCGTACAAGGAGCTTGGGGCAGAGCTCCAGTATTTCAAATAAGATCTGTTTTAAAGTGTTTGTATGTGACCTACTCAAACAAACCTTTCCCAATTTATCTCCCAAAAACATATCTATGTACTCTGTCACAGTATGTTATGGAAATTACTTGATTAAAGTGAAATTTACATAATTAAAGATGACAAATACTGATATATGTTTCAAATTACTTTACATTTTGCACTTAAATTTGTCTTTTAAACAGTGTATTCTTAATGTAGGTGCATTACTTAGACATCGTAAGATGAGCATCTGTCAACTGGAAAATCCATTATTTCCAGCAACCGTGATCCCTGTAGGAGCCAGATGGGGATTTTAATGTATTAAAATGGCAAGCAATTGCAGCATGCTGCTGTGCAGAAAGATTAGGGAGTGCATGTGCATGAATTGCAAAAGGTTGGTTTGTAGGTGCAGCAGGCAATCAAGAAGGCAAATGGAATACTGGTCTTCATTGCTTAACTGATTGAATTTAGGAGAAAGGAGGTTATTCTGCAACTGTACAAGGTACTGGTGGGGCTTCATCTGGATTACAGAGTGCATCTCTAGTCTCCTTACTGGGTTTACTGGGTTTGGAGGCAGTGCAGAAGAGGGGTTCACCAGGTTGATTCCAGAGATGAGGGGTTGGCGTATAAGGAGAGATTGAGTCGCCTGGGACTGTACTCGCTGGAATTTAAAAGAATGATCTATAGAAATGTATAAAACTATGAAAGGCATAGATAATATGAAGGTAGTTAAGTTGTTCTCATTTGTGGGAAAGACTAGAACTAGGGAACATAACCTCAAGATTTAAGGCACTGGATTTAGGATGGAGATGAGGAGGAACTACTTTCCCCAGAGGGTGGTGAATCTATGGAATTTGCTGCCCATTGAAGCAGTGGCGACTACCAGTAAATATATTTAAGACAAGGTTGGATAGATTTTTACATAGTAAGGGAATTAAGAGATATTGGGAAAAGGCAGGTAAATGGAGATGAGCCTATCATCAGATCAGCCATGAGCTTATTGAATGACAAAGCAGGCTTGACAGGCCAGTATTGTGTTCAGAATAGGTTTGACGGGTTCAAAGAGAATCAAGGCTGGACAGATTAACAAACAGTGGTTTTATTTAGACACAAGAGAATTCACACAAAAAACATACAATTACAGACTTACATACACAGCACCAATACACTAATAACTATACTTCGGGTGCAAATAAATCAATGCTAAACATTCTCAACTCCTAATTGGGAAAGCAAGGGTTAAACACACAATACCCATCCACCCACAAGCACAGTAAACTAATGAACAGTAAACTAATTACAACTAACAAGTATATTGAGGTGCACTGTTAGACAGAATCAGACACACACAAGGTAAAGACTGAACAACAGGCTTTAATCCACAAAAACCTCCACAGAGCCAGGCTGGCTGTGGCTGCAGCAACTCAGTGTGAGGCCTCAGGAGGCCAGGGCTTATATCCTGGAGGGTGATTGACACCCGACCGGGTGGAGCTTGATCCATTCAGGCTGACTGATTGGCAGCCGGCCAGGTGTTGTCCTGTCCCCTTACACTCCTGCAGGTACAGAGGTTGCCCCCTGCAGTAGGCTGGTGGTGTACCACCACATATATATTAAATGAACCTGGTCTCTAGCCTCGACTATGGTATCACCCCTCCAGTGAAGTCAGTTGCCAGCAGCCTGGACTTCAGTGATGGTCTCAAGATGGCAGCAGCAGTAGAGGACAGGCAGGCTCTACGTGCATCTTTTTAATGCAGGGCACGTTCACGTGACCAGCTTGGGCCAATCAGGCGTCGGCCTCACTGTTGGGCAGATCTATCCCTCGATTGGCAGGAGAGGTCACATGACCCCCCCTCACATTCAACCAGGTTCCAGCCAGAGAGGTCACATGACCCTCCACAATCCACACCTCAGCTGGATGGCCTACTCCTGCTCCTCTTTCTTATGTTCTTGTGTTCCTATTTGTTGAACACGGTTCAGTGTCAAATAACTTATGTTTAGCTCCATAACTATCGTGTAAAATGTTGTTCAATATTCTGAGAGATGTAATAAAGTCCTTGACCTTGCTGCATTGTTAAATGTGCTGTTTTTTTGCATGAACTGTCAAAATCTGCTCTTACGGTTGTACAGATGAAACACTGCTTCTTTTCCATTGGCCTATTGCCCAAGAGTGTAAGTCTCTGTGCTGGCTTGGATAAGGTGTTTTAGAGGATAATCTCCTGCTGCAGCCTCAGTGAGCATATCAACTCAATCAGATGAACTTTCTGAAGCATCGCATCTCTTTTCCTCCAGCTCCATAAATTTTATATTCAGTGTCAACCCAAACACATTACTAATTGTGTATACACTTTATGTGCAGAAATTAAAGCAGAAAAGGAGAGAGTAACTGTAATGCTTGATATTGCTTCACTATTCCCTTTGGCCTTTTGACTTAATGATTGGATGAACACAACTGGATGGACTACATTGGATTTAATGCTTAAAAAACACAATAATGGGCTTGGAGTGGCAGCAGCATGTGTCTTGGCTGCTGTGAGCACTCAGATAGGGATCATGTAGGAGGATTATTGCTTCAACCTGGCATGGCTTGGGATGGATAGGGGAATGATAAACATTAAAAAAAATTGAGGGGAAGGAGTCATTTCCATGTTGGCAATTAATAACTAATGGAAATCCACAGCAATCAGTTCTGGAGTCTCAAAAAACTGTTTCTAAACTTTGTTAACGTCATGAATAAAAGGGTCCAAATATTTTGAAGATGAATTTAACACAAAGATAGGTGGATTAGCAATTTGTGAAGGGGACACAGAGTAATTTGGTCGGTTCTTGGGCTTTCTCGCAAAGGTGTGGAGAATAAATGCAGGCAACTTTGGCAGAGAACTGGTGAAAGAATACCATGAAGTCAATGCATAATTTTTATTTCCTCTATTAAGGGATTATATACTTGCAACAGAAGAAATGCAAGGGATTTCAGAGGGGAAAGAAGAACTTCTTCAGAGGAGGCATGTCTATCCATGTACTATTCCACCAAGACCACCTGTAAATTGGAGGAATAATTTTCTATCTGAACACTCTCCAGTTAGATGGCATTAACACTGGCTTTTCTGGTTTCTGCTAACCTACTCTCCTCTCCCCCTCAGCTCTCCACCCCTTCCCTCTCTATTCACCCAGCCATCCCTCCTCTCCTTGTTAACTGCTGTCTCCTCCCTCCATTCTCCACTTAGTACCTCCTGCCTTTGTTACCATGTTCCTCCCCCACGCCTCCCCATTTTTTCTTACCTTGATGAAGGGCTCAAGCCCAAAACTTTGGTTATGTATTTTTACCTGCATAAAATACACTGTTTGACCTGCTGAGTTTCTCCAGCATCGTCTTTTTACTTTTTGAATGCAAGGGATCTGCTCGGCCAGGGATTTCAGAGTTGATATATGAAAGAGGGTTGAGCAGATTTTCCTATACTCATTGGAAACTTGAATCATAAGATGTGATATTGAGGGCATCAATTGAGTGAAGAATTACAATAGAAATCGGTGCAATGCTTTAAAATGGGGGTTCACCCACTTAGAGCAGAGATGAGGAAGCATTTGTTTTCATAAAGGTCATGAATATTTGAAGTTCTTGAAGCCCAGGCATAGCCACTGCTTTTATTCAAGAAGGCACTGATAAGAGAGAACAGGTTTGGGAAGAATATGGGAAAGTGGTATTGAGGCCAAGATTGTATCAGCCATAGTCTTAATGAATGGTGGTGCAGGCTTGATGTTTACAAACTATTGGGAAAATATACAAACCAACACAAGGATTTTACAATTGCTTCCAATTCAGAAAAGAGAAGGAAAGCAATTTAGGTTTTTGTCTTTCGAGTGTTGCTTTTAAATATTAATTTTCATGATAAGAGCAAGATTATCATTAACTGAGTCCAAACAGGCAGAGAATATAAAGAAAGCCTTCTGGGAATATTGGATTGAATTGTAATAGACAAAGCAGATAAACATTCATTTGTGCAGCAGGAGTCAGCTGAAGAACAAATTCTTCAGGAAGAATAATAATTGAAGCATTTTTAATGCTTCTGATTGCACAATCACCAGATAAATTGTAATGAATTGACTCATTTGGTTTTCCTGAACTTTGCTAAGTCTGGGCTAATTGCTTCTCTTCTGCCAGGACATGCCAGAAATTCCTGATATATTTTCAGTGATTTTACATGTCAAGTTGTTGTACCTGATGCCACAAATGTCCATAAATAAATAAATGCGCAAATACACTGCTTGTTTATTGAAATGTTATCATGTCAGCTAAATTAGTCCCTTGTGATTAACAATGGTCTATCCTTCGTTTTTTTTTCCCCAATGTCGACGGCATCAGATACTAACTATAATGTCCTGGGTTTTTTTTTATCATCAAGGCACATGAAAAAAAGAACCATGATTTGGATAAATCTAATTATACAATTATACAACATCTGTTGTTCAGGATTATACATTTTAAAAAATGAGAAAAATTGTTGCCTTTTGTCTTAACACTCAATTTTCCACTATGAATGGTCAATGGCTAAAGCTTCACTCTAACATTGGTTATTAAATAAATAGGGCTTGTATTCTAAAAACATTTATAAATTAGTTCAAATGTTGGCTATAAAACATTTGAAGTTCATCGAAGATCTGAATCGATTAACATGAAATATCATCTTGGGTAATTATGCAATTCAAAATAAAATCTTGCTGCTCCATTTTTCTGAAGGCATAAACCAGCTTACTGGAAAAATAAAGCAGCTTAGTGTTTCTGAACAAGTGCCTGCTAATAGATTAAAGTGTTTACAAGCTCTGAAGGTCTGTCATGGTGGAGTAGATTGAATACATGTGTAGATATATTTGTCCATGATAACATGATCTTAATACAGTCCTCATGGAGACAAAGTTCCATCTTCACTCTAATTCTGTTCACTATGGCAAATATCAGATCTCACAACAGAAAAGTGGGTCTCATTTGTGGTATCAAAGACTTTTTAAAAAGGAAATTAATGGGAAATAAAAGGAAAGCACTCTCCTAGTAAAGTTATTTACAGCCGACTCTATAATTGCTGAGACCAAAGTCTCCTGAAATAACACCCAAAATCTTTCAATTTCTTTCCTTCCTTTAAACTATCTTTTTATCCAAGTCTTTGGATCTCAATTCTGATATTCCCCTTTATGACATGCTGCCAAATTTGTTTGATAAGGCTCTTGTGAAACACTTGGCACGGTTAGTTGTTATGGCAAAAGTACTACATAAATGGATGGAGTTATCTGCATTACCTCCAAACTATTCAAATTAATGTGTTTTTTGAAGGGAGGACTTCAGCATCAAAAAGTTAAAAGAATATTCAGCATGTTTTCAATTAAACCTATTGAAACATGGCCAGGCATTTTTTTCCCCCCAATCGAATGGCAAGAATCTTGCTGGATTACAGATTTTTGTTCAATTGAGTAAATGTCAAGGTATTTGAGACAGATGGCAGCTTTAAAATAATTGTTTAAAAATATATTAATAAGCTCAAAATTATTTTCATCATGTAATTTTTAACACCCAACAGTTGTGGCAGGGCCTAAATGGCATAACCCATTACAAAACCAAATCCGGTAAAGTAGCTGACGACAAAGCTTCTCTCCCAGAGGAACTCAACACCTTCTACGCCCGACTTAATGATAGTCAAAGTGAAGAACCACCCCCCTGGATCCCCATGATCCCATCCTGTGCTTATCTGAGGATGACATGCGTACTGCCTTTAGGGGAGTGAATCTGAGGAAAGCATCTGGGCCGGATGGAGTACCTGATTGAGTATTAAGATCTGTGCTGACCAACTTATCAAGGTATCCACAGATATCACTCCAGAAAAGTGTGGTTCCCACCTGTTACAAATAGACATTAATCATACCGGTGCCCAAGGAAGGTGTAGTAACCTGCCTTAATGACTATTGTCAGTGATGAAGTGCTTTGAAAGGCTGGTGATGAAGTTTATCTGCTCCTGTCTGAGCAGTAACAATTCACCTATCGTAGAAATAGGTCTGTGGCAGATTCCTTCGCACTGCTCTACACAAGGTCCTGGTACACCTAGACAGCAAAGACGCATACATCAGGATGCTCTTTATCGACTACTGTTCTGCATTTAACATCATCATCCCCTCAAAACGGATCAGCAAACTTCAAGACCTGGGAGTTAAAAACCCAACTGCACAGTTGGATCAGAGACTTCCTCACCTCCAAATCACAATCAGTGACGATTGGTAAGAATTGCTCCTCCACAATCTCCATCAGTATTGGAGCACTGCAGGTCTGTGTTCCTCGCCCCCTGCCCGACTCACTTTACACCTACATCTGTGTAGCTCACTATGACAACACCATCTACAAATTTGCTGTTGATACCACAGTAGTGGGTGTATAAGAGATGAGTCATCATACAGGATGGTGATTGAAAACTTAGCTGAATGGCACGCCAACAACAACCTTGCACTCAATGTCACCAAAACTCAATGTCACTGTTGATTGTTGACTTCAGGAAAGGAAAGCCAGAGGTATACAATCCAGTGTTCATTGGGGGATCAGAGGTGGAGAGGGTGAGTACATTTATGTTCTTGGGAGTCACTATCTTGGAGGACCTTTCCTGAATTGAGCACAGCAATGGCATTGTGAAGAAAGCATGTCAGCACCTCTACTTATTCAAGACTTTGCAGAGGTTTGGTATGACATCAGAAACCCTGGCAAATTCTACAAAGGTTCATTGGAAAGTGGGCTGACCAGCTGCATCATGGTCTGGTAATGGGAACACCAATATCCCTGAGCATAAAGCGCTCCAAAAGCTAGTGGACAGAACCCAGAATATAACAGTCAAGAACCTCTCCACTATTGAGTTCATCTACAGGGAACACTGTCTTGGAGGGCAGCAGCGATCATCAAAGACCCACACCATACAGCACATTCTCTGTTCTCACTAGTGCCATCAAGGAAAAAGGTCTAGGTGCCACAAGACTTGCACCACCAGGTTCAGGAACAGCTGCTACCCCTCTACCATAAGAATCCTTAATGACAAAGTCAATCAGAGACTCATTTGAAAACTCTTACTTGTGCACTTTATTGATTGATTTTCTTCGTTCTTCTGGATGCACATTTTTTTTAACATTATCTGTTTACATTTCTTTTATTTGTTGATATGTATGTGCTGTGTACAGTTTATTTACGCACTACCAATTGGGGTAATTCTGCCACTCCTTCAGGATAAAGGAATCTCAAGGTTTTTTGTGATGTCATGTATGTACTGACAATAAATGTGAAATTTGATATCAGAACCATTAGATAATCATAGGAGTGTATTCCTAAAGAAAGTTTTAAAATCTTAATATTTTTCGTCACACAGGATATATAAATTAGGAACTTGAATTACATCCTTGAGGGTAACTTGCTATTTCATCAGATTGCATCTGATCTGATTAAAAAAAACACAACTTTGCATTGCTGCCTACACTTGTAACATTTCATCCTTTTGGCGTACAGTGCTGGATTAACTTAGTAGCAAAAGTACCATATGCAACGGACCCCACACTTTCAAGGGACCCATGCTAAATGTTTGCAGGCTCTCAATTCCAATTCAATGATTCTGCACTTGCTTGATCAGTCAGCTAGCTGGTTTGTTTACATGTTGGGTGAGCTGCATTCGGCAATGTACATCATCATTGCGAACGTTATTAAAAACATTATAGGAATAAATAATTTCATTCAAATTTAACTTCACTGAGTTAATTATATGTCTACTCTAGATTGATGAGTGTTATGTAAAAGTGTGGTGTGATGTGAGAGCGTGATGTGGATGTGTTTAGTGATGAGAAGATGTGGATGTTTCAATTTGGAAAATAATGTGGTGTACATTATGTGCACAGTCTTACCATAGCTTGGGATGGCGATTTCAATCAATTTATCCGGGGTTTATTGCAGGTGTGTACCAAAATGATAGTTTCAGGTTTGTTTTTGAAATGGATAGCTTCACAAAACATCGATTTCACCCATTGTCCATTCCAAGAATCGGGTCTGCAGAAAATGCTTTCTGTGCCAGGGCCTTTTCTTTTGTTCCGAAGATATGACAGTGATTGCGGTAGATTCTGAAAGCTTTAGTTTAAGATGATTCAGAGTCAGGAATGGCATGGATCATAATGTGTCCTCAAATGCGGCAAATCATAGCGTTATACAGCTCAGAGCTGGGCCGTCTGGCTCAATGCATCAACGTCGACTTGACTGCACATCCACACTAACCTCATTTGCCCGCAATAGGTTCATGTCTCTCTCTGACTTGCCAGCCTGAACATCTCTTAAACAGTTATTGTATCTGATTCCTCCACTCACACTGCTGTCTGGGAATTCCTGCTATTTATCATCCTCTGTGTAACAAAAACTTCCCCTTATCATCTCCAAGCACTTTAGATGGTAAGCTGTTCAGCTTACTTTTAAGACCTCTACCATGGAAAAAATATTCCATCTGTACCATCCATACCTATAATAATGTTAGACACCAATGTGGTCATCCCTCAGCCTTCCTTCCTCCGGGGAAAATAAATCCAGCCAATCCAATCTGGTCACCTGAACCAATCAACAGCCTGATGATATAACACAGGGCACTTTAATTTTAATTGAGTCAATATATTTTGGATGAGTTGCATTCTAATTATCTTTCTCCTCTCTTGTTTTGAAGAAGGTAAAAATTATGCAATTCCCCAAGGGAAAACAATTTATCTGCCTGCTGCCTGATAAATTTAAATCGCACATCCGCCCCCACAACTCCGCCATTCCAAACAAAAATAATGTGGTTTGTAACTCTGCCTTGTTTAGGAGAGACCATGGCAGACTTTCTCCGAGTTGCCAGACAGCTGGAGGACCCATTTCCTCAAGTGACCCATACAAGTATGTATCCATTCATAAAATGCACGAGGCTGTATTAGGAATGATTTATTGCTTTGAGTTCATCTCTTTGAATTTAGATTCCCCTTGCATTTGGTGTCCTACTTGTCCTTTTTGTTCTCTCTTTTAACCATTAAATGCTTAAATATTTTAATATTTTTGTGTTTTTTTTTTAAATCGAGGGCTCCTTTATAACATATTCTACAGGCCCCTCACTAGTTTCATCCAGCCCTGCTTGCATGTAGAATCTAACTTCTCTGCCTTAAAGACATTCAAATAATCTACATATGCTACCTTTGAGAAAGGGAGTTTCAAACACCCACAATAAGATGGTTCTTCCCATAATAAATGCTAAAGGTAGCAAGGAAGTAACTTTAAACTGAGGTTTATTTCAGTATGTATGCATGAACATAGTGTCAGGTGGAAGAAAGAAGTCTAAAAACACTGCCAAACTGGACTTCATTAAAGTGAATGAAAGCTGTTAAAACAGCAGTAATAAAATCAAATTTAAAAAAGAGAAAAAAAACAAATTGCTGCGATTTGTAAAAGAGAAGAGGGATTCTACTAAACCAGTGGTTTTAAACTGGCCCCATAAACTCAGATTCCACTATAAGTAATCCCTATGCCATAAGTGCTCAGTGATTAGTAAGGGGTGGCTTAAGGTGGTATGCGAGTGGGAAGGGAAGGCTGAGAACCACTGCTCGAGACCCAATTGTTACTGAAATATTATGCTTGAGGAAAATGGTCATTGGCCCATTTCCTTTGGAGTCATGAAACTGTGCACATAACAAACAATTAGGTACGATTAAAACAGTAGTTTTCAAACTATTTTCTTCCCACCCACATACTACCTTAAGCCATTCCTTACTAATCAAAGAGCACTTATTTCATAGGGATGGCTTGAGGTAGAATGTGAGTTTAGGGGGCAGTTTGAAAACCACTATACTGTAGTAAAAAGTGTTAGAAAATTATAGGCATGCTAATTTTGATTTTCTGAAGTACAAACTCAAATACAAACTCATCAAATTCCCCAACACTGCAACAGCACTCAACAGATTACCTAAAAGAAGAGGTTCAAGTTCAAATACATGATCAACTTATTTTAGCAACTTATATTTCCTATTTGTAGTCTTTGATTTTCCTTCTCTTCATCTGGGGAAATCAGGCAACTTCCATGAAATACTGAGAGATCAGTCAAGCTCCATAGAAGTTCTACTGTAGGATTTTTGAAGGCCTGAATAGATGTCGTATTTAAACCAGAAGTAAATTTTGAGTAATTCCATAGGTGCCGAAGTGAGCACTGATTGGTTCACAGCTGAGTCTTGTAATCAGATTGAATACTGTTGTTCCAAAGCAAACACAAGTAAACAGTTTATGAAAATGCTAGAGTAAATGATAAAATTTCCTTGAAAACAATAAAAAACTGCAGATGTCATAAATTTGAAACAAAATAAAAAATTACAGAAAAGGTGCAACAGATCAGATGGCATCTGTGCAGAGAGAGCAACGTATCAAGTAGGTTGTGCTCAGGTTAATGATCTTTTCAACCCTGTTTACTTTCATAGAAACACTGAACCATGGAATCATACAACAGAAGAAGGTCCTTCAACTTGCCTAGAACCACCCATTACCTATCTACACTATTCTCATTTAGTTACACTTTTTACTAGCACCAGAAATTTGTAAGAGTGGAAGAGTTTAAGAAGGTGAGAGGTATAAGTGGATGAGCAGTCGTGGGAGTGGACATTGTGTGAGATGGTCAGAGTTAGAGTGGCGAGTTGAGTCTTTGGCTCAAGAGGCTTTTGGTAAGAAGATGCAGTTGACTGAGGTAACTCTCTGTTGAGAGTTTTTTATTATTTGTTCTTTCACCTTGTATTAGTGCCAAGTACAATAGTCAGAATGACAGTTAGTGGAGATGCAGGAATCCTGGGAGACTTGCCATTTCCCTGATAGTTACATCTGCAGGAGGTAAATTGAGTGGCAGCTCCTTACAGACTGCATTAAGGAGACTGAGACTTTATTCATTGGTATGTAGACGACTGAGAAGGGGCTTGATAGAGGTATTTAAAATTATGAAAGGAATAGATAGACTAGACATAAACAGACTCTTTCCCCTGAGGGCAGGGGAGGTTCGAACAAGAGGCCATGAGTTAAGGGTAAGGGGACAACACATTAGGAGAAATATTAGAGATGGCTTTTTCACTCAGCGAGTGGTGGCAGAATGGAATGATCTTCCGAATGAGATAGTTGCGGCAGAGTCCCACTTGTCATTTAAGAGAAGGTTGGATGTGTACATGGAGGTGAGGGGGTTGGAGGGTTAGACATGGCCTGTTTCCTCTCCGTAAATGGTTCTATTGAGGCACATTCTATATTTAAGCTTATTCGGGAGAATGAGGAGTCCATAGAGAAGAGCTACAGTGAGGCAGTCACACCGAAGCTGCAGGAGGCAGGTAGATGGGTGACTGTTAGGAGAGGGAAAACAAATCAAACTGGCAGGTAGTGTAGGGAACCCCTGTGGCCATTCCCCTCAATGATTAAGTATACCACTGTGGATAGGATACTGTTGGGGCTAATGTCCCGACCAGAGGAAAGCTGCAGTGACTGGGTCTCTGGCACTGAGCCTGACCCTATGGGTCACAAGGTAGCAAAGAAGAGGGGTAGTGATAGGGGATTCAGTTGCTTCAAGATTCATTGTCATTTAACAGTATGGAATATGTAATATTACATGAAATTGCCTTCTGCCTGTCGTAATTCAGACAAAGAGTTGCCATTGGCCGGCATCCCTTATATACAAGGAAGAGAGAACCAAAAGAGAGTCTTTTCAGAGTCACTGAGCATCCATGGATTCACCTCTAGCGCTCACGCAGCCTCTGTGGTAGCACAGACTCCTGTTCAACTCATCGGCAACCCGAGCTCTAGATCCAAACCTGTGACACAATCAGGAAGCCTTCAGTGCCTTTGAGAACACTTCTTGACCTCAGCACCCATTCATATCCCTGGTTCCCATGAGCCAGTGTACAATTGGCAGAGGGGGCAAGGTTTTGGATCTTTGGGATCTCTTCTGAGGAAGGTACAATCTGTCAAAAAAAAAAGGCAGAGTGCATCTAAACTGGAAGTGGACAAATGTCCTGGGAGAAAGGTTGGCGGGAGCTGTTGGGGATGGTTCAAACTAGTTTGGCAAGGGGATGGAAAACAGTATGATAAGGCAGTGAATAGAGTAGATGGTGGAAAAGGTTGATGTGTAGTGAGATTGAGAAGAAGGACAGGCAGTGGATGGAGGATAAATGTCATTAAATGGAAGGATTTAAGTGTTTTTTCTTCAAAGCATTAGGATTAAGGGAGATGAATTTGGAGCATGAATCAGAATGTGGAATCACAATGTTGTGGCCTGCTGCAGAAACTGCTGATGCAAGGACAGGACTGGCTGATGCAGGCACTGGTTTCAAAAGGGATAGGTAGGAAGAAAAAAAGAGGGAGATAGCATTATTGGTCAAGGACAAAATCACAGCTGTAGAAAGGGAGGATTCTGTGGATGGCTTATCTGCTCAATCAGTGTGGGTGGAAGTCAGAAACAAAAAGGAAGTGATCACTCTATTGGGGGTAGTCTATAGGCTGTGAAATGGCCCTCAGAACACTGAGTAGTAGATATGTGGGCAGATTATAGAATGGTACAAAATGAACAGAGTTGCTTTGAAGGGAGACTTCAAATTCCCTAATATTGATTGGCACCTCCTTACTGCAAGAGATGGGGCAGAATTTATCAGATGTGTCCAAATAGTATTCATAACAGAGGGCGTGGACAAGCCAACTAGGCTGGATCTATTTCAGGCTAATGAACTTGGTCAGGTGGCAGATGCCTCCGTGAGGCAGCATTTTGGAGAGAGTGACCAATGGGATGAGACAGGAACTGTGGAAAGTAAATAGGCAGCAGATGTTCTCGGGGTGGGACTGGGGCCAGGATTCCATAGGATACTGAGTGTAAGGAGGACTCCCAAAGAGCCCTGGGTGCTGAAGGCTTTCTTATTATCAGAAATGTGGATCTGGGCTCGGGTTGCCAATGGTTTGATGTGAACTGGAGTCCTGTGGGCTGCAGAGGCTACATGACCACTGGAGGTGAATGCATGGATACTCGGTAACTCTGGGAGGACTCTCTATCGCTTTTTTAAAAAATTTGACCCTAAGGGGTGTTGGGCAATGCTAATGGCAATCTTTGTATGTCTTATGGCAGGCAAAAGCCAATTTCATGTAATATTACATTTTTGTTTTATTACATGACAAATAGTATCTGATCAGATCTGAGATCACATTGACAGCCAGTACATATTTCCAGTTACAAATACCAGAGGATATCTGGACAGGGTGAAAGGGTGAGGGCATAAAAGTTTTGCAAACATGTCAAGGGTAAGGTATTTTTCCACAGCATCTAGTGGGTGCCTGGATGCATTGTCAGGGGTGGTGGTGCAGGCTGGTAGAATAGGGACATTTAAAACTCTTGAACAGGTACATGGATGGAAGAAAAAATATAGGTTACAGGTATGAGGAAGGGAAGCTTAAGATTAGTGGTTTTCAAATTTTTCTTTCCATTCACATACCACTTTAAGTATTCCCTATGACATAGATACTCTGTAATTAGAAAGGGATTACTTATGTCATGGGGAATACTTAAAGTGGTATGTGAGTGGAAAGAAAATTTTGAAAAATCACTGTTTTAATTGTACCTAATTGACTCATTATGTGCATGGTTTCAGAGCTCCAAAGGAAATGGGCCAATGACAATATTTCTCAAGCAAAATATTTCAGTAACAATTGGGTTAAGAGCAGTGATTCTCAACCTCCCCTTCCCACTCACATCCCACCTTAAGCAATTCCTTACTAATCACAGAACACCAATGGCAATATGGATTACTTCAGGTGGTATGTGAGTGAAAAGAAAAAGTTTGAAAACCATAGGTTTAGATTGTTCAGTAGGTTTATATAGGTCAGCACAATATCATGGGATGAAGGGCCTGTACTGTTTTAAAATCTATAAATTTGTCCTGTGAGCAGCTTTAGTCAGTCCTTCACAGGAAGACTGGAGGGAGTGCAAAGGACATTCACTCTTGTTGGAGACTGAGCGTTTCACCCATGAAGGGAAACTTAATTAGATTGGTTTTAATTTCTCTGGAGCACGGAAGCCTGATGCACGGACCTATCTGAGACATAAAAAAATTATCAGGGCTGTAAGTAGAATAAATAGTGAGAAATAATGAATTCCTGGGAGAAAATGGAGGCATTTTGATAGGATTAATGTTTAAGATCAATAGTTTTTCATTCTCTCTGTCAATATATTCATATAGTTAGATCATATCCTCCCTGTTCTTGTCTAACACATCTCAGCTAATGAAAGGATCATGCACACTGCCTTAATCACCATATCGCTCTGTACAGCTGCTTTTAAGGATCCTTGGAGAAGAACACCAAGTTGCTTCAGGTTCTGTGCTTCCTCACTTCCCATGACTCACTGGACATCAGAGCCTATTATTGGTCATCCCCATGATGCATTGCCTCACATTTTTCAGGATTAAATTCCATCTGTGTTTTGATCTCATCAACTATCCAATATTAAAATCAGAATCTCTTCCATAGCTCAGTGGGATACATCTCTTTCATGTTCTGCGGATTTGTCTAATTGTAATATTGCTGGGATATCTAATGCCTCCTCCTAGCAATAGGGGCAAATAACATACAAGATTCAAAGGAATTGACGGCAAGGGTCAAAAATAATGAATACTTCAACAGAAAATAATGTTCAAAACCTGACTTTTAATTTCAATCTTGTCTCAATCTGTCATCTTTTTATTCTGCTTTGCCTATTTTCCTGTGCAAATTGCGAAAAATCGCTTGATATTTCCTGAACAATATGCCAGTTTGATTTTAGGAGACCACAGTGAAATTTCAACAGCCTCTGCATCTCAATTTGGATTATGAATTCAGCAATGGAAAGCAAAATTATAAATTGTGAGCCGCAATCGATGAAGTGGATTATTTCTTGTGCTTGATTTGGCACGAATGCATATGGAAGAGAAGCTCTTGGGTTCATTAAAGTGGAGCTCTGTTCAAGACAGATGTGAAGCACGCCGCCTGACCTGTTTTTACAAACTGCTAGCTTGATAGAGATGACCAATTCTACACCTAACCCAAGCCTGCTAGGAGCAGACGAGGGCATGCAACCCAATTTGTACTGCCATCTTCCAAGACGGATGCGTACAGCAATTCATTCTTCCCCCGTACAATTAAAGCAGGGAATAATCTTCACCCTACCATACTCACACAACCAGACCCAATTAAATTTAAGACCATTCTTCTTCAAACATCTCCTCCTTAAGCCCACCCTCCCCCACCTCCAGTTTAAGTTTAATATTTTGGAGGATCACGAACTAAGAAACCAAGTATACAGGAAGATTAACAAATAGTTTGCACTGATGCATATTTATTGCCATGGTTAGCATAGGAGTTAACTCAATGCCATTACAGCACCAGCGACCCAAGTTCGAATCCACCACATTCTCTGTACCACTGCGAGGGTTTTCTCTGAGTGCTCCAGTTTCCACCCATGCCCCAAATGTGTAAAGGTTTAGTTGGTCACATGGGTGTAATTGGGCAGCAAGTAAAGGTCAGTTACCATGCTAAAATCTCTAAATTCAAATTAATGCATTGGGTGGGTGCAACTACTGTCATTGTCGCAGCCACTGCAAAGGATAAAAAAAATGCATTTGCTTGAGTTGTTTGAAAGGAAATTAAAATGATGGGTTTTGAAAGGCTGGTGATTTTAATCTGTCAGAAAAGAGGAGGGAATTAGAGAGCTACATAACTGCATTGTTCACATATGTATTGCTTATCATAATGAGACTACGTTTTATTGCATTCTCATACAGCTGCATAGTGAAACAGTGATGGCAGACATGGGGGATACTGCTTGTTATGTTCTGAAAACATTGTCTAAAATGTGAAAAAGGAAACATCTAGGAAATGAAGCAGTGATTATGTTTACAGCATTGGATCTTCATGAAAAGTTTGCAGGATGTAAAAGGCAGAATAACTTTGAAGGCGCAAGTCTTAAGCCGGGTAGAGATGGAAAATATTCCAAAGAGAGGATAATGCGAGTTTTGAGAAAAGAGCTTGATATTGAAAGAATCATAGAATTGTTACGGGATCGAAAAAAGCCATTGAACTGATTTAGTCTGTGCCCACTCAACCTTAGAGAGCACAAAGTCATCAATACACAACTCAGAGCTGGGATATTCAATTTAAATTTGCAAATGTCCAGAATTAGCCTCCCCACATTTACAAACTTACTGGATTTATTCAATAATTATTCACTCAACAGGATGCTGGAAATTACTCATTTACTACTGAAATACCCTTAATTGCAATCAATTTTTAATCCAAAAAGCAACCATTTATGTGATAGTTTTATTTCTATGTGCAGTTAATCCCTTGTAAATATTTTAATAATTTGATATTTTACATGCTAATGACTTTATTACTTTGTGCTCTTCTCTCGATTGTATTTTTTTCTTTCTGAACCTTCCTTGCTCCTAATTTCCTTTGTTCCTTGGTGCTCTGCTCCTTTTTCTTTACTGGTCGTACATAAATCATACCCCATTATTCTCTAAAGTTTCAGGAACCCCATTTCCTTAACAACCATCATCAGTAAGTTACACTATAAATCATATTCAACATGAAGGATACAGGAAAATGTGCATGTCTCAAACTGATCCAACTCATTTTGTCTCTGTGTGTCCAACCAAAGGTTTGGGGAGATAATAATGAAGCAACTGGTTATTAACAAATGTTTCTTTCACAAAACAAGTCAATCTTCATCAATGTTACATATGGTATAAAATGTTTATTTTTATATCCATGTACAGTGCAAAGGTGAACTGAAATTCTTGGTTGCTGCAGCCAACTAGATGCAGTATTTCTGATACACCAAGAACAATAGCATTAAATAAAATTACAATGTGCCACGAGACAAAAAAAATAAACATAATGATAAACTGGTCTCCCAACGCCCCTCCCCTCCCCCCGCAAACCCTCCTTCACCTTCCATCTCCACCCTCTGACCTCCCCAAACCTTCACCTCCCCCAACACTGATCCCCACTCTGACCCCGGTCTTTTGTGTCCCTTCTGACCTTCCCCTCTCCGAGTCGGAATGCTCGGTCCTCAGTAGAGGCCTCACCTTTGTCCCCCTCCGTCCACACTTCAATGAGTTCCGTGCACGCCAAGATGCCGAACTCTTCTTCCGTCACCTCTGGGCTTACTTCCATGACCATGACGCTCCACCCAAGACCCTTTCTCCCACCTCAAACCTTCCTCATGAACACCTCATCCTGGCCAGCTCCCCACTCTGGACTTTATTTGCAACTGTCGCCAAGTCGAAACATCAATCATCTCAACTTTACCACCGCCCTCTCGTATTCCAACTTCCTCAGAATGCTCTGCCCTCCTCTCTCGCCACAACAATCCCAACCTCTGCTGTTGTGGTCTGGCGTAATGACCTCTACCTTGCTGAGGCCAGTCGATAGCTCTCAGTCACCTTCTCCTATAGAACCCTCCCACAGGACTCCACTGCTACACATCTCCAACACCATCTACAACCTCATCACCTCGGGTCACCTCTTCCCTATGGCTGCAACCTCATTGTATCCCACCCCTGGATGTGCATTTCTACCTCCTACCCAAGAATCACAAACCCAACATCTGGGCAGATTCATTGTTTCTGCCTGCTCCTGCCCCATCGAACTAGTTTAATCTTAACCATCTTTTCTCCCCTGGTCCAATCTCTTCCCACCTACATCCGTGACCACTCACATGCCCTCCATCTCCTCAATGACCAGATTCCCCAAACAAGACAGCCTCATCTTCATAATGGATGTACAAATCCCTTTTATACCTCCATCCCTCATTCAGAAGGACCAAATCACTTCGCTTCTTCCTGGACCAAAGACCCAACTAGTCACCTTTTACCATCACCTTCCTCTACCTGGCAGAACTCTAAATAATAACTCATCCCACTTCCTCTAAATTAAAGGAATAGCCATGGGTACCTGCATGGGTCCCAGCTACACGTCTGTTTGTGGGCTTTGTGGAGCAAGACCCTTCAACTTTTCATCTAGTATATCAATGACTACATCGAGGCTGCTTCATGCATCCAAGATTAGCTTGTCAACTTTATCCACTTTGCAGCCAACTTCCATCCTGATCTTAAACTCACCTGGTCCAAATTCAACAACACTCTCCCCTTCTTGGACCTCTCTGTATCCATCTCAGGAGACATGCTTTCCACCAACATATCTTAAAAACCCTCTAACTCCTCAACGACCTTGACTACACTTCCTCACACCCTGTCTCCTCCAAAGCAGAGGAGGATTAACTACCACCCAGGCCCCTAGGCTGAGATTTAGTAAACCACCCCCAGGGTCAGCATCATTGGGGGGGGGGGGTCATTTGCGAGCCATGCCCACCCATCCAGCGGCATATCAACAGAAAATAGTGCCTATGGCCAGTGCTGAAATTGCTCCCATGTCCAAACATCAGACACGCATCTTTTAGATAATTTGACCAACTCAAAAATACAAGTCAAGCTCTCAATGCTGCACAGATCTCCCAATGAACCAATTACCTTTCACCCCACACCAGCCCGGCCACTGACACATCTCCCCACCCCCACCCCAACCTTGTCCCTGCTGACCCCCGTTCCCCAGGCTACATTTACAGATGCCCCTCGTGCCATGGTTTCCAGACCAATCAATGGTGAACTGTGAAACTCCGCAGCCAACATGGCTCCATTGCTTCGAGGGCCTGGCAGTGCTCGTGGGCCTCCCGCATCTTCTCTGCTTCTGATCTATGCCCGACTCCTTCGCTTCCTCCTCAGCAGTGCAAGCACATTAAGTCTGGGTTGTCATTTTGCAGGGCCAAGTGGTGGCCTCACTCGAGCTGTGATGGAACTGGAGGCATCACGATAGTGCTCGTTGCTTCTTCTTCCCCTCCCTCCCCCCACCCACCCTCAGCTCTGCCCAGGCCATCTGTGACGTAGCCTGACAGTAGATGTGCATTACCGGCTGCCTGACAATTGATCAGGAAAGCTGACCAACGGGAAGCGCATGGGGAGGGGCTGCAGTAATTCAGAGGGCCCCTAAGTCCTCGGCCCATGTATTAAGAATGAATTTTATCTTATATTTATTTCAAAGAAGCATGTACATGAAAGCCAAATCAGATCAAACCATTTTATTAACTTTAGTTTTCCAGTACACCTTCATCCCATCCCCTGTGCAACTGTATTTGAATAGAAAATAGCATTTCTTGAAGTGTATGGGTTATTTATACTTCCCTGCATTATAATTACAATTGCTGGAATTAATCGATATAATGACAATCGGGTACATAGTTACGGATAGAAGGCAGGTGATGAAAGGCATGAGCGTTTCCCTGGCACCGGCAGAGCGGTTCCAGCTGTGTGTGGGATTGTGGGTAACGAAGACGGCCATTGATCCCGCATTGAGCCTCCACCACTGCCCTAAGCAGGCCCAACATTTTTTTGATTTTAGTGAATAGGTGAAAGCCAAACGACAGGAGCGTTGAAAGCTACAACTTGTTGCAATTTAAAATTATTTTAAATGCCTTAGTTCCCTTTGGCATTGTTATAGTAACATTTCTATTGCTGCATCTCTTATTTCTATTGTGATTTGACATCAGGCTCCCTGAACTTCTGGGCCCCTTGGCTTCAGCTAACTCAGCTAAAAGTTAATCTGCCACTGCTGCAAGGATTCCATCCCATTCTCTCAATCTCTCTGCGTCCACTGGATTTTTTCTCAAGATCCAGATCTTCCAAAATGTCTGCCTTCTTCCACAAACGTGGCTTCCTCTCCACCACCATCAACTCAGCCCTCACCTGCATCTCCTCCATTTCCTGCTCATCTGCTCTGGTCTGGTCTTCTCTGCCTCAGACACAACAAATATAGAATCTCCCTCTGTAGCATGAATAACAGCTCTCATGTCTGGAAGGAGAAGCAGTGTATTTATTAACTCATAACTCAGGGTAAGGTCTCACAGTAGTCTTCAGAAGGGTTCTTGGTTCAGGCGGAATACCAGGGTTATATGTGGGTAGATGGGGGCAGGGCCAGCCATCAACACAGCACTCTACCAGTGAATCCCAGTTCAATGCATTTACCCCTTCCTGTAGAATTTAGGGTCTGTGGATGAAGACAGAACATTGGTTCAGAACACATGGTTTAAAAAAAATTGTTATTTACAAATCTACATGTTTAAGTGGTCTGGGAGTCTGGAGATCCTGGTGGAGTGCCTTAGCACTGGGAGACGGGGTGGTGGTCTGGGTCTCCAGCTCGACAATGGAGGGGGGTGCACTTTCTTCCTGAACTGGATTCCCCGAGGCCGACTGGGGGCAGTGAGAATGAGCTCTGGGCTCGCAGGGCACTTGAGGCAAAGGACCTTCTGTTCCAGCAAGTGCCAGGTCCCTGATGGAGATGGTGACCTCCCTGCCATCCGGGTACTCTACGTAGGCATACGAGGGGTTGATGTGGAGTAATTTCACCCTTTCCACCAGGGGGGCTGTCTTGCTTCTCCTCAGAAGTAGTGAGCCAAACTGAGAGTGTAGTTCCCAATGCCGACCCTCTTTCAAAGATAAATAGAAGTTCATGAGGAATAACGTTGGTCATGGTACATAGTAGTGACCAGATAGAGTGGACCGTGATGAGGAGAACATCCTGCCAGCATGGAGCTGGAAGGCCTTTTGTCTTCAGGGCTAGTTTGACCACCTTCCAGACCGTGGTGTTCTCCTTTTCAACCTGCCCGTTCCCCTGGGGGTTGTCCCTCACCAGCAGGTGCTGACACAGCTCATCACTCATGATGAGCCCCAGTTCTTATGGATATAGCTGGGATATTTGAACAGAGTGAAAATGGAGTCTAGGGCCTTCATAGCAGAAGAGGTGGATGTGTCTAGGCACAGAATGGTGAATGGGAATTGGAAGTTCTCACCAATGACTGAGAGGAAGAAGGTGTTCCAGTTCGTGGAGGGGAGAGGTCCCTTAAAATCAATGCTGAAACTTTTGAAGGGCCTGGATAACTTGATCAGGTGCGCCTTTGCGGGGCAGTAGAAGTGTGGCTTGCACTCCACGCAAACCTGGCAAGGCCTAGTCATTTCCCGGACATCTTCTACAGAGTAGGGCAGATTGCTGGTGACCCCTGCTGGATGAGAGCTCATTATGCATAACCTGCTATTGGCTGGTGTGTGCAGAGGCACAGCTTCCTCTGGACAAGACATATGGAGGGTCATCAAGAGCTCCTGGCCTATAGTCGATGTCATAATTTTAGGTGAAGAGTTCGATTCTCCATCCAGCAATTTTGTCATTCTTGATTTTTTCCACTTTTCATGTTACTGAACATGAATACGACAGAGCGCTGGTCAGTAAGGAGCATAAATCTTCTGCCAGCCAGGTCATGTGCCTTACAGTTTCTACAATGGCTTGAGCCTCCTTTTCCACCGATGGGTTCCGGAGCTCGAGGCTTTGTAACATCTGTGGAAAAAAAAGCACAATCGGCCTGCCCGCCTGATTGAGGGTAGAGGAGAGGGCTATGTCCAAAGCATCGCTTTCCACTTAGAAAAGCACATTCTAGTCCAGCGTGTGCATTGAGGCTTTTGCAATGTGGTTCTGGACGTAGTTAAAATCCATTTGGACTTCAGCCGAGAGGGAAAAATTAGTGGCTTTTTAAGAGGAGGCAAACCTTATCAGCATATTGAGGGATCCACTGAGAGTAATATGAGAAAAACCCTCAAAGCCTTTGTGGTCCTGGGGATGGGGAGCTCTAACAGGAGGGTGCATCCTATCAGGATTGGGGCCTGTGATGCCATTCTCCACCATGTAGCAAAGGATAGCCAGGCTGTTTAGCCATGAACACACAATTGTCAAGAGTTATAAGCAAGGCTCATGGTTTTCTCTGTGTGGAGAAAACTCTGGTGGTTGATATCATGGTCTTCCAAGGTGTGGCCACAGATGGTGACATTATCAAAGTAGGGGAAGGTAGCCTTCAAACTGTACTCATCCACCATTCTGTCTATCTGCCTCTGGAAGATAGAAACCCTGTTAGTAAAACCAAAAGGGACCCTCCAGAATTGATAGAGGTGACTGTTAGCCTCAAGTGTCGTATATGGACTATCCACAGAATGGATTGGCAGCTGGTGATAGGCAACTTTCAGGTCGATGGTTGAATAGACCCAAAATTGCGCGATATCATTCACCAAGTCTGAAATGCAAGGGAGGGGGTTGTGCATCCAGGAGTTTGCACTGATTAATGGATTGGCTATAGTCAATTACTAGCCTGAACTTGTTTTTCCCCTTAACCACTACCACTTGCGCTCTCCATAGGCTGGTGCTTGGCTCGATAATACCCTCCTCCAGCAGACGCTGAGTCTCCAAATTTATAAACTTTCGGTCTGCTGAGCTGTACCTCCTGCTCTTAGTAACAATGGGCTTGCAGTCTGCGAACTTGGGAAGAGAAGAGGAAGGTCGATATTCAGCATGGAGAGGCTGCATGTGGGTTTGGATTTTAAGGGTCCTCCATTCCAAACCATTATGGGGGAGGGAACCAGCCATCAGGACAACACCCTACCAATGAATTCCAGTTCACTGCAGCTTCATCGTCACCTACCACACTACCAGCCTCCACATCCAACACATTATCTGCCTGAATTTCTGGCACTTACTTCAGGATCCCACCACCAAACACATTTTTCCTTCTCCTCCCCTCTTGGCCTTGCACAGGGACCATTCCCTCCACGATTCCTTTGTGCACTCATCCCTCCTACCTAATGCCTCCCCCCACCTTCCTCCGTGGCCACAGGAGGCAAGATACTTGCACCTACACCTTTTCCCTCACCACGATCTGGGACCCCAAATAGGCCTATCAAGTGAAGCAACACTTCATTTGTATATCCACAGGACTTGTTTACTCTATCTGGTGCTCCCTTTGTGGCATTCTCTACATCGGAAAGACCGGTCATAGATTGGGGGAAATCACTTCACTGAGCACCTCCTCTCCGTTCACAACAGAGTCCTCCCAGTAGCGTAGCCAACCATTTCAATACTGAGTCACATTCCCAGACTCGCATGTCTGTCTGTGGCCTACGTACTATCCCACCCTGACCACCCGCAGATTGGAGGAACACACCTTATTTTCCGTCTGGGCACTCTCCAGCCAGATGGCCAAAACATTGACTTTTCTGCTTTCTGCTAAACCTCCTCACCTTTTCTTTCCCCTCCCCCTTTCTCCCCTCCCTTCCCCCTTACCCACCCACCCCTCCTCCCCCTTATTGCTGCTGTCCCCTCCATCTTTTCTCCATCTATCATCTCTGCCTTTGCCACACCCACACCCCTTCCTTTTTGTCCGGATGCCTGCTGGCATTTTCTCACACTTTAATGAAGGGCTCAAGCCTAAAATGTCGGTTACGTATGACAATGAGATAGACAACAGACTCGCCAAGGCAAATAGTGCCTTTGGAAGACTACACAAGAGAGTCTGGAAAAACAACCAACTGAAAAACCTCACAAAGATTAGCGTATACAGAGCCGTTGTCATACCCACATTCCTGTTCGGCTCCGAATCATGGGTCCTTTACTGGCATCACCTACGGCTCCTAGAACGCTTCCACCAGCATTGTCTCCGCTCCATCCTCAACATTCATTGGAGCGACTTCATCTCCAACATCGAAGTACTCGAGATGGCAGAGGTCGACAGCATCGAATCCACACTGCTGAAGATCAAATTGCGCTGGGTAGGTCACGTCTCCAGAATGGAGGACTATCGCCTTCCCAAGATCGTGTTATATGGCGAGCTCTCCACTGGCCACTGAGACAGAGGTGCACCAAAGAAGAGGTACATGGACTGCCTAAAGAAATCTCTTGGTGCCTGCCACATTGACCACCACCAGTGGGCTGATATCGCCTCAAACCGTGCATCTTGGCGCCTCACAGTTCGGCGGGCAGCAACCTCCTTTGAAGACCGCAGAGCCCACCTCACTGTCAAAAGACAAAGGAGGAAAAACTCAACACCCAACCCCAACCAACCAATTTTCCCTTGCAACCGCTGCAACCATGTCTGCCTGTCCCGCATCGGACTTGTCAGCCACAAACGAGCCTGCAGTTGACGTGGACATTACCCCTCCATAAATCTTCGTCCGTGAAGCCAAGCCAAAGAAGAACATAAAGGACACCGTTGGACCTGCTGATCTTCTCCAGAATTTTGTTTTTTTTCAATAAAAATAAAAAGGTTGATAAACAAATATTTGCAGTAGCAGTTAGTGCATTTTACTGTATCCTTTGAAATGATAGATGCATGAAGGTTAGTGAGGGAAATGAGGCTGGGTCAGATCAATGGTGTTCATTAATATCTCTAACCATTTGTGTATATAATGTTTGACAGGGTTTAAGCTATTCCTTCAAATAGTCAAAATTAATCTGACATCAAAAGTCCAGCCTAAATTTCGGATGATTTTTATTCGTTATGATAATTATAGAGCTGTTATTGCACAAATTGTCCAGTGTACAGTCTGAGAGTTACATGTTTACCTCAACATTATACTTTATTTTAATTTATTTATTAAATCATGCCAATTTAAATCAGAATTTTTGAACAAGGAATGCAATAATATCCCATGGAGATTCAGAGGGGAAAAAAAATTCTCTCTTCTTCACGAAGAGAATGATAACTAAAAAAAAACACTGCTTGGATTTTAAAATATTAGAAACTTATGCAAAAGAATCAGAAACATTATCATGAAAGTGTATAATGAAATCTCTTTTAACTGGAGAATCATAGAATGCTACAGCACAGTATACAGGCCATTTGGCCCTTCTAGTCTGTGCTGACCACTGTTCTGCTATTCCCACTGACCTGCTCCCACTCCATAACCTTCCAGACCTTTCCCATCTCTTATGCATCTATCCAATCTATTCTTAAAACTCAAGATTGAGCCCATGTTCACCACATCAGATGGCAGCCCATTTCACACTCCCACCACTCTGAGTGAAGAAGTTCTCCCTAATGTTCACCCTAAATCTTTCCCCTCTTATATTTATCTTTCCTAATCTAAGTGGAAAGAGCCTACTCTCATTTTCTCTGTCTATACCTCTCATAATCGTATAAACCTCTATCAAATGTCCACTCATTCTACTTTTCTCCAAGTAATAAATTCCTAACCTGTTTAATCTTTTCCTATAACTTAACTGTTGAAGACCTGGAAACATTCCAGTAAATCTTGTCTGCTCTCTTTCAATCTTATTGATATCTTTCCTGTAGTTAGGCAACCAGAACTGCACACAATATTCCAAATTTGGCCTCACCCATGTCTTAAACAATTCCAACATAATATCCCAACTCCTATACTCAATACTTTGATTGATAAAGGCTAAGATATCAAAAGCTGTTCACCTGTGATGCCACCTTCAGGGAACAATGTATATGTATTGTGACAGAATATATAGAAATATTTTTGGGAAATAAATTGGGAAAAGATCTTATTTGAAATACTGGAGAATTCATATCAACTGTGACTTTGCAGAAATTGTGAAGAATGCCTATGGAAATTTCACAAATAGGTGTTAATTGTTGAATGAATGGACTATTGTCCAAAAACAGCAAGAGGGATACTGTCTCCTAATACCTTTTTGCACTTTTGACAAGAATGCTTAGAGGTCACTGATGGGTTCTTGTTTACCTAAAAACAGATGTTTGCTGGAGGTCATGTTGGTTTGCGAGCACAGGGGGGGTCAGTCAAGCAAGCTGGCAGAGAGAGAGAGAGAGAGAGAGATGAAACAAGTTCTCTCAGCCACTGTGTGTGACACTGAAAGCTGTAACAAGCAGGAGAAGCTTGCTGAAACAGAAGCTCCACAGTGGCAGATGGCTGAAAGTACAAGCTGTCTAGTGTTTCTCTTGGAATAAGCGAAACAGAAAGGAACTCTGTGATAACCTGAAAGAAAGAGGTTATCATCTGGAGAACTCTGATGAGGCACGTTTCATCGGCAAGACACGGAGGTGACTAATGGTAGTACCTCAGTTGTGGAAATCCTGGAACAACAAATCTATCTCTGCAAACCTACAAAGAACGTTCCTGAGTGGTAACCATTACCTTTCGAGCTCCAAAGCTTGGTGAACGTTATACATGTTAAATTTTGCAAACATCTTTGGTGACATACCAAATCTCCTCAAACTCCTAATGAAATATAGCCACTGGCATGCCTTCTTAATGATTGCATTGACACAATGGTCCTGGGATAGGTCTTCAGAGAGAGATGTTGATACCCAGAAATGTGAAGTTTCTTTCGGCTGATTTTGTGTTCTCCTGGCTTCCCCTTCTAAGTCGACAATCATTTCCTTCATTTTGCTAACATTGAGTGCAAGGTTGTCATTGCAACAGAACCCCACCAGCTGATCTATCTCACTCCTGTGTGCTTCTGTGATTCTAATGACAATCCTGGTATCATCGGCAAATTTGTAGATGGCATTTGAATTGTGTCTGGCATCTTTGAGGTGCACCTGTGTTTACTGTTAATAAGGAGGTGTTGTTACTGATCCTCACTGACTGGTCTTCCGATAAAGTCAAGGATCCAGTTGTCAAGGGAAATACAGAGGCCTGGGTTTAAAGCTTGCTGACCAGTACTGAGGGGATGATCATGTTGAACGCTGAGCTATAATCAATGAAAAGATCTAAGTATTGCTGTTGTACCCATGATCCAGGGCTGGGCGGAGAGCCAGTGAGATTGCAACTGCTGTGGAATGATAGTGGTGGTAGGCAAATTACAGTGGGTCCAGGTCTTAGCTTAGCTACAAGTTAATTCTGGCCATGACCAACCTCTCAAATCATTTCATTACAGTAGATGTGAGTGGTACATATAACTAAAGGGAATTCAAGCATATCATGGTAATTAAGCTCATTTAGGCAAACTCTCCTGCTCCCTGATGTTTTTAAATATGGGAAACTAGGTGAAATACCCTTCTGGGAAAAACGACTCCTGAAATATAATACTGCAATGATTTTGAACGTCAGAAGTACCTCAGAATATCCAACAGGCAGTAGAGATTGCACTGCTTATTAAGAGTCTAATGCTGCTTTGATTTATTTTATTTAGTGGAATTATTTCTGTTGTTATGGAGTCCAGAGGACCCCCAAAACCAGCAGCAATAGATTTACACAACACCGGGTTACTTAAACAAAAGTAGTTTTTAAATTATATTTGAATAAGAAAACAGAATTAAACTTTAACTTATTACTTGACCTACATACTTAACCAACCTAATTACTTAATCCTCCCTCTAATATTAAGCGCAGGTATGTGTAATATATATTTAGGATGAGAAAAGTTATTTAGATCACAGTCCAATCTCACTGGTTGCAGGCAATTCTTGTACTGTGCACAGAAGTTAGCCTTAACAAAGTTCTCCAGTCTTTGGTGCTTAACAGGTAAATGGTTACAACTCAGGAGGGTTCTTGCTGGTTTTCAGAGAGATTCCTTTTCCAGGATATCCACAACTGATTCCTTCTCAATCAGTCTTGCTGACAAAACTTGCCCCCTTCAGGGTTCTCCAGATGATCCTCTTTCTTTCAGGTCACCTTTCATACTACTAATCTTCTCCTTTAACAAGGTAGCCTTCCAAAGTTTGCCAGCTTGTCCTTCAGGAACTGATTTCTGTGTCCTCTCTTTGTTTCACACCCTCCCTCTCTGAGAACAAAACTGTCCTCTCCTTCCTGCAAAGATCACATGCTCTCCCAGGCAAGCTGTTGTTGATATTTTGTTGCCTCCTGCAAAAAGCATTCTGCAAAAGTCCTGCAAATATTGTGTTTTAAAATGTGTGTGTGCAAGCTGCTCTAACAATTCTTCCCAAACCACCTCTAAATACTGTGTCACACTGTCAACTATATATCCATTCTTACTTTCAGCTTACCCCAACTGCTCAGAGCCAAATCTTCCCTTATTTATGGAACAAATTCAATTAAATGTCCATTTGGCTGATCAGGAGTTCAACATGTGAACTGTGAGTGTGAGTCGTATTCCTGGAGATTGAGAAGTCAGGATAGTATTGAATCAGTGAATAGGAATTAGAATGGAGAATGTATTTGACATATTGATACAATCTTGGTTAGATTTTAAAAGCTTAAAAATTATAAGATATTCTTGTAAACCAATAATGAAGTGAATGTGGTTATTAATCAGTTTGTTAGTGTGGAGATTGTTCTAACAATGGATTCTTAAACATGCCATACATAAAAATTGTTCTAATAAAGTGTTGTCCTGGATGTGGATCATCAGAATAAAGATAAAGTGAACGGAAAGAAACATCTCATTCAAGAACAGTTTTCATTTCCCTCGTCTTGAGGATTTTGACAGTCATGAACATAAGATAGAATATTTTAAGTTGGCAGTGAAATAAAATGTTGGTTATGGACAGTTGTCAAAGTTCTGGAATAATATTTTAAATGATTCCATCTCTCGATGTTCCTCCTGTTCCCTCCTGCACATTTGAGAAGGCGAAAATGCATATTAAAGAATTGTGCAACTGCATAGGTGGTTTATGCCAATTTGTGTGCACACTGTTTGGGAGCTAGCCAGAGGAGCAGTGAAATTTAGTTATAATTGTTGACACTAAATGTAATAACACTTAAGTGTCTAGAGTACTTACTATCCGTTTACCTCCCTGCTGTGTGTTTGGTTTCACTGAAATCAATGGTGCCAAAGTTGAGATGGTTACGGAGCTGGTGGGTTCCATAGACCAATTTTTATTAACTCTTGTTTTGATACTGAAATTATACAGCGAGTTCTCAGATTGTGTTAGGGGTCCATTCCTGAGAACTATCCAGAAGACAATTTTTCTATAAATCAGAATCATCCATTTTATACAGTAACACACAATGTGCTATTTTACATGCACTTAATTTAATTCATTCATTTTAATAAATCCCCAAACTATCCATAATTAAACCAATAGAATCGATTACGTATCCAATCATTGACAAATTATTGACAATATTATTGTTGGCATTTTTAAAGTTCTTTAAAATTGTATGGAAGAATTTGCATCAAGTCAGATTTCTATAACTCAGGCCATTCATTAACCAGAGTCCTGTACTCAGGAAAAAAAAAACTGTTCCTGAAACATCCAGTTCATTCGGAGCACTCTTTGGTTTACTGGTCAGAACATTATTTTATATCTTGTGAAATAAATTAGGAAATTAGCAACAGGGGGATGTGTGCAAGAACTCCCAAAGGAGAAGTGGAATATTTGAAGGACACCATATGTTACGCAAATAAATCTCCTCCAGACTGATGTTTTTCAGGTAATCATAAAAAGGAATAATGATACAAATAATCGAAGGTGATTCTCCTCTATGATTGTGCCTTTGTAAAGATAATAATCTCTGATGCAGAGAATGAATCCTTTCACTGGCAAGAGTTTTAAAAGAATTGTCAATCTCTTGAATCTTCTGCACCCCCCCACCCCCCCCATCGGGGTGGTGAAGGTCAGATCATGAGATACATTGAGGGCGGAGATGAATAAATATTTGAAAGATCCATTAAACTGAGGGTGATGGGGAACTGGCAGAGAAAGAGAATTGCAGCAAGCCTCAGTCACTTTCTTTCCTTTCCTTCCTCTCGCTCTCCATTAACCTCTCCTCACCTGGATCCACCCATCACTTGCCAGCTTCTGAATCATCCCTCTCCATCACCTCTTTACATCGTCTATGTCTCTTTTGCACTCTCAGTTCCGACGCAAGGTCTTAACCCTGAACATTAACCATCTCGATTCCTCCACAGATGCAAACTCATCTTCTCAACCTGGGATGCTGCCCAACCATTTCTACCCATGGATGCTGCCTGATCCAGAGCTCCTCCAGCAGCTCATTGCTTAATTGACTATTTAGTTTAAACAGAGAGAATTAATGGGAACATTATCCAAACATTGGGAGAGACAGACAATGTACATAAAGTCTTTTGCTAAGATGCAGCAGGTATATATTCCAAAATATATTCTGTCACTTGCCTGGGAATGTCCAGACAACAAGCATGTTCTTTAATGTTTCACACCTCACCATCTCAAAAATCAATAGAGGTCAGAATGTTTCACCTTGCAGATCTTATGAAGAAGACTTGTATTCCACGATTCAACAATTATTTAATTTGCAAGGAGAAAATGTGGCATTTGCTAAATAGGTCTTGAAAGTTTGGAAACTGTTGGCCTGTTGTTATATAATTGCAGTTTACTTTTCAAAGAGACAAAAAAAATCTTCAGCTTTCATAATATTTGCTTGTTTTCGGCAAAATGTGAATTCTTAATCAGAGTAAGTTTGCAAACTCACAAAATGACCTGAGAACTGAAGAGATGAGGGATTGTTTCTCTGAGGTGTGACCTACTGAGGTGTGACCTACTGAGGTGTGACCTACTGAGGTGTGACCTACTGAGGTGTGACCTACTGAGGTGTGACCTACTGAGGTGTGACCTACTGAGGTGTGTAAAATCATGAGGGGAAATGATGAATTGAATGGCCACAGTCTTTTACCCATGGAACAGTATTCTAAAACTCCAAAGCACAGGTTTAAGGCAAAATGTGAAGATTTAAAGGACAACTTTCTCCACAGAGGGGAGCAGGTATGTGGCAGGTGCAATGACATGTTTAAAAGACACTTAGACAGGTCCATGGATAAGAAAGCCACAGAAATGCTGGAGCGACTCAACAGGTCCATCAGAGTTCCCTAAGAAACACTGTATTACTGACATTTCAGGACAGATCCCTTCCTTCCTCAATGAATAAAATAAATTAATGAGGGAGGACTTCAGGACAACAGGGGGGTAAATGGGGTGGAACAGGGCAGGGGAATGGGGGAGAAATGGGGGGTGGAAAAGGGGGGACATAGGGGAAATGGGGATAAATGGGGGGGGAACAGGGGGGGAAACAGGGGGATAAAACTGGGAACTCCAAGATGGAGACATGGGGAGAGTTTCGCTAATGGAAACCAGAGAAGTCAATGCTAAATCCATCCATTGGGAGGATGTCCAGACAGATTATGAGTTGTTGTTTCTCCAATTTGCAGGTGGTCTCAGTGTGGTCATGCATGAAACCATGGGCAATTATGTCAACAAGTGAATGGGGTGGGAAAATGAAATAGGTGGCCACTGGGAGATACCGTTAATACAGTGGACAGAGCTGAGATGCTTAATGAAGCATTCTCCACACCTGCATCCAGCCTCTCTGATGTAGAGAAGAGCACAATGGGTAGAAGACCCCTGAAGATTCACAAGTGAAGTGTTATTTCATTTGGAAGGACTGTTTGAAGTCCTGAATGGTCGTGATTGGGGTCCTGAATGGCGGTGCAACCTCTAAGCGCTAATGACCTTGGGCTCTCTCTGTGTTGAGTTTGACATTGGTCCTGTGATCAAATAGATTTCTTCCTGATGCTTCAGTTTCCTTTCAGATGGGTTAGGCCCTGGAGTGGTGCAAAGTTGATGAGAATATGGGAAGATTAATAAATGAGATCAACATAGAATTAGTGCATGGAGAGATTGATGTTTATCATAGTCTACGTTGGCCAACAGGCCTATCTGCCTCTACGACTGACACTGATAATCTAGTGTACAGCATATGGCATTTGTAATGTCTAAACATGTGCTAATTGTTTTGTGGAGAACCATCTCTTAGCTCACAGGTCTCCCAGTGGCAACTCATTTCAATTCCCTACCCCATTTCCAGGCAGACATGTCTAACCATGGCCTCATGCACTGCCCAGGTGAGACCATCTGTAAATCAGATATTCCACCTGGGTACTCTCCAACGTCACAGCATTAACTGACCTCCAGTTTCCATTAGCACCACCCCCCCCCCACCCCGCCTCACAATGCCTCCTTTCCTCCAGCTCCCTTCACCTTGTTTCTCCCTCTTTCCCTATTCCTCTGTCTCTTCCAACATTCACAGAGGCAACCCACCCTTCCCCTATCATTGCTCAGCTTCTCTCTCCTTCCTTTCTATCCAGGTCCATCTCTGGTCTCCTGGCTGTTCGCCTAAGCACCACCTCCCACTGCCTTTTTATTCCGAGGCCTGCCTGTGTTTTGCTCATACCTTGATTAAGGGCTCAGGCCTAAAATGTTGGTTCTATATCTTTGCCTCCTTTGAACACTCCAGAGTTTCTCCTGCAATTCTGTGCATTTACTACAATCACAGCGTCTGTAGACTTTCCTGTTTCACTCATAGCTCATAGAAGTGTCTCTGAGCTTCCAGTTGCCTGCCACATAAATCCATCCTCCCACTCCCAGTCAGATATTCCTCTCCACGGTCACTTGCACTGTTACAGCATCATCAAATGTGAGCTCGAGGAGCTGGAGTCAAAGATGATTTCTAAAATTTCAGATAACATGCTCTTTCTTTCTGTCTCTACAAGAACCATTTTTCCTGTCATTCTTTATCTTTACTGCCTGGCAAGCTGAGCATGTTGCTGTCAGCCAGATCCACTTTAGCAACAAATCACACAGCTTAATCTGATCCTATCTGCCACCAGTTTTATGCTATTAGAGATATCTTCTTTGTTCCTATCACTCTATACATTTCCTGTTAAGTGCTCTCCTGCCATGGAAGGTGTCACAGCTCTCCAGCAATTTCCAATAGACTATAGGATTGGTAGCATACTGTCAAAGTGGAGTAGCTATACCTGTGGAGCAAGAAAATATAATGACAATGTTCAATGGACTTCATCAAACCAGGCATCAGGCATCTTAAGGCATATATTTTGAGACGATTGTGAAATAGATCATAAGAGCTCTGGGTGTCCATCCTCAAAATGAGATCAAATGAGGTTCCAACTTGCAAGCTTAGCACTTAGCACATTAAACATGGCTATGGTCATATTTGGTTTGCTAATCAACATGAACATAGCAGTTAGCACAACTGCCAACGATCGGGTCCGGGGTTTGAATCTCACACAGTCGGTAAGAAGTTTATATGTTTTCCCTGTGTCTGCGTGGGTTTTCCACGGGGGCTTCAGTTTCTTCCCACCCTTCAAAATGTACTGGGCATTCTAGGTCAAGAGGGTGTAATTGAGTGGCATGGGCTTGTGAGCTGAAAGGGCTTGCTACTGTGCTGTATGTATACCCAGAGATCCATTCCTCACAATGTGATGGATTCAGCCTGAATTTTGTTTCTCAAAACACCAGCATTCATGATCTTATAAGTATGACTTTGCCAGGGACTGTGCAATGACAGACTGTCATCCAGTCTGTCCTTGCTTTAAAAATGTTCAGTCCAAACTTGGGACCAAAATTCAAGCTGTATCCCCTTAATCATCCATGATACCCTACGCATCAGACTAACCACACTGCAGTCTCGAGCAGAACTAGGCTAAGGCAGTGTTATCAACCCTTTTCTTTCCACTCACATACTACCTTAAGTAATCCCTATGCTGTAGGTGCTCTGGGATTAGTAAGGGATTGCTTAAGGTGGTATGTGAGTGGGAAGGGAAGGTTGAGAACCACTGCTTGAGATCCAATTGTTACTGAAATATTTTGCTTGAGAAAAATTGTCATTGGCCTATTTCCTTTGGAGTTCTGAAACCCTGCATATTACGTCAATGAAGTTTGATTAAAACAGTGGTTTTCAAAAGTTTTCTTTTCACCCACATACCACCTTAAGCAAACCCTTACTAATCACAGAGGACCAATGGCATAGGGAATATTTAAAGTGATATGTGAGTGGAAAGAAAAGGGCATCAAAAACAGGAACTGAGTGGAGGAGTCACGCGATGGAGTAGTGGCCGGACGGTGAACTCCAGCCCTCTCCAGAAAAGTCGGGAAAAACAAGAGAAAACACAAAGGCACAGAAATAAAAGTTACAGAAAAGTGAGTATAAAGGTGGAAAGAAGATGGCGACAAAAAAAGAAAAGTCGAAAGCAACGGTAAGAAGAGAGGAAGAGAAGACAAAGGAGGGAAAAGGTGAAGGCCTTACCTGTCCGAAGAGGCCCGCTGTGGAGAGAGAAACCCGCTCCCTCAGGTCGGTAAATAATGGACTACAAAAATGGCTCGCAGAGCCGAACAAAAGTGCGCAACCGCGCATGCGCGATGCGAATGAAAAAAAACACACCGACGGGAGGGGGGACCAGCTGGGGAGTCGATCTCCACAGCCGGCAACGACAGCTGCAGAACACCTGCAGCAAGAAGAGACCACAGAAGACAATAGAAACAAGATAGAAGAGGAGGAAAGGGCACCAAAGAAACAACAGATGGTCAACCCAGAGGAAGAAGAAGAGGAAGAGTATGGTGAAATAGAAGAAGAAAAGAGAGGCAAGGTAAAGGATATACTTGCTCTTATTAGAGGATACATGGAATCATTTAAAGAATGGCAAACACAGGAATTTAAGGATTTAAGAAAAAGAATAAACAACACAGAGGAGAAAATAATTAAAATGGAGATGACCTTAACAGAAATGGGAAAAAAAATGGACAAGATGGAAGAGCGGGCAGTAGCAGCAGAAATGGAGGTAGAAGACTTAAAAAAGAAATTGGAGAAATCTAATAAAAAAACTAAAGAGACACAAGAACTACTAGCTCAAAAAATAGATACAATGGAAAACCATAACAGAAGAAATAACATAAAGATAGTGGGCCTTAAGGAAGATGAAGAAGGCAAGAATATGAGGGAGTTTATAAAAGAGTGGATCCCTAAGACCCTAGGATGTCCAGAACTACAGCATGAAATGGAAATAGAAAGGGCACATAGAGTAATGGCCTCTAAACCACAACCACAACAAAAACCAAGATCTATTGTAGTAAAATTCCTAAGATATACTACAAGAGAAAAGGTACTGGAGAAGACAATGGAAAAAGTAAGAGAGGGCAACAAACCACTGGAGTATAAAGGGCAAAAAATCTTCATTTATCCAGATATAAGTTTTGAACTCCTAAAGAAGAGAAAAGAGTTCAATACAGCAAAGGCGATTTTATGGAAGAAAGGGTATAAATTTATACTAAAGCATCCAGCGGTATTGAAAATATTTATTCCAGGACAACAAAACAGACTATTCGCGGATCCAGAAGAAGCACGAAAATTTGCAGAACAATTACAAAAATAGACTGAGGGAGGAAGACGGGTAATGAGAGTTAAAATGATCACGACTGATATGTATGTGGGTAAAGACAAAAATAGACTGAGGGATGAAGACGGGTAATGAGAGTAAAAATGATCACGATTGATATGTATGCAGGTAAAGAGGTATAAGAGTGAATAGAGACAATGAGCATACATGAATGTATCTGTACTTAGAGGAAAATATGGATAGTATAGACAAGAATTAATAAGGGAAGGTAATGGAATAGAGAGAATAAGGAGGGAATTAAAAGAGGGACCTTTGTGACATATGAAAAGTGAAATCTTTTCTGGGGGAGGCGGGGTGGGGGGAAATAGCGGTCACTGCAAAATCAGTTGACGCTTGCGAGTGGATTCGCAAATCCAAATGGAGAGGGGAGATGTGGTTGTCCGACAAGGGATAAAGGACAACTCAGGAGGTGAAGGGGAGATTGGGGATAAATAAGATAGAAATAGGAGAATAAGGAAAATGTTAGATGTTGTAGGAATGTTGTCTTATAAAGAGTTGAAAATAAGAAAACAGAAATGGAAAAGGAGGAAAGGTAATGATGGAAAAACGGAAAGAGAAGATAAACAAAATATAAAAGGGCTACGCTGAACTATATGTCTTTAAATATTAATGGAATACATAACCAAATTAAAAGGAAGAAACTACCAAATTTAAATGAATAAATGTATTCCATTAGAAAAAATAACATATTGGTTAAGAAATAACATTGAAATATTCGAACAAGTATAGGAGCCTTACATTAAATACAATAGCGAAAACCTACCGGGGACAAACATTACCTAAGTTGATGGAAGGAGAAGGAAAGAAAAGAATGGACTCAGTAGAATTTCTGGTGTAATTTTGTTGAATGACAACATTGTCTGACTGGCTTAATGCAACCTAGATTGTATACCTAAAATGGATGAGAGGGGGGGGTGGGGGGGTGGTTTGGGAGGAAAGGGGGGGGGGGGGGAGAAAAAGTCACTGTATATGTGTGAAAAGAAATAGTGTATATCATGGCTAATGTGATTTATGGTGTGAAAAATAAAAAAAAAAAAAAAAAAAAAAAAAAAAAACAGGAACTGAGTGTGTGAGACATTGAGACTGGATGATTTATATCAATATTCTGAAAGCTTTTGAAGTCAAAAGAAAATCCAGATGTTCAGAACATTCTTTTACAACCATGTGGTGAGGAATGGGTCTCTGGGTATACATACACTCCAAGTATTGATTTTTTTCATATATTTTGACATTCATCATGGTAACAGGCCCTTTCAGCCCAAAGCCTGTGATGCCCAATTACGCTCAATTGACCTAAAATCCCCAGTAGATTTTGAAGGATAGGAAGAAAGGACCCCCCATGGAAAACACACGCAGACAATGGGAGAACGCACAAACTCCTTACTGACAATGAGGGATTGAACTCCGGTGCTGATCGCTGGTGCTGTAACAGTGTTGAGCTAACTGCTACATTAACGTTGTTTAGCAAAACAAAAATGACCATATTTAATGTGCTAAGTGCCAAGCTAGCAAGTTTGGAACCTCGTTTGATCCATTTTGAGGACAGACACCCAGAGCCCTTGTGATCCATGTCACAATGCTGGCGACTGGTTTGATGAAGTCCAATGAGCATTATCAGTATAGTTGGCCAATACACTCAAGAATGTCTCATGATCATGCCAGTTTCCAGCTTATATCCCCTCAGTATCCTCTGCTAGAGCCAGGTTATTTTCCCATTATACATTGGAACTTGTTTATATAGCTGCCCTTGTAATTTCAGAACTGATTCCTGTTTGCAGGATACATTTAGATGTAGATTGAAGACTTCATTTTTTTGTATTTAGGGTTGCTCTGCTTTTATGTCCTCCGATTAAGGCTTACTAATTCCAAACAGAAACATTGAGATCTCATTTTCATTTAGTAAGCTACATTAGAGGGGCCACAATGCTGACAGGTCACAGATGAGACTCTGAAGCAGACATTCACTTCAGAGCTCTGTTATCGAAAGAGATTACCACATGGATAGAAGGAAAGTTTCAAGGATATGCTCAAAGATTCCTAGGAACCTCTGCTCGATGACCACTTAAGGAAAGAGCCTTCAAGATGATATTCATGCCATGGGAACACACGGAAATCCTCTGTTTGTTATAGGAGGAGCATACCACCTCACAAACAACCCCTGGCCTTCCCGTTAGCCACCTGTGAAAGAATGTGAGAGTTGCTCATTGTTACGTTATTACAGGACCTACGAAACCTGATAGGAAACAAGTCATTCTCAATCCCAAGGGACCAGCTAATCAACAAATACCCCAGGTCATGACTTCCTTGTGATTGTCATTTTAAACCATTTTCTTCTTCATTATCTAGTTGTATTTGCCTTGACTGTAGCTTCCAATCCAAGTCATTTGTCTTGAATTAGAAGGATCAATCTACTGTTTCTTTGTGAATGCTAAATTGGTCCTAAATTGTATGTTGCGTATGAATTCCACATCAGAAAAATGAGCAATGCTCTCAGTCCCTGTTGCCAAGGTTTATAGGAAAATCTGACAAAAGAATTCTGTGGAATGAGGGAATCATAATTCCTGTTAGTAATGCAGTACGATATCATTCGCTCCAATGGTCACATACCAGCTGGATGTTGAGGGAGTAGAAACCCTTTTAGCTCCAGCAACTGACAGAATGGACAGAAATAATCCAAACTGCCAATAACCTTTTGTTTTGAGAGGCAAATCTGCAATCCCATCAACATCTTTGCTCAATCTAAATGTTCCACTTTGGCGACAGGAATTGAAATTAAGTATTATTTGGGGTTTTTTTGCATGGATTCTGTTATATAGTCAGGATAATGTCAACTTTTTTTGTTAACCACACAAGAATATACCCTTCTCGTGTGCGTGAATGTGTGCGCGTTTTCCTGAGATGGTGGAAGGCTTCATTAAGTAGTTTCTTTTCTTCTGTTATTTGAATCTTGCATCTCTAAGTTAAAGCAACACAGAGACCTAACATGGTGGCAGTGGTATAAGAGAACAATTGAAATAAGAAGATAAAAAAACATTACTGAAAAAAAATGGCTGGAGTAACAGCAGTTCATCCAGTGATGGACTGGGAGGCTGAAGACATTGTTGAATCATTTAAAGTTTCAGCTGAAGTGCAATTCAGCATTCAAAAGCTATTTTAAAAATGCAACTGCAGTGGAGAAGGTCAGTTATATACTTCTCTGGACAGGGGAACAAGGCCTTTACTTATTTAATAGATGGGAGCTTACAGAGGTGGAGAAAAATGATGCAGTGCAGACATTTGCTAAGTTGGCTTCTCACCTTGAACCCAGATCTAATCATAGAATTAAGCGCTATGAATTCCAAGACTGATTAAACTGTTGATAACTTCCTCACTAGACTAAAAATTGTTGCTTCAAAATGCAGATTTAAGGATATGGAGGAAAGATTTGTTGGGGGAGTGCCCATCCCAAAGGGCAAAAGTCTCTTATAGGGAAGGATAGCTTGAAGCTGGCCGAAGATATAGACACAACCAGAGCTTTTGAAGCCACGAGAACATGAAATTTTTTTTTTATCTTGAGAAGGAGGAATGTTAAATAGTCAGGATAATGTGAACTATTTTATAACTGCGTAAGAATACACCCTTCTTACTGTAATATCTGTAGTGCACCACTGTGGGGCATATGTATATGTATACATGCGTGTGAACAGTTTCCCAAAATGGTGGAAGGCATCAGTAGGTAAAGTCTCTTTTGCTATTTGAATCTTGCATCTCTAAGTTATTTAAGAAGCCTCCCAAGCAACACAGAGACATAACAGACTGTGACATTAAGCAGCAGTGAAAGCTAAACCATTTGATGTTACTCCAGGTTATTGAAAATTCCAACTACTTTAGAAATAATCTGCAAAATATAATAGTTGAATTAGCCAAAGTAAATCATTCAGAAATTTACCTACAAGTCATTAATGATCATTTCAGACCAACTAGTTATAACTACCTTCACACTGTTGAATGCATGCTCAGTTGTGCATTGCTATAAAAGGCATGTTTATATATAAAGCACAGGTGTAAGGTGGAGAGCATTCTGGCTTGTGGCATCATTGTCTGGTACGGAGGTGCCAACGCTCAGGATCAGAAAAATCTCCAGAGGGTTGTTAACGGCCTTCAACATCACGGGCACCAGACCACTCCATCCTGGACACCTACAACAGGTGGTGTCTTAAGAAAGCAGCCTCTATCATCAAGAGCTCCCACCAGCCAGGCTACACCCTTTTCACTCTGCTACCATTGGGAAAAGAGGTACACGTGCCTAAAGATGAATACTCAGCTGCACAAGGACAACTTCTTCCCTGCTGTTATCAGATTCCTGAATGATCAACGAATCAAATAGTCTGCCTTACTTTGACTTTTCAAACACTATCTTTATTTATTGTTGTAAGGTGGTTTATTTAAATGTTTACACTAAGATGCTGCTGCAAAACAACAAATTTTGTGACTTGTCATGACAATAAATTCTGATTCTGAACTTACTGAGCTTCAATTACATAATTAACATCATGATCCATCTTCTCCACATATTTTCAATAGATAAATGTGTCCGAATCGGTTTATCAAAATGGATCAGCAACTGAGCTCTGCATCTGAATCTTGCTAGATGGCATATTAGAAATTTACAAACAACTCAAGCCCAAATTTTACCCTCTGTCTCCAACAACATGATGCTTCTTTGGAACTGCCCTCACACGTCAACCTGAATTTTATTCTCAAGATTTCAAAATAAGCCCCTTTCCGCATCTTTCAATGAATCAAGATTGACACAAAATTAAATTAAAAGATCTCAGCTAAAATATCCTGACTAAAACTAATATTCAGACCTACAATTTCATCCCTTTTCAGGTTTTCATTTGTTTATACATTTTTCTCTAATACCTGAATGATTTATTGTTTTTTTTATACCTGAAAATTCATGACACACTCCATAGATACTTGGTTTTATATAGTTATAATAAGATCTACTTTTTCAATTTCCAGCTTTTTGTTTGAAGCTTTAGATAAGCTTTTGCTGGCTTTCTCAACAAGTTGTTTCATTCTGAGATTGTGGTGTTGGAATTAAGATTGAAAATAACCCTTTATAGGTTAAAGGCTGCAAGGATTTTTTTTCTCCCCTGAAGGGAGACCCAGATATAGGGGTCAGATTCTCATGTCAAAGGATCAGTCAAGAAAAAAATCATGAGGAAAAATCTTTGAAATTGCCATTACACTGTTGATCCTGTGTCTTTAATATTGAATAGATTGTTTTTTTTCCATTTACAGGTTACAGCAGGAATCGGAACATGAAAATGGAACCAAGACCAGAGATTAGATCAACTGTGATGGCAGAATGATCACTGAATGGCAAAATAGGCTAAATGGCCTAGTTCTATTGATTTCTTCATTTAATGGAATAGGAGGGTCAAAGTTAAAACTGGAATCTTTAATTCTTCGAGTAATTAGCATAAGCAAAGTTAAATTGCTTTTCGTACTTCCTAATTCTTGTCTTAGTCTGATTATGGTCTTTGGTTCAGCCACCATGAATTCATGCATTGGCCTTTGACCACAATGGTGGACCTGCGGTGTGCCAAAAATGCATCTTTATTTTATCATAAAACTCGATATTTTGCATCGCATCAAAATGGTTCAATGAGATCAAGATTAAAATAAGCTTTTATATTGAAAAAGTGTCATTTCTAATGCTACAGGAAAAATTTCATTTTTTGAAGCATTGCATTTTCCATTAAAGCACAGCTCACTAAAATTCTATTTGCTAATAAAAATCATTAAATAGTATATTACAAAGTAACTGAGTAAACTGCTAATTATAATTATAACTTATCATGTCTTTCCAATAAAATGATTTAGGCACATTTGTTAATGGACAAATCAGAAGACTAGATTTGATGATTATCTTAACCAGACATCTACAATTCAGTGAAGACCATTAATCCTTCGAGCATTGGTTTTAGAGGAATCAAATATGGATTTTTCCATCTTGTGAAAACTTAGTGGCTTCTTTTTCAGTTCTCAGTACTTTATTCTTCAAATAACAAGCATTAAAAATATCTAGTGCTGATTCCCATAATTAAAACAGACTGCATCATATGCACAATATAATCAAGCTGTCAAACGTTAATGATTTGACGATGATCTTCCTCAGCTAATTATACCACCATGTGTAATATTTACTTCTGTCAATTTGTCATACATCCCTCGGGGAACTAACTTCTGTTGGACCCTCCTGTTTCTGACAGGTAATGTCTGTCATTCTGTCTCCCAAACAAGCAATTAGAATAACTATCATGTCAGGAACATAGAAAATTGGTGCAGGAGTAGGCCATTTGGCCTTTCAAGCCTACACCGCCATTCATTATGATCATGGCTGATCAGTACCCGGTTCCTGTCTTTTCCCCCATACCCCCTGATTCCCTTAGCCACAAGGGCCAAATCTAACCTACTCTTAACTATTGACAAGGAACCGACCTCAACTACTTCCTATGGCAAAGAATTACACAGATCCATCAGAGAAGAAATTTTTCCTCATCTCAGTCCTAAAAAACTTTCCCCTTATCCTTAAATTGTGACCCCTGGTTCTCATTTTTCCCAGAATTGGAAACAACCTTCCTGCATCTAGTCTGTCTAACCCCTTTAAGAATTTTATGTTATGTTTCTGTAAGACCCCCCCCCCCAAAATCAATCTTCCAAATTCCAGAGAATGCACTCAAAAGAAAAAAACGGAAGGAAGTATTTGTTCTGAATGTTAGTCAATGATAGAAAAGTCTTTCGATAGGTTTAGTGCTGGGTTATTGATTATGTAAAACATGAAAGTCTGCTTATGCTGTGATTGCAGAACAAACTCAAAACTGCTGGAGGAACTCAGCAGGTCTCACCATGTCCATAAGAGGCAAAGATATATTACTGACGTTTTGGGGCCTAAACCCTTATTCCAGGTATGTGAAAAAGCAGGCAATGTCTGAGCAAAAGAAATGGCAGGGGGAGGACTACAGACCTTCAGATAAAAGGTGATAATTGGATATGGAGAAGTCAGGAGAGAGGAAACGTGAGGTTTATAGAAGGTTGGGGGTGGGGGTTGGCTCTATGAATGCAGAGCTAAGGTAAAGGAGACAGATAGAAAAGGGAAAAGAGAGAGACACAGCTACAAGAAAGGTGACGTGGAGGGTGTGACTAATGGAAGCTGGAGAAGTTGATGTAAATGCCATCTAGTTGGAAGGTGCTCAGACAGAATACGAGGGGTTTCTCAAATGTGCGTGTGGTCACAGTCTGGATGTGCACAAGACCATGTCAGCAAGGGAATTGGGTGGGGAATTAAAGTGATTGGCCACTGAGTGATCCCAGCTCATCGAATCAATCTCCAAGTTTGTGTCCAGTCTTTCCAATGTAGAGGAGACCACAACAGAGCACAGGATACAGCAGATTCACAAGTGAATTGTTGCTTCACTTGGAAGGACTGCTTTGGGCCCCAAAATGTGGTGAGGGAGGAGGTGTGCGCACAGGTGGAGCATCTCCTGTGGTCACAGGGTAGGTGCCAAGGAGGCAGTTGGTGGGAAGGAAGGTGTGGACAAGGGAGTCATGGAGGGAGTGATCCCAGTGGAAGGCAGAGAGGGGAGGAGCAAATAATATTTGTCTGGAGGTAAGATCATATTCTAGGTGGCAGAAATGGTGGATGTGGAGGCTGTTGGGGAGGGAGGTGAATCTTGTTATTATGCATGAGAGAGGAGAGGCCAGGAATCGCCCTAATTATGCATGGGAAAGGAAAGGCCAGGGTTGACGTGCACGTAATAGAGGTTAAGGGCTGAATTGATGGTGGTAAAAAGGAAGCCACATTGTTTGAAGGAGGTTGACATCTCTGATGATCTGGCATGGAAGACCTCACCTGGGAGTAGATGCGATGGAGATGGAGGAATTGAGAGAATGGAATGGAATGCTTCTAGAGGACAGTGTGTGAAGAGGTATAGTCAAGGAAGCTCTGGGAGCTGGTGGGTTTGTAGAAAATATCTGTCAAGAGCTTGTCTCTTGAGATGAAGACAGAACTTGAGAAAAGGGAGAGATACTCAAGATGAACTGTGAATTTGAGGTCAGTGTGGAAGATGGCAGCGAAGTGAATAAAGTTGATGAGTTCATCATGGGTGCTTCAGACAGCACCAAAGTATTCGCCGATGTAGCAGAGTAAGATTTGAGGGGTCTTACCTGTGTAGGATTGTATCATGGATTGATCCACATAGCCAAGAAAAAGAAAGGCATAGTTGAGGCCCATGCGGGTATCCATGGCTATCCCTTTGACTTGGAGAAAGTAGGATGAGTCAAAGGAAAAGTTATTGAGGGTGAGACCAAGTTCTGCCAGCTAGAGAAGGATGGTGGTGGAGCGGAACTGTTTGGGTCTGATGTAGAGAAAGAAATTAAGTACTTTGAGGCCTTTGGTATGGGGATGGAGGTGTGTAGTGATTGGATATCCATGGTAAAGATGAAGTGGTTGAGTTCAGGGATCTGGAATTTGTTGAGATGATGGAGGACATATGAAATATTGTTTATGAAAGTGGGAAGGGACTGAACCAGGAGAGACAAAAAGGAGCTAAAGTAAACAGATATCAGTTCGGTGGCACAGGAGCCCATGGAAATGGTAGGGTTGTGTGAGCAGGAATTGGAACTTCACAAAATTCACCCTCCACAATTTTGTTGATATGTTCAGTGGGGAAACAACACTGAATGCATTAATATTGACCTTGATATGTAGTCAGAGTCCCAGTTTCATGAACACCTTGCTCCAATAAAATTCGACTGTCAGTGATTGAAGACATGCCTATATATCTCACAAAGGATGGCACAAAAATCATTCCAAATCTTAGAGAACAGCCTGACTTACGGTTTAAACATAGCCTCCTCCGTCTCCCGCCGCGATCCAATATTTGTTTTACACAAGGCATATCGTGTCATGTCGAATAAATAGAATATTTTTAGAAACCCCCCCCCTCCAATTTCTTCCATTAACACTTCAGACAGATAAAACATACTGAAAAGATACAGCAGCCTTTGCATGTAGGAATCAGAGTGAAGAAAGGTCCTCATCCCAACACCTTCAAAGACCTCATGAGTGACCAGATTCTATCTGTTGATGTGCCACTAAATGTACACATTACCCAATTCCCAAAGTCCATAGTGCCCAGTACCAAAAAGGTAAATGAATGATCATATTGCCCAGCCAATCCTTCACTCAATTACAATGATAGATAACCTGGAAGTCAAGCCAGAGGTAAGAGTTGCGTGTGGTGAGTTATCAGGGCAGGTGAAGGGCATTGCCCAGGTGCCAGCTCCCTTCGTGTTGATTCGCAAGGTCCATTGACAAATTCATAAAAATGGCGGTGTTGGAGCAACCTACAAAGTGTCGAATGATAGTGAATAATAAAATGTTTCTGGATTGGAAAACATCCTGGAATAGTGCTTGTGAAGTCAAAAAACAGGGCAGAGCCAAATTCTAATCTTGCATGTGGATTTCTATAGAAGCTGGAACCAATAGTATCCAGAAAGAAGTGCTACTTCACATTACTATCTTCATTAGTTTCTAATGGCTGCTTTTTTTTTTAAATGAAGTACCCAACTAACCATTCTTCCATTCCTTCTCCAACAACTACAGTTTTAAATTGTCTTTGAAGAATATAAGAAATAGGAGCAGGACTACCAAGTCTGCTCCACCATTTAATAAGGTCATGGTCTTGAACTCAGCACAACCTACCCACCTTTTCTCCATAACTCAATTCCTCTATTAGGTGAAATATATCTAATTGTATCTTAAATATATTTATTGCGTCAGCCTTTACTGCTTTCTTGAACATAGCATTCCACAGATTCACTCCTCTCTTGGAAAGGTCATTCATCCTCATCTGTGTCTTAAATCTACTCCCCCAGATCTTGAGGCTGTCCCTAAGTTATTGATGTGGTGGTCATTCCTGGCTGTCCTGAAGTCCACAATCATCTCCTTGTCCACATTGTTATTCTCATACCATATCTTTGTAGTGCAACTCATCATTGTAGTTGATAAGGTCAACTACTGTCATGTCATCTACAAACTTGACTCTGTTGGAGCTAGATCTGGCAATGCAATCATGGGTCTGTATCATGAAAAGGGGTGGGCTGAGCACACAGCCCTGTGGTGCACCTGTGCACACCATGATGGTGCTCATTGTTCCGCTACACACCCGGACACTAGGTGATCTTTCCATGAGGAAGTCCAGAATCCTCTACAGAGAAGGGTGTTAAGTCTTACCAAGGACAGTTTCTCCACAAGCTTTGCAGAAATGATTGCACTAAATGCTGAACTGAAGTCAATGAACAGCAGCCTCGTGTTTGAGGCGTAGTACTCCTGGTAGAGCTGGATGGAGTGAAGGTACAAGGCCATAGCATCATCAGTGAAATGGTTTCTTCTAAAGGTGGATTGAAATGAGTCCGGTGATTCTAGGATGTGCCTTAATCTCTCCTCAAGTACATGAACAATTTTTTGCCAATTCCTCTTGAACCTCTCCTTCCTACCCTCATCAAAATTGATAAGGGGACAACAAAAAAGACCTGCCTCCAATATTGCACTACTGTATTTCATTTACTGAACTTTTTCTGGCATTAACTGTAACTGAATATTTACTACCTGTCTTTTTTATATTTATTATCTATTTCCAGACTGTGATGATTTAATGTACACTATTGCAGTCTTTTTAAAACAAATGTACCTTTTTGATTACAGCAAGTATAAGACTTTTGGTGCTTATGTTCATGTGTTTACTGCATGTGTATGACAATCAACTCATTATCATCTCTGGAATCAACCTGGAGAACCTCCTCGGCACTGCCTCAAAAGCCAATATATTCTTTCTCATGTCAGAAGACCAGAACTGCACACAGTACTCGAGGTGTGGCCTCAGCAGTACCTGTACAATGGCAGCCAAAAATCCCTGCTCTAAAATTCACTGCCTCCATCAATGAAGGACGCATTCCATTTGCCTTCTTGAGGATCTTGTATATCTGCAACCAACCTTTTGCGATTCACGCTCAGACATTCCCAAGTCTCTGCACAACAGCATGCTGCAGTTTACACACTTCAAATAATAATTCAATCCTTTGGATTTTGTTATGCTTTCAATGTTTATGTCCTCACATTTATTGACATTGTACTTCATCTGCCAGACCTTTGCCTACTCTCGTATGTGGTTAAAGTATTAGCCGGATGTAAACAATACCCATTATAAAAGAAAATCAATAGACATAACTGTGACATAGGATCACAGATCTGATACATCAGTTGCTTCTCTTTCCGCAGAGAGTCAGAAGAACGTGACTCAACCCACACTACAGAGGCCAAAATACAAAATCTATTACAGCACTTGCAGAAGGCCACCAGTATCTACATAATGCATGGAGTTTTACAGCAGGAAACAAACCCTACGACCCTTCTTGCTGCCTCATTGTTTAATATGGGGCTTTGAGTACTTCCATAGAAAACTTATTTTGTGATTCTTTACCCCAAGGAAGGGACAATGACTGTGAAGTATAGATCTGGTACCACTAATTAAGACAATATCCTCCTATTCCTGCCACTTTGCGATTGGCCTTGTACTGCTTATCAAAAAAAGGAGGTAGGCTTACCAAGTGTCTGCCTGCTGATGAAGAGCTCAAGCCCAAAATGTCGGTTATATATCTTTGTCTCTTATGGATGTCATGGGACCTGTTGAGTTTCTCCTGCAATTTTGTGCATTTACAACTTCTGACTATTCTCAGTTGTTGCAAGGTTGTGCAGTCTTTTGCCTGAAATGCTGCAGAAAATGTAGATTGCATTTTTTTTTGGTTTCTCTTCTTGCTTCACCATAAACGAAACCTTGTCCTTTTCTATTTCACATACACAGAATCCAACCTATCCGCAAAGGAGAAAAAAAATGTCCACTACTTCCAGCTTTAAGTTCTTGGATGTCAGCATCAACAAAGACCTGACCTTGTCAAACTACATCAATGTGATGGTCAAGAAAGTGCATCAGTGCTTCAACATCCTCAGAAGCATGAGGAAAATCAACATGTCACCAAAGTCCATCAATGATGTCACCAGATGCACTGTCAAAAATATCCTGTCAGGGTGCATCACTGCATAGTGTGGGAACTTCTCTGTCCAAGACCACATGAAAATGCAGAGAGTGGTGAACACAGCCCAGATCATCGCACAAACCCCTGCCTCTTCCATCAATTTTTACACCTCCTTCCGCCAACATATTAATGGAATCATCCCATCCTGGCCACCCTCCATCCATTGGGAAGAAGACTCATGATTGCAAGATCTCACATCATCAGCTTCATTGACAGTTCCTTTCTCACTATTATTAAGCTCCTCAATGAACTTCAATGAGGTGGCTTTTGCACGGTTCTAACTCTGCTCTCTGTATTTTTAATTGCTGCAGGGGGAATTGTTGGCCAGCCAGATTCCACACAAAATAACCTTTATTATAGATCCATATGTCAATGAACTTGAAAGTAATTCAAATGAAACTGAGCAGGTATTCCATATTTATTCTCTGCAGCGAGTTGCACATTCAAGACTTTGTAATACTGAATAAATAGATATTGCAGTACAATTTAAAGAGCAAAAAATCTTTTGTCACACAACTGGTCTTCTGGACTCAAGACACTGCAGCAGTTTTTGAAGTGTAATCATTGTAGCGTGAAACATTAGCCAAGTTGAGCACAGCAAACACCTACAAACCTTAAAGTAATAATGGCCGAACACTCTGCTCGGTAACACTGTTTTTTTTCCTTCCATCTTTTAAGCGATTTGCACTGCCACTCAACTAAACAACCTTCCTGTGGGATGAGTGTCAATTAAATTGTCCATTACTGCACATTGATAATGGATTTCACAAAGGAAGAATAGCAACCTGCAAGAAAATGTACAGTTCAGCATTAACATAGTTTTAAACTTATTGCCAGGGAAAAAAAAGGTGTTTAATGATTCACCTGATGTGTCTATGAAATTGGTGTAAATGGTGCACTGAGCAATTAGTGTTGTAGTCAAGAAAGAAAAGGCTTGCAGCTAACAAGGCAGCAAACTCGATAGTTCTTCAAACTTAATTGCATTGTTATTGCTGACAATATACAACTTAATTCACCAGTCATCATCTCAAGGGACTTTGGGAAAGCTAATTATGGGGAGGCTGAAAATGTAATCAGAATGAGTTCCTGAAAATAGTTTAACTCACAACTTGGAATTATGAGACCAGAGTCACTGTCTTCAGGCAATGTTTTAATACACAATTCTTCCCCCCTTCTCCATATGGACACAAACATGCTGGTTATATGGGCATGTTGCATTAATCTGAATGAAACTTCTACCTTTGGAAGATGCATCATGGATTATGTTCCCGCTCAATTGTGGAAGCCTGAGGGTGAAGCCAGAACTTAATGATCCCGTAAATAACAGACTAGATAAAATTTGTAATTGGTTGTTGAAAAATAAACAAATTTCCAGGAAAGAATCCTTCAAAAGCATCTACAACCTTCACACCACAGACCCCAGCAAGAGTGGGGAATGATCAGCAAAGTCTACAACCATTTTGTTCAAGTATGCCAAACCTGGACAATCGGACCCAGTAAGTTGCCCTTAACTAATCTAATTTAACGGCCATGATGGAAGGGCTGATTACATTGCAACCAGCATAGACGGTGAGGTCCAATTCATCGTAGGTATGATGTTCAGGATGTGCGTACAGAAACCTAGCCAAACAATCGCAAAATGGAATTCATCCCAACAAATGGAAAATTATTCAGCTATGTTCATCTTTAAAAGCAGGATGTCAAACCAGGCAACTCGCAGTAATTTATTTCTTTTTTTGACCATAACTTTTATTTCCATATGTAGTCATATCACACGAGCATAGAAACAAAATACATAAATCGCATAACTGATGTACACAGCGCATCAATCTATCTTATTCGAGTTCTGTTCATAGAGGCATCATGGATTTATGTACCCAATTAACCTCATTCTAACTAATATGCAGTCACCGATCTAATCATATACTCCTTCATATGCCAATTGTAACACGAGCTTAAAGAGGAGAGGGTCAGGTCAGAGTAAATTTTATTGAATTTATCACTGGTTCATCGCTATATACGCACATGTACACAATCATAATCTCATCTGTATGCATTACTCCAATTACACGGAGAGGGCACTGGATGAACGCCTCCCCACCACTGAGATGACAGAGAGGTTATATCCTCAGTCAATCTCAGCAACTGTAGTATTACTGGTGACCACTTGATGTTGAAAACATCATTCCTTAGATGGGGTTTACATTTTTTATTCTTTCCCTCCATTATTGGACAGTTGGTGGTTTTACATTTCTCCAGAATACTGTCGTCATCTTCTTAGCGATCAACAGCAACCCCCCCCCCCCCCAAGTAAACATGCCTGGTTTTTGGTATCTATATCCTCTGGAGTCAGTCCCAATATAAAATATGCTGGCTCAAAAGTTATGTCTACCCCCATGATTTGCTTAATTTCCACCTGAATATATCTCCAATATTGATACAGTATGGGACAGTCCAAAAAATATGATGGCCCATCTTCCCACATTCTCTCCAGCATAATTCTGAGGTGCTGCTGTATCTTGCCAATACCTGAGGAGTCTTAAATACGCTCATTTTAATTTTCCATTCAAACTCCCTCAGATAAGGCTGCTTGCTAACTTGTGACCATCAAGGAATGTCTTTTCCCACATTTTATCTGCAATACAAATATTCATTTCCAATTCCCATTTCTGTTTATTTTGATGGTGTTTCCTGTTACATCATCTTGAAGCCATCTGTATAAGTGAGCTATCAGGTTCTTCTTTAACACTCCCTCCATAACCAGCATGAAAATTGTTTCTAATGTAGATGGTTTTTAAAAAAAAAAATCACACTGTTCCCAATCTGCACGTGTCTGGAGTGCCACACTTGAAGGAATCTTAAAAAATTGTCTCTGACCAAACAAATTATTTCTGACGATGTTCATATGATTTCAAAGTTTTCTCACAAAAAAGCTGAACCACAGCAGTGAGCCATTTATCTGTCCATTATCTAATTTTCCAGGTAGGAATTATGGGATAGCTATTATTTTTAATGTTTCTGATATAGAGTTAAAAAGGTTTAGTTGTTTTATAATAGCCAACTAAGTTTTCATTGTGAATTTAATCCATTCATTATCTATTTTAAATTTCTTCCAATTTGCTTTCCAAAGAAATACTGGGGCATAAATTTTGTTCGATGATCACCCGACCCATTTCCATATCATTTGTTATCCACGTTATCAGGGACAGGGTCTGCAGATGTGCTGCACAGTAACAGTATTTACTCTTGGGAAAATTAAGGCCCTCTTTCTGTTTTGACAATAGCAAAGTCTTAAGTCTAACTTGAGGTTTTATTTTCCCATGTGAATCTTGATATCAATTTGTCAAGAGCTTTAAATGCTATCAGAGAAACTCCGACTGGCAAAGATTGGAATTTTAAAAAAAACTAGACTTGACAAAACATTCAGACAGTTGCAATTAACAATCAGGGGAGAATCTCCCATCTGCTTTTATCTCCTTCAATAACTTTTCATAATTGTCTTCATACAGTTTTAAGATGGAGGGAGTGATAACAATGCCGAGGTATCTGAAGCCTTCTACTATAGACCAATGAAACCTGACCAAATTACCCAATTGTGATGGCCACGTACCTGACAGTATCATTGCTACTGATTCCCCTCTTTGTCTATGATTTCAGAGGAGTCATTTTTCTTTGTAAAAGGATTCTAATTCCTCTATTTCTTTTGGTTGTGAAACTAACTTCCTTGAGGGCGGATGAAAGACTTTGGAGACCACTCGATGTGCTTGCTCTTGACGTAGCTAAAATGCCAAGAGGTGACGAGCTCTGCTTCCCTCCTCACAACATTTTTGATTTGACAATCTCAGGGTGCAGTGAACTGGGATTCACTGGTCAGGTGATGTGCTGGCCCTGCCCCCATCTACTCACATATAACCCTGGATTCCCGTCTAAACCCAGAACCCTTCTGAAGACTACTGTTGAAACCTACCCTTAGTTATAAGCTAATAAAAATGCTTCTTCTCCCTCCAGTCGTGAGAGCTTTTATTCACACTACAATTTTATTAGCTTATTCTATAATTATGGAAGAGCTACTCAAACCAGGTATGCTACTGATAGACCCTCTGTCCCCGACACGACTGAGGTGTTCACATACTGGCTAGATGGCTTCCAGGATTAACTGAATACGACCAGAGATGACTTCCACACCGATGAACTCAGGAGGTCTGCCCTCATTTTGAGGGTAAGAACGAAAGGGTATGCAGTCATCAGGGACTGCTCGATGTATGACACTGCTATCGAGGCATTGAAGGCTAGGTACCTGAAGTTGCAACATGAGGTCCTAGAGAGGCACTGAAAGACCATCGACGACTACCTGCTGGATCTGTGAGTGCTTGCCAAGAAGTGCAGGTACAAAGTAGCAACGGCCCATGTTCATGAAGAAGAACAGATCTGGAACATTCTAGTTGCAGGGGTCACATGAGGCAGCAACCACTCGTATCACATAAGAAAGGCCGGGCCAAGCTGGCCAAATCACTGGAACAGGCCAAGATCGAGAACAATGATCTTGAAGCCAACGAGCTTGCCCACTCAGGTGAACCCTTCCAAGGACTGGTTGCTCCCACTTTCCATGCCAGGGAGTGCTTTTTTGGTGGCAAGATCCAGCACCCCCAATCATGTTCCCCAGCAAAAGACTGTGTTCCAGCTGTGGCAAGAAAGGACATTCGGCGAGGGTTTGTCACACGAGGGGAAGTCTGCGGCCTGCATCTCTCCCAGATCTGATTCCAACCCCAAACTGTCTGCCCCAAAGTCACCCGAACCCATATGTTGCGCAACATGCCAACAGAGGGTGGCGGCGAATGCAGTGAACTGGGATTCACTGGTAGAGTTGTGCTGATGGCCGGCCCCATCTCCCAACTTGTCCACATATAACCCTGGTTTCCCACCTAAACCCAGAACCCTTCTGAAGACTACTGTTGAACCCTACCCTTAGTTATAAGCTTATAAAAGCATTTCTTCTCCCTCCAATCGTGAGAGCTTTTATTCATGCTACACAGGACCCTTTTAGCTTTGTTTGTAAAGGACTCCTCTAATTCATGTCTTTTTTTGTCATTTCGGAGTTCTTTCTTTTTAATTGATATTTTTATGTACTGACTCTGGTACATTTTACTTTTCACATCTGATTGCTTCTTCAACCGGTTATTTCTTATTCTACCTGATATTTCAATCCTTTTACAGCGGCATCACACAAGATGGATGGTGTAAATTCACCATTACCATTGACATTAAATTACTGCTCCATACACTATTTAATTTCCTGAGTCAATAGAGAAGTGTTTGCTCTCCAATATGTAAAACATGTTTTTATTTCTAAATCCAGCGTGAGGATTATAGGTGTGTGGCCATTGATTCTTATGAAGTCTTTTTTTTTTAACAATTGACTACATCATACATATACACACACACACACACACACACACACACACACACACACACACACACACACACACACGTATATACACACACCTATTTATACATATATACACACACATATACATATATATCTTCTTTGGCTTGGCTTCGCGGACGAAGATTTATGGAGGGGTAATGTCCACGTCAGCTGCAGGCTCGTTTGTGGATGACAAGTCTGATGTGGGACAGGCAGACATGGTTGCAGGGGAAAATTAGTTGGTTGGGGTTGGGTGTTGGGTTTTTCCTCCTTTGTCTTTGTCAGTGAGGTGGGCTCTGCGGTCTTCTTCAAAGGAGGTTGCTGCCCGCCGAACTGTGAGGCGCCAAGATGCACGGTTTGAGGCAATATCAGCCCACTGGCAGTGGTCAATGTGGCAGGCACCAAGAGCTTTCTTTAGGCAGTCCTTGTACCTCTTCTTTGGTGCACCTCTGTCACGGTGGCCAGTGGAGAGCTCACCATATAACACGATCTTGGGAAGGCGATGGTCCTCCATTCTGGAGATGTGACCTACCCAGAGCAGTTGGATCTTCAGCAGCGTGGATTCGATGCTGTCGGCCTCTGCCATCTCGAGTACTTCGACGTTGGAGATGAAGTCGCTCCAATGAATGTTGAGGATGGAGCGGAGACAACGCTGGAGGAAGCTTTCTAGGAGCCGTAGGTGATGCCGGTAAAGGACCCATGATTCGGAGCCGAACAGGAGTGTGGGTATGACAATGACTCTGTATACGCTAATCTTTGTGAGGTTTTTCAGTTGGTTGTTTTTCCAGACTCTTTTGTGTTGTCTTCCAAAGGCGCTATTTGCCTTGGCGAGTCTGTTGTCTATCTCGTTGTCGATCCTTGCATCCGATGAAATGGTGCAGCCGAGATAGGTAAACTGGTTGACCGTTTTGAGTTTTGTGTGCCCGATGGAGATGTGGGGGGGCTGGTAGTCATGGTGGGGAGCTGGCTGATGGAGGACGTCAGTTTTCTTCAGGCTGACTTCCAGGCCAAACATTTTGGCAGTTTCCGCAAAACAGGACGTCAAGCGCTGAAGAGCTGGCTCTGAATGGGCAACTAAAGTGGCATCGTCTGCAAAGAGTAGTTCACAGACAAGTTGCTCTCGTGTCTTGGTGTGAGCTTGCAGGCGCCTCAGATTGAAGAGACTGCCATCCGTGCGGTACCGGATGTAAACAGTGTAATCATTGTTGAGGTCTTTCATGGCTTGTTTCAGCATCATGCTGAAGAAGATTGAAAAGAGGGTTGGTGCGAGAACGCAGCCTTGCTTCACGCCATTGTTAATGGAGAAGGGTTCAGAGAGCTCATTGCTGTATCTGACCTGACCTTGTTGGTTTTCGTGCAGTTGGATAACCATGTTGAGGAACTTTGGGGGGCATCCGAGGCGGTCTAGTATTTGCCAAAGCCCTTTCCTACTCACGGTGTCGAAGGCTTTGGTGAGGTCAACAAAGGTGATGTAGAGTCCTTTGTTTTGTTCTCTGCACTTTTCTTGGAGCTGTCTGAGGGTAAAGACCATGTCAGTAGTTCCTCTGTTTGCACGAAAGCCGCACTGTAATTCTGGGAGAACATTTTCAGCGACACTAGATATTATTCTATTTAGGAGAATCCTAGCGAAGATTTTTCTTGCAATGGAGAGCAGCGTGATTCCCCTATAGTTTGAGCAGTCTGATTTCTCACCTTTGTTTTTGTACAGGGTGATGATGATGGCATCACGAAGGTCCTGAGGCAGTTTTTCTTGGTCCCAGCAGAGCTTGAAAAACTCATGCAGTTTGGCATGCAGAGTTTTGCCGCCAGCCTTCCAGACCTCTGGGGGGATTCCATCCATACCTGCTGCTTTGCCACTTTTCTGTTGTTCAATTGCCTTATATGTCTCTTCCTGGGTGAGGACCTCATCCAGCTCTAGCCTTAAGGGCTGTTGAGGGAGCTGGAGCAGGGCGGATTCTTGGACTGAGCGGTTGGCACTGAAAAGAGATTGGAATTTTCTGACCATCGGTTGAGGATGGAGATCTTGTCGGTGAGGAGGACTTTGCCGTCTGAGCTGCGCAGCAGGCTTTGGACTTGGGGTGAGGGGCCATACACAGCCTTTAGAGCCTCGTAAAAACCCCTGAATATATATACATACACATATACATACAAACATATACATACATATATATATTGTTTAGGATCACAAAACATATCTATGCATGAATAACTCCCATGTATGTTTGAGAAGAAACTAAACTCCCTCCCCTTTGGGGTTCTGTGTCTCCATCGTCTACTAACCCCAGCTCTCCTAACATGTCATTCAATGTTTTAGATCTTTTTGATTGCTTGTGTACTATCAGTGATCTATCCAGCCTCCCATCCAGTGCTGCATTAAAGTCTCCATCATCAATTATCAAACCTTTAGCGTTATTTGCAATGACATTCCCTATGTCTCCAAAGAAAGAGGAATCATCTTCTGTTGAAGCACAAATATTCAGTATTAATATATCTTTCTCACTTATTATACAAATTACGAGTGTGTCTTGGATTACTTTTTCTGCAGTGAAGACTACATTCCTATTGAATAAAAGTCCACCTTTCTCCTTTTCCCATCTTTTGTCCTCCGTCTGTCATGATCGACCATGGGTATTGCCCCCCTGGTAGTCACTGGTTTATTTAGCAGTGTTGACTGTGGCTATGGAAGCTGATCCTAGGACAGCAGGCTCTGCCACAGCTGCTGCAAATACAGTGCATCATTGAATTGTTATCCGCTGTGCTCTTTGCTTAGCTCTCTGCTCCTCAAACTGACTCAAGATCGCTCTTCCACCTTGCTCTAGGTGTTGAAGAAGAGTACCTCGCCATTTGTTGCGGTCATCCTCCCAGTGCTCCGTGTTCATTTTTAAGGCAGAGGTACTTGAAGCGAAGCTGGGCTCTACCAACATTCCTCTTGCCTATTGCTAATTCTCCGCAGAGGATACCCTTTGGCAGTGTGCCATCCTTCACGTGACTGACATGGCCCAACCAGCGCAATCTATGTTGTCTCAAAAGCGTGAGTATTGTGGGAAGTCCAAAGTGGGAGAAGACCTCAGAATTTGGGACTCTGATGTGGTGAAGTTGTATTAGTGAAAACTGTTGATTTTGCTTTCTTTCATGGAGTAGGTGGTCCAAGTCTCACTACCATACAGGAGGGTGCTGATAACACATTCATTATACACAGCATTCTTGGCCTTTGTAGCGAGTTTCTGATTCTCCCAGACCATGAGGTGAGTTGAGCAAGAATTGATGCTGCTCTGCCAATACATCTATTGATTTCAGCATCAAGCAAGAGGGTGTCGCCAATGGTTGACCCCAATATGTGAACTTATGGACCGATTCTAGATCGTAACGGTTGATGGTAATGGCCAGCATCTCCACTATGTTCTGGGCAAGGACATTTATTTTCTTCAGGCTGATGGTAAGTCCAAAGTCCTTGCATGCCTTGGAGAAGTAGTCCATGAGAGTTTGAAGATGCTGCTTGGTGTATAAGATTATAGCAGCATCATTGTCAAAGAACATAACACTTAGTAAAGATCTTCCACATCTTTGTACTTGCTCTCAGGCATTTTAATTGAGCAACTGCCCATCAGACCTGGTATGCATGTAGATGCCTTTTGTCGATGTCCCAAATGCATGCTTCAATCCCTCTCCTTTTCCCATAGGTGGCACTAAATATCTGGCCCACCCACTCTCTTCTGAGCTTTTTAAACACTCAATGTCCATCAAAAGGGTTTCCTGTATCATTGCCACTCTGCATCCAAGATTTTTTAAGTTAGCCAAAAATATTTTCTCCTCTTTATTGGGTGATTGAGTCTATGAACATTATTGCTTACCATCTTTAAATTAGTCATTATCCAACATTGTGCATTTTAAAACTTACTTTATGTGCCATTTATGTTTCTTGTTTTGGTTGTCCTGTACATGACTGCGATACCTCAGAAAAAAATTGTAGAACTGCGTTGCTGTGATACTACTCCACGTACAAGAAAATGGTTACAAAACGAGCTCATGTAAGAAGCAAAACAAAAAAAAAAGGGACTTGCTACCTAATTGGCCCAAGTGGACACCCAGAGTAAATTGGTGTTCCAGCTCCTTGCACAGAAGAGAAGAGTTGTGACTCCAGCTCTCCTGGGGAGCCCACTTTTTACATGGTTGAAACTAAACGACGTTGCTCAACGTTCCTCTTTAGGAATTCTTACAGTTATAAAGTAAATATCAGGTATAACCCCCTGGTTTGAGAAAACTCTCTCTTGTCCCTCACTTAGATATTACTTTTCAAGATTCAATTTATTATCAGAATAATAAAACAGCATCACATTACATGAAATTTATTTTTTTCCTTCTGCAAGGCATAGATTCGCCACCAGCAGAAATTGCCTAAGTGCCTCTTACAGTCAGAGACAGAGAGAGAAGTAAAAGAGAGTCACCCCAGAGTCATTCAATGTCCATAGATTCACCTCCAGCACACCCACATCCACCCAGAGTCCAGTCTAAACCATGGGCGACCCAAGCTCCAGATCCAAACCTCCAACATGGTCAGGAACTTTTCAGTGCCCTTGGCACCCCTTTGCATCCCGGTTCCGATACCTGGCACCTCTCCAGCCAGTTCGAGCCAGTCTGCAGCAGTCCACAGCCTGCTGGCGCGAGCCTCCTGACAGCAGTCTCCAGCAGCCTACCGCTTCGCGGATTCCTCGCCTCAAGTTGCCAGTAGCCTACTGCATCCATTGGTCCCTCAGCGGTAGAGCCCCTCACTGGTCTGCTGCCATAGTCACCATCCCATGGGTCGTCTCCTCCACGTTTCCTTCTCAGATGGGGGGGGGGGGGGTTGATCTTCCTGTCTTCTGGAGCCCTGCTCCAGTCTGCTTCCCTGAAGTCTGATACCTCTCGTGGCTGCTGCCAGTTAATGGGCACCGCCATCTTGGGTGCAGACCCATTATTGCGGGATCTCAAATAAAACCACCATTGGCTCCTTCAATGGGCCGTTCAAAGCCCATGCAGAGCCAGTGGCAGTCGATTGGGTGGCTAGACCCCATGAGAGTGCTGCATCTCTGCTCCCTTGCTTCCTGCAGGTCTGCACCAGAACCGCCATCTCCACAAATAGTCAAAAACAGAAATAAAATATAAAACCAGCCTCATTATGTTTTGTTAAACATGAAACCGCCAACTTTTTTCAAACCAATACACATTTTTTCATTGCCTGCTCAGGAATGGCAACAGCCTTTTGGTTTCGTATTCCCTTCAACCCTCATTTCTGTATTTGTTCCACACCTGTCTATAGTTATTCTCCTGTGATGCCAAGGAAAGCCAAGATCTTCCTCTCACTGAGTTGACGGTCCTCTCTGCCCCCTGGTTCCTCGACTGACAACTGATCAGTGATCCAGTCACAGTTTTCTATTCAGCTTCTCTCTGAAATCTGTTTTGGTGAGGATCCCCATCTTCTCTAGTGTGGGCGTTGCATCAGTCAGGCCCTTGAAAGCCTGATCTGTGCTGGGAAGGGAGACATGTCTTTGATGTTTTTTTCACACATTTGTTTATTCACCTGCTATACCTCTCGTACCTCCTTGAGCTTTCTCTTGATTTCTGGAGAGCTGTCTCGGTCAAAATGCACTCTGCCCCTCTCATATGTTAACTGCCACTGTTTCCATGCTTGCTGCCGCTCGACATTTTTCATTAAATAGTCTAAAATTATGACTAGGATAGATCATGGTGGGATTCGGTCCACTTTCGATTTGTCTGCAAGGGACCTATGTGCTCTCTCTATGTAGATATTTAGGTCTTCTGGCAGTTCTAGTGATTGCTTTAAGAGTTCAGCCACATACCGCTATGATCAAAATGAATGGTGGTGTTGACTTGAAGGGCCAAATGGCCGACTCCTGCTCTATGTTTCGATGTCCTTTATCTTTTGCCCTCTGCAACTCTGTAAATTCGCAGGTTCTTTCGTCTCGCCCTATTTTCCAGGTCTGAACATTTCTCCGCCAGCTTAGCCCCTCTTTGGAACAGGGACTTGATAACCCTCTTATGTTGCCTTCCACTGAGCTTACTCTGTCCTCCATTTCCTTCAGTTTCCCCTCCAGCTTTTCAACTCGAGCAGTTAAATCTTTCATAGTTAGCCTCTGTTTATTGTCTTCTGAGGCCACTTTGTATTCTTTTCTCAGTTTGTGGATCTCGGAGAGAATTAATGATTCTTCCTTATCAGACTCATCGCTGGCATGTGGGGAATGGTGGGGTGCCTTCTCTGTCTGCCCCAGGTCATCACCCCCTCCCCTTCCTCCATGCTCATTAGCCTTGCATCAGCTCATCACACTCAATTAATCATTAATACTCAGTATTTATTTTATACATGTCTGGTTTAAAGAGGGCTTCTCCATGAGCAAGTTGACTACACAGCTGCCATTTTCATGATGTCACTGGAAGTGAGTAGTAAATTATTTCTAATCATTCACTTTATGGGATGTGGGCATGGCTGACAAGGGAAGCATTTGCTGGCCACCTGTAAATATTTATTTATTAGATTTATCAGTACAATGGCACAGCTGGCAAGGCCAACAGCTGTTGTCTCACCCTGAACCTTGAGAAGGTGAGGGTTAGCCACTTTCTTCAACTACTCCCAGGGTAGGTAATCCAAATATCCTGACAGGCAGAAAGTTCCAAATTTAGCTCCGTTAAAGAAGAAATGTTGATAACTTTTAAGCTATAGATAGATAAATTGATATAATATAACCTGCAGGAAAATAAATGCAGATTCATGTGACAACATTTGCTTTTGAATAAGTGTTGTTCCCTGGAAAACAATTCTTTCTTTTTTTCTTTCTTTATTTGGCTTGGCTTCGCGGACGAAGGTTTATGGAGGGGTATGTCCACGTCTGCTGCAGGTTCGTTGGTGACTGACAAGTTCGATGCGGGACAGGCAGGCACGGTTGCTGCGGTTGCAAGGGAAAATTGATTGGTTGGGGTTGGGTGTTGGGTTTTTCCTCCTTTGTCTTTTGTCAGTGAGGTGGGCTCTGCGGTCTTCTTCAAAGGAGGTTGCTGCCTGCCAAACTGTGAGGCACAAAGATGCACGGTTGGAGGCGATATCAGCCCACTGGCGGTGGTCAATGTGGCAGACACCAAGAGATTTCTTTAAGCAGTCCTTGTACCTCTTCTTTGGTGCACCTCTGTCTCGGTGGCCAGTGGAGAGCTCGCCATATTACACGATCTTGGGAAGGCAATGGTCCTCCATTCTGGAGACGTGACCCATCCACCGCAGTTGGGTCTTCAGCAGCATGGATTTGATGCTTGCGGACTCTGCCATGATGTTGGTGATGAAGTAATTCCAATGAATGTTGAGGATGGAGCGGAGACAGTGCTGATGGAAGCGTTCTAGGAGCCGTAGGTGATGCCGGTAGAGGACCCATGATTCGGAGCCAAACAGGAGTGTGGGTATGACAATGGCTCTGTACACGCTGATCTTTGTGTGTTTCTTCAGGTGGTTGTTTTTCCAGACTCTTTTGTGTAGTCTTCCAAAGGCACTATTTGCATTGGCGAGTGTTGTCTACCTCTTTGTCGATCCTTGCATCAGATAAAATGGTGCAGCCAAGGCCGCCGGAGGCCCGAGGTCCTATTGCTACCGCCGCCGGAGGCCCGAAGTTCTGTTGATGCCGCCGCCGGAGGCCTGAGGTCCTGTTGCTGCCGCCGCTGGAGGCCTGAGGTCCTGATGCTGCCGCCGCCGGAGGCCCCGAGGTCCTGTTGTTGCCGTCGCCGGAGGCCTGAGGTCCTGTTGCTGCCGCCGCCGGAGGCCCCAAGGTCCTGTTGCTGCCGCCGCCGGAGGCCCAAGGTCCTGTTGCTGCCGCCGCCAGAGGCCCGAGGTCCTGTTGCTGCCACCGCCGGAGGCCCCGAGATCCTGTTGCTGCCGCCGCCGGAGGCCCAAGTTCCTGTTGCTGCCGCCACCAGAGGCCCCGAGGCCCTGTTGCTGCCTCTGCCGAAGGCCCGAGGTCCTGTTGCTGCCGCCGCCGGAGGCCAGGCAAACCCCGGCAGCCCGCACAGCCCGACCGTTGGCAGCCGAGCCCCGGGACGGGAGCAATCAATGAGGTTTTACAAGGAGTCTAAATGTGTTAAATTATGAAGGTAGGAAACATATTCATCAAACAGAGATGCTCAGAATAATTAATAAGGCATTCATTTAAAAATTAGTGTTAAATGACTGCAGGGTGTCAGGGAGCACATTTTGAAAGACTGTGAAATTCCTGGAAAACAATACAATGGCATCAAAGGACAAACACACAAATCTGTTGGAGATTAGTCAGGCCTGGGACATGGTCTTCAGGGCAGTATCTTCTGTCCAACCACTTCACCATTTGCTTTACCTCCATCCATCATAAAATCTGAAATGGAGATTATTACAGAGACGGACCACCTCAAAATATACAAGATGCAGCCAAATAACAGGGATTGGCTAATACATAGCTAACATGCATGCATATATGTATCATGTAACAACCATCTCTGAATGTCCAATCCCTGTTTTTCTGGTATTGAATAGATTAACCATGATTTGTCCCCAGGACCAACATTCTGGGTGTCACCAGAGGCCGGAAACTGGACCTGCCACATAAAACATTGGGTTATTGCGTGACGAATGACTCACTTCTTAGCACTTCAAACACTTTCCACCATCTAGAAGGCATGTCAGGATGATGATGAAATCCTCTGCATTTATTTGGATGTGCAGCTCCAAGAACTCTCCAGAAGTTTGCTCCATTCATTTGTCTCTGATGACCTTGTCCAGGTCATACTTGACTTCCTTGTGAAGGGCTGGGTCACCTGACCTGTATGCCATGTTCTTGGCCTTCAGTAGTGGGAACAAGTGGATTGGTCTCTTTGGCAGGCAGTCTTCTGAACACTTGCTAATGAAGTAATTGATGACAGTGGTGTACATATTTCAGTCCTGAATCCAAAGAATACACACTGGTCTGCTGATTCAATATCCTCAGTTCAGTAATGCTCAACATTTACTATTGGGTTAGGCATGTCGGAACAGCTCTGATTGGTGATCTGTTTTGTCTAAAATGTAGTCATGGGATGAACCATTGACATCTTTAAATTTACGCATACAGCATGGTAACAGGCCCTTTCTGCCCATGAGCTTGTGATGCCTGAATACACCCAATTGACCTACAACCCAGTATATTTGAATTCAAAACCCAGTCACTGTTGCTGTAGCAACATAATGTCAGGTCACTCACCTGGGTGCTCCTGGTACCATGTAACCCAGTACTACCTGTCGCGTGGTCGGTGACTAAGCCAACTCCCCCACGAGGCATGCCTGGAGTGGAGGGTGGCGAGACACACTGCAGGATGAAAAACAAGACCTGTCAAAGGGAAGGCGAACCCTCTTGTAGGGTCAACGGCCATCCAGCAAACATGTGCTGTGAAGTACAGAAAGGGCATCCCTTGTATTGAAGCTTGGACTGGCGTATTCACTGCCACAGAACTTCCCCCAGTCGTCTCAGACATCATGCCACTGGATCAGTGAGGGGATATTGAGAGGGTGCGTCTGGTCCTATGCAACCCCCTACTCACCTAAATCCATTCATGCACATGCTGTTCCTTTCTGAGGAGTCGGGTATCTTTGAACCCCACAAACTGTCTGAAAGGAACCATCATCATCCCATGGGATGGACAGTCAGAAGATGAACTACATTATGTCAACTGCTGCACTAACTGTGTCACCCCTTTGATGCATGTGCAGTCGTGATCAAGGATGATGGGGCCTCTGGTGGGACAGGTGATGTGCTGGTGGAAGTTACATGCCCTTGAGCTTGAACACAGTATCTGGGTGTTTTGGTTCAAGGCTGTTGGTGGAGATGAGTATTCCATGTAGCATAATCTTCATGTTTGCCTGTGGTGGGATGTAGACTGCCTTGCCATTTTTGATGTGTAGTCCTGTGACAGGTAAAAGGGACAGCGTTTCACCATTAGATATTCCAGGTCTGGGAGGCAAGAATCAGTCACCTGTATATTCTTGCTTTTCCTGAGGACAATGTGTAGCCTTCCTGTGGATAGAAAAGTCTTCTGGTTGAATTGCACCATCAAGGGTGGAAGATATGAGCCATGTTTCTTTGAAGCAGAGCATATGAAGTTAAATTTTGCTTTGTTTATCCAGCTATTTTTCAATAGACGATGTTTTCCAGCAATATGCTGAAGAGGGGAGGGTATTGGGGGGGTGGGGGGGGGGGAATGACTTGAAACAGCACTGTTTCACAAAGTACTGGATCATGTCTTTGACATCATTGAGCGGCGCGGTTGGTGTAACAGTTTGCGCAATGACTTTACAGTGCCAGCGACTGGGACCAGATTGGGATTCAAACCCCACACTGTCTATAAGGAGTTTATACATTCTCCCATGTCTGTGTGGGTTTTCTCCGGGGGCTCCAATTTCCTCCCACTGTTCAAAAACGTACTGGGGGTGTAATTGGGCAGCCCAGACTCGTGGACCAAAATGACTGTTACCGTGCTGTATGCCCAAATTTATAAATTTAAAATCTATTAAACTTACTGGTTATAATTCTCAATGTAAATATGTTCACCTTTTTTGTTCAGCATTGTTTGATTTTCTCTTTTTTGTTCGAAAGCCAAGTTTTCTTGTGTGTTTTTGAGCTCAATGGGTTGTTATTTAGCTTGTGAAAACATATCTTATATAATTTAATAGATTCGCCCGCCACAATGAATAATCGAGTTTCCTTGGTACCCCCTCCATCAGCGGTTCCTCATGGATTTTAACTATACTGTAAAAGAAGGATCCACCATTCAATTCCAAAAAAATAAATGCCCCAGAGTCGTTTGGCTCTTGTCCATGAGTCTGTGTAGGAATGAGGAAACATGCAGAACTGAAAATTGCTCATGTGAAAATGGTGCAGCACTTATACAACTGTTCACCCCGCTTCTCCTTCTTCCACCTCTCCCTCTCCTTCCCCCACCATTTATCTTCCATCCTTCCTTGCTCCTTTCTGCCCCCCCACCCTCTGCCTCACCTTCCTTTTTCCACTTTCTCCCCCTCATTGCCACCTCCTCATTTCTATTACAGCTTCTCTCCTCCATTCGCTCCCTGAAATAATTTGCCTGAAGCCACTTCCCTCTCACTTCTTCCCTTTCTGCTCCTCTCACCTTCACCACCCTTCCCCAGGATGGCTCACTCTTTGTTCCACCTTTCTCCCACTGATTTATCCTTACTCTTTCTACATCACCCTGTCTCCACATCCATCCCTCTCCCTTCTTCCCATACCCCTCTTGAATCTCCCCAGTACACCACCTCATATGACCAAATATAATTTTAAGGAGCACATGGAAAATTTAAAGGTGATTAATGAGCCAAGTTTATTTTAAAAAAAACAGACATTAGTAGGTGCCTGGAACATGATGTCAGAGTAAATTGTGGAAGTAGGTGTGATAGCAATAGTTAAGAGTCGTTTAGACAGAAGCATGAATAAGCCAAGGATTAAGGCAGGGGTGTCAAACTCAAATTCACGGAGAGCCAAAATTAAAAACTTGGACTAAGTCAAGGGCCGAACTAAATATTTATTGAAAATTTTCAACAACATCTGCATGTTTTCTCTTCTTTCAACATATGTAATGTTAAACTTTTTCTTATTAAAATAAATGTTTAATAATATTTTTGGATAAACTCTTTCATTGACATTGTCCCATTTCCTTTAGCGTTCTGAAACCGTGCACATGACGAGTCAATGAGGGATGATTAAAGCAGTGGTCTTCAAACTTTTTCTTTCCACCCACAGACCACCTTAAGCAATCCCTTACTAATCACAGAGCACCAATGGCACAGGGACGCGAGTGGAAAGAAAAAGGTTTAGAACTGTTGTATTGTGGTAATTCCACATCTGATTAGGTTAATTGTTAGGCAAGTGGTCAGAGAAGGAACCCCCCCCCCCCCACTCCAAGAAAGGCTTAAATCACAGGAACAAAATAAGCTTCCGTCTCACTGCTCCCAATTTTAAACACAGTCCTGATGTGGAATGTGGGGTCGCAGTTCCACGTTCACCCAAGTTCAGGTGCTGTCTGTGTGGAGTTTGTACGCTCTCCCCTTGTCTTGGACCAACAGGTCGGTCGCCTGACGAAGGCACCCGAACCCCCCGTTGAAACGCTGGCATCCGGGGCGGTGGAGGAATTGGCTGAGAAGAGCGCATTGCTCCCACCCCCCCTCCCATGGTTGGAGAGGGATTAAACTGCGATCTCACGGTGCCAGGCTCGTCTCCAACAAAAGGAGCGGGAGGCAGGGTCTGCCGCGCACGGAGCGAGGGGGAAGGCATCGCCAACGAGACGTTCGGTCCGGCATCGCCGCTGAAGCGCAGACCCAGCGAGGATGGTCCCCAACTCCAGTCGCGTCTGTGTGTCCGGGAGCTGGGCGGGCTGAGTGCGGCGCTCCGATCCACAGGATTCGGGACTCTGAGATCCCTCCACACCTCCGGCGTCTTCATTTTCACCTTCAGTGTGCATGCGCTATACTGGCGCGGCGGCCAGCGGGCCAACTATAATATATATTTAATATGATCTTGCGGGCCAAATATAATTATATCGCGGGCCAGAGTTTGACATGTGTGGATTAAGGGATATAGACCATGTGCAATTTAAATTGACTTCAAAGACAGTACTGATCTCACAGGTCAAATGGTCTGTTCCTGAGCTGTACTATTCTATATTTATTAAATACACAACATTTATCCCTTAACCAGTTTTCCCAGAAGAATGCTCATCTTGTCATTTACATGATGTTGAAACTTGCTGTATAAAAAGCATCAGCCCCATTTGTTACCAGCTAATTTATTTCACTGAGTATTAATCAATTACTCTTTTAAAATTAAAAAAGACATATACAGCCCTCTTGTTATAAATACTTTTAATTATGATTTTTAAAATTGTACCAACATACTGACTGCAAATGTAACTGAAAGGATATTTTAAATTATTTAAATTTGGAATAGTATGTTAAATTATTTAAACTCACTGATGGCACTGAATCAAAATGATTATTTAAATTTAAAATTTAAGTATACAGCACCCCCATTAACTAACAATCTCCATATGTTTTTGAAACATTAAGGACCATGGAACACATGAACACAAAAACATGACCTTTGGCCCATCATGACCTTTGGCCCATCATGACCTTTGGCCCATCATGACCTTTGGCCCATCATGACCTTTGGCCCATCATGACCTTTGGCCCATCATGACCTTTGGCCCATCATGACCTTTGGCCCATCATTGCCAAACTTTTATTCTGCTGAGTTCCATTGACCTGCATTCAGACCATAGCTCTCCCTCCCATCCATTTACTGATCCATATTTTTCTTCTATGTCAAAATCAAACCTGCTTTCACCACTTCAGCTAGCAGCTCGTTTAACACTCTCTGCGTGAAGTTCCCCCTCATGTTTCCTTTTAACATTTTACCTTTCACCTTTAAACAATGTCCTCTAGGCCTTATCTTGCAAAACCTCAATGGAAAAAGGCTGCTTGAATTTATTCTACTGATACCCTTCATAATTTTGTAACCTCTATCAATATCTTCCCTGTAGTAAGGTGACCAAACCTGCACACAATATTGCTTGAACAGTACCAATTTCCAACTGCAATAAGTTGTATCAAGTTACTATTGCTTATATTGCAAAATATTTTAAAGCAGAATATTTTCCAAAATTAATGCATTCCAAAACTGTAATTGTTTACATTTTCTCATGATGGAATTGATCTTTTTGCAAAACAATATGCAAATACATTTCACCGTCAATTTAGAGAAAAAATGCAGTTCTCAAAAACAATGCAAATCTAAGTACAATTTGCACATGGATCACTGATTTTGAAAAACTGTATATGCAAGTTTGACAGAACATTTTGACAACTAAAACTAAAAGCTGTTTATTCTAGATTTAATCATTGCGAGCACCAAATCAAGCTTGACGTTTTCTGCAGATATAGAAACTTTAGGTCCTTTCCAATCATTTTAGTGATGTTGTTGAGAATACATATCCATTTCACTTGTTCTGAACTCATCATTGAGGGAGATCGAGGGGTGACCTTTAAATATCATCATGTGCATAGATAAGCTGAATAGTCACAATCTTTTTGCCAGAGTAGCAAAGATAATAACTGAAGGACATAGGTCTAAGATGAGGGGAGAAAGATGTTAAAAGAAGCTGAGGGTACCTTTTTGACAGAGAGGATGGTGTGCGTATGCAACAAGCTGCCAACAAAAGTTGTTGAGGTGGGTATAATTAGGACTTAAAAAGATATTTGGATCACTGTATATGTGTGAAAAGAAATAGTGTATATCATGGCTAATGTGATTTATGGTGTGAAAAATAAAAAAATTAAAAAAAAAAAAAAAAATATTTGGACAGGTAAATGGATAGGAAAGGTTTAGTGGAATGTGGGTCAAATGCAGGTAAATGGGATTAGCTCAGAGCAGCAACTTGGTCGACATAGATGAGTTGAGCCCAAGGACCTATTTCCAATCTTTAGAGCGGCTTTTTGGGAGAGAGTGGGCAACTAGCAGCCAGAAGTTCTTTACATTGGAGCTATAGCTTGCTTTCACTTCATAAGATGATATCTGCTTTGTCACTCTCTGAAAGTGACCAATTCATACATTTAAATGGCCTCCTCCTGTATGCAAACAACAATATCTACTTTATCCAGACAGCCAACAAGTCCTTCATCTCATTGGCCCAGTTTTATCATTCTGATGCAGCAGAACCAATTAGTTTTAGAAAGTCTCGAGCCAAGAACATTGGAATGTATTGAACACTTCTTTCAACTTTAAACTGCTTCTTTAGACTTTATTGAGTGCAATAAAAAAAATATTTTTCAGGTCCTGCTAAAAGTGATGCAAAAGATTGGCTTCACCCTCTTAACATTTTCCTGAAGATTATTTTACAGTTGTAACTTTAAAAATAATGTGCCTCCACATAATTTCCAAAACCCAATAAAGACAGAAAGAGTAGAGCATACCTGGGAATGATTGCATGACTATAATCTAATCAGCAAGTCGAGATGTTCTCAGTTTTCCCAATTGCCTGAAATGAGAGAACAGATTGTGGCACAGTGTTCTTTCCAAAGTATCTATTACATTCTATCATATGGTCCAAATTTTATGACTCATTCATTGATGGTTAGTTGATCTAATTTGCTGTCAACAACAAATGGTGAAAGCAGAGAACAAATGCATGATTCAGTCTTTTTTTTTGAGGTGTGTAAAAGTAATTTAAATGACTTCCCATTTGATTTCCACACATGCAAACTCTTAGTACGTTGGTGAAGACAGGTTGGAAAGATGCTGGAGTCAAATGCCAAGGATAAGGTTTATGTACTGGGAGATACCTGACAGGATAGGCCAATGACAGGACAGGCCAAAGCCAGCATAGTTTCCTTCACTAAAAATCTTATCTGACAAACCTATTGAAATTCTTTGAGGAGGTGACAAGCAGGCTGGATAAGAAAGGTGCAGTGGATGTTGTGTATTTGAATTTTAAGAAGGCATTTGACAAGTTGCTGCACATGAGACTAATTATAAAGATGAGAGCCTATGGTAGAACAGCATGGATACTATTGTGGTCAGAAAATTGGCTGATTGGTGGGAAGCAGAGAATTGGAATACAAGAATCATATTCTGATTAGCTGCCGGTTGATAGTGGTGTTCCACAGGGGTTGACAGTAATTGGGGCTGGTTTTTTTTTAATGTTGTATATTTATGATTTGCATTATGGAATGAATGGCATCGTGGCCTAGTTTTCAGGTGATACGAAGGTAGATGGAGGAGCAGGTAGCGTAAAGGAAACACAAGGGCCACAGAATGACTTTGACAGATTGGGAGAATTGGCAAAGTAACCAATGAAATATATTGGTGGAAACTGTATAGACATGCACTTTGGTAGAGAAAGAAGAGCGTGTACATTATTTTTTTTAAATGGGGAGAAATTTGAAAATACCCTTTGGAAAGGGATCTGGGAGTCTTTATGCAGAATAACCTGAGGGTAACCTTATGGAAAGAGATGGTGGTGAAAGTGGCAAATGCAATGCTGGCATTCATTTCAAGAGGAATAGAATATGAGCAGGGATGACATATTGTGGCTTGAAAGGCACTAGTGAGACCTCACTGAGTACTGGGCATAGCTTTGGGCTCCTCATTTAAGGAAGGATGCACTGACATTGGAGAGGGTTCAAAGGAGGCTCCAGGAACGAAAGAGTCATCGTACAAGGAGCGTTGGACAGCACTGACCTGTATTCATTGGAATTTAAGAGAATGAAGGAAGAATTCTCTTTGAAAGATTTTGAATGTTGAAAGGCAAGAACAGAGTAAATCTTGAAAGATTGTTTTCCCTGGTGGGAGAGTATCAGACAGGAGAGCACAACTTCAGGATTAAAGGGTTTCCACTTAAAACAGAGATGTGTAGGAATTAATTCACCCAGAGGGTGGTAAATCTTTGGAATTTGTTGCCACAGGTGGTTATGGAGACCAGATTGCAGGGTGAATTTAAGGCAGAGATTGAAAGGTTCTTGTTTAACCAAGGCATCAAAGGTTATGGTGGGGGATGGTTGCTGAGTGGGAAAATGGATCAGCTCATGATTGAATAGCCTATTTCTGCTCCTATGCCTTATGGTCAATTGATCAAAGGTTCCTTGCATTTATTTTATATTCCTCATGTGACCAAGAGTCATAAATGTTTATTGTGTAAAAATGATCTTCAGAACTCCTTTAATTCATAATTGGAGCCTTCACTTTTTTGCCAATTATTTGAAACTTGTTATTTTAGTCATTGGACCTGAAAATATTTTTCAAAAATTATCAAGTGGTAATAAATCCAACAAAGGTACTTTTCTGATCACCCACTAAAGCAAAATTCACTTTTATTAGAGAATAGGACAACATCAGAAGTACTAAAAATTATTAGATTTGTTTTAACAGGGTTCAGTTTGCTTTTAGTAATGATTGGGGGCTGGGGAAGGGGAATGTTTTGGCAATTAAGTCAAAATTAGATGAAATGCCATGTTTTGTTTTTAGTCAATGAAATGACAATACTTAGTGTGAATGAAAGCACATGGTCTATCCAAAGTTGCTATATTACAACATGTTCACAACTCATGAAGTTAGAAAGCCCGAGTCAAAGATGGATAAAATAAGACTGAGTGTGGATATGGGTCCCAAAATTAAAAACAGCTAAGTTAGGACCATGTTTGAAGAGAGAATAATTGATTGGAAACTAATGTAACATCAGTTAAAAAAAACATCCAAGTTTCAGGGTGGGTGGTTTCTGCCCTTAATCCTGCCTGAATTGACAAGGATAAAGGTATCCACTCATGTCATTCTCTCCTTCCCCACCATCAAACCTAGCCATCTCTTTTTGTATGCAATCAGAAAGATGTCCCCATATAATCATTCCACCCTCCCTCTTGGCCTCCAACAATCCAACTTCCCCCATTCATCAATAGTCACCCATCATGCTATCTTTGTAACCCACCTCCCTCTTCAGACTTGAAAGAAGAGTGTTGTAGGGAAAAAACTAATTAGTTATAACGTTCCTACTCACTGCTGCATGTCTTGTGTGAAACTCCAGTCAATAGTACCATCTCTTTAGACTGCTGAGTTGAAGTTAATTAATACAATCCTGTGTCTCAAGTTCCCTGGATCACTTGATCTCTATTGCCTAATCAGCTTCCTGCTGATCTGAGCTTTTCAACTCCAATTTACTGAGTCACCTGACTTCAATTGCCAGGTGCAACCTTCAGATAAAATCCTTATTGAAGTCCTGCAGATTTTTTTCTTGAACTGAAAGATAAATAGCCACTTTGCATAAGCTTCAATTCCAATAACTGTTTAATAATACTATAAAAATGAGGCTTTGTTCTATTCAGTTTGTTTTTTCTACCAATTGTTTTATAAGTAGATTCCTCGATCATCTTGAATGGTTGACAATCTGTCAAATGCAAATACATGGAAAACAGAGTTTGGGGCTGTGAGGTCAGAATGGGTTAGACCAGTGGTTCTCATCCTTTTTCTTTCCACTCAAATATCACTTTAAGTATTCCCTATGCCATCAGTGCTCTGTGATTAGTAAGGGATTGCTTAAGGTGGGATGTGAGTGGAAAGAAAAACATTGAAAACCTCTGTTTTAATCATCCCTCATTGACTCGTGATGTGCACGGTTTCATCACTCCAAAAGAAATGGGCCAATGACCATTTTTCTCAAGTCAAATATTTCAGGAACAATTGGGTCTAGAGCAGTGATTCTCAACTTTCCCTTCCCACTCACATCCCACCTTAAGCCATCCCTTCCCAATCACGGAGCACCATTGGCAAAGCGATTACTTAAAGTAACGTGAGTGGAAAGAAGGTTGAGACCCACTGGGTTAGACTGACAGTTGAATAATTTTGGAGAGGTTGAGCTCCCCACCAGGAAGTGGAGAAGAACTTTTGTAGTCTGCAAGTATACTGTCAAACAAGAAATCCAAAAGGTGTGGCTCAAATTATTTGTCCCACAAAGTTGCTCTGAAAACCTATCCAAATGGACTCAGCATCGAAACACATGCAACAGACTGTAGTAACTTCCTTGATACTCACAGATTAATTTCACAGTTAATTAATGTTGGGAATCATATGAGCAAACGATTTTATACAATTTTGTCTCTTTTATCCCTTTCATTATTTCTACTTTTCATTCTTAATTTTTATTTATATTTTATTTTTGATTTTGATTTAGAATGGATTAAAATTAATTGTCTATAATTCCTGCTGAGTCTGTGTGATTTATTTTCTTTCCAATATATTTTTTATTGAGTTTAACATGATTAATATACATAATAAATGACAATTACATAATGCATTAATTGTATACAAGAAAATACATGACAAAGGGAGAGGATAAAAATGGGTAAGTAATAAAATGTGGATATCTACACGAATAGCTTCTTGTAACAACTCCATCTGGTAGTAAACATAATGAATGCAACCATGTCAGACCCATTATTGATCTGTTATATTAAATTACTAAGGATTAAGGAAGAAAGGTCTAAACTAAATAAATCAAATCAAGGTTACCTTTTTTTGAGAAGAAAAATAAATCAACAATGTCGTGGAATTATGAGTGACCCCTGGAGAACAGACAAAGAATTACCGGAATGTGTAATACTTATTGACTCTTCTAATTATAAAAAGAAATTAAGATTGCCAACCTCAAAAATGTTAGACTGATTATTGGGATTATTACTTCTGCCGCTATTCCCATCTTTTCTCCTTCTTCCATCCTTTTTCCTTCCTGCCTCTTCCCTTCCCTACTCTCCTTTCTCCATTCTTTATTCTCCTCTTTTATTCCTTCAGCACTCCTAACTCCCCTATCCTCACTCTCTCTCTTCCACCCGCATCACTTTCAGTTGGTCACGATCGCGTACTTACTGTCGTCAGGAGCAGTGCTGGCCACTGTTGATGACACAAGCAATGCGATGTTCAGGGGTAATAACGTGCATGCGCGAGTATGTTAAGCATCAGTATACGGATGATGATCTTAGATGCAAAAGGAGGAGAATGAAAGTGTCAAATTCAACCATGTGGCAATGAGCAAATGAGAAGGTCAGAGGAGTTTAGCTGGGTGGTGCTTCAGGAGTTGAAGAATGCAATGTGTCTAGTGAATAAAAAAAGAAAGTCAACCTCATGGTTTGCTGAAATAAACAAGTAAGAGTATTCTTTATTAGTTTTTGAGCTGTGGTAAATCAGTGCTTTTACAAGTGGTGAACCTATGTACCTTTGAATTTAAAATGGAGAGTCATGAGGATAAACCCCTTACAAGAGCAGTCTGGGAGGTCAAACTGGAGATTCCCCCTCCCCCCCTTTTTATTAATAATGCACCAGCCTGGTTCAAAGACCATTTCTCTGCTGTCAGAGTGATGAGGGAGAAGACAAAGTGGAGTGTCTTCCAGAGCAGACTGTCTGTGAAGTGGAGGATGTCTGAATGGATCCAGATGGTAATCTCCCATACAACATTCTTAAGGTGGCTATTCTGCGGCATGCTCAGCCATCTAGGGATCAGCCCAATTACTAGCTGATCACAACCTTGGCAATAGGCAACTGTCCCAGATGTTGAGGAGGTGGCACTGAACTGACTCTGTCAAAGGCGATTTTTGCAAACAGAGGTTCCTTTGATGTTTACCTCTTCACGTTCAAGACATTTAGTGAGTGCCTTTCGAATGTCCACCCTCAATCAGTTGGCAGATCATGCCAACCTCATAAGGCCCACAACCTCTGCATTGAAGATAGAAGAATTGGCTTCTTCCCCTAGTCAACAGGAGCAAATGGAACTGGAAAAACTGCTTCCTGTAACTTGTGAAGCACCTGCACCTTCTCATTCGAATATAAGTGAGTTGGAGCAGCAAATTGCAGCACTGACTACTCAGGTCCAGGGTTTGGGCATGCAACAGAATTCCTCCCCTTCGACCTGGTTGGAAACATGGTGGTCGAGGATGTGGTAGAGGTGACGGACGGCGTATTTATTGGAAGCATCGGAGATTTGGTGCTGCTGCCTGGTCCTGTCAGCCACCTTCTACAAATGGCAGCTGGGAAACAACCAGGCCCGCCAGTAGAGGCAACTGCTGCCCATCAAAACGTCGGCCACTGTCCTTTCCTCAAAGACTGTCTTGCAGGTGTTCAATTTCTTGTTGTTTCCAGTGCAGAGATTTCAGTCCCTCCAACCATGAAGGATGCAGTCACCCCAATATGTCATGTGTTCTTTCAGCCACAAATGATTCTCATATTCAAACATATGGCCAGAGGTCACTCACGTTGGATTTTGGTCTCGAGAAACCTGTTCGGTAGGTTTTCACGATTGCAAACATGGCAAATTCCATTCTGGGATCAATTTCTTGTCACATTTTTCTTTGTTAGTGGATTTGAAAAATCGCTGCGTCGTGGACCACAGCTCCTGTATGCAAGTGAGCTGCATTTGTCGTCCCTCCAATGTCACTAGCCACCTGACAAGCCTTCAACCTGGCTCCTGCTCTTTCCGAGCCTTGCTCAAGTGTTTCCCTCGTCTAGTGACCCCATCGTATCATCACACAGACGGTAAATGTACAGTAACCCACCATATAGAAACCTGGGGGCCTCCAGTGGTAATGCGGGCTTGCAGATCACGCCTGGATAGTCCTAAAAATTGCAAAATCCAAACTCAACCACATACAAGAGTTGGGAACAGTTCACAGATCTGACAGCTGCTGGGCTTCACCGTTGCATATGGTTTCAAAAAAATCTCCTGGTGATTGGCAGCCTTGTGGTGATTATCATGCCCTGAATAATTCTACCATGCCTGACCAATACAACATCCCCAATTTATAAGACTTTTCATCAAACCTCCATGGCCAACATGCATTTGCAAAATGTGCTTACTATCAGATTCCAGTTGAGCCTTCTGATGTTGAAGACGGCGGTAATTACCCCTTTCAGCATGTTTGAGTCTCTGTGAATGCAAATCGGTCTACGGAACGCAGCTCAGACATTCCAGCAGTTTATGGACCAAGTATACTCGATTTTCTGTTTGTTTACATCAACGATATTCTGGTCGCCAGTTTGGATGAAGTGGAGCGCAAGCACCACCTTATCTCATTGTTTCAGAGGCTTGATGAGTTTGGCACCGTGATCAATCCCAGTAAAAGCATTTTTGGTGCTGCTGGTCTTATATTTTGGGACATCGAGTTACGCAGCATGGTATTTTGTCTGATGAATTGAAAGTGCGCGAGATTTGACAATTTCCTATGCCCGTTAGGTTTGGTCAGATGTAACAGTTTTTAAACATGATGAATTTTTAATCACTGATTCCTGCCAAATGCTGCAGCATCTCTTGAACTCCTTACTGAACTACTAAAAGGATTCAATGTCTGGTGTCCAAACGACCATTAACATTCGGAGATGATGCTGTGCGTGCTTTCAGTAATGCGAAAACTGCATTTGCCAATGCCACAATGCTTGTACGTCAAAAGCACAGCGCCTTGATCTCCCTTTGCAGTGAAAGCTAAGTCCGTGGGCAATTGGAACCTCTGCCGTTTATTTCAGCCAAGCTGTCACCAGCTCAGACGAAGTATAATACATTTGGTTGAGGACGCATGGTCATCTATCTCACAGTGAATCATTTCTGCATTTTATTGGAAGGTCGTCCTTTCAGCATTGAGACAGACACCAGCCTTTTACGCATAATACAAGTACAAATCTCTGCTTGCCCAGGCAGATTCGACACTTGGACTTCATCCTATAATTTTCATCGGACAAACGGCACATCAAAAGAAATGACATTGACGCCTTACATATAAACTACTGCCATCGATTTCACCACCATGGCTCGTCCACAGCTCACGGATCCCGATCTCATTCAGAATCACTGGATCTACTTTGGTCTCCATCTTCAAGATGTGACCCTGGATGAATCAGGTGAAAAGTTAGTCTGTGATTTTTCCACAGGAAAGTCTGGACTTTTGTGCCTGCAGCTATGAGGGGATAGATTTTTGAGCCAGGTGGTAGGAGGCCATTCTTATCACTGACATCTCTGCAGAGATGGTCTCTAGAGCTTTCGTGGATCATCGGATTCCAACTTCCAATATTCCAGTCACTATTACAATAGATTGAGGGTCTCAGTTTGAGTCGGTATTGTTCCTAATTCTCATTGATTTTATGGACATGTCTCATCTTTGGACCATCCACAGACTTTGTTGAGTGTTCCCATTGACAACTGAAGGCAGCATTAACAGCAGGTGGTGATGCATCTATGTGGAGAAAACATTTGCCCATGGTTCTCCTAGGAGCGCATACTGCTGTTAAGGTAGATCTTGGATGTTCAGCAGCAGAGCTAGTATTATGGCTCTACATTATCCTTTCCAGGCATGTTTGTGAATCTGAGTCCAAGCAGATCGCTCTATGACCCGGCTAGTTATGTTGATCATCTTCGGAAAAACATGAGATTACTCCAACCTACTCCTACGTGGCAGGCATCACCCGTAGTGCATTTGCTGAATGATTTACGACACTGTACTCGTGTTCTTCCAGCACGCTGCTGTTTGCAAACCACTTCAGCCCATTTATGATGGTCCTTTTCAGGTCTTACAATGCCACTTGAAGACTGATGTGATCAATGGGAATGGAAAAGCTGACACCGTTTCCATCAACGGGTTGAAGGGGGCATATATCGACAGTCCATGTTCTGCGTTGGAGCCAAAGTTAGAGTACCAGTCGCACCCTTGCCAGTCGGACTATGCATTGCCTGTCTTACACGATCGTATAAGGTCGCCTCTTTGAATGGCTCGGAGGCTGAGTGGGGGGGGGGGGGGCAGGGGGGGGAGGAGTCCAGGGTTTGGGAGGCTGTCATGGTCACATAGTTACCTTCATTGGGAGAGGTGCCGGCTGCCGCAGATGACATAAGAAACATGACACGTAAGGGTAATAGTGCACATGTGTGGGTGTGTTAAGTGTCAGTATACGGATGATGGATCTCAGATGCAGGAGGAGAAGAGTGAGAGTGTTGGGATCACCCATGTGGCAGTGAACCAATGAGAAGGTTAGAGGGGTTTGGCTGGGTGGTGATTGGGGAGTAGTGTCTTGTGAACAATAAAAGAAAGTTGACTTTGTGGCATGCTGAAAGAAACAAGTGAGTGTATTCTTTGTTTGTAAGATGGGAACATTAGTGCCATTACACAGTATTATAAAACTTTGACCATTTAAAAGACCATTTAAAAAGACTTCCCAGAGTTTTACCAGAAGATTTTTCCCAATGGTTCCTGGTTCCTGCCATTCTATCGTTTTCTGTGACAGTTCTCCATTGATCTCAATTTGCTGATCTTTCAAATAAAAACCTACCTCTCTTTAAGTATTATGCTCCTGCTATCCTCAATATACCTCCAAGTTTCATGGAGAGTACACATCAGAGGACTTATTCTGCAGTGAGCACATCAAGGGAACTGTGAAGCAAGCACACCAATGGCTTTATTTTTCAAGAGGTTCGAGGAGATTTGGCATGTTCTTGAATATGCCATTGGGCATGAAGTGTCTGCCTTCAATCTATATTTGAAAATCGACCATATCATGTTTACAACTCTCTGGAAGATACTTACAAGAGCATCTTAAAATTGTCTGTCCCTGATAGATTCTGTAAAGTCTTTCCCTAAGAAACAATCCTGACGTTAATGGCCCAATTTACATACAAATTAAAATCACCCATGATAATTGCAGGTCCCTACCTACTTGTAATTCATATTTTTGTATTTCTAATTTGTTATGGAATGAGACAGCACTCTGGGGATCTATAGTCTATTCCTTCAGTGTCTTATTTTTCCTGCTTTGTAATTTTTTTTCCCCACCCAAACCAATTTCTCTGCACCCAGATCACTACTCACAACTACATTGATATGTTCCCAACTATTAATGCTGGCCCACCTCTGTTCAGTTGTGGCTAATTCTTTTGGAACATAAAATACATTGAAGTAAAATTCTTCCAAGCATAAAAAAATTTGACAGTGGTGCCACTAGTGTAGACCCATGGAGAGTGGGGAGCAAAGTCTCAGCATTCCCGGAGTGGGGTGGGGGGGCAACCACCCAGTCTGACTGCCGTCGGCTCTGTAGAGACTTTAAATGGCCCCTTACTTATTCCAAAATCCCATGACCATGGGGGTCTGGGCCCAAGATGGCAGCACCTATGATCAGCAGCGGTCACGAGGGGTTACAGACTCCAGGGAGCGGAAGACTGGTGCAGGGTACCAGAAAAATGAGGAGACCACCTGCCGTTTGAGACGGAGGAGCAGAGGAGATGACTCACAGGACAGCAGCAGACCAGTGAAGGACTCTGAGACTAAAGAAGCTCTTGATGACTCAAGGCGAGGTATGCATGTAGGATTGAGAGTTGCTGGCCACTGTGGTCAAAGGACTCACACCGAGATATGGACTGCTGGAGACTGGCTTGAAGCTGGCTGAAGGGGTAGCAGGTATCAGAACTGGGATGCGAGAGGGCACTGGAGGTTTCCCGATCGTGCCAGAGGTGTGCATCTGGAGCTCAGTATGCTGATGGTTTGGAGTGAAGGCTGCGTAGCTGTGGAGAGTGCTGGACATCGAGTGACCTTGGAGGTGAGATTTTTTTTTGCTTCTCTTTCTCTGGGTGTAATGGGCGCTGGGCAATTTCTGCTGATAGTGAACCCTTGTCTGCCTGATGGTAAATGAAAGAAGATTTTGTGCAATATCACATTTTCTGTTTTATTACATAATCCTGAATCCTGATTGAATTCCTAATTCTCATCACCTTTTCACTATCCCTATGTGATACTTGTTAGATCACATTTATTTCCTTCAATTTGTGTCATTAGGTCATCCATCTTTTTTTTTACTATGCTGAGTGCATTCAAATAAAAAGCCTGAAGTGGTGAGTGACTCACCACTATTTTTATTGCCTTCAGACTCAATCACTGCTGTGTTCTCTCTTATATTTTCTGCCCCTTCAGATCACACTTTGATTTTCATTTACCCCTTTACCATCCTCCACCACTGGTCTCTCATTTCCTTTTTATTTATTACATTTCCCTTCACTTGAGTTGTTCCCTCTTCTAATTAGTTTAAAGCGTGCTCAATAACCCCTATTGCTGATTCCCCAGGACACCAATATCCCTAACTGTTAATCTTCAAACTATTTTGCAGGATTTTAAAATCCTACTTGAAGCATTTGGACTTGTTAAGAAATATGGTAATCTCTCATGTATGGTTTGATGTGAAACGGATTGAAAATAGTTTGGAGTATCGATCAATAACAGTTTTATTGGCCGGCTGATTTCAGTGGTTAACTTTGGCAGGACGGTTGGTGATCGGAACGCATTTTCAAAACCCACACTGTCTGTAAGGAGTTTGTACATTGTCCCCGCATATGCGTGGTATTTCCCTGGGGGCTCCGGTTCCCTCCCACTGTTCGAAACGTACTGGGGGCTGTAGGTTAATTGGGCGTACATTGGCTGGAACAGACCCGGGCTGAAATGGCCGGAAACTCTACATTTAAATGGATCTGAAGAGCTAATTCATGTGCTTGCAAACAGAAGCAGGAGTTGAAATTACTTGATACATTGTTATAAGATACATGCTGACTAAGGTTAGAAAAAAAAAATCAAGCATTCTATAATGGTCCTTCAGAGGCTGAAAGAAATGCTGACGCTTATTTGAAGCACATGGGCTTATTATAATAAACAATCAGCCCTTTACTTGAATCTTCAAATGTATTTGCTTTTGTGATGTTGTCAGCTTGAGCATGCCACTAACTAAATCAAAGTCCAATTTCATCTCAATTTCATCTCCATCAAATGTTCACCTACCATCCACAATGAATAACAATATCTGATTTGTAAACCGGGGAATGTGCTGTTAAGGACACTCCTTGTGTTATTATGGGAACTTATATCACAACTCTGCGGTGCGCTGTTAGACAGAACCAGACACACACAAGGTAAAGACTGTACAACAGGCTTTAATCCACAAAGACTTCCACAGAGCCAGGCTGGCTGCGGCTGCAGCAACTCAGTGTGAGGCCTCGGGAGGCCGGCGCAAGCTTATATCCCGGAGGGTGATTGACACCCGACCGGGTGGGTCTTGATCCATTCAGGCCGACTGATTGGCAGCCGGCCAGGTGTTGTCCTGTCCCCCTACACTCCTGCAGGTACAGAGGTTTCCCCCTGCAGTAGGCCAGTGGTGTACCACCACATTCACCCCCTTCTTTAAAATGGTCCTGGGGGCGGGGTGGGGGGGAGTAACAAGGAATCGCACCCACTATGTACATACAATATTTACAGGTTGAGATGATTCAGCGGCCGCCAGGGTCTCTGTGACCGTCATAGGACTAGCTCCTGGTCACTGGTCAGAGGGGAAATGGGGCAGCTGGCGGCAGGGGTGTGTGTGGCTGGTGTGGTGCCATGTGGATGGGTAGCCAGGGTCGACGTATGCAGGTCATATTGGATGGGTGGGGGGGGGGTGGGTTTGTCTCCTAAGGCTGAAGCAGGCCCTGGTGGTCATGGAGGCCCTGCATGCCCCATAGCTGCATGGGGATGGGGATGTATGCCCAGTCAGTGTCGTCCTGGGTTGGATGCTAGTGTGGTGTGGTGGGTACTCCTGCTGGTGCCAGGTCCCTGGTTGAGACGGTGTCCTCCCTGCCACTGCCGAACCTAACATAAGCGTAGCTATGGTTTGCATGAAGGAGGAAAACCTGCTCTACCAGGGCTTCAGCCTTGTGTGTCCTTACATGTTTATGCAGAAGCACTGGTCCTAGGGACGGGGACATGAGCCATGCTGGGAGTGACATTCTAGTCGCCGACCTCCTGGGGAATGAGAACAGACATTCGCGAGGAGTCTCATTGGTAGCTGTGCACAGCAGTGACCGAATAGCATGGAGAGCCTCGAGAAGTGCGTCCCGCCATAACTCTTTTGACCTGAGAGCCAGGAGGACTGCCTTTTGACCTGAGAGCCAGGAGGACTGCCTTCCAGACCACCCCATTCTCATGTTCCACTTGCCCGTTGCCTCTTGGGTTATAGGTTGTCATGCGACTAGTCGCGATACCCCTTGCCGTCAGATACTGGCGCAGCTCTTCGCTCATGAAACTAGATCCCCGTTCCCTGTGGACTCCCCCTTTCACACATGGTGAAAATATGCCCCAAGGCCGTGATGACAATGGCCATGAAGGTGTCCGGACAAGGGATGGTGAAAGGGAAGCGTGAGTACTCGTCCACTACCGTGAGGAATTAGATGTTTCGGTTAGTGGAAGGCAGGGGCCCTTTGAAGTCCACGCAGAGATGCTCAAAAGGTCGAGTAGCATTTACAACTTTGGTCTGGGGGGTCGGAAGAAGCAGGGTTTACACTCCACACAGACCCAACAGGCCTCGGTCATGTCCCTGACGTCGGGACTTAACCAAATGATACAACCAGGTGACGCCCGGATGGCAGAGGGACTCATGCAATGCCTGCAACCTGTCATCATGCATAGACGCGCATGTGTGAGAAAGGGCATCAGAGGAGTTGTTGAACTTCCTGGGGCGGTAATGGATGTTGTAGTTGTAGGTCAACTCTCCAACTCAGGATCTTGTCATTCTTTATCTTGCTCTTGTGCGTAGTGTTAAACATGAATGCCATGGCCCGCTGGTCCGTGAGGAGTGTGAATCTCCTGCCGGCCAGGTAGTGGCACCAGTGGCAGACCGCTTCCACAATCGCCTGGGCCTCCTTTTCAATGGCGGAGTGCCCTAGCTCAGAACCATGGAGGGCCCTGGAGAAGAAGGTGATGGGGCACCCCCCCCTCCCCCCACCTTGCTTGAGGGTAGCAACGAGGGCCACCTCGGAGGCAATGCTCTTCACCTGGAAGGGGGAGTCCTCATCCACAGCCTGCATCATGGCTTCCGCGATGTCTTGCCTGACGCAGGTGAAGGTTGCCAGCGCCTCAGTTGGGAGGAGAAAAGTTGTGGCTTGGGCAAGTGGGCAGATCTTGTCCGAGAAGTGAGGGACCCATTGCAATAATAAGAGAACAGGCCCAGGCACCTGCGGAGGGCCTTTAGTGTTGGGGGGAGGGGTAACTCCATTAATGGGCGCATCCTTTCCTGATCTGGGCCGATGACTCCATGGACCACGATGTACCCCAGGATGGCGAGGCAGGTGGTGCTCTAAACACACACTTCTCCTTGTTGTAAGTGAGGTTCAGCTCCGCGGCCACCTGGAGGAACTTTTCCAGGTTAGCATCGTGGTCCTGCTGGTCATGGCCACAGATAGTGACGTTATCCAGATATGGGAATGGCGCCTCCAGCTTGTGCCGGTCTACCATGTGATCCATCTCCCACTGGTAGATGGAGACCCTGTTCGTGTCCCCAAAAAGAACCCAGAGGAACTGGTACCGGCACCCGTCCGCCTCAAAGGCGGTGTAGAGCTTGTCTTTCAGGTGGATAGGGATTTGGTGATAAGCTGACTTCAGGTCAATCATGGAGAAAACCCAGTAGCGGGCAATCTCATTGACCATGTCGGCGATCCTCGGCAGGGGTAGGCATCCAGCTGGGTGTAATGATTAATGGTCTGGCTGAAATCCACGACCATCCTCGGCTTACTTCCCCCTTTGACCACCAGGACTTGGGCTCTCCAAGGACTGTTACTGGGCTCTATAATGCCTTCCGCCAGGAGTCACCGCACGTCCGCCTTGATGAAGTCCCTGTCTGCAGCGCAATAGTGCCTACTTCTGGCAGCAATCGGCTTGCAGCCTAGCGCAAGATGTGGAAAGAGTGCCGGTGGGGTGATGCGCAGTGTGGAGAGGCCGCAGGTTGGCCGGGGCTGGTAGGTTGGCGTGCTGTCCAATGTGAGTGGAGGTTGGGGGCCCCCGAAGGCAAGGGTGGCACTCTGCAGGTGGCACTGGAAATCCAGGCCCAGGAGGAGAGGTGCGCAGAGTTTGGGGATGACCAGGAGTCTCCCCTCACACGGTTATATTGACCGAGCAGCGCCCAAGGGTACCAACAGTCTTATCCTTGTTGGCGAGGGCGATCGAGCAGGTGGTGCGGTGGACCTTTATCCTTAGGCAGTGGGCCACGATCGGGTGAATGAACCTCTTGGTGCTGCCACTGTCCAACAGGCACTTTGTTACCTGCCCGTTGACTCGCACATCGAGATCATGGGGACTGTCCCTGGTCAGCGTGGTAGCGGCCAGGACCATCTTGAAGTCAGAGTTGTCGCTATCTGGAGGGATGGGGAGCGTTGACAGGGGGGCCTGGTCATCGCCTGTGTTGACAATGTTGCCGTCGGCCGCTGGGTGAGGCGTGTGGCAGCTGATGGCACCCGGAGGCATGGGGAGCATCGGTAGGGCAGCCTGGTCATCGCCCATGTTGACCACGTCGTTCTCAACGTTGTCGGGGGCCCTCCGTGTTGGGCACTGCCTGGCCCAAGATGGCGGCTGCACGTGGGGAGCTGCTGCATAGCTGACCTCTTTCCCCAGCCATGTCCGCTGTGCCGGGGAAGCATATGCACATGGGGAGGTCTGTGGGGGAAGTTGGGAGGTCATAGAGGGCCACTGCACTGCCAGCAGGTTTAGAGAGGCACACTTTTGCAGTGGCCTTTATTGCCGCTTCGGGAACAATACTGGTTCCTAGCTGGGCAGTTTTGGCGCGATCGTCAATCTGACCCACACCAGGACCCACAGTACTTACAGGGGCGCCGGGCGCCTGCCGCAGCAACCTCCTCCCCAGCTCGGCCTGGGGCTGCAGCTGCAGTGTAAGAGGGCCATGAGAAAGCCTGGGGGAACCTGGAATTGAAGGCTTCGATGTGCAGGGCTGCTGCTTCTCAGGTTTGGACCACTTCCACAGTCCTGGTTAGGGCATAGATGTTGTCTTCCAGCAGCTTCTGCCGGATGGCCCTTGAGTGTAGCCCTTGGATGAAGGCGTCCCGGATCAGCCTCTCGACTTCCTTTACACCTACCCTGGGTTCAGCCAGACACGGTCGGGCCAACTCTCGCAAGTGTCCCAGATAAGGCTCAGCCATCTCCCCGGGTTGCTGGGTTCAGGTGTTGAGGAGGTACCTTACACAGACCACATTCATGGGGGCTTGTACAAGTTCTTGAGAGTGTCCATTGTGCTCTTGTATGTGGAGCAGCCTTTGGTTACCTGGAAGGCGCTGAGACCCTGCTTTGACCGGAGTACGACCAACCGCTTCCAATCGGAGTCCAGGATGTCGCCCTCGTGTGCCTCGATGATTGCTTTGACCACGTGCTGCCAGATCTCGAATTGTGTTTGGGCTTCTTTGTAGTGTGGGTCGACCTCGATGCTCCCTGCACTCAGGAGTTTTTCCATGGCAGCCATGGGAAAACTTTGTGGATTAAATTGTGATGCGCTGTTAGACAGAATCAGACACACACAAGGTAAAGACTGTACAACAGGCTTTAATCCACAAAGACTTCCACAGAGCCAGGCTGCCTGTGGCTGCAGCAACTCAGTGTGAGGCCTCGGGAGGCCGGCGCAAGCTTATATCCTGGAGGGTGATTGACACCCGACTGGGTGGAGCTTGATCCATTCACGCCAACTGATTGCCAGCCGGCCAGGTGTTGTCCTGTCCCCTTACACTCCTGCAGGTTCAGAGGTTTCCCCCTGCAGTAGGCCGGTGGTGTTCCACCACAATGACACTCCTCGTGTTATTATGGGAACTGATGCAAATATCGCAACTCCAAAGGAACTCTCAATATCCTCACATCGAGTGGATTACATGGCAGGGAAAATAATGCTTGTATGGTCAAGGTCAAACATCCCATCGACTCAAGGTGAGGAAATATAACTGGAGTCTGCACTTGCTGGAATGTGAAGTGAAGCTAAATGCAATTTGCTGGAGGAATCAGTGGATCCAGCTTCAAAATGCAGTCCATTTTTTTTTCTCCCTGTGATGCTGTTTGACCGATTGAATTCCTCCAGCTGGAGGTATTCAGCTGAGGAAATGGAACAGGCTGAAAAATTGAAGGCAATTCAATGCCATGAAGAACAATGGATTTAATCTTTAAATCAGAAGATAACAACAGGAAGAACTATTATCAGCACAGGGAGGTGAACAGCTTAGTTTTAGAATGGCTAGAAATTGTTGCAGGTCTGATGAAAGTAGGAAAATGTAGCAGACAATGCTAGATTTTCTTTCCGCACAAGAACCATTAACAGTGAACATCAAATGATTATATATGTAAAACATTGAATAGTGTCTTTTTTTTTAAGAACTCTGTATTTGCAAGTGGGAGTAAATATAGTAATTTCCACCATTAATTACAATTGGGCAGTATTTTAAACTTTAAATTTAGACATACAGCACGTTAATAGACCAGTTGTCGTCCAATTTACACCCAATTAGCCTACACTCCACCACTGTGTCCTCCCCCCACCCCCGGTACATTTCAAACTGTGGGAGGAACCCAGAGCCCCTGGGTAAAACCCACGCAGACACAGGGAGAACATACAAACTCCTTACAGACGGTGCGGCATTCAAACCCTGGTCCCAATCGCTAGCGCTGTACCACCTGTGGCACTCTGTTCATCACATTCACAATAATAAGCATTTCAAGAACATCTGAGCAAGATAATATCAAAAATCTCTGCAAAGGAGCAATAATAAATAAAGAAAATTGACATCATACATTAGTAGAAAGAATAAAAAATATTCAAAGAGATACATTTTAAAGACTATATTAAAGGGTGAAAGAGAAACTTAGCGAGGGACGGTCATGTGGGAATAATTAATTAAAATGGAAGGCACCTTGTGAAGGATTCCTCCCAAACTTTAGGCCCCTTGGATGTTCAAATCACACTCAATGAATGCAAGCACAAAAGCTTCTAAGATCATGTTAAATACAAATTCATGGCGTTGATTGGTGCTGAGCTTACATTTTAGAATCAGTAAATTGTTAAAATTTTAGAATAATATGATTTTAGTTGTACTTGGTTTATTGTATGTATTTATGCAATGTATGTTCCTCTATTTTATATTCAGGTCAATGCTGATTATGATTCATTGGCTGGTATTACAGCAATAATAACACTAAAGTGTATCACATCACATCAGTTTGATCCAAAGTATTGCTTTTCAAGGGATTTGAAATGCTGCACAGAAAACCTCTTACAGCTATTATCCAAGCTTCTCAAAATGTTATGTACCTCGTAGCAAGGCTAAAAGAGGCAATGACAATGGTCATACAAATAAAATCAAGTAGACTATGAACAATGTATGAACTGAAGCATCAATTGGATAATTGTAAAGGAAATAAATAGACAGCTGAAGAAATGGGAGTAAAGCTTATTAATGTATCCCAAATGCAAATCGACCTGAAACCCCATTTGGAATAGCAGAATAATTAACCCACAATTCATCTGCTGAATTTGTTAACCTGCCTGCAGTGAACTGGGATTCACTGGTGGTGTGTTGTGCTGGCTCCACCCCCATCTGCTCACATATAACCCTGGTTTCCCCACCTAAACCCAGAACACTTCTGAAGACTACCCTACCCTTAGTTATAAGCTAATAAAAGCATTTGTTCTCCCTCAAGTCATGAGAGCTTTTATTCACGCTACAATTTTATTAGCTTATTCCCTCATGATGAAAGCGTTACTCAAGACAGGTATGCTACTGATAGACCCTTTGTCCCCCGATGTGGCTGAGGAGTTCAAATACTGGCTAGACGGCTTCCAGGCCTAACTGAATGCGACCAGAGACGTTTTCCACACTGATGAATTCAGGAGGTCTGCACTCATTTGAGGGTAGGAATGAAATGGTATGCAGTCATCAGGGACTGCTCGACATCTTTCTTCATTGGCTTGGCTTCGCGGACGAAGATTTATGGAGGGGGTAAATGTCCATGTCAGCTGCAGGCTCGATTGTAGCTGACAAGTCCGATGCGGGACAGGCAGACACGGTTGCAGCGGAAAATTGGTTGGTTGGGGTTGGGTTTTTCCTCCTTTGTCTTTTGTCAGTGAGGTGGGCTCTGTGGTCTTCTTCAAAGGAGGTTGCTGCCTGCCGAACTGTGAGGGGCCAAGATGCATGGTTTGAGGCCATATCAGCCCACTGGCGGTGGTCAATGTGGCAGGCACCAAGAGATTTCTTTAGGCAGTCCTTGTACCTCTTCTTTGGTGCATCTCTGTCACGGTGGCCAGTGGAGAGCTCGCCATATAACACGATCTTGGGAAGGCGATGGTCCTCCATTCTGGAGACGTGACCCACCCAGCGCAGCTGGATCTTCAGCAGCGTGGACTCGATGCTGTCGGCCTCTGCCATTTCGAGTACTTCGACGTTAGGGATGAAGGCGCTCCAATGAATGTTGAGGATGGAGCGGAGACAACGCTGGTGGAAGCGTTCTAGGAGCCGTAGGTGATGCCGGTAGAGGACCCATGATTCGGAGCCGAACAGGAGTGTGGGTATGACAACGGCTCTGTATACGCTTATCTTTGTGAGGTTTTTCAGTTGGTTGTTTTTCCAGACTCTTGTGTAGTCTTCCAGCGGCGCTATTTGACTTGTCGAGTCTGTTGTCTATCTCGTTGTCGATCCTTGCATCTGATGAAATGGTGCAGCCGAGATAGGTAAACTGGTTGACCGTTTTGAGTTTTGTGTGCCCGATGGAGATGTGGGGGGGCTGGTAGTCATGGTGGGGAGCTGGCTGATGGAGGACCTCAGTTTTCTTCAGGCTGATTTCCAGGCCAAACATTTTGGCAGTTTCCGCAAAGCAGGACGTCAAGCGCTGAAGAGCTGGCTCTAAATGGGCAACTAAAGCGGCATTGTCTGCAAAGAATAGTTCACGGACAAGTTTCTCTTGTGATTTGGTGTGAGCTTGCAGGCGCCTCAGATTGAAGAGACTGCCATCCGTGCGGTACCGGATGTAAACAGCGTCTTCATTGTTGAGGTCTTTCATGGCTTGTTTCAGCATCATGCTGAAGAAGATTGAAAAGAGGGTTGGTGCGAGAACACAGCCTTGCTTCACGCCATTGTTAATGGAGAAGGGTTCAGAGAGCTCATTGCTGTATCTGACCCGACCTTGTTGGTTTTTGTGCAGTTGGATAACCATGTTGAGGAACTTTGGGGGGCATCCGATGCGCTGTAGTATTTGCCAAAGCCCTTTCCTGCTCACGGCGTCGAAGGCTTTGGTGAGGTCAACAAAGGTGATGTAGAGTCCTTTGTTTTGTTCTCTGCACTTTTCTTGGAGCTGTCTCAGGGCAAAGAACATGTCACTAGTTCCTCTGTTTGCGCGAAAGCCGCACTGTGATTCTGGGAGAATATTATCGGCGACACTAGGTATTATTCTATTTAGAAGAATCCTAGCGAAGATTTTGCCTGCAATGGAGAGCAGTGTGATTCCCCTGTAGTTTGAGCAGTCTGATTTCTCGCCTTTGTTTTTGTACAGGGTGATGATGATGGCATCTCGAAGGTCCTGAGGCAGTTTTCCTTGGTCCCAACAAAGCTTGAAAAACTCATGCAGTTTGACATGCAGAGTTTTGCCACCAGCCTTCCAGACCTCTGGGGGGATTCCATCCATACCTGCTGCTTTGCCACTTTTCAGCTGTTCAATTGCCTTATATGTCTCATCCTGGGTGACCCAGGAAATCCAGGAGCTGCTGGCAAAGAAGTGAGCTGTCCACCAGGTTCACCTTACAAAGCCGTCCTGTCCAGAGAAGAAACAAGCCTTCCGTCGTGCATGTAGCCATCTTCAGCGCAAACTCCAGTAGATCCAAAATGAGTGGTGGACTAGCCTCGCCAAGCGAACCCAGCTCAGCGCGGACATTGGTGACTTCAGGCGTTTTTACGAGGCTCTAAAGGCTGTGTACGGCCCCTCACCCCAAGTCCAAAGCCCGCTGCGCAGCTCAGACGGCAAAGTCCTCCTCAGCGACAAGATCTCCATCCTCAACCGATGGTCAGAACACTTCCAATCTCTTTACAGTGCCAACCGCTCAGTCCAAGATTCCGCCCTGCTCCAGCTCCCTCAACAGCCCCCAAGGCTAGAGCTGGATGAGGTCCTCACCCAGGATGAGACTGCTTGACATACGCTGCTGTTATGAAGGCATTGTAGGCAAGGTGCCTGAAGTTGCAGACCGAGGTCCTAGTGAGGCACCGACTCGCTCTATGTCGCCAGCAGTCAGGAAAGACAATTAATGACTACCTGCTGGATTTATGGACACTTGCCTAGAAGTGCAGGTACAAAGTGGCTGCAGGCCACGTTCATAAAGAAGAACAGATCCGGGCCACTCTAGTCGCGGGATCCGCTTGATGTACATGAGACAGCGACTGCTCGAGTTGGGAAAGAAGGACCTGGCTAGCCATGTCGAGCTGGTCAAATTGTTGGAACAGGCCAAGCTTGAGAACGACAACCTCAAAGACAGTGAGCTCGCTCACCCAGGCGGCCCCTTCCAAGGACTGGCTGCTCCTGCTACCCCTGCCCTGACAACTGCTGCTTCCCGTGCTAAGGCGTGTTTTTTCTGTGGCAAGAGCCAGCATCTCAATGTCATTGTCCAGCAAAAGACTCAGTGTGTTCCAGCTGTAGCAAGAAAGGGCATTGGGCAAGGGTTTGACGTGCGAGGGGAAGCCCGGGGAAATCTGCAGCCTGCATCACTGCTGGATCCGATTCCTGCCCCGAATTCACGCAAACCCATTTGCTGCACGACACGCCGAAGGAGGGTGGTCGCGAGGAATCAAAGCGAAAAAGCTCAGTAGCCATCTTGCCATGACCCAAATTCAAACTCGGCGCCATCATTGTCGTAAGGAGGAGGAGGGCGGCCATCTTCTTGCACAACAAGATCGACGCCATCTTACCTATGCAAGGCAAACAAGGACCGTGGGGGCCACTCGAGCGAGGAGCATGGAGTCTCTGGGGAGCAATTCTCGATGGTCCTAGATCAGGACAGACCTCACTATCTCAGCAACTCCATAATGACTGTGAAAGTAAACAGACATTCCACTATGTGCCTAATCGACATAGTCTCTACTGAAAGTTTCATAGACTTACAGACTGTGCAAAAGTACAACCTGAAGATGTATCCTTCTAATTACTGCATATTTCTCGCATCTCATTTGCATTCTATGCGTGTTCAACAACATTGTATAGTACATTTGTCTTTTGAAGGTGGGGGGGGGGTGGTTTGTAAATTTTGCTTGCATATACTTGAGGATTAGACTATTTCTGTTAAGAGGAGGAAAGATTAAAACAAGAGGACATGAGTTAAGAATTAAGGGGCAGAGGTTTAGAGGTAACATGAGGGGGAACTTCTTTACTCAGAGAGCGGTAGACGTGTGGAATGAGCTTCCGGGAGAAATAGTGGCGGCAGAGTCAATTGTATTATTTAAGAAAAGGTTGGACAGGTATATGGATGAGAAGAAGATGGAGGGTTATGGGCATTGTGCAGGGAGGTGGGACTAGAGAGGGGTGTTTGGTTCGGTGCGGACTAGAAGGGCCTAATGGCCTGTTTCCTTGCTGTAAATTGTTATGTTATATATGTTATGAATTGTGTAGTCCGGTGTTGTTGAGTCTGGGCTTCCAGCATCACCTTAAAAGTGTGACCTTGGAGTATTCTGGTCCCCTCCCCTGTAACGGTTCCGAACCGAGGCCCCTAAAATCAGAACCCACATGCAGCCTCTCCACACTGAATATTGACCCCCCCCTCCTCTCTTCCCGAGTCTGTCCTCAGATTGCAAACCCATTGCTACCAAGAGCAAGAGGTACAGTACAGCAGACCGAGATTTCATAAAGTCTGAGATGATGTCTGCTCAAAGAAGATATCATTGAGCCTAGCACAAGCCCAGTGGTAGTGATAAAAGGGGGGAAAAAAGTCCAGGATAGTGATTGACTGCAGTCAAACTATTAATCAGTACACGCTACTAGACGCATATACCCTCTCTTGTATTTCAGACACGGTGAATGATAACACGCTGAATCGGGTCTATTCAATCATCTATCTGAAAGTTGCCTATCACTAGCAGCCAATCTCTTGGAGGACCATCCATATATGGAATTTGAGAATAACGGTCGTCTCTACCAATCCCAGAGGGTCCCTTTCGGTATTATAAATGGGGTTTTGATCTTCCAGAGGCAGATGGACAGAATGGTTGATGAGTATGGGTTGAAGGCTACCTTCCCCTACCTCAATAAATGTCACCATCTGTGGCCACACCTTGGAAGACCATGACGCCAACCTCCATTGTTTTCTCCACATGGCAAAAGCTCTGAACCTTACTTAGAATTCTGATCAGTGCATGTTCAGGATTAAACGTCTTGCTATCCTTGGCTATGTGGTGGAGAATGACATAATTGGCCCCAATCCTGGTAGGATATGCCCCATAGTAGAGCTCCCCATCCCCAGGACCACCAAGTTTTGAGGATATGCCTGGAATTTTTCTCATATTAAACCCAGTGGATCCCTCAATACACTGGGTTTGCCCTCTCTGAAAAGGCACTAATTTCTCCCTCTCAGCTGAATCCCAAACGGCTTTTAACTACCTCTGGAACCACATTGTGAAAGTCGCCATGCACACGATGGACAAGAACGTGCTTTTCCAAGTGGAAAGCAATGCTTTGGACATAGCCCTGGCTGCTACCCTCAACCAGGCGGGCGTCACCTGCATTTTTTGGCGGACATTGCAAGGCCATAAGCTCCATAGCCCGTTGGTGGAAAATGACCTCAGGCCATTGTAGGAACTGGAGGCACCACCTGGTTGGCAGAAGGTTTACAGTCCTCACTGACCATTGCTCAGTTGCATTCTTGTTTAGTAATGTCAAGAGGAGCAAAATCAAGAATGAAAAGATTGCTACATGAAAGATCGAGCTCTCCACCTACACTTATGGCATTGTCTATCAGCCAGGAGCCCTTAATGACCCTCCAGATGCCTTATCCAGAGGAAGCTGTGCCTCTACACACACCAGCCAACTGGTCTATGCACAATGAGCTCTGCCATCCATGGGTCACCCGCATGGCTCATTTTGTCAATGGGCGCAATCTGCCTAACTTCATGGAAGGCGTCAGTGAAATGACCAGGAATAGCTAGGACTGCAGGGAGTGCAAGCTGCACTTCTACCGCCTTGCAAAGGCGCACCTGATCAAGTTATCCAGGACTTTCAAGTGGCTCAGCATCGATTGTAAGAGACCTCTCCCCTCCCCAAACGGGAACACCTTCTTCCTTTGTAATTGACAAGTACTTGCACTTCCCATTCACTATTCCATGCCCAGACACATCCACCTCATCGGTCATGAAGACTCTATACTAATGATGAGCTACATCAGTATCTGTTGGTGAGGGGCATAGTGTCCAGCAGGACTTCTAGCTACAACCCCCAGGGGAATGGACAGGTTGAAAAGGAGAATGCCATGGTCTGGAAGGCTGTCAAACTGGTCCTGAAGTCAAAAGGCCTTCCAGACTTGTACTGGCAGGACATCTTCCCAATGTTGTTCCATTCCATCCTGTTGCTACTACGTACCACAACCAACACTACTCCTTATGAAGGAGGTTTGGCATCAGGAACTACACTCCCAGTCTGGCTAACCAATCCTGGTCTGATCCTTCTGAGGAAGCACGAGCGAAGCAAGCCTGACACCCTGGTGGAAAGGGTGAAACTACTGCACGTCAATCATACATATGCCTATGTGGAGTACCCAGGTGGCAGCGAGGACACCATCTCCATCAGAGACCTGGCACCCACCGGAACAGAGGGTTCGTTGTCTCAGTTGCCCTGCAAGCCACGGATCTCATTCTTGCCGACCCCCAATCAGGGCCTCAGGGGATTCAGGTCAGGAGGAAAGTGCATCCCCCTCTACCATAGACCCAGTCTGCCTCTTCTCCCTTACAAGGGGATCAGGAGACTCAAGGAGTCCAAGGCCCCCTAGTGCTAAGGCACTCCACCAGGATCTCCAGACCCCCAGATCACTTAAACTTGCAAATAACTTTTTTTTTTAAAACCATTTGTTTCTGAACGCATGTTCTCTGCCTTCATTCACAGACCCTAAATTCTATAGGAAGGGGTGAATGCAGTGAACTGGGATTCACTGGTAGCATGCTGTGCTGATGGCTGGCCCCACCTCCTGGCACCACTCCATTCTGCCCACATATAACGCTGATTTCCCACCTAAACCCAGAATCCTTCTGAAGACCACTGGGAAACCCTGCCCATAATTAGAAATTATAAAAAGGTTTGTTCTCCCTCCAGTCATGAGAGCTTTTATTCAGACTACACTGCCCCAGATTTCTCTCTTGCTCACACTAATAAACTATTTGCATTTTGTATGTGATTGGATTCATTACATGTTTTGAACAATGTTATAAGCTACAAAGTGAATATTCAGTAATGTACCATGTCTAATTGGAGCTTAGGGCAAAAGACAAACTGGTTACACCAGAGAGATCTTAAAGAGATTAAGAAAACATTTGTAACCAATGGAGTTGTAGGCTGATGAGTCAGTATGAATAATAGCCACCATTTTTTTTTCAAGATTCAATTTATTGTTATTGTAAAAACATTATAATGCTCTTTGAAGCACTTTATTAAAATAAAAACAATAAATCATAATTTCTGAATGAAATTGAAAACAACTCTTTTAAGAGGAATTAAAATATTTGATTCTACTTGGCTATTAAGGTGAAAAAAAGAGGTCAGGGTCAATAATCCAAAATCTAACCTTATTTTATTCACACATATAACATCATTGGCAAGGCCAACACTTAATAATCTTTACTAATTTCTTTTGAGATAACGTGAACTATCCACTTGGTATTCATTCTCACATATTTGCAAGTTAGGGAGTTCCAGGATATGGGCCCGCTACAACAAACAAGTGACCAGGGTTCGATAATTCAGGAGGGGAGCTTGGAAATCATGATGGTCTTCTGCACCGGCTGCCTGCAATTTCAAGAGGTAAAGATAATGTGCTTGGGTTAATCCCATTCAAGTCATTTTGGTAAATTCCTGCAATATGTCCTGTTAGTGGTCCACATTGAAATGACTTGTATCTGAGCTGGAGGGATGTGTGAAAGATGTTACTTTCTCCTAGATAATATCAAGCAGCTTCAATGCTGTAAAGGTGACATTCAGTCCAGAAGTAGAAACTTTTCCCATCGCACTCTTGACATGACTAATTGATGTCGAAAGACTTTTGAAATCATGAGATGATCTGACTTTTCTTTAAGCCATTTTATTTGTAGAGTTTGTCAAGTTAAGATTTTGGTCAATGCTAATCTCTGCAAGTTGTTGAATGTAGAGGTTTTCATTAATGGAAAAGTTGAAGAGGTGACTGCTCATTAATGGTGCTCTTTTCACTACAAAAACCCATTCTTCTAATCCCAAAACACATATTGTACTTAGTCCAGTTTCACCTTAATCACTTTATAGGGGACCACAAAGTGAAAATCTTCTGAGGCATTTTATTCACATTACAATAAGAATGAAGACGAAATACCAATAAATCAATTTGATTCATTAGTCTTGGTTGTAACTTTGCAAAAATACCTTTGAAAACTCAAGTTCAACCTCATGCAAAACTTTAATGTTTGATATTTGGGTTCATTTTCTTGCTCTGGTGCTCCAGGTGTGTTTCTGTTGAAAGAGCTTTGCTGGAGTACAGAGCCAACATGGCAGAAATGAGCTTTCGTGCAGATGTTGGTACTGCTATCCTGTTCATAGAAGTGGTTGTGCATTTTATAGTTAACAATGTAGTTCCAAAGACATAAAAGGTTCCATACTAGCAGAGTATTGGTTTCAGAATAAACAATGCTTGCAGAAGGTCATGCTAGAAAGCAGCCAGCTTTCTTCTGTTGTCTATACCCTCCAAATCTTTATCTGTGCCCTCAGGGGAAGCACTGTGATGGAAGAGCGTCTTTCTGCATCATCCCTTCTGAGTTGCAGATTTCGGATTTAAAGAATGGAGATACCAATCTATGAGAGGATTCTTGTCAAGGTAAGTTCTGATGTTGTTTTATGATCCAATGCCCTCCTCCCTCTTTTGCTGGCCTTGAAATCTCGTGAGGCATGAATTAATCCTTACGTGAGGGTAAGCTGGCATTGTTCATGAATCCAATTTCAATGGGGCTTTCACTTTTGAAACAACTTCTGGTCGTAATATCTTTGATATTGTGTTCCAGTGTGGATTCAACACAGCAGTACACATTTATTTCCATTTAAAAGCAGAAAGACAGCAATGTGCTAACTGTTTTCTTTAAAAAGACAGCATGGAAAAATCTGTGAAACAAACTAACATAATTACTCACCTTGTGGTCGTTTACACTGCATGCCTTAAGTTCCTGTGCAAGTTAGTCCCTGTGCTTTTATGTGGACCAATGTGGACTGAGTCATCAACTGGATGTTGAATTCATGAGGCGAGTTTTGCAGAGTGATTTAGACTGCAGGCTTCCCCCCAAAAAGTAGTAGGGATCCTGCAGGATAAAGCAGGTCAGTAGTTCCTCTGTTTGCGCAAACAGAGGAACTACTGACATGGTCTTTGCCCTCAGACAACTCCAAGAGAAGTGCAGAGAACAAAACAAAGGACTCTACATCACCTTTGTTGACCTCACCAAAGCCTTCAACACAGTGAGCAGGAAAGGGCTTTGGCAAATACTAGAGCGCCTCGGATGCCCCCCAAAGTTCCTCAACATGGTTATCCAACTGCACGAAAACCAACAAGGTCAGGTCAGATATAGCAATGACCTCTCTGAACCCTTCTCCATAAACAATGGCGTGAAGCAAGGCTGCGTTCTCGCACCAACCCTCTTTTCAATCTTCTTCAGCATGATGCTGAACCAAGCCATGAAAGACCTCAACAATGAAGATGCTGTTTACATCTGGTACCACCTGAAAGCTCACACCAAGACACAAGAGCAATTTGTCCGTGAACTACTCTTTGCAGACAATGCCGCTTTAGTTGCCCATTCAGAGCCAGCTCTTCTGCGCTTGACGTTCTGTTTTGCGGAAACTGCCAAAATGTTTGGCCTGGAAGTCAGTCTGAAGAAAACTGAGGTCCTCCATCAGCCAGCTCCCCACCATGACTACCAGACCCCCCACATCTCCATCAGGCACACAAAACTCAAAACGGTCATCCAATTTACCTTTCTCGGCTGCACCATTTCATCGGATGCAAGGATCGATAACGAGATAGACAACAGACTCGCCAAGGCAAATAGAGCCTTTGGAAGACTACACAGAGTCTGGAATAACAACCAACTGAAAAACCTCACAAAGATAAGTGTATACAGAGCCGTTGTCATACCCACACTCCTGTTCGGTTCCGAATCATGTGTCCTCTACCGGTATCACCTACGGCTCCTAGAACGCTTCCACCAGCATTGTCTCCGCTCCATCCTCAACATTCATTGGAGCGACTTCATCCCTAACATCGAAGTACTCTAGATGGCTGAGGGCGACAGCATCGAATCCACGCTGTTGAAGATCAAACTTGGCTGGGTAGGTCACGTCTCCAGAATGGAGGACCATCGCCTCCCCAAGATCGTGTTATATGGCGAGGTCTCCACTGGCCACCGTGACAGAGGTGCACCAAAGAAGAGGTACAAGGACTGCCTAAAGAAATCTCTTGGTGCCTGCCACATTGACCACCACCAGTGGGCTGATATCGCTCAAACCGTGCATCTTGATGCCTCACAGTTCGGCGGGCAGCAACCTCCTTTGAAGAAGACTGCAGAGTCCACCTCACTGACAAAAGACAAAGGAGGAAAAACCCAACACCCAACCCCAACCAACCAATTTTCCCCTGCAACCATGTCTGCCTGTCCCACATCGGACTTGTCAGCCGCAAACGAGCCTGCAGCTGACATGGACATTTTACCCCTCCATAAATCTTTGTATGCGAAGCCAAGCCAAAGAAAGCACAGTGCAGTAATTGACTAAAAATTCTTGCACTTTCCTTTTAAGGCTGCCCTGTAAATTTTGTTGATTGTGCCATTACACACCTGCAGACAAAAAACCCTACTTGACACACCTTGTTACTTAAATGGGCTTATTCCTGCATTGGCAAATCTTTCCCCTAATGCTGGTTTGTCACTTCTGCTTTCTGATGCTATGCAGGCCCACCTTGATACCCTTCATCACTCTGAAAATAATGGGGAAATGTGAGATCCAAAATCATGAACTTTATATCGGACTCCAGTTCCGTGATTGCATCCACGCAGTGCCTCCTAGAATTATTGACAAGCATCAAGAATGATCAATGTACTCAAACTTCATTGGATGAGATGCTAATGAAGAATGTGAACACTGACAATGTCTCTATTCTAAGCCAAAGTGGCAAAAAGGCCCACTTGTCTTTTTAAAATCAACCTGCCGGTGACTAGTCATGACTTGCATTGCTTTTCATAATGTACATTAACGATCTGGAGGATAGAACAGATGGTCTTGTGACAAAGTTCGCAGATGATACAAAGATAGGTGGAGGACAGGTAGAGTTGAGGAAGCAGGGAGTCTGCAGAGGGAATTGAACAGGTTGGGTAATGGACAAAAAGACAGTTCAAATACAGCATTGGGAAGTGTGTGGTCAGGCATTTGGTAGAAGGAATGAATTCATAAATGGTTTTCTAAATGAAGAGATAATTCAGAAAGGGATTTAAGAGTCCTAGCGCAGAATTCTCTAAAGGTTAACTTGCAAATTGAGCTGGTAGTAAGGCAAATGCAATCTTAGCATTCATTTTGAGAAATCCAGAATATAAAAGATCTAAGGCTGACGATTTATAAGTTGTTGATCAGGATATATTTGGAGTTTTGTGAGCAATTTTGTGACCAATATCTAAAGAAGGATGTGCCTGTATTGCAGAGGGTCCAGAGGACATTTATAAGAATGATCTCAAGGATGAGAAAGTTAATTTTTGAGGAGCATTTGATAGCACTGTGCCTGTTCTCATTGGAATTTAGAAGGTTGAGGGACTATCATTGAAGCATGCCAAATATTGGAAAGGTGGTTGTGGATAGAATGTTTCCAGTAGTAGGGGTCTAGGACCTGCTTTATCCTGCTTTAGAACAAAAGAACACCCATTTATAACAGAGATGAGGAGTAATTTCTTCATCAAGAGGGTGGTGAATCTGTAGAATTTGTTGCCACTGACAATTGTGGTGTTCATATCATTTGGTATATTTAAGGTGGAGGTTGATCGGAAAAGGTTTCAAAAGTTTCTGCGAGAAGACAGATGAAAGATGTTGAGAGGGAAAAATAAATCAACAATGATTGCATGGGAGAGCAGATTCAATGGGCTGAATGGCCCAATACATCTTTTGGTCTTATCAACCCAAAAGACTGAATGCGCATGCATTCTAGGTCAGAGAACCTTTGAGCAATTTCAACTTGAGGATTTTAAGTAACCGGATGACAAACTGATATGGCACCTTACTCCTTTAAGGGGAAAAAACTGCTGACTTAGGAAAAGGTTAAAAATCACATTGTGACTCCTGCCAAAAATCAGCATACTATTGCCAAAATGTTGATCATTGTTATTATGTTTCAAATGCATTTATCTAACATCTGTGCCAGTAAAAAAGTTGCCAATAATCTACGGAGTAGACTTTAAATGTATGCTCTCTCTCTGTGATTGCCCTGAGCGCTGATCTCAGAGCAATTCATCACTTTCAAAGTCTTGGACAATTCAGTTTCGAACTCTATTACATCCATATCACTTGAAATTATTATGATCTAGATCAGGTTGTTGTCACGCACATCAGCATCTTTCAGCTTAATAAATTTCCCTCATTAAAAAAAAAAGCCATCTGCACAATTCACAGATTGAACAAGAGCCAATGTTTCCATTTGCAATATACCACACATCAAACTTGCATTAAAGTTAAGTTGACCTTGACAGTGCACAGTTCAGGTTACAATGAATTGTGTTGGCTGTGGCCAGCAGATGTCAAGAGAGCTGATGATGCTGAGCTATGGAGGTGGGGTGCGAGTATGCGCCATGCTTCACATAGACCCACTGGGAGGCCAGGTGACAGACAGTGGTGAAGTTGTTGTCACATCTGTCACTCACAAGGGGCTGAATGGTGTTGCCCAGAGCTGCCGAGTTTCCTCTGAATTACGTGGCATCGTTGTTGGACACAAGGATCCACTCCCAGTTTTATACTGGTGAATCAGCCTCTCTGATCCAAATCAGGGAGATCTGGTATAGGACTAGGTGACCCCCTTCTCCTGAAGATTTTAGGAGAAAGGAGTTTTCATCAACTTTACACTTACTTTACATTATCTTAATGTTTTGAATTATGTCTTACACTATGGGGCAGGACCTCAGTATGTGTGCCACTGAAAACTTGCTGTTTAACACCATGATGAAGAAGACCAGATCTGTATCTGGCCAAGTTCAGACATGGTTCGCAAGTCTGGCAATGGGCTAAATCCAACCAAATTTATCCTGCTCATGTTCCATTACCTTCCTGCCTCTGTCCTAGAGGCTCCAATAGCTCCGTGGTTAGAGCACTGGTCTTGTAAACCAGGGGTCGCGAGTTTGTTCCTTGCTGGGGCTTCATTTCTGTGAGAGATGCTTGACAAAGTGGTAACTGTCTTCCTTATGGTAGACAAAGTTAAAGAATCTTTTGTATGTTAAATTCCAAATGTAGTATTATGTGACAATAATGGAACCTTTAACGATTCAGGTGATTCTAGGGACTCCAGGAAACTGTCCTTTCCAGTGTGGATGACAGGGAAAGAGTCCATCACAATCATATAGAAACTTCCTGGGGCAGGAAGTTTCCAAAGTTTTTTGTGTGACTTTTCTTGATGCAGAAAGAGACTGGGGGAAAAAATAAATCAAAACTGTGGGCAGTGTGAGGAGTGGAAGAAACACAGCCACCACATTGAGAGTCGTTAATGACTGTCTTTATTCAAATTCAGCACGCCCCTACAAGGGTAGCATGAGCTCAGTCACCTGGTGCATTGTGACGTCATAATCGCTGCCCAGGGTGCGCGCTGGAAGGGATGCTGGAGTCAGAGAGAAACCTCTGAACATGCCATTTCCCCATGGCTGCCCCACCACGTGGCGATACAAGCGGGGCCGGTTCGCCATGAGGATGCGTGCCACCACACACCTCCCCCCTCCCAAGAACCAGTCACTTTGGCGGCCGGCCCCTGCACTTGGGTATGATAGTCTGCACTGGCTGTGATAAGTCCATATGGGCCACCTTCAGGCAGTCCACCCTAAAAAGTTCCTCTCTCCCCCAACATCCAGGGTGAAGGTTCCACCAGACTGGTGCAAGACTTTGTATGGCCCCTTGTACGGTCGCTGTAGCGGTGCACCTTGTGGTCCCCTCCGCACAAAAATGAACTAGGCAGAGTCGAGCTCTTTGAGGACATGAAATGGCTGGGTGCCATGGCGTACTGGGGGTGGCGGAGCTAGGGTCCACCAGCAGGTTTTTGTCGGTGGCCGTGGTGTCAGGGTTTGGGCCAAAAAACTCACCCAGCAGGGAAAGCGATGCGCCATAGACCATCTCTGCTGCTGAAGCCTGCAGGTTCTCCTTGGGTGCTGTCCTAATCCCGGAGGACCCAGGGTAGTTCGTCCACCCAGTCTTGACCAAAGAGCCTGGCCATGTGATGCCTTCAGGTGCCTGTGGAACCTCTCTACCAACCCGTTGGACTGTGTGTGGTATGGTGTGGTGGAGCTTGACACCACCCCCGCCCCCAGGAGCTTCACCATCCGAGTACACAAGGTAGACGTGAACTACACCCTGTTGCTAGTGATGTGTGCCAGTACTCCGAATCCAGCAATCCATTGGCTGACCAGAGTCCTGGCACATGTCCCTGCGGAGGCCTCCTTAATCAGGACAGCCTCCAGCTGCCTTGTGGCCGACCCACCACCAAGAGGAGGTAACGAGCCTCCTTGGACACCGGCAGGGGCCCGACGACATCAACGTGGATGTGTTGGAATCTGCGAACTGCCAGGTCAAAGTTCTGGATGGAAGCTCACGTGTGTCGCTGGACCTTGGAGGTCGAGCACCTGGTACAGTTCTTGGCCAGTTCCACCACCTCCTTCAGCCCGTGCCACACATACTGCTCCGCAACCATCCGCACAGTTGTCTTTACCGCTGGGTGAACGGGGTCATGGATCAGACTGAAGACCTTCACCCTCCAGTGCGGTGAGACCACCGGGTGCTGCGTGCCTGTTGAGATGTCGCAGAGCAATGTGTCCGGGCTTCTGGGCACCCGGACATCCTCGAGTTTGAGGCCCAAGATAGCAGTCTGCAAGGCCTCCATCTCCGCATCGTTCCTCTGTGCCCGAGCCAGTTGCTCATAATCCAGGCCAGGCACGAGAGTGTTGATGGCTTGATGGGAGAGTGCATCCACCATGACATTGTCCTTGCCGGCCCTGTGTTGGATGCCGGTTGTGAACTCAGACACGTACGAGAGGTGGCGCTGCTGTCTGGCGGACCACTGATCCTTGGCCATCGCCAGTGCTTGAGTGAGGGGCTTGTGATTCGTGAAGGCTGTGAATGGCCTGCCCTCAAGGAAGTAGGGAAAATGGCATGTGACCAAATACAGCACCAAGAGCTCCCGGTCGAAAGCGCGGTATTTGAGCTCCGGCGGGTGCAGCTGCTTGCTGAAAAAGACCAGCGGGCACCATTGTCCATCAAGCCACTGTTCCAGAACACCCTCCCCCCTCACTGCCATAGCTGAGGCATCCATGGAGAGGGCCATGTGTGCCTCCGGCCGCGGGTGCTCCAGCAGCATGGCGCTGGCTAGTACCTCCGTTGTCGTGATGAAAGCCTTGTCCACCTCCTCTGACCACGATAAAGTCTTTTCTTTGGTGGCCAGGAGCACGAACAATGGGCGCATGGTGCACACGGCTCCAGGGATGAAATGATGGTAAAAGTTCACCATCCCCATGAACTCTTGGGGGCCTTTCAGGGTGGAGGGTTTGGTAATTGTTGAACAGCTGCTACCTTTTCCGGCATGGCCCCAGCCACCGAAATGGAGTGGCCCAGGAACTGAAGGGATTCCTAGCCGAAATGGCATTTGGCCGCATTGATGCGAGGTCGAAGTCTGCCAGCTGGGCAAAGTGTGTGTGGAGGTGGGCTTTTTGTTCATTGTGGTTGTGACTGGCAATGAGAATATCATCCAGGTAAATGAACACAAAGTCCAAGTCTTTTCCAACCATGTCCATGAGGCACTGGAACCTTTGGGTCACGTTCTTTAGACTGAAGGGCATATGTAGGAACTCAAAGAGGCCTAGAGGGGTGATAATGGCCATCTTACCTATGTCGTCTGGATGCACCGGGATCTGATGATATCCCCACACGATGTCCACATTGGAGAAGACCCGTGTGCCGTGGAGGTTGGCAGAGAAGTCCTGTATGTGGGGCACCAGGTACCTGTCGGGGTGGTTACATCGTTCAACCAACAGTAGTCCCCACATGGTCTCTAGCCCCCAGATGATTTTGGGACTATATGGAGTGGTGATGCCCAGGCACTGTCAGAACACCTGACAATTCCCAGTTCCTGGAGCCTGGAGAACTCCTCCTTTGCCTGCTGGAGCTTCTCAGGTGGCAGCTGTCTGGGTCTAGCGTGCAGCAGGGGACCCTGTGTGGCGATGTGGTGGAAGACCCCATGCTGGTGCAGGGCAGTGTTGAACCGTGGCTCTAAGATGGCGGGGAATTCATGGAGGATCTCATCGAACTTACTCCTGACGGCAGCTACTGTAGCGATTTCAGGCCTGCGGGCTTCTGTTGTGTCCAGTTAGGATGAGTGGAATGTTCTAGCGTTGACCAGCCTTTTTCCCCTCATGTCAACCAGTAGGCCATGAGCTCTGAGGAAGTCATCCTCTAACAGTGCAGTGTCCACAGAGGCTAGGGCGAACCTCCAGTAGAATTTCTCATTCCCGATCTGGATCTGTGCCCTGCAGCTGCCATAGGACCTGATGGTGGAGCCATTGGACACCCGCAGGGTTGGACCTCGAGATCGGGTGCGTCTCTAATGCTGTTGGCGGGGGGGGGGGGGGTGGGGGGAAGAGAAGGACACTGAGCTCAGCCCGTGTCCACAAGGAATTGGCAGCCAGTGGATCTGTCCGTCACATGAAGGAGGCTGTTTGTGCAGCCAGCCCTCACAACCATCAACGGCAAATGGCCTGGTCATTTCCCTGAAACCCGCAGGGCTGGCTGCACTTCGGGCTTGCATGCCCCAGTACTGGTGGTAGAAACACCAGGTCATCTAGCCCTCTCTGGCTTGGTCTTGGGAGCGGCTTGTGGTTGGCTGACTCCTGGTCGTGCCACCTGGTTGAAGACTGCCTCGTTCTCCCTCCGTGCAGCAGAGGGCATCTGCATGGGCTAATGCTCTCCTTGGGTTCAAGAAGTCTTCATCTATAAGGAGCAGTGGGATGTCCTCCGGCATCTGTTGCAGGAATATCTGCAGAAGAGAAAACAAGGCTTGTGGTCTTCCGCCAGGGCCAGCATTTTGTCCATCAGCACCGATGGACTACGGTCCCCACGCCTATCTAGGTGAAGGAGCCTAGAAGCCTGTTGCTGGGGAGTTAGCCCAAAAATTCCCAGCAGCAGGTCTTTGAGGGTGGTGTACTTGCCCGTAGCCGGGGGTTGGTGGATAATTTTGTCCATCCTCGCTGCTGTTATCTTGGTCCAGAGCCCTCACGACATGATAAAACATTGTGGCGTCTGAGGCAATGTTGCGGAGTTGAAATTGTGCTTCCGCCTGCCCAAACCATATTCTCAGTCAGTGGGTCCAAAAGACAGTGTTAACCTCTGCTGAATCCATGGTATTTCGAGTCTTGAAAAACGTCTGGGCTTATCAGGGTCACCACTGTGGCAGTGTGAGAAGTGGAAGAAAATACAGTCATCACGTCAAATTCAGCATTCCCCTTTAAAGGTAGCATGTTCTCAGTCACCTGGTGCATTGTGACGTCATAATCGCTGCCCACGGTGTGAGTGCTGGAAGGGATGCTGGAGTCAGAGAGGAACCTCTGACGACACCATTTCCCCATGGCTGCCCTGCCACGTGGCGATACAAGCGGGGCCAGTTCTCCACGAGGATGTGCGCCGTCATAAAACGAACTCACATCTTCATGATCAGCTGGTCATTGCTTAAGATGTTAATGAGGATTCCAGGCTGCTCAAAATGGAAACTTCACCAACAGTACCGTCAAATTGACAGTCTAACTATTTGAAATGAATTCTACCCCCCTCCCCCACCCATTAAATTGGTTACAAGTGTTACATCAACAAGGCTTACATGGTGTTTTAATCCACTGCTTTTCCCATTTACCATTAGGCACAGTAGATTTGATAGTTTTGGACATGATATTTACAGGAAAATTACAAGAATAATAATGGGCTCTATTGAAGTGCAGGTGGGGCTGATGGTGGGCAGGATTTAAGACTGGGATCTGGTGAACATTTTCCTGCTGCATCCCAGTCTGCAGCCAGCCAGGGTGCTTCTCTATTTGCTCATCTCTGGCACTGTTGGAATCTCTTTCTCTTTGGCTTGGCTTCGCGGACGAAGATTTATGTTGGAATATAGGGGTTAATTAATCATAGAAAGTATGTAGAATATATGCTTATGTACTATTCATTTCGTATACATGAATCCAGTACTATGTAACAATTTAATATTTACCTCATGGTGAAGGGAAAGAGTAATGTAAGTAAGGGGCAGCCACAGTTTGTAGCAAAGTTGGCTGATTACAGTAGGTTTAGAATTGTCTGTTCCCAAAATACAAGAGAAGGCAAAAGGAGGTGTTGATGAGCAGGAGACGATGGCCAGACAAGAACAAAGAGAATCCAGACAAACTGTCAGAAACAAAGAGAATGGAAACTAATTCAGTAAGAAGGCTAAGACAGAAGGAGGTATTGAGTAGAACAGAAGACTATGGCCAGATGAGAACAAAGAAATAATTAGAAATATCTGGGGTATGAATTGATTTCTGATCAAAACAACAGGATATTCTGGCCTTGAGGATTAAGATGGGAGCTCTCTTCTTCTTTGGCTTGGCTTCGCGGACAAAGATTTATGGAGGGGGTAAAAAGTCCACTTCAGCTGCAGGCTCGTTTGTGGCAGACAAGTCCGATGCGGGACAGGCAGACACGGTTGCAGCGGCTGCAGGGGAAAATTGGTTGGTTGGGGTTGGGTGTTGGGTTTTTCCTCCTTTGCCTTTTGTCAGTGAGGTGGGCTCTGCAGACTTCTTCAAAGGAGGTTGCTGCCCGCCAAACTGTGAGGCGCCAAGATGCACGGTTTGAGGCGATATCAGCCCACTGGCGGTGGTCAATGTGGCAGGCACCAAGAGATTTCTTTAGGCAGTCCTTGTACCTTTTCTTTGGTGCACCTCTGTCACGGTGGCCAGTGGAAAGCTCGCCATATAACACGATCTTGGGAAGGCGATGGTCCTCCATTCTGGAGACGTGACCCACCCAGCGCAGCTGGATCTTCTGCAGCGTGGACTCGATGGTGTCCACCAGGGTTAGAGTCCCCTGGAGAAAACGGGGATTAGAGGCCCCCTAGAGAAACAGGGGTTAGAGGCCCCTGAAAAAAACAGGGGTTTGAGTCCCCTGGAATAAAAAATAATGGGGGTTAGAGTCCCCCTAGAAAAATAGGGGTTATAGAGTCCCCTAGTAGAGACATAGATATAAAAGTTAGAGTTCTTGGCCAAATAGATTTAGTGAACATATTGTATAATAGTTACGTTTTTTTAGTAGTGTGCTAAGTTTTCCTTGTTCAATATTGTATAATAGTTACGCTTTTTGTTAGTATTGCGCTGTTTTCCTTGTTAAATATTGTATAATAGTTACATTTTTTAGTAGTGTGCTAAGTTTTCCTTGTTCAATATTGTATAATAGTGCGAGAACACAGCCTTGCTTCACGCCATTGTTAATGGAGAAGTGTTCAGAGAGCTCATTGCTGTATCTGACCCGACCTTGTTGGTTTTCGTGCAGTTGGATAATCATGTTGAGGAACTTTGGGGGACATCCGATGCGCTCTAGTATTTGCCAAAGCCCTTTCCTGCTCACGGTGTCGAAGGCTTTGGCGAGGTCAACAAAGGTGATGTAGAGTCCTTTGTTTTGTTCTCTGCACTTTTCTTGGAGCTGTCTGAGGGCAAAGGCCATGTCAGCCAAGCTATGAAAGACCTCAACAATGAAGACGCTGTTTACATCCGGTACCGCACGGATGGCAGTCTCTTCAATCTGAGGCGCCTGCAAGCTCACACCAAACCACAAGAGAAACTTGTCCGTGAACTACTCTTTGCAGACGATGCTGCTTTAGTTGCCCATTCAGAGCCAGCTCTTCAGCGCTTGACGTCCTGTTTTGCGGAAACTGCCAAAATGTTTGGCCTGGAAGTCAGCCTGAAGAAAACTGAGGTCCTCCAACAGCCAGCTCCCCACCATGACTACCAGCACCCCCACATCTCCATCGGGCACAGAAAACTCAAAACGGTCTACCAGTTTACCTATCTCGGCCTAAGATACCAGGGCAGGAAATTGTAATTGATTACACGGACATGATAGAGAGGGCAAGGGGATATTGATACCTCTTAATAGCAGTTAATGTGTTCACAGGTTGGCCGGAGGCAATCCCTGCCAAAAGAGAAGATGCAAAGACGGTAATTAAGTTTCTAATCAACCAGTTCATTCCTATACACGGGTTTCCTAGGAAGATCAGGTCAGATAATGGAAGTCATTTTAAGAATGAAGATTTACAGGAGGTAGAAGCAATGTTGGGGTTAAAACATGCCTTTGGAATGGTGTATCATCCACAATCCCAAGGAAAAGTGGAAAGAATGAACCAAACAATAAAAGGTAAGATCGGGAAAGTACAGGCACTGACCAAATTAAATTGGGTGGATGCACTGCCCCTGGCATTGATGTCAATAAGGAGTTCAGCAAGTTCTGTGACAGGATTTACTCCGTATCAACTACAAAACGGGGCACCAGTTTTCGGGACCTGGAGCCGGGATTCAGACCACGAAGGAAGAGGTAAGTCCAATGAAATGTAAGCTTTATTATGATAAACTAACGGCTCTGGTATCAGCTTTTTCACAACAGGTTACAAATACCGAACGGAAAGGTGAAACCCCAATACCATCAGCCGCGGAGTGGGTTCTGCTAAAGGTGATCAAGAGAAAGTGGTCAGAGCCCAGGTGGACAGGACCCTACAGAGTGATGGAGAGGACGTCCCATGCAGTTCGACTACAGGGAAAAGGCGAGACGTGGTATCATTGGAGTCAGTGAACAGCAACGGACCCACCTACACGGACACTGGAACAGATTCGAACGGAGGTGACTGGGACTCTGAAGAAACCACAGACTAAGAACTTTTTGAACAGGTCCCTTTAAAGAGACTATTGGATTACGGTGACTGTATTTCAGTATTTGAAGTGATATTTCTATATTGAAGTCAACAGAATTTAGGGGGCTGTGATGGACACTATGTGGGGACTATGGGTGATATTGTTCCTAGTCCTTGAAGCGTCTGGAGAAGGAAACAACTGTACAAAGGGTTTGTGGTCAGCCTGGGAGGCCCTATACAAACCGAAACAGTACTTTGCGGATTGGACTGACATTCCTGAACTCTGTGTTGGGGCCCCCACTGGACTGAAGTGTGTTCATAATGGCCAAGTTTATGAGGTTAAGTTTAATAAGAGGTCGTGGATGCCAATCTTTGCCAAAACTCCTGAGGTCCCATAAGTTAACGGGTGGTTTGGTTGGTCTCATTTTCATTAGACCAAAAGGGGGACTGTTGGAATATAGGGGTTAATTAATCATAGAAAATATGTAGAATATATGCTTATGTACTATTCATTTTGTATACACGAATCCAGTACTATGTAACAATTTAATATTTACCTCATGGTGAAGGGAAAGAGTAATGTAAGTAAGGGGCAGCCACAGTATGTAGCAAAGTTGGCTGATTACAGTAGGTTTAGAATTGTCTGTTCCCAAAATACAAAAGAGAAAATGTGTATGAAACAATTTAGTAGGAAGGTTAAGGCAAAAGGAGGTGTTGATTAGCACAGGAGACTATGGCCAGACAAGAACAAAGAGAATCCTGACAGACTGTCAGAAACAAAGAGAATGGAAACTAATTCAGTAAGAAAGCCAAGACAGAAGGAGGTATTGAGTAGAACAGAAGAATATGGCCAGATGAGAACAAAGTAATAATTAGAAATATCTGGGGTATGAATTGATTTCTGATCAAAACAGGATATTCTGCCCTTGAGGATTAAGATGGGAGCTCCACACCCCAGACATCTGCAGAGCAGGAGATTACTTCTGATAAATCTTATGCAAAAAATCTAGCAAAGAAAGCCAACTTTTGTTCTGTATGATAAGGTTGAGCTATATAAACTGAGCCAACTGGACAATAGGGGTCAGTCTTGGGGAATAGCTCACTGTGCAGGTAACCTATGAACTAACGACTGACCCAGAGCTCTGTTAAGCTTTATTCTTGTGCTGTGTAATAAACTGATTGTTGAACCGAATACCTTCTCCTATCACTTCATTCAACGAGCACGCTGGACTCTGACGACACATAGACTAAATTGAGGGTAGGGTAAAGCCAGAGTCTGACAGCACCAAGGTGAGACCAGGAAAAGGGGAATAGGGAGGGGGACTTCATAAGAATGAGAAAACAGGAGACAGTGATCATTAAGGCCAGGCATGGGTGTGAAACTAAGGAGCAGGCAGAAGCAGCGGGAATGATGTTGAATATCAAAAGTTTTTTGCTGTATAGTTTGGATTCTTGTGATCCTTGTGCTGAGGGAGATCAGAAATTGGACTTGGTGGGCATAGAAGCTGGGGTCAAGGATGCAAGGGTGATCTGAAGCTTGAGAAGAAGCCAGTTTAGAGGACATGAACATAAGAAATAGGAGCAGGAGTAGGCCATCCGGCCTGTCAAGCCTGCTGTTCCATTCATTGAGATCATGGCTGACCTGATCTCCACCTACCTGCCTTTCCCCTCCCCCCCCCCACCCCCCATATAACTTAATTCTCCTATGACCAGGGCCATAACTGGAAGGTGGAAGTCAAGCAGACTGGAGAAATTAGAAGGATCTTGTGTTAGGAAATTAAGATTGCAAGAGTGATATTGGGAGCACAGCTGAGAGAGGTAGAGCTGAGAAGAGGAGTCTGGAGGTTGGCAGGGACATCTCATTTGTGGTGAAGAGAAGGGAGACATTGGAAAGACCAGTTGAACCTGTACAGTTCTTTTCTCAAAACCTGTCAACGTGCATTGATGCCAACATTTACAGATGTTAGATTACAAAGGAAGTGGAGATCATGTACAGGTTATGAAATTTGTTGTTTTGTGGCAGCATCACTGAAAACATTTATATAAACCACATTACAATACAAATTTAGATATTAAGAATAATATAACCTGAATAAACCTCCAAATTTTACAAATGTATTTCCATTTTTATTGAGCATATGTACCCCCTCCATAAATCTTCGTCCGCGAAGCCAAGCCAAAGAAAAAATTGAATGAAGAAAATGAGCCATCATATAAAATATAAGGCATAAACAAATTCTGTGATATATTATACTGAGGATCCATTGGTGACCAAAACAGCAAATAACAAAGCCAGGTTCAAAAGCAAGAGAACAAAATTGTTCTGCGTAAAAATACCACAATATTTTATCCTGATGACAGATTGGTGCCCAAATAATCTCTTTGTGAATGCACTTGAATTCAAAGAGTTTGAAATGAAGGAATGCAACTTTTAAAAGTGTAATTAGAATTCACTAGCGTAAGAGATGCAGAGATTGGCAATTGCTGAAAGCAAAAGCTGTACAAAAGAACTGAAGAAAGCATTTTTCACCAAGTCCTCAGACCAATCATGAATTGTGCAAGAAACAGAGCTAATACACGTGAAATAAGGCAAAGAAAGGAATGATACTCACATATCTAATTAAGCACAGGTTGAAAATTAATATTTAATTAAAATACAGACAAATGTGTATCAATTAGAACTGGACTAAAATTATCCTCTGAAAATATGGAAAAATCCAGTATCAGTTTGTTTAATAACTAAATGGAGCCCAAGAGGTTAAAGTGACCCGTCATTCTATATTTGCCTTTATATCAACATGAGAATTATTTTGTAAATTACTTTTGAGATATATTTACCAGCATAAATAAGTACACAGAAAATAAGATTCCATCCATAATCACTATTTGACAGCAACATGCATTTTAAAAGAAAAAAAATCATATGGTTTAAATGCAGCCTCTAGGGCACAAAACTTTAAAATACATTACAATTACTTTAAAATTTATGGTTTAGATGTCAACCCCAACTGCCAAATTACTTTATTTTTTTTTTAAAAACGGGACAACAGAAATTTAGGATTCAGAGCAAAATGCAATTGGCACAGCAGATTTTGCAGAGCTGAATGTGAACTGCAGTGTAGTTCCAAGCTTGGATTATAATGATGTGTGGCGGCTGATAAACACCTTTTTATAATTGAGCCCACCACAAGGAAGTCAAGGTGATTGTAGGCATTCTGACTGTGGAATTTTAATGAGTTATCAGTGAAATTAATGAGGGTAATGAACAATGTGGTGAAATAATTGAAGCAGGCCGAGAACATCTCTAGATGAATTATTTTCCTTTTTTTCCCATTATCAAATGTAATCAAATAAAAAATGCCTGTATTTCAACCATTTTGGTGCACTAAACATGTGCTGCACTTAACATCAGTGTCCAACAGCTACCCAGGGTAAATCTGTGAAATCGAGCAAAAAATAAATTTGGAAAATATTTGGACTTGTACAATTGCTCTCAGCAGCAGTTTGACAAGCTTGTGGTTGCATTCTCTCTCCTGCACTGATCACTGGGAAAAGTATCAAGGCCTTAAAGGAATTCTCCTCATAACAACCACACACCACCTGCACAAGTGGTGGGAGAAATTATGGGGAGGGCAAAACAGCAATCTTCCCACATGATCTTCTGTCCTGAATCAGTCCTGAGACATCTGTAGCTCAATGCCACTGCAAGGGGGAGAATAAACACAGGAACAGTGATCATAGCATGTACCTCCAATATACCTTCTCAACAGTGAAGCTACAACCTGTGAGACTGCTTCTATTATTCTGATGTGACAGAATATATAGATATGTTTTTTGGGAGATAAATTGGGAAAGGTTTGTTAGAGTAGGTTACATACAAACACTTTAAAAAAAATCTTATTTGAAATACTGGAGCTCTGACCCATGCTAGACATATTGGCTACACAGCTTTTGCAAGAGCTTTGAAGAATGCTCAAGAGAGTTCACTAATGGATTGTTGTTTACAAAAGGCAACAAATGAAAGCTTGTTGGAGCCACATATTGTGTGGAGGAGAACTTGCTGTTGTAAGAGGTTTTGTAAGGGGAGACAGAGTGCAAGCGAGAGCAGACAGGACTGGAACAGGACAAGCTGGCAAGCCCACGTGGTCAAAGCCCTTGTGGTTCGTGAAAGAGGAAAGGAGTGGCTGCCTAATGTTTCACTTGAAATAAGAGAAACAAAAATGAACTCTATGGTAACTTGAAAGAAAGACGTCATCACCTGGAGAGCCCTGAAGGGGCAAGTTTTGTCAGCAAGACACTAGAGTCGCTAATGGAAGAATATCAGTTGTGGATATCCTGGAATAAGAAATCTCTCTCTGAAAACCGAAAGAACCTTCCTGAGCAGCAACCATTTACCTTTCAAGCACTAAAGCCCGGTGAACTGGATTGTACTCCACAGACTTCCCCTTCCTGAAGTCAACAATCAGCTCCTTAGTTTTGGTGACATTGAGTGTGAGGTTGTTGTTGGTGCACCATTCAGGCCAAGTTTTCCATCTCCCTCTGTACGCTGACTCATCCCCTTTCTTCGTACAACCCACTATCGTGGTATCATTGGCAAATTTGTAGATGGCGTTATTTTCTGAAGGAGCCACACAGTCCTACGTGTAAAGTGAGTAGAGCAAGGGGCTAAGACTGCAGCCCTGTGATGCTCCGGTACTGATGGAGATATTCTTACCAATCCTCACTGATTGTGGTCTGGAGGTGAGGAAATCCATGATCCATTTATACAGTGGGGTGTTGAATCCTAGATCTTAAGAGTTTGCTGATCAGTTTTGAGGGAATGGTGGTGTTAAATGCCAATCTGTAGCCCCTCCCTCCCCAGCCTTTTAATTCAGGTGCCTATCTATGTTTTACTCATAGTTTGAAGAAAGCCTCAGGTCTAAAACATTGGTTATATATCTTTCTTCTTTGGCTTGGCTTCGCGGACGAAGATTTATGGAGGGGGTAAAAAGTCCACGTCAGCTGCAGGCTCGTTTGTGGCTGACCAGTCCGATGCGGGACAGGCAGACACGATTGCAGCGGTTGCAAGGGAAAATTGGTTGGTTGGGGTTGGGTGTTGGGTTTTTCCTCCTTTGCCTTTTGTCAGTGAGGTGGGCTCTGCGGTCTTCTTCAAAGGAGGCTGCTGCCCGCCAAACTGTGAGGCGCCAAGATGCACGGTTTGAGGCGTTATCAGCCCACTGGCGGTGGTCAATGTGGCAGGCACCAAGAGATTTCTTTAGGCAGTCCTTGTACCTTTTCTTTGGTGCACCTCTGTCACGGTGGCCAGTGGAGAGCTCGCCATATAATACGATCTTGGGAAGGCGATGGTCCTCCATTCTGGAGATGTGACCCATCCAGCGCAGCTGGATCTTCAGCAGCGTGGACTCGATGCTGTCGACCTCTGCCATCTCGAGTACCTCGACGTTAGGGGTGTGAGCGCTCCAATGGATGTTGAGGATGGAGCGGAGACAACGCTGGTGGAAGCGTTCTAGGAGCCGTAGGTGGTGCCGGTAGAGGACCCATGATTCGGAGCCGAACAGGAGTGTGGGTATGACAACGGCTCTGTATACGCTTATCTTTGTGAGGTTTTTCAGTTGGTTGTTTTTCCAGACTCTTTTGTGTAGTCTTCCAAAGGCGCTATTTGCCTTGGCGAGTCTGTTGTCTATCTCATTGTCGATCCTTGCATCTGATGAAATGGTGCAGCCGAGATAGGTAAACTGGTTGACCGTTTTGAGTTTTGTGTGCCCGATGGAGATGTGGGGGGGCTGGTAGTCATGGTGGGGAGCTGGCTGATGGAGGACCTCAGTTTTCTTCAGGCTGACTTCCAGGCCAAACATTTTGGCAGTTTCCGCAAAGCAGGACGTCAAGCGCTGAAGAGCTGGCTCTGAATGGGCAACTAAAGCGGCATCATCTGCAAAGAGTAGTTCACGGACAAGTTTCTCTTGTGTCTTGGTGTGAGCTTGCAGGCGCCTCAGATTGAAGAGACTGCCATCCGTGCGGTACCGGATGTAAACAGCGTCTTCATTGTTGGGGTCTTTCATGGCTTTTTACCTCCTATGAATACTGCAAGACCTGCTGGTTCCTCCAGCATTTCTGCATTTTTAACTACAATCACAGCACTTGCAGACCTGCTTCAATGAAAGAACCTCCAGTCGCACAAGGCATCCAGACAGCATGATTAAATGTGATTTCCACCTCTGCACCACCCCAGAAAAGTATGTCTTTGTGAACAACAAGGTAGGTTAAAATAATTTTAAAAAGTATTTTAAAAGAGGAGCTGATTGATAAAATGTAGAGATAAAAGCCATTTCCTCTTGTTGGGTATGAGGTCTGATGGAATTTGAAAAAGATCCATTAATGTTAATTTATTACTTTAAAAAATACAAAAGGATTTCCTCTCACATACCACCTTAAGTATTCCCTATGCCATCGGTGATCTGTGTAAGCTGGTGTGTGGGTGGGAAGAAAAAGGTTGAAAACCACTTTTAATCATACCTCATTGACTCATTATGTGCAATTTCATAACTCCAAAGGAAATGGGCCAATGACAATTTTCTCAAGCAAAATATTTCAGTAACAATTAGGTCTAGAGAAGTGATTCTCACCTTCCTTTCCCACCCACACAACACCTTAAACAATCACTTACTTATCACAGAGCACTGATGGCATAGAGATTACTTTAAATGGAAAGAAAAAGGTTGAGAACCACTGGATTAGAAGAAATTTCTTTGCAGAGAGAATTGCTAGCATAATAAATGCTCTCCGACATGGAATGCTTGAGGTAGTGGTATTTGTGTGTTTTAAGGACAAAGAAAGAGCATTTGAACTGGATGGTGAGAATATGGCTATGTTTTTGTGATGGTCCATAATGCATGGAATGAAAAGACCATTGACAACGTCCATACATTTTCTTTGAGGATAAAGCTGGTTAGAGTTTTTGATTAAAAAACAGAAATTTCAGTCACCATTTGTAGAGAAAGGAACATCATTGACATTTCAGTCTATTAATCTCCATTAAAATAGGTTTCAAAGGAAAAAAAAAAGTTTATAAAGTCCTTTTAGATTCTACCATTCACATTATCCAAACAAACATGTTGTCAGTAGGTATCTGTATCCTGCAGTGTTTTTGTGCATCGTGCTGTCTGGCTCCTGCAATCACACTATCAATAAATTTGACTACAAATCGGAAAATTGGCTTGGTTTATACCATTCCGATTAAAATACTGCTGTTGGCTTAAATTCATTTTAAGTGGCAGGTGTTTATTGAGTGTCAACCATCTGTAGCTAGAACTAAACCCCCCAAATAATTCATTAATTCTGTTGGTCTAGTAAAATTTATTTGATGCCAAGCTCATTATTATATTTTGAGTGCCTAAAGGTGGGATATGCATCTAATTATTTTTTTAAATTTTTAAGTAATGCACATAACACTATGGACTTCTAGATTTCAGAACCAGTATTAAAAGATGTTGAAAGAGTGGAAGTGGACTGCATTTCATCTTGATGGGGTCTCACATTAGTGTGTAGCAAGCTTCTTTGAAACTTCAAGCCGTTTAGATAATTTAAGGAAATTTGTATTCAATTGTTGGTATATTATTAGTTTTGGAAAGAAGAAGATAACTTCCATGTATTCTCAATGATTTGGTAGCTCAATTGCATCTATAATTCATCAACTTAGGGGTCTGCATTTGCATCTCTATTGTACTGCAGCAAGCTTCAGAATACCGATCAATGTAAAATGGAGCACTAGCAATGAAGTAGGGGAACCCTCCAGCTTACCTTCGGAAGAAAGTGGATGGATTCTTGATCAAAGAGAACAAAATTTGGAAAATGGAGCCAACCTTAGTGTTGAGAGGCCAAAATGACAATGTAAATAATTTTTGAGGACCAAGGAGGCAAGCAGAGTGTCACTTGGACATTAGGGTTCAGTAGCTGAGTGCTGATGTCATGAATAATGGAAGAAAATGGGTTGTGGACACTTGGGAAGAAAAAAGCTCAAATGTGACCATAACTAGCTCTTGTATGATTAATACAGACAATTAGCGCTGAACAATATAGACATCCTATCTGTTTAGTGCTGGCAGATTATTTCTAAAAGTGCCTACTTGCATTAATTTCCATGGGCATTATTTAAATTATTTTGGGAGGTATAGGCAAGTAGGGATAGACATTTACAGTCTTGCTCATCAGCCCAGAGGGGCAATGGAGTTTCCCCAAAACCAAGAAATTATGCACCACCATCCCTGTGATGTGCCATGTCCCATCTCCTTCCAGCACTTTATTTTCCCACTGTTCCAGCCCCCTTCTCTTCTCTCTGCCCCCATTTTTTCAGCTTTTCTCCTCAAGACTTATTGGTTATCAATCTTCTGGGCAAGGAGGTATATAAATGCCTCCCTGCTTTCAACTTCATCCTGGCACCCTTCCCTCTGCCTCCAAAAGATTTTCCCCCCAGAATGGGAGTGTTTTATCCATAGAACACTACAGCACAGAAAACAGGCCATTCAGCCCCACAAGTCTGAGCCAACCATCATCTCACTGGTCCCACTGATCTGCTCCCATTCCATAACCCTCCAGACCTCTCCCATCCATGTGTCTATCCAATTGGTTCTTAAAACACAAGATCGAGCCCACATTCACCATATCAGGTAGTAGTTCCTTCCACACTTCCAGCACTCTGAGTGAAGAAGTTTCCCCTAATGTTCCCCCCTTCAGTTTAAAAGTATGACCTAGCATATTTATCTTGCCCAATCCAAGTGGAGAAAGCCTACTCATATCCATTCTGTCTATACCTCTCATAATTTTGTTGACCTCTATCAAATCTCCACTCATTCTTTTTCGCTCCAAGTTCTAAAGTCCTAAACTTTAATCTTTCCCTTTAACTCAACACCTAAAGGCCCAGAAACTTCCTAGCACTTTCTCTGCACTTTAAAAATATTTTAGCTACATTTTCCATACATGTATTCATGTCAAAATACAAAATATAAAAACCATATAGTTATATCTATTCCATTATACACGATGGTTTTACAAAATCCCGCAGAAATAGAGAATGAAAAACCCCACTGCCTCTTCCCCAAATAAGGATAGAAAAGGAAGAAGAAAAAAAATACAATTAGAAAAGAAAGAATAAAAGAAGTAGACCTGGTTGTCAAGGGATAATCACTTTTCACTCAATTCCAACCTTTTTCAGTTTTATTTGTTTATTTATTCCAATGAGTCAATGGGGTTTCACAAGGTTTAGGGAAAGCCATTTATAAATTTATGCCCACAATATATAAAAATGGGCACCAATTTTTAAAAATGTATCATATTTATTTCTTGTTATATGTAATCTTCACAAGAGATTTTCAGCTATGAATTTTCTCATTCCATACCTAAATGAGAATCCGATTTCCATGTCACTGCTATATATCATCTTGTAACTGCTAATTCAATTTTTTACAAATTATTTGATAACAGAATATTGTGTCCTATATTTTTTTTTTAAATTGTTCAAATTACATTAAATTTCCACTTTCATAACAATCTTCTATATTTCTAATTCTCTTAGAGAACCAAATATTCAAAAAGTTGATTTTCATTGTAAAGGGGTTAAGTCTATTTTGATTCAAAGGCATTTCAAAGGGTTCTTTGTTCCCATTTCAGTATTTACTTTATTCCATATATTAACCAATTGTATCAGTAACACCTTTTTTATTCAAATAGTCATAATTCTTATTCCAGGATAGACTTGCTTTTAATATCTGCATAACTTCAGGGTAGAATCCAACAAGTTGATTACAAGGCAAGAAGTTTATCTGATCATTGTCCTTTGTTGTTGACAATAACAATGTTGGATAAAGAAGAATCAGTTTACAGATGGAAATTTAATTCTATGTTATTAAAAAAGAAAAGACTTCGGTGATTTTATTCGAGACCAAATAAGATTTTTTTTTGAACCAACTCTAATTCAGTTGACAATAAATTTTATGAGATGAAATGAAAGCATATTTATGAGGTCAAATAATATTTCTAAAATTTAGAAGGACTATATGAAAGAGGTAGAACCATTGGAGACAGATAATAAATTGAGAAAAAGATTTGCAAAGAAATTAATGAGGAAAAGTGGAAACAACTTAATAAGAAACCACTATAATACTTTACAAACATAGCACAGATAAAGTGATAATGAGAACCAAATAGATATTATGAATGAGGTGGGAGCAAATAAGCTTCTTTCATGGCACTTAAAAACAGAACAAATATCAAGATTATTGCAACTAAATTACTTATAAATGTTAAAAAAATAATGAACATTTCAAATAATTTTATACAAAAGGTATATTAATCAGTCTCAAAATGATGATAATAACATAGATCATTTTCTCTCACAAATAAATTTACCAAAATTAAATTTGTAAGATCAAAGAGAATTGGGTGCCCCCTTCACCCCAATAAAGGTGAGTGAAGCATTAAACTCATTACAAAGTAACAAGTCTTTGGGAAAATTTGGTTTCCTGTCTGAATTTTAGACAGGGAAATTCTGCACGCTTTCAATCTTATTGATATCCTTCCTGTAGTTTGGTGCCCAGAACTGCACACAATAATTCCAAATTTCGTCTCACCAATGTCTTAAACAACTCCAATGTAACACCCCAACTCCTATATTCAATACTTTAATTTATAAAGGCTAACATACCAAAAGCTTTCTTTACAATTCCATATGCGACACCACCTTCAGAGAACTTTGACTGTGACGATGGTTATTCAAGCTGCTTCTTTCTTTGCCTTGGCGAGTCTGTTGTCTATCTCGTTGTCGATCCTTGCATCCGATGAAATGGTGCAGCCGAGATAGGTAAACTGGTTGACCGTTTTGAGTTTTGTGTGCCCGATGGAGATGTGGGGGGGCTGGTAGTCATGGTGGGGAGCTGGCTGATGGAGGACCTCAGTTTTCTTCAGGCTGACTTCCAGGCCAAACATTTTGGCAGTTTCTGCAAAACAGGACATCAAGCGCTGAAGAGCTGGCTCTGAATGGGCAACTAAAGCGGCATCGTCTGCAAAGAGTAGTTCACGGACAAGTTGCTCTTGTGTCTTGGTGTGAGCTTGCAGGTGCCTCAGATTGAAGAGGCTGCCATCCGTGCGGTACCGGTATAAAACATCAAGTGCATTCATTTTGAATTTCCTCATGAGGGTTCCGATTAAAGAGCCAGGAAGGAATTCATGAAGACCAATAGTCAGCATTTGCTGTTAACTCAAAGGTTGGACTTCAGACAAAGTAGGCAAATAAAAGTAGATACTTGAATTACTCAAATTAATTTAGTTAAATCACATTATTTTCCCACCCACATTAGAAGTGAAAATTAATCTGGCTAAAGTTCTTGGGAATTCGAATTATAAATCTATTTGGAAGTCTCACTCCCAATTTTCCAAACTATATTTGTCTCCCAGTCAGTTCAATTATCATCTCTGTCTTTCCTTATTCCATGAAATCACAATATCTATTTAAAGAGGTAAGAAACACTCAGTAAATCAGACAGCAGGAACAGAGAGCGGGAAGCAGACTTAATGTTTCAGATCTTTGACCTCTTAAAAATTTTACTTGCAACAGCTGTGGAGGTGAAGTAATTGAGTATATTTTTCTTGATTAGTAAGGATATCAAAGGTTATGGGGAGAAGGCAGGAGAATGGGGTTATAATCAAAAATACATCAGCCATAATTTAAATGGTGGCGAAGACTCAATTGGCTGAATGGCCCAATTTTACACTTTCATCTTGTGGTCTCTAAAACTCTATTGGTTTGAGGCCAAGTTAAAATTCCAGAGGCTCCAATTTTCTGCACTCTCCTTTAAATGGGGACAGACCATATGGTCCTTTTATTTTCTGTGGTGGAAAATCCAATCACTAAATTGTAATTAGAATTGAATGAACATTACTAAAAAAAAATACTCACTGTGTATTGTTGCTGGTATCCTCCAATTCTGCAGTGTCATTACCTAACTTGGGAATACAGATTTCAACTAATTCACCCTCTCAGTTTTTCCTTATGGTGACCACAGCTAATCTCCAACAGATGACTTGATGCCCTATTCTCCCTTTGGAAAACAATCTGCTCATATTGGTGTCACATGCATTTAATCACAGAGCTATCAACTTAATCATTAAAAACTAACATTGGGCATTTCAGACACCTGCCTCAACCCATTATAATGATCCCTTCCCCAATTAAACACTCTCATTTGGTCTGCTGTTATCCTTGCCAAGAACAATGCTAAAACTCAGAGAGTTCTGGTCGCTATCACCAAAATGCTGCCTCACTGAGAAGTCTGCCACCTGACCAAGTTTATTACCCAGTCCGAGATGTAGTCTGGACTCTCCTCTCATCATTCTTGGATACACCTGACAAATTCTGCCCCATCTAAAGTGCCAGTCAATATTAGAAAAATTGAAGTCCCAGAATTACAAATGTGTAATTTTTCCACAATTCCAAAATTTGTCTGCTTATCTGTTCCTCGGTGTCCCAAGGGCTACTTGGGGGGGAGGTCCTCCAGCCTACTTCCTATTTCTGACTTCCACCCACACTGACTCAGTAGACAGTCCCTCTACAGCGTCCTCCCTTTCTATAGCCGTGATATGATCCCTGACCAGTAATACCACTTCCCCTCTCTAACCTCCCATCCTTTTCCTTTTAAAACATCTAAACCCTGGTACCTGCATCAACCAATCCTGTCCTTCCACCAGGCATCTCTGTAATGGCCACAACATTGTAGTTCCACGTACGGATCCATGATCTAAATTCACCTCTATTCCTCATTCTCCTTGAATTGACACACTTCAAACCCTCCAGCTGACTACATTTGTGTCCTCCCCTGCCTATCCTTCCTTACAAACTCACAACACGTTTTACACTTTCTGCTCTATTCTCTGCACTCACATTTTGCTTCCTGTCGCTCTGCCAAGCTCGTTTAACAGCTCACAATGGATGTTGGTCCCTTTCCAATTGAGGTGCAGCCCATCCTTTTTTGTACAGGTCGAACATTCTCCAGAAGAGATCCCAATGATCCACAATTCTAAACTCTGCCCACTGCAGAGAGAAAGAGAGAGAGAGAGAGAGAGAGAGAGAGAGAGATTAGTTCATGCTGTAAGTGGATGGCCTTACGTTAGAAGTGGTCAGTTTTGGTACAAGTTGTGCGGGGAAGACCTGCAACACAATTTTCATTTAAAAATTGTGAGAGAATGAAAAGGATTGGCAAGATTAGGGCAGTAGATGTTGTTCACTTGGACTTGACTAGGTTCCTTGTGGGAGATCGATCCGGAAGATCAAGTCACATGAGCTCATCCAGAACATTATGTCACAAGCAATCCATGCTGAGTTACTAAGATGGACACAAAAATTAGCTTGGACATAAAAGACAGAAGGCATTGAAGGAAAGGTATTTCTGTGACTGGAGGTCTATGACCAGACATGGTTTGTACATAATCAATCCTTTGGACCTCTGTAATTTTTAACATATAAAAATGGTTTGGATAAAAATATTAGAAATGTGACTGATACGTTTTCAGGCAACATGAGAGTGGATGGAGTTGTTGATATTATGGAAGAATGTTAAAGAATGCAGCAGGATACAGATCATTTGAAAATGTTGTTAAAGATATGACAGATGGAGTTTAATCTAAACAACTATGAGGTGATGTATTTTGGGAGGTCAAATGCAAAAATAATCTATACTAAATGACAGGACTCTGAGGAGTATTAATGTACAGTGGGATCAGTGTGGGGACTGACACTTGACTGTGGGGAGAGTGCGGGTCAGTGGGATCAGTGGGGGTTACTGACACAGGGCTGTGGGGACTGACACAGGGCTGTGGGGAGAGAGTGGGGTAGTGGGATCAGTATGGGGACTAACATGGGGCTGTGCGGAGAGATTGGGACAGTGGGATCAGTATGGGAAGTGACACAGGGCTGTAAGGAGAGAGCAGGGCAGTGGAATCAGTGTGCGGACTGATGCAGGACTGTGAGGAGAGAGCAGGGTAGTACAATCAGTGTGGGGACTGATTTAGAGCTATGAGGAGAGATGGGGCAGTGGGATCAGTGTGGGGATTGATGCAGTGCTGTTGTGAGACAATGAACATCATAGCCTAGCCAAAATTGAAAGAACAGTACAGATTTGAACTATTGTAACTTTAAAAAATTGTAAATCAGACCATCATAAGTAGGGGACTGTCTGTATATTCGCCATCCATTGCGTTTGAACAAATTTGGATTTTTTTTCTTCTGGAGTGTTAAGGGATGGCCTAAGAGAAATATATAAAATTAGGAAAGGTATTGATATGGTAAATAGTTAATTCATTTTCTCCAAGGGCATAGGTTTAAGAAGTGAGAGGGTAGCTTAAAGGAGATGTGGAATGAAGCTTGAATCATCAAGACTGCTAAGTGCCTGGGGAGGTGGTAGAAGCAGACACAATAAGAATGTTTCAGAGGCATTTATATAGGCATACAAACAGGTAGAGAATAGATGACCATGTGTCGGCTGATTAAAGTAATTAGATTAGCATCATGGAAATGCAACATGGTGGGTTGAACGGTCAATTCCCGTGCTGACTGTCAAATGTTGTGTGCTCTGTGTTCTGAACAGGAAAGGCTGGTTATTGCAAATAGTTAAGTTCTGTGTTCTCTCCACAGATTCTGTCTGACTTGTTGATCATTATAAGGCCTTTCTATTTTTATTTCATAATTCCAGATGCTGCAGTTTTTTTGACAACAACCTGCTGGATCCCAGGAAGTGGGCAGCTGGCAATGTTGTTGAGATTTTATGTCCTCTCCTCATGCCTTTAATATTTAGTAGGAGGGCCAAGGGGGTTCCTGACCTTAAGCCCCATGTCCAAAGGTTTTACTTATCCCTTGCCAACTGGTGCTCCTTCCTCTCCCCCATCATTTTAGTTAGGCACCCGGCGGGTTCTTGGCACTCCTGAAGAAGGGATTGTCAACTGCCTCTTGCCTTGCAAGAATGCTGCTCAGACTTTGTATGGTGTGCCATGAAAGTTCTCTTCTTTGTGCCTTTGAAAAGCTTCATGCAAATACATATGAATTGAAAACGAGGTTAAAATCTTTGACATGTCTCAGCCCCATCTGCTGCTGGAGTAATCATTCAAGAGAGAAAAAAAAAATCACTTGTTTTGAAATCAAAGACAGGAATGCCTTCTCTTTGGCTAAGTTGAATCTCAGAGGAAAAGATTGAGTAATACTGATAGACGCACCTGCTAATCACCCCAGTCTTGCATGTGGCTACATATTTCAATGTGACACAGGGACGTTAACCTGGAGTATTGGATAGCTGAGAATAAGCTTTGCCTTCCTTGCACCAGCAGTGCTATCAGGACCATTTCCTTTACACAACATAGGTTGAGACAGCAATGCTCTAGACACAGAACCAAGGTTAATAATCAACTGCTGGCATGTGATAACAAAGAGTTTGATTGATGGCTGGTGCTGGGAAATAATTTGAAATTAAAATAAAATAGCTGCAGCAGGTGTTTCAGTGAAGAACCATGCCAGCCAACATTTAAGTCTTTAGAAAGTTAAATATTCTCTGTCACACTAAATGATTATTTTTTGAATAATCCCTTCAGGAAAACAGAAAGCTGAAACATTGTCAACATTGTTGTTGTACTTATAAATCACAAAGAGGAGTATTAAAATATAAAACTAGATAGTTTATTGTTTAAAAATAGAGCAAGTGTGGGCAATTTCTAAATCCATGCTCTTTGATATTTTGGTAATCAACTATAACTTTTAAAATTAAATGAAGCATCCAAAGTGACACAGGTTAAGCTTTCAAATAACAATATTTCACTTTAGGTCTGATTTGGACATTTAATTGATCTAACTCTTGTAAAAATTCTTGAAGTCACTAAAAATTCTGCTTGTTGCCATTGATATTTTTAAACAGTTAAACTCCTATTTGGTTAGCTGATCCAAGTGCAAGAGATTCTGTTAATCCATTTTCACTCTAATCATGTTGATTGTTTTTTTTAAGCAGCATGTCCATTAATACCTCTTCTTTGAAATGAAAAAGCACAAAGACCTTTCTGTTCCATTTTTCAGTATCTCGAGATCTTGGCAGAGGTAGCATTTAATGTTAAAGGTTATTTATTGAGGTAGATTTCAACAGAGTAGTAAAAGATGGAGAAAGTAGTTGAAAAGCTTAAACCTTGTCAGTTGTGTGGTAATTATCAGGAAAAATTAAAAAGAGCTTAGATACTGAGGAAGATTTTAGTGCCAGAGGATATGACAAATATAAAAACGAGGTAACATCACAAATGGATTTGAAAACCAGTCTGAAAAATTTTGAAAATTAGATGTCAATGTCACCAAAGTGAAGGAGCTGATTGTTGACTTTAGGAATGGAAAACGAGAGGTGTACGATCCAGTGCTCATTGGGGGAATCAGAGGTGGAGGGGGTGAGTAAATTTATGTTCTTGGGAGTCACTATCTCAGAGAATCTTTCCTGAACACTTCAATACACCAATGGCATCGTGAAGAAAGCTCATCAGTGCCTCTACTTCCTCAAGAGTATGCCACCAGAAACCCTGCAAATTTCTACAGAGGTGTGTTGGAAAGTGTGCTGACTGGCTGCATCATGGTCTGGCTAGAATGCGGACACCAATACCCCTGAGAGTAAACCTTTCGAAAAGGTAGTGGACACAGCACAGGACATCACAAGTGAAACCCTCCCCACTATTGAGAACATCTACATGGCTTGCTGCCATCGGAGAACAGCAGCGATTGTCACCCAGGACACGTTCCATTATCACTGTTACCATCAGGAAAGAAGAATAGATGCTACAACACTCGCACCACGAGTTCATGAACAGGCTCTCCCCCTCCACCATCAGATGACTCAACATCAAACTCAATCAGGGACTCATTTAAAGACTCTTACTTTTGCACTTTATTGTTGATATTTATTCTCTCTGTTTTACACAGTAAATTTCTTTACATTTCTTTATCTGTTCACATTTCTTTATGTGCTTACATGTGTATGTAGTGTGCAGTTTTTTTTTGGCATTACCAATAGTGGTAATTATTTCTTTACCGCAGGGATACAGGACATCATATAAAGTACTGACAGTAAATATGAAATCTGCTTAACTGGGACTTGGTGGAGTTTATTAGAGGGAGTTGTGAATAGGTCCTGGTGTGGACAAGCTTGAATAGCAGACATATGGTTAACTTTAAGTTTACAAAAGGTCTTGGAAATTATGCAGGATAGAATAGCTAAGTGGAGAGACAGCACAGGACAAGGGTCTCTGTTACAGATGACCTGAAGTAGGTGAACAACTGGGCTCAGTTACAACAGTAAAAATATTTAGTCATATCAAGGACACTCATTTACAGTTTCTTGAGTCGAACATGGCACTGAGGTTTCAAAAAGTCTCATGAAGCTTCAGGCAATTGTCAGGGGAAGAATGGAGGCAATGTCTCAGCTATAGGATTTGTTACTTGACTTTAAATAATGGCTCCAAAATTCTGATCACTTGATTGGCAGGAATCTCTACTCATGTGCATGTGTGATCCTTGCTTGACTTTTCTCCATCCATATATTCACAATGTGGTAGGTAGGCTAGATCGCAAACAATGGTGTGCTGGAATATAGAAGGGAGATGACTAATGGCTTGGTACCAGGACAATGTCGTCTCCCTCATTGTCAGCAAGACAAAGAAGCTGGTCATAGACTTCCAAAAGAAGAGTGGAGCTCACTCACCTGTCTGTATCATTGACTTAGTGCTGGCAATAGTAGTCAGCTTTAAGTTCCCAGGAGACAGCATCTCCAATAACCTAGCCTGGTCCAACCGCCAAGAAATCCCACCAGCACCTTCCTCAGAAGTTGAAGGAAATTTGGCAACATTCATGGACACACCTTTGAAAATATCGTGTCAGGATGTATAACTGAGCTCTGCCCAAGGCTGCAAGAAACTACAGAGAGTTGAGACCCCTGCTCAGTCCATCACAAAATCCTCCCACCCCCCCCCCACCATGGATTCTGTCTTCATTTCCAGCTGCCATGGAAAAGTGGCCAACATATTAAAAGAGTTAGCTTGCCATGGCCACAATTGCCTCCCATTGGGAAGAAAATTCTTGAGTGAGGGATCATGTACCACCAGATTCAAGGACAGTTTCTTTCCTTTCATTATCAGACCAGTAACAGCAATAATGCCTTGCTCTGTTCTGATTGATCTCTCTCTACAATTCTGTAATTCTGCATTCTATCCTGTCTTTTGTATTGTAGTTCCATGTGTGGGTTGATTATTTGGAATGCACACAAAATAACCTTCTTCACTTCACTTACAATAAACCTTGATCATTGAGGACCTTCCACCCATGATATTCATGCCGATTATTTGTACCTCTCCATATCTGTCCATTTACAGAGCCTTCCATAGTGTATGGGACAAAGGGCACTTTTTTCCTTTATTTGCCCCTGTGCTCCCCAATTTTAAAATCAAACAATTCACTTGTAATTAAAGTGTACCATCCAGATTTTATTAAAGATTATTTGTAGATATTTTGGTTTAACAATGTAGAAATTACAGCAGTATTTATATATATAGTTCCCCCCATTTTAGGGCACCATGATACCATAATGTTTGGGACATTTGGCCTCACAGGTGTTTGTGATTTCTCAGTTATGTTAAATTGTGTAAGGTAAAACATCATGAGATGGGAATGTGTAAGGAGTTACTCTGTACAGGGCTGTAACAAGATGTGAATGCATCCTTGTACTTACAAGATAAGAGAGACATTGATGGATTGAGAGGCAGGAAGCTAGCAGGGAAAGGATAGCAACAGTTTTAGTCATTGGACAAGTAATGATATGATGATGTTCTAAGCATGTATCCAAGGGTATAAAAAATCACCATTTTGCTGATAACGGCAGAATGCATTCTCCGACTAACATGGTTAGTTGCAAGTGTTACAATCCGGTAATAAAGAACAAAGAACCCTGATTTCGACTCAGCCTGGTGTTTGTCTCACTCATTCATGAACAAAGCAGACCTAACAATTGCCTCTTGGCTTTTGATCCCCTTTGGAGTCTGAAGTTGCCATTTTTCAATATGAGGACCAGAATTGTGCCAATGTGAGTCAAAGAACCAACTGTGAGTCTGAAAACTCGTCAGGAAGATGCAACAGCGAGTAAGGCTAACAGCCACCATCATGTCAACCTTCTACAGGAGCTCTATCGAAAACGTACTGGTCTGCTGCATCGCAGTGTGGTACTGTTGCTGCAGAGAAATGGAATAGAGATCAAACCACTGGACCATTAGAGTGGCAGAGAGGATCACTAGGGGCTCGCTTGGCCCTATCAACGTGATCTGCCGAGATCATGTTCTAAAGAGGGCAAGCAAAATATTTGAGGACTGCTTCCACCCTGCTAACAGCGTCTTTCAGCTGCTCCCATTGGGAAAGAGATACAGGAGGATCAGAGCCAGCACCACCAGGCTGAGGAACAGCTTCTTCCCATGGACAGTGAGAATGCTGAAGGACCAAAGGAGCTGCTCACACTAACCATCTGAGATGCTCATGTTCATGAAACAATATTTATTTTTTATTTGCATATGTGAAATTCTTGTCCTGCATAAGTACTGTTTGTCTGTATGTGTGTTATGTTTTACACTGAGGACTGGAGAATGTTGTTTCTTTGGGTTGTACTGGTACAATCACATGACAATAAACTGGACAGAGGTGCTCCAAAGAAGAGGTACAAGGACTGCTTAAGGAAATCTCTTGGTGCCTGCCACATTGACCACCGCCAGTGGGCTCATATTGCCTCCAACAGTGCATCTTGGTACCTCACAGTTCGGCGGGCAGCAACCTCCTTTGAAGAAGACCGCAGAGCCCACCTCACTGACAAAAGACAAAGGAGGAAAAACCCAACACCCAACCCCAACCAATCAATTTTCCCTTGCAACCACTGCAACCACGCCTGCCTGTCCCGCATCGGACTTGTCAGTCACCAACGAGCCTGCAGCAGACGTGGACATACCCCTCCATAAATCTTCGTCCGCGAAGCCAAGCCAAAGAAAGAAAAGAAACTGGACTTGATAAACATCGAAACATATAAGATAGAAGCAGGAGTAGGTCATTCGGCCCTTCGAGCCTGCTCCGCCATTCAATTAGATCATGGCTGATCTTAAAGTTTAGTACCCCGTCCCCGCCTTCATAATCCCTAATTCCCTTATACTGAAGAAATATATCTAAATCCCTCTTAAATATATTCAATGAACCTGCCTCTTCAGCTCTCTGTGGCAATCAATTCCACAGATTCACCACCCTCTGGGTAAAGAAATTCCTCCTCATCTCGGTTCTAAATGGTTTGCCTATTATCCTCGAACCATGGCCCCGTGTTCTGGACTCCCTCATCATTGGAAACATCCCTTCCGCATCCACTCTGTCCAGTCCTGCCAGAATTTTATATGTCTCGATGAGATCCCCTCTCAATCTTCTAAACTCCAGTGAGTACAATCCCAAATTGCACAATCTTTCCTCATAAGTTATTCCTGCCATTCCAGGTATCAGCCTGGTGAATCGCCTCTGCACTCTCTCCATTGCAAGAACATCCTTCCTCAGATAAGTCGACCAAAACTGCACACAATACTCCAGGTGTAGTCTCACCAAGGCTCTGTACAGCTGCAGTAAGGTATCCTTATTCCTATACTCAAACCCTCTTGATATGAAGGCCAACATACCATTTGTCTTTTTAACCGCCTGCTATACTTGCATGCTTGCCTTCAGTGACTGGTGCACAAGAACCCCTAGGTCTCTCTGCACATCCCCATCTCCCAATCTATTGCCATTCAAATAGTAATCTTCCCTCTGGTTTGTATTACCAAAGTGGATAACCTCACATTTATCCACATTGTAGTGGATTTGCCATGTATCTGCCTAGTCCCCCAATTTATCCAAATCACACTGGAGCTTCCTGACCCCCTCTTCAGTGCACACAACCCCTCCTAGCTTAGTGTCGTCTGCAAATTTGGAGATGTTACATCCAATCTCCTTATCTAGGTTATTAATGTAAATTGTGAACAGCTGGGGTCCCAGTACAGATCCATGTGGCACCCCACTGGTCACCACCTGCCACTCAGAAAATGAGCTGTTTATCCCAACTCTCTGTCTTCTATCTGCCAGCCAGTTCTCAATCCACATCAATTCCTTGCCCCCAATCCCATTAGCCTTGATTGTGCATGCCAGTCGTTTATGTGGGACCTTATCGAAGGCCTTTTGGAAATTCAGGTACACCACATCCACTGGCTCTCCCCCATCTATTTTACCTGTCACCATCTCAAAGAATTCCAACAGATTTGTCAAGCACGATTTACCTTTTGTAAATCCATGTTGACTCTGTCCGATCCCTTCTCTGCTAGTCATATGCTCCGCTATTACATCCTTAATAATGGATTCCATCATTTTGCCCACTACTGATGTAAGGCTCACCGGCCTATAATTCCCCACTTTTTCTCTACCCCCCTTTTTAAAACAGTAAGAGAATCTGCTCATACTTTAGAATGATCAAAATCAATGGTTTGGAACATATTAAGAAGAAAGAGATTATTCGTGAGTTCAGTAATCACAAAAGGATTGATAGGTCAAGGAAGACCTCCACTGCGGATGACAGAAGAATTCTCATCGTAATGAAGAAAAATCCCCAAATACATGTTTAACAGATCAGAAACACTCTTCAGGAGTCAGGTGTGGATGTGTCAATCACTACTGTCTGAAAAACAATTCATTAACAGAAATACAGAGGCTACATTGCAAGATGGAAACCACTAGTTAGCTACAGAAACTGGATGGCCAGATTACCATTTACCAAGAAGTATTTAAAAGAGCCTGTAGAATTCTGGAAAAAGGTCTTGTTGGCAGATGGGACCATGATGAACCTGCATCAGAATGTTGGTAAGAGTAAAGTGTGGAGGTCTTAAGGAACTATCTTCTTAAGATCCAAAGCAAAACACCTTATCTGTGAAACATGGTGATGAGGGTGTTATGGCCCTGGGCATGTATGACTGCCACAGGTACTGACTGGTGCCTTATCTTCATTGGTGGCAGTAACGAAATAAATTATGATGTGTATAGAAAAATCTTACCTGCTTAAGTTCAAGCAAATTCCTCCAAACCTATTGGATGGCGCTTCATCCGATAGCAAGACAATGATCTCAAACAGACTGCTAAAGCAACAAAGGAGTTTTTCAAAGCTAAAAACCAGAAAATTCTTGAATGGCCTAGTCAGTCATCTGATCTAAATTCAATTGAGTATGCCTTCCATTTGCCAAAGAGAAAAGTTAAGGAGAACAAGCCTCTGAAACAAGCAGGAGCTGAAGATGGCTTAGTAAATGCCTGCTAGAGCATCATTAGAGAAAAGACTTAGCACCTTGTGATGTCTGTGAATCACAGACCTCAAGCAGTTATTGCATTCAAGGGATACGCAACAAAGTTTTAAATATGACAACTTTAATGTACATATCATTGCTCTACCCCAAATATTAGGGTGCCCTGAAATGAGAGGACGATGTAAAAAGAATTGGTTATTTCTACATGGTCAAAACAAAATTTATCCAAATAACCTTGAATAAAATCTGAGATGAGCACTTTAATCACATGTGAATTAATGATTACAAATGTGGAGCACAGGAGCAAATAAAGGAAAAAAAAACTGCCTTTGCCCCAAACCTTTTGGAGGGCATTGTACTTGGATTTGATCTATGGTCTTCCATGCCTTGCCACCTCAAGTGCTTGTCCGAATACTTTTTAATGATATTAGAAAAAAGACAAAAGAGGAAAAACCCAACATCCAACCCCAACCAACCAATTTTCCCTTGCAACCTCTGCAACCGTGTCTGCCTGTCCCTCAGCGGACTTGTCAGCCACAAACGAGCCTGCAGCTGACGTGGACATTACCCCTCCATAAATCTTCGTCCGCGAAGCCAAGCCAAAGGAAAAAAAAAAGAATACTTGCCTCCATTTGTATTTGAGGTAAGACTTTTTAGATCCCAACTATATTCTAAGTTTAAAGAAAATTCTTGCACGGATCACCTTTGAATCTCCAGTGCCTCATGATGGACCAGTCCCTGTTTTATTAGACACCATCCAGGATTTGATTGATCTTTATTCATTAAACTGGTACTGAGAGATGCTATTTTATTTTTTACAAAATTATCTCGATGGGTCCCAACTAAATAATGATGTCAACAATCCACTTCCATTGTAGGTACTCCAAATAATATCTTCTGAGTCACACACATTGATCTTGCAGTTACAGTTATTATGCAGAGTTTCAAAAGTATGGCTAGCACAATGCAAAATCTATGTTTTTCAAACAAATTAAAATGATCTTCAATGTTGAACGAAAATGCAAGCATTACAGCTGGAAATTTTGCTGTGAAAACGTTTTTTTTTCCTGATGGTAGACCAACTAATAACCCTTAGAATGGTAAACAGAAATTGTGGGAGCATTTTCAAATGGAAGTAGCTGACTGGCCCACAGGTAAAAGCCAAAACATGTTGTTGCTGTGACAGATTATATTTTATATTGTATATAGATATATTTTAAAGGAGATAAATTGTGGGGTTTTTTTAAAGTTAGGTCAGAAAAACATACAAGATCTCATTGATAATGAAGAAGGTTTTCAAGGATTGCAGAGGGATTTGGGCTGCTTAGAAAAGTGGGCTGAAAAATGGCAGATGGAATTTAATGCTGATAAGTGTGAGGTGCTTCACTTTGGTAAGAAGAATCAGAATAGGACATACGTGGTAAATGGGAGAGCATTGAGGAATACAGAAGAGCAGAAAGATTTAGGAGTAACGGTACATCGTTCCCTGAAGGTAGAAACTCGCGTGAATAGGGTGGTGAAGAAGGCTTTTAGTATGCTGGCCTTTATCAATCATTGCATGGAATATAGGAGTTGGGAGGTGACGTTGAGATTGTATAAGACGTTGGTGCGGCCTAATTTGGAGTTCTGTGTGCAGTTCTGGTTGCCTAATTATAGGAAGGATATAAACAGAGTGGAGAGAGTGCAAAGAAGGTTTACCAGAATGTTACCTGGGTTTAAGCATCTAGAGTATAGGGAGAGATTGGACAGATTAGGTCTTTATTCTTTGGAGCATAGAAGGTTGAGAGGGGATTTGATAGATGTATTTAAGATTATGAAAGGGATAGACAGAGTGGATGTGGATAGACTATTTCCGTTAAGAGGAGGAAAGATTAAAACAAGAGGACATGAGTTAAGAATTAAGGGGCAGAGGTTTAGAGGTAACATGAGGGGGAACTTCTTTACTCAGAGAGTGGTAGCCGTGTGGAATGAGCTTCCGGGAGAAATAGTGGCGGCGGAGTCAATTGTATTATTTAAGAAAAGGTTGGACAGGTATATGGATGAGAAGAAGATGGAGGGTTATGGGCATTGTGCAGGGAGGTGGGACTAGAAAGGGGTGTTTGGTTCGGTGCGGACTAGAAGGGCCTAATGGCCTGTTTCCGTGCTGTAATTGTTTTGTTATGTTATGTTATGTTATTTAAAGTGCAAGACCTCTGCTCAAGCCAGACAGTTCAGGCTCCAAGTGCCTTTGCAAAACCTTTGAAGAATGTGTGAAGAGACTTCACAAGTAGGTGTTAATTGGACATGCTGTGGAGTAATGGATTATTGTTTTGGAAAGCAACAGAAGAACGGACTTGGAAGATTGGGTCTGGTGGCACAGTATGTCTGATGCAGTTTGCTGTTTTAAGAGGGTCATGTGGTTTTCTCAGAGAGAGAGAGAGAGAGAGAGAGAAAGAGAGAGAGAGAGAGAATTCAGTTCTACAGTCAGCAGCAGCAGCTGGGACTGGAACATGACAAGCTGGCAAGCTTGTGGAAAAACCCCATTTTGAAGATGGGTTAAGAGTTCTTACATCAGCCTGTTCAAAGCCCATGATCCAGACAAGAGGAGATGGCTGGTTGTATAATGTTTGCCATGAGATAAGGAAAACAGAAAAGAAACTCTGTGGTGACCTGATAGAAAGAGGTTATCATCTGGAAAACACTGATGGGGCAAGTTTCTTCAGCAAGACACTGAAGTAGCTGATCGGAAGGAATCAGTTTGTGTCCAACGAGCAACAAATCTCTCTCTGAAAACCGACAACAACCTTCCTGAGTGGTAACCACTTACCTTTCAAGCATCAAAACATAGTGAAATTCATAAATGTTAAATTCTGTGCACAGTATAAGAATTGCCTGATATTGGTGAACTTGGAGGAGCGAGAAGTGAGTTTGGACTGTGAACCTAATAACTTTTTTTCAACTTATATACACATTACATACACGTGCGCTTAGAATTAGCAGGGAGGGTTAAGTTAGGTGAAGTTAATAGTAATAAGTTAAAATTAAAAGTAAATTTTGTTTAAGTAACCATTTGTCTTGGTGAATTTCTTTTGCTGCTAGGTTTTGGGGTCCTCTGGGCCCATCACACTGTACATATGAAGAATATGAGCCACTGTTGTTTAATTACCTCACCCAGGCCCCACATTCCTCTTCCTGTAACCCACTTCTATTGTAGCCTGTAATATTATTCCCTGAAAAATCCACCTACCTTATTGATTAGTGCATCAGGACATCTTTGTGTTTCACTCCTGAATCTCAAGAAGACACTAACAAATAAGACAGATTGATTATTTATGTAAAGCTGCTCCACTTGTCAATAGGAGTGATAATAGATATTATTCAATGAATTCTGGCTGGACATTTTGATCTCATCTCTTGAGATCCAAAACTTCTATTAATTTACCACCTGAACCTACTTCCTATATATTGTAATAACTTCGCACTCCAATATTTAAAACAGGAATATTGGTTTACCACATCTTAACAGATTACAAGTTTTACACCCTATTTTGATTTATTTGTGCATGGAACCACATTTTTCAAAAGCACCATATCAAAATGGGTGGTCTTTGATTTGATTTATTTCAGGCCATCATCAGCTGGAAAACAGAAACAATTGTTTGTCTGATAGATTAAACAGCCTGAAAGCAAAAACAGTGAAAGTATAATGAAAATGAGTAAACATCAGAAAATCTATTTTTTTTTAAATTATGGATTGTCAGGACATTAATTCTTCAAATATGTTTAAGCATTTATTTCCTTAATATTCTAATGTGTATAGAAAAAAATGATGCGACTTAGAATGTAGAACATTACAGCACAGTATAGGCCCTTTGTAAATTAAGATGGTGGCCTAGTGTAGGAGTTGGTGCAGCGCTGCTAAAGCACCAGCAATCAGAGATCAAATTAAAATTTTCTTAAGTTACGTGTATTACCTGATTAAAGTAAACTTTACATAATTAAGGACTGCAATACTGATCTTTTTTTTAACCAAGTTACAATTTGCACTCTTGTTTTTTAAACTGTTTATTCTTAATGCAGGTGTATTAGGTATTGTACGAGTGATTCTCAAACAACTGGAAAATTCTCTTATCCATTATCTATCAATCCTCATAGGTGCCGGATACCCGGGGTTTTACTGTACCTACCAAAAATACTAAACTCTCTTTCCCTTTATTTTTACTTCATCCATGTGCCTAAGAGTCTCTAAACTGCCTCAATTGTTCTAGCCTCCAGTATCATCCTTGGCAATGCATTTGAGCCACCCACAACTCTCTGTTTAAAAAAAAGTTAACGCTGAAGTCTCCCCTAAACTTCCTTTATAGCTTCCACATGTAATGAGGTGACCAGAACTGAATACATTATTCTAAGCATGGTCTCACCAGGGAATTATAGAGCTGCAATATTACCTCACGTCTTCTAACTCAATACCCCGACTAATGAAACCAAGCATGCCATAAGTTTTCTTGACCACCTTATCCAGCAAGGTGACAACCTTGAGAGATCAATGGATTTGGACCCAAGGTACCTCTGAATTTCCACACTTTAACCATGTATGCTGCCTTCAAGTTTGACCTACCAAAATGCATCACCTCACACTTATCCATATAGAACTCCATCTGCCACTTTTCTGCTGAACCCTGCATCCTGTGTATATCCTGTCGTAACATACGACATCTTTCAACATTGTCCTCAATACCTTCAACCTTCATATCATCTGCAAACTTACTGACACATCCCAATACAAATCAATAAGAACAAGGGTCCTGGAACAGATTCCTGTGGAATTCCACTAGACATTGGTCTCCAGGCAGAATACTTTCAGTCCATTACTACTCTCTGCTTTCTACAGACAAGCCAATTCTGAATGCACACAGTCAAGGTTTGATAGATCCCATGCCGCATGACATTCTGAATGAGACTCCCAAGAAGGTCCATGTAAAATCCATTACTAAAATCAATATACAACACATCTACCACCCTACCTTCATCAATTAAATTTGTTACTTCAATTATTTTTGTTACTTCCTGAAAACAAAACTCAATTAGGTTCATGATGCATGACCTTCCCTTCACAAAGCCACGCTAACTGTTCCTGAGAAAATTGTACTTCTTTAAATGCTCATAAATCCTGTTTTTAAGAATACTCTCCAATAGTTTTCCCATCACTGCTGTAAATCTAAATAGTCTATGCAATGATAGTGATCATGTTTGCATGGCCACTAGCAAGGCCTTGATTAAAGTTACTGTTTGATTAGACTTGGCTGCCAGCAGGGGGCTGATACACAATATGTAAGATCTGTAATGGAAACTTGCAGCCTCATAGTGCTGTGTACAACTTCAAAGAACCTTTTCCTTCATCCATGTGTTGTCTAAGAACTCACACATATGAATACAAGATGAAACATGGTGTCAGAAGTGGGATGAAGGAAATTAAAAGGAAATACTTTAAAAGGAAAATTTAAAGTCAGCAACTGATCAGTGAAGAGAAGCTAACACAGTGAAATAGGGAAGGATTTATATCCACCAGTGAAACTTCAGCTGATAGGTAATATGGCTGAAAATTGGAACAGATTTAAATAGCATTTTGGATTGTATTTAGCGGCAGTCGGAGATTATGAGAAAAGTGATAAAGAGTCAGTTTTCTTACATGTCATGGGTGATGAAGCCCTGGATGTGTATAATATCTTCACATTTGCTGCTAAAAGAGACAAAGTAAAACTGGAAAAAATAATGGAATAGCTTGAGGCATACTGCAGACCTAAATGTAACGTGATGTTTGAGAGGAACAGATTTATCACTTGATCAGAAAGCAGAAGAAAGTATTGATCAGTATGTGACTGAATTGAGAAACAAAAGCAAAACATGAGAATTTGGTGAATTGACTGAGTCGCTGATAAAAGAGACTTGTGTGTGGATTTCCAAATAGTAGTGTAAGGGAAAGACTGTTAAGAGAACAAAATTTAGACCTGGAAAAAAGCCATAGCACTCTATATGGCTACAGAAACTGTAAAATTCCAGGCAAAAGAGCTGTTCAGTGAAACTAGGCACAATGTGGATACAGTGAGCAAGATGGACAAAAACTGTTTAACAAAAAGCACACCAAATTGAAAAGATAGGTGTGGCCAGAGAACAAAAATGAAAGGCACAATCGAAAACCATGATGTTGATGCGGTACTCAACACCTACCATAAAAGTGTCCAGCATATGGCAAAATATGTAATATGTGCAACAAAAGCAACCATTATCCCCATTGCTGTAGGAACCAAGTACAACAAAGCAAGGTTCATGCAGTAGATGAAAGAGAGATAGAGGAATTCTATGCAGATGTTGTGACCGAAAACAAGGAAGAAAAAAGTGAATGACATATATATTTCAGTTAAATGGATTTTGGAGCACAAATTAATTTAACATCAGAGACTGATTTTAAGAAATTTAGACCCAGACCAAAGATGTGCGGAACAAAAGTGAAAGTGATAGGATATTCAGGTACTGATATACCAGTGCAAGGGGAATGCATGGTCAAAGTGAAACACAAGGACAAAGAGCACATGCTAGCATTCATTGTTGTACCAAAGGATGTGCAGATCATACTAGGTTGAACAGCCTGTAAGAAAATGAACCTGGTTTAAAAAAAGAGTCCTCATTGTGGAAAGCGAAGGAGAGACAGTTTATGATGAACTCATGAAGGATTACAATTACCTTTTTCAGGGTCTAGGCTTCCTTCCAGCAGAACACACAATCAGAGTGGATAAACGTGTGCCACCGATAATACATCCATGCAGAAAAGTTCCATTTGCACTTCAAAAGCAGCTAAAGACAGAGTTGGACAGGATGGAAAGCCTAAACATGATTCAGAAGACAGATGAGCCAATGGAGTGAGTGAGTTCACTCATTGTTGTGGACAAAAATAATGGAAAGTTTAGAATTTGCCTGGATCCAAGAGATCTAAACAGAGCAATAAAGAGAGTACACTTTAAGCTTCCAAAGCATGAAGAAATCATGTGACAGTTTGCAAACGCAAAGTTTTTCACCAAATTAGGTGCATCATCAGGATTTTGGCAGTTGAAATTAGATGAAGCAAGTTTAAGACTGTGCACGTTCAATAGTCCATTTGACAGATACAGATTCCTAAAGTTACCATTCGGAATTGCCTCAGCTCCTGAAGTGTATCTCAAAACTATCCATATGGTCTATAAGCACCTGGATGAAGTTGATACCTCAATGGATGACATCATAGTATGAGGAACCACGAGAATGGAGCATGATGGGAGACTAAGGAAAGTTCTGGAAGCATCAAGGAAAGAAAACCTGAAGCTGATTAGAGAGAAATGCCAGCTTGGGGTGACAGAACGGATATTTGTAGGTGATATTATTGGCAGTGAGGGCATCAGACCAGATCCCAGAAAGGTGTCCGCCATTGGGAACAGGCCAAGGCCACAATGCAAAAAGGACATAGAGGTTTAACGGAATAGTCAACTATATGGGTAAATTCATGTCCAACCTCTCAGAAAAGATGGCTCCATTCAGAAGACTAACAGTAAAGAACATTGAATGGGAGTGGGATCACAAGCATGAAAAGTCATGGAGGAACTAAAGAAACTGCTCACAGCGGAACCAGTTCTGAGGTTTTACGACCCAGTGAGACCCATCAAGATATCATCAGATGCATCACATAGTGGGTTCAGTGCAGTTCTTCTGCAAAAATATGATGACAGGCAACCCATTATGTATGCATCACGCTCAATGACAGACATCGAGATGCAATACACTCAAATTGAAAAGGAGTTCCCTGTGAAAGATTTCATCAGTTTGTGTCTGGACAAGCAATCAGTGTAGAGACTGACCATAAGACCTTGATTGCATTGTTCCAAAAGCCATTAAATGAATGCCCATTTAGAATACCTGCAGCCTGCAGCTGACGTGGACATTTACCCCCTCCATAAATCTTCGTCCGCGAAGCCAAGCCAAAGAAAGAAAAAAAGAAAAATTTAGAATACAAAGAATGATGATTAGGCTGCAACACTGTACACTGAATGTAGCGTACACTCTGGGTAAGCTAATGTACACAGCAGTCACGTTGTCTAGATGTTTCGACACGAGAGAGCCCACAAACACCAAAATGGATGAAGATGTGAACGCCTTCGTGGACATGATCACAAGTGCACTGCCCATGTCAAATGCAAAAATGGAGCTCATAAAGTCAGAGACAAACAAACTGAGAAAAAAAAACATTTTGGATGGATGGTCCAACATGACGCAGGACTGCTCACCTGATATGTCAGAGTATTGGAACTGCAGGGCAGAACTATGAGTGGTTGAAGACATTATCTACAAAGGAAGCAAAATCCTTATCCCAAAGAGTCTGAGAAAAGAGATGCTAAAAAAAGATCCATGAAGGACATCTTGGAATCGAAAAGTGTAAGAAAAGAGCACAAGAGGTGATGTACTGGCCAAGAATCAACAATGATAAAACAAATGAAGTGTCAAACTGTACAATAGGCTGGAAATATCAAGCAAGAAATCCCCCAGAACCACTAAAGCAACACCCAGCTCCATACAGACCTTACTAGAAGGTGGATGCTGACCTATTCGAATGTCAAGGGATTGACTATCTTGTGGTCACAGACTCCCTGTATCCAGAGGTGTGTAGAGTGAACACCAACACTGCAGCTTCTGTAATAACAGGTAGGAAAGGCACATTCTCCAGACATGGCATAGCAGCGAGGTCTTCAGACAATGGACCCCAGTTTTGCAATGTAAAGTTCTGACAATTTGCCAAAGAGTGGGACTTTGTACTCACCACGTCAAGTCCTCATTTTCCACAGTTCAATGGTCTAGTGGAAAAATCGGTACAGACAGCGAAAAGACTGATGTACAAGGCAAAAGACAGTGGAACGGACTTCTACCAGAGATTGCTAGTGAACCACACAATGCCACTCAAGTGTGATATGTCACCAACACATCTCCTTATGGGACATAGGCTAAGATCAAACCTACCCATTCAGGAGAACCTCCTAAAAACAAAAGGGGGAGAAAGTTCAAATTCAAAGAACAACAGAAAGAAAAGCAAAATTATTACTTTGACAGAGGAACAAAAGACCTACCAGAACTCTACACTGGTGACCAAGTAAGGCTAAAAGACAAAACAAACTTATGGAGTCAGAAGGGAATTGTCCTTAGTGAAGTCCAACCAAGATCATACACCATTCAGACAGATGAAGGTGCTGTTCTGTGAAGAAATCGTCGAGATGTTCAAATGGGACCAGCCAAAATAGGTGGAAAAACGGATACTGTTGAACAACCTGAAGGCACATCTGAGAAGACATTGTCTGAAGCAACAATTCAGATTCAAGGACTCAATCAAGACACGTGAATCCTCCTAAGAGACTCATTGAGCAAATTTAAAGACTCTTGTTATCGAATTAAGTAGTGCTATCTTATTCGCTCTTCAAGTTTGAGTGTCTGTAAATGTGAACACACAAAACAGTTTAAAAAATGTTAACAATGTTGATAATAATGAAAATGTAAGTTCTGGTGTTAAAGTTAAAATTGCAGAGTTATACAAAGAAAATATGTTAGTTAAATGTAAGCTACTTTTAGGAAAGGGAGATGCAATAATAGTGATCACGTTTGCATGGCCACGAGCAAGGCCTTGATTATTGTTACTGTTTGATTAGACTTGGCTGCCAGCAGGGGGCTGACACACAGTATTCAGATCTGTAATGGAGGCTTGCAGCCTCATGGCCTGCCTCATGGTGATGTTTACAACAACTTTAAAGTAAAGAAGCTTTACCTTCATCCATGTGTTGTCTAAGAAATCACACATACAAATACAAGATGAAACAGTCTATAATTTCCAGGATAATCCGTAACACCATTTTTATAAAAAAGGCAACCACATTTGCCATTCTCTAATACTCTGGCAGCTCCCCTATGGCCAAGGAGGATGCAAAGATCATTGTCAACAACACAAAAATTTCTCCCCTCCCTTCCTATAGCAATGTGGGTATATCTTGTCTGGTCCCATTGACAAATCAATACGAATGTATTTAAAAAGATCCAACACCACTTTCTTAATTCCAACATGGTCCAACAGATGAGCTTGTCTTTTCCAACCTCACTTTGACAAAGGTCCTTTCATCTGGTGAATACTGAAGCAAAGTATTCATTTTGGACCTCTCGAACCTCCTCTAACTCCAGGCACATGTTGTCTCCTTTTTCCTTAGTGGCACTACCTTCACTAACGTCATCCTTCGGTTCTTTACATATGCATAGAAAGTCTTAACATTTTCCTTCATCTTACTTGTCAAGGCCTTCCCTTGCCCCTTCTGTTTCTTCCAATCCTTTCTTAAGTTTCTTCCTGGCTACCATACTATTCTCGTGAACCATTTCTGCTTTTTGCTTCTTAAATCTAATGTATGCTTCCTTCTTCCTCTTAACTAGCTACCCCACTTGTTTTGCCAACCACGGATCCCTTTTCCTATCATCCTTTCTCTGCCTCAGTGGAACACACCTATCCAGAACCATTCACATGTGGTCCCTTAACCTCCTCCATGTTATTTCTGAGCATTCTTCTGAGGACATCCGTTTCCAATTTACTCTCCCTTTTTCTTGCCTCATTGCATTCTAATTATCCCTTTCCTCAAAAAACACTTTAGAATTTTAACTGCTTTTATCATCCCTAAAGCTGAGGGAGTTGTGTTCACTATCACCAAAATGCTCCTGCATTGAGAGGTCTGCCACCTGACCAGGTTCATGATCCAGTACAGCCTCTCCTCTGATCGGCTGGTCCACATAATGTGTCAGGAATCTTTCTTGGACACACCAGAAAAATTTAAATTCTGTCTCACTATCCCCCTTGATAGTGCTAGTCAATATTTGAGAAGTTGAAGTCTCCCAAAACAACAACCATGTTATTTCTGCACCATTCCAAATTCTGCCTAATTATCTGTTCATCAGTGTCCTGAGGTCTATTTAGGAGCTTATAGACTAATCCCAAAACAGTGATTGCTCCCTTCCTATTTCTGTCTTCCACCACCCACAGCAATTATGAAGATTCTCCCTCCACAGCACCCTCACTTTCTACAGCAGTGATATTATCCCTGGCCAGTAATTCTACTCTCCACTACCTCTTTTACCTCCTATTCTATCCTTTTTAAGTATCTAAATGCAGGTATCTGCACCAACCAATCCCACCATGTCTCTGTAATGGTTACAACTTCATAATTCCAAATGCAGATCCATGCTCTAAGTTCATCTCCTTTATTGCTTTGTACTGGATGTCAGATGTGGGATCCATGGGTGAGTCCCACCCTCCCAAATAGCCACATCTGCGTCAGGTGCACCGAGATGCAGTTCCTTAAGGACTGAGTTGGGGAACTGGAGCTGCAACTTGAGGACCTACAGCTGGTAAGGAAGAGTGAGGAGTTGATAGATTCAACTTTCAGGGACATAGTTACCCCAAGACCAGATGTGTCAGGTAAGTGGGTAACTGTCAGGGGAGGGAAGAAAAATACCAGGAAAATGGAGAGCACACCTGTGAATATCCCTCTCAGTAACAGGTATATTTTGTTGGATGCTGTTGAGGGAGATGACCTGACAGAAGCTGGCAGCAGTGACCAGCAGTCACTGAGCCTGGCATGGTGGACCAAAAAGTAAAGAGGAATGCAGTGGTCATTGGGGACTCCATTGTCAGAAATACAGACAGGAGATTCTGTGAGCCAGATAGGCATGCCCGCATGGTGTGCTGCCTCCCTGGTGCAAGGGTGCGGGATATCTCAAATCGGGTCCAGGGTATTCTAAAAGGGGAAGGCAAACAGCCTGATGTCTTGGTACATGTGGATACCAATGACATAGATAAAAAGAAGGAGGAAGTACTGAAAAAGGATTACAGAGAGCTAGGACAGAAACTAAGAAATAGGACAGCCAGGATCTCTGGTTTGCTACCTGTGCCAAGTGCAACTGAGGACAAAAATGGAAGGTTAGCAAAAATGAATGTGTGGCTGATGGGCTGGTGTAAAGGACAGGGTTTTGGCTTCTTGGATCATTGGGATCTCTTTTGGGGAAGGCATGACCTCTACAAGAAGGATGGGTTACACCTAAACCCAAAAGGGGTCAATATATTGGCAGCTAGGTTTGGTACAGCCGTCGGGTGCAGTTTAAACTAATTTGGCAGGGGGGTGGGAACCTGTATGATAGGGCAAAGGACAGAAAAGATAAAACAGGAAAAGTTAGGTTAGGCAGCGAAAGTAAAAAATCAGGAAGAGCAATGAGGGTGAAAAAAGCAAATCTGAAGGCTTTATATCTTAATGCAAGAAGCATTCGGAACAAGGTAGATGAATTAGCTGTGGAAATTGAGATAAGCAAATATGATTTGATTGGGATTATAGAAACATGGCTGCAAGGTGGGCAAGCCTGGGAACTTAACATCCCGGGGTATACGATATTTAGGAGGGATCGGCAAGAAAGAAAAGGGGGTGGGGTAGTATTGATGGTGAAAGAAGGGACCGACACGATTGACATAAAGGATATTAACTCGGAAGATGCGGAATCTATATGGGTAGATCTGAGGAATAGCAAGGGGTGGAAAACATTAGTGGGGGTGGTATATAGGCCTCCAAATTGTAGTGCAGAGGTGAAGGAAGGCATTAAAAGAGAAATTAGAAAAGCGTGCAATAAGGGAACAGCTGTCATCATGGGAGACTTTAATTTGCATATAGATTGGACTAGCCAAATTAGTAAAAATACTGAGGAGGAGGAATTCTTTGAATGTTTACGGGACGGTTATCTAGACCAATATGTCGAGGAACAAACTCAGGAGCAGGCCATTTTAGATTGGGTATTATGCAATGATAAGGGGCTAATCAACAGTCTTGTTGTACGAAGCCCTTTGGGTAGGAGCGATCACAATATGATCGAATTCTCACTCGACATGGAGAGTGATGAAATTAAAACCGAGACTAAGGTCCTGAATTTAAATAAAGGAAATTATGATGATATGAGACGGGAGTTGAGTAAGATTGATTGGGTGGTGTTTATGGGGAAGTTGACTGTGGATAGACAATGAAAAGCATTCACAGATCTAATGGAGAAATTGCAAAAATCGTTTATACCGGTTTGGCATAAAAATAAACCAAAAAAGGTGACTCAACCATGGATAACAAGGGAAATTAGGGACAGCATTGGGTCCAAAAAGAGAGCTTATCAATTGGCCAAAAAAAGTACCACAACCGAAGACTGGGAGCAGTTCAAGATGCACTAAAGGAGGACAAAGGGATTAATCAAGAGAGCAAAAATAAATTACGAAAGTAAGCTTGCGGCAAATATAAAAACCGACTGCAAAAGCTTTTATAAATATGTCAAGATTGGTGAAATCCAGAGTAGGTCCTTTGCAGTCGGAATCAGGGGAATATAAAATGGGGAATAAGGAAATGGCAGATCAATTAAATTCTTACTTTAGTTCTGCTTTTACAAGAGAGGATACAAATAACCTCCCAAGGATGTTGGGAAACATAGAGACTAATGCAAGGGAGGAACTGAAAGAAATCAGTATCTCTAAGGACATGGTCTTGGGGAAATTGATGGGATTGAAGGCTAAATCCCAAGGGCCTGATAATCTACATCCTAGGGTACTTAAGGAAGTGGCCATTCAGATAGCAGATGCTTTAAGAATTATTTTCCAGAAATCGATAGACTCAGGATCAGTACCCATGGATTGGAGGGTGGCTAATGTTACCCCACTATTTAAAAAGGGGGGTAGAGAAAAAGCGGGGAATTATAGGCCGGTGAGCCTTACATCAGTCGTGGTCAAAATGATGGAATCCATTATTAAGGATGTAATAGCGGAGCATATGAATAGTAGAGAAGGGATCGGACGGAGTCAACATGGATTTACAAAAGGTAAATCGAGCTTGACAAATCTAGTGGAATTCTTTGAGATGGTGACAGGTAAAATAGATGGGGGAGAGCCAGTGGATGTGGTGTACCTGGACTTCCAAAAGGCCTCCGTGGTTTGAGGATAATAGGCAAACCATTTAGGACCGAGATGAGGAGGAATTTCTTTACCCAGAGGGTGGTGAATCTGTGGAATTCATTGCCACAGAGGGCAGTAGAGGCAGGTTCATTAAATCTATTTAAGAGGAAATTAGATCTATTTCTTCAGTATAAGGGTATTAAAGGTTACGGAGAGAAGGCGGGGACGGGGAACTTTAAGATCAGCCATGATCTCATTGAATGGCGGAGGAGGCTCGAAGGGTCGAATGACCTACTCCTGCTCCTATCTTCTATGTTTCTATGTTTAATACTCACATGAATTGCAATTTCTACCAGGATTGAACAGGTGAAAATTGAACGAATAGCGTTAAGCAATTTTTTGCACAGTTCTGGAACTATAATGCTAGTAGCGAGTATTACACGGGTCTGTTCATGTGAGATTTGCTTGAATCCCACTTTATTTTTTCTCCTGCTTTGCTCGTTCAAATGGCCTCAACATTAGTGCAATGCTTACAATCCATCTCCTGAGAGGTTTCAACCAAATTGCTTGAAATTGCAGCTGCTACTGTTTATGCACAGAAGAAATGGCTGAAACTAATGTTGATATCTTGAAATAAGCATTACTTAAAGAGCAAGGGTCTTTAATCTTGCTTTCATCAGCTAACTGCACTGTAAACTGAGCCTCAAGTTAACTGGGAAACAATCACTGCACCACCAGTTGGTTCTAGCAGATTCCTCCTCAAAAGGTCATGCTCCGAATTGCCAAAAAACCTGGAAATAAAAACAAAATCTCCTCATTTAGTGAATGAGAATTGAGTGAATACTAAAAAAGGGTTAAAAGGGTGTAACCCTATTCTTTATCCACGATACACAGAGAAGCAGCCTCTTTTCAACTCCTCAGCCACCCTATATCAATGAAGGCTGTTGTTCCATAAGGTTGTCCTCACTTACATCTCTAATCATAGTAAATCTCAGGTACCATTCAGGTGCCTATGCTGCAGGAAGGGCAGGAGTGGTAGCTCAATGATCTGTGGTTCTGATGTTTCAGAGGTATTAGAAGATTATAGAAAATGTAAGAAAATACTTAAGAAGGATATTTTGAGAATGCAGAGTTTGCATGTTCCTGTCAAGATTAAAGGCAAAGTTTTCAAGGGATAATGGCAATATGGTTAAGAAGACCAGAGAGGTGTATAACAGGTATAGGCAACAAGGAGCAAATGAGGTTCTAGAAGAGAATAGAAAATGTAAGAAAGTACTTAAGCAGGAAATCAGGAAAGTAAAAAGAAAACACGAGGTTGCTTTGGCAGATAATGTGAAGGTAAACCTGAAGAGTAAGGGACAAAATTAGTCTAGAAGATCAGAGTGATCATCTGTGTGTGGAGCCTCATGAGATAGGGAGATATGAAACAGTCTTTTTGCATCAGTATTTACTCAGGAAACTGACACAGTGTATAAGGAAGAAAGGGAAAGAAGCAGTAGTGTCTGGAACATATAGAGATTAAAGAAGAGGAGGTGTTTTCTGCCTTACAGCAAATAAAGGTAGATAAATCCCCTGGGACTAACATGATATTCCCTCAGACCTTGAGGGAGTACAATATAACTGGATACACAGGCTATACATTACACCTCAAAAGTTAAATAAATGGGACCCAACAGTATCTGACAGATGTTTTCGTTGTAAAAAAGAAGTGGGTACAACAATTCATGCAATCTGGACATGTGAGAAAGTGGAAAAATTTGGGGAAGATCTAAACCAGATATTAAATAAAATTACAGAAAACAATATACCAAAAAACCCAGAGATCTTCCTCCTAAGTAACATAAAAAAACAAAGAATTTGGACTTGATTTGGATGGTGTACAAAAAAGATTTGTTAGGATAGCTCTAGCCATAGCAAAAAAATGTATTATGTCAACTTGGAAATTAGAAGATAACTTGAGAATACAACAATGGTATATAGAAATGAATAAATGTATTCCATTAGAAAAAAATAACATATAATTTAAGAAATAATATTGAAATATTTGAACAAATATGGGAGCCATACATGAAACACAATAGAGAAAACCTACCGGGGACATCTATCACCTAAAATAACTAAAGGAGAAGGAAATGAAAAGAATTGACTCAGTGGAATTTCTTGTTTATTTTTATTGAATGACAACATTGTTTGATGGGTTTAATGTATCTTAGATTCTGTACTTTAAATGAATGGGGGGGGGAGGTAGGGAGGGTGGGATGGGAGGGGGGGGGGAGAAAATGACACTGTATATATTTGAAAAGGAAAATGTATGTATCTTGGTCAATGTGGTTTATGGAGTGAAAAAAAAAAGACCCTGAGGGAGTCTAGTGTAGATATTTCAGGGGCCCTGGCAGAAATGTTTAAAATGTCCTAAACCACGGATGAGGTGCCAGAGAATTGGAGGGTGGCTCATGTTATTCCACTGTTTAAAAAATGCTCCAAAAGTAAACCAAGGAATTACAGACTGGGAGCTTGATTTCAGTCGTAGGTCAATGATTGTAAGGTGTTCTGAGAGATCGGATACAAGTATTTGGACAGTCAAGGGCTGATTAAGGATAGTCAGCATGGCTTTTTGCATGGTAGGTCATGCTGAACAAATCTTTCTGAGGAGGTTTCCAAAAAAGTAAATGAAGGAAAGGCTGTGGATGTTGTCTATATAGACTTTAGTAAGTCACTTGACAAGGTCCCACATGGGAGGTTAGTTCAGAAGGTTCAGACACTAGATATCCATGGAGAGACTGTAAATTGGATTCGAAATTGGTTGTATGGAGAAGCCAGACAGTGGTATTGGATGATTGCTTTTCAGAAATGGAGACCAATGACTAGTGATATGCCTCAGGGATCAGTGCTGAGACCATTGTTGTTTGATATCTGTATCAATGATCTGGCTGAAAATGTGGTAAATTGGATCAGCAAGTTTGCTAATTACATGAAGATTTGAGGTGTTTTGGACGGTGAGCAAAGCTTTCAAAACTTGCAGAGGGGTCTGGACAAACTAGATAAATGGGACAAAAAATGGCAGATAATGCAGATAAGTGTGAGGTGTTTCATTTTGGAAGGTCAAACCAAGGTAGGACATACACAGTAAATGGTTGGGAACTGAGGAGTGTGGAAGAACAACAGTATCTGGGAATAATAAACCATAATTCCCTGAAAGTTGTGTCACATGTAGAGAGGGTTGTAAAGAAAGCTTTTTGTATCTTGGCCTTCATAAATCAAAGTATTGTGTACAAGAGTTGGGATGTTATGGTGAGGTTGTATAAGACATTGGTGAGGCCAAATTTGGAATATTGTGTGCAGTTCTGCTCATCTAACTACAGGAAGGATATCAGTAAGATTGAAATAGTTACTAGGATGTTGCTGTGTCTTCAGGACCTAAGTTACAGGGAAAGATTTAACAGGTTAGGATTTTATTCCTTGGAGCGAGGTTTACAAAATTATGAGGAGTATAGACAAAGAAAATGAGAGTAGGCTCTTTCCACTTAGATTAAGAAAGTTAAATACATGGCTTTATGGTGAAAGAGGAAAGATTTAGGGGTTACTTCACTCAGAATGATGGGAGTGTGGAATGTGCTGCCATATGGTGTGGCAAATGTGGGCTCACTCTTAGGTTTTAAGAATAAATTGGATAGATACATGGATGGGAGAGGTCTGGATGGTTACAGAATGGATGCAGTTCAGTGGGACAAGTGGAATGATGTTTTGGCACAGACTAGAAGGGCCAAAATGGTCTGTTTTCTGTGCTGTAGTGTTCTATGGTTCTATGCAGAGAAGGCCACAAGGGGAGCACCGGATTCAGTAGATCATTCCCGCAGGTACACGTGAAGAGTTGCTTCTCTTGAAAGGCCTGGTTGGAGCCCCAAACTGTGGTGAGGGAGGAGGTGTGGGCATGAGTGATGCACTTCCTGAAGCCACAGGGGAAGGTTTCATGGGTTGATTGGTTGGTATGGATGAATGCATAAGGGAGTCATGGAGGGAATGCTCCCTACCAAAGGCATAGAGGATAGGAGAGGGGAAGATATGTCTAGTAGTGGGATCATGTTGTTATGTGCCAAAAATTACAGAGGATAATGTGTTGGATGAAGAGGCTGGTGGTGTGGTAGGAAAGAACAAAGGAAAATCCTGGTTTGTTGCATCAAGGGGCAGAGAGTTCAGGACAGATGAACATAAAATGGAGGAGATGCCGTCTGTGTACTGTGACAGATTATATTGTGCTTGTATTGGTGTGGTAGGAAAGAACAAAGGAAAATCTTGGTTTGTTGCATCAAGGGGCAGAGAGTTCAGGACAGATGAACATAAAATGGAGGAGATGCCGTCTGTGTACTGTGACAGATTATATTGTGTTTGTATTGTATATAGATATGTTTTGGGGTGATATATTTGGGCAGGATTTTTAGTACAAGTCACATACACTTTAAAACAGATCTTATATAAAATACTGGAGCTCTGCTAATGCTAGACATATCGACGCCCAGAGCCTTTGCAAAAGCTTTGGAGAGTGCCCAAGAGACTTCACTAATGGATTGTTGTTTACAAAAAGGCAACAGATTAAAGAATTTGTCAGAGCTGCAGACTGTCTGGAGGGGAACTTGCTGTTCTAAGAGGGTTATATGGTTTTTCAAGCAGAGTAAAACAGGCTTTTCTCTCTAAGAGAGAGAGAGAGAGAGAGAGGGAATTCAGTTCTGGAGTTTTACAGTCAACAGCAGCAGCTGGTACTGGAACAGGAAAAGCTGACAAGCTTGTGGAAAACCCCATTTGGAAGACGGGTTGCGAGTACTTAATTCAGCCTGGTCAAAGCCCTTGTGGTTCATGCAAGAGGAAAGGACTGGCTGCCTAATGTTTCACTTGAAATAAGAGAAACAAAAAGGGACTCTTGGTGACCTGAAAGAAAGAGGTTTATCATCTGTAGAACCCTGAGCGGGCAAGTTTCTTCAGCAAGACACTGAAGTGGCTGATTAAAAAGGAATCAGTTCTGGGTGTCCAGCGAACAACAAATCTCTCTCTGAAAATTGACAAGAACCTTCCTGAGCGGTAACCATTTAACTTTCAAGCACCAAAGTCTGGTGAACTTTATAAATGTTAAATTCTGTGTCCAGTATAAAAATTGCCCGCAACCAGTGAATGAGAAGTGAGATTGGACTGTGAACGAAAGAATTTTTCTGAATTTATATACACATAACATACATGTGAGCTTAGAATTAGAAGGGGGCTAAGTTAATTAAGTCAATAGTGATAAGTTAAAGTGTGATTCTGTTTTCATGTTTAAAGATAATTAAAAACAACTTTGTTTAAGTAACCATTTGTCTTGGTGGATATCTATTGCTGCTGGGATTTGGGGTCCTCTGGGCTCGTAACAGTACTCTCCAACTGAATGGCATTAATATAAACTTCTCCATCCTCTGCTAACCTACTCTTCATTTTCCCTCCATTCTCTTTGCCCATCATCTTTCCCTCAGCTCTCCATCTCCTTCATTCTCTGTTCACCGAGCCACCCTCCTCCTCCTTCTCCTCCCTTCTGCCTTTGAGACCATGCTCCTCCCTCCTTTTTCTTTTTCTTGGATTCCTGTGACATTTTTCCATACCTTGATGAAGGACTCAAGCCTGAACCATTGGTTATGTATCTATCTGTGTTACTGTAATATACACCAGACTGCTTGACCTGTTGAGCTTCTCCAGCATTGTGTTTTTACATCAAAATATTGTGATTTGCTTTTAGCAGCATCCACTGATCAGTGGGAAGTTGTTTGGGTGGTGGGGTAGGGTTGTGGGAGTTGTCTTATCCAAAAGGTATTGCTCAAAATCATCATTTCAAGTGGTAATTCCAGGAGTCGTCCTATGCACGAGTCATCCTATACAATAGCATATATATCTTTTTAGAATTCTTAAAATCCCATGAAGTGGTCTATACTGATGCTGGGGAACTCAGAAGAATTCCACTTTGCACTTTATAACAAGCACTGGAATTAGATGCTGTTGAATACAAATATACAAACATACTGATAAAGGAATTTATTGCCTCAGGCTGTGATAAAGTGTAAACATTCCAGAGAATTCCTTTCCTCTGAGTATTTTCCATCAGCTGCAGAGACAAAATATTTGCTGAGAGTTGGAGAGGTAAATGATTCTCCTTTTGTGGGAAGAATTTTGTAAATTGCACACATTCATTAGAGTGTGACAACCATATCTGACATAAATTGGTATGCAGATATGACTACCCCCTTTGGAATAAGGGTACTGAAACAATCCGTCCCAACAGGGAAATGGTTGGGATTAATGAAGTGGGGCGTGGTGCAGATGATGTGCCCTTTTAGTTACTTTTTCTTTTTATTCCGTACCTTTGGTTACCCAGTCAGCTTGGATGTTTTTTCCTAGGTTTCTGTGGAGGTCATTGACCACATCGATGTTTGTGTTTTTCATATTTTTCTGAGCGCAAAAGACCCCAAAACCCAGCAGCAATAGATAATCACCATGACAAATGGTTACTTAAACAAAAGTTGTTTTAAATTATCTTTAAACATGAAAAGAGAATCAAACATTAACTTATCACTATTAACAACTAACCCAACTTAACCCCCTTCTAATTCTAAGCGCACGTGTATGTAATGTGTGTGGAAATTTAAGAAAAGTTCTTTGGTTCACTGTTCAATCTCACTTCTCATTCTTCCAAGTTCACTGGTTGCAGGCAATTCTTATACTGTGCACAGAATTTAACATGTATAAAGTTCACCAGGCTTTGGTGTTCGAAAGGTCATTGGTTTACTGCTTAGGAAGGCCCTTGTAGGTTTGCAGAGAGACATGTGTTGTTCCAAGATTTCCACAAATGAGGTACCACCATTAGTTACCTCAATGTCTCGCTGATGACACTTTCCCCATCAGGGTTCTCCAGATGATAACCTCTTTCTTTCAGGCTGCCACAGAGTTCCTTTCTCTTCTTCTTATTCCAAGAGAAACATCAGACAGATAGCACTTCCAGCCATCTGCCACTCTGGAGCTTCTGTTTCAGTTCCAACAAACTTCTCCCGGCTTGTTAAAGCTGTGTGTCACACACAGTCTATTTTTTTTTAAATTCTAGAAGGATTAATTTATTCTGAGATCAATTACAGAATCTTAAAATGCCAAACACTTACAAAGTTTTCATAGCTTCTGTGGTGCTCATTACCTTCCCAGTCAAGACGCTTTGGGAGCAGCTGGAAGAGGGGTGGGGGGGGAGGAAAATGATGAGGAGGAAGAGAAAGTTTTTTAAAAAATGAAGTCTTTCAACCATTCACCTCAGGTGAGGGTGAGGGTGAGGGGGGGGGGGGATTTAAAACTAATGTGAGACGGGGGTGGGGGGTGGGGGGAGAGAAAAAGAACCGTCAAATCAGATAGCATTGGAGTGACACAAGGAGGCCGAACAGGAGCAGCAAACGGGAGTCAGTGGACAGACAGACAAGAGCCGCCGCCGCCACCATCTCAACACACCTCCTTCTCCTCCAGTTCTTGCTTCAAGACCTGCCAAGAGAGAGACCTGTCACACACATTCAAAGACTCCCTTCTGTCACTATCATTTTCTGAGACTCATACTCCCAGCAACATGTCCTTCTCTCTCTCACTTGCGAAACCCTTGACCTTCTCCAGCAAACAATGGGAGTTAGTGTTCTGCTCCCATCTGTTGTTTTAGGTAAACAAGAACCTCTCAAAGACCTCTGAGTGAGAACTTTGCAGAGAGATCAAAAGCCTTGCAAAAATGTCCAACACAGACAACCAGGCTCTTCCAAGACAATAGCCTCTTCATTTCATGACATCATTTCAATTAGCACCCACTTGTGAAATGTGCATAGCATTCTCCATAGTTTCTGTAAAGTCACTGAATATGAATTCTTCAGTATTTCAAATAAGATCTATTTTAAAGAGTGTGTGTGTAACCTACACTAATTTTACCAATTTATCTTTCAAAAATATTCCCAAATATTCCACAGTATCTGTATAATGTATGACTTTATTTTTAGTAGTATTGGGGCAAAGTGGGGGTGGGGGTGGGAAAGGGGTGGGAGAGATAAAAACGGACTCAGTATGTCATATTAGAGTTGAAAGAGAGGGTCATGTGTGTTTGCATTGATACAAGTCTTTGAAAATCAAAAAACAAAATATTCAAAAAGGAAGAATATTGTAAATTGCTCACAAGTGAACCCTAAGATGATCACAATTTTTTTCCAAAATGTCTCTACTGTACTGGTCCTTTGCATATGCTGTAACCATCACCTAAAATATCAACAAACACTGCAGAAGACAGAGCAGTGGCAATAAAACAGTCAATTTCATGGAAATTAGGTGTTTGGTGCTTTTGAAGAATTTGACCTACACTAAGATTGATTAAGGTGCTATTTATTTTTAACTGAAACAAATGAGGCAATAGAGGGCTTCTGCAGAATATTGAGACAGCGTTCAAACATAATTTAACCCTTGATGAGCATTGGTTCTTCTCCTTGGTCAGGTAATAAAATTGATCCCATGGAAACGGGATGAGAGGACATGCAAGGGAAGACAAGAATGTTTGTTATCGACCAATAGGTCAATGAAAAAAGAGGTCAGTTTGCTCTTTGGAAAGGTGATCAAGGTTTTTGAAATTATTATATACTTTAAGCTATGAATATGAAAAGGAGAAAAATAATTAATTTAGCTTGAAATCAGTGATGTGTGAAAAGCAAGATCATTTTTATTCAGTTAGATTGCCATTCCACATTCACTTATTAGTGACATAGGCAATGTTTCCCATCAAGTTTATGTCAGCACTCAGAACATCTCTTCTCCCACTTATTTCCCTGTAACCTACTGTATGCCTCTCATATGCACACGAATGCCATCCTTGTTATTGTGAGAGATGGGAAAATTGATCTAAAATTATGAACATGGAAGAAACTAAAATTCATCAGTTAATGGCTGTAACCAGTACAAACAGGATAAGTTTGGGGGTTAGGATGCAGGAAAGCAGAGTCAGCACGATTAACATAAGAATCTTCTGTGTGACAAGAGCCACCATAAGACTAAGAAAAGGAATGGTAAGGTACATTAGAATGTAGGAAGTTGAGGTAGTCTGGATCAGATAAAGGTCTCCTAGCCCTGGACAGAAGTACCAAGTCCTACATATCTAATTAGCTAAACATACACAGATTTATACATATGAAATTAGCCAACCCTAGATAGAATGAGTCAACTCTGCATACCAAGAGATTGTAGCCCCGAGAATCAGGAAGGTGTGAATAAGGACAATGACATGATGGGACACCCACAGGATACCCCCTGGTTCTCCAAGTGTACTGAAACTGCACGTAGGCAGGAAGGATTACCTATGCCAAACCCATCCAGGGGGCAGAAGAATGTAAGGGGGAGGGCACTCTGATACTGAAATTGACTGTATAAAAGTTGGGTGAGCCCCAGTATGTGTGTGTATTCCCAGGGTAAGGGGAAGCACCCAACTTTGCATTGTTGTTGTAATAAATGTTCTTTGTTCTCAATTTTTGTCTCGAGCAATTTCTTTAAAGGTACTTTAATTTCTAACATTATCATGCCAGCCACTTGCACTTCGCTGATTTTACAAAAATCAAATAAGCTAATAACTAGCACATCTTTGCGAAGTGAGCGGAAACCAAAAAAAACTTGGGGTGGGGGGTGTTCCCACACACTCATGGGGAGAAACTACAAACTGCATACAGACCGCAGCAGTGGTCAGAATTGAACCTGGATCACAGAGGTGTATGGCAGCTACACTACCAATGCCAACTTTAGTTCATTTGTCTGACTAGTTGTAAATGATCCCAACAAACCGGAGAAATGGAAGTTCATCGGAGCTGCAATCAAAGAAAGATCATAACTAATGTGATTTGGGTTTCAAATATCAAAGACCAGAAGCCAGATAATTATCAAAAGATCAAAATGTACACAAATTAAAAATGACCCAGTGGCATTTACATCCACAGTGATTAAATATTTTGAAAGGCTGGCAATGAAGCATATCAGTTCCTGTCTGTGCAGTGACATTGATCCATTCCAAATTGCCTACGGCAGAAACAGGCCTCTGGCAGATGCATTTCACTGGCTCAACACAACAAATGCAAAACTGAAAAGTCCTTAATATTTTGGTAGCTATAAAATTAAATCTGTAGATGATGATACTGATGTGTACTGCAGAATAAACTGTCAATAACATTATAAAATGCAATCATAACATCCTATAAAGTACTATTCCACAGTCCTTTTCTTCAATTCCATGAGCAATTATAACACATATGAATTATTGCACCTCATACACACAGACATACAGAGGGATTTTTGGTGATCCAATGAGTGCAAACTCTTAGGTTCACTCTCGACAAATGTGTATCTTTGGGCTCATTTTTCCGAAAATGCCAATAGCATTATGTGCTGTGGAGTGGTGCCAGAACAGTTGACATAGTTTAATATTTTTCATTCATCACAAACGTCTGAAAGAGGGGAAAGCGGTTCAGAATCGTCTGCTGAGGAGAAAAGTTCACTTGTTATTTTCAATCAACAGCATTATTTTAGCTTACAGTTGAATAGTAAGCAGGATGCAATTATAAACTTGTCCTGCGGCTTACTCTCCTATTATTCCAGTCTACTCGACAATCTCATTATCTTATTCTTCCATGGACAAGAAGGCAGAGATGGCTCTTCCTTGTTTCATTTTTCACAGTACTATGAGTGATTGTCCTCTCTTCGAAAAGTATACCATATAATGAACCCAAAAAGTCAGTGATTTTTCCATAATGAGTCTAAACATGGCTGAAAATATCAAGCAAATCAGCAGAGTGAAAGCTTTTTTGAAAAAATGCAATGATTAAAAGACACTCTAATGCATGTGGATATTGAGGATAGGTGTTTCAACTAAGATTGCGGTCATTGTAAATCAGTGGTTCCCCATCTTTTTCTTTCTAATTCCAAATCCCTATGCCATAGGTGCTCTGTGATTAGTAAGGGATTGCTTAAGACGGTATGAGGAAGGGAAGAAAAAGTTTGAAAATCACTGTTTTAATTGTACCTAATTGTCTCGTTATGTGTACGGTTTCATCACTCCAAAGGAAATGGGTCAATAAGAATTTTTCTCAAGCAAAATACAAATCACAGAGCACCGATGTCACAGGGATTACTTAAAGTGGGATGTGAGTGGAAAGAAAACGGTTGAGAATCACTGTTGTAAATAGTGACTTCTTACTGCATTATGTTTCCTCTTTTACCCTACCTGAACTGCTCATTACTTTTATGCTGGTAATGTATTTGTAAACCTCTGTGGCCTTCAACTACTGATCCTAAACAACGTTTAATTTCATGGAATGCATAGTACCAAAACAGACTTTTGTACTCTGTTTTATGCAGAACCACCCCAACTAAACTGATTCCAAGATTTGAACCTCATGCAGTCCTCAGATGTAGCTCTTGAAAACTTCTCCATTTTGATTAATGACTGGTCCATTAAACTTTTGAAGACATATACAGAATGTCTTGCAGCAACATATTAATTTCTGTCTTCTGCAACTGATCCATGTTTTTGATGCCTGTGCTCACCCAGTTTATTTTAATTATTCTGTTAACATCACAGAGCCAGCCTAGAAAAGCACAATAACTCAGATGCTGGAATCTCGAGCAAAAAGAAGCTGCAGAGACTCAGGAGGGAGCATCCGTGGAAAAAGATGGAGAGTCAACGTTTTGGTTCATTGAATCTCAAAACGGAGTCCTGAACTGAAAGGTTCACTGTTCACTCCTCTGCAGTGATACTGCCTGACCTGCTGAGTCACTCCATTTTCTGCACTGAGCCACCAGGAATCATGCCATGTCGCTATAAAATATCATCAGCCCTGCACACATTCTCAGTAATAACTAAGTTTAAAAGCTAAACTCCAATGTGTTTGTCAACCTGTTCAAGTTTGCATCTTGAGCTATGACAATATTAGAGAATGTTATGCGGGCAGTGGACTTTCGTTTGAGGATGTCTGAAAGCTTCTCTTAATTGTTCCAAACTTGTATTACTCATTGAACTGAAAAATTATTGCTTTGATTATGAAACATTTTACACAAACAAACACACACACACAAACACACACACACACACACACACACACACACAACACACACACACACACACACACACACACACATTGAATGTAAATGTAGAAAGTCTGCAGATGACTCAAAGATGCATGACATTGTAGACAGTGTAATGGATCATCAAAGTAGATCAGTTACCAATATGGGCAGAGAAGTGATAGATGAAGTTAATTGGAACAAGTGTGAGATCTTACACTTTGAGAGGTCAAATGAAAAGCAAAAATATACTGTTAATGGCATTGATGTCCAGAGGGATCTAGTGAAGAAGAAATAGGGCATGCTGGCCTTTATTGCTCAGGGCATTGAGAATGAAGGTAAGGTAGTCATGTTTCAGCTGTATAGGCCACATTGGGAGTATTGTGTGCATTTCTGGTTAACAGAAAGGGTGGGAAGGCTTTGCAGGGGTAAATAAATGATTTCTGAGGATGTTGCCAGGATGAGAGGATATGTTCTAAAAGGAAAACTAGGATAAACCGTTTTTTTTTTCTCTCTGGAGTGTTGGAGTCTGAGGGGAGACCTAATAGAATTTTAGACATTTATGAGAGGCATAGAGAGGGGAAGTCAGAGTCACTTTTTTTCTCTCGAGTAAAAATGTCAAATGCTAGAGGATACATGTGCAGTGATGGAGAAACGTTTAAAAGAGATGGGCAGGGCAAGTTTTTTTGCTTACATCGAGAGTGGTCGATGCCTGGAATGGGTTGCCAGGGTTAACGATGGAAGCAGATACAATATTAACATTCAAAAGGCTTTACTACAAGAATATGCAGGGAATACAGGACTATGGATCATGTGCAGGTAGATGAAATGCAGCTTAATTTAACATTATGTTCGGCATAGGCATCATGGACAAAGCCACTGAGATTTATTGTAAATGTTCTAAATGATCTGTCCCCTATTATTCTGAGCTTTTTCTCCATAATACCAAAAATCATTAAATTTAAATGAAAATTTAATTGAGTGTATCATAAGAATAGAACAAAAATGGAACATTATAGTACAGTACAGGCCCTTTGGCTCTCAATGTTGTACCAACTGATGGAAACGCACAATAAACTCACTTCCCTTTCTTACACACATAATGCTCTATTTTTCTTTTATCTATCTGGCCGTCTAAGCTCCTTTTAAAATTCTCTATTGAACCAGCTTCCACCACCACACCAGCAATGCATTCAAAGCCCCCCTTAGTCTCTGTAGGCCCTTTCAGATGGACCCTCCGCCTTGAGGCCAGTGACAGGAGTGGAATTAAAGCTGCTAGCACAACTTTCAGGAGGCAGCCCTAAAAGGCTGCTGCAGCATTAACTGGTCCACCTGAAAGGGCCAGTTCATATCCAGAGGCACCTCATAGCACCTCCGGATCTGATGGAGATGGGGCAACTGGTGCCCCAGCACCACCCATCATAAATATGCAGCATAGCAATGGCGGTCTTCCCTACCCATGATCCTCCACGCTGCTGGAACCACTCTGTGTTTCTTACAACAGTTCCAGCTGCGTGGAGGATCATGGGTAGGGAAGACCGCCATTGCTATGCCATGTTTTGAGCCTCAGAGTGCGGCCCTGGTGGAGGAGCACCCAGCCAGGCTGTCACAGCCCGCACCAGCCGCCCCTGCCCCGACATCCCCTGCCAGCCACCCCTGTCCCGATAGCCACCTGTGCCCTGAAGTCCCCCGACGGCCGCCCCTGCCCAGTTCCTCATCCCCCAGTAGGGCGGGGGTGGGCAGCGGGGAGTTGGGTCACGGGCTGATGGAGCCATCAGCCCGCTCCCAGGCTGCACATTCAGGTCCGCCGATTATCCCTCCTGGAGGAGGGTTGGCATCAGCGTCTCGGAGGCGCTTCTTCCACATTCAGGTAAGTATGTCTTTAGCGATAAGGGGGGGAGATTATGTAGCTTTACAAGGGGGTGTTCAGGCCACCTGAAAGGGCCTTGCTTGAAAAACTTTCCCCTGACATCTCCTCTAAACTTTACACCCCTCACCTTGTACAAATGTCCTCTGGTATTTGCTATTCTCACCCTGTGGAAAAAGGTGCCTGCATTCACCCTATCTATGCCTCTCATAATATTGTAGCCTTCTTATTACGTCACCTTTCATTCTTCTTTTTGCCAAAAAGAAAAGCATTAGCTCTGTAAACCTTGCCTCAAAATGTGAAAGATTCTATTTTTGAGTCGACCAGAAACAACAATTATTAGTCGCTTTCAGGTGCATTCTCTGCCAAGAATGCACCTGCAGAAGTGGATTCAGACCTGTGGAATGGTCGTTCGGGTGGCAGCACAAAGTTCAACGCTGGCCACCTGAAAGAGACAGCTGCAAGGGAGGTGCCTCGGAGCGCCTGTCCCTTTGGAATGTCAGGGTTGGGGTGGTCGGCATGGGCTGTCGATGCTGGGGCTTCCAGCGCGGGATGCTGGGGTGGCCGGTGCCACAACCCTGACGTCCCACGCCAGCCGCCCCTGTCCTGACGTCCCACGGCAGGGGTAGCGAGGAGAGAGGCTGTCAGGTGCTCACCAGCTGATTGTCATCCCCTTAGCAGCCACTTTCAGGTGGCTGCATTCAGGTGCCTAGAGGGACTTCAGTGCTCCAGTGATTATCCCTTCCGGAGGAGGATTAGAAAGTGCACCTCACAGGCGCCTCCTGTGCTTTCAAGTGGCTTCTCGACAGCCGCATAGGGTTATAATATACGGCTTTACATCGGGGTATTTTGGCCACCTGTAAGTCCCTCCATAAATCTTCGTCCGCGAAGCCAAGCCAAAGAAAAAGAAGTCCCAATTAGGAAAAAAACATGTCTTTATTAAGACAGCTACCCTGCTTTTAATCCAGGATTTCAAAAAAGTCACAGCCATGTATATTGAAAGCAGAAACCACAGGCCTCTTCACTGACAACTAGATTAGCATTTTAACTAACCATTCAAAGACACTTTAAATTGTACATTGTTAAACAGTTGACAGGACCGTTAAAACTTACAGATCTAACAGAACCTGTCAAAGCAGTGGCTCCATTCATAAACATTTTCACAGCCACCAGAGCTGTTATCAATTACAACTGCCAGCAGACGAAATAGCTTGTCAAAGTTAATACAAAAGGCATTGTTGCATCTCAGTATCAAACACTGATAACTATTTCTGTTCACTTTGAACCTAGCAGGAGTTTCCTTTCCTTTGTGTGTTTTACCAGATTCTATTGCTGTTTAAATCCGGTACCGCACGGATGGCAGTCTCTTCAATCTGAGGCGCCTGCACGCTCACACCAAGACACAAGAGAAACTTGTCCGTGAACTACTCTTTGCAGACGATGCCGCTTTAGTTGCCCATTCAGAGCCAGCTCTTCAGCGCTTGACGTCCTGCTTTGCGGAAACTGCCAAAATGTTTGGCCTGGAAGTCAGCCTGAAGAAAACTGAGGTCCTTCATCAGCCAGCTCCCCACCATGACTACCAGCCCCCCCACATCTCCATCGGGCACACAAAACTCAAAACGGTCAAACAGTTTACCTATCTCGGCTGCACCATTTCATCAGATGCAAGGATCGACAACGAGATAGACAACAGACTCGCCAAGGCAAATAGCGCCTTTGGAAGACTACACAAAAGAGTGTGGAAAAACAACCAACTGAAAAACCTCACAAAGATAAGCGTATACAGAGCCGTTGTCATACCCACACTCCTGTTCGGCTCCGAATCATGGGTCCTCTACCGGCATCATCTACGGCTCCTAGAACGCTTCCACCAGCGTTGTCTCCGCTCCATCCTCAACATTCATTGGAGCGCCTTCATCCCTAACATTGAAGTACTCGAGATGGCAGAGGCCGACAGCATCGAGTCCACGCTGCTGAAGATCCAGCTGTGCTGGGTGGGTCACGTCTCCAGAATGGAGGACCATCGCCTTCCCAAGATCGTGTTATATGGCGAGCTCTTCACTGGCCACCGTGACAGAGGTGCACCAAAGAAGAGGTACAAGGACTGCCTAAAGAAATCTCTTGGTGCCTGCCACATTGACCACCGCCAGTGGGCTGATATCGCCTCAAACCGTGCATCTTGGCGCCTCACAGTTTGGCGGGCAGCAACCTCCTTTGAAGAAGACCTCAGGGCCCACCTCACTGACAAAAGGCAAAGGAGGAAAAACCCAACACCCAACCCCAACCAACCAATTTTCCCCTGCAGCCGCTGCAACCGCGTCTGCCTGTCCCGCATTGGACTTGTCAGCCACAAACGAGCCTGCAGCTGACGTGGACTTTTACCCCCTCCATAAATCTTCGTCCGCGAACCCAAGCCAAAGAAAGAAAATTGCTTCTCCAGACAAATGATTAGCATGTGATAAATTAAAAATTTCATCCACATGCACAAATAACAGAGATGTTCGATATGAATTAAAAAGCAAACTCTGTAGACATTACCTGAACTGCTTTTAAGACATGAAACATTAACAATATTAATTGTAAATATGATTGACTTAATGATTTACATTTCTTAAGAGGGAACACAATGGCAAGTGTTAACAAGGAACTGTTACAAAATGTCTCAAATGAATTCCAAGAAACATGTTCATCAATTTGTAAGAGATAGTCATCAGAAAATGCCTTAAATACTGTGCCACTTCACTGTGATCTTCGAGTGAGGGTCAATAATGACTAAGGTGATACGGTGTATCTGAATTTAATATTCCTCACTCCCGCTAGAATAATTTAATCAACTTGAATTGTGTATTCTGTGATTCTGCCGTGTATTTTCTCTCTTGACAGCATGCACTATCATAACAAGACACATTCTCCAATCCAGTCATCCTGGTAAATATCCTTTGCACACTCTACATAGGTTCTACATTCTCCCTGTAATGAGACAGCCAGAACTGAACACAATATTCAAGTGTGGCCTAACCAGAGTTTTATAGGACTGCAACATTACCTCATGACTCTTGAACTAAATCCCCTGTCTAATGAAAGCCAGAATACCAGAAGCCTTTTTAACTATGTGGCAAGCTTGAGAGAGCTCTGAGTTTGGTCCCCAAGGTCCCTCTTCCCCACTGCTCAGAATCCTGCTATGAGCCATGTACTCTGTCTTCAAGTTTGACCTTACAAAATACACCACTTCATACTTTTCCACATTGACCCCATCTTCCACTTTTCTGACCAACTCTGCATCCTCTCTATATCTTGTTGTAACCTATGGCAACCTTCTACACTATCCACAACACCTCGAACCTTCGTGCCATCTGCAAACTTACTGACCCAGCTCTCTACTTCATTCAAAAATATCAGAAAGATCAAGGAGTGAAGAAGAGGTGACTTAATGGAGGTCAACAGGATTATGAGAGGCATAGATAAGGTAGGCAGCCAGCTCCTTGTTCCCCAGAGCAGGTGCAGCAAACACTAGAGATAATCTGTTCAAAGTGAAGAAAGGAACGTCTAGAGGAGATAACACAGGTAAGTTTTTTTTTGTATAAGCAGAGAGTTGTAGGTGCCTGGAATTCATTGCCAGAGTGGTGGAGGAAGTTGGCCAGAAGGGGCATTTAAGGGGTTCTTAGACAGGCACATGGATGAAAGAAAATGAGAGGGTTATGAAATAGGGAGGGTTTACATTTTTTGGTAGGTATATAAAGGTTGACAAAACATTCTGTGCTGTAATGTTCTATATTCTATATTAACAGCACCCTGCTGAACTTCATTAGTCACTGACCTCCAGGCAGAACATATTCCCTTGATTACAAGCAAGCTAATTCTAAATCCACGTAGCCAAATTTCATGGATCCCATGACTCATGACTTTCTGAATGCATCCACCATGGGGTACCATGTTAAATATATTTCTATAATTCATATACACCACATCCACCACCCTACCTTCATAAATGTCTTGTTACTTTCTCACAAAACTCATTTAGGCTCATGAGGCATGATCTACCTCTCACAGTCCCGTGCTGACTGTCCCTTAGAAAACTGAATGCTCATAAATCCTGACCTTAAAAATCATCTTCATCAGGTTTTCTATCCCTTACATAAGACTCACTGGTTGACAATTCCTAGGATTCTCCCTATTACCTTTTTTTAAACAAGGGTACAACATTTGCCATTCTCTACTGATCGAGTACTGTACCTCCCCTGTGACCAGGGATGATCATTGCCAAAGATCATTGCCAAAGCCCCAGCATTCTCTGTCCTCATTTCCTTTAGTAAGCTGCAATCCATCTCATCTGCTCCCAGGGTCTTAACAATCCTAATATTTTTATACAATCCAGCGCTTGTTCCTTCTTAACCTCAGTCTTTCAGTGCTCTATCCTCAATACCTACTTCAATAAGATGACTAAATAATATTTCCAATTACAGGCAAGAATGGCGATGAAATAGACGAGGTTAAGTATATTTTAGATTGTATAAATAATGCAACATTCTCTTTTAGTTTATTGAACAAATATAGTCAGGTTGTACTTTTCAATAACCTGGAACATTATTCATATTTGGATATGCTTTATGAAAAATTCCATAGTCTGTGAAAGATCAATGTGAACTTACAATGTCTACATTTCTATTCTTCTGACAAGATAAAAGATAACAAAGCAAAATCTTTTCTACTTTCCTTTTGGATGAACAGCAGATTGCAATCGATTAACTGTCCCTAAATAACTTGACGCCAATTATTTTCAAATCTGCTGAGAACAAAATTTATACAGGAGCACACTTTTGAAAACATTTGATTTGAATTTGGATTTCATTTTCAATAACATAACAGTGTATTTGACAAATTCAATTGGTATGCTTACATGGTAGAATTATTTCATTTCATCTAATCCAGGATCATTTTTATAGTCAGAGATGATGAATATAAATGAATCTTCTTCACTCTCATAGCACAGAACTTTGCGTCCAGGTGACAACGAGGCTTCAAATCCTCGGAAATTACAATAACAATTATTTTTCAAATTTTTTCCGCGTAATAGCATTCTATTCAGTGAAAACCCATGCAACTTTGGTTAAAATCATTAAGTGTACCTACAATTCTTTTACAGATCATATTTCGAGGGAATTTAAAAAACAACCCAATATATTCTGATAATAAAATTGTGATAAATCCCAGTCAAGAGACACTGTGCAGAAAAGTACGCTGATGAATATTATCATTCAAATCAAAAGAGGAAAGTTTGAGAATTTGAGTGCCCCACTGCAACCAGTGGGAAGAGGAGAGAGAAGAGTTGTGTTCCATAGATTCCTTATAGTTATTGTTCCTGGGTTGCAGCTGGTGGATCAAGAACAGATAGAAAGAAATTCAGACAGATGGTTAGAGACAGACAGAAATACAGAGACATGGAGGAAAAGGAAGGAAGAGTGAGGTCAGGATTTCTACAGGCATCAAGAGACATAAAACGAAAATTAGCAGCAGAACATTTTTAGGTCATTTGAACATACACAATGTGTCAGCTTCATTATGTGATTAAACATGCTAAATTCAATGAGAGTTTATTTATTGTTTCTCCAATTTCCTACGTGATACAGCAACCCTGAAATTATCTTTGTGTTCAGCTTGAAGCTGTCTATCATAATCCCGAATTGTTTTTAAAGAAGCAAACCTTCTGGGGAAAAAGTAAAGTGTTGTCCAGAGTGGACAGTCTCAACTGTATCTCTTCTGACATGCTGCTCAGAAATGTCTTTATGCCAGTTTACTTTTAAATGGTTTTAGAAACTTCCCAAACCCTTTATTAAAAGCTTAAAAAAATCATCACATTTGTTTGTGCCCTTTCAGAAATAGTATGTTTGGCCTTCCTTGTTTGAAATTATTTTGTTTCAACAGAATAATTAATAGACAAATTTCTTGCACTGCTGGAATATATCCTGACAAACAATCCAGGACATCTGAAATGCCCTCTTTCTTTTGTAAATGTGGATTTCCCATTAATGTCACTGATAAAATCCATACCCGCATTTCATATAGTTAAATTCTCCCTTTTCCACTTTACTTTCAATAATGAGTCTGCCCCAAAATGTTGACCGACCTTTTCTACCCATGGTTGTTGCCTGACCCAGAGTTCTAGTTTTCTCTATATCAATGGTTCTTAATCTTTTTCTTTCCATTCACATACCACTTTAAGTAATCCCTATGCCATTGGTGCTCTGTCATTAGTAAGGGATTGCTTAAGGTAGTATGTGGGGGGAGGGGGGGGTGAGAAAAAGATTGAAAACCATTGTTTTAATCATACCTCATTGACTCATTATGTGCACATTTTCAGAACTCCAAAGGAAATGGCCCAATGACAGTTTATCTCAAGCAAAATATTTCCATAACAATTGGGTGCAGAGCAGTGATTCTCAACCTTCCCTTTCCACTCACATCCCACCTTAAGTAATCCCTTACTTATCACAGAGCACCGATGGCATAAGGATTACTTAAAGTGGGATGTGAGTGGAAAAAAAAAGGTTGAGAATCACTGCCTTCCTCTTTTTTTTCCACTCAATTTTCATTCGATAAATGATGAAACATAGTAAACTACAGCACAGTAACAGGCCCTTTGGCAAATAGAGTCTGTGCTGAACTATTATGCCATTGACCTGCATAAGGACCATAGCCATAGACCTTAAGATATGGAAACAGAAGCAGGCCATTCAGCCCATTGAGTCCACTCTGCCATTCTATCATGAGCTGATCCATTCTCCCACTCAGTCCCATTCTCCAGCCTTCTCCCCATAACCTTTGGTATCCTGACTATTCAAGTACCTATCAAACTCTTCCTTAAATACACACAATGACTTTGCCTCCACAGCCACTCATGATAGCAAATTTCAGAGTTTCACAATTCTCTGACTAAAGAGATTCCTCCACATCTCTTTATTAAATGGGCAACATTCAATCATAAAGTTGTGCCCTCTTGTCCTAGTCTCCCCTAGCATGGGAAAGAACCTTGGCACATCTACTCTGTCCAGGTCTTTCAACATTTGAGATTATTCGATGAGGTCCCTCCTCATTCTTCTGAACACTAAGAGCAGTCAACACATGCTAATCCCTTCATTCCAGAATCATTTCTCTGAATCATCTCCAATGCTAGCACATCGTTTCTTAATTAAGGAAACCATAACTGTACTCTTACTCCAAGTGAGGCCTCAGCAGAGTTCTCTAAACCATCAACATGACATCCCTGCTCTTATATTCTATTCCTCCAGATACGAATGCCAACATTACATTTGCCTTCTTCACCTCTGACTCAACCTGGAGGTTAGCCTCCACATGGACTCCCTTTGCACCTCCAAATTTTGAATTTTCTCCCAATCAAAATAATCATCTGGCCTTTTATTTCTACTATCAAAGATACACTTTCCAACACGGCATTTCATTTCCCACTTTTTTTTTGCCCATTCTCCTAATCTATCCAAGTCTCTCTGCAGACCCTCCTCACTACCTGCCCCTCCATCTATCTCTGTAACATCTGGAAATTTAGCTACAAATCAGTTATTCTGTAACCCAAATCATTAACATAAAACGCAAAGAGAGGCAGACACCGATCACTCTGTAACGTCACTGGTAACTGGTAGCCAACCAGAAAAGGATCACTTTATTCTCACTCTGTTTCCTGTTGATCAGGCAGTGCTTTACCAATGCTAGTATCCTTCTTGTGATTCCATGGGCTCTCATCTTGTTAAGCAACTTTGTCCAAGCCCTTTTCAATATCCAAATATACAACATGCCCTGCCCTTCCTTTGACTAGCCTGCTTGTAGTTACCTCAAAAAAAAACGCAGTAGATTTTTCAGGCAAGATTTCCCTTAAGAAAACCATACTGACTTTGACCTATCTTCTCATGAACCTCCAGACACTCCATAACCTCATTTTGATAATCAACTCCAAACAACTTCCCAACCTTCGAAGTTTGGCTAACAAATTTATAATTTTCTTTCTGCTGCCTTCCTCTATTTTTAAATAGCAGTGTAACATTTCCAATCTTTCAGTCCTCCAGAACCATGCTAAAATTTATTGTTTCTTAGAAGATCATTGTCAATTCCTCCACAATCGCTTTAGTTATCTCTTTCAGAACCTGATGACATATTCCATCTGGTCTGGAGACTTATCTGTGGCTAGACCATTCCGTTTCCTAAGCACCTTCTCTCTGGTGATTGTAACAGCACTCACCTCTCTTCCCTGACACCTTTGAAAGTCCAGTATACTGCTAATAGCTTCCACAGTGAAGACTAAAGCAAAATACTCATTCTGTTCCTCTGCCATCTCCTTGTCTCCCATATCCCTCCCATCCATGTACCTATCCAATTTTTCCTTAAATGTCAAAATGGACCCTGCATTCACCACACCAGCTGGCAGCTCATTCCACCTCTCAGCACGTTTTACGTAAAAAGAATTCTCACTTATGTTCCCTTAAACATTTTCCCTTTCACCCTTGATCCATCTACCCCAATTATTGACTCAGTTAATATTAGTGGAAAAAGCCTGCTTGCAATTTACTTTATTTATAATTTCTTTCTCAAATTTCTCCTCAATCTTCTACACTCCCCTGCAACTCAATTCCTCAAGTTCTGACAATATCCTTGTAAATCTTCTCTGCACTCTTTCAAATTTATTTGCCTGTTTCCTACAGTTAGGTGATCAAAACTGCACACAATACTCCAAATTTGGCCTCACCAATTTCTTAGGCAACTCTATTCCCAATACATTAATGTCCGTGTAGCCAACTCAATCTATAAATTTACTGATGTTACCAATGGAAATTACAAATTCTATTTTAACTTATATTTATGTAAATCTGCTCTGTGGTCTTAGAGAAATGCTATCTTGTCTTGACCATGACAAGCATTGTATGAACGACAAATAAAGGTGACTTGACGAGAATACAGGGTGGAGGTAGAGAATTTTGTTGCCTGGTGCCGGAACAATAATCTAGCTCTTATCTTCACCAAGACCAAAGAGCTTATTGTTGATTTTAGGAAGGAAACACTGAAGGACCACATACCTGTCTGAATTGACAGGATGGAGTTCATGAGAGTCAGAACCTTCAGGTTCCTTGGAGTCTACTGTAATGGAGGATTAAAACCATGTACCCAGATGCTTTTTGCTTATGTGGAACTGACGACACTGGGTCCACACGCAGGTCACCTTACTTTCAGAACTAGCAGATGTAATTAAACTCAGCCATGGGGACTTATCTGAAGATACACTTTGAAATGGAATTCCACTGTGAGGCCCAGGGAAAGCAGTTGTCAAATGCAACACTCTGAAATTGACGAATTGGTCACAACCTGTCTTGCTCGAGAAGTTTTAATAAGTCTTTGTATCTACGAGATAAACCAGGAAATTATAACATCCTGGTTCTATAATAATTAATCTTCTAAATTGTAGAATGTAATGTTCAGTTTTGATTTTGACTGACAAATATTAGAAGGAGTAGGCGCATAATTAATTGTTTTTGGGGTATATAAGCCTGTGGTCCTGCTGCTGAAGTTTAGATTCTCCGAGGAGTGGGAACACCCCTTGTCAAGAAGGAAGAACAGCCAGAGTCCGAGCAACGTCCCGGTCGGGGGAGGTGGAGAAGCTGCTACCAGCGCCCTGACAACCTACTACAAGTGTGCAGTCGTTGCCTCGATTCGGCAGTTGGGACCAGTCCAAGCGTTGATAAGTATAGTTGGGAAGGGCTTGCATATTGTAGTGTGAAATCAGCTTTTGAATTAGTAATAAACATTTGTATAAACTGAACTGCTCTCGGTGTGTGTGTCTATTTTCTTTCGGTAGCTCAAACACTGTGACCAATCTAAAATGAACAAAATGAGAGGTATAAGTTTACCCAATACAATTGGCGCTGTGAGCAGGATTGGTCTCAAGATGTTTCGCCGAAAGAAAGAGGTGAGCCCTGAGCAGTTCTTGATTCCTGGATGGACTTCCAAAGACGATGGGTTTGGCATGTTGGCCAATACCCTGTCTTTGTTGGGACCACCCATTAGTTGGGATGAGAAGTTAGACTCATCAAGTGCACCTCTGGGAGAGCGGGTTGCCACTCTCCTTCGAGAAAGTAAATTTCCTGATAAAAAGGGAATGCTGACGAATGGTTTTTGGTTGCTGGCCACAGCATTATGCCACTCCGTTCAGCGTGAAGCAGAATTAATTCAAAGAGAAGTAGAATCTCAGTGCAAAAGAAAGCAATTAGAGGAGGAGCTAGAAGTCCTGCGACAATGCTGTTCCATGATGAGCGAGATTGTTCGCACCAGTCAGGACAGAGCCAAAGAATGGGAAGATAAGCATGTCCAAATGATTTGCCGTAATATTAAACTCCGGCAGCAGCTCTGTGCAGATAAGGAAAGGCATGGAGTAGAACCCGATCCATATCGTATTCATGCCATGATAAGGAATGGTGACGATCCTGATGTAATTGAGGATTGGGATGGGAATATCTGGAATGACAATGGTAATAATGCAGATACTCCTCAGCATGCGTCTAACATACTACCCTCTCCATCTGCTGTTCACGCCCGCCCTATAAGGCAGCAGATTTCCCAAACAGACAGAAGGGGGGATGATGTAAAGGTAGAGATGGAAGGGATAGATACCCCGGTTTCCCATGTGGACCCAGGGGAAAATACCCAAACCCCTGCTTATGCTCTATGGCCTACTCCCTCTGTTGGATGGCCTCCACCTCCTCCCCTAGACTGGGTGGAGGACCCTGTGAGCCAAAGTGGGAACAGGGGTCGGAAGGAGTCAATGATCCGTGATTTTTCTGTAAAAGAGCTGGCTGCCATTGGAGATCGATTTAGGCAAAAAGCAGGGGAACATCATCCCCAGCTGCTGAGTCCTCCTGGCCCAGCTGTGCTTTCTGCTCCCACTGCTGCTTCTATCGAGCTGGCTTCTCCTGCTCCAGTTACTCATGATGAGGTAAAACAATGGGTTAAAGAGGCTCTTAAAGATAACAATAGCATGTGGTCCTGGAAGCCCCCGAACCCTTCTGAAGCCTGAAGGTGTGGGCAGGATTCCCGTGTCTACTCCATCGAGACACGGCGCACACACGGGGATCCGCGGCCCTACATACCGTTAACAATCCACTGGGGTGGGAGTAATGATCGCCAATACTTGGCTTTGGTCGACACCGGTGCAGAGCACTCGGTGATTCCTGGTAATCCCGACCTCTGGACTGGACCAGCCTTTCGAATAGAGGGGTTGGGAGGAGCGGTCACCCTGGCAAAGGAAATAAAAGTCTGTGCCATGGTGGGTGATAGCCCTTCCCCTGTCTGGTTACATGGCCTGGTGGCTGCTACTGACGAGTGTATCCTGGGTATTAATATGTTGGCCGGTATGGCCCTTAATACTGGCCAAGGGGGATTTGAATTTGGAATTCGAACTATTACAAAAAAACTAGTAGTGGGTCAGGTTAAGTGGGATCCTGTGATGGTGCCAGCCCCCATGAAACCAGTGTGCATTCCACAATATCGTCTCCCTGGGGGGCAGGAAGAGATTACTGCCACCATCGATGCTCTGCAAGAAGAAGGGGTAGTGAGGCCCGCAACGTCGCCCTTTAATAGCCCTGTTTGGCCGGTCCAGAAGCCGGACGGCTCCTGGAGAATGACAGTTGATTATCGTTTTTTGAACAAACATGCCCTACCACTTGCTTCAGCAGTTCCGGACATTGTCACCCTTATTGAAAACATTGCTACTGGGAACTCAGGAACATGGTATGCTGTCATTGATCTTGCTAACGCCTTCTTCAGTATTCTTATAGCTGAGGACTCACAGGATCAGTTCGCCTTTACCTGGAAGGGGCACCAGTATACCTTCACCCACCTTCCAGTATCGCCTTCCCTCTCAATTCACCATTATATTGATGATGTGGCCTCCTGGAGCCTCTGGCAGAAACAAGAGGGTCGCCGAGTCCCACTGGGATTCTGGTCACGAGGCTGCCACTCGTTATTCTGTTTTTGAACAACAGTTACTAGCCTGTTACTGGGCCCTGCTAGAGACTGAAAGAATGACAGGTGATGCAGATGTTCAATTGCGACCTGCACTTCCTATAATGAATTGGGTCCTGGCTAATAATGCTAATCTAAAGATCGGGCGGGCTCAGCAGTCTTCTATTGTTAAATGGAAGTGGTATATTCAGAGTCGTGCGACCAGAGGGCCTGAAGGGGTGGGCCGCGTACACGAACAGGTGGCTTACCATCCCAGGTCAGGAACTCACTTATCGGAGGAGGGGGATGGTGGCTCCAGTCAGTATGCTGAGTTGAAGGCAGTCACTTTACCACTAGATCCCCATGATCACCCTCTTCGCCTGTTTACTGATTCCTGGGCTTTGGCTAATGGACTTGTGGTATGGATGCCTGATTTGCAAAAGAACAACTGGATGATACATGACTGCCCAGTATGGGGCAAAGAGTTGTGGCAGCTGTTGTGGGATGCTTCCCACCATCGTGAGATAACCGTTTATCACGTTGATGCCCATACCAATATGGCGACTAACATGGCTCAACATAATGCAGTAGCAGATCAGCTTGCCACTATCAGCTGTGCTGATACCGTCCCCCTGGCTCGATGGGCACATGAACAGAGTGGTCATTTTGGGGAGAAGGGATCAGCTATGTGGTCCCGTACACATGCTTTATCCGTCCATCAGGATGATGTCTGCATGGTCGTACGTACATGCCCAGAATGTCAGCTTGTGAAGTTCCATACCGTTCCACCTGGTCCGCATGGCCGAATAAAACGGGGTGCTCACTCAGCTGCGGTCTGGCAAATTGATTACATAGGCCCCATGCTAGACTGTATGGGTAAATATTACATCCTAGTAATGGTTGACACCTTTTCGGGCCTGGTTTTTACTTTTCCTACCAAGACGGCTGACAAAGCTAGCACTAGCCAAGGACTAAACCATTTGATTTATCGTTATGATGTTCCAGAGGAGATTCACTCTGATAATGGCTCGCACTTCTCCGGGAAAGCAATCTGAGATTGGGCAAATGACAACGGTATTTTATGGGTCCACCATATTCCTTATTACCCGCAGGCTGCCGGGTTAGTTGAACAAATGAACGGCTTACTGAAGGAACAAATTCGTTTGGAAACATCACTGGGGACCCAGAAGGGATGGTGCCATGTGCTGCAGCAGGCAGTCGACAATTTGAATCATCGCCCTTTAAAAGGAGGTACACCTTTCCACCGACTTCTTCACGCTCCTGAATTACAGCCTATTCCAGAGGAATAACAGTCAATGCCCCCCATCCCCAAACTAGAGAATGCCGGACAAAAGGTATGGGTGGCACCACCAGGTAGTGGCCCTCCTGTAAAAGGGGAAATAGTGACACCTGCCCAGGGTAACACTCGGTGGGTAGCTATTGAGGGACAGGATGATTTAGTCTGTTTAAACACTGAACGCTTATGGTATCGTGAGTGACATGTGTCAGGCTTCTTTGTTCCAGGTTCTCCATTTTACACTCCTGGTGATCTGGCTTAACAGCTGCTTTGATGCCAGCAATTGGATTTGTAATGTTGAGGACGTTCCAAGGGAGTTCCCCGTGGGAAACACGGTCCGATGCATTACACCAAGGAAGTCCTCGGTCACCAGCCTCAAGTGCAGCTTATATAAATATGTTATTGTTCAGCATGTTTCAAAATCTGTTCGTGAGCTCCAGTACCTGGGTATTGTGGCCAACAAGGATAATTTGAGCCTTGGTTGGAATCCTTTCTCATGCCTAACTGCTACATTTGGGGGAGTGGGCCACACTATCCTCCGTTGGTTGCTCGCGTCATTGCTTATCTTTGTAATTGTTGTTTTGATTTCTCTTTTTTCGCTCCCTCTGTACTCAAATACTGGTTAGGCCTCGCAAATGACAGATTGTGACCAAGGGGTGGAATGTAATGGAGGATTAAAACCATGTACCCAGATGCTTTTTGCTTATGTGGAACTGACGACACTGGGTCCACACGCAGGTCACCTTACTTTCAGAACTAGCAGATGTAATTAAACTCAGCCATGGGGACTTATATGAAGATACACTTTGAAATGGAATTCCACTGTGAGGCCCAGGGAAAGCAGTTGTCAAATGCAACACTCTGAAATTGATGAATTGTTCACAACCTGTCTTGCTCGAGAAGTTTTAATAAGTCTTTGTATCTACGAGATAAACCAGGAAATTATAACATCCTGGTTCCATAATAATTAATCTTCTAAATTGTAGAATGTAATGTTCAGTTTTGATTTTGACTGACAAATATTAGAAGGAGTAGGTGCATGATTAATTGTTTTTGGGGTATATAAGCCTGTGGTCCTACTGCTGAAGTTTAGATTCTCCGAGGAGTGGGAACACCCCTTGTCAAGAAGGAAGAACAGCCAGAGTCCGAGCAACGTCCCGGTCGGGGGAGGTGGAGAAGCTGCTACCAGCGCCCTGACAACCTACTACAAGTGTGCAGTCGTTGCCTCGCTTCGGCAGTTGGGACCAGTCCAAGCGTTGATAAGTATAGTTGGGAAGGGCTTGCATATTGTAGTGTGAAATCAGCTTTTGAATTAGTAATAAACATTTGTATAAACTGAACTGCTCTCGGTGTGTGTGTCTATTTTCTTTCGGTAGCTCAAACACTGTGACCAATCTAAAATGAACAAAATGAGAGGTATAAGTTTACCCAAGACATCTACCTTTCAGAAGACCTCTCTTGGAGCCAACCCATTGAGGTAACTGTGAAGCTGGCACACAGAACACCTCTCATTGCTGAGGAGATTTGCTATGCCATATATTCTATCAAACTTCTACAGGTGCACTATGGAAAGTATTCTGATTGGTTGCATACCAGCCTTGCTTGGTCATCCAGTGGTACAAGTACATCTGTTGTGATCCTGCTACTGGGAATGCAGCTCAGATATACCAAATACGATGGTTTCATTTGCGAATGGGATAGCCATGCCAAAGAGAATGCAGAAGCCTATTGAAGGTAGCCAACATAGCCACATCCCACTGATTGCAGACTTCGATGTGAGACACCACCTCAAGAATACAGCCAACATTATAAAGGACTCCTACCTTTTATCAGAAGATACACAAGCCTGAAGACTATCAGTGTTAGGTTCAAGAACAGTTTATTTTCACCAGTTATCGGACTCTTGAACCTCCCCAAGTTACACGAATCATCCTTCACTACAAAATGATTGCTTGTACTATTATAGTCAGTTTATTTGTACTTGGATGGTTATAAATATTATTATCTACTTTTTTAAAATTCAATTCTGTTTGCAATTGCAGTTGGTCTTTCCTGTTCACCTGAAACGATTAAGAATTTTGGTGCCAATGTTCATTGTTCAATGTATATGACAATAAATTCATTATCATTAAAAATAATGTAAGAAAACAAGGAATCTGTCAGCATAAAGGAGACGTGGTACTAACCGCTGTCAATTATGGTCCCAAAAACTGCCACCGAATTACTTAATTCTGTGTTCATGGGGGGCTGCTGCCTATACGAACCCTGTAAATGAAATTGAACAGATAAATTTCTGGGCTGTGGTGCTTATGAAAGCTGGATGTTGTGAAAATGCAATTAACATTGACTGGCTCCTACTCAGGCTGTAGAGAGTCCACTGCCATTGTACATCCAACTGGATTTAATATTCCATTAGAATAATATTAAAGTTTTAAATTTAGACAAATAGCATGGTACCAGGACCTTCTTGCCCTCGAGCCTGTGTCCCCAAATATACTAATTGACCTACAAACCCCATATGCTTTTAAAAAGATAGGAGAAAACTGCAAAACTGGGAGAAAACCGACACAAACACTGAGGGAACCTGCAAACTTCTTCCACATAGCACCGGATTAGAACACGACTTGCTGGCACTATAGCAGCATTGTGTTTTCAGCTGCCAAAATTCAATTTCAACCCTTGGGTTTAGAAACATATATCACTTTGTAAATTCTTTTTTCCAGACCAGCTTAAACTACATCAATCTCAGAACAAATAATAAGGGGCTTCAAATAAATGAGATTTTAATCTTGTTACAGTCGAAGTTAAAAGCTCAGATTTGTTATCAGAGTGAATAGATGACTCACATACTACCTTGAGATTCTTTTTCTGCCAGATCAAATTTTAACTTATCAGTCGTTCAAAAAACTGTACTCAAGAAAAGGTATGTATCTAAAAGAGAGAAATAAAAATAAACTGACTGTACAATAGATTAAACAATGTTCAAAGGAAGAGTCTTCAAATGAATCTGATTGAGTTTGTTGTTTAGGAGTCTGATGGTAGAGGGGCATCAAATGTTCCCTGGTGACAAGAGGCTTGTAGCACCTATATCTCTTGCCTGAAGGAAGCAGCGAGAATGGAACATGTCCCAGGTAGTGTGGATCCTTGATGACTGCTGCTGCTCTCTGACAGAAATGTTTCATGTAGACTTTCTTCATGGTGGGAGAGTTTTGCTTCTAATGTATTCAGCTTTTTCCACTACCCTTTGCAGGGCTTTCTGCTCAGAGGTATTGTTGCTCCCATAGCAGGCCTTGATGTAGGCAGTCAGAACACATTCTACTACACATCCATAGAAGTTTGCCAAACCTCCGCAAACACCTGAGAAAGTAGAATGCCTTCTTCACAATGACGTTGATAGTTTGGATCCAGGAAAGATCCTCTGAGATAGTGACTCCCAGGATTTGCTTACCCTCTCCACCTCTGATCCCAAATAATCACTGCATTATACATCTCTGGTTTTCCCTTCCTAAAGTCCACAATCAGCTCCTTGGTTTGGTTACATTTAATACAAGGTTGTTGTTAGTGCACCATTCGGCCAAATTTCAAATCTGCCTCCTGTATGCTGACTTAACACTGCTTTTTAGACAGGCCGCTATCTTTGTCTCATCAGCAAATTTGTACCAAACCACAGAGTCATAGGTGTAAAGTGAATGGAGAAGGGCACTAAGAATGCAACCCTGTGGTTTGCTGGTACTGATGGAGATTGTGGAGGAGATGTTCTTACCAACCCTCATTATTTGGGGACTGGAGGTGAAGAAATTCAAGATTACAGAGTGGATTATTGAGGCCCAGATCTTGGAGTCTGCTGATTAGGGGCTTGAGGGGATATTAGTGTTAAATTCCAAATTGCCCCATATAAACAGCATCCTGTTGCATACATCTCTGGTGTCCAGCTAATCCAGGGTTTTATGTAGAGCCAGTGCTGCTGCAGACCTGTGGCTGCAGTAAGCAAATTGGAAAGCATCCATTTTGCCAGTCAGACATAGATGATATTCTTCAACACCAACCTTGCAAAACATTTCATTCTTGTGGATGTGAGTGCCACTCGTTGGTAGTCATTTAGGCAGGTGACCATACTCACCTTGGTTACGAATATGATTAAGACCCATTTTAAATTGAGTGGTACCATGCCCTGCTAGAGTGAGATGGTGAAGATATCCGTGAATATATCGGCAAGTTGATCAGCACAGATGGTCAGGTACTCGGTCTGGACCAGAAGTTTTCCTTCGATTCATTCTCCTTCAAACTGCAGAGTGCATAATCTTTTGAAATTATTGTATAAGAAGAGTAAAAGAATAATTTGTAGTATCTCCTTAGACAATTGATGATTCAAAGTGAAGGACATGGAAACCTTAAAATTTTGCATTTGATTCACATTTGTAGGTGGACTTCATGAAGTTTGCAAACTATTATTAATATCTATAAAATACATTAAGTTATTGTGTGACTTACCTTATTTCTGCGGTGGAATAGTGTAGTGGTTAGTGCAACGGCATTACAACTCCCTGTAATGAGTTTGTACATTCTCCCCATATATGTGTGGGTTTTCTCCTGGGGGCTTTGGCTTCCTCTCACTGTTAAAAATGTCCCAAGGGTTGTAGGTTAACTGAGTGTAATTGGGCGGCATGGGTCGTGGGGCAAAGTGGCCTGTTACCGTGCTGTATGCTAAATATAAAAAAATTAATTCTCAGCCGTTTCTAATGAGGAACTAATGACGTTCTTACCCTTGCCTCTGGAGAAATGAATTTGTGTGATTTGCCAGAGGTTTGCAACTTGGCCTTTAGCATCTGGCTTGGATTCATTTCAATTTTTAGCTCCTTAAATTTGCATTTTGCTGATCTTTTGCAATTGCAAATGTCATTTTGACAGTCTATTCGATCCCTAAGTATTTTTAAATGTTTAACTTTTAAATGAGGCAAGCCTATTCTTTAGCTCATCCCCATGGTTGGAATTGAAATTGCTTCTTCTCTTTTTATTTGAGAAACTTCTATTTTCTATAAAGTGGCTTCTCTTTGTTGTTAAGTTATTCATACAGAAATATTTCTCATTTACATGCAAAAACTATTTTAAATGGTTCTTACCAAAAGCACTATCGAAATAGATAATAAGAACAGCATTTCAAAAGGCCTTTCTCAATCTCTGAGCTAAAGAAATCTATCCCAAAACTGCTTGATTATTAAAGCATGTTACCTTCCATTTGAATATCACCATATGACAATTACAGTACAGAAACAGGCCATCTCGGCCCCTCTAGTCCATAATGATCTAAGTGATCTCCTCTAGTGCCACCTACCTTCATTTTGCCCATAACCCTCCAATCCCCTCTCATCCATATTTCCATCCAACCTTTCCTTAAATTACAAGATTGACTTTGCTGCGTCCATCTCTACTGGAAGGTCATCCCACTCAGCTACCACTCTCTGAGTGTAGTTCTCCCTCATGTTACCTCTAAACTTTTGCCCCCTCACTCTTAACTCGTGACCTCTTGTTTGAATTTCACCTACCCTCAAAAAAAGAACCTGTTCACATCTACTCTATCTATCCCTCTCATAATTTTAAATACCTCTATCAAATCCCCCTGTGGTGCACTGTTAGCCAGAATCAGACACACACAAAGATAAAGACTGTACAACAGTCTTTAATCCACAAAGACTTCCACAGAGCCAGGCTGGCTGTGGCTGCAGCAACTCTGAGTGAGGCCTCGGGAGGCCGGCGCAGGCTTATATCCTGGAGGGTGATTGACACTCAACCGGATGGGGCTTGATCCATTCCGGCTGACTGATTGACAGCCGGCCAGGTGTTCTCCTGTCTCCTTACACTCCTGCAGGTACAGAGGTTGTCCCCTGAAGTAGGCCGGTGGTGTACCATCACACCCCCCCCTCAACCTTCTATGCTCCAATGAATAAAGACCTAATCTACTCAATCTTTCTTTGTAATCTATATTTTGAAATCCAGACAATATTCTGCACCCTCTCTACCTTATTGATATCCTTCCTATAATTTGGTGACCAGAACTATACACAATATTATAAATTTAGCCTCACCAATGCCTTGAATAGTCTCAACATCACTTCCCAACTATTATATTCTATGCTTTGATTCACAAAGGCCAACATACCAAAAGCTTTCTTCACCACTCTATCTACTTGAGATTCCACCTGCAAAGAACGATGAAGTGTTATTCCTAAATTTTTCTGTTCTTCTGCATTCTTCAATGCCCTCCCGTTTACAGCATATGTCCTGTTCTGTTTATTTTTTTCCAAAATGAAGCTCTACACACTTTTCAGTATTAAACTCCATCTGCCATCTTTCAGCCCACTTTTCTAAGCAGTCCAAATTCCTTTGCCGTCTCTGAAAACTACTCCACCTATCTTTGTAACATCCGCATATTTACTAATCCAGTTTACCACTCCATCATCCAAATCATTAATGTAAATGACAAATAACAAGAAACCCAATCCCAATCCCTGAGGCATACTGCTTGTTACCGGCCTCCATCTGACAGACAGTTATCTACCTTCTAGCCACTGTTGAACCCATTTGACTATCTCAAAATTAATACCTAGTGCCTGAACCTTCCTTACCAACCTTCCATGCGGAACCTTATCAAGGCCTTGCGGAAATCCACGTAGACAAAATCTACTGCTCTAACCTCCTAAAAAAATCAACAGGATTTGTCAAACATGACCTTCCACGCACAAACTCATGTTGAGTATTCCTGATCAGACCCTGTCTCTCGAGATACTTATATATATTATCTCTAAGAATACTTTCCCTTATCTTACCAACCACTGACATCAAACTTACAGGCCTATAACTGCCCAGACTTACTCCTTGAACCCTTTTTAAACAAAGGAACCATATTTGTGACATGCCAATCCTCTGGCACTATGTCCCTCTATAATGGCTTTTGAAAAATCACTGTCAGAGCCTCCGCTATTTCTTCTCTGACTTCCCTTAAGGTCCTGGGGAAAATCCCATCAAGACCTGAAGACTTATCCACCTTTATATGCTTCAAAAGCTCCAATACACTCTCATTCCTGATCCCTACATTTTCCATAATTACCCCTTTTGCTTCCCTTATCCTGCACAATTCAATATGAAATCTTGGAGGTTTGCTGCACTAAGAATATTTTGAGTCCTTCAACTGGAACAATATCAGGGAAAAAGTGATGCTGAACTATATCAGGAGAAGCTGGGGCAATGCCCAAATTCTGAAACAAATGATGCAGGTGTTTTGGAGTGGCTCAGAGAGGAATGTTTGGAATCCTGGGCTGCAAAGGTAAAGCAATTATTTTGACAATAAGGATCTAGAAATATACGGAAACCGCTCTGACCATGTAATCTATCAAAACTAAAGCACGCCACATTGCACTGTGAGATTATTAGCCAACTAATTGTGTTGTGTGAATTGTCTTATCATGTGCAATGAAAATCCCATCCCATTATTTAAATGACATCATCAACCTTGTTAACCTAAAATAGTGCTGCAGGCCTTCCTGATGTCATTCAGGGTGTTTCATTGACGTTGAATAGACTGGCTGTACTAAATGGAATCAAAACCAACATATTGCACAGCCTTTTATCAATAATCTACACTATTTGCAATCAAAATTTAAAAAAAAAGAACTTTCTTGCTATACCTCATAACAGGTAGCAATAAACCTGAATTTAGGCAATTAACAAATATGTGATTATACAAATGACATTAAATGAACCAGCAAGGATAAAGATTTCCTAAAATTATTAAATATAATTCCTGTAATGAATTCCATGTTTTCAAAGCTTTTATTCAAACAGAGAATGGAGTTATCAAATCTCTGACGTGGGAAGGAAGATGAAATTAAGAATAAAATGCCAACTAAAATTTCAGATGCCTCATTTCCCACAAATGAGCTGTTACTAATCTTCTGTATTGGTTCACTGTAGCTGCAAACTCCTGAAAAATCCATTGCCATGGCAACATGGAGCAGCAAAATCCTTTGTATAACTCTGGGCTGAGAATGCCAGAATTTCTTCATTATCTCTAATATATCTATTTACATATTGAACTCTTATTGTTGCTGTCTCAATGTACCTAAACAGGGTGTGAGGCGGGTAAAATAATGAAACACTCGAACACTGTTGAATGCGACTTTTGTTCAATATTTCACAATATTAGCCTACACTTTTGACCATGTCAGTAATGTTCAGGTTGGGTTCAACACATTTGAGACTTGATCTGCTGTAGAATCAAGAGGGCAATGAGGGGAGGGCACTCGAGGTAGGATTAACAAGCTAAATATGCAAGAGTCTTGATCCCCTGCAGCAGATTGAAGATTGAAGTTTTGTTTTGTTTGTATTTTTATAAGTCAGCCTTAGACAGTAGACCTGCCCTTCATTGCTCCCTCAATTCTCCCTCTTCACAATTAATCTTGACCAATACACCTTCTCCGCAGGTACAGTTTTGGTAAGGAGTTGAATGAACTAAGAGAACAGATGTTGACTCTTCTTCATCTCTTCCTATTTCATAACACCTAGGAGCAGAATTAAGCCATTTGGCCCATCGAGTCTGCTCCATCATTCAAATCATGATTGATATATTTTTCCTCCCAACCCCATCCTCTTGATGACTCATATCCTTCAACACCCTTACTAATCAAGAATCCATCACCCTCTGCCTTAAATATATCTAATAACCTGGCCTCCACTGCTGTCTGTAGCTACAAATTACAGATTCACCACCCTCTGGCTGAAGAAATTTCTCCCCATCTCTGTTCTAAAGGGAAGTCCTTTTATTCTGAGGCTGCACCTTCTGTCCCTAAACTCGTGCACTACTGGGAACATTTTCGATTCTATCCAGCGCTATCATTCTCAGTGTGTTCCGATGAGCTCCCATGGCATCATTCTGAGCTCCACCAATTACAGACCCAGAGTCATGAAATGCACCTCATATCAACCGACCTTAGGACCATTCTCTTCTAGATCCTCTTCAATGCCAGCAGATCCTTAAGCCAGGTTAGCGAAATGGTTAGCGCAATGCTATTAAAGTGCCAACGACGTGGGTTCGAATCTGGTATTATCTGAAAGCAGTTTGTACATTCTTCCCATGACTGCATGGGTTTCCTATGGGTGCTCTGGTTTCCTCCCATCCTTCAAAACGAACGGGGATTGTAGGTTGATTGAGGTATGTGGTTTACCACTGTTATGCATAATTGTCTGATCAGACACACCTATTGGCCGATTGTACCTATGACCCCTCCCCAAAGGCTCCTTTATAAAGGTTCCTGTTCCAGAGCCCCCACCTCAGTGCAGGACAATCAAACAGTATGGATGTGCTTGTGTTCTTAAGCAAATAAAAGCCTATTGATTTCTCAACAAGTCTTTGGAGTAATTGATGGTGCATCAATTTTGTTCACTTCAAGTTTTTTTTCCACAATGCAGCAGGTCCTGAAGCCAGAAAAACTGGAGATCGACCCTCATTTCCCTGAGGCATCCACCAACTTTGAGCTCTGGCTGCGCTGTTTTTAAGCTTTCCTGCAGGCTTCCTGCAGACTGATAAACTACAAGTGCTGCACTCCTGGGTCAGCACCCTGATATATTCCACGATCATGAATGCTACATCTAACTACAAAGCCATGGACATACTCAAAGGGCAGTATCTGCGTAAGATCAATGTCGTCTACACAGGACACCTCCTAGTGATTCAAAAACAACAACCCGATGAGTCCAATGCCAAGTATCTTTGGGCTCTGCGAGCATTCGGCAAGGCCTGTGAATGCAAGGTTGTGTCTGCTGTGGCGTATAAAGAGGACCTGATTCAAGATGCCTACAGTGTGAGGATCAGGTTGAACTACATCTGACAGATAATCTTGGAGCAAGGGGAGCTCAGTCTGTGGAGAACAGTCAAGCTGGCAGGTACAGAGCTGGCTCTCCAAAACATGGAGGCCTATGTGACTGACAATTCAGCCACCTCGTGGTTACCTCAGGTGCCGCCATCTTGGGATGCACCGCCACCCCTTTGCTCCGCTATTGAGTTGACCATGGCAGCAGTGCTGCACAACCACCTCCTGTCATTTTTGACCAACTCTGGTGGCAGCCTGACTACAGCTGCAGTGCTTTGGGACCACCCAAAGTGCTACTTCTATGGCCTGGACAAGCATCAGACGGAACGTTGCCCAACAAAGGATTCAACCTGCTCCAGCTGTAGGAAGGGCCACTATGCTAAAGTGTGTAAATCAAAACCTATTCCTAGCAGCGCTGTGTGTGGATCACGGGGGCCGCCATCCTGGATGCCGTCATCACCATGGGCCAGCAGCATCATGTGTGATCCAGGATGCCCATCATCTTGGGTGCCATCTTTGGGACCCAGCAGCACTGTGTGAGAGCCTTGGGGGCCACTATCTTAGACACCACCATCTTCCACAACAGAGGTAGGCAGCGACCCGACACCAGCCTCCATTATATTCAACCCCAACAGCCACATCAACTTGCCTGGTCAATGATGGATATTCAGGTAAATGGCCATGCGACAAGTTACTTATTCAATTGTGAGAGCACGGATAGCTTCATGCACCCAGACACAGTGCAGCGCCTTTCCCTTACAGTATTGCCAGTGAACCAGACGGTCTCCTTGGCATCCAAGCCATACACAGCCTCCCCCAACCGCTGGTCCCCACTTGCCAGATTTTGGAGCTTTCCAGATCTTAGATGTCCAGATCAAGGATCGTGTACCTGTAGGAGATTCAGCCTACTTCATGTTTAACAATCAGTAGCAGGGTAAAATCAAAAATGACAAAATACTGAGGTGGAGAATTGAACTGTCTACCTACAATTATAATATTTTGAACCATCAAATGCCCAAATCCTCTGTCCCACAGGGACTCTTTTTAAAAACAAGGGCTGAATGTGGTAAACCACTGTGAGTATAATTGTCTTGTCAGGCATACCTATTGGCCGATTGCAACTGTGGCCCCTCTCCACAGGTTGCTGTAGAAAGGTGATTGTTCCACAACTCCCCCCTCAGTATGGATGTGCCTTTGGTTTTCAGTGAATAAAACAACAGTCTTTTGACTAATTGATGGTGCATCCAGGTATTTAATCACCACAGGCTCTTGGGCTGGAAATGCTTATCAGTGTGCTGTATGTCTACATTAAATTAAAATTAAAAGATATGGACCCCAAACCTGCTCAAAATCCTCCAAAGATGGTTTGTCCAGTGCCTTGTAAAGCCTCAGTATTACATCTTTGCCTTTATACTCTCATCCTCTCAAACTGAATGCCAGCATTGCATTTGCCTTCCTTATGAATGACTCAATTTGCAAGTTGACCTTTCATTCAAGCATTCAAGGAATCCTTCCATTCTTCCAATTGGACTGCTAAGTTCCTTTGCACATTGACGATGGATATTCAAGAAATCTTCAAATCGTGTGGGGATTATGTTCTACTCAGCATACAACTGAATAAAAGAGACCAGTCCATACAACTGCAGAAACTCATTGAAAAGCTCAAGAATCAACTGAGTATTCAGGCAGAAAATACGTTGTCCTAGGCTAAAAAAGATGCAGACAGTAGATCACGTCCAGTCAGAGTGAAGGTATAAGCACAAGTCATTCACAGACATGGCACAAGGACCATGCTTGATTTTGCCATATCTTGCAAAAATAGTGATGCCATAATATGTTATTGGTGAAGAATAAGATAGTGGGAAAGAACATTAACTGGCAGAGTATTTATGTAAGAAGAGTCTGCAAAAGGAGTCTTGATGGCTCACTGTGAAAAATACATTCAATGAAACTTGTATTCAGCATGTTGAATTATGGATTGGGAATTGTAATCTGTTATGTAATGAATGATGGTCAATCATTTTTTTTGCATAATTTATGAAAGCTGACAAAAAAATCTGAATAAAAATCAGAATTTATTGTCATGAACAAGTCATGAAGTTTGGTGCTTTACAGAAGCATCACAGTGTAAATGTTCATATTATAACCACCTTACAACATGATTATATATCAAAAAAATATAGTTCATGAAAAGTGAGCCAGTGTCTCTGGTTCACTGATCATTAAGGAATCTGATGGCAGCGGGGAAGAAGCTGTCCTTGTGACGCTGAGTGCTCATCTTTAGGCTCCTGTAACTTTTTCCCGATGGTAGCAGAGTGAAGAGTGTATGGCCTGGGTGGTGAGGATCTTTGAGGATAGAGGCTGCTTCATTAAGAAACTGCCTCATGTAGATGCCCTCAATGGAGTGAAGTCTGGTGCCTGTAATGTCGCAGGCTGAGCAAACAACCCTCTGGAATTTGTTCTTGTCCTGAGAGTTGGAGCCTCCGTACCAGGCAACAATGCCCCCAGCCAGGATGCTCTCCATGGTACACCTGTAGAAGTTTATGAGAGTCTTTTTTAAATTTTTCACTCTGTGAACCATATCAATTAAAATACATAAACATTTCCCTCTTAAATATACACAGTGGCCTTTACTCCCCTTTTTTCCCCCCTTCCTTCCCCCCCTCCAAATCCATTTAACATTCAACGTATACAATAAAACCATTAAACAATGTCAACACACCATGAAAATAAACATGAAAATTGTGTCAGCTACTTTTACACACTGGATCAGGTCATTTTGTCTTCTTCTCATTCTATCATTTTAGGGGGTGGAGGTCCAAAGTAAGCCCTCTCTGTTGTGTTCCATGTACGGTTCCCAAATTTGTTGAAATAATGTGACTTAATTTTTTAAATTATATGTTATTTTTTCAAATGGAATACATTTATTCATTTCTATGTACCATTGCTGTATTCTCAGGCTCTCTTCTGATTTCCAGGTTGACATTATACATTTTTTTGCTACAGCTAAGGCTATCATCGTAAATCTTTTTTGCGCTTTATCAAGTTTGAGGCCTAATTCTTTACTTCTTATATTACTTGGAAGAAAGATCTCTGGATGTTTTGGTATGTTGCTTTTTGTGATTTTATTTAATATCTGATTTAGATCTTCCCAAAACTTTTTCACTTTCTCACATGCCCACATTGCATGTACTGTTGTTCCCGTTTCCTTCTTACAGCGAAAACATTTATCTGATACTTTTGGGTCCCATTTATTTAACTTTTGGGGCGTGAGATATAACCTGTGTAACCAATTATATTGTATCATGTGTAACCTCATGTTTATTATATTCTTCATAGTTCCAGAGCATAATTTTTCCCACCTTTCATTTTTTATCTTTATGTTTAGATCTTGTTCCCACTTTTGTTTGGGTTTACAGCTTATTTCATCATTCTCTTTCTCTTGCAGCTTGATGAACATGTTTGTTATAAATCTTTTAATTATCATTGTGTCTGTAATCACATATTCAAAGCTGCTTCCTTCTGGTAATCTCAGTCTGCTTCCCAATTTGTCCTTTAAGTAGGCTTTCAGTTGATGGTATGCAAACAATGTACCATGAGTTATTCCATATTTGTACTTCATTTGTTCAAATGTTAATAAATTATTTCCTGAAAAACAATTTTCTATTCTTTTAATTCCTTTTCTCTCCCATTCTCTAAAAAGGGAGAAGTTTATGAGAATCTTCAGTGACATATCGAATCTCCTCAGTCCCTTCACGAGCCTTCTTTGTGATTACATCATCGTGGATGCTCCAGGACAGATCCTCGGAGATGTTGAAACCCATTCCACTACTGAGCCCTCGACGAGGACTGGGTCATGTTCCTCTAACTTCTTCCTGAATTGGTGATGTTGAGCGCAAGGTTGTTGTTGTTGCACCATTCAACAAGCTGATCTTTCTCCCTCCTGTACACTTCCTCATTGCCACTTGTGATACTGCGACAACTGTGGGGTCATCGGCAAACATGTAGATAGCATTGAAATTGTGCCTGGTCACACAGTCATGTGTGCATAATGAGTAGAGCAGAAGGCTAAGCATGCACCTCTGTTGATGATCAGTGAGGAGATGACGTTGTTTCCAATTCCTACTGATTGTGGTCTTCCAATGAGAAAGTCAAGGATCCAGTTGCAGAAGGGGGTACTGAGGCTTTGTAGCTTCTTGACCAGCACTGAGGGAATAATTGTGTTGAAGGCCGAGCTCTAGTCGATGAAGAGCAGTCGTATGAATGAATTGCTGTTTTATCGGTGATCCAGAGCTGAGGTGAGAGCCAGCGATATTGCATCTGCCATGGAGTGATTGTGATGATAGGCAAATTGCAGTGGGTCTAGATCTTTGCTTAGGTACTTGTTAATTTTGCCCATGACCAGCCTCTCAAAGCATTTCATCACAGTAGAGGTTAGTGCTACTGGGCGATAGTCATTGAAGCAGCTCACACTATTCTTATTGGGCACTGGGATGATTGATACCCTTTTGAAGCAGGTTGGAACCTCTGACTACCCCAATTCATGGTTGAAAATGTCCAGCTAGTTGGTTGGTGCCGATTTTCAGTACCCTGCCAGGTATGCAATCAGGGCTTGATGTCATGAGAGGGTTCACCCTCTCGAATGATGTTCTGATGTCGCCTTCAGAGACAGATATCACAGGGTCTCAGGCTTTTCAGGGATTCTAGTCAGCACTGTTTGGCGGTTCTTCTCAAAGCGGGCAGAGAAAGTGTTCAGCTCATCGGGTAGTGAAGCATCATAGCCATCTGTGGTGTTCGCCTTTGCTTTGTTGGCTGTAATGGCCTGCACTCCTTGCCATAGCTGGTGTGTACCTGCCTCTGTCTCTTGCTTCGTCCGGAATTGCTACTTTGCTTCAGAGATAGCTTTCTGTTGGTCATACCTGGACTTCTTGCAAAGATCCTGATCCCCCACCCCCAAATTATACTCAAATTGAGGCATTAGGATTCGACTTTAGACTGAATAAACCTAATCAATTCTCATTGGTCTGACTTTCAACCTTACTAAGAGACCATCAAGCATTATTCACCATTCTTAGTTCTACGTTAACAAAGCTGGTAATGACTACATTGAGAGTTATTTTATCTATATATGACTGCTTGATTAAACATACAAATATGAAACAAAATGCGATTGCAGGATATTGTTATGTTTAACATGTGAGAATTCAGATACAGTAAATTAAAACCTGATCATTGCATTAAAAATAGTGGAAGATGATTTTCCTGTTGCAGATAAGAAGAGTGTCTGAAAGAGCTCTAAAAAGGTGGAGACAATGGGACAAATAATCTCATGATGATATTGAAAGACACTGCAACTGGTGGAACAAGATTGTCAAACTAGTTGTATTAAGAAGACAAATGTTAAAAGTGTTTCACACTGAAGGCTTTGGTGTTGTGAGCATGCAGGCAGTAGCTAAAACTATTTGACATTGACTATGATCATATTCCTTTAAGAAATTTATAAGAGAATATCAAAGAGTCACATGAGTAAGAGAATATTCCAGAATTGATGGACTGTGGAGGAAAACATACCAGCTGCTAGTGAGTTGAGTAAAAAAGTGACACCTTTCTCAATGCAAGAATAAGATACATATTTCACTGAGAAGATGAAAACGATTTAGAAAATCTGCTGAATAGTTTCATCTGTAAATATTATGCATTGACGCACTCAGTGTTGTTGGGGAGTTGAAAAAAATGCAGTTTGCCCCTGTTCTAGCAGCTCTCTAATAAGTCTCCTTGTGTTTCCCTGTGCACTTTTTTTTATTTGCTCTGGTTCAAAGAAACTTGTGCCTGCACATACATTGTAATACAGTACCAGCCCTGCTATGAAGGAACATTTCCTGAATACTGAGGATAACAGTTAAATGTGAGGTTCTGTTTCTGTTATGTTTATCATGAATTATTTTGGAATGAATCATATTCCCAAGGAAACTGAAGAAAAAAAAATCAGTCCCAGAACCTGCCCTCTCCTTTGCAGGATCCATTGTCAGCATTAAACACCCTGCACACTCTGCCAACCAATTAATGTTGGAACATTATTTTCAACAAGGAGGTGATGTTCTATTTGAAATATATATATATAAAACAAAAATAACATCCCATTCTTTTTTCCCCCAAAGATGAGTGTTCATGACTTTTTCAATTTTCGTCCTCATCCTCCAAAATGTGTCTCAATGCTATTTATTGACACATGGAATTCAAACGCAGATTCCAAGCAAACTAAAACAAATGTTTTCTTTTGTTCAAACCAATAGGCTCCATGTGTTTCCATTTCATAAATAATGCATACTGTTCATATTGTTAGCTTCAAAGGCCTTAAACCTGACAAAATGTAATAAACAAAAGGTTATGCCTGTTTATGAATATGGTAACTTATTCATAAAGTAAGTCAAAGCAATTTGTGCACAGCATGAGAATTGCCATTTAAAGTACAAAGAAAATTGATGCACCTTGTCATTCTTCGGATGCCTCTGACATTTCTGATACTAAATTATGTCATATTTTATCTATTTCAAGTTCATTCTTGTCCCCTGAAATAAAATCACTCAGGTCATTGTTGTGCTTTAAGTCAATATTAGTATGCTCAAAATCAAAACAATTTTGGAACACAAATTCTCCAATGAGATCGCGTGATAGTTTATTTGAATAATAATCCAGAGATTATATTTTTTGATTATCAGTAAGACTTACTTTTGCATATGCATGGAATTTAACATCCTTCATTGCATGACAATTAGCAAGTATCAACTGAGATGGTTACTGTTGTTTGAATGAGTCACCGCCAGTGGGCTGATATCGCCTCAAACCGTGCATCTTGGCACCTCACAGTTCGGCGGGCAGCAACCTCCTTTGAAGAAGACCGCAGAGCTCACCTCACTGACAAAAGACAAAGGAGGAAAAACCCAACACCCAGCCCCAACCAACCAATTTTCCCCTGCAACCGCTACAACCGTGTCTGCCTGTTTCGCATCAGACTTGTCAGCCACAAACGAGCCTGCAGCTGACGTGGACATTACCCCTCCATAAATCTTCGTCCGCGAAGCCAAGCCAAAGAAGAAGACAAAAGTAGTTATGTTGATCTAATCAATTTATATAAACCAAATTTCAAAATAGTTTGCTCCATGCCATGTAATATGCAATTGAATTATATTAATCAAACTATTTGTTCATGCATTTATCAAAATACAGCATGAAACAATAGCAAGATAAGAATAAATTAAATGTTAAATTTAGAGATACAACATGCTAACTGGCCCTTTCGGCTGATGAACCCATGTCTTCCCAAATGCAGCAATTAACCTTCAAACCCCTATACATTTTTTGAAGCCGGAGGATCCGGAGGAAACCCATGCCGACACAGGAAGAATGCACAAACTCCTTTCAGACAGGAATGGATTTGAATCAGGATCGCTGGGCTTGTCAAAGCATTGAGCTAACCGCTAATGCTAACCTTTGGTAATGAAGGTGTAATTAAGACGAGTTCTTTAAAATCAATAAAATGTTTGCTTTGTGAGATAATGGGAAAACAATGTTTTCTGTGGACAAATCCAAAAGTAAGAGGCATGATCTCACAATTAGGATCTGCACATTCACTAGTGATGACAGGGACTTCTTTCTTTGACTTAAGAGTTAGAAATCACCCCATTACAGTTCAAGCTTGACTGATATGCTTATTATTAGAAATGTGCACAGAACTCCCACTTTGCCAATGTATCCCGCATTATCCTGAAACAAAGACCTTTTTTCATTAGAAAGGCCCCATGTAGAGAGGATGATATGCAGCAGAAAAGGGTTTGAAAATTTGCAGAAGGAATCAGATAATGAACCTGCTTTTTTATTTATTTTGAAGAATTGTCCCTGCTTCCTGGGTTCACTTGGCAAATTTTGATGTGGTTAGAGTGACAGAATTATCATGGAAATAAAATGTTATTGATTGGGTGCACACTTCTCTTTCCATCCAACTTTTTTTTCCCCTGGAATTCTCAGTTCATCACCACCATTTGTATCACAGTGCTCTGACTACAGAATTAATTGAAAGCATTAACAACAAGATCACGAGCAGAGTGTCCTTGACTGTGCCACTCCTGAGATTTCTGAGGCAAATCTCATCTAATGATAGAATGGTCAAGACAAAAATTTCAGCAAAATAGCTCATTGTAAGTATGACAGAGAACATTACAGCACAGTACAGGCCCTTTGGTTCTGGATGTTTTGCCACCCTATATAAACATACTCAACAATCTAAACCCTTCACACTCATAATCCTCTATTTATCTTGCATCCAGGTGCCCATCTCTTCTTTGGCTTGGCTTCGCGGACGAAGATTTATGGAGGGGGTAAAAGTCCACGTCAGCTGCAGGCTCGTTTGTGGCTGACAAGTCCGATGCAGGACAGGCAGACACGGTTGCAGCGGCTGCAGGGGAAAATTGGTTGGTTGGGGTTGGGTGTTGGGTTTTTCCTCCTTTGCCTTTTGTCAGTGAGGTGGGCTCTGCGGTCTTCTTCAAAGGAGGTTGCTGCCCGCCAAACTGTGAGGCGCCAAGATGCACGGTTTGAGGCGATATCAGCCCACTGGCGGTGGTCAATGTGGCAGGCACCAAGAGATTTCTTTAGGCAGTCCTTGTACCTTTTCTTTGGTGCACCTCTGTCACGTCTTGCATCCAGGTGCCCATCTAAGAGTCTTTTAAATGTCCATATTGCAATAGTCTCCATCACCACCCCTGGTAACGCATTCCAGGAATCCACTATTTTATGTTAAAAAACACCCCTGCTGTCTCCCCTGAACTTTCTTGTACTCACCTTCAACAGATTTACTCCCCCCCACCCCCACCCTGTTATTTGCTCCTGTTTCCCCAGGAGAAAGGGTGTTGGCTGTCCATAATCGTATAGACCTTTATTAAGTCACAGCTCGTCCTTCTTCACTCCAAAGAGAAAAACCCTCAGTCTGTTAAGCTTGCCTCATAAGATACATTCAGGCAACATTCTGGTAAATTTCCTCTGCACCCTCTTCAAAGCTTCCATATCCTTCTGTACTGAGGCAACCAGAATAGAATACAATATTCCAAGTATGATCTAGCCAGAGTTTTAAGGAGTTCTGCAACATTATCTCATGGCTCTTGAACTTAAGTCTTCTTAACCATCCTATCAACCTGCATGGCAACCTGAGAGACCTATGAATTTGAACTCCAAGGTGCCCCTGTTCTTTCACACTTAAGAATCCTGCCATTGTGCTCTGGATCAAGTTCATCCTTCCAAATGGCAACACTTCACACTTATTCAGATTGAGTTCCATCTGCCTCTTCTCCACCCAACTATGCATCGTATCCATATCCTGTGGTAACCGATGACATCCTTCTACACTCTCCTTTGTGTCTTATGTTCTAGGAATTAGCATTCATAACACGTTGTGAAGCTTATGACATATTTGGCAAAAAATGTGCACGTGTACCTTCAGGAACTGTACAAAACTGTTCTCTTTCTCCCTCTATCCTGTTGCCCCTATGAATAAGCCAAAACTTTTGCTGTCTCTCTTTCATTTATAGCTCCTGGATTTGAATTATGAGGTGCTTGTGCTTTCTTCAGACCATGCTTTAATAAGTCAGAGATTATTATATTTTTAGCATTCTTTACAAACATTTCATTATCTTCACTGAAGATCAAGTCAAGAGTCCATATTTTCCCATCAATGAAACACTTTTTCTTCAAAGCAGTCTATTACTTTAGTGTGCATTTTAATTCTCACATTTTTGACGTTCAGGCATTGGACTGAAATATGCACCAATTGATCTCTCATTTCCTTTAATTCTTAAAGTAATGCTACCTCTCATAACTGGTGGTGAACCTAACGAGCTGCACTTAGGAGAAGCTTGTTAATGAATTGATGTACTTTCCATTCAGTCATGAAACTAATTGATTAACTGGATAGTTTTTCATTCTGGAAGATCATAGCATCCCCCTCCCCCTCACCCAAGTCTGAGCATGTTAAATTGCCATATATTTTGAAAATTTCAGTCCTTCTCATTGTTGTACTAGTTACACAGCGTCTTTCTTGTCTCTCCTTCTATTCATTCAATCTCCTCCAATCTCTGTTTCTTCTTTACATGTTTCCTCAATCAATATCTTTCCCTTCCACTGAAAGTCTTCAGCGTCTAATAGCCTGAGGCCTCTTGAGTTCTTCACTGATCTCTATTTCAGCATTTGCCGTCTGGAAGCAAGCTCAGATCGTTTTCACATTGGACTGCAAACCTTTGATGGTGGAGAAAGAATCTGGGCTTCTGGCTTGGGTACGTCCTCCATCAAGAGTTTGGGAATTAACAATATATCGGTGGTTTTATGTAGGAAGTGGAATTTTTTTTGACCATTCTCCTAATCAGTTGGTCTAGTTCCCCAAGACAGTTCTAAGAAGTGATAGCATTGTCTAGGAACCATACATATGTTGAGCTAGTTGACATTCTCAAAGTATTTCATCTCAACTGTCTTCTGGTTTTTAGTACATTCGTCCAGCTTTCTATCTCAGTCTCCTTGGTAACATAAACTCATGGATCGTTTAAGGCTTCTCAGTAATTCTCCACCTCCTTGTGTTTTAATAAATTCTATTTTTTGTTTTGAATGAACAAGATATATTTCCATTATAAATGTGTGCTTTTACTGAAAACATGAAAACCTTTGGTATACTCAAGATTGACCCCAGGTCAATTCATTTACCTGCTGCGTTGCCATGTCTGATAGTTACAATATAATTTGTGGATGCCAGCACTCATTAATCACATTTTTCCAAGTTCAAGACAAACTTCTCTGCATTCCTCTTATTCCTGAGTAGTACACCTACATATTGCAAGGCCTTCTCTACACACAATCTCTGGAAGAATCACCTTTCCTTTGCACATTGGCTAACCAGACAATTTGCAGTTGAACGGACATGTTCACAATAGTGTTTTTGCTGTTCACACTGGACCAATGTTAACCGGTTCTCTGCACCTTTCACACTCACCACCTGGCATCGCTAATTCACACTAATTGGACTCGACATACCCCCTTTCCCTTCCACATTGGGCTAACCAGTTTGCCAAATTCAAAATGAATCATCAATGATACATCCTCCCTCGCCAGTGCATCCCTGAGGTGTGCTGGTTTGTGAGCATTCACACTGGCACATTTACCGGTAGATTGGTGGTTAATTACTGGGTTAAAGTGCCAGTGTGAATGGGTCGCAATGGTTTCTGGTCTTCTTTTCTCAAATTTTATTTTATTAACACAGGTATTCAAAATTATATCCATATTTCAAAGTTCATCTAATCAAGAAAAAACATGCTTTTTTCACTTTTCTCCCCATCCTCTTCCTCCCACAGAAAACCCCCCAAAGAAAGAAAAAAGGGAAGAAAAAAGAAAAAGGAGAGAACTAAACTAATTTAATAATAATACTGGATATCATTATAAAAGTATATATGTTAATCACAACCTAACAATAAGTACATAATAGGTACAAAAATTTGCAAAATTTATAATAAATATAAATTATACCTTCCATATGGAATGAAATATAAAATAAGTATATTGCATCTGGTATTCTCTTTATTCTAGAGGAACAGCCCAGCAAAGGAATAGGTTCATTTGTCTGTGCCAAACCAAATGTCCAAATCAAACTCAATATCTACTGCTTACACCTGATAAGGGATAAGGGTATCCCTTTCATATTCATGAGTCTATTTAGAAGCCTCTTAAATACTTCCATTGCTTTTGGTTCAACCACTACTCTTGCAACTTATTCCAGACACCTCCACTCTTTGTGAAAAACATTTGCCCCATAGAGCTCCCTTTAATTTCCTCTCCCTCACCTCAAGTGCATTTCTTCTTATGTGTCTTACTTTTTATCTGAGGAAAGGATTTTGATATCCATTTTATCTACGAACTTTTATAATCTTTTGCACCTCTATCTTTCCACACTCCAGTTAAGATAACTCAAAATTTGTCCAATATTTCCCCATTACTCACAGCCTCTAAACAAGGTAACATCCTGGTAAAGTTTTCAGTCCCCTTTCCAAAGCTTCCACATCTGTTCTGTTAATGGATGATGAGAATAGCACACAGTATTCCAATTGTGGCATAATCAAAGTTTTATAGAGATGCAACATGACCTCCTTACTGATATACTCAATGCTTCACTGAGTAGAGCCAAACATATCTTATATACCACCTTATCTACTTGTATGATCACTTTCCATAAGTTATTGACCTGAATCTCAGGTCCCCTTTGCACATCAATACCATTTCGAACCTTGCCATCAACTGTGTACAATGTTTTTACATTTGCCTCCCAAAATGCACCATCTTACATTTATCCAAATTAAACTCTACCTGCCATTTTTCTGCCTATATTTGTAACTCTATTGTTTGCAACCCTCTAAACAATCTTTGTCTCATCTACAAACTTACTAACTCATTGACATAGCTAATCCACATCATTCATGTACAGTATAATAACAAACAAGGTTCCAACATCAATCCCTGCAGAATACCTCTGATCATCCAACCCAAATATCCTATTAACCATTAACTCTTTATTCAGACTATCTACTCACCATGGATCCCATGCACCTTAACTTTCAGAATCAGTCTACCATGAGGGAATTTGTCAAATGCTTTTCTGAAGCCCATGTGCCCAATAACTTCTGCCTATTCTCATCAACACACACAGACTTGGGGAGAACTTACAAACTCCTTACAGAAACTCGGGATTCGAACACAGGTCCTGATCACTGGTGCTGTAAAGATGCTGTGCTAACCGTTAAGCCAACCACGCTGCCCTAACCATATCATCCTGACATAAAATGTATTGCTTGTCTTCAGTATCATTGATTCCAGTTTTCAGAACTGCCCACTATGTACAAGGAGTTTCCTTAGTACAATGCAGGATAAAAAGGAAGTTTTTTTAAAAATAAGTTTCAAAGGCCAATTAGGGATGATCATTAAAAGCTGACCATCTAAAAATCACTGCATTTCATTAGTGAATATAAAGAACAGAAAGCTCCATAGCAACACAATTCTCATGGTGCTTTATCTTCTTTTACTAAGGGTTTGTAGAATAGCAAGTCCATGGGTGTAAAGCACAACCAAATCAATATACCAAATCATATTTACATATTCAAACAAAACTATATTCATACAATCATTAACTAGTTATGCTTCCCCAAGTAATTTATCCATTCTTAAGTATCTTTCCCCTCACTGACTACTGACAAACACTGGCTGCAGTCAGGTTGGTGGATCCCTAGCTTGTAGTTTTGGAGGATATAAATGGCCCTGAAAGATTACCTCCATTATATGCTGCCACTTCCTGTAAATTACGTTGCAGCCTCTCCAATAATGAGCAGCATTCTGTCCTTCAGATCTGTTGTACGAGACATGTTTGCCCCTTTCAGATAGCTCCTGCTATCTCTGTTATTGTACCATCTTTTTCAAGACAGTGATGTTGATGAATGGGCTTGGGTATGTGATGATGTGCTTGGTGTGGTTAAATCACCGAAGAGCATTTAAAACATGTTGGAGTGGTGATATGGATGTGAAAGGATGTGAATATTAGATAGGAGAGGTGACTGATGGAGATTTGCTGTATGGCTAATTAGAAAAGGGATTTTTCAGTTTGTTTTCTGAACCTGAATCAGGTGAGGCTAATCTTATACAAGAACCTACCGACAGGTTTGGGCCATTTATTCACACATGCTAATAAATGAGGGCTTCAGTCTGGTATTTTTATTGCCTGTTACAATCTACTGGGTGGTATATTTACAAAACAAACATCTTTTAGCTCTCTGTTGGCTAGTCAACAGTTTTAAAATCAGCCCACTTGCCTCAAATCTCACGGTGCATACTGTATGCAAGATAGAAGGGACCACCTGGTAGTTAAATAATGGAATGAGTCCAAGACTCAAAACAACAGACGTATGATGAAAGGATGGAACAGCCTGCATGATTCTTCTAAACCAAATAATTTAAGATATTAACTTTTTTTTAATTAAGTAGGTTTCTGATGCAATGCACCATGAACAATGTACAAGGAGAGTTTCTGACCTGAAAAAGGCACTTGGATTGAAGAATCAAGTTATTTCCAGTCTCTTGTCATTTTCTTGCTATAACTCTACATTTTCCACTCAAATGCTTCAGACCCAATTCCATTTTGAAAATGGCGTTTGAAAACTTTTCCTACCACCTTTCAGGAAATGTATTCAGATATAATGCATCATGGTGTTAAAATATTTCTTTTTATCTTGCATTGATTTAATTTAGCAAATATCTTAATATCGGGGACCACTGACAAACATTTGCCAATGTCAGCAGTTCTTCTCAATATTCTTCTTCAATAGCTCTATAAAATCTTCCTGGCCTTCCTTACTCTGATGCAGTGTGCCCTGGATATTCTAATCCCCCCACAGAAATTGAAGTTAAGCATTGCTAACTAACTTGTTCTTTTATATATATTTCTTTATCACCCATCTTTACAAAAGAATGATTTATTGCAGTAGGATAGCATGAAATAAATCATTAAGAACAGCATTTTTTATAAACAAAAATGGGACTGAATTAATACTGCTGGGCACAAATGACCTGCGTAGAGGTGAAAGGAAATTGTTGGTGATTTTCTCTAATTGTCAGCACTTGCTCTATTTCAAATGGTCAGGGACAAATATTGTAACAGGATTATAAATCTAAGCAATGGAAATTAATCATGAAAAGTGATCCAGGGCATACAGAGCTCAGCCAAGGAGTAAATAATGACAGGAAAATACTGTAGTTACTTCCCATAATATCAAAAGGGAATTTTTAAAAGCATTTTTATACAGAAAATTCAAGAGTTTTAAATATATATTAAAATAGAGGGGTTCGGGATGGGTGGAGCAGGCAAGGGTGCTGGAGGGTTGGATTGGGTGGATTCTAATATAACTTTTGAACAAGTAAACATTTTATTATTTATTTCATGATTAAATTTTAAGATGTTAAAATGAATAATGGAAGAAAAGGTTACTTCAAAGAATATATTATCCTTTTAGTAGATGTATCTGTACAATAACCTGCAAATATTTATATTTATAAATACTTTAATATATTATTAACTAGAATTCAAAATGTAACACAAAGCTGCAATGGTAGTCTTGCATTTTTTTCATTAGCGGGGGGGGTCATAATTTTTATGTGGAGTGCAGCAAAGTGATTAAAAAAATATGTTTAGGCTAGAGGCCAAAGTATGTTGGGAATGAGAAATAGAGAAGAGATTGTCATTGTCCCAATGTGGGTTATTCCAGTTGTCCTGAGCAAGGAGAAGAAGATACAAAACTATTAGAAATGAAAGATTGCAGATTATTTTACTGATGGCTCTACTTCATGTTTCTGGGACAGACTGGAAGTCTGTTTAGATTTCAATCTTTTTCACAAGAGTGTTATTCTTTGCAGGAAGTGTTGGAGAATTCACCACATTCAGATTCCTCACCATCTTGTGACAGGCACCATGGGAAGGATTGCACAATGAAGAAAAGAAGCAGAAGATTTTCTTTTAAAACTCCAGCATTGCTTTGAAAAAAACCTGCCAAATCTCTGGATAACTTAAGTAGAGTTTCTTTATTTTATCCGTAATATTTCATAATGGGAGATTGAGAGAATTCTCAAAGAAATTCAACTTGTTAGTCTCCCTGTACTGGAATTTGACTGAAGGAGAGAATACAGACTGCACTTTTGCCTATTATTGTGGGTTTTTTTTTCTGTTAGAAGGAATTCTTCAGTGGCTAGTTTTCTCCCTGATTGTTAACATTCAGATTCACAGATTTATTAGATTTAATTGGATTTAACAATGACACAAAATGATGTGGATGCATTGTGATCATTAATCAGTTCAAAACAAGAGTACGAGAGCAAATCTTGAAAAGGAAAAGGTGTTTAGTAACATTATTAATATATGATTATACAAGGAGGAGAAGGCTTCCAGCTCTGACATTCAATGAAGCCACGTCTGACTTATTGTGACCACAATTTTGTTTTTGTCTGCCTCCGATAATCTTTCATACCCTTGTTCATCAAATGTCCAAGTTCATCGGCCATAAAAATATTCAAATAAACTACTTCCATTTTTCTTTGAGGATAAGAGCTCCAGATATTATTGAAAGGAATTCTTTGTTTGTCCACCTCATAAGTGGCCCGAGTATAATTAATTTATGAGTTTCCATTGATGAATTCAGGTATTAAGAGGTTTTTGGTTGTATCGCAACAGAAGTTCAGTGTTTAGCTATCGGACTGAATCAAGGTGGTTTCCCACAAGTAGGCCACTGAATTCCTTTTGTTCATATTTCACTGTGGTTGACATTGGTATGGTCGGCAAGGCAGTTTTAAATTGCCCTTGAAAGACTAATGTGTGCGGTTTCCTTGCACCTTTGAAGTCTCTGTGGCTAAATTTTTTCAAAGGTCTGGTTAACATTTTTTTAAAATACAGAAATTTGAGCAGGTCATTGTCCATTGGACCTCCCAAGCCAGGTCTGTCATTCAACAAGGATTTGGCTGAAAGTATAATGGAATCATATAGCCTAGAATCAGATCCATTGGTCTACCAAAACCACACTAAATATACTTTTTATTTTTGCTTATTCTTTACTGTCATCAGTGTCATGTTATGGGTTATATTATATTCTCTATTATATATTAATGTCTTTAAAAGAGACAGATTGTGGGGGGTTTGGTGTGTAAGTCACTTCACAAAAGACATCTCATTTAAAGTGCAAGAGGTTTGCTGAAAGAGAGACTTCATGTCCACAGTGATTTTGCAGAAACTTTGAATGATGCCTATGGAGACTTCACACATAGGTGTTAATTGTACTGAATAGACTATTGTCTTTGGAGCAACAAATAGCCTGGCAGAAACTGATTCTGCTGCTGTAATCTGTCTGGTTGCAGTTTGCTGTTCTAAGAGGGGTCTTGTGGGTCAGAGAGAGAGAGAAAAGACCAAGCAGGCAGGCAGGCAGAAAGAAACTGAGTGTTCTGAGTTCAGCCCGTTGAAAACCCTTGTGGTCCTTACAAGAGGAAATGGCTGGTGAGAGTATTTCTCCTGAAATAAGTGAAACAAGAGAAACTCTGTAGTGACTTGGAAGAAGAGGTTATCATTTGGAAAACCCATGATGGGGCAAGTTCCTTCAGCAAGACACTGAAGTGTCTGATTGGAGGAAATCAGTTTGTGTGTGTCCAACGAACAACAAATCTCTGTCTCTGAAGCCAACAAGAACCACTCTGAGTGGCACCAGACCTTGGTGAGAATTCATAAATGTTCAATTCTGTGCATGGACTAAGAATTGCCTGATACCGGTGAACTTGGAGGAGTGAGAAGTGAGATTGGACTGGGAATCAAAGAACTTTCTTGAACACATACATTACATACACACGGGTTTAGAATTAGTAGGGGGTTAAATTATGTTAAGTTCTGCTTTTAGGTTTAAAGATAATTAAAAAGATAATTAAAGATAATTATAATTAAAATTATAATTAAAAAATATAATTAGACTGAGTACTATCACATTTACCCCTTCTTGGAGAACTGACCCTGGGGTGCAAGGGCTGAAGAGGGAGAGGGGAAGGAAAAAAAAATGAGGGAGAGAATGAATGGAAGGGGTAGGTTAAGGACTGTAGCGGTCAGGGGGTCTGACCATCCAGCGTGACCGCCGTGGTGCTGGGATTGGGGTCGCTGGAGTGGTTTCGCCAGCAGGCTCGTCGGGTGCGACCGCTCCTTCACTCAATTCCCCAGCCGTGTTGTCGGCAGGGTGGCCTGGGTCGTTGGGGTGCTGTTGGTCCTTCTGTTCTGGCTCGGGGCTTGGGCCTACCGCGTCCTGAGCTAGGTCCCGCACCGAAACAGTGTCCTCCCGCCCTTCTGGGAACTCAATGTAGGTGTAATGCGGGTTCGCGTGGAGTAGAGTCACTCGGTCGACCAAGGGGTCGTTCTTTGAGTGCCGGACGTGGTGTCGCAAAAGGACGGGGCCAGGGACGGTGAGCCATACCGGTACAATGGTTCATGATTCAGATTTCCTTGGGAAAAGGAACATCCTTTCGTGGTGGGTGGCATTTGTTGCGGTACATAGGAGGGAGCGGATGGAGTTTAAGGCACTAGTGAGAACCTCCTGCCAGTGAGAGGTGGGGAGACCTTTAGACCGGAGAGCCAGTATAACCGCTCTCCAGATGGTGGCATTCTCCCTCTCGACCTGGCCATTACCACGTGGGTTATAGCTGGTGGTCCTGCTTGAAGCAATACCACACTCCAGAAGGTACTGTTGCAGCTCTGTGCTCATGAATGAGGACCCCCTATCACTGTGGATGGAATTGGAGTACCCAAAAATGGCAAAGATACTGTGAAGGGCCTGTATCACTGAGGTGGCAGTGGTGTCTGGGCAGGGCTTCCTCGACGCAAGCACGAGCCGGGCATGAACTCTGTTCATTGGTTGATCGTACAGTTCTTTCAGTACCTTCATAGCTGTGGTGTAAGTGGTCTCCTCCTGGATGTTCACGTAGACTCTCAAGGACACCATAGACAGCAATGCTGTTAGACGCTGGTTATCCTCCTCCACTTCAATGAGCCTGAGGAAGTTTTCAAAGTTCAACAGCCAGAACTTAAAGGCTTTGAAGGCTGTAGCTGACTGTGGGTCGATGTCAAGTTTTTCTGGCTGAGTCAGACGCTCCATCCCTTTTTAAAAAAATTCTTTTTGCTAATAAAATTGTAGAGCTCGTCAAAAGAACCAAAGACTTGTTGATCCAAACCAAGGCTTTTATTAGCAAAATACAGGAGCTCTTCACAGGTGGCCGACCAGTCCAGAAAGATCCGACCTGGCTAGGGACACAGCTTTTGAATTTGTAATAAACATTTGCATAATCTGAACTGCTCTCGGTGTGTGTGTCTATTTTCTTTTGATAGCTCAAACACAGTGACCAATCTAAAACAAACAAAATGAGAGGTATAAGTTTGCCCAAAACAATTGGTGAACAGAGTGGCATAAGGCTGTGGCCAGCAACCAAAAACCATTAGTCAGCATCCCCTTTTTATCAGGAAATTTACTTTCTCGAAGGAGAGTGGCAACCCGCTCTCCCAGAGGTGCACTTAATGGGTCTAACTTCTCATCCCAACTAATGGGTGGTCCCAACAAAGACAGGGTATTGGCCAACATGCCAAACCCATCGTCTTTGAAAGTCCATCCTGGAATCAAGAACTGCTCAGGGCTCACCTCTTTCTTTCGGAGCAACATCTTGAGGCCAACCCTGCTCGCAGCGCCAATTGTTTTGGGTAAACTTATACCTCTCATTTTGTTCATTTTAGATTGGTCACAGTGTTTGAGTTACCAAAAGAAAATAGACACACACACCTAGAGCAGTTCAGATTATACAAATGTTTATTACAAATTCAAAAGCTGATTTCACACTACAATATGCAAGCCCTTCCCAACTATACTTATTAATGCTTGGACTGGTCCCAACTGCCGAAACGAGGCAACGACTGCACACTTGTAGTAAGTTGTCAGGGCGCCGGTAGCAGCTTCTCCACCTCCCCTGACTGGGACGTTGGCTGGACTCCAGAAGTTCTTCTTCTTGCTGAGAGATGTTGCCACCTCTCAGAGAGTCTCAAACTTCAGCAGCGGGACCATGGCTTATATTACCCAAAAACTGCTTACCCAAATACCTATTCCCAGCACAGCAAGAAAGATAAGCAAGCAAGCTAGCATGCTAGGCTTCTAACGAATAACATAATTTTCAGCTTATCACTTTGAATATAATGGTTTATTTTGCATCAAGGCTAGGCCTCAGGAGGAGTCACGTGATGGAGTAGTGGCCGGACGGTGAACTCCAGCCCTCTCCAGAAAAGTCGGGAAAAACAAGAGAAAATACAAAGGCACAGAAATACAAGTTAAAGAAAAGTGAGTATAAAGGTGGAAAGAAGATGGAGACAAAAGGAGAAAAATCAAAATCAACGGAAAGAAGAGAGGAAGAGAAGACAACGGAGGAAAAAGGTGAAGGCCTTACCTGTCCGAAGAGGCCCGCTGTGGAGAGAAGACCCCACTACCTCAGGTCGGTAGAAAGAGAACTACAACAATGGCTCACAGAGCCGAGTAAAAGTGCGCAACCGCGCATGCGCGACTCCTCGCGCATGCGCGATGCGCATACAAAAAAACACACCGACGGGAGGGGGGACCAGCTGGGGAGTCGATCTCCACAGCCGGCAACGACAGCTGCAGAACACCTGCAGCAAGAAGAGACCACAGAAGACAATGGAAACAAGAAAGAAGAGGAGGAAAGGGCAGCAAAGAAACAACAGATGGTCAACCTAGAGGAAGAAGAAGAGGAAGAGGAAGAGTACAGGGAAATAGAAGAAGAAAAGATAGGCAAGGTAAAGGAGGTACTTGCTCTTGTTAGAGGATACATGGAGTCATTTAAAGAATGGCAAACACAGGAATTCAATGATTTAAGAAGAAGAATAAACAACACAGAAAAGAAAATAAATAAAATGGATATGACCTTAACAGAAATGGGGAAAAAAATGGACAAGATGGAAGAACGGGCAATAGCAGCAGAAATGGAGGTAGAAGACTTAAAAAAGAAATTGGAGGAATCTAATAAAAAAACTAAAGAGACACAAGAATTACTAGCCCAAAAAATAGATATAATGGAAAATTATAACAGAAGAAATAACATAAAGATAGTGGGCCTTAAGGAAGATGTAGAAGGCAAGAATATGAGGGAGTTTATAAAAGAATGGATCCCTAAGGCCCTAGGATGTCCAGAACTACAGCAAGAAATGGAAATAGAAAGGGCACATAGAGCATTGGCCCCTAAACCACAACCACAACAAAAACCAAGATCTATTGTAGTAAAATTCCTAAGATATACTACAAGAGAAAAGGTACTGGAGAAGACAATGGAAAAAGTAAGAGAGGGCAACAAACCACTGGAGTATAAAGGGCAAAAAATCTTCATTTATCCAGATATAAGCTTTGAACTCCTAAAGAAGAGAAAAGAGTTCAATGCAGCAAAAGCAATTTTATGGAAGAAAGGATATAAATTTACACTGAAGCATCCTGCGGTATTGAAAATATTTATTCCAGGACAACAAAACAGACTATTCTCGGATCCAGAAGAAGCACGAAAATTTGCAGAACAATTACAAAAATAGACTGAGGGATGAAGACGGGTAATGAGAGCAAAAATTATCACGATTGATATGTATGTGGGTAAAGACAAAAATAGACTGAGGGATGAAGACGGGTAAGGAGGGTAAAAATGACCACGATTGATATGTATGCGGGTAAAGAGGTATAAGAGTGAATAGAGACAATGGGCATATGTGAAAGTATCTGTAATTAGAGGAAAACATAGAAAGTATAGACAAGAATTAATAAGGGAAGGTAATGGAATAGAGAGAATAAGGAGGGAACTAAAAGAGTGACCTTTGTGACATATAAAAAACGAAATCTTTTCTGGGGGGGGCTGGGTGGGGGGAAAAGAGCGGTCACTGCAAAATCAGTTGACGCTTGCGAGTGGATTCGCAAATCCAAATGGAGAGGGGAGATGTGGTTGTCCGACAAGGGATAAAGGGCAACTCAGGAGGGGAAGGGGAGATTGGGGATAAAGAAGATAGAAATAGGAGAATAAGGAAAATGTTGGATGTTGTAGGAATGTTGTCTGGTAAAGAGTTGAAAATAAGAAAACAGAAATGGAAAAGGAGGAAAGGTAATGATGGAGAAACGGAAAGAGAAGATAAACAAAATATAAAATGGCTACGCTGAACTATATGACTCTAAATATTAATGGAATACATAACCAAATTAAAAGGAAGAAACTACTAAATTTACTGAAAAAGGAAAAAATAGATATAGCATTTGTCCAAGAAACACATTTAACTGAATTGGAGCACAAGAAATTAAAGAGAGATTGGGTAGGACATGTAACAGCAGCATCGTATAATTCAAAAGCAAGAGGAGTGGCTATATTAATTAGCAAAAATGTGCCATTTAAAATAGAAGAGGAAATAATAGATCCAGCAGGGAGATATGTTATGATAAAATGTCAGATATATTCAGAGCTTTGGAATCTACTTAATATATATTCACCTAACGAAGAAGATCAAAAGTTTATGCAAGATATCTTTTTGAAGGTAGCTAATACGCAAGGGAACATACTAATAGGAGGGGATTTCAATCTGAATCTGGATCCAAATATGGATAAAACGGGGAAAAAAATTAACAGGAAGAACAAAGTAACCAAATTTATAATTAAATCAATGCAAGAAATGAAACTTGTGGACATATGGAGGAAACAAAACCCAAAAGAAAAGGAATACTCATACTACTCGACTAGACATAAAACATACTCAAGGATAGACCTATTCCTGTTATCAGCCCACATACAAGGGAGAGTTAGGAAAACGGAATATAAAGCTAGACTATTATCGGACCACTCACCCCTGTTATTAGCAATAGAGCTAGAAGACATCCCTCCAAGAATGTATAGATGGAGATTAAACCCCATGCTACTTAAAAGACAGGATTTTAGAGAATTTATTGAAAAACAATTAAAAATGTACTTTGAAGTAAATACGGAATCAGTGGAAGATAAGTTTATACTATGGGACGCAATGAAAGCATTCATTAGAGGGCAAATAATAAGTTATGCAACCAAGATGAAGAAGGACTATAATCAGGAAACAGAGCAGTTGGAAAGGGAAATAATAAACATAGAAAAAAAATTAGCAATAAAGGAAGATACAACCAAAAGAAGAGAATTGGCGGATAAAAAAATAAAATATGAAACATTACAAACATATAAGGTGGAGAAGAATATAATGAAGACAAAACAGAAATATTATGAACTAGGGGAAAAAACACACAAAATCCTAGCATGGCAGCTTAAGACAGAGCAAACTAAGAAAATGGTATTGGCAACAAGGAAAAAAGACAAACAAATTACATATAATCCAAAAGAAATTAAGGAAAACTTCAGAGAATTCTATGAACAATTATACCGAACCGAAAACGAAGGGAAAGAAGGGAAAATAGATGAATTTTTGACTAAAATTGAACTACCAAAACTACAAATAGAGGAACAAAATAAATTAACAGAACCATTTGGAACAGTAGAAATACAAGAGATAATAAAAAATTTACCAAATAATAAGACACCAGGAGAGGATGGACTCCCAATAGAATTCTACAAAACATTTAAAGACCTAATAATACCGCCCCTCCTGGATGTAATCAACCAGATTGATGAGACACAAAACTTACCAGATTCATGTAAAACAGCAATAATTACAGTGATACTAAAACAAGGGAAAGATCCACTCTCACCAGCGTCATATAGACCAATATCTCTGCTAAACACAGATTATAAGATAATAGCTAAACTATTAGCGAACAGATTAGCAGAACAGGTACCGAAAATGGTAAATTTAGACCAAACTGGATTTATCAAAAAAAGACGCACAACAGACAATATTTGTAAATTTATTAACTTAATTCATGCAGTAGAAGGAAATAAAGCACCGGCAGTAGCAGTTGCTTTAGACGCAGAGAAGGCCTTCGACAGAGTAGAATGGAATTACTTGTTCAAAGTATTGCAAAAATTCAGTTTACCGGAGAAGTATATTAATTGGATTAAAGCATTATATAAGGGACCGTTAGCGAAAGTGACAGTAAATGGACATGTATCAAAGCAATTTAACTTAAGCAGGTCAACGCGGCAGGGATGCCCACTATCACCATTATTGTTTGCGCTAGCTATAGAACCACTAGCAGAATCGATAAGAAGAGATAATAATATAAAAGGAATAAAAATAAAAGACAGGGAATATAAAATCAGTCTGTTTGCGGATGATGTGATAGTGTACTTAACAGAACCAGAACTATCAATAAAAGAACTATATAAGAAATTGAAGGAATATGGAGAAGTGTCGGGATACAAGATAAACGTAAATAAAAGTGAAGCAATGCCTATGAATAACGCGGATTTCTCAAAATTTAAGGAGGAATCCCCATTCAGATGGCAAACGCAGGCAATAAGATACCTAGGTGTGCAAATAAACAAAAATCTAGGCCAATTATATAAACTCAATTACAATCCACTAATGAAAAAATTACAGGACGATTTAGAGCATTGGAAAGAGCTACCACTAACACTGATAGGAAGGATAAACTGTATTAAAATGAACATTTTTCCAAGGATACTATACTTATTTCAGGCATTGCCAATACAACTGACAGAAAAATTCTTCAAAGAGTTAAAGAAAATAATAAGGAGATTTTTATGGAGAGGGGGGAAACCGAGGATAGCACTAGACAAATTAACAGAATGGTATAAACAAGGAGGCTTACAATTGCCAAACTTCAAAAATTATTATAGAGCCGCACAATTAAGGTACCTATCAGATTTTTATCAAACAAGGGAAAAACCAGACTGGACGAGACTAGAATTAGATAAAATAGGGGAAAAGATACCTGAACACATATTATATAAATGGGACGAAAAATTGGTACAACATAGAACTTCTCCAGTATTACACCATCTCCTCAATATATGGAAGAAGATTCATGTAGAAAGAAATAAAATAAATTACCAAATACCAAAACTAATATTGACGCAAAATAAGCTACTCCCTTTTACAATAGACAACCTTGCCTTTAGAAAATGGGAAAAAAAAGGGATTAAAAGAATAGAAAATTGTTTTTCAGGAAGTAGATTCTTATCCTTTGAACAAATGAGAGATAAGTACAATATAACGGGAGATACAGCGCTGGCATATTACCAACTGAGATCCTACTTGAAAGATAAATTAGGAAGCAACTTGAGTTTACCAGAGGGAAGTAACCTTGAATATGTGATTACAGATACAATGTTAATCAAAAGATTTATAAAAAATATGTATATTAAACTGCAAGAAAAGGAAAATGAGGAAACAAATGGTAAAACTAAACAAAAATGGGAACAAGATTTAAATATAAAGATAAAAAAGGAAACATGGGAGAAGTTATGCTCTGGAACGATGAGAAATACAATAAATACGAGGCTGCGTATGATACAATATAATTGGTTACACAGACTATACATTACACCGCAAAAGTTAAATAAATGGGACCCAACAGTATCTGATAGATGTTTTCGATGTAAAAAAGAAAGGGGAACAACAATTCATGCAATCTGGACATGTGAGAGAGTAGAAAAATTTTGGGATGATCTCAATCAGATATTAAATAAAATAACAGAAAACAATATACCAAAGAATCCAGAGATCTTTCTCCTAAGTAACATAAAAAATAAAGAATTTGGAATTGACTTGGAGGATGCACAAAAAAGATTTGTTAAGATAGCCCTAGCTGTAGCAAAAAAATGTATTATGTCAACCTGGAAATTGGAAGATAATTTGAAAATACAACAATGGTATATAGAAATGAATAAATGTATTCCATTAGAAAAAATAACATATAGTTTAAGAAATAATATTGAAATATTCGAACAAGTATGGGAGCCTTACATTAAATACAATAGCGAAAACCTACCGGGAACAAACATTACCTAAGTTGATGGAAGGAGAAGAGAAGAAAAGAATGGACTCAGTAGAATTTCTGGTGTATTTTTGTTGAATGACAACATTGTCTAACTGAATTAATGCAACCTAGATTGTATAACTAAAATGGATGAGAGGGGGGGGGGATGGGGGGGTGGCTTGGGAGGAGGGAGGGGGGAGGGAGAAAAAGTCACTGTAAATGTGTGGAAAAGAAAAAGTGTATATCATGGCTATTGTGATTTATGGTGTGAAAAATAAAAAATTTAAAAAAAAAAAAAAAAAAAAAAAAAATAAAAAAAAAAAGGCTAGGCCTCTGACAGCCTGTGACCAAAACAAGCAGGGAGATTAAATGTTCTTGGTACACAGATGTCCTTTCGTCAGATAACAACATCTCTGGCCCCTTGGTGGAATTTATCTTATGTCTGCTGATTCTAAAACACAAGCAGGTTCTCAGACTTGCAGAACCCAGAGCTGCAAGTTTAAAAAAACAGGTTAGAATCTTCCATTACAGTTCCAGGAGTAAGTATGACAAGGTGGAGTGAAACATGAAATTCTGCAGATGATGTAGAAACACAGAAATGCTGGAGGAGCTCTGCTGGTCTCCCAGCGTCCATAAGAGATAAAGATATATTACCAACATTTTGGACCTGAACCCTTCTTCAAGGTACAGTATAAGCAAAAAACAGGAAAGCATTTGAATAAAGTCTGAAGAATGGCATGGGGAAGAGTCCAGACTAACAGTCACAAGGTGTTCATTGGATGTGATGAGTGGAGAAGTGAGAATTGATTTTGGCTCTGTGAAAGGAGACAGAGGAACAAGGGAAGAGAGAGCACGCGTGCTGGGGGAAAGGAAGCAAAGGGATGAAAGGAGAGGTGGGGTTTAATTAAAACCAGAGAACTCTATGCTAGTGTCATCCAGATGGAGAGTGCCCAGGTGGAAAAGGAGGTATTTCAAGGTGTCAGAGAGTTGCAGTCTGTCCTTTGCAATGTATATTTCAGTCTGCCAGATTAGCATGGGGCAGCCCTTGTCTGCAGGTTTGTTGATTAATTTGGGATTGGCACCGTGAGTGGAGTGCTACATGTCCGAACAAGGTGAGGTTGGATTGGGTAAGGCAGTGAAGAAGGAAGCTGGTTAATTTAATAAAGGGGAATTAAGCATAAAATGGTCCAGAGAGTCAAAAGGCTTGAAGTGGCTGTATAATAGGAAAGGAGTGTTGGAGATAGAATAAGGTGTCATGAGGAGGGGTTGGATAATGCTTATTACTCCAAATATGATGGGAAAGTTATCTGTTTCTCAGCCACTAATATGGACTGCACTTCTGATATCTACCTAAGACAGTGAGATCAAATTTTTAATTCCCTGTGCACATTGATTATGTAAGTCTGCAATATTCTGCCAAATTGGGGGCCAAAGGCATGTTTCAGGTCAGAACTCAGTTGTCTGCAGGGAGCATTAATTGACATGGTCTGTTTCACACTTCTTAATGAAGCCGATTGTCTGTGTCCTTCACAGAATTAACCAACATAATGTTCATCATTCAATCTAAAAGCAAATGAAATTGATTTCAAAGCATCGGGCAGAAAGGTGCTTTTTTCTCTGACATACTGGGCAATAACTTTTCCATTTTTGCTATTCTTTTGAGGTATTATGTCAAAAGATCAAACCTAATACAAAATTTGCAGTGAAAATACAATGAAATGCCCTGACATCATTGCTTCATGGATTAAATGCCATACAGCTAAGAACATAGTTTTCAATAAGATCTTGTTTTGACCATCAAAAGAAATCCATTGATGTTCAGTGTTACTCTACGCTTTGGCAAGTTATTAACAGGTTGAACAAGTCTGTAAAAAAAATGTAATATTCAATAATCTGCAATAGTGAAGAATAATTCTCCAGGGAATAGAATCAAATTTGGACAACATAAATACCTTGGTTTGCTGAATAAAATTTCATCTCTGGCATACAAAAATAATAACCTTCAGGCATAATCTTACTCAATTTTTAAGTCTTTCATCCTGATACGTATTTAACCCAAATTATCGTCCATGCATATTATTTTCACAACTGTTCCACAGACTATTGATGTCCTCAGAGGAATTCAATCAACTAGTCTCTTTTTGGGGGTTTTTGCTGACCTTGTATCCATTTTCAATGCCTTTCAGCCATGGTATCTTGATAGAGAATCTCTCCTCCCATTGCTTGTTTCTGAATTGCCTCATTTCAGTCTACATTAAATTGTATTAGCATTGCATTGGTACCTGTGTGTCTGGAGATAGGACAGCGGGGAGTTATCCTGCCTTGATTGCTAGCTTCACTTTCCTCCGAATGCTTACAGCCTTGTGGGCACATCTTTCTCTTTGACTAATAGCATACTGAATTATTGATGTACATTTTACTCATCACACCTGGGCTGCTTCTTTGAAAATATCACAATTAATTTTGCTCCCACATAGTCTTGTTACTTCCCTCCTTGTGCATCCATTCTATTGCAAACCATAATTGAAACTATTTCAACTATCCTTCAGGGAAATAGATTTCAAATCAAAACAACCCACAGGTTCAACTCATCTTTTATCATTCACCTTAAATTTATGTCCTTTGGTTATTATCTCTTCTGCCTTAGAAATTGTTTTAAATTTTTTTTTAATGGTTTTGCCTGGGTTGGAGAAGATGCCTTGTGAAGCAAGGTTACTGGAGCAAGAGCTTTTCTCTTTGGAGCAATGAAGCATGAGAGATGACAATGGATGTATACAAAAAGAGGAGGGCCATAGAGTCAGCACTTTTTTTTTGAGACAACAATAGAAAATAACAGAGGACATCTGTATAAGGTGAGTGGAGAAAAGTTTAGGGGAAATTTCAGAGTCAAGGTTTTGAACACAGAATGTGGTGGATGTCTGGAATGCATTGCCAAGTGTGGTGGTGGAGGCTAGTACAATATGGATATTTAAAACATTTTTAGATAGGTAAACCAGTTTACCTATCTCAGCTGCACCATTTCATCGGATGCAAGGATCGACAACGAGATAGACAACAGACTCCGCAAGGCAAATAGCGCCTTTGGAAGACTACACAAAAGAGTCTGGAAAAACAACCAACTGAAAAACCTCACAAAGATTAGCGCATACAGAGCCATTGTCATACCCACACTCCTGTTCGGCTCCGAATCATGGGTCCTCTACTGACATCACCTACGGCTCCTAGAACGCTTCCACCAGCGTTGTCTCCGCTCCATCCTCAACATTCATTGGAGCGACTTCATCTCCAACATCGAAGTACTCGAGATGGCAGAGGCCGACAGCATCAAATCCATGCTGCTGAAGATCCAACTGCGCTGGGTAGGTCACAACTCCATAATGGAGGACCATCGCCTTCCCAAGATCGTGTTATATGGTGAGCTCTCCACTGGCCACCGAGACAGAGGTGCACCAAAGAAGAGGTACAAGGACTGCCTAAAGAAATTTCTTGGTGCCTGCCACATTGACCACTGCCAGTGGGCTGATATCGCCTCAAACTGTGCATCTTGGCACTTCACAGTTTGGTGGGCAGCAACCTCCTTTGAAGAAGACCGCAGAGCCCACCTCACTGACAAAAGACAAAGGAGGAAAAACCCAACTCCCAACCCCAACCAACCAATTTTCCCTTGCAACCGCTGCAACCGTGTCTGCCTTTCCCACATCGGACTTGTCAGCCACAAACGAGCCTGCAGCTGACGTGGACATTACCCCTCCATAAATCTTCATCCGCGAAGCCAAGCCAAAGTGATAGGTACATGGGTGTTAGAAAAAGAGTGTGATGGATGTGAGATAGATTGTTGTGGAGTAAGTTGACATAGGTCAACACAACACTGTGGGACAAAAGGCCTGTACTGTGCTGTAATGTTCTATATTGAGACTTAATTAATTGAAAATTTTATTTAATTATTATTTTTTAAAATCAAAAGCTCTATCTATTATATCTTCATTTCAATTACTTCTCCATTTAATTGAGATTCTATGCCATAGCGTCAGAGAGGCACAAAGCATAGAAACAGCTCATTTGGCCCAACATTGGCCATTGGTTGACCACTGAATGCACATGCAAGGGTTACATTTGAACTCATTTTGCTGCAATTTCCCCATGGTCTTCCAAACTTTGGTGATTCAAATGGTCATCTGGGTATTTCTCAAATGTTGAGAGAGCACTTGGCTTCACGGTCCTCTTCAGCTGAATGCTACAAATTATAATCACCCTCTGGGTGAAAAAAGTAATCCTCAGGTCCCCTCCAAATCTCTTACCGTAAACAAATGTCTTCTAATTTTATATATTTTTAAAAAATTAAGTTTTTTTTGTCAAATAATACCAAGTTGAATGAAAGAGGCTCTTCTGTGACCAGGTTATCTCTAGTATTAGATACAGCTACACATGGAGCATAATTTACTGAATAGAGGATTACAGAGGAAAGGAAAATCAATTAGTACCAGGTATGGATAGCATTAAAGTAGTTATGGGGTTCACTCAGGGCTCTCATGGCTGCAGTAAAGAAACAGCCTTTAAGTCTATTGGTGAGTGTTCGAACACTGTTAAGCCTTAGCCTGATGGGAAGTGGGAAAGGGTAGTATGTCTAGGGTGTGATGGGTCTTTCAGCATGTTGGCTGCCTTTCTGAGACAGCAGGAGGAATACATGGAGACCATAGAGTGGAGAAAATTTGTCATTATATTCTGAGATGTGTTCAGTACCTTCTGTCCTTGAGCAGAATAGATCCTATATTGCGATGCATCCAGTAAGTATATATCTCTGCTATGGAAATAAGGCAGTTACTTATTATTTGCTTCATTTATACACCTATAATTTTGTACACCTATATCAGGAACTTTGCTCCCTTCCTCTGGTCCAAATAAAACAGGCTTTCTAACTGAAACACCACCTGAGGCAACATCCCAGTGAATCTACCCTCCAGTGCAATCATGTTATTTCTGTATTGAGATAACCAGAACTGCATACAGGGCTCCAAATTTATCCTGTACCACTGATAATAAAGCCAAGTATCCAATGTATTTTCTTCACTGCTTTATTAGAACAGTGCAGTACAGAAAACAGGCAATTTGGCCTTTCTAGTTTGTGCCAAACTATTGTTTGCCTGGTCCCACTGACACACCCATTCCACATCCCTTGCATCTATGCACTTGTCCAAATTTTCCTTAAATGCTAAAATTAAGCCGATATTCAGCACTTCAGCTGACAACTCATTCCATATGCCTGCCACTCTTGGTGTGAAGAAATCCCCCCTAATGTTACCCCTAAATGTATTGTCTTTCACTCTTAACCCATGTCCTCTGGTTTTTTTTTCACCTAACCTCAGTGGAAAAGGCCTACTTGAATTTACTCCATCTATACCCATCATAATTAGTCTCATCAGCAACAATGAGTCGCACCACAGAGCGGAGGTGGAAAATCTCATGAAATAGTTTGAGAGTAACAACCTGAGCCTCAATGTGGACAAGATGAAGGAGATGATCGTGGACTTCAGGAGGACCAGGAATAACACCCTGCACTACACATCAACAGCTCTGTAGTGGAGAAGGTGGAGAGCACCAAATTCCTTGGAGTTCACTGAACAAGTGACACTCCAACATCTCCTCACTTGTCAGGAAGGCACATCAGTGACTGCACTTCCTGAGAAGACTGAGCAGCAAAGCTACCAGCCACCATTATGCCTATCTTCTACAGGAGCTCTATCGAGTGCGTCCTGTAAGGTAAAACATCATGAGATGGGAATGTGTAGGGAGTTACCCTGTACAGGGCAGTAACAAGAAGGGGAGGTGTCCTTGTACTCCTGTTAGGTAAAACATCATGAGATGGGACCGGAGAAGGAGTCACCCAGTACTAAGGAGTAACAGAATGCATCCTTGTACTTACAAGATAAGAGAGACATTGATGGATTGAGAGGCAGGAAGCTAGCAGGGAAAGGATAGCAACAGTTTTAGTCATTGGACAAGTAATGATATGATGATGTTCTAAGCATGTATCCAAGGGTATAAAAAATCACCATTTTGCTGATAACGGCAGAATGCATTCTCCGACTAACTTTGTTAGTCGCAAGTGTTACAATCCGGTAATAAAGAACAAAGAACCCTGATTTCGACTCAGCCTGGTGTTTGTCTCACTCATTCATGAACAAAGCAGACCTAACAGTCCTGGCCGGCTGGCTGCATCACAGTGTGGTACAGTTGCTGCAGAGAAATTGATAAGAGGTCAATCAAGAGTTTCAAAGAGGATCAATGGAGTCTCTCTCCCCCCCCCTCCTCTCTCCCCCCCCTCCTAACACCCCCCCCCCACAAATCGATGTGATCTAACTGGATCATGGGGTGCGCAAAATCAATGAGGACCCCTTCCATCCCACACACAGTTTCTTAGCTGCTCCCATTGGGAAAAAGATACAGGACTATCAGAGCCAACACCACCAATATGAGGAATAGCTTCTTCCTATGTGCAGTGAGAATGCTGAAGGAGCAAAGGATTTGGTCATACTAACCATCTAAGATTCTGATATTCATGAAACAATATTCATTTATTAATTTGTATAGATTGTCTGTATATGTGCTATGATTGGTTTTATGGCTGCATGTTTTGCACTGAGGACTGGAGAATGCAGTTTTGTTGGATTGTACCTGTGCACTCAGATGACAACAAACTTGACTTGTTCATTTTTAATACCTCTATCAAATCTCCCCTCATTCTTCTTGTGTTCCAGTTTCAGGGATTCCTGGAGTTTATGCCAAGGTACCTTTCCAGTAAATTGTCTCCACAACGTCTGTAGAGCCTCATTATTTCTTAAAAAGTAAGCTCCTGACCTTATTAATTTATTAAGATTCAGCATTTCTATCTTGTCTCCAAGGCCACAAGATGCTGGAAATCAAACATAAAAAAAACAGAAAATACTGGAAATATTCAATAGGTCATGTCACATCTGTGGAAACAATATTAACATTTTTGGTCAAAGCCCCTGTATAACTATTTTATCAGAGCAGTTCTGAAAAATGGTATTTGACCTGAAATGTTAACTGTTTCCCTTTCTACAAATCTAGTCTGAGTATTTCCTGTTATTTTTTCATATAAATCTGTCCACTTCATCCTTTTTCCTCACCTGAAGGCTAATAACATCTTAAAACAACCAAATCACTGTGATTCATTCCAAAGTGATTGAAATTACAAAAACAACGAAGAGCTTTGCAGTGCTACTTGACTTTTATGTCTGCCTGAACACTGCTGTGTTGTACTCCTTTCAGGACTGCCAGTGGCAGATTCATCACTAGGATGAAACCAAGGGGCCCAGAAGAGAGGAAGGCCCGATAGCAAATTGGTTATAGCATTCATTGATTCAGCTCAAAATGTTGACTGTTCTTTTTTCCTGCTCTGTTGCTCTTGCAGATTGTGTTTAGATTCAGATCACAGCATCTGCCACCTCCTTGTGTGTCTCTTGTCCATCGGTTGTTAATGGTGAAAGCTTCCTGCTGACTGGGCACATTCAGCCCTTTAGCTGGCATGAATTGGGGATTGGATGACATGCATATGTGGATCTGGGTTTGCATGCCGCGCATGTATGTGTGAATTGCTGATAACCCAAGGCTCAAAACAATATTTGATTTAGGTTTGAAGTAAATCGGAAAGCTGAGAGTAAAATGTTTATTCAAAAACTGAATTCATTAGATGCAAATCGTGCCCCACAGTTCAGGTAGCCTGGGGTGGGGTGGGGTGGGGGGAAGTTCGGAGTCAGAAGCTCCAGAGTGCGGTGAGCTGAGTGAAGGGTTCAGAGTTGGGGCATCAGAAGCTCCGGTATGCGGTAAGCCGAAGGAAGGATTCAGAGTCAGGTATCATACCATTTTTTTCAGTGCTTCAACCCACTGAAGGGAAATAGTTGATGGTCATTGGGATGTATCTGGCAAGAGATTGACTGCATGAGGTGTATCCAAATACTGTATATACATTTGCTTTAGAATTTATCTGTCCTTAATCATTGCTAACTGTTCCGCTGAGTATTCATTTTCGGCATTGAAGAGGATCAAAACCTATTTGTGCTCAAAATAACCAATGAGAAATTTAGTTTTCTGGCACTCATACACATGTAAATCAACTTCGATCTGTTGACACTTTTGTAAGCCAAAAACCATGGAAGTACAAATGTAAAGAAAATAAAAAATAAATTAATAAAGGCTGTAATTCATATAATATAAAAGTAGTCCATGTACATCATACAACGATATGCTATTTAACGTCACTTTATTCTATTCAATGGGTAAGGGGGGCAAGGTCAATGGGAGCCTTAGTAAAGCTCAGCCTGGGGGCCCGGCTGGTAGTCAATCCACCACTGTGCTCTGCTATTTTTTCCTCTCACATTCTGGTCTTCATTTTGGCTTGAATTTGCTCATTGGCATGTTTGTTGAGCTTGTTTCACCCAGGTAAATAATATCAGGAGGATGCTCTTACCACTAACATGCAACTGTATACATTAATCTCTTTGAGCACCGTCTCCTCTCTCCACTGCTGATAAACAAGATCCTGTGCAATACAGGTGCATAGGATATTTCCAAGTACAAGTTGCCAACTTCACACGTGAATGACATGGATTCTAGTTCTGGCTGCATCAAAATTTTGTATGCCCCTGCTTTAATGACCAGAAATTTTCCATTCACAAATCACTGCCAAGAAGAATTCACCAGGAAGGACTTTGAGGGGAAAATATTAACTCAGTCAATAGTGTTGCAAACTTTTGGCATATGGGGATTTGGCAGTGTGTGTACTGTTATGGCTTCTACTCTCCAATAGTTTAATCCTGGGGATTCACAGGGGTAGAGATCTCTTACCAACTACACCTGAGTGAGAGACACAGACAGATTTATGCTCAGGTTTAGTTCTGCAGAAAGGATTTTAATAAACAACTTTGCACTATTGTTGGAAGTAAGATGCACACAGTATTTGACTAGTTACCAGATTGAATACATAGAAATGCTTCAAATGTGGCAAGAATACAAGAGCCAAACTTTCTTTAATGTCTTAAGCTCTTGGACACAGCTTCCAAAGATAACGTCATACCCTATCTTATGGATCATATTGCTTCAAAAGAAGTGTTGGGAATCCCAAGTACAAATGTCATGAAACAACTTCAGATGAAGTCCTATGCAGTATACAGAAGTTCTGGAGCAATTTACTGGGTCTATTGAAAATAAAAGGCTGTCATTGTTTCAGGACTGGACACATTAAGGTGTGAAGAATTTCAGGTACTGCACTATAACCCGGCATCTGCAAATTCCTTGTTTACTCTTAGATGAAGCTAAGTGCACCAACTTAAATTAGCACCATTGGATCATTGGAGCCAACACAAAGGCTGGGAGGTTCGACAGCAACTGACCGGCTGCTGGCTTGTGAGGAGGCGACTATTTGAGAGGCATTACTAAACAAAGAATCCTGACCCGAAACACTGACTAACCATTTTTCCCCCATGGATGCTATTTGACCTGTGGGGTTTTTCCATCCCCTCTCTGTTCAATCAATATTTGTTTGCCTCTCTTCCAATAAAAAGCCCATAAGATACTTGCTTGGGTAGAGCATTGGCTGATCAGAAGGAAACAGAGTTGAATAAAAGGATACTATTCTGTTTGGCTACATGTTACCTGTGGTGTACCTTATATTTTGGTGTTGGGACCACTTCTTATTACTTTACATGCTAATAATTTGGATTGCAGAATAAATGGCTTTGTTGCCAAATTTGCATGATACAAAGGTAAATGGAGGGGCAGGTAATGAGGAGGAAATGGAGAGACTGCAGAATGACAAATTTGGAGAATGTATTTCATTTGCCAATTTTTTGCACAGTGTCTGAAGTCAAACATTGTTTCTACTTTGGTAGAAACAATAAAAGGGCAGACTCCAATTTGGATGGGGAAATATTTCAAAATTCAAAGATGCAAAAGGACCTGCGAGTCCTCATTGCAGGATACCCTAAAGTTTAACTTCCAGTTTGAGTTTGGTGAAGGCAGCGCATGCAATGATGACATTCATATCTTGAGGAATAGGATACAAGAGCAGGAATATGATGTTGAGGATTTATAAAGCATGGGCAACGCCTCACTTATGGGGTACAGTTTTGGGCTCATTTTTTAAGGAAGGATGGTGAGGGTTCAGAGAATACTTAAAAGGATGCTTCCTGGAATGAAGGAATTAGCATATGAAGAACATTTGACAGCTCTTGGATTGTACTCCTTGGAATTCAGAAGATTGAAGGGAGACCTCAATGAGCTTTACAAATGTTGAAAGGCCTAGACTGAGTAGATGTTGCAAAGGTATTTCCCCAGCACAACTTCAGGATTGAAGGGCACCCATTTAGAACAGATCAATAGGGATCAATCTAATTCAATACTCAAACATGTATTGTGAATTTGTTTCTATGTTAGGAATTTTTAATTAAAAAAAAACCTTTGTTTTAACTAGTGCTCTCAATTTTTTTGACCATCAATAATTGATCAATCTTTATATGGAAGGAAAGGGTTTCTTTCACAAATTTATTGAAGGAAGGTTGCTTAATGTCTTTTGAACAGCTCGCAAGTAAATACAACTTACCAAATACTCATTGTAGATTGAAAGAGAAAACAGAGATGCAGAGAAATTTCTGTAGCCAGAGAGTGGTAAACCTCTAAGACAGTGGTTCTCAACCTTTTTCTTTCCACTCACATACCACTTTAAGTATTCCCCATGCCATAGGTTCTTTGTGATTAATATGGGATTACTTAAGGTATTATGTGGGTAGAAACAAAAAGTTTGAAAACCACTATTTTAATCATATCTAGTTGACTCGTTATGTGCACAGTTTCATAACTTGAAAGGAAATGGGCCAATGACAATTTTTCTCAAGCAAAATATTTCATTAACAATTGGGTCGAGAGCAGTGATTCTTGACCTTCCCTTCCCATTTACATACCACCTTAAGGAATCCCTTACTAATCACTGAGCACCAATGGCATAGGGATTCCTTAAAGTGGTATGCGAATGGAAAGAAAAAGGTTGAGAACCACTGCTCTGAAATTTGCCGCCACAGGAAACTGGAAGTCCAGGTTGCTGGGTGTATTTGTGGGAGAGATTGATAGGTATCTGAATAGAGTATCAGAGGTTATGGGGAGAAGGCAGGTGAGTGGGGCTGAATAGTAGAATGTATCAGCTCATGATAGAATTTCAGAGCATAGTCAATGTGCAAAGTGTCCTACTTCTGCTCCAACATCTTATGGTCGAAATAAAACACAAATGTTTGCAGATACCACGGATGAAGTATAAACACAATGCTGGAGAAACAGGGGGAAGGGAAGGGAGGGAAAATGGAGAATAGGTTAGCATAAACTGGAGAAGTTGATGTTAATGCCATCTGGCTGGAGAATGCAGAATGGGATGCAAAATTGAAATGGTTGGTCACTACATCAGTGAGACTGGGAGATCACTTCACTGAGTACCTTCGCTCTGTGACCTCCCAGTGGCCAACGATTTCAATTCTACATCTCACCCCCAATCCCACATGTGTGTCCATGGCCTCATGTATGATCCCACCAAAACCACCTATAAATTGGAGGAACAACACAATTTTCCATCTGGGCACTCTCCAGCCAGATGACATTAACATCGACTTCTCTAGTTTCTGCTGACCTGGTCTCCATTGTCCCTTCCCAGTCTTTCCCTCAGCTCTCCAACCCCCTTCTCTCTATTCATTGAGCCATCCCTCCTTTCTCTACCCATTACCTCCAACCTTTTGGAACTGTGCTCATTCCCCCCCCCCTCCTCTTACCTTTTTGTTTGACCACTTACTAACATTTTTCCAAACCTTGACAAAGAGCTCAAGCCTGAAACATTGGTTATGCATTTTTATCTTTATCAAACAGTACACTGTTTGAACGGTTGAGTTTCTCTGGCAGTGTATGTTCACTTATGGTCTTAAGTGCCAGTAGTTACTACATCGTCTCTAAGGAGTTTGTACGTTCTCCCTGTGACCATGAGGGATTCCTCCAGGTGCTCAGTTTTCCCCTTGCCCTTCAAAAACGTTCAGGGCTGATAGGTTGATTGGATGTATTTGGGCAGCATGGACCAGAAGAGCCTGTTACCACGCTGTATGATCAAATTTATAAATATAACTGACAGTAATCCATCCGAAGAAATATCGTATGATGAAAGAACAACAAAGGATTTGCTGGAATTAAACCAAATCTGTGGTTGTACTTATCCGGAAAGATTGTACATGATGTTTTTTTTAACCCCTTCCCCCACCAATGAAAAATTTTATAGGCAGCACAAATGTCATGAGGGGTTGAATAGGGTTGATTTCTTTAGGAAATTTGCATCAACAGCTATAACATAATCCTTGGAAAGTTTGTTGAATGGTTCAGGAGAATTTAGAAAGTGAATCTCACTGTTTCAAAAATTAGAAGAGAGTAGCATAAATATATTTAGATACATGGTTGTTAACACAGAAAGGGTAAAGAAACATGCTGATTGGGGTGAATGAGGAGCTTATACAGTTGCATAGACGTGGCCCATTTCTGTTCTATAAATAATAAGCCAGACCTCTAATAGTGCAGGTCTTTTTTTTCCAGTAATCCTCTGTATTGCCAGTCGAGATTGTCTGCTGAAGCCTTCAGAGTGGAGCCTGAACCTATAACCTTATGATTCAGAAACAAGTGTGGCATGTCAAAGTGAAAGTTGCTATCTTCAGAGAAAATGAATACTAATCAGGCAAGCAGACTTAATAAGGAATATATTTTTCAAAGAACATTTAAAATCTGGCAGAACAATTCTTGTGTAATTCAAATGTTCTCTAAGAACACTTGCCACTCTATGTCAGGAACTTGCGTGAATATCAATCACCAGGTCAACAAGTTTCGCACCTCTTGACAGGTTTTTGATAATGTCAGAGTTGACCATTAAGGAGCAGAGTGGTCCTCAAAATTTAAACTGCATGTTAACGATGCAGGCGTTTGTTAATGAGCAGACTGCCCAGCAAGTTCAGCCAAATATATGGTATGAGATGTGAATCAATGGAGCTTGCTGGTTGATTCATATTGATCTGTTGCTTGTTTTGAACAATAGACATGTTTTTATTAAAAGTTTTCCCACTATTTTTAGTAACTTACTAGATTTTGACACGAATTACTCATTAAATGTTCTTCTGAGTTAGGGCCAGAAATCAAAAGTGTCACCACCTTCTTAATGATACATTAATTACTTTACAATATCAATTAACTGTCCCAACAAGGAAGCAATTAAACTGTTCAATTTTTCAATAGTTTTATTTTCCTTACTCTTATATCCCTTGTATTTATCTCCCAGTTTTTTTAAAAACCTTTCCTGCTCTATTTTTTTCCTACTCTGAATTAAATTTAATTCACCCGCTCTACTTCATCATTCTCTACGCTTTCATTTTTTTCTCAGTCTCCAGCAGTTGTCATTAAGGAGGTGCCTGATTCACGGATGTTCCAGGTATTCAGTTGCCCTTGATGAGTTCAATTAGATGGATCTTCTGTCTGGTGATGGAACGTAATTGTGACCTGGAAGGTAAAGGTCAACCAAAAACTTTGCCCCTGTCAGGTCTACATGATTTGCAAATTATTTGGTTGGCTCAGATAACTATCATGCAATTGAATTACATAGTTTCATGTTTTGTGCATCGTTTAGTGCTCCATGAACAATAGGGCATTCTTGAAAAATGAAAGCAAGTTGCATGCTGTATAGTACAATTTTGCTTGTGATCTTTTGTTAAACAGCCACGTACAGAAGCAAATTTGCCGATGACACCACGGTCGTCAGCAGAATTACAGACAGCAATAAGGAAGCCCAGAGGAGAGACATAGGTCAGCAAGTTGAGCGCTGACAGAAGAAACCTTGCCCTCAACAATAGCAAAACCAAAGAGATGATTGTGGACGCAAGAAAGAAATCAGAAGAGCACAAACCAGTCCTCAAAGAGTCAGCAGTGGAATTCCTGGGTGTGAATATCTCTGAGGATCTGTCCTCAGCTTCCATCTTGATGCAGTCACGAGCAGCTAAATTTTGTGAGGAGTTGGAGGAAATTTAATACGTCACTTGAAGACTCAAAAACTTCTACCGGTGTACTGTGGAAAGCATACTGGCTGGTTGCATCACTATCTGGTACAGAGGTGTCAATAGGACAAGAAAAAAAGGGAAGGGCTGTTAACTCAGCCTGTGACATCATAGGCACCCCACTTCACTCCATTGAGAACCTCTAAAAGAGGCAGTGTCTTAAGAAAGCAGACTCTATCCTCAAGAACCCTTACCATCCAGGCCATGCCCTCTTCACTCTGCTACCATCGGGACAAAGGTCCAGGAGGCTGAAGACGAGCACCCTGTGGCACAAGGATAAGTTCTTCCCCGCTGCCATCAGATTTCTGAGTGAACAACCTCACTTTGTATCTTTCTCTTGCATTATTTTGTAATGTAGTTTATAGAAATATTTGCCCTGTAATGCTGCCACAAAACATATTTCATGACATGTTCATGGCAATAAATTTGGATTCTGAAGCATACGATAATGTGCAGTGTCCATTTCGATGCCATCTCCAGACTTTAAAATTGCACACATACTTCCTCAGACCCAAGGCTCCTGCATGACTGAGCTGGCATTACTTTACATTCCATCAGGCTCTAATTCAGCACAAACACAAATAGAAAATAATTTCAACTCGTGGTCAGAATTGTCACCAAGCTAAAGATATTATGGAGGGCAGAGACAATATAGCCTGAACAGTGTTCAGTGACTAGACTGCTAATATGGACCAGGATTAATAGGGTCACTGGAGTAAGAGAGAGCTACTTAGAACATAAAGGATTGCTGTTGAATTAGGGAAGTGGATACATTGAGTTTTTGGGGTATTTGGTCAGAGGTAGTGGGTTTGATTGTCAAACTGAGCGTTCAAAGCAGAGCTCAGGAGATGGCAACATATATCAAGCGAGATTCTTTTATTGTCAGGTAATAAAACAGAAAATATAATTATACATGAAATTTCCTTTAGTCTACTATAAGGCAGACAAAGTCATCATTAGTATTGCTCATCACCCCTTACAAGAGAGTCTCTTTGAGTCACTGAGTGTCTGTGGCTTCACCTTAAGCACTCCTGCAGCCACGTAGATGCCTGTTCTATCTGTTTGCAACCCAAGCTCCAAATCCAAACCTCCAATACGATCAGCAAGTCTTTGGGAGCCCTTCTTGCCCTCAACACCCTCTCAAATTCAGGTTCCAATACCCAATTCCCATGCAGATCTCCTGCAGCCCAAGCTGGTGTGAGCCCTTTGACCACAAATCACCGACCGCTCATAGCCAGTGTGGGCCCTTCAACCGCTGAACTCTCTGCTGGTTCCTTGCTGTAGTCACTGTCCTGTGGGGCTAACTCCTCTACTTTTCCTTCTTAACAGAGGGTGTTCTCCCTATTTCTGGTGCCCTGCACCAGTCAGCTAGTCCTGGGAAGTCTGAAACCCCTCAAAGCTGCTGCCAGCCCAGACGCCACTATATTGGGCACTGACCCCCACCACAGTTGCAGAATTTTAAATGTAAACAATCAACTCTTTCTTTTTAAATTTTTCTATTTTTCACACTATGAACCATAAATCACACAAACATTTCCCTCTTTAATATATTGTCATTTTCTCCCCTTTTAACCCCCCCTCCCTACCTACTAAACATTCAACATATACAATACAATAAACCCATTAAACAATGTTATCACACAATGAAAATAAGAAAATTGTGTCATCTATTTTTACACACTGGGTCAGTTCATTTCGTCTTCTTCTCATTCTATCATTTTAGGGGGTGGAGGTCCGCGGAAGGCCCTCTCTGTTGTATTCCATGTACGGTTCCCAAATTTCTTCGAATAATGTGACTTTATTTTTTAAATTAAATGTTATTTTTTCCAATGGAATACATTTATTCATTTCTATGTAGCATTGCTGTACTCTCAGGCTTTCTTCTGATTTCCAGGTCGACATTATACATTTTTTTGCGACAGCTAAGGCTATCATAAAAAATCTTTTTTGTGCTTCATCCAATTTGAGGCCCAATTCTTTACTTCTTGTATTACTTAGAAGAAATATCTCTGGATTTTTTGGTATGTTGCTTTTTGTGATTTTATTTAATACCTGATTTAAAACTTCCCAAAACATTTTCACTTTCTCACATGCCCACATTGCATGTACTGTTGTTCCAGTTTCCTTCTTACAGTGAAAACATCTGATACTGTTGGGTCCCATTTATTTAACTTTTGGGGTGTGATATATAGCCTGTGTAACCAATTATATTGTATCATGTGTAACCTCATGTTTATTGTATTTCTCATAGTTCTGGAGCATAGCTTTTCCCATTTTTCATTTTTTATCTTTATGTTTAGATCTTGTTCCCACTTTTGTTTGGGTTTACAGCTTATTTTCTCATTCTCTTTCAGCTTGATGTACATGTTTGTTATAAATCTTTTAATTATCATTGTGTCTGTAATCACATATCAAAGCTTCTTCCTTCTGGTAATCTCAATCTGCTTCCCAAATTGTCCTTTAAGTAGGTTTTCAGTGGTGCTATGCAAACATTGTATTGTGAGTTATACCATATTCGTACTTCATTTGTTTAAAAAAATAATAAATTATTTCCCAAAAAAACAATTTTCTATTTTTTTGATCTCCTTTCTCTCCCATTCTCTAAAGTAAAGGTTATCTATTGTGAAAGGGATTAGATGATTTTGGGTCAATAATAATTTTGGTAGTTGGTAATTCGTTTTTTTTCCTTTCTATGTGAATCTTCTTCTAATTGTTGAGCAGATGGTGCAGTACTGGTGAACTTCTATATTGCACCAGTTTTTCATCCCACTTAAAGTATACATTCTGGTACCTTTTCTTTCTTTGGCTTGGCTTCGCGGACGAAGATTTATGGAGAGGGTAAATGTCCACATCAGCTGCAGGCTCGTTTGTGGCTGACAAGTCCGATGCGGGACAGGCAGACACGGCTGCAGCGGTTACAGGGGAAAATTGGTTGGTTGGGGTTGGGTGTTGGGTTTTTCCTCCTTTGCCTTTTGTCAGTGAGGAGGGCTCTGCGGTCTTCTTCAAAGGAGGTTGCTGCCCGCCAAACTGTGAGGCGCCAAGATGCACGGTTTGAGGCAATATCAGCCCACTGGCGGTGGTCAATGTGGCAGGCACCAAGAGATTTCTTTAGGCAGTCCTTGTACCTTTTCTTTGATGCACCTCTGTCACGGTGGCCAGTGGAGAGCTCGCCATATAACACGATCTTGGGAAGGCGATGGTCCTCCATTCTGGAGACGTGACCCACCCAGCGCAGCTGGATCTTCAGCAGCGTGGACTCGATGCTGTCGACCTCTGCCATCTCGAGTACTTCGACGTTAGGGATGAAAGCGCTCCAATGAATGTTGAGGATGGAGCAGAGACAACGCTGGTGGAAGCGTGCTAGGAGCCGTCGGTGATGCCGGTAGAGGACCCATGATTCGGAGCCGAAAAGGAGTGTGGGTATGACAACGGCTCTGTATATGCTTATCTTTGTGAGGTTTTTCAGTGGGTTGTTGTTCCAGACTCTTTTGTGTAGTCTTCCAAAGGCGCTATTTGCCTTGGCGAGTCTGTTGTCTATCTCGTTGTCGATCCTTGCATCTGATGAAATGGTGCAGCCGAGATAGGTAAACTGGTTGACCGTTTTGAGTTTTTGAGTTTTGTGTGCCCGATGGAGATGTGGGGGGGGCTGGTAGTCATGGTGGGGAGCTGGCTGATGGAGGACCTCAGTTTTCTTCAGGCTGACTTCCAGGCCAAACATTTTGGCAGTTTCCGCCAATACTCCCCTATTTTATCTAGCTCTAACCTCGGCCAATCTGGTTTTTCCCTTGTTTGATAAAAATCTAATAGATATCTTAATTGTGCTGCTCCATAATAATTCTTAAAGTTTGGTAGCTGTAAGTCCCCTTGTTTGTACGATTCTGTTAGTTTATCTAGCGCTATCGTCGGTTTCCCCCCTTTCCATAAGAATTTCTTTATTATTTTCTTTAGCTCATTGAAGAATTTCTCTGTTAAGGGTATTGGCAATGATTGAAATAGGTATTCTATCCTTGGGAAGATATTCATTTTAATGCAATTTACCCTTCCTTTCAGTATTAGTGGTAAATCTTTCAAATGTTCTAAGTCATCTTGTAATTTCTTCATTAATGGCTGATAATTTAATTTGTATAGATGGCCTAGATTATTATCTAGTCTAATGCCTAGGTATCGGATTGCTTGTGTTTGCCATTTAAATGGTGATTCTTTCTTAAACTTTGTGAAATCCGCAATATTAATTGGCATCGCTTCACTTTTATTTGCGTTGATCTTGTACCCGGACACTTCTCCATATTCCTTCAATTTCTTATGTAATTCTTTTATTGATAATTCTAGTTCTGTTAAGTATAGTATGATGTCATCTGCAAATAGACTGATTTTATATTCCTTCTCTTTTATTTTTATCCCTTTTATTTTATTTTCTGTTCTTATCAGATCTGCCAAGGGTTCTATAGCTAAAATGAACAGTGAGGGAGATAGTGGACATCCCTGCCTAGTTGACCTGCTTAATTTAAATTGGTTCGATATATATCCATTTACTATCACCTTCGCCAATGGTCCCTTATATAATGCTTTAATCCAATTAATATATTTCTCTGGTCGGTTGAACCTCTATAGTACTTTGAATAAATAATTCCATTCTATCCTGTCAAAGGCTTTCTCTGCATCCAAAGTAACCACCACTGATGGCGTCTTATTTCCTTGTACAGCATGGATTAAGTTAATGAACTTGGATATTGTCCGTTGTTTGTCTTTTCTTAATAAATCAAGTTTGATCTAGTTTTACTATTTTTGGTACACACTTAGCCAATCTGTTTGCTAATAGTTTTGCTATTATCTTATAATCTGAGTTAAGTAGAGATATTGGTCTATACGATGCCTGTGTTGGTGGATCTTTCCCAGTCTTTGGTATTATTGTAATTATTGCTGTCTTGCATGAATCTGGCATGTTTTGTGTTTCTTCAATCTGGTTCATTACTTCCAGGAGAGGAGGAATTGATAAGTCTTTAAATGTTTCATAGAATTCTATTGGGAGTCTGTCCTCTCCAGGCATTTTATTGTTTGGTATTTTTTTTTAATATAGCCTATATTTCCTCTGTTTCAAATGGTTTTATCAATTTGTTTTGCTCCTCTTCTTGCAATTTCAGTAGTTCAATTTTAGCTAGAAACTCATCTCTTTTGTCTTCTTTCCCTTCATTCACAGTTCGGTATAATTACTCGTAGAATTCCTTGAGTTTTCATTGATCTCTGTTGGGTTATATGTAATTTGTTTGTCCTTTTTCCTTGATGCCAATTCCATTCATTTAGCTTGTTCTGGTTTAAGCTGCCAAGCTAGTAATTTGTGTGTTTTTTTCTCCTAGCTCATAATACTTCTGCTTTTCTTCATCATGTTCTTCTCCACCTTTTACATTTTTAGTGTTTCTTACTTTATTTTTTGTCTGCCAATCCTCTTATTTTTGTTGCATCTTCCCTTGTTGCTAGTTCTTTTTCTGTACTTACTATTTTCCTTTCCACCTGTCCTCCTTCATGTTAGTTACATAACTTATTATCTGCCCTCTAATGAAGGCTTTCATTGCATCACATAATATAAATTTATCTTTCACTGATTCCATATTTATTTCGAAGTACATTTTAATTTGGCACTCAATTAATTCTCTAAAATCCTGTCTTTTATGTAGCATGGAGTTTAATCTCCATCTTTCTTGGTAGGATCTCCTCCAGCTCGATTGCTAATAACAGGGGTGAGTGATCCAATAGCAATCTAGCTTTATATTCAGATTTCATAACTCTCCCTTGGATATGGGCTGACAACAGGAACAGGACAATCCTTGTGTATGTTTTATGTCTACTCAAATAATATGAGTATTCTTTCTCCTTTGGGTGTCGTCTCCTCCATATATCCAAAAGTTGCATTTCCTGCATTGATTTAACCATAAATTTGGCTACTTTGTTCTTTTTGCTAGTCTTTTGTCCAATTTTATCCATCTTTGAATCCAAATTAAGGTTAAAGTCCCTTCCTATCAATATATTCCCCTGCATATCTACAATCTTCAAAAAGATACCTTGCATAAACTTTTGATCCTCTTCATTAGGTGCATATAAATTGACCAAATTCCAAAATTCTGAATATATCTGGTAGTTTATCATTACATACCTCCCTGCTGGATCTATTATTTCCTCCTCTATTTCAATTGGTACATTTTTATTGATTAATATAGCTACACCTCTGGCTTTTGAATTATATGATGCTGCCGTTACGTGCCCTATCCAGTCTCTCCTTATTTTCTTATGTTCCACTTCAGTTCGATGCATTTCCTGCACGAATGCTATATTAATTTTTTCTTTTTGCAGAAAATTTAACAGCCTCTTCCTTTTGATTTGGTTATGTATTCTGTTAATATTTATAGTCATATACTTCAACATGGCCATTTCTTACTTTGTTTACATCTCATTTCCGCTTCCTCACCACCACCTTTCCCCTTTTCCCCATTTCCATTTCTCAGTTTTCTTTTTTTGAACGCATTGTACAACAACACTTCTAAAACATAAAATATTTCAACCATTCCCACATCAAAAATTCCCTTTACCCCAAGTGTCCCCTGCCTCTCTCTGTCGCCCCTTGTCCCTTGCCGGGACACAACTCCCCTCTTCATTCGGACTGTGAACCAGTTCGCAAGTGTCAATTGATTTCACAGTGACTGATATTCTCTCCCACCCAACCCCCTCCAGAAAAGACATTCATCTTCACATTACAACAAAGCTCCCCCTCGTTTCCTCTCTTTTTCTTATGTTTTATTTATTTATTATTAATTTTTTACCCCCTCCTCTCCCCCCCCTTCTCCCTTACTTCCCTTTTCTTCCCTCCTTTAGTTCTTACTTGTACATTATTTTTACTTCTTTATATGTAGTTTGTCATCATTCTTTGTTCTTGTTACATCTCTTCATCTCTCTTTCTGTCTTGCAGGCATTCTGCAAATTCTCGTGCTTTCTCCGGATCCAAGAACAGTCTGTTTTGCTGCCCCAGGATAACTATTTTAAGCACCGCTGGATATCTTAACATACATTTATAGCCTTTCTTCCATAGGATCGATTTTGCTGCATGAAACTCCTTCCTCTTCTTCAGGAGCTCAAAACTTATGTCTGGGTACAAACATTTTTTTTGACCTTTGTATTCCAGTGGTTTTTTGTCTTCTCTAATTTTATTAATTGCCTTCTCCAATATATGTTCTCTTATCGTGTATCTCAGGAATTTTACTAAAACGGATCTTGGTTTTTGTTGTGACTGTGGTTTCAGGGCTAGTGTTCTGTGTGCCCTTTCTAGTTCCATTCCTTCCTGCATTTCTGGCATTCCCAGGACTTTTGGGATCCATTCTTTTATAAATTCTTTTATATCTTTGCCTTCTTCATCTTCCTTAAGGCCCACTATCTTTATATTGTTTCGCCTACTATAGTTTTCCATTATATCCATCTTCTGAGCTAACAACTCCTGTGTTTCTTTAACTTTGTCACTTTCTTCCAATTTTCTTTTTAAGTCGTTCACTTCCAGTTCTGCCGCCATTGCACGTTCTGCCGCCATTGCACGTTCTGCCGCCATTGCACGTTCTGCCGCCATTGCACGTTCTGCCGCCATTGCACGTTCTGCCGCCATTGCACGTTCTGCCGCCATTGCACGTTCTGCCGCCATTGCACGTTCTGCCGCCATTGCACGTTCTGCCGCCATTGCACGTTCTGCCGCCATTGCACGTTCTGCCGCCATTGCACGTTCTGCCGCCATTGCACGTTCTGCCGCCATTGCACGTTCTGCCGCCATTGCACGTTCTGCCGCCATTGCACGTTCTGCCGCCATTGCACGTTCTGCCGCCATTGCACGTTCTGCCGCCATTGCACGTTCTGCCGCCATTGCACGTTCTGCATTTTCTAATCCTTTCCCTACATCTGTTATGACCAACTCTATTCTACTCACTTTTTCTTCTGTACTTTTCATTTTACTAAATTCTAGTGTCAGACATTCTTTTAGTGCTTTCATTTGTTCTTGAAATTTGTTTTAATCTATGTACTGTCCATTCATTTTACCTCCTATTCCTCTGTGCAGAGCTTGGTGTTCTTCTTCTTCTGTGTCTGCTCTTGGGTTTGTGTCTTCTATTTCTCTTCCTTGTATCTGTGTCTCTTTCGACTTTCTTGTGGAGCTGCTGGTCTCAGTTTGTTGGGTATTTTTTTTTCCATGGCATCTTCTGGGTTGGTCATCTGTTGTGCCTCTAGTTTCCTTTTTTCATTCTCACCCCTCCCGTTCCCGTTGTTTTCTTTATCTTCCAGCTGGGAGCCCTGCTGTTGGGACTCTCTCAGCTATTCATGCTGTGGAGTTCCACTCCATAGCCTGTCCCCCCTCTAGTCTGTGTTATCCTTGTCGTGCACATCGTGCATGCACAATTCCTCACGCATGTGCAGTTGCGCACCCGTTTGGCTCCGTGAGCCATTTTTGCAGTCCTGCGGTTAGTGGATCACGACCCTGCGGGGTCTCCACTTACTTCGGGGAGTGGGCTCCTCTTTCCACGGCGGGTCCCTGTTTTTTCGTGCAAGTTATGCCTTCACCTTTCTCTTCCGGCGTCTTTCTTTCTTCTTTTCTTCCCATTGTTTTTGGCTTTTCTTTCTTGGGTGCCATTTTCTCCATATCTTTATCTTTTATTTGTTATGATTTGTATGTCTGGGGCTTTGCTTTTTCTTCACTTTTTTCCCTCTTTTCTGGAGAGGGCTGGTATTCTCCTACTGCCCACTACTCCATCATGTGACTTCTCCATAAACAGTCAACTCTTAATGGGATATTTAAAGCCTGTACAGAGCTGTCAGCAATTTGACCAGGGGGTTAGACCTTGCACCTGCTCTCCCCGACTCCACACCAACAGCAAAACTGCCATTATAACTCAGGCAGCACTGTAGTGATTGAAAGACTGACTGGTGGAATTTACTATATCATGCAATGTAGCAATTGTTACAGTGGGTGTTCAATGAAGAGGTAGAATGGGATAAATAGATTATTTTAGAGGACTTACCAGAGTCTGATTTCAAGTGTTGCTCTAGGCACGTTTCAGTGTATCCCTTTAAAGCGGTGCTGGAGCAGGATTCACGGAAGGTATGAAACAAGAACAGCCTTTGGACAGCACACTGTAAATGTGTGACTCAATCACAGGATGGCATCTGAACTCTGCACAAGACTGGATGCCACTGCACATGTCCAAGGCAGTTTTCTGGACAGTCTGCAATGAAAACAGAAATGAAATCTTTCTGATCCTCGCTACATGTCCCCAGTCTTCAAGACTTTCAGTTTTCAAATAAATTGCATTATGCATTCCTCAAAAATGTGACCAGACAATTAACTTGTGTATCTACTGATTGGGTTAATTTTATTTTTCTAGCTCTGAGTGAAAATTTCATTACTTTGGTTGTGCACTTCCCTATGTTATTTATTTATTTTGCTGGATTCCAATGTGACAAGAGGTGGGGGAGGTGGTGATAGAGCCTCCACAGTTGCCTCCACCTTTCACTTGCCAGCTCTGGCACCTCCTCCTCCCCTCTCTATACCACCCATCTTCTCTTTACACTCCAAGTCCTGATCCTGGGTCTCAACCCAAAACATTCAGTATCCCCTTTTCCTCCACAGATCCTGCTCGAGTTTCAGCAGTTTATTTTTGCTTCAGATTTCAGTCGTCTCTTGTGCCTCCATCTTCTTTAGCATTGCAAATTAATTTGAACAAGTGTAATGTCTCTTGGCTGCAAATTTTAATTGTAAATGCTGGCCTATTAACATTGATCACAAGTGCCAAACTACATTCATTTTATTTTTAAAATTTTTTACACTATGAACCATATCAAAATACATACAAACATTTCCCTCTTAAATATACACAGTGGCATTTTCTCCTTTTTTTCCCCCCTACTTTTCCTTCCTCCTTCCCACCCCCCTCCAAACCCATTAAACATTCAACATACACAATAACTACATTCATTTTATTGAATTGGTTTTTTTTCCTGATTTATAACTGCTGAGACTTGTAATTCCTGATTTTAGTTTTCTCTTTTAAATTAACCAAATATTTCCAACAAAATTCAAATTAATTAGCAATAAAAAAAACAATAACCTGTTACTGCAGAGGCAACTGGTGTCATTCACTTGAGATTTTCATGGTTAAGCATTTCACCAATGGTTGCAGAGATTTTTTTTTTGAAACTTTATTTAAAGATTTTATTACATGAATAAAACAAAGAAATTACATTTAAAGAAAAAATAAAAATGAAGTAATTATTGCAACACAACATTAATAATCTAACTTAAATCAATCTAACCCCCCCCATTTACATGACCACTAAAAAAAACTATAAAAAAAAAACCACCCTTCCCCCCAAAATAAAGAGTGAAGAATTAATAAAGTTAGTAATATATATAAAAAAACACTCACAAACAAAAAATAACAAGTAAAAATATTAATTAAAAAAAAGTTATCAATGATTGCAGAGTTGATTCTTCCAATCTTACCACCTCTTTGTCCTGAGATTGACCTTTTCCTGCTCTTGTATACACTTGTCCCCAAAAATTCAAATGATTGGTGACATACTGAAAGAATGGAGGTTTAGGCAGGGCAGACGACCTTAAAAAGTGCAGCTCCATTCCTTTGAATGCACTCCCTGGCCTTAATTAAGGTGCTGTAATGGCAGGTCCTAATGCTGATGGATCCATATAGGCTTTAAAGAGCCTGTTAAAGGAGCAAACAGTTTGTTTTAATGTCCACAGGATCTATGCCCAAGATGGCAGTGCTGTGCAAGGTTATATACCATGAGGAGTTGCAGACTCCAGGGGAGCAACAGACCAGTACAGCATGCCAAAAAATGGGGAGAACACCTCATCACATTAAGGAGAAACATAGCAGATGACTGTACAAGGCAGTGACCATGGCAGCAGATTGGTGAGGAGCTTATTGTTTGAGGTGCTAGACCAATGGTTCTCAACCTTCCCTTCTCACTCACATCCCACTTTAAGTAATCTCTATGTCATAGGTGCTCTGTGATTAGTAAGGGATTGCTTAAGGTAGGATGTGAGTGGGAAGGGAAGGTTGAGAATCACTGTTCTCGACCCAATTGTTGCTGAAATAGTTCGCTTGAGAGAAATTGTCATTGGCCCATTTCCTTTGGAGTTATGAAACCGTGCACATAACGAGTCAATGAGGTACAACTAAAATAATGGTTTTCAAACTTTTTCTTTCCACCCACATACCACCTTAAGCAATCCCTTACTAATCACAGAGCATAGGGAATACTTAAAGTGGTATGTGAGCTGATGTCTATCACTCAGCTAATCCTGTATGAATGAATGGTCTGTGTCTGTCGGAGATTCAGCTGGGAGCAGCTAAACCGTGGTGGTGACACAGGAGACTGTGGATGCTAAAATCAGCAGTTAAGTCCAAACTGATTGAGGAACTAATAAAATATCTGCTGAAGTACTCAGCATGAAAAGCAGCATCAGTCAAAGAACAGGATGGTCAGTGTTTTGGTACAAGTTTTGATGAATAGTTCGGACCTGAAACATTCACCTCTCTTTTTCTCCCACTGATGCACTCGACCTGCTATGTTCCCCCAGTAGTTGTACTTTTGCTCCAATTTGTAGCATCTGCATGTATGATAATGCTGTATCTCAGCAGGTCAAGTGCTGCAACATTCTATTCATTAGTCCAATGTTCACTGAATGCATACAGTTTGCTTCAGACTGCAGCCATTCTGGGAAATTGACAAGGGGGTCTAGGAGGTAAAAATGTCAGAACGGGAACATAAGAAATAGGAGCAGAAGTAGGCCATCAGGCCCATCAAGCCTGCTCCACTGTTCAATAAGATCATGGGCGATCTGATCATGAACTCAACCCTCATTCCCCTTCTGAGCTTTTTACACAGCATGTATTCCAGGAAAATGGGAATATTTTCCTGGAATGCAGTGGCTGTATAAAAACAAACATTGACCATCCCTTTCCCTCTGCAGATCCTGGTCGACCTACTGAGTTCCTCCTTTTTTGTGTAAACAATGGCTGCCATCTCGGTCACAATCTGCCCGATTCTCTTAATTTAATTGATTTTAATTTTTAGTTTTACAGAGCCCACACTGCCCAAATGCTATTCTGGCCCATGAGCCCGCGCTGCCCAAATACACCCATAGGTTTTTCAAAGATGCAGGCAACTTTGTGCTGGGGTTTTGCCACCTGCTCCAAGGACAGATGCTAACTGTTTGTCTGATACTGCAAGTCGTACTTCCTTGTTCTATTCTGGTATGGGCTCCTGTTGAAGACTGAACAAAGTATAGGTTTCTCTCAGGACTGATAACTGGCTGTGCCACAGTACCATTTTGACCACCTCCCCCCCCCATCCCGTGAACTTCTACCTCCCAGTCCTACCAGGAAACACAGAAGTCACTGAAGCAAGTTTGAGAAGAGCAAAGTATGTCATCACTAGCTTAAGCTGATGCCAGCTTTGGAAACCAGGATTACCAAGGACATATTAAGTTAATATAAATTTAAATTTTGACATACAGCACAGTAACAGGCTCTTCCAGCTCACCAGTCTGTGTTGCCCAAATACCCCAATTAAACTACAACCCCCGTACATTAAACTACAATTAAACTACAACCCCCTGTACATTTTGAGAGGTGGTTTGGGGGGAAAGAGGGAGAAAGAGAACCAGAGCACTCAAAAGAAACGGAAAATAAACTCCTTACAGATAGCAGTGGATTCTAACCAAGATCGCTGGCACTGTAATTGCATTGCACTAATCTCTACGCCAACTGTGCCACCTGTACATCAATCAAGCACCTCTATGCTAACCATGCTGCAGTGGAAGAGGGTGGTGAAGGTGGATTAGTCATAATCCATCAGTTGTATTCATTCTTCTTTCTTGTGATCTATCTGGCCACTTACCTCCATACATTCTTTGTTTATGCTTGTTATTCATTTCTCCTTAACATACATGTAGAAGCTCTTGGTGTCTTTGGTCCTTGTTAATTTATTCCTATATTTTATATTTGTTAATCACTGTTTTTTTTTTAAAACCACCTTTTAACAGTTTTCAAATCCCTTATAATCAGGCCAAGAACTCCTGTTGGTAATATAGTACTCTTATTTTAATATTTTAAGTCTTTCTTTTGATCACAGATAGATTTGTATTTTCATGAAGTTTTTATTTCTCAATGGAACATTTCTTCATTGAGAGTTGACTTTTTTGTGCTTTTTGATAATCTGGAGGCTAGTCTTTCAATGTAGTTTTATGATTTCTCCATGTCTTTATTTCAGTTTTTAAGACTTTAATGTGCCATACTCAAATTTAGCGTAGAAATCTAACACAACACAATAATTTTGCCTCAAACATCTCTAAGCAGGAGATTACTAGGATTATTTAGATAAGACCTGATATGAAATAATCTGCTCTTTTGTTAGTTCTTTGACATTTATCTCCAGGAAACTGTCCATGATCTTACTGATTAATAGAGCATCCACAAATGTTCTTGAAAGAAATGGCATTCCAATTGAGTGCTTGTCCAATCTCCCACAGAATTGTGGTTTATTATTAGAAAGATTGGCAGCTAATTTTACATTGCAATAAATCTGGTGTTTCACTGTGAGCTTACAATAGTATTTCAAACACGAATTCTTTCATACAGACAGTGATGTCAGCTCCCATGTTTAGCAAGTTTTACCCAAGATGACAAATGAAAGAAAGCAGAGGCCAAGCATTGCAAGAAATCTGGTTAAGGCTGTCACAAGCACAATTCCAATCACACATTTTATAGTTTCATAATGAGACACTGAATCATTTATTGGTCCAGGTTGTTTTTACAAATGCTATTATTGAGGTTTTTTGTTTCAAAAATAAAATTTGTAATGTTCAATCTGCACTCCCAAAAACCGGTGTGTTGGAATATGCAGAACAACCTTCATCTGCATCAAAGTGGTACATTACTGAGGGAAATTGGTACAACTACATTAAAACCCCTGGTATCCAGCCCTTATGGGGATTGGTAGATGCCAGATAAGTGTATTTTTCTGGTTGCTTGAGGCTTACTCTTACAATGCCCAACTTGTACACCTGCATTAAGAATAAAGTTTTTAAAAACCCAAAAATAATACACTGTACTTACTTTGAACAAAATTCATTTGCATGAATATATAAATCTTAAAGCACTTTATTCTATATTCTGTCACATTCTTTAAATTCATTCCATCAACACTACATCTGCAGGTTCCCCCCCCCACCCTCCACAGAGCTACCCAATATTTAAACCCATCCCCTACCCCAGGTTTACAGATAAAGCCTGTGACTGGGGTGACTCTTACTAAGCAGGGATAAAGAGGCACTTTAAGAGAATCGTCCCAATGTCGAGTAGCATCAACCACCTCTTTCTGGCTCTGTAGAACTGGGTGGGCCAAACCTGATGCTCCTGGCAGGAAACATTTCAGACTCCATAAGGAAGGAAACCATCACCCTCATCTTCAAACAGAAGGTGGAGAAGGAGGAGATCAGGAAATGGAGACCCATATCATTGCTAAATGTCGACTAATCCTATGCAAGGCCATCACCAATTGGATCAAGCCTGCTCTGGGGTAGATAAACCACCAAGACCAAACCTGCATGGTTCTGGCCAGGAATATTTCTGACATCCTCATGCCGTTCAGGGACACCATCACTTATGTGCAAGACAGGGTGGGGGTTGGTGGACACCTGCCTGGTCAGTTTAGACCAGGAGGCGGCTTTCAGTTGGATACATGTGCATTATGAATGTGCTCTCCAAAATGGGCTTGGGGAGGGAATCCAGATTTGTATTAAACTGTTCTGCACAGGTATACATAGCACAGTCCAAATCAATGGCTGAGAAACAGAAAGCTTCCCTATCATCTGGAATGAGAGAAGGCTGCCTGCTCTCCCCAGTCTTATTTGTGTACTGCATAGACCCCTTTGGTGAATCTCTCAGGAAGGATGAAGGCACGAGGAGTGATGTGGCCTGGTAGTGGAGGCACTCAGGTCAAGACTTCCCTGTACGCGAATAACCGCTGACTTCTGTTCAGATTCAAAATTGTTCTGGAGACTGATCAGAATATGCAGGCATTTTGATTCTGCATCAGACGCTGGAGTAAACTGGAAGAGTGAGACAATAGTCTTCGGTAACTGGCCTGACTGGTACACCATTTCCTTCACAATCAGATCTGACGACCTGAAAGTACTGGATATCTGGTTTTGAGGGGTTGAAGCATGCAACAAAAATTGGCCAGAGGGGATCACAAAGGTCCACCAAAAATTGGGTCTGTGGGCATGGTGCTCCCTCTAAAAAAAGGGAGAGAACCTGGTCATCAGGTGCAAGGTGTTCACGGTACTGATGTACATGGCAGGTGTGATCCATACCCTAGCAGTCACCAGAACAGTTTTCTGATTCTTATGGGGGACCAAAATGGATAAGATCTAAAAGGGTGCCATGTTCAAGTTGCCAGACAATGGGAGCAAAAGCATACCCATCATGGCCCTTATCCTGATGATCACCTTCATGTGTGGTTGCATTACACTGTGCAATGAACCAAAGTATGAGACCACCAAGTGCCACTATGTGCATGTCCCAGGTGCTGCAAATGATAAGCCTGGCCCTGTTGTGGCATAATGTCCTAGTCAGCTAGACTTTGCCACACCACCTATCCTTTGTGAAAATGTTTTTCCAGGACACCACCTTCAACCACAAGGCCATCAGCAGTGGTCAACACAAAATGTCCTGCAGAAACAGAGACAAGGATTCAATTGATCCGGTGGGATGATTCCCTGAGCAGAATGTCCAGGTCATCTGATGGAATGCCTCATTCTCATTGCACACAAACAAGTACCAGGGCTAGGCCTGCCTGGCAATAAAAGGAGGCCTCCAAGTCAGATCCTCCCTGTACAACAGAAGCATCACACAACCCTCCACACATTGTGAATCTGCATGCAAACACAACAGTTGAGGACAAAGTGTTCTTTTACAATTTTAAAAGGATGCAGAGGTCCTCATCACTCCCAGCCGTAGCATAACAGAGGATTCTCTGATCTACTGACTGTTCCTGGGGTCACATTGAGTCAACAGAAAACTGCTACAAGACCATCAACTCAGTGAAAGATGCACTTTGGTCTGCCTAAAATCTGTTGGTCTTTCAGCATACTGAAAGATCAGTCTGGGAATGCTGTCGACTGGCATATTCCAAGCTGCAGGAGTACGTGCTAAGGGCCGTACTAAGGCTTGGTGCAGCCAACACGAGGGCACTGTGGGGAAGGACTACAGTCTCTAAAGTAGTCCCATTACCAGACATTGAGGGGCTGAGACAGAGTGGAAGCCCCTCAACCAGCAGAAGGGGAGAAACGACAAGGTGCCACAGTGATGTATTTAGAGAACAAAAGTAACAATGTGCATTGATGAGAATGCATAGATAAAATTGACATTATGGGTGTATAAAGACTTTGAATGGTTTTATTCTTGGTAAATAATTTATTGTGAATAAAGTATATTTTTGGTTAAAGTTAAATCAACCAGCTCTTCATCCTGGGCGGCAATTGCTGTTAAACACAACTTTGTTCAGTCAATTGCTATGAACAAAGCACTCCGCTGGCTGAATATTTGCTGCCATCTTCAAAGGTTTGTGTTTCTTCAGAGAAATTTACAAAACTTGCACATTATCTTTACCTCTTATACATTTTAATTAAAAAAAAAATTCCTCATGCAACCAGCACAAAAATTGAGGCCATCGATTGCTTGAATTCCCGATACCAGGAGTTTTACTGTATTTTATTTTATAAATATGAGGCACATCAATGGCTCCACCCAAAGCCTGAATATTTTTCCTTACTTCCATTCAACTTCCAATCCATGCATGGTGCTCTGCAGTGTGAACAAACAAGTTCAAACTACGAAGGATGTACTACAGGCCTTAATGAGCTTAAAATTTGCACACAAGGATCAGTATCCCTTCTGGCTCCATGTGCTTTACTGCCGACACAAGGGCCATCGTGAGCCTTTATGTTGGGCCAGTGATTGGCAGGGAGTAGGTGGGGCCAGTAATTGGTAGGCAGTATACGGGGCTAGCCTCCCAGGTCACCCTCCCCAGCAGGTAGTGGGCCACTCCCTGCAGTAGGCAGGTAGGAATGCAGACAGGCACAGTCCAGTGGTTGTTTCACCACACCATGGCTTTTTTTTTAATCTTCCCCTTCATTTCATCCATTATCTTCTCCTATTGTTCCTCATTTTCCATTTATTAAGGTTCCTTTTATTGTCACAACATAATATAATATATTTCAACTTTTGTCTGCAGCAAGGCAAACGAAAAGGCACCATGTGCATTGCCAGAAACACCCAACAATAGGAGAAAGTCCCTTCAGAGCCATCAAATGACCATGGATTTGGCTCCAGCATTCCCACAGCCTCTGCACAGGCACCTGTACAAACCATTGGCCACCCAAGCTCAAGGTCCAAACCTCCAATATGATTAGGAGACCTTCAGCACATTTTTGCCTTCTGAACCATTTCAAATCCAGATTCCAATATTTGATCCCCACAATTCAGTTTCCAGCAGCCTGCAGCACGTGTGTGTCCTTCAACCACTGAACCCCTTGCTGGTTCACTGCCATAGTCACCTTCCCTGTCGGGTTGTCTCCCATGCTTCTCATTCACAACGGTGGGGGGGAGGGAGTGTTCCCCATTTCTGATGCCCTTTGCCAATTCCCTGTTCTGCTGGATCTGCAACCCCTCTTGGTTTGCTGCCCAGCATAGGTGCCATCATATTGTGGTGTTTAAAACCTGTACCAGGCCATCAGCATCAGGACTGAGTAGTAGGACCCTGCAGTGCAGCGCTGTCTCTCTGCTCCCTGCTCTCCCAAGTCTGCACCAGTAGCAGCACCACCATTTTTTTTTTTTTTTAAAAACTCCCATTTCTCCCAAATAATAACTGCCATTTCCTTTACCTTTTGCTAATTTTACCATACTTCTTCTCCCCCCCACCACATCATTACACATCCTCTATTTCCCCTATTGAATTCCTTCTTTCCATCGTTTTCTCACTTTTCCAATTCTCTCAACTCTTAATATTGGCTATCACCAATCTAATTCATCCCTTTTCTCCCTAATCCAATGGCATTGAAGTGCTAGTTAATCAGTGCAAATATTTTAATATAAATAAGACCCAAAACTCTAACCTTCGAGACTTTGCTCGTGTGGTGGTCTCAGATTTTGTTTTACATTGGATAATACACCTATCATGCATTTATTTTTACTTTTTTGCATATTCCAGTAATATACTGTACATTTTCCAGTAAACTCAGTACAATTAAGTGGAGCAATGAAATAGATAATCACTATGGAGTCCATCTCCCTCCACCTGTATCTACACACATTCCTGATCCCTGGTATTCTGCCCTCTGGCTACACATACAGCCTACAGTCCAGAACCTGACCTCAGCTGGATGCAACTTGCCCTGAATGCACTGTCCACTTACCCTCTGGAAGCTCAGTGCACAATCTGGGTTAATTAGTGAGGCAAATGCAGGATTTGCAATGCATCAGAAGCCAAATTATCAGACTTTTATTGTATTGTAATTTCTCCAAGCTAATTGGCCAAATGAAGCAGCAAAAACAGGTTCAGAATCTTCAGTGCACTGTTAACCTGCCCCATTATTTTAGGTGGAAGTAGCACATTAAATCTGGCTATCTACCGATTTACATCAGTGCTGCACACAAATTATGTAAACCAGAAGATCACACCGGAATCCTGAAAATCATGATCTGCTAATACCACAAAGCTGGGTTGTAAAATTTATTATTAGAGTACATGTTTTAAAGTGGAGATGCAAGGCAACTCCAATAGATTATAGGAAACTATTCTTGAACTTGAAAAAAGGTGAGAAGTAACACTGTAGAAGAGATCTGACAATCTTCCAACAGCGAGGAAGTGGGGGATACAAGGAGGAAGAATGATGTCCTGTTTTGCATGGTGTCAGAAGATCTCTCAGAAACACTGCAAAGGCAATATAAACACATGACTGTTCTCATAATTGTCAAGAATTGAAGCCTGGAGGGTGAATGAGTGCAACAAGTGGTTCAATGCACTCATTATTGCTGGTCAAGATCAGTCTTTTCTTTTTGGCTTGGCTTCGCGGACGAAGATTTATGGAGGGGGTAAAAAGTCCACGTCAGCTGCAGGCTCGTTTGTGGCTGACAAGTCCGATGCGGGACAGGCAGACACGATTGCAGCGGTTGCAAGGGAAAATTGGTTGGTTGGGGTTGGGTGTTGGGTTTTTCCTCCTTTGCCTTTTGTCAGTGAGGTGGGCTCTGCGGTCTTCTTCAAAGGAGGTTGCTGCCCGCCAAACTGTGAGGCGCCAAGATGCACGGTTTGAGGCGTTATCAGCCCACTGGCGGTGGTCAATGTGGCAGGCACCAAGAGATTTCTTTAGGCAGTCCTTGTACCTTTTCTTTGGTGCACCTCTGTCACGGTGGCCAGTGGAGAGCTCGCCATATAACACGATCTTGGGAAGGCGATGGTCCTCCATTCTGGAGACGTGACCCATCCAGCGCAGCTGCTCATGCTCAAGATCAGTGATGCATCTTTAAATGTCATATCCTATGAACTGTAAGACTAGCTTCAGGTACTGTTTAATTCATCTCACCCTAGCACTCACTGACAATATATCCTCATCAATCTTAAATGAAACCAACCAGCCTACTCCTTCAGTTCTGAGGAAAGGTCTTCAGCTAGAAAACATTAACCATTTCGCTTTCCACATAAAATGCCTACCCTGCCTGCTGAGTTTTCCAGCATTTTCGGTTTCCTTCCATTAATATTGATTTGTACACAGCATTCACACAGTTCAGTCCATTGACACTTAATACTGATTCAATTCGAGCTTGCCCACATTTTGAGCCATTCCATGACATGTAGTGTCACCCAAACACAAGTACAATCTGCACATTTCCCTTAACACTGTGAGCAAAGGTAGTGTCTAACTATAGATTGCAACTATTGACTGGTAGGGCACAGACACAGAGTCATGTGTCTGACACTGCCAACGATACCTGATATCTTTGGAAGGAGTACTGAAATTAAATGTATGAAGTCCTGAATTAAGTCAGATTTATTCACAAAAAAATTAATATTTACTCTCTCCAATCAGGTTCAGGGCTTTGTGCTCTGAAGGGTACCTGTTAATTGTTGGCTCAATAAGATTCTCTTCTTTATTCAATTAACACAAATGACAAAATATTACAATTCCTTAACACCTCCTGAGCATTTGGTCCAAAAAGTCTAAGCAGTGTATACTTTACAATGTAAAATTGTGGTTAGTTTTCTATTCAATGCTTTCTATCCAAAATTAAAATAAGTAACCTTGTCCAAAAATAAGTTAACTTTTCATAAATTATTTTACTTTAAAATATTTTTATTGAGTTCAACAAAAATCATTTACACATGGTATACTAATGATAACAAATCATATCATAAACATGTCAATTAGAAGCATAATCCATATAACATTATGTATTTCATTCGGGACCTTAAATTCTACAATCAAATTAAAAGAAATCAAATCACAACTCATTAGGTCAAAAAATATGGAATACAAAATTTATACAATACACAGAATTCTGATATACAAAATGTTTTCTACTTCTCTAATGTGATCACGCTCTGTGATACGATTCATAATCTGTAAAACCTCCCTTTATTTATTCATAAATTTGATCAAATGGATTAGAACAAGTTCAGAGTCTGATAATGGAAGTTTTTGTTTTGAGATTTGAATTTATACAGAGATCGAGTCTGCCCAACCTTTCGATACATCATTCAGAGTACAATGTAGATGTAGCAAAGTACTTTGAATAAAATTGAAGCCATCCATATGGAATAAAAATTAATTGAACTGAAGTAGAAATGATCTCTTTCAATATTTGTGTTTGTGGGGCATTTAAATAAGTTTAGATGAAATGATGTCTTGTATAAATCTACATACCGTAAACAGAATTGCAAATATTTTACTTTTTAGTGATAAATGTGTGCATGGGATGAACATTTCCAATGAAAGAAAGTAGGCAGCCCAGTAGTGCATCTTGCAGACGTGCACACAATTATTTCAAAAGTGCTAACATGTGCTTATTTCCTCATTGGCTGAGATCATGAATGACAAGCTGGCATTTATTGTTCAGCCCTCATTGCCATTAGGTTCATTCAAAAGGCAGTTAAGATTCAACATAGTGGAGTTCAAAAGGATGTGCAGATCTTAGCTATTTTTTCATAATTCTATGTTTCTATCAGATAGAAGCAGAGAGGTCAAACCATTGTGAGCTGAGAGGAGGACAGGAAAATATATATAGCGTCGAGATTCAGGAGGTGGGGGTTGATTTAAGACTATTTCCCACAGACTTCCTCATGGCTTCACCCTCTAGGCATTTCTCCCACACCCGTTTTCCTATAGTGACATGGATCCATTCCAGGTCTGCAGCAGATGCCATCTCACTGGCTCTACACAAAACCCCAGAACAACTAGTCAGCAAAGATGCATACATCTGGATGCTCTTTATTGACTACAGTTCTGCATTTAACACCATCATTCCTTCAAACTCCCAGACCTGGGACTCAACATCCCATTGAGTGGATCCTGGTTTTCCTCACTTACAGACCACAATCAATGTGGATTGGTAAGAACATCTCCTCCAGAATCTCCATCAATACTGGAGCACCACAAAACTGCATAATTAGGCCCCTGCTCTACTAGTTTTACACCCATGACTGCAGGGCTCAGTACGACAACAACATCATGTACAAATTCGCTGACGATACCACAGAAGAGGGTTGTATAAAAGAGGTGATTAGTTAGCATACAGGAAGGAGAATGAAAAAAAAACTTGGCTGAATGATGCAACAATCTTGCATTGAATGTCACAAAAACCAAGAATATTTCAGGAAGGGAAAACCAGACATGCATGATCCAGTGATCATTGGGGAACAGAGGTGGAGAGAGTGGGTGTAATGATAGTGATCATGGCTGCAATGCAACTAGCAATGCCTTTCTGTTTGATGCAACATGGCTGCCAGCAGGGGGCTGAAAAACAGTATGCAGAGCTGTAATGGAGGCTTGCAGCCTCATGGCATGATTTATGGTGCTGTTTACAAAACTTAAAAGAAACTTTTCTATCATTCATATCTTGTCTAAGAACTCACACAGACAAATACAAGATGAAACATGGTGTCAGAAGTGGGATGAAGGAAATACATTAAAAAGGTAAAATCTAAAGTCAGCAACTGATCAGTGAAGATAAGCTAACAGTGAAAAATGGAAGGATTACATCCACCAGTGAAACTTCAGTTGACAGGTAATGTGGCTGAAAATTGGACCAGATTAAAACAATGTTGTATTTAGTGGCAGTCAGAGCTGATGAGAAAAGTGATAAAGTGAAAGTGTAAGTTTTATTACATGTCATGGGTATGAAGCCCTTGAGGTGTAGAACAACTTCACATTTGCTGCTGAAGGAGACAAAATGAAATTGGAACAAAATAATGGAACAGTTTGAGGCATACTACATACCTAAATGTAACATGATGTTTGAGAGAGACAGATTTCTCATGTGTACAGAAAACTGAAGAAAGTATTGATCAGTATGTGACTGAATTTAGAAACAGAAGCAAAACATGCAAATTTGGTGGATGGACCAACTCACTGATAAAAGACAGAATTGTGTGTGGTATTCCAATAGTCTAAGGGAAAGAGTGCAAAGAGAGCAAAATTTAGACCTGTAAAAGGGAGTACAATTACCTATTTCAGGGTCTAGGCTGCCTTCCAGGAGAACACACAATCAGAATGGATAAATGTGTGCCACCGATAATATATCAAGGCAGATAAGTTCCATTTGCACTTCAAAAGCAACTAAAGACAGAGTTGGACAGGATGGAAATCCTGAACATGATTCAGAAGATAGATGAGCCAATGGAGTGGGTGAGTTCACTCATTGTTGTGGACAAAAAGAATGGAAAGTTTAGAATTTGCCTGGATCCAAGAGATTTAACCAGAGCAATAAAGGGAGTACACTTTAAGCTTCCAATGTGTGAAGAAATCATGTCACAGTTTGCAAATACAAAGTTTTCAGCAAGTTAGATGCATCATCAGGATTTTGGCAGTTAAAATTGGATGAAGCAAGTTCAAGACTGTGCACGTTCAATAGTCCATTTGGCAGATACAGATTCCCAAGGTTACCATTTGGAATTGCCTCAGCTCCTGAAGTGTATCACAAAACTATCCATATGGTCTATGAGCACCTGGACAGAGTTGATGCCTCAATGGATAACATCATAGTAAGGGGAACCATGAGAATGGAGCATGATGAGAGACTAAGGAAAGTGCTGGAAGCAACAAGGAAAGCAAACCTGAAGCTGAATAGAGAGAAGGTTTTGTCACCCCGAGCAGCTATAACATTTGTAGGAGATATTAATGGCAGTGAGGGCATCAGACCAGATCCCAGAAAAGTGTCCACCACTGGGAACATGCCAAGGCCACAATGCAAAAAGGACAGAGGTTTAATGGAATGGTCAACTATATGGGTAAATTCATATCCAACCTCTCAGAAAAGATGGCTCCATTGAGAAGACAGAAAAGAACATTGAATGGGAGTGGGATCATGAGCATAAAAAGTCATGGAGGGAACTAAAGAAACTGCTCACAAAGGAACCATTTCTGAGGTTTTACGTCCCAGCGAGACCCATCAATACATCATCAGACGCATCACATAGTGGGCTCGGTGCAGTTCTTCTGCAAAAATATGATGACGGGCAACCCATTGTGTATACATCACGCTCAATGACAGACACAGAGACACGATACAAATTGAAAAGGAGCTGCTCAGCATCACATACGCCTGTGAAATATTCCAGCAGTTTGTGTCAGGACAAGCAATCAGTGTAGAGACTGACCATAGGCCCTTGATTGCATTGTCTAAAATCCATTAAAAAGGTCCACTTACAATATAAAGAATTATGATTAGGCTGCAACGCTATACACTGAATGTGACGTACACTCTAGGTAAGTAAGCTCATGTACACGGTAGACACATTGTCTAGAGCTGTTGACATGAGAGAGCCCACAAACACCAAAATGGATGAAGATGCAAATGGCTTTGGGGACATGATCACAAGTGGATTGCCCATATCAGATGGAAAAATTGAGCTCAGTCAGAGACAAACAAAGATGAAACACAAACAACTGAGAAAAAACATCTTGGATGGATGACCCAACATGAAGCAGGACTGCTCACCTAATGTTTCAGAGTACTGAAACTGCAAGGCAGAATTATCAGTGGTTGAGAACATCATCTACAAGGGAAGTAAAATCCTTTTTCCAAAAAAGGAAGATGTGAAACAGGATCCATGGAGGACATCTCAGAATAGAAAATGTAAGGTAAAACATCATGAGATGGGAATGTGTAAGGAGTTACCCTGCCCTGTACAGGGCTGTAACAAGATGTAAATGCATCCTTGTACTTACAAGATAAGAGAGACATTGATGGATTGAGAGGCAGGAAGCTAGCAGGGAAAGGATAGCAACAGTTTTAGTCATTGGACAAGTAATGATATGATGATGTTCTAAGCATGTATCCAAGGGTATAAAAAAATCACCATTTTGCTGATAACGGCAGAATGCATTCTCCGACTAACATGGTTAGTCGCAAGTGTTACAATCCGGTAATAAAGAACAAAGAACCCTGATTTCGACTCAGCCTGGTGTTTGTCTCACTCATTCATGAACAAAGCAGACCTAACAAAAAGAGCATGAGAGGTGATGTACTGGCCAAGAATCAACAATGATATAACAAATGAAGTTTCAAACTGTACAATAGGCTGGAAATATCAAGCAAGAAATCCCCCAGAACCACTAAAGCCACAACCAGCATCATACAGACCTTACCAGAAGGTGGACACTGACCTATTCAAATGTCAAGGGAAGGTCTATCTTGTTGTCACAGACTCCCTGTATCCAGAGGTGTATAGGCTGAACAACACTGCAGATGCTTCTGTAATAACAGGTATGAAAGCCACATTCTCCAGACATGGCGTAGCAGCGAGGTCTTCAGACGATGGACCCCAGTTTTGCAATGTAAAGTTCTGACAATTGGCCAAAGAGTGGGACTTTGTACTCACCACATCAAGTCCTCATTTTCCACAGTTCAATGGTGTAGTAGAAAAATCGGTACAGACAGTGAAAAGACTGATGTACAAGGCAAAAGACAGTGGAACAGACTTCTACCAGAGATTGCTAGTGAACCGCATAACATCACTCAAGTGTGATATGTCAGAAGTCAGAAGGGAACGGTTCTTAGTGAAGTCCAACCAAGATCATACACCATTCAGATGAAAATGCTGTTCTATGAAGAAATCGTCGAGATCTTCAAATAGGACCAGCCACAGTAGATGGAAAGACGGATACTGTTGAACAATCTGAATGCACATCTGAGAATACATTGTCTGAGGCCAACAACTCAGATTCAAGGACAATCAATCAGGAGATTGTCAAAACACACAAATCATGGTTCATTGAGCAAATTTAAAGACTCCTGTTATAGAATGAAGTAGTACCATCTTATTTGCTCTTCAAGTTCGGGTGTATCTAAATGTGAACACACAAAACAAGTTTAAAAAATGTTAACAATGTTGATAATAATGAAAATGCAAGTTCTTAGTGTTAATGTTAAAATTGCAGAATTATACAAAGAACATGTTAGTTAAAAGTAAGCTACTTTTGTTTTAAGTCAGATGTAATAATAATGATCATGGTTGCAATTCAACTCGCAATGCCTTACTGTTTGATTAGACTTTGCTGCCAGCAGGGGGCTGACACACACAGTAGGTTTGATCTGTAATGGAGACTTGCAGCTTCATGGCCTGCCTCATGTTGCTGTTCATATCAACTTTAAAGTAAAGAACCTTTTCCTTCATCAAGGTGTTGTTGAAGAACTCACACATATGAATTCAAGATGAAACAGTGGGGAAATTTAAGTTCTCAGGAGTCACCAACTCCAAGGATCTTCCCTGGAGCCAACACACTAATGGCATAGTGAAGAAAGCATGTCAATGCTCTACTTCCTCAGGAGTTTTCAGAGATTTCGTATGACAGCAGAAACCCTGGCAAATTTCTGCAAATGTTTGCTGACCAGCTGCATCACAAGATAAAGAACAGAAGTAGGCCACTTGACCCCAATTATGTCTCATGACCCTACCCCAAATTGAACTATGCACACACCTAATTTCAATTGCCAGCCTTTTCCCCATATCTCCTGATGCCCTGACCAATTAGATACTTATCAATCTCCAGCTTAAACTCTCCAAGTGATCATGTCGCCACCACTGTATGAGGCAAAAAAAAAAAGAGTTCCACAAATCCACGCCCTCTGACTAAAGAAGTTTTCTCTCATCTGTTCTAAATGGACAAATTCTAGTTTTAAAACTGTTCCCTCTTGTCCTTGATCCACCCACCAAGGCAAACATCTTATCTACATCCACTGTCAAAACTCAATGTTTCTATGAGATCCCCTCATTCTATATTCCAATGAATACAACCCAAGAGCTACCAAATGTTTCTCATACATTAGTCCTTGCATTCCAGGAATCATACTAGTAAATCTCCTCTGCATCCTCTCCAACAACATCACATCATTTCTAAGGGGCCCGAGCTGCACACAGTACTCCATATTGAAGTCTCACCAGTGTCTCATACAGCCTCATCAACACCTCTTTACTTATACACTATTCCTCTAGAAATGAATGAGAGCACAGCAGTCACTTTCTTTACTAACAATCCCACTTGGTCATTAGCTTTTAGGTTTCCTCGCACGAGGATGCCCCGGTCCTTTTGCACTTCTGAGTTTTGAATTTTCTCCCCATCCAAATAGTTCTCTGCCTGTTTATCTCCACTGCCAAAATGTAGAACCATACATTTCTCACTATTGTATCTCAGCTGCCATTTTTTTGCCTCAAGCTGTCTATATCCTTTTGCAACTTTATGGTTTCTTCAGCACTTCCTGCTCCCCCACCCATCTTGCTGTCATCTGCAAATTTGGCCACAAAACCATAAAACCCATAATCCAAATCATTAATATAAATTGTAAACAGTGGCAGCCCCAAGACCAACCCCTGCGGAACAACGCTTGTTACAGGCAGCCAACCTGGACAGGATCCCTTTGTTTCCGGTCTATCAGCCAATTTTCCATCCAATATCTTCCTTGCAACTCCATCGGCTCTCAACTTATTAAGCAGCCTCACCTTATCGAAAGCCTTCTGAAAATCTAAATGTACAACATCCACAGCCTCCCCTTTGTCCATCCTACCTGAGATTTCTCCAAAAAATTCTATTAGGTTGTTCACACAGGAGCTACCCTTCAAACAACATTTAAAAAAAAAAACATGCTGATGTGGACGTATCCTGACATGCATCTCCAGGAATTTCATAATCATATCCTTGAGGATCCACTCTGATACGCTCCCAATCATCAACGTCAGACTACTAGGCCTATAGTTTCCTTTTTTCTGTCTCCCACCTTTCTTAAACAGCAGAACCATGTTTGCAACCATCCAATCCTCTGGAATCATGCCAGAGTTCATTAACTTCTGGAAAATCATCAACAAGACATGAGGATTTACTACAAACTTATGATGTGCCAATATTGAAACATTTATTGAATTTATGGACAAGTAAACTTAAAAAATTGGAACTTAAAAATATATATTCTGGAAGATTGCCATTATATAATAATCAACTTGTTCCTTTTACGGTCTCCAATGCCACTTTGAAACAATGGGAAAAGAAGGGAATAAAAAAATTATCTGATTGTTTTTCTGAGGGTCATTTTTGTTCCTTTGTAATTCATCAAAGGAAATTTGGTATTAGTGCAAATTCTATATTTGTATATTATCAATTAAGATCTTTTGTAAAACAGTTATGTGGTTGACATATGATTTTATTACCTGAATCTAGTTTAGAAGAATATGTACTTTCAATACCAAAAAACAGGATATATATCTGATTTGTATTGTATTTTACAAGAAATTGATAGTAAAAAAGACTGGGATAAAGATAAGTTGAAATGGGAAAAAGATTTAGGACATAAAATAGCTGAAGAAGCTTGGATGGAAATTTGTCAGAATAGTATTCGGAAATTAATTAATGCTAGACTAGCGATGATTAATTATAATTTTATTCATCAGCTATATTTAACGCCGGAGAAATTAAAAAAATTTGGTCTTAGTAAGTTGGATTCTTGTTTTCAATGTGATCAGACGGCCAATACTTTTTTTGCAGACTGTTTGGCTTTGTGATCGATTGGAACAGTTTTGGAAAGGTATTCAATCTATTTTTAACAGTTTATATAATATCCATCTTGTATTAGATCCCGATATATTTTTATTAGGGAATATGCAATCATTAATTTATTTAGGTTTAGAGGATTATCAGATTTCATTTATTTATTTAGCTTTAGTTGTGGCTAAGAAATGTATAGCACTTACTTGGAAAGATAGAAATATACCAACTTTAGATAAGTGGTATTTGGAGATGAAATTTTGTTCGACTATGGAAAGGATATCTTTTTCAATTCAGGATAAGATGTCTTTTTATAAGTTAAAGTGGACTCCATTTGCTAATTATATGCATTTAAGTTTGATTTAAATACATGTTTAAGCGTGACATTTTAGTATTGATAAATTTTTTTGTTGTTAGAAATTTTTTAGGTTAAGTTTTATCTCTTTTTTTGTAAGTGGGTATTTTTTTCCATATATATTGTTAATTTTATTAACTCTTCACTCTTTATTTGGGGGGGGAGAAGGGCTGGACTAATTTTAAGTTAGATTACTAATATTGTGTTACAATTAATGGGGGTGGGGTTATTTTGTGTAGTTTTCTGATGTAATATTGTAATCATACCATTTTAATTTTTAAAAAAAATGTAATTCTCTATTGTATTCATGTTATAAAATTTTAAATAAAGTCTTCAACAAGACGTGAGGACATTGCCTGAAGGGGGCGCACAAAATTAGTGAACCGGTGCGTACTTGAAAGGCCAACATGGCCTGTTTCTGCTCTGTAAATGGTTATATGGGTCCACAGTTTCAAAAGCTACCTTTTACAACCTGTGGGTGCACCTCATCCAGTCCAGGAGATTTATCAATCTTTAATCCATATAACATGCCAAGCACAATTTCTCTAGCAATCCTAACTGCATCTAATTTTACTCCCTGTCTGTCAGAAATATTACTAATGTCTTCCAATAGTGAAGATTGATGTAAAATATTGATTACATTTCTCTGCCATTTCAATTACCATTATAAATTTCCCCAGCATCTTTTTTAATTGGTGCTGTGTCTACACATTACTCTTACTCTTTATATAATTAAAAAAAGCTTAGTATCTTGGTTTATGTTTGCCAATCTCCTTTCAGAATTCATCTTTTCTGTCCCAATGACATTCTTTGTCTCTTTCTGCAAGTTTCTAAAAGATTCCCAGTCCTCTAATTTCTCCACAGATTCTAGCTTGCTTCAATGCCCTCCCCTTTGCTTTAATCTTGGCCTTCACCCCTTTTGTTAGCCACAGTGGTGCCATCTTCCATTGACAAATTTCCTTTTCCTTGGAATACATTTATCCTGCATATTTTTTATTACTTGTAAAAGAAACTTCCAATTCTGCTCTTCCATCCCTCCAACTAGTTTGCTTTTCCAGTCAACTTGAGCCAATTCCTTTCTCATGCCACCTTAATTTCATTTTTTCCACTGAAAAATTGATACCCCAGATAACATCTTTTCCTTTTAAATTTGAAGCCAAATTCAACCAAGTTATGATGGCTACTACCTAGAGGCTCTAATACATTAAATTCCCTCTGGTTCATTGCACATCACCCAATCCAGAACTCTGGATCCCCGAGTGAGCTCATCAACAAGCTGTTCAAAAAAGCCATCCTTTAAGCTTTCTACAAATTCTCTCTCTGGGATCCAGTAATTTCCCACCCTTCCCAATCCCCTGTCATGTTAAAATCCACCATAATTATTTTGACATTATCCTTGTGACATGCCCTTTCTATTTCCAGCCTTAAATTATAGTCCATTTCCCAGCTCCTGTTTGGGGGCCTGTGTATAATAGGATCTTTTTACCTCGTCATTTCTTAATTCAACTCATAATAATTCTACTGCTGCTGACCTATGTCCTTTCTTTCTATTGATTTAAGGTCATTACTTACCATCAAAGCCACACCTCCACCTGCCTACTTTTCCAATGCACTGTGTACCCTTGGATATTGAGCTCCCAATTGCAAGCCTCGTTGAGCCATCTTTCAGCAATGTCTACAATGTCATATTTTTTGAGCTGAATCTGTGTAACTAGGTCATCTACTTTCTTTCTAATGCTACTTGCATTTAAGTGTCCTTAGACCCGACACTGATATAATTTTTACTGCTCTCCTGTTGAACGGCACTTCCTGCCTGCTCACCTGCCCTTCCTTTTTGTCATAATTGACTGAATTTTTCTACATTCCTCTTTCTCTGTCATAGCTCCCTGTCTCCCTATGACCCTAATCTCTTAACTCATTTTGTTCCCCCCATCAAACTAGTTTAATCTCTCTCTCCCCAACTGCTCTAGCAAACTCTCCTGCCTGGATATTGGTACTCCTCCAGTTCAGGTGTAGCCTATACCTTTTGTAGAGGTCTGACCTTCCCCAGAAATGATCCCAATGATCTAGGAATCTAAAGTCCTGTCTCCTGCACCAGCTCTTCAGCCACACATTCATCAGCCACAAGTTCCTATTTGGATCCTGTCTAGCATGTGGTGTGGGCTGCAATCCCAAGATTACCACCCTTGAAGTTCTACCTTTTAACTTCCTTCCTAAATTCTCTCAAGGACCTCATCTCTACTCCTATCTATGTCATTGGTCCCCACAATATCCAGCTACTTCCCCTCCCCTTCCAGAATGCTGTGGAGTTGATCTGAGACATCCCTGATCCTGGCACCTGGGAGGCAACATACCAACCTGGAGTTTCAATACATTCCAACAAACTTCCTATCTGCCTTCCTAATCAACAAGTCCCCTATTATTAAGGATTTCCTCTTCTCAGCCCTTCCCTTCTGAGCCAATGTGCCTGCCTCTGTGCCAGAGACTTGACTGGTCCTTGGTAGATCATCCCACCAAAAGTTTCCAAAACAGGATACCTATTATTGGTGGGAAAATTCACAGGGGTACTGTGCTACTTGTGTCTTCCTTTTTCCTCCCTAGTTACCCAGCTATCTGTGTCCCATCTATAAGCTGCCCTACCTTCTTAAATCTGTTGCCCAACTGTCCAACTACCTCCCTGTAACTCTTCTCCATTACTGCCTCAGCCTCCTGAATAACCCACAGTTCATCCAACTCCAGCTACCAAACTCAGGCTGTAAGTATCCAGAGCCAACTACAATTCTTGTAGACATGTTTGCCTAGGGCAAGTGTACCTTCCCAGATCTCCCACATCTGGAGCAATCCACAGCCCTAACTGACTCCATTAACTTGTAATGATAAACTTTCTTACCTGATTTTAACCTCCCTGGTTTTAATAAAGCAGATCTCCTCAACAAAGGTGCTGAGAGACAAAATCACAATTTCCAAGCCCCACTCTGTCCTTGAACTGCTCCAACAATTACCAGGACTGTTCCTCCTTTTATGTAACCTTAAATCTGTCAACACAACTACTGTGCAGCTCTAGACAACTGTCACAATTTCTCACACCTGTATTCAATGATCCAATCACAGCCTCAACACTTAACAGCAATTAATCATTTAACCCTTAATGGTTCCAAAACCAGCTGAAAGGTAAGCTGCCCCACCTTTTTAAATCTGCTGCTCGACTGATGTCATGCACCTGCACTGTAGTCCCCTACCCAACCTTAGCCTTTACAATTTAAAATAAAAATTCAAAAACACTTCACTCCTTAGTTTTCCCAGCAACTGTCCTCTCGCTCTCTTGGCTTCACACTGATCACGGTATGGGGATGCCAATACTCCGGAGCCTAAAGCACTGCAAAAGGAAGTGGATGGAGGCCAGAACATCACAGGCAAACCCTTTCCCACCACTGAGAACATCTACAGGGAACGGTGTCATCGGAGAGCAGCAACAATCAACAAGGATCCACTCAACCCAGCACATGCTCTGTTCTCGCTACAACCATCAGGAAAGAGGTCAAGGTGCCATAAGACTCATACCGCCACGTACAGGAACAGCTGTTACCCCTCCATCATTGCAGTCTGTGGTTTACATTTGTTTATATGTGTACATTGTGTACAATTTTCTTTTGTGGTAATTCCTGCAGGAAGAATCTCAGGGTTGTTTGTACTTGAACAATAAATCTGAAATTTGAATCTATACTCTTATCATCTTGCCACCCTTCCCCACTTCTTTCTCCCTTTTCATATGTAATTTAATCTCTTATTTCTGAGCCTTGATAAAGGGTTCAGTCTCAAAAAAACCTGACCCTTAGGAGTACCTCCAGCAATACCTTTTTGCTGCCTCATGGATTGTTTTATTTTGGAGTAGGTAAGGCATAATATTGACTGCTGTTCAATGTGTGAATCAATTTATTTAACCATTATTTTTCCAAATTTCTTGGCTGTCCTTTTTAAAGATTGATCAATTATAAACAGAAAAGCTTTGTGATCTTGTAATCATTATGGCAATATAAAATATTACCTCATTATTTAGTAAAGACTTTTGGCCAACACTCTTGAAATTGTCATATAATACATTATAAATGTAACATACATGATATACTTTAACTTCTTCCTTCCATAACACAGATAAAGAATCACCATTAGTACTGCTCAGTGACTCTTACAGTACAAGAGAAAGAAAAGCAAAAGAGACTCCATTCAGAGACATTGAGTATCCATGGATTAGGCTCCAGTGCTCCTGCAACCTCCTGTTCAATTCATCAATAACCTGAGCTCCAGATCCAAACCTCCAACACGATCAGGAAGCCTTCAGCACCTGAGGCCCTTCAGAAGACCTCTTGCCCTTAGCCCCTTCTCGAATCCGGGCCCTGATACCTTGGTTCCCATGAGCAGCATCCCGCAGACGGTGCAGATCTGATTGCAAGTCATCTGCAGCTGTGTGGGTCCCTCAGCTGCTGATCGCCTTGCTGGTTCACTGCCCTTTCGGGTCTTTCAGCCACTTGCTGGTCAGCTGCCAAGGTCATCAATCCTGGATTGGCATCTCTTATGCTTCTCCTTCTCAATGGGGTGTGTTCTCCCCGTTTCTAGTGCCAGTACGCTGCTCCCCAGACTCTGCAAACACTCGTGGTCACTGCCAAGTACAGTTGCCGTCATCTTGGGCATCGACCTCACAGTTGCAGGATTTTAATTAAAAACATTTTCAGCTCCTTTAACAGGCCACCTGAAGCCCGTACGGAGCCACATGCATTAGGATCAGGCAGATGAAACCTTTGGAGCAGTGCTATGTCTCTGCTCTCCTCGTTAAACAGTGAGGGGCAATGACAAATAAAAAGAAAGGAAGCACAAGTGGAGCGGCCAGTGAGGAGTGGAGCAGTATAGGAATGGGGGTTTGAGGATTTGGCTCGCGAGGCGAGCAGTAGTTGAGGATCAGCTCATTTCCAGTCAGGTAATATCTTTGGATTTAAACAAAGAATGGTTAATGGAGATGGCAGCAAGGGCAGTGGAATGGTCGAATGTAGGATGTGGGAAATCTGGGACAGTACAATCATCTCTGATGACTACACCTGAGACCGAATTAGGGAATTGGAGCTGGATGAACTCCGGATCATTTGGGAGGCAAAAGCAGTGACAAACAGGTGCTTCAGGGTACAGTCAACCCCAAAGGTCAGGCGGCAGGTACCTGTGTGACTGATAGGAGATGGAAGGGCAATAGGCAGACAGTGCAGAATATCCTTGTGACCATTCCCCTCAAAAATAAGTACCCTGTATACCATTTTTGATGCTGTTGGAGGTGGGGAAAATTATCTACCAGGGACAAGTCGTAATGGTCAGTCTCAAATTCTGGCCCTTCACTTCATAAAGGAAGGGGGAGAAGAGGAGAGCTATGGTGATTGGGGATTTGGTAGTTTGGCGAAGAGATAAGAGGTTCTGTGAATGAGATCAAGGTTCCTGAATGATATGTTGGCTCCCAGATGCTAGGGTCAGGGATGTCTCTGATCGAGTCCACGGCATTCTTCGGTGGAGGGGTGATCAGCCAGCTGTTGTCGTCCACGAGGGGACCAATAGCATAGATAGGAATAGGGATGAGGACCTGAAGAGGGAATATAGGGGGTTAGGAAAGAAGTTGAAAAGCAGGACCTGAATGGTGGTAATCTTGGGATTGCTGACTGTGCCATGGACCAGTGAGGGTAGGAAGAGAAACCTGTGGCAGATGAATGCATGGCTGAGAAGTTGGCACTGTGGTAATTCTTTTATTGCAATAAACGGGCTCTTTTGTATTACTTATATTTTATTATCAACACGACCTCCTGGGACACATCCATTTTGGGTATCTAACCCGAGGAGGGATATACCATTTCTGATGCTCGATACAGTATTCACTTCACTTATAATTAAATACATCAACAGCACAAACTTTATAAGTGTGCAGCTCTTTTCCTTTTAGAGATTCAACCTGTTGGGTGCTTTGTTAATGTGTGCGGATCTTCTCAATACAGGTGCATGCTTCAGCTCTGCTTGGTCCACTACTGGCTAGCACTAATGGTGTTTCCTCTGTTTCTGGGCAGGCTGGATCCTCTGCATTTGACTGTTCAAGCAGTATCACTTGCATTTTCAGCAGGCTGTTTTGAATCCTCCTCAACATGTGACCATCCTCTGTTCTTACAATGTAGGACTTTGGGTTTACTTCCTATAGAACAGTGGCCTTCTCGTCCCAGGTGTTGGAATCTCCGAGTCACTCTGAGTGACTCTAACTTCTTGCTGACTTGCCTCTTTTCTCCTTTGCAGATGCTTTTGTTTCTGTTTGACAACTCTGTTCTTGTTTGGGTCTGCAGGGTAGGGAAATGTGGTGCATAGTCTACGTCCCATCAGGAGCTCAGCAGGTGGCATGTCACCATGTTCAAGTACTGAAGCTCGATAACTCAACAGAGCTAGATAAGGATCTTAGCCACAGTCTTGTGCTTTCTTGAGCTACTGTTTTACTATGCGAACTCCTCTGGTTTACCGTTTGACTGGGGATGCAGGGGACAATGTCACATGTCAAAAAACATACTCTTTCTGCAAGATTCTGGAATTCTCTACAACTGTAGCATGGTCCATGAAGATTTCAGGAATTCCATCTCTTACAAAGATCGACCATGTATCTGATCACACAGGCAGCAGACACATTTGGAAGCAGCACCATCTCAGGATAGTTTGATAGATATTCAATAACCAGAAGGTCATTCTTTCCATCCAGGATCAGTCCCAACTTCCTGCCATGGCTCCTCTGGTTTTAGTCAGTTCTAGTCATGGGTTTCTTTGGCTGCTTTGTGTGATGTTTCAGACAGGTCTCGTGGTGTTAGATCATTCTTTTCATGTCAGCATTTATCCCCAGTCAATAACTAGCAGTACTTCCCCCCCCCCCACCCTTGCATTTTTCAATTCCAAGGTGCCCTTCATGCACTCTTTAGCATCTCTTGTCACAGTATTAATGAGTGACAATTCTGCTCTGAGTAGCAACCCATTGATAATGCTCTGCTCTGATGTTGTAGTATTGCTGACATACACCTTTTAAAAAAAAACTTTATTTATTCATTCAAAAAACAAATAATATATGACATATACAACAATTAACCATAAACATGAACGTTATTTTTTAAATACAAAAAAAGAAAAAAAAGAGAAAAGAAAAGAACCCCCACTTCAGCCAACTCTCCTTTTTTTTATTATTTTTTTTATTTTTCACACTATAAACCATACTGACCAAAATACATAGACATTTTTTTCTCTTGAATATATAGTGTCATTTTCTCCCCTTTTTCCCCGCTCCCTTCCCTCCCTCCCTCACCCCCGCTTCCCATTATTTAAATTTCAATCTATAAGATACATTAAACCTGTTAAACAATGTTGTCATTTAATAAAAATAACAGAAATTTTTGTCATTTACTTTTATATACTGAGTCAGTTCATTTTGTTGTTGTCTTCTCCTTCTGTCATTTTAGGTGCTGGAGGTCCATGGTAGGATTTCTCTATTGTATTTCATGTATGGTTCCCATATTTGTTCGAATATTGTGATATTATTTCTTAAATTATATGTTATTTTTTCTAATGGAATACATTTATTTATTTCTATGTACCATTGCTGTATTCTCAAGTTGTCTTCTAATTTCCAGGTTGACATAATCCATTTTTTTGCTACAGCTAGGGCTATCATAATAAATCATTTTTGTGCTCCATCTAAATCGAGTCCAAATTCTTTATTTCTTATATTACTTAGAAAGAAGATCTCTGGGTTTTTTGGTATATTACTTTTTGTGATTTTATTTAATATCTGGTTTAGATCTTCCCAAAATTTTTTCACTTTCTCACATGTCCAAATTGCATGTATTGTTGTTCCCGTTTTCTTTTTACAGCAAAAATATCTGTCTGATACTGTTGGGTCCCATTTATTTAACTTTTGGTGTGTGATGTATAGCCTGTGTAACCAATTATATTGTATGATGCGTAACCTCGTGTTTATTGTATTTCTCATAGTTCCAGAGCATACCTTTTCCCATGTTTCATTCTTTATCTTTATGTTTAGATCTTTTTCCCATTTTTGTTTAGGTTTACAGTTAGTTTCCTTGTTCTCCTTTTCTTGCAGTTTGATGTACATGTTTGTTATAATTTTTTAAATTATTATTGTGTCTGAAATCACATATTCAAAATTGCTTCCTTCTGGTAACCTCAGACTGTTTCCCAATTTGTGCTTCAAGTAGGTTTTCAGTTAGTGGTACGCAAACATTGTATCATGAGTTATATTATTTGTCCTTCATTTGTTCAAAAGATAATAATTTATTTCCTGAAAAACAATTTTCTGACATACACCTTTATGTCAATCTTCATTCAGATTCTTGATTACCTTCTGAAAAAATATGTCATTTTCAGTTTCAGCTGCAATCTGCTTGCATTTCATGTCAGATACTGGAAGAAATTCAATCATCAGGTTCATGTGGAGATTCACATCTGTCTCTGTGGAACTCTCATTGTGTGCTTCACTCTACAGCATTGCCCTAGATAATACATCAGCTAACACAATAAGTTTCCCTGTGTGTACACCAATTCAAAGTCATAATGTCGTAGCTTCATCATCAGTCTTTGGATTTGCAGCAACATTTCACTGAAGTTTTTCTTGATTATCACTATTAATGGCTTGTGGTCTGTCTCTGACACGAATGTTGGTAGACCATACACATAACTCTGGAATTTCTAGAGTCCATAGTCCATACCTAGGCATTCTTTCTCAATCTGTGCACATTGATGTTCAGATGTGGTCATCATCCTTGATGCATATTCTACTGGCCTCCAATCTTCTCCCACAGCCTGAAGTAGGACGACACCTATTTAATCTTTTGAAGTGTCTGTAGATATTTTTGTACTACTGGATGGGTCAAAGAACATCAAAAACACTGGCTCTGTAGTTGGAATGGTGTTCAGTCATCCCCGTTCTTCCTCATGATTGACTGTCCACTTGAATTCACATTCGTCATGTTTGAACGCTCAGGTACATTGTTTTGGAAGACAGATTTTGAATGAATTTACCAATGAAATTGATCATTCCCAGCACTCTCAATATACCCTTTTCTTCTGATGGGCTGTGTATCTCTAGAATTGCTTTCACCTTGCTCTTGTCTGGGTCCACACCTGCCTCTGACAGCTCATCTCACAGAAAGGTGATTCCCTTCGCACCAAACTGACATTTTGCTCTGGTTAGCTTTAATCCAAATTTATGGAGGTGTTGTAGCACTTTAATGAGCCTCTCACTGGGTTGCTCCTGTGTGGATCCCCATAGGATCATGTAATACATGTTCATGCATACCCCATTTTTGCCTAAGAGGTGCTCCGTGGTCCTGTGGAACACTTCAGGAGCTGACAAAATTCCAAAAGGCACCCTTAATCAGGGGGATCAGCCAAATAGTGTATTAAATGTAGAGTATTTTGTGCTCATTCCAGTCTTCTACCTCCAGAAGCCAGACAGAGCACCCCAACAGCCTAAAACTGCCAACCCTGATAATATTCTATGAATGGACCCCATTTCTTTTCAAACTGGAACTTTAAAAAAAATCTTTGATATTGTATCTAATTTTTTCCAAATTTATATATGCCATTACATCATGTAGCCACTGCCCATGAGTTGGTGAAGTTCATTTTCCACTTCATTAAAGCCCCTCGTCTGGATATCAGCGTACTAAAAGCTAAAACCATCTCTTGAGATACAGACAAAGATATAGTCGGATCACGAATAAAACCAAACAAGGCAATTAAAGGGCCTGGATCTATTTTAGAATTAAAAATAGTTGATAAAGATTGAAAGATGTTTCCTCAAAATCTTCCTAATTTGGGACATTCCCAAAACACGTGGATTAGTGAGACCTCTAAAATTTTACACTTTCACAGAATGGATCAATATGTAATAAATAATGTAGAGCACAAAATGACTAATCATTCATCGAATAAGAGTTCAATGCCAGTCCTCGTGTGAAAAAGTTATATTAAGACCCTGTTCCCAATCATTTTAATCTGAGCCATTGAGTTAATCTTAAATTTAACTGACAATTGTTAAAAAAAAACCAAAATTCTTCTGGATAAATAAATCTTTGTAACTTTTAATGCCCGATCTATACCATTCCTTAAAACCTGCATCTATAAACAGAAGGTGGAAAAAATGATAAGATACAATGGGACTCGCCAAGAGAAAACTATTACAACCAAAACATTTCCAAAATTGATTCCATATTCTTAATCTATAATCAGAGTAAAATGTCTCTATCTGGATGGTCTCCACTTTCCATTACAATGATTGGACACATTAATTCAATTAAAATGAATATTTTACCTAAATTCCTACATCTTTGACAGGTTTTACCAATTTTTATTCCTAAATCATTTTTTGACTCATCAGATTTAATTATTTGTTCTTATATATGTCAGGGAAAACAGCCATGAATAAATAAAACCCATCTTCAGGTAACGGTAAGTAATTGAGGACTTCCACTGCCAAACTTTTGATTTTATTATTGGGTGATTAAAATACAGACCTATTACTATTAAAATTTGATCAACTAATTAGTTGCCCTACTTGGATAGAAATTGAATTGAATTATTCTAGGAAAACATAATTGTTGGCATTTTTAGGTTCCCCTTTAATATATTTTTTTTCTAAACTGATTCATCATCAGATCATGAGGTAAAGACTCATTCCAATCTCAACCACTCAGAACGCCTGGTTCACACTCCGCACCAATCCGAACCTCACCGTCAAACTTGCAGACAAGGGTGGTGCTGCTGAGCTCTGGTGCACTCAGATCTATCTGGCCGAAGCCAGAAGACAACTCTCAGACACCTCCACTTACTTACTCCTCCATCAAAACCCCACCAAAATTCATCAAACTACTGCATCATGCACTATCTCCAAACTCATCATTTCTGGTCACCTCCCTGGCATGGCCTCCAACCTTGTTGTTTTCCGGTCCTGCACTGCCCATTTCCACCTCCTACCTAAGATTGACAAACCCAGCTATTCCAGAAGACTCCTCATATCCCACCAAATTGGTCTCAGTTTCTTCAACTCTGTGTTGTGCTCCCCCACCCCCGTCCAGCGCATCACCACCTACATCCAGAACACTTTACACACCCTCCATCACTTCAACAATGTTCAGTTCCCTGAACTCTATCACCTCATGTTTATCACGTATATCCAATCCCTATACACCTCCATCCCCCATACTGAAGACCTCAAAACCCTTTGTTTCTTTCTGGTCAATAGAACCAACCAGTCCCTCTCCACTACCACCACCACACTTCTCTGGCTAGCAGAACTTGTCCTCACCCTCAATAATTTCTCCTTTGTCTCATCTCTCTTTTTCCAGGTCAAAAGGGTAGCCATGTGTAGCTGCATAGGTCCCAGCTACGCCTGCCTTTTTATTGGCTACGTTGAGCAATCCATGCTTCGTCGACACAGGTAAAGCCCCTTTGCTATTCGATGACTAGTTTAATGCTGCCTCATGTACCCATGATGAGCTCAGAGACTTCATCCACTTTGCTGCCAACATCCACCCTGTCCTCAAATTCACTTTGTCCATCTCTAGCAATACTCTACCTTTCATTGATCTTTCTATCTCCATCTCAGAGACAGACTCTTGACAGACATCTTCTACAGATGAGGATTTCTATGCCAGATCCTCCTTCTTCAAACAACATGGCTTTCCCTAAACTTGGCGCTCATCAATATATCCTGCATTACCTCCACCCCCATGTGCAACAAGGACAGGATTGCTCATCTTCACCTACCACCCCACCAGCCTCTGCATCCAACACTTCCCCCTCTGCTATTTCCACGTAATACCTGATCCCACCACTAAACACATATTCCTCTCTCTGCCTTCTGCAGGATCCTCCCCCTGCATGACTCCCTTTTCCATTCCTCCCTCCCCACCAATCGTCCACTGTGACTGCAGGAGTTGCTCCACTTGCACCCACATCCCCTCGCTCAGCACCTTTCAGCGCCCCAAACAGTCCATCCAAGTGAAGCAACATTTCACTTATGAATCTGCATGCGTCATCTACTGCATCCAGAGCTTATGTACATCAGAGAGACTGCATGCAGACTGGAAGATCGCTTTGTTGAGCTCCTCAACTTTGTTCAACACAATACCGTGCATCTCCCAGTAGCCACTCATTTCAATTCCTATTCTCTTGCTGACATGTCTGTTCATGGGCTCATGCACTGCCAGATTGAGTCCACCCGCAAATTGGAGGAACAACACCTCATCTTCTGACTGGTCACCCTCCAACTGGATGGCATTAATATCAATTTCCCTGGCTTTTGTTAACCCCTCTTCCTCACTTCTTCCCCTGTTGCTTTCCTCCAGCTCTGTCTTTCCTTTCCACCCCCTTTTGCACAAACATAATAAATTCTTACCTCATCCCTTATCCAATTAGTACCTTTTGATGGTCTGGATTCCTCCCCCAGCCAATGTTGTCTGAATTCTGAGTCTTTCTGCCATTTCCTGCAACTGGCTCATTCCTTGAAGAAGGGCTCAGGCCCGAAACATCAGCAATATATCTTTGTCTCCCATGGATGCTGAAAACACTGGCCAAATTCCTCCAGCATTCTGTTTTTTTTAAAACTGCAATCACAACATCTGCAGACTTTCGTGTTTCGTGGAAACACACAAGAGACTGCAGACACTCAAACCCCAAAAAACTGCTAGTGAAACACAGCAGGCCAAGAAGCATCAGGGGGAGAGAACAAAATGACCAGCATTTCAGGGCAGAACCCTTCAAGAAGATGCATATCAGTAAGCACCATCTTAATGAAGGGTTCCAACCTGAAACGTTAGTCAAGCTTTTTCTCTCACTGATGCAAAGTAACTCTCATGCTTCAGGAATATGCGGGTTATTATTGAATATTTCATTTGGATGAATGAGCCTGGGCTGATAGATCAAATGGACAGATGATATAAATGTAATGAGGTGAGACTGCAGGAACTCGGTAAATATAGGGATGAGGAGGGCAGCTAGGAGTCGCACTCTGAGGTGAGTGACCACTCATGCCAAGAAAGACCTCTGTGCATGCAATAGAGAGCATTTGCCTAGCAGTCACAGTCACGGTGAAACAACTAAACTTAAACAAGGATGAAATGCCCTGAATTTAGGGACAGCACTGGAGACCAACCATCTCAGATGAAGTGACAACCCCTAGGACTGGGACCTCCTCTTATCAGATCACAAGTCTATGGGTAACGTCACAGTTGGTGCAATAAGAACCAAAGTCAAAGTATAAAACAATCAAAGAATAAGTGTAACATTTCTTGTGACTGTAATAACTTGCTGCGAGCATTTTGGAAGAACAGTCCGAGCTGGAAGTGGCCAAGCTTGGAGGGATGTCTGTGGAAGGAGCCAAGGTAGGGAGGAGATGCATGGGAGAAATGCATTGGGAAATGCAGAAGGTTTGTGTGGGTGGCCATTGGGAAAGTGAGTGGAACAAACCCAGAGGGAATATGGGCAAGTGTGAAGAGAGAGCCCAGTAGGAATGGGGATGTGTGTACAGGGATCCCTATGGGAACAGGGGATGGTGCCTGAATGGAGCATGTTAGGTAACAGGGAAAGGTATGCCCAAGAAGCTTGGTGATGAAGAGGAGCACTGTTCCTTATCATGCATCATCCGCACACTGTCCCTTTAATATCTACAAGGACAGCTTTACAGCTGGGCAATGGATGCCAGACCTTGTCCATCGTTGAGTCAGAGCTACACGGATCTGTTGACTTTCACATTAGTACCCAGTCAAACTGGTTTGTGGGATCTTTAAACATAACTCTTGACATCTGATATATGCATTAAAATTCTAGCAGCTTTAGTTTGCTTGTGACGTACACATTGCGTACAAATGTCCTCCTCTCCTTGATCTAACCACGTCAATATATTGACCTGTTACTTTGACCTTGGGAACTTTTCCAGGAATGTTCCCAAGGAGCTGCAGCTGCAGCTTAATCAAGTGAAGGGTGAGAGGATTAGGACTCGAGGGTGGCAGTGGGCAAGGACACTCTATCTGTGTTTGCTCTCACTGATGCTGCTCAACACATCAATTTCTTCCAGTAGATTGTTCATTGCATCTGTACGGGTGCAAGTGCACGCGGGTGTGCGAGAGAATCTGTATGCACTGCTGAAAGCATCTTTTTCTCTCTCAAATAGTCCTTTTGCTAGCAAGTTCCATATTTGATCCATTATCCGTACAAGTAAATTCAACCAAATTCCTCCTTATGTTATATTTGGCTTTAATTTCATATATTTTTATGTTGAGATATTCCTGAGTTGGTTTACTGGAGAAAGGCTGATTGATCTTTCTTTTCCCATGGCATAAACTTCATTTTGGTAGCCGTCTTTGGTTTTTTTTCTGCTGCCTTTCTCCCTTTTATATAACGTGCTTCGTGTGTGCAAATCATGTTGAATCCTACAATAACGCTGAGAAAGTGTTTCTAAATTTTGTAAGTTTATTATTGTACGATGCTTAATTCGAGAGACAACTGGTGCTTGATTGCTTCCAATTTGGTCACAAGCTTCCTACAAATGAATTCCATAATGTAATTACTTAATTCTCCTCTTGTGAACTTCCAATATTGTGGAATAATGTACAATGGCTGAAGAGATTGAAACATATGGTAGACTTGCATTTTATTTTGTGTATTTGTCAAGTTCACAAACTTCCAACGGTGGGAAGGAATAATGTGAATACGACATAGCATCAAACTTCAAATCCGTTTGCAAAATCAAATTTTGAAGAGGTGTATAAACTCAAGAAATTCCATAATTAAAGCTATTAAAATGCATAGGTAAAGTGGAATAATAACAATAAAAACACAACTTAGCTGGAAACCCTCGAGTTAAATGACACTCAGAACAATTATTAAGGAGGTGAAACTAGCTGATTAGATGTAACTGATAAAGAACCATTGAATAAACTAGTGCACAATGTTAACAATAAAATCATGAAGAAATGTTTTTCTTCCCAATTCATTGGCATTTATAGCAATAAAAAAAACCTTCGAAAATGGCTGAACATCAGGAGAAAGAATGAATGGAGGGAGGAAGAGAAAGCATCCTAATTGGATGTGATGAATGGGTGTCTTTATGGTTTGTGCTGGGGTTGCAAATATCTGGAACATTAATCAATTACTTTGAGGATGATGTCGAAATCATGTATTCAAGTCCTATGAAGACATAAAATTAAGATATATTAACAGCAGAATTAAATTACAAAGGCAACAATTCTGTTCCCTGTGACTATATAATCCTAACCAGAAACTACTATCGTAAACTTCACCAAGACCATTGAAAGATCTGTCTGCACTATTGAAATGTCACTTTGTTTTTCTTGCTCCAACTGTGACTGTGAATGTTTATCTAAACTTTTATATTTATTATCACTTTTCTGTGACATGGAATATCGTGATTAAATAATTGATTTCTGTCCCATTAAGCCCATCCGCTGTCTCTCTCTCCCTCCATCCGAGTCGTGCTGCCATTTCTCTCCCTCTCCCCCCATCCAAGTCGCACTACCATCTCTACCCCTCACTTGCCTGAGTCACACTGCCATCTCACCCCCTTGCCCACCCAAGTCATGCTTCCATCTCGTTCCTCCACCCACCCCCCGCCCCCCACTGTACCAGCATTGGGGGAACAGCCCCCTTCTTGGTTCCTTTGCGCTGATGCTGGTACAGCAGTTTCAGCTGTGTGGGAGATTATGGGTATCGATGACAGTCAGTAAGTCACCTGAAAGTGTTGTGATGCTGGACAGTGTCGGTATATGGCGATTCGGAGGCGCTTATAAAGTAGTGGAACGCAATGGGATACACGAGAGTTCAGCTAGGGCCACCAAACTCCATCTTTAATGAGAAGATTTCTTCTACTAAAAAAAGGGCCAGTTTTTGGTGGTTGGTGGTTTTTGGAATTCTGGATAAAAGGTTATGCCCTTGTATCTTGTAGCTACAGCAAGTAAGAATTTCAGTGCATTGTTACACTGTACTTTTGTTTATGACAATAAGCTCCGTTCTACCAAATGCCACTCCAACTATGTCTACAAATTTGCAGATGGCACCACCAATGTTGGCCACATCGCGAGTGACCAGTCACAACACAGACGGGAGATAGAGATTGTAAGAAATAGCAGCAGGACCAGTTCATCTGGATCTCGGAGCCTGCTTCACCATTTATTAAGATCATGACTGATCTGGCCGTGGATGTAGCTCTACCTTCCTGCCTTTTCTCCATAACCTTTGATTTCCATACTCTAATCATCTATTTTGTCCTTCACACCAACCCCCATTCGTCCAATCAACACCATATGCACTTCATGTTGCCTTGGAAAATCAACCACCATTTTAAGGAACTCAGTCCACTCCAGCCCTTCTCACTTCTCCTCTCTTCCATCAGAAAGATGAGAAATCACACACCATCAGATTCAAGGACAGTTTCCTTCTCGGTCCTATCAGGCACATGAACGAATCTCACGTTCTTTTTTTTAATTATTTAATTTAAATTTCATACATATATAAATATCTAGAGACAGAAAATTAATGAATCAATGTTGCCCTGGCCCAGTCCTAACATTTCTCTCTGTAATCTCTGCACCCTGTACTGTGATTTATTTGCTGTACTTGTATCTAGTTGACTTATCTGATAAGGCACAAATTGAACCTTCTCACTGTACTTTGATACATATGACAATAGACTTGAACTTGAAAATAGACAGGATGGAGGTGTTAACAAAGTTGACTGAACTTAAAGTTTATAAGCCACGACTGGATGGAATAAATCCTAGAAGCTTAATGAAAGCAGAGCTGGAGATACAGGGCACTAAAAAATAATATTCCAATGCTCTTTGGAGACAAGCATGGCACTAGAGAACTAGAGCAGAGCAACTGTTATTTCTTTGTCCAAAAATCAGTAGTTCATAAAGATAAACCAATTCACCACAGGCTTGACATTTTGTCCTTGGGAATGGGAATTATTTTTGAAATATTGATCAAGGATAGAATTAATAGCCACTAAAGGAACACCAGATCAATTACGACAACCTCACGTGGATTTGTGTTTAACCAAATTGACAGAATTTATGTTGAGGTAATTGATGGACTGACTTCAAGGTTTTCTTTATTGTCATGTAATAGTACAGAACATGTAATATGACACTAAATTGTCTTCTGCTTGCCGTAAGGCAGATAAAGAGTCCCAGTGCCCCTTGCAGTGCAAGAGAAAGAGAGGCAAAAGAGAGTCCCTTCAAGGACACTGAGTGTCCGTAGATTCTCCCCTAGCATTCCTACAAGCCTCTGGTGCTTCATAGACTCCTGTTCAATCACAGGAAACCCGAGTTCCAGCTCCAAACCTCTGATATGACCAGGAAGTCTTCTGCCCCTAAGGGTAATATAGTCCTGGTGTTGTACAAGAATTTTCAGACAACTTCTCAAAAAGTGCTATGTGACAGGTTTATCAACAAAATGAACAAAAAAAAAAGAATATTCATAGCTTGAATATCAAGTTAGCTAGTTAAATAAACGGTCGTGGTGAATGCTGTTTCTTGAACCAGTGAAAGATGAATAATGGCATTCTCTAGGGATCAACACAAGGGCCATTGTTTCTTCTCAATCAATATTAACAACCTGGGATGCAAGCCACAATTTCTATATTTGTAGGTAATACAAAACTTGGCAGTGAGGGGGTTTATAGATTGAAGGAGGATGTAATTAACTAATATTTCTGGGTTCTATCAAAAGGCATATTATATGAAAGTATGGAAGTTATGCTGAACTTTCATGAATTTGACTGAAATATTGTGTACACTTCCTTTGCCACATTAGAGGAAAGATCTGAAGGCATTATGGTGGGTCCAGAAGAATTACAAAAATCATTGCTAGTATGAAGAGCAACAACAGCACCAAAGATAAATTAGAAAGACTGGACCCTTTTTTTTAAAATTGGAAAGGAAAGGTTGAGGGAAGATTGATAGATCAATATCAAGTAATGAGTTGTCTGGACAGACTACATAGTGGAGGTGTTCTCTTTTCTGCATGGATTGGGAACTAAAGTTCAGACATATAAAAGAAAGGGGAAAATAATTAAAGGTGACATGAAACTGCCCAGCGTGTGGTTGGATTCTGGAATGCAGTCTCGGTAGATGTGGTGGATGTTGGCTTGGATAAGTAGAATTGGTTGATGAGAACAAAAAAAAACCCTCAGATTGTTGGCAGAGACACGCATTTATTCTCTGATTTAATGATGATATTGATTTCTACACCATCTTCTTCCATGAAGTCAACATAAACAATTTACAAAATATAGAACAGAGACCATACATCACAGAAACAGGTTCTTCTGCCCTTCTAGTCTGCACTGAACTATTTCTCTGTCTGGTCTCACTGATCCGCGCGCAGTCCATAGCTATGTAGATCATCATGCCTTTCAGAATTAATCCCATTTGCTGCATATGCTTCATGGCCCTCTATTTTCTGACTGTCCTTTTATGGGTCTTTAATGTCTCTTTTTACCCCCTCCATAAATCTTCGTCCGCGAAGCCAAGCCAAGAAGAATGTCTCTTATACTTTACTTTTGTGCAGGCTTCTACCATCCCCCTTTGACAGGCACCCATCACTCTCTGTGTGAGTGGCCTTGTGAATTTCCTCTAAAATTTCCCCTTACCTTAAAGCTATGGCCTCTTGTAGATGACATACCCACCCTCCCCATCTTATCTAAAAATCATTTTATATACTTCTATCTGGCACATTTCAGCCTCCAAAGTTCCAAAAAAGCAATCTAAAATAGTCCAATGTCTACTGAAGAGTAATGCTCTCTAGTCCAGCCAATATCCTGGTGAACCTGACCCTCTCCAATGCACCTTTTTTCATTCCTCTGGAGTATCAACCTGAACCACCACAATACACATTTTGGTGATATGTAATTACACCACTAGGTCACCAGGGGTCATCCCGGTGACCTTGTACATAAAGCAGTCCAGAGCTACAGTCTAACCTTCCAGGTTTGTCTTGCAGAGAGACAAGACCTCTTAGTGTACATATTAGTTTATTAAAGCTGTCTTATACTTATACTGCTGGTGTGGTTATTGTCAGTACACACTTGACAACTTTTATACTCAATGCCCTAACTAACCAAGGCAAGCATACAGTATGACGTCTTTACCATCCTTGAATTGCCACATTCAGGGAACTAGGGACTTGCATCCCAAAATCCTGATATACATCAATAGACCCAAGGGATGTTGCTATTTACTGCATTTTTACCTCTTGCATATGATCTTTCAAAATGATCACCTCACACTTGGTTGGATTGAACTCAATCTCCCATTTCTCTACCCAAATTTCCAATTGATCAATATTCTGGAGTTCTTTTGAGAATTTTCCTCGCTATCGACAAATCCACTAAGTTTTGTATTGTAACGGATCCAGAGGATCCCAAAACCCAGCAGCAATAGAAATTCACCAAGACAAATTGTTACTTAAATATAAAAACAGGAGCAAATTTTAACTTATTACTATTAACTTAATTTAACCCCCTTCTAATTCTAAGCACATATGTAATTTGTATATGTTCAGGGAAGTTCTTTGATTCACAGTCTAATCTCACTTCTCATTCCTCCAAGTTCACTGGTCTCAGGCAATTCTTATACTGTGCTCAGAATTTAACATGTATGAATTTTCACCAAGCTCTTGTATTAAAAGTAAAATGGTTACTACTCGGGAAGGTTCTTGTTGGTTTCAGAGAGAGATTCGTTGCTCGTTAGACACACACAAACTGATTTACTTCCATCAGTCACTTCAATGTCTTGCTGAAGATACTTGCCCCATCAGGGGCTTCTAAGTGATAATCTCTTTTTCCAGGTCACCACAGAGTTCCTCTTATTTCAGGAGAAACAATCTAGCCAGCCATTCCTTCTTGTAAGGACTACAAGAATTTTTCAACAGGCTGAACTCAGAACTCACAACCCATCCTCAAATTAGGGTTTTCCATCAGCTTCCAAAGCCACTGCCAAAGTCTGTTCTCTCTCTCTCTCTCTCTTTCAGAAAAAGAAATTTGTTTGGTCTTTTCTCTCTCTGCTTGCAAAACCAGAACTCCTTGCAGGGTTCCAAACCCAATCTTTGAAAGATCTTTATCAGCACTTGAGCTCTTTTAAGTTATTTCCCAAAGCAGTTTTTATTGTCTTTGCAAAGGCACTCAGAGCCTTTGGGCTGTCCCGCTTGAGCAAAGCTCCTGCATTTAAATGAGATGTTCTTTTGTGAAGTGTTACTATCTGTTTGTGGCCTGCACACTAAACCCCCACAATCTCTTTTAAAGACAATATTAATATATAAAATTAAATATAATATACCTCATGACAGTATTATGTGAAAAGTTACTATCAGACTCAAATTCAACATTTTTGTTGAAAATGTTAATAATATATATGGTGTATAAGGTGACTGAGTGTATAAGATGACTCCAAGAATCTCCACTTAAAATGTTTGTTTTGAGCTGTCAGTATAAGACTAGCCCAAGTTTGACACATACTGCTGAGAGCTTAATGCCCCAATTGTCCTTCACCAACCACCCCACTGGCCAGTGGAGAGATGCTGTATACACACTACTAAGCAACACAGTCTTGGTTATTTAAAATTTATCCAAATCATTTCAAGTAATGGCAAATGTTGTCAAATATCTACCATAATATGCATCAAACATTCCTAGCTGGTGTAACGTAAACACTAGTGATCTCACTGAGGCATCGATACTTTTACAGGAACCAACATGGTGTCAAGAATAATTTTATCACTTAATGAACTTGATTTCCTTGTTTACTAATGAATGATATTATATTGCAATATATTAGATATGTCCACATAAAGTACACTGCAAGAATTAAATTTATAAGCTAAGACAGCAAAGATGTATACATCAGGATGCTCTTTATTGACTGCAGTTCGGCATTTAACACCATTATCTCCTTAAAATTGATCAGCAAAATCCAAGCCCTGGGAGTTAACACCCCACTGTAATTGGATCTTGGATTTCCTCACCTCCAGAACACAATCAGTTAAAAAGGTAAGTACTTCTCCTACACAATAAGTACTGGAGAACCACAGGGCTGTGTTCTTTGCCCCTGCTCTATTCACTCTACACCTACGACTTTGGGGCTCAGTAGGACAATAACACCATCTACAAATTTACTGATGATACCATGGTTGTGGGTTTATAAAGGAAGGGGATGAGTCAGGCCACAGGAAAGAGATTAAAACCTTGGTGGAATGGTGCACCAACAACAACCTTATACTCAGTGTCACCAAAACTAAGGAGCTGATTGTTAATTTCAGGAAAGGAAGGCCAGAGGTTTACAATCCAGTGATCATTGGGGAATCAGAGCTGAGAGAGGGTGAGTGAATTTAATTTCTTGGGAGTCACTATCTCATAAGATCTTTCCTGGACCCAACACACCAATGGCATCATGAAGAAAGCACGTCAGCGCCTCCACTTCCTCAGGAGCTTGTGGTGGTTTGATATGACACCAGGAACCATAGCAAATTTCTACAGATGTGTGGTGGAAAGTGTGCTGATTGGTTGCATCATGATCTAGTAAAAAAAACACCATTAACTCTGAGCATAAAGCCATCCAAAAGGTAGTGAACACACCTCAGGACATCACAAGCAAAATCCTACCCACTACTGAGTACATCTACAGGAAGTGCTGCTATCGGAGAGCAGCAGCAATCATCAATGACCCTCACCACCCAACAGAGGCTCTGTTCTTGCTGCTGCCATCAGGAAAGAGGTACAAGTGCCACAAGACACACACCACCAGGTTCAGAAACAGCTGCTACCCATCCACCATCAGACTCCTCAACAATAAACTCAATCAGGGATTCATTTAAAGACTCTTACTTGTGCACTTTATTGATTTTCTTTTTGTTCTCCCTGTATTGCACAATGGGTTTACATTCATTCTTTAGAGTTTCTTGGTTGTTTCCATGTTTTATGCTGGGATTCACTGGTGGTGCGTTGTTCCGATGACTGGCTCCGCCCCCATCTGCTCGTATATAACCCTGGTTTCCCGCCTAAATTCAGAACCCTTCTGAAGACCACACCCATAGTTATAAGCTAATAAAAGCATTTGTTCTCCCTCCAGTTGCGAGAGCTTTTATTCATGCTACAATTTTATTAGATTATTCCCTAACGATGGAAGGATTACTCAAGCCAGGTATGCTACTAATAGACCCTAACCCTAACCCCGACATGGCTGAGGAGTTCATATACTGGCTAGATTGCTTGCAAGCCTACCGAAATCCGACCAGAAACATCTTCCACACCGATGAACTCAGGAGGTCTGCACTCGTTTCAAGGGTAGGAATGAAAGGGTATGCAGTCATCAGGGACTGCTCTACATATGAAGCTGTTATTGAGGCTTTGAAGGCGAGGTACCTGAAATTGCAGACTCACTCTACATCGCTAGTGGCCAGAAGAGTCCATCGATGACTACCTGCTGGATCTGTGGACACTTGCAAAGAAGTGCAGGTATGATGTGGCTTTGGGTCACGTTTGTAAAGAAGAACAGATCCGGGACACTTTAGTCGCAGGGGTCTGCTCGAGTTGGGTAAGAAGGACCTGGCTGGTCATGTTGAAGTGGCCAAATCATTGGAACAAGCCAAGATCGAGAACAATAACCTCAAAATCAGTGAGCTCACTCACTCAGGTGACCCCTTCCAAGAAATGGCTGCTCCCACTACCCCAGCCCGAAAGGGTGCTGCTTCCTGTGCTGGGGGGCGGTCCCGTGTTAGGGAGTAATTTTTCTGTGGCAAGAGCCAGCTTCCTGATCTTATTGCCAGGCAAAAGACTCAGGTGTTTTAGCTGTGGCAAGAAAGGACATTGGGCGAGGGTTTGCTGGGAGAGGGGAAGCCCTGGGAAGTCGTCGGCCTGCACAGCTCTTGGATCTGATTCCAGCCCAAAACCATCTGCCCTGAATTCACCCGAACCCACTTGCTGCACTACACCCTGATGGAGGGTGGCAGTGAGGAAACTGTGCAAAAAGGCTGAGCGGCCATCTTGCTATGACTCAAATTCAAAATCAGCACCATCACCGTCAGAGGAGGAAGGAGGGTGGCCATCTTGCTGCGCCATGAGGTTGATGCCATCTTACCCATGCAGGGCAACCCAAGATGGTGGGGGCCACTGGAGTGAGGAGCATGGAGTCTCCAGGGTCCTAACCTCGATGGTCCTAGATCAGGACAGTCCTCACCAGCTGAGCAACTCCACAGTGACTGTGAATGTAAACGGACATTCCACTAAATGCCTAATCGACCCAGGCTCTATTGAAACTTCATAGACTCTCGGACTATGCAAGAATACAACCGAAATACATATTCTTCCAATTATCACATATTCCTTGCATCTCATTCTCATTCGCATTCTAAGTGTATTCAACAACATTGCATAGTACATCTGTCATTTCAAGAAGGGGAATTCTGTAAGATTCGCCTGTATGTACTTGATGAATTGTGTGCTCCAATGCTGTTGGGTCTTGGCTTCCTGTGTCACCTTAAAAGTGTGAACTTGGAGTGTTCTGGACCTCTCCCTCCGGTAACGGTTCAGAACGGAGGGCCTCTAAAATCAGAACCCACATGCAGCCTCTCCACACTGAATATCAACCCCCCACCTCTCTTCCCAAATCTGTCCCCAGACTGCAAACCTATTGCTACCAAGAGCAGGAGGTACAGCACAGCAGATCGAGATTTCATAAAATCTGAGACACAACGTCTGCTTGATGAAGGTATCATCGAACCTAGCACCAGCCCTTGGAGAGTGCAAATGGTCATGGTAAAAGAGGAAAACAAGTTCAGGCGAGTAATTGACCATAGCCAAACTATTAGTCGGTACACAATCCTGGACGCATACCCACTCACTCGAATTTTGGAAATGATATTGCTCAGTACCGGGTCTAGTCGAACATTGACCTGAAAGCTGCCTATCAACAGCTGCCAATCCATTTAGAGGACCATTCATATACGGTCGTCTCTATCAATTCCAGAGGGTCTCTTTCAGTATTACTAATGGGGTTTCTATCTTTCAGAGGCAGATGGACAGAATGGCAGATAAGTATGGGTTGAAGGCTACCTTCCCTTACCTCGATAACATCACCATCTGTGACCACACCTTGGAAGACCATGATGCCAACCTCCAGAGCTTTCTCCATGCCATGAGAGCCCTGGACCTCACTTATAACTCTAGCTAGTGCATTTTCAGGACTAAACGTCTGGCTATCCTGGGCTACATGGTGGAGAATGGCATCACTGGCTCCGATCCCGATAGGATGCGGCCCCATTATAGCTCCCCATTCCCAGGACCATGAAGTCTTTGAGGAAATGCCTGGGGTTTTTCTTATATTATGCCGAGTGGATCCCTCAATACGCTGATAAGGTTCACCCTCTCTTAAAAGCCGCTAATTTCCCCCTTTTGGCTGAAGCCTAAATGGCTTTGAACTACCTCTAAAATCACATTGCGAAAGCTACCATGCACACAGTGGACAAGAATGTGACTTTCCAAGTGATGCTTCAGACGTGGCCCTGGCTGCTACCCTCAACCAAGCAGGCAGACCGGTTGCATTTCCACGCCCCTCCCCCCTCCCCCCGAACATTGCAAGGCCATGAGCTCTGAAACCACTCTATAGAAAAGGAGACTCAAGCCATTGTAGAAGCCGTGATGGACTGGAGCCACTACCTGGCTGATAGGAAATTTACACTTCTCACTGACCAGTGCTCTGTCACACTCATGTTTAATAATGTCAAGAAGGGCAAAATCAAAAATGACAAGATTGCTAGGTAGAGGATCAAGTTCTCCACCTACAATTATGATATTGCCTATCGGCCAGGAGCCCTTAATGACCCTCCAGATGCCTTATCCAGAGGAAGCTGTGCCTCCACACACACTATGCATAATGAGCTCTGCCATCCAGCAGAGGATTACCCGCATGGCTCATTTTGTCAGGGCGCGCAATCTGCCCTACTCCATGGATGACATCAGGGAACTGACTGGGTCTGTGTGGAGTGCCACTTCTCTCGCCCCACAAAGGCGCACATCATCAAGTCATCTAGGTCTTTTGAATGGCTCAATGTCAATTTTAAGGGACCTCTCCCTCCACGATAGGAAACACTCTCTTATTTTCTATCATTGATGAATAATCCCGCTTCCCGTTCGCCATTCTGTGCCCAGACTCATCCACATCGTCAATCATAAAGGCCCTAGATTCCATGTTCACCCTGGTTGGGTATCCCAGGTATATTAATAGCTGGTGGGGCTCATCCTTTATGAGTGACAAGCTACGTCAGTACCTGCTGGTGAGGGGCATCGTGTCCAGCAGGACTACTAGCTACAACCCCCAAGGGAATGGACATGTTGATAAGGAGAACGCCATAGTTTGGAAGGCTATCAAACTGACCCTGAAGTCAAAAGGCCTTCCAGACTCATGCTGGCAGGAAGTTCTTCCTATGGTGCTCCATTCCATCTGGTCACTACTATGTCCTACGACAAATGCTACTACTCACGAGCTCCTATTCAGTTTTGAGAGATGTTTGGCATCGGGAACTACACTTCCAACCTGGCTCACCACTCCTGGTCCAGTCCTTCTCAGAAAGCATGTGAAGAGAAGCAAGACTGACCACCTGATGGAAAGGGCGAAACTGCTCCATGCCAATCCCATGTATGCTTATGTGGAGAACCCGGATGGCAGGGAGGACACAGTCGCCATCAGGGACAGAGGGTCTGTTGCCTCAAGTGCCCTGTGATCCACGGAGCTCATTCTCACCACCCATTCAGGGCCTCAGAGGATCCAGTTCAGGAGGAAAGTGCATCCCCCTCCACAGTAGAGCCGGAAACCCAACCCACCTCTCCTCCCTTACAAGGAGATTAGGAGACCCAAGGAGTCCAAAGCCCCCCAGTGCCAAGGCACTCCACCAGAATCTCCAGTCCCCAAGACCACTTAAATCTGTAAATTTGTAAATAATTGTATATTATTTGATTTTTTTTTTCTTTTCTGAATCCATGTGTAATGGTAGTGATCATATTGATTATAGTTACTGTTTAATTAGACTTGGCTGCCAGCAGGGGAATGACACAGTGTATGTTATTGGTAATGGAGACTTGCAGTCTCATGGCATGACTCATGGTGCTGTTCCTATCAACTTTAAAGGAAAGAACTTTTTCTTTCACTCATGTGTTGTCTAAGGACTCACACATACAAATTCAAGATGAAACATGGTGTCAGAAGTGGGATGAAGGAAATTAGAAGGAAATATTTTAAAAGGTAAAATCAAAAGTCGATGATTGATCAGTGAAGAGAAGTTAACACAGTGAAAAACTGAAGGATTACATCCACCAGTGAAACTTCAGTTGACAGGTTATGTGAATGAAAATTGGACCAATGATTTGGATTGTATTTAGTGGCAGTCGGAGCTGACGAGGAAAGTGATAAAGTGAAAGCGTCAGTTTTCTTGCATGTCGTGGGTGATGAAGCCCTGGAGGTGCATAATAACTTTCCATTTGCTGCTGAAGGAGAGAAAATGAAGCTGGAAAAAATAATGGAACAGTTTGAGGCACGCTGCATATCTAAATGTAACATGACTTTTGAGAGGCACAGATTTTCACGTGTGCAGAAAATGGAAGAAAGTATTGATCAGTATGTGACTGAATTGAGAAACAGAAGCAAAACGTGTAAATTTGGTGGACTGACTGACTCGTTAATAAAAGACAGACCACAAGAGCTTTTACCAACATAGTCTAAAGGAAAGACTGCTAAGAGAGCAAAATCTGGAGCTGGAAAAAGCCATAGCACTTTGTAGCGCTGCATAAACTGTAAAAATGCAGGCAAAAAAGCTGTACAGTGAAACTAGCTGCAATGTGGATGCAGTGAAGAAGAACAGACATAAACTGTTTAACAAAAAGCTCCAAAGTAGAAAGAGAGGTGTGGCCGGTGAACAAAAATGAAAGGGACAATCGAAATCCATGTCGTCGATGCGGTATGTAGGTACACAGCACCTACCAAAAAAATTGTCCAGCATATGGTACAACATGCTAATATGTGCAACAAAAACAACCATTATGCCCAATTGCTGTAGGAACCAAATGCAACAAAGCGAGGTTCATGCAGTAGATGAAAGGGAGATAGAGAAGTTCTATATAGACGTTGTGGCTGAAATCAATAAAGAAAACAGAAACTGGATGTTGAGATTAAAAGTGAATGATATATTGTTACAAGTCCAGAGAACCCCAAAACCCAGCAGCAGTAGATATTTACCAAAACAAATGATTACTTAAACAAAGGTTGCTTTTAATTATCTTTAAACATGATCAAATTTTAACTTAATACTATTAACTAACCTAACTTAATTCCCTTCTAATTCTAAGCTCATGTATATGTAATGTGTATGTAACTTTAGAAAAGTTATTTAATTCACAGTCCAATCTCATTCCTCCAAGTTCACTGGTTACAGGCAATTTCTATTCTGTGCACAGAATTTAACATTTATGAAGTTCACCAGGTTTTGGTGCTTGACAGGTAAATGGTTACTGCTCTGAAAGGTTCTTATCGGTTTTCAGAGAGAAATTTGTTGTTCCTGGACACAAACTGATCCCTCTTAATAAGTCAGGTCAGTGTCTTGCCAAAGAAACTTGCCCCATCAGTGTTTTCCAGATGATAACCTCTTTCTTTTAGGTCACCGCAGAGTTCCTTTTTGTTTCAAGTGAAATATTAGGCAGCCCATCCTCTCCTCTTGTATGGACCACAAGAGTTTGTACCAGGCTGAACTAAGAACTCACAACCCATCTTCCAGTCCCAGTTGTTGCTGGTGAACTGAAAATTCCCTCTCTCTCAGAGAAAAGCCTGTTTTACTCTCTCTGCTTGCAAAACCACATGACCCTCTTACAACAGCAACCTCCACTCAGACACCCTACGGCTCTGAACCTACTCCTCTGAGTTTTTTCATCTGTTGATTTTCAAAACAACAATCCATTAGTGAGAAGTCCCTTAGCTGTTGCAAAGTTATTCGGAGCCAGCTTGTCTGGCTTGAGCAGAGCTCCAGTATTTTAAATGAGATCTGTTTTGAAATGTTGCTATGTGATCTACACTAAAATAAACCACGCACTTTATCTCCCAAAATCATATCTATCTAGAATATAAAACACAACATATTCTGTCACAATAAACATTACAGTTAAATTGGATACTGGAGCACAAATTAATGTAATATCAGACACTAATATACCAGTGCAGGGTGAATGCATGGTCAAAGGACAAAGAGCACATGCTAGCATTCATCGTGATACCAAAGGATATACAGGCCATACTAGGTTTAACAGACTGTGAGAAACTGAACCTGGTAAAAAGAGTCTGGAAAGCAAAGGAGAGCCAGTCTATGATAAACTCAAGAAAGAGTACAATGATCTCTTTCAGGATCTAGATTGCTTTCCAGGAGAACACATGATCAGAATGGATAAATGCCGCCGGTAATATCCATGTAGGAAAGTTCCATTTGCACCACAAAAGCAACTAAAGGCAGAGTTGGACAGGATGGAAAGCTTGAACATGATTCAGAAGATAGATGAGCCAATGGAGTGGGTGAGTTCACTCATTGTTGTGGACAAAAAGAATGGAAAGTTTAGAATTTGCCTGGATCCAAGAGATCTAAACAGAGCAATAAAGAAAGAACACTTCAAGCTTCTGATGCATGAAGAAATCATGTCAAAGTTTGCAAACGCAAAGTTTTTCAGCAAGTTAGATGCATCGTCAGGATTTTAGCAGTTGAAAGTGGATGAAGCAAAAAGCAAATTCAAGACTGTGCACATTCTATAGTCCATTTGGCAGATACAGATTCCTAGGGTTACCATTCAGAATTGCCTCAGCTCCTGAAGTGTATCACAAAATTATCCATATGGTCAATGAGCACCTGGATGGAGTTGATACCTCAATGGATGACATCATAGTATGAGGAACCATGAGAATGGAGCATGATGAGAGACTAAGGAAAGTGCTGGAAGCCACAAGGAAAGCAAACCTGAAGCTGAATAGAGTGAAATGCCAGCTCGGGGTGACAGAACTAACATTTGTAGGAGATATTATTGGCAGTGAGGTCATCAGATCGGATCCCAAAAAGGTGTCTGCTATTGGGAACATGCTAAGGCCACAATGCAAAAAGGATGTTCAGAGGTTTAATGGAATGGTCAACTATATGGGTAAATTCATATCCAACCTCTCAGAAAAGATGGCTTCATTGAGAAGACGAACAGAAAAGAACATTGAATGGGAGTGGAGTCATGAGCAAGAAAAGTCACGGAGCGAATTAAAGAAACTGCTCAGGGAGGAACCAATTCTGAGGTTTTACGACCCAGTGAGACCCATCAAGATATTATCAGATGCATCACATAGTGGGCTCGGTACAGTTCTTCTGCAAAACTATGATGACTGGCAACCCATTGCATCTGGATCACACTCAATGACAGACACGGAGATGCGATACACTCAAATGGAAACAGTGCTGCTCAGCATCACATACACCTGTGAAAGATTTCATCAGCTTGTGTCAGGACAAGCAATCAGTGTAGAAACTGACCATAAGCCCTTGATTACATTGTTCCAACCCCCATTAAATGAATGTCCACTTAGAATACAAAGAATGATGATTAGGCTGCAATGCTATACACTGAATGTGTCGTACACTCCAGTTAAGCTAATGTACACAGCAGACACATTGTCTAGAGCTGTTGACACAAGAGAGACTGCAAAAACCTAAATGGATGAAGACGTGAATGCCTTCGTGGACATGATCATGTGCACTGCCCATATCAGATGGAAAAATGAAGCTCAAAGTTAGAGACAAACAAAGATGAAACATGCAGTCTTCATTCACAGAGCATAACTGGGACTCATTGGTGGTGTTTTGTGCTGATGCCTGGCTCCTCCCTCTTCTGCTCATATATAACCCTGGTTTCACACCTAGACCCAGAAGCCTTCTGAAGACTACTGTAAGGCCCTACCCTCTGTGAAAAGCTAATAAAAGCGCATGTTCTCCCTCCAGTCATGAGACATTTTATTCACACTACAGCAGTTTAATTTTTCCACTACCAATTTGTGGTAATTCTGCAGTGCCCGCAGGAAAAAAAAGAATCTCAGTGTTGTATGTAATATATGTACTCTGTCATGAAATCTGAATCTTGCTTCACGATTGACCTGATGAGGCAATGTAAAGAGAATGGACCCTGGGACCCTGGCTGATTGTTTTGTTTGTCGGCTGTTGCAAATAGCGATTATTAGCTTCATTTGTTGTGCTGTTATTTTAAGGTACGTTAGAAAAGTTTACAATAATTTTTTATTGTTTTAATATAACATTACTATTAATACAGCTTCCCAGATTTAAGGTTCAGTAGAAAAATATTTAGTGGTAGAACCATAGGAGTTATGCAAGTGTTTAATTGCTGTTCTCCATCACCACGGGGGACACTCTAAACACAAAATATTAAGGTTTGGATTTTATACTTGGCATATCAGACATCCCCTGGTTTTGCTGAGACATTTTTAAGGTTCATATTCAGTCATATACACCTACATATACAGTATACATTGAAACAAAAATGTTCCAGCATTTTGCGAAGGATGACTTGTCACTGACTTCCAGTCAAAATTGACCACTCTCCATTTTCTATTACAAGTCAGCTTTGCATTCAATGCATCAATTCTGCATTTTTTTCTATTTTCAATTGATAGATTACATAATCTGAATTCAAAGTGGAACATTTTGAAAAACTGAAGGAGCAAAGGCGCATGTGTTAGTAGATTAATTGGGCTGAAGGGCCTGTATCTGTAAATTATATGCTATTTAAATTTTTTTGTAGTTTGGTTATTTGGGATTTTTAAAAAAACTATTTCCAGGTGACAATGATCATTTCAAAATGGTGAACAAGAATAAACTATCAGGAAGCCTTCAGGGTTTTCCTTGCAACAGTTCCCATTTTTAGTCTATTTCTCTTCTACAGTTGTTTCTTGACACATTGAGTGTTTTCGACATTTGCTGTTTATATTTCATCTGCAGTTTTGTTTTCTTTCGCAATTCAGCTATGGTTATCCATTAAAAACTGTCGAGGAATCTGCACTAAAAAGCCATGGAGAGGACGATGGAATGGGATTAGTTGAACCACTACTGCAGCTTATGTCCCACTGCACCTCTTGGGAGGTGAAGGAAGCTAATATAACCATATAACCATTTACGGAGCGGAAACAGGCCATGTCGGCCTTTCGAGTCTGCACCGGTTCACTGATTTTGTGCGCCCTCTTCAGGCATTGGTCCCGGTAGATCTTCATTCAATAATGATGGACGAATTTAATGCAGGTGGAATCAGTCGTAGAATGGACGTTTTCATTTTAGTAGATATATTTAAACAAAATTAATCATGCCTAATTATAATATAATTAAGCTTTACGTAGAGCATAGTATGAGCCCTTCAGCCCTTGTTGTTGTGCCTTCTTTGCCTTGGCTTCGTGGATGAAGATTTATGGAGGGGGTAAATGTCCACGTCAGCTGCAGGCTCGTTTGTGGCTGACAAGTCCGATGCAGGACAGGCAGACATGGTTGCAGCGGTTGCAGGGGAAAATTGGTTGGTTGGGGTTGGGTGTTGGGTTTTTCCTCCTTTGTGTTTTGTCAGTGAGGTGGGCTCTGCGGTCTTCTTCAAAAGAGGTTGCTGCCCGCCGAACTGTGAGGCGCCAAGATGCACGGTTTGAGGCGATATCAGCCCACTGGCGGTGGTCAATGTGGCTGGCACCAAGAGATTTCTTTAGGCAGTCCTTGTACCTCTTCTTTGGTGCACCTCTGTCACAGTGGCCAGTGGAAAGCTCGCCATGTAACATGATATTGGGAAGGCGATGGTCCTCCATTCTGGAGACGTGACCTACCTAGCGCAGTTGGATCTTCAGCAGCGTGGATTCGATGCTGTCGGCCTCTACCATCTCGAGTACTTCGATGTTAGGGATGAAGTCACTCCAATTAATGTTGAGGATGGAGCAGAGACAGCGCTGATGGAAGCATTCTAGGAGCCGTAGGTGATGCCGGTAGAGGACCCATGATTCGGAGTCAAACAGGAGTGTAGGTATGACAACGGCTCTGTATACGCTAATCTTTGTGAGGTTTTTCAGTTGGTTGTTTTTCCAGACTCTTTTGTGTAGTCTTCCAAAGGCACTATTTGCCTTGGCGAGTCTGTTATCTATCTCATTGTCGATCCTTGCATCCGATGAAATGGTGCAGCTGAGATAGGTAAACTGGTTGACCGTTTTGAGTTTTGTGTGCCCAATGGAGATGTTGTGCCTACCTATAATGATTAACACTTTGGTAAGAATTCCCAATTTCAAGGATATGCTCTGTTTCTCTGTTGACTGGTGACCTGTGTATGCCCATTTTTCAGAAACCCACTGAAACACCTCTTCTCCAAATCAAGCAAATGTTCCCTGCACATTTGTTCCTCTTATTCGAATACCATTCGCCCTGATTATTGTGTTCCAATGAGAAATTTTCCTGGAAATTTGAATTCAGGCATTTTGGTTCATATGCTGGTATTGCATATCATGTAAATGCAAAATCCAGTCTTTAAAAATAAAATCATAATAATTGAATCTGTTGTTTTTGACAATCATTATTCTGGTTTTCTTACCTTTTAGCCAAAAAGGCCAACCTACATATCTTTCAAGGATTGTTGTTTTTGAGGTAGTCAGCTGCTGCATCAACATTTTTAAAAAGAATCTCATCAAGGAAATAAAACCTCTTTGATACAATCACATCATCTGCAAACTTAATGAATGTTGTGTAACATGAATCACAATGGGAAGTAGCCTGTTCAAAATCCCAGTGGGAAGGCCGGACAATGAATGGAGTTAAATATTTTAAAAAAAGCTTCTTTGTGTTCAAAATGCCATTTAAAAATTCACAAATACATTCAATCATGTTATCTGTACTTGTTTCAATTTATGTAACCACGTCAGCTGATAGACATTGGTAAACCAAATGCAAATACTACTTCATTGAAACATTGAGGCATGATGCCAAGCCTCTCAATGACTTTAACTTCAATTCTTTAACCTGCTTCCAGTATGATTTTGTCATCCATGCCACCCAACATAGAGCACTATCCTCTGAATTGTCTGAAATGGACAATAAAAAAGATGAAGGACATTTTTTTGAAAAGGAACTCAACATAGGTTGTCTGTATCATTGCTTTCAGAAAAAGTGGTGAAAAGTGCTGAAATTCAGAAAAGACCGTTGCAAGAAATCCAAGAGAAATCTTCTGTCCATTTAAGAAGCAGAAGTACAGCACCAACCGGACGGAAGACTCCCTCGCAGGATAGATCGACAATTCATCCCAAGTTGGTAAGTACTGTCAGAACTACCCACTGTGTTTTATAAAGGAGTCATAGATTCATGAAGCAGCACAGCATGAACAGGCCTTTCAGCCCAACTCATCCATGTTGACTAGCTTTTTCCCTTCAAGCTAGTCTCATTTGCTAGTTTGGTCCATATCTATCAAAACCATTCCTATCCAAGTTGTAAATGTTTCTACCAATACCATTTTGTCTGGTAGTTTGTCCCATATACTCATGATCCTTTGTAAAAGAAAAAAAAGTTGCCCTTTGGGTCCCATTTAAATATTTTTCCTCTCACTTTAAACCTAATTCACCAAGTTGCAGACTCCACTGCCCGAGGGAAAAGACTGACCATTTGCCTTATCTATGCCCTCCAAGATCTTTTAGACCTCTGGTAACAGAATTATGCTATTATTAATCTTTAAGTTGTAATATATTATATATTAGAGAGCTACCTTGTGGGTTGGAAACAAGGAAATGAACACAAAGACATTTACACACATAGAACACCATTTTCTGGAAAGACACTGTGTCTGCTATGTCCAGCTGTAAACAGAGGAATAAAACTAAAGTTGATTGTTCCATTGAAATACTGAAGACAATGAATGTTTACTCAGAAAGACATCTGGTCAAAAAGAAAACTATTTGCTTCATGAAGTGGTTTTTGGAGAAATGAAACTTCAGAGAACCAGTCAGTAGTGATGTCATGTGGGAGAGGTCACATGATGCCATAGAGGACGCAGCTCACCCTTATGACGCCTGGGGATTTTAATATAGCCTCAAAAATTCAATGTGGTTGTGGGAGACGAGTACAAGTTACAGAGTCGGACTAAATTTATCAGCCCATCATGTTACAGATGACAGAGAATTCCAAAGACTGAGAGGGAAATGGACAACATCTCTGTTTCCACAAGCCTTCAGCAAACCCTGTTGAAATTATTTTTCATCTCTCTTGCATGCCATTTATATAACTTCTCATACTTTTGTCAATTCCTCTCTAAGTCTGACACATTTAATAGTGTAAGCAGATTGGCATTCAATGAGCTCTTGATCTGTGTCAACACCTGCATTAAGAGATAATCCTTCTAATCCTCCTTCTCCTAATGAGGTGTAAACAGATCAAGATGAAGAGAGCTCAACAGGATTTTGCCACAAGAAGCAGTTTACTTTTTAAACCCTCAAAACAAACGAGAGATGAAGTTGCATACAGTTTTGAAACCACTGCAGCGATTACTCATTATAGTATTTTAGCAAAACAAAAGCAAATTAATAGTAAAAATATTGATGTACAAAGATAAATGCGTGGTAGTAATGTTTGATTATGGTAATAAACTATGGTTCTCAAATTTTATTTGAAGTTATGTCTCACTGAGTCTTCAGATGTTTGGTTTGAAATAAATTTTTGCAAATTTATTTTCTCACTGAGTTTGTTCAAGGTGACATCTTTGGCTTGGCTTCGCGGACGAAGATTTATGGAGGGGGTAAAAGTCCACGTCAGCTGCAGGCTCGTTTGTGGCTGACAAGTCCGATGCGGGACAGGCATTTATCATCAAGGAGCTAAAGAGAAGTGTATTTGTGCACAAGCATATTCTCAACCTTGATGAATCGCAACATTTTGTGTGCAAGCATTAGGACAGTTGTGACCAATCACTCATTCTAAACTAATTATGCGTGATTGTAATATGCATGTTTTTTTCTGCACTGTCCTGGTTGCCAACCTCCACCATCTGCCCATCACCGTTGCTTTCTCATAAGATACCGGTAATAACATGCAGTGTTGTCATGTAGTACAGGATGCAGCATAGAACTATGTTCTTCCTAGTGTGGTAGACATCTGCCATCTGCGAAGATTGAGTGCAATTTCACTCTATTCATTACAGATTTCTTGGCTTTGATTTTCAGAACCTAAAACTGCATACGTGGAATATTATTTTACTAAATCCTTTGTAATACATTAACCAGAGACACCAAAAGCATTGATCAATTGACTGAGAGTTCACAAAATAGTTATTCACCCTTTATAAATGTTCCATTTATAAAGAGTCCAAAACTGAAGTGAAATAAATAATATTGAAAAGAAGAATTGTTGCATATGTGCATCCATCACAACATTTTGATTTTATTTGCTGTTCCTGAAAAAGCCATCATCAGATTTAGTGTTTACTCCTAATTGCACTTCATAAGGGCAATGGTGAGTCAGTCAAGTTTTTGACCTACACTCACAGGCCCTTTGGATAGTGAGTTATGGCAATGCATTTTCAAACTAGAAAGTGACATGATTTTAAGTAAAATGTTCTCATCCCCCTGCTGCCTTTTTCTTTCTTTGTGATATTGGCTATTGTTGGGAGGTGCTATTGGGGAACCTTGGTGAGTAACTGCAAAGCACTGCACAAATTTTAAACCAAGCCACTTTTTATTCTCCCTTCATTCAATTCAGCTCCTCCCAGATTCTGCCTTTCTAAATTGTCCCCAGTGTGTAGATCAGTGGTTTTCAAACTGCCCCCTAAACTCACAATCCACTTTAAATATTCCCTGTGCCATAGGTGCTCTGTAATTAGTCAGGGATTGCTTAAGGTGGTATGTGGGTAGAAAGAAAAAGTTTGAAAACCACTATTTTAATCATACCTAATTGACTCGTTATGTACACAGTTTCATCACTCCAAAGGAAAAGGGCCAATAACAATTTTTCTCAAGCAAAATATTTCAGTAACAGTTGGATCTAGAGCAGTGGTTCTCAACCTTCCCTTCCCACTTACATACCATTTTAGGCAATCCCTTACTAATCACAGAGCATAGGGATTGCTTAAGGTAGAATGCAAGTTTAGAGGGCAGTTTTTTAAAACCACTTGGTGTAGATGAATGGCAGAATTTGGGATATACTGATTAGAAATAAAATGTAAACTTAATGATGGATTGGTGTTAAAGCCCTGCAGTTACTCACCCAGGTTACACCAACAGCACCTCCAACCTTTATCACTAAGTAATAGAAAAAAAAAATAGGGGCATGAGGACACGATTCTTCCATCATGTGCATCATGGTTTAAAAATATTTTGCCAATCCTCCTTTGTCACTGGAACTAAATTGTGAAGTTCCCTATCCAACAATACTGCCAATTAGAATGTGAAAGGAAACCACAGTTCCCGGACGGAGGAAGCCTATGTAATAGCAGGGATAATGTGCAAATACCACATAGACTATAGGTGAGATGAGGATTGAACCTGTATCTCTGGTACTGCATGGTTTTTCCACTGATATAATGATATTCCATACAATAATTGGTTCTGAAATTTGAATATAATAAGCCCCTGGATATGAGGTAGCTTTGGAGATTGGTTGCTTGAGATTGCATATTGCATGAATTGGCAAACTGACTGCCAGGGGGCACCAATTTTAAACCTTCATACTTTTTCCCTATTAATTTTCCATGATTAATTTGCCGGTTGCTTGAGGCTGCCAGTTGCACTAATTCCAGAAAATTGGTTAATTATTGTTCGACATTAACCTGAAAGAATATGATGAATTTATTACAAAAGGAGAGAGAATGTTGTGTCTCTGTTCAATGCAAAAGAGTGTTAACTTACTGCATTAACCTTCCGCGTTATAGTTAATTCATAACCACATTTTAAAATACTGATTTGTTCTTATTTTCATCATAAATTAATATAGCAACATCTAGGTAGAATTGCAATAGTAATTACATATTTGTTACTGAGTAATTAAAACAACATCAAAAGACTATTATTCAGCTAAGGAAGTGATATTATTTATAATTAAATGTGATCTGCTATAGGTGCCAAATTCTGTGGCCTTGTAATAATTGATAGAAAATAGGGTCAATCTTGACAGTGTCCTATTGTCACAGGTTAAAGGTGTGAATGACAATCCAATGTGAATCACATCAAATTTCTTTATACTTCAGATATGAAAAATTCCATCAAGTAGATGCAAAAGGAAAGGGACACGTTGGTTATAGTTTCTTGCCAGAAGTCTTCAGAGGAGGAAATGAACAAGACAGTGCTAGAAAAGATGATGCGAAGGAGAAATGGACAATCAACACGGGCACACCCCAAGGATGTGTGCTTAGCCCACTGCTCTACTCACGCTACACCCTTGATTTTGTGGCAAGGCACAATTCCAATGCTATCTACAAAGTTGCCAATAACACCAGGGTTGTTGGCAGAATCACAGACGGCAATGAGGAATCGTACAGGAGGGAGATAGATCAGCTAATTTAGAGGTGTCACACCAACAACCTTGCACTCAATTTTAGCAAAACAAAGGAGATTATTGTGGACTTCAGAAGGAATTCAGGGGAACATTAACCAGTCTTCATCAAGGGGTTAGTTTGTAAAGTAGTGATAGATCCGAAGATCTGTCCTGAAGCCTCCATGTGCTGATGCATTCGTGAAGAAGGATCACCAGTGTAATGGAAGATTTAAACTGTGTTTTTTTACTTCTGCAGCTGCAAGGCTGAGAACCTGTTTGTTTTTATAGAATCAGCAGACATAATCTAATTTACACCATGAGGCCCAGGATGCATATTTAGTAGACACACCTAAATTCCACTAAGGGGCCCAGGATGCAGTTGAATAGGAAGACATTATCTAATTTACACATATGAATCAGACATTATCCAACTTCCACCATGAGACCTAGAGATGCAGTTTTGTTTTGTTGGTCTCAGACTGTCAGGAGACCTTGAAGATAATTAAATCATTTGTTCAAAGAGATAAGATCTGAAGTAAACAACTTTTGGGTAATATAAGCCATGGTCCCACTGCTGAAGTTTGAGACTCTCCAAGAGGTGGCAACATCTTTCAGCAAGAAGAAGAACTTCAAGATTCCAACCAATGTTCTGGTCCGGGGAGGTGGAGAAGCTGCTACCAGCAACTAGACAACCTACTACAAGTGTGCAGTCATCGCCTCGCTTTGGCAGTTGGGACCAGTCCAGGCATTGATAAGTATAATTGGGAAGGGCTTGCATATTGTAGTGTGAATTCAGCTAGCTATTTAGTAATAAAGACTTGTATAAACTGAACTGCTCTCGGTGTGTGTGTGTCTATTTTCTTTCGGTAGCTCAAACACTGTGACCAATCTAAAATGAACAAACTGAGAGGTATAAGTTTACCCAAGACAACCAGCAACTATACTTTTGAGAAGTTTGAGGCGATTCATTATGTCACCAAAGACTCCAGAAAACTTCTACAGGTGTACTGTGGAGAGCATTCTGGCTGGTATGGAGGTGCAATCACTCAGGACAAGAAAAAAAAAACTCCAGAGGATTGTTGACTCAGTCCGCAATAGCAAGGGTACCAGTTTTCAATCTACTGAGGCCATCTACAAGAGGCGGTATGTTAAGAAAGCAGCCTCTATCCTCAAGGATCCTCACTATCTAGGCCATGCCCTCTTCACTCTGTTACCATTGAGAATAAACGGTACAGGAGCCTAAGATGAGCACTCATAACATAACATAACATAACAATTACAGCACGGAAACAGGCCATTAGGCCCTTCTAGTCTGCACCGAACCAAACACCCCTTTCTAGTCCCACCTCCCTGCACAATGCCCATAACCCTCCATCTTCTTCTCATCCATATACCTGTCCAACCTTTTCTTAAATAATACAATTGACTCCGCCGCCACTATTTCTCCCGGAAGATGATTCCACACAGCTACCACTCTCTGAGTAAAGAAGTTCCCCCTCATGTTACCTCTAAACCTCTGCCCCTTAATTCTTAACTCATGTCCTCTTGTTTTAATCTTTCCTCCTCTTAACGGAAATAGTCTATCCACATCCATTCTGTCTATCCCTTTCATAATCTTAAATACTTCTATCAAATCCTCTCTCAACCTTCTACGCTCCAAAGAATAAAGACCCAATCTGTCTAATCTCTCCCCATACTCCAGATGCTTAAACCCAGGCAACATTCTGGTAAACCTTCTCTGCACTCTCTCCACTCTGTTTATATCCTTCCTATAATTAGGCGACCAGAACTGCACACAGAACTCCAAATTAGGCCGCACCAACGTCTTATACAATCTCAACATCACCTCCCAACTCCTATATTCCATGCAATGATTGATAAAGGCCAGCATACTAAAAGCCTTCTTCACCACCCTATTCACGTGAGTTTCTACCTTCAGGGAACGATGTACAGTTACTCCTAAATCTTTCTGCTCTTCTGTATTCCTCAATGCTCTCCCATTTACCACATATGTTCTATTCTGATTCTTCTTGCCAAAATGAAGCACCTCACACTTATCAGCATTAAATTCCATCTGCCATTTTTCAGCCCACTTTTCTAAGCAGCCCAAATCCCTCTGCAATCCTTGAAAACCTTCTTCATTATCCACTATTCAACCTATCTTAGTATCGTCTGCATATTTACTAATCCAATTCACCACCCCATCATCTAGATCATTAATGTATATAACGAACAACAATGGGCCCAATACAGATCCTTGAGGCACACCACTGGTCACCGGCCTCCAACTTGACAGACAATTATCCACTACCACTCTCTGGCCTCTCCCTTTCAGCCAATGTTCAATCCATTTGACTATCTTAAAATTTATACCTAAAGACTGCACCTTCCTAACTAACCTTCCATGTGGTACCTTATCGAAGGCCTTACTGAAGTCCATATAGACAACATCCACTGCGCTACCCTCATCCACATTCCTAGTCACCTCTTCAAAAAATTCAATCAGATTGGTCAAACATGACCTTCCTCCCACAAATCCATGTTGAGTGCTCCTGATCAGACCCTGTCTATCCAGATGTTTATAAGTACTATCTCTAAGAATTTTCTCCATTAATTTACCTACCACAGACGTCAAACTTACAGGCCGATAGTTGCCAGGCTTCCTCCTTGAACCCTTTTTAAATAACGGAACCACATGCGCAATGCGCCAATCCTCCGGCACTATCCCCATATCTAATGACATTTGGAAAATTACCACCAGAGCCTCTGCTATTTCCTCCTTCACTTCTCTCAATGTCCTGGGGAAGATCCCGTCTGGTCCCGGAGACTTATCCACCTTTATATTCTTCAAAAGCCTTAAAACTACACCTTTTGTAATCTCTATATTCCCCATATTTACCCAATTTGCTTTTTTTATCCCACATCTCCCAATATCCTTCTCCTTAGTGAATACCGAAGAAAAGAAACTGTTCAATATCTCCCCCATTTCTCTAGGCTCCACACACAGTTTTCCACTCTGATTTTCTAAGGGACCAATTTTGTCTCTAGCTTTCCTCTTACCATTAACATATTTGTAGAACTCTTTTGGATTAGTTTTCACCCTGCTTGCCATAGTTTTCTCGTACCTTCTTTTAGCTTTCCTAATTCCTCTCTTAAGATTCCTCTTACATTCAATGTATCTTTCAAACATCTCCTTAACTCCATGCTTCTTATATCTAATGTACGCCTCCCTTTTTCTTCGAACCAAGTTTCCAATATTCCTTGAAAACCACGGCTCTCTCAAACCTTTTGCCCCTCCTTTTAACCTAACAGGAACATAAAGCTTTTGCACTCTCAAAATCTGATCTTTAAAAGACTTCCATCTCTCTACTACATCCTGCCCATAAACAAATTGTCCCAATGCACACCCTGCAAGTCCTTTCGCATCTCCTCAAATCTAGCTTTTCCCCAATCAAAAACTTCAATCCTTGGCCCTGATTTCTCTCTTTCCATAATGACATTGAAGCTGATGGCATTATGATCACTGGACCCGAAGTGCTCGCCAACACTAACCTCCGTCACTTGACCCATCCCATTTGCCAACAGTAGATCTAACACTGCTCCTTCTCTGGTCGGCACCTCTACATATTGTTGTAAAAAACTATCTTGCACACATTTCACAAACTCTAACCCATCCAGTCCTTTCACAGAATGTGTTTCCCAATCTATATGTGGAAAATTAAAATCTCCCATAATTACAACCCTGTGCTTATCACAAATATCTACTATCTCCCTACAGATTTGCTCCTCTAGGTCTCGGTCCCCTCCGGGTGGTCTATAATACACCCCTACCAGTGTAACCTCTCCTTTCCTACTCCTCAGTTCCACCCAAATAGCCTCCGTGGATGTGCCCTCTAATCTATCCTTCCTAGGCACCGCTGTAATATTTTCCCTGACAAGCAATGCAACCCCACCTCCTCTTGCCCCTCTGACTCTATCACACCTAAAACAACGAAACCCAGGGATATTCAGTTGCCAATCACATCCCTCCTGCAACCATGTCTCACTAATCGCTACCACATCAAACTTCCAAGTATCAATCCACACCTTCAGCTCATCCACCTTTTTTACAATATTCCTGGCATTAAAATATATGAATTTCAGGGATTTCCCAATTTTTAATCCCTGTTTTCCCTCATCTTTAAGAACAACATTATTTACTTTTCCTGCCAATTGCCCTTCATCTTCTTCCAGAGCATTTCCCTTCTCTATCACCTGCCCATCCATATTCAAATACTTACTACAAACTTTCTTTGTTTGCATTCTAACCTTCTCCTTACTGCTCTGTACTATTTTGTTCCCTCCCCCCAACCATTCTAGTTTAAAGGATCCTGAGTAGCCCTAGCAAATACCTTTGCCAGGATTCTGGTCCCCCTGGGATTTAAGTGTAACCCGTCCTTACTGTACAGGTCACATCTCCCCCAAAAAAGGTCCCAGTTATCCAGAAACTTAAAACCCTGCCCCTTACTCCACCCCTTCAGCCATGTGTTAATCCTCCACCTCATTCTATTTCTATTCACACTGTCACGTGGCACAGGGAGTAATCCAGAGATTACCCCCTTTGCGGTCCTTCTTTTTAACTCCCTACCTAACTGCCTGTACTCACTTTTTAGGACCTCTTCTCTAATTCTCCCTATGTCATTGGTACCTACATGTACCACGACCTCTGGCTCCTGTCCCTCCCACTTTAGGATATCTGGGACACGAGCAGCAACATCTCGGACCCTGGCACCAGGGAGGCAAACCTCCATCCGGTTCTCCTTGCTGCGTCCGCAGAATCCCCTATCCGTCCTCTTAACTATGGAGTCTCCTACCACAATTGCCCTCCTCTTCCTTTCCCTCCCTTTCTGAGCTACAGGGGCCGACCTCGTGCCGGAGGCACAGCCACTGTCACTCCCCCCAACCTTGATGTCCCCCTCAACAGTGCTCAAAGAGGCGTACTTATTGCTGAGGGTTACATTCACAGGGCTCGTCTCTGGCACCTTACGTTCTTTTGTCCCTCTCCTAACAGTTACCCACCTTTCATCCTCCCGTGGCCCTGGCGTGACCACCTGGCTGTAACTCCTGTCTATGACTACCTCTGTTTCCCTAACCAGCCTGAGGTCAATGGCTCAAGGAGGAATTTTCCTCTCTGCCATCAGATTTGCTGAATGATCAATGAACCACAGATGCAGCCTTACGATGACTTTTTCTTGCACCATTTTAATTCATTTTGAAATGTGGTGTATAGAAACGTTTGCACTATGATGCTGCCACAAAACCACAAATTTCGTGACATCTTCGTGACAATAAATTCTGATTCTGAGATTTCCTCTCTCATTTCAGACGATCAGAATTTATTGTCACGAAGATGTCACAAAATTTGTGGTTTTGTGGCAGCATCACAGTGTGAACGTTTCTATACACCACATTTCAAAATGAATAAAATATTGCAAGAAAAAGAAAAAAAGACAAAATGAAGTAGTGTCTGTGGTTCATTGTTCATTAAGGAATCTGATAGCCACAGGGAAGAAGCCGTCTTCCTGGTGCTGAGTGCTCGACTTCAAGCTCCTGTATCTTTTCACACTCCTGTAGCAGAGTGAAGCAGTCGTGGCCTGGGTGGTGGGGGTCTTTGAGGATAGAGGCTTCTTTTTATAAGACACTTCCTCTTGCAGATGGAGTGGACTGATGCCGAGTTAACAGCCCAAAGACATCCAAAGATCTGTCTTGAAGCTTCCATGTGTTGATGCAATCGTGAAGGATCACCAGCGACTATACTTTTGAGAAGTTTGAGGAGATTCATTATGTCACCGAAGACTCCTGAAGATATCCAAAGAAAGCTCTTACTTTTTGGGCTAAAGCAAATATTACATTGGTACGTATTGGATAAAATTGGGAGGTTTATTTCCCAATGTTAAACTTAAAAACAAAGCACTTATGAAATAGGTTCAGCATTAAGACTTGGAGGTCTTCAATCCTACTTTGCACTCAGAAAGACCCTCTACTAATCCTGTAATTGATCTTATCTGCTGATTTCCACAATAATTCTAAAAATTCTGTGTTAGAACATTTTAAAGATTTACAGATATGAAAAGATTGTTTCCCCCATTCTCATTTTAAATGTTTGATCCTTATTCCCCTAGTTCTATTCTCTCTAATCTGATATAACAACTCATTATCACCTACCATGTTCATTCTTTTCAGGGACTCTAATATTTTAACAAGATCCCATTTTATCCTTATAAATTCCAGTAAATGCCGTTTACTCATAGTAATGTCTATACAGGAAATTATCTGTGGGATGATCCTTAAATGACAGGTGGCCATCATATATTTGTTTTATGCACGATTCCTTCAGATTTGGTTCAGAGTTGGCAACTCTTTCATATTTCAATACAATTTTCCAATGATGCAAGAGGTGAGTGACAAACAGCAAACTGAAAATATGCTGCAGGGAGAATGCAATTTAACTTGAGCTGCTGGTAATTTACTGAATACTAGAAATTATTGGATTTGGATCAACCTTAAAGACAAATTGAGCAACATTGAGGTAATGTTGGCTGGGATTAGGGTAGGGAGTTCATTCATGGTTCGATAAGCAGGAAAAGATTATCAATCCAGCTCGTGTTCACCATCAGCTACATAATTTATAGGCATGGAAACATTGCCAATAAGAAATATGTTTGGTGTAGGGAATTAAAAATTAAATTTTACAATTCCTCAACAATATTCAACATGAAATATTATTTAGTTAACATATTGGATATATTTTATAGATAATACTGAAAATAAAACAATTATTGACAGTGAGATGCAAAAGGCCTGTTTGAAAAAAGATCTCTGGGCGAAAAAGCTTTAATTGCACCACACAATATTTCATCATTAACAATTCATAACATGTCACGGATAACTTTAAATATTTAAAATTTGCCATCTACATTTTTTTGAAACAATAAAATATCTTAAATATATGAAACTCTCTATTTTGATTGATAAATCTTTCAGAATTTTAAAAACATTTAAATACCAGAAATATACCAAATATAACATTGTTTTAACTCAAAGTAAAACAATGATCTTGTACATCTTTAAATACACAAAAAGTGTTGGAGAATGTCAGCAGGCCCCACAGCATCTAAAGGAGGCAAAGATCCATAGCCAACATTTCAGGCCTGAGCCCTGTTGAGTTTCTCCAGCACTTTTGTGTACTTCACTACAATGATGGCATCTGCAGGCTTTCTTGTTCCTCTCTTGTATATCTTTTTGCCACTCTGCCAATTGTCAATTTCAGGTCCTGTCTTTTAATCATTATTGAGGAAGCGGGATTGTATGCTACTATACATTGTACAGTAATTTCCTAAAATTGTCATACATAATTACCTATTTGTTCATTTGAGGTGTCATCAATTTATTTCTAAAACACTGAGGGGAATTTTCACTTGTTAAAAGATAAGTTGAGAGAAATGTTTTGCCTTTGGAACCAATATGGTTTTGAGACTGCAAGTGTGTAACAGCACAAGCAAGGAATTTTGCCACTACACGGGCAGACTAAAAAGGAATGTGCAGGATTTTTCAGTCAATTCCCGCACTGTGATTTATCCTGCAGGACCCCTACGACGTTTTTGGAGGAAGCCTGGAAAGTAAATCATACCGGAAAAAATTGTTGACGGCCATCCACTCTACTGCACATCCAACCAGCGGGACCGTTGCACTCAGGTACTTGCAGTCTAAAAAGGCGCCCAGTGTGAACAGCCGCATGGGCAGTAATTATGTTCATTTTCCCCCGCGATTTTCCCAACATTGCAGTCTAAAAAACCGATATGTTATGCATCCAAAGTTTTCATTCTATTTGTATCAGTGTGTGCTTTCATTTTTGAAGATTGTAAATATATTTATTTTGCTCAACTGGAGTAAAAAAAAATTAAACTGCAGCTGCTGTAAATATGAAATAAAAACAAAATAGTAGAACACCAGCAGAGGAAATAGTATTAACAACTCAGGTGAAAATCTTTCATAAGATCTATGTAGACTTAGAAAATGGCATGTTTTAAGTTGCACAGATTGGGAAACAGATAAGGAAAACACATGAAATGTTGATGATAGAACATGGAATTTAGAACATGACAGCAGAGTCTATGTTGTGCTGACCTATGTACTGTGCTGACCTGTCTGACCACTGTATACCTATCCAAAGAAATTAAACCCTCCCAAACTCACAACTTTCCATTTCTCTTTCATCCCTGTGCCTGAGTCCCTTAAGTATACCATTTTTTACAGCCTTCACCACCACCCCTGGCAATGCTTTCCAAACACCCACAACTTTCTGTATCAAGAGACGTACCCCTGACATCACCTCTAAACTTTGCTCCCCTCATCTTATACAGTGCTCTTTGGTATTTGCTACTGTTGCCCGGAGGAAAAGGTGCTGGCTGTCCACCTTATAATCTTGCAGACCTCCAAATTATCACTTATCCTTCTCTCTAAAAGTCCCAGCTCCACTAACCTTGCCTCATGAGACATATTTTTCAATCCAAACAACTTCCTGGTAAATCTCCTCTGCACCCTCTCAATAGCTTCCATCTCCTTCCAGAACTGAATACAAGCATGGTCTCATCGGAGATTTATAAAGTTGCAATATTACCTCATGACTCCTGAACTCGATCTCCTGACTACTGAAATCCAGCATACCACAGGGCATCTTAAGTATTCCATCAACCTGTGCCGCAAACTTGAGTGGTCTAAATTTGGATTTGCATCCCAAGGTCACTCTGTTCTTCCACACTTTTAAGTATCCTACCATTAACTATGTATTCTACCTTCAAGTTTGACCTGCCAAAATGCATCATCTTACACTTATTAAACTCCATCTGCCACTCGTCCATCCAACTTTGCATCCGGTCTACATCTTGTTGTAATGTATGACAACAATCAACACTATTCACAACACTTCCAATCTTCATATCATTTGCAAACTTACTGCCCCATCCCTCTACATCTTCATCCAAATCATTTATAAAAATTGAAAGGAGCAGGGGTCCCTGAACAGATCCCTGTGGAACTCTACTAGTCACCGACCTCCAGGAAGAATACTTTCTGCCCACTACTACTCGCTGCTTTCTACAGGCAAACCAATTCTGAATACACACAGACAAGGTTCCATGGATCCCACGCCTCAAGACTTTCTGAACCAGTCTCCCATGAGGGACCTTGTGAAATGCCTCACTAAAATCCACATACACCACATCTACCACCCTACCTTCATCAATTTATTTTGTTACCTTAAAAAATTCAATTTGGCTCATGAGGCACTAATTTACCCCAGCGAAGCCATGTCATTCCTGAGAAGACTCGGTTTTTCTAAATGCTCATAAATCCTGTCCTTAAAAATCCTATTGAATAGTTTGCCCATAAATTGCCTATCTTTGGCTTGGCTTCGCGGACGAAGATTTATGGAGGGGGTAAAAAGTCCACGTCAGCTGCAGGCTCGTTTGTGGCTGACCAGTCCGATGCGGGACAGGCAGACACGATTGCAGCGGTTGCAAGGGAAAATTGGTTGGTTGGGGTTGGGTGTTGGGTTTTTCCTCCTTTGCCTTTTGTCAGTGAGGTGGGCTCTGCGGTCTTCTTCAAAGGAGGCTGCTGCCCGCCAAACTGTGAGGCGCCAAGATGCACGGTTTGAGGCGTTATCAGCCCACTGGCGGTGGTCAATGTGGCAGGCACCAAGAGATTTCTTTAGGCAGTCCTTGTACCTTTTCTTTGGTGCACCTCTGTCACGGTGGCCAGTGGAGAGCTCGCCATATAATACGATCTTGGGAAGGCGATGGTCCTCCATTCTGGAGACGTGACCCATCCAGCGCAGCTGGATCTTCAGCAGCGTGGACTCGATGCTGTCGACCTCTGCCATCTCGAGTACCTCGACGTTAGGGGTGTGAGCGCTCCAATGGATGTTGAGGATGGAGCGGAGACAACGCTGGTGGAAGCGTTCTAGGAGCCGTAGGTGGTGCCGGTAGAGGACCCATGATTCGGAGCCGAACAGGAGTGTGGGTATGACAACGGCTCTGTATACGCTTATCTTTGTGAGGTTTTTCAGTTGGTTGTTTTTCCAGACTCTTTTGTGTAGTCTTCCAAAGGCGCTATTTGCCTTGGCGAGTCTGTTGTCTATCTCATTGTCGATCCTTGCATCTGATGAAATGGTGCAGCCGAGATAGGTAAACTGGTTGACCGTTTTGAGTTTTGTGTGCCCGATGGAGATGTGGGGGGGCTGGTAGTCATGGTGGGGAGCTGGCTGATGGAGGACCTCAGTTTTCTTCAGGCTGACTTCCAGGCCAAACATTTTGGCAGTTTCCGCAAAGCAGGACGTCAAGCGCTGAAGAGCTGGCTCTGAATGGGCAACTAAAGCGGCATCATCTGCAAAGAGTAGTTCACGGACAAGTTTCTCTTGTGTCTTGGTGTGAGCTTGCAGGCGCCTCAGATTGAAGAGACTGCCATCCGTGCGGTACCGGATGTAAACAGCGTCTTCATTGTTGGGGTCTTTCATGGCTTGGTTCAGCATCATGCTGAAGAAGATTGAAAAGAGGGTTGGTGCGAGAACACAGCCTTGCTTCACGCCATTGTTAATGGAGAAGGGTTCAGAGAGCTCATTGCTGTATCTGACCCGACCTTGTTGGTTTTCGTGCAGTTGGATAATCATGTTGAGGAACTTTGGGGGACATCCGATGCGCTCTAGTATTTGCCAAAGCCCTTTCCTGCTCACGGTGTCGAAGGCTTTGGTGAGGTCAACAAAGGTGATGTAGAGTCCTTTGTTTTGTTCTCTACACTTTTCTTGGAGCTGTCTGAGGGCAAAGACCATGTCAGTGGTTCCTCTGTTAGCGCGAAAGCCGCACTGTGATTCTGGGAGAATATTCTCAGCGACACTAGGTATTATTCTATTTAGTAGAATCCTAGCGAAGATTTTGCCTGCAATGGAGAGCAACGTGATTCCCCTGTAGTTTGAGCAGTCTGATTTCTCGCCTTTGTTTTTGTACAGGGTGATGATGGTGGCATCACGAAGATCCTGAGGCAGTTTACCTTGGTCCCAACAAAGCTTGAAAAACTCATGCAGTTTGGCATGCAGAGTTTTGCCGCCAGCCTTCCAGACTTCTGGGGGGATTCCATCCATACCTGCTGCTTTGCCACTTTTCAGTTGTTCGATTGCCTTATATGTCTCATCCAGGGTGGGAACCTCATCCAGCTCTAGCCTTAGGGGCTGTTGAGGGAGCTGGAGCAGGGCGGAATCTTGGACTGAGCGGTTGGTACTGAAAAGAGATTGGAAGTGTTCTGACCATCGGTTGAGGATGGAGATCTTGTCGCTGAGGAGGACTTTGCCGTCTGAGCTGCGCAGCGGGCTTTGGACTTGGGGTGAGGGGCCGTACACAGCCTTTAGAGCCTCGTAGAAACCCCTGAAGTCGCCAATGTCCGCGCTGAGCTGTGTTCGTTTGGCGAGGCTAGTCCACCACTCATTTTGGATCTCCCGGAGTTTGCGCTGAAGATGGCTGCATGCGCGACGGAAGGCTTGTTTCTTCTCTGGACAGGACGGCTTTGTAAGGTGAGCCTGGTGGGCAGCTCGCTTCTTTGCCAGCAGCTCCTGGATTTCCTGGCTGTTTTCGTCAAACCAGTCCTTGTTTTTCCTGGAGGAGAAGCCCAGTACCTCTTCAGTGGATTGCAGTATGGTAGTCTTCAACTGATCCCAGAGGGTTTCAGGGGACGGGTCCGTGAGGCGGGTTTCAACGTCGAGCTTTGCTTTGAGGTTTGCCTGGAAGTTTCCTCTCGCTTCGTCTGACTGCAGTTTTCCAACATTGAACCTCTTTCTGGGGGCTTTATTGTTCCTGGGCTTTGGCTTGAAGTGAAGGTTGAGCTTGCAGCGAACCAGCCGGTGGTCAGTGTGGCATTCCGCGCTAGGCATGACCCTGGTGTGGAGCACATCTTGTTTGTCACTTTCTCGCACCAGGATGTAGTCCAGGAGGTGCCAGTGTTTGGATCGGGGATGCATCCAGGTGGTCTTAAGGCTGTCCCTCTGCTGAAAAAGGGTGTTTGTAATGACAAGCCGCTGTTCTGCGCAGAGCTCCAACAGGAGGCGCCCATTGTCGTTGCACTTGCCGACGCCATGCTTGCCCAGGATTCCTGGCCAGGTTTCTGAGTCTTTGCCGACACGAGCGTTGAAGTCGCCCAGGATGACAACCTTGTCGGCTGTAGGGGTACGTTGGATGAGGTTGCGCAGGTCGGTGTAGAACTTGTTCTTTTCTGCTGGTTCCGCCTGGAGGGTTGGAGCATAGACACTGATGAGGGTGATGTGACGCTTGTTTTGAAGTGGGAGTCGCATGGACATGATTCGGTCCGAGAGGCCTGTCGGAAGGTTTTCGAGTTTGGAGGCAATGAAGCTCTTGACCATGAAGCCTACACCAGATAGGCGTCGTTCATCCGAAGGCTTGCCAGACCAGTAGAGTGTGTAGCCCGCGCCGCGTTCTTGGAAGCTGCCTACATCTGCCAGGCGGACTTCACTGAGAGCGGCTATGTCGATGTCAAGTCTGAGGAGTTCATGTGCAATGAGGGCAGACCGACGTTCAGGTCGATGGCTGTCAGTCTTATCTAGCATGGTTCTGATGTTCCAGCATGCTAGCTTGAGTTTGTGAGCATCTTTTGAGGGGGAGGACGTGGAGGGGGAGGACGTGGAGGGGGAGGACGTGGAGGGGGAGGACGTGGAGGGGGAGGACGTGGAGGGGGAGGACGTGGAGGGGGAGGACGTGGAGGGGGAGGACGTGGAGGGGGAGGACGTGGAGGGGGAGGACGTGGACCTGTCCTCGGGCCTGCGCAAAGGAGCTTTTAGGTGGAGTGCAGTGCGCGCAGTACTGGCCCCACCCTTTACACCCATGGTTCGTGTGCCGTGGCCAAGCAAGCTGGGACGTGGCAGCGAGGTCCTTGGGTCGTAGGTTTTATATCGGAGTGGCCTTCTCCTATGCAGGTTTCTTACCCGGGCTGGAGGGGCCTGCCTCCCCTCCTAGGTCGGTCCATACTGCCCGGACCGGGGCCTCCGTCTGCCTCACTCGACCGAGGCCGGGGCCGCCGTCTCCCCCTTGCTCCTGCCCGTATCGGGGCCGCCGCCGTCTACCCTTCGCCCGGACCGGGGCCGGGGCCGCCGCTGCTCTCCCTGTGCCCGGACTGGGGCCGCCGCACAGGGAGAGCATAAATTGCCTATATAAATTGCCTATTATAAATTGCCTATAATTCCAAAGATTCTCCCCAATACCTTTTTTAAACAAAGGGATCAAATTTGCCATTTTCCAATCCTCTGGTACTTCCTCTGTGGCAAAGGAAGATGTAAAGATCATTGCCAACAGCCCAGAAATATTTTTCCTCTTTTCCCATCGCAAACTAAGGCATTTCTTATCCTGTCCCAGGGACTTAGCAATCCTAATGTTCTTAAGAAGATCCAGCACATCCTCTTTCCTAATCTCAGTGTGGTCCAGCAGAATAGATGATTTTATTCTGACCTCTCCTTAACCAAAGTACTTTGCTCTCATGAATACCAAAGCAAAGTATTCATTTTGGACTGCCCCAACCTCCTCCACCAACAGGTTTCCTCTTATATCCTTAAGTTGCCCAAAATTCACTCATGTCACCCTCCTGTTCTTCACTTATGCATAGAATGCCTAAGGGTATTCATTAATCTTTCTTGCCAAGGCCTTTTCATGACCCCTTCTACCTCTCTTGTCCTTTCTTAAGTTCCTTCCTGCCTACTATTTAATCCTTGTGAGCCTTGCCTGTTTTTTTTTGCTTCCTAGATCTAATACAGGCTTCCTTCTTCCTCTACACAAGTTTTGTCAACCATGGTTCCCTTTTCCTATCACAGTTTCCCTGTCTCATTGGGACAAACCTATCCAGAACCCCGTGCTAGTGAGCAATAAACATTCTCCACATTACTTCTGTGCTTTCACCTGAGAACTTCATTTCTCAATTTACTCTCCATAATTTCTGCCTCATCCCATTGTATTAACCCTTCCCCAATTAAACTCTTGACCATTTTGTCTGTTTTTATCCTTGCCCATAGCTTCGCTAAAGCTCAGGGATTTATGATCACGTTCACCAAATATTCTCCCATCGAGTGGTCCGTCACCTGACCAGTTTCATTCTCCAGTATTAGATCAAGTATGGCCTCTCCTCTGGTTGGCTGGTCCACATACTGGGTCAGAAATCTTTCTTGGAGACATCTGACAAATTTACATCTACCCCTCTTGCAGTCAGGAAGCACCCGTCAATATCTGGGAAGTTGAAGACTCCCATGACAACAGCCTGGATGCTTCTGCATCATTCTAAAATATCCAAGTAATCTGTTCTTTAGCATCCTGGGGTCTATGTGGGGGTCAAAATATACAATGATTATTCCTTATACAATGATTCCTCCTTTACTATTTCTGTCTTCCACCCACACCGACTTAGTAGACACTCCTTCCACAGCACCCTCCCTTTCTGCAGCTGTGATACTGCCCTGACCAGTAATTCTACTCCCCACCTCCTATTTTACCTCACATGTTGTTGCTTTTAAAATATCTAAACCCCAGTACCTGCATCAGCCAATCCTATCTTTGTGTAACCCATGTAACAGCCCCAATATTGTAATTCCATGTACTGATCCATGATCTAATTTCATCTCCTCTATTCAGAATACTTCTTGCATTGAAAATGGACACATTAACCGACTACATTTATTCCCTGCCTGACCTTCCTCACAAATTCACAGCACATTACATCATCCTTTCCACCTTCTGCTCTATTCTCTGCCCTCGCATTCTGGTTGCCAAGTTCTTGGTAAACTAGTTAAAACTCTCCCCAACAGCTCCAGCAAATCTGCCCATCAGATATTGGTCCCTCTCATTCAGGTGCAGCCATTCCTTTTTGTACAAGTCATGCCTTCCCCAAAAGTCATCCCAATGATCCACAAATCTGAACCCCAGTCCCCAGGACCATCTCTTCAGTCACACATTTATCTGTCACAACTTCCTATTCCTACCCTTACTTGTGCATGCCACAGGCAGCAATCCTGAGATTACCATCTTTGAAGTTTTGCTTTTCAGATTCCATCCTTACTCCCTGTATTCCCTCTTCAGGACCTCATCCCTACTCCTCTCTATGCCATTGGTACCAAAGTGGACTACAACATCCTGCTGCTTACCCTCCTGATTCTGAATTCTGTGGACGTCATCTGAGACATCGCTAACTTGGGAGGCAACATACCATCCAGTTGTCTCATTCCTGTTCACAGAACCTCCTATCTATTCACTGAACAATTGAACCCTCAATCACTTCTCCCCTTCCCTTTTTTTTGAACATTTTTGATTTTCCAAGACTCATGCAAATCTGAAAAAAAAACAGTACAACCTTCTCAACAATGATACATTACAATACATTCAGAGTCAATTTTAACCCCCGCCCACACCTCTCCCTTCCCTCCCATACCCTAATACTACAAGGAAAATATAATGTCAATTAAACAAACATAAAGAACCAAAAATCTACAGTCACAGACCCTTAAAGGAACCAGTTATAAACCTAGAGTAACAAAGTAAAATGAAAGAGATACAAAATGAACAAATCGTCTGTGCCATGACCCATTTCATTTTTCTCAGTCATTTCACCATTAGAAGGGGGTATTGGTGTATCTGCGTACCAATATGGTACAGATAAGGCTGCCATACCCCAATGAATGTGTCATATTTCCTCCTCAAATTGTACGTGATTTTCTCCAGGGGAAAACAACTCTGCATTTCCATATTCCATTGTGTAATACTCCCCCTTCACTTCTTAGCCAAAGGGCCCAATTCTGTGCCGGAGACCTGACTACTACAAATTGTCGCAGGTAGATCATTGCCCGAATTGTATCCAAAACAATATACTTATTGTTGAGGGGAACAGCCACAAGGTTGCTCTGCACTGACTGCCTATTTCCCTTCCCTCTCCTCACAGTCACCCAAATACCTGCCTTTTGGGGTGACCATCTCCTTATAGCTTCTGCCCATCACCCAGCTTCAGCTCCAATTACATTACATGGCCTCTAATGAGCTACAATGCGATGAACTTCTTGTAGGTGTAGTCATCAGGGAAATTATGCTCTCCCAGATTTCCCACATCTTGCAACCGCAGATACAAAGCAGGTATTTTTTAAAAAAATGCAGATGCTGAGAATCTGAAAGAACAGAAAATGCAGGAGATACTCAGCTGAAGAGAGCCAATCCCCATTCCACCCCCCCATCATGAGATATTCTCGATCCAATATGCCAAACTATCCCTCTCCCCAGATCCTACTTGACCTAATGGGTTCTGTGAAGTGGTTTCCCTTGATGCACATGGTTTCTCGACATTGAAGAACACAATCGATTATTCTCATGCTGAAAACATTTCCAATATTGATTTTTTAAAATAAATTTAGCTCAATCTTTCATCCAGCATATATCCATACCTCACTGATAAAAATAAATGAAACCATGTGATTAACTTGGGAGGAGAAAATTGGATTTCACTTTGCTTATTTTGCAGACATACAATGGATTCATAATTCATTGATGTCAATGAAAGTCATAGAAAGTACGTCAGCCACTATATTGATTCAGGCATTCAATGGATGAAACATTTAGCTCAACATTTTTATCTTTGATAGCTACTTTATGTCACTGTGCTTCCAAATATCTTTTTAAAAAATCATCTGAGATTAACTAATCAGATAATTCCAGTGATAGCCAATATAATCCACGAACAGAAATGATTAGGACAAGTAAGGAATTCGAAGTAACAGAACAATTTTCCAACAGGCAAAGTCAAAAAAGTTGACCAGGTTCATTCCTTGAACATTTCATCACAAATGCTCCTTGATCATAATTTACATAATAAATAAATATTATTTATTTTCTTGAAAGTGAGGAGCCCATATTGACAACATTTTGGTTTGAAGGTATAGGAGACTCTTGGGAGCCTGTCTTGCTGGTAACCTCTAACTCATTATATGTATTGAATTAATAATTTTTATTGACTCTCTCTTTTTAATATATTAGTTAGTATTAGTGGGTGGAAGGGTAGGGTAGATCAGGGGTTTGTCTTCTTTTAAATATATACATACCACATGTATTCTTTATGTATACTTTTATTCAATATGTATCAATGTGGTTTTAAAATTATAAAATAAAATGATTAAAAAAAACAAATGCTCCTTGATCTAGAAGCACAATTGACCTGACAGCATGAAAAGGCTATTTGGTCCACTGTCTTTTCCACTTGAAGAGTAATCTCATTAATCCATACATCTGCCTCCCCCCCCCCCCCCCCATATTTATTGAGACAACAACCTGGAAACAAGCCTTACGGCCACCTCATCTGTGTTGAGCAGTGGGCATACATCTTCCATCATTTGCCCTATAGACTTCCATGCCAAAGCAACACGAGTACTCAGCTGGACTTTACTTCTACCTCGCTCCTGGGCAGTGCATTCCAGAAATTCATTGGTCTCTGGATGAGAAAAAAGTCCTCCTGGATGATCTTGTACACATTAATTAAATTTTATATCAAGCTACTTTATTCTAAGATTAATCCCCATTTCCCTCATTAAAACCTCTCAACAATATAAACATATAGAACTTCATATCCTTATGAAAATTAGATGACGAGACTTGGATCTAATATTCATGTGGTAACTTGAACTTTTGTAATCTTTCATGCTTTAGAATGTGCCTGCACTCGGTGATGCCTGAGGTAATATAACTGGATCTGTCCATGTCCAAATTTAAAATGCTCCATCAAACTGAATGTGAACTGTAGGCTGAGCACAACACAGTTTGCAGCATTGACCTGATGGCGAAGGAAGAGAACTAAGAGAATAGTCCAAATTTTTGGAGTAAACTTGGAGCACCTTACTTCAGATAAGTTTAGGAAGATTTTGTTCTTGCATGAACAAAACCTTCTACGCTCAAGTGAGCTGAAACTCCACCAAGGATCAGCTTTACACTTAAGGTGCGCAGTCGGTCAAAAGCAAACACATAAACCAAAAGACTGTACATCAGGCTTTATTCGACGTAAACTTCCACAGAGCCAGCTGTGAGATCATGCTGCTGTAACTCTGAGAGTGACTTCGAAGGGCCGGCTCAGGCTTATATCCCGGACGGTGATCGACAACCGACCGGGTGGGGCTTGGTCCATTCAGATTGGTTGATTGACAGCCGGTCAAGTGTCGTCTTGTCCCCATGCTCTTCTGTAGGTACAGAGGTTCCCCCCTTCAGTCGGCTAGTGGTGTACCACTACAACACTGCAATATACCAACATGGTGGAGAAACTCAGCAGGTCATGCATCATTCACAAGAGTAAAGGGGAACCAACATTTCGGACCTAGGCCCTTTATCAGGAAAAAGCAAAAAGAAGCAGGCTCCTGAATAAAAATCTGGGGAGGAGGGAAGGGGCAGGCTCAAGTTTTAAGACCATGTGATCACCCAAACTCACTTGAGGGATGGTCAACTTTACATTGGACTTTCCAATTTACCATATAGTGCTAGGATCTTTGCTTACTAGATCATATCATCCACATAACAGGATTCTATAAATTTTGAGTCACTTAATTGAGGTGCCATTTATAGCCTGGCAATGTATGTACAGTATAACTCTTGGACTTGCCAGGAAAGATGTTCCTTTTCTTGTTCTGAGGTGGAATCAGGGCCTGGCCTTTGAAACCTACATTTATGAACACTGCCTTTCTTAATTGAATGGGTGGTCCCTAATGCCAGAGCCTCTTCTTTTTAAAAGACATTTTTGACTTAACAAAAGATTTTTGTTAAGTTTCTAAATACCCTCCTGGTTTGTCAATTCTGGCTTTAGTTTCTCTCCCTTTTTGCCACGGGAATATTAGAGGCATTGGGCTGAGCTGTGTTAGGTCTGCTTTGTTCGAGAATGAGTGAGTCAGACACCAGATTGAGTCGAAATCAAGGTTCTTTATTACCGGATTGTAACACTTGCAACTAACAGTGTTAGTTGGAGAAGGCGCATTCTAACAATATCAGCAAGTGGTGTTTTTTTTATACCCCAGGACACGCACTTAGTAAATTATCATACCATTACACTGTCCAATGAATAAGCTGTTGCTACCCTTCACTGTTAGTCTGCTGCTTATTAGCTTGTTAGTGCCAAACTTATCTTGAGCGTACAAGGTCACACCATCCTGTTACTCCTTAGTACTGGGTGACTCCTTCTCCAGTCCCATCTCATGATGTTTTTACCTTACAGCTGTTATCAACAAATCAACCACCTTTCAACACTCCCAAGGAGATATTCAGAGACTATATGCTTTATACTGAATTGAGCAAGTTCAAACACGAGTGAAAATTTCAGCTTTTTCTGAAAAACCACCTTGGGGTCCTCGAGCATGATCAGCTGCTAAATTGGGTTTGGTTTTCTCCCTGACAGCTCATTTCACATGGAATGCTTACAGTCATTAGAAAAGGACACAGTCCTGCCTTGTCTGCTTCCTGAAAAGACTATTATTAAATGGTATATAGTTTCTGACTGTTACATTTTTGTGCTTTTAGGACACATCAGATGAATTGAAAGAATCATAACATGTTCTTGTGATATTCCATGACTCCAGCCAAAGGATCCCACTGATTTGCTGTACTGATTTGGCCCATGCTGTGCGGGTGCTTTCACACTAACAATTGCCAACAGGTTTTTAGCCTGTATTTTACAGTCAGCAACGAAGCATTATTTTTGTCATGGACCATGAAGAAAAGTGACCACAGAGGTCTTGACATCTCAGCAATGTGATGGCATTAACCAATATTGGTTGCCATCTTGCCTCAGCTCTAATAAATTTTTGATGTCTTCCAGCTGTAATGGTGATGATGCTGGTTCAGAAGCCAAATAATTCTTACGGTCAACAAATCAAAAAAGCATGTTCTTAAATTTTTTTTGAAGCCTTTATATCAAGGAAATAAGATTACTCCTTCATCCACAGAGTGTGTTAATCAGACATTATTGCTTAACATATAGTCAAAACTCATTTGAACCCCATGCAACAAAATAAGACAGGTGTGTAAGTATATTTATCTCACAGCAGTTCAATTGATTTCTATTGCCTTGACTGAGGAAGTGTGCAAATGGATCATTAAAAGAGAACTGTCGACCGTAAGATTTCTGTTATACATTCAAACAAAAGTTTCAAAGTTTCCATTAATTTCACAACAGTTGCAAAATGTGGACTTTCAACAAACCTATTAACTAATAATTGATTGCACTTTATTGATAATTCCCAATATTCCTGAGTTATGAACAATTCTACATTCTTAATTAATAATGATTGTTCATATTTATTTCATTTGTTGTTACTGCAATAATTTGAAATACAGAAACTGACAATGAAGTTCAAGTACTTGATCTTGTCATATCTTACTTTGTTTTCACATCAATAATTAAATCTTAATTCTTTCATTCTATGATATCATATTTACAAAGCATCATACCATGTAGGGATGAAAGTCCAAGAGGAATGCTAAATTCTGGGTAATCTGTTCGGCTCAAAATTGGAGCAGTTAATTAGTAGAAAGGGGGGGGGGGGGGTCAATAACATGTGATGAGTATCAAGTTAGAGGGCAAGAACTAGGTTAAGAGAAATAGCTGTTAATAGTTAAAAGTGGCTGAGAGGCAGACCACTTACATTCCTTCCACCTTTGCTGAGGTCATTTCAATGTGTTTGTCCTTAGTGCATGTTACCTTAGTTTCTCCTCACATATTCCTGCTCATAATTCGAATGGGAGGAGACTAGATTAAAGACATGAGCATAGGCCATTTGAGCTGACTGCAGTTGTATTTCAATTTTAAAATATTCTTTGTATTTAAAATACATTATTTTGCATTCATTTTTTTTGCCATCCAAAATGTTTGTAATTTAAAAATGAACACAAAGTTACTCTTGGTTGACATTGCACTTCACTCACATTATCTTGTTTTATTTATATTTGCTCCAAGATACATTGATTTTTCATTTACAAATTGGCTCACTAAATGCCGTTTCTGGAGCTCTACTGAACTTTGATGTTTCATTATAATTTAACAATTATTGTTGAGTAAGAAAATTAATGAGCAAAACCAATTTCATCTGAATCCCATACCCATAATAGAGCAGTTACCATGGAAACAAGACATTACTTCAGAGATATTTTCATTACGTTTTTCCCATCTCCAATTAACCACTGCCGTCTACTTTGATGGTGCTGTACACCTAAATCATTTCCTACGAGACAAAATGACATTTTATTTTATGCGGGTATCTCTTACTGAAATTTGTCCTCTTACATATCCTCACTTGAAGATTAATGCTCTGCATTAAAGGTTTCCAACAGGGCAGAGATGGTGTCTTGAAATTGACCTGTTCAATCTAAACCCATTCATTTCTGAGAAAATGTTTTTGAGTAGAAATTAATATGCTGTGAAAATGCGAAGTTGTGGGATTTGGTTCATCAACCATAATAAATAGCGAATGTTGACAGAAAATTGAAAAGGTGACCACTTCCCTGAACATTGGAAAAAAAATGATCATTTACACAATATAAACAAGTGGAAGCAGAAAGACAAAATGTGCAACTCATTTTTCGGTAGATGGGTGTTGAAATGACAATAAGAACTTAATAGAGATTTAGAGGTGGAATCAGAGATCCACATGTTGTCTCTGGAGAGCATCAATCTACTTTGGTGATGTTGCCAATCAAGTGTAAAGCAATAGATAATTTTTTTTTCCCCACAATTATAGCCTTGGTTGCAGTAGTCGAAGATCAGGTTTGTTCTGATAAAGGTGTACAAGATGAGAGGCATTGATCATATGGATGGCCATAGGGTTTTCCTCTCCCAGGACGTTATTTTAAAGTGCTTGGGGGTAAGTGCGGATAGAGATAGAGAGATAGAGATAATGGTGGTGGAGGCAGTGATAATATGATCTTGTAAGGGAGTATGAGATAGGTACATGGAACTGAGAAAAATAGAACGATCTGCAGGAGGGAAACTCAAGGCAGTTGTTCAATGAGGTAACATGACACCACAGCACTCTGGGCTGAAGTTCCTGCATTGTGCTGTAGATTTCTGTGCTTTGTTCTCTATTCACAGTGATAATGTAGTGACCCCTCCTTGAGCGTGTGGTTCAACTGTTGGAGGTTCTACCATTGTATTTTGTTCCTGGATGGAAGAAACAATGAAGGAGCTTTATGGTGCCATCTGCATAGCCCAGACACCTCATCCTGACAGTTGCATGATTGGAGCTGTGGTGAATGTCTGCCAAGCTGCCTGTCTCCCCTCTGGCGAGCCTTGCTATACTAACACTGGCTGTGCATTATCTCTACTGTTAAGGACTCTCCTCCTGTCCCGCATCGGACTTGTCAGCCACAAACGAGCCTGCAGCTGACGTGGACTTTTTACCCCCTCCATAAATCTTCGTCCGCGAAGCCAAGCCAAAGAAGAAGGACTCTCCTCTTGGATATAACTGTATATGCATCTATTGTCTTTCATTATTGTACCATGAGTTTCTGCTAATAAAAGCCATGATTATTGTTTGACCACATCGTCTTTCTCTACTTCATCAACAGGCACTTCAATTTTATTAGCAGAAATGGATATAGCACTCAAGCCAGAGCGGCTGATAATCGACCAGTCTGCCCCAAGGGCCAGAGAAATTTTCAACCACTCGATTGCTTGTTTCGATTACAACATGGCTCGAAACAATGTGGTCGATGAGGCGATTAGAGTGGGGCCACCTGAACTCTCTGCTGGGTGAAGTCCCTTTCGCCGTAACTCAAGGAGCTACCACTCTGGCTATAGCCCGGGAATGTCTGACCGCTTACTATGCTTGCTCGACACCAGTTGCTGACTAGACGCCAGAAACCTGGGGAAAGTGATGCTGCCTATGCACTGGCCCTCGACTCACTGGCAAATTAATGTGATGTCAGGGCAGTCAATGTGCAACAACACCACAATGCCTTGAAGCTGGATGCTTTAGTCAACGGGATTGACTCCAGTTACATCTGACAGAGGCTGCTGGAGTTGGAGCCCTTAACCACGACCGGGCAGTCACTCTAGCCAAAATACTGAGAGGTGCCATGCGGTCTAGTGAAATGCTAGAAAGTGAAGAGGAAACATCCAGGAGTGCTGGAACCCCGAAGGAAAAATAAAGGTGAACTCCTGAAAAATGCTACTTCTGTGATAAGAGCTGGCATCCCAGACAGAAGTGCCCGGCTCGATTTGCTACCTACAGCTATTGTGGGAAACCCGGTCACTTTGCTAAAGCGTGTAAGGCGAAAAGTACTCCCACTGATAAGAAGAGAAGCACCAAGAAAATGCATCCTGGAGCTGCATGAATGGAAGACAACTGTTAAAAGGGGGAATCTTCAGACAAGCAGGCTGAATCGACTTCAAGTGACGGCGAGGTGAGATCCCCTGTGATAGCTCAATTGACTCCAAAGCTTGGGGGATGTTATGGACTGGAAAGGTCGACTATGAAGGGGGAGGTGAATGGTGAGACTCTTGATTATCTAATAGACTCGGGGAGTGCTGACAGCTACATCCACGAGAAAGTTGCCAGAGCCTTAAATTTGCGGAGATATCCAGCAAACCGAAAGATATCGATGGCTTGTAGTGAACTTACAAAAACTGTACAGGACAAGTGTAAAGTTACTTTAAATTTGCAGGGACATTGCCTGGCTGATGTGTGGCTCTTTATTATGCCGGAGCTCTGCACCCCTGTGATACTGGGGTTAGATATTCAATCTCAGATGAACAGTGAAGTGTTAAATTTCAGTGGGCCACTACCCACACTTACCATCCCCCGCGCTAGTTACTGCGGTTTGTCCACATTAAAGATCAAAGCTCCCTCCCATTTCAGTGATTTATCCCCCAAGTGTCGGCCGCTTGCCACTAAGAGCCATTCTTACAGCAAAGAGGATTGTGAGTTTATCAAAGCTGAGACTCAGAGATTTCTTAAAGAGGAAGTAATTGAACCCAATAAGAGTCCGCGAGCCCAGGTGGTAGTTGCGAAAAATCACACTAAGAAACAACTGGCTATTGACTACAGCCAGACAATCAACCATTACACTAACCTGGATGCCTACCCCCTGCCATGCATCAGATAGTGCAATACAAAGTGTACTCCACTATCGACCTCAAAACAGCTTACCACCAAATCCACATTAAAATAAAGGACCGACCCTATACAGCCTTTAAGGCTGATGGGGGCATTATACCAGTTTAAAAGGGTACCTTTTGGAGTCACTAATTGTGTGTCAGTGTTTCAGAGGGAAATGGATGAGATTGTTATTATGTTATTAAGCACCACCTACGGCTCCTAGAACGCTTCCACCAGCGTTGTCTCCGCTCCATCCTCAACATCCATTGGAGCGCTTTCATCCCTAACGTCGAAGTACTCGAGATGGCAGAGGTCGACAGCATCGAGTGCACGCTGCTGAAGATCCAGCTGCGCTGGATGGGTCACGTCTCCAGAATGGAGGACCATCGCCTTCCCAAGATCGTGTTATATGGCGAGCTCTCCACTGGCCACCGTGACAGAGGTGCACCAAAGAAAAGGTACAAGGACTGCCTAAAGAAATCTCTTGGTGCCTGCCACATTGACCACCGCCAGTGGGCTGATAACGCCTCAAACCGTGCATCTTGGCGCCTCACAGTTTGGCGGGCAGCAACCTCCTTTGAAGAAGACCGCAGAGCCCACCTCACTGACAAAAGGCAAAGGAGGAAAAACCCAACACCCAACCCCAACCAACCAATTTTCCCCTGCAACCGCTGTAACCGTGTCTGCCTGTCCCGCATCGGACTTGTCAGCCACAAACGAGCCTGCAGCTGACATGGACTTTTTACCCCCTCCATAAATCTTCATCCGCGAAGCCAAGCCAAAGAAAAGATAAGTTACAGGGTACGTTTCCCTATCTGGATAATGTCACTATCTGTGGGAAAACACAGGCTGAGCATTACAACAACTTAATGGTTATATGGTTATATGGTTAACAGCTAAAGAACTTAACCTTACATTTAACGAGGGCAAATGTGTGTTCAACGCGACAGAGCTACCCATTCTGGGCTACATTGTCCGCAAGGGTGAAATCTGCCCCGACCCGGAAAGAATGGCCCGCCTTAAGAAGTTACCACCCCCAGACTCAGCAAAAGCCCTTAAAAGGTGTATGGGATTATTTTCCTAAAACTGCAAATGGGTTCGGGACTACGCCACGAAGGTACACCCTCCATTTGACACTAAATCTTTTCCTCTCTCTCCAATGGCCTTGAAGGTTTTTGAGAGAATAAAAGCTGATAATGCCAAAGCTGCACTCTCGTCCATTGACGAGGATGTCCCTTTCCAAGTGGAAACTGATGCCTCAGATTGTGCCTTGGCAGGAACCTTTAATCAAAAGGGCAGACCCGTGGCATTCTTCTCCTGCACGTTACGCGGACCTGAACTTAAACATCCTGCCATTGAAAAAGAAGCCCAGGCTATTATTGAAGCTGTTCACTACTGGAGACACTTTCTAGCTGATAGAAAATTTACTCTTGTCTCGGATCAGAAATGTGTAGCCGACATGTTCAGTACTAAACACAAATTTAAAATCAAGAACGATAAGATGGCACGCTGGCGAATAGAACTCTCAACTTATAATTATGAGATCCAGTACAGACCGGGCAAGTTAAATGATCCCTCTGACGCATTGTCACGATCTACTGCTGGTGCTCAGCTGAAGGGGCTAAAAGAGATCCATAGCAGACTGTGCCACCCAGGAGTCACGAGATTCCTCAACTACGTAAGGGCTAACAACCTTCCTTACTCTCTGAAAGAAGTCAGGAAACTGACTAAAAGTTGTCCGGTTTGCGCAGAATGCAAACCGCAATACTTCAAAGCTCCAGAGGCCTCTCTCATCAAGGCAACCCAACCTTTTGAGAGGATTAGCTTAGATTTTAAAGGGCCGTTACCTTCCAACAACAAAAATGTATATTTCCTTACTGTAATTGACGAATATTCTAGGTTTCCCTTTGCAATACTCTGCCCTGACGTCTCGTTAGTGTCTGTCATTAAGTCACTTGACAGAATTTTCAGCATTTTTGGTTTTCCCAATTACATTCATACTGATAGCGGCTCAGAATTCATGAGCGCTGAACTGCGGTGAGCCCTGCTACGAAAGGAGATTGCCACCAGCCGTACCATGAGCAACAACCCGCAGGGCAATGGGCAGGTTGAAAGGGCTAATGCTACAGTCTGGAAGACTGTTAATCTTGCTTTAAAAACTCATGGTTACCCTGTTACCCAGAGGCAGGAGGTGCTGACTGAGGCATTACATTCTATTCGATCTTTATTGTGTACTGCAACAAATCAAACACCTCATGAACGTATGTTTGCCTCTCCTAGGAAATCAGGAACTGTGATGGACTGGCCAACCTGTTTATCTGAGCCTGGAACCGGGCTGCTGAAGATCCATGCTTGGGTGCGTAAAACTGACCCCCTTCTCCAACCATTTCCTCTACTGCATACTAACCCCAACTATGCTCATGTTAAATTCCCAGACGGGAGTACTGACACTGTACCCCTAATAGATCTGGCCTCGCCTGGTTCGCCCCTTCCTCGCACCCCTACTCAGAGTGAGCCTGAGAGTTTGGACTCACCCCCCCCCCCCCCCCCCCCCAGCCTGTGACCCCTAGTCAGCTTTCAGATGGCCATGCTGAGGCTCCACTGCCTCACGCTGGCGAATCTGGAGCGGGTCCAGAAGCCAGTCCTTCCCACACTACAAACCCAGGACCTGTACCAGTTCCCAAGGATGCAAAGGAGCCACCTGTTTTGAGACGAAGCACCAGAATTCATAAACAACCTAATAGGCTGACATATTCATAAAACATCTCATTATATTTCGATTGCTTGCTAGATATTGGCGTATTTTGGCTGTTAGAGCATCTCAAGGCCAAACATGGTATCCATGTATCCCTTTCTTCAGTCTTTCCTAGCAGCTGTCCTTTTGATTTTAACCCTTCTTCTGCCAGGTGGAGATTGTGGTGAATGTCTACCAAGCTGCCTGTCTCCCCTCTAGCGAGCCTTGCTGTACTAACATTGGCTGTGCATTATCTCTACTGTTAAGGACACTCCTCTTGGACATAACTGTGTATGCATCTATTGTCTTTAATTATTGCACCATGAGTTTCTGCTAATAAAAGCCATGATTATTGTTTGACCACATCGTCTTTGTCTACCTCACCAACTGGCATTTCAGGAGTTGGAAACTTCATCCATGCCAACCTGAAAACTGTTCTACCGCAGTTTCAACAGCCTGTCAACTTCAACAGCCTGTCAACTTCAACAGCAGAGGAAAGAACACCCAGAGAGAGTGTACACTAGCCTGCCTGGTGTGTACAAGGCTTCCTCGCACGCCCCACCTTGGATACCCAGACCACATATCCATTCTGCTAACCCCAGCATACAGACTGCAAGAAGAACAAATGAAGCCAGATAACAGGAAGATCAGGATGAGGCCAGCGGTTGGGGGGGGGGGGGGGGGAAAGAAAGAGAGGCTAGGGAGATGGCCACAGCAGCACAACAGGACTGCTTTGAGGCCACAGGATGGAGTTGTTTCAGGGCAGTGGTCCTTTCACAAAAACATTGATGAGCACATGAGCTCAGTGACTAGGGACAAGTGCATCGAGGATGTCAGAGATCAAATGTTACACAATTATTGCTAACCAGAAACCATGGTTGAATGCAGAGGTCCATGTACTTTTCAGAGCACAAGATGCAACTTTCAGGACAGGAGACAAGTTGGCACAAAGATCAGCCAGGGCTAAACGCTCCTGCACAATCTGGAAGGCAAAGTGTGGATACACACAGAGGATCGATAGACAGCTGTGTGACACGAGGCGTACCCGGAAAGATATCAAACAATAACAGATAACTAACGAACCTTGAGAGTCAACAGTAAAGACACCTCCCTTGCAGACAAACTGAACATCTCCTATGTATGGTTCAACAAGAAAAGGCTAATGCCAAAGAAAGCTCCATCTTCCCCTTAAAAAAATATGCCCCTTGCATAACCATGAGGTGAAGGGAATCCTATCTAGAGTGAACCCACACAAGGCAGCAGGACCAGAAAATATACCCAGCCAGGGACTGAAGGACTATGCAGACCAACAGACAGCAGTGCCATATTAAGGTATTGAAGGGCCTGTTGCTCTTACTTTAAAGGGGCCCTAATTTGTGCCAGATGGTGCATGCACAGTGAAGGGGAAGTGTAATTGTGATGCTCCCCCCCCCCACCGCCTTCCTTACCCCGGAGAGGGTTTTGGTAAATTTTAAATAGTCTTAAATATTCTTAAAGTTATGCTAGCTTTCTCAGATCACTATATATTCAGTGATTATTGGTGATGGTGTACCTAAGGAACATAGCGCCCATAGCAAGCACTGAAATTGGCCCTGCCCTGTTAAAACTTACTTGCACATTTTGCACTTATACTGAAATTGCACCCCCTCCTCTGTTAAACCTTACTTACACATTTTGTTGAAAAACTTATTACAGAAGCGGTGGCCGACTCAATGCAGGATCAATGGCTATCTTCATTACCCATAATCCCCCATGCAGCTGGAACCGTTCTTGGTTTCCCTGGTGTTGGAAGAACGGTTCCAGCTGCATGGGGGATTATGGGTAATGAAGACAACATTGATCCCTGTGTGGGGGATTACAGGTAACGAAGACAACATTGATCCCTGCGTAGGGGATTATGGGTAACGAAGATGATATTGATTCGGCAATGGGCCATCACCATGAGCTGCCAAGACAGCCTTTAAGTGGCCCTTTCAGATGCTGAAGCGGGGCTCCGGTGAACTATGGCAACATTGCACCCATGCTGCTGCATTGGGAGGGTGGTGCGCTGTTAGACAGAATCAGACACGCAAGGTAAAGACTACAACAGGCTTTAATCCACAAAGACCTCCACAGAGCCAGGCTGGCTGTGGCTGCAGCAACTCAATGTGAGGCCTCGGGAGGCCAGAGCAGGCTTATATCCCGGAGGGTGATTGACACCCAACCGGGTGGGGCTTGATCCATTCAGGCCAACTGATTGGCAGCCAGACAGGTGTAGTCCTGTCTCCTTACACTCCTGCAGGTCCAGAGGTTTCCCCCTGCAGTAGGCCAGTGATGTACCACCACATTCACCCCCTTCTTTAAAATTGTCCCGGGGTGGGGAGGGCGGGGCACTAACAAGGAATCGCACTCACTATCTACATACAATATTTACAGGTTGAGATGATTCGGCAGCCGCCAGAGTCTCTGTGACCGTCGTAGGACTGGCTCCTGGTTACTGGTCAGAGGGGAAGTGGGGGTGCTGGCTGCAGGGGTGCATGTGGCTGGTGTGGTGCTGCACAGAGAGGTGGCCAGGGGGGCTGGGGTCGATGAACGCGGGTCATATTGGAAGGGTGGAGGGTGGGTTCATCTCCTAAGGCTGAAGTGGGCTCCTGGTGGTCAACGAGGCCCTGTGTGCCCCATAGCTGCATGGGGATGGGGATGTATGCCCGGTCAGCATCGTCCTGGGCTGGAGGGTGGTGTGGTGTGGTGGGTGCTCCTGCTGGTGCCAGGTCCCTGGTTGAGACAGTGTCCTCCCTGCCACTGCCGAACCTAACGTAAGCATAGTTATGGTTTGCATGAAGGAGGAAAACCTGTTCTTCCAAGTCTTCGGCCTTGTGTGTCTTTACATGGTTACACAGAAGCACAGGTCCCGGGGACGTGAGCCATGTTGGGAGTGACATTCCAGTCGTCGACCTTCTGGGGAATGAGAACAGACGTTCATGAGGGGTCTCATTGGTAACCGTGCACAGCAGTGATCGAATGGCATGGAGTGCCTCGGGCAGGGCATCCTGCCAGAACTCAACGGCTCACCCTTTCGACTTGAGAGCCAGGAGGACTGCCTTCCAGACCACCCCATTCTCGCGTTCCACTTTCCCATTGCCTCTTGGGTTATAGCTTGTCGTGTGACTGGTCGTGATGCCCCTTGCCGTCAGGTACTGGCGCAGTTCATCGCTCATGAAACTAGACCCCGGTCTCTGTGGATGAAGGCGGGGTAGCCAAACATGGTGAAAATCTGCCCCAAGGCCCTGATGATGGTGGCCGTTGAGGTGTCCAAACAAGGGATGGCGAAAGGGAACCGTGAGTACTCGTCCACTACCATGAGGAAGTAGACAATTCAGTTAGTGGAAGGCAAGGGCCATTTGAAGTCCACACCAAGACGCTTGAAAGGCCGAGTAGCCTTTACAACGTGGGCCTGGGTGGGGGGGGTGGGGGGCAGAAGAAATGGGGTTTACATTCCGCACAGACCCGACAGGCCTCGGTCATGTCCCTGATATCCTTGATGGTTTACGGCAGATTTCAGGACTTAACAAAATGGTACAATCGGGTGATGCCCGGATGGCAGAGACTCATGCAATGCCTGCAACCTGTCGTCATGCATAGACATGCAGGCACGAGAGAAGACATCAGGGGAGTCGTTAAACTTCCCGGGGCAATACTGGATGTCGTAGCTGTAGGTTGACAGCTCGACTCTCCAGTGCAGGATCTTGTCGTTCTTTATCTTGCTCTTGTAGGTAGTGTTAAACATGAACGCCATGGCCTGCTGGTCCGTGAGGAGCAAGAATCTCCTGCCAGCCAGTAGTGGCCCCAGTGGCGGACCACTTCCACAATCGCCTGAGCCTCCTTTTCAATGACAGAATGCCCTAGCTCGGAGCCATGGAAGGTCTTGGAGAAGAAGGCGACGGGACACCCCCCTTGGTTGTGGGTGGCAGCAAGGGCCACCTCGGAGGTATCGCTCTCCACCTGGAAGGGGGAGTCCTCATCCACAGCCTGCATCATGGGATCCATGTTGTCTTGCCTGATGTGGTTGAAGGCTGCCTGGGCCTCAGGTGGGAGGGGAAAAGTTGTGGCTTGGCCCCGTGGGCAGACTTTGTCCGAGAAGTGAGGGACCCACTGCGAGTAATAAGAGAACAGGCCCAGGCACCTGTGGAGGGCCTTTAGTGAGGGGGGGAGGGGTAACTCCATTAATGGGCGCATTCTTTCTGGATCTGGGCCGACGACTCCATGGAACACCATGTACCCAAGGATGGTGAGGCGGGTGGAGCTGAACACACACTTCTCCTTGTTGTAAGTGAGGTTCAGCTCGTAACCGTCTGGAGGAATTTTTCCAGGTTAGCATTGTGGTCCTGCTGGTCATGGCCGCAGATATGGGTACATTGCCTTCAGCTTGTGCCGGTCTACCATGTGAACCATCTCCCACTGGAAGACGGAGACCCGGTTCGTGACACCAAAAGTAAACCGGTGGAACTGGTACAGGCACCTGTCCGCCTCAAAGGCGGTGTAGGGCTTGTGCTTTGGGTGGATGGGGATTTGGTGATATACCGAATTCAGGTCAATCGTGGAGAAAACCCAGTAGCGGGCAATCTCACTGACTATGTCGGCGATCCTCGGCAGGGGGCAGGCATCCAGCTGGGTGTACCGATTAATGGTCTGGCTGCAATCCACGACCATCCTCGGCTTACTTCCCTCTTTCACCACCAGGACTTGGGCTCTCCTAGGATTGTTACTGGGCTTTATAACACCTTCCGCCAGGAGTACCGCACCTCCGCCTTGATGAAGACCCTGTCTGCAGTGCAATAGCGCATACTTCCAGTGGTGATTGGCTTGCAGTCTAGCACAAGGTGTGGAAAGAGCACCGGTGGGGTGATGCGCAGTGTGGAGAGGCCGCAGGTTGGCCGGGGCTGGTAGGTTGGCATGCTGTGCAATGTGGGTGAAGGTTGGGGCCTCCCAAAGGCAAGGGTGGCACTGGAAATCCAGGTACAGGAGGAGTGGTGCACAGAGTTTGGGCATGACCAGGAGCCTGAATCCTTTGTAAGTCTCCCCTCAGTGCCCAAGGGTACCAACAGTCTTATCCTTGGTGGCGAGAGTGATCGAGCAGGTGGTGGGGTGGACCTTTAACCTTAGGGAGAGGGCCATGCTCAGGTGAATGAAGCTCTCGGTGCTGCCACTGTCCAACAGGTACTTTGTTATCTGCCCGTTGACTCGCACGTCCATCATCGAGTGCCCGAGATCATGGGGAATGTCCCTGGTCAGTGTGGTGGCGGCCAGGACCATCTCGGAGTACGAATCATCGCTATCCGGAGGGATGGGGAGCGTCGATAGGGCGGCCTGGTCATGGCCCGTGTTGACCACATCGACATCGATCGTGAGATGCAGCTTGTGGTAGCCGATGGCCTCTGGAGGCATGGGGAGCATCGGTAGGGCAGCCTGGTCATTGCCCATGTTGACCACATTGCCATCGGTCTGTGGGTGCGGCGTGAGCCAGCTGATGGCACCCGGAGGCGTGGGGAGCTTCGGTAGGGCAGCCTGGTCATCACCCATATTGAATATGTCGTTCTCAACGTCATCGGGGGACCTCCATGTTGAGCGCTGCCTGGCCCAAGATGGCAGCAGCACGTAGGGAGCTGCTGCGTGGCTGGCCTCCTTCCCCAGCTGTGTCCGCTGCGTCGTTACATCAGCCAGAAGTGACGTCGCTGTAGTTCTCAGCGAGCGGTGAGGGCGAGGGCTGGTGCAGATGCTCGGGGAACACGTTGCAACAGTTGCTGGCACGGCTAGATGTTGTGCAGTCGAAATCGGGGAAAGCGAAAGTCGTTGTGGGGACAATTGTGCTGCCAGGCACATGCATGTGGGGGGTCCGCGGGGGAGATGGGGAGGTAATAGAGGGCCGCTGAGCTGCCGGCAGGTTTAGAGAGGCACACTTTTGCAAAGTGGCCTTTCTTGCCGGATCGGGAACAATACGAATTCCTATCTGGGTAGTTTTGGCGCGATCGTCGATCTGACCTACACCAGGACCCACAGTACTTACAGGGGCACCAAGTGCCTTCCGCAGTGACGCTCTCCTCCCCAGCACAGCCTGGGGCTGCAGCTGCAGTGTGAGAGGGCCATGAGGGATCCTGGGGGAACCTGGAATCGAAGGCTTCAATGTGCAGGGCTGCTGCTTCCAGGGTTTGGACCACTTCCACTGTCCTGATTAGGGCAGAGATGTTGTCTTCCAACAGCTTCTGTCGGATGGCCCTCGAGCATAATCCTCGGATGAAGGTGTCCTGGATCAGCCTCTCGACCTCCTCTACACCTACCCCGGGTTCAGCCAGACACGGTCGGGCCAACTCTCGCAAGTGTCCCAGGTAAGACTCAGCCGTCTCCCCGGGTTGCTGGGCTCGGGTGTTGAGGAGGTACTCTGCACAGTCCACATTCATGGATCTGGTGATGCAGACGTTGTACAAGTTCTCCAGAGTGTCCATTGCGCTCTTGTACGTGGAGCAGCCTTTGGTCGTCACCCTCGTGTGCCTCGATAATTACCTCGACCACGTGCTGCCAGATATCAAAGTGTGTCTGGGCTTCCGGGTGGCGTGCGTCGACCTTGAGGGTCCCTGCGCTCAGGAGTTTTTCCATGGCTGCCATGGGAAAATTTTTTGGATTAAATTGTGGTGCGCTATTAGACAGAATCTGACAAATACAAGGTAAACACTGTACAACAGGCTTTAATCCACAAAGTCTTCCACAGAGCCAGGCTGGCTGTGGCTGCAGCAACTCAGTGTGAGGCCTCGGGAGGCTGGCGCAGGCTTATATCCCGGAGGGTGATTGACACCCAACCGGGTGGTGCTTGATCTATTCAGGCCGACTGATTGGCAGCCAGCCAGGTGTTGTCCTGTCCCCTGATACTCCTGCAGGTACAGAGGTTGCCCCCTGCAGTAGGCTGGTGGTGTACCACCACAGGGAGCTAGATGGGAGAGGGGGCGGGCAGACAACTAGGGGTGGGAGGCAGATGGCTGTGGCTAGTTGCAAGGTAGGCGAGGCAAGGACTTCGATGCTCCCCTTTAAGGTTAGGGATTTTAACCTGTTATCACCTTTAATCAGACTATTGTGCAACAGCTTACATGAGATGCAACACACCCACTGACTGCGGTAATAACCCCGATTAAAGGTACTAATTGGCTAAAATCGCTGACGTTAAATTTAAGGTTAGCAATTTTAGCCAATTATCACCTTTAATCAGGGTAATTAACCCAGACAACCATATCTCATAATTCCTAGTGGATAAACGTGGGGGGCCCTTGAAAATCTATGGAATGTGGCATATCCTACTTTCACTACCATGCTAACATGGCCCTGACTGACAGAGGTCCTTACAGAGATATTAAATGCATCATTGCAGACGTCCATTGTTCCCACGGGTTTCAAGGCAGCCACCATCATCCAAGTACCAAGGAGGATGACAGCAACAGGCCTCAATGAGCTGTGGCACTGACCTGTACCATTATGATATGCTCCTAGCATCTGGTGATAGAATGTATCAAAGCACATATTCCAGACAATGGACCAATTTCAATTCTCCTGCAGACAGATTCATTCCACTGACAATGTTATAACCTTGTCCCTCCACTCTGCTCTGACCCACCTGGAGAACGTTCCCTAATAGGCCAAGCTGCTGTTCATTGTATTAAACACTGAGCTAGTGGAGAGGCTGTTCTCGCTGCGAGTCAACACCCCTCTTTGCAACTGGATTCTGGACTTCCTAAGGGAAAGGCTGCAGTCTTTCTGGGTTGGCAATAGAATGTCGAGCCCATCACGCTGAATAATGGCGCACATCAGGGCATTGTGCTCAGTCTACTCCTGTTCAAGCAACTGATAAAACGTCTGCATCACCAGATCCAGCTCCAATAGTGTCATCAACTTTACATAATGCACAACAGTAGTTGGCCTCATCAGCAATATTGAATCAAAATAGCGAAGAGATAGAAAATCTCATGAAATAGTGCGAGAATAACAACCTAAATCTCAAGAAATAGGAGATGGAGGACCAAGGACAACAACTCTCCACTACACACTAAAGCTTGGTAGTGGTGTCTACCACATTCACCAAGTTCTTTGGTGACCACTCAAGAAGTTATCTATCCTGGACACATAACATCTCCTCACTGGTCAGGAAGGTGCTATAGACAATATTTCCCAGTTTATAATATTTCCCTATTTTAAAACATCATCTTCAAGGAAATGCAAGGATCGATATTCCGAATTGCATCTTACAATCCAAATAAATCAAACTTTGTAATTGTAGTTTTATGTAGCCTTTAATTAGTTGATCAAACAAAAACATTTTGAATAACTTCGCATTGAGATTTTCATAACTTGAGTAAATAAAGCACTCTGTATAATAATGATACAAGATCAGATGAATTAAGAGATGATTAAGATAATTAAGATGAATTCAAAGAAAAATATCTTAATCTTATGCCTCCTCCATGGTTCTTCCATGAATGAGAAGAGAACTCGTGGTCCGCATGGATATTACCACATATGACATAGTAACTGTAGTAACACAACAAAAAAATCTTTCTTAAAGCGAAAGTCATAAAATAATCACAAACACAAGGTTTTAACCTCTACAAGTACAACAATGACTGCACTTCATTTGAAAGCTGAGGCGGGCAAGGCTACCGGCTACCATTCTATCAACTTTCTACAGGAACTCTATTGAGAGGATCCTGGCCATCTGCATCAGAGTGTGGTATGGTTGATGCAGAGCATTAGATCAGAGGAGAATCCACAGGAGGGTCACTGGGGTCTCCCTCCCCCATCGATACAATTTGCCAGGATTGTTGTTTAAAGAGGGTGAGATCTTCCACGCGCGTATGCATCATTCGTCTGCGTGTGTGTTATGTCTGGATGCTAGAATTGCATTTGCACTGTTCTGGACTGTGGACCAGAGAATGCTGCTTCATCGGGTTGATTATTGGAGGATAAGAGGTGGAGAGAGCGAGCAAATTTAAGTTTCTGTGAGCCACTACCTCAGAGGATCTTACCGAGACCCAACGCACAAATGGCATCATGAAGAAAGCACATCCATTCCTCCATTTCCTCAGGAGTTGGTGGAGGTTTGGCATGACATCATAAACACTGGCAAATTTCTACAGATGTATTGTGGAAAGTGTGCTGACTAACTGCATCACGGTCTGGTATGGGGGCACAAATACCCTTGATCATAAAACCCTGCAAAAGGTCATAGATATAGCCCAGGACATCACAGACAAAACCCTCCCCATTATTGAAACATCCATAGGGAGCACTGCCCTCAGAGAGTAGCATCAATCATCAAGCATACGCACTATCCAGTACACGCTCTGTTCTTGCTGGTACCATCGGAAAGAGGTCTAGGTACCACGAGACTTGCACCATCAGGTTCAGAAACAGCTGCTACCCCCCACCATCAGACTCAATAAATCCTGAGTCGGAGACTCATTTAAGGACTCTGAATTTTTCACTTTATTGATTTTTTTTCTCTCTGGATTGTCATTGGTTTACATTTCTTTGTTTACATGCAAGTACAGTTTATTTTATTTGCACTGCCAATAAGTGGTAGTTCTATCTCACCCACAGGAAAAAAGAATCTCAGAGTTGTGTTTGATGCCATGTATGTACTCTGACAATAAATTTGACATAAATTGTACTGGCATAATGGGATGACAAATAAACTTGAACTGAACTGTTTTCAAGTCAAAATGGCCCCTCTGGATGGGTCAAGGAGGAAGTGCAGAAGAAACGTGGTGAGTTGCTGCTGTGCACTTTGCAGATGGACTGCAATAGTTCCAAATGGACCCCAGAAAAAAAATAGATTAGCGGTGAGCAAAGCCGTTGGCACTTTTAATCACTCCAACCAAAATGGAGTCACTTGGGCCCTTCCCACTTCTCAGCTCATGGTCTGTTGCCTTATGCCTCTGATCATAATCTTGGAAATGTGATGAGGATTTCTGCCACCAGTGTCTTTTTGGGCAGTGAGCTTCAGATTGTAAAGGGGTGATTTTGATTTCCTTTGTATGATTCAGTGGAAAGGACTAGGGAGGGGCTGATGGGCATGAACATTGTATTCCTCAGTACAGTAACAGACCCGATGATGATATCTCTTGATGCAGAAAAGGCATTTGATAGAGTTGAATGGAACATTTTGTTTAAAGTTTTGGAGAAATTCAAGTTTGGTCCTTTTTTTATTGGTTGGATTAGGGCTCTATATGATAAACCGGTAGCTAGAGTATTGACGAATGGTTTGATTTCGGAACCCTTTAAGCTATCTCAATCAACTCGTCAAGGTTGTCCTTTATCACCGGCTTTGTTTGCATTAGTGATTGAACCTTTAGCACAATTGATAAGACAAAATACACAAATATAAGGTATGAAAGTTTTAGACGAGGAGTATAAAATTAATTTATTTGCTGATGATGTATTGGTGTATTTAATAAACCCAGCTCAGTCACTTTTGTACTTGAAGGCTTGTTTAATATAATATGGATGTCTTTCTGGATATAAAGTTAATTGGGAAAAAAGTGAAATATTACCGGTAAGCAAAGGAGATTATTCAGTTTATAAGAATATTATTAATTTGAAATGGACTGATCGAATTAAATATTTGGGTATAATTTTGAATGTTAATTATCAATCCTTATATAAATTAAATTATGTTCCGTTAATGAAAAAAATTAAAACTGATTTGATCAAATGGAAAGATTTACCTATTAATTTAATGGGTAGGATAAATACAATTAAGATGAATATCTTTCCGCGTATACAATATTTGTTTCAATCTATTCCGTATTTACTTGATTATATTTTTTTTTCGAGATTTGAATAAAATGGTTAGGGAGTTTTTATGGAGAGGTAAATTTTGGAGAATAACTCTGAATAAATTAATTTGGAAATATGAGTTGGGGGGAATTACGTTTACCACATTTTCAAAATTATTATGAAGCAGCCCAACTTAAATTTATTAGTTCATTGATGGATTTGGTACGGCTTCCTAATTGGGAAAAAAATTGAGATGGCAAATATTTCTGAATTTGAAATACATCAATTTTTGTTTAGATGGAATATAAATTTGTTACAACAATATAATGTGCCTATATTAAAACATTTAATGAAATTATGGATAAATAAAAAGAAAATGACAGGCTCTATTGGCTTTGATTCCATTGTATAATAATCAACTTATTCCATTTTCAATACATAATCGAAGTTTATTGCATTGGAGATTTAAAGGTGTGAAAAATTTGGGAGATTGTTTTAAAGACGGTAATTTTTTTATCTTTTAATCAGATGAAGGAAGGTTTTGGTATTGATAAGAATTCTTTGTTTCTGTATTATCAAATTCGATCTTTGGTAAGATGTATGTTTGGTAGAGATATAATTTTACCTGAAATGACTAAATTTGAGACTTTTCTTATGAAGGTACCAGAGAAGGGTTATATTTCACCTATGTATCAAATATTACAGGATGGTATGGATAAAAAGGGTTGGGATAGATCTGAAAGTAAATGGGAAGTGGATATTGGTTTTATTTTTTCTGAAGATGATTCGTTAGATATTTGTTATGATAGTATAACTAGATTGATAAATGCCCGTTATGCAATGATTAACTATAATTTTTTACATCAATTATATTTAACACCTGAAAAATTAAAAAAGTATGCTTTTCATGAATCAGATTTGTGTTTTAGATGTGGTGATACGGTTGGAACTTTTATTTCATGCCGTTTGGTCATATATACATACACAATCTTTTTGGATGAAAATTCAATCGTTTTTAGAGTATCTTTATAAGATTAAAATAGTTTTAGATCCAACAGTATTTTCATTGGGTAGTTTGCAACCTTTGAAAGGCTTGGGATTAGATAAGTTTCAGCTTGCTTTTGTATATTTAGCTTTATCCATAGCGAAAAAATTTATTGCTAGTAGGTGGAAAGATACAAATATGATTGATATTAATAGATGGCATAATGAGATTAAATATGGTTTAATAATGGAAAAAATTACATATGTTTTGTGTGATAATTATAATTTTTTAATTAATAAGTGGTCATTATATTCAGAATATTTACATTTCAATTTACATTGATCAGATCTTAATATGTATATTTAATTTTTCTTTAATATTTTTTCTTTTTTCTTTCTTTATGGCTCTCCTTAGGTGAGTTGGCTGAAAGGGGGGGTTTCTTTTCTTTTTATATATATACAAAAAATAACGTTCATGTTTATGGTTAATTGTTGTATATGTCATATATTATTTGTTTTTTGAACAAATAAATAAAGTTTAAAAAAAGTACAGTAACAGACCTTTTGGTCCACCCTCTTTATGTTGACCATTTATACAATTCTACTAATCTCATTTACCAGCACTTGTTCCCTACCTTATAATGTCTTGGTGATTCAAGTGTTGTCTTGATATTACTTAGCTTTTGTTAGACTACCTGCCTCCATCTCCTTCACCTCCGGCAGTGCATTCAAGATTCCAGAGATTCTCAGTAAAATAAAAGTTCCATTCATCTCCTCCTCTCCTTTTACACTTGACCTTAAACTTATGTCTTCTAGTTGTTGATTGTCTCAACTCTATCTATGCCCCTCAATTCTGTACATTATGAGTTCTTCCTTCAGCCATCTCCAAACCATGGAAAACAAGTCAAAGGGAAAAGTTCCATTATTTCGCATAATGGAATGTAACATACATGAAATTGTTTAACTTTTGTCTACCGTAAAACAGTGTGTTGCCACTTTGTCCAACGCCCCTCACAGAAAAAAAAAACTAGAGCTCTGGTGTTCCTTGGTGGTCTCCCCTCCAAGACTGAGATTGCTTAGCTTCTGAGATCAGACAAACAATCTCAGGCAGATTCAAGCTATTAGGTACTCCTCATTATGAAGTCACTCCATCCCTGGAACCATCCTGGCAAATTCCCTCTGCATGGGCAAGAAATTGCATTTTTCTAACCTCTAGATGACAAACATATTGCAGTATTTTCAAAGTGCATCTCATAATATAGTAATCTTTAGAATTTCAAAAGTAAATAACTGCATTTGTTGAAATCCTGAACTAAATGTAGAAAGTGCAATGAACTAAATGTAGAAAGTGCAATGAACTAAATGTAGAAAGTACAATGAACTATTGTAGGATCTATAGAATATTTAACTGTTAATTTATTGCTCTCTCCATAGCTGTTACTTGGCCATCTGATTCAGCATTCATAATTATTATGAGCTTGAGAACAGAAGTGGTTTACTGTATTTTCTTTAAATTCATGGGTCTTCATACATTTATTTCTCCAAGTGATTCAAGCCACTTAGCTAAATCAATGCAAAAGATCAAGGAAATTCAATCATAAGGTTTGTCCTGAGCAGAATTATTTTCCCATGAGTTTTGTGTAAATTGAAACAATCTTATGCTGGTTAACATTATTCGCTGTGCTCAAAACCAGCCATGCCCACAGATTAAATTAATTACCAGTTCGCTGCTAATTGTGCACTGAAATCTGAAATTGTGCTTTATTAGGAAACTTGAGCACATTCAATATTTAAAAATATTCCTTTAACAATGAAACAGTAAATGCCTCTGCATAATTTAAAAAAAAACTTATTTTTAATAATTTATTACCTGTGGTGATGAACTAAGTTTTAATCATAACAGTGGGACAAACCTTGTTGAAAAAGTGTTTGTAATTCTCCATGTCATCGTTTCTCTGCAAATGGAGATTGGGTTTCTGTGCAAGGGAATCTACAAGGGAAGGTTACCTAGAATCCTCAGAACTAATGTCATTTACTCTTTTCTTTAATTTAATTTTGTTAAATATTTTAATATTATAGAATGTTAATTAATTTCCTTATGTTTTAGATTAGGTTCATTTTTAATTTAAAAAAATTCTTTCAATGGTTTTAACATATGAGACACTGCACCCCAATCTTTGGCTTGGCTTCGCGGACGAAGATTTATGGAGGGGGTAAAAGTCCACGTCAGCTGCAGGCTCGTTTGTGGCTGACAAGTCCGATGCGGGACAGGCAGACACGGTTGCAGCGGCTGCAGGGGAAAATTGGTTGGTTGGGGTTGGGTGTTGGGTTTTTCCTCCTTTGCCTTTTGTCAATGAGGTGGGCTCTGCGGTCTTCTTCAAAGGAGGTTGCTGCCCGCCAAACTGTGAGGCGCCAAGATGCACGGTTTGAGGCGATATCAGCCCACTGGCAGTGGTCAATGGGGCAGGCACCAAGAGATTTCTTTAGGCAGTCCTTGTACCTTTTCTTTGGTGCACCTCTGGCCATTTAACCTGTTGACCCTGTACGTATTTGAATGTGGGAAGAAACCAGAGTACCCAGAGGAAACCCAGAATGTAGAAAGTACAGAAAGACAGCAGCAGATTCAAATTCCAGTCACGAGCGCTATAATGTTGCACTAGGTGTTATTGCCACTCAAAAATATCTCAAGTAATTTAACAGTTTATTAGCAGTTTAGTCAGGGTGTAGCCCAGTGTCCTTGCTGGTTAGCCCTTAGCTCAGTGTCCTTGGTGATTCTAAAATTAAGCTAGTTCTGCCTCCTGACTCTAGTAAGACAGCATTGATCTTTTATTCATTTTTTTTTTCATGACCCGAACCTCAACAGCAAGAGCAATATCTTCTGTCCATTGCTTAATGTCCCCCTGTGAACATGTTGATAAATGAATAGCTTGCTCCATCTTTTCAGAGGGCATTTGAAAAGTCAAGCACATGAGCTGCGTAGGAAGTCACAAAAAGCCAAACCAGCATTGAATAGTATATGTCCTCTCAGGAAAGGCACGTTCAATGAAATGGAATTTGTTGCAAATTCCAAATTATTAATTAAATTACTCATCTGACATAGTGGAAATTGAACTCTGGATTATTAATTCTAGCCTCCAGATTAATTGTCAGTGATCTGACCCAATGATTTATGATTTAGCAAATCAAGACCCCATTGTAATACAGTGCCTCATTATTTAGAACCAACAAGGTGGCACAGTTGACGCAACACTGTTAAAGCATCAGCGATTGAGACCAGATTTTAAATCCCACAGTGTCTCCCCATGTCTGCATGGGTTTTCCTTGGGGGCTCCAGTTTCCTCCCAACATCCAAAATGTACCAGGGGGTGTAGGTTAATTGGGCAGCACAGAAAAGTCCATACCCCATACCTTGCAAGCTTCCAAAGAAATTTTTTAAAGAATTAAATGTGACAGTTCAAATATTTTTATGGAAAGGTAAATTATCAAAAGTATCATTACAAAAGTTGACATGGAAATATGCTTCTGGGGGACTTCAATTACCACATTTACAGTATGAGGTGGCACAGTTTAAATTTATTAAGGATCAACCTCCTAGTTGGACTAAGGTTGAATTGGTTCAGATTTCTGAATATAATATGGATCAATTTATTTATAAATGGAATCCTTATCTTTTACAAAAGGATGATTTACCTGTATTGAAACAGTTGATGGAGACATGGCATACTTGGGATCAAATTATTGGAATTAAAGGTAAAATTTCAACTAATACCCCAATATGTCAGAATAAATTAATTCATTTTTTGATTAATAATTATTATTTGAAATTGTGGGAACAGAAGGGCATTGGACTAGTGGGAGATTGTTTTGAAGAAGGATCGTTTCTATCAAGTTCGGAATTCTGTCTAATACATTGTTTGCATATTATCAAATATAACCATATAACCATTTACGGAGCGAAAACAGACCATGTTGGCCTTTCGAGTCTGCACCGGTTCACTGATTTTGTGCGCATTGGTCCCGGTAGATCTTCATTCAATAACGATGGACGAAATCAATGCAGGTGGAATCAGTCGTAGAATTGTTTGATAATGAACCTCATTCCTTTATCCTTTCACCCACAAATTTCCAATTTTTCTTTGATGCAAAATTCTTCTAAACTTCCCTCTTATTTCACAGAATATTTCAAATTTATGCAAATCACTGACCAGTAGAAACACCAACAAAAACTCAACAATATTGAAAATATCAACCTTTTCCATTCCTATTCATAATTAACCTTATCATTTGTACTTGGTTATTAGATAATTTAGGATATGAATTAAAATTACCTAAATGATCTAAGTTTGAATGTTTATTAATGGAGGAAGAAAGGATTTATTGCAAAAGATAAATAAACTTGATTTGTATAAAATGAAAATTAAATGAGAAAATGATTTATCAATTCCAATATCTCAGCCTGAGGAGTGGAGGACTATGTGTGAGGAAAGTATGACTAGACTAATCAATGTAAGATATTCTTTGGTTCATTACAATTTTTTTACATCAACTGTATTTAACTCCTGAGAAGTTAAAAAGATATGGGTTTAGCACTTCAGATTTGTTTTAGATGTGGAAAAGAAATAGGTACATTTTTGCACTCAGTTTGGCTTTGTGAAAAGGTGAAGACTTTTTGGTATAGAATTATGGAGTTTTTGGAAGATTTATTAAAATTCAAGCCAACTCTTGATCAGTTTTTATTTTTATTAGGATACTCCACAACGTTAACTTTAGGTTTAAAATTAGACAAATTTCAAATGGCTTTTATTCGGTTAGCTTTAGGAGCTGCTAGGAAATGTATAGCGATGACATGGAAGAATGATATTGAATTAAATATTCAAGGTAGCATACCAAATTGAGAACTTGTATACCTTTGGAGAAGATAACTTATAATTTGCGTAATGATTTTTTAATTAAAATGTGGAAGTTGTATTTAGAATATGTCGGTGTGGAAGTATGATGTTTGTTCGACGGGATTGGCACCATCCTCGACATTCCTTCCTTTCCTTTTGGCTTGGCTTCGCGGACGAAGATTTATGGAGGGGGTAAAATGTCCACATCAGCTGCAGGCTCGTTTGTGGCTGACAAGTCCGATGCGGGACAGGCAGACTCGGTTGCAGCGGTTGCAGGGGAAAATTGGTTGGTTGGGGTTGGGTGTTGGGTTTTTCCTCCTTTGCCTTTTGTCAGTGAGGTGGGCTCTGCGGTCTTCTTCAAAGGAGGTTGCTGCCCGCCAAACTGTGAGGCGCCAAGATGCACGGTTTGAGGTGTTATCAGCCCACTGGCGGTGGTCAATGTGGCAGGCACCAAGAGATTTCTTTAGGCAGTCCTTGTACCTTTTCTTTGGTGCACCTCTGTCACGGTGGCCAGTGGAGAGCTCGCCATATAACACGATCTTGGGAAGGCGATGGTCCTCCATTCTGGAGACGTGACCCATCCAGCACAGCTGGATCTTCAGCAGCGTGGACTCGATGCTGTCGACCTCTGCCATCTCGAGTACTTCGACGTTTGGGATGAAAGCGCTCCAATGGATGTTGAGGATGGAGCGGAGATAACGCTGGTGGAAGCGTTCTAGGAGCCGTAGGTGGTGCCGGTAGAGGACCCATGATTCGGAGCCGAACAGGAGTGTGGGTATGACAACGGCTCTGTATACGCTTATCTTTGTGAGGTTTTTCAGTTGGTTGTTTTTCCAGACTCTTTTGTGTAGTCTTCCAAAGGCGCTATTTGCCTTGGCGAGTCTGTTGTCTATCTCATTGTCGATCCTTGCATCTGATGAAATGGTGCAGCCGAGATAGGTAAACTGGTTGACCGTTTTGAGTTTTGTGTGCCCGATGGAGATGTGGGGGGGCTGGTAGTCATGGTGGGGACTCTAGAATTAAATGAGGAAAAATATACATGCCCAACCCAATCCCTTTTTAATTTCATGCTTTCCTTCACATTCAAATGTGTTTCTTGTGAAAAGGCAATATCAATTTTCATTTTCTTAATATATGCCAAGACTCACTTAAGTTTAATCGTACTATTTAATCCTCAAACATTAAAAGTAGCAAATGTCAACTTCGACATATCTACTATTATTACTAAATACCAATAATATCTTTATATAAAAACTCAAATCAATGTATATAGGCCCTCCAATTAAAAAAATCACAAATTAAAAACTAAGAAAAAAGTAAAAATAAATAAATAAATGGAAACCCCCCCCCCCCAAACAAAAACTACCAAAAGATAGTAATCTCTAAACAAAAATTGGGTGTGGATCACCCACCAGTGGGTGATGACTAGTAAAGAACTTGGTGCGAATCTCCCCCTCCCCAGCCAAACAATCAGTAACATCCAAGTATCATAATAACAAAAAAAAGAATAAAATAAGAAAATTCTTATTTCCATCCAAAAGACTCCAATCTTGATGATCCCATTTCAGAAGGAGGTGGACTCTTTCCATTCCCATTTTTCCCATTTCTGCCATTTCTTCCATTTCCAGAACCACCAGACTTTTCTTTAGGAGATAATGGTGGGTTACATCTTTGTCCTCTTATATCTGGCAATGAGTCAGCAAAAATCATTGCTTCACAATCAGTTTCAAAAAACCGAAATTGATAGTTTCCATAAAAGACCTTCAACACTGCAGGGTAACGAAAAGTAGACTTATAACCTTTATGCCACAAGACTTCTTTAACTGGATTAAATCAATGTCGATGTTCAATGACATCTTGATTCAGATCAGGATAAAAAAAGACTCTACTATTCTGAATCAATAATAGGGTTTGTCATTGTCTCGCATATTGTACTGCAAGCTGAAGTATTTCTTCTCTATCCAAATAATTCAGACATCGAATTATTACAGGTCTCGGGGGTTGACCAGCTGATGGTATTCTTCTTAAAGTTCTATGGGATCTTTCCAGTGCCAATCCCCCAGAGAAAAATTCTTGCCCTAATATTTGCGGAATCTAGTCTTTAAAAAAACGAAGAGGATCTTGTCCTCTTATACCTTCTGGCAAACCAACAATTTTCACATTATTCCTTCTGCTTTGATTTTCCAAATAATCTATTTTTCTTTCTAGCTCCTTCTCACGATCTCCTAATTCTATGACTGATTTTTCCACCTTCAACACTTTTTCTATGTTAGGTCCCTTGTTTACAGTCCTGTGATAGTACAGATCTATCACCAATGTACATAGTGAATATAGTTACTGTATCTAGACTGTGCTTACAGCGATTGGCTGAGAGCTAAGCCAAGCCTATTGTCTGGGCCTTAAAGGGTTGTGTTCCTAGCCAGGTCGGATCATTCCGGACTGGCCGGACACCTGTGAAGAGCTCTTGTCTTTTGCTAATAAAAGCCTTGTTTGGATCAACAAGTCTTTGATTCTTTTGACGAGCTCTACAATTTTATTAGCAAAAAAAATTTTTTTTGAAAGGGTTGGAGCATTTAACTCAGCCAGAAAAACTTGATTTCGACCCAGTCAGCTACAGCCTTCAAAGCCTTTAAATTCTGGCTGCTGAACTTTGAAAACTTCCTGAGATTCATTCAGGTAGAGGAGGATAACCAGCGTCTAACAGCATTGCTGTCTATGGTGTCCTTGAGAGTCTACGAGAACATCCAGGATGAGACCACTTACACCGTAGCCATAAAGGTACTGAAAGAACTGTATGATCAACCGGTGAACAGAGTTCATGCCCGGCTCGTGTTTGCGTCGAGGAAGCAACAGCCCGGCGAGTCCAGCAGGGCATATTTACAAGTATTAAAGGCGTTGGGCAAGGACTGTAACTGTGTGGACAAAACTGCTGCTGAGATCACAAACAATTTCATTCGGGATGCCTATGTGGCCGGGCTCCAATCGAACGAAGTGAGGCTGCGCTTGCTCGAGCAAGGGGTAGAAAAACTAGAGGACGTGGCCCGGATTGCAATCACAATGGAGGATGCAGCCTTAAAGTCCACCGAGTTCTCTAGGGACTGGACCCCACATTCTGATGTGAGTAGAGTGCCCTTCTACCCTACCACCTCCCGAGATACTGACGGCCTGTCGGCTGCTGCTACGCTGCCCCGTGCGAACCCAAAATGTTATTTCTGCGGGAGGAACAAGCACAGCAGGTCCCAGTGCCCGGCAAGAAAAGCCAAGTGCCAGAAGTGCCTTAAAAACGGCCACTTTGCTGCAGTCTGTAGGTCTAAAATGGCCGCCGGCAAACACAGTGCCTCGTGTGAAGCCCAACCCCCATTATCCCATTCAAACTCTTCTTCCCCAGAGCTCTCGTCCAATGAGAGCGAGGGCTCCCCTGCACGGCAACGCCTGTCGTCACGGAGATGCCGAACCCAGAAGGGGCAGCCCACCCTCGCAACCATGGTGTTGGCCCGCCTCTTGCCCCCGTGTGGAACACTCGACCCGGCCTCGGTCCCAACTGTGGTATCCGCTGCTGCTGCCGCCACCACAGCCACCCTCGCGGCCAACCAGGTACTCACCATAGCGTTCGTCGCTGACGATTGCCGGGGCCCGAACGCTGCGACCGACGACCTACCCACCGCCAACCGCGAGCAACTACAAACCCCACTACTTACCTTTCATCCGCCGACACCGCCACAACAGCACTTCCGGGAGTTCCTCCAACCTGCTCCTCCAGCATTGACTATGTCTATTACGTCATCCCGTTGTGTGACGTCATCCCGTTGCGTGACGTCATCACGCGAAACTCCCCTGTCAACTGCTTCAATAACACTAAACCAGCAATGCTCTCATCCCCTCATCAGAGCAATGGAACTGATTAAAGTGCATGGACACTACACCAATTGCTTATTTGACTCTGGGTCAACTGACAGTTTTATCCAGCCAGATCTGGCCCTCCATTGGGGACTTAACATTATCCCCACTACCCAGAGGATCTCATTAGTGACGAGGTCGCATTTGACCGGGATAAAGGGGTATTGCATCGCCACGCTGGAAGTACAGGGCGTAACGGTCACCCACTTCAAATTATTCGTCCTTCCCCAATTGTGCGCCCCAGTGTTGCTGGGATTAGGCTTTCAGTGTCAGTTCTGAATGGTGTCCCTACACTTTGGGGGACCCTACGCCCCCCTCTCGGTCTGCCATCGTCCCACCCCCGAAGCACCCGAGAAACCCGCCCCCGTGCCCCGGGGCCAATCCTGCAGCCTTTCCACACTCTGGATTGCCCCGCCAGCACTCTTCGCAAACCTCATCCCTGGCTGGAAGCCTGTGGCCACCAAAAGTCGGCAATATAGTTATGAAAACAGGCAATTCATTAGGAGTGAGGTGCGTAGATTGCTGGATGAGGGTATCATCGAACCCAGTTCAAGCCCCTGGAGAGCCCAGGTGGTGGTTCTCAAGAACGGGGAAAAACTACGGATGGTGGTCGACTATAGCCAGACCATTAACCGCTTCACGCTCTGCCACGCATCACAGATGTGGTGAACCAGATCGCTCAATACCGCATATTCTCCACCATTGACCTACATTCGGCCTACCACCAGCTCCTGATCCGCTGTGAGGACTGACCATTCACGGCCTTTGAAGCGAATGGGCGGCTATATCAATTTCTCAGGGTACCATTCGGGGTCACGAATGGTGTCGTAGTCTTCCAGCGGGAAATGGACCGGATGGTGGACCAGAATGGGCTAACCGCTACCTTCCCGTATCTGGACAATATCACCATCTGCGGCCACAACACGCAGGACCACGATGCCAACCTAGACAAATTTCTTAAAACTGCCCGTCAGCTGAACCTGACTTACAATTTGGACAAGTGTGTCTTCCGGACCACACGACTCGCTATTCTAGGTTGCGTGGTGGAGAACGGGATAGTCATGCCAGATCCTGACCGCATGCGTCCCAAAATGGACTTACCCCCCCCCCCCCCCCCCCCGCCATACCCAGAAAGCGCTAAAAACGCTGCCTGGGCCTTTTCTCATATTACGCCCAATGGGTTCCACACTACGCCGACAAGGCGCGTCCTCTTATCAAGACCACCTCCTTTCCCCTCTCGACCGAAGCCAGAGCGGCTTTCGATCGAATCAAATCCGACATCGCCGCTGCGATGCTGCACGCGATCGATGAGTCTGTCCCGTTTCAAGTCGAGAGCGATGCATCCGACTTCACCCTGGCAGCCACCTTGAACAAGGCCGGTCGGCCTGTAGCCTTCTTCTCTAGAACCCTCCAGGGTCCAGAGAGTAGACATTCCTCAATCGAGAAGGAGGCCCAGGCCATAGTTGAAGCGATGCGTCGTTGGAGACATTACCTCGCTGGGAGGTACTTTACACTGTTGACTGATCAACGCGCGGTTTCCTTCATGTTCAGCAACACCCAGCGTGGTAAGATAAAAAACAACAAAATCGCCAGATAGAGAATCGAACTCTCCACCTTTAACTATGACATCCTGTACCGGCCTGGTAAGCTCAACGACCCGCCTGACATGCTCTCCAGGGGGACGTGCGCCAGCATACAGATGGACAGACTACAGAAACTCCATGAGGCGCTCTTTCATCCAGGGGTCACTAGGTTTGCCCACTTTGTGAAGGCACGCAACCTACCCTACACAGTCGAGGAGATCCGCTCCATGACCCGAGCCTGTTCGGTGTGCGCTGAATGCAAGCCCCACTTCTTTCGTCCGGATAACTCCCACGTTATCAAAGCCACCCGCCCCTTCGAGCGTTTTAGCGTAGACTTTAAGGGGCCCCTACCGTCGACCAACCGTAATATCTACATCCTTATGGCCATCGACGAGTACTCCCGCTTCCCGTTCGCTGTGCCCTGCCCAGACACCACTGCCACCTCAGTAATACAGGCCCTTCATAGTATTTTCGCCATCTTCGGGTACCCCAATTCCATCCACAGTGATAGGGGGTCCTCATTCATGAGTGCAGAGCTGCAACAGTACCTTCTGGAGTGTGGTATCGCTTCAAGCAGGACCACGAGCTATAACGCACGCGGCAACGGCCAGGTCGAGAGGGAGAATGCCACCATATGGAGAGCGGTTACACTGGCTCTCCGGTCTAAAGATCTCCCCACCTCTCACTGGCAGGAGGTTCTCACTAGTGCCTTACACTCCATCCGCTCACTCCTATGTACCGCAACAAATGCCATCCCCCACGAAAGGATGTTGCTTTTCCCGAGGAAATCCGAATCAGGAACCATTGTACCGGCATGGCTCACCGTCCCTGGCCCCGTCCTTTTGCGACGCCACGTCCATCACTCAAAGAAAGAATGAAGGTCGACCGAGTGGCTCTACTCCATGCGAACCCGCATTACGCCTACGTTGAGTTCCCAGACAGGTGGGAGGACACTGTTTCAGTGCGGGACCTAGCTCAGGATGCGGTAGACCCAGCAAACCCCCCCAACCCAACCTTCCCCAACTCTTTATACCCCAGGCCCCGTGCCGCAACAGAAGGACCAACAGCACCCCAACGACCCGGGCCACCCTGCCGACAACACGACTGGGGAATTGAGCGAAGGAGCGGTCGCACCTGACGAGCCTGCTGGTGACACCACTCCAGCAACCCCAATACCGACACCATGGCGGTCACGCCGCATGGTCAGACCCCCTGACCGCTACAGTCCTTAACCTACCCCTTCCTTTCATTCTCTCCCACGTTTTTTTGTTTTTTTTTTCCAGGGTCAGTTCTGCAAGAAGGGGTGAATATGATAGTACAGATCTATCACCAATGTACATAGTGTATATAGTTACTGTATCTAGACTGTGCTTACAGCGATTGGCTGAGAGCTAAGCCATGCCTATTGTCTGGGCCTCAAAGGGTTGTGTCCCTAGCCAGGTCGGATCATTCTGGACTGATCGGCCACCTGTGAAGAGCTCCTGTCTTTTGCTAATAAAAGCCTTGGTTTGGATCAACAAGTCTTTGATTTTTTCGACAAGCTCTACAAGTCCAAAAAGCAGTCTGAAATTTTGTTAATTCTTCATAAGATGCATCCACACGTGTCTTAACCATATTTAATTCTGAACTTATACCAGCATACATTTGAACCATTTCATTCATTTGAGATATCAACAAATCCATTCAAGGTTTAAGAACAGCTTGAATAACTGCATTTATTTGCATACACTGTGATTCGGTAAATCTCAGCTCTGCTCTCTCTGACATGGTGGCAGAACAAGGTAACTGCAGCTCCTGCTGCAATTCAACAGAAGGCATTTTAAAAGTTTTACTGCGGGTCTGGACTCCCAGCCACGGCATCCCAACTTCTTCAGGGAGTCGCCGCTGGTCTTCCCCCGCATCTTGTTGTTTTCTCAATCATTCGCCAAAAAAAAAAACGATTTCTTCAGATTGTAATGCTGCCTGATGCATTTCCTTTTCAGCCTCCATAGGCGATCTTTGGGATTTAGGCAATGAAGAAATTGAGCCTGTGGCTGTTTCAAGTCATCTAGGCCCTAGATCTTCACACTTCGAAAATGTATCTTCTTTTGAACTTGAGATTTTTACCATTAGTGGCCATAATAATTCCTTAATACTTTAAACTAAAATTTAAAAAGTTTAAACTTGGAAACAAAGGGTTAAAAAATGGGTATTTAAAAGTCTGGCCAGAGAGGTCGAGATTGCACTTCTAGACTCTACGCCATCTTGCCACGCCCCCCCATCCCCTCCATCTTTAACTCTGCCCTCCTCTGCTGATCCTTCTTCAGACATACTCTGTTTCCTTTTACCAATTGCCTCCTTCAAACTCTTCCTTCTCTCAACCCTCTTCCTCTCATTTTCTTCCTATTTCACTAATTTGCTTTCTATTTAAAAAAGATGTTGATGTCTCTACTCCTCAATCGCGGAATTTGGGTGGCTTCCCAAATGCAGCAGTGCGCAAAAATCTGTAGGCTATGTGGGAGATTGGCTTGGAATAACCCTGAAAGTAAGAAATTAAGAATGGCCATGACCTTGTGCCCCATGGACAAAGCAGTCAAGGCACACATGTAATGTTTGGTCTTATTAGAGGTCAGAAATTTTAGTGAACCTGACCTCACCATGGGACTTGCGCAAGATTATATTTAAGCTCAGAGGTCAGAGATTTCAGCAAAGGCAAAGCAATGTTCTCTCATTAACAAAAATCGTCCAGCTTTAACTTGTTAGTTCTGGGAATAAATAGAAGATCAGTGAAGTTACAAACCTCATTGTAGATCAACTTTCTGTGTTGTACAACCATTGACCTCAACTAAAATAATGTACTCTGGAAGAAAAGGATTAAGAATACAACAATCCAGTCAAAACATAAAATAAATTTCCCAGCATTATGCAACATTACTCAATTTTGGGTTAACCAGCATCTCAATAACACAGCTCATACTGTTTTTGGGGTGGGGTGGGGAGGGATTGTACAGATAAATGTCTAGCTTTATGCATGTTTGCCCTACCTGTAGATTTAATTTATTTTTATTTTGAAATTATGTTTGACTTAATTGAGAAGAGTTTTGTCTGTTCTGTCTGCCAGTGGCCATAGTTTGGAAGTTTAAATTTCCACAAAGGAATTGATTGTGACTGGGATGCACATGAAGTTCATGAAAGTAAACTCAAATCTATGAATTCAAACTTGAACTAAATATAGTTTCAGTGTCAATTTCATTTGATGAATTGACTAAGGGTGCTAAGATGCAGGAATTCCAAGCAAGCTTTGAAATGCAGTGAGGCACAAAAAGCTGCCCTGGGCTTCTTGAATCTCATTATTGATAGCAAGCAAGAACATAACTTCAATCCATGGAACTCATTAAACGTCATGCATATCTTTCTACAAAAACCTGCATTAAAAAGCATCAGCACAAATGCTGCTCACTGTACTCACTCAAATCAGAGCAGGCCCCGTTGTGGCTGCCTCAGATTGGAATAATAAAGCTGAGAGTGGCCAATGACAATAATACCTACCTGCTGGGAAATAGAGAGGGGAAGAGCAAAGGGATCAAAATGTTGGCCTATTCCCACTGACGACAGAACCTACGGAATCTGAGCTGGCAGCCCCTGGCAGATGCAAATTCACTGGTCCTCCATTCACCCCTGCAACACCTGGACATCAAGGACACCCATGTTAGATTATAGTTCATGGACTACAGTTCAACACAGTTGTCCTAAGCAAATTCATAATTAGACCTCAAAAACTAGGCCTTAACATTTTCCCCTCTGCAACTGAATCCATGACATCCTGTCCAACTGATCATAAGATGGATAATATCTCCTCCACACACTGTGGTCTCAAGGATGTGCATTCAGTTCAAGTTGATTATCAACTGGACAGAGAGGTCTTTGGTTCAAAAACATCCAAAAACACACAGAAACACAGACAAACGAGAAAAATTATTCATTTTCAGTAAAAAATATACACATAGAAATAAATAAATATTATTCAATAAATAGTAGAGTTTTAGAAGGTTTGTGTAGTTCATCAGTCGTTCAGCAGTCTCATTGTATGTGGGAAGAAGTGGTTTCTCAGCCTAGTGATTTTGGCTCTGATACATCTGTAACTCTTTCAACTGGAGTAGCTAGAGATGCTGTGTGCAGGATGGTAGGGGTCCTTAATGATTTTGCGAGCCCTCTTCAGAAAACAACCCTGGTAGATCATGTCGATGGAGAGAGGGAAACAGCAGTGATTCTCTCTGCTGCTAAGGTCCTACGCATTGACTTCCTATCCAATGCTCTACAGCAAACGTACCACACTGCGATGTAGCCAGCAAGGACACTCTCGATACAACTCCTGAAGAAAGTTGATAGAATGGTGCCCATTATCCTTGCCCTCTTCATTCTTCTCAGGAAGTGCAGTTGCACCTTCCTGACTAGTGAGATGTGTCCAGGATAGATCGCAATTTAGATGCACTCCAAGCAACTTGGTGCTTTCTGCTCTCTCCACTACTGATCTAATAACGTGTAATAAATGGTGGGCATCCCTGACCCTCCTAAAGTTCACTATCATTTCATTCTTCTTGTCCACATGGAGACTCAGGTTTTTATTTTTGCACCATGAGATTTTCCACTCTTTTCTGGATTTTGACTCATCGATGTTATTGATGAGGCCAACGTGTGGCTCTATCTACAAACTTGATGACACTGTTGGAGCTGGATCTGATGATGCAGTCATGGGCCAGTAATTGGAACAGGCACGGGATAAGCACCTTGCCCTGAGGTGCACCAGTGCTCAGCATGTCAATGCTCTGTTCTGCTGCAGATCCAGACCGACTGGTCTTTCTGTTAAGTCTAAAATTGAGTTAAGGAGAAAAGTGTTGAGTCTCAGTGAGGATAGTTTTTTCCACCAGCCTCTGGGCAATAATCTTATTAAATGGCAAGCTGAAGTGGATGAATAGCAGTTTGGGGTAGGATGCATTGTTCTCCAGATGGGTCAGGTCAGAGTGGAGGACAAGGCTGTAGCATAAACAGTAGCATGGTTCGATGTGAGGTGAAAAGAAATGGGTTGAGTATCCCTGGGAGGGATGCGTTCCATCACTAGACACTCAAAGCATTTCCTATGATGGAGGTCAGTGTCACTGGGTGGTAGTCACCGAGGCCTGTTATTGTTGTCCTCTTTGGTACCAGGATGGTGGTGGCAGTCTTGAAACCCATGTGGACGATGGACTGCTTCAGTGATATGTTGAAGATGTCTGATAGGACCTCATCAGTTGGTCGGTGCAGTCCTTCAGAAACCAACTAGGTATGTGGTCTGGCCCCGCTGCCTTGTGTGGATTCACCTTAGATAGGATTCTTCTCACCTCATCTGCAACTATGCAGGGGGCCTATTCATCAGGGAACAAGGAGCTTTCTTGGCATCAGCCTATTCTTCTTGTTGAACTGTACATAGAATATTTTGAGTCTGCCCCAGTGTCATTATCTTTCACTCATAAGTTTGTCTTGTGGTTTTGTTATGAGTCCAAAGGACCCCATAACCCCCTTCTAATTCTAAGTGCACGTGTATGTAATGTGTGTGTAAATTTAAGAAAAGTTCTTTGGTTCACAGTTCAATCTCACTTCTCATTCCTCCAATTTCACGGGTTACAGGTAATTCTTCTACTGCACATAGAATTTAACATGTGTAAAGTTCACCAGGCTTTGGTGCTCGAAAGGTAATTGGTTGACTGTTTAGGAAGGTTCTTGTAGGTTTGCAGAGAGAGATGTGTTGTTCCAAGATTTCCACAACTGATGTACCACCATTAGTCACCTCAATGTGGCTGATGAAACTTGCCCCATCAGGGTTCTCCAGATGATAACCTCTTTCTTTCAGGTTATCATAGTGTTCCTTTCTGTTCCTCTTATTCCAAGAGAAACACCAGACAGATAGCACTTCCAGCCATCTGCCACTCTGGAGCTTCTGTTTCAGTTCCAACGAGCTTCTCCTGGCTTGTTACAGCTTTCTGTCACATACAGTCAAAGTCTCCCTTCTGGCAGGGGGAAGGGAACAGGACTGATAGGGAAGCAGATAGGAGAGTGAACATAGGGGTGTTTCCGTTAGACAGTGAACCAATAAGGAAAAAGGGAACTAAAAAGAATAGGAGAGTAGGGGCAAGTGCATCGAGAACAAAGGTGGAGGGAGAAAGGAGATATGGTATCAAGGTATTGTGAATGAATGCACGGAGTGTAAGGAATAAAATGGATGAGCTTGAGGCACAAATGGCAATAGGAGGTTATGATATTGTCGGAGTAACGGAGACATGGCTGCGGGAAGGGCAGGATTGGGAAATAAATGTTCCAGGGTACTTCTTCTTTCTTTGGCTGGGCTTCGCGGACGAAGATTTATGGAGGGGGTAAAAAGTCCACGTCAGCTGCAGGCTCGTTTGTGGCTGACAAGTACGATGCGGGACAGGCAGACACGATTGCAGCGGTTGCAAGGGAAAATTGGTTGGTTGGGGTTGGGTGTTGGGTTTTTCCTCCTTTGCCTTTTGTCAGTGAGGTGGGCTCTGCGGTCTTCTTCAAAGGAGGTTGCTGCCCGCCAAACTGTGAGGCGCCAAGATGCACGGTTTGAGGTGTTATCAGCCCACTGGCGGTGGTCAATGTGGCAGGCACCAAGAGATTTCTTTAGGCAGTCCTTGTACCTTTTCTTTGGTGCACCTCTGTCACGGTGGCCAGTGGAGAGCTCGCCATATAACACGATCTTGGGAAGGCGATGGTCCTCCATTCTGGAGACGTGACCCATCCAGCGCAGCTGGATCTTCAGCAGCGTGGACTCGATGCTGTCGACCTCTGCCATCTCGAGTACTTCGACGTTAGGGGTGTAAGCGCTCCAATGGATGTTGAGGATGGAGCGGAGACAATGCTGGTGGAAGCATTCTAGGAGCCGTAGGTGGTGCCGGTAGAGGACCCAAGATTCGGAGCCGAACAGGAGTGTGGGTGTGACAACGGCTCTGTATACGCTTATCTTTGTGAGGTTTTTCAGTTGGTTGTTTTTCCAGACTCTTTTGTGTAGTCTTCCAAAGGCGCTATTTGCCTTGGCGAGTCTGTTGTCTATCTCATTGTCGATCCTTGCATCTGATTAAATGGTGCAGCCGAGATAGGTAAACTGGTTGACCGTTTTGAGTTTTGTGTGCCCGATGGAGATGTGGGGGGGCTGGTAGTCATGGTGGGGAGCTGGCTGATGGAGGACCTCAGTTTTCTTCAGTCTGACTTCCAGGCCAAACATTTTGGCAGTTTCCGCAAAGCAGGACGTCAAGCGCTGAAGAGCTGGCTCTGAATGGGCAACTAAAGCGGCATCATCTGCAAAGAGTAGTTCACGGACAAGTTTCTCTTGTGTCTTGGTGTGAGCTTGCAGGCGCCTCAGATTGAAGAGACTGCCATCCGTGCGGTACCGGATGTAAACAGCGTCTTCATTGTTGGGGTCTTTCATGGCTTGGTTCAGCATCATGCTGAAGAAGATTGAAAAGAGGGTTGGTGCGAGAACACAGCCTTGCTTCACGCCATTGTTAATGGAGAAGGGTTCAGAGAGCTCATTGCTGTATCTGACCCGACCTTGTTGGTTTTCGTGCAGTTGGATAATCATGTTGAGGAACTTTGGGGGACATCCGATGCGCTCTAGTATTTGCCAAAGCCCTTTCCTGCTCACGGTGTCGAAGGCTTTGGTGAGGTCAACAAAGGTGATGTAGAGTCCTTTGATTTGTTCTCTGCACTTTTCTTGGAGCTGTCTGAGGGCAAAGACCATGTCAGTGGTTCCGCTGTTTGCGCGAAAGCCGCACTGTGATTCTGGGAGAATATTCTCGGCGACACTAGGTATTATTCTATTTAGTAGAATCCTAGCGAAGATTTTGCCTGCAATGGAGAGCAACGTGATTCCCCTGTAGTTTGAGCAGTCTGATTTCTTGCCTTTGTTTTTGTCCAGGGTACACGTCCTATAGAAAAGACAGAAAGTTAGGAAGAGGAGGTGGGGTAGCTCTGTTGGTAAGAAATGAAATTCAGGCGTTTGAAAGGAAAGACATTGAAACAGGTGGGGTAGAGTCTGTTTGGATAGAATTAAGAAATTGTAAAGGCATGAGGACCATAATGGGGGTCATTTACAGGCTTCCAAAAAGTAGCTTAGATATCAGTAGAAGTATAAATCAGGAATTAAGACTGGCATGTCAAAGTGGTAGCAATACAGTAGTTATGGGGGACTTTAACATGAAGGTGGACTGGGATAATCAGACGGGGGCAGGAGCACAAGAGACTGAGTTTATTGAATGTCTACGAGATACTTTCTTGGAGCAGCTAGTGGAGGAACCTACCAGGGGGAAGTCGATTCTGGACTTGGTGCTGTGCAGTGACGCAGAGTTAATAAGTGACCTCGATGTAGGGGAGCCATTAGGGAATAGTGACCATGGTATGGTTGCTTTTGAGCTGCAATTAGAAAGGGAAAAAGAAAGGAAGTCGGAAGCATCTGTACTGCAGTTAAATAAAGGGGATTATGCAGCTATGTGTGAGAAGCTAGCCAAAATAAAATGGAAAGATACACTAGCTGGGAGGACAACTGGGGAAAAATGGCAGGTACTTTTGGACATTTTTCACAGGTTTCAGGACAAATTTATTCCAAAGTGGAGGAAAGGCTCGAGGAGATGCAAATGGCAGCCGTGGCTAACTAATTAAATCAAGTGTAATATCAAATCCAAAGGGAGTAAGTATAGGATAGTGAAGCGGAGTGGGAAGTTAGAGGATTGGAAAACCTTCAATGAGCATCAGAGGGTAACTAAGAAAGTCATAAGAGAGGGGAAAATGAAGTACGAGAGGAAATTAGCAAATAATATAATGGAGGATAGCAAAAGCTTTTTTAAATATGTGAAGAGGAAGAAATTGGTTCAGTCTAAAATTGGTCCATTAAGAATGGAAAAGGGTGAAATTATTACCGGAAACAAGGAGATGGCTGAGGAATTTAACAAATACTTTGCAACTGTCTTCACCAAGGAGGATATAGGTTATGGTCAGTTAGGGGGTAGTGGTCATGCGGTATCAAGAGACTTGGGGAACTTTCCTGGGGAAGTAGGGAATCTAATGGATATCCGGATCCAGAAACAGGAGGTTGTGAGTAAATTGTTGGGACTGAGGGCTGATAAATCCCCAGGGCCTGATGGGCTGCATCCCAGGGTGCTTAAAGAAGTTGCTATGGAAATTGTGGAAGCACTGGTCGACATTTTCCAAAGTTCCATAGATTCGGGGGAGGTCCCTGAGGATTGGAGAGTGGCTGATGTGGTGCCAATTTTTAAGAAGGGAGGGAGGGAGAAAACGGGAAATTATAGACTGGTCAGCCTGACGTCGGTGGTGGGGAAGATATTGGGGTCTATCATAAAAGGAGTAATAGCAGAACACTTCGGCAGAAATAATAGTATAAGGGCTAGTCAGCATGGATTCCTTAAGGGTAAGTCATGCTTGACTAACCTTCTGGAATTTTTCGAGGATGTGACAAAGAGGGTGGACTTGGGAGAGCCAGTGGATGTGGTGTATTTGGACTTCCAGAAGGCCTTTGATAACGTACCACACGGGAGACTAGTGGGCAAGATCAGGGAGCGTGGTATTGGAGGTAAGGTCCTGACATGGATAGGAAATTGGTTAAAAAATAGGAAACAAAGGGTTGGGGTAAACGGGTCTTTTTCAGGATGGCAGGATGTTATGGGTGGAGTGCCGCAGGGATCGGTTTTGGGTCCTCAGTTGTTTGTAATTTATGTAAATGATTTGGATGAGGGGATTATTAATAACGAGCAAATTTGCAGATGACATGAAACTGGGTGACGGTGTGGGGTGTGAGGAGGATGTCAGGAAAATGCAGAGGGACTTGGACAGGTTGGGGGAGTGGGCTGCTGAATGGAAGATGACGTTCAATGTAAGCAAATGTGAGGTTATCCATTTTGGGGGCAATAATAGGAAAGCTGAGTATTATTTAAATGGAGACAAGCTAGGGAGTGGGGAGGAGCAAATGGATCTGGGAGTACTTGTTCACCGGTCACTGAAGACTAGCATGCAGGTTCAGAAAGCTGTGAAGAAGGCTAATGGCATGTTGGCTTTCATAAAGAGGGGATTGGAGTATAGGAACAGAGATGCCCTTCTGCAGTTGTACAGGGCCCTGGTGAGACCCCACCTGGAGTATTGCGTCCAGTTCTGGTCTCCAATTTTGAGGAAGGACATACTAGCTATAGAGGGTGTGCAGCGCAGATTTACAAGGTTAGTTCCAGGGATGGCAGGGTTGTCATATGCAGCAAGGCTAGAAAAACTGGACTTGTATCCGATGGAGTTTAGAAGGATGAGGTGGGAAATGATTGAGGTGTACAAAATCATCAGGGGGATAGACAAGGTGAAGTCTGATTACTTGTTCCCAATGATGGGGGAGATGAGGACTAGAGGGCATAGTTTAAGAATACAGGGTAGGCCCTTTAGGACGGAGATGAGAAAACATTTTTTTACCCAGAGAAGTGTGAATCTGTGGAATGCTCTGCCACAGAGGGTGGTAGAGGCAGATTCGCTGATTATGTTCAAAAGAGAGTTAGATAAGACTCTAGTGGGCAAAGGAGTTAAGGATTATGGGGATAAGGCTGGAAAGGGGTACTGATGGTAGTGATCAGCCATGATCTGTAAAATGGCGGTGCTGGCTCGACGGGCCGAAGGGCCTACTCCAGCTCATTGTCTATTGTCTCTCTCTCTCTCTCTCTCTCTCTATCTGAGATTCAAACTACCAGCAGCATATCCTTCTCTCTCTCACTTGCAAAACTCCTGACCTCCAGCAAACATAGGAGTTAGTCTTCTGCTCCATTTGTTGTTTTAGGTAAACAATAACCTCTCAATTACCTTTTCTATGAAGAGGTATTAGGAGTCAGCCTGTCTCTTGCTGTGGCTTTTAAAGACAATAGTCCATTCATTCACTTCAATTAACATCCACTTGTGAAATCCCCATAGCATTCTCCATAGTTTCTGTAAAGTCACTGAATATAAATTTCTTCAGATTTTCGGTAAGATCTGTTTGAAAGTGTGTATGTATGTGACCTACCTTCGAGAACAGTTTATTCTAGTTTTGATTGCTTGACTCATGATATGTTCCTTACTATGTTCCCTCTACACACACAACTGTAATGTCAAATACGGTTTCAACTCCATCTTCAAATTGGCTTATGACACCATATAGTAGGCAGGGCATCAAATAATGAGATGCAACATAAAAGAGATTAAAAATCTAATGGCTTGGGGCAAAGATATCAACTTTTTTTTTTAAACCCATAGGCCTAGGATCCATGGAGACAAATGGTCAGCCAATGTTGTGGGTCAGGAACCTTTTTTTAAAAAAAAAAGACCCGTATCTAGGGTTACTTTTGCCAGGGCTACATTTTCAAGTGCTGGCTGAAGGAAATGTGCTTTATAACTGCTGGTGCCCAATTTCACACTCGAGTCTTTTGTCTTCCTGCTCCCACCAGTGCGAGTGGGGTCTGAGGTTAGTTGCCTTTCCTGGGCAGCAGAATATGTAGATGGAGACGTATCAGGGTGTGAAGACTACGTGGTGATTTTCAGCTTCATTCACCACCTTCTGCAACTGCAACTCTCATACTATGCTATGATACATACTGCAAACGGTGCACCTGTAGACAATTGTTGAGGGACCAGGACATGCCAAACTTTCAATAGAAGTAGAGCTGTTTATTGACTGTCATGTTGGTCCAAGTCAGATGAGTGGAAATGTTTATTCCCAACAAACTGAGGCTATCTACTCTAGTAATTTCAGTTCCATTGATGTGGTCAGGAGTGTGGTCTCCACCGAAACTCCTGAAGAACTGATAATTGCTTGAATGCTACTATTGGATCTTCTTCCATCACTGCCCTTGGCAGCTTGCTTTAAGTACCTACAATTCTTTGCAAAAAAAATGTTCCCGTGCGTAACACATTTCTGGAGCAGGTGGCAGGTGAAAGTAGAGGGGATACAAAGATACCTTTGTCTTGCTATCTGAATACTTGGGTCATGGAAGCAGATTTAGTGAAGAATAGCTTGGGTCAAATCATCCCTCAAACTAAGAATCTATAAAAAAAATCAAATGACAGCCAGATCATCACTGACAAAACATTAACATGCCGCAAGTGTGCTTCAGAGAAAGTGCACCAGCTGGTGTCTCTAGAATGAGAACAGTTACTGCATCCATGGCCAGTAATTCTCCCATTTCAACCATTATTCAGCATGCTTTAGATTTTTTTCTGCTCTACATGTTTATTCAATTCCATCTTGAAGGCCTTAATGGAACCTACCTTCACACATCTGAAAGCAGTCCGCAATAGATTCAGACGTCACACAAGGTACAAAGAATTTTCCTCATGTCACTCTTAATTTTCTTCCTATTTATTTTTATGTTCATGGCTTCCAGACCATGACCTCTCCATCAAACGGAACAGCCTATTTTGCCCAGATACTTCATCATCCCAAAGCTCTCCTGAGCTGACTCCAAATAAAACCCAGCCTCTCTAAATGATAATACTCAAATTCAGTTGACAACTTTATTAACTTCACTTCACTTTGATCAACATCTCTCCCCTCTTCATAAGTTATTAAAAAGTTATTAAAAAGCTAATGACAGCTACCTGGATGACAATTCTTCCCACCCCGTCTTTTGCAAGGTCACCCTTTTTTCTTGTTCCTCCTACATGGGATGAGGCTTTCCACTTCAGGACATCCAAATGTCATTTTTGCTCTTTTCCTCTGTGGTCATTCACAAATCCCTTCCCCACATCTCTTCCATTTTACACACTTTCATCCTCGTGCCAGCTTCCCCCAGGCAGAAGAAGGAACTTTGTCCTCATTTTCCACCTCACAAGCCTCCATATCTGACATACTTTTTAAAAATTTCCACCAAAATGAACTAGATCCCATCACCAGCAACATCATCTTCTCCCCCCTTTTTGGAGGGATTATTTGCGATATGCCTCCCTGATCCAGTTATCACTCCTTACCCACTTTCCCACCCTAACCCTAACCCCCCTTAAACATTTACTGATGCAACCGCGGAAGGTGCAAAATCTGTCCACTAATTTCTTTCCAAAATCATCAATACTCCTTCCGGGTGAGGCAGATTTTCACATGCATGTCATTCAACTTAAACTTCCACATTCAGTGTACTCAGCTTGGACTCCATCTAGAGAGGCCAAATGCAGACTGGTCAACTGTTTCGCTGAGCAACTGTGCTCTGCCTGTGTGTCCAAAGTTGAACTTCTGCTTGCTAGCCTTTTTAATTCCCCCTCACCATTCTTATACAGACATGTTTGAACATTGCCTCATCCACTGCAAAGGCAAGTTTAAACTTGAGGAACAACAGATCACATTTCTTCTGGATAATTTTTCCATTTTAGGAAATCTCCCCTAGCCTGATTCTGTTTTCATCTCTCTTGGACTTGCTCTTATTCTCATTTGTCTCATTCATCTTCCACATCTGCCCTAGTGGCCTCTTTCCCCACTTGCCTCTCGACCTCTTCTATTTTCTTTTGTCCAGTATCTTATCATCTCTTGCTCCCCTCCCCCTCCATGCCCTCTTACCCTTCCCCACTTAAAAAAAAATACACCATATCATTCTTGCTCAATTTGGTCCCAATAAGGGGCCTGACCACTTCTCTCCATGTTAGCCTTCCTGTCTCTCCAGGTTCTCCTTGTTCAGTGAAGAATCCAGCATCTGTAGATTTTATGTTTCTCTCATCCACCTTCCATCCCTCATCCGGGAATAATTCCTGAACATTTTTTAATCATATTCTCACCAAAGCTTTCATATTCATTCCAGAGTGTGGTGATCCAGTTGGAACAAATTCTCTTCAATGGGTTTGTCTTCAAAGTAGAAAGGTTATCACTAAGTAGAAGCAGATAATCACATTGCAGCTACCAAACCCAATAATCTGTGACACTGATGTTCTTGTGCTTGAGGCAATTCCAGCCATTTACTCAAACTCACAGAATGTGTTTGGAAAGCCTGTCAAGATAAAGCAAATTTTTTTCTATTCTTCGATGATTATCTTGTTGGAAGTTATGAAAATACATTTTACCTGTGTGACAGGTTCTTTCTCTCACCCATCCCATTTAAACTGGGTAGACCTGTAATCAGCTATCACCCATGCACAACACGCCATCAATTCAGATTTTCAATTCATTAGCAATTGAGAATGAGCAGCATAGAAAAGGGGTTTATTCTACTGGATCTATTAAAGGAAGAAGACTGCACTCAATATCACGTTTGCATCTGCAAACCCAGATGCAAGTACATTTTACTATTGTTACGAGCCCAAAGGACCTCAAGACCCAGCAGCGATATTCACCAAGTAGTTACTTAAACAAAAGTTGTTTTTAATTATCTTTAAACATGAAAACAGAATCAAACTTTAACTTATCTCTATTAACTAAACACAGCTTAACCCCCTTCTAATTCTAAGCTCATGTGTGTGTGAATTCAAGAAAAGTTCTTTGGTTCACTGTTCAATCTCACTTCTCATTCTTCCAAGCTCTTTGGTTACATGCAATTCTTATACTGTGCACAGAATTGAACATGTATAGAGTTCACCAGGATTTGGTGCTCGAAAGGTAAATGTTTACTGCTCAGGAAGGTTCTTGTAGGGTTTGCAGAGAGAGATTTGTTGTTCCAGGATTTCCACACCTGAGGCACCAATGTTAATCGCCTCAATGTCTTGCTGATGAAGCTTGCCCCATCAGGGTTCTCCAGATGATAACCTCTTTCTTTCAGGCTACCACAGAGTTCCTTTCTGTTCCACTTATTCCAAGAGAAACATCAGACAGATAGCACTTCCACCCATCTGGCTCTCTGGAGTTTTCTGTTTCAGTTCCAACAAGCTTCTCCTGATTGTTTCAGCCGCGTCTCTCTCTCTTTCTCCCCCCCTCTCTCTCTCTTTCTCCCCCTCTCTCTCTCTCTTTCTCCCCCCCCTCTCTCTCTCTTTCTCCCCCCCTCTCTCTCTCTTTCTCCCCCCCTCTCTCTTTCTCCCCCTCTCTCTCTTTCTCCCCCTCTCTCTCTTTCTCCCCCCTCTCTCTCTCTTTCTCCCCCTCTCTCTCTCTTTCTCCCCCTCTCTCTCTCTCTTTCTCCACCTCTCTCTCTCTTTCTCCCTCTCCCTCTCTCTTTCTCCCCCTCTCTCTCTTTCTCCCCCTCTCTCTCCCCCTCTCTCTCTCCCCCTCTCTCTTCCCCTCTGTCTCTCTCTCTGTCTCTCTCTCTGTCTCTCTCTCTGTCTCTCTCTCTGTCTCTCTCTCTCTGTCTCTCTCTCTCTCTGTCTCTCTGTCTCTCTGTCTCTCTGTCTCTGTCTCTCTGTCTCTCTGTCTCTGTCTCTCTCTCTCTCTGTCTGTCTCTCTCTCTGTCTCTCTCTCTCTCCTTCCCCACCCCCCCCACCCCACCTGCCATAAAGCCCATGTGACTCTCTCACTTGCAAAACCCCCCGACCTTCTCCAGCAAACAATAGGAGTTAGTCTTCTTGGTCAAGTAATTGTCCTTAGGTAAACAAAAACCCTGGAGTGACCTTTCTGTGCACTCTGTCAAAGCCCTTGCAAATAACTTTTAACAGCCAGAGGGTCTCCTGCTTTTTGCTGTAATTACATCATTTAAATTCGCACCTACTTGAGAAATGTGCACAGCATTCTCCATAATTTCTGTAAATTCATTGAAAATTAATTCTTCAGTATTTCAATTAAGGTCTGTTTTAAAGTTTGTGCATTTATGTAACCTACTCTAATTTTACCAATTTATCTCCCAAATATTCCATTACACTATTCATTTTGCACCAATGTTGGGAAATATTCTGGCTTGAGCCAAATCCTTAATATTTAAAATAAACATCATAAAATGAGAGGAAACCCATGATAGAGGAGCATATTTAATCCATTGTGACTGTGTAAGCTGCAAAAAAAAACCTAATCTTTAAATTAGCTTCCCAAGTTGGACTTTTGCCCTATAATTTACAACTTTTCAAGCATTATTTTCTTAAATACTGTATTATTAAATAATTTTATTAATTTATTGAAATTAATGTGTCCTTTCTGCTCCCACCACTTTTTCAAGCAGTCAGTGACAAATTCCATTCTACTCCTAGTGAAATTTTGTCCCCTCATCCCTCCAACTAATTACTAATTACTTTGCATTTTGGCCTTGGATTGAGACCCCTTTGTTCAGTAAAGTAGATCCTGCCCTTCTCTCTTCCCCCCCCCCATCCTATTTACTTTTTCTTTGCCACCATGCAATTTTATATATCTTCAGTTAAGTCTCCTCTCAGCCTTTTTTTTTAAATATTTTATTTAAAATTTTAAAATCCTGATCATACAGAGTAATTAAGACAAGATATATCAAAACAAACATGGTTTATATAATTTAAAAAATCCTCCCTAACACCTCATCCCCCTCCCAACATCCCAACCCTTAAACCTCCAATAACCCTACTAACCCATAAAAATAAGAAAAAAGGTGAAGAAAAAAGGAAGTTGAGGAGAAATAACACAATAACTAATCATCGTGTGATGGAGATATCCTGTCACATCGAGGTCTTTAAAGTTTTAAATACATATAATCTAAGTAAAGGGCTCCTCTCAGCCTCATTCATTCCAACGTGCACACCTTAACTTATTGAACCTTTTCTTAGTGGCTACGGTTTTCGAGACCTGGCACCCTACTGGAGAACAGCAGCCAAAGACTGGTCTAATGTAATCATGGCAATTCTAATTCTTTCTAGCCCTTGTTGCTTTGGACAAGAACAACTTGGACTCTGATAATTGACTTTCCATGGAATTAGTGGCACTATGTCCCAGGTCATCGACATTCTTATGCTTGAGGTAATTCCAGCTATTTGCTCAAACTCACGGAATGTGTTGAGAAAGCCATTTTCTTTTTCTTCATTGTGCTGCTTCAGATCAGGTCATGAGGTCTTTTCCAAGGCTAATAGTTCCATTCACAAGCAAACTCCAGTGCAAAGCATTAATGCAATTAGAAGTTGGAAATACTCAGTAGACCAGAAAGCATCTTTCAAGAGAGCAACGATTTAACCTCAGCTTGGTATCTTTTCAACCTGGCATTTTTGCTAAAACAATAATGCTGCCTGGTGTAAAACATCACAAATATACAGGCTGCAAGCTCTTCTGGCTCTCCCATCAGATGACTAATCACTTCTCCCTGAGGTAACATCGGTGTACCTTGTTGACGACAATGGCCTGAACACAGGTCAAAGTTATCACCAAGCTCAGAACTGAACAAAATCATGTAAAAAAGTTACTCCTCTTCTCATCACTACAGGAACCACAACAATAAGACATTCAGGAACAAATGGCCTGAAACAAACCCCCAAAGCCTCAACAAAAACTGATCAAAAGCTGAATGAACACAAAAGGAAACAATCTGTGCAGAGAGGAAGAAGAATGGAACCCAAGGATATCAGAGTTAGCATTAAAGATAAGCATTAAAGTAAGTAGAAGTATCACATCATGGAGTGTGCATTATACTGATTATATTGACCGAGGACAGAATTAGATGTTAAACTGGATGTAAGAATTTGGGGTTTACCAGGAGCCTCTAGTATGTTGATATTAAAGATAAAATTACATAACCAATGTTTGAGGAAAAATGTCAGCAGGCATCTGAACAAAAGAGTAGGGGAGGTGTGCTCACAAAGGCAGGAGGCAATAGATGGAGAAGGGAGGGAGGGGACAGCAGCAATTGAGGGGAGGAGGGATGGTTAGGTGAATAGAGGGGGGGGAAGAGAGGGAGGAGAGCTGGAAATGCAAAGGGAAGGGAGGAAAGAGGAGAGCAGGTTAGCAGAAACCAGAGAGAGAGAAAAAAATTGATATTAATGGCATCTGGCTGGAGAGTGCCCAGACAGAAAAATCAGGTGTTGTTCCTCCAATTTGTTGGTGGTCTTGGTGGGATAATACCCAAGGCCATAGACAGACATGTGAGTGTGGGAGTGTGACACAGAACTGAAGTGGTTGGCTACTGGAAGGTGTCTCACTGGTGCGAATGGAGCGAAGGTGCTCAGCGAAGTGATCTCCCAATCTGCACCCAGTCTCTTTGATGGAGAAAAGGCTTTGCTAAGTGCCTTCACTCTGTCCGCACCAGTTACCAACCATTTCAGTTCTGTGCCACACTCATGTCTGTCCATAGCCTTCTGTAATATCTCACCAAGACCACGCACAAATTGGAGGAACAACATCTGAATTTCCATCTGGGCCCTCTCCATCCAGATGGCATTAACATCGACTTTTCTGGTTTCCGCTAACCTGCTCTCCTCTTCCTTATCCCCAGCTCTCCCTCCCTTCCCCCTCTATTCATCTCACCATTCTTCCTCCCCTTGATCGCTGCTGTCTCCGCCCTCCCTTCTCTATCACCTCCAGCTTTTGTGAGCACACTTCCCCTTACTCTTTTGTTCACACACATGCTAACATTTTTCCATACCTTGATGAATGGCTTAGCCCTAAACTCCAGTTACATATTTTTACCTTTGCTATACAAGGACACTATTTGACCTGCTGAGTTTATCCAGCTTTGTGTTTTTACTTCAACCATGGCATCTGCATAGTTTCCTGCTTTACTAGCTGATATTAATAACAGGATTCACTTCTTAGATAATTTCAAAGGAAAGCTGATTAATAAGGAATCCAGTTTTGTATTATGCCTGTGGAATCAATAAAGTACCAATATTTTAATAAATTAATAACTAACTAGTTAAAGCTGAAATATGTAAATTAATGATATGAAATATTATTTAACTGAATATGTATAATCTGAGGTTAGCTGGAAGAAGCAATTTAGCTAATTTCTTGACTTATAACCATTGTGTTCGTCAAAAGCTCTGTCCTCACAAGCAAACATATTTTCAATAAGTGTCTGCAATGGGTGGGCTAACTGTTAAATTTCTCCCAGTTTATAGGTGATTGGTAGAATTTATGGAAGTTGATGGAAATGTGGGTGAGGTACAATTGCAACATTTAAGAAACATTTAGACGGATACCGGAATAGGATAGGCTTGGAGAGATGTGGGTCAAAACAGGCAGGTGTGACTAAGGTGGATGGGACATTTTTGGTCAACGTTGTCAGGCTTCACTGAAGGGCCGTTTCCATGCTGTCTGACTATGGTGGTGGATAATCTCACACTCGTGAATCTTCTTCCGGATAGCGGGTTGCTGCATGTCAGTTGGACCCAGGAGGAGGAGGAGGAGGGGGATAGGATAGTTGAACCAAGGGCGAGGAAACCCAGTTGGACTGGCACGTGGAGGATGGTGATGAGCCAAGGTAACAATGTTAGAGGGATATATAGTCTACTTAGAGAGAGAGAGAGATGCTGGGTGCACTGGTGGAGTGAGAATGGATCACAGGGATTGGGTTACCTGAAACTGGAAAATTTAATGTTCATGCCATTGGGCTGTGAGCTACCCACATAGAATTTGAGATGCAGTTCTTCTAATTGGCTTTTGGCCTCTCCGTGGCAGGGGAGTTAACCAAAGAAATATAGGCTGGTGGAATATAGGGATGGGAAGAGGAGTTGAAAAGACATCTAAATGGATGTATGAACAAATGTACATATGTATTAGACCTGTTCTGGTTCATTTAGTAATGTTCTTTCTGCCCAGGCTGGTCAAATGTGAGTCAATTCTTGCCAATTCTTACTTTATATTGCCGGTGTTTTGGCTCCACCAAAAAGGATGCTTCCCCAGCTATTTTTTAGTGAATCTGCTCCTCACATTTAGCTTCTGAAACACGTTGCTTTTCGTTAGATATTTCAGAAATTATTTTTTTAATAAAAAGGCTCATACTATGATTTGGTTTTTAACATCCTGGATGCATTTTCTTTTAGCTTTGCTTGATTACGCATACAAAAATAACCACTTCTCAGGATTATTTTTAATCACACTAACTTATGGGATGAGTGACTAGACATCACTTCTGTATATTTCAGCTGCATCATTTGTTTAAATGCTTCTGAGTCTCAGTTGCATCTATTCACTGCATTGATGTTGAGCTTTAATTTATTATAGTTCACCGAGGGCAGCATTGCGTTGAAGCCCAGTCTCTAAAGTAAGCACTTCACAGCTGTCTTTGGAGAAACTGGAGATGTTTTTGAAGATCTGAAAAAAAAATCAACTTTTGTTTCAAAATCTCCTGATGCCCCTGTTGTATGTGCGAGACACTGCAATGGGGGTGTCAGTTGACATTGTAGTCTGACAATATGTAGGACCCAAAATTTAATTAATTTCTTCATATGTCATTCTTGTAGATGTAATAATAACAAAAGTCTGTTGTCCCTTGGCAGACACAACCCAGGCAACATCTGTGTGACAATGCACAACTGTTGCATGCATAAACATTAAATATCATATTAGTACACTGTCACATAAATACCTGTCAATTAGGTCTTAAAGTGGTGAGAAATTCCAGCACATTATTTGACACTCAGGAGAAAAAGCCAAATAATCTTTGTGTCAAAGCCTGCAACATATCAATATAGGCCTTGACATCCAATGATAGATTGTGGAAAAGTGATTTAAGCTTGACTGCAGCTGTCAGTCACCTTGTGTCTTGCTATAATGCTATACCAGAGCCACAATACTTAACCACGTCTCACTAAAGAGTGAGCTTCTGGCATGCTGCATTGCGTTACACACTGAAATGCTGAGCCTTCACTTATACAGTTGCTGATTCAGTACCTCCAGGTCAAGGTCAGTTCCGATATACCGAGAGTGCCTAAGAAAGTTGTTCAATTGCAACATTCTTTTCTTGTATGGATTGTCATACATTGAATGGACTTTGTAATGATCCAGTCTATTAGTTTTCTCTTTAGTAGACAAAGAAGGAACAAAACGAAAGACAGATCCATGCATTTTGAACCCAGTTCCAGACACATGCAGAAAATTGCTTTCAAGCAGTATTTCTGGTGACAACCCTCATGGATTCATTTCTTCAGAATGTATTTTAAGCAGTTGTTTCCCTTTTATGGTGTACATTTTACATCTATCTCTTTAATTTTACTTTTCTTTTCACGAGTTTAACTTGCTTTCTGCACATGATTGAAAACTACGCTATGTCTTAGTGTGATTGGTTGAATCTGGTTGAACTCACTTTCTTCTGTTTGATCTGGTCACACACACTAGTGTTCCCTTGATCATATGATCATACTAGATCATATGTTTCAAGACAGCAGATTACCTTTCAAGAATATAAACAAGCTTTGTAGCAAGCTCTCAGCATTGTGAGTGTCGTACCATTGCTGCTTTCTACAAATACGATACCATTTAATTTATGGCTCAAAACGGTGAATGTTGATTTGCTGATGTAACAGCAGTACCAATGCCACACGTGAAACATCATGAATGTTATTCCCAGCTGGATATTTCCCGAGATCAACAGCATTCAACGAGAGAGGAAAAAATGTAATGAAAAGTAAGGGGAAAAAAGTGGGCAAAATGGCCAAGCTATAGAAATAGGAAGGATAATGAGGGAATGAAAATGGGGCAAAAACAAAATTTAAATAGCCAAAAGAGAACACAGTAATTCACTTTGGAGAAGCTAATGAGCAAAGTATTTTCAATTTTGCATGATTTCCTCCTGTTAAATGGCTTCTATCAACGTCTTCAAGCCAAGGAATGAACCACATTGAGGAACCAGAGAACCATGCCAGGAGCAGCACTGTTCACCAAAAAAAAAAGAGCTGTCATCCTAATTATTGCAAAACATGACTAGATGCCTGCAAAGATGCTAAAAATAGCATGGAATAAACAGAGCCAAACAATCACACAAACAATATCGATTCAAAGAACTGCAGTCTTGATACACTATCTTCTGCATGGTATTGGTAGGCCTTCGGTTGGAAGAAGACACATTGTTGGGCAGTTCACTTTCCAGCACAATAGGGGCACTGGAGGGCTCTTTTAATATTAATTGTGGCTGCTGCTTTGTGATACTGTGCATGATTTTCCATCAGCTTTTGGCAGCATCTGTCTTCAAAACTGGTGTAGGCTTCATGGCACAGGGCTCGACAATGGGATCTGTCAGCTGCCGCACCACTAGTTCTCTCAGCTGGATGTCACAATAGTGTAGGGTTTCCTTCACACCATCTTTATAGGGCTCGTGTGGACGATGTTGAGGTCTCCTTCTAGTCTTCAGTTCACTTTGGAGCAGCTGAGGGGGCATACAGTGGTTGTCCATTCTGATGATGCCAATTGGGCTCTGATGATCAGGGACTCAATGCTGGTGTACTTTGAGTGACCCAAGACCTCCAGGTTGGAGAGACAGTCTTGCCAACAGATGCCAAGGATGGAATGGATGATATGCATGTCGAATTTCTCCAGTTGTTTGATGTGACATTGTTTCAGTTCTCACTTCCATACAAGGGATAAGGGATGAGCACAGCTCTGTAGACTTTCAGCTTTGTGGAGATATGGACGTTGTGTTAATTGAGCATTCTGGTAATGCAGCCTCCTCGAAGCCTGGCTGGCCTTGCTGATCCTGAAGTCAATTCCTTTGACCAAACACCCATCACTCAAGAGGATGCTCCCCAAGTATTTGAAGCAGTTTAGATTTGTCAGCTGGGTGTTGTCAGTGATTTTTGGTTCTATGGTGTTGGTGTTTGGCATGGACTGATGGATTACTTCAGTCTTGTTCAGGTTGATGGTCAGAATTTGTTCAGCATTAACCGTAGATCATCATCTTTGTGCACCAAGAGTACAGACATCAACAAAAAGTGTTTCTTGAATGATTGTGTAAGAGGGACTTCATCTGTGTTCAAGCGGCAAAGGTCAAAAAGAGCCATCCAGCCAGGACCTGATGTACACTCCTTCCTCCAGACCTTGGACAAGGCGTGACAACAAGCAAGTGAAGAACAGGTTAAACAAGACTGGGGCGAGTACACAGCCCTGCTTTACCCCTTCAGAAATGGCAAATGCAGCTGATTTATTACCACTGCAGAGGACCTGTCCTGTCATTCCGTCGTGGAGCAGCTGAATCATTTTTATGAATCTCCTTGGACATCTGTAATGACTCAGGATGATCCAGAGACCCTCCCTGTTTAGTGTCACAATGCCTTTGTTAGGTCAAAAACAATCAGAGTAAAGAGGCTTGTTCTGTTTGATTCACTTCCCCTGAACTGCTCTCACAGCAAACATCACATCCACTGTAGTCCAATCTGGCCATAAATCACACGGCGCCTCCAGGAAATTCCTTTCCAAAGACAGTGACAAGTCTGTTCAGGAAGATGCAGGCACAAATTTTGCCTGCAATGGATAGCAGTGAGATTCCCCTGATTTTCTTCCCTTATTTGATGAGGGCATCGTGGAGGTAGTTAGGCATCTCCTCGATGATCCAGATGATTTCCAGGATGTTTTGGAAGGCCTGCAATGCTCTTGAGCTTAAAGTTTTGTGGATCTCGACAGGAATACCATCCTGTTCTGTTGCTTTATTTGAATTCATCTGCAAGATCGCTTTATTGATCTCACCAGTCAAGGGCAATAGGTCTAGGTCATCCAGGCTACTGAGGAATGGGCTCTAAGACATCAGGATCAACTGTAGGTTGGAAAAGTATTCAGCCCAGCAGTTTTTCAGTCTTCCCTGGTCTTTGATCAGGCTCAACCCATCAGATGACAGCGAGGGGAAGCATCTTGATTTATTTAAACCGTCTATGGTTCTGAAAAACTCTGGTGGCATGCATGTCTGCACAGCGTTCCACCTGCTCTGCCTTTGTCTGCCACCATTTGTCCCTCATTTCTCACTGTTCTGCCTGTACTTTGGACTGCAGATGTTTAAACTGGTCTTTCTTTGAGTCAGATGATGGGTCACTTTATCAGTCTGCATAAGCCTTGTTCTTGGCTCCAACGGCTGATGACATGGTCTCATGGCTTCCATCAAACTAATCTTGATGAACTTCGGTTTTCATTCAGAGTATCGTTGTTGTACTCTGTTTGACAACATCTTTGAACTTCTTCCACTTTTCAGAACAGGTTCCCACAAGCAGTGATTTGCTGGAGAGTATTTCATTAAAGTACTTCTTGAAAACATTGGGCTTGACCTGGATCTTGAAGTCTGCCAATGTTGGATGATACTAACAGTCTTTGACTGTTCACGCTGCAAAGGGGCAATGATCTACCTGTGATCTGTCCAACACTCAGCATCTCAAATGGCCCCAGTGATGGTGACGTCTTGAAGGTCGTACTATGACATAGTCAAGTTGGTGCCAGTGTTTAGATCTAGGATGTATCCAAGTTATTTTGTACTTGTTTGCAAATCTGAACATAGTGTTATTTTATTATGCATGGTGGAAGAAAATTAAATAGCTAACAGGTGGAGGAGGCTCCAAGAATTGGTAGTGCCAAAGGTAAAATTCTGTAGTTTGATAGGGAGAAACTAATATTAGATATGTTGGTATTACAACTGAGTAAAGATGACGACAGAGGCATGAGAGGAGCTGGATAAAATTGATTGGAACCAGACCTAATGGGGAAGATGGTGGAGCAGTAATGGCAGGAGTCTCTGGGAATAATTTGGAAAATGTTATATCATTTCATCCCAAGGAAGGAACATTTTAAAGGAAGGATGAGGCAAATTGGCTGACAAGGGAAGTCAAAGACAGCAGAAAAGCAAAAGAGAGGCCATAAGGTACTGCAAAAATTAATAAGAAGATAGAACACTGAGACTTTTAAAAACCAACAGAAGGAAAAATAAAAGCAATTCAGGGAGAAAACATGAAATATTTAAGTAGACTAGTCAACGACATAAAAGAGGGCATGAGAAGTTTTTTTTCAGATTTATAAAGACTGAAAATAAAAAGCAAGATGGACATCAGACTGCAGAAGTGGTAATGGGGAGCAAAGAAAAAGATGAACTAAATGATACTTTGTGTCGATCTTCACTGTGGAAGACCCTAGTGACATGCTAGAAAAATCGAGTGAGTCAGGTCAGAAGTAAATGACTCAGGGGAAAGTACTTGAAAGCTAAAGGTGGCTATCACGTGGTCCAGATGAACCACACCCCGGGCTCTGAAAGATGTATCTGAAGATATTGTGAATGCATTAGTGGAAAACTTGCAAAAATCGCTATGGTTCCAGAGGAATAGAAAATTGAAAATGCCACTCCACACTTTCAGAAATAAGGGAGTAAAGACAGGAAATTGTAGGCCAGTTACTCAGACTTCAGTGGTTGGAATAATTCGAGAGTCCATGATGAAGGATGAGGTTTTGGGGCACTTGAAAGCACAAGATAAAATAGGTCAAAGTTAGCATAATTATCTTCAGGGGAGATCTTGCCTCACAAATCTGTACCAGTCATTTCAGGAAGTAATGAGTAGGTCAGACAATGAAGAGTCAGTGGATGTTGTTTACTTAGGTTTTTTTTAAAAAGTCCTTTGATCAAGTTCTGCACACAGGTTGCTAAACAAGATAGCATGGCAAGAAGATTGGCAGACAGGCAGAAAGAAAGAAGTGAACAGAATTAAAGGGGCTGGTGATAAATCATGTTCCACAGGGGTCAGTGATGGGTCGCCTACTTTTCACGTTATATGTAAATAATTTAGATTATAGAATTGATGGTGTGGGGCCAGATTTGTGAATAATATGAAAATTGCTGGAGGGGCAGGTAGTGTTGAGGAAGTAGAAATTCCATAGAGGGATGGATAGGTTGGGAGAATGGGCAAAGAAGTAGAGTTGCTGGTGTAGCTGAACTGGCATCGTGTAACAGAACCAGTACCAAGATCGCGCAAACCACTAGTCAAAATGGCGAACACAGAGTTAGGCCAGAGCTGTGCTCAAGATACTCCAGTCTCTTTCTTCAATGACCAGAAAGACGACAAACAAGGGAAATGCTGGGTTAATGTAATGGCATCTCTTCTGGTTGAGAAGCTCGGGACAGAAAGTGACTTAAAAGTGGTGCCATTTTCAAAATTAAATCTTTCTTGCTCCAACCACAGTGGTGTCAGTGTGTTCTTCCATTAGCTCTGTGTGTAGCACCTCACTATACTGACAGCATTCAGGATGCATCTGGTCAAGCATCTGAATCACATGTACATTGAAGACTACAGGTCAAGTATAGGAAGGCAGGGTTATACAAATGGGTTCCCACTAGTTGCAGTAGGTTCGGAATCAGAATAGTCATGAACATGCCACAAAATTTTGTGGCAGCAGGAGTGCATATATTGCTATAAAATTGCATTTTTAAGTTAGTGCAAAAATGAGATACTGTCCATAGTTCATTGTCCATTCAAAAATCTGATGGCAGATAGGAAGAAGCTATTCTTGTGTCACAGGATGTTCATCTTCAGGCTCCTGTAATTTCTCCCAATGGTAGCAGTGTGAAGAGCGCATGGCCTAGGTGGTGGGCATTCCTGATGATAGAAGCTACTTTCATAAGACACTGCCTCTCGTCTCCACTTGATGGAGTGGGGACTGATGCATGTGATGGCTCTGGCCGAGTTCACAATGCTCTGTATTCTTTTCTGTCCTCTGCATTTGCTCCTCCATACAAGACGGTGATGCAAAGAATAAGAATGCTCTTCATGGTACACCCGTAGAAACTTGCAATGGTCTTTGGTGACCTACCGAATTTCCTCAAACTTCTCACAAAGTATAGTTGCTGGCGAACCTTCTTCATCATTGTATCAACGTTGAGGTTCCAGGACAGATCTTCAGAAATGTTGACACCCAGGAACTTGAAGCTCTTAACCCTTTCCACTGCTGACCCTTCAACGTTCATATTCTCCCAATTTCTGCTTCCTGATATCCATAATCAGTTTCTTGGTTTTGCTACCGTTGAATGCAAGATTGTTGTTATGGCACCATCAATGAGCTGATGTATCTCCCTACTGCATGCTTCCTCATTTCCATCTGTGATTTTGCTGATAACCTTAGTCATCGGCAAATATGTAGATAGCTCTTGAATTGTGCCTGGCCACAGTCATGTAAGGCAAGTAGAGCAATGGCCTCAACATGCATCCTTGAGGTGCACCTGTGTGATTTTCCATGTGGAGGAGATGTTTCCAATTTGTACTATGAACTTCTGATGAGGAAGTCAAGGATCCAGTTGCTGAGGCCCAGATTTTGGAGCTTGTTGACCATCACCAAGGGTATGATGGTGTTGAAAGCTGAGCTGTAGTCAATGAAAAGTAGCCTGAAAAGTATGTGCTGCTGTCGACTGGGTGATCCAGAGCTGAGGGGAGAATCAGTGATTTTCCATCTGCTGTGGAGCAATTGTGATGGGAGGCAAATTCCATGGGTTCAGATTTTACTTGGGTGCGAGTTAATTCTGGCCAGGAGCAACCTCTCATAGTATTTCATCACAGTCGATGTGAGTGCAGCTGGATGATAGTCACTGAAGCAGTTCACCCTGTTCTTCTTGGGCACTGGGATAATTGATGCCCTTTTGAAAAGGCAAAGGAGGAAAAACCCAACCCCCAACCCCAACCCACCAATTTTCCCCTGCAACCGCTGCAACCGTGTCTGCCTGTCCCGCATCGGACTTGTCAGCCACAAACGAGCCTGCAGCTGACGTGGACATTTACCCCCTCCATAAATCTTCGTCCGCGAAGCCAAGCCAAAGAAGAAGAAGAAGCAGGTGGGAACTATTGCAATGAGAGACTGAATTTAAAAAAAACTGTTTTAATGCTGTCTAATTCTATGACTTACATGCAGCATTCCCAACTGGCATGTCATCCATCATCCCAAATGTGCATACTGCATTCTCCACCCCCAGTGAATCATGCCACATGGCTGCAGTGTGCACTTACCAAGACTAATCTGACAGCACCATCTAAACTGAACAACACCTACATTTAAGGAGGGCAACGATAGGTCATCGTAACTGCACTTGCAGAACATCACTCAGTCACTTAACTTAAAAACTTCCTTGTTTTCTCTCTTTTATGGCATTAATTCTTCTTGAGATTGCAAAAGAAAAAATGAGGACCAGACACCCATGTGTTGGCTCTGTTCAGAAACGATTGAACTTTTGATCCTCGTGAAGTCACATCAGCTGCATTATCCACTGTTTTAACACATCTCCATTGATTAGTATGCAATATCTTTGATGTCATTAACTCTGTTACTCACAAAGGTACAAAAACGTGGTTTGTTATTAATATATTTAAACACTGGTTTTGTTATTAATATATTTAAAAACTGATGTACTATCAATTTAAAACAGAGCCTGTTAACTCAATCTGTAATTCTCATAAGTGTCCATTTTGCTTGCCATAGTAGCGGCAATCAATTCCATTCGACGTACGGTGACTGGTTTTAATGATGCCACTCTGGCTTTTCCCATTACAAATCCACAATGTATTTGCTCTTGGTTATTTCATAGTACGAAATAACTGACAGTATCAAAACCACCTTCGCTTGCATCAGTCATGGTGCAACTGAGCAAATGTGACAATTCCAAAGTCTATTGGTTTAAAACATCTGTCCTGAAAACATTTCAAGACTTTCTGTTGGGTATAAGCCTGCCCTCTGCTGGACATCATGATGTCCATGTCATGATATCACCCTTCCATATATAACCCTATGTGTCAGTAGCCAGTTTAGTCTATTAAAAGTAAAGGATGAGAAAGCATCACGTTTCCAAGTCTTAATTGTGTGAGTGCATACACAACAGTGGCAACGAGGAACGAAACGAACCCAACACATACTCCATGCACCAACCGTGAGAGGGAAAACAACTACCTAACAACTCCAACAAATTTCCGCCAAAAGATCAAGGTCAAAGTGCACCGTATCACCAAAGTACTAATGGGGAGGCAGAACATTTTGTACAAACTTTCAAAAAAAGCAAAGAAAACCATGAAACTTCAAAATGCCTCCTGGACACACAAAAGTTACAGATTTCCTATTGGGATACAGAAGCACGCCACATTCTAGCACAAAACGCACCCCTGCAGAACTAATGTTTGACCGCAACCTGCGGACCAGGCTGTCCATCCAGATCTGGGTCTCCGATTGCAATAAAGCATCAGCACAGACCTCACCTAGAACATTGGAAGTGGGCGAGAGTGTTCTGGTACAAGATTATAGACAATATAAAGACTCATGGGTGGTAGGAGTAATCTTACAAAAATTGAGCCCCTGTCTGTTCTAGTGGGGGACAGATTGTGGAAGTGACACATTGGCCAATTATGAGCATTGAGTGACATTAAGGCGCAAGAACTGCCTCATGAACAGGTGGAATCAGACCTGCCGTGGCCTGCACTGACCATCCCACCCTTCAGAATGAGTGAGGGGGTGTGAGCAGAGACTGTCGTAGAGCTGAGCAGTTCAGTGAGGAGTCCAGTAATTGAGACACACAGCCAGGAAGGCAGTGAAGATGGGCAGTCACCACTGAAGGTCAGCGAAGGTGGGCAGTTGCCGCTGACTCGACAGCCGACCCCACTATCTACAGGTCCCCAGCAAGACCAGCACAGCAAACCATGCCGAGGTGGTCCAAAAGAGAAATCAGACCACCTGAACACTTCCATATATATAACCTTGTGTGTCAGCAGCCAGGTTAATCTAATAGAAGTAAAGGATGAGAAAGCATCATGCCCCCAAGATTTAATTGTGAGTGCATACACAACACTTTAAATCCAATCTATCCAATCTTGTGCGATGGAATCTGGTACAGTTTTATCCCATTCAAATTTTCTTCTGCACAATTCTTGCAGATTTTTCTTGGCTATTAATGCAAACAGTGCCAAATATTCCCAAAGGATCGGATATTGCACTTACGATCGAAAGAATACCTCCTCTTGTCAAAGGTCGTTCTTTCAAAACAACTTTAAATTTGAAAACATCAGATGGAACCTCCCATTGCACTCCAAGAATTCATTCACCACTGACCCCACAGTGCTCACTTCGCCACAGCTGCCGTCAACACGATGGAACTTTCACCGCCATTGCCACCAATTCCCGACTCACTGAGCACCTAACACTCTTGCTGACTGAAGAGCTGAACCAGTCCACTGACCTGCAGGAGATCCCAGCGCTGGAGCTTCTCATGCTGACTCCAACCACGGGACTCCTGACACAGACATCTACTGCAGTCCCGATCTTGCTGCTGGATCCAACTCACTTATTCCCCCTTCCCTATCCTCCTATACCTCTCTCCCTACTCTATCCCAATCTCTCCCTCTCTGCCCCCGTCTTCTCTCCAACCCCATAACCTTTAGACCTCATCTCCTTCACCTCTTCTGGCTACCCCCTCTCTCCCCTTGTCCTCCCCCACCACCCTCACTGACTTTCTTGCCCTCCACCACCCCCCACCAACCCCCCTAATTCTCCTCCTCCCTCCAATCTTCCCCACCTTCCATTTCCACTCTCTGACTTCCTCGACCCTCCATCTCCCCCCAACACAACATTGATTCCCACTCTGACTCCTGCTTGGTCTTTACTATTCCCTCTGATCTTCCCCTCTGAGATAGAATGCTGAGTCCTCAATAGAGTCCTTAATCTTTGTCCCCCTCTGACCACACCTCAATGAGTTCTGCACACGCCACAAGGCTGAACTCTTCTTCTGTCGCCTCCACCTCCAGGCCTATTTCCATGTCCTTGACTTTTCAAACCCCATCCAAGACCCTTTCTCCTACTTCAAGCCTTCTTCCTCCTCCTGGACACCTCGTCGTGGCCTGCTGCCCACTCTGGACTTTTTTTTATTTCCAATTATCGCCGAGACATCAACCGTCTCAATTTCACCATCCCCCTCCCATATTCCATTATTACCTCCTCTGAATGCTCTGCCCTCCAATCTTTCTGCAACAATCTCAAATTTCCCATCAAACCCGCAGACACAGGTGGTGCTATTGTGGTTTGGCGTACTGACCTCTACCTTGCCGAGGCCAGTCGACAGCTCTCAGTCACCTCCTCCTATCTACTCCTCCCCCAGGACTTCACCACTACACATCAAGCTTCTGTCTCCAACAACCTCATCACCTCTCTTCCACCCCCCACCCCCATGGTAGCCAACCTCATTGTCTCCTGTTCCCATACTGCTCGTTTCTACCTTCTACCCTCTACCCAAGATACACAAACCTAACCATCCTGGTAGCCCCATTGTTTCTGCTTGCTCCTGCTCCTCCACAATAGTTTCATCCTACTTTTCAATAGACAATAGGTGCTGGAGTAGGCAAATTGGCCCTTCAAGCCAGCACCACCATTTATCAGATCATGGCTGATCTTTCCCTTTCAATAACCAATCCCAGCCTTATCCCCATAACCCTTTACTCCCCTGCCAACAAGAGCCTTAACCAACTCTCTCTCTCCCCTGGTCCAATCCCTCCCCATTTGCATCCACAAAACATCACATGCCCTCCATCTCCTCAATGACCAGATTCCCCAAACCAGATGGCCTCATCTTCATGATGAATGTCAAATGCATCCCCCACACTGAAAATATTTTGGTTCTATCTGGACCAAAGTCCCAACCAATCACCCTTTACCACCACCATCCTCTGTCTGGCAGAACTTGTCCTCCTTTAACTCTTCTCACTTCCTCCAAATTAAAGGAGTAACCATGGGTCCCAGCTACATCTCCTGTTTGTGGGCTTTGTGGAGTATCCATGCTGCAAGACGACGCAGGCAAGACTCCTCAACTCTATCTCTGGTATATCGACAAGGACATCAGGGCTGCCTCATGCCCCTGAATTGAGCTTGTCAACTTCATCCACTTCACAGCCAACTTCCACCCTGATCTCAAACTCACCTGTTCTATCTCGACAATACTCTCCACTTTCTGGATATCTCTGTCTCTTGGGAGACCAGCTTTCCACTGACATGTATTACAAACCCTCCAACTCCCACAATAACCTTGACTACACTTTCTCACACCCTGTCCATCCCCTTCTCTCAATTTCCCTGTCTCCGTCACATCTTTTCTCAAGATGAAGTCTTCCAGTTCAGATCTTCCAAAATGTCTGCCTTCTTCCCTAAATGTGGCTTCCTCTCCACCACCATCAACTCAGCCCTCACCTGCATCTCCTCTATTTCCCACTCATCTGCCCTGGCCCCCTCTGCACCCAGACGCAACAAACAGAATCCCCCTCATCCTCACCTACCACCCTACCAGAATCTGCATCCAATACATTATCTGCTAGAATTTCTGGCACTTGCTACACAATTTCACCATCAGACATTTTCCCTTCTTCTCCCCTCTCTGCCTTCTGTAGGGACCACTCCCTCTGTGATTCCCTCATGCACCTATCCCTCCCCACCTATTGCACTGCGCACCCCCCCCACCCCCGGCACCTTTCCCTCTGGCCTCAGTAGATGCAACACGTGCCCACTCCTCTTCCCTCACCACCGTCTATGGCCTCAAGGACTGATTTACTGCATCCAGTGCTCCCTTTGAGGCCTTCTCTACATCAGATTGGGAGTTCTCGTCACCGAGCACATCTGCTCCCTCCGCTAAAGAGACCTCCCAGCAGCCAACCATTTCAATTCCAAGTCACACTCCAATACTCACATGTATATCCATGGCCTTATATACTATCCCACAATGACCATCTACAGATTGGAGGAACATCACCTTATTTTCCAGCTGGGCACTCTCCAGCCAAGTGGCATCAACATCGACTTCTGTTTTCTGCTAATCTGCTAGCCCTTTTCTTTCCCCTCCCCTTTCCAATTCCCCCCCCTCCCTTTCGCCTCCACCTACCCAGCCAGCGCTCCTCCCCCGATTGCTGCTGTCCCCTCCCTTCTCTATCTATCATCTTCTGCCTTTGCGCCCCACCCTCCCCACCCCCCTTGAGGCCTTCATCCAAACACCTTCGGTCTCTAAAGGGCTCTCTTTGACCAGCTGAGTTTCTTCAGCATTTTGAGTTTTTACTTTATGAAGGCCTTCTGTTCTTCTTTCCACAGATGTGCCCTAACATTCTGAGTATTTCCAGTATGTTCTGTTTTTATTTCAGATTGTCAGCATCTTAATATTACATTTTCATTAAATTTTAAAACTTGATTTAAAATGAATTACAAAGTATTTCAAAAAAGAGTGTATTTTATCTGACGTCTCATCTGGAAACAGAAATTTGGATATAAATAACTACTCACCCTTGTCCTTAGTGGCTCTGCTGCAATCATGAATCAGATGTTATCAATAAAAAAAATTTTCGGAGAGATTTCAAGGTTAGATGTCACCTCAGTCAATCATAATGTCTTGTACATTCTGGGTAACTGCAATCAATGGAAAGTTAAACCCAATTAGACTAACCAATGCTTCTTGCTCCAAACAAACTCTGCAATGTGCCATTTAGGGCTTCATTTATATCTGTTGTTTTCAACCTTTTACTTTCCACTCACATACCACTTGAAGTAATCCCTATGCCACCAGTGCTCTGTGATTAGTAAGGGATGGATTCAGGTGGTATGTGGGTAGAAAGAAAAAGGTTGAAAACCACTGTTTTAATTGTACCTCATTGACTCATTATGTGCACAGTTTCATAACTCCAAATGAAATGGGCCAGTGACAATTTATCTCAAGCAAAATATTTCAGTAACAATTGGGTCGAGAGCAGTGATTCTCAACCTTCCCACTCACAGACCACCTGAAGCCATCCCTTATTAATCACAGAGCACCAATGGCATAGGGTTTGCTTCAAGTGGTATGTGAGCAGAAAGAAAAAGGTTGAGAACCATTCGTTTACTTGTCGCAATACTGAAGTATTTTGGTTCTGCTTGCCACTAATGTCTCATTTATTCAGCACTTCCATCTTGGATTGCAGGTAATTAGTCACAATTAGTTGGCCATAAACTTGGGTATTAAGGGAACATCAATGGCCATCTAGAAGGCAATTGTCCTGGTACCTTTTTTTTCCTTCTGTGGATATTATTTATTGAGTGGAAAGAATGCCCAAACAGCAGGACTTCATCATCAAAGTGGATATCAATTCTAATTTTGAGAAGTTACTACACAAAATGTGCACAATACTGGTTTTACTAGCTGAGTTTTAAAAAAATACACCAGTCAATAGTACCATCCCTTTAGAATGCTGAGTTGCAGTGAATTAATCCCACCCTGTGTCACAAGTTCCCTGGGATCACTTGATCTCTATTGCCCAATCAGCTTCCTGCTGATCTGAACTTTTCAACACCAATTTACTGAGTTACCTGACTCCATTTGGCAGGTTCAGCCTTCAGATAAAATCTCTGTTGAAATCTGCAACAATAGCAACAGGAAAAAAAAAAGGTGCAATTGTTAAGTTTAAAAACAATCCTTTTCAGCTGCCAATTAATACTGTTGTATTGTGGCCTTTGACTCTGAGTGTTTCCTTTGGTCCATATTCCTGCTCTTCCATCCCAACCACTATGAATCTAGAACCATCAGCAAAGTTAGTGAAAATAAGCATGGATGGGCCCATCCTCATGTTTATTCTGTCTTCCCATGTGAATTTTCAAATCTTGAATCTACAGTACAATCCCTCTTGTCCAGAATTCAAGCAACTGGCAATCTCAAGCAGCAGCAAAAACAAAAATACAGAAAATAAATAGGTAAAAAATAATATGTTTAAAATCAGCATGCCTCATCATTAGTTCACCAATCACGCAAAGTGCAATTTCAAGCAACCGGAAAATTCACGTCCAGCATATACCAATCCCCATAGATGCTGGATACCAGGGGTTTTACTGTATTTAACCTTCAAATTCCCCTAGTCCTTATATTGCCTAATAATTACTACAGAAGAACAGAAGGCCTTCATAAAGTAAAAACTCAAAATGCTGAAGAAACTCAGCTGGTCAAAGAGAGCCCTTTAGAGACCGAAGGTGTTTGGATGAAGGCCTCAAGGGGGGTGGGGCGCAAAGGCAGAAGATGATAGATAGAGAAGGGAGGGGACAGCAGCAATCGGGGGAGGAGCGCTGGCTGGGTAGGTGGAGGCGAAAGGGAGGGGGGGGGGAATTGGAAAGGGGAGGGGAAAGAAAAGGGCTAGCAGATTAGCAGAAAACAGAAGTCGATGTTGATGCCACTTGGCTGGATGTGATGAAGAGAAAGGGTGCACAGCCATTCGCAAAATTCTCCAAATTTCCACCAAGGTTATGTCAGGACAACATCAAACTGGCAGGAGTCTTGTTTGATATGGAAAATTGTAAAATTACTGGTGAAGCTTTATTGGTCAACCCTACTTGCGATTCACATATTTCTCTTCAAATTTACCATTTTGCTGCCACCTGTTCGGCCCCTCCTCGCAAAAGCTTTGTTTAAAGCACTGCTGGGTCAGGATTCTCCCTCAGTCATATAGAAAGGTTACAAAGAATGACTTTGAATTTCCATTATTTCTGTGATCCAGATCTCGTATGGTCTAGTTTTAACAGCCCAGAAATATTATTTTAATATTTCTTACAGTATGGACACCTCTTCTATGACTTTTAGCAATGTGGTAGGCACAGCGTCACTAAGATTCTAGGCTTACTGTTTTCTATTTAGAACAGGACAGAGTACAATCAAGATTAGCAAGTCAGAATTTGACTTTCCTTCTTTCAGCTAACATGTTAACAAAGTAAATTGGGAAATGTATTTGGCTTCTGATATTCAAAACAAAATTTAGCAAGCTGAGTATATTGTGCATTCACAACTTTGTGTGCATTCAGTACAAGTGTCTCAGGAACTCTACCCCCTACAGCCATGTCTTAAATTCATTTATACAGTTAACTCAACTCAAAATTTTGATACCGACATCCTATTAGGAGGACATTTGATCATGTCATTTTAGCCCATTCTCACCTATTTAATATGGACTGTATCGTGTTGTCTTGGCTGCATTTTCTTGCTTCATCCATCAAAAGATGACGGCAAAAAAAAAGATAAATTAGTTACTATTATTTTGCATTTTAATGGGTTATCATAGATTCTATTTAATTTCTACTTCAATAACTGACATTTTAACTCTTTGCACAACATAAATGTGCTGTTTAAGATTTTAATGTTGGAATGCAGGTAAATATTGTTAGTAGGAGTGTCACTGAGCATCAAGAAACTCTTCAGTGTTTGTGTTGCTGTACAGCTAATACTGTCAGTATATATTTTGGAAATTGAAATTAGTTCTTTGGTTAAAAAAATATATATTTTATAAACTTTAGCTTTGAGCATCCAAGGATTAAAAATTAATCTTTTTATGAAGACATAAAGGTATTTCCAGTCATATCCAACAGGAGACTAAAGCTCCGCAAAAGCTGGGTTTCCAGTCATATCTGATTACTTGCAATGATCAGCTGATCCATTGCCTGAGGAGAATTAGCTATATACCAGGAATTATAACTCAACTGCCTTACCAGTGGTTCTACGTCATTGTCTAAACTATGAGCTGACCACATAATACTGTTTCACGATACCCTGGAGGAGCCCTAAAACCTTTCATTCTCAAATGCATGGTTTTTTGAGGTCTACTTCAGGCACATGAGGAGTCACATTTGCCAAGATAGCATCACCAATACCATTACTGTACCAATTACTGTACAAATTGGCCAGAGGACATTGAACATACAGTACAACTCCGGTTATCCAAAATTGAATTCTCTGAAATCCTCATTTATCTGAAACAAATCAGAAATCCTCATTTATCCAAATTTTTTTCAGAGCCAAACTGACCGGGGACCTCAGGCTCCTGGCAGCAGCAGGGTCCTCGGGCTCCCGGCAGCAGCAGGTTACCGGAAGCTGTGGGGACCTTGAGTTCCTGGCAGGAGAATGGATCTAGTGTTCCCAGCAGCAGCACAGGCCTCGGGTTCCTGGGAGGATGTCAGTGGGGAGGTGTCAGTGATCAGTGGCGACCAGCATTTTTTTTGTGAGAATTAAACATTATTTTAATGTTTAAAAAACCCTCCTTCGTTGTTTGTTGTTGTTTAAACAACAAGTGATTTACTGTTACTACTGGGCTGTTATTAAAAAATGACCAGTTCTCCGAAAAAAAAATAATTTATCCGACATAGGCCTGGTCCCAACCATTTTGGATAATTAGAGCTGTATTGAATTAACAAGATTTGTATTTGTTGCTTCCAAATTTGATCCAAGAAATATATGCAATAAAAAAAAACATTTTCTTTCTTTTGGATTAGGTAGACATAAATATATTATACATAGATTATTTCATGAAATATATGAGCATGTCAAGTCAAGTTTATTTTCATCTGATTGCACAAATACATAATGTTAAACAGCCTTCTCCCATCCTCAGTGCAAAACTCGCAGACATACGGCCAGATATAAAACACATACAGACAAGTAATACACGTGCAGGACGAGTATCATATATACAGATAAATTAAAAAATATTGTTTCTTAAATATGAGAGTCCTGGAGAGTTAGTGTGAGCAGACCCTTTGGTCGTTCAACATTTCCACTGCCTGTGGGAAGAAGCTGATCCTCAGACTGGTGGTGCTGGCACTGATACTCCTTTATCTCTTTCCTGAAGGAAGCAGCTGAAAGATGAAGTGTGCAGGATAGGAGGAATCCTCAATGATTTTGCATGCCCTCTTCAGACAACAATCCCAACAGATCACATCACCGAGAGGGAGAGAGACTCCAGTGATCCTCTTTACCACTCATATGATCCTGTGGATTGACCTTTTATCCATTTCTCTGCAGCAACTGTACCATACTGTGATGCAGCCAGGCAGCACACTCTTGTTTGAGCTCCTGTGGAAGGTTGACATAATGGTGCCATTAGTCTTGCCCAGTCATCTCAGGAAGTGCAGTTGCTGCTGTGCCTTCCTGACAAGTGAGGAGATGTTGAGTGTCTACAATAGATCACCATTTAAGTGAACTCCAAGGAACTTGGTACTCCCCACTCTCTCCACCACAAAGTTATTGAAGTGTGGTGGAGGGTGGCCATTCCTGGTCTTCTTGAACATTGTCATATCTAGGGAAAACAGTACCTGTGGCAAGCACTGAAATTATGCCCCTCCCATTAAAACTAACTTCAACCCTTCACCCCGCAACCATTCCTTGCTGCTGTCATGCCATCCACTTAGCCTTCCCTACCTGTCCTCATTGCCTCCTCTCTCCACGATGTGCTCTTGTCCTCTCATTCCACTGACCCCATGTCTTAGCGGGGGGCTGGGAGGGGAAGGGATGGACGCACCGTGCTGGAAAGTGATCTGCCCAATGTGGTATCATGACACAAATCCTGTCACTTTGATGAACTCTGCAAATGGGTCTGAATCAGTTTTTTTTTTCCCTCTTCCTGTCTTGTGTTTTCATTATCAACTTGATTATGATCCTTCAACTGACTTGGTTAAGAGTATCTATAATGTAGTGACTTACTACAAATAAAAAAAATTAGTGGCAATAGTACTGATGTATATGGTGCAGCTTTTGGCTGTGTCATCTTCTATTTCCCCTGCTCAGATGCCCGCCTGACGTTACTCAACCCATTTTGTTTTAAAAGTATCGGCGGTCGCCAACTCTTCCTTACCCCTCTGACGGGTGGACAAACTCTCCCGACTGGCTATTTGGGGGTCCTGGTACATGTGTGTGTGTGTGTGTGTGTGTGTGTGTGTGTGTGTGTGTGTGTGTGTGTGTGTGTGTGTGTGTGTGTGTGTGTGTGTGTGTGTGTGTGTGTGTGTGTGTGTGTGTGTGTGTGTGTGTGTGTGTGGGGGGGGGGTGGGGTGGTTGAAAGAAGAGAGGGGGAGTGGGAAGCTATATTTGTTATAAATTCATTCTGCTCTTCATTTCACTGTAACATTTTTTAAAAGCTGTGCTTGATCAACTAATTTCATAGGGAAAAACTAATGGTTTTACTTGGCAGGTTTTATTTGCCATGCATAAAATTCACATTACTGTTACTTTATTCTGACACCTCTTCCATGAGGCACTAAAATCTGACTTCCCCCACTGGTGAACTAGCTGCCTTTTCCTTTAAAGCCCCCGTGTCCCAGTAAGCCTTGGCATAATGGCATAATACATGGAGCACAAATAGAGGGGTTTCTCTGGTGCACAGAATTCTGAGAGGGCAGGTCTACCATCTTTTGATGCACCGCCGAGGGCTGGAGATCTCCTGTTGGCATCTTCTAACTAGGGGATTGTTTCTTGGCATCGATTTCTGACATAGCACGGAGGCAGGGAATCAATTATATGACTCCTGTGCAAGTTGGGGGAGAGGGAGGATCAGCAAGGCTGAGGCAGTCGGGTGTCAGGAGTTAGATTGGGAGGTGGCGAGGGAAACAGATGACCAGGGCTTGGATCGGCGAGGTGGTTGGGTGTCACATCAGGCTCAGGAGTAGGGCTTACTTGGGCAGCGCTGCAGCAGGGTCAGGATTAGCGGTTAGGTTGATGGGCAATAAGCATGGAGGCAAAAGGTGAGGATCAGCGTTGGGCTTGGGAGTTTGATATTGGTCGGGTGAGGTGAGGACAGTGGCGCCCAGGGCACATGTCTTGGCTGCCATACCCTAGGTACGCCTATGATCCTGAAGACCACGATCATCTTCTTCGTCTTGTCCACGTTGAGACTCAACTTCTTACTTTTGTACCATCTAACAAGATTTTACACCTCTTCTCTGTCATTGTTGTTGATGAGGCCAATTACTGTTGTGTCATCTGCAAACTTGATGACACTGTTGGAGTTGAACCTAGAGATGCAGTCATGGGTCAGGAAAATGAAGAATAGCAGGATGAGCACACAGCCCTGAAGTGCATCAGTGCTCAGTGTAATACTGCTCGATGTTCTGCTACTGACCCGGACAGACATTGGTCTTTCCATTAGGAAGTCAAAATTCCAGTGAGAGAAAGAGAGAAGTATTGAGTCCAAGTGAGCTCAGCTTCTCTGCTAGCCACAGAAAATCTCAGATGGTCCTAAAGCCATCATAGGAAGAGGTAGTATGCTCAAAAGTGAATGAATAAGCCATGAGTCAAAATATCCTGGAAGCTAATGCTTACCCAATGTACATGATTGAATTCATGTATAATGTGCAATGCAGTTTAACTGTGATTGTGTGACAGTTAGATATCAATTAAACAACTGCTTTACATATTTGTGTAATGGAATTTTTTTCACCTTGAGATGAGATGACCTGAAAAGAGATGAGTCTTCAGTACTCTTCCATAAGTACTGTTAAATAAGATATGATTTGCAAGAGGTTATCAATGCTAAAATTACAGCAAGATGATCTGCATAATAAGTTGAGGAGGGGTTTTTTACCCTAGTTTGACAGGGGGTTGGGAATCAGAATGTGAGTGCAAAGAATAGGGCAGAAGGTCACAAGCATGATGCGATATGTTCTGAGTTTGTGATGAAGGACAGGAAGGGGAGGAAACATGAATGTACTCAGAGGATATGAAATGTGTCTATTTCAATGCAAGAAGAAGGAATAAAGGAGATGAACTTAGAGCATGGATCAATATGTGGAACTATGTTGTGGCTGTGACACTGGCTGAAGGGTATGATTGGCTGATGCAGGAAGTGGGGTTTAGGTGCTTTAAAAGGAATAGAATGGAAGGTAAGAGAAGGGGTGGGGGGAGTAGAATTACTGGTCAAGGATAGGATCATGGCTATAAAAGTGGAAGATGTTGGAGAGGGAGTGTCTACTGAGTCGGTGTGGCTGAAAATGAGGAATAGGAAGGGTGTGATCACTGTACTGGGAATAGTCTATAGGCCCCCAAATAACCCTCGAGACATCAAGGAACAGAGTGAACGGTGCAGAAATTACAGGGTGATTGTTATGGGAATCTTCAACTTCCTTAATATTGACTGGCACTTTCTGACAGTAAGAGGGATAGATGGGGCTGAATATGTCAGATGCGTCCAAGAAGGATTCCTGACACAGTATGTGGGCCACCTGACGAGAGGAGAGGCCAAACTGGATTTAGTCCTGGGGAATGAACTTGGTCAGGTGGCGGATCTCTCGGCCCGGGAGCATTTCAATGAGAGCGACCGTAACTCCCTCAGCTTTAGCATAGTTATGGACAAAAATCAAAGCAGACAAAATGGGAAAGTGTTTAATTGGGGAAGGGCTAATTACATTGGGACAAGGCAAAACTAGCAAGAGTAAAATATAAGCAGATGCTCACGGGAGAAAGCACAGATCTAATGTGGAAGATGTTTAAGGACCACTTGGGCTGGGTTCAGGATAAGTTTGTCCCACTGGCAGAAGGAAAAGAATGGTAGGAAAGGGAAACTGTGGTTGACAAAACAGGTGAGGCAGCAGGTGAAGAGGAAGAAGGAAGAATACATTAGATTTAGCAAGCAGGAAACAGGAAGGACTCTTGAGTATTATATGGTGAATAGAAAGGACTGAGGAGAGCTCAAAAAGGGGACATGAGAAGGTCTTGGCAAGTCAGATTAAGGTGAACTGCAAGGCATTCTATGATAACAGTATGTGAAGAATAGAAGGATGACAAGAATAAAGGTGGGGTATAACAAGGTTAAAGTAGACAACATTTGCCTGGAGGTAGAGGAGAACCTCCAGGCAGAAAACTTTCCATCCACTACTGCTCTCTGCTTTCTACATGCAAGTAATTTAAAAAAAAATCCACAGTCAAGTTTCCATGGATCCCATTCCTCATGACTTTCTGAATGACCCTCCCATGGGGGCTCTTGACAAATGCCTTACTAAAATCCATATAGATCACATCTACTGCCCTGCATTCATCAATTTCTTTTGTTAATTCCTCAAAAACTCAACTAGGCTCATGAGGCACGGCCTTCCTTTCACAAAGCCATGCTGACTGTCCTTGAGTTGACTGTTCTTCTCCAAATGCTCATAGATCCTATCTTTAAGAATTCTCTTCAATAGTTTGAATACTACTTATGTAAGACTCATCAGTCTATAAATCCCAGAATTCTCCCGATTTCCTTTATTAAACAAGGGAACCACATTTAGCATTTTCTAATTCTCCGGCACCTCCCCAATGACCAAGGTGCAACCTGGAGTATATCATATCAGGCCCTGGCGACATCAATCTTAATGTTTTTAAGAAGATCCAACACTACCTCTTCCTTAATCTCTACAGTGTTCTGCACACATGTTCTATTCTGACCTCACACTGATCAAAGTCCTTTGGTCTTGTGAATACTGAAGAAAAGTATTCATTAAGGACCTCCCCAACATGACTAGTGGAGTTCTGCAGGGATTTGTTCTGGAAGTCCTGTTCTTTGTGATTTTTATCCATGACCTAGATAAAGAAGCAGAAGGATGGGTCAATAAGTTTGCGGTTGATAAGAATGTTGGAGGAATTGTGAAATAGTGCTGAAAGTTGTCATTGATTACAGAAGGATTTAGACAGGATGCAGAGTTGGGAGGAAATGGAGTTCAATCTGGATTAGAGTGAGGTGATGCATTTTGGAATGTCAAACCAGAAGACTGAGTACAGGGTTAATGGTCAAATACTTAACAGTGTGGATGAACAGAGGGACCTTCAGGTCCAAATCCATACATCTCTCAAGGTTTACATGCAGTTTGATAAGATAATTAAGGAGGCCTATAAGATGTTGGGCTTCATTAATGGGGCATTGAGCTCAAGAGTGGAGAGATCATCTTGCAACTCTACAAATCTCTGGTGAGACAACACTTGGAGGTTTGTGTTCAGTTCTAGTCACCTAATTATAGGAAGGATGTGGAAGCTTTGGAGAGGGCACAGAGGGGATTTACCATTATGTTGCTTGGATTGGAAAATAAGTCTTACAAGGCAAGGTTAGCAGAGCTGGGTCTTTTCTCTTTGGAGAGAAGAAGGATGAGAGGAGACTTAATAGAAGTCAGCAAGATTTTGAGAGGCATAGATAAGGTGGACAGCCAGCGCCTTTTTCCCAAGGTAGGAATAACAAACACTAGGGGACATCTCTACAAAGTGATGGGAGGAAAGTTTAGGGGAAACAAAGAATTTACACAAGGAGTTGGAGGTTCCTGGAATGCCTTGCCAGGGATGTGATGGAGGCTGAAACATTAGGGCATTTAAAAGACTCTTCGACAGGCACATGGAAATAAATAAAGAGAGGATTACAAGGTAGGAATGATTTAGAACATTTTCTTTTGGTAGGAATATATAGTTTGGCACCACATCAAGTACTGAAGACTCTGCACTGTGTTGCTATGTTCTATGTTATTTGTTGACTGAAACAATCCATCTGCTCTCAAAAGCTATGTGCCAGATGGAGCAAGTCTCTCTGAGCAGGGATTTTTAATTTCATTCAGCCTAAAGGCTCTGAACTTGTACTTTGGGCATGTCAAGCAACCTCTCCACAAAACAAAATAAAACATTCTTCTCAAGGCTTCAGGTGTTCTGCCATGCTTAAACCATGCTTTATTTGTGGTGTCAATCTTCTCTCATTCCTTTTCTAGGTGTTCAGAACTGAAGAGATGACTGTTTTGGTAGTTTAACAAATTTTCAGTGGATTCCTCCATAAGTCAAATGCAAAAATGTTCTCTATTCTCAAGCAATTTCTTTAAGAAGCATCATTTGATTTCATTTTGCTTAGGAAATTATTTGCATTAGAGTCCATTATGCATATCCAGATATTTTTTTTAGTCAAAAGGACTCCTTTCTTTGCATTTGCAGGAATGAGAAACAATATATTTGTGACATTTTAAATTTAAATTTAGACATACAGCAGGGTAACAGGTAATTTCGGCCCATGAGTCCATGCCGCCCAATTACACCCAAATAACCTACAAACCCTGATACATTTTGAATGGTGGGAGGAAACCAGAGCTCCTGGGGGAAACCCACGCAGAACATGGAGAATGTACCAACTCCTTTCAGACAGCATGGGATTCGAACCCTGGTCCCAATCGCTAGTGATGTAACAGTGTTGCACTAATCGCTACACTAACCATGCTGCCCCATGATATGAAGACAAGAAAGCAAAATCGAAAGCAGATAAATAAAAAATGGACTGAAAATAGAAAAAGGGAATCTAAAAATAATAAAGGGGTGCTTTTGATTCACTGTTATCTCTGTAACATGATTAAACTCAGCAATTTGACTGATAATGAACTTATTTTATACTTAGAAAAACACTCAGAGGTAGAGGAGATGCAGATGCTAATTGTGGTAAACCATTGTTTCGCTGTCTAGACACATGTCCATTGGCTGGCTGTACCTATGGCTCTGCCCACAGACTTCTGAATAAAGCTGACTGTCACACAGCCCCCTCCCTAGTTCAGGACAGTCAATCAGCATGGACGTGCCTCCATTCTATTGAGAATAAAAGCCTATCAATTTTACATTACTTGAAGTCTTTTGGAGTTATTGATGGTCCATCACTAGTATTTGTACCCAAAAAAAAACAACTGATGGAGGAACTCAACAGGTTGGGAAGCAAATGTGGAGGGAAAGGAATTGTCAACAATTCGGGTGAAACATAGGAAGTAGCTGCTATAAAGAAGGGAGGAGGAGAAGTAAGAAGGGACATTAGATGATTGGTGGACTGAAAAGTGTTGAGGAATGATAGATATATGTAGCTGGGAAAGGGAGAGGATGGATTTGGGAAAGAGAAGCAGGTAGCTAATAGATGGAAGCAGTCAAGTGGGAAAAAGGGGACGCAGACAGAGCCAGGTTTGGGAGAGTGAGAATGGTGAAGGAGGTGCCAGAGACTGAAGTGTGATGTATGAGACACAAGGGTAGAGGTGCTAGATTTTGATGTAAGGAAGGTGATAATGGGAAGCATTTAAGCGAGAGATGGGGAGATGGATCAAGATGGGGAAAGGAATCCATTGGGTGAAGTGTGTGGGCAGTAGGTTATTGAAACAGGTGGGAAAGGGTAATGAAAATGGGTTTGGGATGCTGGATCAGGGGTAATAGGAAAAGGAGAAAATTGGTTCAATTGGACTGAATGAGGGAATAAAACACAGGGGTAAAGGTTACCTGAAATTAGAGAATTCAGTGGGTTGTAGACTACCCATGTGGACTTGGAGATGTTGTTCTGCTTTGCATTTGGATTAGTCTGTGGAAAATGTCAAGTTTAGACAGGTTGGTGTGATGGGAACGAGAAGAGAGAGAAGACCCTGCACCTGGGAGCTTGGGATGGCCATTGTAAACAGAGTGAAGGTGTTCTTCAAATTGGCTGCCTTGTCTGTATAATCAGTCTAATTTTTTTACATGTTGTATGGGAAATATATTTGTATGGGCCAAACGTAAAGCACAAAAACGTAAACTGCAAGAAGAATGTGGTGTGATTCAATTGGAAATGAGACAGCATTAATAGCCAAAGACAAATGGGTCAAATTTGGCAAAGAGACTGAGAATGAGAGTGAGACAGTTTGAAGTTCAGGGTCCTCCTTGCTCTCTGCATGGGCTGTTCTGTAGAGTATTTTCCCAGCTGATATTTGGTCTCTCCAAAGCAGAGAAATGCGCATCCACCTCACTTTAAGATCTTAGTATCATTTTTTTTAAATTTTAATTAATTTCCTTCAATTTCTATCCTCACAGAATTCATTTACATTTATCAAGCCTTTGCAAGGCTCTCAGCTGACATCAACAACAATGATTTTGTTCAGTCTTTTTGTTTACACCTTATCAAAGTCATTCTCCCTGCAACTTCTTCTCGAATACAACTTAAAACATGTTCTACTTTTTTTATTTTATCGGCAGTCTTTGACTTGAAACAGCTACTTATATCACTCTGTAGACGATTCTTGCCCTGCTAGTTTCAGTAATTTTTTTTGCTTTTTATAACCATTTTTTAATGATTCTCTTTTCTTGCCTGAGATAATTAATGTCTATCTGTGGAGGCTGATGTTGTGTCAATTAAATTGCTTATTCCCATCAGTGCATTACTCCTTCAGAATTGTCATGCAATGTTAACCGAGATTTGGACCTAAGGCTGACTTCTAATTCCTATGATTGACATCCATGATAAAAATAGAATTTTAAAAGTCCAAAGTTCATCCATGGATTTGCAGTTCCAGCCCTCTAATCTGCGGATAGCTGTGGATATTTTTTGGGGAAGTTCTAATCAGAGTTTAAGGGGTTGGATCTCCATAAGATTCTCTCAATTCTCTACAATGACAGAAGATCTGTAAAAATACAAGAAAGATCGAAAAAGCACTGCAGAAATTCATAAAAGGTATTTTTTAATATCTCTCCAGAGTTTCCCCAAGACTTTCCATGAAAGGTAAACTAGCTAATCAGGCAATTGTGTCAATGTTTCACTTTGTTACATAAAGTATCAAAGTTTAACAATTGAACATGGCTGCAGAGTCGCTTTATGTATTTGATTAAAATTCTTCTAAACTCCTTGGCTGAAGACATTTTTATAACACCTGGAGTGAATAGTGTTTTAATTAATGAACACAAAATATTCGGAAGGAAAATTGCTATTTTTTTTTTCATTTGTGGAATGTGGGTATTGGGGACATAGTCCATTGGCTATTCCAGTTTTGTTTAAGATAAATTTAATAAACTTTGGAAAAGGATTGAACTAAACATGAGCTGTCCAATGTAATGGCAAAATGACCTTCTTGGATGTTGTCCAATTTAAGTATCCCGATTCTAAAATAATCCTAAAAACAGTTTTAAAAGGAAGAAAACTGCCAGCCAATGTTTAACAATTTTTTGCTCACGTTCAATCAACTTTTGCTCCACACAAAAAAAAACATTTAATCTACTCATTTAAAGTTGAATACAAATATCTTTTGCTTCCAGGTCTAATAATTGAAAACCATTTTCTCCTGTAATCTCAGAAGATTTAAATAACCAAATCAAAAATGAAAAACTACAACTGTTGTCTGGTAAGATTATACAATTGAATCCATTTGAAATCTGTAGTTAATGAAGAATAGGAAAGACACAAATAAATGTGGGCAATTGTATTAACACCCAAGAATAAAAATATTAGATGATTCAGAATAGAGCATTTGGATGTTATGTAACTATTTAAGATTCAAAGAATGTCTGCTAAACATTTAACATAGTATTGCAGATGGTGAGATGAATGCTGATTTTAAGCTCTTTCCAAGAGAGTGTTCCATGCACAGTTTGTTCCTGTCGAGCAGAAGTGGTCAACAAAATGTACTTTAAGAGATATTGACATAGGACTAAAAGAACCAGGGCTCCACAAAATGTCTTGACACCACAGTTTAACATGATGAGAACAATAAATAACTAAGTTTTGGGTTTCTGGTTGAGGTACCCGTTATGACTACACCACAATCAAACTGCAACAAGAAAAAAATCTCTTGCAACAAAAGGTTTAGACTGCTCTTCTGTAAGTGCAGGCTTCTTAAAAAAATAAACTAAGCGGGTGTGATAACAAAGTGTTTGAATCAATTTCAACATTATTCAAAGCAACATTGGAAACATGCCATTTAATGGATTCCAGACCACAAGGGGAAACCTAGGTAGTGAGAAGATAAGAGTGCAGACACTTTTAGTATTTAATGTCACATCACTGGGCTCTTGAGACCTTAAGACAAGGAAAGGAGATGCAATGTACTGTTGATGGAAGAGAGTAGCCTTGCATCTTGTCACTGATCAGAATACCGGGAACCTGATACCAAACATGAATGCAGTGTTTGAAGGTGTTGGTAATCCAAAGAGCTTGAGGTCCCACAGTCTTATTTTTAGGTAGCTGTGCAAGTATTATCCAACCCCCTCACATTGTCCTCCAAGCCAATCATCCCAAACACATAGACCTTTTCCACAACAATTCCAAAAACAAAGGGGGTTAGTAAGTCAATTGGTTGCATGGATGAATTTGGTGGTGCAAGCTTGTGGGCTGGAAGAGCCTGTTATCTAGATCTCTAAATTAAAATTAAATTGACTGAAAAAATAAAATGAAAACAATCACCCTCTCCATGGAATTGATCACATTGTGATCTTGTAGTTTTTTTACAGCACAGAAACAGGTCCTTTTGCCAAGTTGTCCATACAAGTTTGACCTATTTGCCTGCATTCACCCATATTTCACTGCCTTTCCTCTCTAACCTATCTGCCTAAGTGTATTAAAATACTCTAATATAACCTATGTCTACCTCTTCATCTGTCAATTAATTCCTTGTACCTACCAATATCTGTTTTTAAATGCTTTTCTGCACCCATTCCAGATGAATGAATTCCTTGCTATAGTTGGGTGACTAGAATTGCATACTATACCCCAACTCTGGTCTTACCAATGTCTTCTAAGGTTGCAACATGAGATCTCAATTTCTGTACTCAGCGCATTGATTGATGAAGGAAAACATGCCAAATACTTTTTTCACTATCTTGTCCAATCATGAAAGATAGACAGAAGCTGTGATTGTAGTAAAAACACAAAAATGCTGAAAGAACTCAGCAGATGTCTATAGGAGGTAAAGATATATAACCAACATTTTGGGTTTAAGCCCTTCTTCAAGGTATGAACAAAGAGCAAGAAGGTGCCTGAATAGAAAAGCTCAGGGAAAATGTAACAAAGGGCAGAGGCAGGAACACAGGCCAGCAGACCAAAGGTGTTAATTAGACATGGATTGGAGGATAGGAGAGGATTGATGAGCATTGATCAAGGGCAGGGAAGCTTTGTGAATATCAGAAATGGAGGAATGGAGACAGAGGGAGAAAGAAAGCAAAAGACAGAGCTATACTGTAAGTAAGGAGAATGAGAAATAGTGATAGGGAAAGAGGAGAGATGGGCAAGGGGGAGGGTCTAATGGAAACCAGAGAAGTCTATGTTAATGCCATCTGGTTGGAAGGTGTCCAGATGGAAAATTAGGTGTTGTACCCCTAATTAGCTATTGGTCTCAGTGTGGTAATGCAAGTCCATGGACAGATATGATTGCAAGGGACTGGGCCAGGGAATTGAAATTGGTTGCTACGGGGGTATCCCCATTACTGTGGCATCCACATTACTGTGGCAGACAGAGCAATGGTGCTGAATAAATAAATCTTCCAGTCTGCATCCAGTTACTCCAATGTAGAGGAGACCACAACAGGGGCACGAGATGAAGATGATAATCCCTGCAGATTCATAAGTGATGTGTTGCTTCACTTGGAAGGACTCCTTTGGGCCCTAATTGGTGGTGAGGGAAGAGATGTAGGGGCAAGTGGAGCACCTCCTGCAGTCACAGGTGTAGGTATCAAGGGGGTTAATGGTGGGAAGGGAAGAGTAGACGAGGGACTCATTGAGGGTGTAAGCCCTGTGGAAGGTGAAGAGGTGAATGTGTGTCTGGAGGGAAGATTACATAGTAGGTGGCAGAAATGGCAGATGATGATATGTTGGATATGGAGACTAGTGGGGTTATAGGTGAGGACAAGGGAAATCTTATCCTTGTTGTTTTTAAGGGCAGAGCGGGCCAGGGCAGATAGGTGGGTAATGGAGTATATGCAGGTGAGGGCCATTGATGGTAGTGGAGGGGAACCCATTTTATTTTGAGAAAGGAGGACATCTCGAATGATGTGGCATGGATACCCTCATCCTAGAAGTAGATATGATGGAGATGGAAGAATTAAGAGGACTAAAAGAACCAGGGCTCTTAATGGAATCCTTACAGGGGACAGGATGTGAAGAGGTCTAGTTGAGATAGCTGAGGGAATTTGTGGTTTGTAGAAAATGTCTGTCAAGAGCTTGTCTCCCAAAATAGAAACAGAGATCGAGAAAAGGGAATCAAACAGAATTCATAAAGATTGCCCTGGCAGAAGTGAGGAAATGCATAGCAGTAATTTGGAAATCAGATGTTTATTTGGGGATGGATAGAGTTGTATACCACTTGAAAAGATTACATGTAATTTTTGGAATAAATTTGAACATTTTCAAAAGATTTGGGAACCATAACATCAAACTGCAGGGATTAAGTTGTAATCACCCAACCTAAATCTTCCAACTCCTTAAAATCAAGATATGTTTTGGTGATAGTTTCATTATTTTTTATCTTTGTTTTAATAATATCCAGATGTTTATTTCCATCTTTCTTTTTTTTTTCTTTGTTTTCTTTGGGGTTGAATTATTATTTAGGGGGAGGGTGGGGAGGGGTGGGATTTAAAATCATTATGTATTAATCTTTATAACTTTGATTGACAATTTAGGTGTATTTTTTAAGCATATGTGAAAAATTTAAATAAAATTTTCAAAAAAAGAGAAAGGGGAGAGTGTTGCTTGAGATGGGACAAATGGATTTGACATCAGGGTAGAAGTTGGCAACAAAGTAGATAAAGTTGATGGGTGCATGGAGACCTGTGTGCCGTAAACTTTCAAGGATCTAGGAAGTTTTACCATTGGGTATTTGATGTACACAATTCTCAAAGGCTCAACCATTTACTATGTTGGTCCTGCCCTGGTTTAACTTACCAAAGCAGTGATCTAAATTGCATTCCATCTTCTATTCATTTTCCCACTTTCCAGTTTATTTCCATCCTGTTGCAACCTCAGGTAACCTCATTGTCAACTATACTGCCCATCTGTCCTCCCATTTTAACATGATATACCAGTATCACTTACCCTTCTTGGTCTCCATCAAGTTAAACTTTCCATTCTATCCATTCAATATATACAATACATAATCACCACCTAACAGCCCGATTAATAAATTTGACCTGCTCTCATCTATCACAGTACCTAATGTCCTTGATACATCTGTGAAAGTGGGTGTTATGCAATGTGGAAGTTGTGCGAACACCATATTATACACTTAGCCAAGCTATATGGGATACTGTAGTGTTCCTGTAAACTTTTTTATTTGTAATTAGGGATTGGAATGGGGACCAACACGGGGCTGTGGGGAGAGGGCAGGGCAGTGGGATCAGTGTGGGGACCGACACATGTCTGTGGGGAGAGAGCAGGGCAGTGGGATCAGTGTGGGGACCAACACGGGGCTGTGGGGAGAGGGCAGGGCAGTGGGATCAGTGTGGGGACTGACACATGTCTGTGGGGAGAGAGCAGGGCAGTGGGATCAGTGTGGGGACCGACACATGTCTGTGGGGAGAGAGCAGGGCAGTGGGATCAGTGTGCGGACTGACACGGGTCTCAGGGAAGAGAGTGGGGCAGTGGAATCAGTATGGGGACTGACACAGGGTTGCAGGGAGAGAGTGGGGCAGTGGAATCAGTGTGGGGACCGACATGGGTCTCTGGGAAGAGAGTGGGGGAGTGGGATCAGTGTGAAGACTGACACAGGTCTGTGGGGAGAGAGCGGGGCAGTAGGATCAGTTTGGGGACCGACATGGGTCTCTGGGAAGAGAGTGGGGCAGTGGGATCAGTGTAGGACTGTCAGGGAAGAGAGCGGAGCAGTGGAATCAGTGTGGGAACTGACACAGGGCTGTGGAGAGAGAGCAGAGCAGTGGAAATCAGTGCAGGGAGCTATACGGGGCTATGGGGAGAGAGCGGGACAGTGGGATCAGTGTGGGACCGACATGGGGCTGTGGAGAGAGAGTGGGGCAGTAGGATCAGTGTGGGGATCGACACAGGTCTCTAGGTAGAGAGTGGGGCACTGGGATCAGTGTGGGGACTGACACAGGTCTCTGGGAAGAGAGCGGAGCAGTGGAATCAGTGTGGGGACTGACACAGGGCTGTGGGGAGAGAGCGAGACAGTGGGATCAGTGTGAGGACTGACACGGGGCTGTGGAGAGAGAGCGGGGCAGTGGAAATCAGTGTAGGGACCTATACGGGGCTGTGGGGAGACAGCGGGACAGTTGGACCAGTTTGGGTATACAGTATACAATTTCCTATAGCTGGTGATTGCTTTTTCTAAATTGCCATGGACTTGCTTTTGGTAACTGAATAATTATTGGACCATAAACGTATATGTGGTCGGACGTTGCCCAAATGGACATTAAGCGGCGCACACCTGCATTTCTTTTATCACATTCATTTCTCCTGCACATCTGCAATTTAAAATGTTCTCTGTGAACTGTGCACACTTTTGCACTATTGCTGTTGTATTTTTTTCTGATACCGCTGTGTTTGATGAAGGTAAACCTGCAAAATCCTTGTCAACATCAGCGAACAATGAAGCACTTGGTTCAGGCAGCATCCATGGCTGGAAATGGCCAGTCAATGTTTTGAACCATGACAATTTATTGAGCTTAAAGTGGGAAGGGATGATATTAAGAATATTAAGTGAGAAGAATGGAAGAGGAATGTAGAAGCGGAGGGGTAAAGAGGTGTACGGGTATTGGACATGGAGAGGCAGAGATCATTGGGACTGGTGGAAGATCAGAGAAAAAATTTAGAGAAGGGATAGGTAAAGAAGGAATGAAACAGTGGAACGAGGTAAAAGTTGTGATGATCCTTGAGTTTAACTTCACCCTGGCAATGAATGAGGCTGAGGACAGGAATGTCTTTGTGGGAGTGGTGAAGGGGATCAACATGGTTGCCAACTGGAAGTTTTCGCTTGGACCCACTTGCAGAGCATAGGTTCTCGGCGAAGTGATCGCCCAATCTACAGCTTGTCTGCGACCACAGTAGATTAGGCTGGATGGTATGATCGTAAAGCTAGAAGGCCGGTTTGTGGCCCTACTTGGAGCTGAGGGGATATTGGGTTAAGTTTTGCACCTTCCACAATGTGAGCTGGAAGTGCCTCAGGAGGTAGAAGGGCGGCTGATAACATTACTTTAAATGAACAATTAACATATTGGCTATCTCTCTTTCATGAGGGTTTTGCTCCCACACAACCTAACGAGTTAAATGCAGAACTCAATATGTTGGAGCGAGCCTCGGACTCTTGCTGTCATCTTTACTGGATTTATCTTCCCTGTATATATTCCCAAGCCAATCCACTCGCACCACTTAAAATTCAGCCTTGTGTGCCTTTGTGAAGAGACTTCAGTCTGAAAAGTTGAAGAGGCTTACCATTGTTTGACCAGGTCACACAAACTACTGACCTTCTGGGGAGGGGCTGTATGCGATCAGATAGCCGATGACAGCAAGTCAATAATCAAAACCCTGCCAAAATCTATGAGAAGCTGTCAACAAAGTGATGCTTTTCCCATATACCATTGGCAAAAATAGTTGCAGACTTATGAAGGGATATTATCAGCCCAGCAATGGAGATTATAAAAACAGCGACGCAGATCATTGGCTTTTACCTTTTTATCCTGACAAAGCTGCCAAGAATCATCAGTCATTTTTTAAAGTACCTACTGTTGTAATTCAAGCTATACCCAGCACCTATTCCACACACCATCTGCTATAATAATGAAATTAACAAGCAGAATATATAGAATCACTGCAAAGTGAAGTATTTTGCTATTAGGCCTTACATTCCACATGTGATATGAACTGAGAATGCACTGACTGGAAGTGGGCACTGACATCTTTCGAAGCAAACTTAAAGGTACCCAAGAGGTGGCTTGAACGTTTTTTTAAATTATTTTTCAATTATAGTACATTCCATGTCTAAAAGCGCTGTAACCCAAGGGTCCTTGTCCCAGATAATATCTTTAATTTCCCTGTTATTTGAAGACTGGCCTTAAAGTATCTGTGGTACAGTAGATTCGTATATCTCCACACAGCCTGAAGAACTTCAAAATATCTCCAAAATAGACATTGCACATCAACCTGCATTGTTGAAACCTCAAGACTCGTCACCAGCATGAATGGACTTACCTTTTTTTTTTTTTTTTTTAAACCAATGGACTTACCAATGGACTTTAGAGGGTGTGTGCTGCTGATATTCATAGCTGTGAGCCTGAATAATGCTTCTGGAAAGCCTGGCAGGTGTTACATCAGTGGGTGGTTGGGTCTGGGATGCTTGTGCTGACAGCTACCCACTGGCCCTAGAGAACCACTGGCTCGATGCAGTGTGAACTGCATCGGCCCATTCCATCGAGAACATTCAGCTCCTGGAGTCTCTGCTGTCCTGAGTTGTGGGACTGCAATCATTTTGAATCTGGTTCCTCAACTTTACTCCAACCATGGCTAGTAAAAATTAGTATGGCCCGTTTCTTTGAATGCCATGGCGTTCATGAAAGGCAAAGTGAAAGGAGGTTCATTGATATTTTAATGTAGCATGAACTGAAAAAAAAACAACAGACCAGTTCATTTACAAATTAATGTAGTTTTAAATGAAGTTATTACTGCTGATGTTTCTATTAAGAAAATATATTTTGATTTAAATGTTCTCCATTCCTAACCATCAACAATCTTTGAAGGCAGCGATAAAGTCAAACGGTCCTTTAGGGTGATCCACGAGTGACGTGTGGTTTCTACTGTCTCGTGTCGTAGTTGGCACTCATGAACCATTTCATGAGTGGTACAATCATGGAGCCAGTAGAACTGCTCATAGCTCCAGACACTTGGGTTCAATCCCGACTTCAGATGCTGTCTGTGAGGAGTTGGCATATTTTCTTTGTGATGGTATGAAGTTTCCTCCCACATTCCAAAGACCTGCCAGTGGTCAGGTTCATTGGCTGCTGTAACCTGCCCCAGTCTGTATTTGAGTGCTCAAATCTTGGAGAAGATAATGAGAATGTGGGAGAATTTTAAAAAGTAGGATGAGTGCAAATGGGTGTTTGATGATTGATGTGGACTCATTGAGACAAATATTTCTGTGCAGTATCTCTCCATAACTGTGATTCTATGACTTCATTTCACGAAGGACTATAAAAAAGGATACCAGGACTAGCTGGAGAAATGCTCATCTGCACAGAGCTACCAGTGACTGATGTAGTATAGAGCAAATGCAAAATGCAAATCGTATTCAACTTTGAGTTGCCAAATGTAGTTATCATCTTCTGCATAAAAGTCAGGGGGACTTAATCATCTATCTATTGAAGTCAACTCAGTGACTCCTGTTACTTGAGTCTCAATAAAGGGACCTAACCCAAAGCATTGACCATTTCTGCTCATGGATTCTGGCTGATCTGCTGAGTTCTTCCAGCATCATATTGTTGGCTCACTGTAAGGAAATGCTTCTTTTATGATTGAAGTAACATTCACATGATGGCACGTTAAGATGGAAGCCAGGTTTTGTTCAGCATTCTGAAGTTGGAGAGGTTCAGTCTGGAGCTGAACACCATCTGATGGAAGAGCTTAGTGGGTTGAGCAGTATCAGTTGGAGAACAAGATTGGGTGATGATTCAAGCTGTGACCCTTTATTGAGTCAGTTAAATGTAGTGAAGAAGTCATTGTAAAGCAGACAAGGTGGGATTGATGGACCAAGTAGAGAAGAAAACATAATGCACAGAGGCAGAAGATTGGCAGATGCCAGACAAAGGCAAGACATGCAAATGGGTCAGGGTAGAGGACAAATACAGGGTGGAGTGGTTGATGAGACAAGAAGAACTGTTAAAGCATTCTGGCCTGCAGCATAGATATTTTCTTCTTCAATGGATTTGTTCGACCCATGACATGGTTACCAAACAGTTCTGGAGTATGTTTTTATTTGGCTGGGAATCACAGAATTAAATCCTTCCAAGGGTTCAGCAGTATGGATGTTATTTTTTTCAAGCCATGTAAACTTCTCAGCAATGCTTCTCAGCAAAGATCCCTAATGTTCATTAAGGATTTGAATGAATGATTCTCGGTGTGCTGTGAAATCTTCCTCAAAACAACTGCTGATAAATAAGCAGGTCTCTGTTGGGCACCTCAATAAAATAAACCAAGGAGACTAACTGAATTTGAGGTTGAGGATCATGCTGTGTTAGTTGCAGCCGAATACTTAGTCTCTCTGTGGATGCTGGCCAATTGCCATGGAAGTTTTGTGCAAGCTTGTTGCTGACAAAGGCTTTCATAAATGAGAGTGGACTGGAGTCAGGTACACTCAGCATGAGATTTGGCCAGTTGAATACAGAGGGCAGGAAATGTGAGGATGATCTGAGATTTCCACACATTATTTCCCTGGCCTGAGACAATCTCCAGGCATTGAATTGTTCCTGACAGAATATCCATTGATGGCTTATTTTCAGTGCCACATCCAGTGCTGCCTCAATCACCAACAATCTGGATGCAGCTTTGAAGTCACTGTCCTCTTCCTCCTTCTGTCCTACAGGCAGTCCCCATTATATGTATGAGTTCCATTCCTTTAGTCTGTCTTTAAGTCAAATTTGCAGCTTAGTCAGAACAGGTTCTTATTTAGCATCAGTTAAATGTTAGTCTAATGTTATAATATATATTTTAACTTTTTATGAAAAAATAAAAAAAGATCATGATTAAAAGTTAAGACTTACTCTTGTTCTATTGATGTCTTGCACACTGGAAGGGGCATTCGTGAGGTAACATTCTGCACACGTGCAAATTGGGGAACGATTTGTTTGTAAGTATGTCCGTAAGTCGGGGACTGGCTGTACTACACATCCTACCTTCTGGTTATTCTGACAGCGCTGGTAGAGAGCCTGCATCTTCATCTAAAGTCATCAACTATTTTTGATAACTCAACAATATCAATCAAATCAGTAAGGCATGACCTGCCCCTCATAAAATCATGTTATCTGTTCATCACCTGATCATGGCTTTCCAAAGATGCAGAAATCTTCTCCAAGGTATCCTTTTCAATAGTTTCCCTGTAATTGACACTTACTGGTTTAGAATTTTCTAGATTTTCCTTTCTGTCCTTTTTTTGCCTCTTGAACAAAGGTACAGCATTATCCACTCTCCAGTTGTCTGGACCTCTCCTATCACCAGTGAGGATGCAAAGATCTTTGTCAAAACCTCACCAATATCTTCACTTGCATCTTTCAATAACTGAGGAGTCATCCCATTAGGTCTAGGATATTGATTCACAACCTTTTTTCCCCTCTTACATACCACCTTAACTAATTCTTTATTAACTACAGAGCACCTAAGTTAAGGTGATATGTGAGTGGTTAACAAAGGTTGAGAACCACTGGTCTTGGATGTCCAGCTTAATTCTTCTCAGAAGACCCAACAACACCTCTTTCTTGATCTCAAAATGCCCAAAGTATGACCATTCACCACATGGTTCTTCACACTGTCCACACCCTTCTCCTTCATAAATTCTGTACTAATGCAACATGCTCATTTAATATGTTAACCACTGACTCCAAGTATACATTTCCTTCTTTGTCCATGAGTGGTCTTCTCTTCTTCCTTGTCATCCTCTTGTTTTTAATGCAAGCATAAAATGCCTTGGGATGCTCTTTAATCCTGCCTATAAAAGGCATTCCATGACCTCTTTTGGTCTTCCTACTCTCCTGCTTGAGTTCTTTTCAGCAATCTTTATATTCCTCTAGGGTCCTGTCTGATTGAACCTTCTTGAACTTTGCAGATGCCTCTTTTTCATTTCAACGAAATTCATGATCTCTCTCCTCATGCAAGGTGTTTTTTCTTCCTTGCTGTGTCTTTCTTTCACATTGGAAGATGCCAGTGCTGGACTCCAAATGGTCCTTTCTTGTTGCCATGCCAGTTGTGGGTTTACCTAATAACAGCTCCCAGTTTACTGTCCCCAGCTCCTGTCTATTCCTGTCATAAATTTCCCACCCAAAATTAATATTTTTCTATAAGATTGAAGCTTGTCCATAATTACCTTGAAACTTGAGGAATAGTAATCACTATTCCCAAAACGTTCCTGGCCTCATTTGCCAGTGCTGGCATGGCATGCCCCTGTCCCCCTTCCAGGTTACACTAATTCAGTGGTTCTCAACCTATTTCTTTCCACTCACATACCACTTTAAGTAATTCTTATACCATTGGTACTCTGTGCAAGGGATTGCTCCAGGTGGTATGTGGGTGGGAAGGGAAGGTTGAGAATCACTGCTCTAGACCCAATTGCTACTGAAATATTTTGCATGAGAAAAATTGCCATTGGCCCATTTCCTTTGGAGTTAGGAAACCGTGCACATATCGAGTCAATTAAATACAATTAAAATAGTAGTTTTGAAACCTTTTCTTTCCACCCACATACCACCTTAAGCAATCCCTTACTAATCACAGATCACCTATGGCATAGGGAATACTTAAAGTGGTATGTTAGTGGAAAAAAAAGGTTGAGAACCACTGCTCTATCTACATGGTGCTTCAAGAATCTTGGATGTACTTAGCAAATTCTGCCATCTAAGCCTCTGGAACAAAGGATGCCCAAGACAATAATGATATAATTAAAGTTTCCCATTGTGACATTCCCGTTGCTTTTGAAATTTTTCACACTCTGCTGACATATCCTATTGCTCCACCTCCTGGGGGCTACTGAGAGGACTATAGTGTAGGCTTGTTAGAGTGATTGCACCTTATTTATGGTCTCTACGCATACTGCCTCATCGATAACCGTCATATTCTCTGAGTGCAACTATGACATTCTCGCTGATCAGCAATGATATGCTTCCACTTCTTTTACTTCCTTTTCTATTCCTTCTAAAACAATGAAACCCAGGAACATTGAGCTCCCAATTCTGTCCGTCGTGTAGCCAGATGTCTGTGGTGATGCCAATATCGTAATGTTAAGTACTGATTGAGGCTCTACATTCCTCTATCTCACTGACAATACTCCTTGTATTAATATAAACATTTCAGCCACTCAATATTTTTGTGACCATTCACCCATTCCTTCCTTTCAGATGCTGCTATCCCCTCAACTTAATTTACTTCCCCTGCTGCTCGGCCTCCTTCCCTCTAGCCAATCCAGTTTAAATGCTCCCAAGTAGAACTAGAAAACTTTGCAAAGATCTTGATCCACCTCCAGTTCAGTTGTAATCTCAGATTAGATGCCAGTTGTTGTCATGTAATAAAAAAGTAAAATTGCCTTTAGTCAGCCATAAGGCAGACAACAATTCACCATTAGCATTGCCCGTGCCCCTTACAGTCAGAGAAAGAGAAGTAAAAGAGATTCCCCCTGAGTCGTCGAGTGCTCGTGGATTTACCTCCAGCACTCCCACACAAGACTCCAGTTCAGTTCATACTACCAGCAACCCGAGCCCAGATCCAAACCTCTGACTCGATGAGGAAGCCTTCAGCATTCAAGGCCCTATGGGTGCCTTTCTTGCCCTCAGCACCCTTTCAAAACCTATTTCTGATACCTGGTTCTCATACCTGTTCCACAGCCTGATGTGAGTCCTCTGACCTCAAGACACAAGCAGCCTGCAAGTCTCCAACAGGTTACCGCTTGTGTGTGTCCAGCCACGGATCCCTTTGCTGGTCTGCCACCAGGGTCACCATCCTTAGGCTCATCACCTATGCTTCCCTGCACCAGTCAGCTGCTTCCCAAGAGTCTGCAACCCCTTGAGGCCATTACCAAACACAGGCACCGCCATCTTAGGCCCAGATCCTGTGGTCGCAGGATTTTAAATAAAGTTCTTTTGACTCATTTAACAGGCCATTTAGAGCCATGGGCAGTGTGGTATGACCCCACAGAGGAGCTCTGTGCCTCTACTTTCCACTTTTCCTGGGTCTACTCCCAACAGCAGTGCTGCGATTACTGTATTTCTTGTACAATCCCACCATCCCTGGAAAAGAACCCAATGATCCCAATATCTGAATCTCTCCCTCCTGCACCAGCTGCAAAGCCACTCATTAAACTGCACTGTCTTCCTGCCTCACTAACGTGGGCCACAGAGGGTAATCCTGACATGACAATTCTTGCTTTTTAATTGACTTAACTCATTCTGTTGGGCCACATTCCCCTTCCTATTGATGTCATTCATATCAATATGGACAACCGGCTAGAGCTGGATTCCTGGGATTCCTTCTAAGAATGTCCCGTACCCACTCTGAGACATCCAGGATCCTAGCGATACCCTAGAACACACATGTCAAACTCTGGCCCGTGGGCCAAATTTGGCCCGCGATATAATTATATTTGGCCCACAAGATCATATTAAATATATATTAGAGTTGGCCCGCTGGCCGCCGCGCCAGTATAGTGCATGCACACTGAAGGTGAAAATGAAGACGCCGGAGGTGTGGAGGGATCTCAGAGTCCCGAATCCCGGGTATCGGAGCGCCGCACTCAGCCCGCCCAGCTCCCGGACACACAGACGCGGCTGGAGTTGGGGACCATTCTCGCTGGGTCTGCGCTTCAGCGGCGACGCCGAACCGGACATCTCGTTGGCGATGCCTTCCCCCTCGCTCCGTGCGCGGCGGACCCTGCCTCCCGCTCCTTTTGTTGGAGACGAGCCCGGCACCGTGAGATCGCAGTTTAATCCCTCTCCAACCATGGGAGGGGGGTGGGAGCAATGCGCTCTTCTTAGCCAATTCCTCCACCGCCCCGGACGCCGGCGTTTCAACGGGGGGTTCGGGTGCCTTTGTCAGGCGACCGACCTGTTGGTCCAAGACAAGGGGAGAGCGTACAAACTCCACACAGACAGCATCTGAACTCGGGTGAACATGGAGCTGCGACCCCACATTCCACATCAGGACTGTGTGTAAGATTGGGAGCAGTGAGACGGAAGCTTATTTTGTTCCTGTGATTTAAGCCTTTCTTGGGGTGGGGGGGGGTCTTTCTCTGACCACTTGCCTAACAATTAACCTAATCAGATGTGGAGTTACCACAATACAACATTTCTCAACCTTTTTCTTTCCACTCGCGTCCCTGTGCCATTGGTGCTCTGTGATTAGTAAGGGATTGCTTAAGGTGGTCTGTGGGTGGGAAGAAAAAGTTTGAAGACCACTGCTTTAATCATCCCTCATTGACTCGTCATGTGCACGGTTTCAGAACGCTAAAGGAAATGGGCCAATGACAATGAAAGAGTTTATCCAAAACTATTATTAAACATTTATTTTAATAAGAAAAAGTTTAACATTACATACGTTGAAAGAAGAGAAAACATGCAGATGTTGTTGAAAATTTTCAATAAATATTTAGTTCGGCCCTCGACTTAGTCCAAGATTTTAATTTTGGCCCTCTGTGAATTTGAGTTTGATACCCCTGCCCTAGAATATCTCTCGCAGCCACAAAAATGCAGTGCCCATGGTCATGGAGTTTCCTGCCAGCATTTCTCTACCTTTCCACCCCTTCTGTGCTTCAAAGCCAATCCTAATTCCAATCATGTCCATTGCTGCTGCTACTGCTAGGTCTTTACCACCCCCCCCCCCCCCCCACCTTCATTCCCCTGAAGAGTATCCAAAGGGGTACACATTGTTGAGGGCACAGGGAACTACATGACCTGCCTTCTCCATTTACACTTCTTTGTGGTCACCCAACTGGCCACAGCCTGAACATTGGGTGTGGCCACTTAACTATAGCTGCACTTGCAATGCCTCTGACCCTCAGAGGATGAATGCATCCAACTCCAGATATTCATTGAAGATGAAGATGTAGGTGGACTCACTTCCAACAGACGTGGTCCTCAGAATGCAAGAAGTCTCCCTGATGTCTTACATCTTGCAGAAGCAAGGCTCACAATCCCAATGCAATGAGATAAGGTGCACTGTCTAAAAAATTGAAAGCCAACTCATTGTTTAAATTCTGCTTTTAATTTTCATCCAGATTAAATTCTAAAATCAGCTCTCCACTTCTCAATCAGATTGAAACTCATCCTAAATATTAACTGCTGAATGGTGGCAGAACAATGTTTTGTGTTAAACTCCTTTGGCCTTTTCTTTTGCTCTTCTGTGAATTTGCCATAGATTGTCTTCTATAAAACCTAAGTAATCTAAGCTCTGTAAATCTGTCCAGACCTTGTGCAAGTCTTGCATATACAGACAATGATGAACAACATGTGTCACAACAAGCTTTTTTCACATAAATTTAAGTCGACATAATGAAAACCATCTTAACATTTGCAATTATGTAATTTCAGCTCTTTTTTAAAATTTTTGTCTGCAATTCTTTGGGAACCAGAATGAGTAGAGAGTCATTCAGGTTGAGAGTGAATTACATTTATTTTCAGTTACAATTAAATATCCTGTTCTGGCAGATTTTATTGAGCATTTTATATCATTTGAAAAATTTGGCAGACATATTGATCACTAGCTATGGACCAAATTATGTATGACCTGCAATAATTATCTAAAGATTGCATTGGAAACAACTGTTAAATATTTTTAATGTGAATTTTATGGCAGTTTTTACTTGCATTACTGATTTTAAGCAGATTAAATGTAAAAAATTAGCCCTTGTAGTGAAAACTGAACAGACAGCAGCTGCACAAAACAAATCTGGTAACAAGATTTTCTTTGGGCTTATTCATCCTCATTATATTTTCACCTCTAGTTTTAATATATTTATCAGAAATAATAGTTATAAAATTGCAAGAAACATCTGATCTAAATTCTGCATTGCTCTATAGAGCTCAGTACCAAGGATCTAAGTAAATTGTCATTGGATGCACTCATACAATATGAGAAGACCCCGGAAAATATCAATAATTTTTCAAATGTCAGGAGGCACCTCTAAGTGAGGGAGAAATTGGTAATGAAATCTGTACTGTTTCCTGTACAATCAGCCAGCTGAAGGGAAGAGTGTATGAAATAAATATACTTCAAATCTAGGTACTGAGCTCCTAGACTCCAGGATAACAGTGATCTCTTCACTTCAGTGCTTATTAAAATTATGGGCAGCCTACAATAGACATTGAAAGAAGTTTCTGCAAAATCCTTCAAATCAACTGCAGCTCCTTACAAACCAAGTTAGGCAACAGGAGCTGGAATTGATAAACTCCAGATCATTTGGGAGGCAGATGGTGTGATAGACAGGAGATACAGGGATGTGTCACCTCAAGGATTGCTGGAGGAAAGTAGGTGGATTACAGGTAGGAGAGGGAAAGGGAACCGACAATCAGTGCAGGGAATCCCTGCAGCCATCCCTCCTCAATAACAAGTATATAATTTTGGATACTGTTGGGGGGGGATTACCTACCGGGCACAACCAATGGCATTCAATTCTCTGGCATGGAATCTTGTCTTGTGGCTAAGAAGAGAAGGGACGAGCTGTAGTGATAGGGGATTCCAAAGTTCGGGATGAGGTTCCATGGAAGAATCGAGTATCCCAGATGATATGTTGCCTCCCTGGTGCAAGATATCTCAGATTGAGTTCACACCAGGAGAGAAGGTGAGCAGCCAGATGTCATGTCCCATGTAGGGACCAAGGACATGGGTAGGAAGGATGAGAATGTCCTGCAAGGAGAGATCAAGGAGTTAGGTGATAGGTTGAAGGACAGGACCTCCAGGATTGAGATCTTAGGATTGATAGTCATGCCACATGCTAGAGATGTTAGAAATTGGAGGAAAAACACATGGCTAGAGACATGGAGCAGGAGGGAGAGCTTTAAGTTTTGAGGTAACTGGACTCTCTTGCAGGGAAGGTGGGACTTGTCCGACGGGACAGTTTGTACGTGAATTGGAGAAGGACTAATAAGCTTGTGGAAAGGTTTGTTCATGCTGCTCCAGGGGATTTATACTAGATTTGTAGGGGGATGGGAACCAGAGTGCCAGAGTAGATAGGGGAGTGGAGAGGGAAAAAAATTAGTGAAAATTGCATGTAATGTCAGAAGCCAAAGCATTGTAAGTGATGGCAATTTCTCAGGTGCATCTATTTCAATGCAAGAAGTATTGTGGGAAAGACAGACAAGCTTACAGCATAGTTTGACATGTAGAATTATGACATTGTGGCCATCAGTGAAACTTGGTTGCTGAAGGGGCAGGACTGACAGCCCAATGTTCCAGGCTTCCCTTGTTTCAGATACAATAGAACTAGGGGATGAAAAGGGGGAGGATTAACATTGCTCATCAGGGAAAATATCACAGCTGTGCTGAGGCAGGACACACCAGATGGCTCGTATACTGAGGCTATATGGATGGAACTGATGAACGGGAAAGGTATGACAGCACTTATAGAGTTGTATTAGACCCAACAGTCATTGAAAACTCAGGGAGCAAATCTGTAGAGAGATAGACAAATGTAGCAGGAAACATGAAGTTTTGGTAGAAGGAAATGAGACAGAACAGAAACACTTGGAGTCCAGTGATCATAATGCAAAATATTTCAAGTTAATTATGGATAAGGATAGGTCTGGGCCTCAGGTTGGAGTTCTCAACTGGAGAAAGCCCATTTTTGAGAAAATGTGGAAGGATTGAGAATGCATGGATTGGGATCATTCATTTTCTGACAAGGATGTGCTAAGTAAGTGGAGGACTTTCAAAGGTGAAATTTTGAGAGTAAATAGTTTGTATTCTCCTGTCAGGATTAAAAGCAAAGTTAACAGGCATAGGGAGCCTTGTTTTTCAAGGAAGATTGGGGATTTGTTTTGGAAGGACCTCAACCAGCCGGAAAAATGGGCTGAAAAATTACATGGAATTTAATGCGGACAAGTGTGAGGTGTTGCATTTTTGGAAGAACAAACCAAGAAAGGACATACACAGAAAGTGCAGTAGAACAGAGAGATCTGGGAATACAAATACATAATTCCTTGAATGTTGTGTCACAGGCAGATGGTTTTGAAAGGTGCTTTGGCATATTGGCCTTCATAAATCCAAGTATTGAGTACAGGATTCTGGGTATGTATGAATGTGTTTAGTAGCAGCCAAATTCAGGTGAAGGGGTTCAAAAGATCAAACCATTGCACTGATTGGGTCCTTCTTTGTTTTCAGCAGATGCAAGTGAAATGGACAATCAGAGGAGTCTGGATATCAAAATAGAATGGAAAATTGCCTTTCAACAGGAAATAATCCCAAAGACAACTTTAATTATGCACAACTTTAATTAAAGCAAGTGAAGATGTTCTTATGGAAATTTGCACTATTTTTATGGATGCTTGGAAGAAGATCGAAGAAGCAGTTGATGCAGCCTTAAATGTACAAGCAGAGCCTACAGACAACCAAGAGTGAGCAATTTCAGAGCTCAGAGAAAGCACTTGTTCTGTGTTCAGTCCAATTATTGAACAGTGTGTGGAAAGTGCCTTTAGCAATGACAGCTGTGGAGTAATACTATAGAGGAACAATTTATTGATAGGAATATCACTGCCAGTTGTCGGCTGCTCTGCCACCTTACAGAAGCAGTGAGAGATACAGCCTCAAATAACAATGCATTGTGATGACTACAGCAGAAGGCACAGTGGCATTGATGAGGAACACTCGAGAGTTAGGGACTAATGTCAATTCCAGTGTGTCTCATCTCCATTTAGATTATAACGAGCAGCAATGTAGTACAGCTCATTGAGTTACAGCCTCATAGCTCCAGCGTCCCAGCTTCAGTCCTGGCATCCAGTGCTGAGGGCATGGAGTTTGCACATTTTTCCCATGACCAAATGTTTCCCCCCCCCCATGCTCTGGTTTTCTCCCACATCTAAGAAACGTGCAGGATGGGAGGTGAATGAATCACTGAAAAATTGTCATAATTGTGTGGGTGAGGAGGAAATTAATGGGATAATAAGGTGAGTATGAGCTTATCAAATGTGCTGAAATGGTCTCTGTGTCATAAGGAAAAGATGGTGCCAACTGAAACTGGTTCTTCAGAAAGAAACATGAACTAGCAAGTTATTAGGCAAAAACACAATGAGAAGTATTAAAGGCAACATTTGTGGGGGAAAAAAAAAAGAAACAGATTTAATGATTCAAGTAACAACTCTTGATAGGTTCTATTTCATATTTCCAGCATCTGGATTTTAATTTTGTTTTATTTTCTATCTTCAACTTGTTTTTCTTGATTGTCACTCTTGTTCCATTGGAAGATCTTTAGTCACCAGCTGAGTTCAACACTCAAAAGAATGATTCATCAGCATTTTAGGTCAGTTGAATAGGGCAGCAAATACAATATCTAGCCCAGTGGTTCTCAACCTTTTTCTTTCCACTCACAGACCACTTTAAGTATTCTCTATGCCATCAGTGGTCTGTGATTAGTAAGGGATTGCTTAAAGTGGTATGTGGGTCCACTGCTTCAATCGTACCTAATTGACTCGTTATGTGCATGCACGGTTTCATAACTCCAAAGGAAATGGTCCAAAGACAATATTTCTCAAACAAAATATTTCAATAACAATTGAGTCTGGAGCAGTGATTCTCAACCTTCCTCTCCCACTCACATCCCACCTTAAGCAATCCCTTCCCTATCACGGAGCACCGATGGCCAGATTGTAAATGACAAAAAAAATATCTTACTCGAATATAAAGTCTGCCTGATTTGCACCAATGAATAGGGCCAATAAGAGTACATATAAGATTAGATGAACAGTTGCTATAAATTTCAATTCCCATCAATTTAATTCAGGAATTGTGTTCTGTTCAAAAATTGAACAAGTTATGATATTGACCTTGCAGCATTTGCATCTTTTGTTTCTCCATGACACTAATTTGTGTGTGGGTAAAGCAAAAAAAAAATTGATTGCAACTCCTTTAAATCTTGTCGAATTCTATTTTAAGGAAGATGTTGATTTCACCTTTAACACTCGCTTTCCATATAATTATAACCACATCGATAAGTGCAGAGCAGGCCAAATCTCAGACAAGCTGCAATCATGACCATTTTCAAAAAGTCAGGAAGTTTGATTGCTGTAATCACAGAGGAAATTTTCTTCTGTTTGCCACAAGGAAAAGGCACTGCATGAGCCCTCCTTCTAAGGCCTTCTCCCAGTGACTGAAGAACTTCTTTCAGAGTTACAGTGAGGAACCCAACATTGTGGGAAAAATGGGCGTGACGTGTGCACATAATGCTTGCACGTCTGCAGGCTTGGTTGAATTCCAAATTATTATTGACTGCTCAACATCTGATAAAAAAATCTTTCATCAACCTTTCTCTGCCACACCATACCATCCCAGCAATTAAAGACTCATAGTCAGGTTACTTATAACAATCTTGGCTCAAGAAAATGCAACATCTCTAATGCAGCTGTATAAACATTGGACACCTGAAGGGGTAAAAAAGTAAGTACCAAGATCTTAAGTTTGTCATCAAAATAATGGTCTACAGAGCATTGGCAATTCCCTCCCTTCTTTGTGAAAATTTAGGTAGTTCAATAAACAGAAAGGTGTGGCCAATGAGACCTCCATAAACTCAACCAAATCCATGGCAGGATAGAAAAACTGTTGTCAGCATCTTTTGCCAGAAGAACACGTATAGTACCAAAAGGCACGTCTGAGTCATGTCTTCTACATGTTAAACTTCCCAAACATACATCTACTGCAAGCTTCAGGACAGTAACTGAAGTGCCAGTTGATGAAGTAGACAAAGACGATGTGGTCAAACAATAATCATGGCTTTTATTAGCAGAAACTCATGATACAATAATGAAAGACAATAGGTGCCTACACAGTTATGCACAAGTGGAGTGTCCTTAACAGTAGAGATAATGCACAGCCAATGTTAGTACAGCAAGGCTCGGCAGAGGGGAGACAGGCAACTTGGCAGACATTCACCACAGTAATAAGTTTCAAGAAGATGGAGCCTCCTTGAAAATATAAAATCTCATGGTAAGAGATTGAGAATTCCAAATGGTATGCTGCCTCCCAGGTGTCCAGGATGACTCAGATCAAGTTTGCAGCCATCTCAAGAAGGAGGGTGAGTAGCCTGTCTCATTCCCTAATAGGAGATGCAATATTGTTCTCTCTCTCTCTCTTGAGTTGGTACATCTATATATTGATTTGGAAAACTTTAACTTATTTGACAAACTCTAACCCATCCACCCTTTTAACAGTATTACAGGGACCAATGATGTGGGTGAGAAAGGTGATGAGGTCCTGCAAAGAGTTCAGGAGTGAGGTGTTAAGTTGAAGGACTGGACCGCCAGGGTTGCTTCCCATGCCCCATGCAAGTGAGATTAGACATAGGAAGATAAAACAGTTTAATACTTGGTTAATGAGATGATACAGGAGAGAGAGAGAGAGCTTCAGATTTCTGGATCATTGAGCTCTCTTCCAAAGAAGGTAGGATCTGTACTGGCAGGGCTGTTTGCATCTGAACTGGCAAGGGCTAATATCCTTGAAGAAAGTTGGTTAGTGCCACTCCAAGAGGGTTTAAAATAGATTTGCAGGGGGATGGGAAGCAGAGAGCTAGAGCAGAAAGGGAGGTGAAGGTGTAAAGATTATGTTAACACTGCATACAAAGATGAGATACAAAGGGTTGTGCATGGTGGGAAAAATAGTCCTAGAGGTGTATCTATTTCAATGCAAGGAGTATTGTAGGAAAGGCAGATGAGCTTAGAGCCTGGATTGGCACATGGATTGGCTTGAGGAGTGTGAAAAATGCAAAACAGAATACTTAAAAGAAATTAAACTGTGCAGATAGCCAGCACATTTTTCCCAGGGTGAGGGTACAAGATCAGGAGAGGAAAATTTATGTATTTTTTATTTAAATTTAATGTTTTAAAAATTTTAGATATACAACAAAGTAACAGGCTCTTTTGGCCCAGGAGTCCGTGCCACTCAATTGACCTACAACACCAATACATTTCAGAACAGTGCGAGGAAATTGGAGCACCCGGAGGAAACTCACACAGCCATGGCGAGAACATACAAACTCCTTACAGAGAGCATGGAATTCAATCCTGGTCCTGGTTTCTGGCGTTGTAATGGAGCTGTGCTAACTGCTGAGCTAGTCGTGCAGCCTAGGGGAGATATTAGGGGTAGGTGTTTTTTTACAGTAGTGGGTGCCTGGATTACATTGCCGGGGGTGGTGATGGAACCGGGTGCAATAGGGATATTTGAAAGACTCTTAGAAAGGCACATGGATGCAGTAAACAGAGGATTATGGGTGTAAGGTAGGGAATGTTTATTGAGTAGGTTTATATAGGTCAGCACAACATTGAGGGCTGAAGAGCCTGTACTGTGCTGTTATGTTCTATGATTTAAATCAGGAGGGCAAAAAGAGAACATGAGATTATTTTGGCTGTGAAGGTAAGGGAAAATCTTAAGGCCTTGACAAGTATATTAAGGGATCAAAATTCTTGAAGATCAGATGGTCAGCTATGTATGAAGCTAAAGAGATGGGAGATATTTTGAATGTTTTTTTTTAAATCTACATTTACTCAGTAAACCAGCAGAGTCTCTTTGGAAGTGAGACAAAGAAGCAGTGAAGTCATGGAACCTATACAGATTAATGTAGGGAAGGAACTTGCTGTCTTAATGGAAATAAGGGTGGAATAAATCCCCAGAGCCTGTCAAGGTACGCTCTCAGACTTTTTTGCAGACGAGTGTAGAAATTTCTGAGGCAATCACAGTTATATTTCACATGTCCTTAGCCAAGAGTGATGTGATTAGAGAGTGGGTCATGTTTTTTCCATTGTTTAAATAAAGGCTATCAAATAATCTGGAAATTAAATGATGGTGGGCCTGACATCAGTAGTGGGAAAGTTACTGGAAACTGTTTTTAAGAGATTGGATGTACTAGTATGAGGATATGCACATACTGATCAGGAATTGTCAAAATGGACTTGTGTTTTTGAATTTATTTCTGATGTTATGGATTCTGGACAGCTTTATTTTTGGACCAGGGACAGGATGGAATATGCAGCAGGAAAGAGAGGAGTGCACGGCATGGGAAGCGCTGAAGCAGCATGCTGAGAAGGCAAACAGCTGCTTGAAGCATGACAACCACGTGCTGAGAGAATTAACAACTGACAGGAGCATGAGAGCCCTGCGCTGAAGCCGATGGTCTCGTGGAGAGCATGCACATTGTTGTCAACCCTTCTCCGCCAATCAGGAGAGATGAAGGCATGTGCTTAGGCAGTTGAAGAGCCCGGGGCACTGAGTTTGAATTGTCAGAAAGACGACAGTTAGTTGGACGGCAGCTGGTCAGACGGTCAGTTAGTGTGTTCGTGCCCGGCTGCTTCACCAGGCAAGAGGCGGAGTTGCTTCATTCATAGATGCCAGCACTGCCGTGAGGAACTCTCTGCCAGTGTACTCACCCAGCAGCTTCAGATAGAACAGTGGTTCTCAACCTTTTTCTCTCCACTCACATACTACTCACGTTCTCCATGCCATTGGTGCTCTGCGATTAGTAAGGGATTGCTTAAGGTGGTGTGTGGGTGGGAAGAAAAAAGTTGAAAACCACTCTTTTAATCGTACCAAATTGACTCATTATGTGCATGGTTTCATCTTTCTTTGGCTTGGCTTCGCGGACGAAGATTTATGGAGGGGGTAAAAAGTCCACGTCAGCTGCAGGCTCGTTTGTGGCTGACCAGTCCGATGCGGGACAGGCAGACACGATTGCAGCGGTTGCAAGGGAAAATTGGTTGGTTGGGGTTGGGTGTTGGGTTTTTCCTCCTTTGCCTTTTGTTAGTGAGGTGGGCTCTGCGGTCTTCTTCAAAGGAGGCTGCTGCCCGCCAAACTGTGAGGCGCCAAGATGCACGGTTTGAGGCGTTATCAGCCCACTGGCGGTGGTCAATGTGGCAGGCACCAAGAGATTTCTTTAGGCAGTCCTTGTACCTTTTCTTTGGTGCACCTCTGTCACGGTGGCCAGTGGAGAGCTCGCCATATAATACGATCTTGGGAAGGCGATGGTCCTCCATTCTGGAGACGTGACCCATCCAGCGCAGCTGGATCTTCAGCAGCGTGGACTCGATGCTGTCGACCTCTGCCATCTCGAGTACCTCGACGTTAGGGGTGTGAGCGCTCCAATGGATGTTGAGGATGGAGCGGAGACAACGCTGGTGGAAGCGTTCTAGGAGCCGTAGGTGGTGCCGGTAGAGGACCCATGATTCGGAGCCGAACAGGAGTGTGGGTATGACAACGGCTCTGTATACGCTTATCTTTGTGAGAGATAAGCATGGTTTCATAACGCCAAAGGAAATGGGCCAAGTACAATTTTTCTCAAGCAAAATATTTCAGTAACAATTGGGTCTAGAGCAGTGATTCTCAACCTTCCCTTCTCACTCACATCCCACCTGAAGGAATTCCTTACTAATCACAGAGCACCAGTGGCATAGGGATAGCTTCAGGTGGGATGTGAGTTGAAAGGAATAGGTTGGGAACCACTGAGTTAGGAGGCTGAGCTACTTTGTCTGCGGGTGCCAGCACTGTTGTCCTGACAGTAGTTTATGACACTCTGACTCCCAGATTGTGTGTGTGTGTGTGTGTGTGTGTGTGTGTGTGTGTGTGTGTGTGTGTGTGTGTGTGTGTGTGTGTGTGTGTGTGTGTGTGTGTGTGTGTGTGTGTTTGTGTGTGCCCGTGCATACGAACATGATTTGTGTTTCTCCAGTCTTTTTCAAGAGGATGACATGTGTGGCAGAAGTCTCTTGACAACCCAAGACAGGGTTTTTGAGGAGAAGGTCCATGTGACAGAAGGTCACTTTGCAACCCCAAAAAAAGGACAGTGGAGGTGCAGACCTAGTGTTAGTGAATAGGAGGTCACTGTGTGAAAATTCCCTTTGTAAAGAAATTAAAGGTGTCCTGTGTGCAACTAAACTAAGAAATTCATGCCTGGAGACCAGATTCCGTGGACTGTTCTTTTGACTGACGGACTTGATGCGACTGTCTTGAGGTTATGTTTTGGGAGCTTTTTGGGGGGGGGGGGAGCATTTTGGGCTTGGACTGTAATGGTCTGGGGGGGGGTTTATTCCACATACATGTTATGAATATCTGCTGTAGTATATAGTTGCCATAAAGGCTTACGTTTGGGTATTAAGTATATTGAGTTAATCCTATTATTATTAATAAACTGTTAATGTGTTCATGCATCTCTCAGTTGCTGCTGGTGAGGCGTAACACTGAAAAGGAGAAACAAGAGCAGGCATCATCCATCTACCTCTTGGATTCTGCTTTGCAATTCTTCAAGCTCATGGGTGATCTTTAGCTCAGATCCATTTTCCAACAATAACACAATGTCATTTGATTATTTTAATATCTAAATTTAGTTCTTACTTGACTTAATTTAACCAATGCTCATGACAGAATGACCAAATCACATCCATTGTCCAATGTGGTATATCAGATAAACTGAAACTAGCTTAGATTCAAAAGAAACCAACAGACCAAAAGCACTGAATATGCGTTGTTTGTTTGTTTGGGAGGAATCAAAATGTTATGATTAGTGTCCAAACAAAGTCTGCCCACATTTAAAAAAAATAACAAAGGTATGTACAGTAGTCAAGGAAGCTGGCACAAAATGAAGGAAGGCCATACTAATATTCAAACTCTTTTCCTAAGTCATTCATCAAAACCATAAATAGATGCTGCAATATGATATTGTGAGATTCAGCAGATCCAAAGCAGAGTTAGTGACTGACCGAGGTGATTGCTAAAGATCACTTGTGGGACTGGATGAGCAATTGTCACAAGGGAACTTTAGCAATTACCTTCGTCAATAGCCATCTTCTCTCCATCACAGTATCGTCCATCGTGATGTGATAATTTAGCTTCCTCCTAATAGTGATTTGCATGAAATACAAGTGCCACAGTCCTTCCAAAAATACCCCTGGTTGTGGCATTCCCTTTCTTGTTTGTGTTCTCAGCAGTCACCTGGACTATTAAATTATCAATGTTTTTGGGGTGATGCATCAAACAATTTAAAAATGTCCTGCTTCTTTGACTGAGCCCATGATTGGTTTAACACTATACTACTCCAATGACCTGCTCCCTTACTGCTTTCACGTTCACATCAGAGAAAACAAGGAATGGTTGCAGCACAGAAGAGAACTTGTGTAGTTGAGAGGGTGTGGTCCATAGATTTGAGTTTCAATTGAGCTCAGCTGACTGGAGAACCTCAGAGGAGGTTATCTTCTACCTTGTGACAAGGAGACTGCAAGGGGAAGGCTTTAAACCAGACTACTAAAAATTCTGGTCTCTTTTCTACAGCAAGGATGAAACTGCAATCAAAATTAAGAAAGTGGGCCTGCAGAAGTAGGAGGCAATGTTGATTATTAAATTTTCCCAAATATTTTTCAAGAAAAATTGAGATTAAGCTGACTGCGGCATATTTAGCTGTTATTAATATGAATTATTCAATAATATAATACAGCTGAATCACTCATATGTTTTCTCATCATACCAAATGATTCTCAGTCATCTTTTGCAAGGATTACACATTCAAAGTACAGAGTGCACATAAAAGTATACTGCTCTGTAATATTCATGAAGCTTTTGATGCAAGCATCATATAAGAGTGAGGTTGCATGTCTTTGGAGATTCACTTGTGAGCACCTTACTTTGGCATTATTTTAGAACCGGGCCTCCCTAAAACAACTCAAACCGATACCAAACCAACTGAAGAGACACTAAGATGATTTACTGAGAAGTTGGTGAATGAGATAAGTTTGAAGCAGGAGCAGAGCTAGTGAGGTTGATGAGGGTAATTGCTTGGCCTCAAGAGAATGGCAGAGAATGCTGGGGAAATTCAACAGGTCAAACAACAACTGTGGAAAGAGAAACAGTTGATATTTCAGGTCCAAGACTCTACTTCTGAATGGGGAAAAGGAAAGAGCAAGTTAAATGTTAAGGTTGCAGAGAAACTGGGGGAGGGTTTCACTTGCAGAACCTGCCCTTTTGGATTTGCAACAGGTGTCCTTTTAGCTTCTCCTTCAATGTAACTGTCAATATATGGGAATTTTAAATTATTTTGAAAGTACTTGATTGTTATAATCAAGGGCAATTTATATGTTTTTCACATTTTCTATATATAATTCCATGTTTTATTAATCAAGAGATTTAAAAAATAAAGAAAAAGAAACTCTACCTTCTTTAAATATAGGGAGCCATAGTGTATTTCCCATCAAGTAGTGATTTACTTGCTCTTCTTCCAGTCTCGTAGGCTACATTTGATATTCATAATGTGCTCAGCACTAAATGAGAGAAAGCAGAGACACATTTGGTGAACACTTTGTAGAGCACCTCCATTTGGTTGGCAATAGTTTTCTTTTGCTTCTGATTGCCTATCATTTTAATCCCATTCCCATTCTGCCTGTCTGTGACCTTCTACATTGTTACACTGAGGTACATCTTGCCTTCCATGTGTTTTTTTTTCAATTTTGAACATTTCCTACAACTCTCCTATTAGTAACACATAACAGAAACATAAACAAAGATGCATATCTGAATAGTTTAGTCGAGATCTAGCCCAGTGGCTCTCAACCTTTTTCTTTCCACTCACATACAACTTTAAGTATTCCCTATGCCGTAGGTGCTCTGTGATTAGTAAGGGATTGCTTAAGGTGGTATGTAGGTGGGAAGCAAAACTTTGAAAATCACTGTTTTAATCATACTTCATTGACTTGTTTTGTGCATGGTTTCATAACTCCAAAGGAAATGGGCCATTGACCATTTTTCTCAAATAAAATATTTCAGTAAAAATTGGGTCTAGAGCAGTGATTCTCAACCTTCCCTTCCCACTCACATACCATCTTAAGCAATCCCTTACTAATCACAGAGCACTGATGGCATAGGGATTACTTAAAGTGGTACGTGAGTGGAAAGAAAAAGGTTGAGAACTACTGATTTAGACCTTTTCTGAAATGGAATTTAATGGAATGAATTTTGGAGAGACTACAATGATCTGTTGCTACTACACTGAAGAATTAATATTATTGATAAAGATTGGATTTCTTGGTTGAATTTAAGGGAACAAAGATCATGTTCCACAGAAACACATGAAATCAAACAATTTTAGTGCACATTGGTGAAGATAAGAAAAAAATCTGATAAAACAGGTCGATTACTGACCATGAAATCTGTCTAAAATGAGAAGGGGAGTGCAATTTAAATAGTTGCAGAGGATTTGGCCCAATGGTAAAGAAAACTAACTGTCCCACATGGTCTATTGCTTTGTTGGTGTTAGAGTGAGGCACATAGTCGGCTAGATTGAAAGAATATTAAAAATGAACATGAGGATCTAGTTGTTTCCCATATTCAACTGCTTCTGAATTCCACTTTATCTTTACAGAATGTGTAACGTGAAGTGTCATATCTCACTGACAGAAACTATTGCCCTTAAAATTCTGTTTGTACTCAGCTTCCCAGGTGGTTCCAAAACAATGATTTCAAGAGAAACTCTGAAGCTGCCTTGCTGATCATGAATCATGAATATAAATGACCTGGATGAATGAGTAGACAAATGGGTCAGTAAATTTGCAGATCACATGAAAGTTGGAAGCATTGTAGATGGTGTAGACAATTGTGTACAAAGTATTTATATATTTATTTATTTATAGCATGGTGGAAACTGATTCTGGCCAAATAAACCCATGCCAGCCAATTACATCCAGGCTGACTGACAATCCCACTTGTTTCAGAAGGTGAGAGGAAACAGGAGCACCTGGGGAAAACTCACACAGGTCATTGGGAGAACGGACAAACTCCTTACAAACAGCACCGAGTATAGATGACACTTTCCAAGTTCTAGTATTTCCCAATTTCAAAACGTGTCATCTTCAAGGAAATGTGAGCAATGATATTCCAAATTATTATTCTACTAATCAAATAAACCAAAATTTGTAGATGAAGCTTTAAGCAGCTTTAATTCATTGATAAAATGAATAAACATTTTGCATAACTTGGCATTGAAATTTTTCACAATGATGAGGAAACAAAGCACATGATAAACGATATTCAATTCCAAATAGATATAAAAGAAATAAACAAAATAAGAAGAAATTAAGATGAATTCAAAGAAAAGTATCTCGATCTTACATCTCCTTCATAATTCTTCGAAGAACAATATGCAAACTCTTGGTCCACTTGGATATTATGACATATGATGTCATAGTAACTGTGGCAACACTACAAACAATCATTTTTTCTTAAAGGGATAGGCAAAAATTAACAAAAGAAACAAAAACAAGGCTTTAACCTTTACACCAGATATGAACTCAGGATACTGGCGCTGTAATAGCGTCACACTAATCGCTACACTAACTGTGTCCTTGTTGTAGGTTACAACAGGATACAGACAGGATATAGAGTTTGGCAGAAAAGTGGCAGATGGAGTTCAATCCAGATAAATGTGAAATGATGCATTTTGGAAGGTAGAACTTGAAGGCACAGAATGTGCTTAATGGCAGGATTCTTAACAGTGTAGAAAAATAAGAGGGACTTTGAAGTCCAAATCCATTGATCTCTCAAGGGTGCTGCACAGGTTGATCGGGTCATTAAGGCTTATGGTATGCTGAACTTCATGAGTCAGGAGATTGTGTTCAAAAGTCATGAGGTAAACTTGCATCTCTATAAAACTCTGATTAGACCATACTGGAATATTGTGTTTAGTCCTGGTCACCTCATTAATGGAAGGACATGGAAGCTTTGCAGAGAGTACAAAAGAGATTTACCAGGATTTTGACTGGATTGGAGAACGTGTTTTATAAGGAATGGTTAACAGAGATAGGACTTTTCTCTTTGGAGCAAAGAAAGATGAGCAGTGACTTAGAAGTCTACAAGATTATGAGAGGCAGAAATAGGATGGACAACCAGCACCTTTTTTTTTCTCAGGGTGACAGTAGCAAACACCAGAGAACACCTTTACAAGATGAGGGGAGAAAAGTTTAGGGGAAATGTTAGGGGTAGCCTCTATTTTACACAGAGAGTAGTGGATGTCTGAAATGCATCGCCACAGGTGGTAGTGGAATCTAAATTATTGGAACATTTAAAAGACTCTTAAACAGATATATGGATGAAAGATAAATAGAGAGTTATGGGTGTGAGGCAGAGAGGGTTTAGATTGTTTAGTAGGTTAATATAGGTCAGTACAATGTTGTGAGCTGAAAGGCTTGTACTGTGCTGTAATGTTCTATAAACTAAAATTACATTGGCTTCCCTATCCAAGTGATTTCTTGAATCAAAAAAATGTATGTTTTATTCAGTCATGTTGATGAAATCAATCACAAAGGATGACAATATTGTAAAATGTTCTGTATATGCTCAGAAAACTGATTTGATTACAATTGATGTTGGGTAAACTATGATAAATAAAATAGTAATTCTTTCTTTAGCCTTTAGACTTGCGAAATTTGGATTTGAATAGAGTTTCCTTGTGCTGCATTTTGAATACATAATTTTTACCAAACAGATGTAACCTGCAGAAGCTTTTCTGAGCCCATAACAGTTGTTAATAATTCAAATGTCTCAAATTGAAAAATATGCACATCTTTATCATAAATCATCCCTTGTAATGTTATTTGATGAATATTTGAATGATATTGATTTGAAAAGAATGATTTGACATTTAAGATGGATTCTGGAGCTGCCATTATGACAGTGATACCACTGGTGAGGACGCAGGAAGAGCAGGGGAGCAGAGACGTGGTCTTTCAAAATTTACTTGGTCATAGGTTTCAAATCCTGATTGTTAAGTCTCCAACCTGCCTGGCATTAAGTCTACAAGAATTCAGTCTGAATTATTTTATCTGGACTGGAGAGTTTGAATGATTCTGGCACTGTTTCTCCTGGAGCAAGTGATGCTAAAGGTTGACCTTGCAGTAGTGTAGAGAATTATACATAGCATAGATAGAGTAGATATAACAGTTTCCATATAACAGTTTATGGCATGGAAACAGGCCATCTTGGCCCTTCAAGTCCACGCTGGTTCACTCAAACAACTCCGCTTAGCTCCCCCGTCTATTCTCCGCCCATAACCCTCTAACCCCCTCTCATCCATGTATATATCCAGCCTCCTCTTCAATGAAAGAACTGACTCTACCTCAACTATTTCCTCTGGAAGATTATTCTATTCAGCCACCACTCTCTGAGTGAAGAAGCATCCTCTAATGTTTCTCCTAAAATTTTTCCCCCTTACCCTCAACTTGTGTCCTCTTGTTTGGTCAGTTTTTTTTAATGCCCAAGGGTAGGGGACTCCAAAGCTAGAAGACACAGGTTTAAGGTGAGTGGGGAAAGATTCAAACAAAAGGTGAAAAGGTTAAAGGTTCCATTACTGTCACGTAATACTACATTGAGAATGAAATTCTTTAACTTTGCCTTCTGTAAGGAAGACAAAGAGTCACCACTTTGCCAAGTACCCCTCACAGAAATGAGGCCCCAGTGAGGAATGAACTCGCAACCCCTGATTTACAAGACCAGTGCTGTAACCGCTGAGCATAAGGAGATCTGAGCCGCAAGATTTTCACATGCAGGGTGATGGGTATATGGAGAGAGTGGCCGGAAGAAGTCGAGGCAGATAAATTAAAATGCTTAAAACACATTTGGACAGTTACATGGATGGAAAATATTTAGAAAGATCTGAACCAAATGTGACGAGTGTATATAGGGCGGATTAGTCAGCATGGATGAATTCTGCTGATGAGTCTGTTTCTGTGCTGTAAAACTCTTGCATTTTCAGTCCGTACAACCAACAACATGACACCAATCTTGACCACACTTTGAAAGTTGGAATCACCCCAAGAAATTACAACATCGAAAGCTTTCATCTTCTATCAAGGTAATAAAAGACTCGAGGTTGTACTCAGACACTAAATACATAAATATAAAATGGAAAAAAAATCTTCTTGTGATTTCAGATTTGAGAGTTATTGTCAGAATGCATAGATTATATTGCATACAACCCTGAGATTTTTTTTTCCCTGAGTGGAGGGCAGGGCAGAATTACCACTTATTGGTGGTGCAAAAAAAAACTGTACACAATATACAGATGTAAACAAATAAAGAAATGTAAACAACTGACTGTGCAATACAGAAAGGAAAAAAAAAAACAAACTATAAAGTGCAAAATTAAGAGTCCTTAAATGAGCCCCTGATTGAGTTTATTCTTGAAGAGACTGATGGTGGAGCTGTTCCTGAACCTGGTGGTGCAACCTTGTGGCACTTGTACCTCATTCATGATGGAAGCAATGAGAACAGAGTGTGTGCTGGGTGGTGTGGATCCTTGATGATTGTTGCAGCTTTCCGGCAGCAGCGTTCCCCGTAGATGTTCTCAATGTTGGGAGGGTTTTGCCTGTGTGCAGTGAACTGGAATTCACTGTCTGTATGTAGAGTAGACGGCTCCACCCCCATTGGCCCTGATATAAACCTTGTTTTCCTGCCTTACCACTGAATGACCTGAAGACCTTTGTAAATACTGACCATTAGTTGTAAGCTAATAAAAGCATGTTTGTACTCTCACAAGTCTCTGTGTACTATCGATCATGTTACAATTTTATTACCTTACTTTTGAAGACGGGTTGGAAGCCCTGTTGAAGCCTGTAATGCTCCAGGTCGACCCTCCATCCCCAGAGGCCCCGGAGGAATTTGTCTACTGGTTGGAGTGCTTGCAAACCTACTAGCGGCCACCCAAGAAGTCTTCCAGTCCAATGGCCTCTGGAAATTGGCCTTCTTCTCTCGCGTCAGCCTCAAGAAATGCAGTAGTCAAGGACTGGACAACGTATGAGACAGCCATTGAAGGCCTGAAGGCCCACTACACGAGGCCCCAGAATGATGTGCTGGTGAGGCATCAACTCTCACAGCATCACTGATGACTATGTCCTAGAACTATGGATGCTGAAAAGGAAGTGTCTCAGCTCGGGTGAGGGATGAAGAACAAGTCCAGGACATTCTCATGGTTGGAGTGAGTTTGAGGTATGTGAGGCAGCGACCATTGAAGTTGGGGAAGAAGGACCTCGTCAATACCCTCTATCTATAAAAATCCCTCAAACAAGCCTAACTGGAAGCGGACCACCTCACTAACAAAAGCAGTGCCAACTTGGAAAGCCAGGCCTATGGATCACAGCTGTCGCAAACACCGACTACTGGAGCTACACACGACGCGAGTGCTTCATCTGCGACAGGCCAAACACCCCCGTACCAGATGCCCCATGAGAGAGTCTGTCTGTTCTGAATGTGGTTAGAGGGGACACTGGGCGAAAGTCTGTCTGGCAAAGGGGGACCCCAGGAAAGCTATTGCATTCGGAGCCCCCGATCAGTCGCAAACCCCCGTGCCCAAGCCTAGAGGCACGAGTCCCTGCCCCTCCATGATGCTTGCCGCCGCCATCATGCTATGACTTGTGGCGGGAACCACGACAGGAAGAGAAGCAAAGGTGGGAAGGGTGGCCATCTTGCTGTTCTTTGTGGTCAATGCCACCTCTCCAGTCCACAGATCAAGACGACAGCAAAGGGGGAGCGATGCAGCCTCTGAAGTGCTGTCATCAGTTTTCCTCCACCAAGAGAAACCCCACCAGCTGAATAACTTGACAATGGAGATGAGAGTGAACAGAGACTTGATGGACTTTTTAATAGACACTGGCTCGACAGAGAGCTTTATAAACTCGATGACTGCTCGGCGGTACAAATTAAAAGTTTACCCCATGGACTACCACATTTATCTTGCGTCACAATCGTATTCAGTAACTATTCAGGGGTATTGTGCTGTGCAGTTGATGGTAAAAGGTGTGGGGGGGGGGGAATTGTGCATGTTCTGACTGTATATATTGAAAGGTTTGTGTGCTTCTGTGTTGCTGGGCCTAGACTTCCTGTGTCACCTTAAAAGCGTGACCATGGAGTACTCAGGCCCACTTCCCCCAATCACGGTGCGGAGCAGAAGGTCCCAAAATCCATACACTACATGCGGTCTCTCCACACTGAACATCAACCCTCAACTGTAAGCCAATAGCCACAAAGAGCAGGCGAAACAGGGCAGGGGACAGAGAATTTATTACAGCCGAAACACAGTGAATATCATTGAACCCAGCAACAGCCCATGGAGACCCCAGGTGGTAGTTGTGAAAGGGGGGAAAAAGCCCAGGCTAGTGATTGACTATAGCCAAACTATTAATTGTTCCACACTCCTGGAGATATACCCCCTCCCCCAAATCTTGGACAGGGTGAATGAAATTGCACAGTACCAAGTCTATTCGGCCATCAACCTGAAGGCTGCATATCACCGGTTACCAATCCATTCCGAGGACCCTCACGACATTGCATTCGAGGCAGTTTCTGATAGCAGGTTTGTGCTTCTCACAAGTCTCTGAGTACTATCAATCACATTACATTGTTATGTCGCTCGGGGGTATTGTTGTTTCCATACCAGTCTGTGATGCAGCCAGGCAGCACACTTTCCACTACACATCTGTAGAAATGTTCCAGGGTTTCCAATGTCATATCAAACCTCTGCAAATTCCTCAGGAAGTAGAGGCATTGATGTGTTATTTTTTCATGATGCTATTCAGCGCTTGACATCCTGTTTTGCGGAAACTGCCAAAATGTTTGGCCTGGAAGTCAGCCTGAAGAAAACTGAGGTCCTCCATCAGCCAGCTCCCCACCGTGACTACCAGCACCCCCACATCTCCATCGGGCACACAAAACTCAAAACGGTCAACCAGTTTACCTATCTCGGCTGCACCATTTCATCAAATGCAAGGATCGACAACGAGATAGACAACAGACTCGCCAAGGCAAATAGCACCTTTGGAAGACTACACAAAAGAGTCTGGAAAAACAACCAACTGAAAAACCTCACAAAGATAAGCGTATACAGAGCCGTTGTCATACCCACACTCCTGTTCGGCTCCGAATCATGGGTCCTCTACCGGCATCACCTACGGCTCCTAGAACGCTTCCACCAGCGTTGTCTCCGCTCCATCCTCAACATTCATTGGAGCGCTTTCATCCCTAACGTCGAAGTACTCGAGATGGCAGAGGTCGACAGCATCGAGTCCACGCTGCTGAAGATCCAGCTGCGCTGGGTGGGTCACGTCTCCAGAATGGAGGACCATCGCCTTCCCAAGATCGTGTTATATGGCGAGCTCTCCACTGGCCACCATGACAGGTGCACCAAAGAAAAGGTACAAGGACTTCCTAAAGAAATTTCTTGGTGCCTGCCACATTGACCACCGCCAGTGGGCTGATCTCGCCTCAAACCGTGCATCTTGGCGCCTCACAGTTTGACGGGTAGCAACCTCCTTTGAAGAAGACCGCAGAGCCCACCTCACTGACAAAAGGCAAAGGAGGAAAAACCCAACACCCAACCCCAACCAACCAATTTTCCCCTGCAACCGCTGCAACCGTGTCTGCCTGTCCCGCATCAGACTTGTCCGCCACAAACGAGACTGCAGCTGACGTAAATCTTCATAAATCTTCGTCCGCGAAGCCAAGCCAAAGAAAATAAATTTAGTGTGCTGGGTGCGAGATAGTGACTCCCAAGAACTCACTCTCTCCACCTCTGATTTCCCCAATGATCACTAGATCGTACACATCTGGTTTTCCCTTCCTTAAGTCAACAATCAGCTCCTTGGTTTTGGTGACATTGAGTGTGAAGTTATTGTTGGTGCACCATTCGGACAAGTTTTCAATCTCGCTCCTTCATGCTGACTCATCACCCCTTTTTATACACACATTGCTGTGGTATTATCAGTAAATTTATAGATGATGTTGTTGTACTGAATCACACAGTCATACGTGTAAAGCAAGTAGAACAGGGGGCTAAGAATGCAGCCTTGTGGAGTTCCAGTACTGATGGAGATTGTGGAGAAGTTACCAATCCTCACTGATTTGTGGTCTGTAGGTGAGGAAATCAAGGATCCTATTACTCAGTGGGGTGTTGAGTCCCAGGTCTTTACCAGTTCATATCGCAGAGATGTCCCAAGTTGGGTGGAGTCTCTTATTTATATACGTTAAAGTGACAAATTTTTAAACAGCCATCAAAACGCCGAGAAAAATATATTGGTACAATTTGAAGTCAGTTATTCACAGCAGGAAGATCCAGTCTGTTGCCAGATTCCTAATTTGCGTATCTTTCCAGTTCTGATTTAATTTTTCTGAATCATTTTTGTACTTTCTTTTTCTTGTGTATCCTTTGCATAAATGCAAAGCAGGATGGTGCAAATAAAACCACACATTTGTCCAATCAAAGCTACATAATTTCTCACTTTTCAATTTTCACATCACAGCAGTGTTTTGACAAGTTTTTTATTTTGTTACTGTTATGTACCAGACAGCAACAATAAAGATTAGCCCGGACAGTGTTATATTTGAAATAATATTAATTATTAGTAACAATTATATAACACCCAATCTAATTTAACTAATTTATCTGAATGGAACTAAATTTTAGATACAATTATCTAACTTAAACTCTAACAATGCACAAATATATTGGTGGGGGGGGGGGAAGGAGGGTGTGTGTGTGTGTGTGTGTGTGTGTGTGTGTGTGTGTGTGTGTGTGTGTGTGTGTGTGTGTGTGTGTGTGTGTGTGTGTGTGTGTGTGTGTGTGTGTGTGATACCCCAAATCACTACAGTCAAGGCTCAATTCTGGGAAAGCATTTCAAAGTTCAGAAATTCCATAGGCTTGAGATTGAGGTGATAAGTAGACTTTAGATGGCTGAGGCACGAAGGGCTGAGATGAATGATGATTCATGCAGGTTTTAAATGATGGAGGCACATAGGCCTTAAATGGTGAGACATGCACATGCACATATGAAAGGAGCAGTTCCTGAAGTCGTTGAAAGAGACCAGAGGTGACAGATTGATTAACTCACAAAAACCCTTGCTTTGGTATTTCAGAGAAATTTCCTTTTCAGGTGAGGGCCTTCTTCAGCAATTAGAACCCCTTTTATCGGTCAGTTGAGGTGGAGTACAGTATTTCTTCTGCCAACAGAGAAACCCTTTCATGGATCAGTCGAGTAGAGAGCAGTATTTTTTTCTGCAATTTTCAAACCCTTTTCAGGGGTCAGTCAAAGTGGTTTGTCATCCCTTGGTCAGCAAAAAGAGAAAATTTGACTGTTGGGCACCACCAGTTGCCCCAATAATCAGAGACAAAGATTGAGGGGAACGATAGACTTTATTATACAAGAGACTGCAGGCCCAGATCAAGGCTAGGGAAAATGAGGAGAGGAAGAGGGGACTCGACCTTTATGGCCTGGGTCACACGGGAGGAGTCTAGGAGAGGATGTCATCAGGAGGGCGGGCCAGCCTGTACATACAATTATATCATTACATTCACCCCCTCTTTTTAAATAGAAACCACTGGGAACAATCAGAGAAGAAAAAAAAGGGGGGAAAATGGATGAAAAGGTGGATGCTCCCTCCGACTAGAGGTTTAGTCACATGGGCGACTTCGTCCTTCTGCTGGACCGCCGAGGGGCCGGCGTGTCCGTGAGTCACTCCTTCGGAGAGAAGACCATTGTGGGAGATTCCGAGGGAGGAACCATCTGGGTCAGGGTGCTCAGGCGAAGGGGAAGTTGATGATAAGCGAACTTGACGTCAATGGTCGAAAAGACTCTGTATTGTGCGACCTTGTTGACCAAGTCAGCTATCCGGGATAGCGGGTATGCTTCCAACTGGGTGAAGCAGTCTGACTATAGTCGATTTCCATGTGCGGCTTGCCTGCCCCTCTGACCATGAGGACCTGCGCCCTCCAGGGGCTGGAGCTAGGGTCGATGATCCCCTCCACCAGAAGTCACTGAACCTCAGCCCGGGTGAACTCCATATCCTCTGTGCTGTAGTGGTAATCAGCTTACAGTCCGGGGTGAGGTTCGCAAATAATGATGGAGGGGCCACCCGTAAGATGGTGAGACTAGAGGATGGTGCTGGAGACTGGGTGCTTGGTTGGGGAGGGGGTTCTGATAACTGAGGGTTGTGAATGGTCAGCAGTGGTTGGGGGCCCCCGAACGCCATCGTCACACTCCTGAACTGACTCTGGAAGTCGAGGCCCAGGAGGATCGGCATGCAGAGCTGGGGCATGATCAACAATACAAAATTATTGTAACACCATTAGAGACGCTATGCAGTACCCCCAGATACAAGTTTGTTGGTCCTTTGCTGCCATTAATATTGATCCGGTCATCGGCCTGACAGGAAGGAAGAGTCTGTGGACCACATCGGGATGGACGAAACTTTCGGTACTGCCGCTGTCAAAGAAGCAGTTCGTCTTATGCCCATTCACCTCGATCTGCATCATGGAGTTCGAGATCAGGTGAGGACTGGCTTGATTCAGGGTTACTGATGCCAGGACAGGCATCTCCTTGTCGTTGTTATCAGTGGGGAGACCCACCCAAGATGGCAACCTCCATGTTGGCCATGCTGCCCTTGTCAGAGAAGAAGGGGGAAGTGGAGTCGTGGCGGGTGGAAGTGTCGTCATCGATGTGGTAGAGGTTGGGACTGGTAGCAGGTAAGATGGTGCCCCCTTACTGCACACGCAGTCGGTACCGGAAGTTCCTCGGGCACACACGCTGCGCTGCTCCTGGACAGGGGTCTGGACCTACAGACCTTCTGGTAATGGTCCTTCTTTCCATAGCCCGAGCACCTGGCTCCTTTCGTGCGGCAGAGGCGTCTCGAGTGCCTATACTGCCCGCAGAAGTTGCACCTTGACGATGCTGACAGCATCACCGCAGTGGTGGACGGGTCAGTAACTCCTGATTATGAGTCCCAGGACGGCGGCACTTGTGGCGGGACATACATGGTAGGCCCGCTTCTGCTCATGATCAACTCCACATGGCGCTGGGCCGAGTCTAGAGTTCTGATCAGGCGGATCGCCCTTTTTAGCAGGAGTTGATCTTACTTGAGGAGACATTGTCGGATATAATCCAACCTCAATCCCAACACACAGGCGTTTCGGACCAGATCTTCCACGCACTGGTTCAAGTCATTTCCCAGTGTGACCAAGGATCGGAGGAACTCTTCAGCGGACTCACCAGGCTGTTGTTTTCGGGACACCAGCAGGTAATGGGAGTAGACTTCATTCACCTTTGGCTTGTACAGCTTCTGCAGCTCAGCCATCGACTCGACGAAAGTCACACTGCCTTGGATGGCCTGGAAAGCCCTCTGCCTGTAGAACCTTCAGCTTCTTCTCGTCGGAATCGACCACTTCAGTGGCGGCGTCGAGGAAATTATTAAAACAGTTCACCTGCTATTCGAAGAGTCCAGATGCACCCAGGACTTGGGGATCTACCTCTAGCCGATTGGGCGCAGCAACTTCTCCATTACCGGAGCCCTTCAAAATCTTATGTAATAAATTGTTGGGTGCTACCAGTTGCCCCAATAATTACAGAGACAAAGACTGAGGGGAACAATAGGCTTTATTACACATGAGACTACTGGCCTGGGTCAAGGCTAGGGAAAATGAGGAGAGGGGGGGTACGACTTTTATGGCCTGGGTCACATGGGAGGAGTCCAGGGAGGAATTTTGGAGAGGATGTCATCAGGAGGGCAGGCCAGCCTTTGCCTGTAGTACATACAACCATATAATTACACTGACAATTCCATCTTTAACTACGCAGTGAGACCAAGTGGGTTTCTTAATCCCACAACAGAGGTTAAATGGCCTCTCAAACAAAATGTGTACTGTCTTTGTAGGAAGCTGGTCACATGGTCTCTGCTTCAGGGCTTGTCCCCTTCACTGTGCAAAATGCATCAAGTAAAGAACATGCTGTCTCCGAAGCCTACTGCTAGTTCTCAGTCACTTTCTCAAACCTGCAGGCTTTTGCTAAATCTGGTCTCTTAAAAGGACAGTCCCACACAACTAAAATGAACTGAAAAATGAGGGGAAATGTCACAGTCACTAACTTTAGAGATTTGTACATAAATGTATCTTTAAATTTAAAATTCTTTCCTTCCCCAAAATTCACTATTTAACTCTTTAGTACATTTAACTTTGCTTGAGAGTTACTTTAGGTGATTGCTTTTGCGAAATAGCAGTTTTTGTGCACAGGAGAATAAACAATAACTCACATTTGTCAGGTGTAATTTGAAATAGTCAGTTAGTAAATCTGTTTTTTTTTTCTAAATCGAAAGGGTTTAATAAAAAGAGAAATTATTTGATCAATGGAATATGGTAAATAAAAATCTGCAGTAATGATAAAAAAAAATAATAAATAAAGTGATTTGGATGATTTGCTCCCATCTTTAAAAAAAGTAGCATCAGGGCAGATTGTTCCTTGCTTCATATTTTGTCTGAAAGTCATCAAAGCAGGAACCTTTTTTTTCGTTAACAATGAACAAGTCTCCACCATGGTGATGAAAGGGGGAAATTCCTGATGATTTATTCCATGCTCTAAAACTACAAAAATGGAGCTTCTGATTCTTATTCTATTTTCACATGATTATTTTCATTATTAATTTATGATAATAAGGTATCACAGAATCGTAGCATAATTACAGCAGAGATCCGACCAGTGACCATCAAACCTGTGTTGGGTGTTTGGAAGAGTTATTGTTGAGCTCATTCCTGTCAACTGGTAATGTGTTCATTCAATGCATCTCCTGTTCCTTTTGAATCTGCTCCCTTCACTTCTTTGAGCAGTAGATTCCAGATTGAAATTACATGTTGTACACCAGAACCTTATCCTCGTGCTACCTTGCTGTTCAATTGCCCATCACATAAATTGATGTCTCTGCTGTCTCAATCTTTTTGCCCACGGAATCACTTTCCTTCATTTACTTTGAAAAGACTTTTCAGGGGCTTTTTTGTTATGCAATAGAACAATCTCTGATTGAGTGATGCTCCTTTTCATTTGTAAACAAGGAAGCATATCATGTAGTGCCGATAATGGAGATGATACAATCTATGTTGCAGTTTGGCTGGCAAAAATCTTCCAGTGAAAAGAACATTACCAACGACAGATGAAGGAAACCATTCCAACAGCACACTGTTCGGCAGAAAGGAATGTGTTTCTTGGCCAACATGAAAATTAAGCGCAAGAGGAGAACTTTGCAATTACGGTGGATAAATTCAATTATTGTTAATAATAATCAAAGGAACAATTTATTTCTGTGCAGTAGGTTGTTAAAGTGCCTATTGTTTGTAAATGTGCTTTTCACTTTTGCCACACATCACATGGTGAGAGAATTTTCTCCCATAAAAAGAAAACATTGCTTTTTGCCCTATCAGGGACTTAAAGCAACAAGGATGCCCCTGGCATTTTGTTGAAAAGTGGAACATTGTAATAATAGAAGAGATAGATTTATGTCATTGAGTTTATTACTGTAGAAAGTAGCATCATAGAACAGTCATTACATGTTTCCCTGAGTGACTACAAATAAGACCACTACAAACTCTTTCCTTGAAAACATTTCACTATTCCTCCAGCATTCTGTCACTCAGCAACAAAAGCAATTTGAAAATGATTCCTGACTGGTGCTTTTGCTTACCTCTGAATTTTCCTTTTAATTTTCAACAGCCTATTTATCACCAGAGTTTGTTTAAGATTAATTGTGGATCTATCATTTTCTTTCTGTGGGTCAATTTGGGAAATGTACCATTTCCTAACTCATCTAATGAGAGGATGACTTGCTCCATTGACACAGAAAGTGCTACTCACTGGTCTTTAAAACATGCACAGAGGGGCCACACAGATACCTGGCTCATGGCTTTTCCCTTCCCACTGCTCCTCCTATAATTTCCAACTTTCCTTTCTGACCTCGTCGGAAATATGTTAAATTGAATCCAAAACTCATGAACAATTTACAGTGATGGTATCCTTTCCAATTCGCCTACCATAGCAACAGGTCTACAGCAGATGCCATCTTATTGGCTCTACACAAAGCCCTGGAACACTTGCACAGCAAAGATGTATGCATCAGGATACTCTATCAACTACACTTCAACATTCAACACCATCATCCCCTCAAAATTGATCAGCAAATTCCAAGACCTGGGACTCAACACCCCACTGTGTAATTGGATTCTGGATTTCCTTGCCTCCAGACTACAATTAGTGAGGATTGATAAGAATATCTTCTCCACAATCTCCATCAGTACTGGAGCACCACTGAGCTGCGTTCTTAGACCCCTGTTCTACTCATTATATAATTATGGCCATGTGGCTCGGTATGACAACACCACCAACAACACCATCTACAAATTCACTGATGAAACCATGGTCGTGGGTTGTAGAACGAAAGGGGATGAGTCAGCGTACAGGAGGGAGATTGAAAAACTTGGCTGAATGGTGCACCAACAACAACCTTGCACTCAATGTCACCAAAACCAAGGAGCTGATTGTGGACTTCAGATTTATTGTCAGAGCACATACATGACATCACATGCAAACCTGAGATTCTTTTTCCTGCAGACGCACAGAATTACAACTAATTGGTAGTGCATAAAATCTGTACACAGGACAAACATGTAGACAAGCAAAGAACTGTAAGCAGGTATCAAATGTAAACAAACTGACTGTGCATTATAGAGAGAATGAAGAAGAAAATCAAAGTACTCAAGTTAGAATCCTTAAATGAGTCTCTGAATGAGTTGGTCCTTGAGGAGTCTGATGCTGGAGGGGTAGCAGCTGGGGGTTCAGAGGTGGAGAGGGTGAGAAAATTTATGTTCTTGGGAGTCATTATCTTGGAGAATCTTTCCTGAACTCAACAAACTAATGCCATCATGACAAAAGCATGCCAGCACCTCTACTTGCTCAGAAGTTTGTGGAAGTTTGCTATGACATCAGAAACTTTGACAATATCTACAGGTGTGTGGTGGAAAGTGGCTTGATCGGCTGGCTACATCACGGACAGGTATGGGGACACCAATATCCTTGATTGTAAAGTACTGCAAAAGGTGGTGGACACAGCCCAGGACATCACAGGCAAAATCCTTCCCACCACCGAAAACATCTACAGGGAGCATTGCTGTCTGAGAGCAGCAGCAATCATCAAGGATCTACACCACCCAGCAAACTCTCTGTTCTTGGTGCTACCATCAGGAAAGAGGTATAGGTGCCACAAGACTCGCATCAACAGGTTCAGAAATGTACAGACACATGGATGAAAGAAAAATAGAGGGTTACAGGGTAGGAATGGTTTAGTACTTTTTTTTAGGAAGGAATATATGGATCGGCACAACATCGAGGGTCAATTACCTGTAATGTGCTGTATTATTATTCGAAGTTCTATGCTCTCTGACCCATTGAGTTCCTTCAAGGTTTCCCAGCATCTGTTGTCTCTCTTGATTGCATCCAAATAGAAACTGGATCAAATGATTTACCTTCTTTTACTCAACTCATAATGTAATCACAATGTTAACTCAAATGTGGATCAAATGAACTGGAATCAATTCCAATGAGATCAAATATTTTAGCTCTTATGAGAGGAATATTTTGCCTTTTGCAGTCTCGTCTCTTTCCCATTACTGTATGGTGTCAATGCCCTGTTATACCCTTCATTTAGTTTCCTGTATAACTACAATGCTAATGTGGTTGATTTGTTGATCATACATTAGAGTGAAGGATGAACATGACCGCAGGCTGCTTACCTTGGATTTAGAGACAGTGGTCAAATGCTAGACTCTGTTATGTACTTCATGACCCCAAGGGCTGGCAGTGAAATTGGGGCAATGGATGGCCTAATGTCAATGATGCTGGATGAAGCATTATCAGGGGAGGTCTGCCAAATTAGGTTCCAAAACCTATAAAATATTTAGTACTGCTTGTAAGTCTGGAATGCTCATTTCAATGTCACCATGTTCTTTGCAATTTAATGATGGCACATGAATAGTTTCAGTAAGACTCGATCTTGGAGCAGAATTAGAATTTACTCTCATGAACAAGTCACGAAATTCAGTGTTTTGCAGCATTATCATGGTGCAAACATCCACATTCACCACCTCAGCAGAGTTTAAGGTTAAATTTAACTCATTGGAAACTAGCTTCTTAAAATGTTTGGTACCTTCCTGATAATTTTAATCTTTATAATGATAATTTTAATCTAAATTGGTCTTCTGAGCAATTGAACAAAAACCTCAATGGGGTGGGGTAAAAAAAAACAACTGGTGCTTTTTTTTTCAGTACGTTAATTTGGCTCATAATATCATTGGGATACATCTATAATTTTAAGATGATACCCATGCAGGAAACGTCACCATGTGATCATGTCAATAGCTGAGAAAGAATGGTGAGGTATTTTACATTTCAGTTTGTTCTTTATGGACCAGGAGGAGCACAATCTTCTCTTGACCGCCACTACTGCTCCTGCTACTGCTACTGCTTCCATCTTCACTGAATCCCTTGTCTGTTATGCATTAAATAGTCTTACACAAGATGGCGGCGCCTAGGATCGGAAGCAGGCATGAGGGCTTGAAGCCTTCGGGAAAGCAGAAGACAGGCTCAGGGCATCAGAAAATGGGGAGAACACCCACCCCCCCCCCCCCATTTGAGAAGGAGAAGAAGAAGATGACCGTGGGACAGTGACTATGATGGCGGACCAGTGAGGGATTCTGCAGCTGAAGAACATACAGCCTGGCGACTCGAAAGAGGAATCCATGCAGGCAGCGTACTGCTGGAGACTGGCTCGAGACTGGTTGAAGGGGCACCAGGTATTGAAACCGGGATGCTGAAGGTTTCCTGATCATGTCATAAATTCAGATCTGGAGCTCAGGCTGCTGATGGTTTGGTCTGGACTCTGTGCGACTGCAGGGGCTGCAGCAGTGCTGGAGGCAAATCCACAGACCGTCGATGACTCTGGGGGGCTCTCTATTTTGCTTCTCTTTCTGTGACAGTAAGAGATGCTTCAGGCAATTTCTGCCAATGGAGAATCTCTCTGCCTTACAGCAGGCAAAAAAAAAAATTCCGTGTAATATTGCACTGTCTTTATTACATGACAATAAGTTGAATCTTGATCTTGAATCTTGGTGAGGACTGTAGATGAGGCCATGGAAGGGAAATCTGTTGTTCCTCACTGTAAAGGGACAATGAGACTAGCTTGCTTTCTCCCTTGCTTTCCCATAAGTTCTGGTGAGTGATAACTTTTATTAATATTTTCCTTCATTTAATTTTAGATGCATTCATTGAATACTGTATATTGATGTCTTCATCAATATATATTTTTAAAATTTTTCTAATATCTACCATAAATTTAAAAGTACATTAAAAGTTTTAATATGCAATTCCTTCAGCTGACAAATTTAAAAAAATCTCCAGATGCCGGAAGTCTAAAATAAAATAAGAAAATGTGCGAAACTCTCATCATGTAAAGGCAGCAGCTATGGAAAGGGAACCAGAATAAATGTTTTGGTGGTAATGTTTGATGCAGAAATGTTCCTTCTGCTTTAATTGAACTTCTATAATTGAAAGGAAACTACTGCTCAATATGAGCCAGTCATCAGATCTATGCTCTTTTCAATTTGCAAATTAGGGGCCTATAGTCCACTTGAGCTTCTCATTCCAACATTGGGTTTGACAAAGTTGGATTATATGGATTCAGGTAAGCAGTTCCATAGTGATCAATGTCAGGTGTACCTTGGACAGACTTTTCCTGGTGGAAGCATTGCAATCTACATGCAGTGCATACAGATAGTAACTTATAAAAGATTGTGCAAAGTTCACACTCAGTCAGTCATTCCCAGTCACCAACAGTGTTGATTTATTGCTCATTTTCTCTCTCTCTCTCTCTCTCTCTCTCTCTCTGTGAAATTCATTCTATTGACTGCAATGGAATACTTTCAGAAGCAGATTAATGTGATTGCAGAGCATGCTTAGATTTACCAAATGGGGATGAATTTCTAGGGCAATAATACTTTATACGTCTCGAAACATTTGTTGTGGTCTTCTACTGTGGAGAAATATGTAGCTATGTGGGGTGTTACATGCAATTGACACCGTTAAGATCTTAATTAAAATCTAATCAGGAACAAGAGGTTAAACCAACCATGCCTTTGGCTGTAATGCTCATACATGAAGTGAAAGTGGGCGAACCTAGTCTGTTATTTGTCTGACCTTGATGCACGAATTAAGCGCTGGCATCTGTTTATACTCAGCAGCCATTTCGAAGAATTGAGCACCATAAACTAATGCACTGTTCATCTAAACAAGAAAAGTTGGAGATGCTGGGGTCTAGAGCAGTACCCAAAAGAGCTGGAGAAACTTTGATGATACTCTGTGACCTGTGGGGTTTCTCCAGCACTTTTGTGTACTGCTTTGCACTGTTGATACTGTCTTAAGGATGAGGAACTAAACCAAGTTCATCTACTCTCTTGACTGAAGACGAAAGATCCCATGGCACTAACATGCAGAACAGACACGTAATCCAAACGTCCTTATCAATATTTATCCATCGATTCTTCTGAAAATCACTTGGCCACTATTGTTACTTGAGGAGGCAAGAGCAACATTTTCTTAATGAGACTGCTGTGTATTTTCATGCCTTATGTTGGATGATGCGTAAATAATTTAAAATACATCAAATAAGCAGTCTAGCAGAGCCCAGAGACCGGATTCTCTAATTCATGAAGATTCTCCTTGTAAACATTACAACTCAAAGCAATGAAAAGCATAGGTGCAGCAGTTGCACATTTAAGCCATTCAAGCTTGTACAACCATCCAATGCGCCTCAATATCTATTCCAAATGTCTCAGCACACCCTTTCGTGTCAAAAAATATCTTCTTAAGGATATTCACCAAATTGGCCTCCAGGCCCCCCTGTGGTAGAGAATTCCATTAGTTCACCAACCACTGAAAAAGTACATCTTCAGTTCCATCCTAAATATGCTACTCTGTTTTCTGAGACTGTGGCCCTGGTTCAACACCACCACAGCTCTAAACCAGGACAAATGTCTTCGGCACATACAGTCTATCAGGCTTTGTCAGAACTTTGCACATTCTATCTCTTCCCAGTCGACCCAAGCATCACTTCATTTGATAGCAGAAATACAAAGCTGGAGAAACTCAGCAGGTCAAACAGTGTTCCTCATATAGCAAAGGTAAAAATACATAACTGATGTTTCAAGCTTGAGCCCTTCATCAAGGTATGGAAAAACGTCGGCAGGCATCTGATCAAAAGCATAGGGGTGAGAGGTGTGATTGTAAAGGCAGGAGGTGATAGATGGATAAGGAGGGAGGGGACAACAGCGATCAAGGGGAGGAGGGATGGCTTGGTAAATGAGAGGTAAGGGGGAGGACAACTGGAAAAGGGAAGGGAATGGGGGAGCAGGAGATGAGAGCAGATTAGCAGAAACAGAAAAGTCAATGTTAATGCCACCTGGCTGGAGAGTGCACAAATTGGTGCTGTTCCTCCAATTTGTGGGTGGTTTTGGTGGGATAGAACATAAGGCCATGAACAGGCATGCGAGTATGGGAGTATGACAGAGAACTAAAATGGTTGGCTACTGGGTCATCTCTATCACTGGTGCAGACTAAGGTGTTCAGCAAAGCGATCTTCCAATCTGCACCCAGTTCTCCGACGTAGAGAAAGCCACAAAGGGAGTACCGAATGCAGTAAATAATTCCTGCAGATGGACGTGAAGAGTTACTTCAAGTGAAAGGCCTGTTTTGGGCCCCAAACCATGGTGAGGGAGGAGGTGTGGGCGCAAGTGTGGCAGCTCCTGCAGCCACAGGGAAAGGTGCCAGGTGGGGGTGGGTGGTGATAGGTGGGGAGAGATGAGTGCACGAGGGAGTCACAGAGGGAGCGGTTACTAAGAAAGGCACAGAAGGGAGGAGAGGGGAAGATGTGTCTGGTAGTGGGATCCTGTTTTAGTTGTCGGAAATTCTGGAAGATAATGTGTTGGAAGTGAAGGCTGGTGGGGTGGTAGGTGAGGAAAAGGGTGATTATATGTTTGTTGCGTCTAGGTGCAGAGGGGCCAAGGCAGATGTGGAAAATGATGTGGGTGAAGGCTGAGTTGATGGTGGTGGAAGACAGACAGACATTTCGGAAAATTTGGACTGGAAGACCTTATCTTGGGAAACAATGTGGTAGAGACAGAGAAATTGAGAGAAGGGCATGGAATCCTTGCTGGAGACAGGATGTGAGGAAGTGCAGTCAAGTTAGTTGTGGGAATTAGTGGGTTTGTAAAATATGTTGGTGGAGCTCATCTCCTGAGATGAAGACCGAGTGATCGAGGAAGATCAGAGTGTTGTCAGAGATGGAAATCCATCTCCGATGACATTCTCCCTTTTCTGGATTGGTGTACAAAGTCACCCAGATTCCTTAACACATCAAACTTTCCAAATCAATTAGTAATATTCTCCTTTCTGTATTTTACCTATGTGATTAACTTCACACTTGTTCACCTTAAATGGCATATGCCATGTGTTGTTTGTCCACTCACTCAACTTGTCTTGAAGCCTCTCTTCCAATCACATCTCGTTTCTTCTCATTGATCAATACTAAAATATTATTATCCAAATCATTCACCTATATATTGTGGATGTCTGGGCTCCAAATTCAGATCACAGAAGGATGACTAGTTCATGTCTGCCACCTGGACAAGGCAGCACACAAAATGCTGGATGAACTCAGGGGGTGGGGGGTGCGGGTGTCAGGCAGCACCCATGGAAGGTTAATATTTCAGGCCAAAACCCTTCATCAGGAAGAAATGAAATCCTTGCATGGACACTCTGACATCCTGAGTTCCTTCAGCATTTGATGTATTGCTCCAGTTTATCTCCATTGCAGTCTCTGTGACAAATATTCATTTATTCCTACAAAAAAACTGCAGATGCTGGAAATCTAAAATCAAAATCGGCAAAGTTGGAAATACTCAGCAGGTTGGGCCTCATCTGCAAGGAGCAAAACTCAGCTCCAGTTAAAGACCCTTCATTGGACTGGGATGATAGAACCTGATTGTGGATGTTTGCCTGGAAGAATGAATGGCGATGAATTATCTTCAAAGTTAACGTGATTGTCATTACCAAACAAATAATTTGATCAATGTAGATAAATGGGAGAAGGAAGAGGATGCAGTTGCCAGGGGTAGCATGAGCAATAAAATGGAAGTATTGGCTGTTTTGCCAAGTATGTCACTGTACGATTGTGCCAAGCCCTGGCCCTGACATTCCAAAGGTGCCCATTATATGAATTTCAATAATATTTTTGTCAGTTCCTACCACTGATGTTTGTGCATGAAGTGAGACTTATGCCTGTGCTTATGTCGTTTGTACAGTAGGCTTTGGAAGTGCTCTGGATTAGGTCCAGTGTTAAGAAAGAGACAGATTTTCATGACACCCTTTGAGAGTGGAAGATCAAGCAGAAAGGATTGTTTCTGACAGATGGCAGTATCTACCAGCCATCTGTTAGAAACAGCACAACATTTCCACATTTTTCAGAGATCCATTAAAAAAAAACCTTTGGGTTCCAGAGCAATCAAGGCTTTTCATAGACATGTTTCGTGTTTCTTTTCCGCATTTGCAGCTTCTGCCTCTATTAACCACAATCAAATCTTTGTGTTTAACTTCTTCAGACTCCTAAAAGCCACAACCTCAAAATTATAAACTTTCAATTGTGAATTATTAATTCAAACATTACCTTGTTTTAACTGTATAATCATTTACAAATAGTAGGATCAAATGCTTGGTAAAAGATACAAAAAATATCAGCAATGCATGTGTACAGAATAAAGTGAACAATCCACTGAATTCAAGCAAATTTTGCTCCACCTGAGAATGTGCACGTGTCAATGTCTTGAGTTAGATGGATGAGAGTGTGATTAAGGAGACAAATGTGTTTGAAGGTAACCTCTCAAATCATTAACTCTGTGAGCCCAATTTTCTCCTTTGTTTCACAGCTGTTTCCTATTATATTTTCCTTCTGTGCATTTCACCAGTCATTAAAAGTCATTTTAAAAGAGAGTGCTAGTTTCTTATGCTTCTGAATGATATTTAAAGGACATGGTGAGACATGAATTGACATCTATTCAAAAGGTCATGGTTAGTTGAGCAATAAATCAGTATGTTCTTTGTTTGAATAGAACAGTACAGTACTTGTAAAAGCACTTAGCTGGAGAAACTCGGCTGGTCATAACAAAGATACATAACAAACGTTTTGGGCTTGACCCTTTTACCAAGATGTGAGCAAAATGTAGGTAGGCACCCGAACAAAATGGTGGGGGGGGGGAGTGGCAGTGGGACAAGGACAGTCACACAGGCTGGGGGTAATAAGTGGATAAAGGAGGGAGGGCACACCAGCAAACAGGGGAGTGGGGGAATTACAGTACTTGTGTTATTACACTGTAGCGAAGGTTTCAGAATGGATTTAACTGGCTAAAAGTTAACATACTGGAGCACATATCTTTGATATTAGACTGGAAAGGGTGATTCAATGCATTGAAAATGACAGCATGAAGTGAAACCATATCCACACTTTTTATTAACCTGAGTATGTGTGGTGGTACACCACTGCTCTACTGCATGGGGCAACCTCTGTACCTGCAGAAGAGCATGGGGACAACACCTGACCGGCTGTCAATTAGCCGACCTGAATGGACCAAGCTCCACCCGGTCGGGTGTCAATCACCCTCCCGGATACAAGTCTGACCCGGCCCTTTCGAAGTCACTCTTGGAGCCTACAGCAGCACAATCTCACAGCTGGCTCTGTGAAGTCTTACATTGAATAAAGCCTGTTCTACAGTCTTTTTCTTCTGACTGACAGCACACCACAGTACAACAGGCCAGGTGCAAGTGACCCATGATGAAAATAGAGGCAGCTACTTTGGATACAACAACCGATGGATTAAAGGGATGTGTGTGTGTGGGGGGGGGGGGGGGTGGGGGGGAAGAGAGTGAGATTAGTAGAATTGTTAGTCTAAACATCCTTCTTCAGTGGTGTATTATTCTCTGAATGGGGTGGGTTGTGGGGTAGGGGGTAAAAGTGGGGTGGGGGTGTGGTGACATAGCTGATGTGTGTTATCCAAAACATTATGGGGATTCTTAAAATCATTGTGACTTGAGATTTCACAACAACATCAGGCAGTGAGTAGCAGCTTCATACAGAGCATGGGAGTTGCATGTTGAAATGATGATTCACCAAGTCTCAATAAACAGGGAAAGTTCTGGTGAGTGTCTGGTTCTGTTTTGTATCTTGATTGGATGTGCACATGTGCCGATGAGAACTGAACTGGGCTCTGCCGTATTTTCTTCTTTCATTCATGCAGCCTGTCAATGTTCTCTGGCGAAGAAGTATTATTAAAGTTTTGAGCAAAGAGCAATCAGCCCAGAGGGGAACAAAGAGGAAAGAGTGACAATGCAACCCCTCCCAGGGTTTCATTGTGTGCTGCAGAACTAGTATCCGAGTTGCCTTTCTCCTAGAAAAGGAAAAGATATTTGTTGAACTGTGGCCACATAATCTTCAAATTTGACTTTAATGAAATAAATCTGCACCGACTGCTTTCCCCTGAGATATTCTTATTTGTCAAATGTGTCTACCGATTGTCGTCTTTTGCGTAATATTCAGTAACATGCATTAGACAACATCTATAATTGCATGACCATCACTATAATGAGATACAGCCTGTCAAGCATCACTTTTTTTAACGTCAGTTATTGTTTTTGTTGTCATTGTGAGAAAGCTATTGTTGTTCTTGCAGGATACCCAGAACGAGATGGCAAAAACATTATCTTTACAGTTTATGGGCACTGCAGTCATTTTGGATAACTGTCTTTGAACGATTTTGTGTTCGCAGCACAACGTGATGTTGCTGCAATGTGTGGTCATCAATTTATGGGGCAGCTTTAGCATTTGTGAGAAATAAATTGCCTCAGTATCTTCTTGAAGCCACTCTAGGCACATAGAGAAATGAAGCATCAGTGTTTGTAGCTGTCCTGTTGAAAAAAAATGCTGGGCTGGAAATTAGGGTTAGCAGGTCCTACAGTGATAAGAGGTGCAGACTGTTTCTTGCACTGGACCATGGCGGGCCAACCGTCAAATCAAGTTGGTCCTCGGGCCTCATTTGCAATAATCATAGCCAGCTGCCTAGTGCTTGCTTCTTGCATCATAAACAAAGCAATGAGCTGCCCTGACTTAGGAGTAAATAAAAATGATTGGCGCAGAAGTATCATCCAGGATAGAACTGGAGACAGAGGAGGAGCCAGAGGACATTTAAATTTATTCCGAGATGTGAATTACTCTTGTTTCCTATTACATTTGAGAATGTTCTCATGGACTCCTTTTCTGATTTGTTACAATTCTTTTGTTGATCATCCCCTTTCTGCACTCTTGGGTACAGCATTAGCAACATATTTCCAAGTCAGGATGGTGAGAGACAAGGAAATTTGCAGTTTGTGGTGTTTTCAAGTTACTCCAGCCCTTGCATATCTTGCTAGTAGAATCACAGACATGGATAATACAGTTTAATAAACTCCAGCAACTTTCTGCAGTGCATTTTGCTGATAGTGTGTAGACATAGTACTCTGGTGTTGGAGAGCATTAATGGAATGGTTAGGGTATTGAATGGACTAGAACATGGCTGGCGTCAGGCTCAGTATCATGATGAGGACCTGAACTAGATCCAGACTGGGGGACGGCGCAGTCATAGAAAATCTCGAGGTCTATGGCAAAGTTTTCTGTGTGTGTGTGTGTGTGTGTGTGTGTGTGTGTGTGTGTGTGTGTGTGTGTGTGTGTGTGTGTGTGTGTGTGTGTGTGTGTGTGTGTGTGTGTGTGTGTGTGTGTGTGTGCGTTTTTATATATATATATATATATATAGACGTATATTACATTCCTTCATTGTTGCTGGGTTTAAATGCTGGAACCCTACTTCTCATGGCATTGTAAGAATACTTTCAACAAAAGTATTGTGACAATTCTGGATGTTTCATTGCAAGGACAATTGAGGATGAATAAATAAAATTCTGATCACCCTCCCATTTCCATGGGTGCCACAAGGCTGGAGTCTCCTTCATCATGGCCAATACCAGAAATGGTTTCAGTGTTGTTTATTGGCTACCTCATCCTTTGGAGAAGCTTCTAGTCAAGATGTTAAGCAAAAGGCAATCACTGGAAGACATTTTGTGTCCTGACCTGAAATGTTTTTTTACCATTCCTCTGGAAAATCTAATTAAAATATATTAAAAGGTAAAAATATATATTCTGCAAAATGAAGGAAATGTGTGGGGATGTTCAGCTGCTTACCAGCTCCCTCATGCTGACCTTACCTTGATTGAATTGACAGATAATCCTCAGCCATTTGCACCCATTTGGATGATTTCAAGGTTAGTTAATGCTAGCTGCCAGCAGTTTTTTTTTGTGGTACACTTCATGTCATGTTCAGAGTGTTTTGAATTCTAAATTTTGGTGGCTGGAGAGTCTGCCACAAAATATTGTATTGCTGCAGAAATTACCCGCCACCACAGATCAATCAGAAGAAATGTCAGGGAGTTGGCTCCTCTCATGGCATATGCAGCAAGCTGAGCTGAACTCTGGGCTCAGGGATTGACATGTATTCTGCGCATCCTTATGCAACAGCAGGCATCATACTACAGTTCATTACCAGTCTCCTGTTGGATTGGGTCAAGAGATCAAAAGACCTAGCTGAGACAACCTGTCAGCACGCAGATGACGGAGGAGACTGTCACAAACATCAACACCTTCAAATTATGAAAAAAACTTATTTGTGACAGCAGATCATTGGGCTAAACACTGCAGTAAGTTGCCTGTTTACTGCTCCTTCAGGACAGCAGCTCATGTTGAGAAATGTAGTGCACTACTGTGTAAGTCTACTTTCAGCTGTACAATGTGGACACATTTATACGTAAAAGTCCTCATTTTGCCTGGGGAATTTTTTGGAGACTGAGGTTAATGTCTTCACCACAGTGTGCATTTCATACAACACCACACTGCAGGGAAAACAGTGTTTTAAAAAAGTAATTCTTCAGTTTGAATTGGCGCCTAAAGACAATGGATGTAGAAAGCTGCTTCACTTAAGATTAATATAAAAAAACCTTGAGCATTTGTTGGATTCCAATATTAAATTATAAATGTAGACACTGATTTATGAAACATAAAACTGCAATTACCTCCTGTAGCTTCCAAATCTTGGCAAATATATTTCAAGCAGACAAATTATATTTTCTTAGTTTGAGAGAGTGGTCATTTGTCGCACAGATTACATAAAATATAATTTGCATTGTTGCTCAGAAGGTATAATTCAACTCTTTACCTGTCATTGATTTGATTCCCTGAATATTGATGGACTTCTATATTCTATCGTATAATAATTATTATTTTTACACATATCATGCGTGCATTAATAGAATTTTTTAATAAACCGGTTAGCCCCCGCACGTTACTCTGAGTGTGCATGTGTGCGCTACACAAGAAATTTTCTACATGTTGAAACAACATACAATTTATAGCGAGCATGGGAAAGTAATAGCGACAATCAAACAATGCATACAATTTACTGGAATTGGCATACAAAATGGCAAAATTCAAAATTTTGATCTTGGCAGTCTCAGGAATATTCCTTTGGCTTGAGTACCATGCTATTCTGAAAAACAGGATATTCTGGCTAGGGCACTGCACCTTATCAATGTTAATTGCCCAGACCCATCCCCTGAGGGAGGAGATTAACATATCAAGTGCTTTTGAGACAATATTAGGATGATTCTGCCCTGTGGCATCAATTTAATCATCCTCATTACATCAAATCAAATCATAAATCTCTCAATTGCACACTACTTTTAACAAGATAAGGTTTCTTTTAATGAAAGGCTTTTGAAATCATGACAGAGTTAAAAACCTGCTTTTCTCTGAAGCCTGTCTTTGATCTATTTAATTGATTCCTTTTATCCTTGCAAATAACCCATTGCATCTCTTTCCTTCCAATCCTCTCCAAACCTTGTCAATGTGTTGCTGGAGGATATCATCAATCTAATGGGTGATTGACATCTGTGGGGGTAGACGGGGTTGTAAATCATGGGAAATTAACTGTGGGAGATAGTGGGACTATGGAATGTGTTTTGTTCCTTGTCCCAAGTAAATGCAAATTGCATTTGTGAGTTAGAAAGTAGAATACTACACCCATGTGGTATATGTGAGTGTATGCTATGGAAAAATATTTTTATGTAGTTTAAGATTCTCTGTGAGTTATATGCATGTGTGTGTTATATGAGTGAAAATATGGTAATCAGTTAGATGAATTATTGTTTGATTATTTTTATTTAAGATGAGAAAATGCATTATTCTGAGGAATATAGTAATGCAGCTTATATGACATTTAATATCAACTGTGCAGGTTAACAATGAATTTACTTTTTTTTCAATATATCAGTTAGCACAAAATAATTAAGTAGAATCACATTCTAATGTTTCACTACACTGCTCTATATATCAGTCAGGTAAGCTGTGCAAATAATTTTAAGCAAGATGAGTATTAATTAAGAAGAAAAAATAACATCTCTTGAAACAATAGCAACTGTTGATCCCAAAGATAATTATTTTGACAGACCTAAGAGACCTCAGATGCTGGAAGATGGAACAAAAAAAATACAAACTGCTGAAGGAACTCAATGGGTCAAGGAGCCATCTAAGTGGGAAAGAGATGCTTGACATTTCAAGTTGAGAACTTTCATCAGTATTGAGAGAGAAAAGAGATTACCAAGATGAAGAAGTGAGGGAAGAGCTAGGAGTTGTTAAGTGTTAAGAGAATGCATGTGAGGTGGAGTTGATGGACAGATGGAGCCAAGTGGAGGAAGAAAAGGGGAAAGACAGCGAATGAGGCTAGAAGATGACAGGTGGAGATAATGAAGTGCTCAGCTAATGGAACCATCTGGCATCATCCTATTTCAGGAAATGCCACTCTCCATTTATTGTGGTTGATGGAGCACTCACATTGCCTCTATTTTCCTCACTGCTGCTCTTACCTCTGTCAGAACCAGGATGGACTCACCATTCACCCTTCCAGCTTTTGAATCTGGCATATCATTCCTGGCACATCTTTCCCTCTCCAGAATTCTCTGCTTTCTGCAGGGACCCCCTGATACATTTCTCTTTTCTTGTCCCCAGGTACTTTCTACTGCAGTTGTAGGAGGTCTAACATCTGTCCCTACAGCTTTGCCTTCAACTCCATTAAGGAACCTATGAAGCAGAAATTCAGATGCCCCTTCTCCAATCCCAGCTATTGCATCTGATGCTCTCAGTTTGATCTCTTCTACATTGTAAGATGAAGCATAATCTACCACAAATAGCCTGCACTCTTTTGGCAATTTTTCTGCCCAAAAATAAACTTTATTCATTATAAATTATTGAAAAAATGAAAACAATTCAAAGTCTTTTCACCAAGATGATGACCTTCACTGTGTTGGCCATGGTCATCTAGATTCCAGGGTGAAAAGCATTCTTACTCAGTTTTCCATTCTCATCTGGACCCATCTATCCTCGGTCTCGTCCACTGTTAGAGTGAATCTAAATGTAAACTAGATGAACAGCATCTCATATTCTGCCTGGGTGGTCTACAACCCAATTACACTCCCCGGAACTAGTTCCACTCATCACTTTCATTCTAATTAGATCCAATAATTTGCAGCCCTTTGTCTTTGTTCTACTTTTCATCTACCAGCCTCTTTCTCCACCCTTCTCTACCCACCTGTCTCCAATTTCCCATCAACCACTCTTCATCTGGAGCTACCTATCACTTTCCATCCCATGCCTCCACCTTCACCCTCACCTCTTTACCCCTGCTATCTTCTGTTGTCACACTCAGTTCTGATATCCCTTTCCCTCCACAGTTGCTGCATGACCCACTGTGTTCCCCAAGCACTATCTTTTAATTTGCTTATTATTTCAGAATAATGCTACAGAAATTTTGTCTTAATCAGTGCTTCTGGAATGTAATTAGATCTGATCAATGACTTACTTTCAAAAGATGTGTACTGCATGCCCAAGATCTGTAATTAAGTCATATATAAGATATGTTTCTGTCACCATCTGCACAAGTGGGACTTGGAAGGAGAAGAGAATCATTTAAAAATTACCTGGAAAGGAATGTGCTTGGTTGAATTTCTCTATTGGCTAATTAGCTGTAGCCAATAAAGGGAAAGGGAGCTTAAGTAGGCAGCATGGTTGGTAGAGCAGTTCGTGCAATGCCTTTTCAGTGCCAGCCATTGGGAATTGGCTTCAAATCCCACATTGTCTGTAAGGAGTTTGTATACGTGTCTGTGTAGGTTTTCCCCGGGTGCTCCGGTTTCCTCCCTCCATTTGAAATGTACTGGGGGTGTAGGTCGATAAGTAGAGCAACCACTATATGAGTGGCCAATGTAAAACTAGGATTTTGAGGCTTAGGTGAGCAGAGGCACAGGTGTTGAGGCAAGGTAAGGATACGCTGTTGAGGAACAAAAGGATTCAGCAAATTGGCACAGGTAAGGACAGATTTTTCTCACATTTTCCTATTTAATAGACAGTGGGAATGGCAGCCAGGGCAGGGACATGCTCCTCTTGCAGAATGTGGATCGTCAGGGAAGCCAACAGTATCTCTGACAATTTCATCCGTGAGAAGTGCATCCAATTGCAACACCTTACAAACTGTGTAAAGGAATTGAAGCTGAAGTTGATGAACTTTGGATCATTCGGGAGGCAGAGGACAAGTGTTATATGGACACAATCACACCTAGGAGGCAGGTGACAGTCAGGAGAGGGAAAGGCAACAGGCAGGCAGTGCAGGGTATTTCAGTGACTGTTCTCAATAACACATACAGTATACCTGCCGAAGGCAGTCAGGTCTCTGACACAGAGACCGCCGCTGTAGCTAAGAAAAGAAGGGAGGAGAAGAGACAAGCTATAGTGATAGGGGATTCAATAGTGAGGGGAACGGATAAGATGTTCGGTGGATGAAATTAATCACCCTGGATGGTATGTTGCCTCCCAATGGGATCAGTTCTCTCAGATCTAGTTCACAGCATTCTCAAGACAGAGGGTTACCAGTCAGGTGTTGAGGTCCTTGTAGTGACCAATGATGTGGATGGTGAGGTTCTGCAAAAAGAATATGGGAATTAGGAATGAAGTTGAAGGACAGGACCTCTAGGCTTGTGATCTCAGTAGTGCTACCCATGCCATGTGCTAGTGAGGTTAGAACTAGGAGGATAATGCAGCTTAATACATCTAACCTCAGGGCTCTGCTCTTTCCGATGTGATAGAGCGGGAGAGATGAAAGATGTGCTTGGGAGGCCATACTTAACCATCTTTTTCAAGGAGGTTACCAGGAAAGTTGATGAAAAAGGCTAGGGATGTTATCTTCTAGGAATGTAGAGCCTGTGGTAAAGCAAGTTGGGCATGAAGAAAACAGTAATAGCAGTGGAAAAAAAAGACAAGAAGATCCACCACATAAAAGGAAACAACAATGAGGACTCCGACACCCAGATACTGGGTATAGAATCCATGCACTTTCATGAGATGTTGGATGAGATGAAAGAAGGAAGTGAGGTGCACACAAGGATCCAAATACAGAGGACAATTGAGAACAAGTCTACAATATTTAACCTAAGGTGAAGCTGGACACTGGGTCACAAAGCAATGTTCTTCCACTCAGACTCTACTGCCAGATGTTCCCAGAGAACATAATAAAAGGGTATCCAAAAGATGGTGCATTGGAAACACCAAATGTCACATTAACGACCTATGGTGGACCCATGATCAAACAGCTAGGGAGAGCTAAGATCAATGGCTACCATAAGGGAAAGAACATCCTCTGTACATTCTAAGTGGTAGATGCAGACAGACCAGCAATATTTGAAGGCAGTTGACACAGTGCAGGATAATTTTAAGAAAATTGAAGAGGCATTTCTTGAATATAAAGAACAAGTCGATCAAAAGAAAGAAAAAATGGAAAAAGTGGAAGATTCATTTACGGGCTGGAAAATTCAGAAGAGAGAACTGTTGAAGAAGATTGATTTTTTGGAAAACCAAAGTCGGCGTGATAATGTGAAGATATTGGGACTTCCAGAAGATATTGAAGACTCGGATCCGGTTAAGTTTTTAAAGTGACTTCCAGCTATTCTGGGTGTTGAATTTTTCCCAGACGGCTTGGAATTGGATAGAGCACATAGGGCATTAAGGAAGAAACCTTTCCCAGGATAGCCGCCTCGGGCTGTCCTAATTCGATGTTTGAGGTATCAAGATAGGAAGATGAATTTCCAGATGGCTGTTCAAAAAGCCCGTCAAAGTCAGACTCCACGGATGGTTCAGGGTAATAGAGTATTCTTTTATGCAGATTTGAATCATTAAGAGATGTAAGGAATTTAATTCAGCTAAAGAGGTATTGTGGCAAAAAGGGTATGTTTCCCTTTCGGTATCACGCTGTGTTGAAAGTTTTTATGGGAATTATCAATCTCAATTCTTTGAGAGTGATCAGGATGCATTAATCTTTGCCAGAGATCTGATTGGTCACAATCGCCTAAGAGGAATGGGAATTGGAATGGGAAGGAGGAGGAAATGACGCAAAGTTTGCTTGATATTGAGGATCCGGAACAATCTTTCTCTGGACTGGAGTTGGTAGGTTGAACTTGAACAGGACAATTTCTAAAGAAGTTCAGCTGGTGGGGGGGGGGGGGGGGGGGCGGTGGATGAGTCTGATACTTCAGAAAGTCATCTGGCACTAGTGGCATTGTCCACATCCAGTTCATTGGGGACTAACTACGTTTGCTGTAGTTTTGGGGAGTTTTTTAAATATATGTATATTATTTGTTTTTTTAGGGTGCTTTTGTGTGTAGTTTTATCTATGCAAGGGGAGCTTCTTTTTTTTATATTTGTACTGGTTGTGTGGGGTGCCTTTTATTTTGTTAAATATGGCTAATTTGAATTTTGCAACTTTTAATGTCCAGGGTCTTAATAATCCGATTAAACAAAAGCGTGTTCTGGCGTATTTTAAAAAGAGAAGTTGAGACACTAAGATCATACATTGTGGAGACAGACTGTGGCAATCAGCTGAGGAAGAACAGAATTCACATCCGGCTGACACAGGATGCGATGACGCAGAAAGCTTTAATACCAGAAAACCTTGTGACACCAATATCAAGTGAGGTATCTAATAAAGAGACCACAACCACTAATAACGAAACATCAACACAGCAGTTGTCAGGTGCAGCACAACAAGCTTTATCACCTACACATGTACCAGCAATACAGAGCCCAACGGTAGCAGCCAAATCCACAGGATGGTGATGGAACATACTGTCACCAGGGTGATGTCGATAAGAACTATTTAAAAATAGTTGTGTAAATAAACTAGTGTACAAGTTCAGTTACTTAAGTTGCACTATAATTTTTTCTTTATCTTGAGAAGGAGGGATGTTATATAGTACAGGATAATGTGAACTATTTCGTAACCACGTAAGAATACCCCCTTCTCACTGTAGTAACTGTACTGCTCCACTGTAGGGTCTACGTATATATGTGAGTGTGTGTGAACAGTTTCCTGAGATGGTGGAAGGCATCAGTAAGTAAAAGTCTCTCCTGTTCTTTGTATCTTGCATCTCTAAGTTATTTAAGAAGCCTCCCAAGTAACACAGAGACTTATCACTTTGTGAGGAGTTTGAAGAGGTTTAGTATATCATCAAAGACTCTTGAGAACTTCTACAGATGTACCATGGAGAGCATTCTGGCTGGTTGCCTCAATGTCTGGCATGGAGGCACCAAATGCATCGAGGACATCTACATGAGGTGGTGTCTTAAAAAAGCAGCCTCTATCCTCAAAGACCTCCACCACCCAGGCCATGCCCTCTTCACTCTGCTACCATCTGGGAAAAGGAGCCTAAAGATGAGCACTCAATGGCAGGACAGCTGCCATCAGATTCCTGAGTATTAATAAACCAAATACACTACTATGGCGGCGCACATCCTCATGGCGAACCGGCCCCGCTTTTATCGCCACGTGGCAGGGCAGCCATGGGGAAATGGCGTCGTCAGAGGTTTCTCTCTGACTCCACCATCCCTTCCAGCGCGCACCCTGGTCAGCGATTATGACGTCACAATGCACCAAGTTACTGAGCTCATGCTGCCCTTAAAGGGGCGTGCTGAATTTGAATAAAGACAGTCATTAATGACCCTCAAAGTGGCAGTGGTGTCTCTCTCACTGCTCACACCGCCACAATGGTGACCCCCGACAAGCCCAGATGAATTTCTGGACTCCTGAACACCATGGATTTAGCAAAACTCAAAGCTGTCTCTATCAGGTTTCTCCCCTTTTGGACCCACTGACCAAGAATGTGGTTTGGTCAGGCGGAAGCACAGTTTCAAATCCACAACATCTCCACAGATGCCACGATGTTTTACCATGTCGTGAGCGCTCTGGACCAAGATACGATGGCGAGGGTGGACGACATCATCTACCACCCCCCGGCTGTGGGCAAGTACAACACCCTTAAAAATCTGCTGCTGGGAAATTTTGGGCTAACTCCCCAGCAACAGGCTTCCAGGCTCCTACACCTGGATGGGCTTGGAGACCGTAGTTCTTCGGCGCTGGTGAACGAGATGCTGACCACAAGCCTGGTTTTCTCTTCCGCCAAATATTCCTGGATCAAACACCAGAGGACATGCGGCTGCACCTTACACACGAGGACTTCTCAGACCCGAGAAAGGCTGCAGCCCGTGTGGATGCCCCCTGGCTCACATGGGCCGAGCTGAGTGTCCTCCCCCTACTTGCACTCGATCTCGCAGTCCAACCTTGCGGGCGGCCAATGGCTCCACCATCAGGACCTACAGCACCCGGAGGGCACAGATCAAGATAGGGAGGGAGAAATTCCACTGGAGGTTCATCCTGCCTCCGTGGGCACTGCTGTTGGGAGCCGACATCCTGAGGGCTTATGATCTCCTAGTCGACATGAAGGGCAAGAGGCTGGTAAACGTTCGAACGTTCCACTCCACACAAATGGATACAGCAGACGCCTGCAGGCCCGAAATTGCCACCATAGCACCTGCCAGAGAAAAATTTGCCGACATCCTCCGCGAGTTCCCTGCCATCCTAGAGCAACGTTTCAACGCCACTGTGCACCAGCATGGGGGTCTTCCACCACATCACCACTCAAGCCCCCCCGCTGCATGATAGACCCAAATGTCTGCCACCTGAGAAGCTCCAGCAAGCAAAGGAGGAGTTCTCCAGACTCCAAGAACTCGAAATCATCCAGCGCTCGGACAGTGCATTACCGGTCCATATGGTCCTGAAATCATCTGGGGGCTGGAGACCATGTGGGGACTACTGGCGGTTGAATGATGCAATCACCCCCGACAGGTATCCGGTGCCCCACATACAAGATTTCTGCGCCAACCTCCATGGCGCACAAATCTTCTTCAAGGTAGACCTCGTGCAGGGATATAATCAAATCACAGTGCATCCAGACGATGTGGGTAAGATGGCCATTATCACCCCTTTCAGCCTCTTCAGGTTCCTGCGTATGCCCTTCGGCCTAAAGAACGCGGCCCAAACATTCCAGTGTCTCATGGACGTAGTTGGGAAGGACTTGGACTTTGTGTTCATTTACCTGGATGATATACTCATTGCCAGCCACAGCCTCAATGAACACAAAGCTCACCTCCGCACCCTCTTTGCTCGCCAGGCGGATTTCAGCCTCACGGTTAATGCAGCCAAATGCCAGTTCAGCAAGGAGACCCTCCGGTTCTTTGGGCACACCATATCGGCAGCCGGGGCCGCACCAGTGCCAGAGAAGGTGGCGGCTGTCCAACATTTCCCCAAACCTCCCCACCCTAAAAGGCCTCCAGGAGTTCATGGGGATGGTGAACTTTTACCATCGTTTCATCCCTGGAGCTGCTCACACCATACGCCCATTGTTCACGCTGATGGCTACCAAAGAAAAGACTCTATCATGGCCGGAAGAGGCAAATAAGGCATTTGTCACGACAAAGGAGGCCCTAGCCAATGCGACACTACTAGTGCACCCATGGCCAGAGGCACACATGGCGCTTTCTGTGGATGCCTCTGCTACGGCAGTGGCGGGGGTGGGGTGGGGGGGGGGGGGAGGAAGGTCCCTGAAACAGTGGCTCGATGACAATGGCAGCCGCTGGCCTTTTTCAGCAAGCAGCTGCGTCCACCAGAACTCAAATATAGCGCCTTTGACTGGGAGCTCCTGGCACTGTACTTGGCCATCTGCCATTTTCGCTACTTCCTCAAGGGCAGGCCATTCGCAGTCTTCACGGATCACAAGCCCCTCACCTGGGCACTGGTGATGACCAAGGATCCGTGGCCCTTCAGACAACAGCGCCACCTTTTGTACATGTCGGAGTTCACGACCGACATCTGACACAGGGCTGGTAAGGACTATGTGGTGGCGGATGCACTCTCACAACTCGGCATCAACACTCTCGCCCCAGCCGAGATTACACTCAACTGGCCCAGGCCCAGAGAAACTATGTGGAGATGCAGGCCTTGCAGACCACCATCTCAGGCCTCAAACTCAAAGACATCCAGTTGCCCAGCAGCTCAGACACACTGCTCTGCGATGTGTCAACAGGTATACTGCATCCAGTAGTCCCGCCGCATTGGAGAGCAAGGACCTTCAGTCTAGTCCATGACCTCGCTCACCCAGGGGTGAAGATGACGGTACGTATGGTCGCAGAGCGGTTCGTGTGGCATGGGCTCAGGAGAGGTGGCGGAGCTTGCCAGGAACTGCACCAGGTGCCAGACCTCCAAAGTCCACCGACACACACAGGCTCCCTTACAGAACTGACTCGGTGGCTCGCAGGTTCCACACACCCACGTCAATATTGTTGGACCCCTGCCGGTGTCAAGGGAGGCTCATTACCTCCTCATGGTGGTCGACCACGCCACAAGGTGGTTGGAGGCTATCCCAATCAAGGAAACCTCTGCGGAGACGTGCGCCAGGACTCTGTTCAACCAGTGGATCGCCCGATTCGGAGTCCCAGCGCACATCACCAGTGACAGGGGCGCACAGTTCACGTCTGCCCTGTGGAACCAGATGGCAAAGCTCCTGGAGGTGAAGCTCCACCATACCACGGCATACCACCTGCAGTCCAACGGGTTGGTGGGGAGGTTCCACAGGCACCTGAAGGCATCATTCATGGCCAGGCTCTCCAGACCAGATTGGGAGGATGAACTACCCTGGTTCCTCCTCGGGATTAGGAAGGCATCCAAGAAGGACCTACAAGGCTTGGCAGTGGTGCTGGTGTACGGTGCGCCACTTTCCCTACCGGGTGTGTTTTTCTGCTCAGACCCCAACACCGCGGCCACCGACGCAAACCTGCTGGCAGACCTCTGCAGGATACTGGGCCCCCTGGCTCCCCCACCCCCAACACGCCATGGCACCCGGCCAATCCATCTCCCCAAAGAACTCGATTCGGCTCAGTTCATTTTCATGCGAAGGGGGCCGCAGAGCACTCGGCTGCAGTGACCATATCAGGGACTGTACAAAGTCTTGCACCGGACCGGAGGGACCTTCACCCTAGATATTGGGGGGAGGGAGGTACTTTTTACGGTGGACCGCCTGAAGGCGGCCCATCTGGACTTATCATAGGCGGTGCATGTGGCTGCGTCCAAGCGCCGGGTCCATCCTCCAAAGCAACAGGATGCGTAGCCAGTTCTTGGGGGGGGCGAGGGATGGTGTTGTGTGGCATCGCACATCCTCATGGCGAACCAGCCCCGCATGTATCACCATGTGGCGGAGCAGCCATGGGGAAATGGCGTCATCAGAGGTTTCTCTCCGACTCCAGCCTCCCTTCCAGTGCCCACCCTGGGCAGTGATTATGACGTCACAATGCACCAGGTGACTGAGCTCATGCTGCCCTTAAAGGGACGTGCTGAATTTGAATAAAAATGGTCATTAATGACCCTCAACTTGGTGGCTGTGTTTCTCCCACTGCTCACACCGCCACACTACCTTATTTTTCATGCAGATTTTAGTTTTTTTATTTATAATAATGTTGTAAGGTGGTTATAATATGAATGTTTACACTATGATACTGCCACAAAACACCAACACTAAATTCTGATTCTGAAATTTCTTCACACAATGAGAGTGTGGAATGAGCTGCCTGCTGAAGCGGTGAATGTGAGCTCAATTTTAACATTTTAGAAAAACATTGAACAGATACACCGATGGGAGGGGTCTGGAGGGAGGTGGAATTGGTGCGAATCAGTGGGACGAGGCTGAATAATAGTTTGGGACAAAGTAGAAGGGCTAAAAGAACGGTTTGCTGCTCTGAAATCTTCCACGCTTCATGGTTTCCAAAGGAATTTAAAGTGAATTGCCTTGAAACAGGGAGACACTGGATGGCAGTATTTAACAATAAATGAAAACATCTCTGCATTGCAAAAAGAGCAAAAATTTTCATCTAAAATGAACTGTCACAATAGAATGATTTAATACAAAGAATGAACAATATAGTATTTTATGGACAGTAGTAAATTTACTATTTATGGAGAAGCCTGGTACTCTCCTAGTTTATCCTCACCAGTCTGTGTTGTGCTTCACCGATGATGTGCTTTTCCCATTTTCTTCATCAGTATTTCAACATCTAGCAGCAAACTGTCTCCTTTTAGACATTGTCTGGTTTCTGAAAATTGATTGCATGTTGCATTGCATGTTAGGCAGTTTTTGAACCAGGTCAGGGGTACGCTGTCTCGGTTTGAAGGCTGTAGGTTGTTAATTGCGATAAATAAATGATACTTGATAGGTCATGCAACAAGGAAACAACACAATGTCCTACTGACTATCCTCATTCATCATTTTAGTACCTACAGTACAATATAAATGTGGTTTTGCCAACAAGAATGCAAGCTCCATCCTCCCCTTAGTTACCAACACCAATCCTCTCTAATTACTTATAATGCTTGCCCCCTATTCTTCACTGAATTTTGCTGATGTATCTCTTGCATTTTGACTCTGGCTTTCCCCAAGCTCTCTTCTTGTTAATGTTCACCTAGTCCTCATTCAACTGGATATGTCGCTGCTTTTCTACCAAGGTAACTATTTCTAACATGGAGAGCACCTGAGAAAGGAGGAGGAAAGAATCATGAAAAGATCATGCTTATTTTAATTAATGTAACTATTTCCTTTGGACTATATGATTATTAGCCTTCCTAACAAAAAAATGGCCCATTATTTGACTCTAAATTTGATTTCATTGAGTTGCTGGAGTGTAACAAAAGCTTCTGATATCTGTGTAAAATATAAGTCATAATGACATTTTCTTCATCCACGACAGAGCATAAACTATTAGATTTATGACAGATTAGGAGAATGGGCAGAGAAATGGAAAATTAAATGTAATGTCAAAGTGTACAGTCATGCAGTTGGCAAGAAAAATAAACGGGCAGACTATTTTTTAAATGGGGAGAAAATTGAGAATCCCCAGATGCAAAGGGACCTGGGAGTCCTCATGCAGGATGGACTGAAGGTAAACTTACGTGTGAGGTGGTGGTAAAGATGACAAATGCTCTTGAATTATCTTGTTTTCTTGCTCTCTATTCTTTTTCTATTTTTCTTCTCAGCGGGAAGTATGGTTAATTATAGTTAGACATGCAATAATGGATGTCTATTGCTATTTTTTCAGAAACTTATTTTGTCCTTTGCTCTGTTTGACTTGAAAATTTGTGAATAAAATATGAAAAAAAGGCAAATCCAATGCTGGCCTTAATTTCAAGAGGAATAGAATATAAGAGCCGGGGTGTGATGTTGAGGCTCTTGAGGCACCTCACTTGGAGTATTGGGAGTAGCTTTGGGCTCCTCATTTAAGAAAGGATGTGTTGACGTTTGAGAGGGTTCAAAGGAGGTTCACTAGGATCATTCCATGAATGAAAGGGTTAATTAACAGCTCTTGGCCTGAACTCATTGGAATTTAGGAGAATTGAAATATTTCAAATGTTGAAAGGCATGAACAGAGGAGAAGTAGATTATAGGAGAGTCTCGGATAAGAAGGCACAACTTCAGGATTGAAGGCCTTCAACTCAGAACAGAGATGGTATTGGAATTTCTTCAGTCTGAGGGTGGTAGGTCTATGGAATTTGTGGCCACAGGCAATAGTGGAGGCCAGGTCATTGGGCATAGTTAAGACAGAGATTGATAGGTCCTTAATTAGCTAGGACATTAAAGGTTAAGGGAAGAAGGCAGGGCAGTGGGGCTGAGTGAGAAAATGGATCAGCTCACAATTAAATTGTGTGGCAAATTCAATGTTGAATAGTTTGTTTATGCTCCTAAGTTTTGTCTTATGGTTGGAGATGCAAGTTCCCATCTTCACAAAGACCTCGTGAAATAGCAAGCACAAGAGCTACATCTCTAAAATAATTGATACCTAGCAAATAGGATAATTGTTTTCTGAGATATTTCATCAAAAAAAATGCCCAGAAGTGCGCAATGTCTAACTTCCACACTCTCCCCAACTCCCTTTCCCCTTATCTGTTTCTCCAACTCAACCATCTTCTATTATTCAGTACCCAATCACATCTTGGCCCCTTCACAGCAATTCCTCTTCTCTTTATGTAATTATTATCTCCCCTTCCCACTTCATTTCACTAAATGTTCCCAATCAGAAATATTGACAGACCATTTCTATCCATGTTGTCTGACTCACTGAATTGCTTCAGCTTTTCTTTTTTTCCTCAAGATTCCAGCCTATGTAGCTTTTGTGTTTCTCGTGATTTCTTTCTCTTCCTGAACCTAACTCTTCTTTGAATAATTAGGGTTAAGCATTATTTTATTTTGCGATTATCTTTGCATTTCTCCATTTTGTTCTTTGCATTATATTCCTTAATATGCTTCACCCCATCATTGCAAATATATAGTTTTGCATCTATGATCTCAGTGCATTTTTCTGGTTTTTTTTAAGTGGCATGATTAACATAGTGGTTAGCACAACACTGTTACAGAGCTAGCACTTGGGATCTGGGTTCAAATCCCTCTCTGTCCATAAGGAGTTTGTACATTCTCCCTGTGTCTGCGTGGGTTTTCCCTGGGTGCTCTGGTTGACTCCCACCCTTCAAAACGTACCATGGGTTGTAGGTCAATTCGGTATAATTGGGCAGTTTGGTCTTGTGGGCCGAAAGGGTCTGTAATGATGCTACATGTCTAAATTTAAATTCTTGCAAATTGGCTATCAGGAAGAGACAATTGAGGAGGATTGTGGCAGCATGTTAGCCTGTGATATAGCACATTATCACAATCAGATTTGTCTCCCAATTATGACATCTCTGAGTTATCCTAATATTTCCTTCTCTTCACAGATATGGACAAAAGGATTGTAATTTGTGTTTGAAGCTCTTCCCCAAGTTCTGCTTAGAATTTCAGCTATTGAAGCCTTGTAATATTTGAGTTGGGACGTGGATATCTTGACATCTTATTAAGATCTACTTGGAACTATGATTGGGATTCCCTGATAATTTAAGAACATAAAACACTACTGCAGTGTACAGGCCCTTTGACCCTCAATGTTGTGCCAAACTATATATTCCTGCAAAAAAATCTAAACCCTTCCTACTTCATAACCCTCTATTTTTCTTTCATCCATTCGCCTACTTAAGATTCTCCATCACAATTCCTGTCAGGGCATTCGGGGCACCCAAACTTACTCCTGATGTCTCCCTATTCTTTTTTTCCTTCACTTTGTCAAAATGTCCCCTGGTGTTTTCTATTCCCGAACTGGGAAAAGGAAAAAAAGTTATCATAATTATGATCTTCTTCAAGAGTGAGACAAATCTGATTCTGTTAATGAGACAAAGGTTTTCCTGTGCCAAATGCCTCTCAGAATCTTGTAGACCTCTATTAAGTCATCCTTCTTCACTCCAAAGAGAAAATTCTGTTAACCTTGTCTCATAGATTTATTTTCCAATCTTTCTTTTCTTTCTTTTTCAATCTTTTTATTATTATTATAATTTATAAACACATACAGTTCAAAGAGATATAAAAAAAATACATAGTAAGTAATGAATTAATACAGAGATATTAAACAACAATATTACAGAATAAAAATATATCATAAAAAAAATTTTTTTTGATCAGTTTAGGGTGTGAACTATCTCTAAAAAAAAGATATAATTAATAACAATAAATGAAAAAAGAGAAAAAAAAACCCCAAAAAAGAAGAAAAAACAAATCTGAATTAAAAAAAACTTAAAAAAAAGCCTACAGATATAGCTAAACCACGCCGATCACTCCGATCTCATCTTACAGCCCAATTATCATACATAATCATAGAAAGAAAACAGAGCCAGATCAACTCACCACAAATGAAAATATTGAATAAATGGTCGCCAGGTTAACTCAAACTTAGAAGGGGATTCATAGACAGAGTTTCTAATTTTCTCTAAATTTAAACATAGTATAGTTTGGGTAAACCATTGGAAAACAGTGGGAGGATTTACCTCTTTCCAATTTAATAGTATAGATCTTCTAGCCATTAGTGTAAGAAAAGCAATCATACGATCCGCAGGAAGAGATAAATAAGTCAAATCTATCATAGGTAATCCTAAAATTGCAGTAATGGGATGTGGTTGTAAATCAATATTCAAAACAGTAGATATAATGGAAAAAATTTCCTTCCAATAATTCTGTAAAGAGGGACAGGACCAAAACATATGTGTAAGGGAAGCTATTTCCAATGGACATTTATCACATATAGGATTGATATGAGAATAAAAGCGATGGAGTTTATCTTTAGACATATGAGCTCTATGAACAACTTTAAACTGTATTAGTGAATGTTTTGCACATAGAGAAGAAGAGTTTACCAGTCGCAGAATTTTATTCCACCAGCGTTGTCTCCGCTCCATCCTCAACATCCATTGGAGCGCTTACATCCCTAACGTCGAAGTACTCGAGATGGCAGAGGTCGACAGCATCGAGTCCACGCTGCTGAAGATCCAGCTGCGATGGATGGGTCACGTCTCCAGAATGGAGGACCATCGCCTTCCCAAGATCGTGTTATATGGCGAGCTCTCCACTGGCCACCGTGACAGAGGTGCACCAAAGAAAAGGTACAAGGACTGCCTAAAGAAATCTCTTGGTGCCTGCCACATTGACCACCGCCAGTGGGCTGATAACGCCTCAAACCGTGCATCTTGGCGCCTCACAGTTTGGCGGGCAGCAACCTCCTTTTAAGAAGACCGCAGAGCCCACCTCACTGACAAAAGGCAAAGGAGGAAAAACCCAACACCCAACCCCAACCAACCAATTTTCCCCTGCAACCGCTGCAATCGTGTCTGCCTGTCCCGCATCGGACTTGTCAGCCACAAACGAGCCTGCAGCTGACGTGGACTTTTTACCCCCTCCATAAATCTTCGTCCGCGAAGCCAAGCCAAAGAAGAAGAATCCAAAAATTGCAGTAATGGGATGTGGTTGTAAATCAATATTCAAAACAGTAGATATAATGGAAAAAATTTCCTTCCAATAATTCTGTAAAGAGGGACAGGACCAAAACATATGTGAAAGGGAAGCTATTTCCAATTGACATTTATCACATATAGGATTGATATGAGAATAAAAGCGATGGAGTTTATCTTTAGACATATGAGCTCTATGAACAACTTTAAACTGTATTAGTGATTGTTTTGCACATAGAGAAGAAGAGTTTACCAGTCGCAGAATTTTATTCCAATTTTCATTAGAAATATGAAGGTTGAGTTCTCTTTCCCAATATTTTCCAATCTAGGCAACATCCTGGTAAATCTCCTCTGCATTATCTCCATAGCTTCAACATCCTTCCTCTAATGAGGTGACCAGAAATGAACACAATACTCCGTGTGGTCTCACTGGAGATTTGTAGAGTTGAACTCAATGAAGCCCAGCATTCCATAGGCCTTCTTAACTATCCTATCAACCTGCGGTGAAACCTTGAGAGATGTATGAATTTGGACCCCAAGGTCCCTATTGTGAGTGAAGAAACAGGTTTGGTAGGTCTCAAAGGCAAGGACTCTGGACACAATTTTGATGGGTGGGGGAGGAGGAACTTATTTAAAGAAGGCAAGTGTGGGAAATGGTAATAGATGCACACTATACAGCAGCCACGGGGATTAATAGCGGACAATTAATAATGAACATGGAGCAAATAGCGTGGGAACAAAATACACACACACACACATACAATGAACTCATTCATATAATGATCGAGAGAAAAAATCACTACGATTCCCCATCACCCCTTGACTCAGTGCAAGCACAGCTCTATGTTACTTTTAGAACTATCCCAACCCTTTTTATCCATCCTGTAATATTTGAAACAAAAATGAAATATAACCCTTCTCTGGTACCTTCATAAGAAAAGTCTCAGATTTCATCATTTTAGGTAAAATCATATCTCTACCAAACATACATTTTACCAAAGATCGAATTTGATAATAAAGAAATAAAGAGATCTTATCAATACGAAAATCTTCCCTCATCTGATTAAAAGATAAAAACTTACCCTCTTTAAAACAATCTCCCAAATTTTTCACACCTTTAAATCTCCAATGCAATAAACCTTGATTATGTATTGAAAAAGAAATAAGTTGATTATTATTTTTCTTTGGCTTGGCTTCGCGGACGAAGATTTATGGAGGGGTAATGTCCACGTCAGCTGCAGGCTCGTTTGTGGCTGACAAGTCCGATGCGGGACAGGCAGACACGGTTGCAGCGGTTGCAAGGGAAAATTGGTTGGTTGGGGTTGGGTGTTGAGTTTTTCCTCCTTTGCCTTTTGTCAGTGAGGTGGGCTCTGCGGTCTTCTTCAAAGGAGGTTGCTGCCCGCCAAACTGTGAGGCGCCAAGATGCACGGTTGGAGGCGATATCAGCCCACTGGCGGTGGTCAATGTGGCAGGCACCAAGAGATTTCTTTAGGCAGTCCTTGTACCTCTTCTTTGGTGCACCTCTGTCTCGGTGGCCAGTGGAGAGCTCGCCATACAACACGATCTTGGGAAGGCGATGGTCCTCCATTCTGGAGACGTGACCTACCCAGCGGAGTCAAAGCCAATAATTTACCCCTAGAGCCTGTCATTTTATTTTTCTTTATCCATAACTTCATTAAATGTTTTAGTATAGGCACATTATGTTGTTGTAACAAAATTATATTCCATCTTAACAAAAATTAATGTATTTCAAATTCAGAAATACTTGCCATCTCAATTTTAGCCAAACTAGGATGCCGTACCAAATCCATCAGTGAACTAAAAAATTCAAGTTGGGCTGCTTCATAATAATTTTGAAAATGTGGTAAACATAATCCCCCTAACTCATATTTCCAAGTTAATTTATTCAAAGCTACTCTCCAAAATTTTCCCCTCCATAAAAACTCCCTAACCATTTTATTCAAATCTTGAAAACAAAAAATTATCAAGTAAATACGGAATAGATTGAAACAAATATTGTATACGCGGAAATATATTCATCTTAATTGTATTTATCCTACCCATTAAATTAATAGGTAAATCTTTCCATTTAATCAAATCAGTTTTAATTTTTTTCATTAATGGAGCATAATTTAATTTATATAAAGATTGATAATTAACATTCAAAATTATCCCCAGATATTTAATTCAACCAGTCCACTTCAAATTAATAATATTCTTATAAACTGAAAATCTCCTTCACATACCGGTAATATTTCACTTTTTTCCCCAATTAACTTTATATCCAGAAAGACATCTATATTGTATTAAGCATTCCTTCAAGTGTAAAAGTGACTGAGCTGCGTTTATTAAATACACCAATACCTCATCAGCAAATAAATTAATTTTATCCTCCTCATAGCTCTATGTTACAAGGGACATTAATTAAACACTTCCAACGCTTAACAGTGAACATCTTATCAACAGTTTCTCTAGCACCCTTCCACATTTCTAGGCCTAGAGTGAAGCGGGGTAGTCCTAAGCTGGCAAAGAGAGAGAACAAAGAGCACATAGCACCTTTATAGTGCTGGAGGTTCTAGCCCTGATCATTAGCAGGGAAATTGGGTGGAGCAGAACCAAACCTTGATTGGTAGCTGGTGTATCCTCCAACTAAGTAGGGGGCAGTGCTGTCACATGACAGCATCAACCCTTCCCAATAAAGTCCCTCTGTTCATCCACCCTCTTAAGTATCCAATCATTCACCTTGTACTCAACCTTCTGATGTGACCTTCAAAAATGTATCACCTCACAGTTATCCATATTGAACTCGATCTGCTACTTTTCTTCCCAACTCTGCATCTGTCTATATCCTTTTGTAACCTATATTGAGCTCCCATTTCATTTCATGTGACTATCACTTTAAGGGTTAATAAAGGTTGCAACCATTCACAATTGTCGTGATATTGGATGGCGCCATCAAGTACAAACTATAAACAAAGTTGAGACTCTCGAGGAAGAGAAAGAACAAGGGTTGTTTCTCCAGGAACACAGTTGGTGAGAGCATCATGACTGGGGACACTTGCAAAGTGTCATGTGAGTGGGACACTTAAAGTCAACTGGATTTCATTATTGACCCCCAGCCATCTGATGAACACAAAGGTGGAGTGACTTAGTGTGACATGGACAATTCGGTTGAATCTCCCTATCAGGGGAATTAATGGACTACCGCGAGCAAAGGAAAGGTCACTTTCCCATATCTGGGATTTGAATTTCTGCATCGGATCGTGATCAAAGTAATGGCCATTTCGCCTGGGCTTTGGAAGCATTGTGGAAGTCACTCATTTTGTTTCCCCAACACAAGGAAAAGGGGAGTTGTGACAACCGTTCATCCAAAAGGATATTTCAACAAGGAACTCGAGAAGGATTCATGAGTTTTCAGCAGTCCACTCACTCAGTCTCTCCCGCCTCCTTCGTGATTATTTCTGGGCATCAGTTTAAAAGTTTGAGTTTCAACTATGGATTTCTGAGACAGAAATTTGAAATGAGTTTCCAGAATTATGCCTAAGCTATAATTGTTTGTGTAACACACACACACACACACACACACACACACACACACACACACACACACACACACAATTGGGGTTATGCTTAGCTACATTGTCATATTATTAGTAATTATTGATAAATATATTGTTTTAAAAGAAAAACAATAACAGTCTTTTGGTGAATTTCTATTGCTGTTGGTCTGCGATGTAACACTACGACAACCTTAAGCATGATCCAAAATTCTTATCTTCTGCAAACCTAATGACCCATCTTTCTGCTACTTCATCAAGGTCATTTATAAAAATCATAATGAACAGGCGATCTGGAACAGAACCCTACAGAATCACTGACTTTTTGGCAGAATATGTTCAGTCTGCTTCTACATGCAAGCCAATATTTAATCCACACAGTCAAGGCTCCATGTCTCATGACTTTCTGAATGAGTGTCTCATGGGGGACCTTGGCATTTATAAAATCCATATAGCCCACATACACTGTCCTACTTTCATCAATTAGGCTTGTGAGACATGGCCTTCCCATCCCAAAGCCATGCTGACTATCTTTGAGTTGACTATTTCGCCAAATGCTCATAAATCCTACCCTTGAGAATACTCTTCAATAGTGTGCATGCCACTGCTCACCGGTCTATAGGCACTTTCAGGTGGACCCTCTGCCTTGAGGCCAACGACAGGAGCGGATTTAAAACTGCAAGCACACCTTTCAGGTGGCAGCCCTAAAAGGCTACTGCAGCATTAACTGGTCCACCTGAAAGGGCCTATTCATATCCAAAGGCCCCTCGTGGCACCTCCGGATCTGATGGAGGTGGGGTGACTGGTGCCGCAGCACCACCCGTCATAAATACGTGGCATAGCAATGACCTTTTGTGGGAAACACAGAGCAGTTCCACCTGCATGGGGGATTATGGGTAGGGAAGACCGCCATTGCTATGCTATGTTTTGAGATGCAGAGAGCGGCCCCAGTACAGGAACGTCCAGCAGGGCTGTCACAGCCTGCACTGGGTACTCACTGACATCCCCCACCTGCCCCGACATCCCCCGCTGACCGTCTCTGTCCCAACAGCCCCCGCTGGTCACCCATGTCCTGACATCCCCTGCTGGCCGCTCCTGCCCTGATGACCCCTGCAGACCTCCCCTGTCCCGACGGCTGCCCTTGCCCCACTGGCTGCCCTTGCCCCGATGTCCCTCACAGAGTTCCCCTGCCCTGACGGCCTCTGCAGAGCTCACCTACTCCGATGGCTGCCTTTCCCGGCTGACTTCCCCTCCACAGTGGGGCGGGGGCTGTCAGGTAGCTGGGAGTTGGGTCATGGCCTGACCTCATGCACCCACTTACATCGGCTACACATTCAGGTGCATCGGCGGAGTGCTGCGCTCTGCCAATTATCCCTCCCTGGGGGAGATTTGGTGTTGATGCCTCGGAGGCGCATCTGCCACATTCAGCTGAGTATGTCTTTCGCCACAAGGGTGTGCTCAGGACACCTGAAATGGCCTTACACTTCCCTCTTACCTTTTTTAAATAAGGGACCATATTTGCCATTCTCTAATCTGCCAGCATCCCCCCCCCCACCCCCCTCCGCCAACCACCTGTAGCTAAGGAGGATTCAAAGATCATACCTAATACCAGCTATATCTTTCCCTCCCTTTTCACAGCAACCAGGGGTATAACAAGTCCAGCCCCATGGATTTATCAATCTTAATGTTTTTAAGAAGATTTGCACTTCCTTTTCCTTATCTCAACATTGTCCAGCACACAAACCTGTTCTTTCCTGACCTCAACCTGATCATTTTCTCTGGTGAATACTGAATCAAAGTATTCATTTAGGACCTCTCCAAGCTCCTCCACCACAGGCACATCTTGTCTCCTTTATCCTTAAGTTATCCCACCTTCATTCTCATCATCCTTTTCTTCTTCACATACACATAGAATGCTTCTCCTTAATCCTATTTGCCAAGGCCTTCTAATGACCCCTTTGAGTTCTCTTCAGTCCTTGTTCCTCATTTCCATATAATTCTCATGAGCCCTTCCTATTTCCTAAATCTAATGTATGCTTCCTTCTTCTCTTAAATAGCTGCCTCACATGTTTTGTCAACTACTATTTGTTCCACGTTTCCGAGGGAGAAACCTATCTTGAACCCGGCACATGGTCCTAAATTTCCTCTACATCACTTCTGTGCTTTCTCCCATGAACATCGGTTTCCAATTTACTCTCCTTAGCTCCTGCCTCATCCCATTATAATTAGCCATTCCCCTATTGACTAGTTTCCCATTTTGTCTGCTTTTATCCTTGTCTATAGCTATCCTAAACCTCAAGGAGTTGTAGTCACTCTCACCAACATGCTCCCACACTGAGAGTTCTGTGACCTGACCAGGTTCATTACCCAGTACTACATCTAGTATGGCCCCTTCTCCACTTGACTGTTCCACATACTGTGTCAGGAATCCTTCTTGGGCGCACCTGACACATTCTGCACCATCTATCTCTCTTGCAGTGAGGAGGTGCCAGCCAACATTAGGGAAGTTGAAATCTCACATGACAACAACCTTGTATTTCCTGTACCATTCCAAAATCTGCCTTCTTATCTGTTCCTCAGTGTCCTAAGAGCTATTTGGAGGCCTATAGACTACACCCAATACAGTGATAGTTCCCTTCCTATTTCTGCCTTCCACCCACACTGACTCAGAAGACACTCGCTTGACAGTGTCCTTCCTTTCTACAGCCATTATACTATCCCTGACTAGTAATTCCCCCCCCCCCCCAACCCCACATACTAGAACATGATCAAGCCTTTGAAGAATTTGGATTAAACTCCGGGATACTACAGACAAATGCACCCCTAACCTCGTGCCAAGTTGATGCCACAACTTGATACAGTCAAATGCATATATACCTGCACGTTCCTCACCACAATGCCAAAGACTCCAATGGTCAGTCTACACCCAGCAATGCAATGAGGAGCTGCACATCTGCCACTCATGGCTGTGCCATGTGGCCATGAAAATCTCCGTGAATTTTGGTAAGATAAATAACAAGAATAAATGCAAACTAATGTCGGATCTTTATACGGCATTGGCTAAGAAAATCCTGGAGTGCATGCAATCAAATTTGGAGCCAGGGAGTAAATTGGAGGAGACAGATAATCAGGTATCGGTGACCACAGCTTTACATACAGGTGTTTTGTCCTGGATATTAGTCCAGTGGTGGGGGGGGGCTTCTGTGCAGGAAATCTGAAAGGAAAAAATTACTGAATCTCCCCTTATCCTTATGCTCCAGGGAATAAAGTCCTAACATCTTTAACCTTTCCCTATAACTCAGTTCTTGAAGTCCAGGCAACATCCTAGTAAATCTTCTTTCTATCTTATTGATATCTTTTCTATAGTTACGTGACTAAAACTGCACAAAATCCTTCAAATTTGGCCTCATCAATGTCTTGTACAACTTTACCATAAATTCCTAACTCCTGTACTAAATCCTTAGATTTATGAAAGCTAATTTTGTGCAGTACAGTGCCAGTGATCAGGACCAGGGTTCGAATCCTGTGCTGTCTTTAAGGAGTTTATACGTTCCCTCCATGCCTGCGTGGGTTTTCTCATGGGTTCCGGTTTCCTCCCACTGTTCAAAACATAGTAGAAGGGACAGATGTTAATTGGATGTAATTGGATGCAAATTGGGTGGCACAGACCCATGGTCTGAAATGGCCTGTTACTGTGCTGTATGTCTAAAATTTAAAAAAAACACAAACAATAAAGAACTAAACAATTAATCAATCTAAACAAACTGTGCAATACAAAGAGAATTTTAAAAAAATCATTAAAATGAATAACTAAGAGTTGTTAAATAAAACCATGATTGAGTTTGTTGTTGAAGGATTTGATGGTGGAGGGGTAGCAGCTGTTCCTAAACTTAGTGGCATGAGTCTTCTAGCACCTGCAGTATACCTTGCAGTGAGAACAGTGTGTGTACTGGGTGGTGGGGAATCTCCAAGGGCAGCATTCCCTGTAAATGCTCTCGATAGAGAGGATGTTTTTGCCTGTGATACCTGAGCTTTTTCCACTACCTTTTGGTGGGCTTTATAGTCAGGGTTATTGTTGTCCCCAAACCAGATCATGATGCAGCCAATCAGCACACTTTCCAGTACATAAATGTAGAACTTTGCCAGCATTTCTGGTATCTTACCTAATCTCCACAAACTCCTGAGGAAATAGAGGCAATGATGTGACATTAGGGTGTTGGGTCCAGGAAAGATCCTCCGAAACCGTGCTCCTGCAGTAACTGGAATTCACTGTCTGTATGTAGAGTCGATGGTTGACCCTTCCTCTTGGCTCAGCCCTGTCTGTCCCAATATAAACCCTGTTTTCCTGCCTTACATCATATTTAACTGAAAATCTCTGTAAATACTGGCCATTAGTTGTAAGCAAATAAAAGCACATTTGTGCTCCTCCCAAGTATCTGAGTTGTATCAATCACATTACAGCTCCCAAGAACTTAAATTTGCTTCCCTTCTCCACCTTGGATTCCCCCAATGATCACTGGATCATACATCTCTGGTTTTCTCTTCCTGAATTCAACAATAAGTTCCTTAGTTTTGGCGACATTGAGTGCAAGGCTGTTGTCAATGCACCATTCAGCCAAGTTTCAATCTTCCTCTTGCCTGCTGACTCATCAGCATTTTTTTATATATACCACCCACAACCATTGGCAAATGTGTAGACATTGTTATTGTCATACCAAGTCACATGGTTGTAGGTGTAAAGTGAGTAGAGCAGGGGGCTAAGAACGCAGGCCTATGGTGCTCCGGTACTGATGGAGATTATGGAGAAGTTCTTACCAATCCTCTATGATTGTGGGTGAGCTTGTTGAAGATGACTGGCGAGAACTTGTCTCTTGAGATAGATGCAGAGAGATCAAGAAAAAGTAGAGTGTTGCTTTAGATCAGGGGTGGGCAACTATTTTTTAAAAAACTCACATTCCACCTTAAGTATTCCCGATGCCATAAGTGCTCTCTGATTAGTAAGGGATTGCTTAAGATGGAATGTGAGTGGAAAGAAAAAGTTTGAAAACCACTGTTTTAATTGTCCCTCGTTGACTCATTTTGTGCACAGTTTCATAACTCCAAAGGAAATGGGCCAATGACAATTTTTCTCAAGCAAAATATTTCAGTAACATTTGGGACTGGAGCAGTGATTCTCAAACTTCCCTTCCCACTCACATCCCACCTTAAGCAATCCCTTACTAATCAGAGAGCATTTATGGCACAGGGAATGGGAGTTAAAAAAAAAAGAGTTGCCCACCCTTGCTTTAGATGGAACAAACAAATTTGAGATCAGAGTGGAAGTTTGCTGCAAAGTGGATAAAGTTGATGAGCTCATCGCGTGTGATTTTTCAATAGTGCAGACAGGTCTTTGCTAGTCCTAAGGTGTTATATAATAGGTTACGGTTAGAGTAGTATGGGAAGGTTCAAGAGCCTAATCTTTGGCTTGGCTTCGCGGACGAAGATTTATGGAGGGGGTAAAAAGTCCACGTCAGCTGCAGGCTCGTTTGTGGCTGACCAGTCCGATGCGGGACAGGCAGACACGATTGCAGCGGTTGCAAGGGAAAATTGGTTGGTTGGGGTTGGGTGTTGGGTTTTTCCTCCTTTGCCTTTTGTCAGTGAGGTGGGCTCTGCGGTCTTCTTCAAAGGAGGCTGCTGCCCGCCAAACAGTGAGGCGCCAAGATGCACGGTTTGAGGCGTTATCAGCCCACTGGCGGTGGTCAATGTGGCAGGCACCAAGAGATTTCTTTAGGCAGTCCTTGTACCTTTTCTTTGGTGCACCTCTGTCACGGTGGCCAGTGGAGAGCTCGCCATATAATACGATCTTGGGAAGGCGATGGTCCTCCATTCTGGAGACGTGACCCATCCATCGCAGCTGGATCTTCAGCAGCATGGACTCGATGCTGTCGACCTCTGCCATCTCGAGTACCTCGACGTTAGGGGTGTGAGCGCTCCAATGGATGTTGAGGATGGAGCAGAGACAACGCTGGTGGAAGCGTTCTATGAGCCGTAGGTGGTGCCGGTAGAAGACCCATGATTCGGAGCCGAACAGGAGTGTGGGTATGACAACGGCTCTGTATACGCTTATCTTTGTGAGGTTTTTCAGTTGGTTGTTTTTCCAGACTCTTTTGTGTAGTCTTCCAAAGGCGCTATTTGCCTTGGCGAGTCTGTTGTCTATCTCATTGTCGATCCTTGCATCTGATGAAATGGTGCAGCCGAGATAGGTAAACTGGTTGACCGTTTTGAGTTTTGTGTGCCCGATGGAGATGTGGGGGGGCTGGTAGTCATGGTGGGGAGCTGGCTGATGGAGGACCTCAGTTTTCTTCCGGCTGACTTCCAGGCCAAACATTTTGGCAGTTGCCGCAAAGCAGGACGTCAAGCGCTGAAGAGCTGGCTCTGAATGGGCAACTAAAGTGGCATCATCTGCAAAGAGTAGTTCACGGACAAGTTTCTCTTGTGTCTTGGTGTGAGCTTGCAGGCGCCTCAGATTGAAGAGACTGCCATCCGTGCGGTACCGGATGTAAACAGCGTCTTCATTGTTGGGGTCTTTCATGGCTTGGTTCAGCATCATGCTGAAGAAGATTGAAAAGAGGGTTGGTGCGAGAACACAGCCTTGCTTCACGCCATTGTTAATGGAGAAGGGTTCAGAGAGCTCATTGCTGTATCTGACCCGACCTTGTTGGTTTTCGTGCAGTTGGATAATCATGTTGAGGAACTTTGGGGGACATCCGATGCGCTCTAGTATTTGCCAAAGCCCTTTCCTGCTCACGGTGTCGAAGGCTTTGGTGAGGTCAACAAAGGTGATGTAGAGTCCTTTGTTTTGTTCTCTGCACTTTTCTTGGAGCTGTCTGAGGGCAAAGACCATGTCAGTGGTTCCTCTGTTTGCGCGAAAGCCGCACTGTGATTCTGGGAGAATATTCTCGGCGACACTAGGTATTATTCTATTTAGTAGAATCCTAGCGAAGATTTTGCCTGCAATGGAGAGCAACGTGATTCCCCTGTAGTTTGAGCAGTCTGATTTCTCGCCGTTGTTTTTGTACAGGGTGATGATGGTGGCATCACGAAGATCCTGAGGCAGTTTACCTTGGTCCCAACAAAGCTTGAAAAACTCATGCAGTTTGGCATGCAGAGTTTTGCCGCCAGCCTTCCAGACTTCTGGGGGGATTCCATCCATACCTGCTGCTTTGCCACTTTTCAGTTGTTCGATTGCCTTATATGTCTCATCCAGGGTGGGAACCTCATCCAGCTCTAGCCTTAGGGGCTGTTGAGGGAGCTGGAGCAGGGCGGAATCTTGGACTGAGCGGTTGGTACTGAAAAGAGATTGGAAGTGTTCTGACCATCGGTTGAGGATGGAGATCTTGTCGCTGAGGAGGACTTTGCCGTCTGAGCTGCGCAGCGGGCTTTGGACTTGGGGTGAGGGGCCGTACACAGCCTTTAGAGCCTCGTAGAAACCCCTGAAGTCGCCAATGTCTGCGCTGAGCTGTGTTTGTTTGGCGAGGCTAGTCCACCACTCATTTTGAATCTCACGGAGTTTGCGCTGAAGATGGCTGCATGCGCGACGGAAGGCTTGTTTTTTCTCTGGACAGGACGGCTTTGTAAGGTGAGCCTGGTGGGCAGCTCGCTTCTTTGCCAGCAGCTCCTGGATTTCCTGGCTGTTTTCGTCAAACCAGTCCTTGTTTTTCCTGGAGGAGAAGCCCAGTACCTCTTCAGTGGATTGCAGTATGGTAGTCTTCAACTGATCCCAGAGGGTTTCAGGGGACGGGTCCGTGAGGCGGGTTGCAACGTCGAGCTTTGCTTTGAGGTTTGCCTGGAAGTCTCCTCTCGCTTCGTCTGACTGCAGTTTTCCAACATTGAACCTCTTTCTGGGGGCTTTATTGTTCCTGGGCTTTGGCTTGAAGTGAAGGTTGAGCTTGCAGCGAACCAGCCGGTGGTCAGTGTGGCATTCCGCGCTAGGCATGACCCTGGTGTGGAGCACATCTTGTTTGTCACTTTCTCGCACCAGGATGTAGTCCAGGAGGTGCCAGTGTTTGGATCGGGGATGCATCCAGGTGGTCTTAAGGCTGTCCCTCTGCTGAAAAAGGGTGTTTGTAATGACAAGCCGCTGTTCTGCGCAGAGCTCCAACAGGAGGCGCCCATTGTCGTTGCACTTGCCGACGCCATGCTTGCCCAGGATTCCTGGCCAGGTTTCTGAGTCTTTGCCGACACGAGCGTTGAAGTCGCCCAGGATGACAACCTTGTCGGCTGTAGGGGTACGTTGGATGAGGTTGCGCAGGTCGGTGTAGAACTTGTTCTTTTCTGCTGGTTCCACCTGGAGGGTTGGAGCATAGACACTGATGAGGGTGATGTGACGCTTGTTTTGAAGTGGGAGTCGCATGGACATGATTCGGTCCGAGAGGCCTGTCGGAAGGTTTTCGAGTTTGGAGGCAATGAAGCTCTTGACCATGAAGCCTACACCAGATAGGCGTCGTTCATCCGAAGGCTTGCCAGACCAGTAGAGTGTGTAGCCCGCGCCGCGTTCTTGGAGGCTGCCTACATCTGCCAGGCGGACTTCACTGAGAGCGGCTATGTCGATGTCAAGTCTGAGGAGTTCATGTGCAATGAAGGCAGACCGACGTTCAGGTCGGTGGCTGTCAGTCTTGTCTAGCATGGTTCTGATGTTCCAGCATGCTAGCTTGAGTTTGTGAGCATCTTTTGAGGGGGAGGACGTGGAGGGGGAGGACGTTGAGGGGGAGGACGTGGACCTGTCCTCGGGCCTGCGCAAAGGAGCTTTTAGGTGGAGTGCAGTGCGCGCAGTACTGGCCCCACCCTTTACACCCATGGTTCGTGTGCCGTGGCCAAGCAAGCTGGGACGTGGCAGCGAGGTCCTTGGGTCGTAGGTTTTATATCGGAGTGGCCTTCTCCTATGCAGGTTTCTTACCCGGGCTGGAGGGGTCTGCCTCCCCTCCTAGGTCGGTCCATACTGCCCGGACCGGGGCCGAGGCCGCCGCAGTTCACCCTGTGCCTGGACTGGGGCCACCGCCTCCCACTCCCTGCCCGGACCGGGGCCTCCGCCTGCCTCACTCGACCGAGGCCGGGGCCGCCGTCTCCCCCTTGCTCCTGCCCGTATCGGGGCCGCCGCCGTCTACCCTTCGCCCGGACCGGGGCCGGGGCCGCTGCTGCTCTCCCTGTGCCCGGACTGGGGCCGCCGTCTCCCCCTTGCTCCTGCCCGTATCGGGGCCGCCGCAGTCTACCCTTCGCCCGGACCGGGGCCGGGGCCGCTGCTGCTCTCCCTGTGCCTGGACTGGGGCCGCCGCCTCCCACTCCCTGCCCGGACCGGGGCCTCCGCCTGCCTCACTCGACCGAGGCCGGGGCCGCCGTCTCCCCCTTGCTCCTGCCCGTATCGGGGCCGCCGCCGTCTACCCTTCGCCCGGACCGGGGCCGGGGCCGCTGCTGCTCTCCCTGTGCCCGGACTGGGGCCGCCGTCTCCCCCTTGCTCCTGCCCGTATCGGGGCCGCCGCCGTCTACCCTTCGCCCGGGCCGGGGCCGGGGCCGCTGCTGCTCTCCCTGTGCCTGGACTGGGGCCGCCGCCTCCCACTCCCTGCCCGGACCGGGGCCTCCGCCTGCCTCACTCGACCGAGGCCGGGGCCGCCGGCCTTGGATAAATTCTGTTCTTGAACCTGCAGGTGGTAATTTTCTGGCTTCTGTATGAGAAGTTAGGAAAACATAGATTATGTCCATGATAATAGGGGTCTTTTATATTGGTTACCTTCTTGAGGCAGCATCTCACCTAAATGCTTTTATTGGGTGGGATGTTACTGATTGTGATCATCTTGGCTTAGTTTGTAACTGTCTGCAGCTTTCCATACTCATGGGCACATGGGTTTCCAAACCAGGCAATAATGGAACCAGTCACTTTCCACACTACACCTGTAGATGTTTGATAGAATATATTTGAAAAAGTTTTGAGGACAAGGGAGAGATTGTTCAGGTGTTGGCAATGATCTTTGCATCCTTCCTGGTGACAGGGGAGTTGGTAGCAGGATTGGAGAATGACAAATGCAAATGTTTAAGAAAGTTAATAGGGAGTACCCTGGGAATGGTGGACCAGTGAGTCTTAAGTCAGTGGTGGGCAAACTGTTGGAGAGGATTGTTAGGGACAGGAAATACAAAGATTTAGAGATGCATATACCTCTCAGGAATAGTCAGCATGGCTTTGTGAGGTGCAGGCCCCCCATATTAAGCTTTTTCAGAAAGTCATGAGATGCATGGAAACTTGGCTGCATGGATTCAGAATTTGCTTGCCTGCAGAAAGTAGAGCGTGGAATGCATTCCGACAGGAGGTCAGTGCCTAGTGGGATTCCAGAGGGATATGCTCTGGGAACCCTGCTCTTTGAGATTTTTATGCATAACTTGCTTGAAAAAGTGTGAGGATGGGTCATTAACTTTGCAGATGACGTGAAGATTGGAGGTGTTGAGGACAGTGTAGAAGGTTGCTGTAGGTTACAACAGAATTATAGACAGATTTCAATGTTAGGTGAAGAAATGGTGGTTGGAGTTCAATCCAGATAATTGTGAAGTGATGCACTCTGGAAGGCATAACTAGAGGGCAGAGTACCTGGTCAGTGGCAGGATTCTAAACATTAAGGGGGAACAAAGGCATTTTGGGGTTTTGACAATTCTTAGAAAGCAGAGTTCTTCAGAGTTGACCTGATGAAGTTTTTTGCATCATCAGGAACAACAGGCAAGATCCTAGAGGGCTGGAGAGCAGCTAATGTTGTACCTTTGTTCAAGATGAGAAATATAGTAAAACACCTGGTGTCCAGCTTTCTGGCATCCAGCAGCCTCAAGCAACTGGAAAAATTAAAATTAAAAAGAATAAATGATAGATAAAAGTATGTTTAAAAATGGTGCACTTTGCCATTAGTTCATAAGTCCACCACTCATGCACCAGGTAGTCAGTGGATGTTTTCCACATGGGCTTTAATAAGGCATTTGCCAAGATCTCTCATGATTGGCTGATAAAGAAGGTATAGATAGGTGCGTTCTATCATAAATTGATGGTATAGATATGGAATTAACTAGTCCATAGTAGATGAAGGGTGATTTTGGAAGGGTGTTAATCTGGCTAGCGATCTGTGACCAGTGGGATCAGATTTGGGACCCTGTTGTTTATGATGTACAAATAATTTGGATGAAAATGTTGATGGGTGAGTTAGAAAGTTTGTAAATGATACAAAGATTGGTGGGAGTAGTGGACAGCGTAGAGGGTGATCAATATAACAAAGTATAGATCAATAAAGAGAAATGACAGGCTGAGTTTAATCCAGACAATTGTGCAGTGTTGCAACTTGGGAGGTCAAATGTAAGGGGATTGTTTACAGTTAATGGTAGAACACACAAAAACATTGATGTGGAGAGGGATCTGCGGGGTTAAGGTACTTAATGCCTTGAAATTGGTCACACAAGTAAAGAAGGCTCAAGGTATGCCCTTCATTGGTGGGGCATTGAGGAAAAAAAGGAAGGAAATCATGTTACAGCTATTTAAATCTTAGGTTAGGCCACACATGGAATACTGTATGCAATGTTGGTTGCCCATTGCAGGAAGATGTGAAGGCTTTCAAAGGGTATTGGAGAAGTTTGCCAGGATGTTGTCTGGTGTAGAGGTTATGAGTTATGGGAAGAAACTTGGTTTGCTTTCTCTGGTGCATAGGAGGCCAAGAGGAAACTTGTTAGCAGTTTATAAAATCATGAGAGGTGTTGATAAGAGAGTCAATCAGAATCTTTTCCTCAGGTAAAGTTCTGACATTAAAATATGTATCATTTGTAGTTTGCTCATTATCCAACCTCTTCCCGCTGAATTACAATTACCACTGAAAATCAAAACTGAACAATTTATATTTTCTTCAGATTTTCTGTCAGATGTAATAGTTGTCATTTAAAATTGAATGGAAATACTAACAATAGTTAAATTCTGAGCTTTGAAATCAAAGTAGAATCAAAGTCATCTGGGGAAATTTAGCACGTTGTGGAATATTCAATGAAGTTTCCGCAGGTGCACTGTAGAAAGTATACTGACTGGTTCTATCACAGCCTGGCTTGGTAATTTGAATGCCTAAGAACACAGAAGGCTGCCAAAAAAGTAACAAATATAGCTGTCTATCATGGGCTTTGATCTTCCATCCTTTGAAGATAGCTCTAGCCCCTTTTCCACTGGAAACCTTGACCTAGGAATTGACAGCCAATTTACCAGTTAAGTGTCCAGTGGAAAAGGGAAACATTCAGCACCCGGCGACAAATGACGTAAAATCACATTGGGGATTGATGGCCTTGACTCCTATTCAATCCCTGGCATCATCTGAAGCCAGCATGCCAATTAAACCGGTGGAAAAAGTACAAGTTGCATTCCTGGTCTATTGTTGAAGGTAGGCTCTCCTATCTCTGGGTGGGAAAGCAGTCTGTGTCCCAGTTAAAAGTGGCCCAGTAGAAACAGCTTCTTTAACTGGGACTCTGCATGGCCAATTAACTGGGATGCCTATAGAAAAAGGGCTTATGAGAGGCTCTGCCTCAAGAAGGCAGCCAACATCATAAAGGACCCCTTGTAGATGTTTTTAAAAAAAAAAAACAAGTACCACCTGTTTGGCTGCAGCAAGCAAGAATCTTGGTGCAACTGCCCATATATATATGACAATAAAATCGTTATCTTTACACACATTGTAATTTTTGGACCATGTTCATTTTTGGGAATCACATTGAATAAAAATGAAAACAGTTTTTAAAGCAAAGCAAGGATTTATTTATTTTTTTATGTCTTAGTAGAGAATTTCCTTGTGCTGTCTGTCTGCTGTGGATCTGAACAGAGTTACTGAGTGACAGAAATTGATCAAAGTTTATGAAACGATGAGAGGTGCAGGTCAAGTAGAAAGTCAGCATCTTTTTCAAAGGTAAACATGTCAAATACCAGAGGACATGCTTTTAAGATTAAGGGGGTGATGGGAGGGAAGTTTAAATGAGATGTGTAGGCTAGTTTTTATATATGTACTTAGTGTCTAGACTGACCGGGCTTCCAGGAGCAGTTGAGAAAGCAGATACAACAGCAGTGTTTAAGAGGCTTCTGGACAGAAACATGAATATGTAGAGAATGGCAGGATATGCTGTCAGAAGAGATTAAGTTTAATCTGGCAATTTCAGCAAAGAGATTGTGAGCCAAAGGGCCTGTTCCTGTGCTGTACTGGTCTATATTCCATGATAGTTCGGCGGGCAGCAACCTCCTTTGAAGAAGACCGCAGAGCCCACCTCACTGTCAAAAGACAAAGGAGGAAAAACCCAACACCCAACCAACCAATTTTCCCCTGCAACCGTGTCTGCCTGTCCCGCATCGGACTTGTCAGTCACAAACGAGCCTGCAGCTGACGTGGACATTACCCCTCCATAAATCTTCGTCCGCGAAGCCAAGCCAAAGGTATCTAACAAGGAAAAAAAAGTAATATCCTTTGCTAAATTATTTGATTGTTCATTTACTTTTCACCCAAAATCAATCTTATTGAACGGCTAATACCTTGAAATGAGAGTGAAGGGATCCAGGTTAAATACAGGGCAACCCTTGTTTAATGCAAACCCATTTATTATTATCATACAATTACTTTGCAGTTTTCAAACCCTTCTGACGGAGCACTTTTCAGATCCAATCTAACTTGCTAGTTACTCATAGCAAGTTTTCACCTATTATCTCGACTGAAGACTGCATTATTTTCATTCTATCTGCAGTTGATTTTTTTTGCATGTTCAAAAATTGACAAACTACAGTATTTTTAGACCAATAAGACCCAGCAGAAAACATTTTCATATCAGATTGATTATTTAGGGATTAACATTTGATATTGATTTGCTGGAGTCTGAGAGCATCCCTCAAAGCCAAAACAAATAAACTGGTCCAGATTTTTCTGAAGGCATTTTTGTCAATATTTGCTCTGATATTTTGTAGAAAGTCAAAATACACAATATTAAAGCACTTTGAACACCACCGCAAACACCTTGCATTTTCTACTCATTATTACCCAAGCATCGATGTCATTTGCCGAAAGAGTCAGAACCTGCTTTTACGAAAACATTAATTAAAGCAACCAGTTTTGTGCAGCTTTGTTTATGGAAAGTGTTAAAGGTGAAGCAGAAATAATTGTTACATCAGTTCTTAGACTTGTTATCGGCTCCTTTTCAATGTTCCAATAATTGTAACATGCTTGCAGCACTGAATATTTGCAGTCCTGAGTACACATTGAAAATTGTGAAATGCATCTGTTAAATTATTGATATTCAGGAGCTGAAATTTGAATGGTTTTCCTGGCAAGTAATCAGCTTTTCCAATCTTTCAGCACGTCAGAATGACAGATGCTGAATAACAAAATAAAATTGAAGTTTAAAAAATACAGTTCAATACATAAGAATAAGATTTCATTGAACAATGTGAAGAATGAATGCAATTCCTGTGAGAATGAGATGAGGGAACACAAAGGAATGCAACAGAAAAAATTGAAACGTTCAAAGTTCAAAAATTTCAGATTATTGTTAGAGTACTTTCATGACATCACATACAATCCTGAGATTGTTTTTCCTGCAGGTGAGACGGAGTTGCCACTTATTAGTATTACAAAAGCCTGTACTTGAGAAGATGCATGCAAACAAAGAAATGTGAACAAATTGACCATGCAATACTGTAGTGTGGAGAGTCATGTGACCTCTCCATCTGGTACCTGGTGGCAATATGGATTGTGAAAGGTCTTGTGTCCTCTCCATCTGCAATTCGCATCACTTGCCAATCAAGGTAGGATTCTTCCCATCCATTAGTGCACATCCGACTATTGGCCTCTTTAATCACCTAGTGATTACCTCCAGTTTATTGTGCTTTTGGAACTTCAGTCCTGAAACACACCCTGCTCCACTCCAGGTTGTGATTGTGGACAATGCTGGAGGAATTGTTGGTAAGGTGTGTGCTACACAGGGATTGGGGGCTCTAAGATTGCATTGGAGCCATACCCATGTTAGACAAGGAACAGCAGGTAGTGTATTGCAATCCTTGGTTGTTAGAAGTCTGTACATAATGCTAGTATTGGTAGTGTTAAGTCTGATGTGACTGTGTTTTCTGATTGAGAGTATTTGTGTTATCCTTGTTGCAATCCCTTTAGTGCATTTTAATAAAGATACTTCATGTGTTCAGTCGTGTCCACTCATTGCTCTATGAACCCACCGAACTTTTCCCTTCGCAGAGAGAACAAAAAAATCAATAAAGTGTAAAAGTACGAGTACTCAAATGAGTCTGAGTTTGTTGTTAAGGAATCTGATGGTGGAGGGGCAGCATACACACATACCTTAAGCAATCCTTTCATGACCCTTGTGGTCCAAGTCTTGTGGCACCAAGACCTCTTTCCTGAAGGCAGCAATGAGAACAGAGCACATGTTGGGTGATATGGAACCTTGATGATTGCTGCTGTTCTCTGATGTAACATTCCCTGTAGATAATCTCGATAGTGGGGAGGAATTTGCCTATGATGTCCTGATCTGTGTCCACTATATTTTGTGGGGCTATCTACTCAGGGTTACTGGTGTCCCCATACCAGACTGTGATGTGGCAGTCCGCACTCTTCACCATATACTGTAGAAATTTGGTGTTACTGTCAAGCAGACATTTGGAAAAGAGAACAAGCATACAGTGTAAAACTTGTGTATGGAAAGATGTAGAAGTTAAATTGTGGTTTATAGGATGGCGGAGCACACTTAATAAGCTGTCTGGTGACTACTTGATTAAAAAAAAACTTTATTGATACTTTTCAAGAGAATAATGAATCCTGAATCACCTTTACAGCTTGTGTATGAAAATTTAAAATAAAATCCAGATGCAGGATCTGAAACATAGAAATAAATTGCTGGAAACCCAGTGCAGTTCTGACCACATCTGTGAAAAGAGAAACAAAGCTAATTGTTTCATGTCCAAAAGCCCCTTATCAACAGAAAAGAAGATTTGCCAAGGTGCAACATCCTCAGCAAATCATTCATCACCCAGATTACAATCGTTAATGAAATGAGAACTCAGTCTCTTTGGTTTCTTTTTTCACCATTAGGCACTTCCACTTTTTAAAAAATATTAATTGTCATTATTCTGGAAAAGGGAAATAATTAAACAGCAGTTTCTAAAACTATATAGTTCTGTGGGATTTGAATCTGCAACCTCCCAACACAAGTACAAGCTTAAAACATACAACTCATCATGTATCCAGATTTTGTCTGGATTTACAGCATAATTTCCATCAAAGAGCCTGTTTACCAGGTCCAACCTTTTCAATTAATGCTTTTACTGGTAGGCATAAATATAAGAATTGGCAGGGACAGTGTTTTGGCAGTAATAATAGTCTTGTTATCCACGTATTTGATCGTTCACGTGTGTAAAAATATACTTAGCACTTGTTAGCTATGCATGATTGCCCAGAATTAATTTCATTCCACAGAAGAGGTCCCAGGGTGCTATTAATTTTGCTAAATAACATTATTGAGCAAATAACTCTATACAATCACCAAAGTTGTCTTGCACAAGCCTGGTTGGAGTGGATGTTCACAATATGCAGACAATCGACTTCCTGGACTGATGCTGTAGCATTATTACTGGGTTAATTAGCATAGAACATCCCATTTCAGTGTCTTTTTTCATTCCTTCTTTAGGAATAGCAAATTATCAGCCTTTATATCAAATAGATTCTGTGTTGAGTGAAGTAGTATTTCTTACAATAGCTTTCTCTGCAAAGACAGCCTTTTCCAATTTCTATACTGAAACATTGTAGCCTCAAGCAAATGGACCTGCTGGTCACAGGCTACAAATTTTAGAGGGTCAAATCAACACTGAATATTATGCCACTTAATAAATAAATATTTTTTTTTCTCCAGACTGTGTGCTTTACATTAATTCAGAGAATTCCAAAAAGAAATTGACCATTTATCCTTTCTGAAAATGGTCCTCACCAGTTCTGGTGGAAACACTCTGCAGGTTTGGTGTTGCATTCTCCAGTAGCCATCCATCTGCTTCTAACACAAATCTCTTAATTGGTCTACCTCAGACGGGCATTTCTCTTCAAAGAGAGATTTGTCTCCTGAAGTAATCTAGCACGGTGTAGGGTATGACAGATGTCAATCACTGTTGGTTCTGTCACTGTCTCATGCCTATGCCACCTGTTGATGTACACCAGTGGTTCCAAACCTTTTTCTTTCCACTCACATACTACTTTCAGTATTCTCTATACCATAGGTGCTCTGCGATTAGTAAAGGATTGCTTAAGGTATGTGTGTAGAAATTATTGTTTTATTGTACCAAATTAATCTAGTTATGTGCAGTTTCATAACTCCAAAGGAAATGGGTCAATGACATTTTTCTCAAGCAAAATATTTCAGTAACAATTGGGTCTGGAGCAACCTTCTATCACATACCACCTTAAGCAATCCCTTACCAATCACAGAGCACAGATGGCAGAGAGATTACTGAAAGTGGTATGTGAGTGGAAAGAGAAAGGTTGAGAACCACTGATCTTGACTGAGGAGGACTTCATCCTTTCTGTGATTCCAGCTTTGAGATTTATTTGGTCATTGTCACACCTGTTAGGGAAGTATGCTCAACTTCTTTTGGGCATCTCCAGCTGTACTCCTACCATTCTTGCTCTTCAGGCTCCAACAATGTTTTTGTTGTGGAATTCAGTTTCCAGCATGCATACTGCACAGGACTGCTGCCACCCTGAGCTATTGTCACATTGTGGAAAACTAAGATGGTCAAATACAGGTCTGACTGCCATGATGACTTTCTTCAACGTTGTTCTCTTTCTGCGTGGTCAACAAACTGCCAGTTCTCAAGGAACTTGCAGGAGTAGTGTTTCCTGATAACCATATTTACAATGGGGCAGTCAATAAATGACCATCAGTTGCCAGAAAAATACTGACAAGAGATTTTTAGTAGATGGTGGAAAGAAACACTTCCTTTTTCTGCAGTGAAATCCTTTTAAGGTTGAGAGATGGCACTAATCTGATATTACAGTGAACATTAAGATACTGTCCCTTTCACTTCCCCCTCTCCCATCACACTTATTCACTTAGTTGAACTCATATTTGAACTTTCTCCATAACTGTGTTGTGGGAAGTCATGGACCCAAACTGCACGTCCTTTTATCGGACAACAGAATATGCTGAAAATATTCACTTTTATACTACAATTAGATGAGAAGATATAGGAGCAGAAATAGGCTATTCAGCCTATCGACTCTGCTCTGCCATTAAATCATGAGCTGATCCATTTTCCCCACTCACCAGCCTTCTACCCAATGCCTGGCTAATCAAGAACCTTTCAATTTCTGTTTTAAATACACCCAACAACTTGGCCTACACATCTGCCTCTGGCAACAAATTCCAGAGATTCACCACCCTCTAGCTAAAGAAATTCCTCTGCATCTCTCTTCCAAGTGGATGCCCGTCAATTCAGAAGTTATGCCCTCTTGTCCTAGTCTCTCCTAAATTCCAATGAGCACAGGCCACGAGCCGTCAAACGCTCTTCATATGATAATCCTTTTATTCCCAGAATCATCCTTGTGAACCTCGACTGAATCGACTCTAATATCAGCACATCCTTTCTTCAATGAGGAGTCCAAATCCATTCATAATACTTTAAGAGAGGGTCACCAATACAGAATAATGCCTCAGCATCCCATCCCTGCTCATTTCTCTTGAAATGAATGCCAGCTTTGCATTTTCTTGCTTCACCAACAACTCAACCTGGAAGTTTACATTCAGGGTATCCTCAACAAGGACTCCCAGGTTCCACTTTGCCTCTGGGGATTTTCAATTTTTCTCCCCATCTATAAAGTAGTCTGCTCATTTATTTCTTCTACCAAAGTGCATAACAGTACCCTTCCAACATTGCATTTTATTTTCCACCTCTCTGCCCATCTCCCAATGTGTCTGTCCTTCTGCAGGCTCCCTGTTTCCTCAGCACTATCTGCTCCTCCACCTACCTTCATCTCATCTGCACACTTGGCATCAAAGCCATTTATTCGCTAATCTAAATGATTAATATACAACATAAAATGCATATACATTGCTATACAATGTTAACAAAACAAACATAAAACAAAAAAAGCAACATAAAAATAACAATGTCCTTCCCTTTCTTTCAATTCTTCTTTATATGAAGTAAACCCTGAGTGTGTTTTCATGATTATGCCTGGGTCAGTCTCCTCTGACTTAATGGGGAGAGAGAGCCAGTGTAATGTGGACAGGATAGCAAAGGTTGAACAGGGGCCAGTTAGGCCAAGAGCCATCAAAAACTCTTCAAACAATAATCCTTTTATTCCCAGAAACATCCTGGTAAACCTCCTCTGAGCCGTTTCTAACGTCAGCATGTTCTTTCTTCAATGGGAAATGCTGGGATTGGCAAACCAGGGAAGGGGTTGAAGGATGATTGACACTGGAAGTTGTTTGGCAAGTGCCAGACAAAGGGAAAGACAAACAAGAGGCGGGGGGGGGGGGGGGGGGGAAATTAAGTGGAGGATGCACAGTGTGGAGCAGAGCAGACAAACACTGTTGATGCTGGAATCGGTTTAGAGGAGGTGACAAAACTGATTATAATGAGAGGTTTTGAGGAAGACCTGTTAGGGAAGGACAGAGCCGACCAGATGGTGACGAAACATATAATGAGAGGTTTTGAGGAAGACCTATTAGGGAAGGACAGAGCCGACCATAAGAGAAGAGGAGGGGGAAGAATCCAGTGGAAATGTGAGTGGAAGGGGATGGAACTAGAGAGTGAGGAGAGGATGAGAACAGAGAAGGAATATGATGGGGAGTGGATAAGGAAGGGGACAAAAATGGTGTGGGAGGGTAAGGGAAAGAATGGTAGATACTGGCCACATTAAATATTCTTAACAGTTTATTTTTATTTTAGAGGTCAGATTAATGACCCTTGGTGTGCAGTTTATTTCATTGTACAACAAGTCATAAAGACAAATACTAGTTCTTTGAATTTAAATATTTGGGTTGGAATGCCTACAAATTATTTTTATCAAAATCCCTACAAACCTCCATTGTGTTTTCTCTGACTGTAGATGAGGATTCCTTTAATTTTCACTGTGCATAAACATTTCTCATCTTCTACGATTCCTGGCTGGTATTACGCAGCTGCATGCAGCAATATTCCAACTCACCTGGGTGAAAGTGGTATTGGGATTCATAACAGTATCATCTAAAATTAGTTGAGTTATTCACCTGTCTCTGACCGGATTTTCTATCTGTCGGAATAGATGGCTATAAAAATATTTGGACACATTGCAAAGGAGCACATTAGTGCAGCAACTGGTTTCAATATTTCACTCCTACTGGATAAATATTTTGAATGACACCAACTTTAAATTGTGGTAACACGACCATCAGCCTACTGAAGGGTGATCTCTGAACCTGCAGGAAGACCACCTAAAGGGTGGACTCCACCTGGCTGGCTGTCAATCAGCCGACCTGAATATAGACCTGAGCTGACCCCTCCTGAGCCAGTCACACGGGGAGGCACCAAGGCATGAACTGTGTTCAGACTTTTACTGGAATAAAGCCTGTTGTACAGTTTTCGAGTTTTGTGCTTGCTTGCTACGACCTCACCGCACCATATAAATATTTTGAATTGGAAAACCTGTCAATAAAAGCAATAGATGAACGGCATAAATTCAGTGTCTGCATGTGTGTGGGAGTTGGCTGAACTGACTTGTTGTTGAAATACTGTTCTCCAGAATGGTAACAGTTCAATTCTCTTGGCTTACCTATTTAACTATATATAAAACCTTGCAAAATGAAACTTCCTGCCCAATCCTTATTTAGTTGTGTCGTTTATGTGCTGGTTTGAATTAGTCAGGAACAATTATCAGGCTGTTGGCTTGTCCTGAATGTGTCATCAGCTCAATGTTAATTTATTAGGAAAAAAAGCACAATTGGGTGTTGAAAGATACATTGAATGTAAGAGGAATCTTAAGAGAGGAATTAGGAAAGCTAAAAGAAGGTACGAGAAAACTATGGCAAGCAGGGTGAAAACTAATCCAAAAGAGTTCTACAAATATGTAAATGGTAAGAGGAAAGCTAGAGACAAAATTGGTCCCTTAGAAAATCAGAGCGGAAAACTGTGTGTGGAGCCTAGAGAAATGGGGGAGATATTGAACAGTTTCTTTTCTTCGGTATTCACTAAGGAGAAGGATATTGGGAGATGTGAGATAAAAAAAAGCAAATTGGGTAAATATGGGGAATATAGAGATTACAAAAGGTGTAGTTTTAAGGCTTTTGAAGAATATAAAGGTGGATAAGTCTCCGGGACCAGACGGGATCTTCCCCAGGACATTGAGAGAAGTGAAGGAGGAAATAGCAGAGGCTCTGGCGGTAGTTTTCCAAATGTCATTAGATATGGGGATAGTGCCGGAGAATTGGCGCATTGCGCATGTGGTTCCGTTATTTAAAAAGGGTTCAAGGAGGAAGCCTGGCAACTATCGGCCTGTAAGTTTGACGTCTGTGGTAGGTAAATTAATGGAGAAAATTCTTAGAGATAGTACTTATAAACATCTGGATAGACAGGGTCTGATCAGGAGCACTCAACATGGATTTGTGGGAGGAAGGTCATGTTTGACCAATCTGATTGAATTTTTTGAAGAGGTGACTAGGAATGTGGATGAGGGTAGCGCAGTGGATGTTGTCTATATGGACTTCAGTAAGGCCTTCGATAAGGTACCACATGGAAGGTTAGTTAGGAAGGTGCAGTCTTTAGGTATAAATTTTAAGATAGTCAAATGGATTGAACATTGGCTGAAAGGGAGAGGCCAGAGAGTGGTAGTGGATAATTGTCTGTCAGGTTGGAGGCCGGTGACCAGTGGTGTGCCTCAAGGATCTGTATTGGGCCCATTGTTGTTCGTTATATACATTAATGATCTAGATGATGGGGTGGTGAATTGGATTAGTAAATATGCAGACGATACTAAGATAGGTGGAATAGTGGATAATGAAGAAGGTTTTCAAGGATTGCAGAGGGATTTGGGCTGCTTAGAAAAGTGGGCTGAAAAATGGCAGATGGAATTTAATGCTGATAAGTGTGAGGTGCTTCATTTTGGTAAGAAGAATCAGAATAGGACATACGTGGTAAATGGGAGAGCATTGAGGAATACAGAAGAGCAGAAAGATTTAGGAGCAACTGTACATCGTTCCCTGAAGGTAGAAACTCACGTGAATAGGGTGGTGAAGAAGGCTTTTAGTATGCTGGCCTTTATCAATCATTGCATGGAATATAGGAGTTGGGAGGTGATGTTGAGACTGTATAAGACGTTGGTGCGGCCTAATTTGGAGTTCTGTGTGCAGTTCTGGTCGCCTAATTAGAGGAAGGATATAAACAGAGTGGAGAGAGTGCAGAGAAGGTTTACCAGAATGTTACCTGGGTTTAAGCATCTAGAGTATAGGGAGAGATTGGACAGATTAGGTCTTTATTCTTTGGAGCGTAGAAGGTTGAGAGGGGATTTGATAGAAGTATTTAAGATTATGAAAGGGATAGACAGAGTGGATGTGGATAGACTATTTCCGTTAAGAGGAGGAAAGATTAAAACAAGAGGACATGAGTTAAGAATTAAGGGGCAGAGGTTTAGAGGTAACATGAGGGGGAACTTCTTTACTCAGTGAGTGGTAGCCGTGTGGAATGATCTTCCGGGAGAAATAGTGGCGGCGGAGTCAATTGTATTATTTAAGAAAAGGTTGGACAGGTATATGGATGAGAAGAAGATGGAGGGTTATGGGCATTGTGCAGGGAGGTGGGACTAGAAAGGGGTGTTTGGTTCGGTGCGGACTAGAAGGGCCTAATGGCCTGTTTCTGTGCTGTAATTGTTATGTTATTATGTTATTATATGAAATATATCTGTGTTGATCACTGAAGGTAAAAAAGACCACACACTCTTGGCATCAGATGGAACAAGATTATAAATGCTGCTCTGGAAAACTCATGTAACACATTTCTGAGACATCAAAAACTGGAATTTTCTCTCAATTGGCAACAGCACCCTTTTGGCAATAAATCATTTTTTGATGTAGTGCTGAAGTGAAAACTCAATATTTTATGTATTTATCAGGTAGAAACACCGCTGACATGAAGATGAATCATCCGATTACATACAAGATAAATGTATGCTTGAAAAAAAAAAGTTCCTCATTTTTTTTAAGATTTATAAGTGAACATTCAGTCAGATATTTATGCTTTCATCTTAACGAGGCATATGTCGCAGACCCAGGCTAAGGCAGAATGGAGTGAAACCCAAAAGTCTGCAGATGCTGAAATTGTAATAAGGACTTCAGCAGGTCTCATAACATCTATTTGTTTTTAAAATCAAAAATAAACTTTATTCATAAAATATCATAATTTATTGTCATGAACAAGTCATGAAATTCGGTGTTTTGTGGCAGCCTCATAGTGCAAACATACATAGACACCACCATAACAATTAATTGAAATAACAGTGCATGAAAAGTGAGGCAGTGTCTTTGGTTCACTGATTATTCAGGAATCTGATGGCAGCAGGGAAGAAGCTGTCCTTGTGCTGCTGAGTGCTCGTCTTCAGGCTCCTGTACCTTTTCCCCGATGGTAGAAGAGTAAAGAGGGCTTGGCCTGGGTGGTGGGGATCTTTGAGGATAGAGGCTGCTTTTTTAAGACATAACCTCATGTAGATGTCCTTGAAGGAGTGAAGCCTGGTGCATGTGATGTCACAGACCAAGACAACAACCCTCTGGAGTTTACTTTTGTCCTGACAGCTGCCATACCAAACATTGATGCAACCATCCAGAATGCTCTCCACAGTACACATGTAGAAGATGCTGAGAGGATTTGGTTACATACTGAATCTCCTCAAACACCTCAAAGTATAGCCACTGGCGAGCCTTCTTTGTGAGAATTGACATGAAGGCTCCAGGACAGATCCTCGGAGGTGTTGACACCTAGGTATTTGATGTTATTGACCCTCTTCGCTATTGAGTCCTCTATGTGGACTGGGCTGTGTTTTCATTGTTACATCGCAGACCAGCAGCAATGGAACTACCAAGGTAGTTGTAGTGATATGATTGTATGTGCTGGCTGGCCCTCCCTCCGGGTGTCCTTCTACCTTGGCTCCTCCCTTAGTCCTACTCATATGACCCCAGGCCATAAAGGTCGTCCCCTCTCCTTCCTAGCCTTGGACCCGGGCCAGCAGTCTCTAGTAAATAAAGTCCATCATTCCCCTCAGTCTTTGTCTGAGTCATTATTGGGGCTACTGATAGCCCCCAACAATTTATGGTACTAAATTTTGGAGGTCTTGGTAATGGAGAAATTGCTGCACCCAGAATGGCTAGAAGTTGACCCCCAAGTCCCAAATGCTTCGGTGCTCTTCGAGCAGTGGATGAACTGTTTCAGTAACTTCCTTGACTGTTGCTGAGGTGGTCGACTCCAACGAGAAGTTAAAAATGCTTCAGGCACGAGTCGGCCAGAGGGCCTTTCTGACCATTCAAGGCAGTGCAACCTACAACAAGGCGATGGCTGAGCTACGGGCACTGTATAAGCCTAAAGTAAATGTGGTATACTCCCGTTACCTGCTGTCGTCCAGAAAACAACAGCCTGGTGAGTCCACTGAAGAGTTCGTCCGATCCTTGGTCACACTAGGAAAAGACTGTTTGGAAGAACCCACAGTCACTATATCCCTAACCCAGTGCATGGAAGAATGGATTCGATTCGCCTGCGTGTCAGCTCTGAGGTTGGATTACATCTGGCAACGACTCCTCGAGCAGGACCCGCTCCCACTCAAAAGGGCTATCATCTTAATCAGAACCTTAGACTCAGCCCAGCGCCACGCGGTGTCAATCACGGGAAGAAGTAGGCCATCCCCATATGTTCCACCACGAGAGCCTTCAGCCAGGGACTCTGCATTGGGCGCTACCAACCCGACTATGGCTACAATCACGCCGACGGCATCATCAAGATGCAACTTCTGTGGGTAGTCCAAGCATTTGCGACACCCCTGTCCCCAAGGGGGGCTATGTGTTCAGGCTGCTGGAAGAGGGGCCATTACCAGAAAGTCTGCAGGTCCTGACCACAGTCCAGAAGCAGCGCAGTGTGTGTTCCTGACGAGCTTCCGGCACTAACCGTATAGCCTACTTGGTCAATAAGGTCGCTAAGTACTGAATTTTTTCAACCATTAACCTCAAGTCAGCCTACCATCAACTCCCCCTCCATTCAGTCGATCGAATATATACAAGCCTTGAGGCGGATGGGAAGCTCTCACTTCCTGCGGGTGCCTTTCGGGGGTTACTAACTGTGTTTCTGTCTTTCAGAGAGTGATGGACCGGATGGTAGAGGAACACGGGCTGATGGCGACATTCCCCTACCTCAACATTGTCACCATCTGCAGCCATGACCAGCAGGACCACGACGTGAACCTCGCAAAGTTCTTGCATACAGCCAAGTACCTCAACTTGACGTACAAGGACGAATGCGTGTTCAACGCGGAGTGCCTGGCCCTTCTTGGATGTATCGTGGCACATGGTGTCATTGCCACCGACTCGGACCGCATGCGACCCCTCATGGAGCTCCATGTTCCAAACTCCCTGAAGGTGCTTAAGAGGTGCCTGGGGCTGTTTTCATATTATTCTCAATGGGTGCCCAGCTACGCCAATAAGGCCCACCCCCAAATTTGTACGACCACCCTTCCATTATCAGTAGAGGCCCAGGCTGCTTTTAAACAAATTAGAGGAGACATCGCTAAGGCCATGATGCATGCCATGGATGAATCTGTCCCCTTTCAGGTGGAGAGCAATTCCTCCGATGTTCCACTGGCCGCCATGTTAAACCAGGCATGCAGGCTGATAGTATTTTTTTCCCCAAACTGTGCATGGTCCTGAAATCCGGCACTCCTCTGTCAAGAAGGAGGCTCAAGCTATCGTTGAGGCAGTGCGCCACTGATGACACTACCTGGCCGGTAAAAGATTTACCCTGAGGGCAGTGGTCTTCATGTTTAGTGCCAAACAATGGGGTAAATTCAAGAATGAAAAGATTCAGAAGTGGAGGATAGAATTGTTCACCTACAACTATGACATCTTGAACTAGCTGGGTAAGCTCAACGAACCCCTCGGATACCCTATCCTGAGGGACGAGAACCAGCACCCATCTCTACCATCTCCAGATCTTACATGATCACCTATATCACCACGGACTCACGAGGTTGTAGCATTTCATCAAAACACAAAAACTACCGTACTCCCTAGAGGATGTCCGGTCCACGACTAGATGCTGCCAAATCTGCGCCAAGTGTAAGCCTCAGTTCTACCGGCCAGAAAAGGTGCACCTCATCAAAGAGACCCACCCTTTCGAATGACTCAGTGTCGATTTCAAAGGACCCCTCCCAACCACAAATAGGAACACCTACTTCCTGACAGTGGTGGACGAATTCTCCAGGTTCCCCTTTGCAATCTCCTGCCTGGATACAACTTTTGCTATGAACATCAAGACCATGAACAGTATCTTCAGTCTGTTCGGGTACCCCGACTACATCCATAGTGACAGGGGGACCTCGTTCATGAGTGAGGACCTGCGACAGTACTTTTTGACCAGAGGCATAGCCACCAGCAGGACCACCAATTATAACCCCAGAGGTAATGGCCAGGTGGAAAGGGAGAACAGCACTGTCTGGAAGGTGACGCTCCTGGCCCTCAGATCTAAAAAGTTGCCAGTAGCCCACTGGCAGGACGTCTTGCCTGAACCCCTCCATGCCATCTGGTCCTTACTGTGCACCACTACTGACACCACCCAGTATGAACGCCTCTTTGCTTTTCCTAGGAGATCGGCGAATGGTTCCTTCAACCCTCCCTGCTGACCACCCCAGAGACGGTTCTGCTTTGGAAGCACGTCAGGGACCATAAGACAGACCCACTGGTTGAAGCGGTGCACTTCATGCACGCAAACCCTCAATACGCATTTGTGAGTTACCGGATGGGCATGAGGACATTGTGCCAATATGAGTCCTGGCAAGGGCTGGAGACTCTGGGGCTGCTTTGCTGGCTACTGCCCACGCCACGGACCCTATTGTGCTGCATCAGAGCACAACCCTGGAGCCTGAGCTGCTTGCCTTGCAGCTGGATGTCCAGACATCCACCCCTCATGCAGTAGCGGAGGATCTCCCAGCACTCCAGGAGTCCACTGCTGACACCCCTTTTCAGACAATCCTTGCAGTGGTGCTCCAGAGGAGCACCGTATGGACATGCTGGCCCTATGGCAGTCCTGCAGATAGAGGAGGCCACCTGAGTGGCTTAACCTCTAGCTGATGTGGGGGGTGGGGGGTGGGGGGTGGGGGGGTGTCCTGCTTTTCCCGCCCCTGGTTTATTGTGTTTGTACTGCTGCTGTTGTGTTACTGTATTGTTGCTGTATCTATGTATCACCCCCGGTTGTTGATTGTTTTCCAGTGGGTTCCATTTTTTTTAAAGGGGGGGGTGAATGTAATGATATGATTGTATGTGCTGGTTGGCCCTCCCTCCTGGTGTCTTTTTACCTTGGCTCCTCCCTTAGTCCTACCCATGTGACCCCAGGCCATGAAGGTCAAGTCCCCTCTCCTTCTCGCTCATTCCTAGCTTTGGACCTGGGCCAGCAGTCTCTAGTACAATAAAGCCTATCATTCCCCTCAGTCTTTGTCTGAGTCATTATTGGGGCTACTGATAGCGCTCAACAGTAGCGTTATAGTTTTCTTTTAAAACGTGTGCACGCTTCCAAAGTTCAGTCTTAGAAATTCCTTGTTGAAACAGACTTTCAAACTGATGCACAGAAGTAATCACAAAGGAGATGGGAGAGACTGAGTGACCGAACTGCTGAAAACACAAATCCTCATCGAATTTCTTCTAGAGAAATATCCTTTCATATGTCCCAACTCTCCTTTTCCTTGTGTAGGGGAAATAAAACGTGCAACTTCCATGATATTTACAAAATCCAAGTATGCGTCAATGAAGTTAACCTTTCCTTTGGTAATGATGGGATTCAATAATTCCCCTGACAGGGAGAATCAGTCAAATTGTCCATTATCTCACAATCATTCCTGCTCCATGTTCGATTAGATGGCCGCTGTTCCTTCAGGGTTCCACACACAGGACTCTCTCACTACCAGTGTCCCGGAAAAAAAAAGCATCCAAGGTCCTTCGTCCTTTCCAAAGTAGTGAATTTGGGTACAGCCTATACTAGCTGATGAAATCTGGTCTCTCCAAAGCTGTGAATGGTTGCATCCTGTATTAGCCCTCAAAGTAATACTACCACAAAATGAAACAAGAGCTCGTATTAACTTCCCCCAACAAAGAAAGAGCAAAATTTTAACTGCAACCTACAATGTCTGAAATAATATTCACTATTGTAACATGATATAATACAAATATAGCATTTTTCACTTTTCTGTGAAACATTGCAAACTTAACATCATGAAAGGCAATCAGCAAATACATTATCCTTTCCTCTAATACGAGTTGTCATTAAATCATATTCCTGCAGAATTAGACTCCAATTTAACAATTGTCTAATTTTGTTTTTCATATTTCTCAAGAACACTAAGGGATTATAGTCAGTTTACACAACAAGTGGTCCCTGAACTATGCAGATTGAAACATCAAAATGCTGCAAAGCCAGTACAAGTGACAATAATTCTGTTTCTGCAGTAGAATAATTCTTTTGATGTTCATTGAATTTCTTGGATAAGTAAGCCACTGGATGGTCAATATCATCCCAACCATTCTTCTGTATAAAACTGCTCCCTTAGCTTCAACACTAGCCTCTACTGCTAAAGAAAATGACTTTTCAATGTCAGATGACTTAAGCACAGGTTGGTGACATAAAATGTCAAAAGCTTTCTGACAAAGTTCTGTCCAAACAAACCGTTTTTTAGTGAAATGAACAGCAATATCAGTAAAACTTTTACAGAACTTTTGATAATCCCTACCATTCACAAAACTTAACAGATTTCTTACCCATGGGCACAGGAAACTAGAAATCATCTGAACTTTTGCCAGAACAGGTGCCAAATTGCCTTGACCAACAACATAACCAAGTCATAATAGCATGACCAAATTTACTATTAGCTAAATTAACAGTAATGCTTGCTTTTGAAAGTTTGTCAAACAATTTCTCTAACTCAGATATGTGCTTCTCAGGTGTCCTTCCCCATAACCAAATCATCCATATGCTCCAAACCTTAAGTCACAGAATTGACCATTCTTTGAATGTCTCTGGAGCATTTTTTCATTCAAATGGTAAAACATTGTCTTCGTATAACCCCGATGAGCTAAAAAATGCAGACATTTCCAAGAAAAAAAAGCACCCAATGTCCTTTCTCCTCTCCAAATTAGCAAATTTGGGAATAGCCTGATGCCACCCAGTCTTTCCAAAGCTGTGAATGGTTGGAGCCTCTACTAGCTCTTAAAATGATATTCACACTAAATGAAACAGGAGCTCATAATACCCAGACATCCTCCGAAAATGCACAAACATTTCCTTGGCTTTAAGCGCAAGTTTGTCGATGTGACACCAATCAATGAACTGATCTATACACTCCTATACATTTCCTCATTGCCGTCTGTAATTCGGCCAACAATTGTGGTGTTTATTTACAATGGGAAAACCATTCATAGTCTCCTCCCACTCTTTCATTTGTATCCATAAATTTCCTACACTATACATTTTTATTCGGCTTTCGTGCAAACAGAGGAACTACTGACATGGTCTTTGCCCTCAGACAGCTCCAAGAAAAATGCAGAGAACAAAACAAAGGACTCTACATCACCTTTGTTGACCTCACCAAAGCCTTCGACACCGTGAGCAGGGAAGGGCTTTGGCAAATACTAGAGCGCATCGGATGTCCCCCAAAGTTCCTCAACATGATTATCCAACTGCACGAAAACCAACAAGGTCGGGTCAGATACAGCAATGAGCTCTCTGAACCCTTCTCCATTAACAATGGCGTGAAGCAAGGCTGTGTTCTGGCACCAACCCTCTTTTCAATCTTCTTCAGCATGATGCTGAACCAAGCCATGAAAGACCCCAACAATGAAGACGCTGTTTACATCCGGTACCGCACGGATGGCAGTCTCTTCAATCTGAGGCGCCTGCAAGCTCACACCAAGACACAAGAGAAACTTGTCCGTGAACTACTCTTTGCAGACGATGCCGCTTTAGTTGCCCATTCAGAGCCAGCTCTTCAGCGCTTGACGTCCTGCTTTGCGGAAACTGCCAAAATGTTTGGCCTGGAAGTCAGCCTGAAGAAAACTGAGTTCCTCCATCAGCCAGCTCCCCACCATGATTACCAGCCACCCCACATCTCCATCGGGCACACAAAACTCAAAACGGTCAACCAGTTTACCTATCTCGGCTGCACCATTTCATCAGATGCAAGGATCGACAATGAGATAGACAACAGACTCGCCAAGGCAAATAGCGCCTTTGGAAGACTACACAAAAGAGTCTGGAAAAACAACCAACTGAAAAACCTCACAAAGATAAGCGTATACAGAGCCGTTGTCATACCCACACTCCTGTTTGGCTCCGAATCATGGGTCCTCTACCGGCACCACCTACGGCTCCTAGAACGCTTCCACCAGCGTTGTCTCCGCTCCATCCTCAACATCCATTGGAGCGCTTACATCCCTAACATCGAAGTACTCGAGATGGCAGAGGTCGACAGCATCGAGTCCACGCTGCTGAAGATCCAGCTGCGCTGGATGGGTCACGTCTCCAGAATGGAGGACCATCGCCTTCCCAAGATCGTATTATATGGCGAGCTCTCCACTGGCCACTGTGACAGAGGTGCACCAAAGAAAAGGTACAAGGACTGCCTAAAGAAATCTCTTGGTGCCTGCCACATTGACCACCGCCAGTGGGCTGATATCGCCTCAAACCGTGCATCTTGGCGCCTCACAGTTTGGCGGGCAGCAACCTCCTTTGAAGAAGACCGCAGAGCCTACCTCACTGACAAAAGGCAGAGGAGGAAAAACCCAACACCCAACCCCAACTCACCAATTTTCCCCTGCAACCGCTGCAATCGTGTCTGCTTGTCCCGCATCGGACTTGTCAGCCACAAACGAGCCTGCAGCTGACGTGGACTTTTTACCCCCTCCATAAATCTTCGTCCGCGAAGCCAAGCCAAAGAATCATACCATTACCACCACTGTGGTATATTATCATTACTCCCCCCCTCAGTCATTTGAGGAGTATTGCCTCTGTCTCAGATCCTTAATGCCCAGTAACAGAAGGACTCTAGGCTATGGTCCTTCCCCACAATGCTGGTCATGTCATGCTGCTGCTGAGGATGAAGCATGACAATGACCCCCCCCCCCCGACACACACTCTTAGTAAATCTGTATTCTACAAAGAGATGGGTGACTCCACCACAATCTCAGGAACAATGTGCATCATGAGAGAGGTTCTTGATGACAGGAAGGATCTGACTGGGTGAGCTCCTTTCACCACCTTCAAGCCAAGTCCTGGTACTTTTTTTGTGAGCACTGACTATTAGGCATTCTGCCAGATGACCTGGATGGTCTGATCCAAAACCTATGCCAAAGTATGCATAAAGTTCTTGTCCTTCAGGGTCTGCAGGAAGTTCCATGGTGACCAATGCCCTATGGCTTTGCAGTCAATGGTGTTGCAATCTGGAAAATCTTTTCCACAAAGGATAGGTCATGTGGTAAAGTCCAGCTAACTGGGACAATTCTCAGCAACAGGGCAGGGCCTTCACAATACCTGGGGCAGAAAGAACCTCAGCATATAGTGGCCCTTGGTGCCCTCTTACATTGGTGCACACACAGCCTGATGCAGCCATACATGAAGGTGGTCACAAGGATGATGGCCCTGTTGGGTACATCCTTGCCCATGTTATCTGGCAACTTGTACATGGCATACTTTCAGATGCTTTCCACTTTGGATCCCTACATGAACTGCAAAACAGCTCCGGTGACCACCCGACAGAAGTGTGGGGGATAGGCCACACCTACACCACCCACAACAGCAACTTGTACCTGATGATCAGATTCATCCCAGTGTTATGTGTGGAGGAAATGTGGTCTCCCTGCCTGTCTGGGATGTATTTAAAGTGATTGATCATCTTCCTCCTGAGCTCAAACTGATTCAGAAATCACATCACTTGTCAATCAAAGTTGGGCTCCTGCCACTAATCAGTGCACACCTTGCCATTGGCCAATTCAAATCACTCAGCATCACTATTAGCTAGACACACAAATTACTCTATTTAGCGCATTTAATTCTCTCTGCCTCATAGTGATAGCCCTGGACATCGCTCCATGCTAGGTAACTATAGTGTCACTTGGAAGGGTCACATGCAAGATGTACACTTCACTGAAGCTGAACCGTAGTATCACTAAATTCAAATTGATAGATATATATTTGCAGTAAAGCTGCACCTCTCAGCAATCAGGGGTTTCAGAGTGCCTGTATACCCCTGTGGATACTATTTGTACCAAAGCCACCTCTCGACAATCAGGGGTCTGGGACGGGTATGCAGAACCCCTGATTAGTGCGACTGTTGACACCTCCTGTGTGAATTAATAATTGTGTATTGTTTAACGATTTCCCACGCTCGTGTGTGTGTGTGTGTGTGTGTGTGTGTGTGTGTGTGTGTGTGTGTGTGTGTGTGTGTGTGTGTGTGTGTGTGTGTGTGTGTGTGTGTGTGTGTGTGTGCAGCCTGCTCTGACCAGTTTTTGTTGCGTGCCTCAGCCCCTCCACATCAGGTCCCCAACACCTTCAGGTAATCAGAGCTGACTATGAAGGGGATGCCTGACTGATCACACCGGTTGACAAAGTGTATTGCTTTATCCTTTCACTTTACTCTTGCGTCTGAATGGCCACAGATCCTAATCAGTCTGCAGACCAACCAAGTGTCCAAAAAGATAGTGATGTCATCCATATTCTGGGAGACTGACCTGAGTGCCTCCACTGCCTGACAACACCACTCCTCTTTTGCCCTCATCCTTCCTGATGGATTCAACAAATTGGTCTATGCAGCAGACAAATAAGATTGGAGAGAGCAGGCAGCCGAACACTAGACTTGATAGGGAAGCTATTGTTTTCCCACCCATTAATTTGGACTGTGCTACAGGTGTCTGTGTAGAGCAGTTTAACCCAATTTCAGATTTTCTCTTCATAAACTATTTTGGAGAGCACACCCATTAGGTAACTGCAATATCCAGTCAAAAAACCTTCTCATGACCAAGGTGTCTTTGTCCTTGTCCTGCACATAGGTGATAGCATCTCTGAGCAGAGTAAGGCTCTCAGAAATTTTAGTCCTGGAACCATGCATTTGGTCTGGGTAGATCATCGGACTCTATTGTGATGGCTTTGGACAAGATTTTGCATTCCATGTTTAACAATCAAATCAACTTTATGTCAATCACACACAGACATGAATATTGCTTCATGAATATACTATCTCGGATGTTTAGTGTAAGTAGTTCCTTTGGTCACTCAGCATTTTTGTTACCCGTGGAATGAAAGCTGTTCCTCAGCCTGGCAGCACTGGCTCGAATGCTCCTATATCTCTTTCTCGATGGGAGCAGCTGAAAGATGCTGTGTGTGGTTGAAGAGGTCTTCTATAATTTTGTGCACCCTCTTCTGCCAATGTTCCCAGAGTCTCCAATTCTTGATGTGCCCCTTCTCCCACTTCTGTTTGAAGGTCGGAGTGATGATATCCTTCCTTATGGAGTCTGCCATGAGCATTTCAGTGTACACTTCCAGCAGGTCTGGGCCCACCAAGTCCCACAGGAACGTATACAACTCAGCTGGAAGCCATCACTTCCTTGAAATTTACTCAACCCAAAAGAATGGATGGAATCCATCAGCATCCTGTGTAATTGGCTAGTCCATACTCTCCTGCTTGCTGTTGTCCAAGATCTCCATGATGGATGACAGAAAATTCCATCTGTAACCTTAACATTATACAGTTCAGCATGAAGGAATCTGCTGATATTCTGTGTGACTGTCTACAAAAATGTGACTGAGGTGTCCTCTTCCTTAAGGCTGTAGATCAGAGCTCCCTCTGTGAATCTTTTGGAAGAAAAGTGAGCATGTCTTTTCCAACTCCACTCTGCAGACTCGATCAAAAAATGATCTTGGCGGACTCAGGTGAATAGGACAGCTTGCCAGTTCTTCATCTCCGAGTTCCTCTCTCACATCTACCCCTTTTGACTGCAGAAGGAGAAGTTGCTGTAAATAGTCTGGAGTTGGCACAGTTACCAGTCTTGTTCTCTGAACACCTTTGAGAATAAAGAACATCCCGATTTTCTCTTCAGTCACTTCCCACCAGTCAAAAATACATTGTGAAAGAAGGGATATAATTTTATTTTGCATTTTCCTGCGACTCTGAAAGTTTTTGTTCAAGGAGGACAAAGTAGATTCTTTATGGATCCAGACCATGCTCAGGAGTATGCAGAAAATTACCAGATCTACATAACAAGTTAGCCCCAAGAATGGACATATGAAGTGGATGTGATACTTCTACAGTGCAAAATTTGAAAGTAATTGCAGATATTGTGAAGACTAATTATTACTCAGGAGAGCCGGAGGTACACTAACTGGTCCTTGCTGATCTCTGGACGTGTTCTGCGGCATATTTGCAGCCCATAAAAATGGAGGGTGATTGTATTGTCAGGAATTCTTATGTCAGTGCTTTTTTTTGGGGGGGGGGGATGGAAAGAGAGTTTTTTTTCCCACTGTTCCTTTTCTATCTTTCTTAATATATAATCAACAGTTTTTGTGTTCGCTGGATTTCATGTGTGGCATTCAGAGGATTGGTGATGTGCTGGGCTTTGGCAGAGGAGAACTATGACATAAGAAAAGGACTAAAATCCTTACAAATTCCCTTATCAGAAAAAAGGTTAAAATTTTTTTTAATGTGAACAGGCTTCAAAAAAAAGTATTGTCATATTAAAAAAATTGAAGGTAGATATTGCTTTTTACATAAGCAGGAAACATTTAATTGAAAAGGAACATAAAAATTAAAAAGATATTGGGTTGGAATAGTAGTGATGTTGCATTTTAATACAAAAGTGAGAGCAGTGGCAATTTTAATAAAATGGTCCCAATTAAAATAATGAATATAATTTTGGATCCATTTGGTTTGTTTTAATAAATTGTCCATTTTCTTTCTGAAAAATGGACATTAATGAATCTATGCCCCGAATGTCGATGATGGCAAGTTTATACAAGAGACCTTTTTTAAATATGGGGGAAGCAAATGAAAATAGTTTAATAGGTAGAAACTTTAATTTTTGTTTAGACCCTTTTTTAGATAGAACCACAAAAGGTGTCAAAGTCTAAAGCAGTCACTTCCCACTAGTTCACTGAGGTGGGGGGGGGGGGGGGGGGAAAGAAAGAAATCAAAGGAGTGTTTCACCATTCTCCAACCAGAGTACTCCTTCATTAGTCCCTCCACATCAGTGGTTCTCAACCTTTTTCTTTCCACTCACAGACCACTTTAAGTAATCCCTATGCCTTTGGTAAGGGATTGCTTAAGGTGGTCTGCGAGTGGGAAGGTTGAGAACCACTGCTCTAGACCCAATTGTTTCGGAAAAACTTTGCTTGAGAAAAATAGTCATCGGCTCATTTCCTTTGCAGTGATGAGACTGTGCACATAACGAGTCAATGAGGTACGATCAAAACAGTGGTTTTCAAATTTTTTCTTCCCACCCACATCCCACCTCAAGTCATCCTTTATTAACCACAGAGCACCAATGGCACAGGGAATACTAAAAAGAGTTACAATGAAAAAGGATGAAAATCACTGCTCTACATTCTCTTGGTAAAGCAACTTCACATTCAATTTCCACGTTCCCCTTCCCCATCTTCTGGTCCTCTTGGAGGTGACAGGAGGAACAAATAATGCAGTGATCAGAGAAGACCAGCACGACATTGATGGTTCTGACTGTGATAGCCTTCGACAAGACACCAACACCAGGTGAGCTAACATCTCAACTATGTGACCTGCAGCTGTGCCTCCTTTACCAACTCCATTAGGAGCCTGAAGGAGCTATCCTGTCTGCTGTCAGCACTGTTGGATTATCCATCCACATCAATAATGCAATTAAAGTTATTGGACAGAATGACCAGCCTGGACATCACCAGTAATGCAGGGAGCTGCTAGAACTAGCTTCTTGCTTAGCATACACATTGATCAGCCAGAGCAGGGTATCACAGTACTTTAGATACACAAGGAGACTCCCCCAAGCCACCTACTTAACCCTCTGGACTCATTGTCGTATTTTATACCTGACCCCAGGCTGGTTCATGTTTGTACTGTAAAGTCCAGAGTATGGTATACATTATGAAAGGTTAAATCTGGCCAGAGTTAACCTTAGTTATTACAAAGTTGCCTCCTCACAGCAGGGTGCCTAGATTGGATGCACAACAATCAATTTTTTCCCACACCACCAACACCCACCACCCCCCCTCACCCAAACATACCTTTAACCCACAGATAGCTCAGATAGTCCCTGAGGTGTGGCAATGTGTTTATACATTGCATAGTGCATTTGACACTGCACACATTGAGGGATCTCAAACAGGGGTGATCTTCCTCGGTGGGGGGGGAAAGAGATCAGGTTGTGCACCTGCTCCTGTCTCCCAGTTGGCTCATATTCCCTTTCTCCTGAAGCTGGGGGTGGAGGTGGGAAAGCAATATCCTCTACACAGCCTGGGCTATCCAGCATAGAATACCCATAGATCCCTCCAATAGTGAACAGAAAAATGTGGGGGGTGGGGTGGAGAGGAATGATTACCTCTTTGCTGTCAAATGTTATCTTCACCTTCACTTGCGATTTGTTGGTCTAGATGAAAAATGGGTCTTTGACAGCCATGTCCCTTTGAAGTAGCAGCCCAGGATTGTGAGAACATCCACAGCTGGCACAGGTGGGTTGAACATTTGCACTGATATCTCTAGTTCCTTCTGTGGTGGAAGGGTGAAGAGTGGCTGCATCTTGAATAGGGAGATTGAAGCCATCCTCCCCTTCTCTTGAATGTCCCAGGGGGATCCTCTACCACCCTGCCAGGGTTTTGAATGTCAAAGGGACTGTTATCTGTATTGTGTTGGAGCCAATAGATGCCTCAAATTTGCAACATTTCATCAAGACCTTTCAGATGAAGAAGTCCCATGGAATTGAGGAACATTCACAGAGGTAAATCAGATTTCAACGCTGTCAAGTATTGCCAAATCTTTTTCTTGCTAAGGGGAATGCCGCCTGAGCTCTTCAGCAAGGCATTAGCAAAAAAGCAGCCTCGTGACTGAAAAAAAGGCCTTGGGAGCCAGAGCATTGACTAACAGGCAGAAAGGCAATAATTGGACATGGAAAAGACGACATGAGAGGAAAGGGAGAATGGGGCGAGTTTTAATTAAACTCTTACTGGAATTGGTTTGCATGTTCAGGATCTTCCACCCCTGGTGCAGGAATTATCAACTAAATTTCTTCAAGGTACAGCACAGAGATTGTTAATCTTCAGAACCTCCTTGAAGCTTTTAACAACCCAAATTATTGGGGGAGCTGTTAGTGAAATCCTGCTCTACTGAAAAATGTGGGTCAGTGACCCTTAACTGAAGCATGTTCCAGTTTTAAGTGTTTAGTGTGCTTTGTTTTAATCTTTATAGTTCTTTCCAAGCAATCAAGTGAATATTTCCATCTCATCCTTGAATTTATTTCCCCTATCATAAACACATGTTGCCATGACCATCTTGCCCAGGACTCTCTGCCTGAATCCCAGCAACCAGGTCCCAGTCCTCCAGCAGCAACAATAGAGGAGATCCTATCTTGATTGTAACAAAGTTCAGTTATTTTTCCCTCCAGCCTCTGGCATTTTTGTCACATCATCCTCCTCGGACTCTTTTCCTTCATAGGTAGGTAGGAGCGCATTGATTTGGTTCTGTTCTTATCTATTCATTCACAGCCAGAGGATCACTTGCAAAGGTAGCTCTTCCTCCACTCATGCACTTACCTCTATTATGACCAGTCCTATTTCTTAGCACCAGGAAACAATGTCAGTTCTAGTTTCTGACCAGTGATATCCTGCACCACCTCATCGTCAAGACTCTTGATCTTCCACTGTCTATAAATTGTTACATGTCTTGTCTGATGTATAGTACTGGGTGGATGAGAATTTCCCCCCCGACTACATTTTGGCAAGATGCCATTTTTTGTAATCTCTATTACATACTCCATTTCTACTATGCATCTTAGATTTCAGATTTACTGTCAGAGTACATTCAGGAGATCACATACAACCCCGAGATTCTTTTTCCTGTGGGCGAGGCAGAATGACAACTTATTGGTCATTCAAAAAAAATGACCAATACTTACACATGTAAACAAATAAATGTAAATAAACTGACTGTACAGAGAAAAAAAATCCAAGTGCAAAAGAGTCCTTAAATGAGTCCCTGATTCACATTTTTTGTTGAGTCTGATGGTGGAGGAGTAGCAGCTGTTCCTAGACCTGGTGGTGCAAGTCTTGTGACACTGATATCTGTTGCCTGATGATAGCAGCAAGAACAGAGCGTGTGCTGAGTGATGTGGATCCTTGATTATTGCTGCTGTTTGCCGACAACAACGTTCCTTGTAGATATTCCTAATGATGGGAACAGTTTTGCCTGTGATGTCTTGGGGTGTGTCCACTACCTTTTGCAGGGCTTTATGCTCAGGGGAATTTGGTGTCCCCATACCAGACCGTGACACCATTTACAATACATTTTTATTGAATACTTTATTTTTGAATTATTCATCTTTGAATATTTGTCATATTCAAGTATAGTGACCATTGACATTAATATAATTTTGGCCTCAGGATAAATTTTGAATCACAAAACTATGGCTGTTTGAGAACTTGTCCAGACCTCGCTACTTCTGTTTTTTCAAGCATCTCCTAGCTTAAGTTTCTCCAATCTACCCTCTGTTAACTTGCAGTCATCTGAAGTTTTGCTGCCCATAATCTGAATTTGTGCTATCCTATTCATTAGTTGGACGTGCGCTTGCTGGCCTACATCAGTTCACATTTAAACTCTCTCTCAATGTTAAACTTTTCACATTCCTCAATCTGATCTCTAACCTCATTTATTTGGAGTCCTGCCTTCAGTTGCCAAAGCTCTGACACGAGTCCTCTTCAAAACATTTTTTGTTTATCAGCTTCACCTTCCTCCTTACAGATACATCATAATAGCTAACCATTTTACCTTCCCCATTATTATTTCTTTGCAGAAGGGTTCCAATTGGAAAAGATGCCCATTCCTTTTCTCCCACTGATGCTTCTTGACATGTTGAGTTACTCCTTGACTGCCTAGGCAGCAATCTTAAATAGATAAAGCTTTGTTATGCAACCAAGAAACTCTTGGTATATTAAGCTACAACATTTGCCTTCATCTTCACAGCAACTATTTTGCAATGCAACTCATCATACATAAATGCTTAAGTAATTTCAAAGAGGTTCAATAGATGTTAAAGCAAGTATTTTTTTCCTCTGGGAACTATTAACGTATGGTTTGATCAAATGATTTCCTGTAACTGCAGGCATCTCACTAAAATAATCATTCTTTATTAGTGAATTTAGGTGGTGAATGCCAGATGAGCAACTTGCTTGAGCTATTTTTTTCTAATCCTAAATAACATTTCTTCCAATGGATAGAGGTGCTGAAATTATGTCCTTTACCTTTGTATAGAAGAAAATGTGCTGTGGTAGTCAGTGTAATATGTGGTGTTATCTCAACCCATCAACATCAATACATTTTCATTGGTAAACTAGCTGAGTGCAACTTGAAGGAAATATTCTTTGATGAACAGGTATTCCCTATACAGTATCTGAGAGGTTGTGACTTAAGCTTTTTAATTATCTCCAGCCAGTTTGCATTTTTGAAGATATTGTTCACTATGTTCCCTATATTATTTTTTTTATGGGGATCTTAATGCAAAACATCACAAATGACAATAAGAGTGAAAATATTGATGCAATATAAATTAATTCTTTTATTGAGGTTTTTTTTTTTTACAAGCCTTTACAAACTTTTATGCACTTAATCTGTGATGGGAAATGAATGAAAAGCTATTACACAAAATCTCAAACCCTCTCAGATCACTTTTAAACACAACTAAATACATGTAAAATTTCTTTCTCTGTTTCATTGGTATGCCCTAGCTCCAATCTAAGACTCTCCACGTAAGATTTTTTTTCTTCCCCAATAAGGGGTATTGAATTTTGCATCTTGTATGAACATCACTATATGTGGAGGTACCAGATCAAACAAAAAAAAATGTTCCTCCTGTTCTCCCTATGATTTGTCAGCCCTGGAGCACACTTTGTTCTGCTAATCAATTGTTTCTATTAATTTTCATGGACAAAATTTGTTTGGTGCTGTTCATTTAAAATTTCACACCACGTTGGAACTTCTGAATATGCAGACCCTGCTTCAAATCTCTGACATGGGGGTGAACTCACAGCTGTTAGTTTTGAAATAGTTTTGAATAGAATCAAAATAACAGGACAAATAGGGTGGACCATAGCAAAAAAAAAACAATGGAGGCAGATATGTTCAATTGTTGAACCACTGTTGTGGTTCAGAAGGATAAACAGGAATATTACCCCTTGATTCTGTTGGATGCAGTTAATAGTGCAGCACTGCTATATTGGAAATCATCAGATAAGAGGTTATAGATGAGATGAATCAAGAAGAATTCTGGGGTTTGGCACTGCTGTTCAGAAAGAAGAAAGCAATACCATACAGGCAGCTGAATGCATGGTCATAGTCTGGGTTTTAAAGGTGTCCATGAGGTTTTTTTTGTTATGTTTGACCTGAGGAGGAAAAAAGGGTTCATTCAGATGATATGTAAACCTGGAATTATCTTTGTGCCCCAGGATGATCCAAGATAAATGACAATATTGCTGGTAGAGAACAAACGATGGCTGCATTTAATGAAGTATAGCCTGGGTGACAGAGCCAGTGGGGTACTAAACATGCTCAAGATCCCAGGAAAGGATGAAGGAGACTAAATGAAGAAGATTTCAATAGGAGAGAAATGTGGAGTGAGTGAAAGTGTTATTGATCACAACAGCTTCAAAAAGGCAGAGAAGGAATGATTCTTCAGGTCAACAGCAACAAGAATATTGTGGCAAAAAAAAAATCTAAGTATTGATATTCTCTAATGTAATAGATTTTTTTCCCCCAAAATCGAAGATCACATCAATAACATTAACAACAACAGTTCATATATAGGAAGCCCATTTGGAAAATGTCCCCCAAAATAATGACCAAAATCTTGGTCAATTAAGTTGATTTTAATGAGCGTCTTAAAGCAGAAGAGGAGCAAGTGGAAAGCATTAATAAGGCCATTTCAGATCTTAAGCCCTGCCGCCAGCAGGAATAGCTGGCAAGGATCGAATGATTCAAGTTACCATGATAAAAACATCAGAGTACAAGGAGCCAGTGCGTAAAAGTCCACAGTAAAAGGGATGCTGCAAGATTCTAAAGCAGTTTAAAAATTAGGAGGAGAACTCTAGGAGTAAAGCATTGTCCAACTATGTCCAGGTAAAATCCTCATTGAAGTGATACTCAATGAGCTGGTGCTGGAATCCTGTTGTTCAACAAGTGGCTGGAGGAACTAAACTAGCCAGGCAGCATCCACAGAGAGAAGTGGTAAGTCAACATTTCAGGTCAGGTACCTTTATAGAGACTGAAGAGCCTCATTTAAATTGGATTAAAATTTGAAACCAGAGAGGCAAATGGGACAGCAAAAGGTACGGGACACAATCCAGGATATCACAGGCAAAACCCTCCCCAACATAGAGAACATCTGGAGGGAATGTTGCCATCAGAGAGCAGCAGAAAACTTCCAAGTATCCACACCATTTAGCACATGCCCTGTTCTCACTGATAAAATCAGAAGAGTTGTCAATGCCACAAGACTTCCACCACCAAATTCAGAAACAGCTGCTTGCCCTCCACCAGACTTCAACAACAAATTCAATCAGGTACTCATTTAAGGACTCTTACATTTCCTCAATTGATTTTTTCCTCTCTATATTACACAGTTTATTTACATTTCTTTATTTGATTACATGCGCATTTTTATTTTTGCTCTACAATAAGTGGTACCAATAAGTTTTTCCCACAGGAAAAAAAACTCAGGGTTTTTTTTTGTTGTTATGTATGTACACAGACAATAAATCTGAAACCAGAATCCAAATCTGCATCCTTTGACACCTTTCCATTGGATCACCTTGAAGATTTTAGTGGTCATCTATGCATGTAGCCAATCGTGATGGAGGAGATCTTAAATGGATACTTGTGAATCTGAGGTCAGTTGAGACAGACACATTGTCAATAGAAGCGATGAAAAAGAGCAGTGAGTTCATGGACCAGATACACATTATAAAGGAAGAGGAGCTTGCTGCCTTGAGGAAAATGAGGATCAAGAAGTCTCAAGCCTTGAGAGGAGCTAGTTGGGAAATTGGAGGGACCCCAAAAAAGACATTTCAAAGGTCCTTTGCCACAGGTGAAGTGCCAGAGGAATGCTGTCCTTGACATCAGAGCTGGGTAATTTACTGGAGTGCATTCTAAGAGACCAATATGAGTGAAATTGAATTAATAACTCCTTTCAGAGTGAAGGATCTTCAGCTGAAACATTAATTCTGTTTCAGGGATTCTGACTGACCTTCTGAGTACTTCTAACATTTCGTATTGTTATGTGCAGTTCTTGTCTACTTACTGGAGTAAGGATGTGCAGGTCGTGGAGGGGGTCTGGAGGAGGTTCACCAGGTTAATTGCAGAGAAGAGAGGGTTAGCCTATGAGAAGAGATCTAGTCACCTGGGACTGTACTTGCTTGAATTTAGAAGAATGAGAGGGGATCTTATAGAAATATAAAATTATGAAAGGCATTCACTAGATAGAGGTAGTTAAATTGTTCCCATTGGTGAGGGAGGCAAGAACCAGGGGACATAGCCTCTAGATTCAAGGTAATAGATTTAGGACACTTGAGGAGGGACTGCTTTTCCAAGTGGGGTGAATCTATTGAATTTTCCACAGTGGAAGCTACCTCAGTGAATATAGGTCAAGGTTGGATAGATTTTTAAAAAACCCAAAGTAGTTGAATTAAAGAATATGCAGAAAAGGCAGGTAGGTGGGGATGAGCCCAACATCATATCAGCAATGATCTCACAGAGCAGGGTTGACAGGCCAGATGGCCTACTCCTGGTCATATATTTTATATTTTCATTTAAAATTTCAAGCAGCTAAAGTACTTTTAATTTTCAGAATGGGCAATTGTGGTGAATCTCTGCTAAGCTGTCTGTCTCTCCTCTGCCAAGCCTTGCTGTACTAACATTGGCTGTGCATTATCTCTACTGTTAAGGACACTCCCCTTGGATATAACTGTATATCCATCTATTATCTTTCATTATTGTACCATGTGTTTTGGCTAATAAAAGCCATGATTATTGTTCGACCACATCATCTTTGTCTACTTCATCAACTGGCACTTCAATTTTATGAGCAGAAATGGATGCAGCCCTCAAACCAGGGCGGCTGATAATCAACCAGTCTACCCAGAGGACTAGAGAAATTTTCAACCACTAGATTGCTTGTTTCGATTACTACGTCTCGAAACAATGTGGTCGATGAGGCGATACAGTGGGGCCACCTGATTTCCCTGCTGGGTGAGGTCCCTCTTGCCATTACGCAAGGAGCTACCACTCTGGCTATAACCCGGGAATGTCTGACCGCTTACTATGCGGTGCCACAGAATGTGGTACTTGCTCGACACCAGTTGCTGACGAGACGCCAGAAACCTGGGGAAAGTGATGTTGCCTATGGACTAGTCCTTGACTCACTGGCAAATGAATGATGTCAGGGCAGTCAACGTGCAACAACACCGCAATGCCTTGAAGCTGGATGCTTTTGTCAACAGAATCGACTCCAGTTACATCCGTCAGAGGCTGCTGGAGACAGAGACCCTTAACCTCCAACCGGGTAGTCACTCTAGTCAAAACACTGAGAAGTGCTATGCAGTCCAGTGAAATACTAGAAACTGAAGGGGAAATATCCAGGAGTGCTGGAACCCTGAAGAAAAAGGAGAACCCCTGAAAAATGCTACCTCTGTGATAAGAGCTGGCACCCCAGACAGAACTGCCCAGCTCGATTTGGTACCTACAACTATTGTGCGAAACTCGGCCACTTCGTTAAAGTGTGTAAGGCGAAAAGTACTCCCACTGATAAGAGAAGCGTCAAGAAAATTCATCCTGGAGCTACGGGAATGGACAACAATTGTGAAAAGGAGGAATGTTCAGACGAGCTGACTGAACTGACTTCAAGTGACAGCGAGATGAAATCAACACAAAGATCCCCTGTGATAGCTCAATTGACTGTAAAGTTTGGGGGATGTTACAGACTGGAACTGTCAACTATGAAAGGGGAAGTGAATGGTGAGACTCTTGATTGCCTAATAGACTCAAGATGTGCTGACAGTTACATCCAGGAGAAAGTCACCAAAAGCCTTCAATTTGCTGAGATATCCAGCGAAGTGAAAGATATCGATGGCTTGTAGTGAACTTACAAAAACTGTACGGGACAAGTGTAAAGTTATTTTAAGCTTGCAGGGACATTGCCTTGGCGTTTTGGCTCTGCACTCTTGTGTTACTGGGGTTTGATATTCAATCTTAGATGAAAAGTGTAGTGTTAAATTTCGATGGGCCACTACCTACACTTACCATCCCCCGCACTAAATACTGCAGTCTGTCCACATTAAAGATCAAAGCTCCCTCCCGTTTCAGTGATTTATCTCTGAATGTCAGCCCATCGCTACGAAGAGCCATTCTTACAGCGAGGAGGATTGTCAGTTTATCAAAGCTGAGACACAGATTGCTTAACGAGGGAGTGATTGAACCCAGTAAGAGTCTGTGGCAAGCCCAGGTGGTAGTTTTGAAAAATCACACTAAGAAATGACTGGCTATTGACTACAGCCAGACAATCAACCGTTACACTAACCTGGATGCCTACCCACTGCCACACATCAATGAAATGATTAATCAGATAGCACAATACAAGGTGTACTCCACTATCGACCTCAAAACAGCTTACCACCAAATCCCCATTAAAAACAAGGGAATGAACCTATATGGCCTTTGAGGCTGATGGGGAGTTATACCAGTTTAAAAGGGTACCTTTTGGCATCACTAATGGTGTGTCAGTGTTTCAGAGGGAAATGGATAAGATTGTTAGAATGCATGAGTTACAGAGTACATTTCCCTATCTGGATAATGTCACATCTGTGGGAAAACACAGACTGAGCACGACAACAACTTAAGAAATTTTTAGCAACAGCTAAAGAACTCAACCTTATATTTAAAGAGGGTAAATGTGTTTTCAACATGTCAGAGCTGCCCATTTTGGGCTACATTGTCTGCAAGGGCGAAATCCGCCCCGATCCAAAAAGATAGGCTCCCCTTAAGAAGTTACCACCCCCAGACTCAGCAAAAGCCCTTAAAATGTGTATGGGATTCTTTTCCTACTACTGCAAATGGGTACGTGATTATGCAACAAAGGCACACCCTCTATTTGACACTAAATCTTTTCCACTCTCTCTCTCTCTCTCCAATGGCCTTGAAGGCTTTCGAGAGAATTAAAGCTGATCTTGCCAAAGCTGCACTCTCGTCCATTGACGAGGATGTCCCATTCCAAGAGGAAACTGAACCCTCAGATTGTGCTTTGGCAGGAACCCTTAATCAAAAGGGCAGACCTGTGGCATTCTTCTCCCATATGTTACGTGGACCTGAAATAAAACATCCTGCCATTGAAAAAGAAGCCCAGGCTATCATTGAAGCTGTTCGCTACTGGAGACATTTTCTAGCCGCAGAAAATTTACTTTGGTCACTGATCAAAAATCTGTAGCCTACATGTTCGGTACTAAACACAAAAGTAAAATCAAAAATGATAAGATGGTACGCTAGCAAATAGAACTCTCAACTTACAATTATAAGATCCAGTACAGACCGGGCAAGTTAAATGATCCCTCTGACACATTGTCACGATCTGCTGCTGGTGCTCAGCTTGCAGGACTAAAAGAGATCCATAGTAGTCTGTGCCACCCAGGAGTCATGAGGTTCTTCCACTACATAACGGCTAACAACCTTCCTTACTCCCTGGAATAAGTCAGAAAACTGACTAAAAGCTGTCCTGTTTGCACAGAATGCAAACTGCAATACTTCAAAGCTCCAGAGGACACTCTCATTAAGGCAACCCAACCTTTAGAGAGGATTAGCTTAGATTTTAAAAGGCCGTTACCTTCCAACAACAAAAATGTACATTTCCCTACAGTAATCGACGAATATTTTCCCTTTGCGATACCCTTCTCTGATGTCTTGTCAGTGTGTGTCATTAAGGCACTTGACAGAATTTTCAGCATTTTTGGTTTTCCCAATTACATTCATACAGGTAGAGGCTCAGCATTCATGAGCACTGAGATGTGCCGAGCCCTGCTACGATAGGGGATTGCCACCAGCCATACCACAAGCTACAACCCACAGGGCAATGTGCAGGTCGAAAGGACTAATGCTACAGTCTGGAAGACTGTTAACCTTGTATTAAAGGCATATGGTTACCCTGTAACCTGGTGGCAGGAGGTGCTGCCTGACGTGCTACATTCTATTCGGTCCTTATTGTGTACTGCAACAAATCAAACACCTCATGAACGTATGTTTACTTTCGAGGAAATCAGGAACTGTGATGGACTGGCCAACCTGTTGATCAGAGCCTGGAACCGTGCTGCTGAAGAGCCACACTCAGACAAGCAACACGGAACCTCCAGTCCAACCAGTTCAGTTACTGCATACTAACCCCAACTATGCTCATGTTAAATTCCCAGACGGGAGCACTGACACTGTACCCTCAAGAGATCTGGTCCCGCCTGGTTCACCCCTTCCTAACACCCCTACTCAGAGTGATCCTGAGAGATTGGACTCTTTTTCCCCCCCCCCCCCCCAAGCCTGTGACACCTAGTAAGCATTCAGATGGCCATGCTGAGGCCCCACTGCCTCACGCTGGCGATTCTGAATCGGGTCCAGAAGTCCGACCTTCCCACACTACAGATCCAGGACCTATATCCATTCCCAAGGTTGCAAAGCCTACAAGGCCTGCACCTGTTCCTCTGAGAACATCAACTAGAATTCAAGCAACTTAAGAGGCTGCAGTATTTATAAAACATCCCATTATATTTTGATTGCTTTGCTAGTTACTGGCATATTTTGGCTGTCAGAGAATTCTCAATGCCAAATATTGTATCCATGTATTTCTTGCTTAAGTTTTATCTAGCAACTGTCCTTTTGATTTTAACCCTTCTGCTGGGGAAGACTGTGGAGCTGCCTATCTCCCCTCTGGTAAGCCTTGCTGTACTAATGCTACCGTTAAAGACACTCCCCTTGGGTATAACTGTGTATGCACCTATTGTCTTTCATTATTGTACCATAAGTTTCTGCTAATAAAAGCCACGAATATCGTTTGACTGCGTCGTCTTTGTCTACTTCATCAACTGGCACTTCAGTAATAAGATGGACAAATTCTCTGATGCAAAAGATGGGATTTGTCAAGGATATGGGCGTAAAATGAACTTGCAAGCTTGAAAGATGGCAGTTATTTCTTAGAATGGCTTTCATTAAATAAATGTAACCTATACATTGGATCAAAGCGGGAAGCACTATTAGTGTCGCAGTTCGTGCGATACCTTTACAGTGCCAGCAACCCAGGTTTGAATCTGGTGCTGTCTGAAAGAATGTTGGACATTCTCCCCTGGTCTTAGGTGAGTTTTCCTTGGGTACTCCTGTTTTGTCTCACCCTCCAAAAAATAAAAATAAAAAATGAATGGGGTTGTAGGTTAATTGGGTAGCATGGGACTTGATGGCTGGAATAGCTGCCTTGTGTGTTGTAAATAAAATTAACAAATTTACTTATTGGTTTTCCTGTTGTGTAAAGTTCAGTTAGCAACTCTCTGAAGGAATTAGTGTATTCAGCAAAATACTGCATTTCAATCCAATGAAAAATAAGTGATATTAACCCAACTTGGAAACCTCAACAAATTCCCACTTGAATCCCATGAGGACAGTTGCAACACAGCAAGGCTTTATACTGTGTGAAATGTTGCAAACACTGATGTACAAAGAGTAAATCCTCTTTGGGTACCAAATATCAAAACACCACTAACACCAGAAATTAATTTACTTTTTCATCCTCAAAACCTCTAGGATTCACTGGCATTTAAGTTTGCCTTGACTGTGCCTTTGTTTCACAGGATAAACAAATGCACAAACATCAATTACATTTTTTTTTGCTTTGTTGAAACTGCCGTAGAATCCCAATATTCAATTCTGTTTTAATTTTTTCCATAATGCCAAATTTAGCAAACATATTGCAAATTTAATAGCCAAATAATTACCATATTTATTGTATACACTGGTGTTTAAGATGACTCCTGTATAACCTAAAATGCAAGTTTTGAGCTGTATTCACTGCACAAGTCTACCCCATTTGGCACTTACTGCCGACCAGTGGAATGATGCCATTAGGCTCATTTAATATTCTAATTCACAATATTTTAAAAGCAAATCACTCCGTAAAAGTTTACATTTTATTAGCACATTTTAAAATAAATCACTGTTTTCTCCTTTAACAGGCCATTTGAAGCCTGTACCAGAGCAGATGGTCATTGGACTGAGCAGTTGGACCCACTGGGAAGTTCTGAAACTTCGCTGCTAAGGTTCAGATTTTAAACTTGGCACACGGGAGTGCTGTGACTATGATGTTAAGGTTTGGATTTTATAAATTGGCGTACAAGATGGCCCCTGGTTTTGGGTTGTGGGCCATCTTGTATGCTGGCATACATGGTAAATAATATTGCACCTAGAATCAAGAAGGGATCACTTCTAACAATCCCTAGAGTTTCCCCCCCCACCCCCCCCCCCCCAAAATAGTGTATGACTGCCTTTGACTTCCCTCTAGTTGCTTTCTTCTACTCGATCATTAATAGCAGGTGAACCAAGCAGTTTTCTTATATCCATTTACTCCTTGCTTTCTGTGTATTGTTATGCCCATCTGCAAATCCCATTCATCTCAGGGGAGGTGCATTCTTGTCATAAATGACATGGCCTCAGCTAAAGATGCTTCAATAATCTTAATCTTCTGTTTCGATACGGTTTAAATTCACACTGTGATTAGAGATGAGCAATTTATTTTTTCTGACTGGAGTAGTTTTAATCAGCCATATATTTTTAATGATCTGCAGCCCCATCTGGCTCTATTTTGGTCCAATAGATTTGGTACTTTTTTAGCCTGAGTAACAAATCCTTTGATTTTATTCTGCAATAAGTTTCAAAAACATTGATTAAATATAAGGGTAAAGTTTCTTGCTTAGCATGGTTGAATACAGAAGCAAACTAGTGCAGACTCTCTAAAGGTTATTGATCTGAAACACTCATTCCACAAGTGTTGCTTGCTTGAAAGGATAATTACAGTATTTCCAAGATCCATCTGCATTTACTTGTAGTTGAGTATAACACGACTTCATATCATTTAGTGCACCTACACGTTGTGACATGCTTTATGCTTATCGTCTTGCCAGCACACAAAACAAGGTTTTCCACTATATCTTGGTACATGTAACAATAAAACAATTCCATTCAATTCAGTTGAATTCAACTCAGTATTCTAGCTAATTTCCAAGCACGTTTTTGACATTCATTCCAAGATTACAGTATAACTCCAATGATCCTAAATCGAATTTTCAAAAATCCTTAGTTATCTGAAATTTCTTGGACCCAGAAGTGATATCTGTTTGGGTCCAATTTAAAAAAAAATATACAAGATAATTGAGGATTTGAGAAAAATCTGAAATCCTCATTCATCTAATTTCCACCCCCCCCCCTCCCCCGCCTCGAGCAGAACTGACGTTACAGGTTGAACATTTTTTGTTATTCTGGAAAAAACCTCAGTACAATTTTGGAGTTTTTGGTGTGGATTTATCTTATTTTGTTCAGGTTTTTTTTGGTGAGAATTAAACATTATTTCATGCTTTAAAAAGCATTCCCTTGTTATTTGTTGTTGTTAAAACTGTTACAAAGGATTGGTTGTTGCTACTGGGCTGATTTAAAAAAAAGTTATCCAAAAATACCATTTATCCAAAATAGGCCCAGTCCTGTCCATTCTCGATAATCAGAGTTTAACTGTATATTCATAAGAACTAACTTGCATTTAGTTAGTTGTTTATGTTTAGATAGAACAAGAAGATTTAATGTTATTCCTGGCTCTTGTTAAGGAATAACATTAAATAATTAGAAAGAGACGACAAGATCAGAAGATATAGAATCATGTCAGCTGAGTTAATAAATGGCAAGGTCAAACTGACATTGTTGGCACTTGTATACAGACCTCCAAATAGTGGCCAGGATATGGACAACAAATTAAAACAGCAAATAGAAAGTGTGTCAGATGGGCAATGCTATGGTATCATGGGGGATTTAAACATGCAAGTTTGGGACTGGATCTTGAGAGAATTTCTAGAATGCCTACGAGATGGCTTTGGAGAGCAGCTTGTTGATGAGGGGGATAGTCTGTACTGGTTTGGGTGTTGTGTAATGCACCAAAGCTGAAAAAGAGTAAAAGCAACCCCCGGGGGTTAGTGATTACAAAATGATTGTGTTTAATTTAAGATTTAACAAGGAGAAACTAAAGACAGACGAGTCAGTGTTTCAGTGGAGTAAACGAAATTACAGCGGATTGAGAGTGGAACTCGCCAAAGTAGGTTGGAAGGGTGCACTCGTAGTGACAACAGCAAAACAGAAATGGATGGAGTTTCTGCAAGAAATGAGCAAGATGTAGGACAGATCTTCACCAAAAAAAGGAAATATTCAAATGGAAAAATGTCACAATGTGGTTGACAAGGGAATTCAAAATGAACACAAAATCAAGAGAGGCAATGCAAGGTAGCTAAAATTAGTGAGAGCTGTTCTAATGGCAGTGTTGCCATTGGTGCGGACTCTGGGAGAGCGTGGAGCAGAGACAGCATTCCCTCCCTCCCTCTCCCCCCCCACTGGTCTATCTGCCCAGTCTTACTGGAAATGGCTCTGTGCAGACTGTAAATGGCCAGTTAAAGGAGTTGATGGCGCTTTATTTAAAATTCTCCAACAGCAGGGCCTGGATCAAATGGTGGCGCCCATGTTTGGCAGTGGCTTTACGGAATTGCAGACTCCGGCAGAGCAGCACCCTGGTGCAAAGCACCAGAAACTAGTGGAATACCAGTGACTATATATTGGAGCAGCTTTTCCAGACTGCTTCAAATTTTATAATTAAGAGATATGACGTAGCATAATAACATGTACATGTAAAAGCCAATTAACATTAACCATTTACAGTCTTTGGAAATGTGCAAATACCAACTGCAATGCCTTAACTTGCAACAATACTTTCAAAGAGATATCTCGAATTTGTATTCAAGAATTATCCTTAAATATTGTACCCTTTGCTAGGTTCTTTGAATGAGCACCCGATTTAGCTAAAGGTGACACTGGTCTATCTGAACCTGATATTGCTCATTCCCAACGGCATGACTCAATTTAAAAAAAGGTGTTTTGTACTTCATTGTTCTGTTGTAAATTTTGTACCTTGACAGGTAGCATGACTATAACAAGTATGGTCCCAGAGGACTGGATGTCACCCCACTATTCAAGGAGGAAGAGGCAGCAGAAAGAAGATTATAGACCAGTTAGCCTGACATCAGTAGCTAGGGAGATGTTGGAGCCAAATGTCAGGATGAGATTTCTTGATATGTTTGACAAACTTATTGGAATTCTTTGAAGAAGTGACAAGCAGGCTAGATAAAGGAGATGAACTGGATGTTGTGTATTTGGATTTTAAAAAAAGACATTTGAGAAGGTGCTGCACATGCTAATTAACAAAAGAAGAGCTTATGGAATAACAGGAATCATACTTGTGTGGGTAGACCATTGTTTGACTGGCAGGAAGCAGGGAGTCAGAATACAGGGATCATATTTCGGTTGGTTGCTAGTGGCGTTCTACTGGGGCCGTTTCTTTGAATGTTGTATATCAATGATTTAAATCATGGAATAAATGGCTTTGTGGTCAAGTTTGCAGATAATACAAAGGTAGATGGAAGAACTGGTAGTGTTGAGAAAACAGGGGGTCTGCAGATCAACTTGGGAGTAGGAGATTGGGCAGATGAAAGGCAAATGAAATAGTGCACCAGAAAGTGTACGTGTGCATGTTGGAAGACAAAATAAATTAACAGACTACTTTCTAAGTGGAGAAAAATTGAAAATTCCCAGATGCAAAGTGGAACCTGAGACTTCTCATGCAGGATAGCCCGAATGTAAACTTGCAGGTTGAGTCGCTAGTGAAAAAGGAAAGAAATGCATTGCTGGCATTTATTTCAAGAGAATAGAATACAAGAGTAATGATGTGATGTTGAGGCTTTTCAGGCACTGGTGAGGGCTCATCTGGAGCATTGTGAGCAGTTTTGGGTTTCTCCTTTAAGATATCTTGGCATTAGAGTGGGTTTAGGGGCAGTTAACAAGAATGATTTTAGGAATAAAAGGATCATCATTATGAGGAACGTTTGACAACTCTTGGCCTGAACTTGTTGGAACTTAGGAGAATGTGGTGGTGGTGGTGGTGGTGGTGGGGAGGGGGGGGAGTGGGGGGGGAGGTGGGGAGAAGGAGAAAGAGAAATCTCATTGAAACATTTCAAATATTGAAATGTATGGACATAATAGTTGTAGAAAGGTTTTTTCTGTAGTGGGAGAGTCCAGGACAAGAGGTCATAATTTCACGATTTCAGGGCTTCCACTTCAAACAGAGATGCAGAGGAATTTCTTTAGACAGAGGGTGGGGAATCTGTGCAATTTGTTTCCACGGGTGGTTGTCGAGTCTAGATCATTGGGCGTATTGAAGACAGATTGATAGGTTTTAGATTAGTCAGGCATCAAAGGTTATGGGGAGAAGGCTGGGCTGTGAAACAGAGTGGGAAAATGGATCAGTGCAGACTCAATAGTTTTGCTCCTATCTCTTATGGACATATTTAAATAGAACCTTTAATGTGGTAAAAATCAACCTTTAGTATTTTATAGGAATGTGTTCAAAGTTTGGTTTTGACAAGATCAGGATATATTATGGCAGAGGTCAGAGAAGTAGCTTTCAAAGACCTCATCAAATGTGGAAAGAATGGTAGAGGTATGGAGGTGTTGGGATAGAAATCTAGATTCAATAGCTTCTCTTGAAGAGATGGCAGGTAGTTGGGAGTTAAAATTATCAGAAGGTTTCACTCAGTTTAAATATATCATTTGGATTGTTAGATATTTTATGGCAATTACATCAGGAAAATGGTGTGTAAAACATTTTAAGGACATTTGATCCAATTAACAGCCTGTCAACCACAACATTGGATTTGAAACTATGAGATATAATTACATTTAGGCAGGAAGCCAACCATGAGAAATTAATTTGGATCCAAGTGCTGACATCAAAAAAATCAAGGTTCTAAATGGTATTTAAAAAATTGCACTATATTATTTCAAAAATCTTCAGAAAAATATTTTTGAAAAAGTAAGCGACTTGCCTTAGGTGTCTGACACTCCACCTTCAAGTAGTTATGGCTTAGCCAGCTACATTTCCATACCTACCGGATCTCAGTTACGGCAGCAGGCCTTTGGCTCAACAAGTCTCTGTTGATCAAACTCTCATTTTGCCTTCTATGCCTTGACAATTCAAATGCTTGTCTCGATGCTCCTCAAATGTTATCTCAACTACCTGGATTACCAGCAGCAAATGCACAGAGCAACAAAACAGCAGCAATGCATCATGTCCCTGGGCTGATCTACTAACAAACAGGAAGGACTGCATATCACTTTTTATACTTGCTACCTGGGGATTTGTTAGGGCCCTGAAAGAGAGGAAAGGGCTGGGGAAACAAAGGAAAAAGGGCTGAAAGCAGAGGGAATGAGCAAACATGAATGGTGATACAAAGGATGAAATCCAGGAGGAGTGACAGGAAGGAAAAAGTTAGGTAAAGTAGGGAGGGAAGTTAGGAATATGGTACAGAAAAGAGCAAATAAGATAGGGTCCCCTTAACTTCCAGTTTTGATACCTGCTCCTCATGAACCAGTCTCCAGCAGTCCACAGCCTAGTGCAAATCTTTGGTCCTCAGTTATATTTAATGTTACATATTTGCTTGCACTTTATTTGATCTAGGTTTTCCTTGAAGTAAACCATGCATTTAACTTTCTGAAGAGGTCAACGACGATGAGCATTAATTATCCCAGGAAATATGTAAATATACTTGTCGATTTCAATGAAAATCTCAATTCTTAAAATGCACTGTAACCTCGGTGATGTCTGAGATCATGCTACATGACCTGTTTTTGTTCTCTTCAGCAGACCTTATCCTTAAGCGTTTATGACTTATGGTTCACTTCCACCTGGACTTCTCTCTACTCCAGTTTTCAAGGTAAAAAAGTTATTTACATTCCTGTGTCAAGCGGTCTGACACAGCTTGTTGGGGATTATTCAGGAACTATGGATTTATGTGGATAACAGACATGAATTCAAATGAGAACCAGTTTTAAAAAAAACAATGTGACTTTCTCTGACCCTTCCAGGGCATAGAAATCAGTCATTGGATGTGGCAATTCTGATTTTGTGTCATTATAATTATGCATGGAAGATCACTTATACATCATTAACATATTATTAAATCTGCCACTTAATATTCTATTTGTATATTCAGGGGGCCATCCCTCAACACTGTAACTGGTCAATTTTGCGTCTCTGGCATGTTGCACTCAGAGCCCTTCAGACCAATCACTGGTATTAGAATATTAATCAGGGTTCTTCATTTAGGATGTGCTCCCAGTGCAAATCTAATTCTGCAAAAACCATCTGTCTACACACAAAATCTTAACGTTAAGTCATAAACTGTTGCCTTTGAAAATGTAGTTAATGGTTTATGGTTTTCTTTTTTCACAGAACAGGTCATGTTGCTCATCTCCAAGTGGCCTATCTAAGCTCATCCTATTAATATGCATTTGGCCTATTTTATTCTAAGCTTTCATATCCATGTACCCATCCAAATTTCTTTAAAATGTCATAATTGTACCCATATCTTAGTTCACCTTCTGTGTGAAAAAGGTGCCCCTTGAGTTCCCATTCAACTTTTCCACCCTCTACTTTAACCACATTTTAGACTTCCCTACCCAGAGAAAAAGATTGCAACTTTCACCTCATCACTGAACCCCTCCTGATTTTATATGCCTCGACATTCTAACTCCAGGGTCTTCATTCTAACCTTATCCATGTAAGCTACTGATCACTCAAGCCCTCCAGCCCTTTTTACAAGCTCAGGAATCTCTTCAGGACCCTTTCAAGACAATCACACGATGTAGCAACCAGAACTGCACACAATAGCCAAGTACAATCTCAAATCTCACCAACAGCTTAAAGATATCTCAAATCCTGTACTCAATTCCCTGACTGATGAAGGCAAGCATGCCAAATATCTGCCCCACTCTGAAATTCTTGTTTGTGGTAAAGTATAAAATGTCACTCTACTGTTGAGTTTTGGGGAGAGGAGAAACAGATACTACTGAGAAAGTCTCCTGAGAATCCCTTGTTATGAGTAAAGACCTGCACCAACATCAATCGCCATTGACTTAATTCAGTCATAATATTATTGTCCTTGAACTAACAGATGTGGCTTGATCTGTCAGATCTGCCCTGATCACTACTATTTAATTTGATCAAAGCTTTGCCAATTTAGCCACAGTGCTTCAGCAATGCTGAATTTACACTTTGACCCTGATATAATTTACATATCAACAAATCATCCACCCTCAGCTCACTGAAAAAAAACTAATTCAGTTCATGAAAAGCATTAATTTAATTGTCCCACCAAAATGAAGTTGAGATTATAGTTGTCTTGTGATCCTTCATAGAAATGGAGAGTAGAACTAACCTTGCTGAATTCATTGAGATCCAGGGGTGCAGTGCTGCCAGAGTTCTCAGGGTGGGGGCGGGGGGCACTCCAGACACCTCTTTTTCACTGTTTTTAGTGAGCTCCGGCACCTAAAAAAAAATCAACAGTGCACCCCTGCTGAGATTTTTATATTGTGGTAATCTATGTCTTTCTTGACAAAGGGCTCCGAGCTGATGAAGGACCCAGGCCCGAAATGTTGGCCATCCTTTTACCTTCTATGCATGCTACATGACCTGTTGAGTTTCTCCAGTAGATTTTTGTTACATATGCTCTCCACAATTGGTTTGGTGAGGTCTAAGTCCCACACAATGAGTGCACAAATTCTAAAAGAGCTTAGGTTTTAACGTCATGTTGACTGCAATGAGAAGAATCCAAGTCAGATCAAGGCTGCATGATCTTTCATTATAATCTTGTATTCTGTGATGGAAAAAATATAGTTTTGTAGCATTGGTAAAAATTGAGAATTAAACTGATTGATAACATTGACAGAAATATATATCCAATTTGAGTGTTTTATTTTAATTCCAAGAAAATAAATCCTATGTTGTAAATTAATTCTGAACTTCTTGTAAATTAATTCTGAACTTGTTGTAAATTAATTCTGAACTTGTAAATTAATTCTGAACTTGTTGTAAATTAATTCTGAACTATTAGAACTGTTTAGATTGTACTTTTTCTGTCAACCCAAGCATTATTACCAGGATGACAGGAGCAGATTAGGACTGATGATGGCAAGCACTAGTTCCCTTTTCCTATTGGTCTTGAATCAAAAGTCACCAGAATTTCCTCCAAAGAAATAAAATGGATCAGAAGAGGGAGGGTAAAGGAATCACGCAGCATTAACTAGGTTACTTTGAGCATGTTAGTCACCTTAGCATTGATACTGTCTTTGCTTCTCCTCGGCAGTCCTACAGTATTTTCTTTCGTCACAGACATCAATAATGCCAGTGTCACCTGAAACATTAAATAGGATAGCTATTTTTGGCAGCTCATATTCACATCTGTTCCATGTAATAGAATGCAATCAAGTCCTCTGTTATTGCAGCAAGTCCTTCTAATGTGTGGGGTGGCACAGTTGCCATACCAGTTACCGCAATGTCTTTACAGCGCCACCTACTGAGCCCGGGTTCAAATCCCACACTGTCTGTAAGGAGCTTGTATGTTCTCCCCATGTCGGTGTGGGTATTCCCCCAGGGGCTGTGATTTCCTCCTACAATTCGAAACATACCAGAGGCTGAAGGTTAATTGAGTGGCATGGACTTGTGAGCCAAAATGGTCTGTTACCATGCATGACTAAAAAGTCCACAACTAATCAACTCCCAAATTGATTGAACCCCAGTTGCAGAGGAAGAATTGATAATGAGATTTCAAGTCCTCATCACTATCTGTTACGGAGAGGCACTGCCTGCCAATCAAGGTCAAAGACTCAGCCATCAAGGTAACCCTTGCAATTGGCCCACCTAAATCACCAGGTGCTGCACTCCAGGCAGCCTGCCCAGACTCAGCTCTGACCTTCACTCAATTGGCCCAGGTGAATCACCTCAGCTGACCCTTACTGAGCTCCTTCACTTGACTTCAAGCCTTTGGCCACAGCAGCCATCGGGGCCCAGACTGCACCCTCCCCCGCTCCCAGTAGTGCCTGCAGAACTATAAAGGACCATGAGCCCTCTTTGGACTCTTCGTGGCACACAAGTAGCACTTTTCACACTGAGTTGGGGTGAGTCTCAAGGCCAGGTAGCAAGAGCCAAATCCATGCCAGTCAAGGGGTGGGGGCACATAATATCACCTTGATCTTGATTGTTGAATGTGTATGTTCATGTAACTTCCCCCAGTCTCTGTCAATTCCTCCCTCATTATCTGAGGTGTTAATTTACCCCCTGCCTATTGTGTAGAGGTCTGCCTAACATATTGACCCTGCTATCCCGCCTGCATCCCCAAAATAAACGTGTGCTTCATACCTCAACTTTGGGATGGTTCTTAACCTGTGGAACCCACACAAACCCAACATTATCTTAAAATTCTTCCAATGACCACTTTTAAACATTTGATTACCTCAGTGTGCTATTGGGTAATTATGTGGCATTGCATATTCTTCTTGAAATTCCAGTCATTCTAAGGACATGGGTCATTTCATCCATTGAGTCTATGGCAGCCCTCAAAGCTTTCCTATTCCTGCACTCATTTCTTTATGATCGATCCTCTCTCACATCCCCATCAACTCCCAATTTTCCTGGCACAAACCCAACACGATTATTTACAGTAGCTAATTAATTTCTAACCAGGCAGGAATCCAGAGCTTCCATGAAAAATGTCAGACTCACCTGGAGACAGGGCAAACCTTGCTGAGTCAACATCAGAGGCATGAACTTAACCTGGCTTACTGTGCTGTGAGACAGCAGGACTAACTGCTCTACTACTGTTAATTGCAAACATGCTTGCATAAAGCAAGAAATGATGAACGATGAAGATTCTTCCCTCACTATATTTTTAAAAAGTAAGTATCTTCGAATTTGTTCAATTATTTAATGTATAATTTTGCTACCTCATACAACCATTGGAATTCACAAGAAAAATCAACTGCATGTGCGAGGGAATGCTCGGTCATTGGAAAGGTAGCCAAAGGAAACCAGTACAAAGTCTTTGCATCCTCAGATTTAAGAAATAAGGCCCTTATGAAAATTTAATGAGAAGTTCAAAAAATATTGTGACACAATATGCTGTGTTTGTATTGTATATAGATATTATTTTGGGAGATAAAATGTAGCAGGTTTTTATTTAGTGTTGGTCATGTACAGACACTTATAAACAGTTCTCATTTAAAATACTGGAGCTCAGCTCAAGCCAGACAGGCCAGCTCCATATAACTTTCCAAAAACTTTGGGGAGTGCCCAAAGGACTTCACTAATGGACTGTGGTTTTGAAAAGCCTTAGATGAAAGAACTGGGGGTGGTCTCTCTGAAAACTGACAAGAACCTTCCTGAGCGGTAACCATTTACCTTTCAAACACCAAAGCCTGGTGAAATTCATTGATGTTAAATTCTGTGCACAGTATAAGAATTGCCTGCAACTAGTGAACTTGGAGGAATGAGAATTGAGATGGGACTGCAAATCAAATAACTTTTCTAAACTTAAACACACATTACATATATGTGCACTTAGAATGAGAAGGGGGTTAAGTTAGGTTAGTAAATGGTGAAAAGTTAAAGTGTGATTCGGTTTTCATGTTTAAAAATAATTAAAAGCAACTTTTGTTTAAGTAACCATTTGTCTTGGTGAATATCTGTTGCTGCTGGGTTTTGGAGTCTTTTGGACTTGTAACAATATCATAATGTCTAACAACTTGGATTGTATAGTTCTGGAGCATTAATGATCTCTGATGCACACTCTCATGAGCAATTGCTAATAGGTGAAGCCTGAAGAGAATATCAAATCACAAATAATCACATCACATGAATTTTTCATCTATTGGTACTAAAACTAGGACAAAACAAAGATATTCTATTCCTCAGATACCTCCAGATCTTTCACTTCTCCCCATATATTAAAGGGTAAAAATACAGCCTAATGGTGCAGTAAATAAATGTTTTTTTAAACAAATAAATTTCAGTCATATAGCACACTAACAGAACCTTTCAGCCAACATGTCCATGGTACCCAATCACACCCAATTGACCTACAACCCCTGGTACATTTTGGAGGGTGAGAGGCAACCAAAGGTCCCAGGGAAAACCCATACAGACACATGGAGAGGATACAAGCTCCTTACAGACAGTGCAGGATTCAAATCCTGCTCACAATCACTAGTCTTGCAACAGCATTGTACTAACCACTACACTAACCAACAGTATGATTCAAATCACAGCCACACAATTTGCATATCATTTTCTTTCTGACACATTTGAATTTAAAAAAAAACAATTGATTGCTAATTAAAAGCTTAATAAAGGGGTAGTGTCAACTATATAACACATGAGGACTATAAATCAAAAAGTGTCTCTTTCCAACTGTATTAATTAAACATTTTTACCCAGAGTGACATCTGGGCCATTGCAAAAATGGACTTTTGCCCTTCATCACAGATGCAAAACAAGTCCTAAATATCATATTATCCTGCTCATTAACTTCAGTAAAAAATAATCACAATAAATTCTGACAGTTATAGAGAAAAGAACTAGTTAGTTATAAATATCCTATTCACTTCTGCATGGAAGCCCAGTCAACAGTACCAATACCCTAGACCACTGAGTAGACATGAATTAATACCACATTAGATCTCTATTGCCCAATCAGCTTCCTGATCGGAGCTTTTCAAATACAACTGCCTTAATCACCTGACTCCAATTGCCAGGTGCAGCCTTCAGTTAAAATCCCTGTTGAACTCTACACCAGTCACATGTTTCATGAGTATAAACTGCAAAGAAGCTCAGTGCAGTTATTACAAAATAACTTTCATTTTTTTAACTTTATTTCTCAATAAAAGAAGCAAGTTTCACCTCAAATCAGAATGATTGTCAAGACCTTTCTAACATCATGTCAAATGAGAGGGAGTATTTTCCTAGCTACTGACAGGTTGACTGAGGATGCCATCCCCATGGCATTCCACTCTGCCCTGACCCACTTGTACAGCCCCAGCTCTTATGTCAGCTCTTATTCAATACTGTGAATCCCACCAAGCTGATCGCCAAACTACACCAGCTTGGTCTGTGCTCATCCCTCTGCAAATGGACTTTCTGACTAACACACCCCAATCTGTTAAGTTAGACAACCTCTCCTTCTCCATTTTTACCCTGAGCATCGGCCTCAGGGCCGGTGCTGTGCCCTCTTTTGCACTACCTTTTCACCTATGACTATGTTCCTGTACATGGTTCTAATTCCATCATCAAGTTCGCAGATGACACCATGGTGGATACCCTGATCAGAGGGGATGATGAGACAGCCTACAGAGAAGAAGTCTGCCATCTGGCCACATGGTGTGCCAACAGTAACCAGGTCCATAACACCCAGAAGATCAAGGAGATCATTGTGGACTTCAGCCATGCTGGGAGCCACAATCACGCCCCTATCTACATCAATCGAGCTGTAGCTGAACATGTAGCAAGTTTCAAATTCCTTGGTGTCCACATTTCAGATGATCTCATCTGGCCCCTGAACTCCTCCATCTTGATCAAAAAGCCTCAACAGTGCCTTAATTTCCTGTGCAGCACATCATGAAAGCTCATGTCTGTCCCAGGATACTGATGGATTTTTAACCACTGTACCATTGAGAGCATACTCAGTGTGGTCTGGAAACTGTCTCGTATCGGACTGTAAATGCAGTGGATTATCAGCATGGAATTGCTCACCATTGTGAACATCTATCAGTAATGCTGCCTGGGCAGGGTGAAGACCATTATCAAGGATGCATCTCATCCTAAGTACGGACATTCTACTCTCCTTCCATATGGTAGGTGCTACAGGAGCCTCCACTCTTGAACAAGCAGGCTCAGGAGAAGCTTCTTGACCCTACTGAACTTTACAGCACAACGCTGAGTAGTACTGCACCCATATTGTACTGTCAGTACTTTTATACTTGTTTCTTTGCTGGAGCGCTTTCTTTTATTCACAGTTACTTGTAAATAGCACTATACTTTGTATTTCTGGTTAGATGCTTATTGTATTTCATTGCCTTTGCATCTGTATTTGGCACAATGATGAAAAATTGAATCTAATCTATTGCCCTTGTTTGTTCAGTGAAGATTTTTTCACCCAATTAATATGCCATAGACATGGACCAGTCAAGTATTATACCGATACAGAGCTTTTATTAACAAACTAAAATCACCTCTAACTGGCCAGTAGAAAAAGCATCTCCATCTGTTATACCAGTAGGGTGGAGTATCTCCACAAAGTCAATAGCAAGCAGTCAGTATAATAGCCCCCCATTACATCATCACATTCACCCCCCCAAAAAAATTGACCAATTTTAATAAAATACAATAATGGCAAAAGCAAAAACAAATTACAGAAGGGAAAGGGCTACAAACAGAACAACCGAGAATACCGAGTTAAAAAAAAGTTGCGAGCCTGAGAAAACACTCTGCAACTGTCCTCATTGTAATCATACCAAAGATTAGAAATGGTCATAACAGAGCCTTTGTGGGGCCTTTGAAATACATGTTGATCTATGCAAAGGCACAGATGGGAGAGACTTAACTCCAGTAAATGTTGCCTGATGTACCCCAACTCCAATCTACTTATGAATGCGTCTAGCATCAAGGATTCTCAGTGGGCTTCGGCCGTGACAGCAGCGCAAGCACAGGCTCTGGATAGCCCTTTTAGTGCAAGCACGAAAGCATCTTTGCTCTCTCCAGTTTGTTGCTTTCAAATGTGAAGCTGATGTCTTGCAAACAAAGTGTTTTGTGGCATATCATAATAGGTTCGGAGGAGATTCCATGCATTCTGGTAGACAGCTGTCTCTCTGACCATGGAGTAGGGTACTTCTCCGAGGAGGGCCACAAGATGGTCCATTCTCGCTGCATCTTTTACAACATTGTTTACTCGCATGTATGCGTCAAAACACTGGAGCCAGTGGTGAAACATTTCTCCAGCTTGGGTGGCATCTTGATCTATCTCGAGTCTTCCAGGTTTCAGGGAAGTATCCATGATCGTTAGTCTGTTAATAAAATTGATATGCCATAGACATGGACCAGTCAAGTGTTACACCAATACAAGGCTTTAATTAACAGACTAAATCCACCTCTAACTGGCCAGTGGGAAAAGCATCTCCCATCTGTTATACCAGTAGGGTGGAGTATCTCTACAGACAAAGTCAATAGCAAGCAGTCAGAATAATAGCCCCCCCCCCCCCCCATTACATCATCACACCAATGTTACCTTAACAACCCACTGATCAACACTTGACTGGATGTAACCATGAATAATCAGCCAGTGTTAAAAATATAAATTGATATAATTATCTATAGTCTATACAGTGTACTCTCTTTGACTGAAATATATATTCATATTGAGATGGAATTTCCAACAAGTTGTGCACTGAAGGCAATTTGTTTCTGCCCCGAGATCCAGGGTTTCAGGAATGCTGACAGAGAAACTTAATTCAGAGTGCTTTTGCTAAATGCACCATAATGTATGGATGTTGCACTCTTTCAGAAATGTTCTATTGGGGAAAAACTGTGTATAAGGACCTTTAATGCATTTTCCACTGCAAGTGAAGATGAAAAGTACTACGATTACTCAATCATTTTCTGCCTCATGTACACCAGGTTAGAATCAAATAGTCCCAGGAGACATTCTTATCCAACAACTGGGAAATCAGCAATTCCTTTCAGTCTCTTCCTGGAATCTACATGTTAAGATAATGGCCAGTCCCTCAATGTTCAGTGGACATGTATGAATACACAATGCTCCAAGAAGGTCAATGACTCACAGCAACAGGAATGATACTTATATTCTGTGGTAGACTATGGTGTCATTCATAGATGTTTAACTGTAAAAGGCTCAAAGGTTTGTCAACATTGAGGTGTCATCGTCATGCACAGCCCATCAACACATTCGAACAAATTCACTGTTTCCACAATTAATCAGATAAAGCAAATTACTGGTGTGAACAAGTACTGATTCCACGAGCTGGAGTGTTGCAGAAGCTTGTTGGTGTGGCTTTAACCTTGATCCCACTTTATGATTTACAACTTCCCTATTCCGAGGATTTAGTTTTCACTCCACAAACACAATATGTAGTAGTGGATCTGAATGAAAAGGGTATAAGTGAAAAGATAAGGGATAGAAAAGGCAGGCTGGACAATCTCTGACTTGGCAATCCATTACCAATTCATTCAATTAGATTGACAAATAATGAACCAATTTCACTTCCATACTTCTTAATTTTAACCTGTTATGAAACAGCCAGAAAACCAAAACACAAAGAAACAAATTCCAAATCAAATTTAGAAGTAAAACCTTTTCAAATGATATACAAGTATCAAGTATTCACCATTGTACCTTCCCTCAACATCTTTCCTGGTCCTTTAATTCGGTTGAATGATGCCCAGCTGCATTGCTGATAGAAGATAATCAATGTTGTTGCATTACTTCACTTTGCACCTTCTGGTTATGAGCAGCATGTGGTTGTAAAACAGAAAATGGTGAAGTGGCTATCATTTGAATATAGAAACTTCCACCCTGAAGGAGGAAAGCATTTCTGGTCCACAAAGCCAAGACCAGTATATTGGCAACTCATTGGAAAACAGAATGCCCACCACATTCCCATTTGAGCTTATTTGATCAAAGTCTAATCTTCCTTTGCAGCCCTCAGGGCTTCTGCTCATTTTACAAAGGAATCTGGATTGGATGATGATTGAATATCCATGTGTACCTATTACAGTTCCAATCACTTCCCTGTTAAAGTGTTTGAGCTGTAAGATCTTTATTATTATCATTAGATTCCTTTGTGCTCTTTGGTTTTCTGGCAGACCTATCCATGCACAACATATTTCACTGTATACTCCCACCAGGTGCCCCACTGTAATCCTCCACTGCAGCAAAATGTGTGTAACCCAGTCCCATAGGAAGCTGGCAGCTGAATCCTTCTTTCTCTCTATTTTTGATGCAGGTTAATCATAAAACATCACTGATCCTACCTCTAATCTCTCCAACAGCATGCACTGTCTCTCTCTGATCTGGTGGCTAGAGAAACCAATTGGGTGGTGATTGCTCTTCCCCCACCACCACCTCGACATTATTTAAGTTGAAATTGATTGTGAATTGAATGAGAAGCTGGAAATGAGGTGAAGGATATTGAGGATAATGTTCCTTTCTGTATCAATTGTGCTGTCTCTTGCCATCAGTTCTGCAATGACCTGTATTTTCTCCTCCGTGTAGTTTATTGGATGCAGCTGTGTTAGCAATCTTCTGCTTCCCCCAGCCCTGTGGCGTTCTGTGCTGCATTGGCCAGCAAGATGAAGCAGCTTCTAGCATTAGGTAATGCGCTCGGGATGCGGCAGCCAAGGTGAACAGCTGGGAGTGAGCGCAACTAATGAGAGGTGGGCTTGAGACTCTCAGTGGCAACAAATGTGTATAACCCTAACCCTAATGTGGTATGTGGTAGAGCAATTGAATGTTAGCTCCGGAAGAGATTGTTTGAACTGAAAGGTTAGTGATAGGGCACAATGAATCAGACAATATAAGACGAGTTGGATTGTTGGTGAAACACAGCATTTGTAAATTCTTTCCCCAATCTTTACAACACGTGTGAAATCATTAAACTTACTGTCGCACTGCTTCCATATTCTGAGAGCCTGTCTCCTCGTTGCTTGCCTCCTCCACAATTGTCTCCTTTTGTGATCATTGAGAATGTGGCTGAAGGGACCCCAGCATAAATGTGGATACAGGATTTCTCTCCTCCAGCTTCTCCACCAAAGGCTCAGATAGATTTGTGTAGTGCATGTTGGCTTGACTTGGCCATCTGGCAGAGAAGATAAATCTACAAAAGCATGATCGTTAGTGGGATGACAAACACTTTTTAATGAATCGGTAGCCTAGATTCCGTGGACACAGTTTGCCTTGCAATATTCACCCAGTAGAGGCTGCCTGTTTCATCTATCACTGCACATTTTCTCCCATGTGTCAAAGACATGCAGGTTGGTAGATTAAATGACTACTGTAGTGGCAGCTTGGGGGCGGGGGTGGTGGCTTCATGTTCAAATCATCTCTGCCATGATGGCCAACCACGAGTCTCAAAGCCCACGGGTTACTTCCGGTTTCAGAACAACCAAACCAGAAGCGACTTTAAAAAGTGGTCTAAAGAGAGATTAAAACGGTTCTTTGCTGGTTACAACGCGAGTCAGTGTTTTCCTTTGCAGCTCTGCCTTAAAAGGCACCATAATGGTGACCCCCAACAGTTGAGACTGTCTCTGAACCCAACACAATGGCCGACGAACTAGTGCTGAGTGCAGTGGCCATTAAGCTGCCAGTGTTCTGGCCACACAGACCACGAGCATGGTTCATTCAGGCAGAGGCAAAATTCAACCTCCGCAATATTACCAGCCAGGCCACAAAATTTTGGCACATCGTCGCATCGCTAGATGAGGAGTCGGCCACGAAAGTTGAGCTTTTCCTAAGCAATCCTCCCGCAGAAGGTCAGTATAAGCCCCACCTCCTACGGACTTTCACCATGACTGAGCTGGAGAGGGACACGCGTCTCCTACATCTAAACGAGCTTGGGGTCAGGTCCCCGAGCTAATGACCAACAGGCTTGCGCTAGCCGACGGTCACTCCAAGTGTCTAATGTTCAAGGCTAGAATGCCCGCCAATGCGTCCCACCGTGCACTGGCCAACCCCAGCAAGAGGATGCAGAGGTGCAAGCTTCCCGGACCACAGTCACAGGACTTCAGCTGCAAGAAACAGAAAAGGGCCCAGATAGGTCGACCCCACTCTGTGACATATCCATAGGAAGAGCCCAGCCCCTAGTATCCACATCGTGGCGCGAAAGAAGTTTTGACCATGCACACGGACTGTCATACCCCTCGATACGTACTACAGTCAGACTTATAGCATCCAAATATGTTTGGCATGGGTCAAAAAAACAGGTCTCTCTGTGGGCAAAGACTTGTCTGGCTTGTCAAATGGCTGAAGTCAATAAGCAAACCAAGCTGCAGCATTTCCCTCCCACCACCCAGAGGTTCCAACACATTCACATCAGCATCGTTGGATGTCTGCTCATGTCACGTGGCCACAAATACATTCTCACCATGGTCGATCGATTCAACACTGACCAGAAGCTGCACCCATGGATGACATAACAAATGAGACGTGCCAGGACATTTTCATCCACCTGGGTGACACGTTTTGGGCTGCCTGTGCACATCACCTCTGACAGAGGCGCACAGTTTACTTTGGCACTTTGGGTTGCACTGTCACGCCTCTGTGGCGCACGACTCCATTTCACCACATCTTACTACCCGCAAGCCAATGGGCTAGTGGAGCGCTTTCACCAGCACCTGAAGCAGGCTCTCCGAGCATGTTTCACAGCCCTGCAGTGGTTGGACGCACTGCCCTGCGTGATGCTGGGGATACGGACCACTCCAAAAGAGGACTTGCAGGCTTCATCAGCTGAGCTGGTTTATGGCACGCCCCTGTTAGTTCCAGCCGACATTCCACCCCCACTCGACAGTGCCGATTCCACGCTTGGCCATCATTTGGGGGCATTGGCCCCAATCCCAACCACAAGGCACAGCTCACCACCCACGCACATCCCAGCGGTTCTCGACTCGGCATTTTTACATTTGTCCACTCCCAATACAGGGGCCACAGCTACAGCATCCCTACATCAGACTGTACAAAGAGCTAAAATCAATGGGTCCACCCTGCTGTTGGACATTGGGGGCAAACACGAGCTGTATACAAGGGACTGGTTGAAACCCCGCCCACGTGTACACTGCCGAGTCAGTGCCGTTTCCACCGCCGTGTCGCTGTTGTCTCCCGCCCAAAAAAGCCCAGGACTCAGACTATTGTACTGGGATGATTCTGGGTAGGGAAGGGATACTTTGCATTCGAATTGTCCCTGTAATGCCAGCCAACCACAAGTCCCAGGTGCCCGTGGTGAGATGGCGCTGGACCCCTTCCACCTCGAGGATGAAGCCCGTGGGCTAGGAAACGCGTCGGGAGTGTTATGACACCACTTCCAGTTTTGGAATGGCTGAATCGGGAGTGATTTTAAAAAGTGGTTTAAAGAGAGGTTAAATAGTTCTTTGCTGGTTACAGTGTGAGTCAGTATTTTCCTTTCTAGCTCTGCCTTAAAAGGTTCCACAGCCACTGTGAATTATCCCAAGTAAATGGTGGAATGCAGGGGGTTGGTTGAGGGAATATGAAGAGAATATGGGATTGGATAACTGTAAATTATCCCAAGTAAATGGTGGAATGCAGGGGGTTGGTTGATAGAATATGAGGAGAATTATGAGGTTCATGTTGGATGACTATAAAGGATTTTTTGATGACTGTTTCGGACTTGGGGTGAAGGATCTGTTTCTGAGCTGCATGAGTATTACCATAACATTGTGGCAGAAATCTCTGCTCTGAGTTATCACAGGTAATATATTTAAACCAAAATTTAGATTTAAGTGGAACACAAACATTTACAGTGTTTGCAATAATCATCCCAATCCTTAATCACTCAACTATCTAGAAATGATTTTCCACTCCAATGGTGAATTAGGTGCAATTCAGTTTCTATTGATGCAAACTCCTTTGGTCCAGCACAGCCAATGGTTGAAAGTTACGCTATCTGCTTATTAGAATGAATTCAGCAGGTAGACGGAATTAATACTGTTGTTTATTGTCTGAGCAGAGGGCTGTATTCTCAGAGTAGAGGCCAATGGTTCACATTGGAAATGCCTTTTAAAGCCTGCCTACTTCTCTCAAAGGGGAATTATTCCGTGCTGCAGCAGGCAGTGAAGCAAGTCAGTTGAACGTGGCAAGGTGGCATGCAGAAATTCTAAGTTGTATTCCTTTGGAAAAAAATCACTTAGAAGGTAGGAAATAAATACTCCATGTTTTTACAAATTTTGCACCTGTACATTCAAATAATGGGATTATATTTGTAGTGATATCCTTTTTATCCCTCCAGCCCTGCAGAATTCTCCTCTGAATGGTTATGTTAGAACTGACGATTTGTACTGTATCATATCTTCCTCTGCAATCCAAAGACCTTTTTTCCTTGCTCTTCTCTTTTTATACCTATAATTTTTAAAAACTATTTTCAGTTTGTATATTGTCTTTTTTTTTGGGGGGGGGGAAGGGAGGGGTTTTCAGGGCAGGGTGAAAACCATCATGTAGATTTCAGTTAGCTTCAATTGGCTGGAGCGTCAGTCTCACCTATTTTTAGGGTACAAAACCATATACCACCGTTGGCAATCCCTCACAAAAAATAAGTTGGCTAAAAGCCCATTGGATGGGACGTGGAAGGTAAAAAGAAAACATGTATGATTCTGAATGGGACCAAGTATGATCATTAGCCTTTAAACATATGTAAACATTGGAATAAGAGGACATCATTCAATCTCTTAAGTTTGTGTTATCTAGTTAGCTGACAGCTGATCTCCATCTTAACTCTAAGTCCACATTTTGACTACATAACCGTTAACTGTTTTTCCTAAACTAAATCTACTCAGAGATGCAAGAAAATATATATTATATTATCTAAATAGAATAAAAACAACAAAACAAACATCTGGAGGTATTCGGTGCATCAAGCAGCATTGATTCCAATGACATTTCAAGTGGAAACGGTGGATCAGGAAAGACAATGGAAAAGGAAGCTTTTGGCAATCATATCACCACAATAATAATATTAATTCACTAATATGGAGTAGAAGATAAATAATATTACATTAAGAAAGTGAATACCCAAATCCCAGAAGACAACAAATTTTTTTGTACAGTGCATAGAGGTGGTGTAGGTCTGTGAAAACAAAGTCCTTGAAGTGGAGGAAATTTGTGACTGAGCTCCAACAATTGATGGCATGCCTCACAAAAGTCAAGGTGAGAAAAGTATAGAGTTGGCAGGTGATGTAGTTAGTGGGTTTATAGCAAATGTCAGTGGATGGTTTATCTCACATTATTTTTGAAGTAGTAATTTCTAACTGGTCCAAGCACTTGCAGTTTCTGGGAGAAATTTCAGATTTGCATTACTGTCTGGTGAAGAAGATGAGCAGTAGGTGGGGGATGCAGCAATGAGGGCATGGACCTCCACCTGTCCACCATTAATTATTCAGCACACTAAACGTGTGATATGTGTTCGTCTAAAAGCGATCAAATTTGATTTGCAGCAAACGTCAAGTGCTATGTGTGCAAAGCAATGCTTCAGAATATTATCAGATAATTTATCACCTCTGACCTGCCAGTGCTTTGACCCCAACCCATACCCACCCTTTTATTTGGGCTCCGGATGAAGGGAGTTCCCCCACAAAAAAAAAAATTGACTGTCACATTCCATGGGTGCTGACTGACCTGTTGAGTTCCTCCAGCACTCTGTGTGTTGCTCAAGATTTATTTTTGGCCTGCATAATTTGGCAGCAGAAATGTTTCTTGAAATTAGCATGCACAACACACCTTTGTCATGTTTTCAGTCTACCTTAACCGTGCTTATATCATGTTTTGTCAGATAAATCAGGAACTCCAGATGAAATGGAGAATGATTAAAAGAATGGCATATGAACAAAAGTGTAAGTGGTTAATTAATATGCTTTAACTTCCTGCCTGATCAAATGGGATTGAATAAATGAAATCTGTGCAGCCACATTCTCCATTCTCTTTCCAGTGTTACATCTGTGTGTTGATTGTGAGATGTGCTTTCATTTTTGTGTTGGGTCCCAGTATATTCAGATTAATTCACTATTGTGGGTGCTGTGGTGAGTTTTAAAATGGCATTTTTAGAAACTAGCAGCTTTTTTTTCCCCCCATTTTATTTATAGTTTTGTATACTATACCATAATAATAGATTCGTATCCAAACGATACTTACAATTATCAAAATAGAATAAAAAAAATAAATGGTTGTAATGTACACAAAGGTGAGAAGAGAGAAAAAAGTATAAAAGAAAAAGGAATTCAGATATATGTGTAAAGCTACTGTGATGACAAACACCCAACCATCCCAAAAAGAAAGACAGGATATAAATAAAATAATAGAATTAACCCAAAATGATAAGATTCAACCATTAAGATTAAGAAAAAGTGGTGGTGGGGTATAGAAGAGGAAACATCAGATATCCAAACCCATAATATCTAAATATGGTTTCCATATTTTAAAGTATATATCATACCCATTTCTAATATTATAAATCACCTTTTCTAAGGAAATATAATTTTGCATCTCCCTCTTCCAACAATCAATTTTAAGATGGGATTCAGATTTCCATGTAATTGCTGTACTTCTCCTGGCCACCTCCAAATCGACTTGAAACAAATTTAATTGATATGTTGACAACTTCAATTGGGGTTCCAAATCATATACATTTCCCAAAAGAAAAAGCTCAGGTGTTGATGGTAAATGTATTTTTATAATTTGTTCCAAAAACTTGCCCGCATCTTTCCAGATACTAGCAGCTCTTTGCATATCTGAGTGGGTACTTGACTTGAACTCAGTTTTTCTGAGTAAAAAATTTGTTGTCTTCTGGGATTTGGGTATTCACTTTCTTAATGTAATATTATTTATCTTCTACTCCATATTAGTGAATTAATATTATTATTGTGGTGATATGTAATTACACCACTAGGTCACCAGGGGCCATCCCAGTGACTTTGTATATAAAGCAGTACAGAGCTACAGTCTAGCCTTCCAGGTCTGTCAAGCAGAGAGACAAGACCACTTAGTGTACATATTAGTTTATTAAAGCTGTCTTGTACTCACACTGCTGGTGTGGTTATTGTCAGTACAATTTAATAAACTAATATAATAGCTACTAGGATGGAAGCTGCTTCTGCTCCAACGCACATTACCAAGCACCTGGAGACTCTTCCTGAGTAATGGAACCTGGGGACGCCTAGCACACACGTGCATCTGAGGACAGAGACGGCGAGGAACTGCTGTACTGGAATCATGGTGGAATGCAGGTAAGACCACAGAAGAAAGATAGGGCAGGTAAGAAATTTCCAAGAGCCCTACCCTGTCCGTGGGTTCGCCGGTACAGGTGCCGCTGACCCTAAACTCTGGTCCGATCAGAAAGGGGCCACTACAAGCACGGGTGGAAGGATCACCACCAGTCGTGCTCCCGATAGCCACATATGTGCAGAATTCCTCACCACTCCAGAGCCAGGGAAAGCAGATGCCACTACCGTCACTCCGCCAGCAGCAGTTTCCCCAGTACCACGCAGACCTGACGCTACCGCTGGGATCCCCACTAAGTCCGCTACAAATGTCCCAAAGCCAGAGACTCAGCCAACAGCCCCAAGCACCCAGGTTACTCTTCCAGCAGACACAAACCCCAGAGAGGCTGTACCAGCAGCTCCTAGTAACCCAGGGTCCACCTTTGCTACAACCTTGCTACAGACCAGAGACTGCGGCTTAGCCATGTGCTGTGACCAGACAGGCTGGAGCTTGACCCCAGAAATTCCGGAGCCGGCACGCACTTCGGCCACTGGCAGAGATGCTTTCTGAATTACGTGGAGGGTGCTGAGGCATCGGATAAAGAGCTATTAATGGTTGTGTTAGTGCAGCTGGGAGACCACCCTTACTCCCTTATACAGGATGCCAGGTCCTACCATGAGGCAATGAGCACTTTACAGAGGCATTACAGTAAGGGGCATAGTGAACTCCACTCCCGGTACAGGCTCATGACCAGGTCACAACAAGTAGGGGAGTCCGCCAGAGACTTTATACTCTCTCTGAAAGACCTGGCGAGAGGATGCAACTTTAAAGCAGTATTAGCTCAGGAGTATGGGGAGGACCTTATTAGGGACAGAATTGTTGCGGGCATGCGGTCCACTGAGACGAGACATCGATTGCTGGAGAAAGGAATTGTGGGTCTAGATGAGGCAGAGATTATTGCAGAAGCTTTAGAAAACACCAGGAAAGAATTGGAGGAGTACTCACAGGATCCTGGGGCTGGGACAAACGTCACACTGCTGGACTCTCTAGCCCCACGAAAAGAAAAGTATGGTCCCTCACAGGAATTCACAGCAGCAGCAACACACATTGAGGGTCCCAAGTGCTTTTTCCGTGGACAAAGAAAGCACCCCAGAGCCCTCTGCCCTGCCAGAGAAAATGTCTGTTCCAACTGTGGAAGACGTGGGACAGAAGCCCCAAGGCCACAGCCAAGGCCCATTCTCATGTTAATGAGATGCAGGAAAGCTCTTCTTTCTCCACAAACAGAAGAAGAAGAATGCCATGTGCAGCCGGCCATCTTGGACAAATGCTACAGAGCAGAGGACACAGACTTCAGGAGATGAATATGACGCTGAGTACTATCAGATGGAAGAACACGAAGGACACGCCAGACTTGCTTCCCTATGCATGAATCAGGCGAGTCCACACAATTTATCTGATGCCACTGTGTGCATCCAAATTAATGATGTGAGGGTAAATTGCTTAATAGATAGTGGAAGCACTGAAAGTTTTATTGACCAAGGGTTAGTCAACCTCCTTGCCCTCCCCATACGCCTGAGTGAGCACCTGATCCTGTTAGCAGTCAGCAGCCTTGCAGCTGAGGTAGAACAGTTTTGCAGGGTTACTCTAGAAATCCAGGGCACAAAATATGAAGGGTTCAAATTACTGGTACTTCCTCACCTCTCTGCCCCGGTACTACTGGGGTTAGATTTACAGTGCCAGTTAGAAAGCATTACAATAGTCCACAACGGGCCTCACCCCCCCACTACACCTTACGAAGAAACAACACAGCCTCTCTGTCCTGAACATAGAACCCTCTCCGCTGTTCACACACCTGACCCCAGAATGCACACCAATAGCCACAAAGAGCATGAGGTATAGCCCGAGGGACAGAGCCTTCATTAGGACAGAGGGCCTCAGGCTGCTACAGGAGGGCATCATAGAGCAGAGCACCAGCCCTTGGAGAGCCCAATAAGGTCAGGAGAAAAACTGCACATGGTAGTGGATTACAGCCAGACAATGAACAAATTTACACAACTAGGTGCCTACCCCCTTCCACACATAGCAGACATGGTCAACAACGTTGCGCAGTATAAGGTGTTCACCATAGACCTGAAGGCAGCAAACCACCAACTGCCCATTAGAAACAGCGATCGCATTTACACAGCATTTGAGGCAGATGGCAGGCTGTATCAATTTCTGTGACTCCCCTTTGGTGTCACCAATGGAGTGTCCCTGTTTCAGAGAGAAATGGACCGAATAGTAGATGAGTTCCAGTTGAAAGTGGTGTTCCCCTACTTAGACAATGTGACAATCTGTGGCCACACTCAGGAGGATCATGACACGAATTTAAAACGCTTCTTCCAGGCAGCCGAGGAAAGGAACCTAACGTACAACAGGGACAAATGCGTCTTTAGCGCCAGGACGTTGCCAATCCTGGGCTACATAGTGCAGAACGGGGAAATCAGCCCAGACCCAGCCCGTATGCACCCTCTCCTTGACCTCCCAGTGCCACACACGCTGAAAGCACTATAAAGGTGTTTGGGACTGTTCGCTTATTACGCCCAATGGGTCCCCAACTACTCCGGCATGGCCCGCCCACTTATAAAAGACTCAGTTTTCCCACTGTGCCCAGCAGCCACCAGAGCATTCACGGACATTAGGGACCATATCGCTAAAGCTACCATGCGGTCCATAGATGAGTTGATCCTGTTTCAAGTAGAAACGGATATATCCGATGTGACTCTGGCAGACACCCTAAACCAAGACGGACAACTGGTGGCCTTTTTCTCGCGAACCCTACAGAGGTCAGAGGTAAAACACTCAGCAGTAGAGAAGGAAGGCCTAGCCATTGTGGAAGCAGTAAGGCACTGGTGACATTATCTGGCGTGCAAACACCTCACCCTCTTCACGGACCAGCGGTCTGTGGCTTTTATGTTCGATAACCAGAACGGGGAGAATTAAGAATGACAAAATCCTGCGCTGGTGGATAAAATTGTCTATATTTAACTACGACATTCTATACCACCCCGTGAGACTCAACGAGCCCCAGGACGCGCTGTCCAGAGGAACTTGTGCCATCCTTAACCACACATCCCAGTTGCAGAACTTGCACAATAAGCTGGGTCACCCAGGGGTCGCTAGACTGTTTCACTTCATTAAAACCCAAAACCTCTCATTTTTGGTGAGGAAGTGAGGTCAGTGAACAAGAGCTGCTCCCTCTGTGCGGAATGCAAACCACAATTTTACCGGCCAGACGAAGCCACTCTGATAAAAGCTACCAAACCTTTTGAATGCCTCAGCCTCGATTTTAAAGGCCCGCTCCCCTCCAATAATAGAAATGTCTATTTCCTAAATGTAATAGATGAATATTCCCGTTTCGCCTTCGCAATCCCGTGTTCTGATGTATCAGCAGCCACTGTTATAAAATGCCTCCAACACATCTCCAGCATATTTGGGTACCCAAACTACATACACACAATCAGGGGAGCTGCATTCATGAATGCAGAAGTACAGCAGTACCTGCATGAGAGAGGGATTGCTACCAGCCGCACTACAAGTTACAATCCCAGGGGGAATGGACAAGTTGAAAGAGAAAATGCCACTATCTGGAAAACGGTCCTCTTGACTTTAAAAGCAAAAGACCTGCCTGTTACTAGATGGCAAGAAGTGTTGCCAGAAGCCCTACACGTTATATGTTCTTTGTTGTGTACTGCCATTAACGTGACCCCACATGACCGTATCTTTTCTTTCCCAAGGAAAGCCACGACGGGCCCAGTGCTGCCTAAATGGATGATGACATCAGGACCTGTTCTCCTCCAGAAGCACTGCAGATTCCACAAAGCGGACCCGCTGGTGGATCAAGTGGAGATGAGGCACGCGAACCCTCAGTATGCCATCGTCACATTCCCAGATGGAAGAGAAGACTCTATGGCCACCAGGGATCTCGGGCTGGCCAGATGTGTGAACCACGCGGAGGAAACATAGATGTCTACGGATCAACAAGGAGCGCAGCAGCAGTCACTAGAACAGTCGTCTATTGAGTCACCCCAGAAGACTATATCACCCACCACGGAAATCAGGACCCTGGGTACACCCACCCCACAAAATATCACCACCCTAGACTTGAAGGCAGGACCTAATCCCATACAAGAGGACCCCCAGCCCACACAGCCACATAGCCAACCAGTACTTCCCACTCCCACACTTTCACCAAGAAAGGCCGAAAGGCAGACCACACTCCCCACCCCTATACCACTACTGAGGAGGTCCAGAAGGCAATGGAAGCCATGAAAAATTTTGGACTTATGAACTTACAAACAAGGGAAGGAGGACGGGGGTGGGGGGAATAACAATTTTTTAAGGGGGGTGAATGTGGTGATATGTAATTACACCACTAGGTCACCAGGGGTCCCCTTGTATATAAAGCAGTCCAGAGCTACAGTCTAGCCTTCCAGGTTTGTCTTGCAGAGAGACAAGACCTCTTAGTGTACATATTAATTTATTAAAGCTGTCTTATACTCGCACTGCTGGTGTGGTTATTGTCAGTACAATTATGAACCCAACTTCTTATGAAAGGTGATTGGTCTGATTCATTGAATCTACCTTCTTATCTCCACAGACAAAATCCCCCGAGTCAAATTAACATTAATGTCCTAAAGGAAGCTGGATAGATTCCATACTAAAACCAGAAAGTAGTCTTCAATTATCAAGCAGAAGCTGCAATGGCACACTGACTTGTGTCCATGGCCTGCTGTATTGCCATATTGGGGCCACAAAGCATCTTCCAACCAAACTGCATCAACATCAAACACCAATTTGCAGTAACATCTTCCTTTGCTATCTCTTTCCCCTGCCCAGCTCGTCATCCACTCCTTCTCCAAATCCACACCCACTTCCCTTCCTTCCTCCAATCAGAGTGCATTTTCCTCATCCCTCTGCAAGATTCTTACTTCTCTTCCCCCCCCCCCCCCAATTCTTCCTCCTCAGCTGTATTCACCTATCACCTGCCAGCCTGTGCACCTCCCCTCGCCCCCTACCTTTTATTTTGGCATCTGCTCCTTTCTTGCTATTACTAATGAAGGGTTTTCAGCCTGAAGGGTTGAATGTTGCCTAAGCTGCTGACTTCCTCCAGCATCTTGTGTATTGATCCATCTGTAGGTATGGTAGTTTATACTGCAGTGGGTATCAAAGGGTATCTTTGTTGAACCTGATGATGTCTGGTGCCTTCTGACCTCCTGTCCATTTTGTACCTTTAATCCAATTTGTGAGGAAAGATTGAAATCTTTATTGTCAGCTCTTTAAATATTTAAAGACACTATATTAATACAAGTTATTTATCTGCTGATTTTATGTCCACATAAACTATGTGAAGATGCAACATTATGTTCTGCTCTTCGACAGGAGGAAACTGGAATTAAAAACACTATTCAGAGTAAAGAGATTTCATCTTAAAACAATGGTATTATTCTCTTTCCATGAATCCTATCTGCATGGCATTTCCTGTTTTTATTTCAGATTTCTGGCCTTTGCAGCTCATAATTTTCATGAAGTTAACTGATTCAGTAGCACACTTTCCTACTCTTTAACTTTAGTTTGAACATTACAGCTCCATTCGTTGAATTCTGCAATTTCATAGCCTTCTGCTCTAACAAGACAAAACCGTCGTGTGAATTCTGCAATGCAATGGCAGCTCGGGTTAATTCTGATGTTTAAACAACAGAGAACAATCACACCATGAATTTTCTATTAGGACAAAAGCCGTGTTTCTACTGAGAGATGAAAATTCGGGGCAATGCGAGGTGATGCACGGTGATGCGAGGTAACACCTCAAAATTTTCCTCAGTAGAAACACATCAGGTAGTGGCTGATTCACGGTGATGAGAGGTGCTCCAACGTCCACCTTTTGAGGTATTCGATGCGCGGTGATGCGAGTGACAATTTTTCAGCAGAAACACAGTGAGTAACGAATTCGCGGTGTACCGGAAGTATCAATTTATCGCCCGCGCTTTTCAATTGATCATCGCATGCACGCACCGGCACAGCGCATTATCTTATTGCGTATATATACTGAACAAGCTACCTACTAGCTAGCTATACTACGTTCATATCGCCTCCGCTGTTCCTTTGTGCATCGTTAAATTGGAGTAATTTCCCTGGACAAATATCAAGCTTGTCTGTCATTATAATAACTTTTTCGTTTCTTCGTTGGAATATGTCGGACAGTATCAACTGGACATTTGATCTTCAGTGATTATTGATCACAAAATGGCAGGAAATGATGGTGAAGGGCATTTTGGATGGGAAAACAAAACGACTTGATATGTGACCTTAAAATACACGACTTCCTGATCACCTCGCATCACTCCGCATCAACTCGCATCGCCCCGCATCACCGCATATTTATCGCTCAGTAGAAACAGTTCGGGTAGTCGTAAAATACGCGGTGATGCGGGGGACAAAAATTCGCGGTGATGCGAGGTGATGAGGGGTGATACGAGGTGTCCCAGTAGAAACACGCACAAAGATACCCATGCATTTAGGGATGTGCTATTTGAATTAAGTTTAACCAAGCTTGTTAATCTTCCACACCAAAGAGCATTGGCAATCTGAAAGAACCAGGAAAGTAGCATAATTTATGAAGAAACCCAAATATGCTGATGTATTTGATGGATATGAAAGATTGGAATACCAGGAACTACTCTGGACGCATTAGAGAAGGAAGAAAGACCTTAAAAAAAAATGACCCAAAGAACATTTTTTATGCTGGAAAAGAGAAAGATTATGCTTCTAATTATTTAATTATTCTAGATTTTACTCTCACAGCTATTTATAATACTATTCTAACAAAAATGATTTAGCTTTGACTTCATGCTCCCAAATTCACTCACGAATGCACACAAAATATTTAGATTAGACCCTGGCCATAATCCTTCCAATAATGACATTATTAGATTCTTGATATGAGATATTAATGGATGAAACTTTGTGCTGGAAGCACAAATTCTGAAACAGCCTCCCTCCAATTCACATGAATGTGCATAAAAGAAAGGTTTAGGATTGGCCATTGAAATTCTATTCATCATGAGTCTTTAGAAGTTGACATATTGAAGGTATCAAAGCACATTCCTACTTCAGATAGACATTGTTAGCATGCAAATCAGGAACTCGCTGGTACTCTGATCCAGGACCGGATTTACGTAGTTGCGAAAGTAGCATATGCTACGGGCCCCAGATTTTCAAGGGCCCCCGTGTTTATACACTATGAATTATGAGAAACATTTTCATTTTTGTGCAGTGGCTATGAGATCTACACTGATAGTCTGTGTTAATTGGTGATAATTGACTAAAATCACTAAGGTTAGCGATTTTAGCTAATTATCACCTTTAATCGGGGTTATTACCGCAGTCAGTGGGTGTGTTGCATCTCATGTAAGCTGCTGCACAATAGTCTGATTAAAGGTGATAACAGGTTAAAATCCCTAACCTTAAAGGGAGCACCACTGTCCTCGCCTCGCCCAAATGCCTCATTCCTAACCCATGGAACAGTGATAGAAGCGCAAGATGGCAGTCAAAGTGGAAGTGGGATGGAGAATGGAAGCACAGACAACTGGAAGATAACCATTCTTGTAGATTGGAGGTGTTCCATAAAGCAGTCATCAATTTCCATTTGATTTCCCCAGATTAGAGAATTGCTTGGCATGAGGCTGGAACAGTTAGGGCAATGCTGTTACAGTGCCAGTGATTGGGACTATGGTTTGAATCCCACCCTGTCTGTAAGGAGTTACTTCATTCTCCTCGTGTCTGCGTGGGTTTTCACCCATGGCTCTGGTTTCCTCCCACTGTTTTAAACATACAAAGGGTTATAAGTTAATTGGGTGGCACGGGCTTATGGGCAGAATTGGCCTGTTACCATGCTGTATGTCTAAATTTAAAATTTAAATATATATAAAATCTGAAGATACACCATTAAATCACTGCTTCAACTAGTGGAGATGCTTGGATTAATGAATAGCAAGATGAGAAGTAAAATGATAGGTAATATTTGTTGCCAGATGTTTGATACCATTTAATTTCACAACACAAATAGAAGTGGAGGACTAATGTCAGAAGTTAGTGACTAAATAATCAACGACATGGCTTTTATTCCATATCTACTCCCTATCGTACATACGCGAATGGTTTATGAACCCATGTGTTCATTTCAATTTATATTGAATGACAATAAGCTTTCTAGTGAATAACCTTTTCATATTACAACAGATATTTTTTAAGGCTTGCTGCCACAACTTTGGAAAATACTGCTTGATTGCTAAGGATTCAAGGTTTTTATCCAAACATGACCAAAGACAATTCTCTTTATTATCAACCAGACACACTACATAAATATCCCAACCAATAGGATTGCAAGTTGCTCTCATGCATAGATATACAGGCGTAGAAAACAATGCAGGCTATAACTTGACTTACTAGCATGCGTGTTTCACACACAATTTGCTTAAGAGATTTTCATCCCAATAATGTCTGTCCCAATTCACCTTAGTGTTTTGGATATTTTTGCTTTATTTTGTCCTAATAACTTTGTAAGTTACACATATCAGTTCTTCCCTTTATCAACAGAATTTGATTGCAATCTGTTGCCTTCATTTAAAAGTCAGAAAACTAGGAGCACATCATATTGAAGCCGTCATATGGGGTCTCCACTCTGGAATTGATATTTTCCATACAGCATCAGACAGCCTTAGTTGTTAGTAGTCAGAACCTTTGAAACCACATCACTGATTGCAGATTCTTTGCACTTTAGAACAAAATATTGTCATTGCCTGCATTTTGCCATGGAATTTGGCCAAGTGTGTCATGAGACCTCATCAGAACAGATGATCTCCCTGATGTGGTTGGAAACACAGAAAGATATGTTCTGCTCCTGTGATCCAAAATGAGCCGAGTGAGTGCATTATTGCTGAGATAGTGCGTTAATGACAATTTCAGGTAGACAGAAGGGGCAGTAACTGGCTGGGTTTGATTTGTCTTGCTTTTGCCAGACAAGAGATGAGCGGTATTCCACACTTGTCAGGCAGAGTTGTCACTGTTTCCACATGCTTCAGTCTTATGGGATGCACCCACGTGGGCAACACCATCACTTAACGGTGATGACGACAGAACTACCTGATCCATTTAGTTGATTAACCATCTACCATTATTCTTGGCAGAACATGAGCCAATTGCTTCGAATTGCATACTCATTGTCCACTGTAGAATAAGCACATCTATTTTCAAGTTCATGTGTACTGTCATGTGTTCTGAAGCACATCAAAAGGTTGGTGTAAAGGTATGACAAAAGTAGTCAAGTTCTGCTGAAGTATGTGCTCCATTATATTTTGTTTAGCACTGAATCATATCAACATGTACAACAGCAACCAATGCATTCATGGAAATTTATTCTTAACTCTGCATAATCATCCAATGTTCAAAGGTAAAGCACTTGTACAAATGTACAAATAGTGTGTGGTCCATATCATTATTGAGAATGCCACTAATGTTTGAAAATCTTAAGGACAAATAATTCTGGATTATTTTCAGTTATCCTTTGTAACTTTGGCTAATTCGATCTTGACCACAACAAGGATTCTCTTCAAGCAGAGGCAGGGAGGGTTCTTTCAAATAGCTTTATCCATGGAGGAACAGTTGTGATCAGATTTAGTTCTTCCTTTTATTGTACGCAATTTTACTTTTTATTTACATCCAGCAGATTTTATTTCTGCTGTGAATCAGAAAGTGCATGCCAGATATTATTTTGGTGAAGTACTGTGGAAGTGTGGGTCTGTCTCTCATGCTGCTTAGCTGGTGAAATGGGGGAAACTACTGGGTATATCTGCAAGGTTTTATGAATTGCAAATATTAATCTTCATTTTGTAATTGATATTAAAACTTCAAATTGCACACACACATTATTTGACAATTGTTACTACTTTTTGGGCTGTTATATGAAAATTGGTTATCAAGTTTCTTTGTTTACACCAGTGGAAGCACTTCAAAAACTACCTTACTCTTTACAAAGGGTGTTGGGGTGTGCTGAGGTAAACGTTCCACATGAATTCAAATGATTTCTCTTCTTGTGAATGAATCTGAAGCTTCCTCTTCCCTCATACACCCCCCACCCAATAAAAATAATTTTCAAAGACTCGTATAAATTTAAACAAACAATGGAATCACTTTCAACACCAAAATGACATACAGAGTTCATTTTTATTCCCCTCTCCCTTCAGTCTCTGCCCTTCCCACCCCAATACAACTGAAAATAAAGTCATCGAACCTATACAGATAGAAAAAACACAAATCCTTGGAAAGACCCTAGGAAAAACCAACCAAGGCGACCAACCACCATGGAGATCGAGCTGGCACATCAAGCAGCGCATGTGGTGGTGAACAGTAGCATAAGAGTGTAACACGTCCCTTAACATAGCAAACCGGTGCGGTTGAAAGCTTGAGCAGTACAAGACCAGCAGCCCTAAAATGGCACTGGCCAAGCTTCCCAGCAAACAGATCAATAACAGGCTGGAGAATTAGGGTATTCAAATGTAAGAATGTTCCCGCCCACTATTGTTAGTCATGCAGCTGATGTCAGCCAATCAAACAAATGGCGGGAACTCCAACAGTATAAGAGGAGCCTTTCCAGCCTCAGTAGATCTCAGAGCTTTACATCCCACACTGTGAGTGTGTGTTTCTTTGCAGCATTCGCAACACTGCCATCTGCATATAGCCCAATTTGTGCCCAGGGGCTGCCTCAAAGAGTGAGGCACCCTGGGCTGCCAGGTCATATTTAAAAAAAAATCTGGCAAATTTAACTTGCCCTCCCCACCCCAGTTTACAATCCTGTCAACTTTTCCCATGGATATTCTAGCCACTACCGTTCTACAGGAACTTTCTGACACATCTGTTGAGCATCTAAAAATAGCCCTGGGGCAACAGAATGGGTAACCACTGAAATAGATATTGTAGCCTTGGCATCACCTTCATTTTAACACAGTTACCTCTGTCCACCAAAGTTATGGGGAGAGTTCTCCATCTACCAAGGTCCTCCTCAATTTTCTGGAGCAAAGAGAGATAACTGAGTTTGTACAACTTGTGCAAATCCTTATCTATGTTTATCCCCAGATCTTTAATGCCTCTTGTGATTATATGAATCGATTTCCTTGTTGGTATTGCTTATAATCCCCTCCTTCAAAGGAATGATCTCACTCTTGTCCAGATTTACCCTATACCCAGAGACCTTCACATAATCCTCCAGAGTCGTCCTCAGCCTGCTCCCCACCACCCCTGGCGGGTCCGTCAAATATACTAACACAGCATCAGTTAATAAGTTGATTTTGTGTTCTACCTGTCCCACTTTGAACCCCTTTATGTTTGGATCCTGCAGAAAGTGCAGGAGACAATGGACAGCCCTGCCCACTGGATCTACTCAATGGAAACACTGGAAATATCTGCCCATTTATAATCATTTCTGCTTGAGGTTTATGGTAAATGTTTGTCCCAGTCCTAATTTCTCAAGTACCTTCAACAAAAAGTCCCACTCCAATCCGTCAAAGGCTTTATTCCACATCCAGAGCTACAGACACTCCTGGATGTGGCCCTGACTGTGCCAGATGTACTATATTAAGCAATGGAGCTGATTGCCCCTTTTCTACAAATCCTGCTTGATCTGGATGGGCCTAGAAGAGGAAGGATTCAATAGGCCCCTGCCTTTGTCAGGAGCATCGTGATTATTGCTTTTGAGAAAGACCCGGAGGATACATGTCTCCGCTGCCTGATTTATCACCTTCACAAGAACGAGCTTGAATCCCTAAGATGTTGGGGTAGGAAAGAGTGTGTGGGGGGGGGGGGGGGGCGCTCCAAATAAAAAAGGTCCATCATTTCCAACTCAGAGAACTCACTCTGTCCTGATTAGACTCGTAGGTATGAGGATAGGAGCGGAATCTTCGAGCGACAGCTATAGGCATGAGGGAAAGAGGGGGTCCGGTGGAGTTTGAAAGGGGTGAAGTTCTTTTTTAAAAAAAACCCAAATATCAGTACAGCACTACTAAAAAAGCATAAAGAAGCTCCTGAAGAAAAAGAGAATTAATTTTACATTGCTCCATCTGGCAACCCTCAAAAGTGATGTTGCCCAGGGGTGTGGGGGGTTGAAGTAAGAGGCCAAGGAGGCAATGAGTTATTTAAGTACCTCAATCTGCCCACCAGGGAGAAAGTTTAATATAAAGGATGACCTAGCTGTAAATACTGTAGATATAACAAAAGAAAGTGATTATGGTACTTTGCTCATTATTATTTTAAAAAGCTAAATAAGAATTTGCTGGTTAGGGAGGCTGTGAAGTGGGTAGATGAGTGCACTGAGCATGCTCCACAACATGGAGGGAGATGGCACCACGGTTTTGTGGGCTTGTGCTGGGGGTGGGTGGGGGGGGAGGCTTATTTGTTTTTTTTTTCTTTTTATGAATTGTTGCTTTTAGTTTTTTTTTAGTTTGTTTCGGTTTTGTTTGGAGCACAGTCATCTGGACCAGATATCGACACAGATAAGCAGGACAGAAGATCAGGGGAATAGAAGGAAGGGGAAGTAAATGATGGATGGGCTCTGGGGTAATGGATAAGACCATTAAATTTGTTAGCTTTAACATGAATGGGATGAATGGCCTGATAAAGAAAGAGAGTGTTTTGGCACACCTTAAAAAATTGTAGGCAGATATAGTATTTTTACACAAAACCGACCCTACAAATCAAGAACATATAAAGTTAAAGGGGGATGGGTGGGCCACGTGGTGTTGTCCTCCTTTAGTACAAGAGCGAGGCGAGTGGCCATCCTGATGGGAAAGAATGTTTCGGTAGTGGTCCAGGATGTGGTTGCTGATCTGGCCGGGAGATTTATTATATATTTTCAAGTATTCTTTAAACCATGGACACTTATGAATATGTACACCTTGAATTTTTATGACAAACAATTTATATAAGACATATTCTTGAAGGTAACGGGGGGTGCAGGAACATCTTGATTGGAGGGGATTTCAATTTTTGTCTGGATCCAGTCATAGAAAAGTCAGAAAAGAGAGTAACGAAATGCCAAGGCAACTAAATCTACCTTGGCCTTAATGAAAGAGCTGAATTTAGTTGATGTCGGGAGAAGGCAGAATCCAAGAGAAAGGGATCATTCATTTTACTCGAGGCAACATGATTTCTACACCAGAATTAACTTTTTTGGCATCAGCCCAGTTGGAGAGTAGGATCGTGGAGACCCACTACACGGCTCGATTGCTGTCAAAATATTCACCCTTGGCTCTGTATCATAATGCCAGATAAGCAGACCGTTGTTGTTGGGAAAACCGAAATTTTGTATCTTTGTCAGAGCTCAGACAGAATTGTTTTGTGAGATGAACTGCCCCTCTACTGATGATAATTTCTTAATAATTTATTTAAAGGGACAGATATTTGGATATTCCAAAGGTATGAAAAACAGGTACATGAAGGAGATCAATAATTTGGACCAGGAAATAGACCAATTGTAAAAAGACTATCAAAGAATAGGATAAAAAAAAATACAGGAACTTAATGAATGAAAAGTTCACCGCAAACATACAAGACAGAAAATTTGATCTTAAGATCTAGACAACAGTTTTATGATGTGGGGGAGAGGGCCCATAAAGTCTTGTCCTAGCAGGTGAGGGCAGAAGAGGTCTCTAGAATGATCAATGTGATCCAAATGTAGGAAGGAAAGATTTCACATAAACCAAAGAAAATAAATGAAACATTTAGAAAGTTCTATAAAGATCTGTATAAATCATTAAAACAGATGATTTCTTGCTTACATTGGAACTACCAAACTTGGATCAGGAAGATCAAGAGGGGTTGAATGCTCCATTCTCCAGAGAGGAGATTGAAAAAAAAACCTTAGCCTCATTGGAGTCTAACAGATCACCAGGGAAAGATGGTTTCCCCGTGGAATTTTATAAAGGCGTAATATCACTTAACTCTTCAAAGAATTTTAGGATGAATACTCCTCAAATTTACAATCAAAACCCACCAGCAGAGTAGAAGTGAACCACAGCTCTAGGAACTGAAGAGGGGGGGATCTAAAATAGTTGTCATTGATGGTGCTCTCCTGTCAGATACCCAGCTATTAATGGCAACATTGAATTTGAGTTATCCAATACTGTCACAATTGAAATAATATTTAACATTGTCACATTTCTGATATCAGAACATTTCAAAACCTTAATCATTCTTCAAATGGTTAAACTTAAAAAGGCACATCCCTTTGAGAATATTTCACTCCCGTTCGTGGGATATTTGATTTATATTCTGGGTCATCAGCTCTTAGGCTTAATGTCAGAGTGAAAACTACCGTGACCTACCGACAAATTCATCCCTTCATCGGCAATTCCAACAATGCACCAAGTTCAGCAAATAAGACATTTCTTAATTAATTTTCTATGTGGGCGTAAAGAGTGCCTTTTTTGTCGCCATTACAGATAATTCTGAAGACTGGAAGAGTATGTGATGGACATTGATGGCAGAGCATGGTTGCAAAGGTCAAAAGTAAAATGATTTAGTCATTTATCATTGAAAATATCAATGCAAATGTTGTTCTCTCTTTATCATTCCAGTTACAGAACATATAGCTGGAAATTAGATTTCATACTTTGTCGTGTGCAAATCATGAGCTGCTTTAAACATGAACACCCAACTGGATCTCCCACAAATACAAGCATAACCATGAAATTGACTTAAATTATGTGACAAAAGGTCAACTGTTCAAATAGAACCTGAGCGATTTGTGACAGGTCCTGCTTGTAAAGTTCAAATCCCCTATTTATTCACCATGCTGGTCACTAGGAAGGGTGCCAGACCTTAAATAAACTCACCTACAGAACAATCCAGAGTAAAGCTTTGGGGGAGTGGTTACTGTGACCAAGACTGTCTGTGTGAGCCACAGTACCTCCAATATCAGGGATTGCCTGCCCAGATCAAGTCCTAGGCTGTGGATTTGCCTCATGTCAATATGAGCAGATAATGCAGCTCTGATGTGCAAAGTACAAAAAATTGCAATCAATGAAGTGACAACAGCAAGTGATGAGGTTTCATTTATCTGGATCATGAAAAGCTCAAGCTGGCATATGCTGAATTTAAAGTATTAATGTTGGAATGGAAACCTATTAACTGACATTACATTGAATGATCCAATGCAGTGTGATCCTTTCTTTTTGTGACAATTCAATTAATATCAAACATTGCAATTTCCAGTGAGGGGGAAAATTTGTGATGTGCAAATTGTAGCATCTTTAGGTGCATGACTGATGCTGAGAAAGATTCAAGAAAATGTCCATGCTAAGGTCAATTACACACATATATGTCTGGGCTAACTTTCTGATGACAATTGGAGCCAATTAATCTGGATTAAATCTCTTCAATGTCCAGTTGCACATTTAAAATAGGGAACAGCATCAAAATTTAGAGCACAGGCCTGTAAAATAAGCAGTGAATTGCTGTGAGAACTCACAATTATGATATAAATACTTAATGTTTTTAGATTGACATAATTTCTCATCAGTTTAAAACAGCAGTCAGATGGGTTTACTACAAATTGCTATCAAGTTTGTGAGGTGGTGTGAAGATATTTGAATATCAGAATTAAATGGCAATATAAAATAATTTAAATTAATGCCTGATGTCCATGCAGTTCAGGTACTTCAATGCAATCCAGTCTGCCTTCCATCTTTCATTGGTAGCCTTCAGAAAGGAATGCTCAGTGGACACAAAATAACTATGAATCTGAGCAATACATGTTACATGGTACACGATATAAAATATTGCAGGACTGAAACCGCTTTGGTAAATGATTCATGATTCAATCTTGTGGTTTATAAACTTTATTACTTATTTTAGTCTGTACCCCATCATTTGATGAAGTGAGTCATCTGTTGGTGAGCCTCATGAATTGGATATTTCCTTCACTTTCAGTTACAGATTGCTGAATCGGCAAATTGATAATGTCATAATGAGATCAACGAGGCATCTTAGACTGTGGTTATACAATGGGGCTCATAGCTTATCTCCTTAGTTAATGGCATTTAAGAATTTAATGGTTTGGAAGATGCTGATGTGTCATTTTGGATAGTTAATCCTTGAATTATATGCAGGGTACTTTTGTTCTATGCTTCCCCCCCCCCCCCCCCCCACCCCCAATAGAACATTTCATGTAAACATTCTCACGTCTTCTGCCTTGGGTTCAGCCTTGGAATAACTCATGACGATCATAAAGCAAGACAGCTGCTGCCTAGAGAAAGGTGCTGAAAGCCTCTTTTATTTTGTGACATTATGGTTAATCAGTGGTCCAACTCAGACTGCTTTATCTCCATATCCTGGAATTCTTTGGCTTCATTCTCACCATCATCAGACTCCTGAATGAAACCAAAAAGTAGGAAAATTATTTTCCCTTTCCTCTGTAACTTTGCATGTTTGTACTTTTATTCTGTGACTTCTTGAATGATATCGGAGATGGCTGATGGTTGGCTCACAGCACAACCTTTGAGACTGCATTTTTTGATAAGTGACAAAAAAAGTGAACTTAAAAATTAATCAATCAGATTCCAAGCTGACAATTAACAGTCGCAATTACTATGAATGTGGGTTCAAAGTTTCTGTAGTATTTCCTCACAATTCCAAACAGCGAAGCTCAGTTTTTTTAAAAAATACTGCATGGAGTGCTAGATTATTTCAGGATCCTTTAAGCATGTAGTCCGATTATATCTGGATATGCATTGGCCGCTTCCACGGTATTCATGCAAAACCCGGAAATGGTGGAGAACACACAAGAAGAGGCTTTATTTTGAATGTGGGGTCTGATTTAGAGAAGCTGAAACTGGCATAATCAGGTCCAAGTTATGGAGCTTCATGCTTGGAGTCCTTTACATGTGGATTCTCTTCCAGTTCCTCCTTGGTATGGGCCTCTACTATGCACTCGCCCAACATGACCCAGTCACCTGCACATCTTCAAGCAATACCCAAAAGCTGATTTAGAGGCCAGCTCAACTACTCGCTGTAGCTTTCTCAATAGCCCTGAATCAAACACCCATAATCTGTCTCCATTCCACCAGCTCACTATCACCTCCCCTCTCCATTCAGAAAGCTCTCCCCTTCCTCCATCATCTCAGCTTCTTTCTCCTCTGCACTCCCACCCATGACCTCTTGCCTCTGGGTCATTGCTTCCACCCCCCCCCCCCCCCACCACCACTGCCCTCTGCCCCTATACCTGCCATTTTGAGAGGCACCTAATTGTTTATTGCTCATACCTTGACAAAGGGCTCAGGCCCAAAATGTTGGTTATGCATCTTTGCCCAAAAGATAACTGTGTCCAGCCAAATTTCTCCAGCAATTTTGTGTACTGAACTACAATTACAATGTCGGCAGACTTTCTTGTTTAAATCCATAATTGGTTGCTTGGCCCATCCCAACATCTCTGATCAGTGACTTTCCATTTTCAGAGTTATGACCAGAATTCAATCACTCACAACACAATATTGAAGCTGACAGAGGAAAATCCTTTGCCTGCTCAAAGTCTATTCTCAAGGTCAATTCTATGTTACATCACTACTTGAATGAGTATGCATTAAATATTACCAAAAAGGAAACCCACAAACAAGACTGGTTTAATGGGTCTTTCCTGGGACAGAGTAGGTTCTGGGTATGAATCTGTACTCCAAAAGGATCAATTCCTGCTTGACCTAGGAGTTCTAAATTCCTACAATAATATCGCCCAACATGCTGCCCACTACATTGAATGCTTTTACTCTGGACACCAATAAAATGGCCGCAGCACAGTTAACTTTATGATAAGTTGTATGAAAGGTTGCAATGCATAAATTTATTTCAAGTTATTGAAAAATAATACACTTGTCATTGTAATGGATCTTTGGAGAATGACTGCCTGTGATCTGTCCTGGTCAGAACATCAAAGGATGATCAGGAAAGTGCACCAATGCCTCTGCTTTTTCCCTTGTCGTTCAACAAATTCCACAGGTAGATGATCAAAAGCCAACTTGCTGGATGCATCACAGCATGGGAGCTGCTCTGCTCAAGCTCGAAAGGAGGAGGGGAATGAATGCAGCTCAGAAATAAGAAAAAACATCCCCCCCGCTCCATGGGCTTCACGTACATTTCCCACTGCCTCTGAAAGGCAGACCACACACATTGAAAGATTCATCACACCACTACACATACTCTCTTCTCTCCCCTTCCACCAGAGAGAAGGTTTAAGAGGGTGAAAACATGCACCAACAGTCTAAAATACAGTTTATTTTCTTTAGCCGTCAGGTACTTGAATGAACCTCAGAAAACTGCTCTCATGCTGCCCTTACTTGGTACATATTGATCTTCCTTTTTACTGTAATCCAATACTCTGTAAATTGTTCTCCACCTATGTAATGCTTGAAATAAGCTATTGGTTTGTTTGCAGAAGAACCCTTCTCCCTGTATTAGGTATTTTGTGAAAACTGAACTTGAACATTTTCAACTACATTGTCATTTTGCTCATCTGTTTCAAAAACCAGGAGCAACTTGGTTTCCCCACCCCAATATCCCAACTTCAAAACAATGCACAAACTCTTGATGACTTGCAGTGAACATATCCTCTATATGGTAATAGCTCAGTAACTGGCTATTCAGAAGGAGCTCATGATCCAAAATTGGGACATAGCCAAGGAAGAGCTCTGGATGGCTTGAGTCAAACTAGAACACTATTGTCGCGGTGCCTTGGCTAATATTTAAGCAGAAATGAGGGAACTTCTGGACTGATGTTAGAGCAGTGGTTCTCAACCTTTTCCCACTCACGTACCACTTTAAGTAATCCCTATGCCATCTGTGCTCTGTGATAAGTAAGGGATTGCTTAAGGTGGTATGTGAGTGGGAAGGAATGGTTGAGAATCACTGCTCTGGACCCAATTGTGGGCACTGCTCGAAAAAAGTTGTAATTGACCCATTTCCTTTGGAGTAACGAAACCATAACAAGTCAATGAGATGCGATTAAAACAGTGGTTTTCAACCTTTTTCTTTCCACCCACGTACCACCTTAAGCAATCCCTTACTAATCATAGAGCACCTATGGCATAGGGAATACTTAAAGTGGTTTGTGAGTGGAAAGAAAAAAAGGTTGAAAACCACTGTAATCGAGCAACACTGAATGATCACCCAGATTATCAATAGAGCAACACTGATCAATGACCAAGGCTGACATTGGGGAGCACTAAGGGAGCAACTGGGCTGACATTGGGCTCCACTGAGGGAACAACTGGGCTGACATTGTTTGCCTCTTTCCTCCCTCCCCCCAGGATTAACATCCAATAGCACGAAAGGAGCACCCCAGGTATAGCATCTGGGAGCACTAATGGTTTTCTTGCTCATTACTTCTATCCTTTTCTTTTGATTGCTAGGTAATGCCAGTGGCTAATTAACTGGTAAGTGTAGAATACTGTATTTCATGTTCCTCGTTCTGTATGCTTTAATATTATTGCTGATATAAACACATCCTGAACAAGCATTATTAATGACCCTACTCTCTCCTCCCTTCTGCATGGATGTAGGAGTCAGCTTCCATTGTACTGTATTCCCTGTTAAATATAGCAGAAGTTTAATGGCAATTTGAAATAAAAGAAATCCTGGGACGTGGTACAGGATGTTTTCCAGATCTTTGGTCAGAGGAAAGGGATATTTGTGAACTTTAAGGATAAACCTTTTATTCATCTTTGTAGATTTTCAATAGCCTTTTGTGTTATTTACAGCAAGTTTTGTTTGCTGCTACATTGGTCATATTATTAATGTGATTCAGATAATCTCAGAGGAGTCTTGACAATGGAATAAAAGCATGAGGAATATTCTTACATCCAGTATATTCTTATGCCCTATTGTGAATGGTTCATTCATTTATATGTAATCACTTGGACAATGTAGGATGCTGTCATCATTTAAGGGTGTCTTACATACTCAGATCTTGTTTGCTCATATTTCAAATAAATAATTCTGCAAACACACAATGTTACTTTCCTTCCAATGCCCTCTCATCTGCAGCTCCAGACTGAGTCATAGTTCCTTGAAATGGTCACATTTTCAATGATCTACAACAGTGGATTTCAAACTTTTTCTTTCCACTCACATACCACTTTAAGTATTCCCTATGCCATAGGTGATCTGTGATTAGTCAGGGATTAGTTAAGGTGGTATATGGGTGTGAAGAAAAACTTTGAAAACCACTGATTTGGAGGAGATTCGATCAAACAGCAAATGCTTTGCCGATTATCTGATTATTACAGTGATGCAGGGGAGTAACACCTCTACTCTCCACTAAATGCCAATTAAGGTCAATTCGGATGAGTGAAAAGTGCCTGCAACTATCCATTTTATGACAAGGCTGGTGTTGATGGGTATGCCTTGAATGTTTAATTTAATTATGGCAGTGATTAGTGGGAAGTGAAATTTCAGACCAAATGACAATTCAGAAAATTATTATTATTTTTTTTTAAAATGGTACTCAGCTTTACCAGATGGTTTGCTTTTGACATTGACCTGCTGGTGAACAATTAATCAGAAATAGAGTTGGTACGGTGGGCATTCCAAAGGCAGACATGGTCATAAGTTACTATATACACAAATACATAAAAAATACACACAGTGTGTTTGCAATGGTGGTTTTTGCAATGCCATTTAAATTAAACAGTATTGCAAAAACCACCAATGCAGTTTGTTCCTCCTTTGGATTGGCCACCCACTTCCCAGCAATGTGTGTGTTCCTCCTTTGGATTGGCCACACTCTTACCAGCAATGTGTGTGTTCCTCCTTTGGAATGGCCACCCATTTACCAGCAATGTGTGTGTTCCTCCTTTGGATTGGCCACCCTCTTACCAGCAATGTGTGTGTTCCTCCTTTGAATTGGCCATCCTCTTCCCAGCAATGTATGTGTTCCTCCTTTGGATTAGCCATCCACTTACCAGCAATGTGTGTGTTCCTCCTTTGGATTGGCCACCCTTTTATCAGCAATGTGTGTGTTCCTCCTTTGGATTGGCCACCCTCTTACCAGCAATGTGTGTGTTCCTCCTTTGGATTGGCCACCCTCTTACCAGCAATGTGTGTATTCCTCCTTTGGATTGGCCGCTCACTTACCAGCAATGTGTGTGTTCCTCCTTTGGATTGAACACCCACTTACCAGCAATGTGAGTGTTCCTCCTTTGGATTGTCCACCCACTTACCAGCAATGTGTGTGTTCCTCCTTTGGATTGGCCACCCACTTACCAGCAATGTGTGCGTTCCTCCTTTGGATTGGCCATCCTCTTACCAGCAATGTGTGTGTTCCTCCTTTGGATTGGCCACCCATTTACTAGCAATGTGTGTGTTCCTCCTTTGGATTGGCCACCCACTTACCAGCAATGTGTGTGTTCCTCCTTTGGATTGGCCATCCTTTTATCAGCAATGTGTGTGTTCCTCCTTTGGATTGGCCACCCTCTTACGAACAATGTGTGTGTTCCTCCTTTGGATTGGCCACCCTCTTACCAGCAATGTGTGAGTTCCTCCTCTGGAATGGCCACCCACTTACCAGCAATGTGTGTGTTCCTCCTTTGGAATGGCCACCCTCTTCCCAGCAATGTGTGTGTTGCTCTTTTTGAATGGCCACCCACTTCCCAGCAAGCGAACCGGTTCCCAAAATGGCAGATGTGCTGTGAAAAATGTGGGAAATTGACCTGCATCCAACACAGGTTTTAATCAATGATGGTGTCATGACAGAAACAGTGATGTCATCAGACCAGATAAAAACTCAGCATGCAAGCCTGGAGGTGTCAGTCTTGCACTAGTCTCCACAGCGTATATAGCACTTGACAATGTGTACACTGCTGTGTATAGTAGCGCAGTATAGAAAACTTTGCTAAAACCCTATGATAATTCAGCCATCTTTAGGCCAAAAACAAAGGAAGATACAGACATTACTCCTGTAATAGTCAATCAAACAAAATATGCTCATCTAACATTCAAATTTTCAAGTTGCAAGGTTCCAAACACTTTTTTTTGGTTCTTTTGATTAATTTTCAGCCCCAATATGTTTGTACATTCTCCCTGTACCAGCGTGGATTTCCTCCAGGTGCTTTGGTTTCTTCCCACCCTTCAAAACAAGCTGGGGTTGTCGATTAATTGGGGTATTTAGGTGGCATCTGCTGTATATCAAAATTAAATTTATTCAATAAATATCTTTTCAGGCTACCATAAAGATACCAAGAGAGTCTAGATTTTAACGGCTTTCATTATTTTATATGATATTGCAAATGAACTGTTCTGGGTTTTAGACAATACATCAAATACCTTGGAGTTCAATCATTCCACTGAAAATATAGATAAGCAGTTGTATATTTTATTTTTTTTTAATTTTTGCACACTGCATGGTAACAGGCACAAATAATAATGGACATCATATTCATGTTCATCACGAATCTTATTCCACCTTCAAGATATTTTCTTTTGAAATAAACAAATGAGTAGCAACTAAAAAGAGTGTTTTGTAAATAAGGCAAGTCAGAAGTGAAGGATCCCTGCAGTTTTGCAGTTGCATGTTCAGACTGAAAATTTAAAAATTGTCATCCAAATCAAAACAAGCATGAGAGAATTTTGCAGCTAAAAACGAATAGGAAAAACAAAAAAAAAGTGCCTGAATTGATTGGAGGCAGTAGAAGATTATACAATGTTGACAGTAGTAAGTACACTTCTCTTCAAGCATTTGTAATTCAGATGTCCAAAGCATCTTGCCCTCTGCAGTGATTGAAGAGCATCTAATTGAGGTCCATAAAACCCCATCCGATTAGATAAGTAATTTTTATTGGCTTTTGAATTATAATGAGTCAGGTAATGAATCTTTTCAACATTCTTCTATTTCCCCTCCCGAGAGCAATTTATCTTTTTCTTAAGAAATGGCATTTGAGAGGCTCAAAACCACATAGCTTTATACTTTGAATGTTTTTAACAAAACTGAAATAATTAAATAGTATAAGCCCATTTGTGTGCTTAAACCTGAAATATATACATACAGATGAGCTGAAAGGTCACCTTGAACAAAATATGTTGAATGAAACTTTGCATTTCAGCTGAAGAATGATGCAGGCAATAATACTTTCACCATCCGCTAGACACCAATTAAGGTCAATTGGGATAAGTAAAAGGTGCCTGCTCACTATCCATTTTATGATGTGACTGGTGTTGATGGTTATGCCCTTTGTATTTAATTTAGTCGTGGCAGTGAATAGATGAAAAGACAAGCCAGAAATTTTTTTTAAACTATTGCGTTCTCCAAGATTTCCATTTAGTTTCTTCTTACACCACAGATGAATTTTCAATGATCTGTTGCCTCAATGACAAAGAGACGGATAGTTGAAATTTATGGAGGAAGTAAATAGTGTCTTGGTCACCAGTTGCCATCAGCTTCAACTTGATGAGCAATTGGCACAATTGTTTCTTTCTTGTGGAGAGCTGTTTAATTAAGCAAAATGGAGTCTTAGTTTAGAATACAATCGTAATTGCATTTCTCAAGTAGAGATAAATGACTTGTGCATCACCCTCATTCAATGTTTTGAATCCAGAGTTGTTTGGTCTGTCACTGTTCTTTAAAACTAAGGCTCCTTGGAAAAATGCAAAATAAACTTTATATTGGCCATCTCCTAGCCCTTGTGAATTGTACTATTGGTGAATCCTCCCTCATCCAGGCCATTGGACTAAAGTTTGCCATGTTCATGCTCAACTCAAGTAGATATCATTGGGAAAAAAAATTGTCGATCCAATAAACTTCAGCTGGACAAGGTGAGGTAATGTCAGGAAGCAAATGAGGCAATGAAAGAGAGGATGTTGAGATGCAGAGGAACAATGAAAATGGATGCTCATGGATCTTTGAAATTTGCTTGACAGCCTGATAGGTGAGATCCTGAGATCTTCCCAGGCCCCATGTTAGAGGTGGAGTTCTCTTGTGGTACAATCTTGTTTAAAAATACACATTTACTCACTGAAGGAGAAGTTGGGGCATTTTTTTCCTCTTCAAACCATAGAACTATAGATCATTACAGCACTTGAAACAGGCCCTTCTAGTCTGTGATGAACTTATTCTGCTGAGTCCCAATGATCTGCATCGTCCATACCCCTCCCATCCATGTACCTTCCTAAATTTTTCTTAAATGTTAAAACACTGTAGCGTGTTCCACCTCCCCACCGCTCTATGTGAAAAATATCCCCTAATGTTTCTCCTGAACTTCTTTCACCCATCTCCACTGGTTTGTTTCTCACCAATCTCAGTGGAAAAGTCCACTTGCTTTTATTCTGCTTTAGCCAACATGATTTTGTTTACCTATCAAATCTCCCCTCAATCTTCAAAGCTCCAGGGAATAAAATCCTAACCTACTTAACCTTCCCTGTAATGGCGTTATTCCTCAAGTCCAGGCAACTTCCTAATAAATCTTCTATGCACTCTTTCAAATTTATTGATATCTTTCCCATGGTTAGGTGACTAAAACTGAACACAATACTCCAATCTTGGCTTCACCAATGTCTTGAACAATATTACCATAACATCCCAATATGTATTTTCAAGGAAGGGAAAGATTCTGGATAAGAAGGGAGATGAAAGCTTGTTGGGTAGATGTAAAGTTACAATTAGATCAACTATATTCATTGAATCCTATATGGCAGGATAGGCTTGTGATCATGTGGCCTTCTGCTGTTCCTAATCAATAATGTGGTTTAGAAAACTTACAGGAGATTTGATTATATTAGCTAATACATAAAATAGAAAAGCACAAAGGTCTCTCCGCAACTACAGAATATACCAGTTAGATCACTGCAAGAATAATCTGGCCACTGCTCTCACTACTGAAAGGATATGATTGAATTGGAGACTGCAGACAAAATTTAAGAAACTATTTCCAGGGTTGAAGACTATTGGTTATTTATTTTATGTTCTGATAAATATCTTTGACTTGAATTTTCCCTTCCTTGAAATTCTATCTGATTAGTTCATTTTTTGTTTTTGTAATTTACCAGGTTGTGTCATTTTCACTGAAATAGGGGAGTATATGCGAGTCTCAGCTGGGATGCGCAAAATTACAGAAGGCCTAGACCAGTGGTTCCCAACCTTTTTTTTCTCCACTCACCTACCACTTTATATATTCCTTATGCCATAGGTGCTCTGTGATTAGTAAGGGATCGCTTCAGATGGTGTGTGGGTAGAAAGAAAAAGTTTGAAACCACTATTTGAATCATATCTAATTGACTCATTATGTGCATGGTTTCATAACTCCAAAAGAAATGGGCCAATGAAAACTTTTCTCAAGCAAAATATTTCAGTAACAACTGGGTCTGGATTAGTGGTTTTCAACCTTCCCTTCCCACTCACATCCCACCTTAAGCAATCACTTACTAATCACAGAGCACCAATGGCAAAGGGATTACTTAAAGTGGTATGTGATTGAAAAGGAAAAGGTTGAGAATCACTGGACTAGACAAAGTGAATCAGGAGGATCTGTTTTCCTCCACACAGTAATAAATAGAAAAGGGATTAGAAAGAACTCCAGCAAATCTCTGATAATCTGCTCTCTGACAATTTGGTATCTTGATGGTTTGGCATGCGACTCACCAGATGATTTTTGCTACACTTCCAACTGAGTCACAAGGGCCTTGGTTCTCATGCTCTCTTTAATCTTACTGGCACTCCAATTGTCATTCTCCCTCATCTCATTCTATGCCCGTGTTCATGCTTTCTCGAATTCAATAAATTCTGATCCCTGTGTCCTCCTATCAGAGAGCTCTCTCTCATAGCCTCTGCCCTCTCCCTCTATCATTTCTCAGCTTCATTCTATTCTACCTCCTACCTGTGCCTGTTAGCCAATGCTCCTCCCCGTCACTTTCTTTCCCCTCCCTCCACCTTTTTATTCAGGCGTCTGCTTGATTTTGACACACCCAATCAAAGGGACAAGTCTAAAACGTTGGCTGCCTTTTACTTCCTATGGATGATGCGTAACCTACCGAGTTTCTCTCGCACTTTTATCAACTGCACCAGCTCCAGCCACTGTGGAGGTTTTGCTATCCTTGGCAAAGAACCCAGAGTTCACAGCAGTGAAGGCCATCATAATGCCACACATATGGTCTGCCACCTTGGACTACTCACGTACAGTGAGTGATCCATGCCTAGGAAATCAGATTTGAGTTGAATCCACAAATAGCTTATCATATTGTGAAGTTAGATATCGCAAAGAATGTTATTGAGCAAAGGATGAAGGCAGGCTCAATATGAAAGTTATCAAAGTTTATTTCGACAGCTTATGCTTCTTACCAGTTAATCAAGATGAGAACTCCAAGAATCATGTGGAATAAACAATATGCATGCACACACGTACACACATTTGGGTTGACATTTGGATTACCTGAAAGACATTTCCTTTCAGTTTTGAATCATGAAGATCCCCAAGATCAGCTTGGTAAAATATGTATTACTATTGGGGATAAATGAAGTTTCAGATGAGACATCCTGCCCTATTATCTTACTCTTTTGTCAGAACCTCTTGCCTGTATGCTTGCATTTCAAACAAAAAACTATTTTCTTCCATTTCTCATGTTGGGACACTTAATTCCTTGGGCAACAACTGAGACTTGTGTGACCTCTGTACTTCAAACACACATCTGAGGATTTTCCTGAGTGATGCCAGAGTAATTGTATCCAAATCATTTGAACACATTCCAAGACTATACTAATCGCGAGTGACATCAGCATGCCTTTCATCCCTTTATTTCTGAAGCAGCGGCATTAGGAAGCAGATGAAATGTAGAGTGAAAGAAAGACATACTGCAAATTCCTGCAGATTCTCAGAGAAAAAAATACATTATCTAGTAAATGGATCTGGGCTGGTCCAATTGGATCGTAATCAAACTGGTCTGGTGGTTTCAACTTACTCCTTTCATTTTAATTTTTTTTGATATTTGTAAGGGGATAGCAAGGATAAAAGATTGCTTAATCAGTTTTTTTTTTATTTTTGTTATGAAATGAAAGAGAAATATAATATTCCAAATAATGATTTAAATAAAAATACTATCAGCTTAAATCATTTAAAAAAGAAATTCGGCACGAATTTAAGACTTCCAGAACAGAGCCAATTTGAATAATTACAGATGAAAAATATATTACAAATATGTATATAAAATTGCAAGACACTATGAAGAAAAAGGAATTTATATAAATCAAAGCTAAGATGGGAGAAAGATTGAAATATACAAATTCAAGACCAAGTGTGGTCAAGACTGTGCCAAGAGAGTAACAAATACAATTAATGTTAGACACCAAATGGTTCATTCAATTTTTCGCACCAATTATACTACACTCCCATATAAATTACATGGATGATTCATATTGTTCTGTCAAATGTTTTAAATGTCGTAAAGAAATAGGGACTTTAGTTTGGTCTTGTGTGAAAGTGGAAGTTTCGGAAAGACTTGAATATATTATTAGAACAAATTATGAAGATACAAATACCAAAAGACCCAAGAATATTTTTACTTGGCAATATATATGAAACAAGTATTGATAGGTAAATATCAAAAGAAGTTCTTGAGTGTAGCAATAGTGGTAGCAAGGAAATTTGTGGCAATAATGTGGAAATCAGATAATTTGATAAGATTGGACAGATGGCAGACAAATTCAAAATTGTATACCTTTGAAAAAGATTACTTACAGTTTAAGGAGTCAATTTGTGAATTTTTATATGATTTGGCAACCTTATATGGATTTCATTGGTAAAAGTCATTTTACATCATTCACATTTCCCGCTCCTCCCAATTGACATTTAGAAGATAAAATAATTATATTAGAATAATATGAATAGTGATCAATATATATCCAGGTGTTTTCTTTCTTCTTCTATTTTGTGGGAGGGAGGGGGGAGAAAAGACAAAATTTTGTGGATCGTTTCGTTTCAATCTTTGTATTGTAATCTGAGATGAATGATTATTTGTAGTTGATGCAAATGAAAAAAAAATTAAAAAAAAAGACTGGATTTTTCTTTCATCTTTCTCCTATTTCATGGCCTTTCTTAATTCACACCACCAACTTCTTGCCCCAACAGTCCTATTCCAGTAAACAAGTTGACTGCCCAGAATCCATTTCTTTCCCCATATTGGGTGACATTTTTAACAGTGATTTCTCTCATCCACAATTCCTTGACCTCAAAACCAACACTTAATCCTTCTTATTTCCAAAGCTTCTGTCATTGTGTCACCTCCATGAAAAGTCAGGATTTTCCAAGCTTTGCGTGTCTGAATCTCTCTAATCAGTTTGCTATGTTTTATACTGAGCAAAACTGTTTTCATCAAAGCATCAATTGAAATCATAACCTCTTTCCATATCGCTCAGTCAACAATGATCATATAGACTAAACTTTCACTGAACATTTCCCCAATAAACAATTTAAAAGGCGCTGTGGATGGGTTGAACCAGATTGCAAGCACTTCAAGAACACACCAAAAACTGAGTATGTAATAAATGTTGAGTTCAGATGAAATAATTGACCACATTCTCAGAACCCAAGCAAACCAGCTGGCAGGAGTATTATGGACATTTTTAATGATTTCGTGGTACAAATTGAAATTCCTAGTTACAGTGCCCTCCATAATGTTTGCAACAAAAACACTATTTTCCTTTATTTGCCCCTGTGCTCCATAGTTTTAAATTTGTAATTTGCTTCTAAGCTTTGGAGACTGGAGTTGCTATTTTTCAACATAAGGACCAGAGTAGTGTCTATGAATGTCAAATAATCCATTATGAGGCTGAAAAACATGAACAAAAACAGTAAGAGACATCGTTCAAACCTTAGGATTACCAAAATTAACAGTTTGGAAAATCATTAAGAATAAAGAGCATACTGGTGACCTCAGTAATTCCAAAGGGACTGGTATTCCAAGGAAGGTCACCATTGCTGATGACGGAAGAATGATCATTATGAAGAAAAAACCCCAAACAGATCAGAAACACTTTTCAGGAGGCTGGTGTGGATATGTCAATGACTACTATCCACAGAAGACTTCATGAAGAGAAGAATGGAAACTACAGACTCCAAAGCTGATCAAAAGTTTAGAAGCAAGAGCAGCCCTCTTATACCTGCACCAATGAAGCAATGAAACATACCTGAGAACTCACAAATACTTTTGAAGTCGTATGTCCCAAGAATAGCAATAACTATTCGCCCAGAGCAACCAGGTGAGGAGACAGCTGATGGATGGATGCAGTAGGATTGCTGTATTTTGCCATACAACAGGTCTCTGAATTGCACATAAATTTGATTTCCTTGGACAAATTTTTGTTCAGGGAGCTGTTGCTGGGAGAGAGCTATGCAGTGTGGACAGGTTATGCGAGTGTCAGGTTCCATTCTTAAATATTGGTTAAGCAAAAGTATCAGAAGCACTAGCCATTAACATGTTTATCTTCATTGTGTGGGATGAATAGACTATATAAAACCACTTACTGTAAGAGCAGTGGATATAGAAAACAACTATTGCAGGTTCAGTTAAAAAGTACATTCTGCACTGTCAAACATTGTGAACTTAATTGGCATGTTACGAGACCAGAGGACGCCAAAGCCCAGCAGCAATAGATATTCACCAAGACAAATGGTTACTTAAACAAAAGTTGCTTTTAATTATCTTTAAACATGAGAACAGAGTCACACTTTAACTTATCACTATTAACCTAACTTAACCCTCTTCTAATTTTAAGTGCACATGTATGAAATGTGTGTAAGTTTAGAAAAGTTCTTTGATTCACAGTCCAATCTCACTTCTCATTCCTCCACATTTACTGGTTGCAAGCAATTCTTAAACTGTGCACAGAATTTAACATTTATAAAGTTCACCAGGCTTTGTGCTTGAAAGGTAAATGCTTACCACTTAGGAAGGTTCTTGTCAGTTTTCAGAGAGAGAGTTGTTGTTCCTAGACACAAACTGATCCCTTTTAATCAGTTGTGTCAGTGTCTTGCCGAAGAAACTTGCCCCATCATGATTTTCCAGATGATAACCTCTTTCTTTCAGGTCACCACAGAGTTCCTTTCTGTTTCCCTAATTTTAAGAGAAACATTAGAAAGCCAGTCCTCTCCTCCTGTATGAGCCATGTGCTTTGATCAGGCTGAACTAAGAACTCACAATCAATCTTCAAAATGGGGTTTTCCACAAGTTTGCCAGGTTGTCCTGTCCCAGTCCCCTCCCCCCAGTCCCCTCCCCCCAGTCCCCTCCCCCCAGTCCCCTCCCCCCAGTCCCCTCCCCCCAGTCCCCTCCCCCCAGTCCCCTCCCCCCAGTCCCCTCCCCCCAGTCCCCTCCCCCCAGTCCCCTCCCCCCAGTCCCCTCCCCCCAGTCCCCTCCCCCCAGTCCCCTCCCCCCAGTCCCCTCCCCCCAGTCCCCTCCCCCCAGTCCCCTCCCCCCAGTCCCCTCCCCCCAGTCCCCTCCCCCCAGTCCCCTCCCCCCAGTCCCCTCCCCCCAGTCCCCTCCCCCCAGTCCCCTCCCCCCAGTCCCCTCCCCCCAGTCCCCTCCCCCCAGTCCCCTCCCCCCAGTCCCCTCCCCCCAGTCCCCTCCCCCCAGTCCCCTCCCCCCAGTCCCCTCCCCCCAGTCCCCTCCCCCCAGTCCCCTCCCCCCAGTCCCCTCCCCCCAGTCCCCTCCCCCCAGTCCCCTCCCCCCAGTCCCCTCCCCCCAGTCCCCTCCCCCCAGTCCCCTCCCCCCAGTCCCCTCCCCCCAGTCCCCTCCCCTCCTCCCCTCCCTCCTCCCCTCCCTCCCTCCTCCCCTCCCTCCCTCCTCCCCTCCCTCCCTCCTCCCCTCTCTCCTCCCCTCTCTCCGGAAAAAGCTGTTCAACTCTCTTTGCTTGCAAAAACCACATGACCCTCCTATAACAGCAAGCTGCACTCCCAGACAGTCTGTGACTCCGAACTACTCCTCTGATCTCGTTCATCTGTTGCTTTTCGAAACAGCAATCTATTAGTGAAGTCTCTTGGGCACTCTCCAAAGTTTTTGCAAAGGCTCCCAGGAATCACTCTGTCTGGCTATAGCAGAGCTCCAGTATTTTAAATGAAATCTGTTTTGAAATGTTTATATGTGACCTACACTAAAAAAAAAATGCCACAATTTATCTCCCAAAAACATATCTATATACAATACAAACACAACATAATCTGACCCAGGCAAAGTCTGCCGGGATAGGAAAACAGTTTCAAGAGATCTGAAATAGAGATTAGCTTCATGCTGGCTGTTCAAGGACATTTGGATGAGAATGATTGGCACATAAATATTAATCACTTTATTAGCTTGAAGATTGGGAGGTAACAGGTGGAAAGAGATGAGCTGAACGGGAATTATTAGTAAGTTTGGTGATGCTGCTGTGTAACTGAAATGAAAAACCTTCTTCTTTCCTTGTTTATGTCCAGTATGTTGAGAATATCAGATTTAAAAGGTTTCTGTCGTCATCTGTTCTTGGGCTGTAAAGATGTCATATCACTGTTAAATGAGAGTCATTGATTTGTCTGTATTGTGCATAAAAATTACATTGTTTTCTGACAACCAGAGGTGCTGCATTGAATGTTTGTATCACTGGAATAAAAATGAGCTATTTCTGTACATAACTGACAATTGATCTGCAGGATTGAATGATCATGGCAACAGGTCTGCAATGCCCAGTAGAGGCTCAGGCTGCCATGTATTTGATCTGCCTTTAAAGATTTTTTCTTAGACTGTCTCTAGGGATCAAAGATAACTTGCTTCCATTTGCTCTTTCTAAGGCCACAGATAGAGCAGAAGGGGCATGGTCTAATTCAGTGCTTCTCAACTTTTTCTTTCCATTCACATCCCACTTTAAGTAATCCCTACGCCATCGGTGCTCTGTGATTTGCAAGGGATTGCTTAAGGTGGGATGTGGGTGGGAAGGGAAGGTTGAGAATCACTGGCCTAGACCCAGTTGTTACTGAAATATTTTGCTGGAGAAAAATCATCATTGCTCCATTTCCTTTGGAGTTCTGAAACCGTGCACATGACGAGTCAATGAGGTACGATTAAAACAGTGGTTTTCAAACTTTTTCTTTCCAGTCACACATCACCTGAAGCAATCCCTCACTAATCATAGAACACCTATGGCGTCAGGAATACTTGGTGGTATGTGAGTGGAAAGAAAAAGGTTGAGAACCACTGATTTAATTAAACTCAAACTCTGCTGCTTGCAGATAATACATATTTCTCTCCCTGCCCTATTTAGAAGCCTCTTAAATGCTATGATCATATCTGCTTCTACCCTTTCCCTGGCAGCCCCTTAATACCTTCTATTTTCTGAGTAGAAAGTTTTACCCTGCACATCTTTTAAATCTTTCTCACCCCCACTTCAAAATTATGCCTACTACCTGAGAATAAACATTTCTCACCATCTACTCTATTCCTCTGATCATTTTATTAACTTCTATCATGTTTCCCTCCAGCTCCCTGTGCTCCAGAGAAAACAACAAAAGTTTGTCCAAACTCTCCCCATGCAGTCTCATTTAGGCAGCTTCCTGATACATTATTTCTATACTCTTCCCAAAGCCTCCATATTGTTATTGTAATAGGGAATTGTTATGAGTGAGGGAACAGGTTTCGTAGGTCTCAAAGCCAAGGAATCTGTAAGCAGTTTTTGGTAGGGAAGTGTTTCATTTACAGAAGGCAAATGTGGGAAATGGTAACAGATGCAGCACATGCACATGTATAGCAGCTGTGGGAAAGTAATAGCAGACAATTAATAACAAACTTGGGGGAAATAGCATGTTAACAAAATAGACACACAGACACAGCCACACACAATGAACTGTCAAGGAAAAATCATTATGATATCATACCACCCCTTGACTCAGTGCAGGAACAGCTCTATATTACAAGAGACACTAATTAAACATTCCCAACCCTTTTAACAGGCACATCTTACCAACATTTTCTCAAGCACCCTCCCACATTTCTAGGCCTGGAGTGAAGCAGGGTGGACCCAAGTTGGCAAAGAGCGAGAACAAAGAGCACATGGCATCTTTATAGTGCTGGAGGGTCCAGTCCAAGTGTCAGGAGGGTTAATCCAATTACAACAGCCAATGGCACAAGGCTGGAGAGTTCAGAGCAGGTAATTTACAAGCAGCCAGTGGCAAGGTGTGCACTAATAGGTGGGGTGGAAACAAACCTTGAGTGGCAGCTGGTGTGTCCTTCGACAAGGAAGGGGGCAGTGCTGTCACGTGACAGCCACCTTCCCAGTACAACAATGCACAGCCTTTTCCAGAATTTAATCTAACCAATATTTTATATATCTGCAACATCATGTCCTTTCTCTCATTCTCGATTACAGTAATTACATTGAATTATTTAAAGGAGGTGCTGAGCACATCCCTGAATATTTTTCTCAGTCCACCTGATAAATTTCTACCCATGATGAAACTCAGGAATGTTGTGCCAGGCATGTGAACAACATGGCCTGCTCAACGGATCAACAGACTGTAATTACGATCTCAATGCTGGGAAGGTGGCTTAGAAAATGTTGCTGGTATTGGTCCACTTATCCAAGCATGGTCAAAGGTAGTTTCATTGTCTCTGCATCCATTCTTGTTTTTGGCATTGTCTTGAACTTCAGGGAGATTATTGTTTGGGTGCATGACTAGGATAGAATAACAGATTCCTTTGTGAGCCACATCTCCTTGTTCTATTGTTGATGTTGTTTCGTGCAATGAGGAAGCAGGTTGAGAGAGAAAGAAATGTTCTCACGTTTCATTACCAAGGATGAAGTCACATGGTCAAGCAAAACCCTCCTCACTATTGAGTACACCTGCAGGGAACACTGCTGCCAGAGAGCAGCAGCAACCATCAAGTATCCACACCATCCAGCACTCTCACTGCTGCCATCAGGAATGAGGTATAGGTACCACAAGACGCGCACCACCAGGTTCAGGAACAACTGCTACCCCTCCACCATCAGACTCCTCAACAATAAACTCAATCAGGGACTCATTTATCGGCTCTTACTTGTGCACTTTATTGATTTTATTTTTGTTCTCTCTGTATTGGACAGTCATTTGTTTACATTCGTTATCTGTTACAATTTTTTGTTTATTTATATCAGTGGTTTTCAAACTGCCACCCCTAAACTCACATTCCACCATAAGTAATCCCTATGCCATAAGTGCTCTGTGATTACTTAGGGATTGCTTAAGGTGATATGAGAGTGGGAAGGGAAGGTTGAGAACCATTGCTCTAGATCCAATTGATACTGAAATATTTTGCTTGAGACAAATCATAATTGGTCCATTTCCTTCGGAGCAATGAAACCATGCACATAACGAGTCAATTAGGTACGATTAAAACAGTGGTTTTCAAACTTTTTTTTTCCACCCACATACCCCCTTAAGCAATCCCTTACTAATCCCAGAGCACTTATAGCATAAGGATTGCTTAAAGTGGAAAGAGAGTTCGGGGTGGGGGGGGGGGGGGGGGAGAGGCAGTCTTTAAAGGCAGTGGTTTGAAAACCACTGCTTTGCATGTTTACATTATGTACAGTTTTTTTGGAACTACTAATTAGTGATAATTCTGCCATGCCTGCAGGAAAAATATAATCTCAGGGTTGTATGTGATGTCATGTATGTACTCTGGCAATAAATCTGAAATCTGATTGTTGACGCAGGCTCAAAGGGCTGAATGGCCTGTTCCTGCCCTAATTTTCTGAGAATCAATATTAAAAAAACAAAGGCATGTTGTCACAATCGAATAGAAATTTTGCCAGTCCCACATTTGCTGTTCCCAGCTCATTGCATGCCTGCACAAAACCATGCAGATGCAGACGAGAAAGTGATGGATCAAGAACAATGAGAACAATTGTACTTGTATCCTTTAATACAGTGATTCAAAATTTGATTTTGTGGCTTCATTTGTTATTTGCTTTTTTCTGTATAACATTTTACGGAAACATTTCAAAGGGATCGTTAATCACATCTATGAATTCAGACCATGACTAATTGGCAGAATTTTTCTGGATTGGGTTCAACGGGGCCAGACTTCATTAGAAAGACATTGAGCTAAAGCTTGAGGAGAGTCGATGTCCTTGACAAAGCAAAACTCCTAAAAGAACTTCAGTACAATATGTTTTGTAGATCCGAATTGTACTGGAGCAGTTAACTATGGGTTTTCTGAAGCATATCATCATTGGAAGTGTTATTCAGTGAAGCAGACTCAATCTAAATATTTATTTTTCATCAGTAATCTTTGTTTCATAGTTCAGAAAAAAAATAGGTTTTCACAGTTGAATCAAGAGGGTTCGGCTTCATTTACATCTCTTCTCATATCAAAGCATGCCGTGACAGTGTGGTCGGAACCACCACCTAGGTTCAAGCTAAATAATGAGAGTTAACATATAACACAATTTTAAATTTCAACATACAATATAACAGGCTCTTTCAGCTTGCAAGCCCACGTCATCTAAATACCACAAATGACCCACAAGCCCTGTACATTTTGAAGAGTGGGAAGAAACCCATGTAGACACAGAGAGAACCTACCAACTCCTGAGCCTGACAGATTCAAATCAGGTCTCTGGCATCATAATAGTGTAACACTAACTGCTACGTCAACCATGTTGCCCAAATGCCAGGCAGAAAATGTCTAGTCTTCTCCACTTGGTGTCACACTGCCAAGTTACTCTAACTCAAGTTACAATATCAACATGATGGTCATAAAAGGGGAGAAAATACAATTAAAAAGATCTAATTACCTGACACTATATTAATTCAGCCTGGCTCAAATGAAATACATGATTCGAATAGTCTTTAACAGTCTAGATTTTGCAGTATATTCACTGATATGGACTGCTTTTTTTTTAAACTTTATTTAAAATTTTATGACATGAATAAAATAAAAATTACATTTAAAGAAATAATAAAAAATAAGATAATAAAAATTAGAATACTACATCATTAAACTACACAAATTAACCCCCCAATAATTATAACACAACATTAATCATCTAATTTAAAATTAGTCCAACCCTCCCCCCAAAATAAAGAGTGAATGTTGTAAATAAAATAGAAAAAAACCCACTTACAAAGAAAAGGATAAAACTTACCAAAAATATTACTAACAACAAAAAAAATATCAATACTAAAATTATACTCTTAAACATATATTTAAATCAAACATAATACATGTATTTAACAAACGAAATCCACTTTAAAACTAAGTTCAAATATTAAAATCATATATCAACCACATATCTGTTATACAAAAAAATCATAATTAATAATACATAAATACAGAATTTCCATTAATACCGTTTCCTTTATAATTTATCGAGAGAACAAAAACATCCCTAAGAAAAACATTCAGATAAACTTTTTATTCCCTTCCCCTCCCCTTATATAAAAAATGAAAAAAAAGTTCAAACTCATAAAATTCTCCATATTCTTCATTTATAACATCTTCAAAATTCTCTATCGAAATTACCTTAATTTTATTAAACTCTTCTCCCTCAATGTATTTGTACTTAATTTTCTTCTTTTACTTCTTATCACCTTTCCCCTCATCTTCCTCTTCATCTAATTCAACATCCTCAATTTTTGACTTATTATCTTCTGTGACATCATCCTCTTAAAAAAGAAAGAAAAAAGAGAAAACCTCCCCCCCCAAAAAAGAGGAAAAAAAGGAGAGAAAAAAAACCTCCTAATTCCCTCTCAATTACAATCAGAAAACAAAAAGAGTTAAAAAAAAATTACTTATTAAAAAAAAAGAATTAAAAAAAAACCTTCACTTCTTAACCCAAAAATTAAAAAGAAAAAAAAAACAGGTCGGAGGTCACAACTACCTCCTCCTGTTTAAACCGCCCAAAGCGGTAACTCCCCCAAAATATTGGGTGTGAGATAACTCACAGGTAGCTGATGACTTCTGGAAACTAATGCCCACCCAGTTCCCTCTCCCAACTCCCATTTCATTAAACTATCATCATTATTTAAACTATTTAAACTCTTCTCAAAAAAAAAGATAAAAGATTTATTTTTTAAAATCAACGTTACCACTTCGGTTACCATTGCTTCCATTTCTTTTAAAAATCTGGATCTCACCTTACATCTCTACTCTCTTTGGAGACCTTGAAGGACTACATCGTTCCTGAAACTGCATGATTGGTAGAGACTGAGCAAACTCCATAACCTCTTTAGGATTGTCAAAGAACTTTGGCTAATTTCCATCCTAAAAAATCTTCAGTACCGCAGAATACCTGAATGTTGCCTTATGTCTTTTTTTCCACAACCGTTCTTTCACAGAATTAAATTCGCGTCGTTGGAACATAATTTCTTGACTCAAATCTTGATAGAAGAAAACAGGGTTATTCTGAACCATCAAAGGAGATCTATTTTGCTGAGCATTTCTAATAGCCGTACGTAAAATTGTCTCTCTGTCACAATAGTTTAAACAACGGATCAAAACAGATCTTGGATTCTGTCCTGAAAAAGATTTTCTTCTTAAAACTCTATAAACACATTCCAGTATTAAACCTTCAGGAATTTATCCTGTCCTAACACTCGTGGAATCCATTCAGTAAAAAAATTTCTTGGATCTGGTCCTTCTATGCCTTCTGGCAAACCAACAATTTTCACGTTGTTCCGTCTAGATTGATTCTCCAAATAATCAACCTTTTTTGCTAAATTTTTATCTTGGATCTGCAATGTTTCAATTATTCTATTTTCATCTTGCAGTTGATCCTGAGCATCGACTAAACCTTGATCACACATTTCAAATCTTTCAATGGTTTCAAGCTTAAAAGCTCCATTAATGACTTCCGCCATCGCATTCTTGGAATAAACAGGTTCACAAAATTAGCTAAGTGACTCGATACAGAATATATCTTATCTTCAAGATCCTTAACAGACATTTCTTGGAAATAAACAGGTTCACAAAATTAGCTAAGTGACTCGATACAGAATATATCTTATCTTCAAGATCCTTAACAGACATTTCAACAGAAGTAGATTCAGGCATAATGGGGTCTTGCTGTTCCTTAGAGACCACGGGATCTTCTGTCCCTTCCATTAATTTAGTATCTTTTCTAGCAGTTTGACTTTGTATAAAAATCCCTCTCAAAGTCCCCCCAGCAATGCCAGGAGACTGAAGATCAGAGTTATCTTTAATCATCTTCACTGAATCGATGTCTGGAAAAACCGTTGTAATTGAAGATGCATTTTGCAGTGCCACCACTGTAGCAGTCGAATGACAGCTCTTTAACTCTCCAGCTGGTGGCGCCCCAGCTGATTCAACTGTCAAAGTCTGAGTAACAGCACTCACAGTGGCTGTTGTGTGAAATACTGGCACCCCTCCAGCTCTTTGGTCTGAAAGCTGTTGAATGCGACCTTCAAAGAGCCTCACCGGCTTAAAACGGAGTATCAATGCCGAACTCTGTACGTCTTCCTCTGCATCCATTCTACGTTGAGTCCTGGCTTCTTGTAAACAAGTAGGCTCAGACAATTTTGGAAAATGTATTTTTTTAACAGTCTGTTGATGTTTTCTTTTACCTTTTTTTTGCATATAAACCATTAGGCACTAATCCAACACCTCTTATTATTTATAAACTTTTAAAAGAACTTTAACGGGCACTTAAAGACAAAACAATAAATTAGAGTCAGGAGAGGTCAAAAAAGCAAGTCTGTTCCCTACGCCATCTTGCCACGCCCCCACTGATATGGACTTCTATATTGAGAGCAAGTTTACATTGGGGAGGTGTATTTGGCAACATTTTTCGGCTGCAGCAGGACACCATTAGCACGACATTGAAAAGTAATGATTTGAAATACAAAGGTTCAAGTGAAATAACTCGGGTTAAATTTGAAGAAATTTCTTTAGGCATTGCTGTGATTTTTTTCCCCCCAACCTGGCTGTGATTTTTTTACCCCCAGTCTGGCCAGTGTGTTGAAGATCATTTAATGATTTTCATAAACATAAACGTTCAGCAATTTAGATCATTTCTAAATTCTTGAAAAGCTAGCTTTATTTTCAACACCTGCTCCATGCAGGGTTGCATCCATAAATAAAAATGCATTGAGTTATGAGAGGCATTGTTTGGGTCGATAGAGTTTTTTCCAGGATAGAAATGTTAAATACAAGTGGGCACTGTCACATTTGTGGTCCGAAATGTGAAGTTAATAAAACATTAAACACAAATTTTATCAGGTAAACTTCTCAGTGGCTTTTTATTTTCCTGTTTCCCTTTGTTCTCCTGCTTGTGTTCTTATCTCTCTCTCATACCACGTGACTTCCGGTAAATCTCATACATATTCATTATCATGACATCCCTCCTTTAATCAGAAATAAACTTTACCTTCACTTACCAATATCCCTCGGAAACATACAAACATCGTAACTAATGGTAATACTATAACTCAACTACATAAAGTTTACTTCCTACAGCACTCATACATGCACTTTATGATATAAGATTAAAATACTGTCCCAAAGTTCTTATTAAAATTATGGCAAAAAGTCTTCGTATCGTTTTGGCGCTTTCCGGTTTCGTTTCGGCCTGCCTGCGATATTGTCGTCGCTTCTCGGTTGTTCACTCTCGGCGTCGGAAAGACTGCTCGCCATGGCTTCGGGTGTTTCTGGCGCTCTAGTCACTTCATCAGGAGTGCTGGTAACTGCCTCTGGAACATCATCAGGTATCTCAGTTTCAGCATCTCATATTGGCCTTTCAACCTCTTCGCTCGATGTATCTCTGGACTGGTACCTTTTTACACCTGATACATTTCTATTATACAGGACTCCAGTCGGAGACTTGACTGTCACCATACTGCCACTTCTGGATACGACAGTATAGGGTTGATGGTAATAAGGTGTGTCTAGCTTACCACCAGTTTCATGCCTCACTAGAACATTATCTCCTGGCATGATGTCTGAGTACTTGGCTCCACGTTTCGAATCTGTGTACAGCTTTGCTGCACCTTTCTTTTCAGCATCGTAGTCCCTCATCTCCTGGACGTCTCGGATTTCCTTTATTTCTGGCATTTTTGTGTGGATTTTTCTCCCAAAAAATGCTTCTGCAGGACTTTTTCCAGTGGTTGCATGAGGCGTTGCTCGATAGACAGCCACATAAGATAGCAATGCTTCTCGCCAATTTTGTCCTTCTGCGTGTGCAATCCTCAATCGTTTTTCAATGGACTAATTTTGTCTCTCTACTTCTCCATTGGCTTGCGGCCATTTCGGAGTTACTTTATGATGGTGGATACCTGTGGTCCTCATGTATTCCGCAAATGTCTCTGAAATGAATTGTGGACCATTGTCAGAGTATAATGTAACAGGTAATCCATATCTTGCGAATATCTCTGCTAACGCTTGTATTGTTTTTTCAGTGGTTGTGGACTTCAACACCACATACTCATAGTATCTGCTGTAGTAATCTATCACTACCATAATTGATTCACCCGTTGGTAAAGGTCCAAGAAAATCAACAGCGACGTCGATCCATGGTCCTGTCGGAAGTTGCGTACTCCGGATCGGTTCTGCCGGATTACTCCTACTTGTGATTTGACATCTGTGACAAGTTTTAACAAATTTCTCTGCGTCTTTATCACAACCTGGCCACCATACCTTGGTCCTGAGGTTTTGCTTGGTACCAACAATACCTAGGTGTCCTTCATGCGCTAAGGATACGATCTTCGGTCTCAATCTTTGCGGTATCACCAATCTGCAACCTCTTAATACACACTGTCCGATGCAACAAAGTTCGTCTCTAATGGGAATGTAAGCCTTGTGAGTACACTTGTCCCATTGTCCACTCTGTATGCATTCTCTTACTTCCATGAGTTCTGGATCACGTTTGGATTCTCTCTCGACTTCCTTCGTAGTCACAGCTTTCGGTGTCGCCTGAATAGCTATGAAGCGTACAAAGCTCTCTGTTTCTGTTCCCAATTCTGACTTGGATTGTGGAACACCATCCTTCACCAATCTGGACAGCGGATCAGCAATGTTTGCTTTCCCTGCAATGTGGATTACTTTATATTTGTAGGGTTGTAGTCTGAGTACCCATCTTTCTATTCTGGCACATGGTTTGGATCTAGGTGCATAGATCACCTCTAATGGCTTATGATCTGTGATGAGTTCAAATTTAATGCCATATAAATATGCATGGAACCTCTCACAGGCCCATACAAGTCCGAGTGCTTCTTTCTCTGTCTGAGAGTATCTTCTTTCCACATCAGATAACGATCTGCTGGCATAGGCAATGATTCTTGGTCCTCCATCATGCATCTGGACCAACACGGCTCCTAAACCAACTGGGCTGGCATCTGCTATGACTTTGGTTGATGCCGCCGGATCGTAATATCCAAGAGTTTTTGCATCTGTCAGGCTTTGCTTCAGCGCTGTGAACGCTTTCTTCTGCTCAGATCCAAAATGAAATGGTACACCTTTCCTGGTTAGTTTCCTTAGTGGTTCTGCCACTGTAGCGAAATTAGGAATGAACTTTGCACAAAAATTGACCAATCCCAGGAAACTCCTCACCTCTGTTGCGTTCTGAGGTGCACATGCCTCTGCAATAGCTTTCACCTTGGCCTCTGCAGGGTTTAGTCCTTCCCGTGTAAGTCTGTGTCCCATGAAGTCCATTTCTGACACACCAAACTGGCACTTGTTTCCATGCACGGTAAGGCCTGCCTCCTGTAGTCTAGATAGTACACGCCTCAACCGTTTGTCATGCTCTTCCTTCGTTGGTGCATGGACTATGATGTCGTCAGAAATGTTGGCAACTCCAGGAATGCCTTGAATCACTCGATGGATTTCATACTGATAGATCTCCGAAGCTGCATTAATTCCAAATGATAGTCTCTTGTAACGATACAATCCACAGTGAGTCACAAATGTTGTTACATCTCGGGAACCTGGATCCAGCTCTAATTGATGATAGCCCCATTTCAGATCAATTTTTGAGAATACCTTGCTGGTAGTTAGTTCTTGAAGTATTTTGAACAGACTCGCCAAGGCAAATAGCGCCTTTGGAAGACTACACAAAAGAGTCTGGAAAAACAACCAACTGAAAAACCTCACAAAGATAAGCGTATACAGAGCCGTTGTCATACCCACACTCCTGTTCGGCTCCGAATCATGGGTCCTCTACCGGCATCACCTACGGCTCCTAGAACGCTTCCACCAGCGTTGTCTCCGCTCCATCCTCAACATCCATTGGAGCGCTTTCATCCCTAACGTCGAAGTACTCGAGATGGCAGAGGTCGACAGCATCGAGTCCACGCTGCTGAAGATCCAGCTGCGCTGGGTGGGTCACTTCTCCAGAATGGAGGACCATCGCCTTCCCAAGATCGTGTTATATGGCGAGCTCTCCACTGGCCACCGTGACAGAGGTGCACCAAAGAAGAGGTACAAGGACTGCCTAAAGAAATCTCTTGGTGCCTGCCACATTGACCACCGCCAGTGGGCTGATATCGCCTCAAACCGTGCATCTTGGCGCCTCACAGTTTGGCGGGCAGCAACCTCCTTTGAAGAAGACCACAGAGCCCACCTCACTGACAAAAGGCAATGGAGGAAAAACCCAACACCCAACCCCAACCAACCAATTTTCCCCTGCAGCCGCTGCAACCGTGTCTGCCTGTCCCGCATCGGACTTGTCAGCCACAAACGAGCCTGCAGCTGACGTGGACTTTTACCCCCTCCATAAATCTTCGTCCGCGAAGCCAAGCCAAAGATTTCCTCCACTGTTGGTATAGGGTGTCATTCTCTAATTATAGCTTCATTGGCCATTCTCATGTCAACACATAGTCTTATGTCACCCTTTGGTTTGGGTACAATCACTACGGAACTGACCCATTGTGTCGAATGTTCCACCGGTTCAATAATGTCTTGTTCGATCAATTCTTTAATTTTGGCTTCGACTTTCCCACGAAGTCCAAACGGAGTTCGGCGCATTGGTTGTGCCTTGGGTTTGACCGTTTCATCTACTGCTAGCTTCAATTGTCGACCTTTCAGCTTTCCTACTCCTTGGAAGACTGCGGGGAATTCTTGCTTCATATCCTCGTATGACTGAATTGAATTGACACAAGTATTGCCAGGTCTTGCGCTGTGCTCAGCAATGGTTCTCCCCTCTCTTCTATGACCATAAACTCTGCTTCGGTGTACTTATCTCCAGCTTCAACAGTTGCAGTAAAACATCCAATGGTCTGCAATGGCTTTGTTGCTGAGTATGGATACAGTTTCTTGGAACACTTCTTTGAGGTACAGATGATCTTTTTCCTTTTCAACTTCTCCCATAAATGTCGATCAATCACATTACTGTCACTGCCTGAGTCTACAATGACCTGCACTGTCACTCCACCAATGATCACTGGGACCTTCTCATGATGTACTTCATTCAGCGTAAGTTGGTAACAACTCTGTTCCTCCTGGGTATCATCATCGTCACCGTCTATCTGGCGAATGGTATCTTTCTTTCCAGGATATTTTCCTTTCCCCCAGACTTTGCCTTCGGAAGTTGTACTCTTCCTCTTCTGGTCTGCATTGGACTTGCTTTTGCACTTCTTTGCAAAGTGGTCCTTACCTCCACACTTTCTGCAAACTTTGCCTTTGGCCGGGCAATATGGGTCTTTTCCAAAGTGACCTCGGTTTCCACATAGATAACACTCCACGTCCTGTGTCAACGTATATCTTGGCTGGTTATGGCGATGTGAGAGCCTCTTAATTTGCTGGCTTGAGTTGTCTTTCAGGGTCATGCTATAAAATTGCCCTTCAACAGCCTCTAATGCAGCAGCAATGGTTAAAGCATCGGTGAGTTCCAACTCACTCTCTCTTTCCAGTAGACGTCTTCTGAGTTTATCTGATCTGCAGTGCTGTACGACTTGATCCAATAATTGGTTGTCCAAATCAGCTGCCATGTAATTGCATCCAACCGCTAGCTGGCGTAGTCTCGTCACGTACTGAGCAATTGTCTGGCCATCTTCTTGTCTCGTTCTCCGAAACAAATGGCGTTGAAATGTAGCATTCGGTGTCACTACATAGTGTGCATTTAATGCATCTACCGCTTTCCGGTACTCATCCTTTCTTCTAGTATTCAAAAGTGTCTTAAATGTTTCCCGAACTGCAGGTCCTGCGGTGAAAAGAAGTAACGCCCTTCTCTGCGCTTTTTGTTCAACTGTACCGGTATCTAGAAATAGGCCACAACTGTCGGCGTAGGATTCAAATTTTTCCAGCCATGCCTTCCACTTCACACTTACAGTGCTTGCATTACCCGTTGGGTCAAAATGAGCAATTCCACTATGTGTTAGAAAGTTACCGTCTGCCCCAGCCATGAGGAAATATTCCAGCCCCAAAAGTACTGAGTCAAAGAGAAAATTCTTATCACCTTGAAGTTGTCTGTAATCCTCTGTAATCTTGTTTAGTCTTTAATTTTCTTCAAGCTTCTTTCATCCTCGTCGCCAATGTCACATTTGTGGCCCGAAATGTGAAGTTAATAAAACATTAAACATAAATTTTATCAGGTAAACTTCTCAGTGGCTTTTTATTTTCCCGTTTCCCTTTGTTCTCCTGCTTGTGTTCTTATCTCTCTCTCATACCACGTGACTTCCGGTACATCTCATACATATTCATTATCATGACAGGCATATATTTAAGGTGAAAAGAGGGAAGTTTAAAGATTTGCGAGGCAATATTTTTTACACTGAGAGTGGTAGATGCTTGAAACATGCTGCCACAGGAGGTGGTGGAAGCAATGATGATGATGACAGCGCGGACATTGGCGACTTCAGGGGTTTCTACGAGGCTCTAAAGGCTGTGTACGGCCCCTCACCCCAAGTCCAAAGCCCGCTGCGCAGCTCAGACGGCAAAGTCCTCCTCAGCGACAAGATCTCCATCCTCAACCGATGGTCAGAACACTTCCAATCTCTTTTCAGTACCAACTGCTCAGTCCAAGATTCCGCCCTGCTCCAGCTCCCTCAACAGCCCCTAAGGCTAGAGCTGGATGAGGTTCCCACCCTGGATGAGACATATAAGGCAATCGAACAACTGAAAAGTGGCAAAGCAGCAGGTATGGATGGAATCCCCCCAGAAGTCTGGAAGGCTGGCGGCAAAACTCTGCATGCCAAACTGCATGAGTTTTTCAAGCTTTGTTGGGACCAAGGTAAACTGCCTCAGGATCTTCGTGATGCCACCATCATCACCCTGTACAAAAACAAAGGCGAGAAATCAGACTGCTCAAACTACAGGGGAATCACGTTGCTCTCCATTGCAGGCAAAATCTTCGCTAGGATTCTACTAAATAGAATAATACCTAGTGTCGCTGAGAATATTCTCCCAGAATCACAGTGCAGCTTTCGCGCAAACAGAGGAACCACTGACATGGTCTTTGCCCTCAGACAGCTCCAAGAAAAGTGCAGAGAACAAAACAAAGGACTCTACATCACCTTTGTTGACCTCACCAAAGCCTTCGACACCGTGAGCAGGAAAGGGCTTTGGCAAATACTAGAGCGCTTCGGATGTCCCCCAAAGTTCCTCAACATGATTATCCAACTGCACGAAAACCAACAAGGTCGGGTCAGATACAGCAATGAGCTCTCTGAACCCTTCTACATTAACAATGGCGTGAAGCAAGGCTGTGTTCTCGCACCAACCCTCTTTTCAATCTTCTTCAGCATGATGCTGAACCAAGCCATGAAAGACCCCAACAATGAAGACGCTGTTTACATCCGGTACCGCACGGATGGCAGTCTCTTCAATCTGAGGCGCCTGCAAGCTCACACCAAGACACAAGAGAAACTTGTCCGTGAACTACTCTTTGCAGATGATGCCGCTTTAGTTGCCCATTCAGAGCCAGCTCTTCAGCGCTTGACGTCCTGCTTTGCGGAAACTGCCAAAATGTTTGGCCTGGAAGTCAGCCTGAAGAAAACTGAGGTCCTCCATCAGCCAGCTCCCCACCATGACTACCAGCCCCCCCACATCTCCATCGGGCACACAAAACTCAAAACGGTCAACCAGTTTACCTATCTCGGCTGCACCATTTCATCAGATGCAAGGATCGACAATGAGATAGACAACAGACTCGCCAAGGCAAATAGCGCCTTTGGAAGACTACACAAAAGAGTCTGGAAAAACAACCAACTGAAAAACCTCACAAAGATAAGCGTATACAGAGCCGTTGTCATACCCACACTCCTGTTCGGCTCCGAATCATGGGTCCTCTACCGGCACCACCTACGGCTCCTAGAACGCTTCCACCAGCGTTGTCTCCGCTCCATCCTCAACATCCATTGGAGCGCTCACACCCCTAATGTCGAGGTACTCGAGATGGCAGAGGTCGACAGCATCGAGTCCACGCTGCTGAAGATCCAGCTGCGCTGGATGGGTCACGTCTCCAGAATGGAGGACCATCGCCTTCCCAAGATCGTATTATATGGCGAGCTCTCCACTGGCCACCGTGACAGAGGTGCACCAAAGAAAAGGTACAAGGACTGCCTAAAGAAATCTCTTGGTGCCTGCCACATTGACCACCGCCAGTGGGCTGATAACGCCTCAAACCGTGCATCTTGGCGCCTCACAGTTTGGCGGGCAGCAGCCTCCTTTGAAGAAGACCGCAGAGCCCACCTCACTGACAAAAGGCAAAGGAGGAAAACCCCAACACCCAACCCCAACCAACCAATTTTCCCTTGCAACCGCTGCAACCGTGTCTGCCTGTCCCGCATCGGACTTGTCAGCCACAAACGAGCCTGCAGCTGACGTGGACTTTTTACCCCCTCCATAAATCTTCGTCCGCGAAGCCAAGCCAAAGATGTGTACATGAGAAGTCTCTCAGATCTTAGGATGAGTTGAAACATGATTGTCAATGTGGAAAGCAAGATAAATTACTCAATACAGAGAAGTGCATCGTTCCTTTACAGATGCCATCACAAACTTCAGTAAAGTATTCCATTTTCAGACATCACTTGGTCCTGGAAAACAGATCGCCAGTAACTCTGATATGTATTTCAAGTATTTCATGCCTTATGAACATCCAGGTATATTTGGCATGCATCAGGTGGAGCAAAATATGCTGTCATTGAAGCAGAATAAGGTAGGAAGTAGTTTGCTTTGTTAAATAACAAAATAGGCTGCTGCTATTATTGTGGTAGAAAGTGGAACCTCAGTTCCAGCTTATTCACAAACACTATACAATAACCAGAAAAGTAACAAAGAAAAAGTGAAGTTCCTGTACAACAAAGTGTCTGTAACCAAGGACTACATTTCAAAAAGAAAGATAGGTTATATTCATGTACATTCCACAACCTCAGGCTATCTCAAAGAGCTATGCAGCCAACTTTTGAAGTGTAGCTATTGTTGTAGTCTAGGAAAGTAAAGTTCACTGCTATGAATCATCAAAGAGAGGAGAAATGTTCAAGGGTGACCTGAAACCTGTGTGAAGAATACTGATTAAAATACTGATAAAGTCGTGCTTGGGTTTTAAATTACAATTTGATTGATATTCATTACAGATTCTGTTTCTTATTCAGAAAGCAGCAAGCTTGCTTAATTCTGTGATCAGGTCTGTTGAATAATAAATTAATAAAGCCAGTTTTAAGGCATTATTTGACAAATGCAAAGTGGAAGCCATCAAAATCCCTGTATCATTTCTGATTTAAATGATCAATGTGTGGCTAAAAAGAAGGGATACAATGATAAAAGTAGCGTGTCCTCCATTGGCATGCAGTAATAATCAGCTTTGATTTTCTCCTTCATCTGATGAGAAGTCTGACGAGGTTAATTATAACTGTGTAGTTTTTGAAAAGTTGTAGTGATGGAAATAATATTTTCGGTGAAAAAAAATTCTATTCATTGCCTATTCTATGCTCTCCCTATTCAAAGAATGATTTTTCCAAAATAAGGGCTTAAAAAGCATTGAACACAGACAAGATTTTTGTTCATTATGCATAAAACTTAAAGCATCTAACCATCTGATTACCATTCATAAACACAAGAGACAGCAAGCAATTGTTTCTTTCAATCTTTTTATTGAATTTTATAGAACAAGTGCGCATTGCTTAGAGAACACAAGGTTACCAAAGATGAAGAATATTTGAGCATTTCCAAAAATAAAACAATAGTGATATACCCCTTCGCCATACAATGCTGTCAGAATGACAAAAAAGAAAAGAAAAAAAAACAAAGAAAAGAAATCTAACACCCTACCGAAAAAAAAACTGGGATGTTTTGATATAAAATGAAAAGTTGTACTGCTCTGCTGAATCTATAAAATATTACTAATGGAAGAAAATAACCATATACATGAATAAATATATTAAATGATCAAAACAAACAGATTTAATAAGCAAGAAAATAGTCCATAAAAGGACTCCAAATTCTATGAAAATTAGTGTTAGCGTACAATGTGGAACACCTGATCTTTCCTAGATTAAGGCAAGACATGACATGACATAACCACTGAATACTAGTGGGTGGAACCAGGATCTTTGTGTCTAAGCAGGATAGCTCTTCATGTCATAAGAGTAGTAAATAGTATGATTGTCAAATCAGGGATTTAGATCAGGAAATATATGGGATGATTTGTCTTTAGACATACAAGTCTGATGGGCAACCTTGAACTGAATAAGAGAACGTCGAGCACCTAATGAAGAAGTGTTAACTAATCACAATTTTTGTCTGAGAGAGAAAACGGTAGATCGTGCTCAAGCTCTTTTAATCTTTTCAAGGGAAACCTGACGTGATTTTGAAAGCATATCATATATGATTTTATACCCTTTTAATGCAATTCCAGTTCTCATCCACATGTCATTTTTGATTCCCTTGATTCTATTTTATCTTCCTATATTTGGCAAAACAAATGGTCTTGGCTGAATAAGCTTCATTTGCAGAGATCTAAAAAAAATGGAGGCTTGGCAATGTTGAATTTTAGATACAGTACTTTTACTAGGCAATCAATATACATTTTATCTTGCTTTGGATTCAATATTTTAATAGATTGGACCACCCAGTTTGGGTCTCTTGAGAATTGAGGTCACCTAAGAAGTTTTCCATTTTATTCTCTTGAGGAGCAGCTCTTCCTTTTTTTTAATTGAAGCTAACAGAATCATATACAGCCCTGTAGGAAAACATTCCTTGTGTATCTGGTTTCAATTCAGGAAATGTTTTGACTTACAATGTTTTTCCTTATCAAGTTTTATATCATCTAATTATGTATTTCCTCCTTCTTTATATGGTTCGAAATTTGACAGTTGGTATGATAATGATATTCAGTGTTTTCGAGGCCTGTTTGTTAACATTGTCTCAAGTCTTTGGAAAAGACAATTTACCAAAAGTTTAATTTACCAAATGCACATTTTTTTTAGATACTTGAGATCAGAATTTTTTTACAGGTTCAATTTACCAAATGTTCCCATGGCTTGTGAATCTAACATGCTGGATGCAATTTTCAAATTATAACCCTCCCAGGAGGGTTGAATAGCAAGCAATTGTCAAAGGTTTTCATTTTTATTTTCAAAAATAAAGTACTGGAGTTAGATTTTTTTTGGAACGTTCATGAGGATCACTTCACATAAAGTTGTTTGGTAAAATTAAATGTGGCGCTACAAATTAACAAAATGCTACAGATTCAAAATTAACCTGGCAAATGTTGTTCAGGATTCAAGTGGTATCCAAGGAGAGAGAAAGAAAATTAATGGTTCACGTGATAGCCTAAATCACACGAGAAACTATATTTGCTTTCTGCAATGCCTGGATCATTTTGTTTGCAGTGAGCTCTAAGGGTTCTGGGTGCAATGAGTGATTGATAAGCAGAAAAGTGTAACGAAATATAGTTTTCACATAATTACCTGTCAAAAGAAGAGTCTGAATTTCCTCAATTTTTAACATTGGATATTTACTTTATACATTTGTTTTCTCCAAAATGTCTTCTAATCAGTGCTAGCTCTTTGTTCCCATCACACACATGTCCTTTACCAGACGGAAAGCATAGAGAAAAATGCTTTCTCCATCTTCAACATAAAAGATAAAATACAGCGCTCAACCTTGGATGAGGTCAAGTGACTCAAAGTGAATACAACAGTGACTTTGTCACATTACTGGTAAAAGTAGAACATGTAATGCCTTCACTCACATTCAATGCATTCACTCACATCTCAATAAACTTAGCGGGACATAATTAAGGATGCATGAGATTTTAAAGTGCAAAGAGTCAATATTATGTTGGTCCCAGGTGATATCACAATTAGAATTTTGTATACAGGTCTATTCTCCTTTTTACAGGGAAAATATCATTGCAATTGAGGCAATCACTAGATTAATTCCTGGAAGTCAGGGATTTGAGAAGAGATGAGTTTGAACCAGTACTCTGTAGAGTTTAGAAGCAATGCCATTAAAATAGACATTTTTTTTGGGTCATGATTGATAGGGTAGATACAGGGATAATACAATCATGGCTCACAGTTCTAAAGTAAGGGGTCAGTCACGTAGAATTTAATTTCTTCATCCAGAGGATTCTGAATCTATGAAATTTTCTACTAAAGAGGGCTAAAATATTTTGTTGCTCAGTACATTTAAGGAAGGTATGAACAATTTTGGGATAATAAGAATATTGAAGGAGGTGGGATTAGTGCAGGAAAGAGATGCTCAGTTAAAATAACAACTATGATCTTTTTGAATGGAGAGACATGCGAGGGAGTGAATGGGCATCTGTCCTGCTTCTTTTTCTTACATCATGTCTTCAGCAGAGGATATCTCACAATTTGTCACAGTTAAGAAAGGGAAGATGCAGTTTTGGTTGCATTCAAGTCCTCAAGATTACTCCAAAATATTCTTCTAATGAGAAAATTCAGTAAACAATGAGCAGAACAAGTTCAAGTGACAACAGTGTGTGCCAAAAAAAAGATGTTGACCCAGAAATTGCAATACATTATTGGAGGCGTGAAATACTGTTGACATTCAACATCCAAAGGACCACTTTAGTTGTCCCTCTGTTTAAAACTTCAATGAACCTGGTAAACAAAGACTTCTGGTGCCACTGATCCATATTTTAGTCTTTTCCTGTGGAACTGTGATAGTACAGATCTATCACCAATGTACATAGACTGTGCTTACAGCGATTGGCTGAGAGCTAAGCCACACCTATTGTCTGGGCCTTAAAGGGTTGTGTCCCTAGCCAGGTCGGATCATTCCGGACTGGTCGGCCACCTGTGAAGAGCTCCGGTCTTTTGCTAATAAAAGCCTTGGTTTGGATCAACAAGTCTTTGGTTCTTTCGACGAGCTCTACAGGAACACATCATTGTTCTCCACTTGATCAGAACATCACACTGGTTAAGCTCACACACAATTTCTTCCTCAAGCTGTCACCACTAAATCATAGAACCATAGGACATTACTGCACAAACCCATTTAAAATCTTCACCATCCCTTCTGGATCCATACATAGCTGACTACTCTGATCTTCAATGAGACTCATTTTGTCCTTTCCCTTATACTCTTCATATATTTGGAGAAACCCTTAGGATTTACCTTCACATTGTTTGCCAAAGCAACCTCATGTCTTCTTTTAGACTTCTTGATTTCTTTCTTGATTTTTTTTCTTGCATTGTTGTATGCTCCTCAAGTACCTCATTTGATCTATGTTGCCTATACCTGATATACACCACTCATTTCTTCTGAACCAGATCCCCAATATCCCTCAAAAACCAAGATTCCCTGTGCCTGTTAACTTTGCCTTTAATCCCAACAGGAACATACAAACTTTGTCCTCTCAAAATGTTAATTTTGAAGGTCTTCTACTTAACTTGCACATCCTTGTCCAAAAACAACTTATCCCAATCCATGCACTCTAACACTTTTCTCATTTCCTCAAAATTGGCCTTTCTCCAATTTAGGTTCCCAACCTAAGGCCCAGACCTATCCTTCTCCATAATTAACAAAAGTAATGGCATTATGATCACTGGACCCAAAATGTTCTCCTACACATACTTCTTTCACCTGTCCTGTCTTGTTCCCTTATAAGATATCCAATATTGCCCTCTCTCTAGTGGATACCCCTATATACTGAATTTGAAAAATTTCCTGAACACATCCGACAAACTCCAAGCCATCCAGCCCCTTTACAGTACAGGAGTCCCAGTCAATTTCTGGAAAGTTAAAATCTCCAATTATCACAACTCTATGCTTTCAGAAGCAGTCTGCTTTCGCTACAGATTTGTTTCTCCAATTCTCGTTGACTATTGGGCAGTCTATAATACAACCCCATGAGTGTGGTCATAATCTCCCATTCCTCATCTCCACCCATATAACCTCAACAGATGAATCCTCTTGTCTGTCCTGTCTGAGCACAGCTGTGATGTTTTCTTTGACTCTATTGGGTCTGAACGAAAGGCCAGTCCTGCCTCTCCTGCAACCAAGTTTTATTGATGGCCACAGTATCATAATTTCATGTGCCAATCCATGCTCTAACCTTGCCTGCCTTTCCCACAATACTTCTTGCATGGAAGTATATGCATTTGAGAAAATTACCACGACGTCAAACCATTCACTTCTAATGGTGCAGGCAATTTTCACATCATCTTTTCCTTCCTCCATTCTTCTATCTGCTCTGGCACTCTGGTTCCTCTCCCCCTGAAAATCTAGTTTAAACTCCCCAGTGCAGCAGAACTAGCAAACATTCCCACATGGTTATTAATCCCCCTCCAGTTCAGAAGCAAACTGTCCTATTGGAACAGGTCGCACCTTCCCTGGAAGACAACCCATGACCAAGAAACCTGAAGCCCTCCCTCCTGCACCATTACTTCAGCCACGTGTTAAGCTGCAGTATCTTCCTATTTCCAACCCTGAGAACACAACCCTGGACATCCTGTTCTTCAATGGCACTTAACTCTCTGAACTCTCTTTGAAGGTCCTCATTAACCCTTCCTAACCATGTCATTAGTCCCCACATGGACAGCAACATCTGGATCTTCACCCTCTCTCCTGAAAATGCGTTGAACTTGATCTGCGATATCCCAAATGCTGGGTTCAAGGAGGCAACATACCATCCAGGAATCTGGATCCCTTCCACAAAACCCCTTATCTGTCCATTCCCATCTGATTTGCTAGCAATAGCAAATTCTCTGGGACTCAACAATGAAATCCTCCTCCACTTCCCTACTGCACAGTTCCCTTTTGCATTGCAAGCTTCTGAAGCCATTTCTTTCTCACATTCATATTATCCTCTTTCTCTTAGGATGGTACTCAGGGTTAATATTCATGTCCCATATCATTGTGTTGGATTTATCTTCCAAAATAAAAACTGATTCCCTTCAGTTACTGGAGACAGACCTCAGCCTTTCAGTCCCTAATCGGTGAGGGAGGTCTGGAGCAATGATTCTCAACCTTATTCTTTTCACTCACATAACCACTTTCAGTTTCCCTATGCCATTAGTGCTCTGTGATTAGTAAGGGATTGCTTAAGGTGGGATGTGAGTGGGATGAAAAAGATTGAGAACCACTGGTCTGGAGCATAAGCTGTCCTCCAAGACTTTGAATTTATTTATTCCCCTGCCCATGCTGCACAACCTAAAATATTTTTAACACCGTGGGAAAGGACTTGTGAGAGATGTGGCACTGGCATTTTTACCTCTCTGTGGATCTGGAGTACTGCAGCATTAGTATTGGGAGGGTATATTAATCTAATCGTGTGCTAAAGTTATTATCCTCCTATCTCAAGCTTATAAACATTCACCTAAATTAATCTTTAAATTATAATGGAAAGTACATCACAATTGTTGGCAGAATCACAAATGGCAATGAGGAAATGTACAGGAGGGAGATAGATCAGCTTGCTGAATGGTGTAATGACAAAAACTTTGCACTTCAAGAGGAAATCAGGGGAACACGACCCAGTCCACATCGAGGGCTCAGTAGTAGAGCGAATCAACATTTTCAAATTCCTGGGTGTCAACATCTCTGAGGATCTGTCCTGGAGCCTCCACATTGATGCAATCACAAGGAAGGCTCGCCAGAAACTCTACTTTGTGAGATATCTGAGGAGATTTTGTATGTCACAGAAGACTCTCGTAAACTTCTTCAGATGTACCGTGGAAAGCATTCTGGCTGGTAGCATCACTGCCTGGTATGAATGCGCCAACTCTCAGGATAAAAATAATCTCCAGAGGGTTGTTAACTTGGCTTGTGACATGACAGGCAGCAGCCATCACTCCATCAAAGACATCTTCATGTCACCCCCACCACCTAGGCCATGCCTTCTTCATTCTGCTGCCATCAGAAAAAAAGGTACAGGAGCCTAAAGACAAGCACTTAACAGCACAGGAAAGCCTTTTCCCCCGCTGTCATCAGATTCCTGAATAATCAATAAACCAAAGGCATTGCCTTACTTTGCGTGCTGTTTAATTTTGTTCTATAGTACTCGTAAGATGGCTCTAATATGAATGTTTGCACTAAGAGGCTGCTGTGAAACACTGAATTTCATGACTTGTTTGTGACAATAAATCCTGATTTTGATTCTTAGAGTGATTGAGCTTTGTCGGAGTTAGAGCTATTACATTCACTGTTGAGATTAAAGCATTTACTATTCAAATTGTTTCAAATGACTAGAAAGTAATATGTTTACAGTTGCAACTGCATGAGAGAGTGATGATCTATCACACATTATTATAAGGAAATTAGAAGAATTGACCAGACATGGCAATGTTCACCATGTCAGTATGGAATTGATTGGCACATATTATTTAAAATTGAATACATTAAAATTGTTTGCTTCACTTCAGTGATCTCACTGTAGCCGCGTTAGGTAATTAAAATATCACGTAGCACCATCAAGCATTGGCTACATCAATCATTTTGGCTGATAAGCTGCAGTTTAAAGAATAAACCATCCATAAGAAAATAAGATTAGAAATTTAGAGCTTTCTTTGTACTTTCAGAATAAATCCAAATAAGTTAACCAATAACTTACCAAAGTGAATGTTTGTGCTTCAGTCACAAGTGGAGACAGATCAATGCCATACAATGTATTAAATCAATACAGTAAAATTTCAAACTGAGTAGGTTCTTTTTGCTATTACATTAAATAAACTCTTTAGTTTATATAGATCAATGTTATTATGGTGCATTACTCCTAGAAATGTCCAAATTATCTGAGCCAGAAATCCGATTGTATAGGAAATGTGTGGGTGTAATGATCAGCAATCAGTGCAGGCTGGTCCAGGAGACTTGCCTGAGTATTTGTATCACAGTATCCAGACAGCACAAACTATGCTGCATTGACTATCAGGCGAAAGTCATACAGTGAAATCTCAGGAATGCTGACATTGTATAAAGCTGACTGAAGCTGTGAGAATACCAGTTGAAGGCACTGTTGGGTATAAGCCCGCCCTCTGCTGGACATGATTTCACCCTTTCATATATATATATATATATATAAAACGAACCCTACACATACTCCATGCACCAACCACGAGAAGGAAAACAACAGAAGAAATGTAGAAAACAACTACATAACAACCCCAACAAATTTCCGCTGAAAGATCAACCTGAAAGCGTGCCAAGATGGCAGAGGGAAAGTTAAGGGAATTCAACAAAGGAGAAGAAAGCTGTGATTACTACGTAGAATGGTTTAACTACTACTGCGTAGCCCACAATATTGTGGAAGGTCCGATAAACCACAAACGTGCCCTCTTCCTCAGTATAATGGGCAGCAAAACATTCAACCTCCTTAAGATCTTACTATCCCCGGAGGATCCAGGGACAAAGACATTCAGCGAATTATGCACAGCTCTAAGGAACCATTTATGCCCCAGAGCACCAGTGATGGCAGAAAGGCAACAATTCTATGAAAGGAGACAAGGACCAGGAGAAACAATGAGTGAAGACCTGGCATTGTTGCGCAAACTGGCTGAGCACTGTCATTTCGAGCAGTTTCTAAATCAGGCACTGCGAGACAGATTAGTGATGGGGCTAGAAAATCAGCAAGCAAGGCAAAAATTATTAGCAATGGATCAAGGCATTATGTTATATATTGTATACAGAACTGCCTGCAGCTCTGAAATGGCAGATAAAAACTTGATGTGGGTCAACCAGACCTACTGGTCAGGAGGTCTTCCCGCCAACATTGCTTCCATTGTGGGAAATACAACCACCGACCAGAAAACTGTTTCTTCAATAATTCTAAATGCAGCCATTGCAAAACAGAAGGACATATAAAAGTGAAATGTCCACTTCTAAAGTGCAGGTGGCCTGCAAATAAGCAGGCAGCTAAAGTCAAAACAATTGGAGGGAAGGGGGAAACCTGGCAACAATGATGCTAACAGCCCAATGGCTGACCTTCAAGCTCCTGAAATTTTAGCTCCTGAGATATTACACGTCCGAGGAATAAATGGAGGGAACACAGCAATCTTTATACAGCTAAAAATAAACGGACATCCCCTGAAGATGGAGTTAGACACCAGGGCAGAGTTGTCCCTAATGGCATTACATGTAAAGGAACACTTGCTACCAAGCCTCCCGGTAAAAACACCTGAAATAACTCTAAGATCTGTTATAGGAGACAGAATCAAAATGTTTGGAAAATGTACGGTCCAAGTACAAAACAAATAACAGCAACCAAAACACTCTCTTTCTACATCGTAGATACCCAGGGACCAGCACTCTTCAGAAGAAACTGGCTACAGCACATTTCCCCTAGAAATTGGTTCAATACTAAATGGAAACCACATGGACACCTCCCACCCAGATCTTGACCAAATCTGCAATTAAAAGATAATGCAGAACCAAAATTCTTCAAAGCCAGAATGGGACAATTGAGGCTGAATTAAACAGACTAAAACATGAAGGCATATTAGAACCAATACATACAGCAATTGGGCAGCGTCCATCATACCTGTACAAAAACCAAACAATGAAATTCAAATTTGCGGTGATTTCAAAATCACCATAAATCCATCACTCAAAATACCAGAACATCCAATGCCTAAAGTAGAAGAAATATTCCAAGCACTAAACGGAGGGCAAAAATTCACAAAATTAGCTTTGTCACAAGAATATGAACAAATAGAATTGGACAAAAAATCAAGGGACTATGTGACCATCAATCCCCATCTGGGACTATTCACCTACACACCTGCCTTATGGAATTTCAGCGACACCTGTGATTTTTCAGGCAACGATGGACAAATTACAACATGGACTCTCAGTTGGGCGTTACCTAGATGACATCATCATCAAGGGCCGAAATGACAGTGAACACTTACAAAACCTTGAAAAGGTTTTAACCAGATTACAACAGGCAAAAGGACAAATGTGTCTTCATGCGTCCCCTCAGTAATATACCTTGGGTTTACAATCGACAACGAGGGGTGCGAATGAATCCAGCAGGAATAGAAGCTGTCGCAAGGCCCCATACCCGGCCAATAAATCAGAATTACAGTCCTTCCTAGGACTTGTTAATCACTACCAAAAACATATCCCTAATATGTCTACACTATGCAGCCCGCTGAACCAATTACTCAAGAAAGATTAAACATGATATTGGAACACAGAAACTAAAAACACAGTCAATCAACTGAAGGAAATACTAACATCAACAAATAAGGTGCTGATCCACTACGACCCTAGTAAAGAAGTTACACTTGCCATGGATTCTTCACTAGTGGGACTAGGAGCGGTACTATCGGTGAGCAACCAGTAGCATTTGCTGCGTGAACATTAATCACAAGCGAATGCAATTATGCCCAACTAGAAAAAGAAAGATTGGCAATAATTTTTGGTGTAAAAAAATTCCACCGATATCTTAACAGAAAAAAAAACACCCTGATCACAGACAACAAACCTCTTAGTTTAATCCTGGGGCCACACAAAGGTAAACCAGTATTAGCTGCGGTCAGAATTCAAAGATGCGCCATGCTACTAGTGGCGTCGAACTATGATATAAAAAATAAACCAGGAACACTCAGCATCCTTATCACGTACGCCACTACCCGAGACAGAATATCAAGAAGAAATCATTAAATGGACAGAAGAGGCAGCAGCCATCAACCAAGAACAATGTCAACAAATGTCTATTACAGCCCAGATGATCGCAAAGGAAACCCGAAAAGGGGCAATATTAAGCATGATCCTATACTTCACCCTTAATGGGTAGCCAGAATCTGAAGCCATTCCAGAAGATCTAAAACCTTACCACACACGCTGCCATGAACTATCAGTCAAAGGATGTTTACTCTGGGATACCTGTACAATTATTCCAGTCAAATGGCAAATTACCATGTTATCAGAACTACACCACAACCATCTGGGAATGGTACAAATGAAGACACTGACCCGGTTGCATGTCTGGTGGCCGTCCATAGACAGAGACATTGAAACAACAGCAGGAGAAAGCAAAGTATGTCAGTCAATGCAATCAAAAATGCCACAAGCCGAAGCTAACCCATGGAAATGGCCATCCAAACCCTGGCATCGGATTCATGTAGACTTTACTGGACCATTCATGGGTGAGACTTTCCTTATAGCTGTGGGCGCACACTCCAAGGTAATTTAAACAAGCCAACGGCAAGGTGTACACTAATACGTGGTCAGAATCCAAACTTGATTGATGTGACTTTTGAATAAGTTTCTCACAGGGAGGGCATGTGACCACTCACAATCCACAATATTCCAGGCAGACAGGGAAGTCACATGTTTTTCCACAATCCACCTATAACAAGGTCACAACTCTATCTTTTTTGCTTGTCCTGTGCATTATCATCTCCTTTCCAGACAGTGATGCACCCATTCAGAATGCTCTCTACTGAACACTTGTAGAAATTTTCAGGAGTCTAGGTGACATATCAAATCTCCTCAAACTTCTCACAAAGTATAGCCACTGGCAAGCCTTCTTCATGATAGCATTGACACGAAGGCTCCAGGACAGATCCTCAGAGATGTAGACACCAAGGAATTAGAGCTCATAAGCCTTTCCACTGCTGACTACTCAATCAGGACTGGTTCATGTTCTCCTGGTTTCTCTTCCTAAATTCCACAATCAGACCCTTGGTTTTGTGAACATTAAGTGCAAGGTTGTTATTGTGTCACCACTCAACTAGCTGATCTACCTCCCTTCTGAATGTTACCACATTGCCGCCTGTGATTATGTGGACCATTATGGTGTTTTCAATAAATTTATACATTTGTTCAGCTTTGTGTCAAAGTGGGGTAGGAAACAATATTCACAGGTTCCATCATATTAAAATGTGTCCTGGTGTTTTGGCTAACCCTACTACTTATCCTGCCAATGTTTCTCTCACCAAGGAAGAGATTAAATCATCCATTCTTAAATAGAGCCACGACAAAATCCTTTATACAGCAGTGGACTGAAATCTGTGACTTACAGCAGATGACCACATAAACTGGATCTGGGATCAATAGGATGACAACCACTGTGACTTCATTGCCACAGGGAGAGTGACTCTAAAACTGGTTCACTGGCTATAGGTCAGCCTGCAGCACCTCAGAGGAAAATCTGAGAACATCTTTGTGGAGAATCATGGCTACAGGGCCAATTAGCATAGAAATCTGACCCATTAAGTGCATCTTTAGCCACAAATCATGTACAGAAGTGCATTTGAATTTGGACTGAGATCAGTATTTATTTATTATTGTCTTGGGATAGAATGAAATGTATTATTTTGTGTGTCATTGAAAACCTAACTAAAAGTCACTACAATACTGCACCATACTGGAAATCAAGAAAGAAGATCAGAAGGAAAAGCCAGAGAGGAAGTCCATTCAGAGACAACGAGTGGTCAAGTATCAGGTTCTCTCCTTCATTGTCGCTGCTTCCACTGCTCTTGTGAAGGGTGAGCCTGAGCCCCAGTATTCAGCTGTCTGCTCTCCATTGTGCTTCATCAGCCAGGGTAGGTCTGCCATTGATGTCTTCCTGTTGAAATTCTATCTGAAAGGTAATTGGTCTGGGGCTTTCTCTGTAGTAGTCACCTGTTCAAAGCTGTTATTTCCGGCACCATTTGAACATCTTGTAATGTATATGGCTGAGCACCGTTTATTTTGCTATTTCCAGAAAGAATATGAATTGCTGGTCACCTGTAATGTCAGCACATGGCCTGGGGATCAGCAATGAGATGACAATTCAAAGTTGCATGAAGGTCATTCACAATGCATCGCCCAATTTCAGTTTTCACTCGTCAGTTCAGAGCATCATGCAGTGATCACTCTTTCCTTGGATTACCTCTCACCTTGCCATGTCTTGGGGTGGGTGGGGTCATTTTTGATAAGGACATCAATCTGACCAGTCAGTCACATGGTGGAGTTTCCAGAGTCATTGAACAGTGGTATATTCCCTCTCCCTCATTTCCCTGCAGTATTATTTTCTGTAGCCACGGGTGGCTACCATGGGATCAATAATTTTTGTGTTCACAATAAAGTGGCAGGAGTGCATCTCTCAACATGAGCTGCATATCTCCCACTTTAATGTTGCGTGCAATAGCATTTTATGTTGATCTGACGTAGTTTTGACAAGTTTAATGATTGTTGGGGCAGGATATCCGCACTGTTTAGTGTACCAAAAAAGGGTGAAAGCAAATTTCTATGCCATTGTATCTCTATCAGGTGGAACAGTAATTAGGAGCCTCTCAATGTATTGATCTCCTGTGCAGGGCCTTTCAGTCTCCATTGGAAGTGGCTACTTTGACTTCAAATATCACTGCTCATGCTCCTCGTCTTACTGCAGATCCAAAGCAGACAGCCAATGCATCCACTTTGGACAATAAGAATATTCTGCATCCCAGGCTTCACCTCAAATTCCCAAATGAATTTGAATGTTGACTCAGTTCAACTACATTAACTCAATCTCCTGAGCAATCCTTGAAAAATCTGCAAGTAGTTGAAAAACTTTTAAAAAGCACAGATATAATAATTCTTCCAACAATTTAGCCTATTCTAATCCATAGTTCACAAGGTGTATTAAAGTATATCCATGCAGTGTATTTTAATAAGACATGACAAAGTTAGAACATAGAACAATACAGTCCAGTATAGGCTCTTCGCCCCTTGATGTTGTGCCGACCCATATATTCCTTCCTTCAAAAAAAGTACTCAACCCTCTCTACCCCATGACCCTCTATTTATCTTTCATCCATGCATCTGTCGATGAGTCTTTTAAATGCCCCCAGTGTTTCAGCTTCTACCACCATCCCCAGCAAGGCATTCCAGGCACCCACAACTGTCTGTGTAAAAAACTTACCCATTATATCTCCCCAAAACTTACCTCCCTTTGTACATATGTCCTCTGGTATTTGCTGATCCTGCCCTAGGAAACCGGTGCTGGCTGGCAACCTTGTTATATAGTCAGGATAATGGAAACTATTTTGCAACTGCATAAGAATACCCCCTTCTCACTGTAGTTACTGTAGTGCACTACTGTGGGGCGTATGTATATGTATATGAGTGTGTGAACAGTTTCCTGAGATGGTGGAAGACATCAGTAAGTAAAACCTCTTTTGTTATCTGAATCTTGCATCACTAAGTTATTTAAGAAGCCTTCCAAGTAACTCAAAGACATGGTGGCAGTGGTATAAGAAAACAGGACTAAAGCCATACAATTGATTGTAAGTCACTGAAATATTAAGGGGAAAAATAGAAAAAACAATGCTGAAAAAAATGGCTGGAGCAACAGCAGTTCCCCCAGTGATGGACGGGGAGCCTGAAGACAACGTTGAATTGTTTAAAAAGTTTCAGCAAGTGCAATTTAGCATTCAGAAGGTATTTTAAAAATGCAACAGCAGAGGAGAAGGTCAGATATATACATTTCTGGTCAGGGGAGCAAGGCCTTGACTTATTTAATAGCTGGGAGCTTACAGGGGTGGAAAAAAATGATCCAGAGCAGATATTTGCAAAGTTGGCTTCTCACCTTGAACGCTATGAATTTCAAGACTTAATGCAAGAGACTGATGAAATGATTGATAACTTCCTCACTAGACTTAAAATTGTTGCTGCAAAATGCAGATTTAAGGTCATAGAGGAAAGATTAGATGATCAACTAATATGGGGGAGAGCCCATCCTGAAGTGCAAAAGTCTCTTATATAGAAGGATAGCTTGAAGCTGACTGGAGCTATAAACATAGCCAAAGCTTTCAAAGCCACGAGGATGCAAATGAAATCCCTATCTATGCAGACCCACCCACAGCAAAGAGAAGGAAGGGTTGATGCTATAAAGAACACAATCAGAAAACTGCAAACCCCCAAGACCTGTAGGAAGTGAGGCAGACAACACCCCTTCGATGACCGAAACAAATGCCCCACATACGGTTCCAATTGAAGAGCCTGTGGAAAAGCAAACCACTGGGCGAAGATGTCTGGTATGAAGAAAACAGTAATATCAGTGAAGAAAAAAGACAAGAAGAAGATCCACCTCATAAAAGGACACAACAATAAGGAATCTGACACCCAGATACTGGAAACCTTCACGAGATATTGGGTGGAATGACAGAAGGAAGCGAGTTGCACACAAGGATCCAAATACAGAGGTCAATCTAGAACAAGCCTTTGATATTTAACCTAAAGGTGAAGCTGGATACTAGATCACAAAGCAACGACCTTCCACTCAGATGCTACAGACAGTTGTTTCCAGAGAACATAACAAATGGGTATCCAAAAGATGGTGCATTGGAAACAACAAATGTCACATTAATGGCCTATAGTGGACCCATTATCAAGCAACTAGGGAGAGCTAAGATTAATGGGTGCCATAAGGGAAAGAACATCCTCTGTACGTTCTACATGGTAGATGCAGACATCCCAGAAATTCTAGGTCTGGATAGCTGCCGGGAGTTACAATGATCTCTGTCAATTATAAGATCCAGATGAAGTAGATATCCAAAAGGATTAACAGAGACACTCCATTGGAGAACCGACCTCCAGTCACATACAAGGCTGAGTTCAATAGCATGTACCCTGAACACTTTGATGATTCAGTTGGATGCTTTGGAGACTTTGAATATTACATCACCATAGATCTGGACTCCACATCAGTAGTCCATGCTTCAAGGAAAGTACCACTAGAACTTAAGAAGCTGGAGCAAGAACTAAAGGATGTGGAAAGGATGCAAGTTATAGCCAAAGAGACCGAGCCAACTGACTGGGTAAATTCCATAATGGTCAAAGAAAAAACCAAATGGCTGCTTGAGACTATGTCTGGACCCTAAAGACTTAAATCAAGCAATAAAAAGGGGTCACTACCCAACACCAACCATAGAAGACATCACAGTGGAACTAACAGGCTCTAAAATCTTTAAAAAACTATATGCTAAGAATGGATATTGGAATGTGAAACAAGTTGAGAAATCAACACCACTAACAACGTTCAATATTCCATTTGGTCGTCTCAAGTTCCTACGACTACCTTTCAGCCTAAAGGTGAGCCAGGACGTGTTCCAACAGAAGATCAAAGAGATATTGTGGATGACATCCAGGATTTTGGCAGAGATGGAAAAGCTCATGATCTTCATCTACACGAGCCCATGGAGAGAACAAGTGGAGCTAGAATTAAACTTAATGCAGACAAATGCATTATTCCTGATGGAGTAAAGCCAAGCCCAGAGAAGGTTAAAGCCATTGTCGAGATGGAGCACCCAAAGGACAAAAAGGAACTCAGAAGTTTCCTTGGGTTGGCCTAATACATGACTTCCTTCATACCACATATGTCAGACTACACAGCAAACATCAGAGAGTTGCTGAAGGAAGACATGCAATTTCAGTGGTCACCATGACATCTGAGAAGTTTTGACTAGCTCAAAGAAATAATATACTGAGAAGTGGAGTAGAGATACTATGATAGAGGAAAAAGCCCTCATTCTGCAAGTAGATGCATCTAACAGAGGCCTTGGAGCAGCATTAGTACAAGAACAAAAACCAATAGCTTTTTACCTCAAAAGCACTAACAACAGCGGAGACCAGATATGCCAATATTGAGAGAGAGGTGTTGGTGGTCTATACGGATGCAAAAAGTTTCAAAAAAGTTTATGTATGGAAGAAAGTTTAAAGTGGAAAGTAGTCATCGCCCACTGGAACAAATCCAGAGAAAGAACCTAAACAAGGCACCAGCTAGACTGCAGAGATTACTTTTATGACTACAATGCTATGACTTTGACTTGAAATACATACCAGGCAAAGAGATGGTGCTTGCTGATACTTTGTCACGACTTTCCTTGAATGAAAAATATGAAATGGAAGACAGGGGGATCAAGATACATCATCTCATCAGCGTGATCAGTAATAAATTAAGCCAGATCAGAGGAGAAACCAGTAAGGACGATGTGTGGCAAATGTTTTCTCAACGTAATACAAGTATGGCCAGAGAGGATAAAGCAGATAGAGCCTTCAATACATCAATATTGGTCGATCAGAGATGACATATCATTGGAGGATGGTGTTCTGCTGGCTGGATCAAGACTGATTATACTTGAAACAATACAGGAAGAGATTCTCCAGGAAATACCTGAAGTTTACATGGAATGGTGGAATGCAAACTCAGAAAAAAGTCAGCTGTGTACTGGGCTGGTGTATGCAGACATCAAAAATATGGTGGCTACATGTCAAATATGCCAAAAGCACAGAAACACACGAAAGAAAGAGGAAATGATTTCCACAGAAGTATCTCCCAGGCCATGGCACACAGTGAGACCAGACTTATTCACTGAGAATCAAGAGTGGTATTTAATAGTAGCCTGTTACATAAGTTTCCATTCATCCAAAGACCTGAGACCGTCGAGTATTACCCCAGAAATGAGAACACACTTTGCTGAACAAGGAATACCTGAGCAAGTAATATGTGACTATGGAACACAGTTCATGTCACAAGAATTCAGAAAGCTGGCTGCAAAGTATGGGTTTGTTATCATTACTTCATCCCCACACTACCCCAAAGGTCTTGGGTTCATTGAAAGACAAGTGCAAACTGTGAAACGCACACTAGTTAAGTGTCACAAAGCAAAAGAAGACCCACACTTCGCTCTTCTATCATTACGAGCAACACCTTTAAGGGCTGACATGAAGTCCCCGGCAGAACTTCTAAATGGCAGGAGATATAAAACAACACTGCCAAGCAAAATACAGCCTCCAGAAGACCAGGGGAAAACCAGAAGAAGATGGGCTGACACGCAAGAAGAAGGACGCCAGCATTATAACAAACATGCAGAAACATTGCCAGAACTCTTCAGATGGCAGCATGTGAATATACATGAGTTGATGTTGAAAACTTTGATCCCAGCAAAGGTCATCAGAGATGCTGAGACACCAAGATCATACATTGTCGAGACAGATGCTGGCAATCAGCTGAGGAGGAACAGAATTCACATCCAGCTGACACAAGATGAGATGAAGTAGAAAGCTTTAATACCAGCAAAGCCTGCAACACCAATATCAAGTGAGATATCCAGTGAAGAGACCACAATCATTAATAACAAAACATCAACGCAGCAGTTGTCAGGTGAAGCACAACAAGCTACATCACCTACATGTGTACCAGCAACACAGAGCGCAACGATTGCAACTAAATCCACAAGATGGCGAAGAAACAGACTGTCACCAGTGCGATATCAATGTTTCAATGGAAAGAAAGTGATAAAGAACACTAATTTTTTATTTATCTTGAGAAGGAGGGATGTTATATAGTCAGGATAATGGGAACTATTTTGTAACCATGTAAGAATACACCCTTCTCACTGTAGTGACTGTAGTGCACCACTGTGGGATGTATGTATATGCAAATGAGGGCGTGAACAGTTTCCTGAGATAGTGGAAGGCATCAATAAGTAAAGCCTCTTTTGTTATCTGAATCTTGCATCTCTAAGTTATTTAACACAGAGATATAACACAACCTATCTATGCCTATTTTCAAGTCTCCTCTCATCTTCTACGTTTCAAAGTGAAAAGTTCCAGCTCTGCTAACCTTGCCTCATCTCAATCCAGGCAACACCCTGGTAAATCTCCTCTGTGCCATCTCCATAGCTTCCACATCCTTTCTATCTAGAACTGACTAGAACTGAACACAACCCAAAGATTTGTAGCGTTGTAACATGACCTCTCTACTCCTGAATTCAATCCCCCATTAATGAATCCCAGCATCTCATGGGCCTTCTTCACTATCCTATCAACGTGAGTGGCAGCCTTGAGGGATATATCGATTTGGACCGAAGGCCTCTCTGTTCATCCACTCTTTTAAGTAAGAGATTAGTGTAAACCAAGAACACTGCTTCCTCTACAAATTTCATCTGAGCAAGTCGAATACAACATGGCACAATGTTGAAAAATGGTTCAAAAGTGAAGGTTCAGTCAATTTGGAAATAAAACATTTACATGATTGAATTTCTGAACTAGAATTCCTTGTTTGCTTCCACAACCTCTGTTCCTCAGCTCCCCAGGAGCTTCTTGTTTGTCTCTGGTATCCAACTTGGCACAAAATATGCTTCACACCATGTGACATGGCCACATCTGCATATTTTTATTCAGGCAGTCAAGGTTGAGTGTTCTCACAACCAATTTAATAATATGACCATCTTGAGGCGACACAGATTATTTTCACCGCGATGAGAAAATACCGATAGAGATTACTCAATTATTCAAGATTCATGAGGGAATAAATGAATGAAATACTATGAAAATCGGAACACGACATCAAGCTCCATGGATAAAATGTGAGGGGAAAATTTTTTCCGCCTCTAACTTCACAGAGAAAAATATCCAAAGAGGTAGTTCTGGTGGATGGCATTGGAATTTGAAAGAATCTATGTTGATTTTATGGAAATACTCTATGTCATTCTACTTTTTTGGGGAAAGTTACATTTTAACACGATATTTGTTATAATTCTGACAACTAATTTCCCAAGATATTAAAGAAATAAGCTGATCATATATTTTATGGATTAATTTGGGGAAAAAAAACCGATGTCCAGAACAATGGGAGAATTATTCTGCTCTTTTAAAACATATCCAGGGATCCTTTAATATCCCATAAGATCTTACTTCAACATTGTATTTTAATTTTAATGAAGCACAGGTGCCAGTTTTTAATAAAGTCTCGGGAACGGGGTTCAACTGACATCAGTCCAAATCAGAGACAGAAATGCTGCCTTTGAACGAAGCTAGTTCCTCTCAAGAGAGGAAACTGGAGCCATATCTTTCACAGTGAGAGCCAGAAGCAGAATTGATCAGTCTATCCATGAGGGGTGATGCTCAGTGAAAGTAGAATAAAAAAAAAATAGCTGAATGTTCTTTCAAATAATAACATGATGAACCCATTACTTTGGAGGTTGGATTTGTTAGAGATGGAGGAAATTGAACCATTTCTCCAGAGATTTTACTCCTCTGGCTGATTTTGGGTAAGAGATTAAAATATTCCTTGAAAGTTCATGAAAATGTATTGAAAGGCCAGCTAAACAGGTGACAAGGCTTTGTGTTAAAGGGCAACATGTTGACACTGACACACTATTCAGCAATGCACCTATTTATATTCGTAACTTGGAACTTACATTGTCTTAAATCAGGACCAAGAAGCCAAACAGAGTCAAAGCTAGAATAGGAAAGAAAGAAATGAATCAAATATTTTGCCTCAAAGGATATAAATCCATAAGGAATTTAGTGCATATTTTACTGGAAGAAATTGTTATTGTCCTTCTTCTGAACCGATTGGGCCTAATTAGGCTCTCCATTGGAACTCGAGTTTGGTACGATCTGGAGATTAGACGTCATAGAGCACAAAACTTTCTGCTCCTCTCCTGGACTCACTCGGAACCTGCAGCAGCATGAAGATTTTGAACCGAGGAGCAAATGCTTTGTGGCTGCAATTTATTGAGTAACCATGTTTATTTCAAAGGGGTTACCGATTTCCGTTGAAGGGATCAGTTTAGTTAAGTTTGCTTTCTTTAAATTTTATGTCAACTGAAGGTTAAAATTAACTTGTTTAACATAAAAGCAGAAGAAATATGAGCAGTAGACCAAAAGACCCATCAAATCAACATTATCAGCAAACTTCTTTTGCATATTTTAACATTTTATTTAATTATTTAAATCAACCTACACATTTAAAAATAAATTCTCCCATTATTTCAGATATTTAAAGTTGTTTCTGGACTTTGAAAGCAAAGAGCAGAGATAAGTCTCTTGGATGGCTCCTCAGAACCAATATTTAAGGGCCTGATTGCTGCTCACAGCCTTACCTGACCCAGAGGATGCCTGTGCCAGTCAGACCACCAGATCACTTGATCTCACAGGGCCATCAAAGTATTATTATGAGCTCCCATTTCATTTAGTGTATCATGTTAGGGGCTAGTATCGGCTGCAACCATTCACAGCTGTGGAGCGACTGGCGACTATGGAGCGACTAGTACAGACTGTACCAAATTTGGCTACTATGGAGAGGAGAACGAACGTTGGTTGCTTTTCCCAGGGACACAGGTGGTGAGAGAGGAATGTGGATGAAACACTGAAGAAACAGGACATTATTGATCACCAGCCATCTCATGGAATACTGTATAGTGACTCTGTGTGAAATGAGCAATTTGGTTGATTCTCCCTGTCAGGGAAATTATTGAACCTCACCGTGACCAAAGGAAAGTTCACTTTGATTGACCCAGGTTTTAGATAAGGGGAGTTGTGACAACGGTTTGTATGAAACCATCATTTCTCTGCAAGAAACTCGACAAGGATTCATGAGTTTTTGGCAGTCAGGATACTCAGTCTCTCACACCTCCTTTGTGATTATTTCTGTGAATCAGTTTAAAAGCCTGCATTTCGACAAGGGATTTCTAAGACTGAACTTTGAAATAATTTTCCAAAATTATGTCCAAGCTGTAATTGTTTGGGTATCATGCATGCACACGCACGCACGTGCGCGCACGCACACACACACACACACACACACACACACACACACACACACACACACACACACACACACGTGTACATTTGCACATAGTTGGGGTTGATTTGACTAATGTGTTAGATTATTAGTAGTTATTAATTAAAATATAGACAAATATAACCTTGGTGAATTGTTGTTCTTGCTGCTGGTCTGCAATGTTACAGTAAACCATGAGCATGAGAGTAGAACAGGGCTGAGTATAAATTGTAGACTATCATGGATGATAAAACATATTGTTTACAGATTCTAAAAAGGTGTACTTTTCTCTTTTATTTGCTTAAACAATTCAATCTTCAAATGAGCTGGGTTAAAAAAAATTCTGATGGATTGGTGATATTGTGGGGGTGCACATTGTGATGCAGGCGAACTGGCTATATGTGTGACGGCCGTGGGAGCAGAGCAGCCATGTCAAGATGGCGCCGCTGGGTTCAAGCTCCCTCGTGGCCATGGGGACTGCGCGCGCCCTCGGCTGTGTCATCGCAGCACAGCCGACGTGGGGTGGGATTTGAAGGCCGACTCTTAAGGCGCAGCGTAGACATTTGAATAAAAACAGTCGGAAATGAAACTGATTCCAGCTCATTGTTTCTGTTTGCATTTCTTCTGTGTACCTACCGCTACAATTGGTGACCTCGACAAGCCCAGACAATTCTGTATTCTGTACCATGGACACTGCAGCCATGCCTCATGTTCGAGCAGGACTTTTTGGAACAGATGTCAGATGACATTCAATTGCTGCCAGCAGATGAGGATTTCTCAGACCCATGCAAGGTCGCGGCCCGAGCAGATGTCCTGTGGTGCACGAAGTGCGAGAACGAAGTGGCCATGAGTAAGATGGCATGCCCCAACTCCAGCCCAGCACAACCATGCCCCGGCAAGCTGGCAGAGACACTGATCACCACCTGGTGATTCTGTCACCAACGTTGGGGTGCACAGGCACGGAAATACAGACAATCCTGCTCATTCCCGTAAAATGGCCAGACCAGCCTCCGTTTATGGCTGTGACAGTTGGCCACATCAACAGCCTCCTATGGACAAAATGAGCAGCCAATGGTTCCTGCTCGACATAGGTGCCAAAGCCAGAAGGCTTCCCCCAGACAAGCTGTAGTTGGCCAAGGAGGAATTTTCCCGGATGCAGGAGTTGGGGATAATCTGCAGATCTGACAGTCCATGGGCTTCCCCATTACACATGGTTCCCAAATCCTCGGGCGGTTGGCAGCCTTGTGGGGACTACCACCACCTTAATGATGCCACCACGCCCAACCGCTACCCAATTCCCCACACACAGGACTTCACAGCCAACATTCACGGCATGAAGGTGTTCTCCAAGGTGGACTTGGTCCGCGGCTATCATCAAATCCCAGTTCACCCTGATGAAATCAGCAAGACGGCCATTATCACCCCTTTCGGACTCCTTGAATTCCTCCGCATGCCTGTTGGTCTCAAGAACATGTGCAAACCTTTCAGCGCTTGATGGATGTAGTGGGCAGTCACTTAGACTTTGAGTTCATCTACTTGGACGACATCCTCATCGCCAGCAGGGACCACAAGGAATACAAGGCTCACCTCCGCAGGCTTTTCACTCATCTGTCAGAATTTGGGCTCATGGTCAATGTAGCGAAATGCCAGTTCGGGAAGAATGCCATGCAGTTTTTGGGCCACATTATCACCGCGAATGGCGCAGCGCCATCAGCAGAGAAGGTCACAGCCATATGTCAGTTCGACCACCAAGACACCCTCAAAGGCCTCCAGGAATTCACTGGGATAGTCAATTTCTACAACTGCTTCAGCATAGGGGTGGCTCACATCATGAGACCGCTGCTCGCCATGATATATATATATATATATGTGTATAGGTCAAGATTCTAGCATGGATGGAGGAGGCACATGCAGCTTTCACAGTGACAAAGAAAGCCCTGGCCAATGTCACCTTCCTGGTCCATCCCAGATCAGACATATCCACGGTACTCACTGTGGATGCGTCATCCATAGTGATCAGTGGGATCCTGGAGCAGTCGATCGAAGGTCAATTGAGGCCGCTGGCCTTTTTCAGCTGCCACTTACGCCCCCCCCAAACTGAAATACAGCGCGTTCGACAGGAAGCTCCAGGCACTCTACCTGGCGATCAGGCACTTCCGGTATTTCCTGGAAGGCAGGCCGTTCACGGTGTTCACGGAACACAAATCCTTAATCCATGCCCTTGCCATGGCCAAGGACCCTTGGTCCTTGTGCTAACAGCGCCACTTATCCTATATATCCGAGTTCACCACAGACATCTGGCACCTCGCTGGCAAAAACAATGTCATGGCTGACACACTCTAATGACCCACCATCCAGTCCTTAGCATCCGGACTAGACTACTCCCAGCTAGCACAGGCCAAAAAAGAGGACGAGGAGATGCAGGCTTTCCGCACGGCCATCACCAGGCTCTGCTTTGAGGACCTCAACTGCCGGACAACCCCGACAGGCTCCTGTGCGATATCTCCACTGGCATGCCATGCCAGTTGGTGCCTCAGCAATGGAGGCACCAGGTCTTCAGGATGGTTCACACCTATCCATTAAAACCACGGCCTGCATGGTAGCAGAGAGGCTCATGTGGCATGGCCTGAGAAAGCAGGTCATGCAGATGCCTTGCAACTGCATCCAATGTCAGATGTCCAAGGTCCACCGCCACGTCAAGACCCCGGTCCAATGTTTTGACCCCCCAAAAAGATGATTTGAGCATATCCACGTCAACATTGTTTGCCCACTGCCTGTCTTCTGAGACGCCTGCTACCACTTCATGGTGGTAGACTGCACAAGATGGCCGGAAGCCATCCCTCTGAAGGACACCTCAACCGACTCCTACGCCAGGGCACTGTTCATGCATTGGATCATGAGGTTTGGGGTACCAGTGCCCATAACCACTGACAGAGGGGCACAGTTCATGTCCGCACTTTTGACACAGCTCGCAACGTTCCTGAGCATCAAACTGCATCACACCACCGCTTATCACCCTCAAGCCAATGAACTCATGGAACACTTCCTCTGTCACATGAAGTCAGCCCTCATGACCTGGTTGATGGCCCCAATTGGATGGATGAGCTCCTTGGGTCCTGCAGTTAATGCAGCTCAACTGGGATGCAGATATCAGTGTCTTAAATGAAGGGAAAAAATGGGGCTCTGATACATGTACAATAATCTCATGGACATACTATGGGAGATTTCCTTACAGGTTCTTAAATCACTACCCAGAGATTTGAGATGCATAATAAAATTAGATTCCAACAATTTATGCGGGGAAAAAAAAGTAAATAGATGAAAACACTTTTTTCAACTTCCAAATCTTGTCTCACACATATGATATGGCTTCCCATTACAGATTTTTAGGAACAAAACCCTTGTCATGCAGGGTTCACTGCCACACTGTTTGCTCTTCTGGTTGCCTACTTGTTATCTGCATCTGCATGCATCAGAGAACATAGGACCAATAATATAGCTTGGAGCCAAGAGCTGAATTTGTTACACTGCAATAAAGCTTGAATATTAATGTACATCTCATGAAAGACCTGGTTATGCTCAGCTTTGAAGTCACATTTATTTCAGATCATAATGGGTTGACCTAAATATGATCCTCTTCAGTTTTCTGGCAATGACTGGCACAGTTCTTCTCCTTTAAATCCAAAATGAATAAAATTACCTGAATAATCCCAAGTGCTGATTTCAATTTATTGCTTCAGCCCACGGCACCTTTTATAACTTCCATGATTTACAGACAAAAAAAGTGGAAATTTTTACCTTGAAATAAAATTAAAGAACATAAATTCCCCAGCATTTACCCTGCATCACTAATATAATGGCAAAAAAAAAAAAAAGACTTAATGGAAGTCAGTATTTGGGAAACATATAGAAAGAAATGCAAACACTGTACGTATTGCTGGAAAGTAGACCACACAGGCATATTGATGAATGCAGGACTGAAAGGTTTGGAAACTTTTAAAACTTGACTACTAACTGTGGGAAAAAGTAAATGCATTTGTCTTTCAGATAAAAGCTATGGTAATAAATGGTCGGCTGGCCGGCCTACCCATGGCTCTCCATGGGACAGTATGGCTGCTGCTATGTTAGATGCATGCTACCATGGACTTCAAAAATCTGAGGGAGCACCCACAGAAATGACCAACACAATAGAGACACTGGCCCATGAGACAGCTGTGGCACTTCGGCATATGGAGGGATCAGATGGCCCTGGACTACTTGCTTGCTGCCGAGCGTGGCACCTGTACTATTGTCGGTAAGGAATACTGCATTCAAATTCCGAATCGATCGGGGAATATCACTCACTTGACATATAAGAGAGTCAGTGAACAAATTAAATGACCCAGGGAATAGTTTGTAGATCACAGCACTTGATGGGGCAGCTGATGGCCTTTTGGGGGCAGTATGAAGCTGGTGGACAAATGTAATTCACTGGGCAACACAATCAGGCTCATAATACTGGGCATTATCCTTTTCTTTGTGTGTGTGTGTGTGTGTGTGTGTGTGTGTGTGTGTGTGTGTGTGTGTGTGTGTGTGTGTGTGTGTGTGTGTGTGTGTGTGTGTGTGTGTGTGTGTATGTGTGTGTGTGTGTAATTGTATAAAGTGTTCCATGTGTTTGCATTAGTTTATAGATAGAGTGACTTAGTCCAGTGACTTTTGAAGGGTGGAATTGTTATCTGGAGGATTATCCAGCAGGTCGGACAGGAAATTGCTCCAAACACAGGATAATCCATGTGTATGCTCATGGTGGGTCATCTGTCCAGCCAGGTCATGTTATTTCCCCATGTCAATCAAGGATAGCCAACCCACATTGGTTCTTTTGAACACCTTGCCTTATTTGGGCATAATTGAGCAAGCCTCTCAAGCAACTGTAGCATAAAACCCACAGCATGGAGTAGCTCTTTCTTTTTTCCCCTAAAATGAATCCTGGCCCCACTCAAGGTTGCAAGCCATGGACGATATTGGAAATTCGATTGTAAGATGTGTGTCAGTGCAGAATGGGGTGGGTGGGGGGGGGGTGGAATATTGTGGTGCATACCTTGTATGGGCTATTGTGCCTTAATCTTGTTATCAACGTCGTTATATTCTGTAATTAAGTGGCACACCAGTGCCTGTGGGTGGTGGGCACTGATTTTTTTTAATCCTCGTTTCACAATTGGGAATTGTATTCTCAGTGATTTACTGGGAGGTGTAATTATCAGCGATTAACCAGCGTCTGATGTGTCTGAATTGTGTGTAGCTTTCTGTGTATGTGAGCGTAATCTCTGTTGTGACTCCTCCCCACCCTCTCCCCTGCCCTCCTGTGTAAATAAAGATCTTTTTTTGTTATTGAATTGTGTTAAGATTCGTCACTTCTTTGTCCCTCTGAACTTGTTCTCCACATCACAGAGCTGCTGTTGGACCACCGAGGTAGGAGTGACTTTGGTTCTGAAGTAGCTTAAACAGCTGGATTTGTTAATTAGCTCCACTATAGCAGAAAGCTCAATGGAGGTGAGGTGCAACATTGCAGCATTGAAGGATTGAGTGATAACGCAGCTTTGTTTAAAACGATCTGCACTAGGTCTGTGATGGATCCCCTTGTTAAGATCACCGCTCACATGCAATCACTTAGCAGATATCAAGCAAGAAAAACTTTTGTGAGTATTCAAATATGAGAAGGATGCTCCATACTTTTTCTTGATTGATATCATCAAAGATGTATACAAATTAAAAGAAAAGATATGTATATTGGATGATGCTAATCCTTGCATTTTTCTTGGAGTTATCCCAAGGTGAAAACACTATCCATTTATTTTTTAATCAAGAGTATCTATTCAATGATTTACAGGAAATGAATGAGAAAGACCCTGGCACTGAACCTCTCTGTGATTGACAGTTATGCACTGGAATTTGTCTCTGTTCCTTGCCATGATTATTGCATTGCTGAGTTTCTTGGCACATTCCTCTCTTCCCAGGTGTTCAAGATTGGGTTGTAAATTCTCCACTAAGCAGTAGAACTTCAGCAGTGATGCCAGCTGGTCCCAAGGATTTGTTATTTTCCTGTTGGCATATGGCCTTTCCAACTGGAGGGAATTTTATAGGTTTATTAACAGTTCTCTCCTGTAAAAAGGTCAACCATCTACGGTCAGCCAAACAAAATATTAAACATTTTGAACACTTTGGTAACTGAGACTTCCTGAGCAACAAACTATTTTCTAATTTGAATACTAAAGAAATATATCCTGTGTTGTAATCATCAAGTAATAAAATTAGAAATAAAACTGTTTTACCTCCAAAACCATTCTAATTAAACTGATTTTTAGAGCTTAGGCTTTTGCTTCATAAAGGCCTAAGTCAGTGGTTCTCAACCTTTTTCTTTCCACTCATATCCCACTTTAAGAAATCCCTATGCCATCAGTGCTCTGTGATTAGTAAGGGATTACTTAAGGTGGTGTGTGAGTGGGAAGGGAAGTTGAGAATCACTGCTCTAGACCCAATTGTTACTGAAATATTTTGGTTGAGAAAAACTGTCATTGGCCCATTTCCTTTTGAGTTATGAAACTGAGCACATAATGAGTCAATGAGGTACAATTAAAACAGTGGTTTTCATACTTTTTCTTCCCTCCCACATGCCACCTTAAGCAATCCCTTACTAATCACAGATCGCATAGAGATTAGTTAAAGTGGTATGTGAGTGGAAAGAAAAAAGATTGAGAACCACTGGTCTAGGTGACCAGTGAAGTTGCCACAGCAGCTGAAAGAACAAAGGAATATGATGAGCAAGAATGAAGAGTTTCTCCTGGACTCGTGTTGCTCAATTTGCAGCCTAGCATTCAGCCAATCCATATTCTGGTGGAAGATCGTAGTTGACGACATGTGCAAATTGTCCCAACACTCAAGTTCAGAGAAAAAGAATGATTTGCTTTGGAAAAGGACTGAGGTCTTGGTAGGCCTCTCTCATTGATACATTGAGAAATGAGGATAGCTATTAACACAATATATACATCAACAATATTTTGTTTCTATAATAAATTATATAGACAAAGCAGTTTAGATCAAGAAGTCTTTCTCCACACCATCAGGCAAACATTGAAAGTTTCTGCAATAAAACAGAGTAAAATGTAGAGACCCTGCTACAATTCTAAATGTCATACCAATCAATATTACTTATAATACAACTGGGTCAGCAATTGCAGCAAAACTAAATGGGTCCAGGGACGGGAGGGTTGTGTCAGATGAGGAAGTGAAGGGTTTTCAGTGAATGCAGGAAGGTTTACATATACCCATTGTGGAGGCTTTGAGGTTGGGATAAGGCAGGAGAAAGGCTTGCCATTATACAGTTCATCTGACATGTTTCAACTTAACCTGAATTTCTACTTCAATTGTTTTCCACTTTTTTACATAACATCACTTTTAAATGCACCATACTGTTGAAAGGAAGTATACAACAAACTGAATTAGACGTTTTCCTTAAACTCTGAAGAGGAAGGGGGAAAATGAAATCCCAAGTAGAGATATAGAAAGAGCTAGTTTAGTGAATATATCCTTTGACATGTGGTCTCAGGACCCATTGTAAGTAGTTAAGATGGTTGGCGAGGAAAATTTTTATTTATTTTTTGGCATCAGTTTTAGTTGTTTTTAAATTTTTTTAAACTTTTAAAAATTTAAATATACAGCCCACTAACAGGCCCTTTCTGCCCATGAGTTCATGCCACCGAATTTACACCAATTAACCTACACACCCAGTACATTTTGAACGGTGGGAGGACTCCGGAGCCCCCGAGAAAAACCGACGCAGATAGCAATTTCTTTGCCCTTCCTGAAGATTACATAACTGCTGTGAGTTAGGGGATAACACAATTGTGTTGCTTTAAGTCAGATTTGCCTAGAACATCAACCATATGATGCTGTTTCTTTGCACGTGTTGAAAACTTTTTTTTCATATGAATGGAATGCATGTAATGAGAATTTCCAGCTGATGTCACATCATTCAAACATTGATCAGGCATGTAGGCATTGCTCTAAAGCAATGTGCATGTGACAATATTCACCTTTCAACAGTGCTTTGAAGCATTTTGGGAATCTCAGGCCGTGTTATCCTAGGAACAAGCATCAAATTAGTTCCTTATTTTGTAAATCATGAAAATCTGTAGACACCGTTGATGAGTTACCAATAACTCCAAAGACTAGAAGTTACCTGATTGATAGGCTTTTATTACCATAAACAGAAGGCACATCCCATGTTGTTGATTCAAGACCCGAGCTTGTTCTGGGGAAGAGGTTATGGCATTGCCACCTTTATTAGGGGAATCAAGCAAGGGGTACAATCAGCAAGGGGCAGGCCAGCCATGCACATGCAAACAGTATTAACAGTGGTTCCACCACATTCACCCTCTCTTTTAAAAGAAGTCCGGCAAGGTGAAGTGGGTTCCATGTCCATCACAAATTCAGTCTTTCCAGTGGCTTTGTCCCCCTTTGTGACAAAGCCACTGGAAAGACATAGAGGCTCAGCTGTTGATTCCTGGATAGTCTGGTAGTTGTCGGTGGGTAGGATGTCTGACAACTGAACTGAGACAGTTGGGGGCAAGGGCTGGGGTAGAGTGACATGGTATGTGGTGGATGATCATGGTGGGGTGAATGTACTGGTCTCCCGTACATTAGGTCCCGGACGGACACAGTATCCTTGTGTCCATCTGGGTACACCACGTAGGCTTTTTGGGGATTGGCATGGAGAGTGAACCTTCTCAACCAGTGGGTCGGATTAATGATTTATCACATGCTGCTGGAGTAAGACGAGCTCTGGGAATGTCAACCAGGATGTCAGTGTGGGACCCAATGCAGACTTCATGGGGAAGGAAAACAGCCTTTCATGTGGGGTGGCATTGGTGGCAGTGCACAGGAGGGAACTGATTGCGTGGAACACTTTGAGGAGGACCTCTTGCCACTGGAAGATAGGAAAGTCTTTTGACCTCGGGGCTAGAAGGACGGTCTTCCAGATGGTGGCGTTCTCCATTTCCACCTGGCCATTACCTCGGGGGTTGTAGCTGGTGGTCTTGCTCATGGTGTTACCTCTCACAGATATTAGCACAGCTCATTACTCATGTAGAAGGATGCCGCTCAATATGAATATAGTAGGGGTATCCAAACAGAGTGAAGAGGTTGCACAAGGCTTTAATGATGGTGGCAGTAGTCATGTCCAGTCAGGGAATGGCAAACGGGAAACATCAGTACATTTCAATAATGTTGAAAAAGTACACACTGGGGTTAAAAGAGGGCAAGGGCCTCTTGAAATCTATGCTCAATTGCTCAAAGGGACAGGTGGCCTTAATTAGGTGTGACTTGTCTGGCTGGTAGAAGTGTGGTTTGCAGTTTGCACAGACCTGGCAGTTTCTGGTCATCATCTTAATATCCTCAACCAAATAGAGGAGGTTGCGGGCTTTGATGAAATGGAAGAACCTGATGACCCCATGGTGGCAGAGGTCATTGTGGAGAACTTGTAAGTGGTCTATCCGTGCACTGGCACATCTCTTGGGACAGGGCATCCAAAGGCTCATTGAGCTTTCTGGGCCAGTACAAGATATTATAGTTGAAGGTGGAGAGTTCAATTCTCAACTCAGAATCTTGTCATTCTTGATTTTTCCCCAGTACTTGTTATTGAACATGAAACCAACTGCACGTTGGTCAGTCAGCAGAGTAAATCATTTGCCAGCAAGATAGTTCCTCCAGAGCCATACTACCTTAATGATGGCCTGGGCCTCCTTCTCGATGGAGGAGTGCCAGATGTCAGGACCTTGGAGGATGCGGGAGAAAAATGCTATGGGTTTGCCCACCTAGATAAGTGTGGTGGCCAGGGCAAAGTTGGATGCATTGCTCTCCACCTGGAATGGGATGGATTCGTCCTCAGAGTGACCATGGCCTTGGCAATGTCACCTCTGATGTGGCTGAAGACCTCACGGACCTCTATTGACAGGGGAAAGGAGCTGGCTTTTATGAGGGGGCAGACCTTATCTGCATAGATGAGGACCCACTCGGCATAATAGGAAAAAAAAAACTCCTGGCATTTTTTCAGGGCCTTGAGGCTGTGGGGAAAAGGGAGCTCCAACATGGATCAGGGCCAATAACTCCATTCTCCACAACTCAGCCAAGTATAACCAGGTGTGATGTGCAGAATACACATTTATCTTTGTTGTAGGTGAGGTTAAGGCTTTAGGCTATCTGGAGGAATTTCCGGACATAGTCTTGCAAATAATGACATTGTTGAGGTAAGGGAAAGTGGCCAGCAGCCCGTGCTCTCCCATCATTCATACTGGGTGATTTGCTTTACCATGTTGGCTATGCGAGGGAGGGTGTACATGGCCAGTTGCATAAGCCTGTTAATGGTCTGACTGTAGGTGACAACCATTCGGTGTTTTTCCCTACTTTTCATCACGAATACCTGATCTCTCCAGGGGCTGGTACTGGATTCAATGATCGCCTAGGTCAGGAATCATCTCACCTCTGATTTGATAAAGGCCCTGTCCCCAGCGCTGTATCGCCTGCTCTTGGTGGTGATGGGCTTACACTCTGCAGTGACGTTGGCAGACAAAGGTGTGGGGGGGGGGGGGTGGGGGGGTGGAATCCAGTGATTGGAGAGCTGGTAGGCTGCGTGTGGTGGACAGATTGAGGTTTGCTATTTGGACATATTCAGAGGGATCTCTGCCGAGTGGGATTTAGAGGCCATGGGGACTCTGGAGACTCTGTAACTCAATAGTTTCATCGTGAGGGAGTAACACCGCACCGTATCAGAGAGGACGAAGCTCTCTGTGCTCCCGCTATCGAACAGGCAGTTTGCCTTGCACCCATTAACCTCTATGTCCATCAATGACCTGGCGACCTGGTGAGGGCTGCTTTGTTCGAGTATCACTATCTGATCTGTTGTATTGGCTTGCAGTCTGGTAACATGGAAGCATTCAAGATGGTGGCCCCCATGGTGCACACATGGTGCTGTTATTCATTGGAAGTGATGTCGTCCAAGATGGTGTTGGCTGTGTCAGAAGTGATGTCACTCAAGATGGCAGTGGCGCCCACCGCCTACACATAGTGCTGCTCAGATTAAAAGGGTGTCTTAGATTTGCATACCTTTGCGTAGTGTCCCTTCTTTCTGCAGCTGGAACAGACCACGTCCTTCTCTGGGCAGCACTTCCTGGGGTGCTTCTGATGGCCACAGAAGTAGCACTTTGGTTGCTCACCAGAGGCCATAGTCAGGTAGAGACAGATGGGGGTCGGCCTGTGATCCTGCATCCCAAATGGTGGAGCCTGCATTCCCCAAGTGGTGGCTGAGTTATCAGTCGAGAAAGAGTCCACATTGCAGAGGACAGCTTCTAGAGTTTTAGCTAGTTCGATCGCTTTCTGCATCTTCAGATCATCATGTTCTAGCAGTCGTTGACAAATGTAATCAAATCTGATGCCTGCTGCACAGACATCTCCAATCAGTTCCTCCGTATACTCTTCTGCTGATGTCGCTTTGTAGCCACAGTTCCATCCGAGGACTCACAGGACCTGAAAGTAATTGATTGACTTCCCAGTTTGCTGCTTATGCCTGGCTGAGATGTGCCTGGCATAGACTTCATTCATTTGTGCCAAGTACTGGCCTTTCAGACTGTCCACTGCTTTGGTGAATGTCTCGGAGTCCTGAACATCACGGTAAACACAGTGCCCAACCCGTGAGAACAGTAAGTGCAACTTGTCTGCATCAGATTGTACGATCGTGGTGGATGCCTGCAGAAACACGCTGAAGCAGTGTAGCCAAAGTTTGAACTTGTCGGAGGCTTCCGGTGATTGAGGATCAATTTCCAAACTTCTCTGGTCTCAGCAACTTGCCCATTTCAAAAGAATTATGGTAATAAAATTGATGGGATGTCAATAACTCCAAAGACAAGAAGTTACCTGACTGATAGGCTTTTATTACCATCAACAGACATGTTGCTGACCCGAGACCCAAGCTTGTTCTGAGGGAGGGGATATGGCGTGGCCACCTTCATTAGGGAAATCAAGGGGGATGAGGCACAGGTAAAATCAGCAAGGGGCGGCTAGCCATGCACATACAAACAGTGGTTCTACCACAACCCAAGTGATGTCAAAACAAAATGCTGGAGAAACTAGCTGGTCAACAGTGCTCTTTATATAGCAAAGGTAAAAATTCATAACTGACGTTTTGGGCTTCAGCCCTTCATCAAGATATGAAAGAGTGTTGGCGAGCATCTGAACAAAAAGGATGGGGCGTGAGGAAAAGGTGGTGTTGGCAAAGGCAGGAGATGGTAGGTAGAGAAGGGACAGAGGGGACAGCAGTGATCAGGGGAGGAGGGATGGCTGGATAGGTGGAAGGGAAGGGAGGAGAGAACTGGAAAGAGGGAGGGGAAAGAAAGGCGAGTTGGTTAGCAGAAAGCTGAGAAGTCAATGTTAATGCCATTTGGCTGGATAGTGCCCAGACGGGAAATAAGGTGTTGTACCTCCAATTTGTGCATGGTCTGGATGGGATATTACATAAGGCCATGGACAGACATGCAAGTTGTAACTCAGAATTGAAATGGTTGGCTACTAAGAGGTCTTTGTTGTGGCAGAAGGAGTTAGGATGCTCAGCAAAGTTATCTGCCAATGTGCGACTGGTCTTTCTGATGTGGAGGAGGCCACAAAGCAAGCATTGGATGCAGTAAATCAGTCCTGTGGATGTACAAGAGATGCTTCACTTGAAAGATCTGTATGGGGTCCCCGACCACAGTGAGGGAGGAGGTGTGAGTGCAAGTGTTGCCCCTCTTGGAGTCACAGGGGAAGGTTAAGGGGGTGGGGGGGGGTGTCAACAGGTGAGGAGGGATGAGTGCACGAGGGAATCATGGAAGAAGCGGTCCCTAGGAAGACCAAGTGTGGAGGAGAAGGAATAATATGTCTGGTGTTGAGATTGGGTGGTATGTGCCAGAAATTCCGACGGTTAATGTGTTGGATGTGGAGGCTGGTGGTAGTTGAGGACAAGGAGGATTCTATGTTTGTTGTATCTTGGGGCAGAGGGGACCAGGGCAGATGAGTGGAAAATGGAGCTGATTTGATGGTGGCAGAGTGATTTCACATTTGTGGAAGAAGGCAGACATTTTGGAAGATCTGGACTGGAAGACCTCATCTTGGGAACAGATGCTGCGGAGACAGAGAAATTGAGAGAAGGGGATGGAATCCTCACAGAGGACAGGGTGTGAAGAAGTGTAGTCAAGGTAGTTGTGGGAGTTAGGTTTTAGTATATGTAGTTGGAAAGCTTGTCTCCAGAGATGGAGGCAAAGAGATCCATGAAAAGGAGAGTATTTTTGGAGATGGACCAGGTGATTTTGAGATTGGGTGGAAATTGGCTGCGAAGTGAATGAAGTTGACAAGCTCATCACGGATGCATGAGGCAGCCTGATGTAGTCATTAATATACTGGAGGAAGATTTGAGGGATCTTGCCTATGTAGGCTTGTAGCATGGATTGCTCCACAAAGCCCACAAACAGGAAGGAGTATCTGGGAGCCATGCAGGTACCCATGGCTACTCTTTAATTTGGAAGAAGTGAGATGAGTTAAAGCATAAATTATTTAGAGTGTGGACAAGTTCTGCAAGATGGAGAGGGGTGGTTGGTCAGATCTTTGGTCCAGGAAGAAGCAAAGTGCTTTCAGACCTTCTGTGTGGGGGGTGGAGGAATAAAAGGATTGAACATCCATCATGAAGAGGAGGCAGATTGGTTCAGGGAAGTAAGTCCCTTATTTTACCTTCTGGAAATTCCAACACTGTGCAGACAGTCACATTCTCACAATTGCCCACACCCACTCTCGTGTCTTGGAAACATCTTGGTGATCTCGTCTGCATCCATTCCAACACATTGATATTCACAACATTCCAACTGTGACTTTATCATTTCCTTATAGAGCCGTAGCACGATGTCCTAAATTTTGTATTCAAAACCCTACTCAGTGAGGGCTAATATGTTCATCGTGTCTTCACATCCTGTTCACCTGAGTTGCATTTTATTGGAACTATGCACCTGTGCACCAAAGTCTGTCTGTCCTACACTTGGCAGAAATCTTGAGTAAGGTTCACTGTGTAAGTCCTATCCTGGTTCACTGACCAAAGCTCACTAGCACATTCAATGAATATCCTCATACTTTATGTATTGCTCCTTTTTTGTATTCTCAGCTGCTGTGTTTGAAGGGCACACAGACAAAAGGATTGAGGGAAGGAGAAAATAATCCTTGTTTGCCTGGATCCATCCCTCGAAGCAGTGCTAGCCTCCAAATATGTCTGTCAGCATTAACAGAACTAGATAGTCTAATTTCACAACGGACACAATTTCCCCAAAAAATGGTCACTTGCATAATCTAATCACAAGTGAAATCAAGTTTTATATGATTCAAATCTAAAAACAGGTGCAACATGATCTAATTTCCAGGCAAATATTTTGTATTTAAATTTGCTTCTTTCAAAAGCTTCAGCAGTGCCTAGGACTCAAAACTGAAATTGGGATTGATTTCCAAATGATTATTTTCATTTGCTTTATATGTGTTTTCTATCTTTCATTAGTGCCTTAATGGACCGCTGGCTGTAATAGCAGTTTAATTACAAAATTCAGGCACCACTGAAGCTTTAGCTTTATACAGTAGTTGGAACGGAATGGAAAAGATCCACATTTCAATTTTTCTGAATCCAATAACTCCATAATTTCCATTTTCTATTGCATGAACTAATATAGAAACATTATTAGGTGAGGACCCTCAACTGAACAGACAGAAATAAATTGCCAAGAAAATAATAACTATGAACGCAAAGTAATGGGTTGCAAACCAATGACTGGTGAAATGAACAAAACCCAAGACCTTTTAGAATGACCATACTGTGAAAGACTGATAGCTAAAGGCTGCCTTGGAGCTAAATGATAAATGTGTTCTGATTTTGGCTCCTAGCACACTGGCTGCTAAATGGTCCTGTCTTTGCATAAATGGTCAGGGGAATTAATGTTATATGGCATTGTATTCCTAACTAGTAAGTGATCATTCCAATATTTTTTATTCGTGACAGTATGCCATATTTTAATTTCTGAATGACCAGAAGGGTATAAATTGAATGTGAGCATTTTTCTTACCTCAACCTTTATAATTTTTAGTATATTTTTGCCTTTCATGTTGAAAAAAATTATTCTGATTACTTAAAATCACAACAGTTGTTTACATATATATATATATATATATATATATACACATAAATATAAATAAATGGCAACCTTGTGTTTGTGAATTCAGTGTCGGCAAGTTTCTGTAAAGCTTTTCCACTATATAACATTTTGCAGGAGAATATTTTGCAGCAACTGTAAAAAAAACCCACATTATTATTATGATGCCATAGAATTCCTATTATTTTCCTTGGATGCAGTTCCATGGATATGTATCTAGGCCAATATTCAAGTGCTAAATATTCTGATGCAGTTGAACCCCCCCCCCCCCCCCACTTCTCATCATGTAGTAGCATGCATATAGAATAATCATTAGGAATAACTGTGCTGTCTGCTTTTTTCCTTCCTAACTCAAAGGCATGAACGCTGTTTATGGAACCATTCTCTTGCAAGTCGCACAGTTGAAAGATCAATCCAGAAATCATACTAGTCAATTTTATATCGTCTCAGCAAGCTGAGTCATCAGTGACCATTGATCATGATATCTCCAATCTTGCTGAAGGCTCTGCTCCTTCAATTCGTTTTCCCTCTATATTTCAACAATGATGAGTTTAAATTAATCAGTTTGCTGTTTATGAATGAGACAATATTAATTGTTTTGTTAAATGCTATATTTTGCTGAGAAATGCCTTCAGCCTGAAGATCTCCAGAGATGCTGCAGCCCTTGGGATGTCAACAGTTTTTTCCTCTGGCGGAACTCTTGCAGCAACTGCATTTTGTTTGGAATTTAAATCAAATTTATAGCTCAGTAATCGAATTTATACCTCAAAGATCTGTAGCTCACAAACTCTTGAATGTCATACACAGGACTGTTGGCGTAGTGATTAGCTCAACACCTTTACAGCACCAGGAATTGGAACCAGAGTGGGAATCCTGCGCTGCCTGTAAGGTGTTTGTACGTTGTCCCCGTGTCTGTGTGGGTTTTCCCCAGGGGCTCCCAGTTCCTCCCACCATTTGAAACATATTGGGGGATGTCGGTTAGTTGTGTGCAATTTGGGCGGCATGGAGTCATGGGCTGAAATTGCCTGTTACCATGCTGAATGTTTAAATTTAAAGGCTATACTTTGTGATGGGTATGTCACTGAAGACTAGAAATTTCTACAGGTGTATCACAGAGAGCATTCTGACTGGTTGCATCACTGTCTGATATGGAGGTGCTAACGCTCAGGACAAGAAAAAAAACTACAAAGGATCGTAAACTCAGCTTGCAACATCAATGGCAACCTCTTTTCAATATCCTCACTCCACTGAAGATATGGACAAGAGGTTCTTATGGCTTGGCTTCGCGGACGAAGATTTATGGAGGGGGTAAATGTCCACATCAGCTGCAGGCTCGTTTGTGGCTGACAATTCCGATGCGGGACAAGCAGACACGGTTGCAGCGGTTGCAGGGGAAAATTGGTTGGTTGGGGTTGGGTGTTGGGTTTTTTCCTCCTTTGTCTTTTGTCAGTGAGGTGGGCTCTGTGGTCTTCTTCAAAGGAGGTTGCTGCCCGCCGAACTGTGAGGAGCCAAGATGTACGGTTTGAGGCGATATCAGCCTCGTCGAACCAGTCCTTGTTTTTCCTGGAGGAGATTTCTTTAGGCAGTCCTTGTACCTCTCCTTTGGTGCACCTCTGTCACGGTGGCCAGTGGAGAGCTCGCCATATAACACGATCTTGGGAAGGCGATGGTCCTCCATTCTGGAGACGTGACCTACCCAGCGCAGTTGGATCTTCAGCAGCGTGGATTAAATGTTGTCGGCCTCTGCCATCTCGAGTACTTCGATGTTAGGGATGAAATCGCTCCAATGAATGTTGAGGATGGAGCGGAGACAACGCTGGTGGAAGCGTTCTAGGAGCCGTAGGTGATGCCGGTAGAGGACCCATGATTCGGAGCCGAACAGGAGTGTGGGTATGACAACGGCTCTGTATACGCTTATCTTTGTGAGGTTTTTCAGTTGGTTGTTTTTCCAGACTCTTTTGTGTAGTCTTCCAAAGGCGCTATTTGCCTTGACGAGTCTGTTGTCTATCTCGTTGTCGATCCTTGCATCTGATGAAATGGTGCAGCCGAGATAGGTAAACTGGTTGACTGTTTTGAGTTTTGTGTGCCCGTTGGAGATGTGGGGGGGCTGGTAGTCATGGTGGGGAGCTGGCTGATGGAGGACCTCAGTTTTCTTCAGGCTGACTTCCAGGCCAAACATTTTGGCAGTTTCCACAAAACAGGACGTCAAGCGCTGAAGAGCTGGCTCTGAATGGGCAACTAAAGCAGTATCATCTGCAAAGAGTAGTTTACGGACAAGTTTTTCTTGTGTCTTGGTGTGGGCTTGCAGGCGCCTCAGATTGAAGAGACTGCCATCTGTGCGGTACTGGATGTAAACAGCGTCTTCATTGTTGAGGTCTTTCATGGCTTGGTTCAGCATCATGCTGAAGAAGATTGAAAAGAGGGTTGGTGCGAGAGCACAGCCTTGCTTCACGCCATTGTTAATGGAGAAGGGTTCAGAGAGCTCATTGCTGCATCTGACCCGACCTTGTTGGTTTTCGTGCAGTTGGATAACCATGTTGAGGAACTTTGGGGGGCATCCGATGCGCTCTAGTATTTGCCAAAGCCCTTTCCTGCTCACGGTGTCGAAGGCTTTGGTGAGGTCAACAAAGGTGATGTAGACTCCTTTGTTTTGTTCTCTGCACTTTTCTTGGAGCTGTCTGAGGGCAAAGACCATGTCAGTAGTTCCTCTGTTTGCGCGAAAGCCACATTGTGATTCTGGGAGAATATTCTCAGCGACACTAGGTATTAATCTATTTAGGAGAATCCTAGCGAAAATTTTGCCTGCAATGGAGAGCAGCGTGATTCCCCTGTAGTTTGAGCAGTCTGATTTCTCGCCTTTGTTTTTGTACAGGGTGATGATGATGGCATCACGAAGGTCCTGAGGCAGTTTTCCTTGGTCCCAACAAAGCTTTAAAAACTCATGCAGTTTGACATGCAGAGTTTTGCCGCCAGCCTTCCAGACCTCTGGGGGGATTCCATGCATACCTGCTGCTTTGCCACTTTTCAGTTGTTCAATTGCTTTATATGTCTCATCCCGGATGAGGACCTCATCCAGCTCTAACCTTAGGGGCTGTTGGGGGAGCTGGAGCAGGGCGGAATCTTGGACTGAGCGGTTGGCACTGAAAAGTGATTGGAAGTGTTCTGACCATCGGTTGAGGATGGAGATCTTGTCGCTGAGGAGGACTTTGCCGTCTGAGCTGCGCAGCAGGCTTTGGACTTGGGGTGAGGGGCCGTACACAGCCTTTAGAGCCTCGTAAAAACCCCTGAAGTCGCCAATGTCCATGCTGAGCTGGGTTCGCTTGGCAAGGCTAGTCCACCACTCATTTTGGATCTCCCGGAGTTTGCGCTGAAGATGGCTGCATGCGCGACGGAAGGCTTGTTTCTTCTCTGGCCAGGACGGCTTTGTAAGGTGAGCCTGGTGGGCAGCTCGCTTCTTTGCCAGCAGCTCCTGGATTTCCTGGCTGATATCGTCGAACCAGTCCTTGTTTTTCATGGAGGAGAAACCCAGTACATCTTCAGTGGATTGCAGTATGGTAGTCTTCAGCTGATCCCAGAGGGTTTCAGGGGACGAGTCCGTGAGGCGGATTTCATCCTCGAGCTTTGCTTTGAGGTTTGCCTAGAAGTTTCCTCTCACTTCGTCTGAAGTGACGTAGTCAGGACGTAGTCCAGGAGGTGCCAGTGTTTGGATCGGGGATGCATCCAGGTAGTCTTCAGGCTGTCCCTCTGCTGAAAAAGGGTGTTTGTAATGACAAGCCGCTGTTCTGCGCAGAGCTCCAACAGGAGGCGCCCATTGTCATTGCACTTGCCGACACCATACTTGCCCAGGATTCCTGGCCAGGTTTCTGAGTCTTTGCCGACGGGAGCGTTGAAGTCGCCAAGGATGACAAACTTGTCGGCTGTAGGGGTGCGTTGAATGAGGTTGCGCAAGTCAGTGTAGAACTTGTCATTTTCTGTTGGTTCCGCCTGGAGGGTTGGAGCATAGACACTGATGAGGGTGGTGCGACGTTTGTTTTGAAGGGGGAGTCGCATGGACATGATCCAGTCCGAGTGGCCTGTCGGGAGGTTTTCGAGTTTGGAGGCAATGGAGTTCTTGACAATGAAGCCTACACCAGATAGGCGTTGTTCATCCAAAGGCTTGCCATACCAGTAGAGTGTGTAGCCCGTGCCACGTTCTTGGAGGCTGCCTACATCTGCCAGGCGGACTTCACTGAGAGCGGCTATGTTGATGTCAAGTCTGAGAAGTTCATGTGCAATGAGGGCAGACCGACATTCAGGACGGTGGCTGTCAGCCTTGTCTAGCATGGTTCTGATGTTCCAGCATGCTAGCTTGAGTTTGTGAGCATCTTTTGAAGGGGAGGACGTGGACCTGTCCTCAGGCCTGCGCAAAGGAGCTTTTAGGTGGAGTGCAGTGCGCGTAGTACTGGCCCCACCCTTTACACCCATGGTTCGCGTGCTGTGGCCAAGCAAGCTGGGATTTGGCAGCGAGGTCCTTGGGTCGAAGGTTTTATATCGGAGTGGCCTTCTCCTATGCAGGTTTCTTACCCAGGCTGGAGGGGTCTGCCTCCCCTCCTAGGTCGGTCCATACTGCCCTGTCCGGGGCCGAGGCCGCCACTGCTTTCCCTGTGCCCGGACTGGGGCCGCCGCCTCCAACTTTCTGCCCGGACTGGGGCCTCCGCCTGCCTCATTCGACCGAGGCCGGGGCCGCCGTCTCCCCTTTGCTCTTTCCCGGATCGGGGCCGCCGCCGCCTACCCTCTGCCCGGACCGGGGCCAGGGCCGCTGCTGCTTTCCCTGTGCCCGGACCGGGGCCGCCACCTCCTACTTTCTGCCTGGACCGGGGCCTCCGCCTGCCTCATTCGACCGAGGCCGGGGCCGCCATCTCCCCTTTGCTCTTGCCCGGATCGGGGCCGCCGCCACCTACCCTCTGCCCGGACCGGGGCCGGGGCCGCCGCTGCTTTCCCTGTGCCCGGACCGGGGCCGCCACCTCCTACTTTCTGCCTGGACCGGGGCCTCCACCTGCCTCACTCGACCGAGGCCAGGGCCGCCGCCTCCCCTTTGCTCTTGCCCGGATCGGGGCCGCCGCCGCCTACCCTCTGCTCGGACCGGGGCCGGGGCCGCCGCTGCTTTCCCTGTGCCCGGACCGGGGCCACCGCCTCCTACTTTCTGCCTGGACCGGGGCCTCCGCCAGCCTCACTCGACCGAGGCCGGGGCCGCCGCCTCCCCTTTGCTCTTGCCCGGATCGGGGCCGCCGCCGCCGCCTACCCTCTTGCCTGGACCGGGGCCGAGGCCGCCGCTGCTTTCCCTGTGCCCGGACTGGGGCTGCCGCCTCCACAAGAGGTAGTGTCTAAAGAAAGCAGTTTCTATCATCAAGGATGCTCACCACCCAGGCCATGTACTCTTCACTCTGCTACCATGGGGATAAAGGTACAGAAGCCTGAAGATGAGCACAAGGACAGCTTCTTCCCTTCTGCTATCAGATGCCTGAATGAACAATGAATCACAGACACTGCCTTACCTTGACTTTTCAAACACTATTTTTGTTGTTGTAAGGTGGTTTATCTGAAGGTTTTCACTCAGATTCGCAAAACAACAAATTTTGTGACTTGTTCATGACAATAAATTCTGATTCTGATATATATGTTTAGGTAAAAGCTGCCGAAACTACAAAGTTTAAGATATTTTGGAATTGTCATTGATACAAGTGGGAACCAATCTTTAATAACTCTTAAAAATGTAAACCGAATGCAGTTTTTAAATTCAAGACACAGCTGCATCAAAAAGCACTGCTATCTGCACTGACAATCAGCTCACAGCAGAAGCTTTGGTGCTGTGATCATGAGACATTCTCAGGTGGATTGGTTAAACATGCATACATTAATTATGGTAGTCTATATGAAACTAGGGGTCATACATCTTCAACTAAGCAACCAATAATTGGAGGTATTTGTGCATCTAGAGAGTTAGCCCTCATAACACTAAGTTTGAGTATGTGGGATTTCTAAGGTTTTTATTCTTGGAAGTTTCAGAGTTACTTTGTCCCATCATTTGAATAATCAGAAGTGCGTTTTAGATATGATGTACAATTATAAACATGTAGTTGAATTAAATCAGTTGCCCACACACAAAGTATTAAACAATGGAATTGCAACTCTTGAAATTATATCTAATTAGTGGTTTTATAATACTTGTTCTTAAGCATATAAAAATAATATATTTGGAGTTCAGGAAAATTTGACGGAAGGATTCTCGCCACCAAGTAGCAGAAAAGGTAGAATCAAGAAGCAGAATCTGACTGTAACGGTTACTTTACTTGGTCATTTTGTCTCACAGTATCTGGTAATTTTGTCTGCCATAAGGCAAACTGAGTCACCATTAGCATTGCCCAGCTTCAGCGACAGAGGCCCTTCAGGAGCCATCAGCACTCTCTCAAATTGCAGTTCCGATATCTGGTACCCATGAGTGAGTTGTCAGCACCCCACTCCTGTGCAAGTCTTTTGACCATGTCACCGGCCACCCACAGCCTGTGTGAGTCCTTCAGCTGTTAAGTTCCTCACTGATTTGTCACCATGGTCTCCCAGGCTTCACCTTCTCAATGGGGGATGTTCCCCCATTTCTGGTGCCTTGCACGCATCTGCTGCTCCCCTGGAGTCTGTAACTCCTCATGTTACACTGCCCTGAATAGGCACCACCATCTTGGGCACAGACCTCAGTGCAGACAGGATGTGGAAAAAAAAACCCACAATAGGCTCCTCAGAAAGGTCATTTAAAGTCTGTGTAGAGTGAACAGCAACAGGACCAGGAAGTAGGACCATGCTCAGCAACATTGTACCTCCGCTCCTTTCTCTCTGAAGTCCACACCAGCGGAAACACTGCCACTACAGTTGCCCTGGCGGTGACACTATCTTGAATATATCCTAAGAAATTGCAACAATTTGCACTTACTTCTGATGTTTCTTTCATGCAATAGGTAAACTTGGGTTCTTGTTGGTATCAACAGTATTTTATTTAAAACTCATGACTCTGTCATGTAGCCATGTTCTCTACATCTTGAATCTCACCTGGACTGCAACATTCATCTCTGATTCCGTCTAGTGATGAGAAGTATCATGAGCACTCTATCACACATCCCCTAATGTTGTAAGATGTTTAATCTTACACCCTAATACAGTACTCATTTCAATTTAAGGTTCAACACAAACATAAATACATACATCATCAGCACAAACTTTAAGTGTGCAGTTCTTTTGCTTTTAAAAATTCAGCCTGACAGCTGCTTTGATAATGCTTTGGATCTTCTTAACACAGGCGTTTGTGTCGGCTCTGCTGGTCCACTACTGACTCCTACTGGTGGTGTTTCCTCTGTTGCTGTTCAAGCTGGATCTTCTGCATTTGTCTATTCTTGCATTTTCAGCAGGCTCTTTCGATTCCTCCTCAGTATGTGACCATCCTCTGTTTTGACAGTGTAGGATCTTGGATTTACTTCCTCCAGAACAGTGGCCTTCCTGTCACAAGTGTTGGAATCTCTGAGTCTCTCTGTGTCATGTTGTGCCAGTGGCCCTAAGCTTCTTGCTGACTTGTCATAGTTTGCTTTTTGCTCTCGCAGACACTTTCATTTCCATTTTACTTCTCTGTTCTTGCTGAAGTCTGCAGAGTAGGAAAGTGTTGTACATAGTCTTCGTCTCATCAGGAGCTCAGTGGGTGAGATGCCATGTTCAAGTGTTGAAGCTCAATAACTCAATAGAGTTAGATAAGGATATGAGCCACTTCCTTGTGCTTTCTTGAGAAATTTTTCATGTGAACTCCTTTCTCTACTTTACCATTTGACTGGGGATGTAGAGGACTTAAATTCACATGTCAGAAATCATACACTTCAGCAAAGTTCTGGAATTCTCTACAACTGTTGCATGGTCCATTCTCACTTTAGTCAATTTGAGGAATTCCATATCTTGCAAAGATCAATTTCATATATTTGATCACACAAGCAGCAAGCATAGTTAGGAAGCAGCGCAATCAGGATAATTTGATAGATAATCTATAACCAGCAAGTAATTCTTTTTATCCATGTGCAACAGATCAGTCCCAACTTTCTGCCATAGTTTCGCTGGTAAGTCATTTATGCTCCTGAGTTCTTTTGCCTGTTTTGCATAATGTTTCAAATAGGTCTCACAGCTTGAAACCATCTTGTCAATGACAGCATTTATCCCTGGCCAATTACCAGCAGTTCTGTCCCTCCTCTTGCATTTTTCAATTCCAAGGTGCCCCTTGTGCTCCCTTTTCAGCATCTCTTGTTGCAGTGATTGAGGAGTGACAATTCTGCTCTGTCTAAGTAGAAGCCCATTGACAACACTCAGCTCAACTCTGATGTTGTAGCATGGCTGAAATTCACCTCAAGGCCATTCTTCATTCAGATTCTTGATAACTTTCTGTAGAACTGTGTTCTTTTCTGTTTCACCTGTGATCTGCTCAGATTTCATGTCAGATACGGGAAGAGATTCAGTGATCAGGTTCACGGAGATTCACATCTGTCTCTGTGGAACACTCATTGTGTGCTTCACTCTGCCTTGTTACCCTGGATAACACATCAGCTAATATAATAAGCTTCCCTGGTGTGTACACCAATTCAAAGTCATAACATTGTAACTTCATCATCAGTCTTTGGATTCTCGGCGACATTTCACTGAGAGTTTTCTTGATAATTGCTATTAATGGCTTGCAATCTGTCTCTGTGGAAAGTTTTGTCCATAGACCAGATCTAGACACTCTTACTCTATATGCGCATATCGACATTCAGATGTTGTCATCGTCCTTGATGCGTATGCTACTGGTTTTCCCTCAGCACCTATTTCATCTTTTGAACTGACCATAGATACTTTCATCCTTCTGGATGCATCAAAGAACGTCAAAAGCACTGGTTCTGTAGTTAGAATGGTCTTCAATTGTCCCCATTCTTCCTTGTGGTTGGCTGTCCACTTGAATTCACATTTGTCCTGTAACAACTTCCTGAGGTATATTGTTTAGGAAGACAGGTTTTGTATTAATTTACCAATGAAATTGATCATTCCCAGCACTGTTCAATATCCTTTTTTTTTTGTCTGTGGGTCTGGGTATCTCTAGAATTGCTTTCACCTTGCTCTTGTCTGGCTCCACATCTGCCTCTGACAGTTTACCTCCCAGGAAGGTGATTTCCTTCACACCAAACTGATATTTTGCTCAGACTGGAATACCTCCCAAAATGGTGTATTAAGAATACAGCAGTTTTGTACTCTTCATGCAATTTTATTTGCTAGAAGCCCTGGGATGGATCCAATTTAGTGAAAAACTTTGCACTGGCCATCTCCTTTGTAATTTCATCCCTGTTGCAATCTGATATTATTACCCCTTTATATGGGCATTCGTCTTTTGGGTCCATGCACATGTGAGGATCAATTCACCCATTCCATGGGCTCATCCACTTGCTTTACGACCACCTAGTGCATAATTTGGCCAAGTTCCTGCTTGAACTTTTCTTTTAGTGGCGTTGGAACCCACCTTGGGGCATGCCTACTGGTTGTGCGTCTGCCTTTGACTGTATCTTTTAGGTGAATAGTAGAACTCCAAATCCCTTGAAAATGTCTGAAAATTGATCCAGTATTTCCTTTATGTTGTTCCATGCATTTGCGATATTAATGTGGTATACCCTCTTGACTCGGCTTAAGTTTTCACATGCTTTGTCACCAAGCAGGGATTGATGTCTACCTGTGAACTTTAACTTTCACCTCAAGTCTATATATATCTTTTGTGTCAATTCGCTATTGATTGTAGGCTTTGAGCTGAACAGGATTTGAATGGATGTATGGACTTTATCTTCATTGCCTTGATGTCAGGCTCATAGATCAAAATGACCTTTGCCCCTGTGTCCAGCTTGAAAGGACTATCTGCTCCATTAGATGGAATGACACAGTCCACTTGTCATTTTGTTCGTGAACTAGGACTTCCAAAAGAGAAAGCGGCCTTAGTGACACAAATATATATTTTACAACCACCTAGTTTACAATTTGAACTTCTTGATTTAGTATTGATGGTGAGAGAAGGGACCGACACGATTGACAGGAAGGATAGTAACTCAGAAGATGCGGAATCTATATGGGTAGAACTGAGGAATAGCAAGGGGCGGAAAACGTTAGTGGGGGTGGTATATAGGCCTCCAAATAGTAGTGTAAAGGTGAGGGAAGGCATTAAAAGAGAAATTAGAAAAGCGTGCAATAAGGGAACAGCTGTCATCATGGGAGACTTTAATTTGCATATAGATTGGACTAGCCAAATTAGTAAAAATACTGAGGAGGAGGAATTCCTTGAATGTTTACGGGACGGTTATCTAGACCAATATGTCGAGGAACCAACTCGGGCACAGGCCATTTTAGATTGGGTATTATGCAATGATAAGGGGCTAATCAGCAATCTTGTTGTGTGAGGTCCTTTGGGTAGGAGCGATCACAATATGATCGAATTCTCACTCGACATGGAGAGTGATGAAATTAAACCGAGACTAAGGTCCTGAATTTAAATAAAGGGAATTATGATGGTATGAGACGGGAGTTGAGTAAGATTGATTGAGTGGTGTTTATGGGGGAGTTGACTGTGGATAGACAATGGAAAGCATTCACAGATCTAATGGAGAAATTGCAAAAATCGTTTATACCGGTTTGGCATAAAAATAAACCAAAAAAGGTGACTCAACCGTGGATAACAAGGGAAATTAGAGACAGCATTGGGTCCAAAGAGAGAGCATCTCAATTGGCCAAAAAAAGTACCGCAACCGAAGACTGGGAGCAGTTCAAGATGTAGCAAAGGAGAACAAAGGGATTAATCAAGAGAGCAAAAATAAATTACGAAAGTAAGCTTGCGGCAAATATAAAAACCTACTGCAAAAGCTTTTATAAATATGTCAAGAGGAAAAGATTGGTGAAAACCAGAGTAGGTCCTTTGAAGTCGGAATCAGGAGAATATATAATGGGGAATAAGGAAATGGCAGACCAATTAAATTCTTACTTTAGTTCTCTTTTTACAAGAGAGGATACAAATAACCTCCCAAGGATGTTGGGAAACATAGAGACTAATGCAAGGGAGGAACTGAAAGAAATCAGTATCTCTAAGGACATGGTCTTGGGGAAATTGATGGGATTGAAGGCAGATAAATCCCAAGGGCCTGATAATCTACATCCTAGGGTACTCAAGGAAGTGGCCATTCAGATAGCAGATGCTTTAAGAATTATTTTCCAGAACTCGATAGACTCAGGATCAGTACCCATGGATTGGAGGGTAGCTAATGTTACCCCACTATTTAAAAAGGGGGGTAGAGAAAAAGCGGGGAATTATCGGCCGGTGAGCCTTACATCAGTAGTGGGCAAAATGATGGAATCCATTATTAAGGATGTAATAGCGGAGCATATGACTAGCAGAGAAGGGATCGGACGGAGTCAACATGGATTTACAAAAGGTCAATCGTGTTTGACAAATCTATTCGAATTCTTTGAGATGGTGACAAGTAAAATAGATGGGGGAGAGCCAGTGGATGTGGTGTACATGGACTTCCAAAAGGCCTTCGATAAGGTCCTGCATAAACGACTGGCTTCCAAAATCAAGGCTCATGGGATGGGGGAAAAGTATTGATGTGGATTGAGAACTGGCTGGCAGGTAGAAGACAGAGAGTTGGGATAAATGGCTCATTTTCTGAGTGGCAGGCGGTGACCAGTGGGGTGCCACAGGGATCTGTACTGGGACCCCAGCTGTTCACAATTTACATTAATGATCTGGATGAGGGGATTGGATGTAATATCTCCAAATTTGCAGATGACACTAAGCTAGGAGGGGTTGTGTGCACGGAAGAGGGGTCAGGAAGCTCCAGTGTGATTTGGATCAATTGAGGGACTGGGCAGATACATGGAAAATGCACTACAATGTGGATAAATGTGAGGTTATCCACTTTGGTAATACAAACCGGAGGGCAGATTACTATTTGAATGGCAATAGATTAAGAGATGGGGAAGTGCAGAGAGACCTAGGGGTACTTGTACATCAGTCTCTGAAGGCGAGCATGCAGGTACAGCAGGCTGTTAAAAAAGCAAATGGTATGTTGGCCTTCATATCAAGAGGGTTTGAGTATAGGAACAAGGATACCTTACTGCAGCTGTACAGGGCCTTGGTGAGACCCCACCTGGAGTATTGTGTGCAGTTTTGGTCACCTTATCTAAGGAAGGATGTTCTTGCAATGGAGGGAGTGCAGAGGCGATTCACCAGGCTGATACCTGGAATGGCAGGAATGACTTATGAGAAAAGATTGCGCAAATTGGGATTGTACTCGCTGGAGTTTAGAAGATTGAGAGGGGATCTCATAGAGACAAATAAAATTCTGACAGGACTGGACGGAATGGATGTAGATGGGATGTTTCCAATTATGGGAAAAATCCAGAACCCGGGGCCATGGTTTGAGGATAATAGGCAAACCATTTAGGACCGAGATGAGGAGGAATTTCTTGACCCAGAGGGTGGTGAATCTGTGGAATTCATTGCCACAGAGGGCAGTAGAGGCAGGTTCATTAAATATATTTAAGAGGGAATTACATATATTTCTTCAGTATAAGGGTATTAAAGGTTACGGAGAGAAGGCGGGGACGGGGTACTGAACTTTAAGGTTAGCCATGATCTCGTTGAATGGCGGAGCAGGCTCAAAGGACCTACTCCTGCTCCTATCTTCTATGTTTCTATGTTTCTATGTTGTCTTGGAATAGGAAATTCATAGAACTTTAGATGTCTGAATTCAAGCAAAACGTTGCAGCATCAACAGGAAAAAAATGGAATATTGCAAACTTGTGATTTCTCCTATCTTATAACACCTTGAAGCATTTCTAGAGCTTGGAGAAGGGCATTTTGTCAGAATACTAGCTGACTACTGATTTTCTTTTTCTTTTTTTCCCTGTTAGCTGTTGCCCGGGGCAGAGATAAACGCAATCGATGTGATGTTATCTCTTCCACCACTGAAAATGCAGTTCTCCAAGTCACTACAAATACCAATGCAATTTAAAATTCTGTCCTAGCTGCAATATGATTCCTGCCTAATATTTGATTGTCTTTATACAATGGATACCATCATAGCAAATTAGCAGCATATTTACTGCATTTTAAAATGACCAGCTGTCATTAGTGTAAAAAAAATGACAAGGGTGTGTTGATTTCATTGTATATGATTAAAAGAATTCATTTAAACTACACAAAATATCTCAATTAAATAAAAATCCGATTTATTTGATCAGATGCGCAGTGTTATACATTGAATAAAATAGTTCATAAATGCCATTCAATTGTCAAAATATATCCTCCCACACCATTCACTATCTGTTCTACACATGCAGAAGGATGAAGATGTACAAGTTGCTTCAACTTGCCTCTCACTGAGATTAACAATGAACTATGATAAATGGAAAAAGCCATCAACACATGAACCTGAATTTCCCGCAGGATGTGATAAGGTGTAATTTACTCTGTCATAATATACGTAGTAATAAATTAAAAGAAATCTATAATGCAATTACATTTTCCTCAAAATATTTACAATCAAACACTTAATATTTTCTTTTCTCCCCATGGTCTTGTAATGTGCAAGAATATCATTTTATTGATAGGCTTGAAGATTTAAGTGGGTCAGCCCAAGAAAAGTTTATGAGATCTTGTGCTGTTCACAAAGCCACCCAGTGGGATCGCTGGCATTTTGGTTGAGACCCTGCATCAGGTCTGAAAAGGTAGTGGGGAGATTGCCAGTGTAAAGAGGTGAGGAGGAGGCAGTACATAGGTGGTGCCAGATGAGGAGGGAATGGTGAGCAGATTGACCTTGGGGGCGGGGAGGAGAGAGAGTGGGGAGAGACCTCTTTCAGATTTCAATAGGGACCACTCTTCCTGTACATTCCTCTATCCAGGAACCTATACAGCCCTTCCAGGTGAGACAGAGATTGACCTTCAACCTCATCCACTCTATTTGATGCTCTCAATGTAAAACCAGGAGCAGATGAAGTTACCACTTAACCAGACATCTGTGCTCTGTCCACAATGGCCAACTTGATTTCCCAGTTATATGACATTTCAACTCCATTTGCCATTCCCTTACTAACTTGTCAATCCTTGGTCATCTCTACTGCCTGGGTGATGAAATTTACAAACTACAATTTGTTTGGTTTTGTTTGTTCATTCAACTCGTCGTCACAAGCAACTTCTTCTGGCTATCCATCCCGGATGATGAAGATCGTTCCTTTCAGTCAGTTTGTGGGGTTTGATATGTACAACCTGGAGTGGCTGTACAGGCCGATCCTTGACAGGCCCTGCTTGCCACATATTTGGCAGGTGAGGCCTGGAGGGGAGAAGAGACAGAAGCTCGGTTACAGAACTTCCTGTGCCTTTCCTCTGTTGCCGCCTTGAACTTTTTAGTCAGTAGTATATGCATCTTTTCTAATGGCGTCCCTCCACTGTGAGTGATCTGGAGCCAGATCTTCCCATGTTGATGGGACCATGTCAGCTTTCTTGAGGCTCCTGTGCAGAACATACTTGTACAGAAGTCACTGATCTCTTCATTTTCAGGTGCCACTGGACAGTTGGGCATCCAAGATATCCTTGGGCATTCTTCCATCAGGCATTCTGACAACATGTCCTGCCCAGTGCAGTTGGGCTGTCATCATCGAGGTTGAAACTGCTGGCATTCTGGCTCAAGAAAGGACCTCGATATTGAAGACCTTGTTTTGCCAGGTGATCTTCATCAGCGAACAGAAGTGACGCTGCTGCAGTTGCTCAAGCCGACATAGGTAACTCTGATATGGGCACCACATCTCACATCCATATAATAAGGCTGATATGACAACGGCCCTGTACACCTTGCACTCAGTGGTCAACCTGATGTTCTGTGACCAAACTTGATCTTTCAGCTGACCAAAGGCAAAGCAGTCTTTTCTGGTTCTCGACTCAACCTCTACATCTGGAGAAGATGTGGATGTTATTATGCTGCCCAGGTAACAAAACTTGTCGGCAGCATTGAAACGAGTGTCATCAATGAGGACAGTTCTTTGTAGTTTGAGCCAGTTGGTTCAAAACCTGTGTCTTTTTCAGGCTGATTGTCAATCCATAGCTCTTAGTCGCACTGGCAAAGCAACTGGTGATCTCCTGTAAGTGGGAAACCAGTGCACAGTCACCAGCAAATTGTAGTTCATGTGCCACATGTCCCTGACTTTGCTCTCAGTCTTGCAAGGTTGAGGAGCCCACCATCAGCCCTCATTTATAGGAAGACCCCCAACTTCAGGTCTGATGTGGCATCCTGAAAAACAGCAGCAAAGAATAGTCCAGAATAGGAGCCAAAACCCAACCCTGTTTTACACCGTTGCTAATTGGAAATGGGTCTGACAACTCACCACACATATTGATACGGCCTTCGATACCTTCGTGGAACTGATAGATGGTGTTGATTGGACAATTGAATTTTGGTAAGTGTTTCCACATGCCATCTCTACCAACAGTGTCAAATTATTTGGTTAGATCAACAAATGTGACATAGAGACTTCTCTGATGTTCAACATATTTCTCTTGGAGCTGACTCAGTGAGAAGATTATATCCACTGTATAACAGCTTGTTCAAAAACTGCACCGGTTTTCTGGAAGGATGTTGTCATTGATGTTGAACACCAAATGCCTAATTATGATCTTCGTGAGGCATTTTCCTGCAACTAAGAGGAGAGCGATGCCACAATAATTGTTGTAATTTCCTTTATTATTGTAGATGCATCTTTGAAGTCTTGTGGTAGTTTTGCAGCTCCCCACAACTTTGTAATCAGCTGATGCAGGCATGATGTCAGTATGTCACCACCATAGTGGTAGATCTTGGCTGCTTTGTTGGATTAGAGCTGTTTGATGACTTCATGAAGAGTAGGGGGAAGCATTGGCTTGAACAATATAGGTTGAGTGCTGGCCAGTGCGTCATTGGTGATGGTTCCGAGTCTATTCAACAACTCATAGAAGTGTTCTTGCTTAAGGGATTCTACTTGAAGTAAAAAATAAATTTCTTTGTGATCCTCTTTTAAATCATAGTGTCTATTTTAGCACATTGCAGTAAGGTCAGTGCTGGACCTAATTTAGCCCTTAAATTAGATCTTAACTGAAGATAGCAGAAAAAAGGATGTATTTAAAACTCCAAATTTATTCCTGATTTGTTCAAATGTCATAAATTGTCCCTGCTCAAAACAATCTTCAATATATTTGATCCCACTCTGAGACCAAGCTTCTTGAATTTTATTATTAATTGTTTAGGAATTAATTTATTTTGAGCTGGGGGTGTTTTGGGTGAGAGGCTTCCCTGAACACCTATTTAACTATTGAATTTATTCCAAATGGTCATAATATGTTTTAGTCAGGGGGCTTCTTTAGGACCAGATAGTAATTTAGAATTCCATTTATGTATAAAATTTATATGCACCTTATCTAGCCCTTGTTATCTAAACAAAGGCTAGATAAGTCAAAAGAGAGATGGGAATCAGATTTGGGTATCCAAATTGATCCATTTTGCTCATCTTACCTATGTCAGGACAGCATGAGCAATACAATTAATGTAAGGTATAGGCTGGGGCAATATAATTTTTTGTATCAGCTGTACCTTACTCCGCAAGAATTAAATAAATTGAAATCTGAAATATCAAATTTATATTTTTGATGCAGTCAGGATACAGGGATCTTTTTGCATTTGACCTGGTCATGTCCAAAAGTAAGAGCCACTGAGAAGGTTTGGAGAATCTCCCAGAACAAATTACCGGAATTTGATACCCTCAGTGCCAGAACTGTTTTTATTGGGGAAATTAGCATATATAAAACCTCGAATAAGGCTGTCAAATATCAATTAAAATTTGTTAAACTCGCTTTAGATGACCAGGACATATCCATTATTTGGAAATCTGATTTCCAAATGAGTCTTATCTGCTCGAAGTCAGAAATGCATAATGTGTTCCCCTGGAGAAGATTACTTACAACCTCAAAAATTGTTACAGCATGTTTTTAAGAATATGGAACCATATCTATGATATATGGAGGTCAACCTTTGATGATCCCCCCCTCTGGTCTCCAATACCATATCTCCAGCATCCCTAGTGATATCTATAACAAGACATTTATCCCTTAAGCTCTGGATGAATCATTGCAGTGAAATGGGATTCACTAGAAGTGTGCTGTACTGATGACTGGTCCCACCTCCTGGCTCTTCCCCCTGAGGCCCGTATATAACCCTGGTTTCCCAGAAACCCTCTTAAACCTGTTTGTGAACTCTACTTGTGTTGCAAGTTAATAAAAGCGTCAGTTCTCCCTCCAGTCGAATGTGAGCTTTTATCAACCCTACAGCTGTCCCTTCTCTCCCCTCTCTACCTATCATCTCCTGCCTTTGCCACTCGCAGCACCCCACCCCCCCCACCAACCTGCTAGCATTCTTTCACACCTTGAAGGGCTCAAGCTCAAAACATCAGTTATGTATTTTTACTACATGAAGGACATCGATCCAGCATTTTGTGTTCTTAGGCGGTAGGTCGAGGAGGCTGCAGTGTGAGTACACAGAAGATGAGTAACTACTCCTCAAGCACATTACCCTCTACAGAGCACCTCGTTAAAACCAACAACCTCAAGCAACTGGTTTTCACCTGTGATTAAACCCTTTTCAAATCTTGTTCCAACTCAGAAATTCATCTTCACTCCATATCTATTTCATGATTCAAAATAGTGGGTCCTGCACATTGAGACCAGGATCAATCCAGGCTATGACATGAATCAAATGCTTTACTCAATCTTTGTTACAGCACTATTGCCTGATACATTCTACAGGTTTCCTGCTGGAGTGGAGATATTTCATCGCTCAGATTCACAGCAGAGCCAAGGTCACTCCAATCTCAGCGAGCTGCAACTTGTGGTCAATTCGAACAAATGTGCACACTTCAAGGCCAATCTCCAATGTATTGTCAATTTGTTCTCTGAACCATGTGTAAGAATAAGCCTTAGATTAAACATTCACAAAACAAAGCCTGATCTTGCTATCCTACACTGGTTCCAGCAATAAAGGTCTACAACAACAAGAAAGATAACAAGGACCACTTTCTACATTTCTAGAGCCAGCCCTCAACAAAGACCATCTTTTTTAAAAACATTTTTTTAAATTTTTCACACTATGAACCATACTGACCAAAATACACACAAACATTTCCCTCTTGAATATACACAGTGTCATTTTCTCCCCTTTTCCCCACTCTTTTCCCTCCCTCCTTCACCACCCCTCCCCACCCACTCAACGTTCAACAAATATGATACATTAAACTCATTAAACAATGTCATCACACAATGAAAATAAACAAGAAATTTGTGTCATCTACTTTTACACACTAGGTCAGTTCATTTCATCTCCTTCTTCTTCTGTCATTTTAGGCAGTGGAGGTCAGCGGTAGGACTTCTCTGTGGTGTTCCATGTATGGTTCCCAAATTTGTTCGAATACTGTGATGTTATTTCTTAAATTATATGTTATTTTTTTCCAATGGAATTTATTTATTCATTTCTATGTACCATTGCTGTATTCTCAGGCTATGTTCTAATTTCCAGGTTGACATAATACATTTTTTGCTACAGCTAAGGCTATCATAATAAATCTTCTTTGTGCTCCATCCAAATCAAGTCCTAGTTCTTTACTTCTTATATTACTTAGAAGAAAGATCTCTGGATCTTTTGGTATGTTGCTTTTTGTGATTTTATTTAATACCTGATTTAGATCTTCCCAAAACTTTTCCACTTTCTCACATGCCCAAATTGCATGTACTGTTGTTCCCTTTTCCTTCTTACAGCAAAAACATCTATCTGATACTGTTGGGTCCCATTTATTTAACTTTTGGGGCATAGTGTATAGCCTGTGTAGCCAATTACATTGTATCATGCGTAACCTCGTGTTTATTGTATTTCTCATAGTTCCGGAGCATAGCTTTTCCCATGTTTCATTCTTTATCTTTATGTTTAGATCTTGTTCCCATTTTTGTTTGGGTTTACAGCTTGTTTCCTCATTCTCTTTCTCTTGCAGTTTGATGTACATGTTTGTTATAAATCTTTTAATTATCATTGTGTCTGTAATCACAAATTCAAAATTGCTTCCTTCTGGTAACCTCAGCCTGCCTGCTTCCCAATTTGTCCTTCAAGTAGGTTTTCAGTTGGTGGAATGCAAACATTATACCATGAGTTATACCATATTTGTCCTTCATTTGTTCAAAAGATAATAATTTATTTCCCGAAAAACAATTTTCTATTCTTTTGATCCCTTTTCTCTCCCATTCTCTAAAGGAACAGTTATCTATTGTGAAAGGGATTAGTTGATTTTGCGTCAATATTAGTTTTGGTAGATGATAATTTGTTTTTTTCCTTTCTACGTGAATCTTCTTCCAAATGTTGAGCAAATGGTGCAGTACTGGTTAATTCCTATGTTGCAACAGCTTTTCATCCCACTTATATAGTATATGTTCAGGTACCTTATTTCCTATTTTATCTAGCTCTAATCTGGTCCAATCTGGATTTTCCCTTGTTTGATAAAAATCTCATAGGTATCTTAATTGTGCTGCTCTATAATAATTCTCAAAGTTTGGTAGCTGTAAGCCCCCTTGTTTGTTCCATTCTGTTAATTTATCTAGCGCTATCCTCGGTTTCCCCCCTTTACATAAGAATTTCCTTATTATTTTCTTTAGCTCCTTGAAGAATTTCTCTGTTAGGTGAATTGGTAACAATTGAAATAGGTATTGTATCCTTGGGAAGATATTCATTTTAATACAATTTATCCTTCCTATCAGAGTTAGTGGTAAGTCTTTCCAATGTTCTAAGTCATCTTGTAATTTCTTCATTAATGGCTGATAATTTAGTTTGTATAGATGGCCTAGATTATTATCTAGTTGTATACCTAGGTATCAAATTGGTTGTGTTTGACATCTAAATGGTGATTCTTTCTTAAACTTTGTGAAATCCCCATTTATTTGCGTTGATCTTGTACCCTGATACTTCTCCATATTCCTTCAATTTCTTATGTAATTCTTTTATTGATATTTCTGGTTCTGTTAATCTGCAAATAGACAGATTTTATATTCCTTCTCTTTTATTTTTATCCCTCTTATTTTATTTTCTGTCCTTATCAGTTCTGGTAGTGGTTCTATAGCTAACGCGAACAGTGAAGGAGATAGTGGACATCCCTGCCTAGTTGATCTGATTAATTTAAATTGGTTTGATATATATCCATTTAGTGTCACCTTTGCCAATGGTCCCTTATATAATGCTTTAATCCAATTAATATATTTCTCTGGTAGGTTGAACCTCTGTAGTACTTTGAATAAATAATTCCATTCTACTCTGTCAAAGGCTATCTGTATCTAAGGCAACCGCCACTGTTGGCGTCTTGTTTCCTTGTACTGCATGGATTAAGTTAATGAACGTACAGATATTTTCCGTTGTTTGTCTTTTCTTAATAAATCCATTTTGATCTAGTTATAAACTTATCTTTCACTGATTCCGTTTGTATTTCAAAGTACATTTTAATTTGTCGCTCAATGAATTCTCTAAAATCCTGTCTTTTGAGTAGCATGGAGTTTAATCTCTATCTATACATTCTCGGTGGGATGTCCTCCAGCTCTATTGCCAATAACAGGGGTGAGTATTCCATTTTCCTAACTCTTCCTTGGATGTGGGCTGACAACAGGAACAGGTCTATCCTTCAGTATGTTTTATGTCTATCCGAATAATATGAGTATTCCTTCTCCTTTGGGTGTTGTCTCTTCCATATATCCAAAAGTTGCATTTCTTGTATCGATTTAACCATAAATTTGGTTACTTTGTTCTTTCTGCTAGTCTTTTTTCCAGTTTTATCCATCTTTGAGTCCAAATTAAGGTTAAAGTCCACTCCTATCAGTATATTCCCCTGTGTATCTGCAATCTTCAAAAAAATATCTTGCATAAATTTTTGATCCTCTTCATTAGGTGCATATACATTAAGCAAATTCCAAAATTCTGAATATATCTGACACTTTATCATTACATACCTCCCTGCTGGATCTATTATTTCCTCCTCTATTTTGATTGGTACATTTTTATTGATTAATATAGCTACTCCTCTGGCTTTTGAATTATATGATGCTGCCATTACGTGCCCTACCCAGCCTCTCCTTAATTTCTTGTGTTCCACTTCCGTTACATGTGTTCCTTGCACGGATGCTATATCAATTTTTTCTTTCTTCAGTAAATTTAACAGCCTTTTCCTTTTGATTTGGTTATGTATTTCATTAATATTTATAGTCATATAGTTTATCATGGCCATTTCATACTTTGTTTGCCTTTCATTTCCACGTCCTCATCACTACCTTTCCTCCTTATCCATTTCTGTTTTCTTCTTTTGAACACACTCTAAGACAACACTTCTAAAACATAAAATATTTCCACTATTCCCACATCTAAAATTCCCTTAACCCCAAATGTCCCCCGCCTCTCTGAGTTGCTCCTTGTCCCTTGCCAGGCAACCACATCTCCCCTCTCCATTTGGATTGCGAACCCGCTCGCAAGCGTCAACTGATTTCGCAGTGACTGTTATTTTCTACCACCCAGCCCCCTCCAGAAAAGACTTGTATCTTGACATATAACAAAGCTCACCCTCATAACTCCCCCTTACTTCCTTTATTCAGTTCTTACTTATACATTATTTTTCTTCTTTATATGAAGTTTGTCGTCATTCTTGTTCTTGTTCCATCTCTTCATCTCTGTCTGTTTTGCAGACGTTCTGCAAATTCTCGTGCTTTCTCCGGATCCGAGAACAGTCTGCTTTGCTGCCCTGGGATAACAATTTTAAGCACCGCTGGATATCTTAACATAAATTTATAGCCTTTCTTCCATCGGGTCGATTTTGCTGCGTTAAACTCCTTCCTCTTCTTCAGGAGCTCAAAATTTATGTCTGGGTAGAAATTTTTTTTTTGACCTTTGTATTTCAGTGGCTTTTTGTCTTCTCTCATTTTTTTCATTGCCTTCTCCAATATATTTTCTCTTGTCGTATATCTCAGGAATTTTACTAGAATGGATCTTGGTTTTTGTTGTGGCTGTGGTTTGGGGGCTAATGTTCTGTGTGCCCTTTCTATTTCCATTCCTTCCTGTATTTCTGATATTCCTAGGACCCTGGGGATCCATTCTTTTAGAAATTCTTTCATATCTTTGCCTTCTTTATCTTACTTAAGGCCCACTATCTTTATATTGTTTCTCCTATTATAGTTTTCCATTATATCCATCTTCTGAGCTAACAACTCCTGTGTTTCTTTCACTTTTTTATCAGATTCTTCCAATTTCTTTCTTAAGTCATCCACTTCCATTTCTACGGCTGTTTCTCGTTCTTCCACCTTGTCTATTCTTTTCCCTATTTCTGTCATGACCATCTCTAATCTACTCACTTTTTCTTCTGAACCTTTTATTCTTCTTTTTATTTCACTAAATTCTCGTGTCAACCATTCTTTTAATGCTTCCATATATTCTTGAAATTTTTTTTATCCATGTACTGTCCATTCCCTTCATCTTCCATTTCTCTGTCCAGAGCTTGATGCTCTCCCTCCTCTTCCCCTGTGTCCGCTCCAGGACCTGTGTCCTCTTCCTCTCTTCCTTGTATCTGTGTCTCTTCTGACTTTCTTGTTGGGCTGTTTATCTCAGTTTGCTGGGTATTTTTTTTTATTAATGGTGTCTTGATGTTGGTCCTCTTCCTCTGGGCTGGTCATCTGCTGTGTCACTGATTTCCTTTTTTCATTCTCCTCCCTCCCGCTCCCGTTATTTTCTATATCTTCCTGCTGGGAGCCCTGCTTTCAGGTCTTTCGCAGCTGTTCAAGCTGTGGAGTGCCATTCCACAGCTGGTCCCCACTCCCGTCTGTGTTGTCTTTGTCGTGCGCATTGTGCATGCGCGATTCCTGTGCATGCGCGGTTGCGAACCTCTGTGAGCCATCCTTGTAGTCCTGTGTTCGGTGGGTCGCGACCCTTTGGGGTTTCCACTGACCTCAGGGAGTGGGCTCCTCCTTCCACGGCGGGTCCCTGCTTCTTCGTACAGGTAAGGCCTTCACCTTTCTCTTCCGACGTCTTTCCTTCTTTTCTTCCTGTTGTCTTTGGCTTTTCTTTCTTTGGTGTCATTTCCTCCACACCTTTATTTTTTATTTGTTGTGGTTTGTGTGTCTGTGGCTTTGCTTTTTCTTTACTTTTTTCCTTCTTTTCTGGAGAGGGCTGGTATTCTCCTACTGGCCACTACTCCATCACAAGACTCCTCCAACAAAATCCCACATTGTTGGTAATATTTAGCTCAGCATTCAATGCATCAGAATAGCTTTTAGCTTCTTAAATAAAATAGTGTTTACAGATCAAGATCTCAGACCTAGCACAAAGATTTTGCAACCTGCTATGCAGTTTAGTCTTTGGCAGCAGGAAAGATGCGACAGGGATGGATGAAACAAAGAGAATACTACTCTTGGGGGAGTCCAAAATGGCTAACAAGTCTGTTACTGGCACATTACGCTTTTTGCATAATGTGTTTTCAACAGTGATACTGTGGTACATACCTCAGCAGAGAGACCCTACAAATAGAATAAGAAAATACTGAGACAAGATAATCTAGCAGTAAATGGCCATTTTTGATACTGATAGTAAATAAAAGTGTGTTATCCAATGCTGAAGATATCACTATGTTTTTCTTTTGCTATTCACATAGCCTGACCTGTTGTAAATGTTTCTTTGCCTCGCTAAGATGAGACGAAGCGTAATGTGTGCTGATTCTGATTGAATCAATTTGCTAATTGTCACAGTATAAAAGCTTTGTTTTTAGGTTATTCAGGTGAGTCAATTCATAAAATGGGTAATGCAATAATATAAGAATGAGCAGAAGTGCAGGGTATAGTGTTACGAAAACAAAGTGCAGGCTTTCGAGAAAATACAGTTAACAATAGTGCGAGGGCATCATCTGTTTTAAAAATCGGGGATAGAAACATTTTCGAGAATCCGATAACAACATTTAAAGCAGAAAAGTTATATTTCTCTTTCCAAAGCTGCTGGTTGTATCTAGGATTTTCTGTTTTTATTTTAGATTTCCAACATTTCCATTTAATCAGGTGACAAGAAGTCATCAATCTAAACTATTAACTTTGTTTTCATCTCTCTTCCTGTGAAACTGCAGGATATCTCCACCGTTTTCAGTTTCAACATTTCAGATTGACACCACATATAGTTTTCATTTGCTTTCTCTTTACCATCTTTTCCTGTAACTATGCTTAAGAAAAAAGACTATAATGAATCGTTGTTTAACTCACACTCACTGGCAAAAGAAAAATGTAAAGAAAAACCAAGCTTAGTGCCTGCTCTGAGTTTTCTGTTCTGCAGTGGGTGAGATGAGCAATTATAATTTGATTCATTGTGGTCGAAATGGTCTTTATCCTTTTCAATAACCAAGACACAACTTGGAGATTTTCCTAGCTGAACACAAGTTGTTCTTCCTTCTTGACTGAAAGCAGGATTTAAACCAGAAATGACGAAATGCTGGTACTTATATAATGCTGGTGCAAAGTTAAATGCAGTTTGTATTTTGTGAATCTTTATTTTATTGTTGTTGATATTTATGAATGTTTTTCTCATTACTTGATGATTAAAGTGTAAGAATAAAAAAAAACTACATGCACTTTGAGCGATTTAGAATAAAACACTATCTGCTCAGTTGGTTGTAAGTTGTAATATGGGAATTGTGAAAGCTGCCATGCAGGCAGAGAATAAATCATAGACAAAGGGTTCAGGAGAAAGAGGCTGCCAAGCAGAGAGATGCAGCTAATGTGTGCAAGAAAGATAAAAAGTCGACTTTGGGATAGATAGACAGCGTGGGGTCCAAACAGGCCTCAGACATGTCAGACCTCGGCTGGACTCCAATTTTATGTTGGAGTAAGTCTGTGCTTTCAGCATTGAGTGAACAGTGAAAAGAAATTCTGCTTTAAATCCAATCTGATGTCACTCGACAATATAAAAAAAGTCTGGTCAGGTGAACTTCTGCTCTAAGTTTCCCTTCAGAACATGTAGGCCTACCCAATGACTATGCAGCCACCATGTGCCGCCAACTTGTGACACACCGCCACCGTCAAGTTCCACCAGCCATCTGACCATGCCAGCCGTACACTGCGAGCACCTAATACTGCTACCACCATGTCCATCCAATGACCCCGACCATGGCCGCTGTACTCCATGAGCACCTGAAGATGGTAGCCTGGGAAGCACCCGAGGAAATGCTGCCCAGCGAAAGACACGGTATGCTCCAGCTACATGAAGAAAGGGCATTCTGCTAAGCTGTGCAGATCCCTTTCTAGCAGTGCTGCTTGTGGCCACCATCTTGGACACTGCCATCCCCAGGAACTAGTGGTGCCACATGCGAGTTGTGGGGGAGGGGGTGTCACCATCTTAGACCCAGCAGCACTGCATGTGAGTCTTGGGGGCCACCATCTTGGGCACCACCTTTGAGATCCAGCAACGCCATGGGGGCCACCATCTTGGATGCTGCCATCTCCCGACTCAACACTTGAGGTCTCTGACATAGCAACAAACAGCGATCCAACACTGGCTTCCTTCACACTCGACCAGATTGATGATGGACATTCAGATAAATGGCCATGTGACGAATTACCTGTTCAATAGTGGGAGCACAGAGAGCTTCATCCACCCTGACGCAATACAACACTACTCCCTCATTGTAAGGCCAGTAAGCAAATAAGTTTCCTTGGCCTCAAGGTCACATATGGCAGATGTCTGCGTCTTCTGTGTAGTGACTCAATGTTACCGTATTAGCATGACGATGGAGTACATCGTTGTCTGTAAACAGATGTTTTTAAAAATCACTTTCCGAGTCTTCATTCCCCTCCCCCAATGAACACAGCCAACAATCTGATCACCCATCGTGCACAACCTGTGGACTCTCCATTCTCAAAACCACCCCTCCATCGCTGTTCACCAGCCTCACCCCTGACTGTAAAGCCGTCACCACCTAAAGTAGGTGGTACAGTGCTGGGGACTTTTGAGTGATGCACCATCAATGACTCAAAAAACTGAAGTTGAGCAAAACTGACAGGCAATAGAATAATGACTTGAAATCGCGCAGATGGTCCTTTAGTGATGTTAGAGCAGTCCCTGATTAGTGTAACAAGGGAAGGTTCAGGAGCCTGATAACTGTTGCAAAGAAAGTGTTTAAACCTAGAAGCACTGGATTTTATGATTCTGTACCTTCTGCCCGAACTAGAAGTGAGAAAAGATTGTGACCAGGATGTTAGAGGTTCTTTGTGGTGTTGGCTGGATTCTTGAGGCAGAGCCTCACATAAATGTATTCAACAGACTGGGGCCAGAACCTGTGATGGATATGGCTTCATAGTTTCCAAGTAGTGAAAGTAAACAATCTTGTTCTGTTGCAATAGGTTTCAGATCACCTGGTGAAAAGCAGTTTAGCTCCCATGTAAATTAATGTATTTATTTGGAAATAGAAGAACTGACTAATGTTACCGCTGGTTTTCTGTGATATATTGATCCTTGTGAATGCTCTTCACCTTACAAAAACTAACAAGGCATTTTGAATGGAAATCTGGTGGAAATAACATGGCAGAAGGATGCAAAGAAATATGGTGATGCCAGATTAAGTAGTTAGTAAAATGAAACAAATATCTGTCAAAAAAAAAACAATATGGTATAGCCAAATTTTAACGCAAACTCTTTAAGAATGACTTATGTCTTTACTTGTCCTTGAAATACCAGCCAGCATTTTATTCAAATATTGTATTGTTCATTATAAATGTGTTAAACTGAAAATGTCAGCAAGATATAATGTCACCATGGCATTTGTGTCTCATTTAAATAGGGACTTGCAGTGCCTAGTTGCGATCAAGCTGAGAGCCCTGAGTATAAATGGTCCAAGAGCCAGTGTATAAATGCTGATCGATCAGAAGAACAGGATAGATCAGAACAAATACCTATTGACTGCACTCTCCATTGGGGCTTAATTTTAAGGTATAATATAGGATCCTCATTAGATTATATTCCCAAGCTCCAAGTGAAAATGTAATGGATGGTTATTTCTCACAATTACATTCCATAATGCTGACAGTTAATCAATTTTCAAGTTTATTTCTAAATGGCAAATGTTCATATAATTCTTAACACCTTTGGGTTTGTCTATGTATTATTCACAAACCATAGATATATTAACCCAATAGATGAAGACAATAATGTTTCAAATGGAATAAACATAGTTTTTCAACAAAATAAAACATCTTTGGATGTTAGCTAGTTCTAATGAATTTAACATTGCAGAAAGGGATAGGATTTGAATTCACTGAGATATCTTACCTTACTACAATGAAGCCATATATATATCTATTTTATATACTATTTAGTCACTTTTTCATTTTAAATTGAAATACTAAATCACTTAAAGCGACTTATTTTAAAGCAGATAGGAATTTCAATGAAATGAATAGCTGCTTGCATTGAAGTTATGGTTCAGGGTGTGAAATAATTCTGTCAAGTATTTTACTTATTTTTAATCAAGCATTCATTCCAAAGTGATAAAAATGACTTACAAATGCTGTGGTACCCAATGGTTCCCTTGAAGTTTATTGCAGTCATAAAACAAAAGCTGTTCTGAGGCTGACCTAACTGGCATCACCAGGTTTTACTGCAGTATCTGCATCAGCCAATTCTTTGATAAAGAAGACTCCTTGCAAATATAATTGAATGCAAGAAAAACTCCACCAGACTCAGGAAAAAAAAAAGCAGAAATTTTAATGTGGATGAAGCGGAAAATGCTACAATATGGCTAGTCTGACAGAGAAGTTGTGAGAATCCCAGGGAAAGTTATGACTGCAGTTTCAACACAATGCTAAAATTATGCTCTTTTGATAAGAAACTACATAACTTTATAAGGGAAAAACTTATTTTTAAAAAATATATAAATGTGCAAAACAACTACCTCATCAAACGGCCATATGGTATACTTCCATCTGTTACCTGTCTGCAATGGCACATGAGATTGGAATTTGCTCAGTTGAAACATGTCCTCAGGGACCTTCTAACAACTGAACAGACAGCAAGATGTTGACAATTTCTGAAGAATTATTAGTATTGTCAATTGTTAACCTTTTGAGAAAAAAATATCACAAAATAAACAATCCACCTGTTATCATTTCACAGTTTGCCTGTACCAGTCCTTATTTTGCATTCGAATTGGTGATGATTGCTGTGGAATATCATCGGGACCAACTGAAATAGATTTCGGTAACAGGGAAAGGTATTGTTAAGAAAAGAGCGAGGATTTTTTTTTCTGCAACGTGACTTTGAACACCAGAGGAATACAGAGCTCCACACCCAGAAATCACTAAAACATAATCAAAAATAATTTAAGAGTCAATCTCAAGGGAATAAACACTGAAGTAAAGTATTGGAAGGATTTAGCATGAAGACAACATCTGTTCAAAGAGATAAAAGTTAACACTTCAGGTGAACAACTTTTACCAACACGAGGAGGGGAAGAAAATAAATGGTAAGAGGTTGGAGGAGGGAAGGACAGGAGAGAGAGAAGATCTCCAAAATGGTTAAACCAGGGTTACTCTGGATATAATCTGCAAATCAGACCTGTTTCTCTTTCCACAGATGCTGCCTCAACTGTGTTTTCAGCATTTTCTGTTCATTTTTTATTTTAGATTTCCAGCGTTGATTGCATTTATTTTATTTACAAAGCTAGAAATCATTCTACAGCTGAGTAAAGCTTAAGATAGAATGTACTGAGATCATTGACATTTAACAATGATTTAATGGCTGGGATTAAGAACAAATGGGAACGAGATTTGAGCATAACATTTTTCAGATGTAGATTGGTACTCTACTCTCACCTTGATTAATGATTCTTCATTTTGTGCAAGGCATTGCTTATTTCAATTTAAGGTGGCACATAGAACACACATGTCCAAACTTAAATAATCTCACATTTATGGGGATATTGATCCATTATATGAGAAGTGTAACTTTTTGAAGCTTCACTGATCCATATGTTCTGAGAGAACCCAAATTTAGAGAGATTTTGGAAAGACATTTTCCAAACTTTATCTACGATTCTTAAGATCAAAATAGAATCATGTCTGTTAATTGTTTTTTTTTACATGAGTCATATATACTTCTGTCTGCATCTCAGGAGAAAGTTTTAGCCTTTACCATGCCAAATTAGCAATTTTATTGAAATGAAAAGATGACTCTTCACCTACCCATATGGTTGGAAGAATTAAGAGTTTTGAATGTTCCAGAGATTCTCTGTCCGATGTCAGGAGGTCATACCCGATCCACAATTTCCCTTTTCTTTTACAAAGGTTACCTTTATTAAAGGGAGCGGGTAGATTAGATTTAGATTTTTAACATTTTTTTTTATCATTTTTAAAAAATTTGGATTAATTTAGCAAATATAGGTTTCAACATGATTAGAGCTAGATAAAATAGGGGAGAAGATACCTGAGCATATACTCTATAAGTGGGATGAAAAATTGGTGCAACGCAGGAATTCACCAGTATTACACCATCTGCTCAACATTTGGAAGAAGATTCACGTAGAAAGGAATAAAATAAATTATCAACTACCAAAATTAATATTGACACAAAATCAACTAATCCCTTTCACAATAGATAACCTTTCCTTCAGAGAATGGGAGAGAAAAGGGATCAAAAGAATAGAAAATTGTTTTTCAGGAAATAAATTATTATCTTTTGAACAAATGAAGGACAAATATAATATAATTCACGATACAAGGTTTGCATACCACCAACTGAAAACCTACTTGAAGGACAAATTGGGAAACAGTCTGAGGTTACCAGAAAGAAGCAATTTTGAATATGTGATTACAGACACAATGATAATTTAAAAAAATATAACAAATATGTACATCAAACTGCAAGAAAAGAAGAATGAGGAAACAAACTGTAAACCTAAACAAAAATGGGAACAAGATCTAAACATAAAGATAAAGAATGAAACATGGGAAAAGCTATGCTCTGGAAACATGAGAAATACAATAAACACGAGGTTACGCATGATATAGTATAATTGGTTACACAGGCTATACATCACACCCCAAAAGTTAAATAAATGGGACCCAACAGTATCAGACAGATGTTTTCGCTGTAAAAAGGAAACGGGAACAACAATACATGCAATTTGGACATGTGAGAAAGTGTAAAAATTTTGGGAAGATCTAAACCAGATATTAAATAAAATCACAAAAAGCAATATACCAAAAAACCCAGAGATCTTCCTTCTAAGTAATATAAGAAATAAAGAATTTGGACTCGATTTGGATGGAGCACAGAAAAGATTTATTATGATAGCCCTAGCTGTAGCAAAAAAATGTATTATGTCAATCTGGAAATTAGAAGACAACTTGAGAATACAACAATGGTACATAGAAATAAATAAATGTATTCCATTAGAAAAAATAACATATAATTTAAGAAATAACATCACAATATTCGAACAAATATGAGAACCATACATGAAATACAATAGAGAAATCCTACCATGGACCTCCACCACCTAAAATGACAGAAGGAGAAGACAACAAAATGAACTGACTCAGTATATAAAAGTAAAAGATAAAAAATTTCTTGTTTATTTTATTAAGTGATGACATTGTTTAATGAATTTAATGTATCTTATAGATTGAACTTTGAATAAATGGGAAGGGGGGAGAGGGAGGGAGGGAAGGGAGGGGGAAAAAGGGGAGAAAATGACACTATATATTCAAGAGAATAATGTCTGTATGTATTTTGGTCAATATGGTTTATTGTGTAAAAAATAAAAAAATAAAATAAAAAAGTAAAAGACACACATACAAAAGAAAGAAGTGTAAATGAGAAGAAAATGCAAACTGACCATGCAATTCAGAAAATAAATATTCAATAATAAATAACGTTAAAAAAAAATGGTTATCATAGATTAGTTCAATATCGTGTTCCTCATGTGGATTATGTAGTTCCATCGATTTTTTTTTAACTTGTATGCATTCGAGATGACTTGTGTGTTTTCCTTACAATTTTGTATGTAACTTTATGTTAAACTCCATAAAAATATTTAAAAGAGATATAATTGAAAGTGTTGTTTTTAGATTATGAAATAGTGAAAGAATAAATGCTTAGATATTGAAAGAATATGGGTTAAATATCCTACCGAGTAAAAGATACAGAAGATACAAATTAATCTAATAATCATGGAAGAAGCACTGTAAAAGGAAGAATGAATCTAATAGTCATGGGGGTTTTAATCTTCTTATAGACATGACAAACCAAATTAGCAATGATGATATTAAGATCATCAAACACATTTCAAAAAATGTTTGGGTCCAACAACAGAATAAATTATTTTATATCTGGCCATATGGAAGGAAATGAGATTAGCTGGTCACCTCAAAATAATATTTTTAGTGAAGAGTGATTATCATATGATAATTTTAACATTCACTTTGAGAATGGTCAAATTTGCCTGAAAGTTGACTAAAGTATATTGGGAAATTATATTTTTTTAAAAAAGGGTGGCCCTGAAGTAAAGTCAAACATTAACATGTTAATTTATGGTTTTCAAAGAATAGATCTTTCATTGAATAATATGCATTCTTTGGAAAAATAATTATTAATTATAACATCAGATTAAGAACAGAACTAAATTGAAAGAAAAAAATGATGAACTTGGGAAGATGAGGAGCGGGCCTGAAGACTGGGGTAATTTTAAAAAATCTACCAAAGTGGACCAAAGAATGTTGAAGAAGGAAAGCATAGAATATGATTATAAACTATCTTATACAATTTATAGAAGTTATAAAAGTATATGAAGATTGAAAAGAAATTCATTCTGTATTTAAAGTATCAAAAATAATCTGGTCCATTCGAAGCTGAAAGGGAAATTAACAAATGGTTTTAAGGGATCTTTTCTCTCTTTCTTCTCTGAAGCCCTTCTTAAATTTGTTAGGTTCTGAAAAAGTTCCAGCAGATTGGTAAAGCAACAAATAAAGCTCCATGATTCAAGCAAGCACAGGTGCAGCATTTCCAGAACTGCAGACTTGTTAACATCAGTTGTCAGAAAAATGCTGCAATCCATTATTAAGTTATAACAGAACACTTTAAAAAATAACATAGATAGGCAACAAAATGATGCTTGCAAATTTATTAGAGTTGATTGAGGTTGTAGTTGGCAAGCAAGATAAAGGTGAGTGATAAATTTGGATTTGAAAACGAAATTCAAGAAAGTGCCATGGAAAAGGTAACTGTACATGACAATGATAAAGGAATGGCAAAATAATTTGTGAGAAGGACACAACATGCTAAATGAATGGGAAGGAAATAACTGATAGAGTATATTGAAGTGTGAGGTTATTCAGATAAACATGAAGTCTCCAGGTCTAGTGTAGTACATTAAAGTGCTGGAGAAACCTCAGCACGTCATGAAGCATCCACAGAGACCAAAGGCAAGCGACCCACTCCCAAACATCATTTGCCTTTGCTTTTAAGGGATGCTCCATGACCTGCTGAGTTCTCCAACACTTCTGTGGTATTGCCCTTTGAGATTATTCACTTTGGTCATGAACATAGGATATTGAATGTTTGAGTTCAGGGTACTGAGTATCCTAATACAAACAATTTGCAGGTACAAGTAATTAGGAAGATAAATTGGTTTGCCTTTATTACATGGAGGACCCCGAGTATAAAAGTAAGGAAATCGTGCTATTAAAGGCATTGATAAGAACATAATATGTGGATGATTAGGCCTCAGTGCAGGAAAGGATGACGACAACAATTCTTCAGTGCTATATTTCACAAATGAAAAAATAAATAGAATCAGATTTAGTTCAGAATAGATTATATGCTATTTACTGTCATGTAATAAGACAGAAATGTAACATTACACAAAATTGCCTTTAATCTGCCATTAGGCAAATTAAGATCCGCTTTTAGTATTTAGCATTGCCCAACTCCTCTTACAATCAGAGAAAAAATAAGAAAAAGAGAGTCGCCAAGTGTCTATGAATTTGCCTCCAGAACTCCTGCAGGCGCATAACAATCCAGTTCAGTTCAAACCATCGGCAGATCCAAACTTCCAACATGATGAGCAAACCTTCAGCACCCAAGGCCTTTCAGGAGCCCTCCTTGCTTTCAGCATTCTCTCGATTCCTGGTTCTGATACCTGGTTCTCATGGGCTAATCTCCTGCAACCTGGTGTGAGTTCTTTGACCTCGTCACCAGCAACCCGCAGCCTGTGCGGGTTCCTCATCCACAAGTCGTCAGCAGCTTGCTATCTACGTGTATCCTTCAGCCGTGCAACACCTCGCTGGTCCTTCATAATCAGACATTTCCTATTTTAGTAGCTTTAACTTAAAATTTTGGTATTTTTATATTAGAGTTTTTTCATACAAAGGATAGATAAAGGCAGAAAGTTTCTGACAATATGTTATCGCCTCTGCTTCTCCTTCTCAAGATCAGAAAAATTAGAGGGGATTGCAATTAATCCTGCAAGATTTTGAAGGGTCTTGCCAGAGTGAATGATGTGAGAATGCTTGTCATGATAGTAGGCATCTAGAATTAGGGTCACGATTTAAGAATATTTGGACATTTAAGACTGAGGCGAGTTCAGAAGGTTTTGAAATTCTCTACCATAGAAAGACACGAAGCTTGAATTATTATATATAGAGCAGACAAAAGGCAATTTTGTGTAATATGATACTGTTTTTATTACAGGACAATAAATTGAATCTTGAATCGGCTTGCAGATACAACAAGTAATTAAGAGGATAAGTGGAATGTTAGTTGTTATCAAAAAGATTTTCTGAGTCAGCTTTCAATATATATTTAAGCTTCCTCAAGATTCAATTTGTTGTCCTGTAATAAAAAGTCTCATATTACACAAAATTGCACTTTGTCTGTCATAGGCCAGACAAGTTTGCCATCAGCTAAAATTGCCTGGAGTTCTTCTTACAGTCAGAGAAAGAGAAGCAAAAAAAAGTTCTAGAGACACCGAACGTCCATGAATTTGCCTCCAGTGCTCCCACAGCCGCCACAGCCACACAGACTCCAGTCATAACCTCTGACATGATTAACCACCCTTCAGCACCCTGAGCAGCATCTCGTATCCCAGTTCCAATACCTGTTACCCCTTCAGCTGATCTCTAGCAGTCCGTCACCTGGCATGAGTCCCCTGTCCACAGTCTCCAGCAGCCCACAGCCTGCATGGGTTTCTCTCCTCGAGTCACTAACAGCCCACTGTCTATGTTTTCCTCAGCCTCAGAGCCCCTCACTGGTCCTCCACCACGTTTACTGTCCCTGGGTCTTCTCCTTCTCAGATTGGGGGGTGGGGGTAGTTAAATGGAGTCTCCCTGTTTTCTGGTGCCCTGCGCCCGCCCTCCGCTTCCCCAGAACCTGCAACTGGTCATGGATGCTGCCGTTCATAAGCACCACCATCTTTGGCACATTCTCCTCAGTTGCCGGATTTTAACAGGCGTTTAGGTGGAATAGCAGACCCTTGCTCTATTTCCTCTAATTTGTATGATTCAATTGAGCCATTTAAGAATGATTAATAGATTTGATTAATTTCATAATCAGACATTTCCTATTTTAGTCGCTTTAACTTAACATTTTGGTATTTTTATATTAGAGTTTTTTCATACAAAGGATAGATAAAGGCAGAAGTTTCTGACAATATGTTAATGCTAGTTTATTTGTACATTTCAAAACAAAACAAAGAATTAGGATCACAGAGAATAGACCCAAACGCACAACTCAGTGACAGTTCAGTTAGGCGATTATCAGAATCTTTCCTCGCAATCACAGGTTCAGTGCAGATCGATGGTTAATTGGCACGACAAAGCCCAAAAAACAGTCAAAAGAGCAAAAAAAAATACTCGCAAGTAGGCTGAACTGCTTACAACAAATAGCTAAGAAAAACTGGCAAAGAGGGAAGCAAGTACACAGCTTCTATACACAATGGGAGGGCAGGGTAACAAGACAGGTGAAACACATTAGGGCAGGGTAGGGAAAATCAAAAACATTATCTGAATAGATGAGATGACAAAATTGAATTTTTCATTATATGTCCCAAAATTCATTCTTTTTTTTTCAGTAATATGCTGTACATCAACATCAGGACTTGCAGTTGACTTCTGAATTTGGTTTTGTTCATTAAAATAAATGAATGAACTAGGTCCAACCTAGCACAAGATCAAAGAACAGATTCTCATTTTAAAGCCAGGAAATCTTGCCTGCTCCACCACTGAACACCACGTGGCGTCCTTGCAGGAGTGCCGAGCAAAGTATATCACAATTGGTAATGGCTAATACTTTAAAAAAAAACAACCAGCTCACATTTGAGGAAACAAATGCTACAATGCAGATTGGTTGCTCAATCTGTAGTCCAATTTGGTGCAGTAGGATTTTTTAGAAAACAATGCTGCTGGCCAGAATTCACTAGACTACCAGTTCCATGTTTTCACACTACACTCACATATAGTTTAAAAAAAAAGACATTTTAAAGTAGTGATTAGCTAAGAAATGATGGGAGCAACATTTTCAACAAGAATTTTCTAATGCTATATAGGATTCTTTCTTGAAATTGGTTACCTCATCTTTTAAAATGTTTTCTTATTTCTCATCAAAATGTTACAGATGTATGATTGAAGAAGGTACATTATTTTATGTTTTGGTCATATTCCTCACTTTCCAATTATCTTGTCTTTAGTTCTTAATGTTAATTTGGCTCCTAATCCTTTTATTGCCCTATTTGGAGGAAGTAGGTCAGCTGATTTAAATTTGTCTGGGCTGCAATCCCATGTCGTTGCCTTTGCTCTTCTTCTTGCCAGAAGAGCTATACTGATGAGATGGAAGGATGCTGTCCCTCCTACACTGACTCAATAGGTATTAGATGCTCTACTAATATAATGAACATTAATTTTCTAAATTTATTGGGTCCTTAATTATTTTCAGAATTTATAAGATTATTGGATCCCATTTTACAGGTTGTCCTTTCTTTCATGGAACATATATTTTTAATCATAACTTCACAACAGAAAGGTTAAATAATTAGAATAATTTTTGTTTTATATACATTTTGGGTTTTTTGTCTCATAAGCTCTTTACAGCCATTTGTTAATATATGTTTACTTTGTTGGATATTTATATTCTTGTTATTATCTATGTATGGGTATATATAACTCAATACAAATATTGGAAAGAGAAAAAGTGATTAGACAGTTCATGTCCAACTTTGTATATCCTGGTACTCTGGATGTCTATAATGATGCAGGGTGATTAAAAAAAAATAGTTAACAGAAAAGCTAACAGAGAGAGTCTCCCTTCCCTCATCAGTGTGATCTACCAGGATTGTTGTCTGAAGAGGGCACACAAAATCATTGAGAACCCTTTTCACCCTGCACACAGCATCTTTCCGCTGCTCCCATCAGGGAAGAGATACAGGAGGATCAAAGCATCACCAGGCTGAGGAACAGCTTCTTCCCATGGGCAGTAAGAATACTGAACTGCTCACACTCATCCAAGACTCTAATATAGATTTGTTTATTTGTATTGATGATGTACTTGTCCTGCATTTGTATTGTTTGCCTGTATGTGTGTGATGTGCTGTGATAGCAGTAAGCAGACACAAAAGACTGTACTACAGGCTTTATTCTGCTGAAAGTCTGTACAAACCAGTTTCACTTGTGGTCTCCCGATTGACTGGCTCAGGAGGAGCCAGCTCAGGCTTGTATTCGGGTTGGATGATTGACAGCCGGCCAGGTGAAGTCAGCCCCCAGGTGGTCCTTCTGAAGGTACAGTGATTGCCCCCTCAGTAGGCTAGTGGTCATATCACCACGAAGTGTTTTATGTTTGGTTGTGTGTCTGCAATTTTTGCATTGAGGAGTGGAGAACGTTGTTTCATTGAGTTGTACTTGTAAAATCAAGATGACAGTAAACTTGACTTGATAATATGTGAAAAAAAGACCATTCTTTTGTGTCTTATGTTCTTCTTCAGCTTTCATATTGAAATAAATATTTTTTAAACTCCCCGCTGAAGATTGTAAATTGTATTTTCCCATATTAATACATTAACATCATGATCTTTGATGTATCCATCTCCATTGAAAATGGGCATAGTGGTATTTTGATTTTTACCAGGAAGCCACAATCATTCAAGCTATTATGTACTCCTAAGCGATAGCAGAAAACAACATTTTACTTGTGAACCTGCAGGGATCATCCGGTGCTCCCATTGTGGCCTCCTCTACATTGGAGACACTGGGCACAGAGTGGGAGATTGCTTTGTTGTGTACCTCATCTCTGTCCGCTGCAATAGCAAGATCGCCCACTGACCATCCATTTCAATTTCCTGTCCCATTTCCTTGCTGACATGTTTGTTACTGGTTTGAAGCACTGCCAGAATGAGACCACCCACAAATTGGAGGAACAACTTCTTATTTTTCCCTCTGGGCATCCTTAAGTCAAATGGTATTAACATTACTTCTCCATTTTCTGTTAACCCTACTCCCCAACTCCCCAACTTTTCATTCCCCCTGTAACTTTTCTCCCAGATTTCTCTCTATCTCTCTCTCTCTCCCCCACCCTTTTCCCTCTGTCTCCTTTCACAGAGCCAAATTAATGTTTTTACCTTTCTCTTATCAGATCCAATTAACACCTTTTGTTGTTTTGGACTCCTCCCCTTCCCAGTCTTCAGTCTTTATACTGACGCCTTCCTGTTCTTTGCTCATACCTTGAAGAAGGGCTCGGGCCTGAAACATCGATAATATATCTTTACCTGCTATGGACGCTGTGAGACCGGCTGAGTTCATTTCTGTGCGATTTTATAACAAAAAAGATAAGCATCTGCTAACTTTGTCTCATTTATCTCCATTCAGTTCCCATCATGGTCCATTAGATGAGATGCAGCCTACAGCAAATTCTCATTAAGATAATTTATAATCAGGTCACACTGCAAGGTAACTTGCTTTTTGAAGAACGTATTCTGAGTCCTTAATCTGTTTTAATTGATATTGGAACTAATGCAATGACCTCACAAATGACAATACTTCAGGTAAATTGCAGTCTCAACACAAGCAGTTTGTTCTATATTCTTGTCAATGATATATGATCAAATTTAGCACCAAATTGGCCAGTCTTGACATTTCAGCCATTGTGCTGGCTGGCATGTAAGGAAATTAACATCTTGATGAGAATCTAAAAGGGTGTCTGATGCTCCTACTAAAATTGATGAGCATTTTTTAAAACACTTTATCTGAGATTTCCATGCCATGTTCTGTCATGATGTTTTAAGTAGACCACATATAGATGCACTACATGTGCCTTACCATTGATCCCAGGCTCAAATATGTCAAATCCAGACCACAGACCAAAAATAAAATCATAGAATAATAACCACTGTGGAACAGTAATGTTCCTCCAAAAGAATTTTGTCACATCTTTTGTTCCCATCTACAAGTAGAATCACATCTCCACTTAAAAGTTACACTGTCTGGCATAGGAGCTCGTAAGATTTATTCCATTTTTGATCATTGAGCACTCTGCTGTTCAGCATCTCCAGTGCATGGCTCCTCCATCCCATTGTACTATGGAATAAAATGCCATTGTGATGCCTATGCCCTTCCAAATTACTGTATTAAATCAATATTGGCCCCTTGCATGCTTATTTCAAAGCTGCAATTGCTCTATGTATAATTGCCAGTTCTATTGTTAGAGGCACTTCTATTACGTTTGGTATGAATACAGAAAAACAGGATGTCAAGTGAAATTCTACTAAAGTTTTAATAATGAAATGGGATGAATGCCAAGAAAATACAGCCATCTGCATTTTTATACAACTTAAGTTATCGCCTTTTTAACTCATTTGCAGAAAATAAAGACCTTGACCAAAATAATGGGGACATTTTTCTCATTAGGCAACATAAGTATCAAATTGATTGAAAAATTATTCCACTTACAAAGGTTAGGAAACAAAATGAGATTATCCACTCAAGTATTAATTTTCTTTATTGCTTGCCTCATTGCACATCTTCCAGTTCAAATTGCCGAACGTAGGATATTAGTTACTGAGAAGTGTTTCCTTACTTTAAGTCAAAGCATAACAAATATAATTGCCTGTTGAAAAGTTTGCTGTGAAGAAAATGTCCTGCTTAAATTATATATATCAACCATCAAAGAGTTAAAGGAGTTCAGAGTCTGATTTTCATTAGTATGCCATTTTTTTTGACATTAACCCAAGATCGTATTATATGGCGAGCTCTCCACTGGCCACCGTGACAGAGGTGCACCAAAGAAAAGGTACAAGGACTGCCTAAAGAAATCTCTTGTTGCCTGCCACATTGACCACCGCCAGTGGGCTGATAACGCCTCAAACCGTGCATCTTGGCGCCTCACAGTTTGGCGGGCAGCAGCCTCCTTTGAAGAAGACCGCAGAGCCCACCTCACTGACAAAAGGCAAAGGAGGAAAAACCCAACACCCAACCCCAACCAACCAATTTTCCCTTGCAACCGCTGCAATCGTGTCTGTCTGTCCCGCATCGGACTGGTCAGCCACAAACGAGCCTGCAGCTGACGTGGACTTTTTACCCCCTCCATAAATCTTCGTCCGCGAAGCCAAGCCAAAGAAGAAAAGAAAAGAACCTTTATTAAAAACACAAACATAATATAAAAATACAATGGTACTCCTACTTGCATGTTCATTAGGCAAAAGGATCTATACCAAAATTTTCAACAGATGAACCAAAGGGCAAGTCTCAAAACCAGGAATATAATTATAGAACAATAACACTGATTAAATGAAAGCAGAAAGAAGAGGGTAGGCAGTACAAAGGGAGATCTGAAAAATACTTTTTATGTTATGTTGAAAGAACTAAAAAAAATCATGTGTTCAGTGTGATAGTACAGATCTCTTTGGCTTGGCTTCGCGGACGAAGATTTATGGAGGGGGTAAATGTCCACGTCAGCTGCAGGCTCGTTTGTGGCTGACAAGTCCGATGCGGGACAGGCAGACACGATTGCAGCGGTTGCAAGGGAAAATTGGTTGGTTGGGGTTGGGTGTTGGGTTTTTCCTCCTTTGCCTTTTGTCAGTGAGGTGGGCTCTGCGGTCTTCTTCAAAGGAGGTTGCTGCCCGCCAAACTGTGAGGCGCCAAGATGCACGGTTTGAGGCGTTATCAGCCCACTGGCGGTGGTCAATGTGGCAGGCACCAAGAGATTTCTTTAGGCAGTCCTTGTAGCTTTTCTTTGGTGCACCTCTGTCACGGTGGCCAGTGGAGAGCTCGCCATATAACACGATCTTGGGAAGGCGATGGTCCTCCATTCTGGAGACGTGACCCACCCAGCGCAGCTGGATCTTCAGCAGCGTGGACTCGATGCTGTCGACCTCTGCCATCTCGAGTACTTCGACGTTAGGGATGAAAGCGCTCCAATGAATGTTGAGGATGGAGCGGAGACAATGCTGGTGGAAACGTTCTAGGAGCCGTAGGTGATGCCGGTAGAGGACCCATGATTCGGAGCCGAACAGGAGTGTGGGTATGACAACGGCTCTGTATACGCTTATCTTTGTGAGGTTTTTCAGTTGGTTGTTTTTCCAGACTCTTTTGTGTAGTCTTCCAAAGGCGCTATTTGCCTTGGCGAGTCTGTTGTCTATCTCGTTGTCGATCCTTGCATCTGATGAAATGGTGCAGCCGAGATAAGTAAACTGGTTGACTGTTTTGAGTTTTGTGTGCCCGATGGAGATGTGGGGGGGCTGGTAGTCATGGTGGGGAGCTGTCACCAATGTATATAGTGTATATAGTTACAGTATCTAGTTACAGTATCTAGACTGTGCTTACAGCGATTGGCTGAGACCTAAGCTATGCCTACTGTCTGGGCCTTAAAGGGTTGTGTCCCTAGCCAGGTCGGATCATTCCGGACTGGTCGGCCACCTGTGAAGAGCTCCTGTCTTTTGCTAATAAAAGCCTTGGTTTGGATCAACAAGTCTTTGATTCCTTCGACGAGCTCTACATTCAGTTTTGTTTATACAAATATAGTTAGAATTATGGGTAGGGGGAGGATGTAAAGAGCCTTCAAAGGGATAGAGCAATGGCTCTCAATCTTTTTCATTCCACTCACATGCCACTTTAAGTACTCCTTACGCCATAAGTGCTCTGTGATTAGTAAGGGATGGCTTAAAGTGGTATGTGTGTGGGAAGAAAAAGTTTGAAAACCACTGTTTTAATTGTATCTAATTGACTCATTATGTGCACGGTTTCATAACTCCAAAGGAAATGGGCCAATGACAATTTTTCTGAAGCAAAATATTTCAGTAACAATTGGGTCAGGAGCAGTGATTCTGAACCTTCCCTTCCCACCCACATACCACCTTAAGCCATCCCTTACTAATCACAGAGCACCAATGACATAGGGAATACTTAAAGTGATATGTGAGTGGAAAGAAAAAGGTTGAGAATCACTAGGATAGAGAAAAAATACAAATGCAACTGATACAGAAGAGATGGAATATATTCAGGGGTGCAGTGCTCATTTTTTAGGTGCTGGAGCTCAGCAAAAACTGACAAGGAAGCCTCATGAAAACTGGTCTTGGTGACCACCATGTTGTATTTGGCGTTGTATAACTGAGAGCGAATGGTAGGATGAGAAAGGAGGATGGTCAATCGTGGAAGAAAGAGATACCTTGTTTTTCTAGAATTTGGGGGGGTCTGGAGCAATGAGGTGCCGAGTGGCCCCATGAGGTGCTTGGGTGGCATTCGGGTGAGCTCTGAATATATTGTGGAGAAATGCAAAGTCAGGTACTCTGAAACCTGCATGCAAAAGAATGAAGTAGGTTTTAAAAAAAAAATTGCATTTTTGGGAAAGTCAATTTCAAAAGGACCTGAATATCCTTGTTTACAAGTCACAGTAATATTTGAATGCAGGAGTAAGAGAAGTGTGGTCTAACTGAACTTGGAATATTACATAAAATTTGGATCTCCATGCCCAAAAGAGATACACTTACCAGAGATGGAAAGCAACAATGATTTGTTATATTGGTTCCTTGCATGAAGTTATGGCATGAGAGGAAAAAAAAAGAATAGATTCTATCTGTTTTCTCTACAGTTTAGGAGAACATGAGATTTCTTTTCATTGAATTATACATTATTAAATGGTTCAGCAGGATGAATGCAGGGAGGATATTTCTTCTGGGTGCAGAGCCAGAAGCTTCAGTAATGGAACAAGAAGTAGGCTCCAGCAGGCTGAGATACACTTAGGGTGGAAAATTGTTGAAATTCACAATATCAAGAGTGTTGTTGAATGTCAGTCATTGAGTACATTCAAAACAAATTGGCCATTAAGGGAGTCAAAGGATATAAAATGGTGCAGGAAAAGGGTGCTGTTGCCACAGATCAGCTGTGACCTTGATGAATGAAGGCCTCAGATGATGTGTAAGTTGCTATGAAGTGGCAATGTGGAATGGAAGACAAAAGGAACATTAAGTGGTAAAGATGACAAAGGCGGTTAGAAGTGAAGCATGAAAAGTTGTACGCAAGTTTCAAGATTCTTTTATTGTCATGTAATAAAACAGAAAATATGATATTACACAAAATTTCCTCTAGTCCACTGTAAGGCAGACAAAATTTCACCATCAGCAGAAATTGCCTGGCACTCCATACAATCAGATAAAGAGAAGCAAATGAGAGACCCCAGAGTTACCAAGTGTCCATGGATTCACCTCCAGCATGCCCATAGTCTTCTCAGCCACACCAGCCTTCAGTTCAAATCATCGGCATCATGTGCCCTAAATCCAAACCTCTGACACTTTCAGAAAGCCTTCAGAACTCTCGGCACCCTCACACATCTCAGCTCCATTACTCGTTACCCCTTCAACCATTCTCAAGCCAGTCTCCAGAAATCCACAGTGTGCTGCAATTCTCTCGACTACTGTCGCCAGCAGCCTGTAGCCTGTATGGGTTCCTCACCTTGAGACACCAAAAGCCCAGTGCTTGTGTGGTCTTCAGCCACAGAACCCCTCACTGGTCCACCAACATGGTCATTGTCTCATGGAGCATCTCCTGTGCTTCTCCTTCACAAATGGGTGGTTGTCTCTCCTTTTTCTGCTGAATATGGTTGACGCCAATTTTGGGCCCGGACCCCACGGTCACAGGATTTTAAAATTAACTACTGTCAGCTCCTTCAGCAGGCTGTTTAAATCCTGTATGGATTCTTTCTATCTGTTCTCGGTGTACCAAGTAAGTTTGATTTACAGTCTTAGGGTAGAGGAGATCCACTTAACTGCTGCAATAAATTATATTGTAAATTCAAAGCTGATCTTAATGAGATGCCCACGAATGATCATTGCAAACTCAGGATGAAAATTAGTCCATTGAAACTGAAGAAGCAGTGTGGATTGAATAGAATTAGCTGGAGGGATAAGAGACCTAAACAGCACTGTGACAACATTGTATAGAACTGGGACTTTTGTTCAAATTAGTGCAATTCAAGCCCCCAGAAATCCTGTGAATTTGTATAATAAACACAAAAGTAAAGGGCACATTTTGTTGGAAGAACCACTGACCTGAAATGCTAATTCAATTTATTTCTCCATGGGTGTCGTTTGGCCTACAGAGCATTTCCAGCATTTTCTATTTTATTTTCTAACATCCACAAGGTTTTGCGTTTTAATAGAAAGAATGGAATACATTTCCTGTCGGTTTGCACAAACTCAAGCCATCCTGAATGAAGCACTTTATTGCCAGTGAATTAAAGTTACAGTTGCAACACATAAAAGCTGTGAAGTGCTGCTATTCACGTGGTAAGGCAGCCATTCAGAATGCAGACAACATTGGCTGTAGCCCTGAAAGGTCTCTGTGAACCTATGTGTTTCATGCAGCACTTTTCTTTGCAGTCCTGTCTGGGTCCCAGTGATCCCTGGAAACAATTATTTATACTCTTTTCCATCATATGGATTCATCTAATCAGCTCTTCTGTAGCTGGAAACATATAACTTGCATTGTTGTATGTGCTATAAAAGGTTGTACCTGTTATATTTCATGTAGAAAACAACAAGAAATTGATGTAGATTAGTGGGAAGGCAGCATTGAATGTGATACGGTGTGGTTTTATACAGGTAAAGCCAAGGAAACTGTACTCTGAACGTGGCAATTATTTTTATTCATGATGCAGTTTTCCCCTACAGTGGTAGGGGAATACGACATGAAGGCATAAAACAAAATCTACTTGTAGGTCTTTGATAGGCTGAGTGGACTCTAATGCGTATGTTGTTGGGGGAAAGGTGATAC